>NC_091457.1:54575982-57279732 GCF_027789765.1 Dendropsophus ebraccatus
CTGAATTTTTTCATAAAGTACACTGCGAAACCAGAAAAAAATTCAATGTGTGGTGAAATAGAAAAAAAAAACGGATTTCTTTTATTTGGAGCGTATTTTTTTTAACACCATTCGCCCTGGAGTAAAACTGACTTGTTACATATGTTTCTCAAGTCGTTACGATTACAACGGTATGTAACATGTATAACTTATTTTATTTCATGGCTTTTAAAAAATTAAACCATTTTTAACAAATATACAGTGGTGCCTTGGATTACGAGCATAATTCGTTCCGGGACCGTGCTTATAATCCAAATCCACTCTTAAACCAAAGCAAATTTTCGCATAAGAAATCATTGATATTCAAACAATTGGTTGCACACCCCAAAAATAATGATTTATTATTCTGAACAACATGTAAAATAGATGAAACAAACATTCAGAAACATCAGAATATGTGATATTATAAGTTACTGTACAGTATAGGAGAGGATGGGAAACACAAGGGCTGACAGAGACTGCAGGAAGCATGAAGGAATGAGCAGGGCAGATGTGGGCACATACATGCAGGACTCTCTGTGCGGGGAGAGAGGGGTTACAGCTATGGAGAGATTACCCCCACAGCCTAGCCTGAAGTGGATCTGCTATGATTTGGAAGGTGAGGGAGTCTTTCTGGGTCAGAGTACAGTGCTGTAGACCCCTTTATTCAGGCCATGCCCCTCCTCCACTCGCGCTCCCACCCAGAACATGGAGCTCTTAAACCAAAACAATGCTCTTAAACCAAGTCATTTTGAAAAACTGTGAGCTCTTAAACCAAAACGCTCTTAAACCAAGTTACTCTTAAACCAAGGTACCACTGTATGTTCCTTAAAATCGTTCTATTCCCAGGCTTATAGCGCTTTTATCCTTTGGTCTATGGGGCTGTGTGAGGTGTCATTTTTTGCGCCATGAATGATGTAATCTTTCTATCGGTATTTTGATTGTGCATATGCGCCGTTTATCGTGCGAGATTTTGAATGTGATTAATTATTAATTCGGGCAATTATGCACGCGGCGATACCAAACATGTTTGTTTGTTTATTTATTTTTATTTATAACATGAGAAAAGGGGGTGATTCACACTTTTATTAGGGGAGGGGGCTTTTTATTATTAATGCCACTTTTTTTTTTTTTTTTTTACTTATACTAAAAGCCCCCCTGGGGGACTTCTAGTATAACTACACTGATCTCTCATTGAGATCTATGCTATATAGTAATACTGCATAGATCGATGAGATAGGGACTCGATTGCTTCCGGCTGCTGCAGCTGGAAGCAACCGAATGCGGAGCCGGGCTCAGCCCCATTGCGGCGCAGACCCTGGCCGGGTGAAGACACGGGGATCGCTCCTGCGGGACAACGTCCCGGGGGGGCGACCTCCGCCACTAGACACCTGGGAACGGCTGCATCAGGTAATCGGATGCAGCTGTCATCTTTAACAGCTGCATCCGATTATCTAATTAGCGGGCACGGCGATCTAATAGCCTACATACTGCACCCGGGACTGCGGCGGTTCAGAGCGCGACCCCACTCTGAACACATGTGGACGGCACTCGACGTACAGGTACGTCCAGGGTCGCCTAAGGGTTAAAGGGCAACTCTGGTGAAAATCTTTTTCCCAATAATTTAAACACATTGCAAAGTTATATAACTTTGTAATATGCTTCAATCACCTATCTGCCCCCCTTCCCTATCTTTTCCCCCTCGACCTCCCACCAGGAAGTGAAGTAAACTCATTCTTACTTAATGACTGTTGACCCCAGGCTTTTCTGTGGCAGCCATTTTGTGACAATGACATCATCAAGAGGGAGGCTGGTCTAAGCCTTGTTAGGCCAGCCTCCCTTTGTCAGATGAGGTTGCTCTGCTCTGATTGGCTGAGCAAGATGTAAGCCATCTAACAGTTGTACAGAATCAGTTAGACATCACAGGAGACAAAGTGCATCATGGGAAAGCCCAAACCAGGAAGTGAAGGAAAAACGAAGACACCAACTGGAGCTTCCGTTCAGCTTTTTTTTTTTATCAGCCCCATAGTTGTCCTTTAAACCAAAGCAATGCTCTTAAACCAAGTCACAATTTTGAAAAACTCTGAGCTCTCAAACCAAGTTACTCTTAAACCAAGGTACCACTGTATATATCTGTGTTTGGTATTGTATTAGGTTGGAACTATAATGGTATTCTTCCTCTTGTGTATGTTGGGACTTGTAGCTCCACAGCCTCTACCTGCGTGTTGTTGCTTTAGCATCGCTTTGTGGCTCTATGGCTCTATAAACATCTTTCTGTCTCTGCTTCCTGGGGGTTGTAATTCCACCTGTGTGTTATCAAAAGGATAAGTATACAAAGGCCATCTTTCACCTACAACATTAACCTGCTACAAGGATTTGTGAGTTTAAGCTGTGGATAAAAGCTGCTAGTTCACTGGTGATATGATCTAGATGCAACCTCGGTGCCACTCACTAACATCAATGTATACTAATGACAACCCACTGTATACACCTACATGAAATACATTAGAGGGTCCATACACTGTATTTCATGTAGGTTGTACTGTTGGCATACCGTGGTATATTCTGTATACAGTGGGTTGTCATTAGTATCGGGTGATCAAGAGTGTGCATGCGCTTGAAACGCGTCCTGTGGGGTCACTGCACTTAGGTGTTGTTTGTACTTTTCTTGCATTTGGAAAATAAAGCACATTTCTCTACTCAAGTGCTGGACTACCAACCTTTTTTCCTGCATTGCTACATCATGCATCGGCCAGATGTGAATCCGGGGCACCAGAGAATTATATCGGTGAGCTGACACAACGTTCTTCTATGTGGTTGTCGTTAGTATACATTGATGATAGTGAGTGGCGCTGGTGATCTGGTGATCACATCACCAGTGAACTAGCAGCTTTAATCCCTATTTTAACTTGTATGGACGACAGGTCCAACGACACCATCATGCAGCACCACTATCTGGGTTGTGGCGCAACTAGGACTGTTTCTGTCTGTAGAGACAAAAACTTTTTTCCACTATTAGGCTGTGGATAGGCTGAAGATTTTTGGCTGATTTTCCCCATCGACTTCAATGAGAGAGTCAAGATATCTATTAATTGGCAGCAAGCAGGAACTTGAGCTATCTTGGAAAAACACAGCTTATCCCAACTGATATTCATGTATATACTCACGACTAGAGATGAGTGATTTGCTCATCTCTACTAACAACTGATGGTTGGCAATGGATGGGCTATCTTTCCCTCTGGGTCCATAATTTATATCCTTTCAGCTCCAGCAGTCACTATTTACTACACAAAGCAACAGACAATTTGTGGTTTTCCAGCGCCTGGTACCATAAATCCCCTCCTCCACAATGGTCATGCCTGACAAGCACAATAACAGGAAGGTGACGGATGTAATACAGAACCTTCAGTTTCATTGCATCTTTAGATTTAAAGTAAAAACAATTTCTCAAATTTTATAATGGAGCCTTTTAACATTTCATTAATTTGTCCGTCTTTGAACCATAGATCTCTTTTCATGTGTGCCATTCTAGGTGATTCAGTGGTTTGCATAGACACACCAGGCAATGGGCTCAAACCAATAGACACACCAGACTTACCTTCTAGGTCAGACATGTCAAACTCTGGCCCGCGGGATTATTTTTGGCCCACCTAGGAAATCCGATGATTCCCTAGAGCTGGCCCGCGGTGCTATTATTTTTGGCCCTTTAGTGCCGGGACACTGCTATCACCCAGCAGTGTCCCGGCACCTATCCCCGCGGCGGCTCTGATCTCCCTCTCTCCCACCCTCCAGCAGCAGCAGCGCACCCACGATGCATACTGTGTGGGCGATGCTGGGGGAGGGAGAGAAGTCAGGGACGTTCCTATCAGCCGTCGACCACGGGAGTCGCCGGCACTGACATCCCCCGGACCCGGCTCAGCTTGCCATAGTACCCCGACTCCCCTTCCCTGCCAGAGCGCACTGTGAGGATAGCGGCAGCCCGCCCTCCCCCGGGCTCAGCATCGGGCGATGGGTCCCGGGATGGAAAGTGCGGGTGCTATGCGCCCTCGGTGTCAGGGGCGCAATCGCTGCAAAGCACCCGCACTCTCCTTCCCGGGACCCATCGCCCGATGCTGAGCCCGGGGGAGGGCGGGCTGACGGTATCCCCACAATGCGCTCCGGCAGGGAAAAGGAGTCTGGTACTATGGCAAGCTGAGCCGGGTCCGGGGGATGTCAGTGCCGGCGCCTCCGGTCTCCTCTCCATCTCATTTCCATCATCTCCTCTCACCCCCCTCCATCTCTTCTCTGCCCCCATCATCTCCTGTCTGCCCCATCATCTCCTCTCACCCCCCTCCATCTCCTCTCTGCCCCCTCCATCTCCTCTCTGCCCCCTCCATCTCCTCTCTGCCCCCTCCATCTCCCCTCTGCCCCCATCATCTCCTCTCTGCCCCCATCATCTCCTCTCTGCCCCCTCCGTCTCCTCTCTTCCCCCTCCGTCTCCTCTCTTCCCCCTCCGTCTCCTCTCTTCCCCCTCCGTCTCCTCTCTTCCCCCTCCGTCTCCTCTCTTCCCCCTCCATCTCCTCTAGGCCCCATCATCTCCTCTCTACCCCTAATCATCTCCTCTCTACCCCCATCATCTCCTCTCACCCGTAATCATCTCCTCTCACCCGTAATCATCTCCTCTTACCCGTAATCATCTCCTCTCACCCATAATCATCTGCTCTCTACCCCCAATCATCTCCTCTCTGCCACCACTACCTCCTCTCACCCCATCATCTCCTCTCACCCCATCATCTCCTCTTACCCCCATCATTTGCTCTCTGCCCTTCCACTTCCTCTCATCCCCATCACCTTCTCTCACCCCTATTACCCTTTCACCTCCTCTCCCTTCCTCTGCCTCTTTACCTCCCCTATCCCCCTCTTTCCTTCTTTTCCCCCTCAGACCTTACTCTCCCCTTGATCTCCTTGTGGCTCAGAGGCTGGAGAAGAGAGGAAGACCAGCTCCATGCCCGGATTAGGTGAGTATGATTTTTGTGTGTGTGTGTTGGGGCAGGAGGGGGAGGGAGTAGAATGGTGGGTATTACTATGGGGGCAGGGCAGGGGGCATTATTACTATATGGGGGGTCACAGAAGGGGATCGTAGTGCAAAGTGCTTGGTGATGCACTCTGACAGTGCCAGGAATGCTGCACGCCACTCTGAAAGTTCCACATATGCTGCTTGTGCGTTTCAATGAATATCAAGGTTGGCCCACGAGTTTGTCCAAGTTTTTAATTTCGGCCCACTGTCTATTTGAGTTTGACACCCCTGTTCTAGGTGCTCCAGTAAAAAAAGGTAGTTCCACAGCTCCAGTAGTATGAAACATCAACTTTTATTTTTATCAACTTTTACTAGTGGGCTACTGCAGGGAGTCAGTTCGAGTGTTCAGCATCCATGTGCATCTTTCTGGAAACCAGTTGTTTAGTGGACTTCATTCACCTTGCTTGTTTTACCTTTTAGGTGCTCCCAGGTGCCATGACTTTATCATTGGTGGGTGTCCCCAAGGTCCTGAGAATAAAAAGGTCTCAGCGCTGAGGCCTTTTCTAAGGTTTCCCTGGGAACTGTAGCCTGACCTAGCACACCACACTGGCCAGACGGCTGCTGTGCAGAGAAAACCTGTGAAGCTATGTACACATTAAAGGGGAACTCCGGATAAGGAAAACCTTGTTTTCTATTAAAAGTGCATTAAAAGTTATATAGATGTGTCTATATAATGTATTACCATATCTGTGCGGTTCTGCCATACTGGTAGCTGATAGAAATCCAGGAAGTGAAAAAAATGGCCTCTGTGCCAATTCACATTGTCTCTTGCTTCCACTGCTCTCCCCCCCTAGGAGACAAATCTTTCATGCTTCTGCCTCACATTGTGTGTGTTTGCTGAGCACAGGCTGATGATGCAGACAGGGGGCAGGGTGTGATGTCACAGGAGGCTTGGCTGAATCCCCCAATCCCCTGAGTGATTCACCATCTCTGACCGGCCAGAAGCAGGTGCAGCACTGATTTCTCTGATTGTGCAGAAGTTTGCAGTGAAATTAGGGCTGTGTTCACACACGGTGGAGTGTCAATGCAGTACTGCAGCGTATTCACAAAAATGATGCAGTAACACAAGTAAATGATTCTAAACGGCAGAGAGGATCAGAGAAGATGGAAAAAATTCAAAGTGTTGTGAAATTGAAAAAAAAAAAAAAAAAACACATTTCTTTTATTTGGTTTTTTTTCGTTTTTACGCCGTTCGCCCTGGTGTAAAACTGACTTGTGATATATATATACTTCCTAAAGTTGTTACGATTACGACAATATGTAACAGGTATAACTTTTATTGTATCTGATGGCCTGTAAAAAATTCATACCATTGTTAACAAATATACGTTCCTAAAAATCGCTCTATTCCCAGGCTTATAGCGCTTTTATCCTTTGGTCTATGGGGCTGTGTCAGGTGTCATTTTTTGCGCCATGATGTGTTCTTTCTATCGGTACCTTGATTGCGCATATGCAACTTTTTGATCGCTTTTTATTACAATTTTTCTGAATTTGATGCAATCAAAAATGCTCAATTTTGCACTTTGGGATTTTTTGGCACTTACGCCATTTACCGTGCGAGATCAGGAATTAATTAATAGTTCGGGCGATTACGCACGCGGCGATTCCAAACATGTTTGTTTGTTTATTTATTTGTTTATTTTTATTTATAACATGGGAAAAGGGGGGGGGGTGATTCTGACTTTTATTAGGGGAGGGGGCTTATTATTAATAATAATAATAATAATTTATTTTTACTTTTACACTTATACTAGAAGCCCCCCTTGGGGACTTCTAGCAAAAGTGCACTGATCTCTCATTGAGATCTGTGCTGTATAGATATGCAGCACAGATCGATGAGATAGGCACATCGATTGCTTCCGGCTGCTGAAGCCGGAAGAAATCGAATGCCGAGCCGGGATCAGCGCCATTGCGGCGCTGCCCCCGGACGGGGTAAGATGTGTGGATCGCTCCTCCGGGACGTTGCGATCCTCCCCACTAGACACCAGGGAACGGCTGCATCAAGTAATCGGATGCAGCTGTCAACTTTGACAGCTGCATCCGATTACTCTATTAGCAGGCACGGCGATCGGACCGTGCCCGCTAATAACCCTGGTCCCAGGCTACGAGCGGCACCCGGGACCGCGGTGGTTCAGAGCGCAGCCCCGTTCTGAACGCGTGGAGGCGGCCCTGGAAGTACAGGTACGTCCAGGGTCACCTAGGGGTTAATTAACTGATCAACTGGTGTCAGAAAGTTATACAGATACAGCTCTGTGCATGATACATATTTCTCTAATGTGAACCTATTTTGGACTGCTCTCGTCTGATTGTATCACAGTGGATCTCCGGGTCGGGAATTCATCTTCTGCTTGTCTCATGGTATAGCTCAGAGGCAGGAAGGTTTCTGTCTCACCAGTTATTGTACTAGACACGGTTGGAAGCCTACTTGGGTCCTAGTCTAGTGCCATGAGGTCCTTGTGCAATTTACCCCATCAGACTACATTTTCTCTATTTAATTTAGGAGCAAAAGACTCAGATGGTAGTGTTTACTCTATTGTGGTCTAATCTGAGCTTCCTCCTTCCAACCCTATCCTGGGTTGTGCAGCGAAAATCTTTTTCTTTTAAATCAACTAGTGTTGAGAAGTTATATAGATTTGTAATTTACTTCTATTAAAAAATCTCAAGTCCTCCCATACTTATCAGCTGTTGTATGTCATGCAGGAAATGTTTTATTGTGCTCTCTGCTGACATCTCTGGCCGACACAGAACTGTCCACAGCAGGAGAAGTATTCTATGGAGATTCATTGAAAAGCGAGCAGAATTCCTGTCTCAGCCAGAGATGTCAGCAGAGAGCACTGTGTCAGACTGAAAATAAAACATTTCCTGCAGGACATTTAGTAGCTAATAAGACTTGAGATTTTTTAATAGAAGTAAATTACAAATCTATATAACTTTCTGACACCAGTTGATTTGAAAGAAAAAGATTTTCGCTGGACACTCCCTTTAAGTTCCTACAGAGTGTGTGTGTGTGTGTGTGTGTTTGTGTGTGTTAACTCTTAAACCGTTTTCAGCTGTGTGAACAGATTGAGGACATGTGGCAGTACAAAACCCACTTCACACAACTGAAAACAGTATTAGGTTATGCTCACACGCAGTGGCGGATTATAATGTGGGCGGTTTGGGCGGCCGCCCGGGGCCCGAGGCCCGAGGCTCCGGGGGGGCCCATGCCGCCCACATTATAATGCCGCCCCGGGAGGCCCCCTTCCCCCGGCAGGCTCTTGTGACCGCAAGCAGTCTCCGGCTGCCTCCGGCTGATGCGCGGCTGCCGGGGGTGTCCCGTCCTCTCCCTGTCAGCGCGCGCATCACACAGCTCCAAGTGCCGCCTGGGGCCCTGACTGTACTGGGAGCGCACGTACCGGAAGTCAGGGCCCAGGCGGCACTAGGAGCTGTGTGATGCGCCCGCTGCTGGGGAGAGGACGGGACACCCCCGGCAGCCGCGCATCAGCCGGAGACTGCAGAAGGAGAGAGGATCGACGGGGGAACGCAGGGTAGGTGAGTTGTATTTTGTTATTTTTGTGTTATTTACTGACTGGGGGGGGGGCATCTATAAAGGGGAGAAGAGGGGGACCATCTATAAGGGAGGGGGGAGAGGGGGACCATCTATAAGGGAGGGGGGAGAGGGGGACCATCTATAAAGGGGGGAAAGAGGGGGACCATCTATAAAGGGGGGAAAGAGGGGGACCATCTATAAAGGGAGGGGGGAGAGGGGGACCATCTATAAAGGGAGGGGGGAGAGGGGGACCATCTATAAAGGGAGGGGGGAGAGGGGGACCATCTATAAAGGGGGGAAAGAGGGGGACCATCTATAAGGGAGGGGGGAGAGGGGGACCATCTATAAAGGGGGGAAGAGGGGGACCATCTATAAGGGAGGGGGGAGAGGGGGACCATCTATAAGGGAGGGGGAGAGGGGGACCATCTATAAAGGGGGGAAAGAGGGGGACCATCTATAAGGGAGGGGGGAGAGGGGGACCATCTATAAGGGAGGGGGGAGAGGGGGACCATCTATAAAGGGGGGAAAGGGAAGAGGGGGACCATCTATAAGGGAGGAAAGAGGGGGACCATCTATAAGGGAGGGGGGAGAGGGGGACCATCTATAAAGGGGGGAAAGAGGGGGACCATCTATAAGGGAGGGGGGAGAGGGGGACCATCTATAAGGGAGGGGGGAGAGGGGGACCATCTATAAAGGGGGGAAAGAGGGGGACCATCTATAAGGGAGGAAAGAGGGGGACCATCTATAAAGGGGGGAAAGAGGGGGACCATCTATAAGGGAGGGGGGAGAGGGGGACCATCTAAGGGAGGGGGGAGAGGGGGACCATCTATAAAGAGGGGGACCATCTATAGAGGGGGAAAGAGGGGGACCATGTATAAGGGAGGGGGGAGAGGGGGACCATCTATAAAGGGGGGAAAGAGGGGGACCATCTATAAAGGGAGAGGGGGACCATCTATAAGGGAGGGGGGAGAGGGGGACCATCTATAAGGGAGGGGGGAGAGGGGGACCATCTATAAAGGGGGAAAGAGGGGGACCATGTATAAAGGGAGAGGGGGACCATCTATAAAGGGGGAAAGAGGGGGACCATCTATAGAGGGAGAGGGGGACCATCTATAAAGGGGGAAAGAGGGGGACCATCTATAGAGGGGGAAAGAGGGGGACCATCTATAAAGGGGGAAAGAGGGGGACCATCTATAAAGGGAGAAGGGGACCATCTATAAAGGGGGAAAGAGGGGGACCATCTATAAGGGGGGAAAGAGGGGGACCATCTATAAAGGGGGGGAAGAGGGGGGCCATCTATAAAGGGGGGAAAGAGGGGCACCATCTATAAAGGGGGAAAGAGGGGGACCATCTATAGAGGGGGAAAGAGGGGGACCATCTATAAGGGGGAAAGAGGGGGACCATCTATAAGGGGGAAAGAGGGGGACCATCTATAAAGGGGGAAAGAGGGGGACCATCTATAAAGGGGGAAAGAGGGGGACCATCTATAGAGGGGGAAAGAGGGGGACCATCTATAGAGGGGGAAAGAGGGGGACCATCTATAAAGGGGGGAAAGAGGGGGACAATCTATAAAGGGAGAAGGGGACCATCTATAAAGGGGGAAAGAGGGGGACCATCTATAAAGGGGGAAAGAGGGGGACCATCTATAGAGGGGGAAAGAGGGGGACCATCTATAGAGGGGGAAAGAGGGGGACCATCTATAAAGGGGGAAAGAGGGGGACAATCTATAAAGGGGGGAAAGAGGGGGACAATCTATAAAGGGAGAAGGGGACCATCTATAAACGGGGAAAGAGGGGGACCATCTATAAGGGGGGAAAGAGGGGGACCATCTATAAAGGGGGGAAAGAGGGGGACCATTTATAAAGGGGGGAAGAGGGGGACCATCTATAAAGGGGGGGAAGAGGGGGACCATCTATAAAAGGGGAAAGAGAGGGACCATCTATAAAGGGGGAAAGAGGGGGACCATCTATAAGGGGGAAAGAGGGGGACCATCTATAAGGGGGAAAGAGGGGGACCATCTATAGAGGGGGAAAGAGGGGGACCATCTATAAGGGGGGAAAGAGGGGGCCATCTATAAAGGGGGAAAGAGGGGGACCATCTATAGAGGGGGAAAGAGGGGGACCATCTATAGAGGGGGACCATGTATAAAGGGGGAAAGAGGGGGACCATGTATAAAGGGGGAAAGAGGGGGACCATGTATAAAGGGGGAAAGAGGGGGACCATCTATAAGGGGGGAAAGAGGGGGACCATCTATAGAGGGGGGCCATCTATAGAGGGGGAAAGAGGGGGACAATCTATAGAAGGGGAAAGAGGGAGACCATCTATAAAGGGGGACCATCTCCTATAGGATTAGCACCCTCCTCTCCTGACATCCTCTGTGCTGCTGGGACCTCCCCTATAGATCAGCACCGTCCTCTCCTGACATCCTCTGTGCTGCTGGGCGCTGCGACCTCCCCTATAAGACCAGCACCCTCCTCTCCTGACATCCTCTGTGCTGCTCGGACCTCTCCTATAGATCAGCACCCTCCTCTCCTGACATCCTCTGTGCTGCTGTGACCTCCCCTATAGATCAGCACTCTCTTCTCCTGACATCCTCTGTGCTGCTCGGACTTCTCCTATAAGATCAGCACCCTCCTCTCCTGACATCCTCTGTGCTGCTGTGACCTCTCCTATAAGATCAGCACCCTCCTCTCCTGACATCCTCTGTGCTGCTGTGACCTTGGGGGGGCAACATCAGGGGAACAGGTGAGGTGGCAATATGTTTATTGGGGGCAGTGGAGGTGGGGTGGGCAATGCTTACTGGGGGTAGCAGCAAGGGACCAAACATTATGTTTATTGGGGCCAGCAGGGAGGGGAGGCAGGCAGTGTTTATTGGGGACAGTAGGGGGGGGGGCGCAGTAGCGGATTATAATGTGGGCAAATTGACTTGTGGGGGGGCCCAGGTTGGGTGGACAGCCCGGGGCCCAGGGTACATTTAATCCGCCACTGCTCACACGACGTAAGTTCCGTAGTAATCAGGGCTGTTGTAACAACGTTGTAATATAGTGTTGCCTTCTAAGGAATCTGCGCCGGAGTGTATATACACTCCGGCCGGGATCCCTAGCGGCGGTGGCGCAAGAAACTGACTATTCACTTTTCACTATTCACTTAATACAAAAACTGAACAACTAAATAAAGACATATAAACATCTACCGACAGGCATTGCTGGGGTCCTTGTGGGACACTACAGATGCTATACTTTGACTGTGGTCTAAAGATCCAGAACATTCAAGAAGTTAAAAAGTTGCTGTGTTGAGATCCGTTATTCCTACATGGTAGTTATGGCGCTGGAAAGTTCATCCCAGGACAATATTGTCTTGGCCAATAGGATGTCTGTCTTGAAAAAAAGAAGTACAGGGGCGTAGCTAGGATTCAAGGGGCACATAGTAAAAAACTGTATGGGGCCCCATGAATCCTGTACGCACAGCTCTGGGAGTCGGGTCGTGACGTCACCCTGTTATCCAGGAAGTGAAGCCTTGATGCAGTAGTAAGTGCAGGGAAAAAAACACTTTATAAGCATTTCCCGTAATAAGTGTATATTGGTGATTTGTATAAATTTTGGGGGGCAATACAATACAAAATTTTCGCCTGACTTCTCCTTTAACCCTTTGAGGACCAGGCCCAAAATGACCCAGTGGACCGCGCAAATTTAGATTTTTGTGTTTTTAGTTTTTCCTCTTCTCCTTCTAAGAGCTCTAGCAAGGGCTTGTTTTTTTACAGGAGTAGTTGTACTTTGTAATGGCGTCTTTTATTCTACCATAACATGTATGATGGAACCCAAAAATTATTATTTATGAATAAAAAAGTAAAAAGAATGCAATATGGTAACGTTTGGGGGGTTCCTGTGTCTACGTAATGCACTATATGGTAACAGCGACATGATACCATTACTCTATAGGTCAGTTTGAACACAACCATATGCAGGTTTACACAGATTCTCTAATGTTATTATTATTTTTTTTTTTTTTATGAAATCTTTTTTGGCAATTAATTAGTAATAAAATGGGCCTATTGTGACACTTATAACGGTTTTATTTTTTTACCTAGAAGGCTGTATAGGGTGTCATTTTTTTCCGCCATGATCTCTAGTTTTTATTTATACCATATTTGTGAAGATCGGATGTTTTTATCACTTTTTATTCATCTTTTATATCTATATAATATAACATAAAATCGGTAATCCACACACTTTTTTCCCTCTTTTCATGTACGCCGTTCGCGATGACACTTATTATATTTTAATAAATCTGACAATAACGCACGCTATGGTATATTGTATGTTTATTTATTTATTGTTATATGTTTTATTTATATAATAGGAAAGGTAGGTGATTTAAACTTTTATTGGGGGAGGGGTTTTGGGGTAGTGTATTTTAACGTTTTATTTGTTTACACATTTGAAGTCCCTTTGGGGGACTTTTACATACATTACTTTGATTTCATACACTGATCATTGCTATGCCATAGGCCTAGCATTGATCAGTGTGATAGGCGATCTGCTCATTGAGCCTGCCTGTGCAGGCTCAGTGAGCAGATCGCCGATCGGACCACACGAAGGCAGGTGAGAGACCTCTGGCAGTCCATTAAAACGATCGGAACCCCCGCAGTCACTTACACATAAACGCTGCGGTCGCGCCGCAATCCCGGCGTTTATGGGGTTAATAACACAGTGCAGCGCGATCGCTGCAGTCTGTCTATGAAGCGCTTCATAGCAAAGGACGTACCAGTACGCCCAGGGTCGTCTGGGCACAGACTTCCAGGGCGTACCGTTACGTCCTTGGTCGTCTAGGGGTTAAGTCCTGAATGACTCTTTTCCACTCAATCATCCCAGTAATAGCTGATAAAAACTGCATGGAACAGCAGGGCTTCTAAAAAAAAAAACCAGGAAACTCACTACTTCTTATCTCTTTAGACATGTAATGAAGCATTATCTATGTGAGGTCAGTGTACGGCAAGGGACAGTAGGAAGAGTCACCAAGTCATCTACACACAGAGGGCAACACTCAGGCCCCCTGAAGTCTGGTAATCAGCACAGCCAGTGAGCATTTGTTATATACTGCTGACACTCTCAGCATCATCATGAGCTGTTATCAGAAGTGAGATCTTCCAGTAGTTTTACTGGCTCCCTGGGAGCCCGGTCCCCATTGCAGTTGCAAGGTCTGCCTACATGGTACTGGGCCACTGGATGGGGCTGTGTCCTAAAACTTACCTCTTCCTTTAAATCATGACAAAGTGCTGGCAAAAGTGCACTGAACTGAGCAAACCAACACTACACTGGAGGATGAATTACCACTACTTTATATATCATGGTGATGGAGAAAAAGGGTGGTACTTAGTTTGCAAGGTGCTATAAAAGCAGAAGGGAAAACAACAGCACAGCAAACAAGGGGTTATACTAAGCATTAAACTGCTACAGCTGCTAAAGAGGATGATGATGACAAGCTAATTGGAGGAAAGATTACATTCAGGAGGCAGCACTGTGTACATGTACTCACACTGGTATTTACACAGGGAGCAGCTGCAGTGTTAAGAGAGGACAGAAGCCTTGATTAACCTTCTATTCACAGCATGGCTCCTCTGGAGGAGGCAAACAGACTCAGAGATTGCAGGTGCACAGCCCAGGCTTTGTCCCACCTCACTTATACATAGCATTAGCTAAGCACACACTTCTTCTTTTCCGTCCTGGTTTCTCAGGTTACTTGAGATGGAATGCCACCAACAACAGACAGTGAACAGCACACTGCATTGAAGGATGACACATAGGGGGACATTTATGAAAGTCTGAAAGCCCTACCTGAGGCATACAAAAGGGAGAAGGCGCAGATTTGCCTTTCTGCCTGGCGTACGCCTGCCCATCAGGCGAGGGGGGGCGCAGCACGGCGTGCCTCATTTATCATGATTTACGTCTGATCATGATCCAAATAATAAATCATTATCCAAATCTACATCTGCTGGAAGTAGGTGTAGATTTGGTATGCCAGGTGCAGGTTCGGGGGCCTGGCTGGCCAGATTCACTAAGAGGTGTGTGCCTCGTAGTGAATCCAGCTGGGGAAAGGGGGACAGGGCCTAATTTAAGACCGGCGTATGATAAGAGAGCCATTTGCGTTAAATGAAATGATTTACAAATTTACATAGGCCTTCAAATGGAGGGAAGTTGTTTAAAACAACAGTACAAATATAAATTCTATTCCTTTAAAAATAAATTTTAGACACTTTTCATTCACAAGAAGTACAGAAATGTTCCTTTAATACATATTGGGATCCTTTTCTTTCCAGCTTATTATTACACATAGTGGGTTACATGGTTGGCAACTTTTTAAAAGTTAAAATGGGAACATTCACGCCCCGTTCTAGTATTTGTTGGCAAGTATTGGATTATCAAACATGAAACTGGGCTTTTCTCAATCAACGCCTGACTTCAAGCGATGCGTCTTGCATGCAGCAGTAACAAGCATTGATATTTGAATGAACACCATTAGACTGAAAGTGTCTTTTGTGATTGTTATTATTGTTATATACTGTCCTCAGGCCCCACACCTTCGCCATGAAAGTGCTGACCATTCTTATCAAAATAGAATTTCAACACAAAAGTAGGAATTTCCACATTACATTGAATTTATACACTGTAAACCATTGAGGTTATTATATATTATTATACTGTATGTAACTGAATGCAGGATTAAAGTTGTATCACTATATTGTTTTATAATATTTTTTGGTGGAAAAAATATATATAAATGTAATTGCTGTCTAGCGTACAGTTTAATTCTGGTTATGGAAGGTGTATGACAGCCAGAGTTGAAGCTTAGAATCCTGTACAGAGCTGTTGGCTTCTACAGTGACAGCTGGACCTGTACACTTTACGATGTAAGGGATCTTCTCCACCGTCACTTGAGCTGAAAATACATGTAAATAGGTAACATGTGAACAGTGTAAAGCAGAACAAAGGTGAAACCTGATGTTAATCTGCAGGACATAGTCCAGGGCCAGTGGATTTACACTGCATACCTACACCTACTTCTACCTGTGTTTTGTCTAATGCAAACCCTTCACTGAATACTGCAGAGGTCAAAGGTAGGGACTGTCTACCCTCTTTAAAGCAACTCTGTACCCACAATCTGACACCCCCCCCCCCCCCCAAACCACTTGTACCTTCGGATAGCTGCTTTTAATCCAAGATCTGTCCTGGGGTCCGTTTGGCAGGGGATGCAGTTATTGTCCTAAAAAACAACTTTTAAACTTGCAGCCCCGTGCCCAACGGCCGGGGCTTAGAATATCTGTGCGCTAACTTTGCACCACCCCTCCGTCCCTCCTCCCCACCCTCTTCATCATTAGGAATGCCACTGGAACATTTTCTCCTGTTTAAACATTGCACAGGTGCCTTAACGATCCAGTCCATGTGCCGTGCTCACACAGCTGAGGAATAGGAGACAATCTTCCTGGAGCATTCCTAATGATGAGGAGGGCGGGGAGGAGGGACAGAGAGGTTGTGCCAGCCTAATGCATACACAATCTAAGCCCCGGCCGTTGGGCACAGGGCTGCAAGTTTAAAAGTTGTTTTTTAGGACAATAACTGCATCACCTGCCGAACGGACCCAAGGACAGATCTTGGATTAAAAGCAGCTTTCCGAAGGTACAAGCAGTTTGGGGGGGTCAGATTGTGGGTACAGAGTCGCTTTAAGCACTTTCAGCTATACTGCATCTGCTTGTGAATACTGTGAATTATTCCTACCTTTAAAAGTTTTATTGTTGGGTTCCCCTTCATAGATTACCAAGGAGAAGTGCTCGTGTGACGTATTGAACTCCTTAAAATTGAGCAAAATAAAATGACCTTCAGGAGCCTGGAATATCAGCTGACACCTGAAATAAGATAACAGTTGTAAGGTCTTTATAGCATCCAGTTGTAAATTACGGAACTATTGGAACACTACAAAACTGTTGGTTAGGTGTCTTGTGTGCCTTTATACTGGTTACAATGTTTAAAGGGGTGTTCTGCTCAGGTAAAATACATGCTGAGTTACCCCCCACCCCACCCACCCCTCATGTAGACTAACAATTTGCTCCATACTTGATATTTATTATTACTTTTCAGTCTCCTTCCCCCAGTTCTGATCTGCTGCTTACTGCTGAAGACACAAAAAACTGTGTATGAGCTGTGTCCTCTATCTTCCCCTTCTCCCCCCTCCCTTCCCAGACAGCTAATGTAAAGAGTGTCCCTGGCCAGCTGATTCTGCTCTCTGTAATGCCCAGAGGGTTTTTGAAGTTGCTGATGGCCTTAATGCGATTAAGGGGTCTATTCCACGGAGCGACAATTGGCCGAATAGGCCTGATTCGGCCGATTATCGCTCCGCTGAATAGAGACAACGATCAGCCGATGATCGTGTCATTGGCTGATCGTTCATTTAGGTGCAAAACTAAAATCATCGGTCACCGACCGCGCATCGCTACGTGGAATAGCGGTGTGCGGCAGGCAACCGTCGATTTAACCAACTATACATTACCTCACCAGGCTGCAGGGCTTCTCCCGCGCTTCTTCCTCCCGGGTCCCACGCGCAGCAGCAGCTTCAGAGCTGACAGACCGCTCAGCCAATCACCCGGGACCACCGCGGCCAGTGATTGGCTGAGCGGTCTGTCAACTCAGACAGGCCGCTCCGAAGCTGCTGCTGCACGCGGGACCCGGGGAGAAGAAGCGCAGGAGAAGCCCTGCAGCATGGTGAGGTAATGTATGATGTTTAACAACAAGGGCTGCAAGGACATCGGTAACGATGTCCCTGCAGCCCTTGCTAAGCGATTATTGGGCTGTGAAAAAGGCCCAGTAAACGAGAGCCAATCTAGCAGATCAGTATCCTCCTCCACTCCAAGGCGGGTAAAAGCCTTACATCAGCACAACCTACTCAGGTGCGAGTTCTACGTGCTTACTTTCACCACTTCAGCCCTGTCTAAGTTACGCTATGGAGCGCTGTCTTATATTTTGAATCTAGCAGATCGGCGCTAGTTTACATTATTGATCGGGCCCGTGGAATAGGACCCTAATTCTCCCTACATTACAGAGTATACATACAGCCTGCCAAGGAGCTGTTTACATTTGTTTACATGAGCTGTCTGGGAAGGGAGGGGAGAGGAGGGGGAGACAGAGTGATCAGCTCACACACAGTTTTTTGTGTTTTCAGCACAAAACAGCAGCCTCAGAACTGGGGGAAGGATACTGATAAGGTAATGACAAGTATGGAAGAAATTGTTTGTCTCAAGGATCTGTTTCCCGCATCTGGAAATTGCAGTACCAAATTGGTGCTGTACTTTGCAGTTTTGAATCTCTTTTCTAGCTGACAGTTTCCCTTTAAACCATTGAGAAATACTAGTGTCTGGATACAGACCAGGGGACTAAATCTTACTCAAGGTGTTTTCACTTTTGGCAACTATCATATAAAATCTCTGCTAAACCTTCATCCTGATACAAAATATGTAATAGGACACCATCTTGAAATAAGATATAAAAAAAAGCAAATTTTAGTTTATTAAACTGTCTAGTGAAATATAGATTGTGTAGAATACTGAGCAAAATCAAATGCTCATTTTCTGTATTACCTAAAGATGATCAATAAAGCTAGCTCTTATTTCATTTTTCATAAAAATGTAATGTAAATACAACCTTTTTCTCTTACCACGAAACCTAAAGGATGAAATGGTAGCCGTGAAGGGGGGGGGGGGGGGTCCTTTCTTTTTCCCTTAAAGCGACTCTGTATCCACAATCTGTCCCCTACAAACCACTTGTACCTTCAGATAGCTGCTTTTAATCCAAGATCTGTCCTGGGGTCCGTTTGGCAGGTGATGCAGTTATTGTCCTAAAACACAACTTTAAACTTGCAGCCCTGTGTCAAACTGCTGTGGCCTAGAGTATCTGTTCCCTAACTTTGCACCACCCCTCCATCCCTCCTCCCCACCCTTGGGAATGCCCCTGGCAGGAATTTTCTTATTCCTCTGCAGTGAACACTGCACAGGTGCCTTAACGATCCAGCCCATGTGCAGTATTCACACAGCTGATAAATAGGAGAATACCTGCCTGGGGCATTCCTAATGATGAGGAGGGACAGAGAGGGTGTGCCAGCCTCCACCTCCTCTCTACCCCCATCATCACCTCTCTCCCCCCTCCACCTCCTTTCTACCCCCATCATCACCTCTCTCCCCCCTCCACCTCCTCTCTACCCCCATCATCACCTCTCTACCCCCTCCACCTCCTCTGTACCCCCATCATCACCTCTCTACCCCCATCATCACCTCTCTACCCCCATCATCACCTCTCTACCCCATCATCACCTCTCTACCCCCATCATCACCTCTGTACCCCCATAATCACCTCTCTCCCCCCTCCACCTCCTCTCTACCCTCATCATCACCTCTGTACCCCCTCCACCTCCTCTCTACCCCCATCATCACCTCTCTACCCCCATCATCACCTCTCTACCCCATCTTAACCTCTGTACCCCCATCATCACCTCTCTCCCCCCTCCACCTCCTCTGTACCCCCATCATCACCTCTTACCCCCCCTCCACCTCCTCTCTACCCCCATCATCACCTCTCTACCCCCATCATCACCTCTGTCCCCCCTCCACTTCCTCTCTACCCCCATTATTACCTCTGTACCCCCATCATCACCTCTCTACCCCCATCATCACCTCCCTACCCCCATCATCTCCTCTGTTCCCCCATCATCTCCTCTGTACCCCCATCATCTCCTCTGTACCCCCTCCACCTCCTCCCTACCCCCACCACCTCCTCTCACCCCTCATCACCCATCACCTTCTCTCACCCCCATCACCGCTCTCCTCCTCTGTCCTCCTCTCTCCCCTGTCTTCCTCTCCCCCCTTCACCTCCTCTCTCTTCCTCTCCCTTCTTCACCTCCTCTCTCCCCTGTCTTCCTCTCCCCCATCACCTCCTCTCTCCCCCGTCTTCCTCTCCCCCATCACCTCCTCTCTCCCCTGTCTTCCTCTCCCCATCACCTCCTCTCTCCCCTGTCTTCCTCTCCCCCATTCACCTCGTCTCTCTTCCTCTCTCCCCTTCACCTCCTCTCTCTTCCTCTCCCTTCTTCACCTCCTCTCTCTTCCTCTCCCTTCTTCGCCTCCTCTCTCTTCCTCTCCCATTTCACCTCCTCTCTCTTCCTCTCCCCCCTTCACCTTCTCTCTCTTCCACTCCCCCTTCACCTCCTCTATCCTCCTCTTTCCTTCTTTTCCCCCTCAGACCTTACTCTCCCCTTAATCTCCTTGTGGCTCAGAGGCTGGAGAAGAGAGGAAGACCCCTCCCCCCCATGGGCGGATAACGTGAGTATGAATTTTTTTTGTTTGTTGGGGCAGGAGGGGAGGGTGTAGAATGGTGGGCATTACTATGGGGGCAGGGCAGGAGGCATTATTACTATATGGAGGGTCATGGAAGGGGATATTATTTTTAATGAAGGATCCTAAATACAGGGATAACCCACACACCTACTCACTTTACAGCGCATTACACCAAACAGCGGAATTATTACTGTATGGGAGCCTATAGGTAGGAAAAAGGGAGGGAAGTTAAAGGAAAACTGTGATGCCTAAGATGTTTGGCAGGTTCTCTGGCAAGAGGTAAATTGTAGCTGCAAGAAATCATCATGGTGGTCTGGGCCAGATGGAGAGGAAAAGGAAAAGTGATATATGGCTACATGGGGAGGTATCTGGCTATAGAAGGAGGTATCTTAACTACATGGGGAGATGTCTGGCTGCAAGGGGGTAGGTATCTGGCTACATAGGGGAGGTATCTGACTACATAGGGGGAGGTATCTGACTACATGGGGAGATATCTGACTACATGGGGGAGGTATCTGGCTACATGGGGGAGGTGTCTGACTACATGGGGAGATATCTGACTACATGGGGAGGTATCTGACTACGTAGGGGGAGGTATCTGACTACATGGGGGAGGTATCTGGCTACATGGGGGAGGTGTCTGACTACATGGGGAGATATCTGACTACATGGGGAGGTATCTGACTACATGGGGGGAGATATCTGGCTACATGGGGGAGAGATATCTGGCTACATGGGGGAGAGGTATCTGGCTACATGGGGAGAGGTATCTGGCTACATGGGGGAGAGGTATCTGGCTACATGGGGGAGGTATCTGGCTACATGGGGGAGGTATCTGACTACATTGCAGAGGTATCTGGCTACATAGGGAGGTATCTGACTACATGGGAGGAAGTATTTGGCTACATGGGGGAGGTATCTGACTACATGGGGAGGAGGTATCTGGCTACATGGGGGGATATCTTGCTACATATAAGGGGTATCTGGCTACATAGGGAAAATATCTGGCTACATAGAAGAAGGCCTCTTGACTACATGGGGGAGGTATCTGACTACATGGGGGAGATATCTGGCTACATAGAAGAAGGCCTCTTGACTACATGGGGGGAGGTATCTGGCTCCAGGGGGACATATCCATCTCTGTGGGATATATCCCACCTGCTTCTCTGGCACCCGGTTTACTGACGGCCTGCTAAGCCAATCAGTGCACAGTCCCACCGTAGCCACTGATTGGATGAGTGGGCTGTCAGTGAGCTGGGAGCCAGAGAAGCAGGTGGGAGTACAGGGAGGTAAGTATGATCTGTTAAGGGCCGGCAGCTAATTAGGTAAATAGGCAGCGGCTACATTCTCGCAGCAGATTGAAAATCCTCTGTGAGAATGCAGAGCCATAGGCCATAACAGTACAGAGTATCGCAGTGGATTTTGCTGTGAAACGTACATGTAAATCTACCCTGGGCAATGTTATTAATGGATGGCATCGTTGGGGGTACTCGGCTGGAGCATCTTGTCGCATGGGGGTACTTGGCCTGAAAAGGTTGAGAAACACTGCTCTAGGCAATGCCAGTTTGACACAGGGCTGCAAGTTTAAAAGTAGTTTTTTAGGACAATAATTGCATCACCTGCCGAACGGACCCCAGCACAGATCTTGGATTAAAGGCATAGTCTCTTTGCATGCACTTACTAGCATTGCTCCCACTAACCAGAAACCTACTCCACACTGATGAGGGGAAAATACCCCGAAACAGCTGTCTGTGGATGGATACCTTGCTTGAGTGGTTTCCTTAACTGGAGACATTCCTTGGCTTGGTTGTTCCTTCCCGGAGGAAAGGTCTGGCTAGCTCACTACGTTGAGACCTGTGATGGTGTCTCTGGAGTGTTCTTTTTCATCACCTGTCGAACGGACCCTAGGACAGATCTTAGATTAAAAGCAGCTATCTGAAGGTACAAGTGGTTTGGGTGTGGGCAGATTGTGGGTACAGAGTCGCTTTAAACAGCAATGGCACAGGAATGGGCAATCTGCAGCTCGTCGGTGCTATAGAGGGATTTTCCCCCGGCACCCGGGGTGGTGCGGCACTGAGCGGAGCAGCTCTGAAAGGCTGCTGGCTTGGCTGCGAGTACTGATTAAACTAAGCACTTTGCTTTGTGGTGATCAGCGATTTGCTCATCTCTACTAGGGACAAATCTTAATTTCTTATATAAAGATCAATGGATGAATGGAAACAAGCAATGCATAGTGTCTATCACCTCACTAACATGATAACACAGAAACACAGTAATTTAGCTTTGGTTTCATAACATTTACCTGTCTCCTTTGGGACTGTCCTGGCCACTGACTACCAGTTTAATTTCCCCTGGTGATTGTAGTGGCATCATATCCTTACAAGGCACATAGATGTCTTGGGAGGAGCTGGAATTATTGGTTGGAGAACTCTCTGTAAATAGAGACACATAGGTTTATAGGGTATTGGTGATTATTGTCATGCTTGTGTAGGCCATATAACTCTTTTCAGGTCTAAACTGGAATTTAGACTTCCTTACTTAGGACTACATGGTTATTTCTGGATTTCTATGGTTCAACAGGAGCCAGGTAAAGCAGCAGACTTCAGCTAATGAATCCTCTCAGCTCCAGGGACAAGGGGAGATCATAACCTAGAATTACTTGAAATGTTTCTACATAACTCTAGACTAGATGTGTAGACCTAGGAGTGGTGTATGATGGAATAGGGTAACCCCTTTGCCACCAGCCAAAATCTAGTATGAATTCATTAACAGTATGAACATAAAGAGCAACCCATACAGCAACGATCTGCTGCCGTCACTCTGTGGAATAGGAGCCGTGGCAGCAGACCACCGCTATCCCCTATGGGCTGCCCAGACGATCTAGAGATCACCCTGGCAGACCCCCCGTGGCCTCCCCTGTACTCACCCGTGGGGAACGAGGAGCTTACAAGTGCTGACAGCGCTTGTTTGCTCCTTTAGGCGCCCCGTGTAATAGGGGCTTAAAGGCCCTATTACACCAACAGATTATTTGACAAATTTCTTTAAGCCAAAGCCAAGAATGGATTTCAAAGGAGGATAAATCTGTCTTTCCTTTATTACCTGTTCTCTGTTTAAAGCCCATGCCTGGCTTTGGCTTAAAAAAAATCTGTCAGATAATCTGTTGGTGTAATGGGGCCCTTACTAGCATTGCGACATCTGCCGAGCCTCCTACCATAGTATGTAGACGTAGTAAACATCAGTACCTGGCTGTATGACTTTCTTAAGAAGCTGTTCCAGAGGAATCAGTGGATGCTGGAGCTCAGTATCAATGTCTGCAGGTCCTTCAGCTGAATACAAAGGTTTAGAATTTTTTTTTATATAAGATATGTTTCTCGTTTTTATTAATGTAATGTAATGCAAAATAATGCTGCGCTTACCTGACTGAATCGTTGCCCTTATCCACTGAGTAAATAAGGGAACGGCGCTGTACACTCCAAGTTTTGGGCTATCAGTGCATCCAACGCCCCAGCTGACAATGCCGAAGATAAAGTAGGTCCTATTATGAGATGGATAAACTAGTGGTGCTCCAGACTGAGCCTACAATACACAGACCTCAGTTATTAATACAGCCATCCCCGCCACATAACTAATAAACCATACCCACTCTCTTGATCTGATAAGATATTTATTTGCTAGAGCAGATGTTTGCTTCTACTGTAGTTGGTATGTTACAGGTATGAACAATAGTCATTTTAGCATAGAGGCTTTTTGTGACCAGGTCATCAATATTGCAAACAGTGATGTAGCTATAGAGGTCACACTTGCAACCAGGTCCCTAAGATTACATTCACATGGTAAAAATCACATTTGTTTTTTGACACGTCAAAATTTTGTTGTTTTCGACTTCGAGGGAGAGGCTCCCTAAAAAACACTCGTTATTCAAAAGATCAAGTAACATGTCACTTCTATGAGGCCTGTCCGCATAACATGCATTTCTCTCCTATTAAAATCAATGGGGGACTAAAAAAAACAGTGATGTTTTTAATGATATACTATTAAGGGTGCATTTTTTTAGATTTTTTTTTTATGCATAAACAAACTTAAAATGTGTGGTACCAGGAAAATGAATGTAAAAAAAACTTCGATTTCCAAGCTGTTTTGGATGCTGTTTTTACACATGGATAAGAGGCATGTTTTTTTTATATGCTGTGTAAACATACCCTAAGTCAGGGCCCCTATGCCACTTTAGGGCCCGTTCACACTATGGAATCAGCACCGCAATTCCGTGTGGAATCCCGATGTGTGCGGAATATCTGTGTGACTGTAAGTTCCTTAGATGATAGTTTGACACTCCGCCTCCCCACTTCTCAGCCTATCACAGGCTTTCCGGAAGCTTCTCCCTATGTCCTGACCTATCAGGCAACAAAGTACCATAGGCTGCTCTTCACCAGTAGGAGATTGGAGGAGAGGAATAGGTTCCAACCCAAGCCTATAAGTGGGGGTGCAAACAACCATGGGGGGAGTTCTGGTTTAGTTTAGTTACTGAGCAGGCAACAGAGCAGAGTTCCTTTGCAGGGCCTGGCCCTGTGGCCAGGTGCCTGAGTAACTTAGAGACTGTGCCTTTATTCTTTTTTTAGGTTCCTGACAGCCAGGTTATGGCCTGTTAGAACACTAAAGGGGTGACTACCACTAAAGAGGGAACTCAACCTGTCCACTTTGTGGGGAATTGTTGCTGTCTCAAGTCCTCAAGTCTGAACAAGGACTTATCTACACACTGGTTTAGAGACGTGCAACTAGCTGATACGCCCCGCTGACTACTGCTCAGTCTTCTGGAGCAATATTTAGGGACTAGCTCCGCCCTGTTGTGCAACTCCAGGGTCTGTACTATTGGTTCTGGAACTTCATAGCCATGAGTGCAGGTTATTCTTCTATATTCAGATGACACAACTGTAGCCAAGGTTGTTACAATCTTCCAATAGAGTACCATGCATATTGGACAGTTCCCCTCCTGTTCGCCCCCTAACCAACCTCAAGTTTAAACTCCTATCCAGAACCTCATTAGAGACTTTCACAAACTAAGGACTTTAAGGGGTAAGTTAAATAGATTTGTTATTTACTTCTATTTGAAAATCTCAAGTTGTACCATACTTATCAGCTGCTGTATGTCTTGCAGGAAATGGTGTTTTCTTTTCAGTCTGACACAGTGCTCTCTGCTGACATCTCTGCCTGAGACAGGAACTGTTCATAGCAAATACCCATAGAAAATCTTTTCTGATTTGGTCAGTCCCTGTCTTTGACAGACGTGGCAACAGAGAGCTGCAGAGAACAAGATTTTTTTAACGTTACCCTGAAATCGTTCACCACATTACACAAAACGATAGTGGTTAGTTACGATCATTTACTCCATCTGATCCCAGCAAAAGAAGGAACAATTTAGAATTACACTAAACGATTAGTGAACGAGTGCGGAATTACAGTGAAGGATTAACAATGATTTTAGGGTCAGATTTAAATGAACGATCAATGACACACAAACGATTTTTCGATCATTGCTCGCAATTACACAATGATATAATGATTTTCCGCATGATAATCGTCTTGTGTAATGGAGACTCTTACTCCTGCCTTTATCGACTGCACCAGTACACTACACTGGGAACACCCAGGACTACTTTTAACGGGTGTGTGTTGGGATCTAGGAAGGGCCTATACCACTCCAAGCCCCATGAGAAAGTGTGCAGGGGTACCGTAACATCAACCCTTGCAAGTAACACCTAGCACCCCTAGCACTATGTGCATTATTCCTGTGCAGTACAGAGACCAACAAAAAAACATAAGCTTTTCTGAACTTGATCATGGTCCAGTGGGGCCATAATCCCAGCTTTGCTATGGGGCCTGATGGTTACATATAATGCCTCTGCACCAAGAATAATATTTTTGTATAGCATAATGCATGCAGGTGCATAGCTAAAGGAATCTGATTATCTGGAGCTATAAGAATTTTACTGCATCTTTGAGTAGAAGTTATCGTTCAAACCTGAGGATTCACATGGGAATAAGCAGCATGAAGTACAGGGACCGCAGCCAGGTCATTGTGTTTTGGAGATGGAGTCTACCATGACACAGTGACTGCCCTCCCTATTAACAGAACAGCTTGGCAAGAATACAAGAAAGGTTCATCTGTCACATAAGCAAACTCACTTAGGTAGAGCAGGATGAGAATTTGCTAAAAATTGGTATCTCAGAGGTAGAAAGAGAACAGATAATATTAGTAGATATCATGTGTATGAAAAATCTCCATCGACACCTTTTCTTTAATGGTTTTACTCTCATTATACAGCATCTGTTATAACCACTGATAAAAATGAGCAGCATGCCAAGTGTGTGCCAAGGGTCAATCTGTTATATACCTATATAAAGAATAGAACCTATGTATGTTTTTGATGGCTTTCTTGATTGGCGTTAAGCTCTTAACATTGTACTTACTAAGCAAGAAGTATTGTCTTCTCCTATTTTGGCCCCAGCACAAAACATCCGATCTGTTAAGCCTTTATAGTATTTTTTACAAACATCATTCTGAAGCACAGGAACTTGCTGCTGCTGAAGTTTTGTAGGAAACGCCACTGGAAATCAAATATTTCTAGGTCATACGTGGCAAAGAACAACATATGAAGGTAAGGATCTGGGTTAGGCTTTAATAAACTACATTCAGGTAGTAGACATGCTTATATGGCTCAGCTTACACTGTCATCATGGTTTAAATGTTTAAAACATACATGATAAAAAGAACCCATTGTGATTCAATTTTTGGAATGGACCTCACTGGTGGGCTGGTGGACAGAACTGAAGAAATGCTAATCTCAAAAAGACCCTTGGAGAACTACAGAAATTAGATGGTTTCTAAACTGAATTAAATAACATTTTGGCAAACTACTTAATATAATGAAAATGAAGACCTATGATGCCAATATAAAAACTATTAGAGGCCAAATGAGTAACTTTTCAATAAAAATAAAAAAAAAGCCTTACCTTAGATTTAGGTCATAAGGTTTCTTAATTGTGTGTCCATTATCTTTTGCAATTGCATCTGTAGTTGCTTTCTTCTCTTTTCCCTTCAACTATTTCATACAGGTATTAGAAACCCCAAGGCTATGTTCACACCATTGAAACGCGGGCATTATTTTATAACAAAGACTGTTATTATACGAATATAATATATAAACGTCCGTTTTCGCTGTCCATGAAAAACAGATGTCATCGTATTGCCCCCCAAAACTTATATAAATCCCCAATATATACTTATTACGGGAAATGCACATAAATGGCTTTTTCCCTGCACTTACTACTGCATCAAGGCTTCACTTCCTGGATAAAATGGTGATGTCACCACCTGACTCCCAGAGCTGTGCAGGCTGTGGCTGCTGGAGGGGATAATGGCAGGGGGACACTGAGAGACACGGGACACTGGAGGGACACTGAGCATCCCTCTGCCATCATCCTCTTCAGTAGCCACAGCCCGCACAGCTCTGGGAGTCGGGTCGTGACATCACTGTTTTATAAAGGAAGTGAAATCACCATTTTATCCAGGAAGTGAAGCCTTGATGCAGAAGTAAGTGCAGGGGAAAAAGCACTTTATAAGCATTTCCCGCAATATGTGTATATTGGGGATTTATATAACTTTTGGGGGCAATACAATACTTAAATAAAAACTTTCGCCAGATTTCTCCTTTAAGTAGGTAATAGACACTTCTTTTATAAAGGATCCATGTACTTGTTCTTAACAACTAAAATATCTTCAAAAATCACCACCAAAGCTCAGATTTATCAACACATTTTCATGTCAGTTCTGTTTTGTCCATCTTTAGAATCCATAGAAATACTAGCTTCTGATAGTTCCAATTTGTTTGTTTTTCTATTTCTGCTGGGGAAATATCAGCAGCTTAGACAAATCTAACCTGCTGATATGTCCCTTTTGCACAGGAGGCGGCAAGGAGGATGTCTTTGGCGCTGTTCTGGTGCAATTAGTACTTTGCTCTCCATAGCATGGATCCAGTCCTCCCCCGGCAGGCCTGCTCCATTCATTATTGTCAGAAAGGGCCAGGCCGGCCAGGGGCAGAATGGCGCTATGGGGGCGGGCAGTGCCCCAGTATGCCTCACCGAACCGTGGAGCAGACTACTAACTATACCGGAATGGCGCCAAAGAGGGAGGTAAGAGACGTACCTTTCTTCTCAGCATCTCCTAAGCAATAAGGATATATCAGCAGGTTAAATTCATCTAACCTGCTGATAGTTCTCCTTTAAATAAACTGGACTAGATGACAACCAAACATGACCAAAGCCAAAAAAACTAGAAACTAAACTTTACCACTTCACTTCATGACAATAGGAAAATAAGAATGAAGCACATAATATTGGACTCACTATTGAGATACCATCCAGTCACTACACATAGGTCGTCCGTTTCCAGTTTACTATCTTCATCTGGGAGACATATAGGCTTTACATGGGAGTTATACTCGAATGGCATTTCTAGTTGGATCAGGGCCACATCAAAGTCCCTGGATGAAGGGTCGTATTGAGGATGTGGAATAACTCGCTTCACTTTCTGCTCCTGAAAAGGCAAAAACGAATTGGTACAATAAGTACAAAATGACAAGTCGTAGCAGGAAGTTACCAACCTCTCTTAAATGGAACATGTCATTAGTAGAGACAAGCAAACTTACCAAAAGTTCGAGTTCAAGCAAACCAGGAGTTAAAAGTTTGTGCTAACCCAAGCTTCTGGCAAGTTCGCTCTAGTCTAAGTTTTTTATGCTAAACTATTTTTTAAAGAAATTTCGGCAACTTTTGTTTTAATTTTCCATGTTACACTTCCTGTTCAGAAAAAAATCTCTTCAGATAAGAGGAAATAAACAAATTTATAATAGGTGAGGCTCAGAGCCCACAATGACTTCTGAATCACAATTTAATTTGGCTAATAACATTTGACTGAAAAAAGTACACTAGGGTAACAGTGGAGTACTGCTGCACAATTTTTGGAACCAAACAAAATTGCACATGAGAAACCACATGTAACCTTTTACTTTGATAATTATTAATAATTTCATTTATATAACACTAGCTTATTCCACAACAGGCTACGTCACTCAAAATGTTCTATCATGTCCCCTCCTACCAATAAAAGATAAAAACAAGAAAAACAAGCTAATTCTGCTTAATAAATATTAAAAGTCCACAATATGTTTCCCCAGTTCCCCAGTTTTGTCACTCAGTAGGTGACTGGCAGAGTGGGCTGTCACTGCCGAAAAAAGTTGTTCTTGGGAAGTGGTGGCGGGATTGTTCAGTGGGGGACCAAGAAACACCTCAGGAGGTCGCCGGGGAAGCAGGTTGAGATAAGAATAGCATCTTTATTATTTTCAATATCAGTGCAGCGGTATATCAAAAGTTGGACGCCGGAGTAGCCCTTTAATATTAGGAATTAGATTAGCTGAAGTGAATAGTTGTACATAACCCATCTGAAATATAGTATGAAGACGTGCCATAGCAGCGTCTAAATACAGTCTTATATAACCACCAAGTGGTCACGGGTGGGTACTGATTCTGATGGACTTGCTACCTTACAATTTGTAATATTCTTATCCTCGGGGCTGGAGACAAAAAGAAGCAGGTCATCGGCATATAGCAACATTTTTTCACTGTCTCCTCGCACTCCGAACCCCTTAAAGGAGCAGCATTGTGCAGGGTTTCAGAGTACACAATTTGTAATATTCTTAGTCCTAGAATTTTCAAAATTCACAGCATTGGGTTTTTAATTTTAAGCTTGTCCTTGTCCTTCTATTGCACTTTAAAAACCAATAATAAAAGTTATGTGTTATTTGTATCAGTACTTGCTAAACTCAGGGTTTCCTTTGTCGCCTAGTGGCAAATACTGATTTGTTGTTTTTTTTGTTTGTTTGTTTTTTTTTTGGGGGGGGGGAGGATTATAACTACTTGGGTCACTGTAGGTTTTTTTTTTTTTGTTCAATTTCTCTACCAGTTATAACTCTCCCGTCTGTGTAGTGGAAGCTGAGCAAGTATTCACACCTGAGCTGTTGTCAATGAATCCAGATCCTGCAGTCCTGCAACAACCAGCACTACATTCTGGAACACCTTACTGAAACAACACACAAAAGGTCAATCACAAGGTCAATGTCACAATAAGGATAACATAAGTCTAATAACTCATACATTCATATAAATCCTTTTCCCAACATCATAGCTATCAGATAAAAGGCCTAAACATATTAACTTACCTTCTTGCGACACAGCTGGCTGATGTAAGGACAAATATCTTAGAAACAATTGCTCCATTACACACATGTTTATAACCAAAACTGATGCTAACATGCCAGGGATATGAGCCTTGCATTGCTTCTTCCGCTGCAGCTATGCTAGGTTGATTGAACCTGGGTGGGTGTAGGGAGACTCCACAATCCTCACCTATAAGAAAAATGGCAGACCTTCTAAATGATGTAGGGACACTAACAGCTCAGTGTGCAGGACATACTGCAGTCACATTGATTCTCAGGATAATGCTCATCCACATACAGCAAGGGTTCCCAGGAATGCCTACCAGATTGCAGTAAACCTTCACTGTTGTTATTGGGATTTAACAACCTGTTGAAAGACCATGATCCACTGACATCATGCTAGAAGTTGCTGTGTTTTAGAATAGAAAAACGGTTAAAAAAAAATGATGGTTTGCATAATAAGGCTGGGTTCACACTACGTATATTTCAGTCAGTATTGTGGTCCTCATATTGCAACCAAAACCAGGAGTGTATTAAAAACACAGAAAGGCTCTGTCCACACAATGGTGAAATTGAGTGGATGGCCGCCATATAACAGTAAATAACAGCCATTATTTCAATATAACAGCCGTTGTTTTAAAATAACAGCAAATATTTGCCATTAAATGGCGGCCATCCACTCAATTTCATCATTGTGTGAACAGAGCCTTTCTGTGTTTTTAATCCACTCCTGGTTTTGGTTGCAATATGAGGACCACAATACTGACTGAAATATACGTAGTGTGAACCCAGCCTTAAACTGACGGTTGTGGCAGGTTTTAAAAGACACACTTATAACACATCCATGGCATGTCTAATTAGCCTTTTTTTTTTTTTTTTACAAAAATGATGGGTTTGTTGGAATGGGAAAAATGATGGGAAAAATTGTGTCGCACACTTTTAGTAAATATGTGGAAACACTAAACCAACAGGGAATATGGACAAAAAAACAAAACAATTTGCTGCCGGGAACATATTAGTAAATCAGACCCAATTTTTCAGAAAACCTGACAAACACTTCATTTTTGTCTAAAAACCTTCCAAGTGGCCATGTTATGGGTGTGTCTTTTAAAACTCAGCACAACTGGCAGATTTGTTAAGAAAAATGTTATTTTTTTGCTGGGTTTTTTATTCTAAAAACCAGTCACTTCAAGAGTGGCGGGATGGTCCGGTTTTGGTTTTGTCCTGTGAAAAGACTTCCAGATTTACTAATGACAACAGGGCATATTAATGAATTTGAAGTAAAAAAACAGACACAACCGACATCAAAATGGCTTAAAATTGACGCATTGTTAGTAAATGAGGTCCAATATGTCAATTTCGACACGTGCAAAAATATTATTGTACAGCATAGAAAATGACTTGCCAAAGTCTTCCACAGTATCTTTACTTCTCAGTGGCTCTCTCCAATGTATATCAGGGTTTACGGAAGCTGTAATATAATAAAAACGTCATAGCTAAAGGTCTCTTTGACTATATGAATTGGTGCAAGGGATACTATCAGATGACTGAAAGAACTAGGACTAGGTTTGCCCTTCTTCATATACTTAATCCTAATGTCTTGCACAAGCTTTTCATCATTTTTCTTTGCAGGAATAATATAGAATTACAGTATCATTTGACATAATGTGAGGCTGAATTTTCCATATGCAACTGTAAACTGTATAAATGTATACACTTTTACATGCAGAAAAAAAGGAATCCTTACAAGATGAAGCCACAAATGAAATGACTGCTTGAAACCCCTTGAAGTTTCCATAATGATCAGAAGTAAATGTGATCTGCATGACGTTGGAGACACTCAGAATTGGGTCAGGAATTTCAAATCCACAGAACTTTCCTTAAAAAAAACAAAAAACAATATTCGCCTTGAAAATGCATGAAGCTTTTTACACATAGCTCAATACTGCAAAATGTGAAAGATACAGAAGATGGCTATGGTACCTGCTCACCTAAAGGTGTCCGTCCTACAGGCTGTCAAACGATATGCTTACAGTTGCCACCTGCTGCCCACCTACAGGAACGTGGGAGGAAGGGGTGGAACGCCAGTGTGCAAGTTCAGAAGGAGTTCATGTGCTGGAGGTCCAGTGTCCCAGGATTTAGAGGTGCTGATCGGTTAGATATGATGCCGCATCAAGGATGATGGGGAACGTAGTAGGTAAAAAAACACTGTTATTTTTCTTTTTAAATAAGTGTCTTTTTACCTACTAGGTTCCCCAACATCCTTGATACTGCATCATATCTGACCGATCAGCGCCTTTACATTCCGGGCAGATGTCTTTTGCAAACAGCAGACGTTGTTTTTTTAGTTGTTCACACAGTTTTGTTTTTCACCATTTTTACTATAAGGGTATATTCACACAGACGGGCTCGCAGCGAGATTATCGCTGCGAGCCCGGCAGGTCCTGGCAGTTCCCATACACTACATACTTGCTGCGGTCTAAACGACCACAGCGAGCTGTAAGCATACTTAACCTGTCCTTGCTGCACGGGTCCGGCGTCCTGCTCTCCTGTCCGGCCAATCAGTGTGTTGCCCAGCCGCAGCCACTGATTGGCCGGGCGGGAGAGCAGGACGCCGGTCCCGTGCAGCAAGGACAGGTAAAGTATGCTTACAGCGGGGGAGCAGAAGGGGTTAAGGGCGGTATAATTACATACTCGCTGCGGTCGTTTAGACCGCAGCAAGTATGTAGTGTATGGGAACTGCCAGGACCTGCCGGGCTCGCAGTGAGATTCTCCGTGTGAATATACCCTTAAAGTGACTCTGTACCCACAATCTGACCCCCCAAACCGCTTGTACCTTAAGATAGCTGCTTTTAATCCAAGATCTGTCCTGGAGTCCGTTCGGCAGGTGATGCAGTTAAGGTCATAAAAAACAACTTTTAAACTGGCAGCCCCGTGCCCTTTGGCCGTGGCTTACATTGTGTATGCATTAGGCTGGCACAACCTCTCTGTCCCTCCTCCCCACCCTCCTTATCATTAGGAATGCTCCTGGCAGATTGCCTACTATTTAGGGATGAGCGAACCGAACCGGTAGATTCTAGAACTAGATTCGTTACGAACTTTGCCAAAAGTTTGGTACTGAACCGAACTTTGAGAAAGTTCGTTACGAATCTGCTCAAAATAACAACGGCAACATAAAATTGTACTTTGTTCACAGAATACAAGGGATTATTACTGCTATAATGCCTTGTAACCTGATTTTCTGTGAAAATCAAGATGTGTGACGTCACTCCCCAGCACCAGGAAGTGCCTCAGCGCACCAGCAGGTTCTCATTGTGTTGCAGGACTTCAGAGAGAGAGGAGCTCCGCAGTAGATAGAGAGAGAAAAGAGACAGATAGATAGCCAAACAACTAGATCGATACAGGGAGAGATAGATAAGGAATACAAAAAGTGTTGGGGAGAGAAGCAGGAGAGAGGAAGAGAAAATAAAGTATAAAGATCCAGGGAAAGCTGAATATAGAAGATAAGCTGATACATAGGGAGGGAGACATTGAACCAGCTCCTGTCCCGTGACTGAAAGTACACGCTACAAGTTGCTGCTCTGCTGGGTGCCGTCAACTTTGATTACACGTGCCAAAAAAAATTTGTCTATCATAAGCTGTGAAGTAACGTATAGCAGCAACAGTAATTGAAGCCCTCCACAGAGTGTGAGGCGTAGTCAGCGGGCCACAAAACCTGTCCGTTTCTGCTTTGCTGGGTGCCGTCAACCCTGTTTAGCCGCAACAAAAAAAGTTTTTAAAAAAAGTTAAAAAAAAAAAAAAAGTTTAAAAAAGTTTAAAAAAAAATAAAAATCTATCAAAAAAACTAAAAAAAAAAAAATTGTTTCTCATAAGCTGTTATAGGTGAAGTAACATATAGCAGCAAAAGTTAGTGAAGCCCTCCACAGAGTGTGAGGCGAAGTCAGCGGGCCACAAAATCTGTCCGTTTCTGCTCTTCTGGGTACTGTCAACTTTGTTTAGCCGCACCAAAATAAAATTGTTTTTCATAAGCTGTTATAGGTGAACTAACGTATAGCAGAAAAAGTAATTGAAGCCATCCATAGAGTGTGAGGCGAAGTCAGCAGGCCACAAAACCTGTCCGTTTCTGCTTTGCTGGGTGCCGTCAAGCCAAAAAGCATCACTGATTGAAACTTTGTGCCTTCCGGCCAATAACTCACTTGTTAATTTTTTTTTTTTAATTCTCATTTCATTTTCCACCAACCAAATCATTATGTCCAAGTGTCCTACTTCCAGCACTTCACAGGCAAGGACTGCCGCAGCAGGCGGTGAGGGTAGGAGAAGTGGCAGCCGTGGTAACAGGCCAACAGAACCACACAGCCAGAGGTTCTAGATTGGTTTACCCAATCCTCAACATCCACCGCCCAAAGCTCCCAAACGAGAAGTCAACCATCGGCTGGATCATCGGACACCACCCTTACATGGGACGGTCAGCGAGAGTCCTCTGCCCTGTCCCCTGTTATTACTATGCCACTCACCTTCGGGGAACCTTCTTCCAGGGAACTCTTGGCAAACCTTGAGCTGCCCTTGGACTCTCTACCATTTTTTAGTGATGAGAAGAAGGAGGAGGAGGAAGCCCCCAAAAGTCAGCGGGTGGAAGGTGCTGAGACTCCAGAGGAGGTGTTGGCTGTAAGCGGTCAACATAGCCAGGGAGGGGCATCCAGTGCCACACCCGATATCCTGTCCAGCCACTGGAGAAAATTAGTAGTGTTGAGGATGATGATGTCGCTGATCGGACGTGGCGCCCTCAATCAGCATTATCATCGTCATCATCAGGGGAGGAAATAGTAGGTGCAACCGACGCAGCAACATCCCACTGTTGCAAGGAACCGAGGCACAAGAGGGAGGGGTAGGAGACAACCTACCAGGCAGAGTTCCTTACCTGTAAGCCTTGGTCCTGAGAGGGCACCCTCAAGCAGCAGTGGCAGTGAACAGGCCACAAGACCCCCCGTGGCTGTCAGCAAACCGCGGTCCTCTGTTGTCTGGCAGTTCTCCCACCTGGGGACAGATAAGCACATCGCTCTGTGCCTGCTGTGCAATGAGAGGGTCAGTCGTGGTAGGGGTGACAATCTTGGCACAACATCAATGCGAATGCATATGGAAAGGCAACACCAACAGGCCTGGAAGACCGTGACCCCAATACCACCTCCTGTCAGGATGCACCATACACTGTAGATCCCATCATGCAACATCCTCTCAGTAGAACTCAGGCCTCAGGTGCCAGCAGCAGCAGCACAGTGTCACTGCCATCTACATCCCTAATGAGGCAGCAATCCCTGACCGAATCCATGGCTAAACGTCAGGTGTACTCCAGCAGCCATCCCATGGCCCAGAAACTAACCGGACACCTGGTTAAGCTGCTGGTGCTTCAGTCCCTGCCGTTCAACCTTGTGGACTCCCAGCCTTTCAGGGATTTCATGGCGTGTGCGCACCCCAGATAGTGAATCCCCAGCCGCCACTACATCTCTGGCAAAGCTGTCCCATCACTGCACAGTTATGTGAAGAGAAAGGTTGGTGACTCATTGGGACTCTCGGTGTCCAAGAGAGTGCACCTGAGTGCTGATGTCTGGTCCTCTAATTATGGGCAAGGGCAGTACATATCCGTTACTGCCCATTGGGTCATTATCCTCCCAGGAGACCATCAGGAAGTTGGCCCATTCTTGCCACTGTCACCTCCACGGTGCTTTAAGGGTCCAGCAGCGGGAAGCACAAGTTCTGCCTCCACCACCACTGCAGTCCAACCTGCCCCGGTGTCTTACCACCGATGTCAGGCCCGGGGCTCTCAGGCTGTCCTTTATTTGGTGAGCCTGGGTGAACAGAGCCACAGTGGGCAAGAGCTCCTCTGGACCATCAGGGAGGAGATAGCTGAATGGCTGACCCAACAACAACTAACGGTGGGAAGTGTCGTAGCAGACAACGGGAGGAACATTATCTCTGCAGTTCAGCGGGGAGGGCTGACACATACACCTTGTATGGCACATGTGATCAACCTCATAGTGCAGAGGTTTCTCCAATCATTTCATGCACTACATGACCTTATGAGGATGTCACGCAGAGTGCGCAAACATTTCAGCCACTCCTACGCTGCAAGGAACACCCTGCTCAGAATCCAGAGACAGCGTGGTATGCCCCAACATCGGCTAATCTGCGACTTGCCAACAAGCTGGAATTCTGCGCTCCATATGCTCGAGCGCCTGTACGAACAAAGGTCAGCCGTTACAGACTACCTCATGGGGCAATCAGGCAGCTTCACGCCACACTGCGACTTCCAAGTCACACACTGGCAGTTAATGCGGGAAGTCTGCCAATTGCTGATCCCTTTTGAGGACGCGACTCTTTGTGAGCAGGCAGGACTATGGGATCAACGACATCATCCCACTTCTGAACATCGCCTTGAGCCCAGAGCTGCATGAAGTGCAGATAGAGGTTGAGGAGGAGGAAGATGTCTACGCCCAGCCATTCCGCACACCGCCACCTGGCTTCTCTGCCTCTCCATCACAGGAGGAGATGGAGGATGAGAAGGTAGAGGAAGAGGAGGAAGACCTACTCGCGTTTTTGTGAGCGGGTACTAACTGTTCTTGAGGTATTTTGTTGATATCATGAGAGTAGTAAAATCTTGCACCGCAAATCCCGATGGGGTTCTTCTGTGTGCAAATGATTTCACGCCTCTCATGCAGTCACTCGTAGAATAAGGCTGTCTATGGGGTATATATCACAGAGGCTGCTGTCCTTCAACTGTGATATAGAAAACCACCACAGTTAGTTACAGCAACAAACAGTTGCTGAAAGGCAGGTTATCTTGCCTTATTTACGGGTGTCTTTACAATGGGAGGATTTTTTGGGGTTCTCTGCAGCCTAAAATCCACAGCCCATCGTTGGCTGATTTTATGGCCCCTTCAGTACTATGGGGCCGGACGCAAACACCCAGTTCAGCGCAGAACTGAGTACAGTATGTCCGGACGGCACCCTAGTACTGAACGCCGTTTGGGGAACGGTATAAAAATGCCCTGTGGATTTTACTCAGCAGACCCGCAGCCACGTGTGAAAGTACCCATAGGGTGAGGTTTTTTGGAAGTGACAAAAGCGAAGGAGGGAGGTCACTCCCATACCCCATCAGGGGTTTTTCCCCTACCCATTTTAAAAGATAAGTCCAAGCAATCAATAACTTTCTGTGCCCTTACTTGACCCAGAACCTTATAAATTGCCCGGACTTATCCTTTAAGCCAGCTGGTAACAGCACTAAAAAAAACACAAAAGCATACATCGATTGGATTGGACGCTACACTCGGTTAGGACATCAAACTGGTGTTAAAAAGATATATGTAGCCATAGGCCTATATTCAACAGGTTTAACGCCAGAGTAGTTGCGTCAATTTGTAAAGCAAGTGCCAGTAAGGTGTCAATTTCATGAAAATTGGACACGTATTTTTGGATAATGGAACTGGGATAATGCCTTTTTAAATGTCCTTTCTTCTCCTCATGGATTCTGTGGGTGAGGTTGTCTGTTTATTTAACCGTATCCATATCCTACTAGACTAGCTGTAATGTTAGAGGGGTTTTTTAACGTTGACTGTCCTGTGCTAAACTCTACATCAACATTTTGTCATTTATAAAAAATTATTTTTACAATCGTGCATATTCTTAGCTTCCAACTTAAGTTCTCTGTACTAGGCCCTTCTGGGTCCAAAAGAATACTGCTCCTACTAATGCCACCGCCGTCAATTGTCTATTTGGAAACATACTGCGTGCAATTAAGAGCTGCTGAAGCTGCCTCCTCAACTTGTCTGTTCTCAACAATACTGGCCTGGGTGCAATCAACTGCTGCCTCCTCCTGCTGCTCAACTTGTCTCTTCTCAACTATACTGGCCTGAGAGGCGAGCAATCAACTGCTGCCCTCTACTCCTCCTGCTCCTCAACTTGTCTGTTCTCAACAATACTGGCCTGGGTGCAATCAACTGCTGCCTCATCCTGCTGTTCCTCAACTTGTCTGTTCTCAACAATACTGGCCTGGCTGCAATCAACTGCTGCCTCCTCCTCCTGCTCCTCAACTTGTCTGTTCTTAACAATACTGGCCTGGGTGCAATCAACTCCTGCCGCCTCCTGCTGCTCAACTTGTGTCTTCTCAACAATATTGGCCTGAGAGGTGAACAATCAACTGCTGCCTTCTCCTCCTGCTACTCAACTTGTCTCTTCTCAACAATACTGGCCTGAGAGGCGAGCAATCAACTGCTGCCTCCTCCTCCTGCTGCTCAACTTGTCTCTTCTCAACAATACTGGCCTGAGAGGCTAACAATCAAGTACTGCCTTCTCCTCCTGCTACTCAACTTGTCTCTTCTCAACAATACTGGCCTGGCTGCAATCAACTGCTGCCTCCTCCTGCTGCTCCTCAACTTGTCTGTTCTCAACAATACTGGCCTGGGTGCAATCAACTCCTGCTTCCTCCTGCTGCTCAACTTGTCTCTTCTCAACAATACTGGCCTGAGAGGCGAGCAATCAACTTCTGCCTCCTCCTGCTCCTCAACTTGTCTGTTCTTAACAATACTGGCCTGAGAGGCGAGCAATCAACTGCTGCCTCCTCCTCCTCCTCCTGCTGCTCAACTAGTCTCTTCTCAACAATACTGGCCTGAGAGGTGAGCAATCAACTTCTGCCTCCTCCTGCTCCTCAACTTGTCTGTTCTTAACAATACTGGCCTGGGTGCAATCAACTCCTGCCTCCTCCTGCTGCTCAACTTGTCTCTTCTCAACTATACTGGCCTGAGAGGCGAGAAATCAACTGCTGCCTCCTCCTGCTGCTCCTCAACTTGTCTGTTCTCAACAATACTGGCCTGGCTGCAATCAACTGCTGCCTCCTCCTGCTGCTCCTCAACTTGTCTGTTCTCAACAATACTGGCCTGAGTGCAATCAACTCCTGCCTCCTCCTGCTGCTCAACTTGTCTCTTCTCAACAATACTGGCCTAAGAGGCGAGCAATCAACTTCTGCCTCCTCCTGCTCCTCAACTTGTCTGTTCTTAACAATACTGGCCTGGGTGCAATCAACTCCTGCCTCCTCCTGCTGCTCAACTTGTCTCTTCTCAACTATACTGGCCTGAGAGGCGAGCAATCAACTGCTGCCTCCTCCTGCTGCTCCTCAACTTGTCTGTTCTCAACAATACTGGCCTGGCTGCAATCAACTGCTGCCTCCTCCTGCTGCTCCTCAACTTGTGTGTTCTCAACAATACTGGCCTGGGTGCAATCAACTCCTGCCTCCTCCTGCTGCTCAACTTGTCTCTTCTCAACAATACTGGCCTGAGAGGCGAGCAATCAACTGCTGCCTCCTCCTGCTGCTCAACTTGTCTCTTCTCAACAATATTGGCCTGAGAGGCGAACAATCAACTGCTGCCTTCTCCTCCTGCTACTCAACTTGTCTCTTCTCAACAATTATTATTATTTTCAAACTTTTATTTTTTACATTTTTTTAAAATTGTAATAGCAACTGCAACTAAACAAAACTATACCCTATCACACATCTACTAGAATGTAGCTGCATTCAGCCGTTATTGCAAGGTTCGTTTTAGGTTCGGTTCGGCCGAATCCGAACTTCACGAAAGTTCACCGGATCGAACCGAACCGAACTTTTCAAAAAATCGCTCATCCTTACTACTATTCATCAGCTGTGTGAGCACGGCACATGGGCTGGATGGTTAATGCATCTGTGTAGTTTTCCCTGCAGAGGAATAGGAAAAATGGTGAAGAGGGTGGGGAGGAGGGACGGAGAGGTTGTGCTAGCCTAAATGCATACACAAACTAAGCCACGGCCATAGGGCACAGGGCTGCCAGTTTAAAAGTTGTTTTTTAGGACAGTAACTGCATCACCTGCTGAACAGACCCCAGGACAGATCTTAAAAGCAGCTATCTGAAGGTACAAGCGGTTTGGGGGGGGGCAGATTGTGGGTACAGAGTCGCTTTAAATTCAATGGACTTTTAATTAACAACACACCCAAATACCAATTAGCCCACCGAAACTAAATATTTTTTATTGCACGGACATCATTTTAAACGGAGAGGGAAAAAACATTGTGTGAACAAAGCCAAATGAGGGTGGTGTTTGTAATATCAAAGCTAGGTCCCCCTAACAGTATTTTGTGGCCGTCTTTCTGGCCGGCCGTCAAAAAGACTATTTTCTTGTGATAGTGATTGTGGCCATCATTACCAACTGATGGCTGTCCATTTTTACAAAGTGGGAACATAGCCTTACTGTATTACCCTCGATTCACACGTTGTAAGAGTGCGGCTGTATTTGCGGCTGTAATTGTGCGGCGGTATTTTTGGTGGTTCGTGTGTATGCTGGGAAGTATAGGATATGCGGCTGCACAGTGCACACTATGTATGAATCTACGGCCCTATCGTAAACGGACCCGTAAAAAATGAACAAGACCATTATTTGCGGCTGGACATGCGGCCGAGGATTGACAGGCGGTCCGTACGGAGTACTTCAAAAATAGCCGGCAATGATGCCGAATGCCGATGCCTCTAATAGTTACTATATTAAATTAATCAAAGACATTTTATTTGTAATCAAGACACTTTCGTTGATCAATAATTTATTTCTAACGAATCCATCATTTTGCAATTAAATATACTGTTAAAAAAAATAGATATATAAATAAATGTATATTTATCTATATATTTATTTTTTGACAGTATATTTAATTGCACAATGATGGATTCGTTAGAATTAAATTATTGACAAACGAAACTGAATTTATTTCCAAGAAAATGTGTTTTATTCATTAAATATTAATTAGTACAGGAAGCTCTATAAGCCGTTAATTCATATTGCCGGCAATAGAGCTTTCTGTACTAATCATCACTTAACTTTAATGAAAACATCAAATGTTTCTTCTAATTATGTTATGACAATAACATTATTAGAAGAAACATTTAGAATTATATGTGCGCTCAGCTGATTGGCTGTTCGGCTGAGCGCACATATAATGAGCCGGTCCGCAGTACAGTGACTTCATTGTGCTGCGGACCAGCGAAGAGGACACATCGGGGTGAGTATAGAGCTCTCCCCACCCCCTCCCCAGCACTGCACCCCTCCCAGCAAGGAAGGGGGGTCAGTTAACCCCTTCCTTGCTGGGATGGGTGCAGTCTGACATCAGTCTGGCCCCCAGGGGGTTAAGGGGGATGCAATACATCCTCCCTTAACCCCTTGGGGGCCAGACTGTAAGCAGCGATCTGTAAAGATGCTGCATACTGTAAGGTGCACAACACCGCTCACAATAATGGGTGTGGTGCTCCTGTTTGTGTGTTTTTTGTGTGTTTCTCCCTTTTTGTTTTTCAGATATCGGTATCCTGTGGATTACGTCGGATTCCGTGGACTACGTCGATGACCAGCGGTTGTTCTTTGAATTTTTTAAATAAAATGGTCAATGAGGGGTGTGGGGGTGTTTTTATTTGAATAAAAAAATTTGTAAACTTGTGTCTTGTCTTTATTTCTTTACTTTTTAGACTTAGTAGTGGAAGCCGTCTAATAGACGGAATCCATTACTAAGTTGGGGCCTAGTGTTAGCCGGTATAAAATGGCTAACACTAACCCCCCTATTATTACCCCAGTACCCAATGCCACCAGGGGTACTGGGAAGAGCCGGGTGCCAGTGGTCCCGGAGCGTCAAAATTGGCGCTCCTGGACCGGGCGGCAGCAGGCTGGTAAGATTTAGGCTGGGGAGGGCCTAAACCAATGGCTCTTCCCACCCTGGTGTTACCAGGCTGCTGTCGTTTGGTTTTTAACCCGGCTGGTTATAAAAATAGGGGGGACCCTATGCGTTTTTTTTTTAATTATTTATTTATTTAAAAAAAAATTCGCATAGGGTCCCCCCTATTTTTATAACCAGCCGGGTTAAAAACCAAACGACAGCAGCCTGGTAACACCAGGGTGGGAAGAGCCATTGGTTTAGGCCCTCCCCAGCCTAAATATTACCAGCCTGCTGCCGCCCGGTCCAGGAGCGCCAATATTGACGCTCCGGGACCACTGGCACCCGGCTCTTCCCAGTACCCCTGGTGGCATTGGGTACTGGGGTAATAATAGGGGGTTAGTGTTAGCCATTTTATACCGGCTAACACTAGGCCCCAACTTAGTAATGGATTCCGTCTATTAGACGGCTTCCACTACTAAGTCTAAAAAGTAAAGAAATAAAGACAAGACACAAGTTTACAAATTTTTTTATTCAAATAAAAACACCCCCACACCCCTCATTGACCATTTTATTTAAAAATTTCAAAGAACAACCGCTGGTCATCGACGTAGTCCACGGAATCCGACGTAATCCACAGGATACCGATATCTGAAAAACAAAAAGGGAGAAACACACAAAAAACACACAAACAGGAGCACAACACCCATCATTGTGAGCGGTGTTGTGCACCTTACAGTATGCAGCATCTTTACAGATCGCTGCTTACAGTCTGGCCCCCAAGGGGTTAAGGGAGGATGTATTGCATCCCCCTTAACCCCCTGGGGGCCAGACTGATGTCAGACTGCACCCATCCCAGCAAGGAAGGGGTTAACTGACCCCCCCTTCCTTGCTGGGAGGGGTGCAGTGCCGGGGAGGGGGTGGGGAGAGCTCTATACTCACCCCGATGTGTCCTCTTCGCTGGTCCGCAGCACAATGAAGTCACTGTACTGCGGACCGGCTCATTATATGTGCGCTCAGCCGAACAGCCAATCAGCTGAGCGCACATATAATTCTAAATGTTTCTTCTAATAATGTTATTGTCATAACATAATTAGAAGAAACATTTGATGTTTTCATTAAAGTTAAGTGATGATTAGTACAGAATGCTCTATTGCCGGCATATGAATTACCGGCTAATAGAGCTTTCTGTACTAATTAATATTTCATGAATAAAACACATTTTCGTTTAAATAAATACAGTTTCTTTGTTCAATAATTTAATTCTAACGAATCCATCATTGTGCAATTAAATATACTGTCAAAAAATAAATATATATATAAATATACATTTATTTATATATATATTTATTTTAACAGTATATTTAATTGCAAAATGATGGAATCGTTTACATTTAATTATTGAACAATAAAAGGGACTTTATTAGACAGAAAATGTGTTTTATTAATTCAATATATTAACCATGAGAGACATCGGCTATACTGCAGAGGATCGCAAACCCCGGTAATAGCGATTCATGTAAACTGTGTTCCCTGCTTTCCCAGATGCATCCAGAGGTGTTTCCATCACTTTCTTAACATTTTATTTGTTATTTTTAGTTGAACCAGATTTCCAAGTAAATGACCGTATGTTTTGAGCCGCATGTCTATTTTTTCCCACGGCCGGAGTTTCACCCGCACATTTACAGCCGCATAAAAAATACAGCCGCACAGTTACAGCGTGTGAATCCAGCCTTATATTATACTGTGATATAGCAATAAATGCTGTTGTTTTAAAAATAAGAAAATATAAGAAACTTTTTCATGTATTTTAACAGAAAAGTATTTTTTTCCTCTTATTACGCCACCAAACTTTTATTCACTCTGGACTTGCGGCTGGATATCAGATTACATGCTACCCATACAAGTCTATGAAAGGGGAGATGTGAGGAGAAAGATCAAACAGAGACTACAGAGAGACTGTATAGATCTTACTGTGAATATTAATTTATGGGAGATCACACAGAGGCTAGGCCTCACCCACCCACCCCGCCTGCAGAGCAGAAATCTAATGAATCATGACAATACGCGAAGTTATATTATATTACAAAAAGTTGTATGCCATAAAGAATATTAGGAAATTGCTTATATAGCAGCTAAAAGGAGACTTTTCCATTGTAAATTATGCAATAGGCAAAAAAATATATAACAACCACAATTGCTAACCTGCAACCACGGTTTCTTGAAGGTCATGGTAAACAATCAAGTAATCAAAAATGCACTTGTCACTCTGTTCAATTTCAAATGCTAGAAAGGTTACCTGGAAAAGCAGAATAAGTGAATAAGTGAGGCTGTGAGTAATGGCTTCAGTGGAGCACATCTAATAATAAAAATAAGAACAGTAGTATTATTTTCTTACCACAAGGAGGGCAAAAATAAGCCTGATCATGGCCAATTTTGCCCCACTGGTTTGCAAAACTTTCACAGTTGATCCTACAGAAGCACTCTGCAAAATTCACTTGATCAGATTAAAGGGGTTATCCAGAGAACAGGAAAGGTTTTACCTCTTTTTCTCTCTAGTGCTCCACTTCGTTACTCTGCCCTTTTGTGCTAATACTTCCACAGATGAGAGAGCATGTTGCGGGCAGTGATCAATAGCTGCCCGATGTTACCAATGTCATGGCAACACCAGGCAGCTATTGGACACTGTGTGTGGGTGCAGGCATGGTTTAGCCCACACGCAATGCTTGCAGCACCCGCAACATGCTCCCACCCCTTCTCCTCTGCAGACGTTATTTGCACTGACGGGCAGAATGAGGAAGTAAAGCAATTGGAAAGCAGAAGAGGTTGGACCTTTTTTGCTTTTCGGATAACCCCTTTAACCTTCTGTATTAAAGGAGAAGTCCGGTCAAATTTTTTATTAAAGTATTGTATTGCCCCCCAAAAGTTATACAACTTCCCAATACACACTTATTATGGGAAATGCTTATAAAGTGTTTTTTTTCCCCTGCACTTACTACTGCATCAAGGCTTCACTTCCTGGATAACATGGTGATGTCACGACCCGACTCCCAGAGCTGTGCGGGCTGTGTCTGCTGGAGAGTATGATGGCAGGGGGACACTGAGGGACACAAGGAACTTGAGGGACACTGAGCATCCCCCTGCCATCATCCTCTCCAGCAGCCACAGCCCGCACAGCTCTGGGAGTCGGGTCGTGACATCACCATTTTATCCAGGAAGTGAAGCCTTGATACAGTAGTAAGTGCAGGGAAAAAAACACTTTATGTGCATTTCCTGTAATAAGTGTATATTGGTGATTTGTATAACTTTTGGGGGGCAATACAATACTTCAATAAAAAATTTTGCCGGACTTCTCCTTTAATGTTGTAGTCTAACTGTGACGAATCATTCTGAAAATGATCCTGGCCTTGGGGAAGTTGTAGTAAAAGCTGCCAAAGAGTGATACTCACTGGCTCTCCATTTTGACCTTTAGAGGTGTCCCAAATGAGGAGAACCCCTCTCTTTTACATCCAAATGCTCATGGTATATAGACTGGGTTGGTCCTTTAAGTATCATTGTCTTTGTCATTTCTGTTAGTCACAATATACTTGTCTAGCTTTATTTTAAAACACGAGTAGTAGAAGGTAGTTGCACTACAGATGTCCATGGCAATCAGTAGCCAGTTGCTGTCGAGTAGAGACTACGGGTGGTGCTAACCCAAATATGAATTCCAATGTGAACACGTATGCAATAGAAGAAATAAAGGTTGCACTCACCCAAGGTGTCTTCACATACTTTTTTTTTTTTCACATCAAGCAGTAAAAAATGGACATGGAGGTCCGTAGAAGCACGCCTGCGCTCGAAACAGTCTGTCACCGCCTTGTTTGGTTAGCGTCTGCCGTTGTCCACAGTGTGTGCACTATGTCCATTTTTTACTTCTTGATGTGAAGAAATAAAAGTATGTGAAGACACCTTGGGTGAGTGCAACCTTTATTCCTTCTATTGCATAGCTTCATTTTAAATTCCTCTGAAGTATTTCATATCTGCTACTGTAAGGAACCCCGCCATACACGATACATGACCGCAGTTATGAAGGAAAGTGGATGCATATTAAAACTCCAGGGTGATAACTAAAAGATTACTGTGTATATGTGTATAAGCAGCAGCCTGTCTGTCACTGCAGAGTAGGTCAGTTTCAACTACTAGTAGTAGGGGCCTATAAGTATAAGGTGTTGCTTTTACACAGTTCAGCATATTCACCTGCATTTAGTGCTGCTTTTAGCTATATACACATCCTTAAGATGCACATACAGCTAAAGGTTGGGACAGAGAAAAGAGACATTGCCCTGTTGCTCCTGTAGACTGAAAGCAGTTTTAGACCTGCAGCCTGCAAGAGGCCAGGAGCAGATTACGACCTCTAGCCCTTTTGCCTAGGCACATGCAATGCAATGTTGTCGCTTACAGACCTAGGCTGCGTTCACACTACGTATATTTCAGTCAGTATTGCAACCAAAACCAGGAGTGGATTAAAAACACAGAAAGGATCTGTTCACACAATGTTGAAATTGAGTGGATGGCTGCTATATAACAGTAAATAACTGCCATTATTTCAATATAACAGCCATTGTTTTAAAATAACAGCAAATATTTGCCATTAAATGGCGGCCATCCACTCAATTTCAACATTGTGTGAACAGATCCTTTCTGTGTTTTTAATCCACTCCTGGTTTTGGTTGCAATATGAGGACCACAATACTGACTGAAATATACGTAGTGTGAACCCAGCCTCAAACTGGATGTAGGCATTGAGGACGGGGACGGTGGAGTGCTCCACACATATAGCCTGCAGCCTATCCTGTAGCTATGTATATTTACACTTTATGTAGAATACAAAGCCCGTAAGGGGGGCTCATGCATATATTAAAATGCCTTATACAGTAAATCTATGTAATGACAGTAATAGACGGTGAAGGGCCTATTCAAAAGTGCGCTATGTTGCCCAGCCATTTCTAGCTACTGTACGTCCCTTTTTGTATTGCAACAATTACCTGGATGACGTGATACTTTGGACCATGCACAACCCATTGACAATGTGCATGGCTGCTATAGTCTTTTGGATGATTCATAGTTTGAATTTGTCCTTCTTCAAAGATAACAGCGACTGATCCACAATCAGAACCTAACATTATGGAAAAACATAGAGATAGGAACAGATGTTTTACAACCATTCAATCCTGCCGTATTATCAATCCAACATAAATCACAGCAGTTCCCTCCTAGTTTATTGTTCCAGGACTTCCCGAACATTAGGTACACAATTTTATCTTGTTTTGCTATGCTACGTTGCTAAGGGAGGACATATAGTAGACAACTAATACAAGACTCAAAGTGCCCATGATGCGACATGGATGACACCCATCTCATACATGTAATGTGAAGCTGTGTGGAGTTAAAGGGCTCCTGGCAGGAGGTACTGGCTCTCATAAGGAGAGTGTATGGGGTGGAGATACCATTGGAACCTCAAAAATGTATCTTGGGATTGGTGTGTAAGGAGGACGAATCCACAGGCATAGAAATGGCAATTTGTAGGATCCTTTACCACACACGCAAATTAATAGCCAGATATTGGATACAACCTACTGCTCCTACGGTTGCAGAATTGATCAAATGAACGCTATTGTTCACTTGGAAAAAGGAGTCTACAAAAAAAGAAAAGGAATGAGGAAGTTCAAGACCATCTGGGGCCCTTGGATTGACGCATCTGGAATTCCTTCTAGGTTCCTTTGGAGATCCCTGACGGAGGCCTTTCTTCTGCTCGCAGACCAAAACGCAAGCTTTGCTAGGAGACTTGGCAATACTACCTAATTGGGGTAAATCTTTTACACTTTTCTAAGAGATGCTTGTGTACGGACCTACGCACATGGGGGGGGGGGGGGGAGAGATTTATCAAATATGGCGTAAAGTGATACTGGCTCAATTGTCTCTAGCAACCAATCAGATGCCACCTTTCATTTTCCAAAGTGTCTGTGAGGAATGAAAGGTGGAATCTGATTGGTTGCTAGGGGCAACTGAGCCAGTTTCACTTTACACCATGTTTGAAAAATCTCCCCCTCAGTCTTTTGTTGCTTCTTTTTTTCCTTTTTGTGGAGAGTGCAGCCCTGTTTGTCTGTTTTAATACTTAATGACTGGGAATTTTTTGCCTTTTTTCTTGTCTGCTGAAAGTTGAACACAGCTGGGGGGCAGTCTACATGATTGATGTTATAGTTAATATCTTGACCTTCATTGCATGATAGGTTCTAATCTTTTTGGGCTACCTGAACAGATTCATATTGTATATGATTTTTTATTCTTTTTTAGGTAAGGTGGGAGGGGGGTCGAAATTACGGGGTGAGTGGTGGGGGCGGTGAAAATAAAGCACTTTTTGTGTTTGTTAAAAAAAATCTTTTTTCAATAAAGATGATCTGGTTAAAAAAAAAACAATTAATACAAAGTGTCACATAGTTTTCCCAACAAGACCTACTGACCAACCTAAAGTGGTATTCCAACATCAGTTAAAAAAAATGGTCCAGAAACATATAAAACTGCTTACCTGTCTGTCCCAGTTCTGAAACCACAGAAAAAAACTTTTGTTTTATGTGTTGGTAATCCTTTCCCCTACCAGGGCCTGTCATTACTAGATGCTTAGTACTACAATCCTGCCTACTACCTGTTATTACAGCACCCAGAGCTGCTGCGGTACATTGCTCCACATAGCAGACACACTTTCCACAAACCAAGTTTGCAAGTTTGCTTTGTTCAGCACAAGACCGCATGCTGTAAACAAATTGATAAAAATATATATCTATATTTCTATATGCCAAAGACATGGTCATGTAGGCTTCCAGAGACAGTAGAGGATGATATATTGTCTTGGCAGGAGTCAAACTGCTGGAGACAATGCTGCATTGAAAATGAAGGAACTATACAGCTCCCTGTCAGGAGGGAAAGAAGCAAAACATGCTGAGGCCAGTGAAATTTGTGACAACACATCATATTTTTTCGGATTGCATTTGGCAACAACGTTGTAGTTAATACGAGAAAATACATTGGCCAGGTGTCTATGGGATCCCGGCTGGAGCGTATACACATCGTATACGCTCCAGCCGGGACCCCTAGCGGCGCCGCAAACAACTGACATGTCAGTGAACAGCGGCTGCAGAAAGCCCTGTCAGTGCACACTATGAAGCGAGCGGCGTGCGCGGGGGCTGGGGCGGCGATCGGGCGGTCCAGTAACTTAAGGGGGCCGGGGCTGTAAGCGCAGGGGTTAAAGGGGCTGGGTCCCATGCAGGCAGCGGATCCGCTGCGTGTATGAGACCCATTAAGCTTCACAGTACAGGATCCGCAGCTGATTTCGCTGAAAACTTGCAGCATGAAAATCCGCTGCGGATCCTGTAGGTGTGAACGCACCCTTAAGGAAAAATCTACCCTAAGGGTGCGTTCACATGTAACAGATCTGCAGCGGATTCCTTGCTGTGAATTCGCAGCGAAATCCTCTGCAGATCCTGCCCTGTACACTCAATGGCAGACAAACTCGCAGCGGGATGCCCACATCCCATCCACAGCCCGCCCAGTTAACCCCCCCGGCCGCCGGAGCATATACATCACCTGCTCCCCGCTCCGGCTTGCTTCGGGGCTCCTGGCACGTCCTGCTTGGCCAATCAGTGTGCTGCCCCGCCGCAGTACACTGATTGGCTGAGCAGGACGTGAAGACGCTGGGGGCCCCGAAGCAAGCCAGGGCTGGGAGAAGGTGAAGTATACGCTCCGGCGACGGGGGGTTAACGGGGCGGGCTGCTGACATACTCACAGCGGGATGTGCATTCGCAGCGAGAAATCCGTTGAGGATCCGTTACGTGTGAACGCACCCTAAGGGTGTGCTCACAGCAAATTTGATGTCGCAGATTTGATGCAGTGTTGAGTCATTTAGTTTCATTGATATCTGCACCATGTAATCTGCTGCAGATTTACTGCAGATCCTGTACGTGTCAACGTACCCTAAAGGGGTATTCCCATCTTAACTAATATAGTTAAACTTGTAGAGCTCTTCAAGTTTAATATTTTTGCAAATACAGTCATTTTGCAAAGTTGCCTCTTTCTTCTGATACGCTGCCCACATCAACCCATTGTAGACAACTCGTCTAGGTTACCGACCACCACTCTACTCTAAAAGCAGTGGCCAGGCTGGTATATACATAGCTATATCTGTACATAGCTGAATCCAACAGTTCCAGTTTAATTTTAAATTGGCTGCACTATCCCGGAGATAATGCCATATTCCTTAACTCCTTCAGGACCGGACTAATTTTTTTTTTGAGCTTTTGTTTTTTTCTCCTCGTGTTTAAAAAGCCATAGCGCTTAAAGGGAACCTGTCACCCCCCGTACCGGGGTGACAGGCTCCCGACCCCCCGTTAGAGACCCCTATACTTACCTCATCCCGCCGGGTCCCGCTTCTGGAGGTGGTCGGGTCCCGGAGATCTCAGCCGCTGCAGCCCGGCGCGCGCGCTGAGAGATGAGTCCAACACCCATAGAGAATGACAGGAGAGTCCAGCGCTCCGTCATTCTCTATGAGCGTTGGACTCATCTGTCAGCGCGCGCGCCGGGCTGCAGCGGCTGAGATCTGCGGGAACCGACCACCTCCAGAAGCGGGACCCGGCGGGATGAGGTAAGTATAGGGGTCTCTAACGGGGGGTCGGGAGCCTGTCACCCCGGCACGGGGGGTGACAGGTTCCCTTTAAATTTTTTCACCCACAGACCCACATGAGCCCTTATTTTTGCACCACTAACTGTACTTTGCAATGGCAGGCTTGATTTTTGCATAAAGTACACTGCAAAATCTGAAAAAAATTAAATGTGTGATGAATTTGAAAAAATGAATGCATTTTTTTAATTTGGGAAGTATTTGTATTTAAGCCGTTTAAACTAGGGTAAAACTGACTTGTTATGCATGTTCCTCAAGTTGTTACGATTACAACGATATGTAACTTGCATAACTTTTATTTTATTTGATGACTTCTAAAAAAATTAAAACCTTTTTTAAAAAATTAATCTTCCGTTAAAATCGCTCTATTACCATGCTTATAGCGCTTTTATCCTTCGGTTTATGGGGCTGGTTGAGGTTTCATTTTTTGCGCTATGATCTGGACTTTCTATTGGTACCTTGATTGCGCATATGCGACTTTTTGATCGCTTTTTATTATAATTATAATTTTATTATTTTCAGAATTTGATGCTACCAAAACTGTGCAATTTTTTTGCCCTTATGCCATTTACCTTGCGTCATCGGGAATGTGATAATTCAATAGATCAGGAGATTACGCGCGCGGCGATACCAAATATGTTTGTTTGTTTATTTATTTATAAAATGGGGAAAGGGAGGTGATTCAAACTTTAATTAGGGGAGGGGATTATTTATTAATAACACTTTGACAGCTGCATTTAAAAGGCTAATGGTGCATTTACACAGAAAGATTTATCTGACAGATTTTGGAAGCCAAAGCCAGGAATGGATTTGAAAAGAGGATAGGTCCCAGTCTTTCCTTTATGACCTGTTCCCTGTTTATAGTCTGTTCCTGGTTTTGGCTTCAAAGATCTGTCAGATAAATCTGTCTGTGTAAATGCACCATAATTAGTGGGCATAGTGATTGGTCCGTGCCCGCTAATTGCCGCGGTCCCGGGCTGCAGATTGCACCCGAATCACGGCGATTCAGAGCAGGGTCACCGCGTGCCCCTCCCCCCCTAACTCCCCCCACCTCCCTTAACTCTCCCCACCACCCCCCGCATGAGGATGTGCAGTTACACCCTCATGGGGAAGGGGTTAATATGCAATTTAGGAAGTCTGGTGCACTGGAGGTGGGCTCAGCTCTCCCCAGAGCAACGATTGATGACACAACTAATTAATATGATGACACGGCTAATTAATATTCCTGTACAATAACAATAACATTAATAATTATTTAGGTTTTAACCCCTTCCCTCCGGGGCATATTTTCGTTTTTTCCTCCTCAGGTTTAAAAGGCCATAGCATTTGCATTTTCCCACCTACAGACCCACACGAGCCCTTATTTTTTGTGCAACTAATTGTACTTTGCTATAGCAGACTTAATTTTTGCATAAAATATATTGCGAAACCAGAAAAAAAATGATATGCACAGTGAAATTGAAAATAAACGCAATATTTTTTATTTGGGGTGGTTTTGTGTTTACGCCATGCACTATATGGTAAAACTGACTTGTTATGCATGTTCCTCAAGTTGTTACGATTACAAACATATATAACATGTATACCTCCATTCCCGCTCGCTCCATTCCCAGGCTTATAGCGCTTTTATCCTTCGGTCTATGGGGCTGTTGATGTGTCATTTTTTGCGCCATGATGTGTTCTTTCTATCGGTACCTTGATTGCGTATATACAACTTTTTGATCTTTTTTTCTGAATTTGATGCAACCAAAAATGCGCAATTTTGCACTTTGGGAATTTTTTGCGCTTACGCCGTTTACCGTGCGAAATCAGGAATGTGATAATTTAATATTTCGGGCGATTACGCACGTGGCGATACCAAACATGTTTATTTATTAATTTATTTTTATTTATAAAATGGGAAAAAGGGGGTGATTTAAACTTTTATTAGGGTTTTTTTTATTATTAAAAACACTTTTTTTCTTCACATACAGTAATATGAAGCCCCCTGGGAGACTTCTATATACACAGCACTGATCTCCCATTGAGATCAATGCTGTGTATATAATAGAGCACCGATCCATCAGATCGGTGCTCTATTATAATGGTCTGCAGCAGACCATCTAAATAGATAGCCGAGCCGGGATTAGCGTCATTCCGACGCTGAGCCCCAGCTGGCTCAGTACAGCGGATCTCCCCCCCGCGATGCGATCCAGCCACTAGACACCAGGGACAGGGGCACGTAGGACAGTTAGAGGCAGCTGGCATGCTTGACAGCTGCATCTAACTGGCCTAATTAGCGGGCGCGGCCGATCGGCGGCACCCGCTAGTAGCTGTGGTCCCGTGCTGGTACGTCCTGCGGAGGGAAGGGGTTAAGGGGCCTATCGTGGTCTCCCACCACAGGTGTTTTGTGTCTCTCCTTTGCACTTCTCAAAAAAGCTTCTTAGTCCAGGTTAATTGGTGATGAAGGTAGAATTCTGTAGTTTTATTTGTGAGTCTAGTTGTTTCATGCACAGCCGACGTTAGGAATGGGTCACTGTTCTTGTTGTACCATGTGTTCTGTGCTGGCCAATAGGAGGTGTTTTCTCTTCTTCTGCCTATCCCTGCACTACACACACACGACCCAGTGGGAGGAGACCCGTGTGGGACAAGTGTTAAGACCGTATTACACGTAGCGATTATCGCTCAAAGATTCGCTATAACGATAGTTTGTTAGCGATAACTAGCGATTTTTTAGCGAACAATACTAAGGTTATTACATTCACTGATTACTGTTATGAACGATCGTTTTTACGTCGTTATATAGTCGCTAATCGTTCCTCAGGACAACAACACAACATGTTTTATCGCAAACGATAGATCGCTTTAGCGAATTTTTTAACAATAATCGTTCCGTGTAATAGGGCCTTAAGTCTAGACACGAGTGTGTACAGATGCAGCTAGAGACAACCAGTTCTTTCAGTATTCCTACTATATCTACTATGCAGTGCTAAACACTACAAAGGGAGAAGAGTCTAGGTACATCCTAGCCCACGCTGTGAAGCAGTCTAAAAAGTGCAGGGCAGTATCCTGAGACACAAGAGGAACTAGCCTGGATAGGACAAAGCTACCAAGAAAGAACTATGTAACCTATTTCGCAGTGCAGGTAACTGGGACACCTCCAGAAACTTAGCTTCACCCAGATAACCACGACTGGGGCTTGTATCAGCCTAGTAGGATGGCACACTCGACACTGTAGGGCAAGGTGGTCAGACAAAAGTCTATACACAGGTACAAGTAACTTCTCACTCTTCAAGTATTTCTATAACGTTCCGGCAGAGTACATTGCTACATTGGGTTAGGACTCCCTCGACAAACTCTTCTCCTCTAATCTACTCTTAACTTTCCAAGCACCGCTACAACTACCTCTCTACTCTACTTCTTCAAGCACCTCCGTAAGCACATCCAAGGGAAGCACTAAAGTATATGCAAAGATTTATCTATTCTACCAAAGTGTATTGTACTACTAAGAGACTGCACAGTAAAGCTGTTCTATTTTTTATATTACCGGGACTCCATACACACCTTGAGTTATTTTTCCCTTTCTGTGGGTGGCGGTACCGATAGTCCAGGTGGGTTAATTGCCACTCAGGACTACCGTGACAAGAGCCCAAGGGACCCATCACAGCCCGGCAGGTCACCGACCATTTTGGGGAGTACAGCCAGTCAAAACACAAGGCAGGTACAACCATCATATCTGTGTGCTGGACTAGCACTGGCGTCATGACTATACTATCTTTGGTTGGGCTGTACAGCAAAACTGATAACATCCACCAATCAGTAGTGCTCAGCCACACTATTACCTCTTTATGATTGTGGGGGAGATGCAATGCTACACTAGAAGTAATGCCCTTTCATTATCAGAATTAAACATGAGTGCCAGAGATTGATCCTGAGACTGAAGGAGCCACTGCACTAATTCAGCACAGCAGCACCTTGCCAAACTCGGTGCCCAGGCATCCCGCAGCACAGCACTGCCAACCCTAAATTCTCTAGATCAATGAAAGCCTCGGAACCTCACCCCTTTCATGATTGCTTCATCTATATATAATTTTTTCATGAAAGTTAAAACACATCATATTACAATTCATGTAGATACGCCATCACCTGGGTATAAATGTGGTTCTACTGCTAGATATGAAAGCGAAAATCCAGTTCTGTATTCTTTAAAATCAGAGATGAATTTCAGAGTGACGTTTGTATCAGTAATGAGTAATGGCCGAGGTATGACGTCCCCGCAGAATTTCCCTACAATGAAGATGGAGTGTTAGTCAGTCTACATTCAGATTCAGATTGTGCGTGGCATTTTCAATTACAATAATAGTTTTGTATGAATACAAGAAAATTCTATATCCAGCAACGTTTTGTGCATTGATGAGGACACAAGATGAAGAAGTTGTTAACTGCAGAACAGGATAAGGCTATGTTCACACAATGTATCTTTTCTATTAATGGCCGTGATTAATAGAAATTAATAGAAGAGATTCATTGATTAAATTAATAGAAAAGATTCACTGAAGTCAAAGGGAATCCCGGCCAGAGTGTATACACCCGGCCGAGATTTCTAGCGGCCACACAAAAAACTGACATGTCAGTTTTGTGCCGCCATTATTCATTGAATAGCGGCTGCACAGAACTGTCTGTTCCCACAATTGAGCGTGCAGCTCCGGCCGCACTTTCCATTGTGTGCAAGGCTATGTTCACACTACGTTTAACAGCATCAGGGTGTGCCCCAACTCAATTAGTCATTCACTTCAATGCAAAGTATGGCGGCCGGCAGTTTAACATCATACATTGCTATGCAACGGACGCTGTTAAACCTAGTGTTAACAAAGCCAATAATAGGCATGTGCATTATTTTAACGGGCGTGAATGGTTAACTCTTTAAATGTCAATTGTAAAAAAACAACGTTCCTGCAGCCGATACAGAGGTATCGGCTACAGGAACGGGTTTTACAACTTCTGTTGCTATGCAACGGATGCTGTTAAACGTAATGTGAACATGGCCTAGCACACAATGGAAAGTGCGGCCGAATTTTCTTTTTTTACAATTGACTTTGGGGCACCGTTGGGTGTGCCCGCAAATCAATTAACCATTCACTTCAATGCAATATGCCGCCACCGGCCTACTTAACATCATGTGAACAGCTATTATTTCCGGTTCGGTGGACAGGGCATGGAAGTGGTTATATTCACACAATGTTATTTTTAAGTAAAGAACGGACGCTGATTGCAATGGAATCAGCGTCCATTCTTTACTTCAGGGGTGGCGTTGCATTGACTTCGCTGTATGCACACATCATTATTTTTACGCCCGTTCTTTAGAACAGGCGTTAAAATAATTTACATTTCTATTATTGGCTATGTTCACACTAGGTTTAGCAACGGATGCTGGTAAACTGGCGGCGGCCATTTAAATAATGGACGTTAAAATATTATACAGGCTGAATGCAGCCCAGCGGCCAACAGTTTAACAACTATGCAATGCAACGGATGCTGTTAAACATAGTGTGAACATAGCCAATAATAGGCATGTACATTATTTTAACACCCGTTCTAAAGAATCAATTCTTTGCACTATGCACATAATTTTATTTTTAATGTATTCATTTGGAGATATGTGAAAGGGTCCATGCAACACACTGTACTTTATTGACTATTATTCACATAGCACTGACTCACATTTCTTTATCATGCTCACAGCGGTATTTTTAATGTATTCATTTTGAGATATGGGTACTTGTCCATTTTACATATTGCACTGAGGGGGAAGATTGTTTATTACAGATACAGCATTGTATACAGTGTAGCTTTAAGAGATTGTAGGAAGAGAGGAAGTAGGCTGTAACCACCTGGAGGGGTGTGACGTGATCTCCGTGTCAGGTGAGCGTCCTAGGCAACGCAACGTGATGACGTACAGGGGCCCGCCTGTTGCTGGGAGGCGTCTCTACACCGAAACTCCAGGTGGTTATGGGGTATATAAGGACAGGCACACTGGGGAATGCCAGCCTCCTGGTAAAAGCTAGACGCGAAACGTGCGTTGGAGGAGCGGCACACATCCACTTCACAGGTAATATACTTTACACATTTTATTTTCTTCTTGCTGCTTATTAGGCCACTGGGCTTGGTGCAATGTGCTACAAGAATGTCAGTATTGGGGAATTAGTGCAATATTTATAGACATAGATGATTGGAAACAGAGTCACTTTGTTTTATTGTACTTTATACTAATATGTTTACATCTCCTGTGGGGTGGACACTATCTGTGGGCTTGGCTATATGATCAACTTTTAAATGGTGTTGTTGTATGAATTTTTAACAAAAAAAATGTTTTGAATAAAGATTATGCATTGTTGATTGAAACTTAGTCCTGGTTTTTTGGATATATGGTTTAAGCCTTTGGACAGGCTATTTTGGTCTTTTTGGAGTTTATGTTCACACTAGGTTTAGCAACGGATGCTGGTAAACTGGCGGCGGCCATTTAAATAATGGACGTTAAAATATTATACAGGCTGAATGCAGCCCAGCGGCCAACAGTTTAACAACTATGCAATGCAACGGACGCTGTTAAACATAGTGTGAACATAGCCAATAATAGGCATGTACATTATTTTAACACCCGTTCTAAAGAACGTGTGCTAAAATAACGATGTGTGCATACAGCAGACAGCATTGATTTTAATGCAATACCACCCCTGCAGTAAAGAACAGACCCTGATTCCATTGCAATCGGCGTCCGTTCTTTACTCAAAAAGTATCTTACTAAGTGTGAACCCAGCTAAAAGCCGTGTGGGGGGGGGGGTATATATCAAGTTTTATAGTATTTTGGAGGCAAGAGTAATGCAATTCCACTACCTTTGCAGTCAAGAATACCAGATGCCCGACGGAACCATTTACACACTTTTTTATGTATAGATACATCAGCCTTGATCAATTCTATCTATGTTATTACTCACATAAGAACGTAATTCATGTAAAAGTGGTATATGCCATATTTTCATACAAGTGGTAAAATCATACGTGAATAATAGGCCAGTGGGTAAAGTAGGGTTCAGCAATATAGACCTCTTTTGCACTAGGATAGTATATGGCAGAATGAACTACTGCCGAATTTTTGGTATGAGGTGACTAGGCCTCTTTGTATGTCTATAATATGATGTGTATCTGTGGAATACAAGGTAATTGGTTCTCTGTCTGTATACGTACAGTATTGGACTCACCAATGAGACGTCCAAATTCAGAATAGATCATCAGGTAATCTAGGTCACATGAATAATCCCACTCAAGATTGAAGTTATTGAAGATCAGCAGAATGTGTTTTCCCTTAGGGACAGAAATTGTCCATATACACTTTCTAGGGGTAAAAAAATGAAATGTAACGATTTTGGGAGAAAAGTAAGCATATTACATAAATGTCCATTCCCAGGGCTGCTGGAGGTCTAATATCCCTCATCATTAAACATGGTGATTTGTAAAGGTTTTATACACTATACAGTAGAGGTAAGGTCTATTCTATTCTAGGTCTGTGCTATTCTTCTTGTTCCCATGCATTGAGTTTTAAAACCTAAATAAATAGCCAACTTTTTCACTAGATAATACCTTTTTTCTTATGACAATCCAAATTTTTCAGGTGTTTCAGTAAAGTACAGTTCTCCTTATCTATGACTTTATCTTTTCATTGGTCGTCCTCTTTAATCCTCCAGTTGTGGTGTCCCACCATGGGTGTGCCTATTGGTTACACCCTTCAAAAAAGTCTGTACTCATATGTGTAAGTGGTAATGTAGCAGTGCCAAAGTTTTGCCTCTAGATGTCACTGGTGCAAGTGTGTGTGTCTGGATATTGCACAGCTGTGGAAGCTAAAGGGTTAGGCTGCATTCACACGTTCAGTGTTTTTCCCGGTCCGTGATTGTGGTCCGGCAGCAACCTCCGTGATCCGTACAAAACAGTCTGTTTTTCATCCGTTTTGCATCCGTTTTGTATCCGTGTCCGTTTTTTTCATGGATCTGTGTTTAAAGCATTTTAAATTACATTGATTACATCACATCCGTGTTTTTCACAGATGAACAAGGATGTCACATCAGTGTACATCCGTGAAAAACATGGATCTCGTTGATTTCTATGGGGAATCCTTTCCGTGCATCCGTTCCGAGTAATGACATGTCCTATTTTTTAGAGGAACGGATTACGGATCCGTGAAATCACGGAACATCAGAATAGCCCAATAGAAAGCAATGAGCTGTAAAATTGTTCGTGCACACGGATCCGTGAGCACGAACAACTTCCCGGAACGTGTGAATGCAGCCTATTGTTTCTCTTGTGTACCACATGGATCTGTACACCAATGAGAGTTCTTTCTTCGTTTCACCTATTATCTTTCTCTTTACATCTTTCACACGCACTCCTCGCCTACTCACAGCACAGCTTACATGTGCTGTAGGAAGGAAGTCACATGGGTAGAGGAAGTGTAAGGTCTTTTTGCTTTGGATTCTGTAGAGGAAGGACGCAAGCTAGGACGCTCCCTACAGCAGTTAAGTTGGGCCCTGGCTCCTGCCAGGTCCCCAGTTCAGTGTTGTGTGTAGTTTAGATGTTGAGCAGAGCACATGCATATGCAAGACCTAGACACAGTTTTCACTCAAGCAACATTATTAAACACTATGCAGTGTTAAGTCACTACTAGAGAGGACAAGTCAGGGATCATCTCAACACACGCCGAGAACAAGGAACACAGTGCAGGACACAAGGAGTAAAAGAACTGATCCAGATAGAGTGTCTAGGCTTCTAGCACCTTTGCTCTATCTCGCAGCACGGGTGTAATCAGAGAACTCAGACCACTCTGCTCATCCCAGTTAACAAGGTCTGTGGCTTGTGTCACCCTCTAGGACAGGTCACCCGACACTGGTGGGCAATAGGTGGTGCGAAGACCAAGGAGTCAAAACACGGGCACAAGTATTCTCTCTACTTTCAAGTATTCTACCTCTAAAGTTCTATCAGAGCACAGTACTACTTGGGATGGGACTCTCTAGACATCCTCCTCTCTACTCTTCTAAACTTTCTACCTCTTAGCATGCAACCCAGCCTGTACCTCCTCTTTCACTCTCAGTACAGATCTGGTCTCTCAAGTCTACAGTACTGTATCAAGGCAAAAGTGTATTATATGTTTCAGTATCAAGTATCTTCACAGTAAACAAGATTATATTTATTCTAACGGAACTCTGTGGTCCTTCATCAGACACCGACACAGCAATCACATTTTCCTTGGGTTATCTCCCCAATCTGTGGGTGGCAGTGCCAAAAATCCGGGTGGTTCACTACTCCACTCAGGACCACCGTGACAATTGCCCAAGAGACCCCCAAACAGCTATATTATATATATATATATATATATATATATATATATATATATATATATATATATGCGCACTACCCCTTTGCACCACCTCTCCATCCCTCCCCCCCACTCTCTTCCTCATTAAGATATACCCCTAGAACATTTTCTCCTGTCTTAACATTGCAAAGGTGCCTTAACAATCCAGCCCATGTTCAGTATTAAAGGGGAACTCCGGATAAGGAAAACTTGTTTTCCATTAAAAATTATAAAGATGTGTCTATACAATGTATTACTGTATCTGTATGGTTCTGCCACACTGGCAGCTAATAGAAATCCAGGAAGTGAAAAAAAATGGCCTCTGTGCCAATCCACATTGTCTCCTGCTCCCTCTGCTATCCCACCTTAGGAGACAAATATTCCATGCCTCTGTCTCACATTGTGTGTGTTTGCTAGACACAGACTGATGATGCAGAGAGGGGGCAGGGCGTGATTCACCATCTCTGACCAGCCAGAAGCAGGTGTTTTAACTTCACTGATTGTGCAAAAGTCTACACAGAAATTAGGGCTGTGTTCACACATGTTGGAGTGTCATTGCAGTACTGCAGTATCTGCACAAAAATGATGCAGTAAATTACATAGTGACCCTAATGAATGAAAAAGGAGGTCACGTCCTTTATGATTGGTACATTTCTTCCCGTGCTGCTTAAATAAATAACAACTAGATTCCAAAAGGGGACAAAGCACTTAGGAAACTGGGCTGGTGGGAGGAAACTAGGGTGTTTATCGACCCAATCCAGAATTACCATCAGTACATCATGTACTGGGGTCGTTTGGACAGGAACAGGTGACCAATTTGTGGAATTCATTTTGAATGATAATGATATGAGGCTCAAATTTACCTTTGAGATACAGAGTAATGAACTCAATTTTCTGAATGTTACACTGAGCAGGGGTCCTAATGGTCAGATATGTTCACAAATCTATTGCAAGCCTACAGCTGGGAATACCCTTCTGAGATGGGAAAGTCATCATCCCCTTGCTCTCAGAAGGGGTATTCCCACGGGACAGTATCTTAGGGCCAAAAGAAATTGTTAAACCCAAAATAGCTTCAGGACTGAAGCTGATATTCTGCGAAAAAGTTTCAGGGAAAGGGGGTTTCCCCATAATGTACTTAAGAAGGCTTTTCAAAATGCCAATTCTAAGGATAGACACTTGTTGTTGACCCCCAAAACAAGAGAAACTGGAGGGGCCAAATCACGGATAACAGGAACATTCGATAATGCTTCAAGTGAGGTACGACAGATCATTTCTAAGTTTTGGCCTATACTTACATCGGATCCAATAATAGGTCAACTGGTAGACTCTACCCCACAGGTGACTTATAGGAGGGGTAGAAACCTGGGAGATCGTATCACGCATAGTCACTTCGTACCTCCATCTTCTAGTACGAATTGGCTACAGGAACGTACTCCAAAAGGAACATTCAGATGTGGTACGTGTAAGGCTTGCCATTATATTGGGACAACAGGATCGTTTACCGACAGCAGTGGCAATAAGATCTTTCACAACCGGGAATTTGCTAATTGTAAGACCCCGGGAGTGGTATATTTGGCATCATGCCCCTGCAACTTAAAGTATGTCGGGAAAACAAAGAGAGAATTTAGAAGACGTGTATTGGAGTACGTTGGAGATATACATCACTCACATGATAAACCCGTGGCAAAACATATGCGTGACTGTCATCCCGAATCCCCATACTCAATAATATTCCAAGTAATTGAGGTGGTACATCCTTCATTCAGGGGGGGGACACTTTGATAGACGACTCCAGCAGAAGTAGACCCAATGGATTTACCAGCTTCAAACTGTGTATCCGTTGGGTCTCAATAAAACTGTTCAGGTAATTCATATCGGCTAGCAATCCACCTGAGGTAGTGTAAGTGGGTTTGCTTAATTGATCATCTCACTACATGTTTTGTATTTGTATGTTCTTGCACCTTGGTATCCCTGATGATCCTGTTAATATTTTACAGGTGAAACGCGTTGGATTTTTGAATTTGGTGGTGTGTTGGTCATTTATTGTCACGGTTTTATGTTTGTATGTTACTTGTCTTGCACTTAGAGTAGAGAAGGGAAAGTCTTCGTGGTTGGGGCCACCCTATTAAGGAGGTGGGTCACCCCAAAAGGCAGGGACAGTACTGTTGTATCAGAAGTGGACAGTGTGCACTTTGTCCCTCCGTGTATCCCTGCATTTGTATGGTTCCCCCTCATATTGCTTTACCATCTCTAGTGCGGAATTGTTAAATCACGTGTGCATTTGTACTTGCGTTATTTGGAGATTTTTGGTGTTGTATTGATTAAAAGTTATGTTTTAGTTTCCTAAGTGCTTTGTCCCCTTTTGGAATCTAGTTGTTACAAAAATGATGCAGTAACACAATTGGATAATGCTAAACAGCAGAGAGGATAAGAGCCGGCACTGCCAATCCCACCTGCACAAAAAACAAGGCATAAACAGTATATCCCATGTAAGATAGTATCGAATAAAGTCATTTTTGTGGGAATCAATTTCAAAGATAAAAGATGCTTGATCATAATATGTGTATGGAAAGGAAACGAAAAAAAAAATTTAATTTAAAAAGTTCTTTGCTTTATTCCAATATCAGCATTACAGGTAGAGAATACAGCGTACTGTGCGGGTGGGACCACAATGAAATGATAAAGTACTGAAAATAATTCAGTAACACAATGAAACTGCAATGTGTGAACACAGCCTAGATGTTCTGCAACAGCTTTGGATGGGGAATAGGCAGGGTGGGGGACTGTGATGGAACAGCTGAGGGAAAGCATTGCATTCTGGAACCTGTAGTACTGTGTACATCTGCTCAACCAGGAAATACAGAAACACAAAACAGAACAAACCCCCCAAAACCAATGGATTTTTGTTAGTTTCAAACCTGGTATAGATAGGTAAGTATTGTTATATGCTTCTGCAGAAGTTTCATTTTTTTTACCTCTATCTGGAGTTTCCTTTTAACACAGCTGAGGAATAGGAGACAATCTGCCTGGAGCATGAGGAGGGCGGGGAGGAGGGACAGAGCGGTTGTACCAGCCTAATGCATACACAATCGGGGCTGCCAGTTTAAAAGTTGTTTTTTAGGACTGCATCACCTGCCAAATGGACCCCAGGACAGATCTTGGATTAAAAGCAGCTATCTCAAGGTACAAGTGGTTGGGGGGGGTTCAAATTGTGGGTACAGAGCCGCTTTAAGGTGGGAACAGTGCAATTTAACAAATTAACATATTAAAATAAAATGAGGGGGTATAGTGTGTATTATAAATTATTTCCATGTGTAGCAGTATAATATTCAGAGGGTGCAGAATGTGGCAGTATTATATTTAGGAGGTATGGTGGTTGGTGGTATTCACAAGGTGGAATGTATGACACGAAGAGGAGCTTCCCTAAGTTTGGAGGATGAGGATCTGCTGCAAAAGTGAGGAGATGAAGATATCTGAGCCTCAAACAGAGATGAGATGTAGATGGAAGACGTAGTTGTGCTATAGATCAGATCAGGGGCGTAGCTAAAGGCTGATGGGCCCTGGTGCAAGGTTTAGCTTGGGCCCCCCCTCCATCCCTTCGGATGAGCGCAGTCACACACAGACACACACTCAGCACACAGACACTCAGAGCACACTCAGAGCACACAGACACACTCAGAGCACACAGACACACTCAGAGCACACTCAGAGCACACAGACACACTCAGAGCACACAGACACACTCAGAGCACACAGACACACTCAGAGCACACTCAGAGCACACAGACACACTCAGAGCACACTCAGAGCACACAGACACACTCAGAGCACACTCGACACACTCAGCACACAGACACTTACTTAAATGAGGAAACTTTATCAGCAGCTCCATGCCCCCCTCCTCCTGCTTCCTCTTCCTGCTGGTGCTGGACCATGCTCTCCCGCCCCTCCCCCCTGCACGGACTGTAGAGGGCAGCAGGAAACAGTTGATGGGGCAGCGTTAGGCAGCCTGGCTCAGTGCACTTCTCCCGAATCGGCTGCCATTATCAAAGCTGATTCGGGAGGACTGCAGAGAGGCAGGAAGTGGCGAGGGAGCCCAGCGGGCGCCCTGCAGCTAGGGGGCCGGTCGCCAATGGCGACCCCTATAGCTACGCCACTGGATCAGATGGAGAAAAAAAAAGAACAACTCCAAAAAAGATGTCACTTGTGAGTCACTGATATCGTTGTGTAAAAGTAAATGTTGGGCCAAACTGACTTCCCCTCTCCCCCTATGCCCTATACTGTTCAAAGAAGTGTGGACTAGCTTCTATGAATGGAATCTTTGTTATGGGTAAAGAGAAGTCAGCTATACATCTGAATAGGATTCCCTAATCCTCACAAGTAATACACAGGTCACCCTCCAGTTTTAAGTGGTGTTTATGTGTGTGATTTATCAAACGGATTTGGACTTTTCTGTTTCGAGCAGACTATGGATTGCATGGACTGGATGTTCTACCCTGTGGTGATGTATGAAACTTGTTATGTGCATTTATATAAAACATTGAATCAGTATCTATGTCTCACATTTCTTTTCGATGCGCTACCATTACCACCACATAATGACAAATATCTCCATACTGTTAATGAGTGAAATCCAGTACACAGGCTCGGTAAGTTATTACAGTAAAGTTATATCCAGTGACTTACAGGGGTCTCTTCTCTAAGAAGTCATTTACATGTTTTTTCTTTTCTTCTCCATCTGGCCCGTGACTACCATCTTGAAGATTTCTCCAGGCAATGACTTATCTCTGCATTCTAGGCTCTTCACTCCAACGCAAAATGTATTGCCTCACACAGAAACAGTGCCTAATCTGTACCCCCATATAATATTTAGGCCCCTATGTGCCACCATTTAGTAAATACAGATGTAGCCTCTATTTACACTTGTAATGTGACATTCTAATTAACTTAACATAGCTTAGGGATTATGTTAACCCTGGCTACATCTGTAGGTGGCCACATTAGGTCTCTATATAGTAGCTACGCCTCCCCTGTGCCTCCATATAGTAGTTAGGCCTCTAATGTGTCCCCATATTTTAGTTATGCCCCACTGTGTCCCCCATAAAGTATTCAGCCCCCTTGCCCATATAATATTAGGCCCTTCTGTTCCACTGAATAGGCCCCATTTGTGTATAGTATGACATTCCTCTGTGCCCCAGTATAGTAGCTAGACCCCATCTGTAAAAGTTAGTCCCTTTCTTTTGTGGCCCAAGTATACTAATGGGCTTCCTCTGTTCCTATGTATAGTAGTTAGGCCCTCTCTGTGCCCCCTGTATAGTAGTTAGACCCCTCTGCCCCTCTGTAGTATTCAGCCCTCTCTGTGACCCTTTGTAGTATATAAGTCCACTTTGTACACTCCTTAAACTGTTACCTCTCGTCAGGCTCGGACTGGACCACTGGGGGGCGGGGGATCCCCCGGTGGGCCCGCCTCCCTTTGAAGGGCCCTGTGCTGGAGGTGGGCCTCCTGTTAAGCCTCTCCCTATAATCGGGAGATCAAGGGGCCCTCAGCTGCCTTTCATGGTCCTCCAGTGATGAGAGAACGGCAGCAGGGCCCCTTCTTTCACTCCACTACTGTAAAGTCATGCCCCCCCCCCCTCCCCCTGCACTGTAAGTGGTATGGTCCGGTCCTAATCTGCTCCCAGATTGGCTCTCTTCCTGCCTGTCACTAGAGGCTCCCTCTGTCCTCACTGTAAACAAACCCTCACATGTGGCAGCAGGAAGAGGCAGAAAGCTGCACAGAGAAGCAGCAGCAGCCCCCTCCATCCCTCCTGCAGGCATGTCTCCCCCCTCCATCCCTCCTGCAGGCATGTCTCCCCCCTCCATCCCTCCTGCAGGCATGTCTCCCCCCTCCATCCCTCCTGCAGTCATGTCTCCCCCTCCTGCTGCTCTGTGTGCTGTCGGTGCCAGGGAGAAGGGGGAGAGGCTGCAGGCTGCACAGAAGAAGGTGGAGATGGAGACTAATGGAGGCCCTGGAGCTTCCTGCATATAGTCAGTGTGAGTTTCTGTATATTTGTGTATCCTTGTCATCTGTGTGTGTAGTGTGTCTATCTGTGTGGGTGGGTGTGTCTGTGTAGTGTGGCTATCTGTGTGTGTGTGTAGTGTGGCTATCTGTGTGTATGTAGTGTGGCTATATGTGTGTGTGTGTCTGTGTAGTGTGGCTATCTGTGTGTATGTAGTAAGCTATCTGTGTGTGTCTGTGTAGTGTGGCTATGTGTGTGTCTGTGTAGTGTGGCTATCTGTGTAGTGTGGCTATCTGTGTGTGTGCAGTGTGGCTATATGTGTGTGCAGTGTGGCTATATGTGTGTGTGTGTCTGTAGTGTGGCTGTCTGTGTAGTGTGGCTATATGTGTGTGTCTGTGTAGTGTGGCTATCTGTGTGTGTCTGTGTAGTGTGGCTTTATGAGTGTGTGTCTGTGCAGTGTGGCTTTCTGTGTGTGTAGTGTGGCTATATGTGTGTGTGTCTGTGTAGTGTGGCTATCTGTGTGTGTGTGTGTAGTGTGGCTATATGTGTGGCTATCTGTGTGTGTAGTGTGGCTATCTGTGTGTGTGTGTGGCTATCTGTGTGTGTAGTGTGGCTATCTGTGTGTGTAGTGTGGCTATATCTGTGTGTCTCTATAGTGTGGCTATCTGTGTGTGTGAAGTGTGGCTATATCTGTGTGTCTGTGTAGTGTGGCTATCTGTGTGTGTGTAGTGTGGCTATGTGTGTGTGTAGTGTGGCTATATCTGTGTGTCTGTATAGTGTGGCTATCTGTGTGTGTGTAGTGTGGCTATATCTGTGTGTCTATCTATGTGTGTGTAGTGTGGCTATGTGTGTGTGTGTGTGTGTGTGTGTGCGCACATCTATTATGTATATAGTGTATATTATATAATGTAGTTCTATGAATGTACAGATAAGCGTATAGACTGTATGTAGTGACACATAGATGAGAGATAGTGTATACTCTCTATATACTTCTATGTAGGGTCTACCTGCACTCTGCATACATTTATAATAAACTAAAAAACTTCAATGCTCGCTTGCTCCTTGTTCCCGGTTCACTGCCGGCGCTATTACACGTTTCAGCAGCAAGTGGGTGAGTACAGGGGGGGGTGCTGCCCGGGTGATTGCTTGATGATCGTCCGGGCAGCCCATAGCAGATAGCAGCGGTCTGCTGCTGCCCTGCTGCCGGCAGCAGATTACTGCTATATTTGTTATTTGTCTTTCAACATGATGAAAGACGAACGACTGCAACGATCAGGTGACATGGTTCATGTCAGCTGATTGTTGTCTTCTATTACACAAGACGATTATCGGCCGTAACAGCCGATATCGGACAAATACAGCTGATAATCGTTTTGTGCAATAGGGCCTTAAGAGCTGGGTAGTGCCCTTGAAGTGTGTGTCTGTGTGTGTATGATTAGATGTATGTATGTAAGGTGTGTATCTGTGTGTGTAGTGTTCGTATGATTAGATGTTTGTATGTAAGGTGTGTGTATCTCAGTGTGCATGTGTACAATGTCAGATTAATCCTTAACCAGGTTTATGTAAACAAAAATAGTACACTGTACTAACATGAAAGGTTTGTCATCCGTTATGTACATTATATGTATGTAGGGTGGGCCCCTAGAATCAATTTCCCTGGTGGGCCCAGGGACCCCAGTCCGACACTGCCTCTCGTGTACTCACTCATTATTGGAATAATGCTTCTTGGTGCCTTTCGGAAGCAATATTTCTCCTTCCATTCCATTCAGGGATCCATCATCTGTACTGCACTGCACTATATGATATGACAGAAATCTCTTGTAATCATGTGATGTGGATGTCATTCAGTGAGGAGTGCAAGCATACAGTATTTACCTTTTTGTGCAGGCAAATCAGGTTTCTCTAGAGAGAACAAAGAAAATAAAAAAAACTTAGTTGTTGTGTTTGAGCTGATTTAAATACGCTGTAAACATTTTTCCCTGTAACCCATCAGTAGACGCCAATACAATGTTGATTTAAAGGGGTATGCCAGGCTAAAGCATGTATTATTATCCAATGGATAGGCCACAAATGTTAATTGGGTGGAGGGCTTTCCATTGGGAGCCCCATTGCTAGAATGGTGAACTTGGCTATTTATGGCATTGTTATAGATATGAATGAAACAGCAAAGCACAGTCATGCATCTGTGGAGAACTGGGGAGTCCCTATTATTGTGGTCAGGGTCTTAGGTCTTAAATACCTCTTCATACATTAAATAATACCTTAAATACTTCCTTTCCATGTTACAAATATCTGGGATTGCTACTTTCAGGACTGTATGATCACAAAACATGAAGTTAACTTTTTCAGGCATTGCGTGGCCACAAATATCTAGGATCATTTCTTTAGGCATTGTACAGCTTAAAGAGGACCTGTCACCCGGGATGTCGGCGCTGAGCCCACCCAACCCCCCCGGTGCAGCCCAGGATACCTCCCCTTTCCTGCAAGTCCCGCTCTTGGACCCGGTCCCCGGACGGAGATATCGGCGCCGGAAAGTGAGCGCGCCCTGTTTGCTAATTACCTGAGATGAGTCCGATGCTCATAGAGAATGACTGTAGCAGTCATTCTCTATGGGCATCAGACTCATCTCTGCTGAGCGCGCGCATGGCTTCCGAAGGCGATATGCAGGAAATTACAGGAAAGGGTAAGTGTCCAGACTCCACCTGGGGGTCGAGTGGGCTCAGCGCCATCATCCCAGGTGACAGGTTCCCTATAACTAGGTCTCTTCTCACTTGGTATGATGAAGAAACCGGGCCCTTTTAAAAGCTTGCAAATGAATATTTACTTATACAACCAGTAAATGCCTTTTACTTGCTGTAGTATATAGAGAAACACTGACCTTGGTTAAGGTTTGCACTGAGCCAGTTCAGAAGCCTCTGAATATCCGTGAAAATACCTGGTGATCCTCTCTTATCTCGTGGTTGCAGACGATTATCTGACCATTTACGCGCACATCCCAATCCCCAGGAGGTTAAACCAATCAAAACCCACCTTCCTTGGCTCCTCTGGCAGAGAAAAGGACCTCCTGAGTCACCCTAAAAGAAAAAATACCAACAACCAGAGACATAGGTAAGACCATCTTTAACAATGGCTTTGTACAGCATTACAATAATATGGGTGCTTTCATCAAGAAACAGCTAGTCAATGGGTTGTATCTGGAATTGCAGCCCAGCTCTCTTGAAGACAATAGGGCTGTAATACCATAAACAATCTGCTGACCAAGGTGGCACTGTTTTTGAAGAAAGCACCTATGTGTCTGTAATCCTCAATGCTGCTCTGCCCTTTTGAAGTGAATAGGACTGAGCTCTAATACCAGGCACAGCCCCTACAAAATATAGCCCCTTCAATCAGGTCACTGGTAGGGGTGCCCAAAGTATCTCCTCTACTGATCTAAAATTGTTGGGGGGGGGGAACAGAAACACTTTATTCTTTTCTTTCTATTTTATAACTATGTACCATATATCCACAAGGGAAGAATAAATAATGTTTAGGTGTTACATACACTAGCTATAGTTATTACATTGATTCTAAGCATGGTTGTATGGTTTGTTCAAACAATGGATCCAGCCTATGCAACTGCTGTAGGGACCTTTGAGAAAGCGTGCCTGGTCCTGGGTGGTCCCAGTGCTTATGCTATTAGATGCTGAGAACCAATACAGGATTACTGTCTTGAAGGGTACTGCATTGTTATCAAACAAATTATGGGGAATTTGCCCCTGGGTAATGAAAACAGGGTAAAGGAGGAAACATATAGCCTTCTGTCCTGGTTGGCAAACCCTGGTACCATAATGGGGCTTCCCATGGGATCCCACCCCCCTCTGTGTATGTCACTACTTCTAAGAAACCTTTCTAAAAACACATACTAGTCATGTATTTTAAGTCAATAAACCTATACACAATAAACAATAATCATGCACCTGACATGCATCTTTTTGCCCTTCTGGATATCCTGCACAAATCACTGTGTCAAATCCCAAATGGCGATCCACAGATTCCATAATTTTCAAACACCTTTTGTACTCAATAAGAGGTAATGCCACTTGTTGAAGTCTGTTTGGTACATGGCCGCCTGAAATAGCAAATTGTAGTTACAGTAGGAAATATTAGGTTATTCTTGCATACTACAGCTAAGGCCTCCTACCTTCCTGCAGACGTCCCCAACCAAGAGTAATACACAGAGATCCTGCTAAAAATACATCGTCTGGGTTTGGTAGACATGCCGGTTGGATGTTTTTACCTGTAGTTTGAGAATGCAAAAATATGCACTTATAAATAATGCATTTATCAAAATCATAGAACTGAAGTTCCCTAAGGGGCAGAACTACCGGCGTAACAGGGGGCCCGGTGGCCTGGTTCTGTAATGGACTGGGCCCCCTGAGCTGACATGACTTGCAGCACCCGGAGTCCAAGCGGGCCCCGGTGTCACAAATAGTCTCCCAAGTGTCCCAGATGCGGCCCTTTAACTACCAGGGGAGATACCTACAGGGGGGGGGGGGATGGTGCATAAGTGTCTAGCAGATTCTAGCAGATAAGTGTCTAGCACATGGACCAGTCATGGATGGGAGAAGTCCTCATGATGTGCCAAGGCCGGGTGGAGAAATAAAAAGAAAAATTGAGCAACTCTGATTGGAGAAAAAAATGCTTGTGAGTTACTCAGAGAAGATGTCCCCTGTGAGTCATTGACTATAACTGCACTGTAATCACCTATATGGTACAGAACGCCTGTGTACATCTTGTATTTACCTCTACATGGTCACTGTATAAGGTGATACTAGTCATTGTACAGTGGATTTTAGTCAGTGTGTGGTGGTATTAGTAATTATTTGGTGGTAATATTTGTCCCTTGTAGAATGGTGCTGTTGGTATTATTGGTCTTAGTATTCTGAATCTGGTCAATAACAGTATGGTGGTAATGTTACAAGTCATGGTGTGGCGGTAATAGTTGCACCTTGTATACTGGTATTATTGGTAATATCAGTCTTAGAATACAGGATTTGGTCAGTAGCAGTGTGACAGTGATATGTATGGTAATAATTTTTGGTCATTATTAAGGAAGGGAGTATCCAATCAAAAATTTGCTATGTGGCCCAGCCATTTCTAGTTACCCTGTCTTTATGTCCTATTGGGTGATCAGGACCCTACTATAAAGTGCCAAAACTCTCTATGAGTGTACCTCTCATTCATCTGAATCGCCACCCTGTAACAACCACTTTAAGTGGGGTCCACCGTATCGCCAGTGTAGGGTCCCATTATCCCAAAAATAGGCCTAAGGCTATTACTTACCAAATTGTATCTTTCCCATCAGCTCCAGTATTGCAATGTCATAGTTAAAGGGTTTGCCTGGATTGAAGTTTGGATGCTTGAAAACAGCTTTTAGGAAGAAACTCTGTTCAGAGGCTTCTTCAACAGAGAAATCGTGGTCACCAACATATACTCTAATTTTAAACATAGGGTGTCTGTGAAGGCCAACACAAGAGCAAAATACAAAAAATGATTCCAGTATAGCAAAATTGTTGATATCTTGATAACAGTATATTCTAGAGTATATTCTACATTATTGCTTAGAGGAGATTTGCTAAAAGTATCAAAATATATTCTGGGTAGTATTGAGCGGATCTGTCAAAAATTTAGGTTCAGCAATGTTATCTGAACATGAATGCTCAGCATTTGCTTTTCTTTAGGTGCAGAAGTTGGATGCTGCTCTAGCCTGCCAAGAAAATATTAAAACAGCCATAGCCGTATCCTTGTTTTCCAAGACTTCCAAGGGCTGCATCCAACTTCTGCAGCCAACTTCTGCAGCCGCGGGGAATCAAACGCTGAGCATTCAGATGTGGATAACGTTGCCGAACCCAAACATTTTGACAGACACACTGAACGCTGATTCTGGGTATATTAAACTTAGAGATGAGCAAACTTACAGCATGGGTTCGCAAACATCTAAACTATCAGAATTTGACTCCTGCTGTCTGGACAAGATGGACACTGCCTATGGCTGTATCCATGTTTTCCAAACAGTCCTCGAGCTGCATCCATCTTCTCCAGCCACCGGGAGTCAAATGCCAATCGTTTGAGGACTCAACGGCAAAGAAGCCCTGCCTCAGTGGCATTGTTCACCAATCATTAAAACCTTTTTGCAGCCAATAAGCAAATAAGAAAACTAACAAAGGTAAATCTGTAATGTCAACCGTGTTTGCATGGAAGACAGTGTCACTTTAACCCCTTAAGGACCGGGCCAATTTCGATTTTTGCGTGTTCGTTTTTCCCTCTTTGTGCTTAAAAGGCCATAGCAGTTGCATTTTTCCACCTAGAAACCCACATGAGCCCTTTTTTTTTTTTTTGCGCCACTAATTGAACTTTGCAATGAAAGGCTGAATTTTTTCATTTTGTTTATTTGGGGGGTATTTGTTTTTACGCTATTCGCCCTGGGGTAAAACTGACGATTAAAACGATATGTAACATGTATAACTTTTACTTTATCTGATGGCCTGTAAAAAATTCAAACCATTGTTAACAAATATATGTTCCTCTATGCTTATAGCCCTTTTTCCTTTGGTCTATGGGACTGTGTGAGGTGTCATTTTTTGCGCTATGATTTGTTCTTTATATCGGTACCTTGTTTGCGCATATGCGACTTTTTGATCGCTTTTTATTACAATTTTTCTCGATTTGATGCGACCAAAACGGCACAATTTTGCACTTTGGGATTATTTGGCACTTACGCCGTTTACTGTGCGAGATCAGGAATGTGATAAATTAATAGTATAGGCGATTACTATTATTTGGCGATATGGGCGATTATTTGTTTACTTTTATTTATTACATGGGAAAAGGGGGGTGATTCAGACTTTTATGAGGGGGCTTTTATCATTTACTTATTTATTTACAACATCACTTTTTTTTTTTAACTTTTACACTTATACTAATAGCCCCCCTGGGGTTAGGGTTATTTCCCCTGGGGGACTTCTAGTATATACACTCTGATCTCTCATTGAGATCTATGCTGTATACTTATACAGCATAGATCAATGAGATAGGAACTCGTTTACTTTCGGCTGCTGCAGCCGAAAGCATCCGAGTGCCGAGCCAGAATAAGCGCCATTTTGGTGGAGACCCCGGCCGGCACCAGACACGAAGATCGCTCCTCCGGGACAACGTCCCGGGGGGCGATCTCCACCACTAGACACCAGAGATCGGCTGCAGCAAGTAATCGAATGCAGCTATCAACTTTGACATCTGCATCTGATTACTTGATTAGCGGGCATGGCAATCGCACTGTGCCCGCTAATAGCCGCGGCCTCGGGCTACATGCTGCACCCGGGACCGCGGCGGTTTAGAGCGCGTAGCCCCGATCTGAACTCCCTTACCGACCACAGGGCGTAAATATACGCCCGCGGTCCTTAAGGGGTTAAAGGAGAAGTCCAGCAAAAAATTTTATTAAAGTATTGTATTGGCCCCCAAAAGTTATAGAAATCACTAATACACACTTATTACGGGAAATACATATAAACTGCTTTTTTTCCCTGCACTTACTACTGCATCAAGGCTTCATTTCCTGGATAAAATGGTGATGTCATGACCCGACTCCCAGAGCTGTGCGGGCTGTGGCTGCTGGAGAGGATGATGGCAGGGGAACACTGAGGGACACAGGGCACTGGAGGGACACTGAGCATCCTCCTGCCATCATCCTCTCCAGCAGCCACTTTATGGAAGTGAAGCCTTGATGCAGTAGTCAGTGCAGGGAAAAAAACACTTTATAAGCATTTCCCATAATAAATGTATATTGTTGATTTGTATAACTTTTGGGGGCCAATACAATACTTTAATAAAAATTTTCAACAGACTTCTCCTTTAAAGCTGTTTTTGTATAATTTATTTTACAGCAGAGAATCTGCACCTTCTCTGCAGTGTATGGTGCTGCCATAAGATGTTATGAGCAGCATTGGAAGAATACTGACTATGTGAAGAAGGAGGCTGCCTGTAATTAGCCATGGCTTGAGGTTTGGCTGGAGTGTAGCTGAGGGCCTTTATTCTCAGCAAAATTCGGGAAGTATGTAATGAGACCGAATGCTGTATAAAATCACCTTTCGAAAGTCATCCTAATTCCAATATAAAAGAAAATGGCTTACTTCGCTGATATGCAGTGAGCAGCTGTAAGAATATATGTGTCACTGATAATGGTTCCTCCGCAGAAGTGGTTCCCATTATGCTTTAAAGAAGCCTTTAGGAAGAAGAAAAAATGACATAACATTTCTATAAATTAGAATCTAAATTGTACATATGATTTGATATGTAATATCAATTGTAGCTGGTATATACCATGATATGTAATCACTTTTTTTAAGTCTAGTAGTCCTCTCTAAAAGGAAATAAAAAGAAATATAGCATATGATATGGAAAAGATTTAAGATGCCCATTCTTGATATCTTGTTGCATAACCTTTGGCAACAATGATGCATCTTAAAGCTATACTGTGTCCACTATCCAAGAGGGGACATTATTATATGGAGGGCACAACAGAGGCATTATTACTATATAGGGGGCACAGCATAGGATTCTACTTACAGGGGGCAACCTACATACCTACTCACTTAACTTTGCATGACACCAAACCGTGAAATTCTGTTTAGCTGCCCATAGGTGGGGAAAAGGGAAGAAAGTTGCTAGAAAAGAGCAGAGGCGAAGATATTTGTCTGGCAAGTTCTAAAGAGATGAATTGTAGCTGGTCATCAAGGTGGTACGGGCCAAATGGAAAAGAAAAGAGAAAGTGAACACCTCAGAGCAAAAAAGATGTCACCTGTCACTAGAGCCCCTATTACACCATCATTCTGGACGATAATCGTTTGGTGTAATAGCGCATGTTAGCCAACAAGCGTGATTGAAAAATGACAATCATGTCAGACCTCCGCTGACTTCAATGGCCAGCCCATCCCACTGCTTCCCATGGTCCCTGCCACTTGCTGTCTGTGCATGTAATAGCACAGGCAGCGAGCGGGGAACGAGGGGCAAGTGAGCGCTGACCTGATAGGTCGGCACTAACTTCAGCCTTATAATGTGTCGTGTAATACAGCCTTAACTCACCAAAGATGTTCAGTTTTTTGGCATTTTGTAAAACATTATTTAGTTTGGTTGCCCCAAGGTGTAAATGAAACATTGGAAACACTGATATAGATAGTGAAATGGAAAAAAAAAATCATCAAAAATGTCTTTAACATTAACACTTGATTTTAAAAATAAGTTGTTTTCTGATGTCACATTCCCTTAAAGAGTGGAACTTACCATCCATGGACATTCCTCTTTTTGTGCAGCAGTCCCTCCAACAATACGAGAGAAAAGACTGTTGCTGGAAGTGAAATTGATAGCAGGGCGTTCTCCACACCTAGAAACTAACACAACAGTTCAAGGATACTTTACAGGTAGGCTACACTGGCTGGATACATTTCATATCATAGTTGTATATTGTAGTGTTATCCTGTTCCCCAGAAGATTAGTTATCGTAAGGGTGGAAGGATATACAGGGTAGCTGTTTTCCTACTAATTTATTATTTTGGCCCAAATTCCCATAGATTTTTGGCACAAGCAATTCTGGCACATTACACCAAAAACATGTCAGATACCAAAAACCTCAACATATTTCACAATTGATAAATAAAAGATATTTACAGTACAAACGTTTTTTTTACACCACATATTTTGGAATAATGTATATGAATAGATATTTATATATTATAATTATATCATAGAACAATCAAAAAGACTGTTAAGAATGTGTTCATTTTTTTCAAAACAAAAATAAATTATATATATATATATATATATATATATATATATATATACACTCAACGGCCACTTTATTAGGTACACCATGCTAGTAACGGGTTGGACCCCCTTTTGCCTTCAGAACTGCCTCAATTCTTCGTGGCATAGATTCAACAAGGTGCTGGAAGCATTCCTCAGAGATTTTGGTCCATATTGACATGATGGCATCACACAGTTGCCGCAGATTTGTCGGCTGCACATCCATGATGCGAATCTCCCGTTCCACCACATCCCAAAGATGCTCTATTGGATTGAGATCTGGTGACTGTGGAGGCCATTTGAGTACAGTGAACTCATTGTCATGTTCAAGAAACCAGTCTGAGATGATTCTAGCTTTATGACATGGCGCATTATCCTGCTGAAAGTAGCCATCAGATGTTGGGTACATTGTGGTCATAAAGGGATGGACATGGTCAGCAACAATACTCAGGTAGGCTGTGGCGTTGCAACGATGCTCAATTGGTACCAAGGGGCCCAAAGAGTGCCAAGAAAATATTCCCCACACCATGACACCACCACCACCAGCCTGAACCGTTGATACAAGGCAGGATGGATCCATGCTTTCATGTTGTTGACGCCAAATTCTGACCCTACCATCCGAATGTCGCAGCAGAAATCGAGACTCATCAGACCAGGCAACGTTTTTCCAATCTTCTACTGTCCAATTTCGATGAGCTTGTGCAAATTGTAGCCTCAGTTTCCTGTTCTTAGCTGAAAGGAGTGGCACCTGGTGTGGTCTTCTGCTGCTGTAGCCCATCTGCCTCAAAGTTCGACGTACTGTGCGTTCAGAGATGCTCTTCTGCTTACCTTGGTTGTAACGGTTGGCTATTTGAGTCACTGTTGCCTTTCTATCAGCTCAAAACCAGTCTGCCCATTCTCCTCTGACCTCTGGCATCAACAAGGCATTTCCGCCCACAGAACTGCCGGTCACTGGATGTTTTTTCTTTTTCGGACCATTCTCTGTAAACCCTAGAGATGGTTGTGCGTTAAAATCCCAGTAGATCAGAAGTTTCTGAAATACTCAGACCAGCCCTTCTGGCACCAACAACCATGCCACGTTAAAAGGCCCTTAAATCACCTTTCTTCCCCATACTGATGCTCGGTTTGAACTGCAGGAGATTGTCTTGACCATGTCTACATGCCTAAATGCACTGAGTTGCCGCCATGTGATTGGCTGATTAGAAATTAAGTGGTAACGTGCAGTTGGACAGGTGTACCTAATAAAGTGGCCGGTGAGTGTATATATATATATTTATTTCCCTTACGTCTAAAGCAGCAGCACGAATGGGGAAGATTCTATCTCCCTGCAATGATAGGACAGATGGTAACAAGCAATTAAAGACTTAATTGAGCCCCGCCTATAAGAACCTGGCCTAACCTAGGCTCCTTGTGTTTTTTTTTGTCCTCCTGTGGGACAGGTGGTAGGAGAGGGAAGCAGGCTCAGGCCTATGTTTGTGTCTGGCTTTCCTTTCCAATGATTCTTCCTTTCCACATGGTCGTGTGGAGAGGGGGAGTTTATAAAATGTTGTTTTTCCTGCTCTGCTGTATCAGAGCTATCACTCAGCTTCTCTGCTGTATGAAGCCGCTGTGTGAGGAAGGCTATGAAGCTGCTGCAGTAAGTATCATGGCGCTGGGCAGATCTGTGTCCTCACCTGGGCGGCTGCTGATGTGTTTCTTGATACTTCAGCAAGGTAAGATATGCTGCTTTTTCTTTTTAAGCTGGAAGCCTGGCCTGTGTGTCAGGAGGATTATCTAGTCATATTGGATAACAGTGAAACTACTGTGTGTGAACACAGCCTTAGAATTTTTAGTTGTATACTATGTACACCTGCTGTCTATTTACTTTCACTATACTACTATTAGATGATACAGTGATCATGTGGAGCATCTGTGTGCTGCCATTTAAAGTGACTGTACTACCAGGCCCAGGCTGAAGCACTGAAGGCAGGCCGACCCACCCCCAGTGGGAAGAAACCCAACCACTCCATGATGTGACACCATTAAAAACAATGGAACCCTATCATAGAGGGGAGGGGGTTTCCTCCCACTAAGGGTGGGTCTGCCCACCTCCAGTGCTTCAGCCTGGGCCTGGTGATACAGTCACTTTAAGAATGCAGTGAAGCTGTGAAGATACTGTGTGTGAACACTGCCTTAGAATTGTAGTGTATTGTGTACACTTGGGGGGGCATTTATTAAGTCCGGCGTTTTTTTACGCCGGACTTATAAATGCCCCCGCAGCTCCGGCGCTACGGAGATTTATGTAGAGGCGGACTGCCTCTACATAAATCCCGTGCGCGCCGTTGCGCACCGCCGAAAACCTACGCCAGCTGAGGACTGGAGTAGGTTTTCGGCGTACATTTGGGCGTAACGGATGGTAAATCACGCGGACTCTGAGTCCGCGCCCTCCGTTCCGCCCACTACACGTCCCCTTTCCGCCCCCCCTGGCGTACTCGGCGGAAAGTGCCGATTTGCGAATATTTTATTCGCAAATCGGCCATTTTCGAATAAAAAAATACGCAAATCGGCACTTTCCGCCGATAATCATCCGTTTGCCGGATGATACATGTGGCCCTAGCTGTCTGAATTCTTTCACTGTACTGCTATCAGATGATGCAGTGTCCTATGAAGCTACTGTGTGTGTGAACACAGCCTTGGAGTCTGAAGTTGTGTACTGTGTAACACCTGCTGTCTTATTACCGCCACTAATACTGCTATCACATGATGCAGTAGACATATAAGACTACTTTGTGTGAACACAGCCTTAGAGCTACTGGATGTGTACTGGTTACACCTGTTGTCTGATTACTTTCCCTAATACTGCCATCAGATGGTGCAGATGGTGCAGTGTGCGCTGCTCCAGTGCTGCTATTTAAGAATGCAGTAAAGCTACTGTGTGTGAATACAGCCTTAGGATTGTAGATGTGTACTGTGTACATCTGCTGTCTGATTACTTTAGTACTGTTATCAGATGATGCAGTGACCTATGAAACTACATGCTTAGAGCTGCTGTATGTGTACTGTGCACACCTGCTGTCTAGTTACTCTCTGTAATACTGTGGACACCTGCTATCTAATTACTCTCTGTAATACAGCTATCAGATGATGCAGTTACCCTATGGAGTTTCTGTGTGCCGCTTCAGTACTGCTACTGAAGGACGCAGTAAAGCTATGAAGCTGCTATGTGTGAACACTGCCTTAGAATTGCTGGTTGTGTATACAGTGCACCTATGTGTCTGATTCCTGGCTCTATGCACTAGTCTGTTAGTCGGCCGGTAAGTCTGGCACAATTTACATCCTTGGATGTAGCAGGATTCTGCTGACAGAACTTCTGGAGGGGAGAAAGCTTTGGAAAAGCTCAAGTCACTTGGCGTACAGATCCTGCAAGATTCCACTTTCAGGTGGCAGGAAATTAATTTGTGGATTGCAACGTGTTCTCAGAAGACACAATGACTGCTTAATATTTTACATCTGAATGATCATCTACAGCAGGGGTGGGGAACCTCCGGCCCGCGGGCCGCATCCGGCCCCTGACACCTCCGGATGTGGCCCGCGGCTCCCCTGTGACATGCGCCGCTCTGGAGGAGAAGGAGCCGACACACACACGGCATCCTCCTGTGTCTGTGACAGCTGCCAGGAGGATGCTGTGAGTGCCGGCTCCTTCCCCTCAGAGCGGTGCACATCTTCTGACTCCTGCCCTCCTGTGACGTGCGCCGCGCTGGTGAGGCAGGAGCTGGCACAGACACAGGAAGATGTGTTGTATGCCGGCTCCTGCCTCACCAGCGCGGCGCAGAGCGGCGCACGTCTTCTGACTCCTGCGGGCCGCGCGCGATGACGTCATTTCATCGCGTGCCGCCTGCAGAAGAAGACCGGCACAGAAGAGAGGAGGGAGAAGAGGACCTGGACAGCGTGGGAGCGGAGGAAAAGTGAGTGGGATGTTTATTTTTTTCATTTGGGGCAGACACTGGGGGTTAACTAGGCCACCAGGGACATGACTGGGGGGGGGGGGGGGGTGTTAACTAGGCCACCAGGGACATGACTGAGGAGTTAACTAGGCTACCAGGGACATGACTGAGGAGTTAACTAGGCTACCAGGGACATGACTGAGGAGTTAACTAGGCTACCAGGGACATGACTGAGGAGTTAACTAGGCCACCAGGGACATGACTGAGGAGTTAACTAGGCTACCAGGGACATGACTGAGGGGTTAACTAGGCTACCAGGGACATGACTGAGGAGTTAACTAGGCCACCAGGGACATGACTGAGGAGTTAACTAGGCTACCAGGGACATGACTGAGGAGTTAACTAGGCTACCAGGGACATGACTGAGGGGTTAACTAGGCTACCAGGGACATGACTGAGGAGTTAACTAGGCTACCAGGGACATGACTGAGGAGTTAACTAGGCTACCAGGGACATGACTGAGGGGTTAACTAGGCCACCAGGGACATGACTGAGGAGTTAACTAGGCCACCAGGGACATGACTGAGGAGTTAACTAGGCTACCAGGGACATGACTGAGGAGTTAACTAGGCTACCAGGGACATGACTGAGGAGTTAACTAGGCTACCAGGGACATGACTGGGGGGTTAACTAGGCTACCAGGGACATGGCTGGGGGGTTAACTAGGCTACCAGGGGCATCACTAAGGATTCAAATCAGGTACAAGGGGCATCACAGAGGGTTAACTACAATAGCAGGGGCATTAGTGGAACAATACTTTGCCTTCTTCGGGTGCTGCAAACCCCCGCTACTAACTGCCCCGCACGGTATAACATTGAATGCGGCCCTCGAATGATTTTATTAAGACCCGACCGGCCCTCGACATGGAAAAGGTTCCCCACCCCTGATCTACAGGCTGAACTGTATGGAGTCCGAGGTCATGGCTCCTTCAGATGAACAAAGACCTTGTTCAAAGTTTTTTCTTAGTAATTTTCAATAAAAATAGATTTAAAAAAAATTGTCTATTACTATAGTTGAGCAGTATAATTGGCAGCCCGATCCCCACAGTTTGGAGACTGGTCCTTCGTTGAAAGGGGGCAGATGTTCACTCCAATATAAAGATAGTTGGATCTGTATTGGACATTCTCATGAAAGTCCTTTTTCTTATGATCAGGTCCATTATCTGCCCCAATCTAATAAAAAAAAAAGGAACTTCTACTTTGGTCCACATTCCGTAGGAATTCTAGTATGGAAGGTAAAGGAAAGAATCCTGCACAAGAAGGACCAGATGTCTCGGAGGCCTTGGGGATGGGGACAAGAACTTGACTACGTCTTTTCTGACAATTTTTTTATTTTCCATAATGAGAGAGGTATGTACCAATGTTATATGATAGGAAAGGCTACCATATTGAATTTCACAATCTGAGGAAGGTGCTGTATGAGGGATCTATGATCTGTAGGTCCCTCCTAGAAAAAGGATGTTATCTGACCATGTATACCTGCATGTACCTGTCTGCAGCCACCTCTGAGGAAGCTGCTGTATGTGGGATTTATGATCTGTAGGTCCCTCCTAGAAGACGGATGTTATCTGACCATGTATACCTGCATATTCCTTTACATCAAGACCTTTTGTACGAGGCAAGAGGCATCCTTTTCAATTTACAGCCCTTCTGTTTGGAATCATCTCAGCTCCATCTACAGTCACCAAGGTGATGTCCAGGCCCCCCCTGTCATGGGACGCAGGGCTGGAGACTGCAGCAATGTGTTCTCCAGCCCGGGCCCATTGCTCCCGGGGGGGCCACTTGGTCACCGGGTGCCGCACCTTCCTTTTTAACTGGAAGCGATCGCAACAATCGCTTCCAGTTAAATGTAGTGTGCTGATTGACAGCGCGAGAAGCCATAGGCTTGTGTTATTGGTAGCTGTATGACTTTTGTATCTAAGTATAAAGTGTTATCATGCAAAGAAAATTGTCTTATAGCCCAATTACACCGGCCAATTATGGGTAACAAACGCTCCTAGGAAGCCCCATGTAACAGTGCCAGAGATCAGCTGACAAGCAAATGCCCTATAGTCGGCTGATTTGATCTTTTGTGCGTCTGTAAAAATCATTGCTGTCAGCCGCACATCTCTATATATTCCTGCCCTGCTGATTAGCAATCGTTTGCAGCCCCATACTGCCCCATATCACGCCGTGTAACTGGACCCTTATTAATGTTACCATAGATAAGTGCGGTGGCTGAAGGGTGGGCCCAAGGCACTCCAGTCCGACACTGGTGATGTCTATTGTACTTTGACTGTTTGAGAAAATTGAAGCTCATCATTGTTTCTGTCATGGGACAATTCCTAGGGAGGAGAATAGATCCCCAGTCTGTGACACTCTCTCTTCCTCCAGAGAGATTACAGAAGTTGACACAAGTCGGGGTTCTCAGTACTCCCCAGTTGCTGTCACTTCATCTGATACCCTTGGGTCTTATGTCTACACTGGAAATAACACCCAGCCCAGAGACAAGGATAGCTTTCCCTGCCTAATGGCAGCAGTCTCCCATTGAAGTGGGTAGAGAAAACCATTGATGTATCAAGCACACAGTGGGGCGCTTGTATGCAGGAGCAACGAGCAAAGGAGTCTTAATCCCCATCAGAGATGTTGCTGGCATCCAACATATGAAGGGAATACTAGTCCACTCCAGCACATCAATCTATGGAAAGCTATCAGTATATATTCTTTATAGGGGCACTAAATCAGTAGCATTACTACTGGAGGCAGAGGCATTTTGTTTGCAGACAAGCTATACTGCGATTTAACCCTGTCGGAGGAAGGGTCTCTGGACCAGAAGCTGAAGGGTGGCCCACCAGGGGAAATCATTCTTTGGGCCCACCCTTCAGCCACCGCAATTATCTATGGTAACATTAATAAGGGTCCAGTTACACAGCGTGATATGGGGCAGTATGGGGCTGCAAACGATTGCTAATCAGCAGGGCAGGAATATATAGAGATGTGCGGCCGACAGCAATGATTTTTCTGGTAAATTGCATGGAGGATAGACGGCCTATTCTTCCTATTGAAGGTTCAAATTGGGAAACCTTTTTTCCTCACTCCTATAAAGCCCAGAGTCTTGCAGAATCTGAGACAAGATTAGGCCTTGGTCAGCCTCATTTGCCCCTATTGACCCAAGAGGGCATGGTTCACAATGGTGAGCCCCCTGCCTACAAATCTTCTGGGAACTCCCCCAGTCTCCCCAGCTACTGACTCAGAGTAGCAGAGATTACTCCCAGCATCCCTGCCAGGTGTGGGCATATTCTAAAAATCTTGCAAGTAGCAAGTCTCTGGTTTCATGATGGCCTCTTATTCTCTAAAAGCATGGTGTTCTCTCCTGATGCTAATTCCATAGGAATAATCTGGAGGTTTCTGTATACCCTCAGTTAATAACTCAAGAGGGCAGGCTGGTCCGAAGCTTGACTGCCGTCAACAAGATGGAAATGGATATGCTGTCAAAGTGGTGACCACTCTTATGCAGTCCAGAGCCGCAGCTGTCTACAGAACCTACCTGAAGGTAAAGAAGTTTGAAGCCTGGTGGGTGAAAGTCTCTTCCACATTTCCATTGTTACAATCCATTTCTTCAGAATGGCTTAAAGAAGAGATTAAACTTCAGAGTTTATGTCTCTGTGATCCTAGTCAGAAGATTATCACATGATGGGCTGATGCAGAGATTTATCAAGGCCACCCATAGAATTGGGCCTATTATCTCGGACACATCCCCAGCTGGGATTTGGAACTCTTAGTGGATCAGCTCTGTGAGACTTTGCCAGTTGACTTCTTGTCTCAGAAACTCTGCTATCTGTCTGTTGTTACCTCAGCAAATCGGGTAAGTAAAATTCCAGCACTGGGGCGTCGGAGCCCTGCCTTATTTTTCTGTAGGATTGAATGTTGGTGAGAATTTTACCCAAAGGTTGCATCTTTAATTTAAAACAAATCGACAGATTGAGTTGCCTTTGTTCCTGCTGAAACCCTTCAATGAAGAAGAGTTGAAGAAAAGCAAGAATCTGCAAATCCTTGAAGTCTAAGTGAATACAGCCCAGTCAGTATTCTAGCAGGAAGGCAGGTTTAAAGTACCTCAGCCTATTAGAGCACCCTTTACAAGGGCAATGTCCACGAATTCTGTACTTGACAAAATCTGCATGACTGCTTCTTGCTTATAGACTGGACATTAGGTCATACGAACAACCTTCAGAAGAAGGGTGGTTATGGCAAATAAATGTCCCCTCCCCTTCTTATGTGGCTTGCTACATCCCATTCGTGCTGCTGCTTAGGATGTAAGGGAAAGGGTAATTTTTTACTTACGGTAAATTATCTTTCCTGTACTCCTAAGCAGCAGCACGGACAACCCTCCCAAATTTTTTCTTAAGTATTGTCGTTATAATTACACAAGGAGCCTAGGTAATGGTGCGTTTACACAGAGATTTATCTGACAGATTTCTGAAGCCAAAGCCAGGAACAGACTATAAACAGGGTGCAGGTCATAAAGGAAATACTGAGATTCCCTGTCTTTTCAAGTCCATTCCTGACTTTGGCTTCCAAAATTGGTCAGATAAATCTGCCTGTGTAAACGCACCATTAGGCCAGGTTCTTATAGGCGGGGTTCAATTAAGTCTTTAATTGCTTGCTACCATCTGTCCTATCATTGCAGGGAGATAGAATCTTCCCCATTCGTGCTGCTGCTTAGGACTACAGGAAAGATAATTTACGGTAAGTAAAAAATTACCATATATATATATATATATATATATATATATATATATATATATAGAAGAGGATATGAAGACATGGCACTCCGGATTAAAGTGAAAAACAAAGTGGTTTATTCAACCATCAAAGTTGTGACGTTTCGATCTACTCAATGAGATCTTTTTCAAGCTGCCTCATTGGGTAGATCGAAACGTCGCAACTTTGATGGGTGAATAAACCACTTTGTTTTTCACTTTAATCCGGAGTGCCATCTCTTTATATCCTCCTGTGTCGAATTGGAAGCCTGGGTCTGGCGACCAGAGATTGTGCACCCACCTGAGCCTTTGAGCCACACAGTGTCTTTCAGCAACCAGTCATTTCATATATATACAGTGGTGCCTTGGATTACGAGCATAATTCGTTCCGGGACCGTGCTTGTAATCCAAATCCACTCTTATACCAAAGCAAATTTTCCCATAAGAAATCATTGAAATGTAGACAATTGGTTCCACACCCCAAAATCATTTTATAATCATTATAGCAGCAGTGTGTATAGCTGAGTGTGAGTGCAAGCACATTATAGCAGCAGTGTGTATAGCTGAGTGTGAGTGCAAGCACATTATAGCAGGAATGGAGAGGATGGGAAACACAAGGACTGATAGAGACTGCAAGGAGCATGAAGGAATGAGCAGGGCAGATGTGGACACAGTATAGAAGCCCTCTCTGTCCGGGGAGAGAGGTGTTAAAGCTATAAAGAGATTACCCCCACAGTCCTGTCCCCTGATGCAAGCCCCAGCCTGAAGTGGATCTGCTATAAATTGGAAGGTGAGAGAGACTTCCTGGGTCAGAGTACTGTCCTGCAGACCCCGCTATGCAGGCCATGCCCCTCAGCCACTCACGCTCCCACCCAATACCAGGAGCTCTTAAACCAAAGCAATGCTCTTAAACCAAGTCACAATTTTGAAAAACTGTGAGCTCTTCTTGCAAAACGCTCTTAAACCAAGTTACTCTTAAACCAAGGTACCACTGTGTATATATATATATATATATATATATATATATATATATATATATATATATATATATGGATGATGAGTGGCACTACAGAAAACACACGTGGATGGGTGCCAGTGAACGTAGTTCAGACCATGAACCTTCAATGTAGATATGGATGATGATCCATGGCACTCCGATAAGGGGAAAAAACTTCAAATTCATTCAAAGAGGTGAATTACATAATGCAACACAGCAAGACACAACGTTTCGGCGGATTGCCCGCCATTTTTGCCAGTTGTCTTGCTGTGTTGCGTTATGTAATTCACCTCTTTGAATAAATTTGAAGTTTTTTTCCCTTATCGGAGTGCCATGGATCATCGTATATATTACCATAAGGTGTTTTTTTTTGTTTTTTTGTTTTTTTTTGCCACACTGACTGACTGTGCGCCAGAAATTCTTGCACATAGACCTACAAAAAATTGAAACAGGAATCCTGGAGGCCACAGTGGGCTTGTTTGCTGGCGGAGCTTCAGTGGGCTGGGAGGATAGAACAGCTTGTCCATTGCACAGGGGGTGGTTAGTTTTGGCCTAAAGCTTGTAACATGGCTCCTGTGGAAAAGCTGTGCAGTGGTATACTTTTGGGGACCTAGCGTCAGAAAGTTACATAGATTTGTAATTTACTTCTGTTTAAAAATCACAAGTCTATCCTTACCTATCAGCTGCTTTATGTCCTGCAGGAAGTGGTGGTTTCTTTTCAGTGGATCTGCTACTGCTCTGAGCAGTTCTGGTCTCGGACAGAGATGTCAGCAGAGAGCACTGTTTCAAACTGAAAGGAAAACACCACTTTCTGCAGGACATACAGCAGCTGATAAGTTTTGGAAGACTGGAGATGTTTAAATAGAATTACAAATCTATATAACCTTCTGAAACTAGTTTATTTGAAAGAAAAGGATTTTTGCCTGAGTTCTCCTTTAATGTAGTGGCTTTAGATAATTTAGCTGCTGAAATGAGCTGGTTGCAGCTCATAGGGACTGTTGCTAAGATGACATTTAGCGGGGAGGAGGTCAGTCTGAGGAGACTGTGGAGGAAGTCCTCCTGGCAGAGGGTCAAGATGAGACACATATTTGCCAAATGTATATTTTTTTTAATTTTGCAAGACCTTTACAAGTGTAGTAGACTGCGTTTGATCTATGAAATTGTATGGACCCACTGCATGGTCTCTGGTTAATTGGACGATAGCCCCTCGCCTAGTTATAAGTGAATGGAGAGATAGCAATTGTAGGTAGAGAGATTTTATTTATTTGTTGTTTTTTTTAATTTGAAAATCTAAACCACAATAAATTAGACTATTTTGGACATTTTTGTTTGTTTGTTTTTTTTACTTTTGTCTATATATACATCCTTTTTATACAGTATGACCCCCATGCCTCATTTTACTGGCAACATAAAACTATAGACATTTTCCCTTTAAATAAGAGTGCATAAGACAGGACAAAATATACTATTTTAAATGCTGTTCATCTTATAGCTTTTTGTTGTACAGATCCATAAGACACCACCCATAGCCTCATGGGGCCCCTACTGTAAACTGTGTCTCCAATTCTATAGTCCATGAGAATAACTGCTAAGGCAGTATTTGTGCTGAGAGCTTATGGCTCTGTCATTCTGAAATCTCTGAGCTACCATAGAGGCTTTGCCATGTGCATGAGGCCTAATATTGCCACCATATACACTTTAGGAGCTCCTCTGTGCAAAGGGGGCACCAGATGATGGCTATGTCTTCACCTACTGGTAGCCATATAGGCAAAGACATAGGTTGCCATAGCATAATAATAGTCCTTTTCCCACAGAAAACAGAACTATAACAAAATTTTTACAATAACCTTTGTAAGAGATCATCATAAAAGCTATGTCTGGAAAGTGAAAATACAGCTCTACAAGTCATACTTACCTCTGAGGGAGCTGTCATGTTCCCCTCTTCCTACATGGGCCATCACTGTGAGCATTACAACAACAGAGGAAAGGGATGTCTCTGCCATGTCTCTCTCCAATCTAACTACCCAGGGAGCGGCCGGCAGAAGTTTTATAGGAGTCTCTGGTCCACTGTGGGAGAGCTGGCATTGATTTATGAATAGCCTGGTTGATTATTGACTTTTGACTAGCACATCCTGCATTGTCAGGTGTAGCCAACCATTGTGTCTTTTGTCGGCTGCAGAAATTTACTTTCTCTCAGCAATTTAAAAATGTGTTCAAGCGTAAAATCAAGATAAAGTCTTAGAGTTATTTCATATAAGAATAATACAGGAGAACAAAAAAGGCAGAAAACAAAGCCCAGATCAATGAGAGAGACAGTTATTAAGTGGAAATTGTGTGTCCACTTTTAGGCTGGGTTCACAAACAGTATTTTTGCTCAGTATTTTGGTCCTCATATTACAACCAAAACCAGGAGTAGATTGAAAACACAGAAAGGCTATGTTAACACAATGTTAAAGGGGTTATCCAGCGCTGCAAGAACATGACCACTTTCTTACAGAGACAGCACCACTCTAATCTCCAGCTTGGGCGGGGTTTTTGCTGCTCAGTTCCATTGCTTAATTGCAAACCGCACCTGAACTGGAGACAAGTGTCATGTTGTCTCTGAAAGAAAGTGGCCATGTTTTTGTAGCACTGGATAACCCCTTTAAAATTTAGTGGATGGCCGCCATTTAACCCCTTAAGGACCGGGCCTGAAACGGAGTAAATTTTATGAATATGACCAGTGTCACTTTATTCATTAATAACTTCGGGATGCTTTTACCTATCCGGCTGATTCTGAGATTGTTTTCTCGTGACATATTGTACTTCACATTTCTAGTAAATTGGAGTCGATACTTATAACAAATCTTTATGAAAAAAAAAACAAATTAGCGTGAAAAATTGTGAAAAAATGCATTTTTCCAACTTTAAAACTTTTCTGCTTATACAGAAAATGGTTATATCACATAAATTATATATTAAATAGCATTAGCAACATGTCTATTTTATGTTGGCGGCATTTATTAAACTATCTTTCATTTTTTTTAAACAATAGAAAGCGTAAAACATTAGCAGCAAATTTCCAAATTTTCGGTAAAATTTCAAAATCAGATATTTTTAGGGACCTGTTCAGGTTTAAAGTGTATTTGAGGGGACTGTGTGTTAGAAAGCCCCACAAAGCACCCCATTTCAGAAACTGCACCCCCCAAACTCTGCAAAAGCACATCCAGAAAGTTTTTTAACCCTTTAGGGGAGTCACAATAATAAAAGCTAAGTGTGTAAGAAATTTGAAAATTTTTATTTTCTGTGCAGAGATTTTATTGTAATCCAATATTTTTCATAATTATGACCCTATTACCAGAGAAATGCACCCCAATAATTATTGCCCCGTTTCTGCAGTTTATAGAAATACCCCATATGTGGCCCTATTGCGCTATTTGACGCAACCACAAGCCTCAGATACAAAGGAGCGCCTAGTGAATTTCAATGGCTCCATTATATTTGGTCATTTCTGACTGTACCACTTCAGGTTGGCAGAGGCTCTGGGGTGCCAAAACCTAAAAAACACCCCTAAAGGGACACCATTTAGAAAACTACACCCTTCAAGGAATGTAACAAGGGGTGCGGTGAGCATTTGGACCCCACAGGTGCTTCACAGATTTTCCGAACAATGTGGCGTGAAAAAAGACAAAAGTATTTTTTACACTAAAACGTTGTTCTAGCCTTCAATTTTTCATTTTCACAAAGGGATAAGAGGAAAAAAAAGACACAAAATGTGTAGCGCAGTTTCTCACGAGTACGGAAATACCCCACATGTGGACATAAAGTGCCAAGCGGGCGCAGGACGAGCCTCCAAAGGGAAGGAGCGTTTGGAAGCTGGATTTCACTGGAATGGATTTCAATAGCCACATCGCATTTACAGAGCCCTCGTGCTGCCAAAACACTGGAAAACCCCCACAAGTGACCCCATTCTGGAAACTACACCCCTCAAGGAATCTAACAAGGGGTGCAGTGAGCATATGGACCCCACTGGTGACGGGCACAAATGTGGAACAATGTGACGTGAAAGTGAAAAATTTCATTTTTTCACTTTCACGGCACAAATGTGCCCGTCATCAAGGGGTCCATTTGCTCACTACACCCCTTGTAAGATTCCTTGAGGGGTGCAGTTTCCATAATGGGGTCACTTGTGGGGGGTTTCCACTGTCTTGGCAGCACAAGGGCTCTGTAAATGCGACATGGCGTTCATAATCCATTCTAGCCAAATCCAACCTCCAAAATCCAAATGGCGCTCCTTCCCTTCGGATGCTTGCCCTGCGCCCACATGGCACTTTATGTCCACATGTGGGGTATTTACGGACTCGGGGGAAATTGCTCTACACATTTTGTGTTTTTTTTTCTCTTTTAACCCCTTGTGAAAATGATAAATTCAAGGCTAGACCAACATTATAGTATAAAAAATGTAATATTTCATTTTCACGCCACATTGTTCCACATTTGTGCCCATCACCAGTGGGGTCCATATGCTCACTACACCCCTTGTTACATTCCTTGAGGGGTGTAGTTTCCATAATGGGGTCACTTGTGGGGGGTTTCAACTGTCTTGGCAACACAATGGCCTTTTAAATGCAACATGGCCCCTCGAAATCCAATCCAGCCAAATCCAGCCTCAAAAAACCAAATGGCGCTCCTTCCCTTTGGAGGCTTACCCTGCACCCGCATGGCGCTTTATGTCCACATGTGGGGTATTTCCGTACTCAGGAGAAATTGCGCTACACATTTAGTGTTTTTTTTTACCTTTTAGCCCCTTGTGAAAATGAAAAAATCATGACAAGATTAATGATTTAGAGTAAAAATTTTTAAAAAATTACACTAAATGTTGGTCTAGCCTTGATTTTTTTCCATTTCCACAAGGAGTTAAAAAAGAAAATGAACACAAAACGTGTAGGGTAGTTTCCCCTGAGTACGAAAATACCCCACATGTCGACATAATGTGCCATATGGGCACAGGGCAAGCCACCAAAGGGACAGAGCGCCATTTAGAGGCTTGAATGGAGGATGGAGGCCACGTCGCAATTACAAAGCTCCTGTGCTGCCAGGACAGTAGAAACCCCCGACAAGTGACCCCATTCTGGAAATTACACCCCATAAGGAATCTAACGAGGGGTGCAGTGAGCATATGGACCCCACTGGTGACGGGCACATGTGTAGAACATGTGCCGTGAAAATAAAAAATACCATTTTTTTCATTTTCACGTCCCAAATGTGGCCGTCACCAGGGGGCCATATACCCACTGCCCCCCTTGTTAGATTCCTTATGGGGTGTAGTTTCCAGAATGGGGTCACTTGTGGGGGGTTTCTACTGTCCTGGCCGCACAGAGGCTTTGTAATTGCATCATGGCATCCTCTAATGGGAATGGCGGCCATACCTACTTAGCTGGGGAAAAGGGACAATTCTAATTTATTTGGGGGTATTAGGCCAATTATTAGTTTATAAGGTTGGAAATGACAGGTGTCCATCAAATTCAACCTGTGTTGATCCAGAGGAAGGCAAAAAACCCTCGTGAGGCACACGACAGTAGCCTCATCACAGGGGAAAAATTCCTTCCCGACTCCATAATGGCGATCAGAATAATCCCTGGACTAACGTGACCCCTGAAATAGGAATAAGGGACAGAATTTAGATAATGTAGAACCCCAATGACGTGTGGTGCGCCTTGGAGTGATCCAGTATGCAGAGGCCGGGGTGATCAGGACAGGTGTCACACGGGAAAATGGTGTCCTTCCTGATCCCCCTGTTACGCCACACTCTGCACTTCTTCTGGGGTCTCCTGTTTTCCAGTGTGGGGGACGTCACCTGGAAAATGTTGTCCTGGTGCGATACGGGGTCCTTCATATCCAGAAGCGCTGGGTCCGCTCCATGGCTGCTAAATATTAGGACTCTATTACTGCTTCTGATATGTTCGGATCGTGCCGCAAGCTACAGTAGCTCGGGCAGCGAGGGACCGGAAGAGGGGGGGCGCTGGTATAAAAGTTATCCACGTACAGGTGGTAACCTTTATCCAGCAGTGGGAAGATCAGTTCCCGGACGATCTTCCCACTTGTTCCGAGGATGGGGGGGGGAGGGGGCATCTGGGGGCTGCATTCGGGTGTCCCTTCCTACATACACTCTAAGGGTACGTGCACACTGCGGAATGGCGAAGGATAACCCTTCGTGCATTCCGCAGTTGGCACCCACCGGCGGACTGATGCGGGCGCGCGTCTCCGTCCGTGTCATAGACTCCATTCTATGCACGGGCGGATTCCGCTCTCTGTCCAACGTATTCATTCTTTGGACGGACGATGGAATCCGCCTGTGCATAACATGGAGTCTATGACACGGGTGGAGACGCGCGCCCGCATCAGTCCGCCGGTGGGTGCCAGCTGCGGAATGCACAAAGGTTTATCTTCGCCATTGCGCAGTGTGCACGTACCCTAAATCTGTAAGAGTACCCTGAGGTACGCTCACAGAGTTAGTAGAATTTTAGGCCATACCGTGATCTCTTATTGGGACGGTACTGGCGGAAAAGACGTGTCTGGGAGGCAGCATACACTACGCTATCCCCCAGACATGTCATTGGAGGATGAGGATGAATGGAGGAACGAAGGATCCCCCCCATTTATCCTCACTGGCTGTTTCGGTGTCGGAGGCAATAATAACGTATCCCTCTGACGCCGAAAACACCCTGGGGGTCATCTTTATACGGGGACTAGTATATGGGGTATGTAGCGGTGTAATGTCAAACTTTATTCAATGTAGTGTAGTGTGGTGTAATGTAGTGTTTTTTACGTGTTTTTTTACAGTAAGTATTAAAAAAAAAAACTATGCCAAAAATGGTGTTGCTGATAAATGCCGCACTTATGTGCGGCACTTATAAGCAGACTGTGGCAGTAGGATAGAGAAAAAAAACACCCTACGCCAAAAAGGAGGAGTTGCTGATTAGCAGCGCACTTTTGTGCGATGCTGATCAACACTCAGTGGCGATAGGGTGCAGAAAATTGAAAAAAAAAATTTGAAAAAAAAAAAAAAAAAACTTTATTACATACTGAACATCCCTGTAGCTGCTGATAAGTGTATTACACATATCAGCCGCTAGAGGGCAGCAGAGCGGAAAATCCCGAAAACCCGACGCTGGAGCCGAAAATAGCCGAACGTCACGTCACGGAAGAAGCCGAAGACCCGAACGAGACCACGAGGACGCCGCGAACCCGGAAGACGCCGATCAGGACCCCGGGAAAGGTGAGTAATGTACGAATACCTGCTCTGGACCCCTCAGCTACCTAGCTGAGGGGTCCGGAGCAGGTATTTATATAACTTTTGGGGACTTTGATCGCCGTGAACGGCCGGCCGGTATTGGCCGGCCGTTCACGGCGATCGGGCCGTTGGCACCGACCGCCATTTTTTCCGGGTCATCGGGTCACGATGACCCGGAAAGGTTCCGATCGCCGCTATTGGCTGATCTGAACTGATAAGCCAATAGCGGCGATCGTCGGCATGGGGGGGGTTAACAACCCCCCATGCCGACAGGGAGAGATGGCCTGCAGTGTATTTCTGCAGGCCATCTCTCCCGATCGCATGCGGCCGGTCCGCGGCGCCCTCTTAAAGGACCCGCGTACCGGTACGTCATGGGTCCTTAAGTGCCAGTGATCCATGACGTACCGGTACGACATGGGTCCTTAAGAGGTTAAAGTACAACTCCGGCCAAAACATATGAGCTGCCGGGGGTGACATTAGGGAACGAGTCGGCAGGAGGCTGGGGCGGTGGTGAGCTCCGCAGTCAGAGGACCGGCAGGGCATGTGAGTGCATTAGCGGCGGCAATGTCAACGGTGGCATTGGCAGGAATGTGCATGTGATGGGGATAGCCCTGGTACTACTCCCCCATCATCTGCTCAGACTATGAGCAGATGATGGTAGGAGTAGTACAGTGTATATGTGTGCATACATAGACATGTGTTACATAGACATCCATTGAATCCATAGAGTGTCCAGCAGGGGCGCACTATATATAGAAGTCAATGGTACACCTAGGAATTACAACTGATTCGTGACATCACGGTCTTTGAGAGAATTTGAAGATTCCATGATCTACTAAATTAAGGGAAATAGCAGTATATGTGCATTTCCTATAATTAATGTACATTAGGAATTTGTCTAACTTTCCATAAGTAATAACATATTAAAAAATACTTTTGGCCGAAATTGGCATTATTGTAAAACATTGGCCGTTGTTATGAAATAAGGGACATTATTTGTCATAAAATTGCGGCCATCCACTAAATTTCAACAGTGTGTGAGCATAGCCTTTCTGTGTTTTCAATCCACTCCTGCTTTTGGTTGCAATATGAGGACCAAAATACTGAACAAAAATACGGTGTGTGTGAACCCAGCCTTAGCATGGAAAGAATGATGGATGTCCCAAGTTGCCCAAGTTTTTTTTTCATAGCTATGCAGCTGCCACATACAATATGCCCACATGAATATGAGAATTCATTCAAGAAATACAAATACACTCAGTGACAAAAGAAATAATGCACCTAGTTGTTGTTGAATGGGCGATGTGACACCAAATGACTCTCTGCTTCAAGTCTTTTTGAGGGCCCCACAGGGCGCTGTGCCCTTCCAGCAGGAAGGGGGCGCCACCTGGCAGATCCTACCATGTTTTACTAAGTGAAGAAACTATTTTCAATTTACTTGTTCACACACAGAGGGAATAGGATGAGAGGAGTCTGCAGGAGGAAGCTCCGCCCACAAGCTGTGTTTCGGCAAGAGTCACTGCAGAAAGGGAGGAGAGGAGGACTTACTGTAAATGCCTATGCCTGTGTGTGTCTGTAGGGTGTATATATGTACCTGTCTGTATGTGTATGTGACAGTATTTACAGTGTGTGTCTGTGCAAGCAGTATATACAGTGTGTACCTGTATGTGTGTATATGTGCCTGAATGTGTGTCTGTGGCTGGGTGTATATATAGTGTGTGCCTATATGTCTACATATGCCCGAATGTATGTATTCTTCTGTGTTTATGTGCTTGTATGTATGTACATGTATATGTGCTTGTATGTATTCCAATACTGTCACTAACATGTAATTCTGATTGCACTTTATATGCACTATGTATTTCTGATTCATTGCTGCTAGATTTTTTTATGCTACCTGCACTTTAATACTGGTTGTTGTCCAGGTATCACATATGCACTTTTTTGCCCCATTTCACTCCACCTTGAATGTTTTTTTATGGGGATTGATTTATTTGGAATTTGTTATAATATGAATTAGTAAAAGTATGATTTTATTCTGATTTGGTGTTGGTCATGATTATATACTTAGGCACAAGTCTGAAAAAAAAGAAAATGGCTGCACATCTCACACATGTTTCATACTAAAGCTTCCCAGCTACATTAAAAACTAACATCATAAGTTAATATATCATTTGATCAAACAATATCATACCTCCCAACTTTTGCTGGGAGGAAAGAGGGACAGAGATGGCAATATGCCACGCCCCTATAGCCACACGCCCAAGCCCATATAGCCATATCACCTATTACCATTATATGAGAAACAAATATTATCACCACATAGTGACTTATACCCCCCCATACCATTGCTTAACATTTACTATACAAAGAGCAATACTCTCCCTCAGCATTGACCATATAGCGGTAGATTAGGCTGTCCACAGGCTCTGCAGACCTTATAGGTGATTATAATGCAGTTATTCAGTGACTCACAGGGGACGTCTTCTCTTGTTGTTCACTTTTGTGTTTCTTCCATCATACACGGCTATTTTGAAAACCTCTCTGGCCATCTGCAAGAAAAACATTTTAGGCTCCTCTCCCCAGTATCATCCTCATCTGCTTCACAGTAACTCTCTGTGACCCCATATGGTACAGATCCCTCTTTGCCTCCATATCCCACTGTAGTACCCCCCTCCCCATAGGTCCCACTGTAGTTGTGGTGCTTGGTACTACTCGGTCAGTGATGGTGATTGTTGTGACACCAGTGCTAGTCCAGCACACAGGTGTGATGTTGATACCTGCTTTGTGTAGTCCTGAGTGGCAATCGACCCACCCGGACTATCGGTATCGCCACCCACAGAAAGAGGAAAATTAACCCAAGGTGTATGGTTAGTGTGTATAGGTGCTGGTGCAGAGGAAAGGATGACTGGTTTGTGCTGCAGAGATGCCTGAAGGAGTAGGAGATAGTAGAGGTAGTTGTAGCGGTGCTTGAAAAGTTTAGAGTAGAGTAGAGCAGCGTAGTGGAGAGGAGTTTGTCAAGGGAGTTCCAACCCAATGTATTACTGTGCTCTGCCGGAACTTGAAGAGATACTTGAGAGTGAGAGATACTTATGAGTGAGAAATTTACTTGCACCCATGTTTAGACTATGGTCTGACCACCTTCTGCCCTACAGTGTCGAGGTACTCGTCCTAATAGGGTGTTATAAGCCCCAGCCTTGGTGAAGCTAAGTGCTCGAGCCTTCCCGGTTTTCTTGCACTGCTTAGACCTTCTGGTAGCTTTGTTCTATCCAGGCTAGTTCCTCTTGTGTTGTAGGATACTCCCCTTCACCTTTTTGACTGGTTTACGGCGTGGGCTAGGATGATCCCCGACTTTCTAGCACTGCATAATAGATATAGTAGACTCAAAGAACTGAATGTCTCTGATTGCTTCTGCATACATGTCAGGGTTGGGACAGGAAGACACTAGACAAGTGCGCCCACCCCACTAGACAAACTGGCGCCCACCCCAGCAGTCCCTGCCTACTTGCCCCAACTGCCCTAGGCAACAGCGGACAACTTGGCGGTGTTCCCTAACTTAGGCAAAGTGCAACACAAAAACAAAGACCAGACAAACAAACATGTATAAAGGGATGGTCAGAGGTCCGAGTCAGAAACAGCCGGTCAGCGAGGTACAAAAACGGGATCCAGAGAATAGTCAAAGTCCAAGCCAAAATCTAATAACCAAACTTACAATCAGAGGATGATACTTATAGGGGCTGGGCTCCTAATCCTAACTATCTGATTGGCAGTGTTAACTGTCAATCTCCCTTTGCTAAGCCAGGGAGGCAGGGAAGCCCCGGCTGCAGCAGATAACTAAAAAGAGCCGACATGCCCCTCAGCAACCTGGCTGGCCGGGCTGGTCGCCAGGGACGCTGTCGACACTGTCAGAGCGGAGAGCTCGGCCGCTGACAATACAAGTGTGTCTTGTCCCGAACAAAGGTCCTGGCAGAGCCAGGCCCTGGCTTAGCTACAGCAGGGATGTCTGCTCTGTGTCCTTTTCCCATCAGAATCTGGATAAGACTGATGGACACCTACCCTATCTACCCTTTGAGTGATGGAAAGGAATGTGTGCAAAGGAAAAGAAGAAAAGTGATAGGTTAGGAAGAAAGAGCATCTCCATTGGACAATAAAAGTACATAATAAATAGGAAATAGTAACACTTTGGTAGCTTCAGCTGTGCAATACATGAGAGCTTACACATAAAATACTGACATCTTGTGGTGAAATTATAGAATACCTTCACCACCACTTAACCTAGAGGAAAAGCTTTTGCCACAGGTGTAAGAAACACAAAACACTCGTGGTGGGACACCACATAGTAAGCCCCCCCCCAAAGGACACACTGTAGTAACCCCCATCTCCCTATAGGTCCCACTCTAGTAACCCCCATCTCCCCATACAGACAGACTTTGGTACCCCCCTCTCCCTAGTTAATCCCACTGCAGTAATACCCCCTCCCCTTTGTTAATCCCACTGTAGTAACCCCCCCCCCCCCCCCTTTGTTAATACCAATGTAGTAACCCTCCTCATAGGTTCCACTGTAGTAGCTCACATCCCCTCTCCTGTAGGCAGACCCATCCCTGACAGACCTCCCCTCTTCCCCCACAGGGCTAAACTAACTGAAGTAAAGCCTTGTGTTCTTGTGGACAGAAAATAGTAAAAACTTGTCTTCTTCAAGCTGCTGATGCCCTCACATGCCAGGGACACAGCAGCAGAGGAGAAGACAGCCTCACACACAGCTCAGCTTCCTGCCCCTGAAGCTCTCTTCTCTCCTGCTTTGTCCCTAACATTTGACCTCATCAGCAGCAACGTGTAGAAGATAAGAGGACTGAAGAGACAGAGTGCAGGTACCGCGGGGCTGGAGCAGAGAGCTTCCAGGGCGGGCAGCTGAGCTCTGTGTGAGGCTGTCTGCTCCAGAAGCTCCCTGTGTATGACTGTCTGCTCCCTGAAGCCATCTGACACTGTGAGGGGCCGCATGAGCCGCTGACACATACTGAAGGCTGCGGATGCTGACTCTGTCAGATAGTTTCAGTGATGCCCAGTGATGTGGAAGCAGCCATGAGGGGGGGGGCAGCGGGACACATGGCACGACGGGACATCACCCTAAAATCGGGACTGTCCTGCCAGATCCAGGATGGTTGGGAGGTATGCAATGTTGCCTTGTGTGTACCACATGCAGGTCTTCTGATATACAGTACATGAGTTTCTACTCTAACAATGGCAGTGTCGGTCAGCGGCCACAACCACCGCAACGCCAGCACCCACCAGGGGTGGGGAGGGCAGAGGGGCATCCCAGCGGTTCAGAAACTCCAATGTTGCAGGACCAAGCCCCCAGGGCCAGGGCAGCAACACCCCGCAGACACAGCAAGCAGAGGCGACAGCTGCCAACTGCAGAGAGCGGAGGTGCACAAGAAATCCCATTGAAACAACTGAACAGGTGGAATTTCGAGCGGCAACCATGGTGCACGCTCCGCTTGAAATTCTGCCACTCAGTGTGAATGCGCCCTTAGTGTCAGGTACGGACACACTTGTCTGGTCATCTCTAAAATATCATCAAGTATTAAAGGGGTTATCCATCGTTAGAAAAACATGGCCACTTTCTTCCAGAGACAGCACCCCTCTTCTCTCCAGTTTGGGTGGGGTTTGCCCCTTAAGCTAGGTTCACACTGCGTTTTCAGCATCCGTTTAACGCATCCGTTTTTTGCAAAAAACGCATGAAAAACGGATTGCAAAAAACTGATTCATTTGTGTGCATCCGTTTTTCCATTGACTTCCATTATAAAAAAAAACGGATCCGTTTTTTTTGGCGGACCAAAACGGACCAAAAAACGTTGCTGACCCTATTTTTCTGGACGTTAAAAAAAACGGATCCATTAAACGGATGCTGAAAACGCAGTGTGAACCTAGCCTTAGTTCCATTGAAGTGAATGGAGCCTAATAGCAAAGCACACCTGAACGGGAGACAAGAGAGGGGCTGTCTCTGGAAGAAAGTGGCCATGGATGTAGCACTGGATAACCCCTTTAAACCTACTGAATGAGCTGTAAATGCAAAACTGTGTAGGAACACATTGCCCCTTCCTCCCATTCCTTTCTATGTCACTAACTTTATTCAGATCTGCATTGTATGAGATATCTCAGGACATTCTATCCTTTGCAAAATGTTAATGTGATTGGGGAGATCAATGAGCAATTTAATATTTGATGTTTTAGTTATGGATACCTGAGTTTTATTTTCCATGACTGCAATGTCTACCATAACTCAAAGAAGTAGCTGTTCCACCTGTCAATAGCGGCATTATAAAAGTGCACTGATCCATGCGAAAATGTAACTAATTTTTTTCCCTGGCTTTCAAAATGTAAAAAAAAAAAAAAAATCCCTGTCTAACCCTTTTCTTATTCACACAATGAAGCTTCATTTGCTGAAACCATGATATCCTCTTAAACATACCGCTGTTTTGTTTCTAAAGCCTATCCCTGCCATTTGGGTGCTGCGGTTTCCCTGCTAACCCACCCTAGGAAAACTAAGCAATACCATGACTGCGGTTTACTTTGGAAAATTTCTTAAATGCACTTGTTGTAGTAAGGTAGTACCTCCAAGGGTGGCGCAGGCTCTAGGTTATACCAAGTATTCACTCTAGATGGCACTGCAGATCTAGTTTGGAGAATATACAGGTTGGGTGTACAGTTTTTTCTGCTTGGATGTGATCCTGACTTGTCCAAGAAAACTAAAGGGAAAAAATGTTGCTCCTTTAAATTTAAAATTAAAAGTATGCCAGCCTCTAAAATTCCTGTAGGCTGCAGTTTTTGATCGTGTTATACTTTTAATATTAAAGGGCTAATCTGACATCATGTTTCAAAAAAAATAACTTGCTTTGTGGGAATGCTATCCTGCCATTTCCTGGTTAAGTAGCACTACAATTCCCAGAACACATTGCTTCCCTTTGCTCTTCATTACAGCCCTCCCGCCCTTACCTTGCATAGCATTACAGTTCCCCACGCAGAGCTGCTGCAGAACAGTTATGGCAGTGCTCTGCAGTGAGTAAATCTGTGATACCACTATATTAGTAAGTGTTTTAAATAAAATTTTCTGCTTTTATAACACCAGAATACCCATTTAAAAATTCTATTTTATTTGGAGGTTATGGTGACAGGAAGGCAAATGTACAGATGGGAGCCAATATCACAGAATAGGGTAAACCAATAAGACCTTCCTAAACCCCATACAATTTGTGTTTTTGTGTCCACTGTGAGAATACTTCAGAAAAACAGGCAACATAGTAAAATTCCTTTAAGCTGGAATCAATAGGATTCTATTCCATTTGCCTCCTCTTCTAGGTGACCTACTGACAGAAGGGGATGGGGCAGATGGAAGGGAGTAAAACTGTAAGACTGCAAGATCCCACTACACAGTGTTTGTGTGTTTTCTGTCCACATAGAAACTACAATTCCCATAATCCCGACAGCTGAAAAAAGGGCAGTGTCGGACAGGGGTATCTGGGGCCCACCAGAGGAAATGATCCTGGGGGCCCACCAATGAAGAACCAGTGAGAAATGACATGTCAGTCAGTGTTAGTGCAGGTTTTAAAGTTGGGGACCCACAGGAGGATCCTCTGGTGGGCCAGTCCAACACTGTATAGGAGATGTCATGGAAGAGGACAACCCATGACATTTAGACATACACAATGTGGAGTATAATAATAACATGGCATGCATAGTCTATAGGTCATTGCTATAAGTGTAAGGGGAGGTTTGCAGCCATGGACTGTTAAACCCCTTTGATCGGTGAAGTTCAGAAATCTCAATAAGCAGATGTTTCCAATGACCTTTGCTACACCGCCACAGCAAACCCTGCAACATTCATAGCATTCATAATGAACTTTCAGCAGCGGAATCTGAAGCGTGTCCATGAAATAACTTGCATTTCATCAATGAAAAGATAGAACAATAGGCTTTTTTTTAATGCAGGCCTGACTGGAACGTCAAGAGCAGAGGGCAGCCTGTCCCCGTGCACAGCATGAGGGCAAGGAGTGGGCCGTGGTATTTCAAGCTGATGGCACTCTTTGCTGAATCTTGTGCACGTGGAGGGTGGGGATTTAGTTCTTATCGCCAAGCTTCATCTTCAGGACTTGTTCAGAAAGGATGTGGAATGAAGCCTGTGAAGACTGGTAAAAACTAATGCTTTAGAGGCAATACACCTGTCTGAATGAGGCCTAAAGTGGTCATACAACAATTTCTCCTGGCTGGCAGCTGGACATGGATTTTCCTTCAAAAGAGATGTAAAAGTCTCCGTCAGAGGGGCTGGGGGGTTGGCGGGGGGGGGGGGGGGGGGGGGGGGGGGCTGGGGGGTTGGCGGGGGGGGGGGGGGGGGGGGGGGGGGGGGGGGCTGGGGGGTTGGCGGGGGGGGGGGGTTGGCGGGGGGGCTGTGCATGCTGCTGTGACATTCCATAGCTGCCGAGACGCAATGCAGTTGCCTCTCATCTCAGAAGTACCTTCCCAGGCAGCAAGAGGGTAAAATTGGAGCCTTAGGGCAGAGATTTTCAACCTTTTTTGAGCCGCGGCACACTTTTTATACTTAAAAAATCCCGGGGCACACCACCAACCAAAATGGCACAAAATGACACTAAAACAGTACATATTATACATATAGTTAATAATATAGATTCTAAATGTATTTAAACTCACTCAGTGTGAAACCTGGGCCTGTTTTCTTCTCCCCCCTGTGCTTCTCTCCACCATACTTCTCCCCCCTGCTTCTCACCTGTGCTTCTCTCCCCCCTGCTTCTCTCCACCATACTTCTCCCCCCTGCTTCTCTCCTGTGCTTCTCTCCACCAAACTTCTCTCCCCCCTGCTTCTCTCCTGTGCTTCTCTCCACCAAACTTCTCTCCCCCCTGCTTCTCTCCGCTGTTTCTCTCCCCCATTGTTTTCTCCTGTTTCACAGGGACACCAGAGTTTGGGGAACTTTCCCCACGGCACACCCGACCATGTGTCGCTGCACACTAGTGTGCCACGGCACACTGGTTGAAAATCACTGCCTTAGGGTATGTGCACTCTATGGAATCCACGCAGATAACTTCCAGCGGATTCCAGCGCTAATCCAAACCCCACCACCACCATACACAGAACCCACTGGATGTTATCCATGCGGATTCTGTAGCGTGCACATACCCTTTGACAACAGACAGGCCTTATTCACAAGTCTTTAGTTCTATTCGCAATTGCGAATAGCACTTATGACCCATACATTTCAATGGCCTGTTCACACATCTGTACGTGGCCATAATCCCAGTGTCTTGGCAGAGATCCATGAATTGTGAACTACAAATTTGTAGTGCGGTATGCAATTACAGGTCACACTATAGTCGTGTGAATGAGGCCTTAGGGAGGTAGTTTTATGCACTCTCCAGTGAGTAGTAGTAATACTTGCCCGGTCTCCACTGCTGTCTTTTCTTTTTGCTGTGATGTTTTATTCATGTAAAAATGCCCATCCACCAAATACTTGGCTCTTTTCAGTGCTTTCTATCTGTAAACAACTTTATTCGATGCTATATACATAGAAACATAGAAGATTGTAGGCAGAAAAGGACCACCTGGTCCCTCTAGTCAGCCCTTTTAGTATTCCCCTTCTTATTATCTGAGGATAGATGTAAGTTTATCCCAGGCATGTCAGTCACTATAGATTTACCAACCACATCTGCTGGAAGTTTGTTCCAAACATCTACTACTCTTTCAGTAAAGTAATATTTTCTCACTTTGCTTCTGATCTTTCCCCCAACTAACCTCTCACTATGTCCTCCTGTTCTTACGTTTAGTTTGTTCCCTACTGAACTTCTTTTTCTCATTCTGGATACTTCTCTTTTCAGGGGATATACACTACTAGCAAAGGTGCATACCTCATTTATAACACATATAGGGGTCCTGTTCCCACAATGTAAAACGGCCGTTATTTACCCTTATTTTTACATTGTGGCCAGAAGCTGGACAAGCATATAGGAACCTTCAGCCTTATCTGGTCTAGTAAGATATTACATCTTATCGCCAACCCACAATCAACTCTCCATTTTAGTGGAACCATTTTGTTTGTTCTGGACAGCAGATTATAAACCCCCATATAAAGATATAAAGTCCCGGCATATAAACCCCCATATAAAGATATAAAGTCCCGGCATATAAACCCCCATATAAAGATATAAAGTCCCGGCATTTCAACACTGTCACATTTACAGTCCCCACTCTAATGAAAAAGCCAGCCCTGTATTTTATAACTATTTTAGCTTAAGTGCTGTTCCTTGCCATTAAAATTGCATAGGAATCCTCTTTAGTTAAATGAGGGTCAAAAGTGAAATGCTATAGGTTTCTCTTTCCAAATGAAATATTTACATGGACGAAGGAGGTTAAAGGAATGTCTGTGAGAGATACGAAGCGTAATATACTCCATAGTGATGACAGAAAGAGTTGACTTCTTTACTGACTCAAACATTTCGCTTACAGCTGTAAATACAGTATGTGCCATTAAGGATTGCAATTTAAGATTTTCCAAATAATTCCCCTACCTGCCCATTTATGCCCAAAATGAAGGTCTCCAGCCTTGCTGTCTAGGTTTCTGTTGCTTCCATTGTTTCAATGGAAGCCTATGGTGGTCTGTTCTGTTTACCTGGAATGCAGCTGCATTATTGGTGAACAGAACAGATATACACTACGGCCGTGGTTCCATTGACTGCTGTATGATTAAGCAGTGCTGTTAAACAATTGCCAAATACAGTGTGTGAATGTGGCCTGAGGCTATGTTCCCACACAATATTTTTGCTCAGTATTTTGCAACCAAAACCAGGAGTGGATTGAAAACACAAAAAGGCTATGTTCACACACTTAACATTTAGTGAATGGCCCCCATTTAATTGCTGTTAATTTTAAACAGTGTTCTGTGTTTTTAATCCACTCCTGGTTTTGGTTGAAAAATACTGAGCAATAATACTGTGTGGGAACATAGCCTTAGGCTGTCCTCTTGCTCCACCTCCCATCAATATGTCATGCACAGTAAACTGGACTTCAATGGGTAACTCTAAATTTAAAAGGGGTTGTCCAGAGGAAAAAAAAATGTTTCTTTCAAATCAACTGTTGTCAGAAAGTTATATAGATTTGTAATTTATTTCTATTTAAAAATTCAGAGGTCAGTGGTGACTGCAGAGGAGAGAGCCTTGATGTGAATGTAAATTAACTCTTTGTTGTCCCGTTTTGCTGCCTCTACTTTCTCTCTCCATAGGAAAACCATAAAGACAGAGGGAGAGCTTCAAACTACTTTTTCATGATAAAAATTTATTTTTCAGCTAATAAAACCAATTACAAAAGTTTCAAAAAAATTGCCTGTACTATTGATTTCTGCAATAAAAATTTTAATGACCGTGACACTGTAACCCTTAGGCAACCCTGGACGTACCCGTACGTCCAGAGCGGGGCCACTCTCTGAACCGCCTCGGTCCCGTGCCAGTTAATACAGTAATCAGATGCAGCTGTCCCGGAGGAGCGATCCACACATCTTACCCCGTCCGGGGTCAGCGCCGTAATGGCGCTGATCCCGGCTCGGCACTCGATTGCTTCCGGCTGCACCAGCCGAAAGCAATCGATGTGCTTATCTCAGCGATCTATGCTGCATATCTATGCAGCATAGATCTGCATGAGAGATCAGTGCACTTATACTAGAAGTCCCCCAGGGGGGCTTCTAGTATAAGTGTAGAAGTACAAATAAAAGTATTATTAAAAAGCCTCCTCCCCTAATAAAAGTTTGAATCACCCCCCTTTTTCCATGTTATAAATAAAAATAAATATATAAATAAATCAAGTCAGTTTTACCCAAGGGCGAACGGCGTAAAAACGAAAATCCCCCAAATAAAAGAATTTTTTTTTTTCAATTTCTCCACACTTTGAATTTTTTCCTGCTTTTGCAGTGTACTTTATGAAAAAATTCAGCCTGTCATTGCAAAAAACAATTAGTGGCGCAAAAAATAAGGGCTCATGTGGGTTTCTAGGAAAAATGCAAGTGCTATGGCCTTTTAAGCACAAGGAGGGAAAAAGGAAAACGCAAAAATTTAAATTAGCCCGGTCCTCTAAGGGTTTAGAACAATTCTATTACTGTGGACAATTCATGGATCCACAATTGCAGATTTTGTATAATTTGGCCTTCCACTCTTATTTAGGGATTAGCTGCAGATCTGTGTGTCAGGATTTAATGTGGAAAATATCATTTAATGTTCCGAAGAATTAAACATTTTTGTTTCCGAAGAATTAAACATTTTTGTTTCTGCAGTTCTCACAAAGATGAGTTGTTTGTTGGATGAAATATACCAAGACATTGGAAGTTTGCTTATAACATATAGTGTCTGGACTTTAGGGCTATGTTCACATGCTGCACAAACAACGTCCATTACGCTGTAAACAGCCATTGTTTAACACTACCTACACCGGAATTAAGGATCACAATTATTGTTTGTACAGCGTGTAAACATAGCCTAAAGCACACACTCTCTGTACAACACAGATCACTTTGGTTTCTGAGTAATGTGCATGTTGTGTGACAGACACTTTCCATCCATTCAGCAAATCTGCAAGGAAGAGAGTCCATTAGGGGAGGATTTAGCAGTCCTGACCATTTACACCATATGGCCTGAGAGCTTTACCAAGTGTTATAATCTAACTCAGCATCATTATACACGTTGCTGAGGAGGCTTGTGTTTGTATGGGATCACTGTGGACCATTCCCCCGCCAGAGGTATTTTACAGTAGACTGCCTAACAAACATTTGACTTTTATAGTGCTCAGAACATATTAGTATTCTTCATATGTGTAAGTAAAAAGGGAGAGTGATTGAGTGGACGGGTTGACTTTTTTTTAATGGCAAGCTGCCCTACAGATTGCCTATAAAAGGTTTATACACCCCTGTAAAATGCCAAGTTTTTTGTCCAAATAAAAATCATTTAAATGGGAGACATAGAAGTTGAAATAATGTGGTTGAACATTATGTTAAATAGTAGTCAGTACACAGCTGCCATTGTTTAAACTGATTCACATTAACCCCATAAAAGTTTAGCAGTTCTGGTAGGATTTTCCTTACATTTTCTAAGTTGTATTATACAGCAAAAGCCGTGGTCCATAAACAGCTTACAAGGCAATGTAGGAAGGTGTCAGTCAGGAGAAGGGTACAAAAAGTTTCCAAGGCATAAGATATAACAGAAAGCACAGTCAAGGTCATCAAGAAATGGATAAAATAGTATTTGGTGTAGTAGGCTCTTAAGAAGTGGAGCAGAACTGTTTCATAAGATTTTAACCTCTTAAGGTCAAAGCCAATTTTCGTTTTTGCACTTTTGCTTTTTCCACTTTATGTTTAAAAGGCCATAGCACTTGCATTTTTTCACCTAGAGACCCATATGAGCCCTTACTTTTTGCAAAACTAATTGTAATTTGCAATGACAGGCATTATTTTTCCATAACATATGCTGCGAAACTGGAAAAAAATCATTTACGCTGTCAAATTGAAAAAAAAAAAAAGGAATTTGTTTGATTTCGGGGAGTTTTGCATTTACGCCGTTCGCCCTATGGTAAAACTGACTTGTTATGCATGTTCCTCAAGTCGTTACGACGATATGTACATGTATAACTTTTATTGTATCTGATGGCTTGTAAAAAATTCAAACCATTGTTAACAAATATATGTTCCTTAAAATCGATCTACTTTTATTTTTACTTTAACTAGAAGTCCCCCTGGGGGACTTGTATATAAACAGCACTGATCTCTCATACAAATCAATGCTGTGTATATACACAGCAAAGATCCATTAGATCGGTCATAGATTGCTATGGCCTGCTGCAGGCCATAGCAATCTATTGCCGAGCCGGGATCAGAGTCATTCCGATGCTGAGGCCCGGCACGGGCAGAAGAACGGATCTCCCCCCCCGCGATCGCATTGCTGGGGGGAGATCCGTCCCACTAGACACCAGGGATGTTGTGCATAAAGCACTTCAATGCAGCTGTCAGGTTTGACAGCTGCATTGAAGTGCTTAATTAGCCGGCGCGGCAACGGGACCCACGCCGGCTAATAGAGGCACTGCCCGGCTGCAGATTGCAGCCGGGAGCGGTGCAGTTCAGAGCAGGGTCCCGGCGGGACCCAGCTCTGAACACCCACCCGCAGCACCATGACGTATCAGATATGTCATGGGTCGCTAAGGGGTTAATGCTTAAAATGTAATAGAGCGATAATTGGATGTGACAACATAAATATAATAAAGGTGCAATAAAGCAAATAAAAACAAATGGAATCAAGATATATCTATATTGGGCTCTGCACAATATTAATTATCTCCTTCATCGACTCTTGCATGGTCAGCCCTTTCTCCATATATGCAAGTAACACTATAATAGTTGTCTGAATTAATTGTTTGCTTTAAATGTGAATGTACCATCAAGTGTTGCACATGATGAGAACGGCGCCGTCATTGGGAAGCCGGTATCGTGCTCCTTTTTTGAACCACAGCCCAGTTTCAGCGCTCAGCGCCGGTCTATTACCGAGCAACGGCCCAGGCTGAAGCACTGGAGGTGGGCCCCTCTAAGACACGGCTCCATTGATTCTATTGTGTCGGCACCATTCTATTCTATGTGCAACACTTAAAGGGAACCAATCACCTAAAATATCGCCTGTTACCCTATGGGAATGTGCTGTAGCAGCACTCAGCACACTTCCCAAACATGCTTTTACCCCCTTCCCCTTCTCACTGAAATGTACAACCTGAAAACTTACTTTATAAACTTAGTGCTCTGGGTGCTGAGCTGCCGGCAAGTAATCACTGTCGCCTGGGCATTCTGGAGCGATAATCACACCGCTCTGGGCATGATTAGACTCCACAATTATGCAGAGGCGCACCACCTTTCACTTAGGCACGCCAACGTTCTTGCTGCGCATGAGTGGCGCAGTAAGGGCATAGTGATATCACCACAATTATGCCCCTCTGGCGTGATTACTGCTCCAGAATGCCCAGGGGACAGTGAATACTTGCCGGCGGTGAGCCGCCCAGATGACTACTTAGGGGCATTTTACATACAGCGCACCAAGATTAAAAAGTAAGTTTTCAGGTTGTACATTTCAGGGAGGAGGGGGGGGGGGGGATGGAATAGTAAAAGCATGACGTGTCAGTGCCGGAGGATCCCAGAGCCCAGCAGGGGTCCCACAGCCAGTCCAAACACGGGCATGGGAAGAGGTAAGTTAGTATTTGTAATCAATTTCCCCCCACCCCTGCCAGCTGCAGGATTTTACAAATCACCGGACTTCTACTTTTAAGGTGCCTCAGGAATGTCTGTCAAGTACTGAGTAAATACTGCATGTAACAACAATCTCCCATATTCTTCATATGTCTTGGCTATAGAAGGTTCTCATTCATTCTTAAACACTTACATTACAGCACTATTTGCTTGGTTTGACTGCCAGCACACAGAAATTCTTTATACAGAATCTAATCTCTGATAAGCCCTTTAAAGCAGAACTGATTTCTCCCATAAACGGCACCATACATGTCCTCCGGTTGTGTGTGGTACTACAACTTGGTTCAATTCACTTCAAATCGGCTCTGTATTTCTTTTCCTGGATAACCCCTTCAAGTAGATGCTGGGAAAGGTTCCAGGGCATGTGGTGGATTGCTCTATAGACCCCCCATGTATGTATCTGACACGAATAAAAGTGTGTAATTGTGGCCTTAATTTAAGAGATATGTATTTTGTTTTATTACAGTTGCCATACCAAGTGACAATGCTCATAAGTATACCATGAATGTGCATGCTAGGGACATCCCTCATTGTCCATTTTTCCAGTCGTAGGATCCTCAGAACAATGCGACCTCAGGCGGGAAAGGCTGTTAAAAAGCAATAATCTGCCTATCAATCAACACTGAAAACACAAAAGAAGAAAACCAGCCAGAGTTGTCACAAAAAGGTATAATTTATTTTACTTTTTTTTTTTTCTTTAGTAGCCCACCAGGGTCTCTCACGCTCAAGTGTGGTCCTGGACCATGGCAGCTAGACAAGAGAATTAAATGCTATACAATTCTGAAAAAAGAAGAGCAATGACATTTTATGTATTATTGAAACTGCTGAGCTTCCACACAGAAGCACTCGAAATGTTCTCCAGATTAGAGTCACACCTACAGAAAATGAGGTGCCTTGTGTATTAGCATTGCACAACATGTAAGCACAGGTAATGACATTTGGAGAGTTTTGGGGTTGTGGTCACACCAGCCTCTCATGGTTAATGTAGGAACATTGATTAAGGTAAAAGGTTCTGCACCGCGTGACTGGACTGACAAACCACATGCCAGGGGCACTTACAGACACACATATAGTAAACTGCATAATCATACAATAATTCAACTGTGCGTTCACACTTCACAGTTCTGCTGCTTTTACCATCCCCTACAGTACTGATAGATACAAGAAAGGACAACTAGTGTTTTGAAGAGAAAATCCAAAATTGGGTTAGGGGTGGGCAGAGATGCAAAAGACATCCCACTTTTACCCAGTAGCTCTGTCTGATATCACAGCTTAGTGGCATTCACTTGAACTGTAATACCTGAACCAGCTTTGGACAAAAAAGCGACATTAGGTCATTTTCCCATCTTAAGTGATGACAAATGGCTAGTATATTCCACTATTTTATAACCGGTGGGGGTGCACACTATGGGACTGATCCTTAGAAATTATTGCAGGGCGCCTCTAACTGGTTTGCTCTGCACTGCACCTGGCACCAGACCGGGCAGGGGAAAACAGTGAAAGTCGCAGCTGCGGTGGATGCAGTAAGCAACCAAGGCGTTTCTGTATCCATCACACACAGGTAAATCTTAATCATCCCTGGATATATAGCAATGTGTAAGTGTAGCTATGGACCTACCTCTACAGCACATATCCAAGGGAGGACACACCAGTCTCAAGCCACTAAGAGACATTAATAATGGCATATCTGGAAATTTCCAGGGTCATCCATGGTGGATCTGATACATATTGGAGTTGCCAGGCCATGTTAGTTAATCCACCACCTTGGTTCAAAACTGGATGCTTCTCTATGAAGTGGGACAGCTGACAGACATAATCATGAATAAAAGGAGGACCCTATCAGCCCTTTAACTAAGGGGAAGAGGCGAGAAGAGCATTCTGACTACACAAGCACTACAAAAACCAACCAGCAACACGAGTGTTCAGTGGTTACCTCACTTTATGTAACAAATACGAATCACACAGTATTATTCAAAGATTTCCTGGTGCATATAAAAACTACAAAACCGTTTTAGAACCCTTTCATTTGTTTGGTTAAACTGATGCAGTGCAAATAATTGGGGTATGGAGGGAGGGGGGGGGGTTATATATGGAAATGTGCAAAAAAAAAAGTAAGATAAAGTTACAAAAAGAAAAAAGGATATGGAAAATTAACTGAAACATCATAGAGAATGTAAGGCGGCTACAGCAACATACAAAACAAACATAGAGCAAACTGTAGATCAGTGGCTGTCCAATTGTTGTGATACTACAACTCCCAACATGTCTTGCCAATATGCAAATTGCAATGCCTAGTTACAGGGCATGTCTAGTAAATACTTTTACTCCTCATAACACTATTCTGGAGCACTTTTCCTTAGAACTCTGGCATTCCCTTGCTATTCTTCCTGGAAATATATGAAGCAATTATCTGACACTGTCCAACCATCGTTGTTGTCTTCAGGACAAGGAAAGGTAAGGCCCAGCTTTAAATTTATTCATACAAACCCAGGAAAAACAGAGGGACAGCACAAGCCGCAATCTAAGAAAAGATACTCCATTTTTTTTTTTTATTATGGGGGTATGATAGCATTTACTAACACATATCGGCCTTGCGCTCATCTGACTATGCTGGGAGTTTTAGTTGCACATCTTAGCTGTAAGCCTACTACTTAGTACAGATACTTGACCATAGCACCAAACAGTGTCCAATGCAAGACAATCAATACTAGGCATGGTACATGCCTGAGCATTACAGGGAGGCAAAATGTGCAGAGGTCATAGGTGCACATCTATAATTTGTAGTTTAGTTGAATTTCAGTAAACCATTCTGCAAAATGCTGGCTCGATCTGACATGTGCAGTTTGTCACTAAGGTACACTTAAAAAAAAATGATATTGTGTTCTCTGGAGCTAGGATGGCTGAACGGCTGTACAGAACATGGATAGTACACTGATCGGGTTATACAGAGTCTGTGCAGTTTGCCGCTGTGTGCATAGATGTCCAAAACGACTCAGTGTGTCCAAGGTCTTCAATATCTCATGGTGCTAGATGCTCTGAAGTAAGACAGAAACTTGAAACACAGACTAACCACAAAGTACCAGATGTTTCTTGCCATTTGTGACCTTGCAATGAAGACACGCCAGATGAGAACAACAAGGATGGTATTGAATCCATAGCGAATGTTCCTTAACCTGGAATAAGAAGCGTTAGAGCAAATTTAAATATTCCAAAGACAGACTAAAAGATGTCCTTTACTGATAATACTAAAATATTATACAGTGCTGCCTTGGATTACAAGCATAATTTGTTCCGGGACCGTGCTTGTAATCCAAATCCACTCTTAAAGCAAAATTTTCCCATAAGAAATCATAGAAATGCAGACAATTGGTTGCACACCCCAAAAATAATTTATTATTCTGAAAAACATGTAAAACAAATGAAACAAACATTCAGAAACAGCAGAATATGTGATATTATAAGTTACTGTACAGTAATGGAGAGGATGGAAAACACAAGGGCGAACAGAGACTGCAGGGAGCATGAAGGAATGAGCAGGGCAGATGTGGGCACATACATGCAGGACTCTGTCCAGGGAGAGAGGGGTTACAGCTATGGAGAGATTACCTCCACAGTCCTGTCCCCTGATGCAAGCCCCAGCCTAAAGTGGATCTGCTATTATTTAGAAGGTGAGGCTTCCTGGGTCAGAGTACAGGGCTTTAGAGCAAGCTATGCAGGCCATGCCCATGCCCCACTTGCGCTTCCACCCAGTACAGTGAGCTCTTAAGCCAAAGCAATGCTCTTAAACCAAGTCACAATTTTGAAAAACTCTGAGCTTTTAAACCAAACGCTCTTAAACCAAGGTACCACTGTATATCACTAATCAGTAGTCTTAGTTGGCCAAAAATAAACTCACTGCAGTAATTGCTCTCACCCCTTTCTAATAAGTATTCATATACACAAGGTAACTGTTGGTCAAACTCTCAGTCCCTCCATACACAGGAGCATTTGGCTGGTAAAAAAGGAGTTGTAAACTGCTGAAAGACTCTTCTCAAGAGGACTAAATGATCAGGCAGCTAAAACCCAAGGTGCTCAAAAGTGATTGAAAGACCTGCGTTCTGCCGACGTCACCCGGGGCCTGCGTTCCACGTCGGCGGCGTGCCGATGTCTTCAGGATGACGCGCATACACAGTGCATCAGAATCTTCTCCCACCGTACAGCGAATGTGCGGCGCGCTTGTGCGGAACGCAGGTCTTTCAATGACGTCCCTCTGGCCGTGATTAAAGCTATTCCACCGCCCAGGACCGTGACTAGATACGCCGAGGACCGCCCACCGTGACTACTTGCCCAGCATTTATATACAGTGCGGGACATCATAAAAGTAAGAATACGATCTAATAGAGGGGGGCACGGAGGGTACAGGGGGATGTTTGGGAAGTGTGCTGGGTGATGGGTTAGCACGTTTCCTTATCATTAGGGTGATCTTCTGCGTGATTGGTTCCCTTTAAAGGACGTCTAGGTACTGAGCTGCAGACAGGCAGATAGGCGATAACTATAAAATTAATGATGCCTTTTTCTTTGCTGATGGCTATTTGCAGAGCTATAAAATTGCATTTTCTTGGAATCTGTTTGTGTCTTAAGCTCCCTACCGGGTACAGACCTGACAGATTCCTTTTAAGTGCAGTCAGTGACAGATCAGCAACTTCTATTCCATACACTACAGAGTGGCCGAATATTTCGTTGTAATACAACTTCTACTCCTTTTTACAAGCAGGAGGCAGGGGAGAGGCTGCATCTAATAGGACACAGGAGACTACACACAGTCAGACGTTTTATTACTACTACACCTCTATACTCCTGGCCCCATAGATGGCAATAATGACATCCTCAGCAGCACACTATTGGGGATGTACACAAGAGCTGCCAGAAGGGATATGACATGTGATGATGTAATAATGTAACTCACAAGTGGTCAGCGACACAGAACAGTCCACTAGAGTGTGTTCTTTACTGGGGGATCACATGACCAGGTTTAAAATGTATGGATGTAACTGTGGGGATACTGCTACAGAGTTTGCTTTACAAAAAAAAAAAAACCAGGCTGCCCTGAAGGATTTAAAAAGTCTAAAAAGCAGCATAATAAAAGACTTGCCAAAACGCTTCCTGGATAGAATGGGGATGCTCAGTGTCCTCCAGTGCCCTGTGTCCCTCAAAGTCCCACTGCAATCATCCTCTCCAGCAGCTACAGCCTGCACAGCTCTGGGAGTTGGGTCGTGACATCACCATGTTATCCAGGAAGGGAAGCCTTGATGCAGTAGTAAGTGCAGGGAAAAAAAAAGCACTTTATGTGCATTTCCTGTAATAAGTTTATACTGGCGATTTGTATAACTTTTGGGGGGCCATAAAATACTTTAAGGGTATAAACCCACACACCGTATATGCAGCAGATATGCAACAAATACGCAGCAGATTTGTTGGTACAGATTTGATGCTGTGTTCAGTTATTTAGATCTAATCTGCTGCGATTTTGCTGCGAGTTTGCTGCGAGTTTGCTGCGTATCGCAGCAGTAAATACGCTGCATATACGGTGTGTGGGTTTATACCCTAATAAAATTTTCACGGACTTCTCCTTTAACAGGTGATACCAAAGTAGTAAAAACCTTACTTGTTTAAGTGCTTCCTGGCTGCAGGGAGGCCAGACATTTCTTCATTGAGCACATACTTTTTTGTTCCCATACAATAGTTCTCCATGTATTCTGCCCAATGCAGCTGCCGAACATCAAAGTTAAATACCTGCAAGAAAACAAGCTAATGTGAACATCTGTGTGCCACAAACGGATTCACTGCTTCATTACTACTGTTAGCACAGTTCTAGTCTCCGGGAGATTAAGCATATCTACATCACTTACATATAGAGACTAATGTCCTATATAGTAAGGGGTTAGCTTGTTCTAAAGCTAGTAACAGGTTAAAGATCATTAGAAGGGATGTCTAATCATGACAACACCTTTACGAAACCAAACTAATTCAAATCAGGGATTCCAATGCTTCACCCTATGCCTGGACCGCAGGGAAAGCTGCGGCTGCCTAAACAATTCCCTACAGTGCCCCTCCCCACAGGGGAAAAAAACAAAACAAAACAGTATTATATACCTGAGTAAATTTAATTTACAGTACTGGCAAAGTGCTCTGTTAGGGCCCTATTACACGGGACAATCATGCGAAAAATTGTTATATCGTTCGAATTTAAATGATTATCATTCTGTGTAATTGCAGGCAACGATCGAAAAATCGTTTGTATTTTGTTGATTTCGTTCTGAACCTAAAATTATCGTTAATCGTTTGCTGTAATTCCACATTCGATCGCTCAAGTTCCGCATTTTTCACTAATCGTTCAGTGTAATTGCTCATTGATCATGGTTTTGCTGGGATCAGATGGAGTAAACAATCATTGCAATAACAATCGTAGTAACAGTCGTATCTAACGACTATGAATCTGTGTAATGTGGTGAATGATTTTAGGTTAGCAATAAACAATCTTGTTTGCGATCATTTGTCTTTAAAAAATCGCTCTGTGTAATAGGACTCTTATGGTGCGTTTACACAGGCAGATTTATCTGACAGACTTTGGAAGCCAAAGCCAGGAATGGATTTGAAAAGAGCAGAAATCTCAGTCTTTCCTTTTTGACCTGTTTCCTGTTTATAGTCTGTTTCTGGTTTTGGCTTCAAAGATCTGTCAGATAAATCTGCCTGTGTAAATGCACCATTAGGCTGGGTAGTCGGCTTGTCTATCGGCTGCCTTTGAACTCTGTGCCGCTCCGCTTCAGGTGGCTGGAAAAGCTGGATCCAGTCCTGGGAAACTGGAAGTAGTTTCAAACCCTGCCAACTGACATGCCAACGGCTGAGCCTAGTTTCGCCAGTACTGTGAGTTCACTCATCAGTACTGGCCAAACATGTAAAGTGCACTTTAAGAGTCAAACTGTACAGCTATGGCTAATGGTGAGGGTTCCAGACATGGGCGACCACCACTATGAGATCCATATGACTTAATGATAAGCAATCATTACTTGGTTTGGATAATTAAGTCTATGGTGCCAAAACAATTTGGAGAATGCTCAAATGAGAGTGAGTGGAATAGTGGAGAAATCTAAATGACTGGTTGAGTAGGATAGAACCTACATGTTACACAACAGATGTGATCCTCACCTTTTTGTCATCTGGATTGAGCTGGTTCATTAACATGTTGGTATTTTCATTACTCCACACCCAGGAGTTACTTGTGAAATATTCCAGCAACATCATGGCTTTGTGTAGACGAGTAATAGTCTTCATCATCCTTAACCAAGCAGGAGACAGAAGTCAAGAATGATTACTGAACCCCAGGTGTGTGCTAAATTGGGGGGGGGGGGGGGAGCCCCAACTTTCAAGAAATTCTGGGCTGTAAAATTGTGCTTTTTAAGCTTGCCAAACTAAATTATATTCATTCTGGGGTTTTATGAACTAAAAAGGAATAGTAATTATATCTGCATTGTAGCAAAATAACTGCGCAGGTAAAGCAAATTCATCAATTCTGCTCTAATAAAAATGAAATTATTCTTCCATATAAAGGAATATGTTCATCTCAAAGTCATGACATTTCCATAATATATTCTATCACCTACTGATCGGTGGTTGCCTACTAATCCAGAGAATAAAGGGGCTACAGCTTAGATACAGGGGGGAAACCAATCAGTGCTGTGGCCCCTTTACTTCTAGGATCTGTGGGGGTCGCTAAGGATGGACCCCTCCACTGATCATAAAGTAATGGCACATCCTTCTAATGTGTCATTACATTTTTGAGAGATGAACATTCTTTTAAAAGGAACAAAAAAAAATTTTTAATTTGCAAATGTAATGGAAATTAAAGTAGGACAGAGAGACAGGGAATACAGAGCGCTATGGATTATGTCAGCTTGGAACAGAACACATTTTGCTAAGCTTTGGACACACTGTACTATGCAATACAGCTGTTACCAGTAAAAAGAGGGTGCTTATTTTTTATGCAGATGTGTGTTCGGGGACTTGTAGTTCTGTATTAGCCAGATTAATAAGGCCTGTACACTGGGAACATGGAAGAAAAGGTGCAATGCCATTACAATCAGTGTTCTTACAGTGCGCTTCAGTCCTTTTTAATAAAACTATTGGATAGAGAAGGGTGTATGGCATACGGAACAGAGCAGAGGATGCTACAAGTCCCATGGGAGCTCTGAATTAGAAGAAAGTCTGCTATGTATGCCGTTACTGTGTCTGTAATAGACTAATAGCTTGTCATACTCAATCTAGTCAAGTTGTAGTGTTCTGGCCAGATAGTGTAGCCCAAGTAAGCCATGAAGCCACCTATGGTTAGCCATATACATTAGATTACACTCACAACAGCTATTCCTCTTGACCTCGCTATACACATGCATGCCCACTTAGTGTGTACGTGTTTAAAAGGTGGAGATGGGAATAAACCGCTGATTGTTATCACTGGCGATGGCTTATATAAGAACAGATATAAAAGAAACATATTAAAAACTAAGCTCCAGTAAAATAAACACCCATAACACATCTTTAAAGAGTCACTGTCGTGAAATTTTTTTTTTTTTTTGCAGAAATCAATAGTCCAGGCGATTTTAAGAAACTTTGTAACTGGGTTTATTAGGCAAATATGCCATTATCTGAATTTAAAAAGCCTTTTCCCAGCCCCCCCCCTCCTTTCTTTCATCCACTGCTCAGAATCAGGAGACCTAAATCAGACGCATCCTGTTTGTTCTATGAAGAGGGGTGGGGGAAAAAGACGGAGCAGAAATGTCAACAGCAGAAAACAGAACAAAGGATTCCTCAGCAGGGGAGCTATTCAGAGGACTATTAAGAGGTCAGATAGCTCAGTGGTGACTGTCAGAGGAGAGACCCCGTGATGTAGCTTTCAATTAAATAGATTGTCCTGTCCTGTTTTGGTTTCTTATTTTTCTCTCTCCATAGGAGAACAATGAAGACAGGGGGGAGAGCTTCAAACTGCTTTTTCATGATAAAAACTCATTTTTCGGCTAATAAACCCAATTAAGTTTCTTACAAATCGCTTGTACTGCAAAAAAAAAAAATTCACAACAGTGACCCTTTAAGGGTTGTGAGTTTCGTTTTATGTACTACAAATTTTACTCTTTTATAACTAAACTGTATGTGCACTATACCTAATCCATATTAACCCACTGTATTTAAAGTGTCATTGTAGTTAATTATTTTTCTTTCTTTGCAGAAATCAATAGTTCAGGCGATTTAAAGAAACATTGTAATTGGGTTTAAATATGCCATTATAAGCATTCAAAAAGATTTTCCCCGGGTCTTTTTCCTCTCCTTTCTGTCCTCCACTGGTCAGAATCAGGAAATCTCGACTCTTTTTAATTAGTCGATCCAGTCTGAGCTATGGAGAGGGGAGGGGGGAGGAGCAAGATTAGTCCTCAGCAGAGAACAAAGGATTACACAGCGGGAGAGCTATTCAGAGGTCAGAGAGGTCAGTGGTGACATCAGAGGAGAAAGCCTGGTGATGTAGCTGTGAATGAACTCTTTGTTGTCCTGTTTTGGTGCCTCATCTCCCTCTCTCCATAGGAAAACCATGAAGACGGGGGAGAGCTTCAAACTGCTTTTTCATGATAAAAATTCATTTTTCGGCTAATAAACCCAATTACAAAGTTTCTTAAAATCCCCTGTACTATTGATTTCTGCAAAAAAAAAAAAAAAAAATTGACAGTGACTTTGAAATCAGTAGATTTATGGGGCCCAAAGGACACAATAGGCTTCCTTATGACCAACAACTAGCTTTCCTCTTAAAAGCTGGAAAAGAAAAAAAAAAAAGTAAAGAAATTGTGTTTAAAGGTGTTATCCAGCGCTACAAAAACATGGCCACTTTTGCACCACTCGTCTACAGTTTGGGTAGGGTTCGGCAGGTGATGCAGTTATTGTCCTAAAAAAAACAACTTTTATGGTGCGTTCACACCTACAGGATCTGCAGCTGATTTTCTGCAGCAGATTTCAGTTAAATAACTGAACACAGCATCAGATTTGATGCTGTGTTCAGTTATTTAACTGAAATCTGCTGCAGAAAATCAGCTGCAGATCCTGTAGGTGTGAACGCACCCTTAAACTTGCAGCACTGAGCCAAACCGGAGTATCTGTGCCCTAACTTTGCACCACCCCTCCGTCCCTCCTACCCACCCTCATCATTAGGAATGCTCCAGGCAGATTGTCTACTATTAGTCAGCTGTGTGAATACTGAACATGGGCTGGATCGTTAACCACCTGTGCAGTGTTCAGCATGGAGAAAATGTTCCAGTGGCATTCCGAATGATGAAGCGGGTGGGGAGGAGGGACGGAGGGGTGGTGCAAAGTTAGGGCACAGATACTCCAGTTTGGCACGGGCTGTAAGTTTAAAAGTTGTTTAGGACAATAACCGCATCACCTGCCGAACAGACCCCAGGACAGATCTTGAATTAAAACAGCTATCCAAAAGGTACAAGTGGTTTGGGGGGGGGAGGGGGGGGGGTGTCACAGATTGCGGATAAAGAGTCGCTTTAAGGCCAGAGACCTGTCAATCAGTCCAAACGAGTGTGAAAAAAACCTAGGGAGAGCAAGTAGTGAGTGTGGTGCCTCCTACACTGGGTGGAAAGGTTTCTAGCATAGGTGACGGCCAAAATACACAGGCTGATGTATCCTGATCTTATAGATTGGTGCTTAATTAGAAAGAGGGGAGGGCTGCAGGAACAGGATTGCTGGCCCTTTGCTCTGGCCAGGACTCCCAGTCACATAAGAGGGTTTTCATAGTGAAGGAGTAATGTAGTTTGGGGGAAGCCCTCGCGTAGGGAATGATGGCCTTGTATGGGAGCAAGTGTTGTGTACAGTGCCACTCTAGGCCACAGGCTGTGTCTGCTATTTAGCTGTCTAATGTTTAAGTGAAAAGGAATGAACTGCAATACCAGACACCACCCACAAATAAGGTAAGCACCGTTTGTGGCTAAGGAAAAAAAAAACAAATGGCTATTTTTATTGTTCTGAAACCCCCTTCAAGTTGAAAGGTACAATAGACTACAGGCTGACTTTTCATTTAGATTAGAGCATTACTGGGGGGAGGGGGAAAGAGGACAATAAGGGGCCAAAACAAGCAAGCGCTATACCAGGGCAAAACTAAGATAAAGTAAAACCCATTAGCATCCACTAAACTAGCTCATGCAGTCTATGCAACAAATAGAGTCCAACAGTAACAGTAATGTAGTCCAAATAATTAGGGCTCCAATGTAAAAATCTGCAAGGGACCCCCACCTACCATGTGCCATCCATAATACTGGAGTCTATGTACTAGGCGTTCCCCTTGGCTTTCTCAGGCACCAGGGCCCAGGTATGCCTGGAAGCTGTGCACCCCCTCTAGCTTCGAGTAGGGGGTCTATCAAACTCATTACTGTAGAGTATGTGGATGATTACAAGACCAAACACAATGCATTGGGCACTTGCCATTAAATCTCTGGACAGCGGGGATGTGTGGTGTATGGGATTTATCAGAGGCCAGGAGAAGAGTGGATATTGATAATAAAGCACTTAACCTAAATGCTTTTGCTGTTAGAGAAGATTACACAGTAAAGTGTTACGGCCTCTTGGCAGCTAATGTGTCTGACACCAAAAGGGGAAATTAATGTTATTTTGTCTCTTTTTCAGGAACCAAATGCTTTTGTTTCTCAGAGTTAATGGACACAAAACAAAAATGATTAGTGTTTTATGGAGGACGTGAAAGAAAAAGATGGCCTCGGATGATGCAAAATTGGATAAGCAACTTTTAACGTGTTCAACAGGCTGGAGCAGATTTCCCAATGTTGTAGCTCATTGATGATAGATTATGGGTTTAGCCATTCCCCATGGCTCACAAGACTTGTACGTAAACTTAATTTTAATATTGGAATAAATATCTGGTATGTGGGTCTGAATGTTAGGCATATATGCCTAATACACCCCCCCAGATATTGTAATCATACCCATATTCACATATTATAAAAATTAAAGGGGTTATCTATGTTTTTAAACAAAGTTTTAAAATGTCAAGAATAGTGTCCGGTTGGCAGTCGAACCCCACTGACTGTCTGCAGTGGTCCACTCCAGGAGGAAGACTGGGGTAGTGGGTGAAGCATGTGATTGGTATGGAGAATACCTGCTTGTTTGTGCCTTTATTGCATTTGGGGCCCATTTAAAAGTTTGTTAAAAGCATGGATCACTCCTTTTAGTTCCCACACACTGTATTCTCAGGGACAGGAGGACATAAAGAAACTACATATGGGTCATAATGATAGCAAAAACTCTTTTGAAAGCAGGCTACAGGTGTTCTTAAAATGCAACAAAACTGCACAAACTTTTGGCAAAAAAATATTGGCTCGAGGTATGTCTCCAAATGATTAGAAACAGAGATTGTGTGCTTACTAGTACAAAGCTTTGGAATCTGTAGTATTAAAAGAAGCACTACTTCCTGTGAAGAGTCTGGCACAGCCTAAGGCTCCGTTCCCACTGAGCAAAGGTAGCGGAATTCCGCGACGGAACTGTCCACCGCGGAATGCCGTTAGCCTCCCGCTCATAATGGGACTCTATGGGAGGCGCGCGCTCCTGCCCTGTCCGCGCTGAAGAATGAACATGTTCATTCTTCAGCGCGTACAGAGCAGCAGCGCGCGCCTCCCATAGACTCCCATTATGAGCGGGAGGCTAACGGCATTCCGCGGCGGACAATTCCGTCGCGGAATTCTGCTAGCTTTGCTCAGTGGGATTGGGGCCTAACAGGCAGACGCTGTATGGCAGATCAGATGCTTCAGCAGGAGCCTGGATGTATAGAATAGCTGAGCTTCTGCCGCAACCTCATGGCCCAGCACCAAGCAGAAGCAGCTCTTATCTGGTAAGTCTTTACAATTTATAAGTATTAGGGTGCGTGCACACTACAGAATTGCCGCGTATAACCCGCGGCGTATTCCATCGCTCGTCCCCGCACGCGGCGGCGCACATTTCCGCCGGTGCCATAGACACTATTCTATGCATGGGTGGATTACGCGTTCCGTCAAAAGAATTGACATGTCAATTCTTTCGACGGAACGCGTAATCCGCCCGTGCACAGAACAATGTATGGCACCGGCGGAAATGCGCCGGGGACGAGCGACAGAATACGCCGCGGGTTATACGCGGCAATTACGTAGTGTGCACTCAGCCTTAAATAGGATTACCATTTACATGGTACTGGGGGGTAAAAGATGGCATGGGAATAAAATGAATCCCCTCAGAAAATACATAAGGAGGACCTCTTACCAGCTCTAGATAGAAATGGATGGTTAGAGGATCATGGGAGGTAAAGGAGGGCGAGTACATTACATATACTATATGTATTGTGGACGAAGTAAAAACTAAAGTACTGGGAGGGGAATCTGAAGCAGGGCAGTGGTTACGAGGGAGGTTCGGCTACGTTAACATACCTTCAAAAGAAAGCTCCACTTTTGATAATTAGATATATTCACAGCAATTTTCTGCTCTTGCCTTTTTCTATTTTGGTCAACCCGTCCTAAGTTTCTATTCATGTCAATAGACAGGGCAGTTAAGGGCCTTTTACGTGGGCCAAATATTGGCCATGAGTGTTGCTAGAAATGCTCCTGCGGGCAATATTCATCCCGTGTATAAGTGACACCGATCAGCCAATGTCATAGAAAACACCCGATCCTTGGCTGATCGGGTCTTAGGAGCATGCTTAATTTATCAGTGTCGGACACAGATCTTCCTGTGTGAACAGGGTAGTGTGTGGCGGACAACGATAAACAGAAACAGACAGAACAGATATGTATATACTGAGGTTTGGGATATGTATGCATCTGTGCTGTCAGTTTAAAGAGGTTATCCAGCGCTACAAAAACATGGCCACTTTCTTCCAGAGACAGCCGCACTCTTGTCTCCAACTCAGGCGGGGTTTTCTGCTCAGTTCCATTGAAGTGAATGGAGCTTAATTGCAAACCGCACCTGAACTGGAGACAAGAGTCATGTTGTCTCTGAAAGAAAGTGGCCATGTTTTTGTTGCACTAGATAACCCCTTTAAGGCTATGTTCCCACACAGTATTTTTAATCAGTATCTTGCAACCAAAAACCAGGAGTGGATTGAAAAACACAGAAAGGCTATGTTCATACACCGTAGAAATTGAGTGGATGGCTGTCATTTAATGGCAAACAGCCATTTTAAAATAAAGGCTGTTATTTGCCATTAAATGACAGACATCCTCAATTTCAACAATGTGTGAACATAGTCTGTGTTTTCAGTCCACTCCTGGTTTTGGTTGCAAATTGCAGACCACAATACTGAGCAAAAATACAGTGTGGGAACAGAGCCTAAAAATCACAAGCAGTAGTATATGCTGCTTGGGATAAGACACGTCTCCTCCAGTGCAGCTGCATCTTCAGGCCCTGCTTCCTTTAGAATGAGCATGCTGCTTGTGGTCTTTACACTGACAGCACAGATATATACATATCTGTGCTTTCAGTTTCCCAATCTTGCTGATCATTTATCGTTTGCGGCCCCAGGAACCAAAAAATTTCTGTGTGTAAAAAGGACCTTTAGGCACATCTAGGGGGACATATCCTGTCTCTAGTGCCAATGACAGGTGTCTGGTTTGGCTGATATCCTATCAGTAAACAGTTGCTTCAGCGTTCCTGCCCCTTGTCATCAGAGAGAGAATTTGTAGGCTGTATAAAGTATTTGATGTAGCTCTGTGGATATACTGGTTATGAAGAATTACATGAAAAATCATGCAAAATCAGCTCTTATAAGCAGGGTAACTGTGTCTAGTGCCACTGACAAATGAGTACACTTACGTGTAAACTGTTAAAAGTGGAGAATCCCTTAGAAGGTTGCTTAACTGTAGGAATCAGCAGTTCATCCACTTCTATGCAAATCCTTCAGCCTCTAAGTGCCGTTCACACTGAGCAAAAATGAAGGAATTTCAAGTGGAGCCCGCACCACGGATGCCACCTGTCCCATTGTTTCAATGAGATTTTTCTTGCCCCTCTACTCTCCGCCTAAAGAATTCACATGTCAATTCTTTGGGTGGTGAGCGGAGGCGCACAAGAAATCCCACTAATTCAATTGGACAGGTGGAATGTCAAGCGGCATCCACGGTGCGGGCTCTTCTTGAAATTCCTCCACTTTTATTCAGTTTGAACGGTCACTAAAACTGCAAGTCTACCTTAACCTGAGCTTCTACAACTGCATCTAGAAAAGCTGCTAGGTTAGACGAGTTTGCCACTTTAAGGGGCGAGCTATTAATTAAGCTTGTGACCTGCAGCGTTGTATTACCTCACAGTGACCCAAATAATGAAAGAGCCTTACTGCAGTGAAAAGAAAAGAGAACAGATTTTACAAGTGGAAAAAGAACTGCTCCATCAGCATTGTGAGGCCAATTCCAGGCAATGAATCAACTCCTAACTGGAATGTTCTGCCGCCTTAGTGGGGATCCTATTTAAAGCAATCTTGGAGGAGTCTAAAGGAGCAGATCTATAAAGAAGGAGTCTACTCTTCAGAGAGGAGAAAAATGAATAAGGAATCATGCTAGACTTTTTACAGCAGGGTAGGAATTGGGGGTTATTCGGGGACAACTGCGCAAGGACATTATTAAGATGCAATACTGGGATTGGATCATGATCTGGAACAGTACATTACAAAGAGCTGACAAGTGTGGACAATCAATGCATATACAATGACAGTATTACAGCTATGGAGAAAAAGCAGCAGCAATGCTCCACACCTACAAATCTAAGGTTTGCAGCCATGATATATTTATAGGATCATGGAGGTAAAAGGTTGTTAAACAGCCTCTGACCCCCAAAATATAAAAATGACTGAAACAGAATAAAAGCATTCAAAGAAATTGCACAAACTGCGAACTTTAATATTGGCAAAACGTAATGCAGAGAAACATGGCAGGCTTGATGGCAACAGAAAGACAGACAGTAAAATTAGCTGGTTAGTTTGGTAACTAGGGAACAAATTGTCACGTACTGCACCTCTGAATGGTTCTAACGCTAAAAAACAAAAGCTATAAGAATGAGTAAACATAATAAAAATGGTGATGGTCTGGCGCTAGAACTTACCATGTGGGGGCTTCCAATATAGGGGTCTCCAAACCTATATAGCCCAGGAGACATGTAGTTGAAGTAAACAAAGGATGGGGTTTCCCTACAAACATCTGCCATTTTTAGGCTGCAAAGTAGGAGAGGAGGAGACATGCCAGCCAGTGGCTATTTTGGTCAGCTCCATCTCTGGGTTTCCCTTGTGTGCACCTTCAGTGAATGAGCAAGCAGATGTATATAAGGGGAAGCAGCAGAGTGGGTCTGGTGCCCTACAATGCAGGACTCCACTGAGAATTGTCTGTCACATCTTAGACTGCATGGCAGTCAGGTGCCTGAAGGTAAGCTGGACTATATATGCAGGGTTGAAAACTTTGCATTATAGTTTTACCCCAAACCATGAGTGTAGAATGTGGCTTGGACACCAAGGAGGGCGGGGGAACAAAATAAGAGGAGGCCAGAGAAAAAAGGATGGAGAAGGAAAGGATGGAAATGAAGAAATAAGGAGAAAAAAAAAATAAGTATAAAACAAACCTATGAGGCCAGCAATATTGGCTTACTATAAAAATTTTGCATTTTTGCCATTGAGCCTGTTTCTTCTCAGCATGCCTTCACCAGGTAAGCAGCACCTCCTATTTTTTTTTAAATGCAACCTCCTTACCAGGGTTTCTGACCTGTCAACCTGAGAATAGCATCATACAACACTGCAGGTACTATATGACTGACAGCCGTCCAGTAATGATGCAAAAGGGGGTTGTTTCGAAGGTTAACATTGGGGCGCCTGAGGGCCTGTTCTAAAGGATTCATCTTGAAGGAAACATTTACATAATATTCTGTAGGAGAAATAAGGATCAGATGCAGTGAGAACATGTAGTCAGTGTGGGACTAAACACAGTAGTCAAACAGTGATTTGTTAGGAGGCTACCTTTATAAAGGGAATGTGCTGCCTGAAAATAAAAGTCTTATTTAATTCTAATGCATTTACTTTCACCGCCACATGGAAAAAAATATTTTCAAGTCTTTAAAGTGCAGATATGGCTTGTTTTCCTTGATACCACTTAATAGGTGTGCTGGTAGTACACTACATTACAGTTTCACAAGCTACAAGTAAACCTATATATTGTGAAGCCAAGTTGGCTTATGCACAGATGCTCTAAGTGGGACAAACCATGCTGAGCTACCCATAAGGACAATGCATCCTAATGGCTTGGAAAAAAATAATAAAAAAAAAAAATTGGAAAATCCTGCCAAAAAATAAATTTAAAAAATTAAACGTTCCTGTCATCAGACCTGCAATAAGGCAAGGACTTGTGGCCATAAAACGCACATGTAAAACCAGCTTTAGGCCATGTTCACATGCACTGTCTTTTTTAGTAAAGACAGTGTATGAAGACTCATTTTCAGTCTTCAATGATTTCAATTTAACTTTATGGAAACAACGTCTGTTAGTTCATACAATGCGTAATACAATGCGTAAAATAATGGCCATTATTCGCATCAGCCATCAAAATTTTTAGGACATTTATTGGCAAACGTTATTTAGCAAACGGCCAAGTTGTTCACACAGATTTTTACATTTTTGCCCATCCTTTCATCAACAAAGTTTAATAGAGCTTTAGAAAAAAAAAAAAAAAACGCAGCCAAAAAGGGGGTTGAATGCAGCCACCATTCAACCTAAACCTAAAGAGTACCTGTCATCATAGAAAACTTCTGACAAGTCAGAGAGACATGTCAAAAGTTTTGATTGGTCCGGGTCTTAGTGTTCAGACATGTACCGATCGTGAGAATGAGCTGGGAGAGGACGACGCTCCTGACTCTGTTTCAGCATAATCAGTTGGGCTCCATAGATTGTGACACTTTAAATAATTTAACAGAAACAATTGCAATGACGATCGCCAAAGTAGGTTATGTACCCGCAGTTATTAGCACTCAAAATAATGGCTGTTATTTGAGTATCAAATAACAGTCCTTGAAAATTTTGTGTGAACATAGGCACAGCCTGGATTCATGTATAAGAGTTCTATCCAGATCAGCTCTTTACGCAAAAACTGACAACTGATGCAAACATTAATCGGCTGTCATCAGGCTTCTTCTCCAGCAAAGGGCTTAAGTAAATATTAGCAATGTTGGCATTGCCAGCACACCTAAAGAGCGAGGAAAGACGACGACAAGAGTGTGACGAAAAGCAAAATGAACTAGAATCCATACAGACTTTCATTTTTAGGCCTGTAGGTGCATTCCCTTTAATGTACAGGATACTTACAGGCAGAAGACAATTTAGTGGATAAACATGGTGACCTAGCACCCTAAACCGGGTGCATTTATTTGTCAGTGAGCCCTGAGAATTTGAGTCAAAACTCTAATGTACTGGGGCAAAATAACCTAATTGAGATCCTAAAAAAATTAGAATCCAATGCCCACAATTCCAACAAGGACATCAAATGAGACATATACTGAGAGCGGTTATGTTAATCCACCAGAGAAGTTTCTCATCCTGTAAAGCATCCAGGGTAGGTCTACCATCCAAATGGTTAGTACTGGGTTAGGCGGACGCATGCTTCAGGTACAGCAGACGGCCTATTGGCTGAGTGCTCAATTCATGGTCAGTCACTGGCGCTTGACATGTAAGAGGAACAGAAAAATCACAGAGCTATCCACCATTACCTTGGGCTTCTTCCAGTAATCCTGAGGTAGATATCATACAGGAATGCTGGGGCCTTATGGCTTACAGCAATCCAATAGTGATATAATAGGTGATTGGAGGTTAGATTAACATTGGGCCGTCTGAAGGCCTGTTCGAGAGGATTCCTCTTGAAAGTAGAAATTACATGGTATTCTAAGAAAGAAAAGTTGTTCAATAGCTTAACCATGTAATGAACGGCAACAAAAAAGTTCACAGATCAAAAAACATCACAACTACTTAGGGAGCATGCCAAGCCTGCTGGCTACGAGGACTTAACCGGCTATACTGGGCAAGATTTCCTCCCATGACTGTGCCTACATGGCCAACGCAAGGACAGAGTAGCATGGCGCTCTCTCCATGTGGGTTTGTCTTTAATACTATTTTTTTTCTGTTCCTCTTAAACCTTTTCCTATTGTCTTACCCAAAACATTTTTCCCTAAAAGAAAAAATATATATATATATAAAAAAGCCAACATGTCTACAAAACAAATGTAAAATAATTTTGAATACCATGGCATAAGAGGAACAAATAATCTTATTTTTTTTATTCTAGGGAAATATGCAGTATAAATTGCGTAAAATAACATAAAAGTAAATACATTCCCGGTGAGTGATCTGTATTGTACGTTGATCCATTACGATCTTGTGCCACCCTTTGTGAACATTAGTCTGCATTTACGAAATTTTTAAATTTAAAATAACGTACATTAGAAGGCTATGGACACATTTGATCTGAATTTTTTTTAGATTGCTGCAGCTTTAATGCAAAGGTTAACGCCTAATGCAAAGGTTAACCGCCTCCCCCTGGCATTCTCTCTTCCACATAGCCTTTGTGAGTTCCAGTCTCTTCTCCTGTGCTTTCTTCACATCTACCCCTACTGTATGCTTGGATACTTCTCCATCACTCTCTCATCCGCCATGTGCAATCTTTCTGCCCTTCGTACTACACTTAAAGCGACTCTGTACCCACAATCTGACAGCCCCAAAACACTTGAACCTTCACATAGCTGCTTTAAATCCAAGATCTGTCCTGCGGTCTGTTCGGCAGGTGAGGCAGTTATTGTCCTAAAAAAATACTTTTAAATTTGCAGTCCCAAGGACAATAACTGCCTCACCTGCCGAACAGACCCCAGGACAGATCTTAGATTAAAAGCCGCTATCCGAAGGTACAAGCGGTTTGGGGGTGTCAGATTGTGGGTAGAGTCACTTTAAGAGTACATTAAAGAGTAAGTACCACCAGATACATCCTCTTTAAGCTTAACCCACAGATCGAACGGCGCAGTCACGGGGAAGCCGATGCCCGTGCACGGCGCCGTTCTATGCAACGGAACCGGCCAGTGCTCAAGGACTGGAAGTAGGCCAAGCTGTCCCTAATGGGAGCGAATTCCCTCCCCTGTATGACGCGGCCCATTCATTCTAACGGAGCAGTGTCAGAGGGGAGGGAATTCCCTCCCACTAGGGGCGGCCCGGCCTACCTCCAGTGCTTGAGCACCGGCCGGTTCCGATGCATAGAAAGGCGCTGTGCACGGGAAACCAGGCCGCGGTCCGAAAAATGGACCACGGCCCCGGCTTCCCCGTGACGGCGCCGTTCGATCCATGGGTTTAGCTTAAAGAGGATGTACCTGATGGTACATGCTCTTTAAGATGGGTAGACAATTGGCTGATGATATACAATTTACACTGAGAAATTTTGGGGGGAGACCATCTGCATAATAAATTTCTTGATCATTCATGTGGCCGTTCAATTAAACACAATGGGGGAGATTTATCAAACTGGTGTAAAGTAAAACTGGTTCAGTTGCCCCTAGCAACCAATCAGATTCCACTTTATTTTCCAAAGAATCTGTGAGGAATGAAAGGTGGAATTTGATTGGTTGCTAGGGGCAACTGAGCCAGTTTCACTTTACACCATGCAGCCCAGTTGCTCGAATTCCCAGGCCATGTAAAGGCACTCCAAACAAGTGCTGATCTTGCTGACAAGTCGCAGTGTGTAAAAAAACAAAAAACAAAACTTATTTCCACAAAATTGTGAACAGCCAACTGGTGTGTGTTTTCATGTTCTATGGCTAATCATTGTTTGTTTTTAACCAGATAGTAAATAGGTATTAATGCCAGGCTGATAACTTAGGGGTTATCTATGATTAGAAAAAAAATCTTGTCACATAATCGTTCTGTGTAAATAGACCCTTACACAGAGGTGGAAGGGGAAACGCAAATAAAAAGACCACTTCCAATTCAGTGAAATAAAGTGAAGCGGTTTAGGCAAGCTGACAAATAAGAGTTTACTCATTTATTGGCTGACTGCCGGCCCAATACGTCCTGTGAACGGTAAATCAGTCAATAATTGATCCATGTAAAAAGGGATTTTACATAGTATCTACAGTAATAAATTGGTAGGAAATCTTTAAAGTGAAGCAACTTTCTACATTGTCTTTATTGAAGTCAGGAAACTAAAAAAAATAATTATCAGAGCAAGTGTCCATAGCCTTTACATTTTTTTTTCTCAATATGATAGAGAGGTCAAAAGAGTCCTATTCACATAAAAAAAATAAATGTTTCAGTGTGCATAACTAGTGAAGCATCCAATTTCAAAGTATACTAATATTTTTTCTATTGTATTTTAAGTACATGGGCTAATACATTTAAAGTGAATGTCACCTGCAAGATTGCATTAATTTTTTATTATTTTAAATGTAATTTTATTTATAACATTCATTTTTATCAGAATGAACACAGACACAAAAATCCTAGGTATTATGTGTACCTTTATTGCACAGTACATAAGACTATTGCTAACGTATAAGCTATTTTGTAGGTGACACTTTCACTTTTAAGCGAATGTACTGGAGGCAGGCCCAGCGCCCCCCCAGTGTAACTATAACCCCTCTATTTGGTGATGTGTCCCTGCTTGATTCTAATGGAGACGGCTCGCCAAGGGGGAGGGGGTGGATATCGTCACACCAGGCGGACGCTGGGCCTGCCTGCAGTGCTGTAAGAGAAAACTGTGGTGAGTGTGGGAACCGGAGACGTTTTGACAAAAGGACTGAGCCACAAGGATCCCCACGCCGGCACCGAGAAGGTATGTTTGCTTTAGAGAGGCTTTAGACTCCCTCATATACATAACAGTCAGTAGGTTCACTCTGGTTTCAACATGTACGAAAGCCTTTTACCTTTAAACGTTGTGTTAGCAGGAGCAGGGATGCTAGGGTGAAAGCAAATTCCCAGAGGTTGCCTATAAAAGGAATCTGTCAGCACTATAACCTGCTCAGAGCTCAAATGTCAACAAGGCAGTGCTGAGCCGCTATATGCATGTATTCTCCCTCCTTCACCACTCCTTGCCTTGACTGTTTCCATCATTGAGCCAACTAGGTAAAATATGCGAGGCACGGTTAGGAAAGAAAAGGCGTGCATGACCTTTTGGAACCACCTCCTTGACACCTGAGCAAGATACAAAGCTGAAAGATTCCCTTTAAAGTGAACCTGTCACATTAAACAAGCTGTCTAAACAGTGGCCATCATGTAAAGGGGTTGTCTGGGCAGGTCAAGGTATGTGTATTATGTGTGCAAAATAATGATCCGCAACACAGAAGCGGCCCAACAGTGGGGACAGAGCAGGATAGACTACCAGCTTCTTGGTCGCCAGGGAGGTAAGCGCATGCTATTTTCGTTTTAAATCAACCTCTCACCAGACGCATACCTAAAAACTCTCCTTCCCGGACAACCTCTTTAAAGTGCAGGAGGAGACTAGCAGATGAATGTATATTACACTGCGGGGGGAAAAAAATCACCGCTCTTCTGGCCTTAAGGAGTCCAGTGGGTTGTCTTACTAGTGACTGACAACAATCTCCGCCTGAACAAATGTGATGCTACCAATTATAAATAAATCCACCCCATGGATATGTCTACAGTGAACTATGCAGTATATACGTAGAGGCAATGAATAGGTAGCAATCACCATCCAATAAAATCTTATAGCTACGTATATACTGCATGTACAAAGACTTTTTGCTATTGTGGTAAGCACCCCGTCCTTCTCCTGCGGAGCCGCACATTGTGTCAGGGTTGGTGCTGATCTTCTCTTGTGTGTTTGTTCTACAGTGAACTATATTTCACCCATGGGCCACATTCTAAAATTGCAAATAATGTATTAGTCCATGTACCTTCAAACTGGAGGTGTGTTTTACGTTTAGGTGACACTAAACCCAATCAATGACTCAAAGAAATTGTCATGGTCTTGGAGACTCCCTGTGCACAGTAGACATCTATTTTTACCATAAATAAATAAAAATTATGACTTCATTCCTGCTAGTAATTATACAAAGTGCAAAATTGTACAAAACCCATGCAGAGCTAAAATTAAGCTAAAAGAAAATAAAAACTGCTAGCACATTCAGCAGTGCATTCTTTAAACTAATGCCCATCCTGCAAAAATGATCTAGATACCAGCTGCAGAACTTCTTTACATCACTACCCTCCCAGCAATATGCCGTATAAAGCTGTGACTAAAGGGAAAAAAAACACACAAGTCATACCAACTTCACCCCAGTGGAAAGGATTGGTTCCTCCTGTCGTACAATTGTACACAATGATATTTTTAGGCCTGAAATAAAGAGACAGGGGAGACATTATGACAATGGTTTATAGGGGGCTATAGGCTGAGCCTGGTCTGTGCTGAGAAGACTACTGACAGTGAAGCAGTGTCACCTGCTGTACCTATTCACTCCAGAGTACCATCCGGCCGCCACGGTGTGATTCACAACTACATCCACTGGGATGAGATCTGCTACCGCATTGTTGGAAGCTCTCATTGTGCGAAGGATTCCCTTTCCTGCCTGTAAAAAAAAAAAAAAAAAAAAAAATTATATATAATTTAAATTAGAGATGGTCCATCACTTTCTGCTGCCAGAGTCAGAGGTAAGTGCCCCTTGGGAACAATCAGTTATCAGAAACAACCAATGACCTATTGTTTTAAAGGGTTTGTTCAGGCATACTCTCCTGCCTGATCAGACACAGGACATTGAGAGGAAACTGCAAACTGGGTGGTCAGGTTGCCAAGTCAATAGTCCGACACCCAGTAAGATGCATAGGATACATGCGCAATACTGTAAATGAAAAATTTAAAGAATGGACCCAAACATCCCTTTCAAATTTTTCAGTGATCTCTAGCTATATATTTCTATGAACCAACACAGCTGCCACTAAAGAGGGAGAAGAGAGGCAATATTATTATTATTTATTTATTTTTTATTATTATTATTATTTGTATAGCGCCAACAGATTCTGCATTGCTTTTTTTTTTTTTTTTTTTTTAATATATAAGTACAAAACAGGTAATATTTATAATACATTATACAATAAATAAAATCAAATACAAACAGAGACCTGCTCACGAGAGCTTACAGGCTAGGATGACTGGAGGTGACACAAGAGGCAGTAAGTGCTTTGTTTTGCCAGTGTTCCAGTCATTGTACATAGTCGCAAAGTGCCTATAGGTGATTGGACGAGCCAGTGAAACGCTGTTTTCTTGTTTCAGGTAGAAAGTACATGGCACCAAGGAGGATATATAGTTGCGGAGAGCTTTATGGGTAAGGAGTTTGAACTGTATTCTGTATTTAATGGGTAACCAGTGCAGTGACTGGCACAGGGGGGAAGACATCGGTATAACGGCTGGAGAGGAAGATTAGTCTGGCTGCTGCGTTAAGGATAGACTGGAGAGGGGAGAGCTTAGAGAAAGGAAGACCGATTAGTAGGGAGTTACAGTAGTCAAGACGAGAATAGATCAGGGTGACAGTCAGAGTCTGAGCTGTGTTAGTGGTGAGAAAGTGGGCGGCTTCTGGAGATGTTTTTGAGATGTAGATGACAGGAGCGTGTAAGAGCTTGAATATAGGAAGTAAAGGATAGATCAGAGTCTAGCATAACCCCCAGACATGGCGCTTGATGCACAGGAGTGATGCTAGTACCACCGACAATTAGGATGGTTAGAGGGAGGGAATACCAGAAGTTCAGTTTTATGGTGTGTTTACACAGACAGATTTATCTGACAGATTTTTGAAGCCACAGCCAGGAACAGACTATAAAAACAGGGAACATGTCATAAAGGAAAGATTGAGATTTTTCCTCTTTTTAAATCCAATCCTGGCTTTGGCTTCCAACATTTGCCAATTAAATGTGTCTGTGTAAACGTACCATTAGAGAGATTACGTTTAAGAAAGAGAGAGGTCATAGTGTTAGAGAGAGCGGATAGACAGTGACTAGTATTTTGTAGGAATGCAGGGGTGATATCACCACAATAGACTTGCATTATGTGGCCGTTTCAGTCATGTGACATAGAACCTGGAGAAGACATGCTACGCACAGGCTGCTTACAGCTCATTTCCCTGATCGGTTACACTCTGAGCACTTAGACTCGGACTGATAAAACATAACAGTAATACAGACATCTGCAATTTTATCCTCTGATATTTCTCTGGCTCTATTATCACTATAGGACAGCTGGGCGACCAACATTGTGGGAGCAGTCATTGGTTTCTACACAGCTTTTATGCAAATTAAATTTAGTAGTTCAATCTCAGATTTTTTTTCCCCCCCCCTCTCAGCTTCAAGATTTGTTGGGTCGGAAAACCCCTTTAATTACTGAGAAATTAATTGCAGTTTTTAAAGTAATTTACAATGTCTAACAAAAAGACATTTTGCTTTCTTGGTTTCCTCCTTATGCAGTTACTAACTTATGCTACTAAGGGGGGCTCTGTAAATGGCAACGATAGTTGTACAACTCATAAAAAGAGAACTATCATCTACTTACAGCAATGAAGAGACCACTTGGACCATTGAAATTATCGATCCAGCCCTGTTAAGAAAAAATAAGTAGTAAAAGTCACATTCTTTTCTATTATCCGGCTGCTTGTATGTCACATTTATGTAAACAGAACCACAAAAATATGACCTGGAAAGGTAATACATTAATAGACACATGTCCCTATTTTATTGGATGCTGGTCTACAATTAATAGCCTCCCACAGCAACAACTGCACAGTCAACACCCAACTAGAGGGTGAGGATGCCTAGGTCATGGTGCCGAATTACCATCCTATATGTTGTAGTGTGAGGTCTACAAGAACAGTCGTTAATAAATCATAGAGCACTATGGTGATGGACCATACAACAGGCTTGTGTATACAGAGACTGCAAAGAGGGCAAGCTTCAGGTAAACCAGCAGTCCATAATACATATGATGTGCATTTTGCGATGACATTTATTTTTTATGATTGTCGTTGGTCAGCTGCACGTGTTCCTGCCATATGAACGATCAATCATTAATGCCAACACTAACTATAAGTGAACAGTGTAAAGACTTCATTCAGGGAGTGTTACCAGCGCCATGTTGGGAAGCAGTCTAAGAAAAGACTCTTACGTCCCTTTCCTCAGTGAGAACACATTCGTGTTCAGCCACACAAAGCATGGTGATTATGTACAGTAACACCATTACACAGGTACAAATAGAAATGTCACTTTATGGTTGCTCATCAAAAGCTGCACTAATGTCTTGACTTTTGTACATAGAGGTGTCGAAGGGATTAGAAAATAAAGACATTACGCCTGAGACCACTTTAGGCTCTTTCATCAGTCTAGTGAATCATTGACTTCATGTTTTCTAACAAGTAACGATTCAGAGATCTGTGCACTAGACTAGTTAAGGGTTAACCCCAGCAGCTGTTCACTTACAGGGAATGGTTCTTTCCAGCTAGCGCCGACAATGGAGGGTCTAACAATGGCGATGTTCAGTTTGCTTCCTTCTTGCTGGACTATATATTCTGCCAGAGCTTTTGTGTAGGTGTAAGTGTTTGGTCGATCCCCTATGAGTTTTGGGGTGATGTCGTTCACCAGGCCGTCTTCCATCCATCTGTAAATAAACAGATATTTCACACATCAGAAATTCAAGGTTGGACAATTCCCATAATCTAGGGAGCCTATATATCTAAAGTATAACTGTGGGTGTCAAATACAGTTCATGTCACTGGATACACACCATAATTATAAGGCTTTGTTCACACAAAGTAAAATAAAAGCAGTATTTTTTTACTGTGTACGAACATAGCCTAAAAGGTATCAGTCATTAAAAATAACTTTTGTCAGACATGTCAAAAGTTACTGATCGTGGCAGGTTTCACTGCCAAGGCCCATTGTGATCAGGAGATATAACAGTAGAGTGTGCGAGCATTTTAGCCCATATTTACCCTATGAGGCTAAACTGTTTTAGCGAGTGGCCAAGGAGTGGATCTCACTGCTGCCGCGCTCTCTCCCCAGCTATATCTTTGTATGGCAGTGGGTCTCAGTGACTAACAGGAAGACCTACAGGCGATTAAATGCTTACAAAGATGCAAGTCCCTGCCAGTAGGTCATAATAAAAAATTGTTTTATAACATAATACTAATATGTACAATGCAAATAGCTTCCTACATCAATCACAACCTCAATTGTTTGTGTGGACACACCTATTTGCCCATCCAGTTCCTCAAACCCAGAAATCTTAAGTCAATAATAACTAGGAAACTCTAACCTAGAAATCTTCCAGACACAGTAAAAGGTGAACGGCTATTTAGTCACTAGGTCGCACTGTGAAGACACAGCCCATTTGCTTTATGTATCAATTCAATCATCACCAGATTGCTAAGCAAACACTATGGGGCATACACACCCTAAGAAGGTAAAACGCCACTGGTAACACCAGTTAGACGCAGAATAAAAGGTCAGTAAAGGGCTTGGCTGAAACTAAGGCTATGCCTCCTAGCATGAAAAAAAATGCAGAAATACAAGTTCCTGTCTCAAAGCTGCGGAATTTGGTGCAATCAAAGACAATGTAGTTTGCATGCTGTATACACCTTCCCTTAGAAGGGGCTTTAGGGTATGTTCATGTGTCAGGTTAAAGGTGGACACAAATAGACATCCAAGCCAAAGCACATCATAAACTATTCATAATATACAGTATATGGGTAAGCCCGCTGTCCGGAGTTCATGCCCAGCGATAATTCATTATCCGGTTCCCTGCACACGCTGGATGATGGGATCTGATCTCCGCCCTATCCACTCTGCCCAGTCTCAGAAACTTATTTATACACCCACCTACAGCTATGCAGGGTGAACGGAGGAGTAATTATAGAAGGCCTGGCCCTGCCACTAGCTTCTCACCCGTCAACAGTCCCTGTTTTAATTCCCTCTGGCATCAAGAAAAGGAGCCAAGAAATTCACAGCATGCAATTACCTTGAGAAGTCACCTTTGTTATAAGGCAGAGGTGACTATAAAACTTATGTAAGAGAATGTGGGGGGGGGGGGGGGGGGAAGACATTGTGAGACATTTAAAGCAGTATTCAAAGTAGCGTTAAAGCCAACTTTGGCACAAGATATATAATAAGTGATTTTACACTAAAAGGGCTCATTCACATTAAGGAATCCGCATCCGAGTGAGTCCGCGGGTAAGGGTTCCACTATGATTCCTCGCCTGTTTTCCGTAGTGTGAACAGGCCCTAACGTGGCTACATTTATAGCAGACAGTAGGCACTTACTCTAAAGACTCTATGAGCTTCCTTGGATCCACAGGAGGAGGGTATACTACTTCTTCGATGTGCTTTCGATTACAGTTGGCATATGCGGTTGATACGTGTATGAAAACTTCCAATTTCTTCATCCTCTGGGCTAGATGTAACAACTGTTGTGTTGCAATAACATTTAACTGCATGGCATCACTGAAAAAAACAGTAAAAATAGCAAAACACTGAATACCACAGTAGAGATCATATTCTTAACTGCAGGCACTGAAAGGTAATAAATGAAAGTGGTGGTGTGGGGAGGATTCATTCAGTTTTTCTTGAGCAAATGCTAGAAGTGGAATAGAATGGGAAATATAATGGCAAGACTAGATCAGGCATCAATATGCACCATATGAAGCACTAACCATATGTAATATATACAGGCAGGATTACCAGACAGCGGCACTAGTCACACATTAGTAAGTGCTACACAGCACAATATGGAACCTTGAAAAGGTATTCCAGGAATACCATCACATTATGATTGACACCCCCCCCCCCCCGATCCTGAGAAGTATTCAGAGAATTCCCTGAAAATCAGCAACTTAGGGCCCTTTTACACAGAAAGATTATCTTGCAGATTATCTGCCAAAGACAGAAACAGACTATAAACAGAGATCAGGTCATAAAGGAAAGCCTGAGATTTCTCCTCTTTTCAAATCCATTCCTGGCTTTGGCTTCAAATCTTTGGCAGATAATCTGTGTAAAAGGGCCCTTATGATTTAAACACCACCTTCTCCCCCCCACACACGCACACACACACACACTCTTACCCATCCACTATCAGGACTGCTGGAGGCCCCATTCATCATAACTTCATGACAAATTCTAGCAATATGCCACTACAAGATGGGAAAACATTCACACTTTTTTCTTTTTTGAAGCATCATGGTAAAAAATATTAGCTAGTATATTCAGTCCATAGAATGATACATGCCAGACTACAAGAGTTCCTGAACACAGGCCATTTCTGTAGTGAAGTGTCGGCTCACAAATCTAGTGATTACAGCAGGAAAAAAAAATAAAGTGAAATTGATGCCAACTAAACCCCAACTAACAGAACTGGGTCAGAATGTCCATCCAATAAGCCTCATTGACAACCATCCATTGTGCAGAGAGTGCCCACCCCATCTCCTGGCTCTTATGCCTCTCTATGCTCAGCCTATTTATATTTTTGCATTATCCCCCATTCCAGGGGATCAGCGTGGCAGCATCAATGTCATGGCTAGGGCTGCATGACCTCACTGTAAGCACCTGCTGCCAACCACTGAGCTAATCTGTCAAATGTTACCAAGCAAAATGTGTTCGCCTTTTCACACCGTACATCGTGATCGGTATTTTGTATACATACAGTACAAAGCTTTACCTAGGATAAAACTACAGAGGTATACAGTAAACTACATTCTTACAAAGGGCATACAGTGACTAGATTGTTTGCAGTCCTGTAATATTTATAGAGTGTGAGCTCAGCTGACCCAGATATTTAGTTTTAATATGCCTGAGCCTTGGTTTCTTAGAATATAAACTCTACCAAATGTGTTAGACAGCCACGTATCCCTTTTACTTTTGGTGCATGTTCAGCCAATTTTAGAGTGTACAATGGAGGCAACAGACATGGTATTGTACAGGGTAGGGATGCACGATGCACCGAAAAATCAATACTACTATCGATTTTCGGGGCAAAAAACGGTTCGGTACCAGGATTTCCTGGTATCGATACTTTGTTAAACTACAAAATAGCGTAGTTTAACAGAGTATAGTGCAGAGAACATTAAAGGCGGCTACCTGAGCGCCTGTCATGTTCTCTATGTGCCACCCCTGCAAACATAGACCTGGGACCCCGATCTTCTGCGCACCATGCTGCTGCCGCCGGCCGTTCCTGCCTCTCACATCGCAGCGGGGGACACATGTGTGCCACAGCGGGTTTGGCAGCTGCGACAGTGCTGAGGTCTTATGGAATAAGATGAGCGGCATGAGCTTCCCCCCTCCACAGGCACGGGCATGAGACAGAGCTGGGCCCGGTGAGTATCTGACAAGAGCCGAGGGGGACGCGGGGTCCCGGGTCAGTATAGCATTACAGAGCAGCGTCGGCGGCAGGAGAGGGAAGAGAGAGGCTGAGAGCTGCACCGTCCGGGGGAGAAGGCTGGAGGTGGGGGAGGCGAGGAGGAGATCTGACAGGAGGTGGGTGGCTGTGAGGTGGGAGCCGTCAGGACACTCCCGGGCCGGCATCAGCAATGTGGGGGGTGAGCAAAAGGTCGGCCTGGCTGCAACTGGGAAGGGGGAGGGGGGCGGTAGCCTGCACATTACTCTGCCGCCCGAATCCAGCTGGAATAGTGCAATTACAACCCTCATCATCCCTGATAGCTGAAGTGTATTACATGACTACAGTTCCCATCATCCCTGATAGCTGAAGTGTGTTACATGACTACAGCCCCCATCATCCCTGATAGCTGAAGTGTGTTATATGCCTACATCCCCCATCATCCCTGATAGCTGAAGTGTATTACATGACTACAACCCCCATCATCCCTGATAGCTGAAGTGTGTGTTACATGACTACAACCCCCATCATCCCTGATAGCTGAAGTGTGTGTTACATGTATACAACCCCCATCATCCCTGATAGCTGAAGTGTGTGTTACATGTATACAACCCCCATCATCCCTGATAGCTGAAGTGTGTGTTACATGTATACAACCCCCATCATCCCTGATAGCTTAAGTGTGTGTTACATGACTACAGTTCCCATCATCCCCCTGATAGCTGAAGTGTTATTGTGCATATTATAAGATTATCACCTTCCTGATGACGCACGGTAAATGGTGCAAACGGAGAAACCACCAAATTCAGTACCACATAAAAACGTGCTACTAAATAAAACTACAGATTGCCCCACAGCCATGCAGGCTAAAAGATAAAAAAGTGTTAGGAGTGAGAATAGGGCAATTTTTTAAAGAACATTTATTTTAAATAAGGCAAACTTAGTTTTAAAATAATATGGTCAGTACGGGCGCATCTCTATTCTTGTGGGGTTTTTTAAATAAAATTTATTAAGTATCGAATTGGTATCGAGCATTGAAAAAAAAAAGTTGGTATTGGTATCGAACTCAAAATTCTGGTATCGTGACAACACTAGTACAGGGTGAGGTCTGATGTCACTGCTGCCTCTTGTATGTTTGCCTTTAAGCAGCACAGTGCCTGCACATACTGTATGTGACAAAAGGTACAGATCACATGTAACAGTCTTGCACAGGAAAGCCAGGAAGCCAGACATCGCTAAACACTGATCAGACACATTTCTACATTAACTATCCCGAAAAAGTTTGAGACTGACTGGCTAAGACGATGTGAGCTGAGACGGCATTTCTGATCGGGCACCAGTCATGAGGCGTCTGACATCTAGTCTCTGCACTGATAGCCTGTACACACAAGTAGAAGATACTTCCTCCACCGGAGACATGATTAGAGAGCTGGCAGGCAACAAAGACACTGACAGATGGATACTGGTATCAATGACGTATCTAGCTGTATGTGGGGACACCAGCCAATATCAGCATGAAACTTACTCTGTTTTTAGCTACACTGTCTTAAAGTGCAGGATCAGCCAGAAGTGTATACCTGTGCATATCAGCTGCCAGTATCCACATTAAATGTAACATTAGTCACTAGAGATGAGCTAACCTCGAGCATGCTCGAGTCGATCCGAACCCTATCATTCGGCATTTGTTTAGCGGGGATGCTGAAGTTGGATAAAGCCCTAAGGTGGTCTGGAAAACATGGATACAGCCAATGACTATATCCATGTTTTCCACATAGCCTTAGGGCTTTATCCAACTTCAGCAGCCACCGCTAATCAAATGCCGAACAATCGGGTTCGGATCGACTCGAGCATGCTCAAGGTTCACTCAACTCTATTAGTCACCCATCGTAAGCTTGGGCGGCAAACTATTGTCCTGTGGTAGCTGCAGATTGTAATACAGGAATAAGATGCATGTGACCGCATTGAAGCGCCTAGATGAGTAACTACGGGCTTTCCTTAGCCAACAACATGAGAAAAGTACAATTGTCTTCCTATTACAATGCTGTATTATCTAAGAGGAACAACCACCATGGCTGAAGGATCTCACCCAGCAATAAACCATCCAGCTGATTGAAACTTCACTATGGTCACACTTAGCCAGCAATGATGTTACATGGCACCCACTGAATTCAATAGGACAACTATAACCTACTGTAAGGGGAAATCCACTTTACCCCATCAGCCTTTAGTTCTACTACAAGGGAGATTCAAGTAGAGAACCTCTTCTATGACATCTATATACCGTAATAGAGCAGAAGGATATGATTTGCCCAGGATTAGGCCAGGTCCTTAAACAGAATGTTTTGTTAGAAAAAGACCTATTGTTTAAGTTTATTAAGTATTTATGTTAAAGAGTCACTGTCGTGAATTTTTTTTTTTCCCAGAAGTCAATATTCTGGCCGATTTTAAGAAACTTTGTAATTGGGTTTATTAGGCAAATATGCCATTATCTGCATTCAAAAAGCCTTTTCCCAGGTCCCCCCCTCTCCTTTCTGTCATCCACTGCTCATTATCAGGAAATCTCAATCAGACGCATCCTGTCTGTTCTATGAAGAGGGGAGGGGGGGAAAGAGACGGAGCAGAAATATCAGCAGCAGAAAACAGAACAAAGGATTCCTCAATGGGGGGGGGGGCTATTCAGAGGTCAGATAGGTCAGTGGTGACATCAGAGGAGAGAGAGGACAGAGGGTAATGTAGCTTTTAATTAACTCTTTGTTGTCCTGTTTTGGTTTCTCTTTTCCCTCTCTCGATAGGAGAACAATGAAGACAGGGGGAGAGCTTCAAACTGCTTTTTCATGATAAAAATAAATTTTTTGGCTAATAAACCCAATAACAATGTTACTTAAAATCGCTTGGACTATTGATTTCTGCAAAAAAGATTTTCACGACATCGACTCTTTAAACATATTTAAGAATTTTCGGTGATTTTTTTTTCCTATTTCCCATTTTATAATCTATATTATAAACAATTCTGAAATACTGTAGTTTCCCATTCTGGCCACTGTTCTATACAGATTTCCCAGCTGTGCCCTTCTTATTGCAGACAAGAGTATAGCGACAGGTGACACCAGTATATAGATAAAAAGAGGTACAGCAGCTGCTGATCACAACTCAGTTCCCCTTCTTGTAGAATTACCTATATAAAAGGTCACTGACCATGCCCAGAAGCTTCTCTCATTCATCTTAACGGGACATTGTTCTGTCTATTGGGACTTGCTGTAAAGCATCTCTCTAAACTATATTAAAGGGGTATTCTCATCTCAGCTAATATTGCTATACTTGTAGGGCTCGCCAAGTTAAATATTTTTGCAAACTTTCCTCCTTCTCCTGATATTCTGGCTCATTACCTCCAATTATTGACAGCTCATTGTCTAGGTTACCAACCACCACTCTGCTCTAAAAACAGTGGCCTGGCGGACAGACACAACACACACACATACACACACACCAGAGGGACCACTGTTTTTTAGAGCAGAGTGGTGGTCTGTAACCTAGACAAACTGTCAAAGAGAGAAAAAAAAGCAGCATATCAGGAGAAGGAGACAAGATTATACATTGAATGTAATTGCAAAAATATTTAACTTGGCGAGTCTGAACTATAGTACATCACGTCAGTACATGGCCCTGATCAGTTAAAAAAATAAAGAAATAATTTAGGTAATACATTACGGTTAAAGGGTACCTGTTACTATAGCCACTACCAGATCAGTGTGAGTTTCTCTCGTAATCCGGAAGTTCGGGTATCCATGACAACGAACCACACTTTGACAGGAATGTGCGCGACCTCTATTCTATATGGTTCACTATCATGGATACCTGAACTTCCGGTTTACGAGTAAAAGATACCCTTTAGGTAGTGGAAGTTTTCCGGTGGGAATTTTACTAACCATTTGCTAAAAAAAATAAATAAAAAAATTCACAAGCAGATTTACCTGCAGATTACACCCTTGCAGCATTGACTGTGAAATCTTCAATATAAATCCTCAACAAATCTGCTAAAGAATGCTCATAACCTGTCTGCACTATGGTAATAAGTTTGATTATAGAAACTGCCCTTAAAGGGACCCAATCACCGGAAAAACGCATATAGAGCTTTTGAAATGTGCTGTTAGAGCACACAGCACACTTGCCACACGTGTTTCCATAGCCTCCGTGCCTCCCCGTGTAAGCCGAAAAGTAACTTTATAAAACTGGCGCCCTGTATGCTAATTACCTGAGGTAGTCACCTGGGCGGTGTTCGGCTAGCAGGTAGTCACGGTCCCCTGGGCGTTCTACCGCTGTAATCACGCCCCTCTGGGCGTGATTCAAATGGCCGAGTAGCTGTGACATTCTGATGCCGGACGCCGCCGCACATGCGCAGTGCAGCCGATTCCATTCCGGCGGTACTGCGCCTGTGCAGAATAGCCTCGAATAGCCTGTTAGCCGGAGTTCGAGGCTATTCTGCACAGGCGCAGTCCAACCGGAATGGAAGCTGCTGCACTGCGCATGTGCGGCGGCGTCCGGCATCAGTACGTAAGCGCGCCCGGTGTGCTCCCGAGTGACGCCACAGCCACTCTGCCATTTGGATCACGCCCAGAGGGGCGTGATTACAGCGGAAGAACGCCCAGGGGACCGTGACTACCTGCTAGCCGAACACCGCCCAGGTGACTACCTCAGGTAATTAGCATACAGGGCGCCAGTTTTATAAAGTTACTTTGCGGCTTACACGGGGAAGGCACGGAGGCTATGGAAACACGTGTGGCAAGTGTGCTGTGTGCTCTAACAGCACATTTTAAAAGCTCTATATGCTTTTTTCCAGTGATTGGTTCCCTTTAAACCCTTCTATTCCAGGTAACCAGTCTATTTAATGCTCAAAGCTAGATTTGCAGCCATGCCATTCATACTCTCTGCTTGTAATAGGTTTTTCACCTAAAATTTGTTTTAAATGGCTTTAAAAGTAATAAACTCACCGGAGCGACTCATTGAAGCGTACTGTGGCTGCACAGTGGAACAATATATCAATGCAGTCTATTAACATGTCCTGATCTTCCTTGCTCAGGTCCAGCTCTGGTTGTGTCAGTTCACTGCTCACTGCAACAAGCTTCTCTGTACACTGCGGCTGCTCTTCTCTCACCCTGTCAAAGAGCTGAAAAAGGAAAAGATTGCCATTACTGACAGATTTCCAGCAATACGCTTAACATCTCAAAAACATATGTATAGAGTAAATAAGTATAAAGGGCAGTCAGTGGTCCAAAATGAGCAAAATAGCCAAATATCTGTTGGATCCAGATTGCCACACAGTTCCAGTACCAGATGGGGAGGATATCCTGATTGAGTAAGTGGCAATATGAACCTTCGCAGATCGCCAGTTACTGCATTAAAGTCTTAAATCCCTTAAGATACATATACACCAGATTAATGTCAGATGCCAAGGGAAAGAAGGATCAGGCATCCAGGGATTTCAATACACCCCATGTATTTGTTTGTAGGGTGGTGTCAGGCCATGGTTCTACCCTCTGCTAAACCCAGCATGCAAATGTTTAGCTGTCACCTGAACAAGCCATCTGAAGTGTATGAAGTGCAGAAGAAGGCAGGAAAAAGTTATAATGCTTGCAACCAATTATTCTGTAACTGGATTATTCTGGATACAAGAAATAAACAGTGTACAATGCCTCTTTCAGAATCCCTATCCCTTCCTGTTTGTGCAGGTTACCATGGCAGACAGGCATCTCTGCCAGGGGACTGTTCACTTTAGATCACATGGGAACCATTACTACCCTAACCAGTAGTGTTCATGTCATGCAACTAAGGAATATGCAATTTTATCATATCTACTGGTGAATGGAGGCAACACAGGGAAATGGCAACGCCCCAAAGCATAAGCTTTAAAGAGGTTCTTTTCTACATATGAATGGAATTTTAGGCAGCCATCACAGGCTAAATTTACTGTAAATGGGTTTACTGACCCGCCACCCCCCAAACACATTATACCATGACTTTAAGTGATATAAATATACCATTAACAAAAGACAAATTTGGTCAGCTCTCCTAACACAGCATTCACACTAAGCAAGAGCACGTTGCTATGGCTGAAATACATTTTTAGTGTTTTTGTGTATTAAGACATAACAGCGTAACCAAACATGACAGATCAAGGAGATTAGATAATAACTTGTCCTTCAAAGATCACAAGTTATTATGAAGACAACACAAAAACCCTAAAGGGATATTCCAGATACCATTTTTGTGCTAAATCACATAACTGGGCCTACATGATCCCCCTGTGACAACTTTTGGCTTCCAGCTGGTTGAGCGGCTGCTACTACAGAGACTGACCCAGGCGGGACATCGCTGCAGTCAGTAATTGGTCGAAGGGGCACTCAGTGCAAAGAAAATTCTCTCTCAGAAGTATCAGCTGAACTAGGAGTGAAAGTCATCACAGGGGTAGGAGAGTATGCATTGTTTTTTTTTTATTGGGGCCCAGACAAATTCTGGAATACCCCTTTTAGGTCAGACACATCGTAGTAATGTCACCATCTTACCTTACAGCTCATCATTTCAGCCACTCGTTCCTGAGGCTTCTGGCCAGCTTTGGGCCGCACAAGAACATAAACTGTCTTGATGCCCGGACAAGACCTTAGCAACTTCTCCAGAAGAACCTTCCCCATGAAGCCAGTGGCTCCCGTGATGAGGATGTTCTTCCCTCTGTAGAAGTCTGGAATGGATATCATGGTGAACCTGAAGTCCTGTAGGCAAGAAAAGAAATGAGGATTATCTATCCTTCTCTATGTATTTTAAGAGACAGTGATCAAAATCCACAATGACTCCAATGTTCCCTCCAAGTTGTGGCCAAGTGGATGTGACTTTTCAGGTTTCCACTGGAGTTAGACTTTAATACCAAAACATGACAAATGGCTATGGAAGCATACAATGTGGCATTTACTTTATATACTTATTAACAAGTCAGGCGGAGCAGGTCATCCTCACATGTACACACACTACAGTGAAGAATGCACTTGACAGTAAGAGGACTTTATGGAAAAGGCTCAAGAGATCCCTTCTATACATATACAACCCCCTCCATGCAGAAATACCATCTCCTCCAACCATTACCGACGTGCGTAGTGGTTACCTCCACCTTCAGCTATGGAATAAGTGAGGAAGTCAGGTAATGTTTGCTCTCTATTGCAGATGGAGCAGTGGAGGAAGATTTCTATGGCAGCATAAAGCAACCTACTGTACTGCAGAAATATTGCTTCATGGGTGCTGAAGAGGAAGAAAAAATGGACAGAGACATGGGAGAGAATTTTTTATGTACTTGTCGTTCTAAGCTGGTGCTATCCATCCCATGAGTCACCAGCACACAATGACTGCCTAAGCCAGTGCTGGATCACCCCCTCCTGCACTGTACAGCCATCCAAAATTACAGGTGGAAAACTGTTCACACTTTCCTATGAAAACATGAATCCTGCCATCATGCACACAAACATGAAACCTATTCCTCCAATGTCTGCCTCCAGCTGCTTATGTCACAGGAAAATGTGAAAAGCAGGAAATCCCTGATGACAGGGAGCTACGTTCCCTAGCCTATTTACAACTACTTTTATTCTCAAAATGAACAGCAGATACCTCACCTATAATGGCGTTGTGGATCACCATCATTGTGGTGGGAATTACAGAAAACCTCTGCCAAGTATATACCAGTATAAGGGTTTCCCTATAACTGAAACATAATTTGCCCACCCGATAGATAATAGGTGTTTCTCAGTGGTGGGCGTCACTCTACGACCCTCACTGTTACAACGGACCTGAGTGACTGCTGAAATGGAGAGGTGATTCAATCTCTATGGGACTTCCCATTCCACCGGACGATTATCGTTTGCATAATCGTTAACAATTAACGATCTCAAACGACTGCTATTGCGAAAGACCTGAAAACGTTCACTCATTTCCATGGAACGATAATCGTTACTTATGATCGTAATTGCGATCGTTTTTTCTTCGCTATTTATCCGCTATTGCGTTCGTATCTATTGCGAACGACCAAACGATGCCTTATTCAATGCGAACGATCTGCGAACGAGCAACGATAAAACTAGGTCCAGGTCTTAAGTGATCAACGATTTCTCGTTCGGTCGTTAATCGTTAACTGCATTTCAAACGAACGATTATCGTTTAGATTCGAACGATTTAACGATAATCTGAACGATAATCGTCTGGTGGAATAGGGCCCTATTATGCCCCTATTCCACGAGTCGTTTGAAGGAGCAAACGAGCGCTATTAGCGCTCGTTTGCTCCTCGTTCCCAGCTCGCTGCCGCCGCTATTCAACGCGGCGTCAGCGAGCGGGTGAGTGCGGGAGGGGCGGCGGGGAGCTGCTGGGGGGGCTGCCAGGGGGATTGCTGATCGTCCGGGCAGCCCATAGGATATAGCAGCGTCTGCTGCCGATGCTCCTATTCAACGGAGCGACGGCAGCAGATAGCTGCTGTATCAGTCGCTTGTTTTTCAACATGTTGAAAAACAAGCGACTGCAACGATCAGCCGACATGAACGATGTCGGCTGATCGTTGCACTCTATTCCACGGGACGAATATCGTTCGTAGCGGTCGATATCGGCCGAATACGAACGATATTACTCCTCTAAACGACCCGTGGAATAGGGCCTTTAGGGTGCCTTTACACACAGATTTATCTGACAGATTTTTGAAGCCAAAACCAGGGAAAGACTATAAACATGGGTACAGATCATAAAGGAAAGACTGAGGTCTATCCTCTTTTCAAATCCATTTCTGGCTTTGGCTTTACAAATCTGTCAGATATATCTGCGTGTGTAAACGCACCCTAATAAAGATAGTCCAAAACTATAAAAAAAAAAAAAAAAAAAAAAAAAAAACGGGGCATGTAGCTGACTGCCACTACATTCATGAAGGGGCACTTGGGATCCCCGATCTCATGATCATGGTGTTCCCTGCAGTTGGACTCCAACTGATCGGACACTTACTGTGAACAGGTGACAAGCTGCCCTTTTGGGGTTCATTCATCAAAATGGGCCAAGTGTGGTCACTAGTAGACTACATGCCATCTAATAAACAGAATGAAACAGTCAAGTACACGATCGATGCATCGATGAGGGCTTTGCAATTTGGCTCAAGATGGAGTACCCTCCCATGTCCATGTAAAAGGTTTAGGAGCAGACCCTCAACGATGAAAGATTTTAAAGGGGTATCCACAAGATATGCCATGCATATCTGATAGATGGACCCTATTTAGAGAACAAGGGTTCCCAACACAGTCCCAACTAGTGAGAGAGCGGGAGAGACAAGTGTGCAGCTCTCGCTGTACACTTCTATAGCGGTTGCAATTTTCCCTTGGAGAAAATCGATTGATAACCAGGGCTACTGCAGCTAGTTAACATAAGATAAGCATAGAAACCTTATCAGAGTAAACTACTAGCTATTGATTAGCACCATTCACTGTGTGCTGAACAAGAGGAGCAGAGTCATAAAACACTGATAAGTAAACGCTCCATAAAATACTCCACTGATAAATGGCTGGAGAGAGCTGTACATGGAAAGGAAGAGAAAGGAGTGCGATACACACTGGTACAGCCATCCTGCACCACTGCTCACTACATAGCCAAACCTTCCCCAGGGTGAGGGAACAAGGGCCACTTTGTTCTTCCAGCCTGCATGTACACAGTAGATCATGGCATATTCTGCAGGGAGCAATCTGCCAGCCATGTCTACTTTAGGTCAGACGTATACTTGCTTCTCTCATTAAAATGAAATTGAAAAGAAAAAATACCTAAAGAAATAGAAGGGAAAAAGGAGGATATAATGAGACTGTCCTTATATTTTACTGTTGAATATTTATTTCACACTTTATAGAGAGTAACAGAAAAGTATAGATATTCATAGACAAACAGGACACTTATTGCCAGTAGCAGATGTCCTTCTCCATAAGGTAAGCTTCTGACATCACAAACAGAGCAAGGTGTGTGTGTGTGTGGGGGGGGGGCCTGTTCTGACATCACAGCTGAGCTCCCAGCACAGGTAACCACTAGTGACATCACAGCCGACCTCCCAGCACAGGTAACCACTTGTGACATCACAGCCGACCTCCCAGCACAGGTAACCACTTGTGACATCACAGCCGACCTCCCAGCACAGGTAACCACTTGTGACATCACAGCCGACCTCCCAGCACAGGTAACCACTTGTGACATCACCGCCGACCTCGCAGCACAGGTAACCACTAGTGACATCACAGCTGAGCTCCCAGCACAGGTAACCACTAGTGACATCACAGCCGACCTCCCAGCACAGGTAACCACTTGTGACATCACCGCCGACCTCGCAGCACAGGTAACCACTAGTGACATCACAGCAGAGCTCCCAGCACAGGTAACCACTAGTGACATCACAGCCGACCTCCCAGCACAGGTAACCACTAGTGACATCACAGCTGACCTCCCACAAGATTTCAGTCAAGAATGTATTTTTCTGATCTCTCACATTCTGCTGGTAGATTGCAGGAACAGGATGGCTGGACCCTTATGGAAAGTTCCTTTATATATTACTCAGTTTTGATTGCACATAAAGCAAACTATGACAAGAATACATGTTATGGTGGAATTGCTGGGATTTTTTCATTCGCTATTTTTACCCTTCCTTTGAAGGTGGTTTCCTGGAGTTGAAAGCTGATGGCCTAGCCTTAGGATAGGTGATGCATGGGACATTGGTGAGGTGGATCCATACTGATCAGCTGGCTGAAGGAGCACTGCAGCCTCCCCACTGTTTACCAGGTTCAGCTTTGCATTGGTTGTGTCTGGTACTCTCAAGCAGCCCTATTCACTTTAATCTGCAGAGCCACAGTACCAGGCACAGACGCTATCTTAGCTAGGTCTTCGATATTTAAGTCCTGGAAAATTCCTTTAAAATGTGCAATTGCTTTCAATGCCAAGCATAAGTGTACTTATAAAATCTCTTCATTTTGCGTAGCTGGAGTAAATCAGAGTCCTGCTCCTTTAATACAATCACACAGGCGTGTATTCCCCCGGCACCTATTAGATGACTTCAGTCCTGGATAATGTGAGGCTCTAATTGATCAATCACATTAGGACAACTAAAACAAACAGCACTAGAGATCCACAAATGTGTTTGCATGATCCCAGCCAGACCGGAAAATCCATAACGGAAGCATAGACTGCAATGTTGCCTCTTTAACCACTCTTCTGCAGGCCCTGCATGCTCACAGCTAGCCTACTGGCCTAAACATTTTCCACATGACTATGGCCATATTATACCTCTAAAACCTATAGACGTCTAAGGACCTATGCTGTACAACCATATGCCTCAAGTTATACACAGAAACATGGGGCAGTTTTCTACAGCATGGAAGGGGAAACTCATGTCTGCACAGTCAAAGCTTCAGCCGCCCAGGAATGACAGGAATTATAGTTCTGCAACCCCTGGGGGCAGCAGGTTCCTCCACCCTGTTCTACAGCATGCCTACAAACTGTCATGAATCGTGAAATGGGTTTTGTAAAGTCTCATTCATGTCGGCTGTATCGTACTTTGATGCAAGTTTGCAGCTGAAAATACCCTAATACTGCCCAGTCTAGGCACTTTCCTTGGAATCCTGGCATTGAGTTCATGAACCAGGAAGCACAGAATGAGCCTACACCACCCAAGATATTAGTATTGAAAAGTAACACTAACAAGGATTAAAAATAAAACCATCATCAGTAAGCAGCGTGCAACCTACAGAGGCCTCCTGGAGTACAGAAGCTCTGTCCTCAGCTGACATACGCTCCCAACAGAATCAACTTTGCCCTTCAAAGAACAGATACATGTGCTATGTCCCTAAATGACTCATCAACTAAAAAGACCCAGTGGGTTCCACAAAAGGTTATATTTACCTGCTCTTCAGGGCAAATGCTCAACTTTATGCATCAAACTCTCAGCATTGAACGTTCAGAACAGTCTTTGCTTCTGGTCAGGTCAGCAGCTGTCCGGTCATAGCAAACACTGTCAATGGTCAATGGACCAGAGTGCTGGGACCCACCCAGTTAAGGCATGTTTCCTCTGACCTGACATTCCTTCAATTTGCTAGGATCCCAACAATGTTTAGCAAGAGTGATGCAACTCTTACGATGAAACAATAATTAGAGACAATGACTACTCCAACCGCTGATTGTTCCAAGGCTTCACAAGTCATTGTTCGTCCAGGGGCCAAGCCCTAGGCCACTTGGATATATTTCAGCGCTTTGTCCACTAAACTCAGACACCATAATAAAACCTTTTAAGGGACATGCACAGACTTTACATCAGTGTACGCCAAGTCATTCAGAGAAAGAATGTTGTGGCAGTGCTTTAATGAGGGTACTCTGACCATTTATTTATTTTTTTGTAGGGTTGGGGCACCATAGAACATAATAAATCCTATTCTCACCTACCACGCTCCCCCGAGGGTCCTCCCTTCACATCTTCAGGTCTCTTGTTGAACACTCAGACTACTACTTACAAGACTCGTCTCAGCAGTGATAGGTCACTCAGTGGCAATCAATGGGCGCAGCACTGTCCAGCTTCAGTCAGTTAGTGGCTGAGCGAGCTGTCACTGCTGAGACGAGTCTAAAATGTAGTAGTCAGAGGGTTCAGCGAAAGACCTTAAAGCCACTCTGTAACCACAATCTGCCCCCCCCCCCCAAACCATTTGTACCTTCAGATAGCTGCTTTTAATCCAAGATCTGTCCTACGGTCCGTTTGGCAGGTGATGCAGTTATTGTCCAAAAAAAATAAAAATTACAACCCCGTGCCCTACGGGAGTATCTGTGCCCTAACTTTGCACCACTCCCTCCGTCCGTTTCCCACCCTCTTTATCATTAGGAATGCCACTGGAACATTCTCTCCATGCTGATCATTGAACAGGTCCTTAACGATCCAGCCCATGTGCCGGGCTGCCACAGGTGGGGAATAGTAGGCAATCTGCCTGGAGCACCCCTAATGATGAGGAGGGTGGGAGGAGGGACGGAGGGGTTGTGCCAGCCTAATGCATACACAATGTAGGCCACTCCCGTAGAGCACGGGGCTGCCAGTTTAAAAGTAAATTATTAGCACAATAACTGCATCACCTGCCAAACGGAACGCAGGACAGATCTTGGATTAAAAGCAGCTATCTGAAGGTACAAGCAGTTTGGGGGGGGGGGGGGGGGGGTCAGATTGTGTGTACAAAGTCGCTTTAAGACGTGAAAAGATAACCCTGGAGCGGCATGGTTAAGTAAAAATAGGATGTTTATTACATCCTATGTAGCCCCAGTACTATTTAAAAATTAAATAAATGGCCGAGTACTCCTTTAAAATTATTCACCACAAAAAAGATAGATACAGTTGGTTCCTCTGCCATGAAAAAGCCCGTCCTTGCAACAAAAACTTTACTTGTACAGAAGGCAGGGAAATAAGGTAGCACTCTAACTGGTGGGTGTAGACAATAGCCCTACTGGTTCTAGTTCTGATAAATGACCTCCATAATGATTTCCTATTCCTTCATAGTTTTATATCACCCCAACACCACAAAGTCAGCAGAAATCTCCCAAATATGAGCAGAAGATACTACATTGCTTTCCACCTCAAGTGGCCCGAGGCAACTCCAAGAATATTTCATTCATACTAGTTAGGATTGTGGCATAAGACACTAGACACCCCAGTCGTACCTGGCTACCATCCACAGAAGAGTCACCATTGTGTGCTTATTATGTCTGGCAGCCAGATTTTGTCATCTCACCTTTTAGCAAATAGAAGGGGAACCTTTCTAGGTTTACGGGAACACGTTTGCCTTCTGCTACCGACGAAATTAATGCTGGTTTTAGGCACAGCTCCAAAAATTGTACAATATGTGATCAAACAGTGATCCTGAACAGGAAAAAGCTGCGTACAAACAGCACAAGCCCCAGATGTCTGTAAGGAGATCTCCTCCAGAGACGCGGTAAACCCGGACAACCCTGTACTACGATATAGTGGATTCACTGTCTACGATGGTTATACATCTTACATTCATTGTTATGTACTGCTGACACTGTAACAGGAATACCTTTGAGCGGGAGGAAACAGGAGATGTGCAAAGTGGTTGGATCAATATTACTTTATCATAGTGTAAATGTAGGATAATCACATGCATCTGGATTGTTGTACAACTAGTAAGAATACATACAGTCGTTTTATAAGTGACAATCCAGCCAAAAAAAACAGTGTGACAGGCCCGAGGGGGCGATACATGACTAATCCTCACGTGTCCTATGAATCCTTGTGTCATGCAGCCACCCCACACTCCTTACACGATAGCCTTTCTGCCTAGTGTTTCTTTACAGGGTTTGAATCCATAGAAATAAAGTGGTTGAAGAAAACATGAATGTGAGTGCTGAATTATGGTATCATTATAGGAAGAATTAAGGCGCTGTTCACAATGCAGTCATAGGCAGAGGTGTTTTGCTGGCACACAGAGAGGTAAGTAGTAGTTTGTTATTATAGCCCCCTCCCCAGCTGCCAGCTTTTTATTATATGGCCGGGTTTCTCCTTTAAGGCATTATTTGCGCCATTTGTAAAGGTTGTCCCAACTGGAGTGGAATTGCATCTTTTTATAGAAATTTGCACCATTTTGTGCAATTTTAAAAAAAAAAAAGTTGCTTTTTTTTTTTAAAAAAGAAATCAGACGTAACACTGAACACATACTTCGAAATAAAACTATTCCAAGAACAGATGTGAGTGAAGTTTAGAAAAGTCCAAAATTTTTGCACAATGAAGCGAAAATGTGCAACTTCTCTACGTCAAAACCGTATGAATGTTGCAAAAATGTGCAACTTCTCTACGTCAAAACCATATGTAAAACAATGATAAATTCACCCAATGGATAAGCCAAATATCCCAACTTTAAGAGATTGACAGCACACTGCTGCCTCTCTGCTCAGAGATAGGGAGAGCAGACAGGAAAGCAAAACATAGAAAGGCATCCAAGTTATCAGGGAGGGCAGATGACAGCAGAGAGAAAAGCACAGGGGATACTTAGCCTATGTGCAGCACTCAGAGGAGAGACATGATAGAACTTATGGCAGACTGCAAGGGGGGAAAGGAGGATATACACAGCAAATCAAAGTGTGGGGAGGGAGGAAACATCCAAGTTCTCATGAAGGGCAGATCACGCAGTGCAGATAGCAAGAAAAGCACAAGGGAAGTAAGGGTGAATCTCATAGGCAGAATGTGAGTGCAGAGACAGGAAAGAACTCATGGCAGAATGATCTGTTGTGTATTTCCTTCTCTCTCTTTCCTGTCTCTACTCTCACATACTGCGCCTATGTGATCCACCCTCACTTTGCTGGTGATTTGCCCTTCATAACTTGGATGCTTCTTTCCCCTACACACTCTGACCTGCTGTGTATATCCTTCTTTCTCCTCCTGCAGAGTGTGTATGGGATAGAAGCATCCAAATTATCATAAAGGGCAAATCACTTGCAAAGTGAGGGTGGATCACATAGGCAGTATTGTGGGAATAGAGAGAAAGGATAGAACATCTGCTGGGGGAAGGGGTCCCATACAGCTCAGCCTCTGTCTGGAAACACAAGGGGTAGAACATCCCTCAGACTGTATTAGGTCACATCAGTACAGGGATTAAGCTGTGCCTATACACGAGAGCTAGTTATGGCACCAGCATCCTAGACATACATCTACTGTAGCATGTACCATGTTCCCCAGAAAATATGACAGTTTCTTATATTGATTTCTGCTCCTAGCAGTAGATCTTATTTTTAGGGAATGTCTTATTGCTCCATGATCAATGGGTGTTGCGGCAGTAGGCATCTCCAGCTCACATGCACACAATGGTTCTCAGCAGTGGCTGCAGTGCAGGAACAGCAACAGGCCTCTCTAGCTCAGCTAAAAGGGACAACAGGTATTGCGGCGACGGCTGTTCTCCACAGCTCACATGCGCACAGCAATTGCTAAAGTGCAGGGACAGCGGTGGGCCTCTGCAGTTCACATGTGCTACCGTAATGATCCTCTGCACAGCGGCTGCAGGGACAGTGGTAAGACCTATAGTATCATCTGCTAACACTTATGTATGGCGTGGGGGGAGCTTTATAAATAACTGCGGTTAATTTTTTTTTTTTTTATTAAGGGAGGCCTTATATTTCTTAGATTGGAAAATATATCACTAGGTCAGGGATGGGGAAACTTTGGGTCTCCAGCTGCTGCAAAACTACAATTCCTATCATGCCTGGACAGCTAAAGAGGTGGAATAAGATAAGGAGGGAGATGACACCCTTGCCCATTGGCTATATCTGGTATTGCAGCTAAGCCCTTTTTACACAAATGCTGAAGATGCAATAGGCCATGGAAAAGGATGGTGCTGTTTTTGAAGCAAAAATGCCACCTCCCTTCTAATGTAAATCAACTTAAAATACAATGTCCAAGCGAGAACCGATCCCCCGAGAACAAACAAAACATTAGAATAATTGGTGATCACCCATTTACTCTCCAATTTATTGGCAAATCAATATCTTGATTGTTTATCAAGCTATCTGTCCAGCTGTGCAACCAATGGAATGGGATTCAATTATACTAAATGCCTGTGATGGATTATCATCTATGAGGAGGCTGCCGGCAAGCCAATTTATACAGAGTACACATATCTATCAATAACCAATTAGGAGGTGACCACCTTGCTGTCAGCCGCACGTGGTGACAGTCGCAGTGGGCACAGTTTGCCAAGTTCTCAAGTGAATGGGATTAAAAACAGAGGAGCACGAGTATGCCACACTTGTCTAGACGGCCATTTGCAGCTGCTTCATTGCTGGGTGGTGGTTAAACAAAAGAGGAGAAAAGCCGATAAGGAGATTTAAGGACTGGAGTTACAGGTTGGATGGGATTGTGTAATTCCTAGAAAGTGAGTGTAACAAGCTGAAATGCTGCGCGCGCCTATGTCTCCAGGTTACTATAGGCCATACCACAGACTGCAATAGTGAATGGGAGTTTCCAGAAAGTTTGCTTTCACCAGTAATACAAGTTCTCAGAGAGCAAAGCTTATAATGGCTTGTGACCCTGAAGAAGCTGCAATATCCTGAAGGTATAATAGTAACCAAACAAGTTTTTTTTTTTTGTTTTTTTTTTACATAGGCTACATTTACACGTCTGTATTGTGGTCCGCAATTGATGAACCTATTCATTGAACAATAGTGATCCTTGCCGCAGTTTAGAACCTGCACGCTTTTTTTTTTTTTGCAGCACAGATCACGACCCTGTAAGTACAGACACACGAATGGGGCTGTTCAAACTAATAGGCGCATAGTGCTGTCCGCAATTGCAGATACAACTAAAGACGTGTGAATGAGACCTTCGTCTGGGTCAATGTACTTCTCTTTTTACCCCTTAGTGACCAAACTAGAAAAACTTGTAGTGGTTATTGGTATCATTTTAAAAATGGGTCCACTCACGCATTATTATTTTTTTCTTCTTTTTACAGCATTCACCATGCAGAATAACTAATTATATAATTATAGAAATAGCAACACTAGATTTTTTTTATAATTTATGCATTCATTTATTTTACTACTCTCTGATGAGATGAGCATCCATAGAACATCTTAGGTTATGTTCACACTGAGTAAAATAGGCGGGACTTCTTTGAGCGGAGAGCCGCGACACAGACGGGCTATGACACACTGAGGCAGGCAAAATTCCGCCTATTTTACTCAGTGTGAACATACCCTTAAAGAAGTTTTCCTAGAACAGGGAAACCTGTCCTCTCAGTAATATGCATTGCCCAATGTATAACTAGGGGCCCTCTACATCATGCCATTCTGACATTATAATTGTCACATGGGAGTGTGTCCAATCAGGCTGACAATACAAGACTATTGTGACGTGTCATACTGACAAGAGGGGGGTGAGAACACCCAGATGTCAATTCATCTGTTTTGTATTTCTATTGATATGAATGCCCTACCCCAGCATGCATAGCACAAGCTACTGAGGGGACTGTGCTGTAGGGTTACTTTACTTACTAATCCCCCATGGCACAAGATGATCACTGGTTTAAAAGTAGCGTAGGCCGCAATTGTCCTTTATGAAAAGCACATCAAGGTGAAAGCCGCAAGCAAAGGAGGAATGTGACTTTTTTGGGTTTGTCAGCTACAGGCTACATACACGGATTAGCCATAACATTAAAACCTATTTGTTCCCGAAGCAGCTGTGCTGGAGATCCAGCAGTCAGAAGTGATTACTTCATCTGTTCCTAGAGAGGGGTCTACCCCAGAGCGGTCACAACCATACACCAAGCATAAAACACACTGTATCTGCTCTGACAGCAGGCGGTCACTTCTAGAGCAGATACGGAGAAAATAGCCACCAGGAATCGCATATCTGGCCTGGACGTCTGCATGGTAGGGGTAGTAGTCCTATATCTGCTGGAAAGCTGCAGGTTGAAATCTGCTGCAAAAGACGCTTTACATGAAGTGGGAGCGATCAGTTTTGCTCAGCTGTTTTACTACAATGTTCTGATAAAGGAAAGAATAGAGCATAGAAGCTGTGTAAACATTTTTGCAACCATATATTGCCCATTGTATCCGCCATAAAATAAACAAAGCAACTTTTCAAATAGTCTTGATTATTAAAATCCTGCCATATTGTGTATACAGCCCTTGTTGATTACAACCAAATCCTGTGATCCTGCCCTGTCACGCAATGCTCCGCTCCCTTTTCTTTTACTAACCTACAGACATGAGAGTAGGATGGGACTAGGCAGGTGTCTGTGTGTAGCGTGTAACCACGGAGACATAGGCCTGCACAGGAGCTGTATACACAACATGATACGCAGGTTTTATCAGTACTGTTTGAAAAGTTGCCTCACTTTACGGGAACTGGTGCAGTAAGAAAATAAAATGGTTGCAGAGATGTATCTACCCTTTACAGAGTTGACATGCTGGCAGCTGTCTTTTTATTGTCAGGATAAAGCAATCCATCGCCCGAGTCTGTACAAACACAGATAACAAGAGCCCTTGCCAAGGATTATGCTGTGAATATCAGGGGATGATACAACCAGAGACAAAAACATGGCAAAGTCAGCAAGAATTAAATTAATGTAGCATCTACAGCAAAGAGAGAATGACAGAGCAGCACAAATGTCTGAGAGCTCTGCCCTCCCAGGGCCACGCTGACCTGCTGCCAGAGCCCGGGGAACAGGAGGTTAAAGGGGCACCCCAAATATACATAATCAGGGAATGTGAGAAGACATCTCAAGTCATTTCACTAAAGAGCTACAAGCCCAGCATGGCACAGTATGCCACCAGAATAACTGCTATGGTGCCCACCACACAGCCATGTTCATGATCTTCGGGAATATGCTCCACATTTTATGCATTTCTGCTGCTCCACGTTCCCATGCAATAGAAACAGGTGTGAAATATGAAGCCTGTCACTTCTATGTTGCGGATAGGCCATCAATTTTTACAAACTAGAACCCTTTAGGTCCCAATGGGGGCCACAGGAGTATCTCCAGACACCTTGATGGTAAATACGCCCATATACAGTATTATATGGACGTTGCTCACTTTCATTCCTTTATGTACGGCCAGTGGGTGCTACAGCTGAAGCCCCACCACCTTTGTACTGTATAAGTTACGCGCTCTTGCGACACCTCGAGTTCTGGTCCATCATGACTTTGGCTACAACACAGTGAGACAGAGGAGTGGGCACCGTGTCAAGATAGACCGTCTGCTGCTTGGTCACTCTCCAACACCTCTATTGCAGGAAAAAGCTACTTGAGGCAACCTGAGTTTGTTCACAAGCCCAATAGTTGCCGCCACCCTGATGTGCTGCAAGGAAGCCACATCTGCAGATTTTAAGATGTTGCAGGTTAATGAATGAGGTCTCTTCTTATACTACAATACTACAAGTATTACTATGTACATTTCTTACACAGCTACAGGAAGCGACACACTGTCAGCGTGACAGCCGAATAAGGAAGGAGTGACTGCTGAATGCTGATATAAGACAGGACTTTCTCCTACAAAGGGTGGAGTATGGTATGTCAGACATCAGCCACAGGCTTCTACCAATCCCAGGCCGCCCAGTCAGTGGATCGGTCACATAAATGTGTGTTTTCAATATAAACCCAGTGATCCTGTACAGATCTGGAGCACAGCTACGCACAGTGATTATGAGTGTAACTGCTCACCAGACATAGACTTCAATTAATGTGGCTTCCAGAAATAGCACCACTCAAAACTGCACCGAATCTCACAGTTTAAGTGCATCAGGGTGCAATACCAAATGTAGCCTGTGAAATAGATTGGTGCTGTTTCTGGGAGGAAGAAAAAAAAAAAGCTGCAAAGCATACCTGTCACTACACCTGCCAGAAAGGTCACAAGCACTTTCGGCATTGGGTGGTTCTTTCTCACGCATACCCGAACTTCCAGATCATAAGAGAAATTCACCACTGATCGGCAGCAGATGTAGTGACAGGTATACTGAAGGGAAGCTGTCAGCTGTAATTCATGTACCAAACTGCTGTCACTGTTAGATCAATGAGGCACATGGTACCTTTCATTTATCAGTCTGTGCTTCCCAAAAAATGCTTTTATTGTGTGGTACAAAGTCAAAGATGTAACAGCACCACACGCCACCCTGCCATACTAGAGACTGCTTGGGACTCAGCTTCCAGGTGCCATTCAAACAGGGAGGTGGGAGAGAAAGGAGGTGTTACATCTTGCAGCTATTCAGGAGCACAGGAAAGCCTCTGACTCTTTCTACCAGAGAATAAAAGCACTTCTCTATACTGCGGCAGCAGTGTCAGATATATGAAAGGTACCATGTGTCTTCTTGACCTAACAGCTATCTTTCTGCAGTTTGGGACGTGCTTATAATTCACCACCTATACACACGATAACTTACAACATTGGGATAACACCTTTTAGGCTGCATTCACACGTTCAGTGTTTTTCCTGGTCCGTGATTGTGGTCTGCTAGCCACCCCTGTGACCCGTGCAAAACAGTCCGTTTTTCATCTGTTTTGCATCAGTGTTTGTTTTTTTCACGGATCTGTTTTAAAGCATTTTAAGTTACATTGATTACATCACATCTGTGTTTTTCACGGACGAACACGGATGTCACATCCGTGTACAGCCATGAAAAACACGGATCTCATTGATTTCTATGTAGAATCAGATCCGTGCTTCCGTTCAGAGTTATGACATTTCCTATTTTTAAACGGAACGGATTGAAGATCCGTGAAAACATTGAACATGTGAACAGCCCAATACAAAGCAATGGGCTATTAATTTGTCCCTGTGCACAGAGACAACTTCACGGAAGGTGTGAATAAAGCCTTAAGAATTTGGTAGGAACTGCCACAGAAATTTTAAGTAACAATTCCTCCATGTGGTGCAGTTTTCCTGACTCCGTCCAAGAGGAGTTGAATTCATGTTTCCAGAATAAAAAGCATATCTGCCCTCCTCCACCTAAACAGCACCACTCTTGTTCATGGGCCATGCCAGGTACTGCAACTTTACCTTATACACTAAAATGGGGCTTAGCAGTAATATCAGATACAGCCCAGGTCAAAACTGGAGAAAAAGAGCCTCCAAATGCCTAGAAAGAGGCCATGTCCCATGCGGAAAGCTGCTGGGACTTGTAGTTTTTCAACAGCTAGAGAGCCACTGGTAGGAAATCACACGGAGAACTGAATCCCAACACTCCAGCTTGACATCTCCAATCAATAAAAGTGAGTTTATGGCAGCCGTATAACGCAGTTTACCATAGCTCCAAGTAGGTCCATAAAATCATGTGAATACTTTATAATCCTCTGTAAGCACCAATACAAACACACCCCAAGGACAAACAGAAGGACCTGTCACATGAAAAAGACTCTCTGAAACCAACACAGGACTGTCAATGAGTCATACACGGCTGCTGTGACACTACAACTCCCAGCATGCTCATCTAGTACCTACACAACCGCTGGAGACTGACAGATTTCAGCCTTGATGTTACCTCAAAAGAAAAATAAAGCCAGGATATTGCAAAACCATATGCAAGAAACAAAGATGTTTCCACACCATTACTGTAACTTCAGGGTCAAGTATATCTGCTATAGAAGAGATACACGTGGCGGGGAGGTGAGCGGGAAACAAGACTCTGAAGGACAGAAGATGGATGGAGGAAGTGAAAGGAATGCTATGAAACTAGAAAGAGGGCGGGGCCAAGAACATGATTGACAGGAATGACAGGAGAAGAGTCCTGGAGGGACTGGCAGAGAGAAGGAGTGGTTCTGACCTACAAAGCTGGAAGTACCACATGCAGAATGACAAGTTAGGGACCTGCTACAATTCCACGTCTGTGGGAGGGCCTTTAGGACCCTGCAAGGAGACACATGAATAAAAGCCTCCCGATCCTGAGAGATAAGGGCGCGTGACAGGTGCCTGACAAATCTGCGGCAGAAAATGCTTCCATCCGGGTGCACAGTCCTGGCCATACGAGAGGTGCCAATACGGGCTTTGCTTTTTTTAATAAGAAAGTATAAAAGTAAAAGTATAAAAGCTATGTTTTTGCTCTACACAACATGAGCCACTGGGGGAAGAGGGGTACCCGAGGTTGAAAGCCCCTATCATATAAGCCATTAAATTATACCCCTCACTTAGAGCCATACAGTAGGTCTCAAGACTATTTGGGTGGATTTCTTTGGCTTCAGTATTTCAATCCCCTCTTCCCATTTATTAAAGAGGGTCTTCCCATATAATTATAGCTAGAACATCTCTTATGTAGGGTACCCCCCCAAGGGAACCTTACTGATGGCACCATGAGACACAGCTGCAGCTTAAGTGGTCTACACGCAAATGTGCAAGGAAAATATAGCGCTCTAACCACTTTAGTCTACCAATCTGTGAGGGTCCCAGAGATTAGTAGAAATGAGCGACCCTCAAGCACACCATAGACTGTATCCTTGTTTTCCAGGACTCCCTAGGGCTGCATCCAGCTTCTTCAGCCACTGGTAATCAAATGCGGCACATTCGAGTTTGGATGAATCCCAGCATGCTCGCTCATCTCTAAAGGTCAGCAATATCCTAGCAAAACTGGAAACCCTACATGCAAGCAGGCAGTCAGGGCCATGCACGATGAATACGATCATCACCTGTCTGATCTGGGGAGATAAGCGGCGCCATAGGTGACCAGCAATTCTTTAGCAGAACATTTTGCATCCACATTGGGGAGGGGGGCAAGTTGTTCTTATGGAGTTTGGTGCTTTTCTATAGTTGCAGTTTTTCAATTTGCCCCCATTGATTAAAGGGGTACACCATCACTTTATATCTGGTGGGGTCTGACCTCCACACTATAACCCCGTCATTCTCAGAATAGGTGGCAGTGCGGAGGTCAGACTGCTGGGGGCACTACTGTGCAGGGGAGCACTGGGGAGGGGACCCCTGCTACACCTGTAGGGCACTCCCTTAGCTCTCATGATCAGTGGGGGTCCCAGAGGTCAGACACCTTGATCATTGGCAATCATATGACATGGTAATATTCATCTAAGATAGAGTCAGGTAGTCTTCCTCATGACCACAGGGTGACTACATAGGAGCAGATATACTGCCAAGACCTCTGGGCACAACCATTACAAGCCAGAGGTGGCATCTAAGGGAGATACTGAGGTGTCACTGTGGATGGAGCTGCCCTTTAAGGGGTCACCCCCACAGCTGGGGGCAGGGAAGGAGTAAGAAGTAAAGTAGGGTGTGGACAAGACAGGCAAGAAAGTCTTGAAGAGAGGGAGGAGAAGTGACCCCTGGGGAAGGCTGACGGTAACATGGGGGCATGAGGTGTGCCAGGCCGGATGGAGCCCGCTGTCTGCACGGTGGGTGAGAAGACATGACAGAGGGCACTGACCCCAGGGCTCTATGATGTCACCCGAGCGGCTCCCGCCCAGCCATGCCTGCCCCAGTCCCCACACTCCCGACCACCACGCACCTCAGCACCGGCGGCAGCAGCACTCGCTCTTCTCGCTTCTCCCTAACTGACACACTAGCTATCAGGCCGCGCTGCCCTTCCCCTCCCTCAACCGGCAACCACGCCTATCCCTAACACGATTGGCTGAATGCTACGTACGTCACGGAACAGGCAAGTAAACCCCGCCCTGTGATTGGATGCGCTTCTAGTAACTGAAGGAGGGGACCCCACCCAACCGTCACCGGGGGACCGGGTGGGAGACTGAGCTGAGGATGACGGGTAAAGGGCGGATAGTGAGGAATGAAGAAGCAGCACGGAGGCGAAGAGCTGAGGGGATGACTAACTACAAGGGTTAATGCCAAAGGAGAGAAGAGAGAGGCTGTGGGAAAGTAAAGGATCATGGGACGGTTGCCTTAGTAACCATTAATGCGCATCAGGAGCAATCACAGAGCAGGATCAGTATAGCGTCAGTGATGAGTGTAACGCAAGAAGGCGCCTGTGGGTGATATGAGGCTGTGCTGCTGGGGAGACGAGAAGGATGCCGGGAAGCGCTGATGTCACCGAGCAACGCGGGGGATTCTGGGAAATACCAACATGTGGTTATGATAGGAGAACTGAAAGCTGTGAGCTGTGTAGTGTGGGGTGAGGAACAGGTGTGTCTTATAGCCAGGACCTGCCCAGGGGGCACAATGCCGGCCTATGGGGGCCCAACACATGGGAGTGTAGGTGCAGATAGTGCCCCCAAATATCATGGTACCCCCAGGAATACAGGGCTGTTAACCCTATGATAGCCACAGCACCCCAGTTATAAGATATATCACCCCCGTAATAAGATATATCACCCCCATAATGACAGCCACAGCACACCCCGTAATAAGATATATCACCCCCATAATGACAGCCACAGCACACCCCGTAATAAGATATATCACCCCCATAATGACAGCCACAGCACACCCCGTAATAAGATATATCACCCCCATAATGACAGCCACAGCACACCCCGTAATAAGATATATCACCCCCATAATGACAGCCACAGCACGCCCCGTAATAAGATATATCACCCCCATAATGACAGCCACAGCACACCCCGTAATAAGATATATCACCCCCGTAATAAGATATATCACCCCCATAATGACAGCCACAGCACACCCTGTAATAAGATATATCACCCCCATAATGACAGCCACAGCACACCCCATAATAAGATATATCACCCCCATAATGACAGCCAAAGCACACCCCGTAATAAGATATATCACCCCCATAATGACAGCCACAGCACACCCCATAATAAGATATATCACCCCCATGATGACAGCCACAGCACACCCCGTAATAAGATATATCACCCCCATAATGACAGCCAAAGCACACCCCGTAATAAGATATATCACCCCCGTAATCAGATATATCACCCCCATAATGACAGCCACAGTATGCCCTGTAATAAGATATATCACCCCCATAATGACAGCCACAGCACACCCCGTAATAAGATATATCACCCCCGTAATAAGATATATCACCCCCATAATGACAGCCACAGCACACCCCGTAATAAGATATATCACCCCCATAATGACAGCCACAGCACACCCTGTAATAAGATATATCACCCCCATAATGACAGCCAAAGCACACCCCGTAATAAGATATATCACCCCCATAATGACAGCCACAGCACACCCCATAATAAGATATATCACCCCCGTAATAAGATATATCACCCCCATGATGACAGCCACAGCACACCCCGTAATAAGATATATCACCCCCATAATGACAGCCACAGCACACCCCATAATAAGATATATCACCCCCATAATGACAGCCACAGCACACCCCATAATAAGATATATCACCCCCGTAATAAGATATATCACCCCCATGATGACAGCCACAGCACACCCCGTAATAAGATATATCACCCCCATAATGACAGCCACAGCACACCCCATAATAAGATATATCACCCCCATGATGACAGCCACAGCACACCCCGTAATAAGATATATCACCCCCATAATGACAGCCAAAGCACACCCCGTAATAAGATATATCACCCCCGTAATCAGATATATCACCCCCATAATGACAGCCACAGTATGCCCTGTAATAAGATATATCACCCCCATAATGACAGCCACAGCACACCCCGTAATAAGATTTATCACCCCCGTAATAAGATATATCACCCCCATAATGACAGCCACAGCACACCCCGTAATAAGATATATCACCCCCATAATGACAGCCACAGCACACCCTGTAATAAGATATATCACCCCCTTAATGACAGCCAAAGCACACCCCGTAATAAGATATATCACCCCCATAATGACAGCCACAGCACACCCCATAATAAGATTTATCACCCCCGTAATAAGATATATCACCCCCATGATGACAGCCACAGCACACCCCGTAATAAGATATATCACCCCCATAATGACAGCCACAGCACACCCCATAATAAGATATATCACCCCCATAATGACAGCCACAGCACACCCCATAATAAGATATATCACCCCCGTAATAAGATATATCACCCCCATAATGACAGCCACAGCACACCCCGTAATAAGATATATCACCCCCATAATGACAGCCACAGCACACCCCATAATAAGATATATCACCCCCATGATGACAGCCACAGCACACCCCGTAATAAGATATATCACCCCCATAATGACAGCCAAAGCACACCCCGTAATAAGATATATCACCCCCGTAATCAGATATATCACCCCCATAATGACAGCCACAGTATGCCCTGTAATAAGATATATCACCCCCATAATGACAGCCACAGCACACCCCGTAATAAGATATATCACCCCCGTAATAAGATATATCACCCCCATAATGACAGCCACAGCACACCCCGTAATAAGATATATCACCCCCATAATGACAGCCACAGCACACCCTGTAATAAGATATATCACCCCCTTAATGACAGCCAAAGCACACCCCGTAATAAGATATATCACCCCCATAATGACAGCCACAGCACACCCCATAATAAGATTTATCACCCCCGTAATAAGATATATCACCCCCATGATGACAGCCACAGCACACCCCGTAATAAGATATATCACCCCCATAATGACAGCCACAGCACACCCCATAATAAGATATATCACCCCCATAATGACAGCCACAGCACACCCCATAATAAGATATATCACCCCCGTAATAAGATATATCACCCCCATGATGACAGCCACAGCACACCCCGTAATAAGATATATCACCCCCATAATGACAGCCACAGCACACCCTGTAATAAGATATATCACCCCCGTAACAAGATATATCAGCCCCATAATGACAGCCGCAACACACGCCCCATAATAAGACATAGCACCCCCATAATGGCAGCCATGGCCCCCCCCCCCCATAATGGCAGCCATGGCACCCCCCCATAATGATAGCCACGGTGTTCCCAATAAGGGCAGCCGCAGTGCTAGGTGAAAGCCATATCATTCTTATAACAGCCACAGCACTGCTATAATAGCAGCCACATTGCCTCCATAGTGACAGCCACAGCACTGCTATAATGACAGCCACAGTGCCCCCATAATGACAGCCACAGCACTGCTATAATAGCAGCCACATTGCCCCCATATTGACAGCCACATTATTCTCATAACGGCCACAGCCCCGTCCCCCCTCCATACTGACCATCCCAGGCTGCGGCCAGGTCTAGCCCCAGTGAAACAACCATAGTGACTCTGATCACTGGATTTTCCCATTCCAATGTGGATTCACACTGACACTGATCTCCAGAGAACTTCACTCCAGGATCACAGGTCCAATATCTATACAAAGTAGAATAATCTAATTTTATACACTTCCCGCCCAAGGCTTTTTGCTGCCTCCATACACACTACTTTACCTTGTCTGCAAATCGTATTAGGAATGGGGGGACCTATTAATGGAAGGGAAGGAACTTAAAGTAAGAAAAAATTGGAAATACAAACTCTCTCTGACAAAATACAGTACAAAACATGCTCAGTTAAAATGAATATCTTCGACCTGCTATTTAATACAATAATATGGTACAGTAAATCAGCACTATCCCCGAGAGACCCCGTCAGAACCAGATAGTCGGGGGCAGCAGGTCAACACAAGTACTTGGAAAAGGCTTTTGTGCTAGTGACAGCTGTCACAACCCAGGTTTCCTATGGTTCTCAATGGCAGATCTGCCTGTTTATGTACAGTACAGTGGTATGTTCAATGACCTTCATTGCTGCATTGAACTCCGCATCCAGGAAAGCAGAATCCTCCTGAGAGTACACGGCTACATTGGTGCTCATCAGGGGCGTAACTAGAAATGGCTGGGCCCCATAGCAAACTTTTGATTGGGGCCCCAACTTCCTCAATCGACCACTACGCCATAAATACACTCAGCTCTACACAGGTTCTGTACACCATATAAATTACAGTACAGTTATATTAAGTGACTCACAGGGGACGTCTTCTCTGATCGGAGTTGTTTCCTTTTCCATCTTCTCCATCTGTCCTGGGCCATTATGAGAACTTCTCCGAGCCACGAATCCACAGAATCTGCCAGACAGACATATTAGACTCCTCACTCTGGCACCAACCTCATCTCTATACACACTGCACATCTGTACTGTCCCCTTTACACCCTCATTTAGTGGGTAGCCCTGACTCTATGTGACCCCCTAATAATATATGCCCCCCTCTGTGTATTCCCTCTCCCCCTATGTTGCCCCCCCCCCCCCAAATAGATGGCCCCTCTCCCCCCATGTTGCCCTCCTTATAGATGGCCCCCTCTCCCCCCACCCTCCCTTATAGATGGCCTCCTCTCCCCCTCCATATAGATGGCCTCCTCTACCCCCTCCCTTATAGATGGCCCCCTTTCCCCCCACCCTCCCTTATGGATGGTCCCCTCTCCCCCCACCCTCCCTTATAGATGGCCCCCTCTCCCCCCACCCTCCCTTATAGATGGTCCCCTTCCCCCTCCCTTATAGATGGTCCCCTTCCCCCCTCCCTCATAGATGCCCCCCTCTTCCTCCCCACCCTCATAGATGCCCCCTCTTTCCCCCTACCCTCATAGATGCCCCCCTCCTTCCCCCCACCCTCATAGATGCCCCCTCTTTCCCCCTACCCTCATAGATGCCCCCCTCTTTCCCCCCCACCCTCATAGATGCCCCCCTCTTTCCCCCCCACCCTCATAGATGCCCCCCTCTTTCCCCCACCCTCATAGATGGCCCCCTTTCCCCCCACCCTCATAGATGGCCCCCTCTTTCCCCCCCCCCACCCTCATAGATGCCCCCCTCTTCCCCCCCCCACCCTCATAGATGCCCCCCTCTTTCCCCCCCACCCTCATAGATGCCCCCTCTTCCCCCCCCACCCTCATAGATTGCCCCCCTTTCCCCCCCCCCCCACCCTCATAGATTGCCCCCCTCTTTCCCCCCCCCCACCCTCATAGATTGCCCCCCTCTTTCCCCCCCCACCCTCATAGATTGCCCCCCTCTTTCCCCCCCACCCTCATAGATTGCCCCTCTCTTTCCCCCCCACCCTCATAGATGCCCCCCTCTTTCCCCCCACCCTGAAGGCTGATAAAAAACAAAACTTAACTCACCTGACAACACGCTCCCACGTTGATCCTCACTCCTTCGGTCTGTCCTCGGCTGCTGCGCGGCTGCCGGGGGTGTCGCGTCTTATCCCCGGCAGCGCGCGCATCCCAGAACTCCCTGCGCGCCGGAAACCGGAAGTCAGGGCCCAAGGCGCGCAGGGAGTTCTGGGATGCGCGGCTGCCGGGGATAAGACGCGACACCCCCGGCAGCCGCGCAGCAGCCGGGGTAAGACGGAGCCCGACTCTTGTGACCGCAAGCAAAACAATGCTTGCGGTCACAAGAGCGATTGTTCGTGGCCACTGCCTGGACCCCAAACAGCTGTAGCACCCGGGAGGCCTGCTCGGCCGCCGGGTGCTACAGGCTATGTGAGCTCCGGGGGCCCGCGCCACGGGCCCCCGATACGGCGGGGCCCCGTAGTGGCCGCTACGGCTGCTACGGCGGTAGTTCCGCCAGTGGTGCTCATCCAGGTTTATTTCCTGTAGGTTAGTTAGAAGCAAGGGACAAGCAGAATGGAGTAGTACCACATGACTGTAGACCAGACAGCTCGTAGTTGAAGTCTCTGGAGACACATAGGATAGCATGGGAGGTGTATGAGATAAGGGGGGAGATTTATCAAACATGGTGTAAGGGTGCCTTCACACCTACCGTATCGCAGCAGATCCGCAGCAGATTTAACTGAATGAATGAACACAGCATCAAATCCGCACTTACAAATACGCTGCGGATGCGCAGCGGATTTGACAGTGCGTATTTAATGCTGTGTTCATTCATTTAGTTAAATCTGCTGCGATACGGTAGGTGTGAAGTCACCCTAAAGTGAAACTGGCTCAGTTGCCCCTAGCAACCAATCAGATCCCTCCTTTCATTCCTCACAGACTCTTTGGAAAATGAAAGGTGGAATCTGATTGGTTGCCGGGGGCAACTGAGCCAGTTTCACTTTACACCATGTTTGATAAATCTCCCCCAGGATGCTACAGAATTGGTATTTCATAGGGATTTCTAGTATTTACTAAAAGAGACAGGCCAGGAGAGTCCTTGGATGGGAATCATTGCTCAGATTACTGCTGAAGGCTATGGAAAAGGGAGGAGGAGTGGCTGAAGAGACAGGTAGAGAGATGCATGAGAGGCTCCAGCAGTTTGTAGTGAGTGTTTTGTTTCACTCCAGTGCGAGATTTACAGCTTAGGCTGGGTTTACACTACGTTTTTGCAATCCATTTTTTGCAAAAAACAGATGCATGTGTGTGCATCCGTTTTGATCCGTTTTTCCATTGAATTCCATAATTAAAAAAAAGGATCAAAACATATCAGGTTTTTTTTAACACAAAAACATAGTCAACCTAATTTTTGTGTCCGTTAAAAAAAAATTGATCCGTTCTTTTTATAATGGAATTCAATGGAAAAACGGATGCACACACACGCATCTGTTTTTTCCATCTGTTTTTCAGACGTTTTTTGCAAAAGACGGATGAAAAAAACTGATTGCAAAAACGTAGTGTGAACCCGACTGCTCCTGAGAGTGTGCTGTAGAGATACAGGGGCAGTTTATGGGAGACATCATTGGGGCTAGGCTATCAGATACAATGCAATGACACATAGAAATGGAGTCTGCCTGGGAAAATATGGTGAGAAATGCTGTGTATATATATATATATATATATATATATATATATATATATATATATATATATATATATATTATGATGACCAGAAATAACACTGCGCCTTATGTACGCATATCAAACGTACCGCATCGCAGCGGATTTCACACTGCAAGTTTTGCAACTAAATCTGCTGAGATACTCTGTACTGCTACGTCCTATGGCTCTGCATTCTCGCTGCGAATTTTCCTTCTGGTGCAAGAATGTAACCAAGGCCTGCTTAACCCATTAGTTGCCGGGCCTTAAACAAGCTAATTCATTACCTACCAGCACTCTCACCCGGGTCACTGAGGTCCTGGTCAGCCAATCAGTGCGCAGTCCCGCCTTAGCCACTGATTGGCTGAGCAAGGAGCCGGAGAAGCAGGCGGGAGCACAGGCGGGTAATAAATTAGCTTGTTTAAAGCCTGGCAACTGATGGGTTAAAGGGGTTATCCAGTGCTACAAAAGCATGGCCACTTTCTTTCAGAGAAAGCACCAATCTTGTCTCCAGTTTGGGTGTAGGTTTTGCACCTCAGTTCCATTGAAGTGAATGGAGCTTAATTGCAAACCACACCTGTACTACAAACTAGAGCGGTCAGGGCCAATCCTGGGGTCCCCCGCAGTAGCGCCCGAACACTGTGCTTTCTCTGGAAGAAAGTGGCCATGTTTTTGTAGCGCTGGATAACTCCATTAAAGGGGTTATCCAGCGCTACAAAAACATGGTCACTTTTCCCCCTACTGTTGACTCCAGTTCAGGTGCAGTTTGCAATTAAGCTCCATTTACTGCAATGGAACTGAGTTTCAAAACCCCACCCAAACTGGAGACAACAGTAGGGGGAAAGTGGCCATGTTTTTGTAGCGCTGGATAACCCCTTTAAGTATGCAGTGGCTACATTCTCACAGCAGAATGAAAATCCGCTGCGAGAATGCAGAGCCATAGCACATAGCAGTACAGAGTATAGCAGCAGATTTCGCTGTGAAACTTGCAGCATGGAATCCGCAGCGATACTGCATGTGTTAAACTATCCCAAGGATAAAATAAAGAGGTGAATTTAAAATCACAAACATCCAGCGCTACTTGTGCTTGATATATAGTGTATATATTGATACAACTGAATTGCCTTAAAAAGATAGAGGTAGTCTGCAGTACTACACTATTTAATAGCAGAGCTGAACATGTTGCTAAATTAAAATAATGAACAGTGCCCCCTCAACATGTTTCATTGTCTAAGCAACGTCATCAGAGGAATTAGATCTAATTCCTCCTGATGATGTTGCTTAGGGAGCAAAACATGTTGAGGGGGCTCAGTATATAGCAAGCACTAGTAGCGCTGGATGTTTGTAATTTTATTTTACTGTTATGTACAATTATTAAAATTTAAAGACCTAAATCAAAAGTAGATGTGATGAGTAAATCATTCATCTAAATGAAGCGAAGTTTATATTTATGAGTCTCGGACGCCTCAGTGTCCTGCAGCCTTTACCCCTCGTTTCCTGCTACCCACAGCCGCCTCTGACACCGGCCCGTGTCTGTACTGACAGGCCATTCAGCTAATCTCTGGCCACAGGGCTGTCCCGTCTCAGCCAGTGATTGGCTGAGTGGGCTGTCACTGAAGAAAAGGGGACAGAAGTGTCGAAGGCAGCTGTGGGAAGCAGGAAACACAGGGAAAAGGCACCATGACACGGTGGGGGGAGTTAAATGGGTAAGTATAGACTTTATTATTTTCTATGTGAAAGCAAGGGCCAATGATGTCTGTGCTGCCCTTGCTACAAAATTATCAAGCCATGTAATAGTCTCAGTAAGCGAGAGCTGATTTAGCAACAAATAGCCCGTAATATGGTCTTTAGTGCCTGTATGTAGAGTTAGGGTTAATTGGTTGACAAGGCCCGAGAACAAAATAGTTTAAAGCGACTCTGTACCCACATTCTGACCCCCCAAACCACTTGTACCTTCGGATAGCTGCTTTTAATCCAAGATCTGTCCTGGGGTCCGTTTGGCAGGTGATGCAGTTATTGTCCTAAAAAACAACTTTTAAGCTGTAAAAGCTGTGTATGCATTAGGCTGGCACAACCTCTCTATCCCTCCTCCCCGCCCTCCTCATCATTAGGAATGCTCCAGGCAGATTGTCTCCTATTCATCAGCTGTGTGAATACCGAACATGGGCTGGATCGTTAAGGCACCTGTGCAATGTTCAGACAGGAAAAATGTTCCAGTGGCATTCCTAATGATGAAGAGGGTTGGGAGGAGGGACGGAGGGGTGGTGCAAATTTAGGGCACAGATACTCTTAGCCATTGGGCACGGGGCTGCAAGTTTAAAAGTTGTTTTTAGGACAATAACTGCATCACCTGCCGAACGGACCCCAGGACAGATCTTGGATTAAAAGCAGCATCCAAAGGTACAAGTGGTTTGGGGGGGGGGGGGTCAGATTGTGGTTACAGTGTCGCTTTCCCCCCTTTCTTGTCTCCAGTTCAGGTGTGGTTTGCAATTAAGCTCCATTTACTTCAATGGAACTGAGTTTGAAACTCCACCCAATCTTGAGACAAGAGAGGGGGAAGAGTGGCCATGTTTTTGTAGCGCTGGATAACCCCTTTAAGGGTATATTCACACGAACGGGCTCGCAGCGAGATTCTCGCTGCAAGCCCGGCAGGTCCTGGCAGTTCCCATACACTACATACTTGCTGCGGTCTAAACGACTGCAGCGAGTATGTAATTATGCCGCCCTTAACCCCTTCTGCTCCCGCCCGGCTCCCCCGCTGTAAGCATACTTTACCTGTCCTTGCTGCACGGGTCCGGCGTCCTGCTCTCCCGTCCGGCCAATCAGTGGCTGCGGCTGGGCAACACACTAATTGGCTGGACAGGAGAGCAGGACGCCGGACCCGTGCAGCAAGGACAGGTAAAGTATGCTTGCAGCGGGGGAGCCGGGCGGGAGCAGAAGGGGTTAAGGGCGGTATAATTACATACTCGCTGCGGTCGTTTAGACCGCAGCAAGTATGTAGTGTATGGGAACTGCCAGGACCTGCTGGGCTCGCAGCGAGAATCTCGCTGCAAACCCGTTCGTGTGAATATACCCTAAGAAGCCCTACTGTAGAGATGATTTTTGTCAGTCATCTTTTTTATCATCATGGGCATTTTCCACCCTCATGTGCTACATAGAGTTGTGCCTATGAATTTGCACAACTCGATTAGGTGAGTGCTTTTCGTCTTAGATTGTGAAAACAGCTACCTGACTCTACTACACCAGGAGGTGCCCCTGGCCCTCTCTTTTTCTCCACTTATTTACTTTAAAGAGAAATTGTCAGAGTAGGTAACTGGATGACAAAAAGACCGGTGCAGTCCTGAGACTGGCACCCACCCCGCTGTTCCTGCCTATTTGCCTCAACTGCCCTAGGTGGCAGCCGACAACTGGTTGACAGTTCCTAACTTGTATAAGTGAACATTGAACAAATGCCAGAGAAACAATGCAGGAACAAACTCTAGGTCAAGAGGGAGGGGAAATACACAGTTTATATGGAAGGGGAAGTGCCAGCCCCAGAACTGATTGGGGCCAGGGACTCCAGCATCCAAAACATTTCCCGAGCTGGCTGGCAGCTGCACTTGCCAGTCAGCATTACTCAGGACATATTCAGCTAAGCGCTCAGCTGGGGAGCAGTGCGGCCGTGCCCTAGTGGCTAAGGATGCCCCTGACGGCAGGCTAGGCCGGTTACCAAGGATGCCATTCGCGTGTCTGACAGGCCAGCTCATTACAGAAGCCATCTAACCTACTGATATGTATATAGCGCACAGGGCGCTGATGATGAAGGTAAGATTCTTACCCTTATCCTCAACGCCATTTTTGCGATATTAGCTAATGAGGTGTTTCAGTGCACAGTACACCAATCTGCTACAGCCATCCTACCCCACCCCCCTAATGTATATTAGCTAGGAAAGGCAGGCTGGCCAAAGCGGATTGGTGTACCAGAAGCCTAATTCGCATATCAAATAGATTACTGATATCCTAAAAATAGCGCAGAGGATGAAGGTAGGTAACTTAGCTTTATCCTCACCGCTCTGTGCCCTATAGGGACATATCAGCAGGTTAGATGCTTCTGACCTGCTAATAGTTTCCTTTTAAATTCCCATCACAGAAGGAGCTGAGTCAGAGAACACGAATGGAAAAGCCTCGGGCCCCGCTGGCTTACTAATTATCTAGTAGCGCTCATTTCAGGATGTCCTGATACATCACTTGCACAATCCCAAAACTCTTCGGTCTGGAACATCCCTGCCTCCTGGCTCCCTGAGGTTACATATTTCTATCATTACCAATCAGGGCAAAGATTTAGGTCAGTGTGCTAGTTACCATCCCATATTTTTTTTTTTTTAAATTGCTTGCTAAGGCTGCGTGCACACTACGGAATTGCCGCGTATAACCCACGGCGTATTCCGTCGCTCGTCCCCGCACGCGGCGGCACGCTTTTCCGCCGGTGCCATAGACACTGTTCTGTGCACGGGCGGATTCCGCGTTCCGTCTAAAGAATTGACATGTCAATTCTTTTGGCGGAACGCGGAATCCGCCCGTGCATAGAATAGTGTCTATGGCACAGACGGAAATGCGCGCCGCCGCGTGCGGAGACGAGCGACGGAATACGCCGCGGGTTATACGCGGCAATTCCGTAGTGTGCACGCACCCTAAGGGTATGTGCACACTGAGCAATTCTAGCGGAATTCTGCCCGAATTCCGCCATAAAAAGCGGGCGGAATCCGCGTGGAATTCCGCCTGTGTAAATGCAACATTGCTCTTTCCATAGAGAACAATGGGATTTCCGACTGCCCGTGCACACAGAGTAAATTTCCGTCCGGAATTCCGCGCAGAATCCGCATTCCGCCCGAAGAATGTACATGTCAATTCTTTGGGCGGATTCCGCTAGAGGAATCTTATAGAAGTCAATGGGGTTTGAATTCTGCTGGTAATTCCGCTTGATTTCCGCTCGAATTCCGCTCGAATTCCGCCAGAGCAGAATAGGGCTATGTGCACACTGAGCAATTCTTGAGGAATTGTAGCTGAAAGTTTTCAGGCAGAATTCAAGCAGAATTTAAGCCCCCATTGACTTCTATAGGATTCCTCTAGCAGATCTACAGCAGAAAATTCTGCTCGGAAATTCTGCAGTGTGAACAACAGAGCAGAAAACCCATTGAACACAATGGGACTTTGCTCTGCACATTTTTTACGGGAGGAATTTCAAGCTGAATTTCGAGCTGAATTTCAAGCTGAATTCCTCGCCTTTTCCTCAGTGTGCACATAGCCTTTGGGCGGAATGCGGATTCTGCGCGGAATTCCGGACGGAAATTTACTCTGTGTGCACGGGCAGTCGGAAATCCCATTGTTCTCTATGGAAAGAGCAATGTTGCATTTACACGGGCGGAATCCGCGTGGAATTCCGCCCGTGTAAATGCAACATTGCTCTTTCCATAGAGAACAATGGGATTTCCGACTGCCCGTGCACACAGAGTAAATTTCCGTCTGGAATTCCGCACGGATTCCGCGCAGAATCCGCATTCCGCCCAAAGAATGTACATGTCAATTCTTTGGGCGGATTCCGCTAGAGGAATCCTATAGAAGTCAATGGGGTTTGAATTCTGCTGGTAATTCCGCTTGATTTCCGTGCGGATTCCGCTCAAATTCCGCCCAAATTCCGCTCAAAGGGTATGTGCACACTGAGGAAAAGGCGAGGAATTCAGCTTGAAATTCAGCTCGAAATTCAGCTTGAAATTCCTCCCGTAAAAAATGTGCAGAGCAAAGTCCCATTGTGTTCAATGGGTTTTCTGCTCTGTTGTTCGCACTGCCGAATTTCCGAGCAGAATTTTCTGCTGTAGATCTGCTAGAGGAATCCTATAGAAGTCAATGGGGGGCTTAAATTCTGCTTGAATTCTGCCTGAAAACTTTCAGCTATAATTCCTCGAGAATTGCTCAGTGTGCACATACCCAAAAGAAGTAACATGTCACTTCTTTGGGCGGACAGCGGATCCGCGACGGCAAATTACGGGTGGAAATTCTGCTGTGTGAATAGCACAGTGCAAAGCTCATTGAAAACAATTGAAAAATGCATTGCTCAATTTAAACGGGTAGAATTTTGCGCAGAATCTGCTCAAAAATCCGCCTCTTTTGCTCAGTGTGCATGAGTCCAAACAGTGCTTCTCAATTCCAGTCCTCAGGCCTCACCAACAGGTCATGTTTTGAGGATTTCCTTAGTATTTCACAGGTGATATAATTATACTCAGTGCATCAGGAATTATCACAGGTGTTCTTTGCATGGGAAATCCTCAAAACATGACCTGTTGGTAAAGCCTGAGGACTGGAATTGAGAAGCATTGCTATAGAAGTCAATGGGGATTCTGCTTGAATTCCGCTTGCGTTCTGCTCAAATTCTGCTCCTATTCTGCCAGGGTATGTGCACAGGCTATGTGCACACTGAGCAATTCTCGAGGAATTGTAGCTGAAAGTTTTGAGGCAGAATTCAAGCAGAATTTAAGCCCCCCATTGACTACTATAGGATTCCTCTAGTAGGGTATGTGCACACGGAGCAATTCTCGCGGAATTCCGCCCGAATTCCGCCATAAAAAGCGGGTGGAATCCACGTGGAATTCCGCCCGTGTAAATGCAACATTGCTCTTTCCATAGAGAACAATGGGATTTCCGACTGCCCGTGCACACAGAGTAAATTTCCGTCCGGAATTCCGCGCGGATTCCGCCCAGAATCCGCATTCCGCCCGAAGAATGTACATGTCAATTCTTTGGGCGGATTCCGCTAGAGGAATCCTATAGAAGTCAATGGGGTTTGAATTCTGCTGGTAATTCCGCTTGATTTCCGCGCGGATTCCGCTCAAATTCCGCCCGAATTCCGCTCAAATTCTGCCAGGGCAGAATAGGCAAGGAATTTCAAGCAGAAGTTTTTTAGCTACAATTCCTCGAGAATTGCTCAGTGTGCAAGGGCCCGTAGATCTACAGCTGCTTGAATTCTGCCTGAAAACTTTCTGCTTCAATTCCTTGAGAATTGCTCAGTGTGCACATACCCTCACCAAGCAGGACCCATAACTTTTTATTTTTTTATATTTCAGACAATTCCATATGCAGTGTGTGTTTACACTTTTATAGTTTTTAACTTTTTTGTAAACTTTACAAAATCCATAAAATTGTCCTAGGAAACTGTCATAAGCAATCATTGTATTGCTAATACTGATCAATGCAGTGCTAATGGCATTACACAGATAAATTAGATTGGTGCTCTTCTAGCAGAGTCTGACTGAGCCAGACTTTATTACTTTTGGCAAGCAAGGACATAATACTTTATAGGATATAAAATGATATAATGTGGATGGAGGCACATACAACTTCCACAAGGTTTGTGTACACAGGTACAGATTTTGACCATGTAGAGCACTGCAGCTTTCTTCAAGCAGTGGTCAACAACTGTGGGATGGCCTGCCCTGAAGGCCCCTTTGATTTCAACAGGAGCTCCAGAGTAGGACCACACACAAAGAAATAACAGCACTATTTTTCACGTGGTTTGCCACTGGAGAAGGGTTTTTGTTTTGTTTTTCAAGTGAAACCTTATTTTAGCACAAAACCGACATGGTTTCTGTGTCAGGAACCATAGGGGATTGCTGGAGAGCAGGGGACCTTTTCTGCTCTCAGGCGCTCCACATTCTCATCCTGCCCATCTGTGCTGATGCTTCTGCAGACGAGAGGGGGGCGGGAACATGCTGCAGGCAGTGACCAACAACTACCTGAAAGTGATATCAGACAGCTATTGGAAATTGTGTGCGAGCATGGTTTGGCCCTTACAAAATGACCTCAGCGCCAGCAACATGCTTCCTCTTGTCTGTATTAGCATGGAGGGGCTGAAGGAGAGAGGGGAGCGCATAAAAGGTAGGACCTTTCCTGCTCTCCGGTTGTCCCCTTTAATGTCTATGTCAACATACCTTCATCATTATTGGTGATTAAGACAAATTTTAGAAAGCATGGTTCTATTAGCTCAAGGTTACTGACTCTAAGGCTGGGTTCACACACAGTATATTTCAGGCAGTATTTGGTCCTCATGTCAGGTCCTCATTGCAACCAAAACCAGGAGTGGATTGAAAACACAGAAAGGCTCTGTTCACACAATGGTGAAATTGAGTGGATGGCCGCTATATAACAGTACATAACGGCCATTATTTCAATACAACAGCCATTGTTTTAAAATAACAGCAAATATTTGCCAATAAATGGCGGCCATCCACCCAATTGCAACATTATGTGAACAGAGCCTTTCTGTGTTTTCAATCCACTCCTGGTTTTGGTTGCAATGAGGACCTGACATGAGGACCAAATACTGCCTGAAATACACTGTGTGTGAACCCAGCCTAAAGGAGTATTAAGTGGTATTGTGAACATTCAGACACTATTAGTCTGTGTTCCCACAACATCTTTTTTTGGCCATTTTATGGGTGTATTAAAATTGTTATTTGCATAATATGCCTGTATTTTGGCACCAAGGTGGCAGCCATCCAAAAAGGCTATGTTCAGATGAGGTATTCTTGGCTATTTTACGATCATTTTTAGGCAAAAATACGGATGTAATTTGCATAATGTGGCCATATTGTTGCCTTAAAATTATGACTGCCAAAGAAAAAAACGTGACCATAGCCTTTTAGTAATTTTATATACAGTATGTCCCCCTGCTAGTCCTTTTCTTTCCTTTCCCCCTCCAGTTCTTTCCCTCCTGTCTTCCAGTTTACCTTCTGTTTTTCTTTACAGGCTATGTATGACTAGATCAAAATATAGTTTTTGGCTGTGTAGTGACATTACCCCTTTTATAAATAAAGAATAAATATAACACTCCAATTCCTCGTGGAAGCAGCGGAATCCCCTCTAAGACGCACAGTCCTCAGTCAGGTTGGCTGACACCCGACACAAAGTCCAGAAAAAGGTTGAGAAGACAGCGTCCTTTTTGTAAATTAAAAAGTTTTCTTTATTTTGCCATATGCACACACAGAAAAATAATACGACGTTTCGGCTCCTCTAGTACATCCTGAGCCTTCCTCAAGTAAAATGCTACTACATACTGACACCATATTTCAATACACATGAACCAATCACCAAACATTGACCAATCAACAGGTTCAATAGGCGGAGACACAATCACGGGTTATTTTATATCCATTATGTCAAAATATACATCTTTATATATATATATATATATATATATATATATATATATATATATATATATATATATATATTAGCTTTCTCCAAAGCTCTTTATTACTCATACCCTCTCCCAAGGGCACACGGTCTCCTGCCGATCTCCGAAAGACTCCCTTGTCCGGTTGGACACACCGCCTCCTCGCCGTTGCTTGTAAACAAAGGGAATGCGGCTGTGCACATCCAAGATCCTCATAGGTGAAATTGTTACCATGGTGGCTTGATGCCATCCATACGGTTGGTTCATTGTCCATAGTGCGTCATCATATAGAAACAGTGTATCAGCTTGGATTAGCGTTTAGCAGGACCATGGTTACCAAGCCACAGTTTGTACCAGTGCAGTCAATTCCACCATCAACACGGGAAGCCGACTCCACGGCTAAAATACATTGTTCATACCCGAAGCTGCGGTTTCTTTTGCATAGGTGCACCGCTCACCTCCAAAGCTGTAATGTCCCTCAAATACACAGTTCAAAACCGCAGCAACATCCTCAGTATAGATGTATCATCCATGTTGATATTTCATTCACCTCCAAAATTGACGCACCTCCTACGTAGACACACTGTTCACATTCAATGTTATTGTATTCTATGTATACCGACCATATCTCTTGTGCTTCTCCTTAAACATGTCAGGCAATGTTCTTGATCCATTATCTAGACATTATATCTTTGCCAAGTCAGTAAACCATTGTAGAGTATATTGTATGTTCACCAACAGTCTGAATTGTGCGCTAGCCCCTCTCCCGATGCCGCCAAGATATATTCAAGGTATCACAGCAAGTCCCCGGACGAGATGAAATCCTCCTTTCACTACACTTGACCGTATGCCACTCAGGTGTGACCATTGCCTAATAAAAAATGATAAAAATAGTTCATATTAAAACCAATAAAAAACATTAGTTACAAAAGCAGCGAAAAAGAAAAAAGGAGTAGAAATAAGCAGGGGAATTACAGAAAGACACCCAGGTTGTATTCTAAATTCATGCCACGAGGCCAAATACAGTCCAGGGTGTGAATCCAACGCATCTCTTTTTGTTTGAATAACTTCTCTCTATCGCCTCCTCTACGTAGTACTGGTACACTGTCTATTACTCTGAATCTAAACTGACTGACAGTGTGCCCACACTCCACAAAATGCTTTGCCACAGGATGTTTAATTTTTTTTAATCTTATAGTACTCTTGTGATTATTCATTCAAGTCTTGACCTCCGTAGTCGTCTCCCCAATATAGATTAACCCACATGGGCATCGTATCTGATAGATCACATATTTAGACTCACAGGTATATCTCTGTCTAATAGAGTACTTCTTGCCCGTAAGGGGATGTTGAAAAGACTCACCCTTCAACATATTGTTGCAGTTACTGCAATGTAAACACGGAAAGTTGCCATTCTTTACCCTTGTCAGTACTCTCTGGGATTCCCTCTTATTTGATCCTACATCCGAGTGGACCAGGACATCCCGTATAGTCTTGCCTTTTTTATAGGCCATCATTGGGGGTTGCAAAAACTCAGGTACTTTGTCACCTAACCCCCTCCTCAACATCGGCCACTCACTCTTCAGGATAGCTGCTATTTTTCCACTATATGGGCTTTACACAGACACAAAGGGAATACGTCCTGCTCCCCCACCTCTCACTTTGGGGATCAAGGTGTCCTCCCTCGTCACCGTATCTAGTCTTTCCCTATGTTTGTTTAGTAACTGCCCAGGGTAGTCCCGTTTGTGAAATTTTTTGCACATGGCATCCACATTTTTTTCTAAATTCTCACTCTCACTCGTGATTCGGCCTCATGGCATTAATTTAGAATACAACCTGGGTGTCTTTCTGTAATTCCCCTGCTTATTTCTACTCCTTTTTTCTTTTTCGCTGCTTTTGTAACTAATGTTTTTCATTGGTTTTAATATGAACTATTTTTATCATTTTTTATTAGGCAATGGTCACACCTGAGTGGCATACGGTCAAGTGTAGTGAAAGGAGGATTTCATCTCGTCCGGGGACTTGCTGTGATACCTTGAATATATCTTGGCGGCATCGGGAGAGGGGCTAGCGCACAATTCAGACTGTTGGTGAACATACAATATACTCTACAATGGTTTACTGACTTGGCAAAGATATAACGTCTAGATAATGGATCAAGAACATTGCCTGACATGTTTAAGGAGAAGCACAAGAGATATGGTCGGTATACATAGAATACAATAACGTTGAATGTGAACAGTGTGTCTACGTAGGAGGTGCGTCAATTTTGGAGGTGAATGAAACATCAACATGGATGATACATCTATACCGAGGATGTTGCTGCGGTTTTGAACTGTGTATTTGAGGGACATTACAGCTTTGGAGGTGAGCGGTGCACCTATGCAGAAGAAACCACAGCTTCGGGTATGAACAATGTATTTTAGCCGTGGAGTTGGCTATGTTCACCTATGAGGATCTTGGATGTGCGCAGCCGCATTCCCTTTGTTTACAAGCAATGGCGAGGAGGCAGTGTGTCCAACCGGACGAGGGAGTCTTTCGGAGATCGGCAGGAGAGCGTGTGCCCTTGGGAGACGGTATGAGTAATAAAGAGCTTTGGAGAAAGCTTATATATATATATATATATATATATATATATATATATATATAAAGATTTATATTTGGATATAAAATAACCCGTGATTGTGTCCCCGCCTATTGAACCTGTTGATTGGTCAATGTTTTTATTGTCACAAGTTGGTGATTGGTTCATGTGTATTTAAATATGGTGTCAGTATGTAGTAGCATTATACTTGAGGAAGGCTCAGGATGTACTAGAGGAGCCGAAACGTCGTATTATTTTTCTGTGTGTGTATATGGCAAAATAAAGAAAACTTTTTAATTTACAAAAAGGACGCTGTGTTCCCAACCTTTTTCTGAATAAATATAACATATCATATGAGTGATCAACTAACATAGCAATCAAACTCGTATGTGTGATCCTGTGACTATAAATAACCTGTGTCACATGAACCTACGCCCTATAAGGGAATTATGACACTAAATCCTGAAACTGTGTGTTGAAATCAAAAACATATAATTACTAAATTATGACATCAGGTACAGAACAATAAAAATTTGCTTTTAGAGCATTACTGTCATTTATATAAACTTATGACATGTTATTTAGATTGCACTACACCCAGAGGCCCACTGCGATCATGAGTTGTAGCTAGGTGTAATAAATGGCAGTGCACCTTACTCTGGCCGGTGGCCCGATCCAACTGATGTACTCCATAGACTATAATGGAGTGCATTATCAGATCATGTGGCCTGCGCATGGTGCCACTGGGCCGGAAGAAGCACATCTGGGCAAAACAGGTGTTGCCTTAATGGAATGCCACCTGCTGTACTGACCTTCTGTTGTACATCAATGTTTGCATATATAAAATAAATGAACAGTGACAATATTGGTGAGTGACACTAATTCTTCTAATAATTTTTATTATATATTAAATATTATTAATTAGTTGTTATTTATACTGGGTTCGTTTTACATTTGGGACGTATGGCACCAGTATATTTTTAGGCTATGTTCACACTACGTAAAAGTACGGCTGTTGTTGTCGATGGCAACAACGGCCGTACTTTTGGCGCGGTGGAACAATGCCTTACTTTCATTGGGATCCCGGCCGGAGCGTATACACATCGTGTGCGCTCCGGCTGGGATCCCGTACGGGGCCGCAAATAACTGACATGTCCGTTTTCTGCGGCCACAATTCAATGCATTGCAGCCGTAGGAAACCCTGTCAGTTCACACTATGAAGCGAGCAGCTCCGGCCGCTTGCTCCATAGTGTGCAGGGGGAAGCTCTAATGCGGGCGCGCACTGATGCGCCCGCATCAGAGCTCTGCGGCCGGACAGATCATCCGGCCGGTACTTAAGTACCAGCCGCGATGATCCAGACAGAGACCGGCCTTTCCGTGAAGTTCACGTTGTGTGAATATAGCCTTAGATACCAGCCAAAAGATATGATACCTTACTGCACTCCTGCAATACCCAGTCTTCCTCCCACATGGCGGGGGGGGGGGGGGGACAGGTGTTTGTTGTCACGGCACGGTTTCCTGGCTCTCACAAGTGCCAGCCCAACAGTCAGCCCCATCCATTTGGCAAACAAACTGCCCCACCTCAACTAATATTTTCGTAGGCGGTGTGTCTGAACGGGTCAACGGCCATTCTAAGCTGAAGGTGCCTGCTCTCGTCAGATCGCAGATTGCTATAAAACTTAAGGCCTGGCAAGTACTGGCATGGGAGACTGGCTGGGAACGTGTAGACGTTGATCAGCAACCTACGCTTACCCGGGAGTGCAGCTGGTGGTCAGCATGAACATGGATTTTGCATAGCCCTATCAGGGTGAATGGACTGTATTCCAAAGACTCGTGTACTCCATAAGGCAAGCGTTTCTTCACTATGGTGATTGTATTGTCATGAGATGATTTGTGCAAAAAAGAAAATATTTAAATGATTTTTGGTGTTGTCTAACTTTATTGGACAGCCAATCCTATTCCAGGGGTGTGTTTGGCAGCGTATCAGGGCCACTCGTAAATTGGAGGGAAATTAAACCAGGAAGCTAAACTTTGTAGCTTCCCATGATTGTTTGTGCATCGCCCTTTCATCACCAGCATTTTCTTGTGTATTTTCTGCGTTCCTAACCTTGGCTTCTTTCCCTATGTCCCGGGGTCCTGATTTTGTACCTATTTACCATCTGTGTTTCATCATGTTTGATAAATCTCCCGCTATGACTTTAAAAGGGAAGTCTGGTGTCTCCAAAACCTTTACACATACTTGAGCTATAGAGAGAGTTCTTATTTGTCTCCTTCCGGTCTTTTACTGGTTCTCCACTGCCTGTCGGAACAGGACCTGAACACTCAGCCAATCACTGGCAGAGACGGGACACTCAGGACACTGCTGCAGCCTGTGATTGGTTTAACCGGCAGGTCCTATTCCAACTGATTGAATTTGAAGCAGGTAGAGAAGGCTGCAGGGGGAGATAAGTACAGTAGAGATTTTTATACTTTCCTCTACAGCCCCAACATTACTTAAAGTTTTTGGGGACAGCAGCTGCAACAGGCTGCAGCCCTAAAACAGTTATTGGAATAGTCTGTGTAGGTTCTGAAGCAATTACTGAATTTGGGTCAGTTCACATTGCATTTAAGCTGTCATCTCCAAATATCAGTCATCATCCCGCCAAGAACAGAATGCTGACATATACTGTAGTGGACAGCAGTGGGCACTGTGCTGAGCAAAAAATGGGTCTGCACCGGGTCCGCACTAGGACATGTCCTTTTTTTTTTCAGGATAGATTTTCATCCATTTCTGCTACTGATGCATGTGCATAAGGCCTAAGATGTAAATTATATGTTTCTGACTTTGGTGTCATAATTCACCGTAGGGCGTAGGTTCATGTAGCAGAGGTAAAATTTTGCTGTAATCATAGTATTACATATACAGGTTTGTTACTGCATCATATGTGTCCTACACCTCTTTTTTGTTTGTGTCTCTGTCACTTAAACTTTTGACACGTCCTAGAGAGTTTGAGTGCTCAGGGTCTGGGTGTTCAGACCCCCACTGATTGTTAGTTCCACAGGAAGCGTTCAGCAAAGTGTTTCATTAACCAGCTCGTTGCAATCTCTTGTAGTGTCGAGCGAACCTGTGAAAATGTTGGGGTTCGGTAACGTTAGGCGAATTCGAGCACTGCATAAGTTGGATACTGCCCTAGGGAGTCCTGGAAAACATAGATATAGTCTGTGACAATCTCTATAGACTTACAATGGAGACTGCGAGATAAGGAGATCACCAAGCCGGAAAGAGAAGAAATAAGCTGAGGGCATCTTCCAGCTTTCTCTAGTGATTCGTGGTGGTTTAAACATCTAGACATTGGAGTATTTGCAATAATCATTGCACATTTTGTATTGGGTAGGTATGGGTGTCTCCCCGGTCACATTGCAGCATCTTTTTATCTTTATATGGCGCTTGTGTTTGGACCTCACTCCCGGTATCCACAGAGAGGGTACAATTCCACTTGATTGCTAAATGCAAATGTAGCAGAGCTGAGTTGGTTATTTGTAGCAGCTAATTACATAATTACAAAGTGACATAGTCTAAGAAAAGACACAGGAACATAAAGTTCATCCTCACTCCATCACTAATTATATGGGTGCTGAAAGGGTGTGTTTACACAGTCAGGTTTTATAGTTAATGAGGCAAAAGCTGGGGATAGATTATGGATTGTGTACACTGCCCAAACAATAAAGGGAACACTCAAATAACACATCCTAGATCTGAATGAATGAAATATTCTCATTGAATACTTTGTTCTGTACGAAGTTGAATGTACTGACAACACAATAACACAAAAATCGTAATTGGAAATTTAATTTATTAACCGATGGAGGCCTGGATTTGGAGACAAACACAAAATTAGGCTATGTTCATACAGAGTATAAGACCAGCCGTTTCGTGACCCGGCCGGGTAAAGGAAGAGCCGGCCTTATTAAAGATCATCCCGGCCGGTACTGCAGTACCGGCTGGATGATCTTTAGGGCCACAGAGTTCTGATTCAGGCGCATCTGTGCACACCCGCATCAGAACTCCCCACTGCACACTATGGAGCGAGCGGCCGGAGCCGCTCGCTCCACAGTGTGCACTGACAGGGTTTTTCTGCACCGCTATTCAATGAATAGCGGCCGCAGAAAACTGACATGTCAGTTGTGTGCGGTGCCGCTAGATATCCCGGCAAGAGCGTATACTGTGTATACGCTCTGGACGGGATTCCATAGACGGCATGGTAATGTATATTTTCATAATAATCACGGCCGTTGTTGCCGTACGAAAATATACATAGTGTGAACATAGCCTTAAAATGCAAAAACACACTACAGGCTGATTCAACTTTGATGTAATGTCCTTAAAACAAGTCAATACCAGGCTCAGTATTGTGTGGGGCCTCCACGTGCCTGTATGACCTCCCTACAACACCTGGGCATGCTTCTGATGAGGTGGCGGATGGTCTCCTGAGGGATTTCCTCCCAGATCTGGACTAAAGCATACGCCAACTCCTGGACAGTCTGTGGTACAATGTGATGGTGAATGGAGCAAGACATGATGTCCCAGATGTGCTCAATCAGATTCAGGTCTGGGGAACGGGTGGGCCAGTCCATAGCTTCAATGCCTTCTAACTGCTGGCACACTCCAGCCACATGAGGTCTAGCATTGTCCAGCGTTAGGAGGAACCCAGGGCCAACCATACCAGCACATGGTCTCACAAGGGGTCTAAGGATCTCATCTCGGTACATAATGGCAGTCAGGTTACCTCTGGTGAGCACATGTAGGGCTGTGCGGCCTTACAAAGAAATGCCACCCCACACCATTACTGATCCACTGCCAAACCGGTCATGCTGAAGGATGTTGCAGGCAGATCGCTCTCCACGCTCTGTCACGTCTGTCACATGTACTGAGTGTGAACCTGCTTTCTTCTGTGAAAAGCACAGGGCGCCAAAGGCGAATATACTAATCCTGGTGTTTTCTGGCAAATGCCAGTCGTTCTGTGAGTAAAAGCCCCAAGTGTGGACATTGGACCATCACACCTCTGCAGTCACTGATTGGCTGGGCGAGAGCTGGGAGCCTCATATGCAGCCAGAGCATGGAACATGTACTGTATATACCGGGCTGCAGGGAATAAGGGGGCCAGCTATGTTTAAACAATGTTTTTTAAAATTAAAATATGGCCGTATTTTGATAATTAAGGCCTTATTAACCCCTATCTGCAGCCAGGCCCTCACCCTCAATGGCGGGCCGCCGCGGTTGCGGCGTTTAAGTATAAGTGACCAAAGCATCTACCGCAGTGTGTCTGCCTGACTGCCGGAGGTCTAATCCTTACCTCCGTGCAGTCCGATCTTCTGGTAGAGTCTGGCATAGCAGTGATCAGTGTATAGAATCAAATGTATAAATGTAAAAGTCCCCTAAGGAGACTTAAAAAGTGTAAAAAAAAAAAAAAAACTATAAAAGTTTTTTAAATGCCCCAAGTCCCTCCCCCAATAAAAGTGAAAATCACTTCCCCTTCCCATTTTATACATAAAAATAATAAAGTTTATCAACATATAATATACCATAGCATGCATAATTGTCTGATCTATTAAAATAATACTATTCTCGCAAGGTGAACGGCGTGAACAAAAAGTGGTAAAAAAAAAATGCAGAGATTACTTTTTTTTAATGACATTTTATGTATAAAAAAAATGAATAAAAAGCAATCAATATGATTCATCTAGAAAAAAATGTTACTAATAAAAACTAGAGATCATGGCGCAAAAATGATGCCTCATACGACCCCATAGGTCAGGGGTCCTCAACTGGCGGACCGCGGTCCGAACCCGGACCGCGGAGGCCAGCTATCCGGACCTCTGGTCAGACCTCCTAACCGCCCCGGATCCGGTCTGTCCCGGGGCGGTTAGGAGGTCCCGCTCCCCACCGCACTGCCTCCCGCCCCATAGGCGTACTGTCCTTAGATGTCAGTACGCCTGTGGGGCTGGGGGCAGTGTCGGTCCGGCCCCCGGCTGATACGCGCTCTGTAGGGATGTCCCGGGGATTCCCCAGCAGAGCGCGCACCACAGACCTCAGTGTACGCTGCCGGCCTGTCCTTCCCGGAAGTGCAGGCCGGCGGCGTACGCTGAGGTCACTGATGCGCGCTCTGCTGGGGAATCCCCGGGACATTCCTATAGAGAGCGTATCAGCCGGGGGCCGGACCGACGGGAAGAGACGAAGACAGCCGCAGCGGGGAACGAGGTGCTAGGTGAGTTGTTTTTGTTATTTTTTTTTTCTGTCTGGGGGGCATCTACAAGGGGAGAGCGCACAGGTGGACTATATACTACAGGGGGGACCTCACAGGGGACTATATACTACTGAGGGGGCTATATACTACTGGGGGGAGCGCACAGGGGGCTATATACTACAGGGGGGACCTCACAGGGGGCTATATACTACAGGGGGACCTCACAGGGGGCTATATACTACTGAGGGGGCTATATACTACTGGGGGGAGCGCACAGGGGGTTATATACTACAGGGGGGACCTCACAGGGGCTATATACTACAGGGGGAAAGCACAAGGGGGGCTATATACTACTGGGGGGAGAGCACAGGGGCGCTATATACTACTGGGGGGAGCTCACAGGGGGCTATATACTACAGGGGGGAGCTCACAGGGGGGGCTATATACTACTTGGAGGAGCTCACAGGGGGCTATATACTACAGGGGGAGAGCACAGGGGGGCTATATACTACTGGGGGGAGCTCACAGGGGGCTATATACTACTGGGGGACAGTGCACAGGGGGCTATATACTACAGGGGGAGAGCGCACAGGGGGGCTATATACTACTGGGGGGAGCTCACAGGGGGCTATATTCTACCGGGGGAGAGCGCACGGGGAGGCTATATACTACCGGGGGGAGCTCACAGGGGGCTATATACTACAGGGGGAGAGCGCACAGGGGGGCTATATACTACTGGGGGAGCAACAGGGGGCTATATACTACTTAAGGAGAGCGCACAGGGGGGGCTATACACTACTGGGGGAGCAACAGGGGGGCTATATACTACCAGGGCAGTCACCCCCTTTGTACCTAATATCAAAGGCCTGGTGAGAGAGAAAAAAATGCCAGTTTTCCCGCTAATAAGCAGCAATTCTGTATATAAATAGTTGAACTTTTGTGACAAAGTAACAAAACACGTTTCCTACTGATGTTCAGCTCGGACCTTCACCTGACAATAGACCCCGGTAAGTGGACCTTCACTAAAAGTTGTTGAGTACCCCTGCCATAGGTGAAAAAATAAATGCACTATAGGAGTTACAATAGGGCCATTTTAAATAAGCCTATTGGCAAAAAAAAAAGTTTTACTGCTAATAAAAATAGTAAAACGTAAGAAAACCTAGAAAACATGCATATCGCTGTGTTCAGACCGACCTATAGAATAAAGAAAAAATGCCAGTTTTACTGTAAAGTGCATTACGTAAACGTGGAACCCCCCAAAAAAATTTGCGGAATCACATCTTTTGACCCAAGCACATCTGCTTCTTAAAAAAACAAGCCCTCACATGGCCCTGTAGGTGGAAAATAAAAGAGTGATGGGTCAATTGGCCCTGTCCTTAAGGGGTTAATAATATGGCCACATTTTTTATTAAAAAAACATTACGTGAACATAGTCTGAAGATGTATTTTACATTTGCTTACTTTAAAGCTACTCTGGTAACACACTGCACATCAGAAAACATTTTGAATATTTAGCTTCATTTGGAGGCACTTATCTTTAAAATGTTTTCTGAAGAGCAGTGTGCTATGTGAGAAGCTGAAAAGTATGTATATCTAAAATCCATCATTCCAATAAGCTTTTCCTAGCAAAACAAAATATTACCCAAAACGCAACAGTCTAACACAGGTACACTAGCACAGAAAGGTTGAAATCCATAATGAGGGGGATACTCAGACACAAAACATGGGCAGGCACAAAACATCAGAGCATCCCGTGGCAGGCCCAAACAACAGGGCATACAGCAGCAGGCACAAGAGCACCAGAGTATACAGCGGCTGGCACAAAAGCGCAAGAGTATATACGGCAGCAGGCAAAAAAGGGCCAGAGCATATGGAATCTGGCATAAACGCACCAGAGCAAGTGACATCTGGCACAAAGCCACAGAGTATACAATGTGAGATACAAAAGCATCAAAGTATACAGAGGCAGGCACAAAACATTAGATATGGCATCTGGTACAAGAGTATTTTCTATTGTGTCCTCTTCCCTGTGACTCACTGGATGTAACTGCACTGTAACCACTTATATGGTGTGCAGGGCCTGTCTAGAGCTGGATCTACCACTATATGGTCACTTAGGTCTTTGTGCAGTAGGAGAGTGGTGCCATTAATCAGTATGAGGTTGTAATATTTGTCCCTTATAAACTGATGCAGTTGGTAGTAATGGTCTTATTATGCTGGATTTAGTTAGTATGGTGGTAATAGTAGTGGTCATTGTGTGGCAGTAATATTTGCGCTGGTATACTGGTATTATTGGAAATATTGGTCTCAGTTTACTGGATTTGGTTAGCAAGAGTATGCTGGTAACATGAATGGTGATATTATTTCTTCCTTGTATACTGATATCATTGGTAGTATTGGCCTCAGTATACAGGATGTGATCAGTAACAGTATGGCAGTAATATGTATGAAAATCTGAGGGGCGAGATTCATTATTGTTTTCTCTTAAAGATACGCAGAAAACCTACTCCAGCAGTCCGCCTCTACATAAATCTCGGTAGTGCCGGAGCTGCTGGGTAATTTTTAAGTCCTGAACAGAAGACACCGGACTTAATAAATGTCCCCCTACGTGTATACACTCCGGCCATGATTCCATAAATCGGCAACAACGGTCGTGATTAATATTAAACTTTTTTTTTTTTTTATTTAAAGTTTAAAGTTTATTATTTTCATATAGAAACATTGTAATATCTAAAAAAACAAACAAAAAACATTTCTAATCCCCCCTCCGTCCCGCCCAGAAGTTATGACCTTTATCTTAGTTTCAGATCCAACCAATCATACATCACCAATTGTGGTATGTCCCCTTGTATGGATAATACCCGCAGGGCGCCCACATAACCCTTCCAACTCTTAAAGCTATACCTCCTCCACCCCCACTGCAACTATTTACAAAGTTACCATACACAACACTAGGTGACGGCTCCAGCCGCGTCCCCACCCCACCAGGAGGACAGAGCAGGCCAGAAAAGGGGCAAGCCAACCCAACATATTCAAGCTCATTCTTTGATCTTTCACATTTTCATATATCAGTCTCTTAGCCTCTTATTGATCACAACATGCTTCCAGTCTCCTTCCCTACCCAACACACCCTTATCGGGTGTCCCCCGGGCAGACAAAGATAACCCACACTCATACTGGAAACCACAACACCGTTTCACCAGAGCCAGTAGTCCCCAGCCCCAACCTGTCCCGATGAACCCCAACATCCCTATATCATGGACAACAAGGTACCTCCGCACAGGTGGGATTTACATACATTCTTCCAACTCTTGAGTCTTAGCCTTAAAAGAAACGGGACTCTATATATAAAAAAAAAATAAAAAATTAAACTTACTCCAGCAGTCCGCCTCTACATAAATCTCCGTAGTGCCGGAGCTGCTGGGTCATTTTTAAGTCCTGCACAGAAGACACCGGACTTAATAAATGTCCCCCTACGTGTATACACTCCGGCCATGATTCCATAAATCGGCAACAACGGCCGTGATTAATATTAAACTTACATAGTATGAACACAGCCTAAGGGGCCTATTCCATGGAGCGATAATCGGCCGTATTGGCCCGATTCGTCCGATTATCGCTCGGTGGAATAGAGAAAACGATCAGCCGATGTGCACACTTGTTCTGAGGAAGGGAGACTGTCTCCCGAAACATGTCAACCTTGTGCTTACTCTATATAAAGTACCCTATTGTTTTTTACTACCTTGGTGGAATCCCTTTGCATGCAGTGGCAGCGCTGGAATCGTGTACCCTAAACGTTTTTTTTCTATCAGCATCGTGGCCAGTGATTGGCTGAGCGGTCGGACAGCTCAGTCAGGCCGCTCCGGAGTTGATACTGCGAGCAGGACCGGGATGAAGACGGAGGAGAAGCCCTACTAGGTAATTCATGCTGCAAGGGCTGCAAGGACATCGGTAACGATGTCCCTGCAGCCCTCGCTTAAAAATCATAGGGCCGTAGAATAGGTCTAGCAGATCGGCGCCCGTTTACATTATTGATCGGCCTGTGGAATAGTGCCCTAAGTCTGTGAGATCATTTCTTGTCGTAAGCCACGGAGAGAAATGCTCAGTCACGTGCTTCCTCCCATTTGTTCTAGCAATCAGTGGGGGTCTGAACATCCTGCTGCTTCTGATGGTGTGCTATTGAGATACAGGGGTTCAAGATCTACTGTTCCATGAGTGTGCATTGTATAGGACGTGTTATATCCCCTAGCCTCCACCTACTAGCTCAGGGAGAACTGAGTTAGAGTAAAATTATAACCAATTTTTCAAAATAAAATCCACACTAGTATCAGTTATTAGCATTTTCAACACTATATACTTTTGCCATTCCTAGCCATTCCTCCCCAGTGGTTTACATATCAAAGATATGTTACTTCCGGTTCCGGCTCGCTGATGTGAGGACGTGCGCGCCAGAGCTCCGTCCCCGGACCCAACTGCCGAGGGCTGCCCCGCCACTCACATCGCTCGCCAGGGTCTCCAAACCCGCACATCACTCCATCCTTGCTCCGGTAATCGGATGGAGAAGTTTATTACCCGCGGCGGGGAGCCGGCTGCAGCCGCCGATCCACGGCCCCAGAGGGAGGCGGAGAGAGGCAAGATGGCGCCCGCAGCACCGCTGACAGAAACTGTGGCGCAGATACACCATGTGCCTAGTCAGCTTGATACTCAGCTCCCGACCTCACAAGATCTCTTCACCCCAGGGGGAGAGGACCTTCTTCCAGGGCTACAGGTAACCTGCAAACAGATGGCGATAGAGGTAGCTAAGATATTGGTGCCTGACCTGGTTGCCTCTCTGGAATCTACAGTGGCCACATCTTTGGCGCAAATGCAAAACACACTGACAACGCATGCTACTCAGATTTCAGAGCTGGAAGGGAGGATGCAGAGAACGGAGGGGGAGCTAATGGAGACTAAAAATTGCCTGATCAATGTAGTCAGAGAATGTGAATACCTTAGGGTGAAAACAGAGGACCTTGAAAATCGCTCCCGTAGGAGCAACCTGCGGATGGTGGGACTGCCCGAGTCGGTGCCAGTGTCACAACTACTACAGATATGCTCCGCCGAACTACCGGCTGCTCTGGGCCTCACCGGTTCCTGCCCAGTAGAACGAGCCCACCGTATGGGGCCCCCCCCTCCATCAGTGACAGACGCAGTGACCAAACGCCTGGGGAACAGGCCGCGTCAGGTGATCATGAAATTTCTCAACTTTGCTGATAAACAAATGATTATACAAGCGTACAAGAAGACAAGAGCGGAGGTCGCCATACGTGGTGCGAAGGTACTACTATTCAACGACTACTCGGCTGAGGTGACCAAACAGAGGAAGGCATTCGCACCCATCTGCACGCTACTGGTGAAACATCAGGTCAAGTTTGCTTTACAGTACCCGGCAGTCCTTAGGATCTTTCATCAAGATGGATCCATGGAAACCTTACGATCACCGTTGGCTGCGTCCTCTTTTGTGGATTCGCTGAAGAAAGAGGTGGATTCTGCAGTGCCGTCTGATACGATCAAGAGGAGACGTACACAAAGTCCGCGTTCAGCCCCAGAAGCAATGGACTGATCCAGGACATGTGATAAGTATTGTAGTGCTTGGAAGCACTTATGCGGGTTCAGCTGTGCTACGGCTTATAATAGTATAGTTATGGTTTAGCTCTCTACTCCTTTATTCTCTTACTCTATGTTTAGTTTCGAATGGGGCCTAGTTGATTTCATATCTCCCTGATATTATGGGGTAACCAATAGGGCCCGGGGAGGGCTGGGGCGCCATACTTGTTATTTCAGATAATTTAGGTTATTATGGGGAGTTCACGAGGCTCCTCCAGGGCAGCGAAAGAAGTGAAGTCCACGACTACTTTCACTCGTACTTTGATTTATTTGACTAATGTCATTACTATTATCTGCTATTTTGTCACGATTCTGTGGCGTTTTCATGTTGTACAAATTGTATGTACTTATGGTTATATTGTTTTTTTCTGTTGCCAAGGAGATTCACCCCACCTGCTGACGTCTGGTTGTTTTGGATCCAGTGACATCACCCCCCCAGAGGTAACCCATTCACGCACATAACATCATGGAATGTTAAGGGACTACATTCCCCTAACAAGCGGATGAGCGTGCTTAGACATCTAAAACGGTTGAAAACGGATATAGCGTTGCTCCAGGAAACTCACCTAACCGAGTCGGAATTTTTTCGAATGAAGAAGCTGTGGGTGGGTGATGTCCTGGGATCCTCGGCGGTGAGAGGGAAGGCAGGAGTAATGATATTGTTAAGCAGGAAGCTATCATACACTATTCTGCACTCGGAAGCGGATGATCAAGGCAGGATGTCACAAGTGGTACTTGACTCACCTTCAGGTAAATTGCACATTTTTGATATCTATGGCCCAAATGATCATAGTAAGACCTTTTTACAACATCTAGAGTCGGAGGTACTGCAAAACAAAGGGAGCAGTTTAATAGTGGGAGGGGATTTTAATGTGGTATTACATAATCTGGAAGATAGAAAACGCACACGTACCCCCAACACATCCATGACTAGCAGGGACCAACTCCTTCAAACCCTCCTCACATCCACCCACCTAGTTGATGCCTGGCGCCACCTTCACCCCGATGACAGGGAATACACCCACTATTCTTACGCACACGACATGTGGTCCCGTATAGACTACTTGCTCCTGTCACCACACTTACTACCCAAAATATTAGCAGCGGAAATCCATGACTTAGCTATTTCAGATCACGCTCCGATCAGCATCACCATCCGCCCGGACTATCCCAAAGGCACAGACATCTTGTGGCGGTACCCCACGACTTTGGCCAAAGACGCAGATTTTCTCCTGTTTTTGAAAGGGTGGTGGGCTGAATATTGTGCAGACAATAGGGAACATACAGATAATCCTTTTCTGATGTGGGAAACAGCAAAAGCTGTGTTGAGAGGGAGAATTATTTCTCACTACTCTGCGAAAAAGAAGGCTGCAGTCCTACACTTCAACTCCTCCACACAAACCCTAAGAGCGGCATACACTAATTACCTACAAATCCACACTACTGATAATAAAGAGAAGTGGGTTGCCGCCAAAAAGGAGTTTGATCTGGCGCAAGATGTGCTGGAAAGTTTCATTAGAGATCAAAAACAGGCTGAGTTCTTCAGATTTGGAGACAAGGCCGGTAGACTGCTGGCAAATCTTGCGTCAGGCCAAAGACGGACAACAAATATATCGTACATTAGAGACGAACATGGCACCCCCCAACATGATCCCAAAACTATTAATTCCCGATTCCAGCAATATTATAAAACGCTGTACACCCAAGGCACACAAAACATCTCAGAGGGTAAAGCGTTTCTTGACCTGTTAGATCTCCCGTCAGTTACCCCGGAGCAATTAGATATTTTAAATGCACCACTGACAATACAAGAAATCGAACACACTATTCAACACTTACCGACTCACAAAGCGCCAGGGCCTGACGGCTTCACTAGTGAATTTTATAAGTCCCTCAGACAAGACATCACACCCACTTTGCTGTCAGTATATAATCATATATTAGCTAGGGAAGAAAACCTGCCTACCGGGGATATGGCGTATATTAAGGTGCTGCCGAAGCAAGGAAAAGATCTTTCCGACCCTACTGCCTACCGCCCGATATCATTGATAAATCAAGATGTCAAAATATTGTCAAAAATAATGGCGGATAGGCTAGCCGCTGTCCTCCCCTCTCTTGTAGGTCCTCACCAGGTGGGCTTTGTATCGGGGCGAGCGGCAGTTACTAATATAAGAACGGTCTTGGCAGTACAGGATACGGTGGCGAGGAGTGGAGACAGCGGGGAACCCCCTGCCTTGTTAGGGATTGACGCAGAGAAGGCATTCGATAACATCAACTGGAGTTGGATGCAACTAGTACTAGACCGCTTTGGGGTTTCTGGCATGTTAAGATCCTATGTTAACGCCTTGTACAGAACACCCAAGGCCAGAGTCTATACAACGGGCTTCTTGTCGGATGTGATCCACCTGCAGAAGGGCACACGTCAGGGCTGCCCGCTGTCTCCACTCTTGTTCGATCTCGCATTGGAACCGTTAGCACGCCACCTCCTCTCCTCCTCAGTATATGAGGGGATCCGGGTAGGAGAAAGGGAGGTCCGTCTTACCTGTTTTGCCGACGATCTTTTGCTCTTTTTAAAGTCCCCCTCCAAACACCTTCATCAAGTGTTCACTGCTTTCACCCGATATGAATCCTTTTCAGGATATAAGATAAATCCCACAAAGTGTCAGCTGATGTATCTGGATACTCGCACCTCGTCTTTTACACCCCCACAGGGAATAGAGGTGGTATCCACATACCTCACATACTTGGGGATAAAAATAGGCAAGTATCCCCAATCCCTCTATAGACTCAATTACTCCCCACTAATCACTAAAATTGTTAGGGAATTAGAGCGGTGGCGAACCCTGCCATTGTCTCTCACGGGCAGAGCGCACTTACTTAAAATGGTGAGCTTTGCGAGACTTCTATACCCCTTGCAAACATTACCTCTCCTGTTACGCCACTTGGATGTCAGGCAGCTGCAATCTGCTTTTATTGCATTTCTGTGGCAAGGTAAACGTCCACGCATAGCATACAGGAAACTCTGCCTACCTAAAAGTAGCGGGGGTCTGCAGCTCCCTGACATCCGACTGTATAACTTGGCATCACTGTCTAGACATGTACGGGATTGGATCTGGGGCACATCATGGTACTCCAATCTACCCTTAGAACGCAGCTTTGCACATCCATGGAACCTTGGAGCGCTCTTACATACCAAACGTGCAGACTTACCTCGCCCCATCAGGACTAGTCTGCTAATGACCGATACCATAGCCGCGTGGAAAGCAATCAGGAAACTGTACTCGACACCTTATTGTATCTCCAAGTACATGCCTTTCTGGAACTCACCTTCCTTCCCGTTAGGGAATCAAAATAAATTATTCGGCACTTGGAGATCCAAAGGGGTTCTATCTGTTAACGATCTGATAGATGTCGAGAGGGGAACTCTCCACTCTTGGGAACATGTGTCCGCAAAATTTGACCTTCCGCAACATCACAGACTCCAATATCTACAGCTTATAAGTCACTGTAAAAGCTTAGTGTTAGATTTTGCTAAAGCTGAGCGAACCAACAGGTTTGATCAGCTAATGGGGACCACAGGTACTAAGCTGTCCTTATCTGATTCCTATAAACATCTGGCCTCACACACCTTGGACAGGTTAGGTCACACTCTGTTTACAGCCTGGTCGATGCATATAGAGGACGCTGACTTACATACCAAAATTTGTCAGGGTATAAGGCTTGTTCGCCAATCCATTGTAAGCGAGAGGTGGAGAGAGATGCACATACGGCTTATTCACAGGGCCATTTATGCCTTCAATCTCACTTACAAAGAGGCTCCTGCACACTATCTACGTCACTGTCCTAAGTGCAAGACTCCCAAGGCGGATTTATTCCACGCCCTATGGGCATGCTCACAAGTGACCCCGCTATGGAATGAAGTCGGAAATTTTATTAAGCGAATATGGCAAAAGTCTGTTAAGATTGACCCGGTTAGTTGCTTGCTTCATTATACCTGTGAACGGTCGGATGATCCCGAACCACCTCTCGTAGCTAATAAAGCCATTCACAATGTATTACTGGTTGTGGTTAAGTGTTTATTGCGGAACTGGCTGATAGACAAGGTCCCATCGATACAGGACATTAGTGACACTCTAAAACACTTGGTTAACATGGATAAGATACATACACTTCTCAACAAGGAACAGTCCACAAAAACTTTCTTTGCAAAATGGAGAACCTTTATAATCCACACCTTCTCGAGGGAAGAGATCAAACACCTTATGAGTCCCTTTAGACATACTGAATGGTATTATACTGAAGATTTGAAGGACACACTGGGTCCACTAAAAATTACCTGACAAGGAAAAGGGTGGAAGGGGGATCTCCTTGGCCTTTATATATTTTTATGTTTTTGGGTGTTTTTGTATGTTTATGTTAACGGCTGGTTATGTTTGTTAACGGTTATATAGACCTATGTATGGTTTATGGCACCACATTGTGCAGATGTGACGACGCTAGAGTGGTGAACGCCACAAAAAATGGAAAATACGAGGACTATGCAACCTGGACTATATAGGGTGAACAACTCGAATAGCGCGGAACTTTTTGGTATGTTATATGTATCATTGTTCATCTTGTATTGCTATGTTCTCTTTCACTGCAAACTCGTGCCAATAAAATTTGGTTTAAAAAAAAAAAAAAAAGATATGTTATATCATATTCTGCTAACTATGCTTTTGCATAGGACTGCAAGTAAACAGCTAAATTCTGAAGATTATGTATGAATACATTAAATGTGTGTTTCCATTCGCTAGGATATGCCATCACTTTATGAGCGGTGGCGGTCTGACCTCTGGGGCTCAAAACAATTTAGAGAATGACGGGGGTTACAGCTCTACAGCGTCATCTAAGCTTCACCTGCACAACAACACTTTGGCTGCTGATCTTGGCATTTCATGGTGATATACTATCACTTTACACAGTGGCAGTACCACTTTAAGTATATTAGGTATATTTCACAAATCTGAATTTAAAGTGCTTTATAGACTGCAGTTTCACAGCTCTCTGGGGATTTACATTACTCTGTGTTCATCACTATTTACTGTACTTACATGTTAACAATCTGTGCTGACAAACTGCTTCTCAACTAAGGGCATGACATTACCTAGCAGTGATTTTAGTGTTATAATGCATACAAGGGCTCCCATGGGAGCTTTTGGGTTGGCAAGGAAATATATTGAGTTGCTTTTACCCTTTAGGTTTGATTGTATGTTATTTATTACTCCTTCACCCATTCCTAAACCCACAAATGAGTCACTCGCTGCTAAAGATATTGAAGGATACGGAATGGGGATGATCACTACCATTCTTGCCACTGACAGATTTAGTCAATATGCTATATGCTGTATGACCTGTATAATGTAGTACATGATTCTAGTTGTATTAAGAAAGATAGCTTGGAAGGGAGCATGCTTAGGCTGGGTTCACACTACGTTTTTGCAATCCGTTTTTTTCCATACTTTTTTGCAAGAAAAACTGATGAAAAAAATGGATGCAGGTGTGTGCATCAGTATTTATATCCATTTTTTCCACGATAAAAAGAAAGGATCAAAACGAATCCGTTTTTTAAACATACACAAAAACGTAGTCGACCTAATTTTTGTGTCTATTAAAAAAACGGATCCATTTTGATCCGTTTTTTATAATGGAAGTCAATAGAAAAACGGATGCACACGATTGCATCTGTATTTCATCCGTCTTTTTCAGCCATTTTTTGCAAAAACAGATGAAAAAAAACGGATTGTAAAACATAGTGTGAACCCAGCCTAGCTGAACCAGCTGTCCGCTTTCTCTCAACATGGGATCTATGTATGCTACAGATACACCAATAGCCAATGGTCACAAATGGTGGCATTAGTGTGATGGAGTAGCAAAAACAGCATCTGTGTAATGTAAGCACTGGAATAGGTCCTAGTATGTACATAAAACAGGTCCATAGGCCCCCATTACCTAACAGAGGGTAAAATTGTATGTAATTGCCATGTGCTCGAGTGGTAACCACTGCGGTTTGCTGAATGGCACAATGAAAACATCCCCACCGTTCCATTATGCTGGAATTGGTACATAGGCCATGTGGTATGTATTTATTAAACATGGGCCTCTATGTATAAAGGATGTGACACCGACATAACTGACTGCAACACTGTTGTGATGTCACAGCACTTTACACAATGGAAACATATTTGTGAAGTCACAGCAGCTTGTATGATGGAAAAATACACTCCAAGTGAATCAAACTTCTGTGAAATCAAACTGTCTACGCAGGAAGCAACACTGATTGACAATCAATTTCACATGCAATTAGCAAGACACGCTCAATAAAGGAGCGGTTCTGCAGGTGGAGACCACAGACCACTTCTCAGTACCTATGCTTTCTGGCTGATGTTTTGGTCACTTTTGAATGTTGGGGGTGCTTTCACACTTGTAGTAGCATGAGACGGACTCTACAACCCACACAAGTGGCTTAGGTAGTGCAGCTCATCCAGGATGGCACATTAATGAGAGCTGTGGCAAGAAGGTTTGCTGTGTCTGCCAGTGTAGTGTCCAGAGGCTGGAGGCGCTACCAGGAGACGGGCCAGTACACCAGAAGATGCGAGGAGGCCGTAGGAGGGCAACAACCCAGCAGAGTCTGGAGACACCATGGAAAGTGATCTGCTACCTGCAACATCCTTCAGTATGACCGGTTTTGCAGTGGGTCAGTAATGGTGTAGGGTGGCATTTATTTTGTGGCTCGCACAGCCCTCCATGTGCTCTCCAAAGGTAGCCTGACTGCCATTAGGTACAGAGATGAGATCCTCGGACCCCTTGTGAGACCATATGCTGGTATGGTTGGCCCTGGGTTCCTCCTGATGCAGGACAATGCTAGACCTCATGTGGCTGGAGTGGCATTGAAGCTATGGACTGGCCCGCCTGTTCCCCAGACCTGAATCGGATTGAGCACATCTGGGACATCATGTCTTGCTCCATTCACCAACGTCACATTGCACCACAGACTGTCCAGGAGTTGGCGAATTCTTTAGTCTAGGTCTGGGAGGAGATTCCTCAGGAGACCATCAGGAGCATGCCCAGGCGTTGTAGGGAGGTCATATAGGCACATAGAGGCCCCACACAATACTGAGCCTTATTTTGACTTGTTTTAAGGACATTACATCAAAGTTAAATCAGCCTGTAGTGTGTTTTTCCACTTTAATTTTGTGTGTGACTCCAAGTCCAGGCCTCCATTGGTTAATAAATTTAATTTCCATTGATGATTTTTGTGTGATTCTTTTGTTAGCACATTCAACTTTGTACGCAACAAAATATTCACTGAGAATATTTCATTCATTCAGATCTAGGATCTGTTGTCCCTTTAGAGTGTTCCCTTTATTTTTGAGCAGTGTATTTGTGATGTCACATTCATGTCAACATTTATTTCAGATCTGCTTATGAAAGTTGACACGCCCCTTGAGAAAGCGGAAGTACGCGAAACGTACGTCGGGGTTGCGACATCATTGCCATGGGTAAGCATGTTCATGATTAAGGCTTAGAACCAATATAGGTCAGGTATATTTATACCTAGAATGCCTGGGAGGCCATGTGGGAATACTACATGTGTGTTAATAGTGATCTTCATGCTTACCATTATGGATATATACTTATATGATTCATCAAGTATTGTGGCAATGAGTTGCGTTTTTCTACTGGATTATTCTTGCACTATATGTATTTTTTGTAGATTTTAAATCATGCTAAATAAACGTGTTGAAATATTTTTAAATCATAGCCTTGTTGTGTATAAATGGTAGTATTTATGGGTTATTAGTGTTATTATAGTATGGACTTTAAATATTAAGGGTTAAGAATTCTGTCAGACGGAAACCGTAATATATCGTTCAGTGTCCATTGGAACTATCGTGTATAAACTGCTTATGAAAGTGCAGTCTGGTGCATGCCTCTATGATCATGTGACTCTATAGGTCTAGCGTTAATGTATACTGTCAATGTTCATAACTGTTAGAACACACTTAGTCTTATCTGATGTGAAACAATCATGTCCGGAACTGATAAAACTACTTCCCCAATTCAATGTTTATCAGCTGCATCTTACCTTTAGGCGTTACTGATTTTATACACATGATATACAGTGTATACGTACAACAGGCTTTAGTGACTAAAAACCTGACAGGTGTTTATGTTATTTGTATCTTGCAGTATGATATTTTACCTTCCAGGCACTCAGTCCTAATGTGTCTTTAAGGGGAACCACTCAGCATGATTCTGCCGATATGGTTCTCAGCTGCACAGTATAGATCTACTGCACAGCTCCCCGAGGCTAAACAGAAATTCACCACGCTTACAAAAAAACTTCTTTTTTAGGATTTTTTACTGAAAAATCTCCTTTTATTTCATTTGCAAACAACTTAAATAACATTGTACATAGAAAGCATATCACCCATAGTGCTCATGACGTGGACAGCATCTGGTATCTGGATACGATTTCACTCCTCTCGGAGCTCTTGATCCACCATTTGCTTCACTGGGGACAGATAGGCGTGCAACCACGCAGCCGGATGGACGTTTCAGGAGTGTTCCTCCCTTCCTCACACATACCGCAATTAGTGCTCCCACCACCATATATAGCAAAGTAGATCTCGCGAGATTACATTACTAAAAACAAACAGATGACATACATAAATTTTCATATATATAGGACTATTACAGTCTCTTTTAAATAAATGAGCAGTCATCTGTTTGAACAACCTAGTAAGAAATAACATATTACATGATCAGAATTATAAAAATACATTAAAATTACAATTTTCATTCATCCCATTCGGGCTAAGTGTACCCAGCTTCTGGATCCAAAAGATCTCTCTTCTGAGTAGTTTAACCCTAACTTGCTCGGGATCGTCACCTTCTACCTGTTCAAGTACCATCCATTTTAATTCACTCACATTCTCTTCTTTTCTTTTAGCATAGTTACGTATAGCTGTTTTATGTTCGTTCACACGGACCTTTACTGCCCTAGACGTCTGGCCCACATATGCTTTACCGCATGGACATTTGAGCATATAGATTACCTGCTGTGTATTACAAGAGAACCAACCCTTAAGTTGTATTTTATTCCCCTGCATTGGGTGAGTAACTATATCTCCTTTTATAATAGAGTTACAATTTACGCACGATAGGCACGCAAACGTGCCAGATTTTTTTGCTCGCAAGAATTGTTGTCTTGTTTTGTTCTTTTTCTTTACATCTGCTCTCACTAATTGGTTAGCTATTGATCTTCCTTTTCTATAAACAAACCGCGGCGGTTTTTGAAATACTTTACCACATTTATGGTCACTCTTTAGCATCCCCCAATATTTAGAGATAACTCTCCTTACTAATTTAGCATGTCCATCATATGTGCTGATATACAGTACCGCATCTTCTTTTTCATTTCCTTCAGTCTTTTTCTTTCTTATCTCATCTCTGGGTGTCTTCCCAATTTCATCCCCTGTTTTTTCCACATCTTCACGTCTATACCCTCTATTCACAAATTTCTGTACCATTTTTTCTTTTGTCTTATTGTATTCACTATCATTACTGCAAATTCTACGAGCTCTTGTAAACTGTCTTTTTGGTATCCCTTTGAATGTGGACGGGGTATGGCAACTATTCCTTAGTAGCAAATTGTTACGATCTGTCTCTTTACTATATACCGTAGTAGTCACTCCTCCTTCACCATCCTTCCTAACTTCCACATCTAAGTAATGTATGGTTTCTTCCTGACATTCCAGGGTAAACTCTATTAGTGGGTGACAGGCATTTATTTAGATATTTGACATACGCCTCCGCCTGTGGACGGGTCCCCGTCCACAGGACGAAGACGTCGTCCACATACCTTACCCATAATTTCACATACTGACTGAATTCATGGGAAAAAACAAAATCATTTTCATATTTAACCATAAAAATATTTACAAAACTTGAGGCCACAGCTCCCCGAGGCTACCAGCCGCATCTGAAGCCATAGCTTAACATAGGGGAAAAAGGAGTTTTATTCTGGCATGTGAGGCCGGGAGAGGGGCGGCAACTAGTCATCTGGGCAGAGAGCCGCATGCACTCTGCGGGGATGACTGACAGGCATAGAGGCCACTAACGGTTATGGGCTTCTTAATATTGGCCCGTCTAATAGGAGCCTAAGGGCCCTTCTACACAGAAAGATTATCTGACAGATTATCTGCCAAAGATTTGAAGCCAAAACCTGGAATGGATTTGAAAAGAGGAGAAATCTCAGGCTTTCCTTTATTACCTGATCTCTGTTTATAGTCCATTCCTGGCTTTGGCTTCAAATCTTTGGCAGATAATCTGTCAGATAATCTTTCCGTGTAAAAGAGCCCTTAGGGCCCTATTCCACCAGACGATTATCGTTTGCATAATCGTTAACAATTAACGATCTCAAACGACCGCTATTGCAAAAGACCTGAAAACGTTCACTCATTTCCATGGAACGATAATCGTTACTTATGATCGTAATTGCGATCGTTTTTTCTTCGCTAATCATTCGCTATTGTGTTCGTATCTATTGCGAATGACCGAACGATGTCTTATTCAATGCAAACGATTTGCGAACGTTTTGCAAACGAGCAACGATAAAAATAGGTCCAGGGCTTATAAAGCGATCAATGATTTCTCGTTTGGTCGTTAATCGTTAACTGCATTTCAACCGAACGATTATCGTTTAGATTCGAATGATTTAACGATAATCTGAACTATAATCGTCCGGTGGAATAGGGCCCTTAGAGTTTGGCACTACATGCCTGGTTATTTATATGGTTAAACAAACTATTATTAAAAGCTGTGGCCAGGCCCGGATTGGTAATCTGGCAAAGCGGGCAAATGCCCGCTGGGCTGCCAGTATTACCAATCCGGGGGCCGCCGCTCCTTGCCCCCATGTGCACCGGCCCTCAGCAGTGGCTGCAAGAATAGCGCAGCCGGCCGCTGCGCTATTCATTCAGCCTGTGCAGGGGGCCAGTGCCCTGGCCCTTTAACTGTGAGCGTTCAAGATGAACGCTCACAGCTTGTAGCGGCTGCGCTCCATTGGCCCCCGGCACTGCTAGTAAGGAGCGGGCTGGGCCGGAGAGCAGGGGGGCTGGTCTTCAGCCCCCTCCGGCATCTGGAAGGTGTCAGGGCCGACCCGGGGCCGCAGACGTGCCGCGCGCAGGCACGTCTGCAGGCACCTCTGCCAGGTCCCCAGCGGCTGACGTCACTTCCCTGACGCGCCGCTGAGGGCCTGGGAGCAGAAACAGGAGAGGAGCTGCCTCTGCTCTGCACCGGGGAGAAGAGCTGTGGACCGAACATCCGGGAAGAAGAAGCTGCTGGGGAGCGAGGTGAAAGGTGAGAATGTGTGTGTTTTTTTTTTTTTACCTCTTTCACTAGTGGCCATGGGGGGGGGGGGGGGGGGGGGAAAGGGGTATTCTATATGGGAAGATGGGGGGCGGGGGTATTCTCAGGGCCGGCGTCAGCACCCGGCTAAGTAGGGCAAATGCCGGGGCCCCCAGCTCCTCTAGGGGCCCACTCCCGTTTGTTACTACATTTTTTTTGTTAGTAAAAAAGAATAAAAAGTGTAGTAACAAAGGGGACTGGGCCCCTAGAGGCCGCATGTGACAGTTAGGGGCCCGCCGATCCATACTGGGGCCCCCGAGCACCTGTCTTCCATCACAAATCTTCCCTACAGCCGAGTAGGAAAGAGGACCTTTGAGTCTGAAGGACCTTTGATGATGTCACGGGTCATGTGATCGGACACCTGACCTGATAGAGGGCAGCAGGTAGGCTCTGCAAACTAAGTGTCCTGTATGTGCTGGTTCTTCTACTTGTTTTGTGTATAGAGGTCCTGCTGTAATATATATATATCTATTACAGCAGGACCTCTATACACAAAACAACTAGATATCTCTATCTATCTATCTATCTATCTATCTATCTATCTATCTCCTATCTCCTATCTATCTATCTATCTATCTATCTATTTCCCTATCTCCTATCTATCTATCTATCTATCTATCTATCTATCTATCTATCTATCTCCTATCTATCTATCTCCTATCTATCTATCTATCTATCTATCTATCTATCTATCTATCTATCTATCTCCTATCTATCTATCTCCTATCTATCTATATATCTATCTATCTATCCATCTCCTATCTATCTATCTATCTATCTATCTATCTATCTCCTATCTATCTATCTATCTATCTCCTATCTATCTCCTATCTATCTATCTCCTATCTCCTATCTATCTATCTATCTATCTATCTATCTATCTATCTATCTATCTATCTATCTCCTATCTATCTATCTATCTATCTATCTCCTATCTATCTCCTATCTATCTATCTCCTATCTATCTCCTATCTATCTATCTATCTATCTATCTGTCTGTCTGTCTGTCTGTCTGTCTGTCTATCTATCTATCTCCTATCTATCTCCTATCTATCTCCTATCTATCTATCTATCTATCTATCTATCTCCTATCTATCTATCTATCTATCTATCTATCTCCTATCTATCTATCTATCTATCTATCTATCTATCTATCTATCTATCTCCTATCTATCTATCTATCTATCTATCTATCTCCTATCTATCTATCTCCTATCTATCTATCTCCTATCTATCTATCTATCTATCTATCTATCTATCTATCTATCTATCTATCTCCTATCTATCTATCTATCTATCTATTTCCCTATCTCCTATCTATCATATGAACATGGTGAGACCTCTAGTTCTCCTATATACAGGCCCTGCAGTGATATACAGTGTGTGTGTATATATATATATATATATATATATATATATATACACACACACACACACTGTATATCACTGCAGGGCCTGTATATAGGAGAACTAGAGGTCTCACCATGTTCATATTATAAATAAATATATATATATATATATATATATATATATATATATAATGCTGGTGCTGCTAGTTCTCTAGTATACAGCTCCTGCTCTGTGTGTATGTATATACAGACACACACACACACACACACACACACACACACAGAAGGAGCTGTATACTAGAGAACTAGCAGCACCAGCATGATATATATATATAATCCTGTGACTGGGTCTGACTCCTCCAGAGTCCTGACTACTGCAGAGATCAGGAGATACAGGAGGAGAAAGATATGCAGCAGCCGCATGTTTCTTCTGCTGCAAATCTTTCCTCACCTGTCTCTCCATGATTTGCTCCTCAAAGGGGCCCGCCGAGGCTCTGTCGCCCCAGGGCCCACAAAAAGCTGGAGCCGGCCCTGGGTATTCTATATGGGTGGGATGCAAGGAGAAGGGGGTATTCTATATGGGTGGGATGCAGGGGGGGTATTCTATATGAGGGGATGCAAGGAGGGGGTATTCTATATGGGGGATGCAAGGAGGGGGTATTCTATGTGGGGGGATGCAAGGAGGGGGTATTCTATGTGGGGGGATGCAAGGAGGGGGTATTCTATGTGGGGGGATGCAAGGAGGGGGTATTCTATATGGGGGGATGCAAGGAGGGGGTATTCTATAGGGGGATGCAAGGAGGATGTATTCTATAGGGGGGATGCAAGGAGGGGGTATTCTATATGGGGGGATGCAAGGAGGGGGTATTCTATGTGGGGGGATGCAAGGAGGGGGTATTCTATGTGGGGGGATGCAAGGAGGGGGTATTCTATGTGGGGGGATGCAAGGAGGGGGTATTCTATATGGGGGGATGAAAGGAGGGGGTATTCTATAGGGGGATGCAAGGAGGATGTATTCTATAGGGGGGATGCAAGGAGGGGGTATTCTATATTGGGGGATGCAGGTGGGGTATTCTATATGGGGGGATGCAAGGAGGGGGTATTCTATATGGGTGGGATGCAAGGAGGGGGTATTCTATATGGGTGGGATGCAGGGGGGGTATTCTATATGAGGGGATGCAAGGAGGGGGTATTCTATAGGGGAGGTGCAAGGAGGGGGTATTCTATAGGGGGATGCAAGGAGGATGTATTCTATAGGGGGGGGATGCAAGGAGGGGTATTCTATAGGGGGGATGCAAGGAGAGGGTATTCTATAGGGGAGATGCAAGGAGGATGTATTCTATAGGGGGGATGCAAGGAGGGGGTATTCTATAGGGGGATGCAAGGAGGGGTATTCTATAGGGGGATGCAAGGAGGGGGTATTCTATAGGGGGATGCAAGGAGGGGTATTCTATAGGGGGATGCAAGGAGGGGTATTCTATAGGGGGAATGCAAGGAGGGGGTATTCTATATGGGGGGATGCAGGTGGGGTATTCTATATGGGGGATGCAGGGGGGGTATTCTATATGGAGGGATGTAGGGGGGATATTCTATAGGGGGGATGCAAGGAGGGGGTATTCTATAGGGGGGATGCAAGGAGGGGGTATTCTATAGGGGGGGGATGCAAGGAGGGGTATTCTATAGGGGGGATGCAAGGAGAGGGTATTCTATAGGGGAGATGCAAGGAGGGGGTATTCTATAGGGGGGGATGCAAGGAGGGGTATTCTATAGGGGAGATGCAAGGAGGGGGTATTCTATAGGGGGGGATGCAAGGAGGGGTATTCTATATGGGGGGATGCAAGGAGGGGGTATTCTATATGGGGGGATGCAGGTGGGGTATTCTATATGGGGGATGCAGGGGGGGTATTCTATATGGGGGATGCAGGGGGGGGGTATTCTATATGGAGGGATGTAGGGGGGATATTCTATAGGGGGGATGCAAGGAGGGGGTATTCTATAGGGGGGATGCAAGGAGGGGTATTCTATAGGGGGGATGCAAGGAGGGGGTATTCTATAGGGGGGGATGCAAGGAGGGGTATTATATAGGGGGGATGCAAGGAGAGGGTATTCTATAGGGGGATGCAAGGAGGGGTATTCTATAGGGGGGATGCAAGGAGGGGGTATTCTATAGGGGGGGGATGCAAGGAGGGGTATTCTATAGGGGGGATGCAAGGAGAGGGTATTCTATAGGGGAGATGCAAGGAGGGGGTATTCTATAGGGGGGGATGCAAGGAGGGGTATTCTATAGGGGGGATGCAAGGAGAGGGTATTCTATAGGGGGGATGCAAGGAGAGGGTATTCTATAGGGGGGATGCAAGGAGAGGGTATTCTATAGGGGAGATGCAAGGAGGGGGTATTCTATATGGGGAGGTGCAAGGAGGGGTATTCTATATGGGGGGATGCACAGGGGGCTATTCTATATGGGGGATGCAAGGAGGGGCTATTCTATATGGAAGGATGTGCAGTGGAGGGGGGGGGCTATTCTATATGGGGGGATGCAGGGGGGGCTATTCTATATGGGGGGATGCAGGGGGGGCTATTCTATATGGGGGGATGTATAGATGAGGATGTTGCTGGAGCATGAAGCCTAAAATGTCTGTCTGACAGATCCCGTGGAGAGGAGTCATGGCCAGAGAAGCCTTCATGATGGCCGGAGCCAGATGGAGAAGAAAAGGAAAAGTGGACGTCTCTTCATGCAGAGAAGACGCCTACTGTGAGTCACTGAATGTAATTGTAATCATCACTTTTAAGGTCTGCAGGACCATTATACAGCTGGGATCTACTTCTGTATCAGGGGTGTCACACTCCGGCCCTCCAGGTGTTACAAAACTACAATTCCCGTCATGCTTTAGCTGACCAGGCATGATGGGATTTGTAGTTCTGTAACAGCTGGAGTGTGACACCTGTGTTCTATGGTCACTGTTCTGGGAGAATATTGGTCTTTATATAGTGGCTGTTATTTGGTGCCAGTATAGTGGTATTATCCAGTCACTGTATGCTGAGGGTAGTGGGCATGGTGTGATGGTATAGTGGTATTATCCAGTCACTGTATGCTGAGGGTAGTGGGCATGGTGTGATGGTATAGTGGTATTATCCAGTCACTGTATGGTAAGGGTAGTGGGCATGGTGTGATGGTATAGTGGTATTATCCAGTCACTGTATGGTGGGAGTAGTGGGCATGGTGTGATGGTATTACTCGTATTATTGGTAATATTAGTGTTGTATATAGTGGATTGTATTCAGTCACAGTGTAACTGTATTATTCATTATGTGGTGATAATGGCCGTGCTCATGGTGGGGTGATATTATTTGTTACTTATATACTGGTAGTATTGGCAATATTGGTGGGTTTGCTTAGTAACAGTATGGCAGTAATGTGTACAGTATGGGGATAATATTTGCTTACTGGTGTTATTAACTATGACAGTATTATCATGCACAGAAAATTCTAGATAGATAGATAGAAGATAGATATCCAGTAGGAAATATCTATCTAGCAGCTTATTTTGTAGCTTTGATTACACATGAGATCACAACCAGCAGACACATTTTAATAATGAAAACCTTACTGCTTATACCGCCATTATATGGAGTGCAGACATAGTCAGGATAAAAGGGATTTAAAAAATATAGTAACTTTTGTCCAAAAACAGCACCATCCCTGGCTTCAGGTTATGTAAAGGTATTACAACTTCACTCCATTCACTTCAATGGAATTGAGCTGCAATACCTCACACAAACTGAAGAAGAGTGTGGCACTGTTTCTGGAAGAAAGTGGCTATATTTTTCTCCTTTAAAGGGAATCTGTGAGGTCCATACCTGGTCTAGGGCTGTAGATCTCAGCAGACAGGAGTAACAGGACCTTTAGTCCAGTGTAAACTTTTATAATTGTCCTTTTCATTACCAACTAAAGTTTTACAACGGCAGCCGCAGCAGCAGCACTAACCTATACGTCCATCAGTCAGAGCAGGAAGGGGCGGGGGCAGAGGGTGCTGCTGTGACTGAGCTCCGCCTCTCTGACACTTCAGCTGGTAATTAAAAGAATGATTATAATAGTTTACAATGGACTAAAGGTCCGGTCCCTGACCTGTACGCTGGGATCTACAGCTGTGCACCTGGTATAGACCTCACAGGTTCCCTTTAAGGGAACGTTCATACCTAATCCATTGCGGTTTTGATGCTTCTGATTTAATCAGTTAAAATAAATGCATATATATGCCACATCAAATCCACAGCAGATTATGTTATAGCATTATTTTTAGGTGCTGGTGCTGGGTTCACATGTTTAAGGGAGTAGTGGGGACATGGCTAAATGAAGCAGAATTTGCTATAGCGCGTATTTTACACGGATATCCATGATATGGTATGTGGGCTGCTGGGGTCTGATTGCCAGGGCTGATTTTAAGTCCCAGTCCGGCCCTGGCTGTGGCCATCACCACCCAGCATAGAAGTACCATTTCTGGCAACAGATATTCATTAATTATGGTTGCTTATTATGTGGGTTCTATGTCCAGTCCTTGATAGAAATGCAATGTGATGTCAGCAGTTACCAGACAGAAACCTACTTAAAATCTTAAGGTCAGAAGCACATTTGTGATGTCTTACGTGACAGACACACACTTATGTCACAGCAATTTATGTGATGTCTGACACTTTTTAATGATCAAGGGTACATTCACATATACCACATCTGATTACCATTAAAGTCTATTAGCACCCCATTCTTTTCATTCCATTGCAAGAATGGAGTACTAAAGTGAGGTAAAACTTTAGATATTGTGCTGCTGTTATATTAAAAATAATAAAAAAGCCAATCTTACTTTTCCGCACTCCCCAGTGTCCTTCTCCAGTGTTTCTGGGTCCCATGCTCATTGACAGCCTGCTCAGCCAATCACTGGCTGAGATGGGATTAGCTGCCGAGACAAGTTCATCTCAGAAGCGGCTGCGGTCAGTAGGGGATCCGAAAACACTGTAGGAGGACACAGAGGGAGTGTGGTGAGGTAAGAATAAGGTGTTTTTTTATTATGTGTATAAGGGCAGCGTTTTAAAGTGACAGAGTACCCCTTTAAGGTAGTGGTGAGAGGCATGCCTGATTGAAGCAGAATTGGCTACAGTATGCATTGTACATGTCTATTTTTCCATGATAGATGGGGGATGATATATGGGCTGGTGGAGTTTGAGTGCTAAGGCTGATTTTCAGTCCCAGTCCGGCCCTGCCTGAGACAGACACAATTGACAGGGCTCTGCCAGTCTCTGCAGTAAAGTGATGCCCCAGGGCACAAAGTACACAGTTTCTGTATATTCTTGATGGTGAAGTTGACATTGATAAACTGTGTTTAAAAAAAATCCTTTGCTAACAGATACTTAGTAATACAGTATAAATACAGATGAGCCATGCTAAGCCCCAGAGCTGGTATTTGGATACCACAGTGTAAAGCATGTGCTGTTACTGTGATTATGCAAAACCAAGCACAATAAATATGGAAATAACGCAGCTCTTACAGTTGTCAGGTGCAAAACCTATCTCTGCAGTGTACAATTCAAATGAGCCATAACCCTTTAAAGACCAGACTAGTTTGGGCCATACATAAGTTTTGCCTATGCTATTGTGGTAACCCAGGGGTTGCTAGGTGGATCTTGCTGAGGCAGGGATTGGTGTTCCGCTAAGCACTTGTCACAGGGCCTGGTATGTGCCCTCCCTGGGTCCCAGACACACACCTGTTAGAAGGTTATAGGTTTAGTCCATGCACTGTGTAGTAGTGAAGTCCAGGATATCTTAAAGGGAACCAATCACCTAAAAAACGCCTGTAACGCTACGGGAATCTGCTGTAGCAGCAGCCAGCACACTTCCCAAACATGCTTTTACACCTCCCGTCCCTGGAATGTACAACCTGAAAACTTACTTTACAAACTTGGCGCCCCGTATGTAAATTGCCCCCAAGTAGTCATCTGGGCGGTAAGCCGTGGCAAGAAGTCACTGTCCCCTGGGCGTTCCGGAGCAGTAATCACGCCCCTCTGGGCGTGATTAGCCTGCATAATTGTGGCGACGTCACCGTACTGCGCCGATATCCAGCAATGAGTTTGAGGCTTTCTGCACCTGCGCAGTAGGGTTCGGAGTGGACCTGCTCTACTGCGCAGGTGCCGCACAGCAAGAATGTAGGCTACTGACACTAGGGACAGCGCGCCTCTCGGTGACGTTGCCCAGAGGGGCGTGATTACCACTCCGGATTGCCCAGTGGACAGCGAGTGCTTGCCGCGGCTCACCGCCCAGATGACTACTTGGGGGCAATTTACATACAGAGCGCCAAGTTTACAAAGTAAGTTTTCAGGTTGTACATTCCAGGGACAGGGGTGTAAAAGCATATTTGGGAAGTGTGCTGGGTGATGCTACAGCACATTCCAATAGCCTTACAGGCTTTTTGTTTTCAAAAGTTTTGAGAGCGTAGATACTTCAGTTGCAAAAGTTTCTTTAGTAGGTTTTAGATAGAAGACTTGCAAAATAGATAGGGGGCTACCAGGAGGACCTGTTTAGGCAGTTCAGAACTCTATCAGGGTGACTTTAGGGCTTGAGACTTGATAGAAGAATGCCCATACTCACGGTTTGAGAATACCACATATTGCCGGCAGAGATCACAGAGTTTCAGATCCAGAAATACAGGTCCCGGGCTTGTACAACTGCATGATGCTAATCCCTCGAGATTACCCAAGGCGATCAAGCAGTATCAGGGGGGTACTTCGGCTTTGAGTGCAACATGCTGGGGACAGTTCTGGTCAGCTGAAAAACTTACTGAGAAAATACTTAAAAGGAACAATAAGTCATCCCAAATGTAGACAGGCAGCTGAACCCCTTAATGGTAGCTGCCCCTCTTTAGGGTTTTAGCAGGGCATAATCCTGTAGGCAGGATATTGGCCAAGCCTGGGCCAGTTCCCCATTGGTGGAAAAATTGTGAGGCAACTCTATGTCCCATTGGTGGGAACCCTCTAGAATTATCCCAAGATAGGCTAGAGAGTGGGACATCACATAACATTTCATTAACCCTAATAGGCTCTTAATGCGCTGTAAATAAAACAAGCTAATGCACAGTAGTGGCATCTTGTGGCCAAAAGTGAATACTATAGGTCTGAACATACAACACAGAAAATCCTAGTACAATGGTGTTAAGGAGTACAAAGAATCCTTTAGAAAATACCTCAGTTCCCTCCTCATTTTTTATTTAACTGTATAGGAAAAAGTCTACTACACTTTCCAGGATCAGTAAAAAACATACACCATGCAGCATATACTTTTTAATAGCAGGCACTAGCCGGTATATGCCTATTCAGTAGCATAGCTCATTGGGGAATATCCTGGTTCTATAAAATAACATAAAAAATGATACTTTACATTATATGGTGGGAAAAAGGGGTAGCAAATGAAGTTTAACCTCAGATGGGAAAGGACACCAAACTGAATTTTCTGCCCCCAGTGAAGGGAAACTTAGCCGTAATAATGTAATATCCTGTGTGAGTAGTGCATTTTTGATGCTGCAATAAGCAAAGTTTATGATTTACCATATATAGTAACCCGCACTTCTCAAGACCAGGAACTTCAAAGGTAAAAACATTAATGTTGTTCTGCTGCTTTCATTTGTAGAAACTTGTTTTCATGCCTGTCATTGTATTGTTTGTATAGATACTTTTTTCTTGTCTGGTTTAGTACATTGTTCACATGCATAAGTTTGCACTTAGGCAGTGGTGCCTGCTTTTTTATGTCACTTATAGTTGACACTTGAAAATGGAGTGACCATTAGAGATGAGCGAACCGGGTTCGGGTTCGAGTCGATCCGAACCCAAACGTTCAGCATTTGATAAGCTGGGGCTGCTGAACTTGGATAAAGCTGTAAGATTGTCTGGAAAACATGGATACAGCCAATGACTATATCCATGATTTCCACATAGCCTTAGGGCTTTATCCAAGTTCAGCAGCCGCCGCTAATCAAATGCCGAAAGTTCGGGTTCGGATCGACTCGAGCATGCTCTAGGTTCGCTCATCTCTAGTGACCATACATGCAGAGTCATTGTGCAAAAAAAATTAAATAAATGTATTCGCTGATTCTATATATTACCATCATGCTTCTGATGGTAGTGTCCCAGTGATCATATCCTCACCATTATGGTTTCCTGTGAATATCATTTTGTTTAACTTTCATTGTCTGATGTATTAAGTCATTAAGCCAGCCTTCCCCACTACATCACAGGGCCGCGTTGTTGCCGCAGGTTAAAGGTCTCAGACCGTGCCACCACGGCCTCCGCCTCCGGCCAGACGCTGGGTAAGTGGCTGCTGCGCAGTCTGAGGCCTCTAACCTGCTGCCGCTGCCAGTGGAGGGGGGCCGCTTACCCGGCGTCTGGCCGGAGGAGGATGATCTCCACCGCTGCCCTCAGCTTCCACAGCCCGCAGCCGCTGGTTAAAGGCCTCAGGGTCGCAGCCGTAAGTGAAGGAGGGGAATGTGGACGGGAATTCCAGGAGCACTGGTAGCAGACAGCCCATTGGCTGCCTGCCTTGTCAATCACCGCCACGCTGTTCCCGGCCTCCCACGCTAGTGACGTCACTCACTTGCAGCAGGGAGAGGAGGAGCTGTACTACCTATGTCTGTTTCCCGGGGGGGGGGTTACTACCTATTTCTGTCTCCTAGGGGGGGGTTACTACCTCTGTCTGTCTCTTGGGGAGGGGGGGGTAGCTGCAGGGGGGTTTAATACCTATTTTTGTTTTGGGAGGGGGTTACTACCTACTGGGGTCTTACCTAATGTATAGATACTTATACTGAATGGGAGCAGAGAAGGGCCTTACTACTATTGTGGATGCCCAGATGAGGGCCTAACTAGTCTTTTGGGGCACATAGGGGACGCAGCTACTCTATTGGGGACACAGAGGGTCTTGACGTCTATATGGATGCACATAGAAGGGCTTTTTAGTTTACTGGGGGACATAGGAGAACTAGCACCTCTATTGGAGCACAGAGGGGACCCAACTACTATGGATGGATGCACAGAGGGGGGCTAAGTAATATATGGGAACACAGAGGAGGTCTATACTGTATGTCTCACAGACTCTGGTGATGAGTTGTGTCTGGTAAAAGATGGCGGTGCCATATGGAGAAGAAAGGGAAAAGTGAGCACCTACAACCAAAGAAGACGTCACCTGTGAGTCATTAGTGACTGCACTGTAATCACTTAGATAGTGTGCAGAGCCTGTGTCCTGTTGGTGTCTACCTCTAAATGGGTCAGTGTGTGGGGGGATGATACTGTTATTTGTAAAGTGGATGTTATTTAGTAATGATATGGGGAGGGTAATGGTGGTGGTGGTGAAGGTGTGATAATATTTGTTTTTTATATGCTGGTATTATTTGTCTTGGTATACAGATTTTTAGTAATGGTATGGTGGTATTAATTACTATGGTGGTAATGGTTGTGGTCACTGTGAGGTGATAATATCTATCTCTTATACACAGATGATACCATGATACTATGGTGAACTGTGTACAGTATGGTGATATTATGGTAACGTTTTTATATATATATATATATATATATATATATATATATATATATATATATAAATGTATATTGGGGATGGTCCGAACCTGCCGACAGCGGAACCCAAACCTCGGCAGGTTCGGACCATCCCTAATATATATATATATATATATATATATATATATATATATATATATATATAATTTATTTTTTTTTTTTTCCTATCCCATATTAGTGCTGTCCTGGAGTCACTTCCACACACTGAGCCCCTACAGAACTATATATACTGATCTCTCGCAAAGCATCCGGTGTACAATAGGATCCTCCAACTACAATAGCTGCAAACATTACAACTCCCAGCATTTACTGACAGTCTCCAGTCCTCAAGATATGTTGGGAGTTGTAGTATATATGATACATATGATAACAGCTGGCTCTGTAGAGAATTATTGTTGGACCTTTCGGGATTATGCTTATAACAGGATAAGAACCATAGGGGCAATTTAAATGATAATTATAGCACTGGTATCAGGGTCACCAGGTGCACAGCATGGTACCTTAAGGTACCATGCTGCACTCCTGGAGCTAAGTCCCCTTTAATCCAATAGAAATACAGTACATACCAAAAGTTTGGACGCACTTTCTCATTCAAAAGAGTTTTCTGTATTTTCATGATTATGAAAATTGTAGATTGTAGCGGCATGATATTCCATCCGGTTTATGTTTAGTTGGACCATCATTTAATTTTCAACAGGACAGTGACCCCAAACACGCCTCCAGGCTGTGTAAGGGCTATTTGACCAAGAAGGGGAGTGATGGGGTGCTACGCCAGATGACCTGGCCTCCACAGTCACCAGACCTGACCCCAATCGAGATGGTTTGGGGTGAGCTGGACTGCAGAGTGAAGGCAAAAGGGCCAACAAGTGCTAAGCATCTCTGGGAACTCCTTCAAGACTGTTGGAAGACCCTTTCAGGTGACTACCGCTTGAAGCTCATCAAGAGAATGCCAAGAGTGTGCAAAGCAGGAATCAAAGCAAAAGGCGGCTACTTTGAAGAACCTAGAATATAAGACACACTTTTTTAGGTATACACAGTAATACCACGCGTTAATTCATAGTTTTGATACCTTCAGTGTGAATCTACAATTTGAATAGTTATGAAAATACAGAAAACTCTTTGAATGAGAAGATGTCTGTATGATGGTCTGGACTGTATATCTTGGGATAGCTCTCATAAGATACTGTAAAGCATGTGAGAGAGCACTAGGGTTAAGGGGTACTCGGGCTTTAAACATCTCGTCCAGAGGGGAGCTGTTCCCATATTGGTGTGATGTCATGATGGCTCTGATGCAGGGTTGGGGGTTCCTGATGGGACTTGTACTTCTTAATTAGAGTATTGGGCCAGGCAGTCACAAGGGCTGTGCCTGGCTGGGGACAGTGGCCCCAATACTAGATTTCTGTGGCGCGTGTGGCATCTACCTTGCCCGCTCTGAGGAAGGAGGGTAATAATAGGTAAGGGTAAGCGTGGTCAAGGGCCAGTGCTGTGTGCTTGCCCCCCAAGCTAAAATTTGCAAGCCAGCCCCTGGTCATTCATGTAGCTTCCCAGCGAGAGACAGGTAAGGGTTAACCAGCAAGTTGTAGTGTAAACAATGCAGTATCCATAGCTATAATATCATGTTAGGATATACTATGCAGCTTCCTTATAGCAGATGTCACTTGTTGTGTATTGTTGTAACTTTGTACAAACACCTAGATACAGTCTGCTTATGGGCCCCATACCACCAACCACTTAGGGACCCTCCCCTTCTGCCAAAAATAAGACTCCAAACATGACTTTCTTTGCTGGGTGGTAACCAGACACAGCTTTTATTTGAAAGAATTAGTAAAATATATTAACAGGCACACAGTGCCGAACTCTATAAATACCAATCGGGCACACAGTGCCGAACTCTATAAATACCAAACAGGCACACAGTGCCGAACTCTATAAATACCAAACAGGCACACAGTGCCGAACTCTATAAATACCAAACAGGCACACAGTGCCGAACTCTATAAATACAAAACAGGCACACAGTGCCGAACTCTATAAATACAAAACGGGCACACAGTGCCGAACTCTATAAATACCAAACAGGCACACAGTGCCAAACTCTATAAATACCAAACAGGCACACAGTGCCGAACTCTATAAATACCAATCAGGCACACAGTGCCGAACTCTATAAATACCAAACAGGCACACAGTGCCGAACTCTACAAACACAAAACGGGCACACAGTGCCGAACTCTATAAATACCAAACGGGCACACACTGCCGAACCCTATAAATGCCAAATGGGCACACAGTGCCGAACTCTATAAATACCAATCAGGCACACAGTGCCGAACTCTATAAATACAAAACGGGCACACAGTGCTTAACTCTATAGATGCCAATAGGGCACACACTGCCGAACTCTATAAATACAAAACGGGCACACAGTGCCGAACTCTATAAATACCAAACAGGCACACAGTGCCGAACTCTATAAATACAAAACGGGCACACAGTGCCGAACTCTATAAATACCAAACAGGCACACAGTGCCGAACTCTATAAATACCAAACGGGCACACAGTGCTTAACTCTATAGATGCCAAACGGGCACACACTGCCGAACTCTATAAATACAAAACGGGCACACAGTGCCGAACTCTATAAATACCAAACAGGCACACAGTGCCGAACTCTATAAATACAAAACGGGCACACAGTGCCGAACTCTATAAATACCAAACAGGCACACAGTGCCAAACTCTATAAATACAAAACGGGCACACAGTGCCGAACTCTATAAATACCAAACAGGCACACAGTGCCGAACTCTATAAATACAAAACGGGCACACAGTGTCGAACTCTATAAATACAAAATGGGCACACAGTGCCGAACTCTATAAATACAAAACGGGCACACGGTGCCGAACTCTATAAATACCAAACGGGCACACAGTGCCGAACTCTATAAATACAAAACGGCAACACAGTGCCGAACTCTTTAAATACCAATCAGGCACACAGTGCTGAACTCTATAAATACAAAACGGGCACACAGTGCCGAACTCTACAAACACAAAACGGGCACACAGTGCCGAACTCTATAAATGCCAAACGGGCACACACTGCCGAACCCTATAAATGCCAAATGGGCACACAGTGCCGAACTCTATAAATACCAATCAAGCACACAGTGCCGAACTCTATAAATACCAATCAAGCACACACTGCCGAACTCTATAAATACCAATCAAGCACACAGTGCCGAACTCTATAAATGCCAAACGGACACACAGTGCTTAACTCTATAGATGCCAAACGGGCACACACTGCCGAACTCTATAAATAACAAATGGGCACACAGTTCCCAACTCTATAAATAACAAACGGGCACACAGTGCTAGACTCTGGAGAGAGGTAGTAAGGGCCATGCTACTGCAGACTCCTACCTCTCAAGACCGCCTTACACCCCTCAGCTGCTTCGCAGGTTACACTCTGCCAGCTGTGACTACATACACTGTAAACACAAAGCCAAAAACCAATATAAACACCAGGGAGGGAGGGAAACTGGCTGAACCACTGTGTACTTGGAGCAGAATGACTGGGAGGTTGAAGAGAGGCTATTAGCTAAATAGCCAGGGAGTAGGTAAAGATGAAGAGAACAACACTGGCATATGGATGACAGGCCCCAGGACCACTACCCAGAGGATACACGGTGCCAGCAATGAGAATTAACCCCTTCACTCCCTGACCCTGCAGTAGTTCTGGCAGAAAAACAAAGACAGAAGGTCTTCCAAGATCTGCATAGTGTAGTACCTGGTGACACCCTAATGACAATGCCAAAATTGTCTCCCGCAAAGCCAAGGCTAGTGGATAACCCACTTCTTTACCGAGGAGTTTTCAGCACTTTATGGGCAGCTGGGGCACCACCACTTCAAAAATTAGGGACGAACCATGGCCAAGCACTGAATCCTGGATATCATTGTATGGGTCAGACACCCAGTTTCAGAGGCATATCCAGGTTCATGTCTATAAACACACACATATATGTCATGTGTAATATGTGTTATGTAGTGAATAAATGAGGCAGCACAGAGGGTGCAGGGGCACAAGGTGGAAAAAATAACCCCATACTCCCTTGTGTACTTCATGCTCAGTTTGGAAGTTGAGCTTGGCAATGTCCCCTTAAATATCTTTATCGTGGTTTCCTGTTACAGAGTCGTCTTGTGCAGAAATTTCTAGTTTCATCAGATAAAGGAGCACACACAACAGGACGTATCATTTATCTGTGCTCTCAGGAATGTGTTCACCGGGCACCGATTCACACTATAGTCACTGTTATTCTATGGAGAACACTGTAATCCAGTTCTTCCTGCTTTAGGCTATGTTCACATGCTGTATAAACAACAGCTGTTATATGTCACTCAAAACAACAGCCGTTGTTTTAAATGCAAATTGCATTGAAGTCTAAGGACAACGGCCGGAAATAATTGATATGATCATTATTTCTTTGTCTGTAGCACACAGCTGTTGTTCAAAACATTGCGTGAACAACAGCTGCTGTTTGCATTGACTTCTATGCAAATCATTTCATTATGAAAAGAACGGCCATTGTGTACCGAGCACTGACCAGGGTTGAAGCATTAGAGGTGGGCCGGCCCGCCCCCAGTGGAAGGAAACCCCCGCCCTCTATGACGCGGCTCTATTCTAATCAATCGCCCGGGACGGTGCTTGGTAAGAGACTGGCACCATAGGTGGGAACAAGGCTGTGGTTCAAAAAAAGACCGTGGCACTGCCTTCCCCGCGCCGGCACCATTCTATTTATGTGTAAAACTATTCTATTTATGTGTAAAACTTAAAGAGAACCAATCACCTAAATATAACTGTCCCTATTATGAAAGTACATCTCTCCCTAAGTCTATTCATGAAGTCTGTATCTTTATACTTTACCTGATCCTCTGTTCCCTGGCTGTTCCAGTGGGTGCCGCCATCTTGATGACGTCACTTGCGTTCCAGCGGTGCGTTCCAGCGTGACGTCATCAAGATGGCGGCGCCGCCGGAACAGCCAGGGAAGTATACTGCAAAGGCAGTCTGTATCTTCATTCATGAGGATACAGACTGCATTTGCAGTCTGTAGCTTTATACTTTACCTATCCTCTGCTTCAGTGCCGCAAGGCCGGGCCTTGCGTTCCACCGCTGGAATGCAAGTGACGTAATAAAGATGGCGGCGCCGGCCTTCCACCGAAGAAGAGGATTAGGTCAAGTATAAGATACACACTGCAGAGGCAGTCTGTATCTTCATAAATAGATTAGAGAAGAGGGACTTTAGATAATACACAGCGATCTTGCGCTGTATAGCGTGAGATCACTGTGTATTAACAGAGTGGCAGGCAAAGGATCATGGGAACCTTTTTTCCTGTCACTCTGCATGACGGGAGTTTCCTGTCTCGCGCCGGCTCTTTTGAAAAGAGCCGGATCGAGACAGGAAAGTAAAAAGGGAATAATTCAAAAACGTGGCAATAAAAATAATGGATTATATTTGCAAATGTCAATAAAATTATGATTTGCATCTAATTAGGGAATAAAAATTTTTTATCTTTCGTCCATGATTGGTTCTCTTTAACCTCTTGCCGCAAAATGACGTTTGGGGAACGTCATGTAAAACAAGTAGTTCCCGCAACATGACGTTCCCCAAACGTCATGCTTTCCCTGCCTCCCCCCGCTGTCCCTGACGGTGATCGGGCAGCGGGAGGAGGCTATGTCACATAGCATCCTCCCGCTGCATCTGCCCGGAGGGTAGCCATGCTCCCCGCGGGCAGTTAACCCCATAAACGCCGCGGTCAATGCGACCGCAGCGTCTATGGGGGAGATTTGAGTTCCCCCGCCGATCGGGCGGCGGGAGGAGGCTACAGAACGTTGCCTCCTCCCGCCGCCACATCTGATGTGTCCCCCGGCCCCCCCCTCATCCCCCGAAACCGGCGGATCGCCACTATTACCGTTATAGCGGCGATCCGCCGGTAACGGGTATTACCGGCGCCGCCGATCGCTTTCATCTCCCCCCACCGTGAATCCACGGTGGGGGGAGATGAAAATGTATAAATCAGACCCCAGATCAGCCCCCCTAGTGCTCCGATCGCTAACCCTCCCCTCCCCGGGCGGCCATCACATCCAAGATGGCCACCCCCATCCCTGCGAACAAACGATGGCAGTGATCGGGGACCCCCCCATGTGGTCCCGGAGCAGGCGATCAGCGGTATATACTATATACCGCTGATCGCCTGTTCCCAGTGCAAAAAAGCACTTTTTATCCCCTGTCACCATAAATCATTGGTGACAGGGGATAAAAAGTTTTAGTGTGTGGCCCCCCCAAGTCGCCCCCCACCCCCCCTGTCACCCCCGTCCCCCAGTCACCCCCCCTTCCCCATATACATTACCTGATCCTGGAGCTCCTTCCTTTTCGGTGTCCTGGCTGGTTATGAAGTGCGCATGCGCTTCACAACCAGCCAGCTCTGAAAATTTAAAGTGACAGAGACCAATTTGGTAATACAGTGAAAATGAATGTATAAAGTACAAAAAGTGAAAAACATACAAAAAAATAAAACACACACTTTTTATTATAGTAATAATTGCAGTTTACTCCCAAATTACCCCTAACCCCCCCAGATTACCCGTCACCACCGCAGGTTGCCCATATCCGCCCCAGGTTGCCCGTAATCACGCCAGATTGCACGTAATCACCGCACGTTGCCCATAACCACCGCACGTTGCCCATAACCACCGCACGTTGCCCCTAACCACCGCACATGGCCCCTAACCAACGCACGTCGCCCCTAACCACCGCACGTCGCCCCTAACCACCGCACGTTGCCCCTAACCACCGCACGTTGCCTCTAACCACCGCACGATGCCTATAACCACCGCACTTTGCCCCTAACCACCGCACATTGCCTATAACCACCGCACGTTGCCTGTAACCACCACATGTTGACCGTAACCACCCCGAATTGCCAGTGACCCCCTCCAGATGGTGCGTAATCAGCCCCGATTGCCCGTAACCCCCCAGATTGCACGTAACCACCGCATGTTGCTTCTGACCACCGTACGTTGCCTCTGACCACCGCACGTTGCCTCTGACCACCGCACGTTGCCTATAACCACCGCTCTTTGCCTATAACCACCGCACGTTGCCTATAACCACCCCAAATTGCCAGTGACCCTCTCCAGATTTCCCGTAACCACGCCAGATTGCCTGTAACGACCCCAAATTACAGGTACCCATCCCAGATTACCTATAAGCACTTCAGTTTATCCGTAACCACCCCACGTTGCCCGTTACCACCCCACGTTGCCCGTAACACCCCACGTTGCCCGTAACCACCCCAGATTGTCTGTAACCACCGCAGGTTGCCCATAACCACCGCAGGTTGCCCATAACCACACCAGGTTGCCCATAACCACACCAGGTTGCCCGTGACCACCCCAGGTTGCCCGTGACCACCCCAGGTTGCCCGTGACCACCCCACATTACCTGTAATCTCAATTTTTATTGTATTTTAGTAACTGCGCTATTCTAATAACTATTTCTAGCTGCGGTTTTGCTCCAGCAAATTGGCACTCCCTTCCTTCTGAGCCCTGCTGTGTGCCCATACTGTGGTTTATGCCCACATAGGGGGTACCGTTTTACTCAGAAGAAGCTGCGTTACAGATTTTGGGGTACGTTTTTCTCCCATTCCTCGTGAAATTAAGAAATTTTTAACTAAACAAACATATTATTAGAAAAATTGGAGTTTTTCATTTTTACTGTCTTATTTTGAATACTTTCCTCTAATACCTGTGGGGTCAAACCGCTCACTGCACCCCAAGATGAATTCTTTCAGGGGTTTACTTTCCTAAATGGGGTGACCTTTGGGGGAGTTCTATTCTGCTGGCACTACAGAGGCGCTGCAAACGCACCTGGCGCTCAGAAACTTCTTCGGAAAAATCTGCACTGAAAATGCTAATTGGCGCTCCTTCCCTTCTGAGCCCGGCTGGGTGCCCATACAGTGGTTTATGCCCACATATGGGGTACCGTTGTACTCAGGAGAACCTGCGTTACAGATTTGGGCATGCAGCTTCTCCCCTGTTCCTAGTGAAATTGACAAATTTCAAACTAAACGAATATATTATTGGAAAAATTCTAGTTTTTAAATTTTACTGTCTTATTTTGAATACTTTCCTCTAATACCTGTGGTGTCAAAATGGTCACCACACCCCAAGATGAATTCTTTGAGGGATGTACTTTCAAAAATGGGGTGACTTTTGGGGGGGGGTTCTATTCTGCTGACACTACAGGGGCGCTGCAAACGCACTTGGCGCTCAGAAACTTCTTCGGAAAAATCTGCACTGAAAATGCTAATTGGCGCTCCTTCCCTTCTGAGCCCGCCTGGGTGCCCATACAGTGGTTTATGCCCACATATGGGGAACAGTTCTACTCAGGAGAACCTGCGTTACAGATTTGGGCATGCAGCTTCTCCCCTGTTCCTAGTGAAATTGAGAAATTTCAAACTAAACGAACATATTATTGGAAAAATTCTAGTTTTTCAATTTTACTGTCTTATTTTGAATACTTTCCTCTAATACCTGTGGGGTCAAAATGGTCACCACACCCCAAGATGAATTCTTTGAGGGGTGTACTTTCCAAAATGGGGTGACTTTTGGGGGGTTCTCTTCTGCGGACACTACAGGGGCGCTGCAAACGCACCTGGCGCTCAGAAACTACTTCAGCAAAATCTGAACTGAAAATGCTTATTGGCGCTCCCTTCCTTCTGAGCCCTCCTGTGTGGCCATACAGTGGTTTATGCCCACATATTGGGTACCGTTGTACTCAGGAGAACCTGCGTTACAAATTTTGGGGTGCGGATTCTCTCATGTTCCTTGTGAAATTGAGAAATTTCAAACTAAACGAACATATTGTTGGAAAAATTCAAGTTTTTCATTTTTACTGTCTAATTTTAAATACTTTCCTCTAATACCTGTGGGGTCAAAATGGTCACCACACTCCAAGATGAATTCTGTGAGGGGTGTACTTTCCAAAATAGGGTGACTTTTGGGGGGTTTCTCTTCTGCGGACACTACAGGGGCTCTGCAAACGGACCTGGCGCTCAGAAACTTCTTCAGCAAAATCTGCATTAAAAAAGCTAATTGGCGCTCCTTTTCTTCTGAGCCCCGCTGTGTGCCCATACAGTGGTTTATGCCCACATATGGGGTACCGTTGTATTCAGGAGAACCTTCTTTACAAATTTTGAGGTACTTTTTTTCTCTTGTTCCTCGTGAAATTGAGAAATTTCAAACTAAACAAACATATTATTGGAAAAATTTGTGTTTTTCATTTTTACTGTCTAATTTTGAATACTTTCCTCTAATGCCTGTGGGGTCAAAATGCTCATCCTACCCAAAGATGAAACCTTTGAGGGGTGTACTTTCGAAAATGGGGTGACTTTTGGGGGGATTCTATTCTGCGGACACTACAGGGGCTCTGCAAATGCACCTGGCGCTCAGAAACTTCTTTAGCAAAATCTGCATTAAAAAAGCTAATTGGCGCTCCTTCCCTTCTGAGCCCGGCTGTGTGCCCATACAGTGGTTTACGCCCACATCTGGGGTACCGTTGTATTCAGGAGAACCTGCGTTACAAATTTTGGCATGCTTTTTTTCTCATGTTCCTTTTGAAAATGAGAAACTTTAATCTAAACGTATATATTATTTGAAAATTTAAATTTTCGTTTTTTTTACGGCCTAATTGTGAATAATTTCCTCCAGCCCCTGTAGGGTTAAAATGCTCATTATACCCCTAGATTAATTCTTTAAGGTGTCTAGTTTCCAAAATGGGGTCACTTATGGGGGTTTCCAGTATACAAGCCTTCTAAATCCATTTAAAAAAAGAACTGGTCCCTAAAAAAAATCAGTTTTGGAAATTTTCACAAAATGTGATAATTTGCTAATAAATTTCTAAGCCCCGTAACACCCTAAAAAAGTAAAACATGTTTCCCAAATTATGCCAGAATAAAGAGGACATATTGGTAATGTGATTTAGTAACTAATTTATGTGCTGTGACTTCCTTTTTTAGAAGCAGAGAATTTCAGAAGTTCATAAAATGCAAAATTTTCAAATTTTTTATGATATTTTGATGTTTTTCACAAAAAATACACAAAGTAGTGACCAAATTTTGCTACTAATATAAAGTGTCATATGTGACGAAAAAACAATCTCAGAATCACTAGCATACGTTAAAGCATCACTGAGCTATAAGCGCAAAAAGTGAAACAGGTCAGATTTTGAAAAATGAGCCTGGTCATTAAGGCCAAAACAGGCTTTAGAGGCAAGGGGTTAAAGGGGAAGTGCGGCGTTTAACATTTATTCACTAAATAACACACATTGTAATGTGTGTTATTTAAGTGAATGGCCCCCTTCCCCGTGTGCCCCCACCCCAGAAGTGTGGTGCATTATGCTCACCGACCCCGGCTGCCATCTTGGGTTGACGACATCATCTTCGGGAGGCCAACCAAACCGCTTCAGCCGTCCCTCATGCCGGCCCCTCTCTGCTGCGTCATCAGCTGCTCAGCCGCGGTTGGCTGAGCATAACTGTGCTCAGCCAATCGCGGCTGAGAAGCTGATGACGCGGCAGAGTGGGGCCAGCATGAGGGACGGCTGGAGTGCTCCGAAGATGACGTCATCAACCCAAGATGGCGGCCGGGGTCGACAGCAATTCAGTAAGTATAATGCACCACACTTCCGGGGTAGGGGGAACATGGGGAAGGGGGTCATTCACTTAAATAACACACATTACAAAGTTGTATAACTTTGTAATGTGTGTTGTTTAGTGAATAAATGTTAAATGCCGCACTACCCCTTTAAAGGGGTACTCCTGTGTTGATTAAAAAAAACAATCAATCAATCATAAACATAGTTTTCACACTTACCATCCCTCCAGAGTCTGTCTCCGTTTGAATTTCCCACTGTTTGCAGGTCCCTGAAGCTCCAGTTTGTGTCTTCATTTTTCTTCACTTCCTGGTTTGGGCTTTCCCATGATGCACTTTGTCTCATGTGATGTCTAACTGACTCTGTAAAACTGTTATATGGTTTACATCTTGCTCAGCCAATCAGAGCTGAGCAACCTGAGTCATCTGACAAAGGGAGGCTGGCCTAACAGGGCTTAGACCGCCTCCCTCTTAATGATGTCATTGTCACAAAATGGCTGCCTAAGAAAAGCCTGGGGTCAACAGTTATTAGGTAAGAATGAGTTTACTTCACTTCCTGGTGGGGGTTGAGGGGGTAAGAGATAGGGAAGAGGGGCAGATAGGTCATTAAAGCATTTTACAAAGCTATATAACTTTGTAATGTGTTTCAATTACTGGGAAAAAGTTTTTCACTTGAGTACCCCTTTAACGTGAATGTACTGATGGTACATTGGCGTTAAAGTACTATAAGGAACATATGTGAAGGTGATGAAATGTGATCCTTCTTGCATATTGGACTAAGCTTCTTTTCACTGATGTTTTTTTGTTCTTTTCTTTTTACTGATGGTACATTCACTTTAAAATGATATTTTCAGCCCGCTAACTCCTATGGATTAAAAAAAAAGACTTGTGCATTGAGCTTGCTGGGAGTCATACAGTTGCATGTGCAATTATACTGTACTGACCAGCATGGACTGTGTCTCTTAATGCTGGATCTGAAGCTTGGGGGGAGCTGATCTTTGGAGGTATACTTTAAAGCTATGTTTCCCACACAGTATTTTTGCCACCAAAACCAGGAGTGGATTAAAAACACAAAAGGGCTATGTTCACACACTGGTAAAATTGAGTGGATGGCTGCCATTTAATGGAAAATAATTATAGTTATTTTAAAACAATGGCCACTGTATTTTTATTTGCCATTAAAAGATGGCCATCCACTTAATTTCAACTGTGCTTTCTGTGTTTTCAATCCACTCCTGGTTTTGGTTGCAAAAATACTATGTGGGAACATAGCCTAATGGGTTCACCTACTTTCTAAAGAGCCTTTTATGACTTCACAGAATACTCCAGCCAATGAATTTGCACAAGGCCATTGCATAATGACAATCAGAATCCGACTCCAGTGACACAATTTTCTGCTTGAGTCAATGGGCGTAAATGTGTGTCACTCATACAGCGATCAGGACATCCTGTGTTGTAAGATGCTATTACGCACACTGTTCCACACAGGATCTTCATCAGCAGGACAAACTCCGAACCTAGTTACTGAGGATGATGAGCCTGATTCTTTCACACAGGTATTATTATCCCAGCTCTATAATCATACAGCCAGCAGGCAGCGATGGCCCAGAATGAACCTGCTCAGGTGATGTTCTGCTAAGGCATCATGGGATAGGCAGCAAAACACAGAAGAAGGGATCTAAAATTCATGATAGAATCTGATCAGAAGCAGAGAGGTTGCTGGATTGTAAGTCAGTATAGTGTAAGGATAGGGATGTGCAACCAGCAGTAGTTATGTATAGTAACTATCCACAACATATGACTACTGAAAATACTTAGATGAGTTGTATTGTTTGAACAATCACATCATTGATAATTAAAGGGGTACTCCAGCGTGGGAGCAGTTTTTCGCTGGGATTCCAGCGGCGGGTCCCGCATCGCGGAGCTCCGGTGCCCGGTTCCGGGTGTCTGACGCGGGCCTGAGTCGTGACGTCTAAGGTCCGCTTAGCCACTCAGTGAAGGAGGCGGGATCCGTTTCAAGTCCAATCAGATCCCGCCTCCTTCACTGAGTGGCTGAGCGGACCTGAGACGTCACGTCTTGGGCCCGTGTCAGACACCCAGCAGCGGTCAGGAACCGGGCACCGGAGCGCCGGAATGCGGGACCCGTCGCTGGAACCAGGGAGGTGAGTGGACGTCTTTTCCCTCGGCCACCTCCTCCCCGGTCCCAGCACAAAAGTGCCCCCCAGCTGGAGTACCCCTTTAACTCATTTTATGGTGCGTTTACACAGATAGATTTATCTGACAGATTTTTAAGCCAAAGCCAGGATCAGACTATAAACAGGAAACATGTCATAAAGGAAAGACTGAGATTTTTCCCCTTTTCAAATTCATTCCTGGCTTTGGCTTCCAAAATCTGCCAGATAAATCTGTCTGTGTAAACGCACCATTACACTGTCCAGCTACAAAGAACCCAGCTGTAGTTTGAAGGAAAACCTGGCAGTAAGTGTTTGATTTCATTGCTGCACCAGTAAAGTGTCCCTTTGTAATAGCGCTACAAAAACATGGCCACTTTTCCCCTCTCTTATCTCCAGTCTGGGTGGGTTTTCAAACTCAGTTCCATTATAGTAAATAGAGCTTAATTGCAAACCACAACTGAACTAGAGACAACAGGGGGAAAAGTGGCCATGTTTTTGTAGCGATGGATAACCCCTTTAATCTAGTGAGTTGTCTTGTGAGATGCAGGACTGGCAAGGTCCCCCAGAATGTGGGATGCTTTATGTAACTGCTCTCTATTCTGGCTAAAAGTTAAAGATGAGGGGGAAGATTTATCAAAGGGTGTAAAATATAGACTGGTGCAAACTACCCACAGCAACCAATCACTGCTCAGCTTTAGGCAGTGCTGAAAGGAAAGCTGAGCTGTGATTGGTTGCTGTGGGCAGTTTGCACCAGTCTAAATTTTACACACTTTGATAAATCTCCCCCGAGGTTCCTAAAATAGGACCCCCCCCCCTCCCATTGAGTTGTGAACTGTATGAAAATAAGTTGTCTAAAGAGTACATCCCTATGTTCATTAGGATGCACCACAATATCACCACACAAGACCATTAGCTGTTCCTAAAAATTAAGGACAGGTGTTTATTTGTGCTGCATTGTTCCCAGACCCCTACTGAACATGATACAGCCACAGCACAGAAAATAGGATTGCATTGTAGTACACTGCATAGCAGGTGCTAGGGAGCAGTGATTTGCAGAAAAAAAAACAGTAAAAGGTCCTTCTGTGGTGGTCCACCGGGTAATGTTAATACTTGTGGTTGTGACAGCTCAGCTAGAGATGTAAGTGTTGTGACACCAGTGCTCGTCCAGCACACAGGTATGATGGTAGTACCTGCTTTGTGTTGTGGCTGGATGTAATCCCCAAATGGTCGGTCAACTGCCGAGTTGTGATGGGTCACTTGGGCTCTAGTCACGGTAGTTCTGAGTGGCAATTGACCCACCCGGACTATTGGTACCCGCACCCACAGAAAGAGGAAAAATAACTCAAGGTGTGCGGTTTGTGTGTATGGGAAAAGATGACAGAGTTCCAGTAATATAAAAATAGAATGGCTTTACTGTGCAGTCTTTCAGTAGTACAATACAATTTGGTAAAATTGATAGATCTTCACACAGACTTTAGTGCTTAACTTGTTTGTGCTTGAGGATGTGCCTGAACAAGTTGAAGAGTTGAGAGTAGAGTAGAGAAGAGTTTGCTGAGGGAGTCCTAACCCAATGTAGCTATGTACTCTGCTGAAACTTTAGAGAATACTAGTAGAGTGAGAAGTTACTTGTACCTGTGTATAGACGTTGGTCTGACCACCTTGTGCCCTACAGTGTTGAGTGTCCCGTCCTAATAGGGTGAAACAAGCCCCAGTCTTGGTGATCTGGGTGAAGCTAAGCTCCCAGGGGTGTCCCAGTTACCTGCACTGCGAGATAGAATACATAGACCTTCCTTGGTAGCTTTGTCCTATCTAGGCTATTTCCTCTTGTGTCTCAGGATACTGCCCTGCACTGCACTGGTTCACAGTGTGGGTCAGAATGTTCCTAGAATTTTCTCCCTTTTTAGTGTTTAACACTGCATAGTAGATAAAGTATAAGTAGTTAACGAACTGGTTGTCTCTAGCTGCATCTGGATACTTTGGGGTCCAAAACTCAACTCAACTCAACTGACTTTGGTCCCGGACAAGGCTCCTGGCAGAAGCCAGGCCCTGACTTGGCTACAGCAGGGATTCTACTCTGTGTCCTTCTCCCACGAGAATCCACCTAGAACTGAACTTACTTCCTCCACCAAGTAACTAACTTTTTACAGGGAGCTAAGTAATCTACGCTGTGAGTGGTGGGGATGAGTGTGCAGAAGAAAGGTAATAGGCTGAGAAAGAGCACCTCCTATAGGACAGCATGGAACACATGGTACATAGAAAACATTAACACATTAGGACCTTCAGCTGTGCTTGACATAGAAATACATAATACTGACATCTAGTGGTGAAACCTTAAAAATACCTTCATCACCACTTAACCTGGAGTGAGAAGCTTTTTGAGGGGTGCAAAGGAGAAACAAAAAGCACCCATGGTGGGACACCACATTTCATTTTAAGACTCATGCTGTCCCTGCAGACAGATCCCTATTTATTAGGATTTGCATATCCTTGCAGTATGCCTTTGTCCTTCCTGTAGTGCGAAAATCACTCCTAGTTTTGTGTAGGAGAGGACTGTATTGCACAAATGCAACTTTATAATGGTTACATGAACTCAGTTTATTTAATTGCTTGTGAATAGTCCGAATAATGACTATACTATTTATGTCACTTTTGCATGGTGAGCACTTACATAGTACAACTGCTAATTTATGCCATTATACTCTCCTCGAGAGGTCCCGCCACTGCAATCAGATATTCTACTACGATAAGTCTATATAGGAAATGAAGTGGTATTATACTCACAACAAAGAACAGAGCCTCAGCAATGCCTGGAGACTTTGCATGTGTTCTTTTAAGTCATTTACGCTTTGCTATTTCTTGTTCTATGCCCATTTTGCTTGTGCAGATCAAGCAGGGACACACAGACTGTGGCTGTGCTGATGTTTCTATTGGTTTGCTGAGTCAGGGTTTATTAAGGACAGAGCAGTAAGATCCCCATGTCTTTTATTTCACTGGGCAATGGATAAATGTAATGTATAAAACAGGTATAAATGATCACCTATGGCTAATGGCATAGGGAGTGGCTTTTTTGTGAATTCTCATAACGTACGGTATACATGCACTGGCAGCATTGGCTATTACAGATTTAAAATAGCCTTAAACTAAAATAATGTCTCATAACTCTGCCTCGCCTATGCTTTACACTACAGCTTCTCTTGTTAAGACTGGCCATAAGGTGTTAAGGTATATTCACATTTCGGAATCGGCAAAGAATTTCAAGCGGAGTTCACGCTGCTGACTCCAGTTAAGATTTTACCTGTCCCATTGATTAAATTGGATTTCTCAAGCACAATCCACCATCCACCCAAAGAATTGACATGTTACACTATGGACTGGTGGAATTTTAAGCAGAGTCCCCTACACAAACTCCGCTTGAAATTCCACGCCAATTTAGTAGAGAGAATATATTCTAAGGGTCAAACAGGGTGATGGAGGTTCACGCCAACTCAGCTCTCTCCCTGGAAGTGAAGTGCCAAGAGACAAGGCTGGTTTTAGGCCATATTAATATATAACATATATAATATTGTGGATTTGCAGGGTAGATTACATACTGCAAATCTGCAGCCACATAGATGGGGGTCTTCAAACAGAACCAAATGCACAAACATATAAGCAAGCAACAGATTGTAAAATTCAAAGCATGCTCACCATGTTGTGGAAAATCCACAGTATTAGTAAATCATAATTTGTAATCCACTGTGAAACTGCAGCACAATCCTGCCAGGATATGCCATCCATTTGTGATTGGTATGGGAATTCTTCCTTAGTCATCTATATCTCACCAAAAATGAACTCTTATTTTATATCAGTGAGCACAGTGCTCCACCTACTGGAGAAACAGAATATGAGAAACGGTGATCCATGTACAGTGAAACCTTGGATTACAAGCATAATTCGCTAGGGAAAGTGCTTGTAATTCAAATCACTCGTACAGAAAATTTGTTTTACAAACCCAAAAAGAAGGTACATAAGGTGTTCTGTTTAAATAAAGCAGAATAGGAGCAAAAAAGAATATTCCGCTCAGGCTACCGTTCACACTATTTATTGGTCCATAACGATAACGCGTTTCTAAGCTGTTTTAGTCCTGTGATTTGAGGAAGAAGCTTTCACGGCTTTCAAATACGTTATCGTTATGGACCAATAAATAGAGTGTGAACGGTAGCCTGTGCGGAATATCCTTTTTTGCTCCTATTCTGCTATTCCTTCCGAACCCCAGAGTGGTGGACGGTCTTGTGAAGTCCAAGTGTGTGTTTTCAAGGTTGTTGTGGCCCATACACAACCTTGTCAGGTGAGCAGGTCCTTTTGTGAGGATTGTTGTGACCCTTTCCAGAGTTTTATTACCCGATGAGGCGCTCGGCCCTTTCTTTTTTGGTTTCTTTGCATTCTGTTCAAATAAAGAACACTGCATCAGTATTAATCCGTTAACTCTCCCCTACACACAACTCCTCAGACGGCTGCAAACTTGCTGGTGCTAGGGTTGCTGTTACAAGAGCTGGCTGCCTGGAGCAGCTATGGGTGATGGTTTTAATTCAGGGGTCAGAGGGAAGCAGTGGTGACGGTAAGGGAAACTTTTCCAGGGCCACTTGGGCTTTGACAGTGAGGGGTGTGGCTTCTTGTGGGTGTGGTTTGTGGGGTGTGGCCTATTGCAGGTGTGGTTTGCGGAGGTGTGGCTTGTCATCAGTGTTATTCTATCTGAATTCTCCCTCTGTATTGTCCTCAATGGGAGCATAGTATATACCCTAGTATCAGGCTCCCAGCATATTACAGACAGACCTCAGTATCAGGCCCCCGGAATATTACAGACTCCAGTATCAGCCACCAGCATATTATAGCCCCCACTATCAGGCTCCCAGCACATTACAGACCCAATATCAAGTCTCCAGCATATTACACACCCCAGTATTAGGCCCCCAACATATTACAGACCCCAGTATCAGCCCCCTAGTATACAACACACCCCAGTATCAGCCACCAGCATATTATAACCCCCACCATCAGGCTCCCAGCATATTACAGACCCAATATCAAGTCTCCAGCATATTACACACCCCAGTATCAGGCCCCCAACATATTACAGACCCCACTATCAGCCCCATAGTAAATTACACACCCCAGTATCAGCCACCAGCATATTACAACCCCCACTTTCAGGCCCCCAGCATGTTACAGCCCCAGTATTAATGCTTGAGAAAGGCGGTGGAGACCGCAGAAACGTTGCATCAGACTCACTTTTGCCGTGTTGCACCTGTTATTTTGTTAACTTTGAAAATGGAATAAATCACTTTGTTTGATCTACAAGACGTGCTGTGGGAAATTCCTTGATATAACTAAGTGGTTCCTGGTCACAGCCGTCCCTGCTGGCACTCGGACTCCACAAACTGGTATAGTGCTACCTGTATACTGTGTTATCTATCAAACTTGAAAATGGTGGCAGACGGCCGCCGAAACGTCACGTCTCACGATTGTTGTATATGATGAAACATTTATGAAATAGACACCAGTTTGAAGTTTTTTCACAAATCCGGGAGTTCTGTGGATTTTCCTTTGCATATCTATCTATCTATTGATCTACGTAGATAGATAAGATAAATTGATAGATAGATAGATAGATAGATAGATACTGTGTTTACTATGCAAGGCCCCGTTCACACAGAGCAAGAACAGCGGAATTCCGTCAGCCTCCGTGTCCTAATGACACTCTATGGGAGGCGCGCACGCTGCATCTCTCGCTGCTGAAGAATGAACAGAGGAGGGGAGAGGAGCCGTGCGTGCCTCCCATAGAGTGTCATTATGACACGTAGGCTGGCGGCATTCCGCGGCTGACAATTCCGCCATGGAATTCCGCCTTACTTGCTCTGTGTGAATGGGGCCCAAAGCAGAAGCAAATCGAGCCAGTGGTTGGCAGATACTACAAGACAGGAGCAGGTACCTGGCAGTTGGTTCTGAGATGCAATGCATGCTGGGAGATGTTGTTTTCCAGCCAGGTGTCATGAAATAAAACTGGGATCATTTGTAAAAGTTTGAATCTGTGGCTAGAAGCAGTTTAGACAATCGGTAGAGGTGCCAGGTGAGTGCACCTACAGTATATGCTTTATGTGCATTTTATTTTTTTGAGATCGCTGGAGTCCCCCTGTAAATATGTTTTCATCTCTGCTGCTTATCCCATCCACCTCCTATTTCTCTTTTCACCAATGTAAGTAGGTCAAATTAATCAACCTCTTGCTATTAAAAAAAGTGCTGGGTACCAATAGTATTTAAATGTAGATAATTGTGGTGCGCGCTGACTTTCCGCAGTTTTCATAATTCCCTTATGCCAGTTTTAAACCAGGGACAAATTGATGTCTCATTTTATTTTATGTAATATGACCTTCATGTTTCTTCACTGTACTATTGATGTATGGAAAGTATTTTATTATTAGTTGTAGAGTAATCAAACATTATCTTTCATGTAGCTTCACTGATGTATAGACTGCACTTGGTCATCCCCTTCAGCTGACATGGTGGCATTACTTTCTACAGCTTCATCTCCATCCTTCGGTGATGAGCTGATGGAGGGCAACGACCGTCATCTTTGATTTGGACCTTATCTGTCCGCTCTCTGAAATATACACAGGAATCATTCACGTTACAGATAAGTGAGAGTGGTAAAGGCACGGATGATGTCAACCAAAAGATAGTTTGCCGGCTAACGTTTAACAGATGTTGTACGCTGTAGAAGCAGTAGAAGAGGATCTAGACTTGTATGGGGTTGTTGTTTGTATCCACGTTAACTTGTGCTCATATTCATATATAAGAATATAAAGACTTGGGGCATATATATCATTCTTTTTGCGCTACTAGGCTAGGTTCACATTTTGTAAAAACAAAGGCCATGTTTCATAACAACGACCATTGTGCAAACAACAGCTGTTATATCACAAATAATGGCCATTGGTTGCACAACTACAACAATTGTTATGATATACGGCCATTGTTTTTACATGGTGTGAACATAGTCTTATTCTGTATTTTTGGTTTTGCTCAGGACATAACATTTTGGCATAATTTATGAAGCAGTTTTTGCTATTTTTGAGCATTTTACGACCATTTTTGAAATGTTTCGCTCCTAGGGCACGTTAGGGGCATGGTTTAAATTGGCTACTTTTTTAGCCAGATTTATTATGTGCAATTTTTTATTTTGGCAAAAAAAAAATATTGCGCAGCAGTACTCCAGTCAGACCATAGCGCCATTTTTTTTAACAAAAAAAAAACCCCTACAAAATTGACCAATATAAATCAAGGCTTGTGCTCCTAATGATAATTCTAGCACATGGACCGGAGATTTGTGTGCAGCACAGATATATTGTGCAAGGGCAAAAATTACACTCAGGATACAAACCCCCTTGAACTTGTGTCTAGCCTTCTCTACTGCTGCTTAATACTAAAACACATGAAGTGGCTGAATAATTCTGAGACTGCAGTAATCATAAAGTGGCATTATAAGGCTGCCTTCACACTGCCTCTTTTTTTGTCTAAAACGCCAATAAAAATGTCATGGCAGTTTTTTTTGCAAAAACGCCAGCAGCCAGATGTTAGCTGGGATTCAATGGAAGTTCATGATCTGCCTTGCACACATGGCGTTTTTCAGGCGGTGGCGTTTTTCTCTCCTTTCTGGCGTCTTTCAGGCTCTGTGGCAGTTTTTCCAAATCGCAACATGCTGAGGGGTAGGCGTTTTTCAAAAACTGTGAAGTTTTTTCAATCATAGACTTCAACAGGATTGTTCTAGTTGTCTCAAAAACGCTATTGCTGTGCGTATTGCGTTTTTTTTTTTTCCTGCCATTTTTGCCTTTTTTGTGGTCCAGCAGCTAGGTCATGTGATGGCAAAGGAAAAAAAAGTTCAGCACACAAAAACGCCTAAACCACAAAGAAGATTATTCACACATAAAGTCAAAAACTCTAGAATTAATGCCAGAAAACCAAGCATGCACCACATTGGAATTTTTTGTGGCATAAAAAACGCCACAAAAAAACCTTTGTATGAGAGCACCCTTACTGTTTTTTGGCTCTATGTGGGAAAAGTATGACACTAAACAACTACTGTTTATTTCTAAACAAATTATAAATATATTAGGGAGTTCTTAGGCCCCGTTCCCACTGAGCAAAGGTAGCGGAATTCCTCAACGGAATTGTCCACCGCGGAATCCCGTTAGCCTCCCGCTCATAATGGGAGTCTATGGGAGGCGCGCGCTCCTGCTCTGTACGCGCTGAAGAATGAACATGTTCATTCTTCAGCGCGTACAGAGCAGGAGCGCGCACCTCCCATAGACTCCCATTATGAGCGGGAGGCTAATGGCATTCCGCGGCGGACAATTCCGTCGAGGAATTCCGCTACCTTTGCTCAGTGGGAACGGGGCCTTACACATTGCAGTTTTGTGGTGCAGTGTTGAACCAAAACCAGGTGTGGCTCATACACTTTTACCGTTCTGGTGTGGAATGGATTCAAATAAGATTAAAAACAATATAGAAATTTGTCGGTTCTTTATATTATCTTATCCATTATGCCCTAAAAGTGCCCTGTGTAAGATCAACCTTACTGAAGCACCATATGTATTACATGTATACAGAAAATAATAAATAGGAGTGTTATAGCATTGGCGGGGCACTGCGTAGGACCATCAAGGCAATTTTTACACACTTATTATGGCAAGGTAAAATTGGTCTTTAATGACCAACCAGACTTTGTTTTTTCCTTCTTGCCCTCTGCCATATATTTTTCACTTTTCCATCTACAGAGGCATATGAGGCTACCAATTTCACGTAAAAGTACGGTGTGGAACACTGCCTTTACTGCTATGGTATACGCTCCGGCCGGGATCCCATACGGCGCCACAAGGAACTGACATGTCAGTTTTCCCCCGGCTGCAATTCAGTGAATTTCGGCCACAGAAAGACCTGTCAGTTCACACAATGAAGAGAGCGGCTCCGTCCGCTTGCTTCATTGTGTGCTGTGTGAAGTTCTGATGCAACGCGCCCCCATCAGAACACTGTGGCCGGAAAGATCATCCGGCCGGTACTTAAAGAGGATGTAACACCAGGTACATCCTCTTTAATCTGACACAGGGATAGAACAGCGCCGTCACGGGGAAGCCGGTGCCGCGGTGCCGGGACCCGTGGATAGAACGGCACAGTACATGGGAACCGGGCCACAGATCAAAAAACGGACCGCGGCACCGGCTTCCCCGTGACGGTGCTGTTCTATCCCTGTGTCAGATTAAAGAGGATGTACCTGGTGGTACATCCTCTTTAAGTACCGGCCGGAATGATCTTTGCAGAGACCGTCCGTTCCTTTACCCGGCCGGGTTACGGAACGGCCGGTCATATACGTAGTGGGAACATAGCCTTATACTGTATATTTGAATATTATACATAGCTTCATTTGTCAATAGAAAATAGGGCCTAATATACCCCTTATGACCAACAGGTGACAGCACAACCATACTCTTTTTGTGAGTGTTTTTTTCCCTTATACGGCAATATTATTATAATTTTACCTATTTTCAAAGCAGAGTAGACATTCATTTCCATAGGTATATCCATCTGTGCCGCAGACTGGATTATTCTCATGTGGACATGGAGTGTCCTCCTCATACCTGGAACACAAAGGCTGAACAGGTGTTTCTACAAGGAACTATATGTCACTGTCTATAGCATTTTGGTATGTGACAACCATTGCAGGGGAATCAAAGTTTTTATCATCTTTCCAGCCTTGCTTTATTTAATGCATCCACAATAAAAAAAAAATCTAAAAATCTAGTTGTGTCCACAGCACCTAACATATGTGTCTCCGTAGGCTACAAACTCTATCTGGCCTGATCCTATCCCTTATTTTTTGTTGACGTGAATTTTTTGATAGCAGTTAGTTGCAGAAAGATGGAATGGAGTGACATAAGCAGAATCGGGCAACACAGGTCTGAATATAGTTCTGCACAAAACTATTCTAACTCTATAATAATCTTACCTCTCTTGTCTTCTTCACATTAGGAGCTGCTAAGGCAATACCTATGAATAAAAGATCATATCAGTCAGTGTGCTGCCTGGTGTGTATGGTGCATTCACTAAGCTACATATGCTGATAATAAGTTGTCACTTTAAGCTGGTTCTACAAAGTAGTGGTAATATGCAAAGTAGCTCTTCCCCAAACGTAAAGCATCTTGCTCTCTATTGCCACCTATTGGAGGTGGCATCCCCAAGAATCACTGTTTGGCTCCTTTAAAAGTCTTACAACATGACAGGGGATTTAAAGGGTTTTCTAAACAGGGAAGGTTTAAAAAAAAAAAAAAAGTAATACATCAGGTGCAGTGAAAATAAAAAAAGATTTCATACTCACCTTCCCTGGTACTCCGCCACTTCTGTTCTGGCAGTGCCTGGTCCCCTCTGCTGTTCTCTTCATCCTAGTTCCTATGATGTTTGTCCCAGCAGAAAATTCCTCCTGGAACTGTCATTGGCATGAGTGGGCATTACCTGTCTGAATGAAATGTCACAAGAACCAAGAAGAGAAGGACAGTAATGGGGACCTGGTGATGTCAGAATGGCAGTAGTGTGGCATCTGGGAAAGTGAGTATTACGCCTAATTTATTTTCACTGCACCATATCATCAATTATTATGGACATCCCTTTATTTGGTGCCTTGCAATATTTTATTTTCCCTATGTAATGAGCACCTTGGATTACTGCAGCCTATTTACGTTCTTCAAAAAGTACGCATGATGGAAATACTACGGGACCTTCGTGGAATTACAATGCAGGTTGCGAGCATTTCCATTATGTCTGGTGGGTTACCAACTATATCCAAACTTCCAGATTAGAAGTGGACGCTGCCACTGGTCTGGCAGCGTCTGTGCTGACAGATACCCTTTTAAACATCTGGACTGCAATGCAATGTGAAATGAATCCCCCTCAACCATGTGATATAATACTGGCTATAATACTGGTGTCTTCTTAAAAAGGTGCCACACCAGGGCTTGCGTACCACTGCTACTTCTGCAACCTGTATAGCTGTAACTGGGTAAATTCCTCTCCCCCCTGTATTTGATAAATATTACATTCACTTAGGTTTAGGCTATGTTCACACTACGTAAAATAACAGCCGTTGTCCGCGCCGTAAAACTACGGCCGTTGTTTTGAGGTTCCCTATAATGACTGCAATGCAATGTAACTACGGCCGTTGAATTCACACTACGTATCAGATAACGGCTGTTGTTTATACGGCCCCGTGAAAAATGAACATGTCAATTATTTCCAGCTGGTAATACTGCAACAACGGCCGTGGATTTCAATGCGGCCACGAACGTAAAACTTATATCTGCCGAATTAAACTTGATTTTGATGTAAAAAATTTTCTGAGTGGTTTCTCAGGCTGGGCGCAGTATTTAAAGTAAATGACCTGTTTCATCCCGTTTATAATCATGCTAGGAATCAAAATTTCACTAACCCGTACAATAGTAATTCTACGGCCACTGTTTTGGCCTCATTTTGGCCCGTTATTTTACGTAGTGTGAACATAGCCTTAGAATGTATGAATGTATACAGCAGCTCTTACCTGAGACCAGGCTGAAGATGAAAGCTTTCAGCAGGATGGAATACATAATGCTTCAGCACTACAGTCACCCTGCCCCAGTTATCTTGTATATGTACATGTCTCTTATCTATAGCAGAAGTGTAGGCTATCCTCATCTAAGAGATTTATTACTGTGAAATTAACCTGATGTGATAAATCATGTCTAGCCATGTCTAGTCATAATAGATTATCTGATATTGCAAATTTCAGTGGAAAAGAAAATCAAGAATATCAGATAAAATCTAATATAGCATTACACGTCATCAAAAATGTTTTTTATTTTAAATAAATGAATTTTATTTTTTAAAATTTGTAAAACACACAGGCACACACATATACTGAATATCTTTAGCAAAGGCTAAAAAAATGGTAGGTGGTGTTTACATTCCACCTCAGTTTCTCACCCATCCATGGTAAGGGGCAGCAGTTTAAAAAAAAAACCTCAAGTCTTTCAGTACTTATCAGCTGCTGTATGTCCTGTTTGTATGTCTGTTTGTTCTACAGTCGCTCTTCTGTAGGATCTGACCAGATGGGCTAGTCTTCTCTCTCCATATGCATCAGGAGGCCGTGAACACCCATGACCCTGTCTCCAGTCACCTGCTGTCCTTCCTTGGCCTATTTCTGACAGCCTTTAGCAATCGACAAGCCACAGCAGAAACTGTGGTGACGCAGAGGGCAGGGGCTTCCTCTTCAACGGATCGCATGGTGGGAAGCCAATCACTTCACCAGACCACCACTGAGAGGTATTTATACTGTTTAAATGCTGCTGTCAAAATTGACAGCGGCATTTAAACAGTTAAAATAGCCAGCAACAGAGATCGCTCCGTGCCAGCTATTAAAGGGGTTATCCAGCAAAAATCTTTTTCTTTCAAATCAGCTGGTTTCAGAAAGTTAAATAGATTTGTAATTTACTTCTATTTTTGTGACACAGTGCTCTCTGCTGACATCTCTGTCCATGTCAGGAACTGTCCAGAGCAGGAGAGGTTTTCCATGGGAATTTGCTACTGCTCTGGACAATTCCTGTCTTGGACAGAGGTGGCAGCAGAGAGCACTGTGACATACTGAAATGAAAACACCACTTGCTGCAGGACATACAGCAGTTGATATGTATGGGAAGACTTGTTTTTTTAAATAGAAGTAAATTACAAATCTATATAACTTTCTGAAACCAGTTGATTTGAAAGAAAAAGATTTTCGCTGGATAACTCCATGTTCACATGTTATTAAAAGGGTACATGGCTGCACGATTGATCGTACCTTGTAAAGGCACTGCCTCTCACTGATCGTCTTTCATTTGCGGGCCGTACACTGCCACATATTGGGCCATGATAAATAGAAAAAACATCATTAATGGTATTCACGTGGTTGCCATTCATAGGATTAGACTTGTCCATCCAAGTATCAGAGTATCCTTTGGTGGGCCCAGGCTTTGACACAATGATGGGTCCAAAATGTCTAGTAGGATTCAACCCCATATGGAGGTGACCCAATCACTTGCTACTAGGGTCTATTTTTCATTCTTCTCAATACCAATCTTGGATCTTATAAGATGTCATATTCACTGAGAACAATAAGACTACAGAATTATTAAAAGTGGATGTCAACGGTTCCATGGGCCTAAAAACCATTCCATTTGATGGAACACAAGAATTACTGTCACACAAATATTATGATGCTTAATGATGCTTTGGTAAAGACAATGGGAAACTTTTTCAGTTTTTTTTTCTATTAGACTTATTGAAACTGGATAAGTGTCTGACGTAAAGGTACTAAACATTAGTTAATCATTTCTGTATCATTCATCTTAGTGAGAGGTGCAGATAATGTTGTTTTTTATCTTGCAAAAGAAAGTTTTGCTTCCCCATATCTGACTGTTTACTTTTACCAATCTATCTTTGTGTAGAAACACAGGTAAGACATAGTATAAATTATAATTAAAGATGAGTACAACTCATGCTCGAGTCTGATCTTTCAGTATTTTATTACCAGTGGCTGCAAAAGTTGGATGCAGTCCCAAGGCTCCATGGAATCCATGTTTTCCCAAACTCCCTAGAACTGCATCCAACTTCTTCAGCCACCGAAATGCCGAACAATGGACTATGTATGAACTATGACTATGTAGGATATGTGTCTATTTTTCAGCTAATTCACTGGACTCCAGCTTTTATCACCATGTTCATTCTAGGTAAAAAAAAAAAAATATATATATATATATGCCAATTTCCTAATATTTCAGACAACGGATTTTTAAATCCACAGTAAAAAGCCAAGGCTTACCCTTTCATGGATTAGCATACTACTCAGTGTTGTTTCTATGTTAAGGCTAAGTTCACACTGCGTAAAACTTTGTCCGTAGTTCTCGACGCAGAACTACAGCCGTAATGTTGTGGGGTGGGACATAGCTTCATTTTGAATGGGATCCCGGCCGGAGCGTACACACATCGTACACGCTCCGGCCCGGGAGCCCATGCGGCGGCGGAACAAAACTGACAGGTCAGTTTTCTGTGGACGGAATTCAGTGAATTCCGGCCGCAGAAAGCCCTGTCAGTTTACACAGTGAAGAGAGCGGCTCCAGCTCACTGCGCGCTATGGGAAGCTCTGATGCGGGCGCGCGCTAATGCGTCCGCATCAGAGTTCCACGGCCGGAAAGATCACCAGGCCGGTACTTAAGTACCGGACGAGATGATCTGGCCAGAGACCGGCCGTTCGGTGACCCGGCCGGGGTCACGGAATGGCCGGTTTCATACGTAATGTGAACATAGCCTAAATCTACATCAAGAAGTAGTCTTGAAAAAAAAACAGACCTGATCTCCTGCAGTTTTGTTGCAGTTTTCAGTTTGGTTTTTCACGCCTGGGGCAGTGTCACCTGCTCGTAAAAGAGGGCCACAGGGATTGTACAGAAGCAGGGAAATGCCTCATAATGCCAGACTACCTGCTATGAACAGGGTTTCCCACCGAAGAGCAGAAAGCTTCTGCTTTTGAGCGGGCTCTTTAAAATTCCCCGACTCCTGCAGGGGATGTCACTGTGACATCCTGTGCAGAGGGCATGTAACAAAGCAGCAAGAAGGGCTACTCTCCGGCTGTCTTCTGGAGGGGGTTATGTACGTGGACAGGGTTTGGGGAGAAGATTTGCAGCCTCCAGAGCTCCACCCCGTATCAAGGTCCCTCCCTTTGCATCAGAGCCCCACCCCCTACACCAGTGCTCCACCTCCTGAGCACCACCACATGAAAGAGCAGTCCCTGAGTGGTAAGTGAGTGTCCTGTGTGCTCCCCCTCCATCTCAAAATGCTGTCTGTCCCATCCTCACTGCTCCCTGCCATACAGCCTGTGGCTCCTTTCCTGCCATTTTACCCAGTAAGCTCACCCCTAGAATCTAGACCCAGCCCCCCCCCCCCCTCCCATGTCTTGCTCAGCTAGTAACCCCTCCCCTGGTATCTTACTATATACTAACTTCTTCACGATTCCCCAGTGTACCCCTGTCTTGTCTCAGCATTAACCATTGAGCGCAGTCACCTCCAATACTTCCGAACCCGCCTCTGTAGTGACAGACGGCTCAGCCAAGACTGCCTGTGGCCTTGTCTCATTTTGGCCACTGCTTGGCTGAACAGGCTGTCCCTGCAGAGATGGGTTTAGAAGTATCGGAGGCGACTGTGCTCAGCGGGGAATGCAGAGACAAGCCAGGAGGACCTTGGGGGAGTGTGGAGAGGTAAGCATACATGAATATTTTGTTCCATACCCTTTCATCAGCCATTGGCTGCACATCATCAATTACAAGGAGCAGCCAGCAGCCAATGATTTTCAAACATGCTTGTTTTCTTTTTTTTATTTTGTTTTATTTGGCAGATAATCGCTCCTTGTAATAGGGCCCTTAATTCTCCCAAAACAATAGCCTCAAAATCTGGTGAACCCTACCTTTCACTCACTTGATCTTATCAGTTGTTGGAGAGGAGTGGTTGCTGTTACGGCCGCGGCGGCGTCCCGCGTTCGGGGCCGCCGCCGCGACCGCTACCTGCCCTATGCAGCAGCCGGTGTCCATAGTCGGGGACCCGGCGCTGCTGTCACCTCGGCCCCGGGGGGCGCCTCACCTCTCCACGCTCCTGTCTCCCGCTGTGCCGGCCGGCGCGCGCGTCCCCGCCTCCTAGGGCGCGCGCGCGCCGGCTGTCTCAGATTTAAAGGGGCAGTGCGCTCCTAATTGGTAGTTGCACCCAATCACTCCCCTATAAATCCCAGCATGCCCTGTCCTTAGGGTTGGAGCCTCTACATGCTTCCCATAGCGTTTGGCCCAGCCCCCTGTTGTTCCTGAGTCCTATCTGTTACCTGGTCCCAGTCCCTGTTCCTGAGTCCTATCCGTTACCCGGTCCCTAGTCCCTGTTCCTGGTTCCTGTTTCCCTGTCACTCCATCTGTTCCTGCGTTCAGCCTGTCACGTGCGCTCTCACCTGCAGACCTTTGCCAGTGCCATCTCCTGCCTACTGCTCCTGCCACGCCTCGCCTGCCGTCACCAGCAACCAAGCCAGGGGTAGCGACCTGGGGGTCGCCTGCCGCAGCAAGTCCATCCCGCCTTGCGGCGGGCTCTGGTGAAAACCAGCGGCCCCTTAGACTCCGCTCCCTGGTGAGGTTTGTGCCATCGCTGGTGCCGGTCCAGTGGATCCACTACTCCAGGCGTTACAGTAGGCTCCAACCATGGATCCCGGCGAGGTGCCAGATCTCCGTGACGTCGCCAGAGTGGTCGCGCAACAGGCTCAACAAATCCAGAAACAGTCACAGCAGATCCAGCAACTCACTGCCGCCTTACAGCAGCAGACTACTGCCCAGCGCACACCATCTCCTGACGCTGCTTCTTCACTCCGACTGGCTCTCCCAAGCAAGTACTCTGGGGACTCTAAGTTGTGCAGAGGATTCCTGACTCAGTGCACCATGCACATTGAACTTTTGAGTAGTCAGTTTTCCACCGAGCGCTCTAAAGTGGCTTTCATCATCAGCCTATTAGAGGGTAGAGCCCTGGCCTGGGCCACGCCACTGTGGGACCGTGATGATCCTGTTGCTGCCAATCTCCGGGCCTTCCTATTCGAGTTTCGCTCCGTCTTTGAGGAACCTGCCCGTGCTTCTTCGGCCGAGACTGCTCTCCTCAACCTCTCTCAAGGCAGCTCCTCTGTCGGTGACTACGCCATCCAGTTCCGCACCCTGGCAGCTGAATTGGACTGGAACGAGGCCGCCCTGTTGGCCACCTTCAAGAAGGGCCTGTCTAGTCGAGTGAGAGACGTGCTCGCTGCCCGAGACCTGCCTACCTCCCTGAACGAACTCATTCTACTGGCCACCCGAGTTGATACTCGTTTTTCGGAGAGGGAGGAGGAGGTTCGGCATGAACATTTACTAACCCATTCCCGTCGCCACCCCCAGCTGGCGCCGGTTTTCCAGAATCCTGACCTTTCGATGTCCCAGCCCTCTCCTGAGATTCCTATGCAGGTGGAACGGGCTCACCTGACGCCTGATGAAAGAATCCGGCGCCTGGAGCAGAATCTCTGTCTCTATTGCGGTGGTTCCGATCACTTCCGGCTGGGATGTTCCCTACGTCCCCAAACATCCGGAGGACGCTCGCACCTAGGTCCGGTGGGACAGGTGTCCCTAGGTGCGAATGCCACCATTCCAAGTCTGTCTATGCCTGTTTCCATCCGGACTCCCTCAGGACAAAATCATCAGACTACTGCCTTCCTCGATTCTGGCTCAGCAGGCAGTTTTATTGCGGCAACATTGGTCCAAAGATGGCGGCTACCCGTGACCCGACTAGCCAGGCCCCTGACTATCTCCTCGGTCACGGGCGAAATTCTTACCGACCGTGTGTACTACCAGACCGCATCTTTAGTCCTCCAGGTGGGTCCTTCACATCAAGAAGAGATATCCTTCTACGTCCTGCCCCATTCTTCCCCCGCGGTCCTCCTGGGACTCCCGTGGCTACAAGAACATGCCCCTCAGCTGGACTGGAGAACCGGGGAGATTCTCAGTTGGGGTCAGGACTGTTCCCACCAGTGTCTCAAGTCACCTCAGACCAAGTGTATTATGTCATTTCCTGTCCCGGCCAAGCCTCTATCCGGCCTACCGGCAGAAGACCAAGACTCGGCGGATGCCTTCTCTGCCGAGGTGTACCCTCTCCCCGTACCCAAGACTAAGGTCGTGTCCTCTCACCACCGGAAGAACTTACAGAAGGTCCCTTGCCACGTTATACCGCCTGATCGCCTAGTACCAGTCGTCACCTCCACTCTTCAGAGAGTACCCCCCGGAAAGACTCATGTTCACCCTGCGCTTCGAAGAGGTATTTTGAACTGGGGACATTCCTCGTTGGAGGCCGGGCACCCGGGAGTCCGTAAGACCGGCCAACGGATCTCTCGCCACTACTGGTGGCCCAGCCTATCCCAAGATGTCAAAGACTTTGTGGCTTCCTGTGCCATTTGCAGGCAAGAAAGAGGGGGAGGCCAAAGGGGGGGGGTACTGTTACGGCCGCGGCGGCGTCCCGCGTTCCGGGCCGCCGCCGCGACCGCTACCTGCCCTATGCAGCAGCCGGTGTCCATAGTCGGGGACCCGGCGCTGCTGTCACCTCGGCCCCGGGGGGCGCCTCACCTCTCCACGCTCCTGTCTCCCGCTGTGCCGGCCGGCGCGCGCGTCCCCGCCTCCTAGGGCGCGCGCGCGCCGGCTGTCTCAGATTTAAAGGGGCAGTGCGCTCCTAATTGGTAGTTGCACCCAATCACTCCCCTATAAATCCCAGCATGCCCTGTCCTTAGGGTTGGAGCCTCTACATGCTTCCCATAGCGTTTGGCCCAGCCCCCTGTTGTTCCTGAGTCCTATCTGTTACCTGGTCCCAGTCCCTGTTCCTGAGTCCTATCCGTTACCCGGTCCCTAGTCCCTGTTCCTGGTTCCTGTTTCCCTGTCACTCCATCTGTTCCTGCGTTCAGCCTGTCACGTGCGCTCTCACCTGCAGACCTTTGCCAGTGCCATCTCCTGCCTACTGCTCCTGCCACGCCTCGCCTGCCGTCACCAGCAACCAAGCCAGGGGTAGCGACCTGGGGGTCGCCTGCCGCAGCAAGTCCATCCCGCCTTGCGGCGGGCTCTGGTGAAAACCAGCGGCCCCTTAGACTCCGCTCCCTGGTGAGGTTTGTGCCATCGCTGGTGCCGGTCCAGTGGATCCACTACTCCAGGCGTTACAGTTGCCATAGAGTGGATACACCATAGATGGCCAAACCTGCCAAAGGGTTCGCTGCGCATCTCAGTGCTTCATGTAATCCTATGATTTAGTGATTACTGTACCCGGAACTCCACCAATCAAAGCTTCTGACATGTCACCGTGATATGTCAACATGTATTGAAAATGATATGATAAGAATGTTATGATGATTTGCTTAAAGGTAAAATGCAAAGATGATTTATCTACCGTACTGGGTGTAACCACTAGGTGATGACAACTTCCTCATTCTGTTAATGTGTGTGATGTATATATGGAGACATTAATAAACTTTAAGATAATGGACGTTACAATATTATCCTGTTATCTTATACAGGAAACATCTTAGCTAAAACAAAGGTTACATGTTCAAATATATAAAGTCAGTGTGTATGATACTTGCTACAGACGGAAGCAGCGCAGCAATGGCCGGGTTTCAGGTCTTCATTGTGTGCACTTCCATCTTCACAGCTGTGTCTGCATCCCACATGCAGGGTGGAACCATATCTTTCAAGGCAACGGAGAAAACAAATGCTGGATGGATGGTAGGACAGTTTTTTAAAAAAAATTTTTTATAGAAAATGCTAAATATTTACTCAAAAGTTTTCCTTAATTTTACTAAATTGCCAACAATTTTTTATACTTTTGTTATTTATTTAAATGATATATGCTGTAATTTGTTTAGTTTCTGTTAGGTTGGTCGTACATTCATTACCGTTTATAATGCTTTTTTCGGGAGGCAAATGCAGATCCAGAAGACAGGAGAAGTCATTCTGGTATATTATGTAGTTCTTTGTTTTGGCTTACAAACCAGAAAATAGACAAAATTCTGCACCTTTTTTAAAAGAAAAACATCGGGAAAGATTGAAAATGTACAGAATACTTTTAAAGAGTGACTGTCGTATTTTTTTGTTTGTTTGTTTTGCAGAAATCAATAGTCCAGGTGATTTTAAGAAACTTTGTAATTGGGTTTATTAGCCAAATATGTCATTATCTGCATTTAAAAAGCCTTTTCCCAGGTCCCCCCCTCCCTCCTCTTTTCCATCCACTGCAAAAAATCTTGTTGACTTGTGGACTTGTTGCATCAGACGTACCCAGTCTGGTCTATAGAAAGGGGAGGGGGGAGGAGGAAGGAGGGAGTTAGCGGACAGCAGAAAGCAGATAACAGAGGATTACAGGCACTGAGCTGGGTGAAACTCTGTAATCAGAGGTCAGAGAGGTCAGTGGTGACTGTCAAAGGAGATAAAGGGTGAGGTATTTGTAGATTAACTCTTTGTTGTCCTGTTTTGGTGTTTAATTTAGCTCTTTCCATAAGAGAACAATGAAGACAGGGGGGGAGAGCTTCAAACTGCTTTTTCATGATAAAAATGCATTTTCCGGCTAATAAACCTAATTACAAAGTTTCTTAAAATCGCCTGTACTATTGATTTCTGCATAAAAATTTCACGACAGTGACACTTCAAGACTTTTCTCTGTGCAGGTCAATGGTGGTTTCTATTATATACCCTCGCTCTTCTGGTCAGTGTCTTTGGTGTCCTTTTTTGTAAGTGACCACACATCTGAGGCATTCTTTCCTGAACAGAAGTACTCCTTCCTGCCCACTTCTGCCCAGACACTGCCTCTCACCTTTGATCTAGTTATCTCTCCTGTTCTCCCTATACACATGAACGTTCAGTATGACAGAATGTTGTTGTTTTCTTTATGGGGCAGTGAGGGGCTTATCTCTCTGAGAACAAAGGGGTCAGGCAGTGAAATTCCATCACGCCTGACCCCTGTCACCGCCGATATTATCTGGAGACCCCCATATACTCTATATTGTTTAGTCAAAATGAAGTGTATGGGGACCCTAAAGTGTACCTGTAATGACATAAAAATATGAAACTGCAAATATATAGTTAATGCTTACCTTATGTATGTTGCTGGCTTTAACCCCTTCCCGCAGAAGGACGTACCGGTACGTCCTGCTACAGGTGAGGAGGTTCAGAGAGGGGCCGCGCTGCGACCTGGCTATCCCAGCTGGCTATCCCAGCCATTCTGCAGCCCGGGACCGCGGCTATTCGCCGCTGATCGCCGCACCCGCTAATTAGCATAGTTAAATGCAGCTGTCACACATGACAGTTGCATTTAAAAGTCTTCCATAGCCCCTCTCCCTGGTGTCTAGCGGCCAGATTCCCCCCCCCCCCCCCCCCGCGCGCAATACGATAGTGGAAGGGAGTCAGTTGTACTAGCCGGGCCGTGACTTAGTGTCAGAATTACACTAATCCTGGCTCTGCAATCTATGTATCTGTTCTGCATCAGACCAGAGTAATAGAGCACTGATCTAATGGATTGTGTGAGCTGTCAGTGTTGTGCGGCTGCTATTCAATGAATAGCGGCCGCACAAAACTGACATGTCAGTTTTTCGTGCGGCCACTAAGGATCCACTAAGGATCCCCGCCGGAGTGTATACTATGTGTATACACTAAGTACAGTCTCTAGTATGGTAGGTTAGTTTTTATATGAGTTAAGCAAATAAACACCGTGGCCGACATCAGAGCCATGCGGACGCCACTCCATACAGCTCCTAGCTGCGTCCCTGACGAATGCCACGAGCAGGAAACGCGTTGGTCGTAGGAGATCGGATATAGGAGATCATACAGTCCAGTGACCGTTAACTCTGATCTATGAGAGCCTGTAACGCCCGGAGTAGTGGATCCACTGGACCGGGACCAGCGATGGCACAAACCTCACCAGGGAGCGGAGTCTAAGGGGCCGCTGGTTTTCACCAGAGCCCGCCGCAAGGCGGGATGGACTTGCTGCGGCAGGCGACCCCCAGGTCGCTACCCCTGGCTTGGTTGCTGGTGGCGGCAGGCGAGGCGTGACAGGAGCAGGTACTGACAATGGCGTGTAAGCGTACCGCAGGTGACAGGCTGAACACAGGAACAGCAGAGAGACGGGAAGCAGGAACCAGGGACTAGGAGTAGGGACTGGGTAGCGGACAGGAATCAGGAACAAGGACTAGGGACCAGGTAGCGGACAGGTATCAGGAACAAGGACTAGGGACCAGGTAGCGGACAGGTATCAGGAACAACAGGGAGCTGGGCCAAACGCTATGGGAAGCATGTAGAGGCTCCAACACAGGGGACAGGGCATGCTGGGATTTATAGGGAGTGATTGGGAGTGATTGGGTGCAACTATCAATTAGGGACGGACTGGCCCTTTAAATCTGAGACAGCCGGCGCGCGCGCGCCCTAGGAGGCGGGGACGCGCGCGCCGGCCGGCACAGACGGAAGGCGGAGCGGGACGAGGTGAGGCGCCCCCCCGGGGCCGAACAGACCGCAGCGCCGGGTCCCTGCACCAGGACCCCGGCAGCTGCCTGGGCAGGATGGCGGTCGCGGCGGCGGCCCGGAGCACGGGACGCCGCCGCGGCCATGACAGTACCCCCCCCCTTTGGCCTCCCCCTCTTTCTTGCCTGCAGGAACCCCTTGATGAGATCTTTATCCAGGATGTTAGCCTCGGGTTCCCAGGACCTCTCCTCAGGACCAAATCCTCTCCAGTCCACCAGGAAGAAACGTCTCCCTCTGACAGTTTTCATGGCCAGAATATCTTTAACAACGTAGACGTCGTCTGAGACGGCTTGTGGTACAGAGAACGGAGACTGATCGGAGAACCGGTTGAGGACCACAGGTTTCAAGAGGGAGACATGGAAGGCGTTCGGAATCCGCATAGTAGGAGGCAGGCGGAGTTTGTAGGTGACAGGGTTGATGCGTTTTAGCACCGAAAAAGGACCAAGGAATCGAGGACCCAACTTGTAGCTGGGAATCTTGAGTCGAACATATTTGGCCGAGAGCCAGACCTTGTCACCTGGACGAAAATTCGTGGCAGGTCTCCTCTTCTTATCCGCCTGGTCCTTCATGCGTTCAGAGGCTTTGAGTAAGGACTGTCGAGTTTGTTCCCAGATCGACTGCAGGTCAGATAACAGCTCCTCCACGGCTGGGACCCCAGAGGATGGAGAGAGAGGCAGAGGAGGACGAGGATGATGCCCGTAGACCACATAGAAAGGAGACTTGCCTGTGGAACTCGAGTCCAGATGGTTATAGGAGAATTCCGCCCATGGAAGGAGATCGGACCAGTTGTCTTGGCGGCTGGACACAAAATGCCGTAGGTAGTTACCCAGGATCTGATTGACTCTCTCCACCTGCCCGTTAGACTGGGGATGGTAGGCTGATGAGAAGTCCAGCTTTACTTGGAGCTGCGAGCAGAGGGAACGCCAAAACTTAGAGACAAATTGAGAGCCTCGGTCGGACACAATGTGAAGAGGAAGTCCATGCAGGCGGAAGATGTGTCGGAAGAACAACTGAGCCAGATGAGGAGCAGAGGGTAGGCCAGGAAGAGCCACGAAGTGAGCCATTTTAGAGAAGCGGTCCGTCACCACCCAAATAACTGTATTGCCCGCAGATGGAGGTAGGTCTGTGATGAAATCCATCCCAATGTGGTGCCAGGGATGGTCCGGGACTGGCAAGGGCAAAAGTAGGCCGGCAGGTCTTTGACGAGGAGACTTATTCCTGGCACAGACTGCACAGGAAGCCACAAAATCCTTGACATCCTGGAGGAGATTGGGCCACCAGTAGTGACGGGAGATCAATTGCCCAGTTTTTTTAGTTCTTGGATGCCCGGCCACCAAAGAGGAATGCCCCCACTTCAAGATGCGTTTACGGAGCGCGGGGCGCACATAAGTCTTCCCGGGGGGCAGTCTCTGCAGAGCAGAAGTAGCTACTGGTACTAGGCGGTCGGGAGGTATAATGTGACGAGGAGATTCCTCTTGCCCCATGACATCGGATGCTCGGGATAATGCATCGGCCTTTAGATTCCTCTCGGCTGGACGGAAATGGATGGTAAAGTTGAACCGAGAGAAGAAGAGAGACCACCTGGCCTGCCGGGGATTGAGGCGTTGAGCCGACTGGAGGTAGAGGAGGTTCTTGTGGTCCGTATAGATGTTAACGGGGTGTTTAGCCCCCTCTAGTAGATGACGCCACTCCTCCAGTGCCAACTTAATGGCCAGGAGTTCACGGTCCCCAATAGTATAGTTCCTCTCGGCAGGGGAGAAAGTCTTAGAAAAGAACCCGCAGGTTCTGGTCTTGCCTGATGAGTCCCTTTGCGAGAGAACGGCTCCTGCGCCCACAGAAGAAGCATCGACCTCGAGAGAAAACGGCCTGGAGACATCCGGGCGGACTAGGGCAGGAGCAGAGGCAAAGGCAGACTTGAGGCTATTGAAGGCTTGTTCGGCCTCTGGAGGCCAATGTCTGGGGTTCGCCTTCTTTTTAGTGAGAGCCACGATGGGTGCGACCAGGGTGGAGAAGTGAGGGATGAATTGCCGATAATAGTTGGCGAATCCAAGGAAGCGCTGGATAGCTCTAAGTCCCACAGGGCATGGCCATTGGAGGACAGCTGAGAGCTTGGCCGGATCCATTTGTAGACCCTGGTCGGAGACGATATAGCCAAGAAATGGAAGACTGCGCTGATGGAAAACACACTTCTCAAGCTTGGCGTATAAATGATTGGCCCGTAGTCTTCGGAGGACCTGACGCACTTGTGCCACATGAGTCTGCTGATCTGGGGAGAAGACCAAAATGTCATCCAAATAGACAATGACGCAGACATAGAGGAGGTCTCGGAAGATGTCGTTCACGAATTCCTGGAAGACCGCTGGGGCATTGCATAGGCCGAATGGCATGACCAGGTATTCGTAGTGCCCATCTCTGGTGTTGAAAGCGGTCTTCCATTCGTCTCCTTTGCGAATACGGATCAAGTTATACGCTCCCCTGAGATCCAGTTTGGAGAAGATCCTAGCTCCACGAAGACGGTCGAATAGTTCAGGAATAAGTGGCAGAGGATAGCGATTTTTAACAGTCACCTTATTCAAGCCCCGGTAGTCTATGCATGGGCGAAGGGAACCGTCCTTCTTCTGGACAAAGAAGAATCCTGCGCCAGCGGGAGACGTGGATTTACGGATGAAGCCCTTTTGTAAGTTCTCCCGGATGTAGGAGGACATGGCTTCAGTCTCGGGCACAGAGAGAGGGTATACCCGACCACGTGGAGGAGATGCCCCGGGAAGAAGGTCAATAGGGCAATCATAGGCCCGATGAGGTGGTAGAGAGTCCGCCTCCTTGGCCGAGAAAACATCACCGAAATCTTGATAGTCCTCCGGTAGACCGGCTAGAGGCTTGACATCCGCAGGTGACCTCGTAGAGCACTTGGGTTGAGGAGATCTCAGACACCGGTTATGACAGTCCTGGCCCCAGCTGAGAACCTCCCCAGTTCTCCAGTCCAGCTTAGGGGTATGAAATTGCAGCCAAGGAAGGCCCAGCAGGATGTTGGAAGAGGAATGGCACAAGACATAGAAGGAGATCCTCTCCTGATGTAAGGCGCCCACCTGGAGGGCTAGGGGTGCCGTCTGGCAGTGCACAGTTTCGGTAAGAATCTCCCCCGTAACCGAAGAGATAGACCGGGGTTGGGCTAGCTGGATCACGGGTAGCCGCCATCTTTGGACCAAAGAAGCAGAGATGAAACTGCCAGCAGAGCCAGAGTCGATGAGGGCAGTAGTCTGGAAAACTTGCCCTGAAGGCGTCTAGATGGAGACGGGTATAGTCAACCTTGGAGAGGTGGCATTCACACCTAGGGAGGCCTCTCCCACCGGACCTAGGTGCGAGCGTTTCCCGGACGCTGAGGACGCTGGGGACATCTCTGCCGGTAGTGATCTGCACCACCGCAATAGAGACAGAGATTCAGCTCCATCCGACGGGCTCTCTCATCAGTCGTCAGACGAGCTCGTTCCACCTGCATTGGGACCTCTGGAGACGACTGGGGCATAGGAGCAACGGGACTCTGGAACACCGGTGCCAGCCGAGGATGGCGACGGGGCAGGCTCAGTCGTCGTTCCTGCCGGACCTCCTCCTCTCTCTCGGAAAACCGGTTGTCGACTCTGGTAGCCAGTAAGATAAGATCGTTTAGAGAAGAAGGGAGGTCGCGGGCGGAGAGTACGTCTTTCACTCGGCTGGATAGACCCTTCTTGAAGGTGGCTACAAGGGCGGCCTCGTTCCAGTCCAATTCAGCTGCCAGGGTGCGGAACTGGATGGCGTAGTCACCGACAGAGGAGCTCCCTTGAGAGAGGTTGAGAAGAGCAGTCTCAGCAGAGGTGGCACGGGCAGGTTCCTCAAAGACGGAGCGAAACTCGGCCAGGAAGGCCCGGAGATTGGCAGCAAGAGGATCATCACGGTCCCACAGTGGCGTGGCCCAGGCCAGAGCTCTACCCTCCAATAGGCTGATGATAAAGGCCACTTTAGAGCGCTCGGTGGGAAACTGACTACTTAACAGTTCAATATGCATTGTGCATTGAGTCAGGAACCCCCTGCACAGCTTGGGATCGCCTCCATATTTATTCGGGAGGGGCAATCGAAGTCCCGAGGTGGCTGCAGGTGGTGGTGGGCGCTGGCCTGTAGTATGCTGCTGTAGGGCGGCAGTCAATTGCTGGATTTGCTGCGACTGCTGCTGGATCTGTTGAGCCTGTTGAGCGACCACTCTGGCGACGTCACGGAGATCAGGCACCTCGCCGGGATCCATGGTTGGAGCCTACTGTAACGCCCGGAGTAGTGGATCCACTGGACCGGGACCAGCGATGGCACAAACCTCACCAGGGAGCGGAGTCTAAGGGGCCGCTGGTTTTCACCAGAGCCCGCCGCAAGGCGGGATGGACTTGCTGCGGCAGGCGACCCCCAGGTCGCTACCCCTGGCTTGGTTGCTGGTGGCGGCAGGCGAGGCGTGACAGGAGCAGGTACTGACAATGGCGTGTAAGCGTACCGCAGGTGACAGGCTGAACACAGGAACAGCAGAGAGACGGGAAGCAGGAACCAGGGACTAGGAGTAGGGACTGGGTAGCGGACAGGAATCAGGAACAAGGACTAGGGACCAGGTAGCGGACAGGTATCAGGAACAAGGACTAGGGACCAGGTAGCGGACAGGTATCAGGAACAACAGGGAGCTGGGCCAAACGCTATGGGAAGCATGTAGAGGCTCCAACACAGGGGACAGGGCATGCTGGGATTTATAGGGAGTGATTGGGAGTGATTGGGTGCAACTTTCAATTAGGGACGGACTGGCCCTTTAAATCTGAGACAGCCGGCGCGCGCGCGCCCTAGGAGGCGGGGACGCGCGCGCCGGCCGGCACAGACGGAAGGCGGAGCGGGACGAGGTGAGGCGCCCCCCGGGGCCGAACAGACCGCAGCGCCGGGTCCCTGCACCAGGACCCCGGCAGCTGCCTGGGCAGGATGGCGGTCGCGGCGGCGGCCCGGAGCACGGGACGCCGCCGCGGCCATGACAGAGCCCTGGAAGCACGGTAACCCCTCTGCCTTATACAACACTGCCATATCCTGTGCACATAGGAAACCTTGATTGCTGGTACTAATAGGCATTACGGGACCTGTGGTTCTCTATTAACGGTCTGAATGTTATCTGGCTGTTGCAAGGACTGAACATTGGTACAGTACGATACTTGCTTGTACCCTTTAAGGCTAGGTTCACACTATGTAACTGTGCGGCTGTATTTTTTATGCGGCTGTAAATGTGCGGATGAAACTACGGCAGTGGCAAAAAATAGACATGCGGCTGAAAACATACGGTCATTTACTTGGAAATCTGGTTCAACTAAAAATAACAAATAAAATCTAAGAAAGTGATGCAAACACCTCTGGATGCATCTGGGAAAGCAGGGAAACAGTTTACATGAATCGCTATTACCGGGGTTTGCGATCCTCTGCAGTATGCCGATGCCGATGCCTCTCATGTTTAATATATTGAATTAATAAAACACATTTTCGTTGTAATAAAGTCCCTTTCATTGTTCAATAATTAAATTTAAACAATGTCATCATTTTGCAATTAAATATACTGTTAAAATAAATATATATATAAATAAATGTATATTTATATATACATTTATTTTTTGACAGTATATTTAATTGCACAATGATGGATTCGTTTAAATTAAATTATTGAACAACAAAACTGATTTTATTTCAACGAAAATGTGTTTTATTAATTAAATATTAATTAGTACAGGAAGCTCCATAAGCCGTTAATTCATATTCCCGGTAAATAGAGTATTCTGTACTAATCATCACTTTACTTTAATTAAAACATCAAATGTTTCTTCTAATTATGTTATCACAATAGCATTATTAGAAGAAACATTTTGAATTATATGTGCGCTCAGCTGATTGGCTGATTGGCTGAGCGCACATATAATTAGCGGGTCCGCAGCACAGTGACTTCATTGTGCTGCGGACCAGCGAAGAGGACACATCGGGGTGAGTATAGAGCTCTCCCCACCCCCTCCCCAGCACTGCACCCCTCGAGTTAAGGGGGATACAATACATCCTCCCTTAACCCCTTGGGGGCCAGACTCTAAGCAGCGATCTGTAAAGATGCTGCATACTGTAAGGAGCACAACACCGCTCACAATGATGGGTGTTGTGCTCCTGTTTGTGTGTTTTTTGTGTGTTTCTCCCTTTTTGTTTTTCAGATATCGGTATCCTGGGGATTACGTCGGATTCCGTGGACTACGTCGATGACCAGCGGTTGTTTGTTGTTTTTTTTTATAAAATGGTCAATGAGGGGTGTGGGGGTGTTTTTATTTGAATAAAAAAATTTTTTAACTTGTGTGTTGTCTTTATTTCTTTACTTTATAGACTTAGTAGTGGAAGCCGTCTAATAGACGGAATCCATTACTAAGTTGGGGCCTAGTGTTAGCCGGTATAAAATGGCTAACACTAACCCCCTATTATTACCCCAGCACCCAATGCCACCAGGAGTACTGGGAAGAGCCGGGTGCCAGTGGTCCCGGAGCGTCAAAATTGGCACTCTTGGACCAGGCGGCAGCAGGCTGGTAAGATTTAGGCTGGGGAGGGCCTAAACCAATGGCTCTTCCCACCCTGGTGTTACCAGGCTGCTGTCGTTTGGTTTTTAACCCGGCTGGTTATAAAAATAGGGGGGACCCTATGCGTTTTTTTTTTAAATAAATAATAAAAAAAAACGCATAGGGTCCCCCCTATTTTTATAACCAGCCGGGTTAAAAACCAAACGACAGCAGCCTGGTAACACCAGGGTGGGAAGAGCCATTGGTTTAGGTCCTCCCCAGCCTAAATCTTACCAGCCTGCTGCCGCCCGGTCCAGGAGCGCCAATTTTGACGCTCCGGGACCACTGGCACCCGGCTCTTCCCAGTACCCCTGGTGGCATTGGGTACTGGGGTAATAATGGGGGGTTAGTGTTAGCCATTTTATACCGGCTAACACTAGGCCCCAACTTAGTAATGGATTCCGTCTATTAGACGGCTTCCACTACTAAGTCTATAAAGTAAAGAAATAAAGACAACACACAAGTTAAAAAAAATTTTTATTCAAATAAAAACACCCCCACACCCCTCATTGACCATTTTATTAAAAAACAACAACAAACAACCGCTGATCATCAACGTAGTCCACGGAATCTGACGTAATCCCCAGGATAAGGGAGAAACACACAAAAAACACACAAACAGGAGCACAACACCCATCATTGTGAGCTGTGTTGTGCTCCTTACAGTATGCAGCATCTTTACAGATCGCTGCTTAGAGTCTGGCCCCCAAGGGGTTAAGGGAGGATGTATTGTATCCCCCTTAACCCCTTGGGGGCCAGACTGATGTCAGACTGCACCCATCCCAGCAAGGAAGGGGTTAAGTGACCCCCCCTTCCTTGCTGGGAGGGGTGCAGCGCTGGGGAGGGGGTGGGGAGAGCTCTATACTCACCCCGATGTGTCCTCTTCGCTGGTCCGCAGCACAATGAAGTCACTGTGCTGCGGACCCGCTAATTATATGTGCGCTCAGCCGATCAGCCAATCAGCTGAGCGCACATATGATTCTAAATGTTTCTTCTAATAATGCTATTGTGATAACATAATTAGAAGAAACATTTGATGTTTTAATTAAAGTAAAGTGATGATTAGTTCAGAATGCTCTTTTGCCGGCAATATGAATTAACGGCTTATGGAGCTTCCTGTACTAATTAATATTTAATTAATAAAACACATTTTCGTTGAAATAAAATCAGTTTCGTTGTTCAATAATTTAATTCTAACAAATCCATTATTGTGCAATTAAATATACTGTCAAAAAATAAATATATATATAAATATACATTTATTTATATATATATATATATATATATATATATTTTAACAGTATATTTAATTGCACAATGATGGATTCGTTAGAATTAAATTATTGAACAACGAAACGGACTTTATTACAAAGAAAATGTGTTTTATTAATTTAATATATTAACTATTAGAGGCATCGGCATTCGGCATCATTGCCGGCTATTTTTGAAGTACTCCGTACGGACCGCCTGTCAATCCACGGCCGCATTTCCAGCCGCAAACAATGGTCTTGTTCATTTTTTATGGGTCCGTTTACGATAGGGCCGTAGATTCATACATAGTGTGCACTGTGCAGCCGTATATCGTATACTTTCCAGCGTACGCATGAACCACCAAAAATACTGCCGCACAATTACAGCCGCAAATACAGCCGCACAGTTACATAGTCTGAACCTAGCCTAACACTGTAAATAAACGAGCACTGATGCAATTAAAAGTTTTCATGTTCCACTGTGTTTATTTACTATGTGTATACACTCCGGCCGGGATTCCCTCAGACTGCAGTGCAACGAAACTTTTGTATTAAAGGAGAAGTCCGGCAAAAAATTTTATTTTAGTATTGTATTGCCCCCCAAAAGTTATACAAATCACCAATATATACTCATTCCGGGAAATGCTCATAAAGTGCTTTTTTTCCCTGCACTTACTACTGCATCAAGGCTTCACTTTCTGGATAAAATGGTGATGCTCAGTGTCCCTCCAGTGCCCTGTGTCCCTCTGCCATCATCCTCTCCAGCAGCCACAGCCCGCACAACTCTGGGAGTCGGGTTGTGACATCACCATTTTATCTAGGAAGTGAAGCCTTGATGCAGTAGTAAGGGCAGGTAAAAAAGCACTTTATAAGCATTTCCCATAATAAGTGTATATTGGTAATTTGTATAACTTTTGGGGGACAATACAATACTTAAATAAAATTTTTCGCCGGACTTCTCCTTTAATGCAAAAGTTACATTGTGTAACCTGCGGTTACGCCTAATAACACCATCTGCACTATCACTTGCCTACTGCTCCTGCTCACCTTGCCGTCACCAGCAAACCAAGCCAGGGGTAGCGGCCTGGCTCAGCACATCCAGCAGCAGTCCCTGCAGATCCAACAACTGACTGCCACCTTACAGCAGCGTACTGCAGTACAACTGTCGCCTCCGGCAGCACCACCCCCTGCGCCTGGTCCGTCTCCTCTAGGTCCAAACCTACGGCTTGCGCTGCTGAATAAATACGGTGGAGAGACCAAGATGTGCAGAGGCTTCCTTACCCAGTGCACTATGCAGATTGAACTCCTAAGCAACCAGTTTACTACCGAGGGCTCTAAAGTGGCATTCGTCATCAGCCTCTTGGAGGGTAAGGCCCTGGCCTGGGCTACGCCACTGTGGGACCGAGATGACCCAGTTGCTGCCAATCTCCAGACCTTCCTGGCCGAATTTCGCTCTGTCTTTGAGGAGCCAGCCCGTGCTTCATCGGCAGAGAATGCTCTCCTTAACCTCTTCCCGGGGACCGCCTCTGTGGGCGAGTACGCCATCCAATTCCGCACGCAGGCAGTGGAGCTAGATTGAAATGAGGCCGCTCTGGTAGCCACCCTCAAGAAGGGCCTGTCCAGTCGGGTGAAAGACGTACTCTCCACCCGAGACCTTCCGACCTCCTTGAACGAGCTCATCCTACTGGCTACTAGGGTCGATATCCGGTTCTCCGAGAGAGAGGAGGAGGTTCGGCAAGAATGGCGGAGGATCCCTCAGAGGTCATTTCCAGGTTACATCTGGGGGGTTGGTGGTCCGTGCGGCACCGAGGAGGCAGGCGGCAGGGCCGACATCTCACACTGCTCCGGGATCTGCTGTCTGTTGCACCGCCCTCCAGGGGGAATGTGCAACGGACCGCAGATCCCAGAGCAGTGCGAGATGTCAGCCCTGCTGCCTGCCTGCACGGGCCCACCAAGCTCCCGGATGTAACCTGAAAATGATCTCTGAAGGATCCTCCGGCAGGGGCAGTGATGACGTCGCTACACCTGCTGGGGGATCCCTCCGGCGACTGACTGGCTGAAGAGGAGAGAAGAGGCCAGGAGAGATGAAGACAGTATTAGGTGAGTATAATTTTTATTTTTTTGTAGCAATGCAGTGGACATTATAAGTATATGGGGGACATTGCAGGGGAACAATATAACTATATGGGGGACATTGCAGGGGGATATTATAATAATAATAATGCTTTTATTTGTATAGCGCACACAGATTCCGCAGGACTTCACATAGTTTTGCCAATTATTGCTCCCTAGGGCTTAAAATCTAAATTCACACTATGTTTTGGCTGTGGGAGGAAACCGGAGTACCCGGAGGAAACCCAATTACCCAATAACCCAGACAATATAACTATTAGGGGACATTGCAGGGGGACAATATAACTATATGGGGACAATATAACTATATGGGGGACATTGCAAGGGGACAATATACCTATATGGGGGACATTGCAGGGGGACAATATAACTATATGGGGACAATGTAGGGGGACAATATAACTATATTTGGGACATTGCAGGGGGACAATATAACTATATGGGGGACATTGCAGGGGGACAATATAACTATATGGGGGACATTGCAGGGGAACAATATAACTATATGGCGGCCATTGCAGGGACACATTATTACTATATGGGGGACATTGCAGGGGAGCATTATTACTATATGGAGGACAATGCAGGGACACATTATTAGTATATGGAGGACAATGAAGGGGACATTATTACAATATGATGACACAGCAGGGGATCCTTCATACAGGGGGAAACCCACATACCTATTGACTTTACTGCACCAAATAGAAGAATTACTACAGTTTGAGAGCCTATGGGTGGGAAAAAGGAAGGAAGTTGCTAGAAATGTGCAGAGCCTAAAATGTTTGTTTGGCAGGTTCTGAAGAGATGAATTGTAGCTGCAAGAAATCATCATGGTGGTCCGGGCCAGATGGAGAGGAAAATGATAGTGACCCCTCAGATCAAGGAAGTCGTCACCTGTGAGTTACTGTATGATGTTTTTGTACTGAGGAGAACATTATTTGGTAGGGGTGCAACACTGGGTGAGGGGTGAAAAGAAAGAGGGATGCTTTTACTTTGGGGGGGGGGGGGATTGTGGCATTTTGCACTGGGATATGATTATAGCTTTTTTTTTTATAGTCTGGTCCTCCGACGGTCTTAGGGACAGCGAACTGGCCCCCTGTGTGAAAAGTTTGGGGACCCCTGCTCTAGGGGGTAATATCTCTCCAATATTTTTAGTCATACATAGTGAAAATCAGATATCATGATAGTATGGTTTCTAGGGACCCGAATAGGACATCAGGTTGATTATCACTATTGAGAAATTACTGACATTTTTATTTCTAAGTTTATACTGAATATCTTTCAGGTTGATTTCAAATATAAATCCTCTTTTATTACTGGATATGGAGATTCTTTTTACTGGGGCTGTTATACTGGGGACTGCGGCTATGAAACTAATCGTTGGAGTCAACCTGTGGATAACAGAACATCGTACCCGAGCCAGTGGTACCAGTATGAAGGTTATTCAAGGAGACGTGTGGACAATGATAAACCATTCCAACTCCTGTAAGATCTGTGGCGGGATTAAGGTAGAATTCTGTCTGCTGATTTTTCTGCCTATAATGTGAACATATGATCACAGTTCTTCCTTACTGCTGGAGCCTAGATAGACAGGATTACACCTAACAGTAACACAATGGCCCTCATTTACTAAGATTGTCAGGTTAAATGTTTTAGTTTCCCAAACCACCAGATTTATAAATGTGTCTCATGCCCTTGGTAAATTGGCTATACAAAATAAGGTGGGAGCTGCTATGAATCTACACCTGGGATGCTGCCTATATTCCAACCACAGAACATGCTATAAATAGACACAGAGAAACAATAGATAGCGCACCCACAAAAGTATGACAAACATATTAAATTCTCAATAACATCTTTATTATCACAAATACATAAAAAAACAAAGCAAATGGACAGACACTTAAAAACACCTAATAACCCAATCAGGGTAAACCATCACAGAAAAAACGCATGAAACTGTACATGTCGCTCCCACCGCAACCCCAAACAATATTAACTCCAGGCTCTGTATATTACATAGCCAAATGTATCTTAGAAACTGACACTCACAATAAATACCTCTTTAGGGTATAAACCCACACACGGCATATATGCTGCGTATTTACTGCTGCGATACGCAGCAAATACGCAGCAGATTAGATCTAAATAACTGAACACAGCATCAAATCTGCACCATCAAATCTGCTGCGTATTTGTTGCGTATCTGCTGCGTATACGGTGTGTGGGTTTGTACCCTTAGGCTGGGTTCACACTACGTATATTTCAGTCAGTATTGTGGTCCTCATATTGCAACCAAAACCAGGAGTGGATTGAAAACACAGAAAGGCTCTGTTCACACAATGTTGAAATTGAGTGGATGGCCGCCATATAACAGTAAATAACTGCCATTATTTCAATATAACAGCCGTTGTTTTAAAATAACAGCAAATATTTGCCATTAAATGGCGGCTATCCACTCAATTTCAACATTGTGTAAACAGATCCTTTCTGGGTTTTTAATCCACTCCTGGTTTTGGTTGCAATATGAGGACCACAATACTGACTCAAATATACGTAGTGTGAACCCAGCCTTAAAGTGCAAGTGCCCACACAAAAAATAAATAAATAGAGTAGTCAATAGAAAAATTCATGAAAACACACAAAAAGTGACCATATGCTAAAGCACCCTAATACCAAAAAGTCAGTTGCTAAAAGAAAATATTAAATCGCTTATCACCCAGGGCTCTGGGATGGGACTCCAGACTGCAAACCCTACGCGTATCCTCACATCACGTGTCTTCGTCAGGGGTAATGGTTCAACAGTACACACATCCTTTTATATCCATTTGCCCAGAAATTAATAAATAAATTAAATAAATATTTACAAACTAAACTAAATTCAGGTGTCCGTTACCTGGTCAGTTGAGGAGGAGTATTATCTGCATGCCACCATCATGGCGTATCCCCACGTGCGTGTCACCTAGTGTGCATGACCGGACATGCATATCACCATGATATATACCGGAACTCCACAAGCGCTACACTCAGAGTCACATGTTTGCGTTCCATTTACAACCAGATCCTGAGTCATATCGTGACCAGACCCTGCCTCCTCCTATCATGAGTCACATGATCACTTAGCTCATTATCTCCGACCACCTATATGTCATCCACTTCCTCATGTAGACAGAGTACTTCAACCTTTCGGCACACCAGTCCTCATTACTCTTATTGGATGGAGGGCCCCCATGACCTTCATCATTTGGTCAACTTGATCTATGACTTTGCTGAAACCTCAGGTCTCTAGTTTTAGTCTCAGATGTTTAAACTGTGACTGGTAGCCACATTCCCCTGGTCAAGCTAATACATTCAGATCCCCTAGAAAACCGGAGAACAGCAAATCTTCATTCATGCCTCTCAGGACCTCAGACCTCAAATTAAAGGGGTATTCCCCCTAAGAGCTAAAAAAATGAAATGCCTCCAAACATAGCTGTTCTTATTCACCAAGTCCCCCTGAGTATTTTGAGCCATCTCCCGCCTTTCTAGCTGCTGCCATTCCCGAGAAAAAGTTTTTTCTATAAAAGCCATCTATATCCAATATGGTGCTGGCCAGGAAACTACATTTCCCATCATGCAGTGCTTCTCGCTGCTTGCTGGGACCTGTAGCTCTACAGAAGCTCTGTGACCTGAAATATTGTGATGTGGATGGATAGCACATAGTTCTACACAATATATCAGGTCACAGAACTTCTGTAGAACTACAGGTCCCAGCAAGCTGCTATCCATCCAAATCAGAAACTGTGTGACCTCTTATATTGTGTAGAACTACAGGTCTAAGCAAGCTTCCATCAGTCCAAATCAGAAACTGTGTGACCTGATATACTGTGATGTGGATGGATAGCAGCTTGCTGGGACCTGTAGTTCTACAGAAGTTCTGTGACCTGATATATTGTGTAGAACTACAGGTCTTAGCAAGCTGCTATCCATCCACATCACAATATATCAGGTTACAGATATAGATAGATAGCAGGATCACGAGGGTCAGCCGGGACGGGGCAGGCATGGGGGTTAGCGGTGGACTCTGCGGGGAACTGATGTGGCGATGCAGCCGGGTGCGGGAGAGGAGCGTAGGCCGGTGGGCAGATCAGTTCCGGAGGTGGAGTGCCGCAGGCAACCGGGTGAGGTGCCGGGTGACCTCGGGGGGTGGGGGGGGGAGTTGTGCCAGGCATCTTACTTACCGGGTGAGGTCGGGGGGGGGGGGGGTTCCGAGAGTGGGGTGCCGGGCCGGTCACCTGCCGTGTGAGCTCCGGGGGTGGGGTGATGCAGCTGGCAGCTGGGAGAGTTCAGGGGAGGGGTGGGGCGCTACCGCTGGCGGCCGGGTGAGCTCCGGGGTGGGGGGGCCGGCCGTGTCACCTGGCGCTGCCGCTGGCGGCCGTCTCACTTTCGGGGTGAGCTCCGGCGCGGGCGGGGGGGGGGCGGGCTGGCAGCCGGGTGAGCTCCAGGGTGGGGTGGCCTTGCCGCAGCCGCTGGAGGCAGTCTCACTTGCCGGGTGAGCTCCGAGCTCCGGTGGGGCGGGGCGGTCTGGCGGGGTCTGTGCCGCTGGCGGCCGGGTGAGCTCCGGGATGGGGGGGCCGGCCGTGCCACCTGGAGCTGCCGCTGGCGGCCATCTCACTTGCCGGGTGAGCTCCGGCGGGGGGGCTGTGCCTCTGGCGGCCGGGTAAGTTCGCAGTTCCCGGGTGAATTCCGGATAACTTTGGGGGGGGGGGCTGCCAGCCAGGTGAGTTCGGGGGGGGATGGACAAGTAGCGCTGTGCTGGGGATGATTGTTCTGAGGACCGGTGCGGGAAAGGAGCAGTGGTGGTGGGGGGTGCAGGGTGGGTTTGCTGGATTGTGGTGCGGGGGTGGGAGGGGGCTGCTTTCACAGAGGGAGACGGTGATCTGCAGCAGCAGCTCTCACTGTCCTCTATCACTTCAATGGGCAGGGTTAGAAGCGCTAGCCCGGCCCATTGAAGAAACTGAGGACATGTGATGCCGTCTCGGAGGGTGCGGGCCAGGAGCAGGGAGCCGTGTCGGAGTGGACTGAGATCTGATGATTCTATGCATTCGGTGGGGGTGGATGCATCTAGATAACAGCAAAACTGTACAGAATCCATAATAACTTTATATTAAAAAGATGTAAAGCTACGGGTGGGCAACGTATTAATGCAAAAATAATTTTGGGGGGAATACCCCTTTAAATATCCATTTGGATTCCATCTGTAATAAAGCATTTTTTTTCTCACATCCACGTATATTTCTGTGTAACTTTTGGAGTTCACAAACCTTCATTCCCGTTAGTCTTCGAGAATGTACCTTGAGGAAATGAGATGCTACTGATGTCAACATCTTACCCTCGCATGCATCCCTGCGAGCTAACAATATAGTCGAGACATGTTTCTGGATTCTCTTGCGCAGTTGCTGTCCCGTTTGACCAACATAGATCTTATGACATGAGCAGGTTATAGCATAAACCACATCCTTTGTTTTGCAGTTAATATGGTCCTTTAGAGCAAATTCCTCTCCAGTGCATAGGGTAAGCAATTGGCCAAATAGGGTAAGCAAATCTGGCACATGTAAAGATTGTCTAGTCTTGCATTTAGAAAGTTTTCGTAAATGTAAATCTTTTCTGCATTTCTATTTTGTGAGGTTATTATTGATCAGGTTACAGTGTTTCTGTACTGCTGTAAAATATGCAAGATTATATCACTGACATTAGCAGACAGAACTTCTGTACCTAAAAGCTCTACCTTATAGACGTGCAGAACCAGATCATAGCATATTGTGCTGCTGGAGACCAGATAGGCAGTATTACATCACTGACCATAGAGAATAGCATAGTAAGGCTATGTTCACACTACGTAAAAAAACACGGCTGTATTTCACAACAATGGCCGTAATTGCGCAAACAACGGCCTATATTTTTACAAATAACGGCCGTTGTGCAATTACGGCCATTGTTATGGAATACGGCCTTGTTTTTTACAGAGTGTGAACCCGGCCTAATAGTAGTTGTTTCCCTTGCCACTTTCTAGACTTGGGGCACTTTTCTTGAAGACTGTATCAGACTGTGGGCCTAGTACTATTACAATATAATCAGGATGCACCTTTACTGGGTTCACACTATGTATATTTGAGGCTGTATTTGTGAGGCTGTATAGCAACCAAAACCAGGAGTGGATTGAAAACACAGAAAGGATCTGTTCACATAATGTTGTAATTGAGTGGATGGCCGTCATTTAATGGCAAATTTTTGCTGTTATTTTAAAACAACGGCTGTTATATTGAAATGATGGCAGTTATTTACCGTTATATGACGGCCATCCACTCAATTTCAACATTGTGTGAACAGAGCCTTTCTGTGTTTTCAATCCACTCCTGGTTTTGGTTGCTATGAGGACCTGACTTGAGGACCAAATACTGCCTGAAGTATACAGTGTGTGAACCCAGCCTAATTAATTAGTTAATTCTGCTCATTAAATCTATTCATCACCATTGTTGCTTATGTCTCATCAGGGAAAGTAGTTGTTGCTGGGTTTCCAATAATGATTTTGAAAGTGGGTGGCAACTGATCACCTCGGTGGATCTAGGAATCAGATCTGATACTCGGATGCCAAACAGCTCACCTCTGACCACTATCATACCTATTATAAGGTAAGGCATTCAGCCATTGCAAAAACAGCTTATATCCCACATAAAAAAATAATATAATATAATATTCATTTTTATACTTATTTCACTTTAAAGAAGCAGTTCACTTTTTTTTTTTCTCTCCCCCCCAGGTAGCCGCTGTCATGTATACTTACATAAGATGATCGGTGTCCCGTTCCCGTCGGTCAGTTCCGTCCCGCGGTGCCGTTCACATCGGGCGCGCGCTCACTTCCGCCGGCTGCTGCAAGTCCTCTTCTCTGCCCAGTGATTATACGCCGGAAGTCACTCGCTTCCATGCATTCTCTATGGAAGCGCGTGACTTCCGGCGTTCAAATGACAAGGGAGAGAAAAGGAGTCACAGCGCCGGCGGAAGTGAGCGCGCGCCCGATGTGAACGGCACCGCGGGACGGAACTGACCGACGGGAACGGGACACCGATCATCTTATGTAAGTATACATGACAGCGGCTACCCGGGGGGGCAAAAAAAAAAAAAGTGAACTGCTTCTTTAAGTCACTATGTTAAAAGCTTGTTGCTTTTTTATATGTTTTTAAGGATCCCTCAGAATTGTGCAACCACCATTAATTTATTAGGACATGACCCAGATGGAGACCTTGTGTCATGCCGATATGGATATTCCTATGAAGAATGCTCAATTTGTTCCAGGAAGTTTCAAATAGACAAGGTAAGATTCTAAAAAATATCTCTCTTCTTCATCAAAGTGGTCAAAAGGTTTCAGGCCATGTTCACACACTGTATTTTAGCATTAACCCCTTGAGGACCAAGCCCAAAATGACCCAGTGGACCATGCAAATTTTCATTTTTGTGTTTTTGTTTTATCCTCCTCCCCTTCTAAGAGGTCTAACACTTTCAGTTTTCTATCTACAGGGCCATGTAAGTGCTTGTTTTTTTCAGGAGTATTAATAAAATGGGCCTATTGTGATGCGTATAACGGTTTTAGTTTTTCACCTATGGTACTATAAGGGGTGTCATTTTTTTCTGCCATGATCTCTAGTTTTTATTAATACCATATTTGTGAAGATCGGATGTTTTGATCACTTTTTATAAAAAAAAATTTATATACATAATGTAACAAAAAATCTGTAATCCTGGCACTTTTTTTCCTCTTTTCATTTACGCCATTCGCCATTAGTGATGGCGATTGTTATATTTTAATAGATTGGACAATTACACACGCTACGGTATATTATATGTTTATTTATTTTTAGATGTTTTATGTATATAATGGGAAAGGGGGGTGATTTAAACTTTTATTGTGGGAGGGACTTTGGGGTGTTTGTAAAGACATTTTTACTTTTTTTCTTACACATTTGAAGTCCCTTTGGGGGACTTTTACATACATTTGATTATACACACTTATCACTGCTATGCCATAGGCATAGCATTGATCAGTGTGATAGGCATTCTGCTCCCTGAGCCTGCCTGTGGCAGACTCAGTGACCAGAAAGCCGATCGGAGGCACAGAGGCAGGTGAGAGACCTTCGGCGGTCCGATACAACAATCCCGATCGGTAAGTGACAGGGGACTCCCCCTTGTCACTTACACTTAAACGCTGGGTTTAAGTGGTTAATGACAGGCTGCAGTCTGTCATTAACGGTAAGGGCCGGGCTGCTCACTGTAGCCGGCCCCCATCTCCTATGAAGCGCGCTCCGCTCCAGTGCACGCTTCATAGCTCAGGACATAGCTCTGTCTGCTCAGACTTCCTGGGTGTACCGGTACGTCTTAGGTCATCTAGGGGTTAAACAACTATGGCCGTTGTTCTCCCAGGCAGCATAAAATAAATGACAGGTCTCTTTTGTACTGCCGCTATTCGGTTAACAGCGGCCGTACAAAATAACCTGTGCTTACAGTGTAAAGTATGGCCTTAGTAGCATCAAAGATCCACTATCTAATTGTAAATATGAAGTAACCAGGGCTGTGGAGTCAGTAAGGCAGACATCTGACTCTGACCTCTCTATAGCTTATTTATAATAATTACCAATAACAGTTCAATATTTGCTGGAGTCCACCCAAAACTAACTCTGGCTCCAACTCCACGACTCTGACTTCACAGCCCTGAAAGTAACTTAAGAACTATACATGATCCGAAAATATATATAAACCACATGTAATATATAATCTTTGTTCTAGAACCAATGTACCTTGTCAATTCCATCAGGGATGAAGACCGGATCTTATGTAGTAGAATTAATACTTGAAGACTTTCCAAACAAAAACATTTACCTCACATACAACGATGGAACAAGGGTTTACAAATACAGGCCCATTAACCGTAAAAGTCGAGAACTTCCAGAGGATTCCAAAAAATATTACTGGGGCACCACCGAACAACCAGATTATTTTTGGACAGAAGCTATAGAATCAACCATGACTACAGCCCTAGATTATATTACTGAAGCTGTTACTGATATCCTCACAGAAGAGACTTCTTATTATTATAGTACAAAAGAAACAACTGTATATCCTGAAATTCAGACTACCACAGATTCCTACACTACGGATGTAGAAACATCTCCATTTGTTACCACTACCCCACATTATTCCACTACAGAAGGAACAACTTCAGCTACCCAGACTACAACATATTATTATACTACAGAAGAAGAAATTCAGACTACCACAGATTCTTACACTACCGATATTGAAACATCTCCATTTGTTACCACTACCCCACATTATTCCACTACAGAAGGAACAACTTCAGCTACCCAGACTACAACATATTATTATACTACAGAAGGAGAAATTCAGACCACCTTAGCGGTCACTGATCTGCCACAGACTTCTACACAACACATTTCCACCCAGGCTGAGACATTTCCATATGAAACAACAGGATGGGATTTTTACCCAAATACAGATTCACCTATCTACATGCATTCCCTGAGCAGAATTTCTCTGCAGTTTTTAGTTGATGGTAAGAATAATTTCTAAGAACAATGTCTCATGCACACAAGCTAATATACATAGGATGTGATGTAACTCAAAATCTAGTTTGAGTATAAAGTTTTTTTATTATAAAGTTTTCTATTTAATATTCTTTATTTTGTCTATTTGAAAATCTTTTAACAGGTTTCAATCACATTTTTATAATTTGGTAAATTTGTATTCTGGTTTTAGAACTCAAAATTCCAATTGCAAAAAAACTGCATTTTTAAGTGACCTGCTGTAATAGGGGATCACAGGTGATAATGTATGGAATTGGCACATCAGCTACAACAGCTGGCATTCCTTCATATATGATGGCTGTCAGAGCATCATCAGGGTTGCTTTGCAAAAGTTGGAGGACATCAGTCAACCTGGATGGATAACACAGTTTATATCTATGTCTAGCATAGATATGATTATTGAATTAAAAAGAACTCCACCTACCTCTAATCACAATGCCCCCCCCCCCAAAAGGTATATTGTGTTTTCTCTTTTTGTTTTTTTTTACGCCTGCTTTTTATACCTACAGTTACCAGCTCAGTTCCCTCCTGCACACTTGGGCATTATAGACCAAAATTTATTTTGCCTACACCACATCAAGGAGAGAGGCTACTGACCAATGCAGGAAGTGTATTCCAGCTCCATCTATCAGCTCAAGCAGTTTATGAAAGGTAAAACCAGCGCCTTCCATTGCAATAATCCCCATTTACTGATATCAGACTAACGATTATAGGGTTTGTACATTAAAAAAAAAGTCTGCTAACTTGTATACAAAATGGCACACATTTCCACAGGCATGGGTGTAACTAGGATTCAGGGGGCCCTATAGTGAAAAACAGTATAGGCCCCATCTAGTTGTTAATCCAGCATGTATTGGTACCAGATTAATGGGATTTTACTTTGCACAGTTTACTCCAATATAAGAGGCAATAATAATCTGTCCAGAAAAGGAAACCAAATTTCAAACAGCACAGAATATACGACCCAAGCCTACTGATAACAATACAAAGATTTAACAACAAACTCCTGACATGTCATAGTGACATCTGAGAAATTTTTTTGCAGGTGCAGGTGACATTCGTTAAAACAAAGGGACAGAAGTGTTCGGCAGTGTGCGCCATGCTCCTTCATCTATGCTCTAAACAGCTATAGTATAATGGAAATTTTCCTTCATATAGAATTGCCAGAAGTCACAGACTTCCATTATAATGGCTTATTCCCTCATATTTTACGGATGCTACGGACGAGGAAGCCCTGTAGTGGAGTGTTTCCCCGTCCGGCATGATGAATCAATATTATTCCGGGAGCAAGGAAACTGTTTGACACTCCGCCGGGCTCTGTCATTACAGTGCCGCAGAGATTCAAACAGTATCCCCGCTTTCGGCATGATATTGATTCAACATGCCAGACGGGGAAACACTCCACTAACAGGGCTTCCTCGTCCTCGGGACGTTGAAATAAGCCCTTTCTGTTCACCGATCACTGTAGCTGTTTAGAGGGGAGATAAAGGGGCACAGCGCCTTCAGCCATGTCCTTCTGTCCTTCCATTCAAGCAATCAGTAGGGGTGTCATCACCCAGACCCCACCAATATAAACTTCTGACATGTTGTTACTAGAAGTTTGTTGAAATGTTGGGTACTTAAGGCTATGTTTACACATCATATTTTGGTCAGTGTTTCTGTCAGTATTTGTAGATAAAATCAGGGGTGCAAATGACAGGGCAAAATTATAATGGGAAGATTTTCCCACTATGTCTTCTTTGGCCAATTTATGACCGTCCTTAAGGATACAATAACGCTGTTATTTGTACTCAAAATGATTTGCATCCTAAAAGACGGTCATCAAATGGTCAAAATAAGATGGTATGTGAACTTAGCCTTTTAGTGATTTCAACCCACTCCTGGTTTTGGTTGAAAAATACTGACCAAAATACTGATAGAAAGACCACAGCCTAAACATGCTTCTACTTGTGATCTTTACAGCATCATGTTCTGACCACTATAATCTTTATTATTCCATGCATGGCACCATGTGATTGCTCAACAGTGAGATATAATGTTTTAATTGGTACTTTTTGATAACTATTTTTTTCCAACAAACTTCTAACATTTCATAATAACATGTCCAAAGTTTGGATTGGTTAAGTCCAGGAGCTGAGCCCCCACCGATCGCTAGAATAAAGGGGCAGAAGTGCGCAGCGGAACACACTGTGCCCCTTCATTCCCGCTCTAAACAGCTATAGCAAGTGGAGTACAGTTATAATGGAAGTTTGGCGGACTCCTGGCAATTCCATACAAAGGAAGTCCTATAGACTTCCATTATAACTATAGCTGTTTAGACTAATCATTACATTTTAATAGTTTAGACATGTTTTCACACAGGGATACCAATTATTATTATTCCCATAGTAGTTTAGATTAGATTAGATTTGATTGATTTATTTATTTACAAAAGCCCCACGCTGTCCTAAAGACGAAAAAAAAAAAATTATGGGAGTCAAAATATGGTGATACAAAGCTATTTTTAGTAAAACATAAAGAAAACCAATATAACCGTCATATTGCTGTAATTGTACTTACCTTTTGAATAAAATTATAATGTCATTTCACCCCAGTGTGTCATATAAAAGCAAAATCAAAAGAAAATAGCAAGATTTCAGTTTTTTTCTCCATTTCAACCCCACAAGTATACTTTAGATAAAGGGACAAATATAAAGGGACATTTTATGTGGACATGTATATATCTATATATCATTTAGGCTATGTTTACACTACATATCAGACCGGCCGGGTCACGGAACGGCCGGTCTGTGCCCGGATCATCGCGGCCGCAGCATGCTATTGAAGCTTAAGTATTTACTTGCATTTTATTTTTCTAGTGTGTCAGATTTCAAAGTCAGCGGTCCTTCTGGTTTGACCAAATCATTTACTGGCAAATCTCGGTCTTCTACAAAGAGCATGGTTGTAGAATGGACCCCATCCAAAAATAGTGTGGGAGACCATGTACCTTTCTGTTTCGTAGCAGAAACATCTAATGGGTCAGTACAGTTTGTGACATTTAAAGCTTTATTTTATTGTAGAAACATACACAACGTGCACATACATAACTTTCTTATATAGTATAATATACTATAGTATAGTATATTAATATATTATATACAGCTTGGTACTTACTAGAGATGAGCGAACCGGCCAAGGTATGGGTTCGTACGAACCTGAACTCTCGGCTTCCGATTCCTGCTGTCTGCCCTCTCCGTGGAGAGGGTGGATACAGCCTGAGGACCGCCTGGAAAAATGAAATACAGCCTATGGCTATGGCTTTATCCCAGTTTTCCAGGCGGTCCTCAGGCTGTATCCACCCTCTCCACAGAGCGGGCAGACAGCGAGAATCAGAAGCCGAGAGTTCATGTTCATACGAAACCGAACCTCAGCCGGTTCGCTTATCTCTAGTACTTACAGTTGTCTAGCAACCACTTGACTTTCTGCCTGGGTTGTCTCCATTTCCCTATATTTAATACTGTGTGTGTGAAGAATGGGTCACAGGAATGGATGATGATGATGATGATGATGATTATTTTAATCATTAGGCATTAGCCACTATGATATCCAGAGTATAACCTGCGTGATTACTGCTTGTATTATTCTTGCAGGTATCAGTCTGAAATGCGTTGTGTCATTGCAGTGGTGGGTCCCAGCAGTTTAGGTATGCTTTGCTATACTTTTAGGTTTTATAGATAGATGTAGACATTTGCATTAGGTTCACTTCGCACTAAAGATCATGATTTATATGATGATGTGTCAGGGACCACTATTTGCAGGCCAAACCTCCTCTATGATCTCTATACGCCAAACTGGGCTACTGATGAATGTCATTAAACAATATAAATCCAAAGGTTTATTATTTGATTGTTGTTATGATTTACTCCATAAATACTGGTTATCTCTGTAGGTACCCATAAAGCAAATCTATCAGCAAATACTGAAGTTTTTTATATTTATTGATCAGGGCCACTGCGCTGATTCGAGCATCGGTGTTGATCATTTGTAGATCTGCTGCTCCATTCTGCAGCTATGGCCGTTTTACGTTAGATACTAATTAGCTTGTCTGGTGCACTGGAAGCAGACCTAGAATCCCCAGTGCACAATATCTCCTTCCATCGATGATGTGCCTCACAGGAATTGAATGAGGCGCAACAGCGATGGGAGGAGATATCAGTGCCTTTTACCCCCAGTAGGTGAGGAATACATGGGACCCATATGTCAGGTGAGCCTACTGTAATGATACTATATTTTAGTTATAATATATTGGTTACATTATACCAGTAGGCCCAGATTTATCAAACTATGTAAAATAGAAACTGATGTAATCTGCCCAAAGCAACCAATCACAGCTCAGCTTTCATGTTCCTAGCTGCGTTTTGATTGGTTGCTGTGGGAAGTTTTTACCTGTTTCTATTTTATAGTTTGATAATTCTAGGCTACATGACTTTTCAAAATGTATTTGCTTTTAATATTTTATTTGCTTTTGAAATTAAACAGATGCTGAGAAAACAGAGAAACAGAAGGTTGTCGGCAGAAAAAGACCACCTGGTCCATCTAGTCTGCCCTTTTAGTAATTCCTTACCTATGAGCTTAGGATAGATATATGTTTATCCCAGGCAGGTTTACATTTTGTTAACTATTCATATAATCTCAGTATCTTATATCATGACATGCAGAAGCACTCAAGCAATGTTTTTGACCTTCTGTGTCTAGATAACATTGAGCTGATATGCCATGAGAACACCATGACTTTAATTGCTGCCAAGTCATCTGACCACGAGCTATATGAAAACCAGTTCCGCCTCAATGATCCAAAATGTCTGGTTAGTTCCAACAGTACCCACCTCGTAGCCAGTGTAGCCTACAATACCTGTGGCACTGAGACTGTGGTAAGGAAAAGACTTTTTCATCTTTTAGAATATTTTTACCTTATATATATACCATATATATATATATATATATATATATATATATATATATATATATATATCTGTCTGTCTGGGTTTCCAGAACATAAAAATATAATTTTATTCTTTCAAAGTGTCAGAGAGGCTTTCCCAAGCTCCTGAAGTGCTAAGGGCTGTAACACCTCCTTGCCTGTTATCACTATGACTGGCAGTCAGCCCCAGCTCTGAGCCCCGTTTGCAAATCTTGCCTATTCTATGCAAACAAATTATGAGATTTGGAATCAGGGCTCTGCTTCAAGCTGATTGTCAGTCGAGCAGGGATAGGATGGGAAGGGGAGCAAAGAGGCTCTCAGCACTTCAGAAACTTGGACATTTTGTGCCAGAGGGGAAAAGCCTGTTTCTACATTATAAAAGCACAGACAAATGAACCGACATATGAAGCATAGACACATGAAAGGTACCATGTGTCTCCTTGACTTAACAGCTGTCTAACAGTGTCAGCAGTTTGGAACGTGAATTACAGCTGACAGAATTAAGTGAATCTCCATCTTTTATCATCATTGTTGTTTTTAGGCCAAAGATTCTGTTCTAATCAATTTTTTTTTACATATAATCATAGGTGTCTGAGCTCCTTTTTTCTGATAAAGAGCTTTGATTCCGGTGCTTAGAGATTGATTTAAAGAGGTACTCCAGCTGGGGCCTCTTTTTCAGCAATGTCTGTCAGTTACTTCTCTGGCTATGCGTTACTGCCCACATTCCACTGTTCCGGTCCCCCTGTATACTGCCCCTTTCTGGTCTTGAGACGGGACTTGAGAAGTGACATGGCAGGCTCGCTCAGCCATTCAGCAGCTGTAGCATTGCCCACCTCTGCCACTAAATGGCTGAGCGGGCCTGCAACGTCACGTGTTAAGTCCTGTCTTAAGATCAGGAAGCTGCCGCACACCGGGGGACCGGAACAGTGTAATGTGGGCAGCGCTAGCAGTGGAGGTAAGTGGATGTTACTGTTTTCACCAACCACTTGCCAGGGCATTGCTGGAAAAAGGGTCCCAGATGGTAAATGGGTTGTCCCACAAACAGCACTTATCTCCTATGATAGCTGAATGAGGTGTCCTTTCTGAATGAAGTAGCAGTAACACGTGCTCTCTGGCATTCTACTTCCATACTCCATTCACAAAGGAGACTGATGGTCAGACCCTCAGTGATCATACACTACTTGATTGATCAGGTGACATTGTGGGCCCTAATTGTTAACATAACTGGTGGACCCACAGTTGGATTCTTCTGATCAGAAAATGATGGCATATCTCAGCAATATGCCATCATGTCAGCAGTGTAAAAATCCTCTTAAAGCCTGGCACCATGCATTTGCAGGTGACACCTGTGATAATAGCCAATGCCCAGGATAAAACTTTTCTGGGTTGTAAAATTAACCCTTTTGATGCTGTGCTTAACAGCACTTTCCTCAATATAAATTCATTAACTAGCTAGTTGAATTATTAAGCATTATAATTTTTATTAGTATTATGTTTGGAAATGACAACTATGTAACATTTTATAAAATCTTCCTTTATTCTCCCTTCTCATTCAGGAAACAGAACACGATATTGTGTTTAAAAATCAGGCTACGTCCTTTAGCAGCAGATTCAGTGTCATTACCAGGAAACATGGGGTGTCTATCCCCTTTAACTGCTCCTTTCCAAAAAAGAACAGAGTATCGGCTTCATTTCTTGCCCATAAATCAGATTACGTGTTCACAGAGGCAGGATTCGGTAACTTCACCTACAAGTTCCAGTTTTTTACAGATGATCGCTTTGCAGAGGTAGAAACCCAGTTTCCTCTGGAAGTGACACTGCGGGAACTGATCTATATGGAGATTCAAGTTTCTTCTTCAGTCCCTAATGTCGAGTTATTTGTGGAGTCTTGCAAGGCTACCCCACATGATAATCCCAATGATCCCACATTTTATGACCTCATACAAAATGGGTAAATTTACATATATACTGTCGTAGCTCTCTGCTATTTTTATTTCCTTCTATTTATTCTATTAGGGGACAATTCTTCATTGGTAGTTGCAGACATAGCCACGTAGACAAGACCTATTTCGTATTTTACATTAAAATAACTGTGTCACTGTGTAACTGTGTGATTTATGGTGTCACCAAGGGCAAAATGTCATTGCAGCAACCCATTTCTATACACTATTCATCTATGATTTAGAGTGCAGAGCTGAAGCATAAAGCAACTACTGGCAGTTGCAAGATATATCTACTATGGAGGATGCTGTAGAATGAATATGGTAGACAGTGTATTGTTTTACCCAAACACTAATATCGGGCACACTAATGTGGGTTGGATCTGTTATGCAGCAGGCACTGTAATGCAGGCAATGCCATTAGGATACCTGATGATTAACTTATATTATTATCACTGCAGATGTATAAAGGATGAAACTGTAGTAGTTTATTCGTCAACAAGGACGCAGTACAGATTTGCAATGGAGGCTTTTGCATTCATTGGAGAATATAATGAAGTAAGTAACTGAAGATGAATCATGAATATAGGGCTAGGGCCTAGTTGAGCAACTACAGAAAATATTTATGTGTGATCATGTGTAATGTGAGTTAGTCTGATTAGACACTAGGTTTGCCACAAGAGATTTTAAAGTGACTCTGTACCCACTCTGACCCCCCCCCCCCCCCCCCAAACCGCTTGTACCTTCGGATAGCTGCTCTTAATCCAAGATCTGTCCTGGGGTCCGTTCGGCAGGTGATGCAGTTATTGTCCTTAAAAACAACTTTTAAACTTGCAACCCTGTGCCCAATGGACGTGGCTTAGAGTTTCTGTGCCCTAACTTCGTCATTCCTCTCCACCCTCTTCATCATTAGGAATGCCACTGGAACATTTTCTCCATGCTGAACATTGCACAGGTGCCTTAACGATCCAGCCCATGTGCTGTGCTGACACAGGTGGGGAATAGAAGGCAATCTGCCTGGAGTATTCCTAATGATGAAGAGGGTGGGGAGGAGAGACGGAGAGGTTGGGCCAGCCTAATGCATACACAATCTAGGCCACACTCGTAGGGCACGGGGCTGCAAGTTTAAAAGTTGTTTTTTAAGACAATAACTGCATCACCTGCCATGCGGACCCCAGGACAGATCTTGGATTAAAAGCAGCTATCTGAAGGTACAAGCGGTTTGGGGGGGGTCAGATTGTGGGTACAGAGTCGCTTTAAGAGTTCTTCCCTGAGCCTATTAAAAGGCTCTCAGAGGCTACTTCTGGGTAGTGTAACTCTTGGATAGAGGTTGTTAACTGCTAGACACGAAGTATCAAGCATTATTTGATCTGTTAAGAAGCACAAGTAGCTCAAACATTTTTAATCATTCAGACACAGGTGACACCTTCATGACACACCCTTGTCTCTGCCCAGACCACGTCCAGGTGCTAAGCTGAAGAAAATTTGGTGTCCTATTATGACAGGGAGCCACCATTGTCTGGTGTTGTTTTCATTTTTTCAATGACCATTTTTTTTACAATAATCAAGCGAACCTGTACCAGCATGTAGCTGCCCCCAAACCACCGGTAACGCATTCTAAAGGTCCTCGCACCGCACCTAGTTTGGGGGGTCGGCCTTTCTCCCAGTGTCGGTAGTTTGAAGAAAAACAACATTTATTGCTCTCCCTTCACTTTTAGCATGCCCCTAGGCTGGATGGAAGCAGGAAGCTGGGAGAACGAATGCTAAGAGACTGTGCCCAGCCATGCGTATGGGGATCTTGTGGCTGGAGGTGTAATGCTGCCTCCGGTCACAAGAGAGACTGGCAGGGCAGTAAGCCAATGGCTTCTTGCTCTGTCAGTGACAGCGCCGCAGCATGTAACTTTGAGCGTTCATCATCAAAACTTACATTTAAAGAGCCAGGCACAGGCCCCATGGCATGGTCTGTCTTTATGGTAGCTAGGCCACTGCATAGGAATGTATAGTAAGGCTCTTTTTTATATCTGTGTCCAAAGCTTCATTAAAGGGAATCTGTCAGCACCCGAGCCCTATTTGAGCTGCTGATAGTGTGCTGTAGCTGGCAGGCCCCTAGTGAGCATGTTGCCTTTTAGTAATTTGTCTGTGGAGTGGATTATGCATAATCTCACGTCTCCTACGTTAATGAAGATTCAAAGAGAAGTTGTGGATCAGTGCTTGTGGTGCACTCTGGCACTCATCACCTCTCCTTCCTACTTCCTGTCCTTCATGAAGCATGAATGCTGCCCTACCTCCTGCTTGCTGAGCTGTCAGACAGTATCTGCCAAGGGAGGACTGATCTGCAATCAGATATAGTTGAATCTCCTAGCCTGTGTAGGAGCTGTGGTCTAAGGGTAACTGTTTAGAGACCAGCACCAGTTTGTTTTCTTTGGTGTAAATCCCCTGATGTAGTTATTAATTTTTTTATTTTTCTCGTCATTGTATTAAAAAACTTAACTAATTTGGATCTCATTGGGAATTCTTTGCACTTTTTTAAAAATATACAATAATGATAAAAAAAGAAATAAATAACTAAATTTCATTTCCATAAGGGGATCCAAACCAAAGAAAACAAACTGGTGCTGGTCTTTAGACAGGTGATTTACCCCTAGACCATAGCTCTTACACAGGCTAGGAAGTTCAACTATATCTGATTGCAGATCAGTCATCTGTTGGCAGATACTGACTGCTGAGCGTGCAGGAGGTCGGGCAGCATTGATTATTTATGACGAAGAGGGAGGAGGAAGGAGTGGTGGGGCATGCTAGAGTGTGGTACAAACGCTGAGCCACAATTACTCTTTCACTCTTCATTACAGTAGGAGACCTGAGATTGTACATAATCTGCTGCACGGATAATTACCAAAAGGCACCACGCTCACTGGGGCTGCCAGCTACAGCACACTGTCAGCACCTCAGGTAGAGCCCAGGTGCTTACAGATTCCCTTTTAGATAATTTTGCAGATCCCATCATACTCAATTGATGCTGTTGATATCCCATATACAACAAATCCAACAGATTATTGTATCTTCCAATATGAACAGAAATCACAAAGCAAGCACACATTGTTGGGTACATTTTCTCATTTGTGCTTAGGTACATTAATATGACAAGCAATTCTGCAATTTGGTTTCCTCTCCCACCAAAAATTAAAAATTTTATTTATCAGCGCTATCTAAGGCCCTGTCCAATTCATAGTTCAGTGCTCTGTCCCCAGTATACAATATTACCTAGCAGAGCGGGGATCCAGCATTCTTCATTACAGTAAGAAACACTGGAAGTTTCAGTGGAATCTCCACTCACAATTACTCTTCTTATTATGGTGAAATAAAAACTTTGAAATAGTGCTGTGTCAGTATAATGGAAGGTATTGTAATGTTTTATTCGCTGGATGGTGACAGTAAAAATACGCAGAATGTTCTGTTAGGCAGAAGTATTATAGCTGTATACAGATGAGGGCTGACACAGCCTGCATGTCTCCATACAAGGAGCTGTACAAAGCTGTGGCCACTGCTGAACAGTGTGCAAGACTCTGCAGTATCCATGAGTGCTATCAGGTGTGAGTAGTCTCCAAATAATATCTGCCTTTCTTTTCTGTTATTAACTCCTTAGGTTTATCTGAGTTGCACAGTTATCTTATGCAAGTTTGGAGCTCTAGGTACTCGCTGCGCCAAGCAATGTATTACAAAATCACTGGAAGAATTTAATAGACAAAGACACAAGAGATCAGTAAACTCAGAGTCTCAGCAGCATTTCATCTCCCAGGGTCCTGTCAAAATGAAAAGACAATCTCCTAGCAATGCAGGTGAGAACCACAAACTGGTATAGGGGGCAGAGAGATGGCAGTCACTACCCAGTGGTCCCTTTGTCACAGTACTTAAAAGGGGTTATCCAGTATTACAAAAACATGGCCACTTTTGCACCACTCTTGCCTCCAGATTGGGTGGGGTTTGAAACGCCGTTCCATTAACCCTTTAAGGACATGGCCCATTTTCGTTTTTACGTTTTCAGTTTTTCCTCCTTGTGTTTAAAAGGTCATAGCACTTGCATTTTTCCACCTAGAAACCCACATGACCCCTTAATTTTTGCGTCACTAATTGTACTTTGCAATTACAGGCTGAATTTTTGCATAAAGTACACTGCGAAACCAGAAAAAAATTCGAAGTGTGGTGAAATTGAAAAAAAAACGCATTTCTTTTATTTGGGGGAAATGTGTTTTTACGCCATTCACCCTGGGGTAAAACTGACTTGTTATGCATGTTCCTCAAGTCGTTACGATTAAAACGATATATAACATGTATAACTTATATTGTATCTGATGGCCTGTAAAAAATTCAAACCGTTGTTAACCAATATACGTTCCTTAAAATCGCTCCATTCCCAGGCTTATAGCGCTTTTATCCTTTGGTCTATGGGGCTGTGCGAGGTGTCATTTTTTGCGCCATGATGTGATCTTTCTATCGGTACCTTGATTGCCCATATACGTCTTTTTGATCGCTTTTTATTACATTTTTTCTGGATTTGATGCGACCAAAAATGCGCAATTTTGCACTTTGGGATTTTTTTGCGCTGACGCCGTTTACCGTACGAAATCAGGAATGTGATTAATTAATAGTTCGGGCGATTACGCACGCGGCGATAGCAAACATGTTTATTTATTTATTTGTTTACTTTTATTTAAAACCTGGGAAAAGGGGGGTGATTCAGACTTTTATTAGGGGAGGGGGCTTTTTACTATTAACAACACTTTTTTTTTTTTTTTTACACATATACTAGAAGCCCCCATGGGGGACTTCTAGTATATACACTTGGATCTCTCATTGAGATCTCTGCAGCATAGATATGCTGCAGAGATCCATGAGATCGGCACTCGTTTGCTTTCGGCTGCTGCAGCCGGAAGTAAACGAGTGCCGAGCCGAGGACGGCGCCATCTTGGACGCGTCCCCGGCCGGCATCAGTAACGGAGATCGCTCCTCCGGGACAAGGTCCCGGAGGAGCGATCTCCCCCACTAGACACCAGGGAAACGTTGCCTCCGGTAATCGGAGGCAGCTGTCAACTTTGACAGCTGCCTCCGATTAGCTAATTAGCGGGGACGGCGATCAGACCGTGCCCGCTAATAGCGGCGGTCCCGGGCTACACGCGGCACCCGGGATCGCGGCACTTCAAAATGGAAATGAAGTGCAAGTGAGGACATAGGACGTACCGGTACGTCCTATGTCCTTAAGAGGTTAAAGGAGATGTCTGTCGAAATTTTTTTATTAAAGTATTGTATTGCCCCCCAAAAGTTATACAAATTACCAATATACACTTATTACGGGAAATGCACATAAAGTGCTTTTTTTCCTCTTGGGGGGGGGGGGGGGGAAATACAATACTTTAATAAAAAGTTTCGCTGGACTTCTCCTTTAAAGTAAATGGAGCTTAATTAAAAACCACACCTGAACTGGAGACAAGAGTGGGGCAAAAGTGGCCATGTTTTTGAAGAGCTGGATAACCCCTTTAATATGTCCCTTTTACTAGAAAAAAAAAAAAAAAACTTTCAACATGTCACAGACACATTAAATGTTTGTACGTTTGTCGGCCATCAGTAAAAGGTTTATGGGGCTCTCCTGACAGATGATATCAGGGGCAATGGGGGTTGTGAAAAATCACTGCCCAAACCCTTTGTACTTGGAGAAGTAAACCACTGCGAGAGCAGTCTGGCTGAGATTTACCCTGCCCCTGTGGGAGAGGATGGGAGAGACGTTGTTTGACCAGCAGTTATTAAAGGTGTATGGCCAACTTAAGGGTATGTTCACACTGGGTAAATGTGACGGAATTCCACGGCGGAACTCTCTGCCACGGAATCTCACCTGCCTCAGTGTGACACTGTTTCTCTATGGGAGGGCTCAGGCACCTATGTGTTAACACCCTCACAGTGAAAAACAAGTACTTCACTCCCCGGACCTCTGCTTTTTCTGTCTTGCTACAGGAAACAGTATCTAAAATTTTATAATGGAGCTGGGGAGTACAGAACTTAAAGGGAACCTGTCACCCCCCGTGCCGGGGTGACAGGCTCCCGACCCGCCGTTAGGGTGATGAAGATCTCAGCCGCTGCAGCCCGGTGCGCGCGCTGAGAGATGAGTCCAACGCTCATAGAGAATGACGGAGCGCTGGACTCTCCTGTCATTCTCTATGGGTGTTGGACTCATCTCTCAGTGCGCGCACCGGGCCGCAGCGGCTGAGATCTTCATCACCCGACCACCTCCAGAAGCGGGACCCGGCGGGATTAGGTGAGTATAGGGGGCTCTAACGGGGGGTCGGGAGCCTGTCACCCCGGCACGGGGGGTGACAGGTTCCCTTTAATTGTGTGCTTCTCCCAGTTCATTCTAATGATCTGTTGTGGGTCAACCTAATGTGAATATACCCTAAACTGTTTTGCCTCAGTGATAACACATAATACTGAAGCTTTGCTGCCATAGGACTATAGGTAGGGTCCTATTGTGTACATACTACATATGGACCACGCTTGCATACAGTGGTCAGTGGCTGCATTGTTTTTCTGGCAATATTGCAGTTTAACAAGCAAAATTGTGCGGCTATTAGCCATTGCATGTAGGCATGGTGGGGCCTTACCCTTAAAGGGGTTGGCCACTTTAGGGCAGTTAAACTGTTCCTGTTCTGCTGGCCCTAGCTGGTGTTATATATATTTTTATGTATACTTACCTATTCTAATTTCAGCTTTTTCTTTTAGACCTAGGAGAAGCAGCGTCTCTGAATGTGAATACCCTGGTGATTTCCCTATCAGGAGTGGTCATTTTTATATTGCTTGGATTCATCATACACATATATGTGAAAAGATATAGACCCCCTGGTTATAAGCTGTTAAAAAATGAAGATTTCTAAGTTGAAGTTTTAAAAAAATTAACGCTAAAATCTTCAAAATCTTAATTTCAGTGTAATCTATATAAAATAAATGGGAAAAAATAACTATTATTCACAGTCAAACATTGGTTGAAATATAGATATTGACATAAAAAGAAGCGAAGATCAGAGAATTTCTCATGTTTACTTGTATATATGAAGCTGTTAACATGTATATATGATGGGTTGATATATGAGCAGTTGGCAGACCTTCCAAATGGTAGTGGTAGAGTCACATTGCATTTTTGCAGTCCGTTTAATGGATCCATTTCTAAATGGATACATTTAACATACAGAAAAACATAGTCACTCACATTTTTGTGTACGATTTAAAAAAAAAAAGAAGGGGGATCTGTTTTGATCTGTGTTTATTTTTAAATAATGGCAGTCAATGGAAAAACAGATCCAAACGGATGGTACACAATTGCATCCGTACCCCTCCCCCCCCGTAGAATGTATATGATAAACGGACTGCAAAAAAGCATTGTGAACCCAGCCTAACAATGGTTTCAACCTCCTGTCTCAGCTTACATTAGGAAAGGCAACAAAACTCTTGTAATAAATATAATACTATGCATACTTGCAGAAGAGCTACACAAACTATAAAGTTCATTGGCTATATACAAGGTTGAATTTGTCTACTTAAGATACTCCATGCACCCTGCAGTCTTGGATTCATCTGTCTTGCTCGCAATCACCTAGAAAGGCCAGAAGGCAGCCTTCAAAATCATAGCATGGTTGGACATGTCATTACTTCTACCTGTAAAGGGTAAGCTCCGGTGGGTATTGCTAGGGTCTTAAAACATCTGGGGCACGGGCTCTCTGGATTGCAACTTGTCCAATAAGAGGTTCGACACATTGCTGTATGTTTAACTAACACATTTTAAATAGGAACTCTACATAAGGAAAACTGTTTTTCTATTAAAAGTACATTAAGGGTGCTTTCACACCTACCGGGTCTGCAGCAGATTTAACGCTGCGGATTCGCAGCAAGATCCGCTGCAGATCCAGTCCCATTTATCTCTATAGAGCAGATACTCGCAGCGGGACTGACATCCCACTATAAGTATGTGCGTTAACACCCTGCCGCCCGCTGCTGTGATCATACATGACCTGCTCGGCGACGCGGCTGCATGTCAGGGCACTGCCGTGCACTGATTGGCTGAGCGGGACCGGAGCCGGTAGCCTTACATGCAGATGCGTCACCGAGCAGGTAATGTATGCTCTCGCGGCAGGGGGTTAACGTACATACTCACAGCGGGATGTCAATCCCGCTGCAAGTATGTGCTCTATAGGGATAAATGGGACTGGATCCGCAGCGGATTTCACTGCGAATCCACAGCGTGAAATCTGTTGCGGATCCGGTAGGTGTGAAGGCACCCTAAAAGTTATATAGATGTGTCTATATAATGTATTACCATATCTGTACAGTTCTGCCACACTGGTAGCTGATTGAAATCCAGGAAATGAAGAAAAATGGCCTCTGTGCCAATTCACATTGTCTCCTGCTCCCACTGCTCTCCCACCTTAGGAGACAAATATTCCATGCCTCTGTCTCACATTGTATGTGTTTGCTGAGCACAGGCTAATGATGCAGACAGGGGGCAGAGCGTGATGTCACAGGAGGCTTGGCTGGATCCCCCATTTGATTTACCATCTCTGACCGGCCAGAAGCAGCTGCTGCAAGTTCTCTGCAATGAAATTAGGGCTATGTTCACACATGTCTTAACAATGATGATGCAGTAACACAAATAAATTATGCTAAATGGCACAGAGAATCAGAGCTGGCACTGCCAATCCCACCTGGAAAAATAACGAAGTATAAACAGTATATGCCATGTAAGATAAATCATATAAGGTCCTTATTGTGGGCCTCAACAATGTGCGATGTGGCACAAAGGCTGCGAGGCCCCGCCCACAAATACCAATCCACAGGTGATAAAAACGACTTTTTACCAGAACAAGCAACTTGAGGTGTGATATAAAATAAGTAATGAAAGCTGTAACATTCACCATTTACACCTGTGGAGAGCAGTCAAAATGCAAATAGAGGGTGACAGTGTCACTTTAAAAATAAAAAAAAATTACCAAGACATAGGCGCAGGTGGAACAGGAATCTCCTGCACTGGCAACACTGTAGTGCACATCGGGGACGATTCTAGCCTGTCTGCTGCATGAGGCAAAAACTGAAACAGCAAGAGCACAAAAAAGAAAACTCTATATGATAATCATACAGTTACCAAATTTTACCAGTATACAAAGAACATACCATACATATAACTATCATACTGCTGCTGAACAAAGCCCACTGTACTGACAGCAACATCAAATAACACTAAATAATATTGCCACACAATGATCACATATTACCACACCAAAGTGACTAAATATTATCACCAATATTACCACTACCCAAGGGAAAAATAATACTGCCATATCCTGACCATGACTGAAAAATACCATCACAGTACTGCTACTAAATAAAAACAACTGCCCTTGTGGTGTCCCACTACTGGTGTTTTGTGTTTCTTACACCTATAGCAAAAGCTTTCTCTCCAGGTTAAGTTGTGATAGTGGTAGCATTCTCAAGTTTCACTATAAGGTGTCAGTGTTTTATATGTGAGCTCTTATGTATTGCACAACTGAAGTAAGCAAAGGGTTACTGTTTCATATAGAGTATGTACTTTTATTGTTCAATGGAGATTCTTTTATGACCTATCCCTTCTCTTCTCTTCTTTGCACAAATTCCTTTCCACCACTTACAGGGTCTTTTACATATCCCTGTAGGAAGTAGTCACTTGGTGGGGGGAAGTGTAGCGTCAGTTCTTTCCAGATTCTTGTGGGAAGAGGACACACAGAGCAGCCGTCCCTGTTGTAGCCAAGTCAGGGCCTGGCTCTGCCAGGACCCCTGTCCGGGACAAGTCTAGTCTACTCTAGATACTGTGTTCAGTGAATCAAGTCTAATGGTCCCTTTACACAGAGCAATTATCGTTCAAATTTTCACGATTACGATCGCATTTGAGCGATAATTGTTCATGTAAACACTGCGTACAATCAAGCGACGAGCGATAAATCGTTCATCGTGATCTTTCAACATGTTCTAAAATCGTTGTTGGTCGTTTGCATAAAATTAGCAGATTGTTTCGTCTAAAGCAGTGCTTCTCAAATCCAGTCCTCAGGCTTCACCAACAGGTCATGTTTTGAGGATACCCCATACAAAGAACACCTGAGAGAATACCTGATGAGTATAATTATATCACCTGTGAAATACTAAGGAAATCCTTAAAACATGACCTGTTGTTGAGGCCTGAGCACTGGTCTAAACAGTCTTTCAACGATTCACCCTATGTGTGAAATGGGGCTAAGCGATCTTAAAACGATAGTAATACCGAATTTTTCATAAGATTTATTGTTCCATCTAAATGCTGATTGTTATAAAAAATACATTGTTACTTCGAAATCGTTATTCCTTTGATTGCGCAAATTATTGCTCCGTGTAAAGGTACCATAAGACACGTGTATAAAGCGACCAGAGACACTCAGTTTCTTCAGTCTATCCACTATTTCCACTATGCAGTGCTAGACACTACAAGTGGGAGAAAAGTCAGAGTTAAAACCAACCCATGCCGCGAACCACTCTACAAGGTGCAGGGCACTATCCTGATATATAGAGGAAATAGCCTGCATAGAACAAAGATACCAGAAGGTCTACGTATTCTATCTCACAGTGCAGGTGACACCCGGACACCCTCGGACACTTAGCCTCACCAAGGTAACCATGGCTGGGGCTTTTATCACCCTATTAGGACAGAAAGCTTGACACTGTAAGGAAGAAGGTGGTCAGATATTGGCCTAACCCCTTAACGACATCGGGCATATGTGTACGCCCCCGCAGCCTGGTACTTAACGCAAACGGGCGTACACATACGCCCGATGTTTACCGGATCGCTATGTGTAAACACACAGCGATCTGGTAACGATGGCTGCTGTAATACACAGCAGACCATCGTAGCTTGTCAGCACGGGGGGTGGATTACACCCCCCGTGCAGACGATTGCTGTAATTGGCTGATTTATTCAAATCAGCCAACTACAGCAATTTTCCGGTTCCCGGGTCATCGGTGACCCGGGGCCCCGGAATTTAATGGTGATTGGTGCTGTACGAGACAGCACCAATCACCATTACTGTGTATACTGGAGGGGGCCATGGTGCCACCCCCCAGATCGCCGCTATTGGCCGGCCAAGCCCGGCCGGCCAATAGCGGCGATCAAAGTAAAAATATTATTACTTTTCTCTACACCCCTCAGCTAGTTAGCCAAGAGGTGCAGAGAAGGTGTGTGTGGTGTGTGAGGACCATACTCACCGGATCCCGGCGTCCGGACGGAAGATCTGCGGTCCCGCGGTGTCCACGTGATTCTCCGTCGTCTCCGCTCGGCTCCTGTCGGTTTCGCTCGGCTCTCGTCGGCTTTCGTCGTTTTTCTTCGGATATCTTCGTCCAGCTACTTGTACTGCCCCCTAGCGGCTGACTGGTGTATATAATACACTAATCAGTGGCTTTGGAGTAAAGAGGTTTTTTTTTTTTTTTTTGCGCCCTTCCACCGCTGAGTGCTGATCAGCATCGCATGTAAGTGCGCCGCTGATCAGCAACTCCTCTTTTTTGGCGTAGGGGGTTTTTTTCCCCCCTCCCCCCACCTTTTTTTTCTATATCCTACCGCCACTGTCTGCTGATAAGTACCGCACATAAGTGCGGCATTTATCAGCAACTCCTTTTTTGGCATAGGTTTTCCCCCCCCCCTTACTGTGAAAAACACGTATAAAACACTACATTACACTACACTACCCCACATTACACATTACACTACTTGAAATAAAGTTTTATACTACACCACTACATTACATCACATTTACATACCCCCCATACAGAGAGTGTTTTCGGTGGAGGAGGCATACGCGCTTATTGCCTCCGACACCGAAACAGCCAGTGAGGATGAATGGGGGATCCTTCTTTCCTCCATTCATCCTCATCATCATTATCATCATCATCCAGTGATGATGACTATCGACCTAAGCGTCCAAGGAGGACGCCTCGGGCTGCCCGCCAGACACGTCATCCCATCCCGCCCCCTGCTCCCCAGACAGGTGACCCCATCCCGCCCCCTGCTCCCCAGACAGGTGACCCCATCCCATCCCCTGCTCCCCAGACACGTCATCCCGACCCACCCCCCGCCCCCCAGACACTTCATCCCATACCGCCCCCTGCCCCCCAGACAGGTGACCCCATCCTGCCCCCCGCCCCCCAGATAGGTGACCCCATCTGGACCCCAGACCCCCAAAATTATCAGCCCTGGATTCCTGGCTTTATGGCAACGGCGGGAATCCAAATTAACCCCACAGGTCTCAGAGAAATAGACTTTTTCAAGCTCTATTTCTCTGATGACCTTATCAATTTGATGGTGGCGCAAACAAACCTGTACGCGCACCAATTTATAGCCCAGAACCCCTCCTCTTCTTTTGCTAGGCCCATGGCGTGGACCCCTACTGATGCAGCCGAAATGACAAAATTTTGGGGGCTCCTGCTGCACATGAGCCTAGTAAAAAAACCGACAATTTGGCAATATTGGAGTGGGGATATTATATATAATACCCCACTTTACAGTATGGCCATGGGACGGTTTCGATTCGAAGCCCTCCTAAAATTCTTGCATTACAATGACAATGCAAGGTGCCCCCCACGAGATGATCCCTCGTATGACCGACTGTACAAAGTACGGCCGGTCATAGAGCACTTCTCAGCCAAATTTACTGAGATGTATATCCCAGAGAAATACATCTCAGTAGATGAGTCCCTCCTGAGCTTCAAAGGAAGACTCCATTTCCGCCAGTACCTTCCTAACAAAAGATCGCGGTATGGCGTGAAACTATACAAACTCTGTGAGAGTACCTCAGGGTACACTTACAGATGTCGAGTGTATGAGGGTAGGGACACCCAAATCCAGCCCCCAGAATGCCCCCCCATCCTCGGAGTTAGTGGGAAGATTGTTTGGGAACTGATCTTCCCACTGCTGGATAAAGGTTATCACCTGTACGTTGATAACTTTTATACCAGCATCCCCCTGTTTCGGTCACTCGCTGCCCGAGCTACTGTAGCTTGCGGCACGATCCGAAAAAATCAAAGAGGTCTACCAAGTCACCCTGTTAGACAAGTAATGCCAAGGGGGGAGAGCAAGGCCTATGCCTGTGACAATATGTTGTTGGTCAAATATAAGGACAAACGTGATGTCCTTATTTTGACCACAATTCACAGGAATAGCGTCACCCCTGTCACTGTACGTGGTACCACAAACATGGTGAACAAACCTGATTGTGTTCTAGAGTACAATCAGTATATGGGAGGAGTTGATCTCTCAGATCAAGTCCTGAAACCATATAACGGCACGAGAAAAACCAGAACGTGGTATAAAAAGGTGGCCGTATATCTGGTACAGACAGCGATGTACAACGCTTTTGTGCTGTACCGACATGCCGGCCACCCGGGGAAATTCCTTGAATTCCAGGAAGCAGTGATCAAAGCCCTGATATTCGGCAGCCACGGAGCGGGCCCCAGCGCTTCTGGATATGAAGGACCCCGTATCGTACAGGGACAACATTTTCCAGGTGAAGTCCCCCACACTGGAAAAAAGGGGAGATCCCAAAAGAAATGCAGAGTGTGCCGTAAAAGGGGGATCAGGAAGGACACCACTTACCAGTGTGACACCTGTCCTGATCACCCCGGCCTCTGCATAAAGGATTGCTTCAAGGCGTACCACACGTCATTGGAGTTCTAAATTTTCTAAATTCTGTCCCTTATTCCTATTTCAGGGGTCACGTTGATCCAGGGATTAGTCTGATTGCCAATATAGAGTCGGGAAGGAATTTTTCCCCTGTGATGAGGCTACTGTCGTCTGCCTCACGAGGGTTTTTTGCCTTCCTCTGGATCAACACAGGTTGAATTTGATGGACACCTGTCATTTTCAACCTTATAAACTAATAATTGGCCTAATACCCCCAAATTAATTAAAATTGTCCCTTTTCCCCAACTAAATAGGCATGGCCCTCATTCCCATTAGAGGCGTGCCATGATGCAATTAGAAAGCCTCTGTGCGGCCAGGACAGTACAAACCCCCCACAAGTGACCCCATTCTGGAACTACACCCCGTAAGGAATCTAACAAGGGGGCAGCGGGGATATGGCCCCCTGGTGACGGCCACATTTGGGACGTGAAAATGAAAAAAATGGTATTTTTCATCTTCACAGCACATGTTCTACATATGTGCCCGTCACCAGTGGGGTCCATATGCTCACTGCACCCCTTGTTAGATTCCTTATGGGGTGTAGTTTCCAAAATGGGGTCACTTGTGGGGGGTTTCTATTGTCCTGGCAGCACAGGAGCTTTGTAAATGTGACATGGCCTCCATCCTCCATTCCAGCCTCTAAATGGCGCTCTGTCCCTCTGGTAGCTTGCCCTGTGCCCATATGGCCCATTATATCCACATGTGGGGTATTTTCATACTCAGGGGAAATTACCCTACACGTTTTGCATTTATTTTCTCTTTTAACCCCTTGTGGAAATGAAAAAAATTAAGGCTAGACCAACATTTAGTGTAAAAAAAAAAAAAAAAATTTACACTAAATCATTGATCTAGTCTTTATTTTTTCTTTTTCACAAGGGGTTAAAAGATAAAAAAAACACTAAATGTGTAGCGCAACGTCCCCCAAGTATGAAAATACCCCACATGTGAACATAAAGCGCCAGGCGGGTGCAGGGTAAGCCTCCGAAGGGAAGGAGCACCATTTGGCTAGAATGGATGGTGAATGCCATGTCGCATTTACAAAGGCCCTGTGTTGCCAAGACAGTGGAGGCCCCCCAAAAGTGACCCCATTCTGTAAACTGCACCCCTCAAGGAATCTAAAAAGGGGTGCAGTGAGCATATGGACCGCTTGATGACTGGCACATTTGTGCTGTGAAAATGAAAAATGGAAATTTTTCACTTTCACGTTACATTGTTCCCTATTTGTGCCCGTCACCAGTGGGGTCCATATGCTCACTGCACCCCTTGTTAGATTCCTTGAGCGGTGTAGTTTCCAAAATGGGGTCACTTGTGGCGGTTTACCACTGTTCTGGTAGCATAGGGCCTCTGTAAATGCAACATGGCCCTTGAAATCCATTTCAGCCAAATCCAGCCTCCAAAAGCCAAATAGTGCACCTTCCCATTGGAGGCTCGTCTTGCGGCCGCATGGCGCTTTATGTGCACATGTGGGGTATTTCTGTACTCGGGACAAACTGCTCTACACGTTTTGTGGGGTTTTTCTCTTTTAAACCCTTGTGAAAATGAAACATTCATAGCTAGGCCAATGTTTTAGTGTTAAAAATTTTATTTTTACACAACATCATTGATCTAGTCTTGACATTTCTCATTTGCACAAGGGGTTAAAAGAGAAGAAACAGAACAAAACATGTAGAGAAATTTCCCCTGAGTACGGAAATACCCCACATGTTGACCTAAGGCGCTATGCAGCCGCAAGACAAGCCTCCAATGGGAAGGAGCGCCATTTAGCTTTTTTCGGCTGGATTTGAGTAGAATGGATTTCGAGGGCCATGTTGCATTTAAAAACTCCCTGTGTTGCCAAAACAGTGAAACCCCCCCACAAGTGACCCCATTATGGAAACTACAACCCTCAAAGAATGTAACAAGGGGTGTAGTGAGCATATGGACCCCACTGGTGACTGGCACAAATGTGGAACAATGTGGCGTGAAAATAAAATATTAAATTTTTTTACACTATAATGTTGGTTTAGCCTTGAATTTTTCATTTTCACAAGGGGTTAAAAGAGAAAAAAAACACACAATGTGTAGAGCAATTTCCCCCGAGTCCGTAAATACCCCACATGTGGACATAAAGCGCCATGTGGGCGCAGGGCAAGCCTCCGAAGGGAAGGAGCGCCATTTGGATTTTGGAAGCTGGATTTCACTGGAATGGATTTCAAGGGCCATGTCGCATTTACAGAGCCCTCGTGCTGCCAAAACACTGGAAACCCCCCACAAGTGACCCCATTCTGGAAACTACACCCCTCAAGGAATCTAACAAGGGGTGCAGTGAGGATATGGACCCCTTGATGATGGGCACATTTGTGCCATGAAAGTGAAAAAATGAAAATTTTCCCTTTCACCTCACATTGTTCCACATTTGTGCCCGTCACCAGTGGGGTCCATATGCTCACTGCACCCCTTGTTAGATTCCTTGAGGGTTGTAGTTTCCAGAATGGTGTCACTTGTTGGGGGTTTCCAGTGTTTTGGCAGCACGAGGGCTCTGTAAATGCGACGTGGCCCTTGAAATCCTTTCCAGTGAAATTCAGCTTCCAAAAGCCAATTGGCGCTCCTTCCCTTTGGAGGCTCGTCCTGCGCCCCCTTGGCACTTTATCGCCACATGTGGGGTATTTCCGTACTCGAGAGAAAATTCGCTACACATTTTGTGTCTTTTTTTTCCTCTTATCCCTTTAAGAAAATGAAAAATTGAAGGCTAGAACAACGTTTTAGTGTAAAAAATAATTTTTTCTTTTTTCACGCCATATTGTTCGAAAAATCTGTGAAGCACCTGTGGGGTCCAAATGCTCACCGCACCCCTTGTTACATTCCTTGAGGGGTGTAGTTTTCTAAATGGTGTCCCTTTAGGGGTGTTTTTTAGGTTTTGGCACCCCAGAGCCTTTGCCAACCAGAAAGTGGTACAGTCAAAAATGACCAAATATAACGGAGGCATTGAAATTCACTAGGCGCTCCCTTATATCTGAGGCTTGTGGTTGCGTCAAATAGCGCAATAGGGCCACATATGGGGTATTTCTATAAACTGCAGAAACGGGGCAATCAATATTGGGGTGAATTTCTCTGGTAATAGGTTTATAATTATGAAAAATATTGGATTACAATAAAATCTCTGCACAGAAAATTAAAATTTTCAAATTTCTTACACACTTGGCTTTTATTTCTGTGACTCCCCTAAAGGGTTAAAACACTTTCTGGATATGCTTTTGCAGAGTGTGGGGGGTGCAGTTTCTAAAATGGGGTGCTTTGTGGGGCTTTCTAACATACAGGCCCCTCAAATACACTTTAAATCTGAACAGGTCCCTAAAAATATCTGATTTTGAAATTTTACTGAAAATTTGAAAATTTGCTGCTAATGTTTTAAGCTTCCTATTGTCTAAAAAAAAAGAAAGATTGTTTAATAAATGCCGCCAACATAAAGTAGACATGTTGCTAATGCTATTTAATATATAATGTATGTGGTATAACCACTTTCTGTATACGCAAAAAAGTTTCAAAGTTGGAAAAATGCATTTTTTCACATTTTTTCACATTATTTGGGATTTTTTTAATAAAAATTCGTTATGAGTATCGACTCTAATTTACCAGAAATGTAAAGTACAATATGTCACGAGAAAACAATCTCAGAATCAGCCGGATAGGTAAAAGCATCCCGAAGTTATTAATGAATAAAGTGACACTGGTCATATTCATAAAATTTGTCTCTGTCATTAAGGCCATTTCAGGCTCTGTCCTTAAGGGGCTAAACATGGGTACAAGTATCACTCTCACTCTCAAGTATTTCTTTCAATTTCCGGCAGAGCACAGTACTACTTTAAGTTGACACTCCCTTGACAAAATCCTCTCCTCTATGCTCCTCCACTCTACTCTAAACTCTACAAACACCGCTACAACTGCCTTTACTATATACATCACTTTCAAGTTTCTCTGCAGCACAGCTGCTGTACATTTTAACCTGGTCAGCTTTATTGTTTTTAGGCCAATGTTTTGTGGGAAATAACATAATAACGTAAGAAACCTTGTAATATATCTTATCAAAGAATAATGCTTCTTTCTATTGTTTAAGGGTTTCTTTCTTGCTACCTCCCCCTAAAAAAGGACCTGTCACCACTCCTGACCTGTCTGCTGTCTGTTTTAGCAAATACATGCAGTACCCATGAAATAACAATGCCATGCCATTTCCCTGTTATTCTTACTAGAAATGTAATGTAGAAATGACTCAACAATCAACTGGGTGTTGCCATTGGCGAGTGTGTCCCTACACAGTCTCGGACGAGCATCTCCGATTGATACCACCTAGTTGGTCATACATTTCTATAATATTAACAGGAACGGTACAACCCAGACTTTTTATTTCAAGGTAATTGCATGTACCTGCATGTAGACGGGCCCAGTCACTGAAGGTCTGCAGCTGTTGGAGGTCCTAGGTGCATTATACTGTATACTGGAAGCTTTGTGGCAGACCACCAAAATACGTAGCTTTGTGGATTACAAATAAACCCAGCATATCAGAAACAAATATTGTCACACCTTGACCACCACCATTACCACCACATAGTGACTAATACTACCATACCATCACTAAATTCCACTATACAAAAAACAGTATCCCTCCATACATCTAACCCATATAGAAGTAAATACCAATGGTACACAGGCACTGCACACCATATACTTTAGAGGAGAGGTCTGGCAATTTCTAAAAGTTAGCAGCCTGCAGGGGGAGGGGGGAAATTGATTACAAGAAACAACTTACCTCTCCCCCTGCCTCGCGGTGAGCGGCTGGAGCGGCCGCGGGAACCCCGCTGGGCTCCAGGATCTCCAGGGTTTTCCCATTACGACCCAGCTGATGGACTGGCTGCTCAATCAGTCAGTGACTGGGGTGGGACGCCGCTCCAGTCACTGATTGGTTGAGTGGCCAGTCCATCAGCTGGGACAGGTATTTTCCACCAAGTTGTGCCATCATCACAACTTCAGCCGCTCTAGCTGCTCTCACGGGCAAGGGGAGAGGTAGGTTCCTACAGTTAATCAATTTCTCCCCTCCCTCTGCAGGCTGTCAGCTTTTAGAAATCACTTCTCCTGTAAGTGATTGCAGTGCAGTTACATCTAGTGACTCCCAGTACCATCTTTACCTCTATACATGCTCCCCTTCTGTATTGCTTCACACTGTAACAAAACCCACTTTGTTCCCCATGTAGTATTTAGGTGCAATTTGGATCCTTAGATAGTACTTAGGCCCCCTTTATGCCCTCACATTGTAGAAAGGCCATTACCTTTACCGTTATATAGTAGGTAGGCTGGTATGCCTCCATGTAATAATCAAGCCTTCTCTGTGCATCCCTCTGTGCCCCTATATAATAGTTTGACCTCGCTGTCCCCACATAGAAGTTAGACCCTTTTATGTCCCCCATATAGTGGTTAGGCCTCTCTTTGCTTATTATAGAAATTGGACCCCTCTGCCTCTGCCATTTTCTGAACTGTGACATCTACAGAGTTTAACTGTCAGGATCAGACTGAAGTCTGATCCCAGCAGAGTGTCAGTGGTAATATTTAGCCAGTACCCTTTGCATGTTTATGTTTTCCAGAGCCTCACATTAATTACAACACCCACTATACTGCATTAAAGGGGTACTTCCTTAAATAAAAATAGTTTTCCGGTCAACTAGTGTTAGAAATTATATAGATTTGTAAATTACTTTGATTTTAAAATCTCAAGTCTTCTAGTACCTATCAGCTATGTCCTGCAGGAAGTGGTGTATTCTTTCTGGCCTCACACAGTGCTCTGTGCTGCCACCTCTGTCCGTGAAAGGAACTGTCCAGAGCATGAGCGGTTCTCTATGGGGGTGTGCTACTAGTGTGGACAGTTACTGTTACGGACAGAGGTGGAGATGACATACAACAGCATCACAGTGGGCGGGTGAATGAGCATGGAGAATGATACATAGCAAACAGGGAAGGCCCTGTTGCTTCTGTGCGGGCAGTATCCTCCTCTGTAAACAGGGACTGTTAGGTAACACCTGAAAACTGCACTGATTTGTGTTATAAAATAATCCTGAAATCTTGCAGTTTACGTTCTGAGGCAGTTCTGTACAGGTCTCCATCAGCGGCAAGGATAAGGCTTAATTCACAACAAAAAAAACATGTTAAAAACACACAGTGGGAGCCTAGTCTTACAGTGAAAGATGTCATCAGTATAGAGTTTAGACAGGTTCAGGCCATTTACAATGGGTGATGGTTGCTATCCCCCCTCAACCCCCCTGCACATCACACAGCATGCCTAGAAAACTCTCCCATCCAAGTGAATATGGTCAGGGTCAGTTTACTGTTGGAGGCTGCTCCAAAGCATATCTCTCAATTTGTGAAGAAAGTTCAGGACAACTGACACCATAATAAAGTGCAAAAAAATCTAAGGGGCAATTCTCTCTAAGATGATGATATGGTCTCAATTATTGTAACTAGCAAAAAGCCCCTTTTGACGTAAATGTCCACAAGCCCCACCCCTTTTTGGCGTGGTTGGAACAGTCACATGGAAATCAATGGTCTGCCAGCACTAAACATGGCCGCCTTCTTCCTCACTACCCAGGCTGCTTTGCGCAGGTGTCATTTTCAAGTGGAACATTTGAGCGGCAGGTCCCGCCCCCTTTCAAGCAGCGCGCGGCTCCCGCTTCGGGAACATGGCGGCTTCTGTAGTTCTGGACCGGAGCTTCACCGAACTGAGCGCGGCCGAGCGGGAAGTCAAAAGGAATTTCCGGGACCTGACTCTACACCCCGGTAATGAGCTGTCACATGTGCGAGGGGGGAGGACGGGGTCCCTTTAAGAGGCGCGTGCTGTTGCAGTGTATGCTCCGGAGCGGTGCCGCCGCATTGTGCACATACAGCTGCCCTATAGTCTGTAGTGTCCCTAATAAAAGGTGTTAGGCATGCGCCAGTTGAGGAAAAAGGCGCAGGTTTGCCTTGGCTGTATGACACGTGCTCTCAAATGTCTTACAGGAGGAAGAAGTCACGTGAAGCTTTTTAGCCTGACATGTCTAGAGACTCAGCACTGAGATTCACTATTAGCACCATGATAGTGAGGTCATATATGTACCTAGTCCAGTATACTGGTGCAGCGCTGACTGTGGTGTGCCTGTATACATCCTCCCCCCGCAGGTGTGTGCGCGCGTGCCTGTATACATCCTCCCCCCGCAGGTGTGTGCGCGCGTGCCTGTATACATCCTCCCCCCGGGTGTGTGCACCTGTATACATCCCCCCCCAGGTGTGTGCGCCTGCATACAACCCCCCCAGGTGTGTGCGCCTGTATACATCCTCCCCCCGGGTGTGTGCACCTGTATACATCCCCCCCGGGTGTGTGCGCCTGCATACATCCCCCCCAGGTGTGTACGCCTGTATACATCCCCCCCCCAGGTGTGTGCGCCTGTATACATCCCCCCCAGGTGTGTGCGCCTGTATACATCCCCCCCCCAGGTGTGTGCGCCTGTATACATCCCCCCCCCAGGTGTGTGCGCCTGTATACATCCCCCCCAGGTGTGTGTGCGCCTGTATACATCCCCCCCCCCCAGGTGTGTGCGCCTGTATACATCCCCCCCCCCAGGTGTGTGCGCCTGTATACATCCCCCCCCCAGGTGTGTGCGCCTGTATACATCCCCCCCCCCCCAGGTGTGTGCGCGCCTGTATACATCCCCCCCCCAGGTGTGTGCGCCTGTATACATCCCCCCCCCAGGTGTGTGCGCCTGTATACATCCCCCCCAGGTGTGTGCGCCTGTATACATCCCCCCCCCAGGTGTGTGCGCCTGTATACATCCCCCCCCAGGTGTGTGCGCCTGTATACATCCCCCCCAGGTGTGTGCGCCTGTATACATCCCCCCCCAGGTGTGTGCGCCTGTATACATCCCCCCCAGGTGTGTGCGCCTGTATACATCCCCCCCCCCCCCAGGTGTGTGCGCCTGTATACATTCCCCCCCAGGTGTGTGCTCGTGCCTGTATACATCCTCCCCCCAGGTGTGTGCGCCTGTATACACCCCCCCCCAATGTGTGCGCGTGCCTGTATACATCCTCCCCCCAGGTGTGTGCGCCTGTATACATCCTCCCCCCCCCCCCCCCCAGGTGTATGCGCGTGCCTGTAAACATCCTCCCCCCCCAGGTGTGTGCGCGTGCCTGTAAACATCCTCCCCCCCCCCCCCCTAGGTGTGTGCGCGTGCCTGTATACATCCCCCCCGCCCCCCCCAGGTGTGTGTGCGCGCGCGCGCCTGTATACATCCCCCCCCCAGGTGTGTGCACCTGTATACATCCTCCCCCCCCAGGTGTGTGCGCGTGCCTGTATACATCCCCTCCCCCCCAGGTGTGTGCGCCTGTATACATCCTCCCCCCCAGGTGTGTGCGCGTGCCTGTATACATCCTCCCCCCAGGTGTGTGCGCCTGTATACATCCTCCCTCCCCCCCCCCCGCCCAGGTGTGTGCGCGTGCCTGTATACATCCTCCCCCCAGGTGTGTGCACCTGTATACATCCTCCCCCCCCCCCCCCAGGTGTGTGCGCGTGCCTGTATACATCCCCCCCAGGTGTGTGCGCGTGCCTGTATACATCCCCCCCCCCCCAGGTGTGTGCGCCTGTATACATCCCCCCCAGGTGTGTGCGCCTGTATACATCCCCCCCCCAGGTGTGTGCGCCTGTATACATCCCCCCCCCAGGTGTGTGTGCCTGTATACATCCCCCCCCCAGGTGTGTGCGCCTGTATACATCCTCCCCCCCAGGTGTGTGCGCCTGTATACATCCTCCCCCCCAGGTGTGTGCGCCTGTATACATCCTCCCCCCCAGGTGTGTGCGCCTGTATACATCCTCCCCCCCAGGTGTGTGCGCCTGTATACATCCTCCCCCCCAGGTGTGTGCGCCTGTATACATCCTCCCCCCCAGGTGTGTGCGCCTGTATACATCCTCCCCCCCAGGTGTGTGCGCCTGTATACATCCTCCCCCCCAGGTGTGTGCGCCTGTATACATCCTCCCCCCCAGGTGTGTGCGCCTGTATACATCCTCCCCCCCAGGTGTGTGCGCCTGTATACATCCTCCCCCCCAGGTGTGTGCGCCTGTATACATCCTCCCCCCCAGGTGTGTGCGCCTGTATACATCCTCCCCCCCAGGTGTGTGCGCCTGTATACATCCTCCCCCCCAGGTGTGTGCGCCTGTATACATCCTCCCCCCCAGGTGTGTGCGCCTGTATACATCCTCCCCCCCAGGTGTGTGCGCCTGTATACATCCTCCCCCCAGGTGTGTGCGCCTGTATACATCCTCCCCCCCAGGTGTGTGCGCCTGTATACATCCTCCCCCCCAGGTGTGTGCGCCTGTATACATCCTCCCCCCCAGGTGTGTGCGCCTGTATACATCCTCCCCCCCAGGTGTGTGCGCCTGTATACATCCTCCCCCCCCGGTGTGTGCGCCTGTATACATCCTCCCCCCAGGTGTGTGCGCCTGTATACATCCCCCCGGGTGTGTGCGCCTGTATACATCCCCCCCGGGTGTGTGCGCCTGTATACATCCTCCCCCCCAGGTGTGTGCGCCTGTATATATCCCCCCCCCAGGTGTGTGCGCCTGTATACATCCCCCCCCAGGTGTGTGCGCCTGTATACATCCCCCCCCCCCCAGGTGTGTGCGCCTGTATACATCCCCCCCCCAGGTGTGTGCTCGTGCCTGTATACATCCTCCCCCCAGGTGTGTGCGCCTGTATACATCCCCCCCCTTAATGTGTGCGCGTGCCTATATACATCCTCCCCCCAGGTGTGTGCGCCTGTATACATCCTCCCCCCCCAGGAGTATGCGCGTGCCTTTAAACATCCTCCCCCCCCCCCCAGGTGTGTGCGCGTGCCTGTATACATCCCCCCCGCCCCCCCAGGTGTGTGTGCGCGCGCGCGCGCCTGTATACATCCCCCCCCCAGGTGTGTGCACCTGTATACATCCTCCCCCCCAGGTGTGTGCGCGTGCCTGTATACATCCTCCCCCCCAGGTGTGTGCGCGTGCCTGTATACATCCTCCCCCCCAGGTGTGTGCGCCTGTATACATCCTCCCCCCCAGGTGTGTGCGCCTGTATACATCCTCCCCCCCAGGTGTGTGCGCCTGTATACATCCTCCCCCCCAGGTGTGTGCGCGTGCCTGTATACATCCTCCCCCCCAGGTGTGTGCGCCTGTATACATCCTCCCCCCCAGGTGTGTGCGCCTGTATACATCCTCCCCCCCAGGTGTGTGCGCCTGTATACATCCTCCCCCCCCCCCAGGTGTGTGCGCGTGCCTGTAAACATCCTCCCCCCCCCCCCCAGGTGTGTGCGCGTGCCTGTAAACATCCTCCCCCCCCCCCCAGGTGTGTGCGCGTGCCTGTATACATCCCCCCCCCAGGTGTGTGCGCGTGCCTGTATACATCCCCCCCCCCGGTGTGTGCGCCTGTATACATCCCCCCCCCCCCAGGTGTGTGCGCCTGTATACATCCTCCCCCCCCAGGTGTGTGCGTGCGCCTGTATACATCCTCCCCCCCAGGTGTGTGCGTGTGCCTGTATACATCCTCCCCCCAGGTGTGTGCGCCTGTATACATCCTCCCCCCCCCCCCCCCCCAGGTGTGTGCGCGTGCCTGTATACATCCTCCCCCCAGGTGTGTGCACCTGTATACACCTTCCCCCCCCCCAGTTGTGTGCGCGTGCCTGTATACATCCCCCCCAGGTGTGTGCGCCTGTATACATCCCCCCCCCAGGTGTGTGCGCCTGTATACATCCCCCCCCCCAGGTGTGTGCGCCTGTATACATCCCACCCCCCAGGTGTGTGCGCCTGTATACATCCCACCCCCCAGGTGTGTGCGCGCCTGTATACATCCTCCCCCCCCAGGTGTGTGCGCCTGTATACATCCTCCCCCCCAGGTGTGTGCGCCTGTATACATCCTCCCCCCCAGGTGTGTGCGCCTGTATACATCCTCCCCCCCCAGGTGTGTGCGCCTGTATACATCCTCCCCCCCCAGGTGTGTGCGCCTGTATACATCCCCCCCCCCAGGTGTGTGCGCGTGCCTGTATACATCCTCCCCCCCCCCCCAGGTGTGTGTGCGCGTGCCTGTATACATCCTCCCCCCGGGTGTGTGCGCCTGTATACATCCCCCCCGGGTGTGTGCGCCTGTATACATCCCCCCCGGGTGTGTGCGCCTGTATACATGCCCCCCGGGTGTGTGCGCCTGTACACATCCCCCCCGGGTGTGTGCGCCTGTATACATCCTCCCCCCCCAGGTGTGTGCGCCTGTATACATCCTCCCCCCCCCCCCAGGTGTGTGCGTGTGCCTGTATACATCCCCCTCCAGGTGTGTGCGCGTGCCTGTGTACATCCCCCCTCCAGGTGTGTGCGCGTGCCTGTGTACATCCCCCCCCCCATGTGTGTGCGCGTGCCTGTGTACATCCCCCCCATGTGTGTGCGCGCGTGCCTGTATACATCCCCCCCAGGTGTGTGCGGTCGCCTGTATCCCCCCCCCCCCCCCCCCCAAGATGTGTGCTCACGCCTGTATACATCCCCCCCAAGGTGTGTGCGCGCCTGTATACATCCTCCCCCCCCCCCCCCCCAGATGTGTGCGCGTGCCTGTATACATCCTCCCCCCCAGATGTGTGCGCGTGCCTGTATACATCCTCCCCCCAAGATGTGTGCACGTGCCTGTATACATCCTCCCCCCCAGGTGTGTGTGTGCGCCTGTATACATCCCCTCCCAGGTGTGTGTGTGCCTGTATACATCCCCCAGGTGTGTGCGCCCCTGTATACATCCTCCCCCCAGGTGTGTGCGTGCCTGTATACATCCCCCCAGGTGTGTGTGTGTGTGTGCGTGCGCGCGCGCCTGTATACATCCTCCCCCACAGGTGTGTGTGTGCGCCTGTATACATCCCCCAGGTGTGTGCGCCCCTGTATACATCCTCCCCCCCCCCCCAGGTGTGTGCGCCCCTGTATACATCCTCCCCCCCAGGTGTGTGCGCCCCTGTATACATCCTCCCCCCAGGTGTGTGCCTGCCTGTATACATCCCCCCAGGTGTGTGTGTGTGTGTGTGTGTGTGTGTGTGTGTGTGTGTGTGTGTGCGCGCGCGCGCCTGTATACATCGTGGAACGTGGTAATAAGGCCTGATATTTCTAACTGCACCACTAAGCTGAATTGGTACAAAATAAATAAAATGAGCGCTTTGCCACTCCTCTCCGGGTGCCTGGAAAAGCTGGATCCAGTCCTGGGACTTGGTCAAGCTTATCAAGGCACCCGGAATGAAGCGGCACAGAGTTCAAAGGCAGCCGGCTGACAAGCTGACCGCAGAGCCTAGCAAAGCACTTCACTAGTACTGTAAATTCCCTAGTTACAATGTTATGGCCAGTTGTAGGATGATAATATACTCCAGTCTGGTAATGGCACATTATTACATGTATAATACATGTTACTTTGCATTGCAGATGTCACTCCTGTGATTGGTGGCCTCAAATATGGCGAGAGTGCAGGGGGTTATTACTACAAGGAAAGCAGCAGTCTTCTCTCTGCTACAAGGAATCGCTTCTTGTACTGGTGAGTTTACCTCAGATCTTTGCCTTATTGTAGGAGTTTTCTGGGAATATACTGTGATAAACCACCATTGCATGATCATGGTGCACCCAGCCCCAAAGGAACAATAGATTTACAGCACCTCAGCAACCAGCACTATCCTTCCAGGGTTGATCATCTAGGGATGTGGAGGTGCCTGATCCTTCAGCTTTGTCACATTAAAGAAGCAACTGATCAGTTTAAAGGGTTTATCCAGGATTGGATAAAGCGCAGTTACTTGTAAAACAGCACCACACCTGTGTTCAGGTTGTGTGTGCTATTACAATTCAGCTGTATTCACTTCAGTGGAACTGAGCTGCAAAACCGCAGCCAAACTGAAGATAGGAGAGGTGCTGTTTCTGGGGGAAAGCACTCATGTTTTTCATTTTTTTTCTGTGAGGGAAAGAGTGATGGATTTACACAGGGAGATGTGCGGCCGATAGCAATAGATCAGCCATGCGTTTTCCCGCACATCGGCTGATTGCTGACACTTTTACAGGCGATTTTTAGCCTTAGAAGCATTTTTAGTAACACATTTTTAGTAAAACTTGCCCCCCAAAAGTCATACAGATCCCCAATAAACACTTATTACAAGAAAAAGCACATAAATGGCTTTTTCCCTGCACTTACTACTGCATCAAAGCTTCACTTCCTGGATAACATGGTGATGTCACCACCCGACTCCCAGAGCTGTGCGGGCTGTGGCTGCTGGAGAGGATGATGGCAGAGGGATGCTCAGTGTCCCTCCAGTGCCCTGTGTCCCTCAGTGTCCCCCTGCCATCATCCACTCCAGCAGCCACAGCCCGCACAGCTCTGGGAGTCGTGACATCACCATTTTATCCGGGAAGTGAAGCCTTGATGCAGTAGTAAGTGCAGGGAAAAAGGCCTTAATGTGCTTTTTCTCGTAATAAGTGTATATTGGTGATTTGTATAACTTTTGGGGGGCAATACAATACTTTAATAAAAAAAAGTTTCCGGACTTCTCCAAGTGGGGATCACCTCTGCTGTTAGAAACTATTCCAGATTGTAAGGAATCTGCCTCAACTGTTTATGCCTTTGTCTATCCATTTGAGCAGGGGAAAGACAGAGTGATTGTTTTCACCCAGTCCTGGAAAGTAGGGGTGTTGGCCTGCAAGGTTTCTCATAAGAGGGCGCAATCCTATAGAAACGTCTACAGGTCTGCAGTGAAGAAAACATGTATGAGTCACCAGTCCTTTTGGCAGGGATGACAAGTACATTAGAGCAGTGTTTCCCAACCTGCAATACACATCACACGGGGTGCGTGGCGCAGGTTAAGGGGGTATGTGGAAGGTGTAAAAAAAATACACATATATAAACAAAAAAAGCCTTTTGCTTTAGGTGCATTATTATTCAGCACTGCACCTGACTCCACCCCCCTTTCTTTCCCCAGCAGCAGCAGCTTACCAGTGTTCTGTACAGGGGGTAGAGCTTGGTGATGCTGCTGGGGGACAGAAGGAGATTGACAACCTCAACAGCAGCACTGATTGGTCCTCAGTGACAGCTCCGAGCCACACAACCCTGGCTGCAGGTGGAAATGTTTTCGCCTACAAGGGGCCATGTATCTGCACCTCCAGTTTAGGCAAGCCTGACCCTTCCCCACTGTAAGTGTCCCTACACGTTTTCTACAAGGTTTGTTTTTGTGACCCTCTCTACCTCTTGTGTGTGTTCCCAGTGTACTACCACAAGCCTGGTGTGAATCAGCACTAGGTAGCAGAATTATGCACAAACCAGTCAGTGTGCAAAAAAAGTGGAGACTTTTTTTGCTGATGTGCACCCTGCTCACCACATGTGTGAGCACAGGGCATGGCCTTATTTCTGTTTACCATGGTAAAAATCTATTCCAGCTCTGACCTGCTGTAAACTTAGCTAAATATACTGAAAGACGTGGGACATGTCAGCAGTTGTTTTTACGAAAGACTAGCATACAGGTGTTGTGGAAGGTAGACCGGTCTTCATTGAGTTTAATAAATCCCTGATGGGCCTATACCATTCAACCTGTTAGTGATTATCTGTAAGTTATTTTATGACCGCCACTAAGGTGGCTTCAGCTAGGCTGCTGTCACATGACAGCTGGGCTACCGTGCTAAATGCCTCCAATCCTGGCAGATTAAAGCTATATGGTATTCACCAACCCACTCCCCCAAACTGTTGGTACTGTCCGTTTAATGAGAGTAAGTCCTTCTGAGTCAAAGTGCTGTGGCCTAAAGTGTCTGTGCCCTAGGCCTGTGACTCCTCTCCTTTCTTCCTCCCTGGCCTCCTCATTTTTAGGAATGCCCCTGGGCAGGATTTCTCCTATTCATCGCTTGTCTAAACATTGCACGTGTGCCTTAACAATCCGAAATGGCACATGTGCACTGTTAAGGCAAGTGATGAATGGAAGAAATCCTGCCCCTGCTCTGGACAGTTTCTGTTTTTGACAGAGATGTCATCAGGAAGCACTGTGTAAGACTGAATAGAAAGTAACATTTCCTGCAGGATATTCAGTAGCTGAGAAGTGTGGGAAGAGTTGAGATTTTTAAGTAGAAGTATATTACATACACTACCGTTCAAAAGTTTGGGGTCACCCAAACAATTTTTTGTTTTCCATGAAAAGTCACACTTATTCACCACCATGTGTTGTGAAATGAATAGAAAATAGTCAAGACATTGACAAGGTTAGAAATAATGATTTGTACTTGAAATAACATTGTTTTTACATCAAACTTTGCTTTCGTCAAAGAATCCTCCTTTTGCAGCAATTACAGCATTGCACACCTTTGGCATTCTAGCTATTAATCTGTTGAGGTAAGCTGGAGAAATTGCACCCCACGCTTCTAGAAGCAGCTCCCACAAGTTGGATTGGTCTGATGGGCACTTCTGGCGTACCATACGGTCAAGCTGTTCCCACAACAGCTCAATGGGGTTCAGATCTGGTGACTGCGCTGGCCACTCCATTACTGATAGAATACCAGCTGCCTGCTTCTGCTGTAAATAGTTCTTGCACAATTTGGAGGTGTGTTTAGGGTCATTGTCCTGTTGTAGGATGAAATTGGCTCCAATCAAGCGCTGTCCACTGGGTATGGCATGGCGTTGCAAAATTGAGTGATAGCCTTCCTTATTCAGAATCCCTATTACCCTGTACAAATCTCCCACCTTACCAGCACCAAAGCAACCCCAGACCATCACATTACCTCCACCATGCTTAAAGGGGTAGTGCGGCAGTAAAGAATTATTCACAGAATAACACACATTACAAAGTTATACAACGTGTACCCGGAAGTGTGGTGCACTATACTCACCTGTCACGTGCCGACACCCGTCTCCGATCTTCATTCTGTGACGTCATCTTCGGGCGGCCGGCGAACAGCTCTGTCTGTTCCGAATGCCGGCCGCCCTCTGCAGCGTCATCCCATGCTCAGCCGCGATTGGCTAAGCATAACTGTGCTCAGCCAATCGCGACTGAGCACAGTTGTGACGCGGCGGAGGGGGGACGGGCGGCAGCGGTTCGGCCGTCCGTCCGAAGATGACGTTTGGCACAAAATGGCGGATAGCCCTCGACACGGATCAGGTAATGTATAATGCACCAACACTTCCGGGTACACGTGCAGGGGTGGTGGGACACGGGGAAGGGGGCGATTCACAGACATAACATACATTACAAAGTTGTATAACTTTGTAATGTGTGTTATTCTGTGAATAATTTTTTAGCGCCGCACTACCCCTTTAACAGATGGCGTCAGGCATTCTTCCAGCATCTTTTCATTTGTTCTGCGTCTCACAAACGTTCTTCTTTGTTATCCAAACACCTCAAACTTGGATTCATCCGTCCACAACACTTTTTTCCAGTCTTCCTCTGTCCAATGTCTGTGTTCTTTTGCCCATCTTAATCTTTTTCTTTTATTGGCCAGTCTCAGATATGGCTTTTTCTTTGCTACTCTGCCCTGAAGCCCAAAATCCCGCAGCCGCCTCTTCACTGTAGGTGTTGACACTGGTGTTTTGCGGGTACTATTCAATGAAGATGCCAGTTGGGGACCTGTGAGGCGTCTGTTTCTCAAACTAGAGACTCTAATGTGCTTATCTTCTTGCTCAGTTGTGTAACGCGGCCTCCCACTTCTTTTTCTACTCTGGTTAGAGCCTGTTTGTGCTGTCCTCTGAAGGGAGTAGTACACACCGTTGTAGGAAATCTTCAATTTTTTGGCAATTTCTCGCATGGAATAGCCTTCATTTCTAAGAACAAGAATAGACTGTCGAGTTTCAGATGAAAGTTCTCTTTTTCTGGCCATTTTGAGCGTTTAATTGACCCCACAAATGTGATGCTCCAGAAACACAATCTGCTCAAAGCAAGGTCAGTTTTGTAGCTTCTGTAGCTATAGTGTATCTATATAACTTTCTGATACTAGTTGATTAGAAAGAAAAAGCTTTTCGCTGGACAACCCCTTTTATGAGTCCATCAAATAAACCAATAAAGAGGGGGGGGATCTTAATTAGTCACCACTTTAACAAATATAGTAACTTCTTAGAGTGTCCAGCCACAGACTTTCCCCTTTATGGTGCGTTCACACCTACAGGATCTGCAGCTGATTTTCTGCAGCAGATTTCATTTAAATAACTGAACACAGCATCAAATCTGCTGCAGATCTGCTGCAGATCTGCTGCAGATCCTGTAGGTGTGAACGCACCCTTAGAAGATATTGAGGAATCGTGTTTGTTTTCTGTCCCCTCTAATTTTGTAAATGATGCAGCATGGAGTACTTGATGATTGATTGTTTGCGTTTGTTCTGTACCACTCTTCTTCCCTTCATTGTAAAAATCTTGATTGATACATATAAACTGTGGTCAAGAAAGTTTGGGATTTAAAGTGTGAGATGGTGCACCAGGAGGAAGTGATTTTAGCAATATGTGGTTATCTCTTTCTTGGCAATTGCCAAGAATTGATCCTTGCTATTTGTGGCGATGAGATGATTTCCTAAGAACGTTACCACGGACATTACTTCTCCCTCGGCTCTCTCATGAAATTCCATGAAATGAAAATTACTCCTCGACAGTTCTCTTGATCATTTAGCAGGAGGTTGGATCTGCTGTACCACCTCAGTTGGTTTTCAAGTATTTTGGTGCACTAGTGAAATGGCATGAACTGTGTCACCCGGGGCCTCCTTTAGAGGCATTCCAGCACAGTAGTTGTGAAATTATCTCTATATCCAGTCCCTCGGAGAAGGTAACAATGTTAGGAGCTGCCATGTGATGGTTGAGTAGTATAATACCAGTGCAGGTCTATGTATTTACAGTCCACCACAGGTCCCTGTCTTATAAGCAGAGCCCCTGCTATCAGAGCTGAAGACCAGGTTCATGTGTATTCATAGCAAATGACAGAGCAGAGGGCAGGTCTGTGCCCATTGAGTGTCATAGTGGCAGTCACTTCTGGCTTTATAGAATAATTGACAACTTACGTTGTAGTCAGCACCACGGTCCTAATGATGTTAGTCCCACAGACTATTAGTCAATTGGTTAGCACGAAGAGAATCCTTTAGACTCCAAGGCATATACATTTAAATGGGTAAACTCCACAATACTCTTCAGCTTTGATTAAAATCCAAAACTTTAATTCGTATTCCTCATAAAATTTCCAACACATTTCGGGCCCAAGTTGTCCTTAGTCATGGCTCTTATTCAGGGCCGGACTGGGACTTAAAATCAGCCCTGGCAATCAAACCCCAGCAGCCCACATACCATATCATGGATAGCCGTGTAAAATATGCGATGTAGCAAATTCTGCTTTATTTAGCCGTTAAAGGGAACCTGTGGGGTCTATACCAGGTACACAGCTGTAGATCCCAGCGTACAGATAAGGGACTGGATCTTTAGTCCAGTGTAAACTTCTATAATCATTATTTTCATTACCAGCTGAAGTGTCACAGAGGTGGAGCCACAGCAGCACCTTCTGCCCCCGCCTGCTCTGACTGATGGACATATAGGGTGCTGCTGCTGCCGCTGCTGTTCTGAAACGTTAGTTAGTAATGAAAAGGACAATTATAAAAGTTTACACTGGACTAGAGTTCAGTGATATCTCCCTCACATCTGTCTGCTGAGATCTATAGCCCTAGACCTGGTATGGACCTCACAGATTCCCTTTAAAGGAGAAAAACATGGCCACTTTCTTCCAGAAACAGTGACATACTCTTTTTCAGTTTGTGTAAGGTATTGCAGCTCAGTTCCATTGAAGTGAATGGAGCCAAGCTGTAATACCACACACAGTCACAGGACAGGGTGGTGCTGTTTTTGGACAAAAGTTACTATATTTTTTAAATCTCTTTTATCCTGACTATATCTGCACTCCATATAATGGTGGTATAAGAAGTAAGGTTTTAATTATTAAAATGTGTCTGCTGGTTGTGATCTCTTGTGTAATCAAAGCTACATAATAAGCTGCTAGATAGCCATTTCCTACTGGGTATCTATCTATCTATCTATCTATCTATCTATCTATCTATCTATCTATCTCTACATTATCAGTAGGGCCCCAGGACAAGTTTTAGGATACATATTGGAAACATAGGTAAGAATTTTCTGTGCATGATACTCTCATAGTTAATAACACCAGTAAGCAAATATCAACACACTGTACACGTTACTGCCATACTGTTACTAAGCAAACCCACCAATATTGCCAATACTACCAGTATATAAGTAACAAATAATATCACCACACCATGAGCACGGCCATTACCACCACATAATGACTAATACCACTACACTGTGACTGAATACAATCCACTATATGCAACACTTATATTACCAATAATACCAGAATACACAGGACGAGAAATACCATACCATACCTACCCTCACCATACAGTGACTGGATAATACCACTATACCATCACACCATGCCCACTACTCCCACCATAGTGTGACTGGACAATACCACAATACTGTCATCAAATAATAGCCACTATATAAAGACCAATATTCTACCACAGCAGTGACCATAGAACACAGGTGTCACACTCCGGCCCTCCAGCTGTTAGAACACTACAAATCCCAGCATGCCTGGACAGCTAAAGCATGTTGGGAATTGTAGTTTTGCAACACCTGGAGGGCTTGAGTTTGACACCCCGATATAGAGGTAGATCCCAGCTGTGTAAAGGTTCTGCAGACTTTGTAAGTGATAGTAGTGCAGTTACATCATGTGACTCACAGTAGGCGTCTTCTCTGCATGAAGAGACGTCCACTTTTCCTTTTCTTCTCCATCTGGCTCCGGCCATCATGAAGGCTTCTCTGGCCAGGACTCCTCTCCACGGGATCTGCCAGACAGACATTTTAGGCTTCATGCTCCAGCAACATCCTCATCTATACATCCCCCCCCATATAGAATAGCCCCCCCTGCATCCCCCATATATAATAGCCCCCCTGCATCCCCCCATATAGAATAGCCCCCCTGCATCCCCCCCATATAGAATAGCCCCCCTGCATCCCCCCCATATAGAATAGCCCCCCTGCATCCCCCCCATATAGAATAGCCCCCCTGCATCCCCCCATATAGAATAGCCCCCCTGCATCCCCCCCATATAGAATAGCCCCCCTGCATCCCCCATATAGAATAGCCCCCCTGCATCCCCCAATATAGAATAGCCCCCCTCCATCCCCCATATAGAATAGCCCCCCTGCATCCCCCCATATAGAATAGCCCCCCCTGCTGTACATCCCCCATATAGAATAGCCCCCCTGCTGTACATTTTCCCATATAGAATAGCCCCCCTGCATCCCCCTCCCATATAGAATAGCCCCCCTGCATCCCCCATATAGAATAGCCCCCCTGCATCCCCCTCCCATATAGAATAGCCCCCCTGCATCCCCCATATAGAATAGCCCCCCTGCTGTACATCCCTCCATATAGAATAGCCCCCCTGCTGTACATCCCCCCATATAGAATAGCCCCCCTGCATCCCCCCATAGAGAATAGCCCCCCTGCATCCCCCCATAGAGAATAGCCCCCCTGCATCCCCTCATAGAGAATAGCCCCCCTGCATCCCCCCATATAGAATAGCCCCCCTGCATCCCCTCATAGAGAATAGCCCCACTGCACCCCCCATATAGAATAGCCCCCCTGTAAAGCCCCAGACAGACAGCCACCACCCCCCTGCATCACAGCATAAAAAATAGCCGCCCTGCATCCCCTCATAGAGAATAGCCCCCCCTGCACCCCCCATATAGAATAGCCCCCCCTGCACCCCCCATATAGAATAGCCCCCCTGCACCCCCCATATAGAATAGCCCCCCTGCACCCCCCATATAGAATAGCCCCCCTGCATCCCCCCATATAGAATAGCCCCACTGCATCCCCCCATATAGAATATCCCCCCTGCATCCCCCCATAGAGAATAGCCCCCCATGCACCCCTCATAGAGAATAGCCCCCCTGCATCCCCTCATAGAGAATAGCCCCCCTGCATCCCCTCATAGAGAATAGCCCCCCTGCATCCCCTCATATAGAATAGCCCCACTGCATCCCCCCATATAGAATATCCCCCCTGCATCCCCCCATAGAGAATAGCCCCCCTGCATCCCCTCATAGAGAATAGCCCCCCTGCATCCCCTCAGAGAATAGCCCCCCTGCATCCCCCCATATAGAATAGCCCCCCTGCATCCCCTCATAGAGAATAGCCCCCCTGCATCCCCCCATAGAGAATAGCCCCCCTGCATCCCCCCATATAGAATAGCCCCCCTGTGGAGACCCCCCCATATAGAATAGCCCCCCTGCATCCCCCCATATAGAATAGCCCCCCTGCATCCCCCCCATATAGAATAGCCCCCCTGCATCCCCCCCATAGAGAATAGCCCCCCTGCATCCCCCCATAGAGAATAGCCCCCCTGCATCCCCCCATAGAGAATAGCCCCCCTGCATCCCCCCATAGAGAATAGCCCCCCTGCATCCCCCATATAGAATAGCCCCCCTGCATCCCCCATATAGAATAGCCCCCCTGCATCCCCCATATAGAATAGCCCCCCTGCATCCCCCATATAGAATAGCCCCCCTGCATCCCCCCATATAGAATAGCCCCCCTGCAACCCCCATATAGAATAGCCCCCCTGTAAAGCCCCAGACAGACAGCCACCCCCCCCCCCCTGTATCACCGCATAAATAATAGCCCCCCTGCATCCCCTCATAGAGAATAGCCTCTGTAAAGCCCCAGACAGCCATCCCCCCATATAGAATAGCCCCCCTGTGGAGACCCCCCCATATGGCCACATGTGAAGGGGTTAAAAAAAAAAAAAAAGAAGAACATTCTCACCTCACCTCGCTCCCAGCAGCTTCTTCCTCCTGGTCCCGGATCTTCAGTCTGCAGCTTCTTCTCTATGCTGCAGCGCGGCGGCGGCGTCTCTCCTCACAGGCCCTCAGCGGCGCGTCAGGGAAGTGACGTCACCGCTGGGGGCCTGGCAGAGGTGCCTGCAGACGTGCCTGCGCGCGGCACGTCTGCGACCCCGGGCCGGCCCTGACAACTTTCAGCCGCGAAAACCGGCCCGGGGGGGGGGGGGCACATGCCACAGGAGTGACTGGCAGGGCCAGGGGCCAATTATGGCTCCCTGGCTCTGTCAGTCAGAGCCCGGCCACTGCAGACTGTGAGCGTTCATCTTGAACGCTCACAGTTAAAGGGCCAGGGCACCGGCCCTCTGCAGAGGCTGAATGAATAGCGCAGCGGCCGGCTGCGCTATTCTTGCAGCTTTTGCTGAGGGCCGGTGCACATGGGGGGCAGGACCGGCGGCCCCCGGACTGGTAATCCTGGCAGCCCAGCGGGCATTTGCCCGCTTTGCCAGATTACCAATCCGGGCCTGCTCTTATTGCAGATAATACATTCCAAGGAATCTGTGAGAAGACCTAAACCAGCATGTATTTCTTCAATACACCAGTGTCTTCAGTATGTAATGAAGAAATATATGCCGGGTTATGTCTTCTCAGAAATTCCTTTGGAATGTATTGATTTTCTGTGATATGAGGTTAAGGACCACTTGGGTCTGAAACGCGTTGGCAACTGTATTTTTATTTATTTTAATCAAAGCTGAAGAGTATTGTGGAGTTTATCCATTTAAATGTATATACTTCTGTCTTTAGGCCATCAGTGGATTCTCTGGGGGAGCAGAGCTGTAGTTAGTGCTGTGGGAGGCAGTTCAGTTGCTAGCTTCCTCTTTAAGGCTGACGAGCAACAATTGCTGTAGGTTAGAAGTGGTGGTGGAATGACACATCTGATGTCCAGTTTAAAGGATTGCTTTTGGAAATGTGCAAAAGAGGGTTATTACACTAATTTCAGGTTTGCCACGCTCCATTTTACCAAGGTTTAATATTTTTCTACCCTCTTGAAATAGAGGCCACAGTTCTCTTGTTCTCAATTTTCTCTTATTTTTTCAGGACGTCAAATGGTGACACATTAGACTTGGTGGAGGAGTCATTAGATGTTAACCTCTTAAACAATGCAATCCGCCTCAAAATTGTCAACTGTTCCATTCTGCCCGGTGGCGTCCATGTGTGTGAGACACAGAGTAACGTGATCATCTTAATCCTGACAAATCAGACTGTTCACAGACTGGTCCTTCCTCACCCCTCAAGCCTATATAGAAGTGTAAGTATGACACCTCCTACTGTGACTTCTACATTGGCATCACTGTATAAAGGCAGAGGGCCAAGTGTTGGCTTCTATAATGATGTTCTTCAGCAGCTGAGACAGTGCTGTATGATGTACACAGCTACTGTGGTTTTTTTGAATGTCTAAGCTGTCATTTTGGAAAACATCACATAGACATGTTCACAGAATAGGCTTACAGTAGTTGATACCCATCGATCAGCTGTTTGGCACCAACACTAAAGTGAGAAGAGAGCTTGATGCAGTTGGCTGTTTCCAGTGTAGAAGTGAATAGGAGTCAAGGCTGCAGTACAACGGCACCGCCACTGCACAGAATGGTTGGATGCAGAGCACTTCAACTAATTTATTATGCGGGGGGCATACAGAGATAGGGGCACAGAACTAAGAGTTGCTGGGGTCCAGGGGCACAAAGCACCCATTAATGCAGTGAAGAGGCCACCTCTATATTTGTAATCAGTTCGGGTTTTGCTCACTTTGACCCCCACTTAAGTGTTAGTAAGTAGGTTGTTGTTTACCCCATAGAACTCTGTTAGATTCATGGTACATAAGCATTAAAAAACCAACCCCGGCTGACAGATGTAAAAGCTGCTCTGTGAAAACTTACTTCTGAGTTTATATGTAGGAATGTCAGTCCTTGCCATGTGTGGAACTTTAGGTAAATTCTTATTGATTCGGCATGCTGGATGATCAGGCTTTCTAGCCATAAAGTGAGGGATTTATGGGTATGCTGAGTGAGCAGAGTGAAAATCCCTGCTGTCTGCCAGGTTTTGTTCACATCAGTCCAAGTGTACTTTGCATTCATCCACAAATGAATGTGATCTGCCAGTTGATTGTTCACTTTTCCTATGGGACGTTTCCCCTTCCCCAAGCATCCTACCTGAGTTGGGTCCCTGTTTCTGTGCTGGAACACAGGCATTGACCTTATGTCTTACATGTATATACCAGTACAAGTTGCTCCTTTAATGCTCCTTGTGCAGATTTGTTGCATTCAGCTTACACAGATGTTAATATATACTCTCTCCTGGCCTGGTTTTAGGAGGTTATTACAGAAAGTCAGATGCAGTCCATATTTACTGATGTTGGGAAGATGAACTACAGCGACCCTGCGAACAGTTATGTAATTCCACAGCCTGGACGTTCTCAGAGCTCCACCGCCACCGCAGCCTGGCTGAGCAGTGAGGGCGAGACCCTCTTTGCTTTCCCTTCCATTTCTGGTGGGATCCTTGTTGTTAAGATGCCGCCCTGTGGTATTGCAGGTATGTAAGAAAGTGGGCCATGCTTCTCTTTATGTGCATCAGTACATTTTTATGCGTTTTGACTAATCATATTGCTGTTCCCTTAGGAGTGGTGACTGTGGTGGAGCTGAAGCAAATGTCAGTCAGGAGACTGTTAAAGGGGTTTATACCAACAGCTATAAGGTTGGCATCATTCACTATTACTAAAATTGCGCCAAGCTAATTCACATGCCTGTTATTATGTTTGCCATAGGAGAGCGACAGCGGGTAGAAAGTTGTCTATTTAGATGTAGCTTTATAAGCAAAGTTAATCCCCTCCACTTGTAAGCAATGATTGTAACCTCCTCCACCACAGTATTGTCATCTCTGCCTCTCACATTATAGGGGTTATCCAGCGCTACAAAAACATGGCCACTTTTCCCCCTACTGTTGTCTCCAGTTCAGGTGTGGTTTGCAATTAATCTCCATTTACTTCAATGGAACTGAGTTTCTAAACCCCACCCAAACTGGAGATAACAGTAGGGGAAAGTGGCCATGTTTTTGTAGCGCTGGATAACCCCTTTAATGCATGTCAGTCATAGTGGTGCAGGAGGTTACAAGAGGCCCAAGAGGTATTGCCAACAGTTGAATGAGTTGAACGTTGCTGGGCTTTTGTAGCCCAGCAGAAAGGTGTGTGGTAAATCCTTACCTTATGGTACTATGGAATGTTGAACCAAGTATTGTATATAATAATTGAAAAAGAATTTAGGAATATGTTAGTGTTTATTTTTACTCTTGTAGAGGAGATCAGGAACCTGCACATCTTCCTGTGAGTCTTGCTGTTCACTGCCTTGAAAATGACGCTTTCATATTTGCATTATGTCAGGACCATAAACTCCGCATGTGGTCTTACAAGGTACGTGTCTCCTGTAACATTCATTTTATAAGGCCTCATCCACACATCAGTTTTCTTTTGTCGGTAAATCAGGATCCTGATTTACGGAGAGACCCATTGATTTTTATGTGGTCATCCTTACATCTGTTTTTGACTACTGATCCATCCTGCAGTAGGACCTGCACTTATACCTGCACTTATACGGTCCATTTTTGTGGAACGGAGGCTCCAGTAGAAGTTAATGGGTCTGTTTTTAATGACTAAGGAGGCTTTATGGTAATTTTTTACACTCCTATATGTTTTTGACAAACCACAAACACTGATAGAAAACTGATGGTTTCTCCTGAACATCTCTGATCCTGATTTCTGAGGTCCCAGAAGGAACTCTGATGTGTGAATGATGCTTAAATGCAAGAGGATGTAGAAAACCACTACTATTCTTTTACCTCTTCTAAAATTTCAGGATCAGACGTGCCTTATGGAATCTGATATGCTGGAGTTTGTGCCAGTCAGTAAAGAAATGCGCCAGATCCCAGGAATTGGGCACAAGTTAAGACTGGCACACTCAACAACTATAGGACTGTATCTTGGGTTGTACTTGCACTCACCCCGACAAGGGCAGGTATGTACATTTTGTGGAATAAATTTGTAGTGACAATAATACCATTGGATGATGGGATGAATGAGATTTGCTCTCTCTGACTTTTCTTTCAAATAAAGTGAATAAAGGCTTAATCCCTTCTGTGTACAATTCTGCAGGAATAAAATGGAGTGATTAGATATACCCTGTAGATGTAGCTGAATATTTTTTTGTTGTCTTGCAGTTTTGTGTGTTCCAGCTGGTAACTGCGGATAGCAACTGCTACAGCTTGGACCATGTCTCTTCCCTATTCTCAAACCAGGTTAGTAAGCCATGATTTTTCAGCAGTTATGATGCTTTTATCTTCTTTGGTTTACAAGCGGACTCGCCTCCAAAAGACTGAAAACAGTCTCTTTTGTGCCACCTATAGGTAGCTACCTTGTAAGTGTCTAACTAGCCCTGAAAATTATTAGGAATATGAAATTCCTAGATGTCAATCTATAGGTAGTTACCCTGTCAGTGTTGGTTGATCACTGTCTCCATAACACAGAGCAAATTTGGCCTGTTCAGCCTATAATCCCCCTGTGTAATAGGGTCCTAAGACTCCATGAACCAGCTGTACCTTCCAAGAGCTGCTTTGCTTTACAAACTTAAATTCAGTTGTCTTTAATTTTTTTTTTGTTTGTTTTATTTTATGTATTTTTATTGTTTTAGGGAAGTTTGGTGGATTTTATGTTTACCCTGACGACCACAGACATTTGGGCGTTATGGCTAGATGAGGAGGGCCAAGCCATTGTCAAACACATTAATTTTGAACAGTGAGTACATTTAGATATTTTTTTTCTTATGGCTAAAAGAGGATGTCCTCCGTCTGTATGCCTTGCTTGGATCCCACCCTATATTAGGAGAGCCAACCTGCTGCAAAGAGTGACTCCTGCCCTGCTAGACTCTGCATCACCATATGTTACATAGCTGTGCTATTTATTTGAATAAAGGCTGTTTAACCCCTTAGCGACCCATGACGTATCTGATACGTCATGGTGCCGCTCGTGGTGTTTAGAGCGGGGACCCGCCGGGACCGCGCTCTGAACGGCGCTGATCCCGGCTGACACGTGCAGCCGGGCAGTGCCTCTATTAGCCGGCGCAGGTCCCGTTGCCGCATCGGCTAATTAAGCCTCTAAGTGCAGCTGTCAAACCTGACAGCTGCACTTAGAGGCACTGCGCCGCACGTCCCTGGTGTCTAGTGGGACGGATCTCCCCCCCACGATGCGATCGCGGGGGGGAGATCCGTTCTTCTGCCCGTGCCGGGCCTCAGCGTCGGAATGACGCTGATCCCGGCTCGACAATAGATTGCTATGGCCTGCAGCAGGCCATAGTAATCTATGACCGATCTAATCGATCTTTGCTGTGTATATACACAGCATTGATCTCTATGAGAGATCAGTGCTGTCTATATACAAGTCCCCCAGGGGGGCTTCTAGTTACAGTAAAAAAAAAAAAAAAAAAAGTGTTTTTATTAATAAAAAATCCCCTCCCCTAATAAAAGTCCAAATCACCCCCCTTTTCCCATTTTATAAATATAAATAAATAAATAAACATATTTAGTATCGCCGCGCGCGTAATCGCCCGAACTATTAATTAATCACATTCCTGATCTCGCACGGTAAATGGCGTCAGCGCAAAAAAATTCCAAAGGGCAAAATTGCGCATTTTTGGTCGCATCAAATCCAGAAAAAATGTAATAAAAAACGATCAAAAAGTCGTATATGCGCAATCAAGGTACCGATAGAAAGAACACATCATGGCGCAAAAACTGACACCTCACACAGCCCCATAGACCAAAGGATAAAAGCGCTATAAGCCTGGGAATGGAGCAATTTTAAGGAACGTATATTTGTTAACAACGGTTTGAATTTTTTACAGGCCATCCGATACAATATAAGTTATACATGTTATATATCATAGTAATCGTAACGACTTGAGGAACATGCATAACAAGTCAGTTTTACCATAGGACGGACGGCGTAAATGCAAAACTCCCCGAAATCAAAACAAATTCGGTTTTTTTTCAATTTGACAGCGCAAATGATTTTTTTCCGGTTTCGCAGCATATGTTATGGAAAAATAATGCCTGTCATTGCAAAGTACAATTGGTTTCGCAAAAAATAAGCGCTCATATACGTCTCTAGGTGAAAAAATGCAAGCGCTATGGACTTTTAAACTTAGGCTACGTTCACACAGAGCAAAAGGAGCGGATTACGCAAGGAAATATTTCCGCCTGAAATCAACTGACGCTGAATTCCGAGCAGAATATAAGCAGAATGCAAGCAGAATCCCTGCGTATTCTGCTAGGAAAGTGTTCAGCTCGTAATTAGCTCTTGACAAATTCAGCGCGGAATACTCGAGGAATCCGCGCTGAATCCGCATGCATTCAGCGCTGAAATTCAGCGAGTATTTGGTGAGTAAACTAGACTATACCAGAACATATACTAGAATCCTCCTCCCCCCCCCTTTTCCCCATTTCCGCGCTGATTCAGCGAGTAATTTCCGCTTGTATTACGCTTGTATTCCGCGCTGAATCCGCGCTGAAACAGAAAATCAGAGCCCCATTGATTTGTATAGGCTTCCGCTAGCGGAAGAATGAACATGTTCATTCTTCTGGCGGAAAGCGGATTAGTTCAGTGCGGAAATTCCACTGTGTGAACTGCAGAGCAGAATTTCCACTCAACACAATGGAAATTAGCTCTGCACCTATTTTAACGGCTGAAATTTCAGCGCTGATTCAGCGCAGAAATTCAGCTGCTTTTGCTCAGTGGGAACGAGCCCTTAAAATGGAATAAGCAAAAGCGCAAAAACGAAAATAGGCTTTGACCTTAAGGGGTTAAAGGACAAGTGCCATGAAAAACTTTTTCCCAGTAATTGAAGCACATAACAAAGTTATATAACTCTGTAATGTGCTTCAATCACCTATCTGCCTCCCTTCCTTGCCTTTTCCCCCATCCACCAGGAAGTGTCCTGACTCACATAGACCTGATTACTGTCGTCACCGTCACCAAGCTCTTCTCTCAGCTCCTTCTCCTGTTACACTAGCCTCCCCCTCCCCTGCCTTGTCAGGTGACAGGCTTGCTCAGCTCCCTTTGGCTGAACAACTGCAAGCCATCACTTGTCACATCTCACTTGCTTATCTTCCCCCAGACTGACTCCGCCACATAGGCAGCTCCCCCCTCCCCTCATACCCTCTCTCCTGCTGCCGTGGACTCAGTGAAGGAGTCATGTCACTAGAGAAGATAAGCTGAGCAAGCAGAGTCACCTGACAAGGAGGGGGAGGGGGAGGCTGGTGTAACAGGACCTAGAGCAGCTGATGACTCATCCTCACAAGAAGGAGCTGCCTGGTGACGGTGACGACAGTAATCAGGTCTGTGTGAGTCAGGACACTTCCTGGTGGGGGGTGGAGGGGGGAAAAGACAGGGAAGGGAGGCAGATAGGTGATTGAAGCACATTACAGAGTTATATAACTTTGTTATGTGCTTCAATTACTGGGAAAAAGTTTTTCATGGCACTTGTCCTTTAAGGCTAGAGTTACTTGGTTATTACATAGCATTCAAGGGGTATTTCAGCAAAAACATTTTTTCTTTCAAATTAACTGGTGCCTATGGGTCCTATTCCACGGGCCGAGGAGGGCCCGATCAACGATGTAAACGAGCGGCAATCTGCTAGATCGCCGCTAGTTTACTGGGCCTATTCCACGGCCTGATGATCGTTGAGCGAGGGCTGCAAGGACATCGTTACCGATGTCCTTGCAGCAGCATACATTACCTGTCAGGTCGTCTTCTCTGCGCTATCTTCATCCCCGGGTCCCGCGCGCTCTATCTTCCGAATGGCCGGTCAGCTGACAGGCCACACTCAGCCAATCACAGGCCGCGGCGGTCCCGGCCTGTGATTGGCTAAGCGCTCCGTCAGCTGACCGGCCATTCTGAAGATAGAGCGTGCGGGACCCGGGGAGGAAGACAGCTTAGAGAAGAAGCCCTGACAGGTAATGTATGATGCTGCACTTCTCAAATCGTCGGTCGCCCGCCGCGCACTGCTATTCAACCGTAGCGATGCGCGGTGGGGAAACGATGATTTTAGGTCTGGCCCTAAATGAACGATCAGCCGATGACACGATCATCGGTTGATCGTTCTCTCTATTTCACCGAACTATAATCGTCCGAATCGGGCCAAATGGGGCCGATTCGGCCGATTATCGTTACTGTGGAATAGGGCCCTTAGATTTGAAATTTACTTCTATTAAAAAAAAAAAAAATCTCATGTCTTCCAGTACTTAGCAGCTGCTGTATGTCCTACACCAGGGCGGATTAACTTTACCATAGGCCCCGGGCTGTTCACCAAACCTGGGCCCCCCCCCCTCCCCACTGTAACTATGGTAGCACTAGCGTGATGTTCATAAAATGGGATAGATGTCATGTTGCTCAAAATTGTGGTAAAGAAGCAAATTTTTACAAATCATGGCAGAACTGAAGCCAAGAGACAATACACCACTGAAATTCTAAGTCCTTTTGGGAAGCCATAGCCCCCCAGTAGCTCTGGGCCCCTTGCTACCGCCCGAAACGGACCTATTATAATCCGCTACTGGTCCTACAGGATGTGCTATTCTTTCCAGTCTGGAGAGCAGGAGAGGTTTTTATGGGAATTTACTACTTCTCTGGACAGAATTGACCAACAGGACATACAGCAGCTGATAAGTACTGGGATACTTAAGATTTTTTATTTTTTTTAATAGAAGTAGATTACCACCATTTTTTTTTCTTGCTGAGCTACCCCTTTTAAGTTCACAATGTTGCTCTGCTAAATCGCGACTGACATTAGTAAATGCGGTCACATTACAATTGTTAGAAAACTGGATTTCACTCATTATCATTAAGTGTGATTTTAGCAGCAGTACAAGTCAATGACCCTCCCTAGATAGCAGCTGCCACTGTGTCCTTATTTGAAGGGAATCTATCAGGTCCCTACCAGGTGAAGCTGCAGACAGGTGTGGCACTTCAGCTTTTAAGGAAAATACTACAAGCAGATAACTGTGGCAGCTTCTGAGGAAAAATGCAGTTTTATAACTTTGCAAATGGTAATAAGCAAAGACAAAAGCATCACCTGTTTTATCTCCCTATCACCTATCTGCCTGTGTCTGCAGCTCTGTACCTGGTGCGGACCTGACAGATTCCCTTTAAGAAAGGGGTATGTCCAGATGAAATGGCCCCTTTAGAGGGAAATTTGAGTTGACATCTGAGATCTGCGGTCATTGTACTTGTCTATCGGATGTCTTGTCAATCACTTTGCTTTTATATAGTAATACAGTACTGTTTGTTTTCCAGTAACCAAGCTGGGCAGTGGAACCAAGTTTTCATTAATCAGTTGCCAGATGAAGAACTTAACATTGCGGATGAACAAGACCCAAGGGTTAGTTACTCATTAGTTTGTAGTTTATAGGCCCCATTTTCTTTTAATTTTGCACAGTAAATTTGTTGTGATTCTGTGGTAACCTAAGGCTGGTGATTCCGGCGCTCCCATAGACTTCTATGGGGGCGTCCGGGACGGAATAGGACATGTCCCTCTTTTTTCCGGATCTATTTTCCGGAACGGACACCCTTCCGGAAAAATCCGGAAGGGTGTCTGTGACCAATTAAAGTCTATGGGTCCAGAAATCTGGATAGTTTTTTTCGGACGTGTGAAGGAGGCCTAATACTTTGTTGTGTGAATATTTGAGACTCTTAAAAATGTTTCTGTGCAATGCTATTTGTTGTGCTTTACTAGTGATCTGAGAATGGTTTCAGATTCCTCACTCACCCTGATGTACACTTAGGACACTGTACATAGTTCATACTTGAGCCCTAGCTTTTATGTTAATTATATATTCAAACGTGGCACATTGTGCTTTGTTGCAGAAATCTTAGCAACTGTTCCATTTATGTAGATGGGGTTTGCAGAAAACCATGCACACTGAGGAAACCACCTCATTCAGATGAACAGATGTTTAGTCACCAATATTTCTGCAATGAATTGGCTGCTCTTCAGCTCACACTGAGTATACTGAGAAGCCTTCCTATCACATGTGTATTTCATGGTTGCATTATTTGTGTTCTGTTTTAATATTAGGAAACTTACCTTGAATATTTGTTTTCCCCGGGAAGATTTACCATTGCTGCTCTACTTAAAGCACTACAGGCAAGTCTGTTTTTAATATTTATTACCATTGTGAAGTTTTTGTATTGTTTTATTTACTAAGCATGTTCATGGTTGTAACTTTGTATGGGGGAAATGTAGTTTCCAAGTACTGGTTTTGGGGTTTGACTATTTGGGGTTATTTATGTGAATAGGGTAGGTTCTAGTGATGAGCGAATACTGTTCGATCGAATAGTAAGGTATTCAATCTTTAGAATATTATCGAATAGTTTGCCGAATATTCGATTAAATATTCGATAAGCGTTCAAATCTCCCAGCTTCCGGTTTTTACCTCCAAGTGGTCGAATAGATGTTTTTCAATAATTGAATACTTGTTCCCATTGACTTTAATGGAATTGAATATTCGGGAGATATTCGTACGAATATTCAAATATTTTACTATTCGCTCATCACTAGTAGGTTCCTTATACATTGAACAGACTATAGCGATTAAAGGGAATCTGTCACTGGGATTTATGCTGCCTTAAATGAGGGCATCGTAAACTAGTGACAATACAGAGCAGATTTGTGCCGCACTACTCCCCCCGCCCTCCAGCTGCTGACTGATAGCTGTCTGACTATACAGAGTATAGATAGCTGCCAATCAGTGGCTGGTGGGCAGTGTGTGCTGGTGCTCATAAATATCCAGTACTGCTGAGCCCACGCACATAATGTAGAGAACTAGTTATTGTCCTTGTTTTTCTGAAGTCACTAGCTTATGCTAATCTTAGCAGCTGCTATGCCATTACCCTGGTAGTTATGCCCCTGGACTGTGTGTAATGTGTATTTGTGTTATTTTAACAGCTTGAACGTATCCATCATGCCTTTCATATTGCTTTGATGTAATATTGTCTTTTTTCTGATATACTTTTGTTCTTTTACTTAAAAGATTTATCAAAGAGGCACTGGGAAGCTACAGGATCTGTCCTGGGAAGAAATGAAGAAAGAGGTCACTGTAATGGTAGAAAATGAGGTGAAGCTTTTGATGTATTTTTTCTCATTGTTTTCTTAAAGGGGTTATCTAGGCTTTCTTTCAGAAACAGCACCACTCTTCTGAGTTTGTGTGGTTTTAAAACTCTGTTCCATTGAAATGAATGGAGCTGAGTTGTAATTCCACGTAGAACCTAAGGATGTGCTGTTTTTGCAAGAAAGTAGCTGTGTTTTTTTTTAATCCTGAATAATTAGTGGATCCTTATTTTATTAAAAACAAAAAAAAAACAGATACAGGCTTGGTCTTAAACAAGTTAATTTTATTTACAACAAGCATCTAAACATTGTACTTTGCAGCTGCACAGTCATGTGACTGATTATGAGATGGACCAGGATGAGTTCCGCCAGTTACAAGTGGAATCATGGTCCAAGTTTTACACATGCTGCTTACAATACCAGGAGGAACTGTCTCGTCCGCTTGCATTGGTGGTGCATCCTTACTCCAGCATGGTCTGTCTACTCAGAAAGGTAAATCTCCAGTTGTTTTAGTGTTTACAGTATGCCTTGAAGGGTCAATAGGCCACAACTCAACACCTTTTATATAAAGCAGCTTCTAATGATCCTACCTAACTCATAGTCATGTAGATAAATGTGTATAGTCACTGTATGGTCAGGAAATCCACAGTATTATCTGCATGGACCATGTAGATTCTGCAGTGGAATGACATGCAGTGATATGCCATGAGATCTGCAGGGGAAAGATTTTTCAAAGTATTTACCATCCTTACAAATATGTCTGGTTTCCTGGATAATAGTCCACATTTCCTGGGCTTTAGAGGTTGTTGGCAGTAAAGGTATATAAGGTAGGATCATAGAGAGGCAGACATCTTTAAGGGCTACATAGCCATAATTCTTTTGAAGAACAATTGTGATCATGCTCTTTTCAGGATGATATGAGACAATATATCAAAATACTCTGCAGAGTGAGAAGTAAAGGAGGAGTTTTTACTCACCGTAAACTCTCTTTCTCGTAGTCTTCATTGGGGGACACAGACACCGTGGGTATAGGCTGCTGCCACTAGGAGGCTGACACTAAGAAAAAAACAAAACAAGTCGGCCCCTCCCAGCAGGCTATACCCGCCCACTGGCACTGAGCTAATTCAGTAGTGAAAAAGCAGTAGGAGGAGCCGAAACAACCATAAAGAAAAAAACAGTCCACACTCAAAATCTGAAAAAACACAGGCCAACAGGCAACCTTAATCAGACAACAGAGGGTGGGTGCTGTGTCCCCCAATGAAGACTACGAGAAAGAGAGTTTACGGTGAGTAAAAACTCCTCCTTTCTCGTGCGTCTTATTGGGGGACACAGACACCGTGGGACGTCCAAAAGCAGTCCCTTGGGTGGGAAGAGACAGAGTGGAGCTAAGAAGAGGAAGAAGCCACTGCTGCCTGCAAGACCATGCGGCCCAGACTTGCATCGGCCGATGCAAACGTGTCCACACGGTAAAACCTAGAAAAGGTGTGCAGTGAGGACCACGTGGCGGCCTTGCAGAGTTGAAGAGCTGAGGCCCCGTGACGAATGGCCCAGGAAGCCCCAACCGAACGAGTCGAGTGAGCTGCAATCCGGAACGGGGGCGACTTACCCTTACTCCGGTAAGCCTGAGCGATGGCGGAGCGGACCCAGCGGGCCAGGGTCGCCTTAGACGCTGCTGACCCCTTTCGAGGACCCTCAGGGATGACAAAGAGTGAGTCCGAGTGTCGAAGAGACTTCGTCCTGGAGAGATAGATGCGCAGGGCGCGAACCACATCCAGCTTGTGGAGCGAGCGCTCCCTTGGATGAGAGGGGGCCGGACAGAAAGAAGGAAGAACAATATCTTCGTTGAGGTGGAAAGGTGAAACCACCTTGGGCTGAAAAGAAGCCACGGGCCTAAGTACCGCCTTGTCCTGGTGCAACACCAGCAGGGGAGGACGGCAAGAAAGGGCTGCCAATTCCGAAATCCTCCGGACAGACGTAACCGCCACCAGGAAAGCCACCTTAAAGGACAAGATGGCCAAAGGCACCTCCCGGAGGGGCTCAAACGGAGGAGACTGCATAGCATCCAGGACGAGATTCAGATCCCACGGGGGAACTGGGTGCCGATAAGGAGGTGCAATGCGCGCCACTCCTTGGAGAAAAGTCCTGACTTGAGGAACTGACGCCAATGGTCTCTGGAAAAAAACTGAAAGGGCAGAAACCTGGCCCTTAAGAGAGCTCAGAGCTAAGCCTGCGTCCAGACCTGCCTGGAGGAAGGCCAGGAGTTGCGCCAGAGAAAAGGGAAGTGGAGGCGCAGAACAGGCCTCACAGTGCCGGAGGAAGGCCCTCCAACAACGATAATAAATCCTTGCCGATGCAGGCTTCCGGGCCCTGATCATGGTCCTAATGACCGCATCAGAGAAACCGCGTGATTTCAGAATCCAGGTTTCAACAGCCACGCCGTCAAACGTAGCGTGGCTAAACGCGGGTGGCAGAGCGGACCTTGAGTGAGAAGATCCGGCCGGTCTGGTAGACGCCAGGGGACGTCGGCGGCGAGGTTCACGAGATCCGTGTACCAGGCGCGCCGTGGCCAGTCCGGGGCCACGAGGATCACCGGAAGTCCTTCCGACTTTATCTTTCTCACCACCCGCGGCAGAAGCGGGAGAGGAGGAAGATGTAAGGGAGGCTGAACCGACGCCAGGGAATCACCAAGGCGTCCGAGGCCAGAGCCAGAGGGTCCCTCGTCCGGCAGACGAACTTCGGCAGTCTGTGGTTGAAGCGAGACGCCATCAAATCCACATCCGGTGTCCCCCACCTGCGACAGATCTGGGAGAACACCTCGGGATGCAGGGTCCATTCCCCTGGATCCACCCGTGCACGACTCAGATAGTCGGCCATCCAATTGTCCACACCCGGAATGTGAACAGCGGACAAGGCAAGCACGGTTTCCTCCGCCCAGGAGAGGATCAGCGCCACTTCCATCATGGCGGTCTTGCTGCGGGTCCCGCCCTGATGATTCACATAAGCCACTGCAGTGGCGTTGTCTGTCTGCACCCGAACGGGGAGACCGTGGAGCTGTGTCTGCCAGTGCAGAAGGGAGAGACGAATCGCCCGCAGCTCGAGGATGTTGATGGGGAGGCAAGCTTCCTTGGCCGACCAGGTTCCCTGAACCGTCAGGTCGTTCCAGACCCCTCCCCAGCCCCGCAGGCTGGCATCGGTGGTCACAATCTGCCAATGAACAGGAAGGAAGGAGCGCCCCAGGGAGAGGCTCGGAGACCGCAACCACCACTGAAGGTCTTGGCGGAGGCGAGCCGGTAGTTTCACCCTCCGATCTAGAGAGGGGAGTGACCTGTCCCACCGTGACAGCAGGAAGAGCTGCAGGGGGCGGGAATGAAACTGGGCAAAAGGGATCGCCTCCATAGACGCCACCATCTTCCCCAGAACCCTCATACAAAAACGTATGGACACAGGGCGGTGGCTGCAAAGAGCTCTGATATTGGCCTGAAGGGACTGCAACTTGTCCTCTGGAAGGAAAACGCGGGCCTGTACTGAATCCAAACGCATTCCCAGAAAAACGATGGACTGGGCAGGGACCAGGGAGGACTTGGAACGGTTGAGCAGCCAACCGAAGCGAGAGAGCGTATCCAGGGTGATATGGAGGCTCTCTAAATTCTGGTCCTTGGATGGAGCTTTGACGAGTATGTCGTCCAAGTAAGGGGTTACTGAGACACCTCGAGCCCGAAGAAGAGCCATGACAGCCGCCATGGTTTTCGTGAAAACCCGCGGCGCCGAAGCCAGGCCGAACGGGAGAGCCACGAACTGATAATGCTCTTCCCCTACTGCAAAACGCAGGAAACGTTGGTGAGGAGGATAAATCGGCACGTGAAGATACGCGTCCTGAATATCCACCGAAGAAAGGAACTCGCCTGGCTCCAGAGATGCGATCACAGAACCCAGGGACTCCATCCGGAAGTGAGATAGTCGGACGTGACGATTCAGACGCTTGAGGTCTAGAATCGGACGTACCGAACCGTCCTTCTTCGGAACCACGAATAGGTTCGAATAGAACCCGCGGAACCGTTGAAGAGCAGGAACGCGAACAATCACTCCCTTCGAGAGGAGCGAAGGGATGGCCTGGAAAAAACCGGCCGCCAGGGCAGGGGACCTGGGGGGACGAGAAAGGAAAAAACGATCGCGGGGAACGGAAATGAACTCGATCTTGTAGCCCTGTGAGATCAGTTCTCGCACCCAGGCGTCCTGAACATGAGCAAGCCAGACCTCCTGGAACAACAGGAGACGGCCGCCCACCTGAGGAGATCCGGGTGGGGGAAAACCTTCAGGAGGAGGAGGGCTTGGAGGTGCCAGGCTTAAAGGGGGGGCGGGAAGCGGCAGATCGCGCCTGCCAGGAAGAACGGTTTTTGGAGAAACCGGACCTTTTGTTCTGAGGAGCCGCAGTCTTCCCGGCGCGAGTCGACGGAAGCGACCGAAAGGAACGAAAGGAGCCTGGTTTGCGACGGGAATCCTGACGCTTGGGGCGTTGCTGGGGAAGATTGGTACTCTTCCCCCCTGTGGCATCAGAAATAATGTCATCCAGGCGTTTCCCAAAGAGACGAGAGCCCGCAAAAGGCAGACTGGTGAGAGACCGCTTGGAAGCGTTGTCAGCCCGCCACTCACGAAGCCACAAGGACCGGCGAATAGCTACAATATTGGCCGACGCAAAAGCCGAACAGGCTGCAGCGTCCAGAGAAGCCGAGCAGAGGTACTGAGCTGCGTCCTGAATCTGTTGGGCGAGGTCGGCCAAGTCCTCAGCCGATACGCCAGAAGTAATGCCGTCCTTCAGTTGCTTAGCCCACATTGAAATGGACTTAGACACCCAAGTGGAAGCAAGGGTGGGAAGGAGAGATGAGCCAGAGGCCTCAAAAGCTGACTTAGCTAAGGACTCGGTGCGTCTGTCAGTGGAATCCTTAAGGGACGACGCATTGTCCAGCGGAAGAGTCGTGACCTTGGTCAACCGAGAGATCGGAGGATCCACAGAAGGTGGACCTGACCAGCGAGACACGAGGTCCTCGGGGAAAGGGTAAAGGACCGACAAGTGTTTAGGCTTTGAGAAACGCTTGTCTGGGGACTTCCAAAATTTGGAAAACAGGTCATCAAACTCTTTGTGACTGGGAAAAGTGCTGCGGACACGGTGACCGCTTCTATGGAAAAACACCTCATCAGCAGGTGAGGGGTCCGGAGAATCCTTCAACTGGAAGGTATCGCGGACTGCGGCCACCAGGCTGTCCACAGTGGAAGCCGCGGGAGAAACATCCTCAGGATCCGAGTTGGAAACCGACTCAGAATCCGACAGATCTCCAGGCGAATGGGATCGCCTGTTAGGGGAGATATGAGTAGGGGCCAAACTAGTTCCAGGGGAGCCAGAGGAAGAGCGAGAAGAGGCACGGCGAGGACGCTTGTGGGAGCGGCTCCTGCCGGGCCGTACGCCACCGGCTGCCGGGCGTGATAGGGCGGGCGCTGAAGAAGAAGCAGACAGGCGGTCAAGGGCGGCCGCCACAGACTGAGACAACTGAGCCATCTGCGATACTGACTGGCAGAGAGAGCGCGCCCAGGCCGGGGCAGACTCCTCAGACTCCGGAGGGGGGTCCTGAGTAGGGGACATAGACGAACAGGACTGCATGGAACAAGCAGCGCAGATAGGCTGAGAGTGGCCGGAAGCAGATTTAGTGTTACAAGACGTACAGAAATAGTAGGTAACAGAGGAAGGAGGAGGATGCTGGCGGCGTGTGGATTCAGATCTTGAGTCAGACATAATGAAAAAAACTAAATATATATATACATATATTAGTAAGAAAAAACACAGCCAGCTAGTGTAATCCTACAGGTAGATAAATGCTGGAGCTGAGAAGAAACCAGACACCTGCAGAATGACAGAATACACACCATGAGAAAACTAGAAAGACAGAAAAAAACCTGGCATAAAATCCCATAGAGACCTTACCAGGCATCAATCTGTGAAAAAAAGGCAGAGGTCCGGCAGGGCACAGGACGGCTGCAGAGGCAGGATGGACAGCAGAAGACTGGCCAGGAAGAGCAGACTGGGGGTTGTAGTCACGGGACTGAAGACTCCTGACGACTATGGAGCTGCGCAGGCTGCCGCACCGAACGGGCTGACCAGGAGACCGCGTCACGAGCGTAGTGACGCGTCACGTGCGGAGTGACGTCAGACGTCGGCCCGCGCGGGAGAAAGACCGCGCGCGGGAAATTCAAACGGACCAGAGAAGAAGAGGCGGCGCGCGCGCGCGCGGGAAGGAGAGGCCGCGAGGACCGGAAGTTACGGCCGGACCCGGAAGTCGCGGCCAAGATGGAGAGAGAGAAGGGGGGGGGAGGCCCCCAACCGGCACCTAAAGCAGCATCCCAGTTCCCGACCCCCCCGCATGCGGAGACGGCAGGAGGTCCGGAACGCAGCGGGGAAGGGAAAAGGTGCAGGGAACGGAGCTGGAGGTGCCTGGGAAGGGGGGGAACGGGGACTAGGGCCCGGACAGACCGCGGAAGGGAAACCGGGGGACCCCAGAAGGGAAGGAGAGCAGGGGAGCTTTACTTACCCCTGATGTAGAACTGACCTGTCCCATGAGTCTTCTGCCGGCACTATGCCGCGCTGCCGCGCGCAACTTTGGAAGGCTGGGCGGGCAGGGGCTGGCGGAGCAAGTCCGCATAGAGGAACAAACAGACAGCAGGGCTAGTCTGTGTCCTGGGCGCTGTGTCCGGCCGGTGGCAACCTAGGGTAAACAGCCCCTTTCCAGTTAGGGTCTGTGCCCTGGTTGCATAAGGGGGGATCAGGGCGAGTCTTTAGTGACCCACCGTGCCCCTGACCTGTAGAGGAAAAGGATTAAACATCTCAAAATTAAACAAGCAGAAACTGGTCTGGAGTAACCAGACCTGCGTCTGCCTCCTACTGACACTAAGCTAAACTGAATTAGCTCAGTGCCAGTGGGCGGGTATAGCCTGCTGGGAGGGGCCGACTTGTTTTGTTTTTTTCTTAGTGTCAGCCTCCTAGTGGCAGCAGCCTATACCCACGGTGTCTGTGTCCCCCAATAAGACGCACGAGAAAATATTCTTTTAGGTTTTGTGTCCTTAAAGCGTAACTATAATTTCAGTAGCCAAAAAATGAAATTTCTCAAATAAAAAGCAGACATGTTACCCTTTAAAAAGAGCCCTAAACTGCGTTGATAGCTTGTGCCCTTGCTGAGATATCCCCAGTTGTTTGGCTCAGAGGAATAAATGAATTTTTCTTCTGCCTGAGAGAAAGTGGGCGTGGCCTATCCCTCATCTCCCTGGCTGGGTCCCTCTATCCACTGAGCAGCACCTTAGCAGATGTATCACACACAGTGGGATTAGATACAGCCCCAGCATACAGTATCACAATGTAAGATTAGATACAGAGCCCTAGCAGATGGTATCACACAGAGTGGGATTAGATAGTCATCTGCTCTCATAACACTGTAGGATAATGTCAGCCATGGAGGTGGCGGCACCTGCTGCAGACATCTGATAGTGAGTGTTATATGTACTATGGAAGGACTACAGCTGTGTTGTGCTGGGACTTGTAGTCCTCCCCTCAGTGACTCACCCACTCTCCCTCATGCAGTACATTGGAGTGATGGTGGCACTGGGTACTTGTCCCTTCATCCAGCTCTTCCCCTGCGCTGCTCCTCACATACAACACCCTCAGCTCTGCTTAGTCACCTCTGTGAGGGGAGGGGGGAGAAGTGCTGCTAGGAGGGGGGGGGGAGGAGGTTTTGTTATGTCTCTCTCTGTGTCAGGGCTGTTATCTGATGCTGCTGTCAGTCTGTACTCTAGGTAGGGGTCTGCAGGGAGGGGGCGTGTCCAGCAGGAATGCAGAAATAAGTCAGAGGCAAAGAGAGCTCTGGGGGGACTTTATGCTTCATGTATTTAAAAAACTGTTCATTTTAGGTTATTAATGTATATTGCAAAAATTCTTATCATGCCCTAAGCTAACTAAAACTGAATGGTCAAAATATTTTATAGTTACGCTTTAAAGCTACTAAACTGCTAACCACTTGTGTATGTGAGAGTGCTATCACTTATAACAGAAAATGCATCTTTTCTTTCTTCCATTTCCAGGGATTTTTGTCATTTTTAGCCCCTTGTTCATTAGTGGATCATCTTTACCTTCTACCAGCAGAGCACTTGCTTACAGAGGATGAAAGTGTCATCTCAGATGGTGAGTATAATAAGTAAGCTATGAAATGCCCTGAGCTGCAACACCTCGCCACTCTCATTCCCTGCTCTCTCAGTTGGATAGACAGACAGGACTCATCTTAACGTTTTGAGCCCTGTTGAAAGCTTGTGCATGAAGTGTGGTTTCAGATTGTGGGACACGCACGTTGAGTTTACCAGTCTGGCATTGGCCTCGCTTGTGTGCGCTGTCATCTGTAACCAAGTTTTTGATATTTGATTTAACCAACTAAGTTTTTTAGCGTGATTTACCAGGGCAGCTGTACATATAAAAAGAGGCTTAAGTACCCAACAGAGACTAAGACCAGAAATTATTGGGTGCAGATTTATTTTCTGCTTTGTGTATTGTATTTTAATTGATGATTTGTTCTTTGGCAGATGTGGCTCTTGCTAGTGACACCATATTCTTAATGCAGTGTTTACGTATGATTGGAGATAGTATAAATATGGATATGGCATATATGATGGAGTGGGCTTGCTGTCATCAAGAACCCCCAGAGAGAGTTGCAGAACAAATGTTGGAAGAGCTGATTGCAAATGATGTGTAAGTACATCTCCAGTATCCATGAGTTGTCTGTACCCGTTTATATATTTTTCCTTTAATAAAGCTGCTTTTTTGGTTGCATTAGGCTATAATCAGTAATTCCAGATTGTCTATTGGAGTATGTGGTAGTCCTGAAACAAGCTACCTGTCTGTGTTTCTCTCTTGCTCTTCTTCTTTAGGCTATGTTCCCACACAGTACTTTTCCTTAGTATTTTTGGTCACTATTTTGCAACCAAAGCCAGGAGTAGACTGAAAACACAGAGAGGCTATGTTCACACACTGTTGAAATTTAGGGAATGGACGTTGTTGTAAAACAACTGCAATTATTTGCCAATAAATGACGTCCATCCACTAAATTTCAACAGTGTGTGAACATAGCCTTTCTGTTTTTTCAGTCTTCTGGTTTTGGTAGCAAAATTCTGAGCAAAAATACATAGCCTTACACTGCAGTATCAGGTTGACTGCTGTTTGCTGATCGGTTACTGTGGGCATAGAATAAGTATAGTGAGATACATATACATATACACACATATATATATATATATATATATATATATATATATATATATATATATATATATATAATGTGTGTGTGTAACCTCTATTATAGTCAGACTATTTTCTCTTATATTTTGCACAGTGAAAATGTCATGGAAGACATAAATAATAAATTACAGGACATCAGAAACCCCTACCTGGCTATTGGGAACTTGCTCCGAGAGATGGATTATGAGACCTCTTTAGATATAGACCAGACAATGGACCTTGGTAAGCTTGGTTTTATAACTTTACAGCAATTTCATAAATTAGATATAATTTCTCAGTCCCTTAGATTTCCTTAATTAAATTAAATTATTAAACATTTTAAAGCTGTAAAAGGGGAAGGAGTCCAAGTGGCTTATTTTTAATTTTTTTATTTTAACTCTAGGTCAACCTCTGAATGTGCGAATGAACCTTTCCAATCTGTATGGTAGTACCACAGCTGCCGGCATTGTGTGCCAGGCAGTCTGCAAAATCTCTCTCACACGGTTCTTGATATGTCGTGACTTGCTCATCCTGGAGAACCTCCTGTTAAGAATGGGAGATATGGTAAGTTAGGCAGACATTGTGCAGTTTTTAAAGTGGTTTACTCATCTCGGACATAGATAAATGCCTTCAGTGGCTGCGATTGTACATTTCAATTAATGCAGAGGTGACTGCACTTGCAAGCATAGGTGTTCACCTCACCCGTGATTTCTGAGCATGAAAAAAGGTAAGACCAATGCCTGCGGTAGTCAGGGATTAGAGATGAGCACAGGTACCGCCATGAAAAAGAAGTGCTTTGATTCCCTAGGAAAAGTCAAACCAAACTTCACCCATCTCTGGCCATGCCATATGCAATGGAACCACACTCCTGGTATGACTTTGGTTGTCTTACTGAAGCCACTGTACTGGCTAACAGTTACGTATGGATAGCTTTCTTGTGCTTGACAAAACTCCTGATCCCACTCAGCCGTAAATGCCTGTTTGCAGATACCTGTTTATCTGCCTCTGTAAATCTGTATCTTTGTAGACCATCATAACTTGTGCTGTCTAACTGGGTTTATTAGATGGATACTATTGTGAATTGCAAAAAGAGTGCACATGGGAATCATATGGATTTGACTCTGCTTATCTTACCAGGCATTTGCAGTAGAAGGTCAGCTACTCCAATTACAGCAAGAGCATATCCCTCGCACAGCCAACATGCTGCTGTCTTACTATGTGATCCGCTGGAGCAGCCAATGTGTGGCATCTGCTGTTCCTCTAGATACACTGTGAGTTTCTTATCCCTGGTAAATAAAACTGTGAGCCTATAACTAAATAGGAAGTGCCTTTCCTTACATTACGTTTTTGGATTCTTGCAAATCCACAGGTAAAATCTGTTAGCGACCAGTGTGCATTCACCCTACTTTTCTTCTTCACAGGGATTCCAATCTGCAGCATTTGTCAGTCCTGGAGCTGTCTGATTCTAAGACCTATACATCCATAAACAAATACAGTAAGAGCTCCTATCTAAAATGACTAGGAACCTGATAACACTTGTATGGTCTGCTTTGTTTTTCTATGTTTCACTGAAATATTTCTCCTATGCAGCATCTGGGCCTCAGACAATTGTGGAGTTGTTCTTTCAAGATGTGGCAAGAAAACGTTTGTCCCAAATCTTTGCACGGTATGGAGCTGCCCAGACGCATAGTCCTCTGAGCTGGGCCCAGCTGATCACAGACATCACCACTTACCTTCTCCAGCATCTGTATCCTTACGAACGATGATCACTGACCAATAGGGACAATTCCTTTCTACATTATGCCTTCTTATCTTGTGTTAAAGTTTAGGGCTGCAGATAATTCAATAATCTTTCCTTAGATTTACCTGCACGTGCTTGGTGTCCATTGCTTTGTAGAAGGATCTACAGGACATATCTCGTACCTCCAGAGGTTGTCTACATGAGCTTTTATCTGACCTGCAGCTCAGCAGTGTTGCCACAGTCTGCCTAATCCTTACAGTGGGCTGAGAGCCTTGTTTCTGTCATTGGTAGATGGGAACTTGGAAAATGAGCTTCCTCAGAAGTCATTGATCCCAAGCACATACTGTAGTTCCTTCTTCTGGCTTGTACAGTGGTCATTCCCTGGGATCCGCTCTGGTCATTTTTCTCTCTAGAAATGACCTACTTTGGGTCCTTTTTTTCCTCCTACATCCTTGGTTCCTATATTTAACAGCATTTCTCCCCGTTTATCATTCTCATCTCACTTATGTTTAAATTTAATTGATTTGCCTGATAGACTCTTGTGGTTTTTTGCCCATTAAGTTATCACCCATCAGCAGATTTGTTACCTTTCTGTTGATTTCTCCTGTTTCATCTGCTGCTTGATTTATCACCCCTTATTGCCTTCGGGAGGCTATAGCCTGTGCAGTAGTAGCTTACAATTTTGGCTGATTGGCACCTCCTAGTGGCAGCAGCCATTACTTAGTCTTCTGTGCAGCGACTTTTTTTGGGCCCCCCTGCTGCGGCCATCCTGTGGGAGAACAGCTGTAATATAGAACAGATTCCTGCAATGTTTGGAGAAAATTCTAGTCCTTGTTGTTAACCATGTAATAAAGCCTGCAATAATATAACAGAATAATCGGGGGGGGGGGGGGGGACCCACATGAATCTATCTTTGGTTAATATTAACTTATATTCAAGCTGTTTTGAAATGGCCAAGGGAGTTATTCACAACTTTCCATTTCGTTTTTTATGATGATGCTGCTGCAGAAAAAAAACAGCCATTGCTGTTTTATGACCGAGCCATTGTTCCTTGACCATATTCATTTACTAGCTGGCCTGGTAACCCTGACTTCTTCTTTCCGGAATGTTTGATGAGAAACTGTCAGTATACTCAGCTACAGGTAGGTTCATCCTCATCTGGTGATGAATCACTAAAGTACTGATCCCCAAGCTGTGGCTCTTTAGCTGCCCTGCATATTCTGGCAGCTTTTGGCACTGAAGTATTTATTTGCACGATGATGTTGGTGTAGTTGTACTAGAACACCTACTGGAACAAGTATTCCCACTATCAGTGCTTATAAAAGGTTTGAAACTATGTTCTACATGACGCTGTAATGTATGTTTTGTATCTGTAGGAGTATGTGCGTCTTCTGCAGCCATGGTGTCAAGTCAGCGCCGGCTCTTGTCTGTTTATGATGGGGCAGTGTTACCTTGTCACAGGTGAAGGCCATAAGGTAAGGAGTTAAGTTGAATGCAGTTGTGTAAATGGAACACTGTTAGAGACTGTATTTAGGCCTTGGCAGCCATGTTGTTTCTTTCTCAGCTACAAAAAGTAAACTTTCTTAGAAGTAAAAAAAACATGATGATGTAAATGTAATTAAATATTTATTGTTTGATAAGGATCCCTGGCCTTGCATGATATATTTTACGACAATGTACAATTGTGAAACCTAGAGACAACTAAACTCCTTGCAAAGCGGATAGGGATTTATGGTCCTTAAAGGACAACTCCCGCGGGACCCCCAAAAAAAAAAAAAAACACAGACACACACAGACACCATACTCACCATCTCTCCGGTGACGATCGCCACTCGATTCGCCCGCCGTCCGCCTCTCCGTCGCCGCCGTCCGCCATCCAGCGATGTCTCCGACTTCCGGGTCCAGGGGATGGAAAAGGCTGCCAGTGCGCTTGCGCTTCGGCAGCCTTTTCATTGGCTGGAGCGCATCACATGGCTTCCAGCAAGCTCAGCCAATCAGGGCTGAGCAAGCTGGAAGCCATGTGATGCGCTCCAGCCAATGAAAAGGCTGCTGGTGCGCATGTGCACCAGCAGCCTTTTCATCCCCATTCACTTTGCATGAAGACGCCGAGGAGGAAGAAGACCCGGACCGCCCCTCGGCTCTGACATCGTCGTCACCAGATGCCGCCCCGGAGAAGAGGACCGTGACGATCGTAATAGGTAATGTATACATTCTTTAACTTCCGGGGTGGGGGGTCGGGGGTCCGAAAGTGGGGGAAGGGGGCCAGGCCGGGTATTTAACCACATTACAAAGTTATATAACTTTGTAATGTGTGTTAAATGAGCAAAAAAAAATTTTTGTGGGAGTTGTCCTTTAAACATTGTCAGTGCAAAGAAAAGATAGTACTTAGTGATAATTAGAAAATGTATGGTAAAAATAGAAATATGATGTACAGTGTTGCCTTGGATTACAAGCATAATTCGTTTCGGGACTGTGTTTGTAATTCCAATCCACTCTTAAACCAAAGCACATTTTTCCAAAAGAAATCACTTATATGCAGACAATTGGTTCCACACCCCAAAAATGATTTTTTATTCTGAATAATATGTAGAACAGATGAAACAAACAATAAGAAACATCTGAATATGTCATATTAAATGTTACTGTACAGTATAACAATCAGCATGTGGAGTAAAATGTATACTATGCGCATAAACCTGAAATATAGAAGCAGTTTGTAGATATAGAATGAAGATGCAGGAAGAGAGAATCACAGAGCTGTGCAGCAGGACAGACACAGAAACTTTATATACAGCATTTTGAATAGCTGAGTGTAAGTGCAGGCACATTATAGCAGCAGTGTGTATAGCTGAGTGTGAGTGCAGGCACATTATAGCAGCAGTGTGTATAGCGGAGTGTGACGGCAGGCACATTATAGCATTATAGCTATGATTTGGAAGGTGAGGGAGACTTCCTGGGTCAGAGTACAGTGTTGTAGACCACGCTGTGCAGACCCTGCTCCTCCCCCACTCCCCCTCCCACCCAGTACAGGGAGCTCTTAAACCAAAGCAATGCTCTTAAACCAAGTTGCAGTTTTGAAAAACTGTGAGCTCTTCTTGCAAAATGCTCTTAATCCAAGTTACTGCTGTTTTAGTAGATTTTACGCAAAAAAGGTATAAAAAATAGCCTTGATGTTAACAAATAGCCTGTCAACCTGCTTGTCTGTGCTGCTTGCTCCCGTTACTCCAATGTATGTAGCTGTTCTGTTGATGTCTTGGAATAAACTTTGCTGAATTGCTCGAGAGAGTTGTCAGTATCCTTTAGACACAAAACCCAGTTGGCGTTGACTGGGTCCTTCTGGTTAATGTAGATTAGAACCAGAGCAATTTCATCTTAAAGGGGTAGTGCGGCGGTAAAGAATTATTCACAGAATAACACACATTACAAAGTTATACAACTTTGTAATGTATGTTATGTCTGTGAATGGTCCCCTTCCCCGTGTCCCCCCCACCCCCACCCGTGTACCCGGAAGTATGGTGCGCTATACATACCTGTCTCCGATCTTCAGTCATTGCAGACATCTTCGGACCGACGGGCCGAATCCCTCTGACCGTCCTGAGTGCCGGACCCCGTCTACCACGTCATCGGCTGCTCAGCCACGATTGGCTGAGCACAGTTTGGCTCAGCCAATCGGGGCTGAGCAGCCGATGAAGCGACAGACGGGGGCTGGCACTCAGTACGGTCGGAGGGATTCGGCCCGGCCGTCCGAAGATGTCTGCAATGACTGAAGATCGGAGACGAGTCGGCACGTGACAGGTATGTATAGCGCACCACACTTCCGGGTACTCGGGTGGGGGTGGTGGGACACGGGGAAGGGGGCCATTCACAGACATAACATACATTACAAAGTTGTATAACTTTGTAATGTGTGTTATTCTGTGAATAATTCTTTACCGCCGCACTACCCCTTTAATAAAGAGTGTTTTTTTTGTTTGTTTGTTTTTTAACCCTTTGAGGACCAGGCCCAAAATGACCCAGTGGACCGCGCAAATTTTGATCGTAGTGTTTCTGTTTTTCCCTCCTCCCCTTCTAAGAGCTCCAGCACTTTCAGTTTTCTATCTACAGGCCATGTAAGGGCTTATTTGTTACAGGAATAGTTGTACTTTGTAATGGCGTCATTCATTTTACCATAACATGTATGATGGAATTCCAAATATATTATTTATGAAGATATAAATTGGTGAAATCGCAAAAAAGAATGCAATATGGTAACGTTTGGGGGGTTCCTGTGTCTACATAATGCACTATATGGTAAAAGCGACATGATACCATTACTCTATAGGTCAGTACGAACACAACCATATGCAGGTTTACGCAGATTCTCTAATGTCATATATTTTTTTTAAATGAAATCCTTTTTTTTGGCAATTAATTATAAATAAAATGGGACTATTGTGACGCTTATAACGGTTTTATTTTTTCACCTACGGGGCTGTATGGGGTGTCATTTTTTCCGCCATGATCTCTAGTTTTTATTAATACCATATTTGTGAAGATCGGACGTTTTGATCACTTTTTATTGATTTTTTTATATATATAATGTAACATAAAATCGGTAATCCGCGCACTTTTTTCCCTCTTTTCGTGTACGCCGTTTACAGTTCGCAATGACGCTTGTTATATTTTAATAGATCGGACAATTACGCACGCTACGGTATATTATATGTTTATCTATTTATTTTTATATGTTTTATTTATATAATGGGAAAGGGGGGTGATTTCAACTTTTATTGGGGGAGGGGTTTTGGGGTAGTGTGTTAGTGTTTTTAACTTTTTTTTTTTTACACATTTGAAGTCCCTTTGGGGGACTTTTACATTCACTACTTGGATTTTTACACTGATGAATGCTATGCCATAGGCACAGCATTGATCAGTGTTATCGGCGCTCTGCTCATTGAGCCTGCCTGTGCAGGCTCAGTGACCAGAGCGCCGATCGGACCGCACGGAGGCAGGTGAGAGACCTCCGGCGGCCCGTTTTACCGATCGGGACCTCCCGATCGGTAAGTGACAGGGGACTCCCCCTGTCACTTACATTTAAACGCCGCGGCGTTTAAGGAGTTAATGACACGCGGCAGCGCGATCGCTGCAGCGTGTCATTACCGGTGAGGTCCCGGCTGCTGATTGCAGCCGGCCCCCACCTGCTATGAAGCGCGCTCCGCTCCGGAGCACGCTTCATAGCGGGAGAAACACCCAGGGCGTACAGTTACGCCCTAGGTCGTCTGGGGACAGACTTCCATGGCGTAACTATACGCCCTGGGTCGTCTAAGGGTTAAATTGTGGTTTGGGCTTACACATGACGGATTTGTCGTTACACTCTAACTGTTGCAGGCACTAGAATGCTTCTGCAAAGCTGCATCTGAGGTGGAGCGGGAGGATTTCCTGGAGAAATTGATTCGTGTGGATGAAGAGGACGCTCCTTCTTCTGCACGTCTTCAGTATTACAACAGAGTAAGTACAACCCAACTGGCAATTGCTGGAATTTGTAGTAAAGGGGCTTGGGGATGCATAGTCTTACTAATGCTTTTACATCAAGACTAGAATATAACAGTGCCAGCTGGACTGCCCACCATAATGACAGCCAGGATTCCCATTACACATTGGTTGCCTATACTATAGTGGGGCACAGAGTGGCCTGAATAATATTTGGAGGCACATATTAGGCATAACTGCTTGTGTGGGCACATAGGCAGCACTGTTACTGTATGAAGCAATACAGTTGCTGCCTCAAACACCAAAAATAGTATCTGAGGTGTCTGCAAGGAGAAAACATTCTGTTTTATTGGAAAATAGAATGTTATGGCCAAAAAATTAAATCTCAATTTTTTTTTTATCGCCCAGCCCTACCTGCAAGTGATAGAATGCATAGTATTTAATCAATGTGGTGTCTAGCTGACTGCTGGTTATTACAGGCAATTTTTATGATTGTTCATTGATAGCATATGTTTGGGATGAGCTCAGTGCAGGAGCCATACCCCCAGGAAGAATGAGACACAGCACATCATGTATTATCAGACACACCTGCACGCACTTTACTGGTTACTGCAGTAAACAGGGACTGGCCATGCATCTGATCTACAGCACCTAACACAGCAATACTGGCATTAGGGACTGTCATGTCAGGGTTTATTTGTTCTGATTGGTGGAGGACCAGAAATCATTTTATCACTGATCACATTCATGGCCCATCTAAAGGATTTCTTTAAGGGGTTGTCTATTAAACTACCATTCCTCATAAATAACCAGTCCATTCATATAATTTTGTTTCTGTAGCGTGCTGAGCTTATTGCATCAGTCCTAACTTTCCTGAGCCTACAATGGCAAATGGTTTTGTTCTTTTCAGTCACATTTACAAGTGCTATAAATGATGAACTGTATTCTGCCTATAGTGGCTAAACTATTCTTGCATATAATTCCAGGTATTGCGCCTTCTGGAAGCTGTAGGTTTGCCAGAACTTATCATTCAGTTAGCCACATTGGCTATTACAGAGACTGCTGATGACTTGAAAAGTCAGGTAGGTTCTGATGTTTTGTTGTTTCTTAAAGGGAATGTGTCACCAAGTTAAAAAAAAAATTGAAAATGTTAAAACTGAATATTATTTTTTTTGTTAATCTATGTGTTTTTATTTTTTTTACATGTAAGGAAATATGAATAATTAATTATCTAAGTTTTCATATTTCCCATTGATGGCCACCAGATGGAGCTCCAGCAGGTAAAAAGTAACCTGAACTACGGCTGCAGAAAAAAGAGGCAGTCCCTGCTGAACTGCTGTGACATCATCACCTCCCTCCTCTTCTCACAGCTGAACAATGAGGGGAAAGGTGCTATTGTGTGTACTGTTGGGCAGCGCCATTTTGTTGTTGTCTGCACAGCAGTACACATGTACAAGTGTGTCCCTAGCTCTTCATAATACCCCTCAGCTGCTGCAGAACCTCATAATATACCTTAGCTGTTGCACAACCTCATAATAAACCTTAGCTGCTGCAGAACCTCATAATAAACCTCAGCTGCTGCAGAACCTCATAAATGTGAGCTGCTGCAGAACCTCATATAGCTGGCCTGCCCACAATCACCTTCCACTTCTCACCGCCCATTCGTCACATGCACATAGTATTGTTGTTACACTCGTACAGGCAGCTCGTACAGGCAGCTCGTACATGCACTCTCGTACAGGCAGCTCGTACAGGCAGCTCGTACATGCACTCTCGTACAGGCAGCTCGTACATGCACTCTCGTACAGGCAGCTCGTACATGCACTCTCGTACAGGCAGCTCGTACATGCACTCTCGTACAGGCACTCTCGTACATGCACTCTCGTACATGCACACTCGTACATGCACACTCGTACAGACAGCTTGTACATGCACACTCGTAGACAGCTTGTACATGCACACTCGTAGACAGCTTGTACATGCACACTCGTACAGACAGCTTGTACATGCACACTCGTAGACAGCTTGTACATGCACACTCGTACAGACAGCTTGTACATGCACACTCGTACAGACAGCTTGTACATGCACACTCGTACAGACAGCTTGTTCATGCACACTCGTACAGACAGCTTGTACATGCACACTCGTACACAGCTTGTACATGCACACTCGTACAGACAGCTTGTACATGCACACTCGTACAGACAGCTTGTACATGCACACTCGTACAGACAGCTTGTACATGCACACTCGTACAGACAGCTTGTACATGCACACTCGTACAGACAGCTTGTACATGCACCCTCGTACAGACAGCTTGTACATGCACCCTCGTACAGACAGCTCGTACATGCACCCTCGTACAGACAGCTTGTACATGCGCCCTCACACAGACAGCTCGTACATGCGCTCTCACACAGACAGCTCGTGCATGCGCACTCATACAGACAGCTCGTGCATGCGCACTCACACAGACAGCTTGTGCATGCACTTTTGTACAGACAACTCATACAGTCTCCTGACTGCTTTTGACACTCCACCCCTACCCTCGGACCTGCCTCTCCGTCTTCATGCTGCTCCTCTCCTCTGAAGCGAGATCAGCGGCCATCACTCACTGCTCCGGCACAGATGGCCACAGACCAAAGGACCTGCACACTCCCCGACACTGACACACCTGCCAGGTGCCAATAGCTGCTACAAAACGTCATGCTACATCTCAGCTGCTGCAGAACCCCTTACTACATCTCTCTTGATGGGCTCTCAGTTATATCCAGTTGAAGGGGTGTAGCTATGCCTGTGTTTTGCCAGTTATTTATAGTGATGGTGCGCTGTCTTATTTTTTAGCAATTGTTGGCAATCTCACAATTTGTAGAGAAAAAGAGACTCTGTTCACACCTGCACAGGGTTATTCTATCTGATTCTTACCAGAAAAAGTGACAAAAGACCCCACAGAGCACAGATAATATACACTAATATAAACTGACCTTCGGATTATTTTGTGAAATATAAATATTTGGAGCAATAGATAGAACTGCTGTGGATCCTGACAAGGAAGATTACAGTCTGTTCTCCCACCCCTGGTAGTGTCCTGTTCTCCCACCCACCCCTGGTAGTGTCCTGTTCTCCCACCCACCCCTGGTAGTGTCCTGCAGACAAGCAGTACAGACAGGGTTAAACAACAAGCATTCCTTCTGACCTCCGCACTGAGTCCCGACCAGCACTTGTGAGGAGCAGTGAGAAGAGAGGTCGGAGGTTATCACTGGAGGAGCCGGAGCTGTCACATCTGCCCTGTCCATACAAAAAGTGTTAAGAGCAGAACATTACACTTATCTCCTGCAGTGATGACCTCTGTTCTCTGTGCGGGAAGGGACCCAGTGCGGAGCTCAGAGCAGGAACTCAGAAGAAAGATATGTGGTGTAACTGTGTCTGTGCAGCATGTATAAGGGCTCACACAGATGTCACTGTCCTGCCGGCTCCAGCGTCCTCCTCCTCCCTGCTGTCCGTCTGTCTGTCCTCCTGCCCCAGTAGTGAGAGAGCTGCAGGTGCTGCTAGGGAGAGGAGTGTGTGCGGCTCCCGGCCCCTCAGTGACACACTCTCCTGAGACCAGCGCTCCGCAGAGCCAGGAGCAGGAAGGATGCAGGGCTCAGCGCAACTGCTGCCCACACACTCCGGAGTCACCTCTGGCAGGTCAGTTACTAGATCGGGTACTGGCCACTGTATATGTCAGTGCCAGGCTTCTGAAAAATGGCACCTACACCCTCCCACATTGGAATTAGGCTGTGTACTGGGCATGCGCATTGTAAGTGCATTGTAAGTGAACCAGACGGACTCCGTCGGTTCACTTCGATGCTCTAGGGGTGCCGTACAGCATCTGTGTATGTATCGTGAAATGACGTCATACACAGATGCTACTGAACATGGCAGCCCCCTGTGCAGGCATCACACTGTGTTTAAATAGTGATGCCACATGTAAAAATAAAAATAAAGTTATGTAAAACACTTATTTTGCAAAGTTACATTTTATAATAAAATTTAAAAAAACGTGACACATTCCCTTTAAGTAATAAGTAAAACAATGCCGCACTCAGAGTAAAGTGTGTTTTTTTTTTTTTTGTTTTTTTTTTTTAAGGTAGCTTGATTTTTTCCCCCCCTTCTAAGTAATCTGATAATTTTTCTTAGGCAACTTTGAGGACTCGTATCTTCAAGTATCACTTGGATTTGGGACACAACAGCCAAGCTTACGATGCTCTTACCCTTATTCCTGATCATAGCAGGTAGGGTGGATGTCTCCGGAGTGGTCTCTCAATACTGTATTGTGTTGCTAAGGATATTTGCGTGTATGGTGTTTTGTTCACACACTGCAGACTGCAAGTTAATAAATCTTATATGCTAGTCCTAATGGCATCGAAACGTGTCTGCATAAAATGACTTGTATGAAGGTGAAAAGGTTATTCCCATCTGATTCCCCCACCGATCTTGAGAAAGAAAGTGTAGCAGCTATAGTTCAACGCTACAGCCCCATTTAGCAGTGTAACTTGCCATCTGGCTGTTTAGTGAACTGCAGTTAAGGGCCCTATTACACGGAGCGATAAACTGTCTAATCAGGGCAATTAGCGCTCTGTGTAATTGTGCGTTTACACAGACAGATTTATCTGACAGATCTTTGAAGCCCAAACCAGGAACAGACAATAAACATGGAACAGGTCACAAAGGAAAGACTGGGATCTATCCTCTTTTCAAATCCATTTCTGGCTTTGGCTTCCAAAATCTGTCAGATAAATCTTTTTGTGTAAACGCACCCTAATAAAGAAAACGATCAGCCAATTTAATGGTCATCAGCTGATTGTTTCTTTAGGTCCAAGCCTAAAATAATTGAGCGTCTGGCACGCATTGCTATTACACAGCTGATTGCTGATGATTGGAGTATAAAATAATATTTACTTATCTTACCACGGTCCCCGGTGTCCTCGGACTAGTGATGTCACGGTACCAGAATTTTGAGTTCGATACTGATACCAGCTTTTTTATTTCAATACTCGATACCAGTTCGATACCTTTTTTATAGTTTGAAAAAAATGCTGAAAAATACAAATATGATGTCCCCCGCCCAGACTGCAGCTATGATGCTAGGAGTTGTTATGCACAAAGTGGTATGCTGGGGGTTGTGTTAGGAGGTGGGTATGATGGGAGTTGTAGTGCATAATATGTATGATGGGAGTTGTAGTGCATAATATGTATGATGGGAGTTGTAGTGCATAAGAAGGTATGTTGGGAGTTGTAGTGCACAAGAAGGTATGTTGGGAGTTGTTGTTATATCGGAAGGCTGCTGCTGCACATCTGCCGCTCCCATCATGCCTTCTTGTGCACTACAACTCCCAGCATACTCCCTTGTGCACTACAACTCCCAGCATACCCCCTTGTGCACAAGGAGGTATGCTGGGCGTTGTAGTGCAAAAGAAGGTATGATGGGAGTTGTGTTGGGAGGCTACTGCTGTTGAACTGCAGCTCCCAGCATACCTTCTTTTTTGGAAGGAAGGTGCTATGCTTTTTTAACCCTGGATGAATAATTACTCTCCTGTTTTTTAGACAGCTCGATTGCTTGCGGCAGCTGGTTATAGTTCTGTGTGAACGTTCACAGCTCCAAGAACTTGTAGATTTTCCTTATGTGAATTTACACAATGAGGTAAGCGTCATGCCTGCTGGAACCATGGTTACTTTTTTTGTGATTGGACTTGTATAGAATTGTTTTGTCTTTTTCAGGTTGTTAGTATCATTGAAGCCCGAGCTCGTGCTGTGGATCTGATGACCCATAACTACTATGAGCTTCTTTATGCTTTCCATATACATCGGCACAACTATCGAAAAGGTATCCTTTTGTATTGCCTGTGGGGTATATTTTGTCCCTCATAAAGATTCCCTGTGCATGCTCTTAAGCTTTTTGGTGAATTCTTGTATTCCATTTCAATGAGGAATAAAAGGCACAATGCAGATTTCTGCTCTGCATGTTTGATTCTACTGGATAGTAGTCATTCTTAGAATGAATGTGGTTTATGCATGAGTGTTTAGTTACATGGGGCAGGATATCAGAATAGTTATCTCCCATCAATATTTTCTTGACTTCTTTCTAACAAGAACTGTAGTGTGCTGTTTTGGTAGTTATGTCCTTGTATTTGCTCTCTTAGCTGGCACAGTGATGTTTGAGTATGGGATGCGTCTTGGCAGAGAAGTCCGAACCTTTACTGGTCTTCAGAAGCAAGTGAACGCATACCTGGCCTGTCTGAACTGCCTACGGCTTATTCGACCGGAATATGCTTGGATTGTGCAACCTGCATCAGGAGCTGTGGTAAATAAAATACATTATTCTTTACTATATAAAGGTTGCATTTGATAATTCATATTCATGTAATAAAATTTTCATTGTTTTTTTTAGTTGGTATCAATAAATAAAAAAAAATCTTGTCTTTTGATACTTGATACTTAACTTAATTTATAATACATTTATTATCAGCGCTTGTGGCACGAGTTATACCTTATCCAATAATGCCATCAATGCCTGGATATCTGTGGATCACTTACTGATGTTATGTTACAAGTGGTCATGTTGAAATCCTGGGCGGACTTCTGTGTCCTGGATGCTATAACTATTGCCTTATTGGTCCCCTGAGGAGACCACCCCCCTCCCTCCAAAAGGGTTTAAATAGGTAGGGATGGCTAAGCATTTTGTGCTGTTTATTTATACACCTCTACAGGGGTTTATTGCATTCATTGGTAGTTCTTCTGAAATATAGGGATTAAAGTAAATTGATTTGGCAGACCTTTTGTGTATCTATTTCATCTGTTTATAAGGTTAGACTCTTTATAAAGTGTCTTTTTCTTATTTTATTTCAAGTATGAGCGTCCGGGAACATCTCTAAAACGAAACCATGAAGGGGAGTCTCCACCTGTTGCCAGTAAGTGTAATTCACAGTCTTTTAAAGACCCTCTTGCCTCTTTTTCTAGGTGTATGATTTCTAGCTGTCATTTACTTAACAGGTGGAAGTCAGGTGGAGATCTTAGAGCTCCAGGATTTAGAGAAGGAATACATCCTGGCCCGGACACGATTGACGTTGGCCCGGTATGATAACAATACAGCAGCAATAGCTGGTAAGGATCCTATTAATTCTGAGACATATAGGAATCAGTAAGAAAAACACATTAAAATGTATCCAGAAATATGTGCGATGTGTGCTTGGGGTTAAAAGCGCAGGTCTGACAGGTCTGAGCTATTTTTCTTTTACTTCTGTTAATACACATGGCATTTTTGCAATTAGCAAACACTTTAATTTATGTTGTTGCTTTTCAGGAAGTGCATCTGCTGAAGAAATGGTGTCTCTCTTGGTACAAGCTGGTTTGTTTGATACTGCAATTTCACTCTGCCAAATCTTCAAGCTCTCTCTCATACCTGTATTTGAGGGCCTTACGTACAAGTAAGAGAAGATACGGAGAATATCATTGGTTTGAATGGTTATGATGTTTCTGTATATTGTGTATGAAGAGATGTAGTTTTATATTTGCCTATTGAGTTACAAACTATAATAGGCTCCTTTTTTCCATCAGGTGTATTAAGTTACAGAATGGTGGAGAGGCTGCACAGGCCGAAGCTTGGCAATGGCTAGCAGAAAACCAGCTGTCATCTGTTGTTGCCACGAAAGAGTCAAGGTATCATTCTGTTTTCTTTCTCAATAAAAGAAATAGATTTAAGGGGATTATCCAGGATTAGAAAAAAAAAATTAACTATGTCCTTGCAAAAACAGCTCCACCCTTGTCCTGGGGGTTGTGTGTGGTATTACAAATTATCTTCATTCACTTCAATGGAACTGAGCTGCAAGACCACCCCCAAACTGAAGACAGGAGTGGTGGTGGTTCTGAGTGCGGCCACGTTTTGTAAGCCTGGAAAACACTTCATCTAGTCACTTTATATTCCGTCTATGTTTCTTCTGCTTTATAACTTTACCACAGTACTATAAATGGCACATGGTAGGTTGGGGACCTTGTTGAAGATTTTGCAATTGAGCCCTGGAGCTTTAAGTTACACCTTTGCTGACAGTTGGTGTTTTGTGTAGGTATTGCTCTGCTCCTGGTTTTATGATTATACTCCAAAGCACCTGAGCCATTTAAATTATAACATGCACTGAACTTAAAGAGACTGTCAGTAGGATAAGAGGGCCTTTACACAGAGAGATTTATCTGACAGATTTTTGAAGCCAAAGCCAGGAACAGACTATAAACGGGTCCTAAAGGAAAGACTGAGATTTCTCCTCTTCTCAAATCCATTCCTGGCTTTGGCTTAAAAAAAGTCTGCCAGATAAATCTCTGTGTAAAGGCACCAGTAGGCTGTCCTATCTAGGGGTAACATAAACTAGTCACAGAGAAGCTGAACAGAATGATGTATGTAATGATGTTCTGTGCAGATAATTCAGAGAGATCCTCCTGAATAACAAATATAATAAGTAGTCCTTTCCATTATGTGTGTGAGCCCAGTAGTCCTCAATATTCATGAGAAGCAGAAAACTCCACCCACCAGCTGCTGATTGACAGTTGACTTCCTATATACATCATGGATAGATAACAATTGGTTATCAGCAGCTGCAGGGTGGAGAGGGGCGTGGCAAGAATCCTATTTTCCTGCATATAAGAAGAATGTCTGAACAGAATGATGTAAGTAATACACCCATCTATAAAGCATTTCTGTCACTAGTTTATGCTGCTCTCATTTAAGGCAGCATAAACCTAGTGACATATTCCCTTTAAGTTACTGAATTTCTAACTTTTTCTTGTTTTCTTCTAGTGCCACAGATGAAGCATGGAGGTTACTGATTTCCTATCTAGAGAAATATCATTCAGAGAACCGTCGATACCATCGCTGTGTTATTGACAAGCTTCTGTCACACGGGATCCCTCTGCCCAGTTGGTTAACAATGAGTTATAAGGTTTGTATTGTATAGTGTTTTCAGTGTAAATAAGATTTCTGAGGAGCTCTGTGAGAGGTTCACTCAATAACCCCACAAAAAGCCATTTGAACTTCAGAGCTGTTTTTCTTTCTACAAGGGGGAAGTTGCAAAACAGCAAAAATATGGGTTCCATTGAAAATAATGGAACTATTTAGTCAGTTATTGTCTATAAGTGGGGTGGTTCATTCGGATATAGCGCTGCTATATGCATTTAGTACTCGGAAGCTAGATATGCATGCACCTCCTTATGGCTTCTGTTCTTTTATTGGAGGGTTACATTAGCAGAGGACTGCTATAAGGTGAACTCCTTAGTTTGCACAAAATGTCACTTTTTGTTGATGTGTGCTGCGCTAGCTAACTAAGTGGGTGACGCGTACAGATTCCGCAGCACTTTACATAGTTTTGCCAATTATTACTCCCTGTCCCTAATAGGTTAATTTAGATTGTGAGCCCTATCTGTATGTTTTGGGTGTGGGAGGAAACTGGAGTACCCGGAGGAAACCCACGCAAACACGGAGAGAACATACAAACTCTTTGCAGATGTTGCCTTTGGTGGGATTTAAACCCAGGACCCCAGCGCTGCAAGTGCTAACCGTTGAGCAACCATGCTGCCCATTACTGCAATTTATTCTCCAAGCTTATGTAGATTTCTGACATACAGACCACTTAAGATGCGCCTCTGTTTATCAAGAGGCATTACAGAAAATAGTATCACCATTCCCCTAGACCTATGACTATTTATATTGACTCTATTAGACTATTCTGGCATATTCTCCGTTATATGTTTGCCTTCTTCATCAGGAGGTGGATGCAGCAGAATTACTTCGACTTTATTTGAAGTATGATCTCCTGGAAGAGGCAGCTGAGCTTGTGTTGGAATATGTAGATGCCGTGTTGGGGAGAGGTCACAAATATTTTGGAATAGAGGTGAGTGTCTTTAAATGTTTTTGAGTCTTATATATGAAAGGCTATATATGAAATGGGTTCACACTTTGTTTTCTGAGGTTACAAGATACCCCATTTCTTGTAATTAGTGTGGGTCCTAGCAGTCATCCCACCCGTCAATTAGATACTTATTTACTATCCAGGGATATCTCTCTACAGCCTGTTACAGAATACTTTTGCAGTATGCTTTTTCTTTTGTGCTAAATACTGACTAAGGGCCCATTCACACTGTGGAAAACGCAGAAATTCCGAGAGGAATCCCCGCCGCGGACTCATGTCAATTCTTTGAGTGGAGGGCGGAGCACTCTATACACACCATTCAGTGAGGCAGGCGGGATTCCGCTCGTAATTTCCACCTGCTTTTCGTAGTGTAAACATGCCCTAACATAGTACTCCCTTTCTTTAAAAAGACCAGTTTCTACACGAACTGTAGTGTGAATTATACAGCACTGTATTCAGCGCAGTGCAAAATGCATACCTGCATCATAATACACTCCTCACACATTGCAAACCTTTTTGAAATGGACAGTGTTTCATATTAATCAGTGGTAGCAATAAAGCTCCTTGTTCCTCTTTCAGAAAGAGGTTCTGCAGCAGTTGAGATATATATTCTAAAAACAATTCCTTACGACAGAGTATGATGATATCAGTGACACCTCCTATTATAGATTTGATGACTTGCTGATTTTGACAATTGGAGAGGCACAAGTTTGGGAAATCTTCATTTTCCCTTCTGTATGTTATGTTTAAAATGTTACATTTGTCATCTCTTTTTCTTTAGTCACCTCTGTCTGCAGTATCTCCATTGGTTTGGTTACCCTATACCTCAATTGATCATCTTCTGCAAGCTTTGGAAGAGAACAACAACAGTCAACAGAACAGAGATGTAAGTGGATAAGGATATATATGGGGTCTTGAAATTTTTGTGGATTATGGCAGATGTGATATGTTTTAACCTTAAAAATGTCATCTTCTTTTTCAACAGCTGCTTGAGAAGCTTCGTGCCAAGCTCGATGATTACTTCAGTAAGCTTGAAACCTCCACCACAAATTTGCTCAGCCTTCGAAGAAGCTAGCTCCGATGCTTTTTTTTTTTTTTTTTTTCCGTTTGTTTCTTAAATCTGTAATCAGTAAGTTTTTGTAAAATAAAATAAAATATTTTCTATGTTCTCAAGTTTCTGAGTAAATCTCTCCTGTTTCTCTGTAGATCTTGTACTTTATATATAAAGAGCTGATAGGACCATTAGGCACGTGGACCAACATGGTGCTACAACATGGCTTTTTTACATAAAAGAATTGTATTAACTGTATGATACGCTGGGCAACATTCCAATATATGTTGTTTCCACCAATATTTAATTTATTTATTTGTTGCCAGTAAGTGGAAAATTCTTGCTTCTATTGCTGGTATTTGTTACTGTCTCCAATGTCTTAATAAATATTTTTGATGCTAAAAGGACTATGTGTGGGCACAGTCATAAATACTTTTCATGGACCACTCCTGATATGTTGTGGCCTGTGGTAAATTAACAAAAATCCCGTTCGGCATTTGATTAGCAGTGGCTGCTGAAGTTGCATAAAGCTCTAAGGTTGTCTGGAAAACATGGATACAGCCAATGACTATCCACTGACTATATTTTCCACGTAGCCTTAGGGCTTTATCCAACATGCCGAACGATCGGGTTCGGATGGACTCGAGCATGCTCGAGGTTCGCTCATCGCTACTCAAAACATATGGCAAGGCAGCATTTTAGCACATCTTTTGGGTGCTGCTGATAGCTTTAAAGGGGTTATCCAGCGCTACAAAAAAATAGCCACTTTCCCCCCTCTCGTCTCCAGTTTAGGTGCGGTTTGCTATTAAAGGGGTTCCCCCTCTCTTGTCTCTAGATTGGGTGGGGTTTCAAACTAAGTTCCATTAAAGTAAATAGAGCTTAATTGCAAACCCCACCTCAACTGGAGACAAGAGAGGGGGAAAAGTGGCCATGTTTTTGTAGCGCTGAATAACCCCTTTAATGAAAAAATTGGAGTGATTTGGTTTGCTTTAATACCCCATAATGACAAAATGAATGTTAGAAATCTTTGCTAATTTATTTGAAAAGGAAATACTGAGTCTGGTCATTTGGTATTTGAATACCTGTGGCTGAAGAAGTTAGATGCTGCCCTAGGGGAGTCCTGGAAAACATGGAGACAGCCAATGGCTGCATCTAACTTCTTCAGCCACCGGTATTGAGATGCTGAATGATGAGACTCAAGCATGCCCCTGTTGCGCTTCTCTCTAGTCATGATCCCATGATTTGACACCCCTAAAAAAGACTCCCCATCAAATCCAATTTTTCTACCGTCACTGATTATATGTACAGTTAAAACCTATTGTAAATGAAGGGAATGAGTGGATAAAATCTCTCTTAACTCCGATAATAATATTATCATTAGCCAAAGAGAGAAGTCTCCTAGTACCTGGATTTATTTTGTCGTTTTAAGTTTTTTTGTCTGTGTAGGTTAAAGACGTGGTCAGTATCAAATGTCCAATAACTGTCATGCCTGCCATCATTTTCCTGCTTCCCCAACCATGCATCATCATAGCCCCCAGCCGGGTCCAGTGGGACATTCCAGATTCTGGGGTGATGTCCCGCCGTCCCAGAACAGTCCCCATGCAGGACTGCTAAGAAGTGCCTCGGCACCAAATCATTCATTCTCCCTCTTACATTGCCCAGCACAGAGAGTATGTCTAATGTCACAATGTTACACTGGGAGCACGATATGTGATACATTGGGAATGTGCCAGACTGGTCACGCTACAGTGTGCAATTGATACAGTGCTCACCCTGCTTCTAAACTACAGTGGTACCTTGGTTTAAGAGTAACTTGGTTTAAGAGCTCACAGTTTTTCAAAATTGTTTTGGTTTAAGAGCTCCCTGTACTGGGTGGGAACGGGAGTGGAGGAGGGGCATGTGCTGCATAGCGGGGTCTACAGCTCTGTACTCTCAACCAGGAAGTCTCCCCCACCTTCCAAATCATAGCAGATCCACTTCAGGCTGGGGCTCACATTAGGGGACAGGACAGTGGAAGTAATCTCTCCGTAGCTGTAACCCCTCTCTCCCCGGACAGAGATCACTGCATGTATGTGCCCACATCTGTCCTGCTCATCCCCTCATGCTCCCTGCAGTCTCTGTCAGCCCTTGTGTTTCCCATCCTCTCCATTACTGTACAGTAACTTATAATATCACATATTCAGCTGTTTCTGGATGTTTGTTTTATTGGTTTTACATGTTATTCAGAATAAAAAAAAATCATTGTTTTTGGGATGTGGAACCAATTGTCTACATTTCTATGATTTCTTATGGTAAAATTTGCTTTGGTTTAAGAGTGGATTTGGATTGCAAGCACGGTCCTGTAACAAATTATGCTCGTAATACAAGGCACCACTGTACATCTAAATGCTGCCAACACGTTACTTTGCTAACACTGCTATACTGCAATAGACTCTAATGCTGTTACAGCTCTGCTGTGTCTGCTCGCCTCGGTACCATATTATACAACAGCTCTGCTATTCTACCTATTGCTTCCAGCTAACCACCACTGTGTCTAAAAACGTTTCCGAACTCCCTTTACTTTATGCAAGTACTGCAATAAACTATGGTATCTTGAAAACAATTCTTGCAGTGATTTTGGAACGACGTGGGAGAGATTTATCAAACTGGTGTAAAGTAGAATTGTCTTAGTTGCCCCTAGCAACCAATCAGATTCCACCTTTCATTTCCAAGGAATCTGTGAGGAATGAAAAGTGGAATCTGATTGGTTGCTAGGGGCAACTGGGCCAATTCTACTTTAGGGTGCATGCACACTACGGAATGGAGACTGCAAACCTGTTGCACATTTTGCAGCTCGCCGGCGGAATAATGCAGGTGCGCGCACACGTTTATTCTTTGGACGGACGACGGAATCCGCCTATGCATAGAATGGAGTCTATGTCACAGACGGAGATCCGCCTGCATCAGTCCGCTGGCGAGCTGTGGAATGTGCAACGGGTTTTCCGTCGCCATTCTGTAGTGTGCACGCACCCTTACACCAGTTTGATAATTCCCCCCAATTATTCTTTGTATTTTAGATTCTGTATGATATGGTTTATTTGTACTTTTTATATTACTGGTCTTAATTTGTATTTCATATTTATAGTCTCTTTTATTGGATGTACATTTCTTCCACAAGGGCCCTGTGTTTTATCATTTGGTTGTTGCTTAATAAATACATATGGGCTAGCATCAATAGTGTTTTGAGGACGCTGCAGGCGGCCATGTATCAGGCTCAGCACCAGAAGCTCTCTGAATAGCTGCTGGGGACCAGAGCTCCAGGCACTGCTGTCCAGAGATAGGAAAGGTAAGTATGTTCTTTTGTTATCTTTTCACATGGGGCTGCTACACAGCAGGGGCTGGGGATGTTACACAAGGGATCCTTTACTGTATGGGGATGCTACACAGGGGCTTTTACTATATGAGGATGCTACGGGGGGGGGGGGGGGGGGGGGGGGGGTATTTAATAAATGGGGCTGCTGCACAGAAGGGGGTCCTTTACTATGGAGGGTTGCTACACAGGGAAGGGCCTGCCCTACTATATGGGTGCACAGAGGGGGCTTATTATGTTAGGGAACAGAGGAGTGTCTGGCTACTATATATAGGGGCACAGAGGAGTTTTTGGCTACTATATGGATGCAAAGTGGAGTGTCTGGCTACTATATATAGGGGCACAGAGGAGTGTCTGGCTACTATATATAGGGGCACAGAGGGGTGTCTGGCTACTATATATAGGGGCACAGAGGAGTGTCTGGCTACTATATATAGGGGCACAGAGGAGTTTTTGGCTACTATATGGATGCACAGAGGAGTGTCTGGCTACTATATATAGGGGCACAGAGGATTGTCTGGCTACTATATATAGGGGCACAGAGGGGTGTCTGGCTACTATATATAGGGGCACAGAGGAGTGTCTGGCTACTATATATAGGGGCACAGAGGGGTGTCTGGCTACTATATATAGGGGCACAGAGGAGTGTCTGGCTACTATATAGGGGCACAGAGGAGTGTCTGGCTACTATATATAGGGGCACAGAGGGGGACCTAAAAACTAAATGGGAGCAGAAAGTGGGCACTGGTAACTTGTGATGGGGCACAGCAGATCTCTCCTTATGTGCAGAGTGGCTGAGGGGGCAGATATCTGGCCCTGGTGACACCTAGGGACCACCCTTTAGGGTTTGGAGAGGATAATCTGGCAAAGCTCCCTACTATTACTGTAAGCCCTTCCCAAGAGGAAGCTCAGTCATATACCCTGTTCCAGTCATAGGATTTAATTTGGGTGGATAGGGATTTGCAGTCTTTGGTCCAAGATGGGTGATAACTTTTACTTTTAACTATTACTTTTCGAAAACTGGTTACAGCTCAGGCAAGATGGCCGCCCTCATAATATTGTCCTAAAATCACAAATGGAGACATTATTTAACAAAGGGGGAAACACGTCTCGTTCTGTGTCCCTATAGTCACACAGGTCAGTGCGCTGTAGCTTTATAGCTGTGTTGAATACAAGAGGTTACAGAAACACGCCCTGCTACTCAGCGCACCAGACGTGCGGGGGCGAGGGGATACCACGTGACCCGGGAATGTACGCAGGCGGTCACGTGGTGGTGTTCAGAACGTCACGCCTTTGTGTCACGGTACACGGTCGGATGTGACGTCACAGTTCCGCGTCCGGAGAGCGACCAGTCGTCTGCGCTCTCATGGGGAAGAAGACGCGGGCGGCCTCAGGCCGGAGACCCATCCTACAGCTGTCACCCCCGGGACCTCGAGCGGCCGCCGTGCGGGAGGAGACCGGCTCTGGATCGGACGGTGAGGCGCTGGGCCCTGATTGCGTGCTGACGGGCAGGAGTGAGACTGTGGAAGCCGGGGCGGCATAGGCCGCAGCACGGAGCCGGGTGTAGTCACTAGATGTGTGTATAGCCTGCTGCTGAGCACACGCCTTTGGCTCTGTAGTCACCCCCATACAGGACCACAGTCTGCAGAGGCTAGTCACCCCCTTCCCAATCTCGGTCAGACCCCACAGAACACCCCTCTAAGTCCATGCCAGGTATTTCTATGGAGCCATGCTGTGTGGTGTGAGAACCGTGGTTCCTGTAGGAAACCATTCTAATGGTCCCCAGCAGCTGCTGAGATCTGCTCCTTGCCTCTCTTGTAAAAGGACCACAGGGGAGTGAAACTGGCTCAGCTGCCCCGAGCAACCAATCAGACTCCACCTTTCATTCCTCACAGACTTTTGAAAAATGAAAGGTGGAATCTGATTGGTTGCTAGGGGTTTCACTTTACACCACAGTGTTGTCCAGCTGGGGGTGGCCCTGCCAGTCTGGCTTTGGGTCTTTATAATGGCTCCATAGCTTCATGTCCTGGTAAACAGCTGGTTATTACTGCCTGAGGCTGTGGAGAGCCTGTCAGTGATTCCTGCAGAGCGCACTGACAGGCGAAGAGCTGTGACTAGGACACTGCCCCAGGTAACTAGTCACGGCTCTCCACCTGCCTCACCTGCAGGATTAAACAGCATTTTACCAGGACATGAAGCCACAGATCCAGCAACCCCCAACAGCATAGGAGACCCGGCTGTGAGGGCTGTGCAGTCGTTCTGGGAGCCTAATCTGCACAAATGCTCCCTTTAACATGGATAATCCACATCCTGGCAGCACAATGCATTTTGAATGTGAAAAATGTAGTATGCTACTCTTCTATGCTGCGGATTTCGCTATGTAATATTCAATGGGAACTATGCTATTTATTTCTACTGGAAATAATGAACAGTGTATTACGGACTTGGAATATGAAAGAAAAAGATGTGCTGTAGCTTAACAGCATTGTGCATGAATTATATAAGCATCAGGCAAGCAGAGATAGGAATAGAGGGGGGGGGGGTATACAGGTGCGTTACAACCCTCACAGCTTAGGAACGCCTCTTTGACACTTTACTCTAGAAAATAAAAGTTACAGAAGCAAAGCTGGATATATGAATGGTACCTTGTCTCTCCTTGACCTAACAGTGCAGTTTGGAGTCTGAATGGCAGCTGCCAGATTCCCTTTAAGCTCCCATTCTTTTTGCTAGCCCTGGGATCAGATATATGGAGGAATGTTGTAATTATCATCCATTGGAATGTTATGTTATATCCCATTTATTATGGGTGGCTAAAGTACCATGCAGAACAAATTCTCTCTCTATGTATGACTCTCATTCATAATAGTTCTGTCTAGTAATCTGGCAGTTGTCAGTCACTCCTTTGATTCAGGATTGGACTGTATGGAGTGATACATATCTAGTTCTGTCCATACATGACTAGTCTATGTGACATCAGATGGTTGTTATATACCTAATCTTCAACTTTTTCCTCCTTAACAGATGATGCAGATTGTCAGAAAGGAGTAGGTCCTCCTGCTGCAGGGATGGTGACGGAATTACAGGCAGCGGTTGTGAAGCCTACAGGTAGGAAGAGACCATATCTCTGTCTTATTGCTCTTACCAGCTCAAGATGCTTGTGTACTTAAGATTGTCTTTCTCCTACAGGTGGCTTGTGTCTACTTGGAGCCTACACAGATAGTGATGATGAAGATGGAGAAACTTCTGAAAAACCTGTATCTACAAGTAACACTAAAGGAAATACCTCAGCTGACATTGACAGCACCTTGGCCAATTTCCTTGCGGTAAGGAGTGACCATGAACACTACTTACAAGTCCTAACTAGGCAGCACCTTCAGAAAGCTGATTGCTTTTCCTTCCCTACGTAAACATTTACCATGTCCCAAGCTATATGCATATTGGAGTGAGTTTAAGGGATTTACAGAGCAAATTTTCCCTGTCTCTATAGAATGGTCTCCATAGTTAGTACAGATTTTCGTAGGAGTGAAGGCCCTTCTGGCAATTTACAGAGTATTGGCGTGACAGTTATTATTATTTTTAAGATAACCGTTGCACAACACTGGAAAATCTTTGAAATCCTACGATGGATACCATAAACACCACTTGTACCTAGGAGAAGGTGATCGCTTTAGGCAGTCTCACGATGCCGTCATTCACAAACACATGGTCCCCACTGCTTTTGTTAAAATATTTTGTGCAAGGCCTTTAGAGGCTACATTCCTATGGACAGTTCTTTAATGTGTTTGTGGATGGGCTAGTAGAGACAGCACCCTTGCTAAGATGTTAATTCTTTTCTTGATTGTATATTGCAGTTGAATTCTTGATTTATATTGCAATTGAGCATAAGTGATGTTTACATGTATGCATGGAAGATATCCGTAGGATGGTTGCTTGATTGGACTGTGGGTGCTTTCTAGATAGGCCGTACTTTCTGTGCCTCTGTGACATATGTCATCTCAACTATGTAACCCATCTAAGTTGATGTATGTCATTTTAATACTGTACAATGAATATATATATTTATTGTGTGTGTTTTCCAGCGTCTGAACATAATCATTGTTTGCAGTTACTGACAGCTTTTGAAAATGTGTAAATCTTTTTCATTCGATTGTGATAATGTTTTATCTAAGGTTACCTTATTGATGATCTCTCATTGTTCCTGATCTTGGTTTTCTCCTCAGGAAATCGATGCTATTACTGCCCCTCCGCCTCCCGATGGAAACTCTGTCTCAGCATCTACTGTTCCCCCACCAACTCCTCCAAAACCTGTTGCTGCTGTGCAGAATGGATCAGATCCAAATGCGACTGGGGATGTGTGGCATTATGACACTCAGTGTTCTCTAGCTGGAGGTGAGTGAACACTTAGACCATCTGACATACTTGGGGAGAAATTCAAGCGGATGAGATAAACGAATGTCCATATCTGTGTTTCAGTTGTTGGAGTCGACATGGGAGATTGGCAGGAGGTGTGGGATGAAAATACTGGATGTTACTACTACTGGAACACTCAGACCAATGAAGTCACCTGGGAGCTGCCTCAGTGTCTGGCTTCGCAGGTGCAAGGTGCGCAAGGATACACCAGCAGGTAAGGAGCTCAAATGCCAAAATGTTACTCCTGCTGTTCTTTCATCTTAATGGGTAGTAATAGTCATTTATTTACAGTGTTGATACTCCTGTGCCATTGGCCACAGCTACATCAAATTCCTTCCCAGAAATTAAAGAAGAGGTGGCAGCAGTGCCAACAGTCTCTAGTGTCAGCAGCATGCCAGTGCTTGTGAAGAAAGAGCCAAAGAAGGTATGTTCACCTCTAGTCTTTTTACTTCTGTGATTTTGTATAGGAATAACTGCTGGTCAGCACTGTGCTCTATTATACATCTATTTGGAGTTTTCTACTGGAATAGATTTCCAAGTGCCTGTTCTCCCCACCACATCCAGTCACACCTTTGTGATGAGCTTCCCACTGTGTGTCCATAGTTCTAGTCTCCTGCATGAGACCTAGCAGCATAGATTGGCACTACACTGAGTCTCTTGCTGTAGATGGGATCTATGGGAAAGCTCATTTCATAAGATGGCTGGATGATCATTCCAGCTTTAGAAAATGTTGGGTATTTTGATTTGTTTTGTCATTACCCACGTACCTCCTCTTTTAGGAGGTCAATGATGCCATTCAGGCACTTTCCAACAAAGAGGAGGAGAAAGTTGGAGTTGCTGCATCACTCCTAGCACCACTTTTGCCAGATGAGGTAAAGGAGGAAGAGGAACGCTGGCGTAAGAAGGTTATTTGTAAAGAAGATGTGGTGGAAGCTGCTTCTGAGGATGAGGAAGAAATGGCCACAGTCTGTACTGATGGAGAACCTGCTGTAGATGACCAGGCTCAGGATGACATCTGCAGTACTGTCCAGTCTGGAGAGAGTGAAGAAGAGATGGAAGAGCAGGACACCTTGGAGCTGGAGCGGGTGTTGGAGAGAAAAAGGGTTTGGGATTTATTCTTACATCTTTTGCCCCCCCCCCCCCCCTCAGAGCATTGTGTGCATGATGCTTAATTGTTTTTTTACTTAGGCTGTAGAAAATAAGATTTGTGCGTTTTAGAGAAGTTCTAGAGGAGATGATTTATTATTTCTCATTAGTAAATGAAGAATTACCTAGGAAAAGTACGTTACCAGACATCCTGGTACTGTAAGTCAGTACACTCTTGCAGCATTATGATTGGCTAATACAGCTGCATTGACAAGGTTGATGATAGGGCTCTGTGCATGAGTGGAATGTCCTGTACTACTGTTCAGAAGACACAAGGGAGTAGAACAAGACCATGTTAACTATAAGAGCTGTAAGAATAATCTTGCCATGGACATGAGCCGTATATTACTAGTGCATCCTTACCATTAAAAATAATGCAACTGTCAGAAAGATGCAGTATGCACGGCTTACCTAACAGTTTCCTGGGATTCACCTATAATTTTAGTATTTGTCTGTTTTGTAGATTTGGTAGGAACTGGAGATATTATGCTGTTGTCATTGATTCAGTTATATTTTCTTACATTAACGGTGTCAGTCATATAGGCTGAGGACCCTTTAATCATTAGAGTGACTCTTTATTTTTCTGTACCAGGCCGAGTTGAGAGCACTAGAGGAGGGTGATGTGAGTGTATCCGGGTCCAGTCCACGCTCAGATTTTAGTCAGTCTGATGAAGCTCAAAAGGTAAAACCTCCCTCTAGCAAGTGGAAAGTCTTTGTGCCTATCGCTAGCCCTAGCTCAAGCCGCAGCTCCAGCAAAACCGGAAGAGAAACACCAGAGACTGGTAAGTGCGTGGACTCTAGTTGATTTATCTTCATAGTATGTTGCATGTTGTAGGTAATTTTGGATTGTATTTCTTCCAGAAATGGGAGCCGAAGCAGCAGAATGTCCAGTTCCTATAAAAGAGCCAGAGAGTGACAGTGTGAAGACGAAGCTACCTCCAAAACCTCCGCTTGAAGAGGAAGATGATGATCTGAAGGTAATAAGAACTTCAGAGCACACTGCTTTAAGTGTGGTGTATATTTTTATGTGTGAAGTCAATATGTCCTTTAAAGGAGAACTCCGGGTAGAGGTTAAATTTTTTTTTACTTCTACAGAAGCATATAACATTACTTACCTGTCTATCCCAGTTTTTAAACTACCAAAAAACAAATTTGTTCGGGGAGGTTTTGTTCTGTTTTGTGTTTCTGTCTTTCCTGGTTCAGCAGTTCTCAAAATGCAATGGTTTCCCTCAGCTGACCATCACAGTCACCGCCCATCTCAATCAGTAAAATTAGTGCAACACCTGCTTCTGGCCATTCATAGATGTTGAATCACTCAGGGGATTGGGTTATCCAGCCAAGCCTCCTGTCTGCTTCATCAGTCTGATCTCAGCAAACACACACAATGTGAGACAGAGGCATGTAAGATTTGTCTCCTGGGAGGGATAGCAGCAGGAGCAGGAGACAATGTGAATTGGTACAGAGGCCATTTTTTTTCCACTTCCTGCATTTCTATCAGCTACCAGTGTGGCAGAACCGTACAGGTACAGTAATACATTGTATACACTATATCATGTGTATACACTATATAACTTTTAATGTACTTTTAATAGAAAACAAGTTTTTCTTATCCGGATTTCCACTTTAAAGGCTGCCCAATCTTGAGAACTTTCCCATGTGCCCCTTAAGTGCCTTGCCTAGGACCCCCTTCTGTGTGCTAGAATCAAGAACCATGGCATTACACACACAATGAGGGCCTTTTTTCTTATTTGATTGGCCAATATGCATTGATGCAGGGGAAAAAAGATGCATGGAGTGTCTCATGCCCTATTTGGTAATTTCAAAGGGTTAGAGAAACTGGCTTGTGGCTGGGGCAGCTATAGTCTGTGAAAGAGGTGATTTGAGATGGGGCATCCTATATAAATGTTTATTATGTAAAACCTGAACACTTGTGGTATCCTGTGGCCTGGTAACGCAGTGATACTGCCATTAAAATTGTGCAGCCATGAGCCACCATATGTGGGCGTAGTTTCATCTGCATAAGCAGTCACACCCTCAGGAGCTGCTGCTTTAGAGATACATTCAAGCATTGGTGCAAGAGCTGCTATAGCTACCGTTCACACTGGCTGACGGAGCAGATTACTAAAGGGGAGCCTATCTGTGAGTGTATGAATAGGACTTGCATCACTTACAGTTCTCCTGGAACATACAGGTTGTTTTTTTTTTGCACTGCAATAGTACTAGAATTTAATTCAGACATTTTCTTTATTATTCTTCCTGTTTTACAGTTCCAGATTGGAGAACTCGCTAACAGTCTGATCAGTAAATTGGAGTTTTTGGGCATCAACAGACACAATGTGTCTAATTTCCATGTATTGCTCTTTCAAACTGAGGTTAGTTATTTTGCAGCATTTTATTTTTTTACAGGAATACTATTCTCTCCCCCCCTCCCCCCCCCCAAATTAAATCTCTGCTGCTTTGCTGCTTTCAGACTCGAATCTCAGATTGGCGAGAAGGCGCCCTCAGCGGAAGCTACTTAAAGCGCAAACTTCAAGATGCCTCAGAACAAATAAAACAGTATGAAATTAACGCCACTCCTAAAGGCTGGTCCTGCCACTGGGACAGGTACGAATCTTCCCCAATTTTCACCTTTCACATCTCAAACATGACTTGTGACATCACCACCTGACCTCGTGACCTCATCTGTCTGGAGACTGAACGTGGCTGAAATGTAGTTTCTGGGGCACAATGTGCGCTTGGGCCTGCGAAATGGAAAAACTTAAGTAATATAAATGTATGCATAGTATTCATGTAAGGAGGTTCCTGATTGGACAGAAAGTTGGTTAGAACTTCTTTCAAGGTGCAGAGTGCACTGCTGTGGGAGGGGAATGGGGGGAAGCGCATGCGAGAGCTCTGTGACCCTTTCAGGATTTCTGGAACCCTTCATTTTCCTGTGTAACATCGGTGAAGTTTCCGCAAGCTTCATGGTGCCAACTGTCAATGAAGAACAGGATTCACAGGTCAGACCGAATTATTTTTTTACATTTGTCTTATTTTTTTTTTCTTTTTGTTTCTTTACCTTTTTTGTTTTTTTGTATTCTATGCTTATTGAAGATCTTTGCTCTTTATCTTTCAGCTCTAAGAAAATATACACAATTGCCTAGTTTTGTCTCAATAAGTGGAGCTATTAGAGAATGTCATGTATTTGAGCTTGACATTCCTTGAGTGGTGCTTGCCTCTAATGTTTAATCCCCAAACCCTGTATTCTTGAATTGGTTACCCACTAAGATTTGCCCCCCACCCCTTTTTTATTCGCAAAGTTTGCTAACCTTTTGCTGCAAGCAGATGCCATCCTTGTCGTAGGATGGAGTATTCTATTTGTTGGGTTCCCCCTCTGTCCGCTGGATGCAGCCACAGGGGAAGGGACCTGATGAGGATACCGGTGCACAGACAGCAGAAACTTAAAATCTTTCTCTGTTTTTGTGATTCAGGGATCATAGACGTTATTTCTATGTTAACGAAATCTCAGGACAGTCGCAATGGGAGTTCCCTGATGTGGAAGAGGAGGAGTCGGCACCCAATAATAAACCCGAAACAGCCTCTAAACTGGCTGAAAGGGACAAAATACCTGGGGCCCCAGCTCTTCCTCCTGAACCACCAGCAACTTTACCAGGTAATTTTCTCTTTTCGCCCTATGACGGCACCCCTGGAGAGGTCCACCTCCTTCCCCTATTGGACAGGAAACAGGATGCAGGGAATCCCTGGATCTTTAAAAGAAGTAACCTTCCCTCCTCTCGTCAGTTTTCTGTTTCCTGTCCCAAGGGAGCAGGAGCTGGAAGGGACTCTCCCTTCCCTACCCTGGATTAAAAAGAGAGTGACTGGGGGTTACCGGATTAAAACTTACCGGCTTCCCGGCGGCGTCAGGCTCCGTTTATGGAGCAGCCTCCTAGTCTGGCTTCCCATAATTCACAATTTTATTATTATGGCTGTCATAGTGATACTAATTTTGTTGACTTTAACTCATGAATTTGCTCATGAAGACTGACCCATAAGGTGATTGTCACTCAATTAAATGCTTATGTGCTAAAGTACTTTTTATGTCACACATGGTGTCCTCAGAGTGTCCACTTAATGCCCCTACATGTTAGACATGTGTCGACCACCTAATGTGTTTAGGTGGGCTCCTAACTCTTCCCCTGGCAGAATGTCAGTGTTGGTGAATAATTGTGTTAGCAAATTTCTGCTGCGTGATGCGATCATCTTCAGGGAGATAAATTTAATAAGAGCAGTCTGACAACAGCATTAGGCTATGTGTACACTTTGTAAGAGACCCACCACTCCGTGACCCGGGCAGGTCACAGAACGGCTGGTCTCTGAAAAGATAATCCCAGCCGATACTGCAGTACTGGCCTGATGACCTTTAGGGCTGCAGGGTTCTGATGCGGGCGCATCCGTGCGCGCCCGCATCAGAACTCCCCACAGCACACTATGGAGCGAGCAGCCGGAGCCGCTCGCTCCAAGTGTGCACTGACAGGGTTTTCTGTGCCTTCTATTCAATGAATAGTGGCCGCAGAAAACTGACATGTCAGTTGTTTGCGGTGCCCCTAGGGATCCCGGCCAGAGCGTATAATATGTGTATATGCTCTGGCCGGGATTCCATAGGAAGCAATGGCGGGTATATTAAAAATCCCGGCTGTCGTACAACGGCCGTGGTTTTACGAAAATATGTTGTGTGAACATAGACCTCAGTGGTATAGAGGGAGCAGGACTCAAAGCTGTCAAACATGTTTATGACTAGTATTAGTCTTATGGTTTTGGATGACACAATGCATATACTTTTAGAATTCTTTTTTTCATATAGACTCCATCTCTACTAAACCTGCAGCTAATGTGCCAGTTACTCAGTACTGGGAGTTTGTGCAGCCACCTCTGCCTTTAGAAGCACCGCCACCGCCGCCTCCTCCTCCTGATTCACCCCCTCCTCCTCCTCCCCCACCTCCCCCTTCCTCACCACCCCCTACTCCCCCAATGGAGGAGGATGGTGAGATACAAGAGGTTGAAATGGAAGATGAAGACACAGAGGAACCTCCAGTCCCAGGAACAGAAGCCATGCTTGTGAAATGTGTGAATTCTGACGTCGTAGCAGCTAAGGTGAGCCAAGGATGTGCACTCAGGGGTTGTGATTAACTGGAAGGAGTTTCTCCCCCTTCCATTTCTCCGCTGGTATTGCAGCCAACTCTTATTAAAGTGATTGTATCTTAATATCTTGTCTGTATTTTAGGCTAAAGCAGAACCAGCTACATCAGGAAAAGTTTCCAAGAGAAAAGCCACTGATATTTTCGGGGAGCAGTCTGTAACTATAGGAAGTTGTCCAGTTCTTTACACCCAGCAATCTCTAACTGCAGGTCTGATGTTTGTTCTCATATAGGATGAAGAATTTTGCCTGTCTGTTAGTGACCATTTTCAGCTTTTAACATCTTCAATTTCTTCCCCTTCCAGCTCCTGTTATGGCTGCCATGAACGTCCCTGCCAATTACTTGGGGCTTCCCCTACAAGTCCCTTCTCCTGTTATGATGAGCAGCATAGATTATACCATTCAAAGCACCAACATGGTGCCTTCCATGCCTCATGCGTTGCCACATACACCTTTGCCCACCTCTACAGCCCCAGAGCAGCAGGTTTTATCATCACAGACACAAATCACACATCAAGCATCTGCCAGCAAACCTCCGCCTGTAGAAAAGCCAAAAAAGACCAAAAAGCTCAAGGTAAATCTCAGAGTTTCATACTTTAAGGGTCAGTCAAAGCATCATCTGTTTGTGTTTTTTTTCATCTCTTCACTCGGGGGAGTTGTAAGGTGCTGGTGGTCAAGAGCCCCGCACAAGGCCGGTCTTTTTTTTTCTTATTACATTTGTTCTCTGCAGGTGAAGAAGAGTAAGGTGAAAATGCCATCCCTGGTGCAGAAGTGGCAGAACATTCAAAAGGAGCTGGATGAGGAGGAGAATTCCAGCTCCAGCGATGAGGATCGCAGTGTCCTAAACCAGAAACGCATCGATGAATGGAAGATACAGCAGTTAACCAGGTATGCTGACAATGATATTATAAAGTGCGTATAGAGTACTAATGTGTACATGTATGGTGTTCATGCAGTGCACGTTTTATAGCCATTTTCAGAATTCAGGTGGTGTATGGAAACGGACAGCCCCACCCCGCTGATGGCTCTAGTCAGACAGTGTTAGACCTTGTACAGCTGTACTACTTTGCCAAGGTGTAACTGAAGAGGTTGCTTGGCAGCACTCTATCTACAGCCATGGCATAGTTTGAATGAAGCAGCAGCGTGCTTTATCAACCCCACCGTTATTTATTAAAGAGTGAGAATCAAGCTTCTGTTCTTGTAATTGGTAGTCTTAGAGGTCACACTGCACTGGCCACATTTATCACTCATCCTGTGCATAGTTTATAAATTAGAATTATGAAAAAAACCTGTTCAATTAGTTATCCAGGGCTAGAGAAACAGCTGCTTTCTTTAACCCCTTCACGTCAGCCATACAGCTATATACGTTCCAACTGCCGATGCCCCGTGCAGTTTGAATGTATATATACCATCCTGGCATGGTGGGGAATTTGAAGTGTGCAGGACTGCTTTAGTGACTGCTTTACTGCATGTAGTAGTAGGTCTCCCACGGGATTCCCTTCACCTCCCTGCCGATCACAGTCAGAGCTTAGAAAGTGCAGCGGTACCTGTAATGGAAGCCGGAAACCACCTCTTCTATGCTACAGCTGTCAGCAGTGCTTCAAAGACTGCTAAGCTGTAGTTTACTAAATGATGGCTTTCTTTAAAAGTTTCAGCATCTGTCCCATGAGATTTCAGGGCTCCAGACTAAAAAATTTACCTAGGAGCCATTGGCTCCTAACCTGAAAAATTTAGGCGCCAAATAGAATATTTGGTCGCCAACATTTTAAACCATGTAAAATTAATGTTATGTTAAATGGGACTTACTGTGTGCAGAGGCCACGGCAGCCTCCTCCTTTAGATCCTTTCTTTTCTTAATTTGAAAACGTTCAACATGGAAACTTGCAACTTGACAACCATATCCAGTCTGACTCAGTACTTCAGCTTCACTTGGCTAGCCTTTTAATGAGGCTTACTCTTCTGAACTTGAACTTAAAGGGAACCTGTTGACCCCCGTGCCAGGGTGACAGGCTCCCAACCCCCCGTTAGAGCCCCCTATACTCACCTCATCGCGCCGGATCCCGCTTCTGAAGATGGTCGGGTCACGGAGATCTCAGCCGCTGCAGCCCGGCGATCGCTGAGAGATGAGTCCAACGCTCAGAGAATGACAGGAGAGTCCAGCGCTCCGTCATTCTCTATGAGTGTTGGACTCATCTCTCAGTGTGCGCGCCGGGCTGCAGCGGCTGAGATCTCCGTGACCTGACCACCTCCAGAAGCGGGACCCGGCGGGATGAGGTGAGTATAGGGGGCTCTAACGGGGGGTTGGGAGCCTGTCACCCCGGCACCGGGGGTGACAGGTTCCCTTTAAAAGCTTGCAACAGTCTATACATACTGAGCTAGACTTATGACTGCAGCCATAGTGACCCCCCACAAGATGTGTATATAGATAGATATATCTCTCACCTAGTGACTAATGCAAGTGACCCCCTACAATACAGACACCTGAGGGGCCCTGATAATAAGAATTGTGCATATATCTATCTCCCAGTGTCTGCAGCCAGTTTGCCCTACACTTATAGATGGCCCCCTCCCCTTATAGATGACCCCCTCCTCCCCCCCATTATAGATGCCCCCTTCTCCCCCCCATTATAGATGCCCCCTTCTCCCCCCCATTATAGATGCCCCCTCTCCCCCCCATTATAGATGCCCCCTCTCCCCCCCATTATAGATGCCCCCTCTCCCCCCCATTATAGATGCCCCCTCTCCCCCCCATTATAGATGCCCCCTCTCCCCCCCCCATTATAGATGCCCCCTCTCCCCCCCCATTATAGATGCCCCCTCTCCCCCCCCATTATAGATGCCCCCTCTCCCCCCCATTATAGATGCCCCCTCTCCCCCCCCATTATAGATGCCCCCTCTCCCCCCCCATTATAGATGCCCCCTCTTCTCCCCCCCTTATAGATACCCCCTCCCCTTATAGATAGCCCCCTCTCCCCCCCTTGAACATGGCCCCTCTTCTCCCCCCATTATAGATGCCCCCCCTTCTCTTCCCCCCATTTTAGATGCCCCCCCCCTTCTCTTCCCCTCATTATAGATGCCCCCCCCCCTTCCTCCTCTATGCTAAGCAGTATTTAAAAAAAACAAACACACAAACTCACCTGACAACCCGCTCCCCCGGCGATCCTCTGCTTCTTCGGACGCTGTCCCCGGCTGATGCGCGGCTGCCGGGGGTGTCCCGTCCTATCCCCGGCAGCGCGGCGCGTCTGTGAGCTCCCTGTACGCCGGGGCTGTGACTTCTGACACAGGAAGCGTCTCTGACGCGCGCTTCCTGTGCCGGAAGTCAGGGCCCCAGGCAGCTCACTGATGCGCCGCGCTGCCGGGGATAGGACGGGACACCCCCGGCAGCCGCGCATCAGCCGGGGACCGGACTTAAAGAGACAGCGCGCCGCCGCCGGGGCCAGTCGCAAATGGCGCCCAGATTAATAAATCTGGGCGCCATTTGCAAAATATTAGTCGCATTGGCGACCATTTTGGTCGCCATCTGGAGCCCTGGATTTCATTTATTCCCCTGCTGTACGATTGCTAGATGAGCTTAGATTTAGAGTGCTACACATAATAGAAGCAGCCGATATTCTGCTATAGCTCACAGTACTGTTAAGCTCTGACAGTGATCATACAGCAGGGGAATATATGAAATCCCATGGGACAGATGCTGAAATTTCTTGATATTTCTTACCTTTATGTTAATTAACTTTTAAGTTTTAGCAGCAATCCCATGGGATCTCCTTCACCCTCCTGTAGCACGATCCCTGTCAGAGCTTAGAAGTGCAGTACTACACATAGTAGAAGCAGTGATGTATATACTACAGCTCTTATTAGTGTTTTAGTGACTGTTATTTTGTAGTTTACTAAATGATGAATTTCTTTAGCTGTCCCAGCATCTGTCCCATAATATTTCATTCATTCCCCTGCTGTATGATCCCTCTCAGAGCTTAGATTTACAGTGCTACACATAGTAGAAGCAGCCTATCTTCTCTAAAATGCTACAACTCTCAGCACTGTAAATCTAAGCTCTGACAGGGATCGTACTGAAGGTGAAAGAATGAAATCTCATCAAACAGCAGCTGAAACTTCCAAAGAAAGCCATCATTTAGTAAACTACAGTCTAGCAGTCACTAAAGCACTAATAAGAGCTGTAGTATATACATCACTGCTTCTACTATGTGTAGTACAGCACTTTTAAGCTCTGACAGTGATCGTGCAACAGGAGGGTGGAGGAGATCCCATGGGATTGCTGCTGAAACTTATAATGGTAAGAAACACTGAGAAATTTCAGCAGCAATCCCATGGGATCTCCTTCACCCTCCTGTTGCAGGATCCCTGTCAGAGCTTAGAAGTGCTGTACTACACATAGTAGAAGCAGTGATGTCTTCTATACTACAGCTAGGCTGTAGTTTACTGAATGATGGCTTTCTTTAGAGAAGTCTCAGCATCTGTCTGACATTTCATTCATTCATTCTTTCCCCTGCTGTATGATCCCTCTCAGAGCTTAGATTTACAGTGCTACACATAATAGAAGCAGACAATATTCTACTATAGTGCTCAGCAGTAAGCTCTGACAGCGATCATACAGCAGGGGAATGAATGAAATCCCATGGGACAGCAGCTGGAAAGAAATTATCTGGTGAAGGGTGAAGAGAGCCATCAATCAATAGTACAGCCCAGAACTCCCGAATTCTTCCCTCTCCTCCTCAGTCTCCCGCCATCCCCCCCCCCCCCCCCCCCCCCAACACACAAATACTCCTTCACACCCTTAGTGTCACCTCCTCCCTTCTCCCTGGTTTCTGCCCAGAGATCATGGACCAATAAACTTAATCTCTGGGCAGATACCACAGGTGCGTGCAAATGTGACATGGTGCCTGAACCCAATTCCAGCAAAATCTGTGCTAAAAAAGCTCAAAGGCGCTCCTTCCCTTCTTGCCTTGCCAAGTGCCCAAACAGTATATTAGGACCACATATGAGGTGTTTTGTTTTGTTTTTATTGGGAAGAAATTTAAGAATACATTGTGGGGTGATTTTATCTTTTTTTTTTTCCCTTGTCAAATGGCTAATCATTTTTTAAAAAGGTACTGTTTTTAAGGAAAAGTCAATTTTCACTTTTTCCGCCTGATTCTAAAAGGTCTCCTTGAACACTTATGGGGTCTAAACTCTCACTATACCCCTAGATAAATTCCTTGAGGGGTCTAGTTTCCATTAAGGGGTCACTTTTGGGGGATTTTAACTGCACTGATACCACAGGTGCGTGCAGATGTGACATGGTTCCTGAACCCAATTCCAGCAAAATCTATGCTAAAAATGCTGAATGGCGCTTCGGCCTTGCCAAGTGCCCAAACAGTATATTAGGACCACATAAGGAATGTTTTTTTTTTATTATGGAGAAATTGCTAAATACATTGTGAGGTGAAGGTGAAGTAGAAATTTTAAGAAAAAAAGTCCATTTTTACTTTCTCCGCCTGATTCTAAAAGGTTTCCTCAAAAACTAAACGCTCACTATACACCTAGATAAATTTCTTGAGGGGTCTAGTTTTCAAAAAAGGGGTCACTTCTGGGGGTTTCAACTCTACTGATGCCACAGGAACGTTGCAAATGTGACATGGTGCCTGAATCCAATTCCAGCAAAATCTGTGCTAAAAATGCTCAATGGTGCTCCTTCCCTTCTGAGCCTTGCCAAGTGCCCAAACATTATATTAGGACCACATATGAGGTGTTTTTTGATTACGGAGAAATTGCTGAATACATTTTGGGTTGCTTTTATCTCTGTTTTTTAAAAGTGCTTCTTTAAAAAAAATAATAAAAAAAAATGTTCGGTTATTAAGAAAAAAATGTCTTATCTCGCTTTTATTGCCTAATTCTAAAATTTTTCTACTAATACTTGTGGGATCTAAACACTCAATATACCCATAGATGAATTCCCTAAGGGGTGTAGTTTTCAAAATGGGTTCTTCCGAGGGGTTTTTCTTATATTTTGGCACTTTTACTCAATTTCAAACCCTATATGGTTTCTGAAAATCACTGTAATAAAAGCAAGCTCTCAAAATCCATACGGTTATCCTCTATTTCTGAGGCCTTCCCATGACACTGGAATCCCATCAAGGCCACATATAGGGTATTTTTAAAACTACATGAATGGAGTAATGAATATTTAATTGAATTATTCAGTTAATACCTGCAATTTTATAGAAAAAATGAATGATAAATGGAATATTGCACAAAATTTTGTAATTTGTAAATTTTTCCTTAATTTTATATTTGTATCTGTGACTCCCAACCCAACAGTTAAGAAATGTTACAAATATTTTTTTTTTATTCTTTGAGGGGTGCAGTTTTTAAAATTGGATGATATGTGCAGGTTTCTAACATAAAGTTTTTTAAAATCTATTTCAGAACTGCACTGGTCCTTAATAAAACAGATTTTGGAAACTTTCCTAAAAATTTTAAAGGGAACTAATGAGCCCGTTTGAGCTGATATGGTTCCCTTGAGCATTGTATAAAGCACCTGGAGCGGCCCCGGCACGTACTGGCCGCGGCCGCAGCAGGTGCTTTATAAAGGAGAAAATGACACTTATTCCCCGGCTCGTGACTAGATATGAGCGGGGAAGTAGTCATGGTGGGCGGCTCCCCGCTCGTAACTAGTCACTGCGCTCTGCCTGTCAGCGCGCTCAGAGGGGATGTTTGACAGGCAGAGAGGTCCGTTACTGGCCTCTCTGCCTGTCAATCATCCCGCCGAGCGCGCTGACAGGCAGAGCGCAGTGACTAGATACGAGCAGGGAGCCGCCCACCATGACTACTTCCCCGCTCGTATCTAGTCACTAGCCTATCTAGTCATTTTCTCCGTTATAAAGCACCTGCTGCGGCCGCGGCCGGTACGTGCAGGAGCCGCTCCAGGTGCTTTATACAATGCTAAAGGGAACCATATCAGCCCTTTAAAATTTGCTGCTAAACTTCTAAGCTCTCTGACGCCTTGCAAAAGTAAAAGAAAGACCATCAAATGATGCCAACATAAAGTAGATAAATTGGTAATGTGAATTTAAATAAAAAAAATTGTGGCATGGCTCTTTGTTACAAGCAGAGAATTTAGAAGTTTGATAAACACAAATTTTTCTAATATTTTTTGCAAATTTTGATTTGTTAACAATGAAAGGTTGAGTCTATCAACAAAAATTTATTACTATTATTAAATACAATATGTCACAAAAAATCTCAATCTCTTAGATATGTTGAAGGATGACAGCTATAACCACATGAAGTAAAACTGGTCAAATTTTAAAATTAGGCTCTGGTCCTTAAGGCCTAAATTAGCCTGGTCCTGAAGGGGTTAAAAAAAAATAAATAAATAAATAAATTGAAGGACAGGTGTGGTGCTGTTTCAGGAAGTTAGGTCTGTTTTTCTAGTCATGGAGTAATCCTTTAAGAATAGGTATATGTTGGATGCTGTATTCCATGTGCGTTGTGTTTACCTCTGTCGAAGGATTTTTGTTTTTCATGAATACATCCCCTTTCTGAAGTGAAGCAGGTCTGCCTTCTGGAAACACCAGTAATCAGCTGCTACAACTGGGGAAGTTCTGCATAAATAGTACATAGATGGGTTGTGTCAACTAGAGTGGGAGCTTCCTATGTTTATGAGCCGGAGTATAAACCAATAAAGAAGGGACCTGAACAGGATGATTCATATTCTTTTATAGTGAATGTGGACACAGGTTGTCAATACATACAGTGTATCCCTAGGAGATGTAGTAGATGACTGATGGATGCTCAGAAACACAAAAGGAGAAATGTATGATGTCTCTTGTATGATTGTGAACGAGAAAAATACCCCTGCTTTATCCTTTGTAGCCCCCCCCCCCCCCCCTTCCTGATCAGTCACCATTACTTTATAATCATAGATTTGTATATCTGTCTTAAAGGGATTACCTGATGATTTCTATGTCATTTTAGTGGCATGGCGGAGAAAAATGCAAACTTTGAAGCCCTTCCTGAAAACTGGAGAGAGAGGTTAAAGAGAAGGAAAATGGCTTCCAGCACGACCACCTGACCTTCACTCAGGATGCCTGACGATGAACTCATAAATGTTACTGTAAAAAAATGTACTTCACCATGGTGTACTTGTATTCAGTTTTAGGAGTGTTGGTTTTAGTAATTTCCCCGAATCATATTTTGTCTGTGACTTTGCCAAGCTTGGCTGCCTGTTAATTTTGTCCAAGACCAGGACTTTGTGTTTGTTCTCATCCTTTTGGTTCTGCACATTCCTTTATTGTACCAGCTCCTTCCTAAATCTGTCTCTTGTGAAATAGTGCAGGAGTATCTATCTTAGTACAGTGACTTTCCATATGTAAAATTACAACTCTTAGCATGGCCTGACAGCCTGTGGATGTCAGACCAAGCTGGGAGTTGTCATTTTTCTACAGTTGTAGAGCCAATGGATATCTATTTCCCATTCTCCTGCACTGGTTTTTGCATGGTTTAGGCATTTGATTCCTGCAGGAGGAAGCACACACAATTCACCAGCAGGTTTGGAGATGATCATGACTCTGCATAGACTAAAAATTGCAGCACTTTGGGGGACATTTACTAAGGGGTCTAATGTGTACAACTATTCTATTGATGATTGGTGATTATTTTGTTCCAATATCTTGGAACACTGATTCATTAAAATGTAGCACTGCCATAGTCAATGCATCTAAAGTAAAAAGCTGCAAAATAGCAAAAACTGCGCAAGCCTATTCACCTAGTACTGACCAGACGTAGTACTGTTTGTGCGACTTTTTAAAAAGTTGCAAATGATAAATTGGGTGTTAATCCTGGATTATGCGAACTTTTTGGGTGAATACTCAAAACAGGCAAATTTTTAAAACATTCACACCTAAAAAATATTTGCCAGTTGAATACTGGTTCATAAATAGAACTTAGACCAAAAATGGGTGTGAAATCCAATAATTCACCTAAAAATAGGCGCAAAGCCCTTGGTAAATTTCCCCCTTTGTCCTTAGAGAATCGTGGGAAAGGCAACCCAGTCACTGACGCAGTCAGAACCAGCTTCTGGGGAAAGTGAGGAAAAAAAAAGCAGTAGTCGTTTAAATCCACCCAGATGCTCTGTGTGTGAAGGTTACTGCTGGGCCTCAGGGTGTGGATTTTCATAGGGAGGTATTTATTTTAAATGGATTCAGTCTCATTGCCTTTTTGGCTCAGTGTTCGTGCATTAAATGTAAATATGTGTACATTAGTCTGGACGGATGAATGAACTGGATGTCACCATGATGAAGTGAACTGTATTTTAAATACTCCAGGTTTTTTTCCACTGTAAATGCTGTAAATATTAATAAAAATGCATTTTTAAGGAATGAACATCTGCCTCCTTGTGTACAAATCTTATTTAGACTTGATATGGTTGATGCTGCTGTATTGCACTTCAAAGAGGGAAAAATCTTATATAAAAGCCCCAAATATCCATAGAACTGCTAATGATGCCTGTGATACCCATACTTGTGTTTGGGATTTCTGTAGTCTTTTGCAATAATTTCAAGGCTTTCCCACTGTCATTGTAATAACAACTTATGATCCCCAAAACCCAGAGAACTTGCCTTATTGTCTGTGCTTTAAAGTCTTAAAGTGACATGGTCACCCCCTTCTGCATTTTGACTGCTCTCCACAGGTGTAAATGGTAAATTTTACAGCTTTCATTACTTATTTTATATTATATGTTATGGTGCTTATTCTGGTAAGTGTTTTTTACTAACTGTGGATTGGGATATGTGCCTAACGCCCCACCCCTAGCGCCACTTAGCCCCGCCCCATCTGCGGGTGATTGTCACATAGGCCCCGCCCCCTCAACAGCCATTGGAAGGGCCAGCCTAAAAATCTAGGCCCCACACCAATGGCCGCTGAGGGGGACAGGGCCTATGCGCCGATGACGTCACACATGGGGGCGGGGCTGTGGGGCGATGTGGTGTTTAGGCCGCGAAGTCCCGCCCACATATCCCAATCCACAAATAATAAAAACCAATTTTTACCAGAACAAGTACCATGTATAATATGAAATAAGTAATGAAAACTGTAAAATTTACCCTTTACACCTGTGGAGAGCAGTCAAAATGCAAAAAGGGGGTGACAGTGTCACTTTAAGTACATTAACCTCTTAAGGACATAGGACGTACCGGTACGTCCTATGTCCTCATTAGCACTTCAAAGCGGGGCCGCGCGGCGGCCCCGCTTTGAAGTGCCGCGATCCCGGGTGCCGCGTGTAGCCCGGGACCGCCGCTATTAGCGGGCACGGTCCGATCGCCGTGCCCGCTAATTAGCTAATCGGAGGCAGCTGTCAAAGTTGACAGCTGCCTCCGATTACCGGAGGCAACGTTTCCCTGGTGTCTAGTGGGGGAGATCGCTCCTCCGGGACCTTGTCCCGGAGGAGCGATCTCCCTGTCTGATGCCGGCCGGGGACGCGTCCAAGATGGCGCCGTCCTCGGCTCGGCACTCGTTTGTTTCCGGCTGCAGCAGCCGAAAGCAAACGAGTGCCGATCTCATGGATCTCTGCAGCATATCTATGCTGCAGAGAGCTCTATGAGAGATCAAAGTGTATATACTAGAAGTCCCCCAGGGGGGCTTCTAGTATATGTGTAAAAAAAAAAAAAAAAACGTGTTGTTAATAGTAAAAATCCCCCTCCCCTAATAAAAGTCTGAATCACCCCCCTTTCCCCAGGTTTTAAATAAAAGTAAACAAATAAATAAATAAACATGTTTGGTATCGCCGCGTGCGTAATCGCCCGAACTATTAATTAATCACATTCCTGATCTCGTACGGTAAACGGCGTCAGCGCAAAAAAATCCCAAAGTGCAAAATTGCGCATTTTTGGTCGCATCAAATCCAGAAAAAATGTAATAAAAAGCGATCAAAAAGTCGTATATGCGCAATCAAGGTACCGATAGAAAGATCACATCATGGCGCAAAAAATGACACCTCGCACAGCCCCATAGACCAAAGGATAAAAGCGCTATAAGCCTGGGAATGGAGCGATTTTAAGGCATGTATATTGGTTAACAACGGTTTGAATTTTTTACAGGCCATCAGATACAATATAAGTTATACATGTTACATATCGTTTTAATCGTAACGACTTGAGGAACATGCATAACAAGTCAGTTTTACCCCAGGGCGAATGGCGTAAAAACACATTTCCCCCAAATAAAAGAAATGCGTTTTTTTTTTCAATTTCACCACACTTTGAATTTTTTTCTGGTTTCGCAGTGTACTTTATGCAAAAATTCAGCCTGTAATTGCAAAGTACAATTAGTGACGCAAGAAATAAGGGGTCATGTGGGTTTCTAGGTGGAAAAATGCAAGTGCTATGACCTTTTAAACACAAGGAGGAAAAACCGAAAACGTAAAAACGAAAATGGGCCATGTCCTTAAAGGGTTAAAAGCTATATAGATGTGTCTATACAATGTATTACCATATTTGTACGGTTCTGCCATACTGGTAGCTGATTAAAATCCAGGAAGTGAAGAAAAATGGACTCTGCCAATTCACATTTTCTTCTGCTCCCACTGCTCTTCCACCTTAGGAGACAAAGATTCCATGCCTCTGTCTCACATTGTGTGAGTACAGGCTGATGATGCAGACAGGGGGCAGGGTGTGATGTCACACGAGGCTTGGCTGGATCCCCCAATTCCCTGATTGATTTACCATCTCTGAAGGTCCAGAAGCAGCTGCTGCAATGAGTTCACTGATTGTGCAAAAGTCTGCAGTGAAATTAGTGCTGTTTTCACACATGTTGGCGTTTCATTGCAGTACTGCAGTGTATTCACAATAATGATGCAGTAACACAAGTAAGTGATGCTAAACGGCAGAGAGGGTCAGAGCCGGCACTGCCAATCCCACCTGGACAAAAAATGAGGTATACACAGTATATCCCATGTAAGGCTCCGTTCCCACTGAGCAAAGGTAGCGGAATTCCGCGACGGAATTGTCCGCCGCGGAATGCCGTTAGCCTCCCGCTCATAATGGGACTCTATGGGAGACGCGCGCTCCTGCCCTGTCCGCGCTGAAGAATGAACATGTTCATTCTTCAGCGCGTACAGAGCAGCAGCGCGCGCCTCCCATAGACTCCCATTATGAGCGGGAGGCTAACGGCATTCCGCGGCGGACAATTCCGTCGCGGAATTCCGCTAGCTTTGCTCAGTGGGAACGGGGCCTAAGATAGTATGGGATAAAGTTATTGTGTGGCTCAACTTCAAATATAAAAGATGCTTGATCATAATATGTGTGTGGAATTGAAAAGAAAGAAAAAATTAAATTAGGCATTACAGGTAGAGAATACAGCGTGCTGTGTGGTATTTCAGGTAGAGAATACAGGGTGCTGCTTGATGTTACAGGTAGAGAGTACAGCACTGTGTGGTGTTAATGGTAGAGAATACAGTGTGCTGTGTGTTACAGGTAGAGAATACAGCGTGCTGTGTGGTGTTACAGGTAGAGAATACAGTGTGCTGTGTGGTGTTACAGGTAGAGAATACAGCGTGCTGTGTGGTGTTAAAGGTAGAGAATACAGCGTGCTGTGTGGTGTTACAGGTAGAGAATACAGCGTGCTGTGTGGTGTTACAGGTAGAGAATACAGTGTGCTGTGTGGTGTTACAGGGAGAGAATACAGCGTGCTGTGTGGTGTTACAGGTAGAGAATACAGCGTGCTGTGTGGTGTTACAGGTAGAGAATACAGTGTGCTGTGTGGTGTTACAGGTAGTAACTGCTGTGTGGTGTTACAGGTAGAGAATACAGCGTGCTGTGTGGTGTTACAGGTAGAGAATACAGCATGCTGTGTGGTGTTACAGGTAGAGAATACAGCACTGTGGTGTTACAGGTAGAGAATACAGCGTGCTGTGTGGGGTGTTACAGGTAGAGAATACAGCGTGCTATGCGGTGTTACAGGTAGAGAATACAGCGTGCTATGCGGTGTTGCAGGTAGAGAATACAGCGTACTGTGTGGTGTTACTGGTAGAGAATACAGCATGCTGTGTGGTGTTAGGGCGGGTTCACACTACGGAATTCTCGTGGACAATGTCTGCGGAATTCCATCAGCTGTCCGCCCGCACATCTGGGCGCCTTTCCGCCGGCCCCATAGACACCATTCTATGGGCCGACGTATTCCGCTATACGCTGAAAGAAGTATCATGTCACTTCTTTTAGCGGATCGCGAAATACGCCTGCCCATAGAATGGTGTCTATGGAGCCGGCGGAAAAGCGCGTGCCCGTGCGGGCGGACAGCTGACGGAATTCCGCGGACATTGTCCGCGAGAATTCCGTAGTGTGAACCCACCCTTACAGGTAGAGAATACAGCGTGCTGTGTGGTGTTACAGGTAGAGAATACAGCGTGCTGCGTGATGTTACAGGTAGAGAATACAGCATGCTGCGTGATGTTACAGGTAGAGAGTACAGCACTGTGTGGTGTTACAGGTAGAGAATACAGCGTGCTGAGTGATGTTACAGCTAGAGAATACAGCGTGCTGCGTGATGTTACAGGTAGAGAATACAGTGTGCTGCGTGATGTTACAGGTAGAGAATACAGCGTGCTGTGTGGTGTTACAGGTAGAGAATACAGTATGCTGTGTGGGGTTACAGGTAGAGAATACAGTGTGCTCCGTGATGTTACAGGTAGAGAATACAGCGCGCTGCGTGATGTTACAGGTAGAGAATACAGCGTGCTGCGTGATGTTACAGGTAGAGAATACAGTGTGCTGTGTGTTACAGGTAGAGAATACAGTGTGCTGTCCGGTGTTACAGGTAGAGAATACAGTGTGCTTTGTGGTGTTACAGGTAGAGAATACAGTGTTCTGTGTGGTGTTACAGGTAGAGAATACAACGTGCTGTGTGATGTTACAGGTAGAGAATACAGCGTGTTGTGTGGTGTTACAGGTAGAGAATACAGTGTACTGTGTGGTGTTACAGGTAGAGAATACAGCGTGCTGTGTGGGGTGTTACAGGTAGAGAATACAGTGTGCTGTGCGGTGTTAGAGGTAGAGAATACAGTGTGCTGTGTGGTGTTACAGGTAGTAACTGTGGTGTTACAGGTAGAGAATACAGCATGCTGTGTGGTGTTACTGGTAGAGAATACAGCATGCTGTGTGGTGTTACAGGTAACGAATACAGCGTGCTGTGTGGTGTTACAGGTAGAGAATACAGCATGCTGTGTGGTGTTACTGGTAGAGAATACAGCGTGCTGTGTGGTGTTACAGGTAACGAATACAGTGTGCTGTGTGATGTTACAGGTAGAGAATACAGCGTGCTGCGTGATGTTACAAGTAGAGAATACAGCGTGCTGCGTGATGTTACAGGTAGAGAGTACAGCACTGTGTGGTGTTACAGGTAGAGAATACAGCGTGCTGTGTGGGGTGTTACAGGTAGAGAGTACAGTGTGCTGCGTGATGTTACAGGTAGAGAATACAGCGTGCTGTGTGGTGTTACAGGTAGAGAATACAGTATGCTCTGTGGGGTTACAGGTAGAGAATACAGTGTGCTGCGTGATGTTACAGGTAGAGAATACAGCGTGCTCCGTGATGTTACAGGTAGAGAATACAGCGTGCTGCGTGATGTTACAGGTAGAGAATACAGCGTGCTGCGTGATGTTACAGGTAGAGAATACAGCGTGCTGCGTGATGTTACAGGTAGAGAATACAGTGTGCTGTGTGTTACAGGTAGAGAGTACAGCACTGTGTGGTGTTACAGGTAGAGAATACAGTGTGCTGCGTGATGTTACAGGTAGAGAATACAGCGTGCTCCGTGATGTTACAGGTAGAGAATACAGCGTGCTGCGTGATGTTACAGGTAGAGAATACAGCGTGCTGCGTGATGTTACAGGTAGAGAATACAGTGTGCTGTGTGTTACAGGTAGAGAATACAGCGTGCTGTATGGGGTTACAGGTAGAGAATACAGCGTGCTGTGTAATGTTATAGGGAGAGAATACAGCGTGCTGTGTGGTGTTACAGGTAGAGAATACAGTGTGTTGTGTGGTGGTACAGGTAGAGAATACAGCGTGCTGTGTGGTGTTACAGGTAGAGAATACAGCGTGCTGTGTGGGGTGTTACAGGTAGAGAATACAGCGTGCTGTGCGGTGTTACAGTAAGTAACTGGTGTTACAGGTAGAGAAAACAGCATGCTGTGTGGTGTTACAGGTAGAGAATACAGTGTGTTGTGTGGTGGTACAGGTAGAGAATACAGCGTGCTGTGTGGTGTTACAGGTAGAGAATACAGCGTGCTGTGTGGGGTGTTACAGGTAGAGAATACAGCGTGCTGTGCGGTGTTACAGGTAGAGAATACAGCGTGCTGTGTGGTGTTACAGGTAGTAACTGGTGTTACAGGTAGAGAATACAGCATGCTGTGTGGTGTTACTGGTAGAGAATACAGTGTGCTGTGTGGTGTTACAGGTAGAGAATACAGTGTGCTGTGTGATGTTACAGGTAGAGAATACAGCATGCTGTGTGGTGTTACAGGTAGAGAATACAGCGTGCTGTGTGGGGTTACAGGTAGAGAATACAGCGTGCTGTGTGGTGTTACAGGTAGAGAATACAGCGTGCTGTGTGGTGTTACAGGTAGAGAATACAGCGTGCTGTGTGGTGTTACAGGTAGAGAATACAGTGTGCTGTGTGATGTTACAGGTAGAGAATACAGCGTGCTGCGTGATGTTACAAGTAGAGAATACAGCGTGCTGCGTGATGTTAAAGGTAGAGCGTACAGCACTGTGTGGTGTTACAGTTAGAGAGTACAGCACTGTGTGGTGTTACAGGTAGAGAATACAGGGTGCTGCGTGATGTTACAGGTAGAGAATACAACGTGCTGCGTGATGTTACAGGTAGAGAGTACAGCACTGTGTGGTGTTACAGGTAGAGAATACAGTGTGCTGTGTGTTGTTACAGGTAGAGAATACAGCGTGCTGCGTGACGTTACAGGTAGAGAATACAGCTGCTGCATGATGTTACAGGTAGAGAGTACAGCACTGTGTGGTGTTACAGGTAGAGAATACAGCGTGCTGTGTGGTGTTACAGGTAGAGAATATAGTGTGCTGTGTGATGTTACAGGTAGAGAATGCTGCGTGATGTTACAGGTAGAGAATACAGCGTGCTGCGTGATGTTACAGGTAGAGAGTACAGCACTGTGTGGTGTTACAGGTAGAGAATACAGCGTGCTGTGTGGGGTGTTACAGGTAGAGAATACAGTGTGCTGTGTGGTGGTACAGGTAGTAACTGTGTGCTGTGTGGTGTTACAGGTAGAGAATACAGCGTGCTGTGTGGTGTTACAGGTAGAGAATACAGTATGCTGTGTGGGGTTACAGGTAGAGAATACAGTGTGCTCCGTGATGTTACAGGTAGAGAATACAGCGCGCTGCGTGATGTTACAGGTAGAGAATACAGCGTGCTGCGTGATGTTACAGGTAGAGAATACAGTGTGCTGTGTGTTACAGGTAGAGAATACAGTGTGCTGTCCGGTGTTACAGGTAGAGAATACAGTGTGCTTTGTGGTGTTACAGGTAGAGAATACAGTGTTCTGTGTGGTGTTACAGGTAGAGAATACAGCGTGCTGTGTGATGTTACAGGTAGAGAATACAGCGTGTTGTGTGGTGTTACAGGTAGAGAATACAGTGTACTGTGTGGTGTTACAGGTAGAGAATACAGCGTGCTGTGTGGGGTGTTACAGGTAGAGAATACAGTGTGCTGTGCGGTGTTAGAGGTAGAGAATACAGTGTGCTGTGTGGTGTTACAGGTAGTAACTGTGGTGTTACAGGTAGAGAATACAGCATGCTGTGTGGTGTTACTGGTAGAGAATACAGCATGCTGTGTGGTGTTACAGGTAACGAATACAGCGTGCTGTGTGGTGTTACAGGTAGAGAATACAGCATGCTGTGTGGTGTTACTGGTAGAGAATACAGCGTGCTGTGTGGTGTTACAGGTAACGAATACAGTGTGCTGTGTGATGTTACAGGTAGAGAATACAGCGTGCTGCGTGATGTTACAAGTAGAGAATACAGCGTGCTGCGTGATGTTACAGGTAGAGAGTACAGCACTGTGTGGTGTTACAGGTAGAGAATACAGCGTGCTGTGTGGGGTGTTACAGGTAGAGAATACAGTGTGCTGCGTGATGTTACAGGTAGAGAATACAGCGTGCTGTGTGGTGTTACAGGTAGAGAATACAGTATGCTGTGTGGGGTTACAGGTAGAGAATACAGTGTGCTGCGTGATGTTACAGGTAGAGAATACAGCGTGCTCCGTGATGTTACAGGTAGAGAATACAGCGTGCTGCGTGATGTTACAGGTAGAGAATACAGCGTGCTGCGTGATGTTACAGGTAGAGAATACAGCGTGCTGCGTGATGTTACAGGTAGAGAATACAGTGTGCTGTGTGTTACAGGTAGAGAGTACAGCACTGTGTGGTGTTACAGGTAGAGAATACAGTGTGCTGCGTGATGTTACAGGTAGAGAATACAGCGTGCTCCGTGATGTTACAGGTAGAGAATACAGCGTGCTGCGTGATGTTACAGGTAGAGAATACAGCGTGCTGCGTGATGTTACAGGTAGAGAATACAGTGTGCTGTGTGTTACAGGTAGAGAATACAGCGTGCTGTATGGGGTTACAGGTAGAGAATACAGCGTGCTGTGTGATGTTACAGGGAGAGAATACAGCGTGCTGTGTGGTGTTACAGGTAGAGAATACAGTGTGTTGTGTGGTGGTACAGGTAGAGAATACAGCGTGCTGTGTGGTGTTACAGGTAGAGAATACAGCGTGCTGTGTGGGGTGTTACAGGTAGAGAATACAGCGTGCTGTGCGGTGTTACAGGTAGTAACTGGTGTTACAGGTAGAGAATACAGCATGCTGTGTGGTGTTACAGGTAGAGAATACAGTGTGTTGTGTGGTGGTACAGGTAGAGAATACAGCGTGCTGTGTGGTGTTACAGGTAGAGAATACAGCGTGCTGTGTGGGGTGTTACAGGTAGAGAATACAGCGTGCTGTGCGGTGTTACAGGTAGAGAATACAGCGTGCTGTGTGGTGTTACAGGTAGTAACTGGTGTTACAGGTAGAGAATACAGCATGCTGTGTGGTGTTACTGGTAGAGAATACAGTGTGCTGTGTGGTGTTACAGGTAGAGAATACAGTGTGCTGTGTGATGTTACAGGTAGAGAATACAGCATGCTGTGTGGTGTTACAGGTAGAGAATACAGCGTGCTGTGTGGGGTTACAGGTAGAGAATACAGCGTGCTGTGTGGTGTTACAGGTAGAGAATACAGCGTGCTGTGTGGTGTTACAGGTAGAGAATACAGCGTGCTGTGTGGTGTTACAGGTAGAGAATACAGTGTGCTGTGTGATGTTACAGGTAGAGAATACAGCGTGCTGCGTGATGTTACAAGTAGAGAATACAGCGTGCTGCGTGATGTTAAAGGTAGAGCGTACAGCACTGTGTGGTGTTACAGTTAGAGAGTACAGCACTGTGTGGTGTTACAGGTAGAGAATACAGGGTGCTGCGTGATGTTACAGGTAGAGAATACAACGTGCTGCGTGATGTTACAGGTAGAGAGTACAGCACTGTGTGGTGTTACAGGTAGGCAATACAGTGTGCTGTGTGTTGTTACAGGTAGAGAATACAGCGTGCTGCGTGATGTTACAGGTAGAGAATACAGCTGCTGCATGATGTTACAGGTAGAGAGTACAGCACTGTGTGGTGTTACAGGTAGAGAATACAGCGTGCTGTGTGGTGTTACAGGTAGAGAATATAGTGTGCTGTGTGATGTTACAGGTAGAGAATGCTGCGTGATGTTACAGGTAGAGAATACAGCGTGCTGCGTGATGTTACAGGTAGAGAGTACAGCACTGTGTGGTGTTACAGGTAGAGAATACAGCGTGCTGTGTGGGGTGTTACAGGTAGAGAATACAGTGTGCTGTGTGGTGGTACAGGTAGTAACTGTGTGCTGTGTGGTGTTACAGGTAGAGAATACAGCGTGCTGTGTGGTGTTACAGGTAGAGAATACAGTTTGCTGGGTGGTGTTACAGGTAGAGAATACAGCATGCTGTGTGGTGTTACAGGTAGAGAATACAGTGTGCTGTGTCGCGTTACAGGTAGAGAATACAGTGTGCTGTGTGGTGTTACAGGTAGAGAATACAGCGTGCTCTGTGGTGTTACAGGTAGAGAATACAGTGTGCTGTGTGGTGTTATAGGTAGAGAATACAGTGTGCTGTGTGGTGTTACAGGTAGAGAATACAGCGTGCTGTGTGGGTGGGACCACAATGAAATGATAAAGTACTGCAAATAATTCAGTAACCCAATGAAACTGCAATGTGTGAACACAGCCTAGATGTTCTGCAACAGCTTTGGGCTGGGAATGGGCAGGGTGGAGGACTGTGATGAACAGCTGAGGTAAAGCATTGCATTCTGGAACCTGTAGTACAGAATACAACTGCTCAACCAGGAAGTACAGACACACAGTACAGAACAAAACCCCCCAAAACAAATGGATTCTTGGTAGTTTCAAAACTAGGTTAGATAAGTAAGTAATGTTATTTGCTTCTGCAGAAGTTTCATCCCCCCCCTCCCCTCTGACTGGAGTTCCCCTTTAATATAGCCAGAAAAACAGACACTTGGCTCTTTTATAAAGGTATGGTCTAAAGAATCAACCTTTACATCAGCTACTGTATATTTATAGACATATGTCCTGGGATGTGACCTTATAGTTCAGTTACATTTCATCCAATTGAGCTTTATCTTTAAGGTATAGCTTCAAACCAGAATTATCAATAGTATATTATGCATGAATACACCAAATCGGTGTGGTGTGAAAGTATCAAAGATGAACAAAGACCCTCTGTAGACCGTGAAAATGACTCCTCTAGTTAGCTGGTACATAGAGAAGTGAAATTATAGTATGTATACTTGTGCAGCTACAGTTAAGTGCCGTTTTGTGAAACTTCATAGGCTGTATCCGTGCTTTATAGGCAGCTTTAGGACTGCATCCATCTTCCTCCAGGAGTCAAATGCCAAGGATTCTGCGTTTTGTTCATCTCTAATATTTTGCTTGCAGGCAAAGTTTATGGAAATCATAAGTTCACCCTGCAGTGATGATATATATTGACAGTAGGGCATGTAAATAGAAGCATGAAATGGCTATATCCTCATTATAAACAATTTATTGAAACAAATGCCAATCATAGTGGTGGGTATACCCCAACAAACAATGTCACTGTCTCAACTTATGTGCATTAATTACAGCTTGACAAGAATGTCTCATGTTGTTCACAAGTCACTTATTGTCTGCTGAGGCATGCCGTCTCGCCCTTTTTAAAAGGGTAGCCCAGAGGTCACTAAAGGGGTTATCCAGCAAAAATCTTTTTCTTTCAAATCAACTGGTGTCAGAAAGTTATATAGATTTGTAATTTACTTCTATTAAAAAATCTCAAGTCTTGCTGGACTTATTAGCTGCTATATGTCCTGCCGGAAGTGTTGGTTTATTTTCAGACACAGTGCTCTCTGCTGACATCTCTGGCTGACACAGGAACGCTCTAGAGCAGGAGAGGTTTTCTATGGGGATTCATAGAAAGCTAAGACCGAGTTCCAGCGAAAAAGATTTTCACTGGATAACCACTTTAAGGTTCTGAGGTACAGTGTTACAAGCCTCTTCATGGCTACTCTGCAGATCCCATAGGTTTTCTATGGCATTTAGCTGGAGAAAGTGCAGGCCTCTCAATTTTAGTTCCCCCAGACTCCAGCATCAGTTCCCTAATAATATGACTTCTATGAGCATTGTCATCCATGAAGATGAAATTAGGCCTGTGTTTTTTATGCAGCGGCATGATAAATGGATTCTGGATAAATGATTCTATGCAAGTAGTATGGGCTTGTCACTGTGCCATTCACATAGTGTAGGGCAGTTCTGTATTGACAAGACACACCTGCCCACACTGTAACACCTGCACCAAAGGCAATAGTGGCTGATGCATAGTACTCTCCTTGACGTCTCCAACATTGTTAGCTACTCAGCGTGAATCAACTTTCATGAATCACCAGCACTAAGGTCCACTGGTTGCTTGTTCAGCATAGAGGCTCTTGCATACGGAGTAAAAGAGGCTGAATTTACGAGCAGATTCTGTTTTTTCATTCTGCCTGTCCTATTGCTTCAATGTTCACTCTTTGAGCGGAGAGCAGAGGCGCACGAGAAATCCTATTGAAAAAATAGGACAGGCAGAAATTTGAACCGACTCTGTTCATAAATTCAGCCTTTTCCTATCGTCCTACGACAGCACAGAACACTATAGGGTTAACTTGGATATCCCTACTACAAGGCAGAAGAAACAAAATAATGACTTAATTAAAACAATTAATACTGGGTTTACACGGAACGATAATTCGCCCAAGCGAATGATTAACGATTTTGAAGCAGCAATTTGGTTTTTAGAACGATCAGCGTTTAGACGGAGAAAAATCGTTATTGTGATTGTTTTTAAGATCGTTTAAGCCCATCTTTCACATAGGGTGAATCTTTGAAAGACTGTTTACACGAAGCGATCTGCGAATATTTAGCGGACGACGATTTGAGAACATGTTGAAAGATCAAAATGAACGAATTTTCGCTCATAGCTTGATCGTATGCTGTGTTTACACGGAACAATTATCGCTCAAATGCGATCGTTATAGCGAAAATTCGAACGATAATTGTTCCGTGTAAACCCAGCATTAGTGAGCTTCATAAAATACCTATAGAGACAAGGAGACACTGTGTTTTTGTTTCTTCTGCTGGCAGAAATCCAGTTCGGAGCTCCCAAGCTCTGGAAGATTTATCTACCTATGCCGCGTGCGTTTTTTTAGGGCTCTGAAAGCTTGCATGTTACCCCTGTGCTCCTGATTTGCGGTTGTAGCAGCCAGTACTAGATTTACACTGGTGTGCAGGGAGGCCCCAATAGCTCTGTTTGTAGGGCTCTGCTTTCATCTATTGTGTGCACCACTAGTGAGAGCAGCTAGCTCCTAGTGCCCGGTGCTGGTGTGCCGCAATCCCCTCTCTGTTTTTCGGTTACCTGTTTCTCTGGTGAAGCTACACGGGGACTCCAGTGGGTGTCGCATTGCCGAGAACATCACTTATGGTCGCGGTAAGTGACGTGGTGCCAGCAGCGTACGCTTTTGGCGGGCTGAGAGATGTGTTTCCGGGGTGACTCAGTAAGCACTTCTGGGAGCATGGGAGGCGGATCGGCCGGGGACCGGACGGCAATTGGTGTGCGCTTCAGGCGCATGCGTGGTAGGTGCCGCTGCACTGCGCCGGTCTGTGATTTTCCCAGGCTTGTGTGTATTTAAAGTGCGCTTGGGGCAGTCTAGGTTAAGCACTCTGTCGGGCAGCACATACTGTTGGGCTTAAGGTACAATGTCTCTATCCCAGGGGATTGATATAGGAATGGCTAGTCTTTTATTCATACTCCTGCCTCTATCCTATTTTTGTCTCTTCAGATGGCTAGTGGACATTCTCCAGGAAAAAAGAGGTCTTAAACCAGGCACAGGTTGTGCTCTGATTGTGAACAGCCCTTACCAGATGACTTACAATCTGATACATGCTATGCCTGTGCTCCCCCTAGTGGTGGTCCAGGTTTTCAACATAAGGCATAAGAATTTCTATCCTGGTTCAAAATGAAAATGAACAGTATTTTTGAGGAAGCTGGTCCTAGTAAGCCCTCAAAAAGGAGGAGATCTGAAATTCAGAGCTCCTCCCACCCTCAATCTGAACCAGAGGACCATCACCTGTCTGAAGGCGAGTTATCTTCTTCAGACTCGGACAAAGGAGTACCAGAAGACTATTATATGTTTAAAAAAGAATCTGCAAGATGACGGTGGACACCTTGGAACAACACAGATTCATAATCAACCGTCTGAAGTCCAACATGGTTTTATCCAAAGTCTGCAAATTCTTGGGATTTGTAGTGGATACAGCAGCGATAAGGCTCTATCTCACCGAGAGACGAAGCTGACATCCAGCATCGAAGATCTCCTATCCAGTGGCCAGGTGTCAGTGAGGAGAGCAATGGGTGTCTTAGGGCTGATGGCTGCCTCGCTGGAAGCTGTGCCTTGGGCCAGGGCCCACATCTGTCCACTCCAGTTGAATATTCTCTCCCAGTGGAACCGACGATCCTATGACACTGCTCAGCTCCACCAGGAGAGACCTGACATGGTGGCTGAGAACAGACAAGGTGCGTATCGGGAGAGATCTGTCCAGTGCTCCCCAACTGCTGTTAACCACCGATGCGTCCAAGTCAGGCTGGGGTGCGCATGTGGGGGACCAATGGGTCCAGAGCAAGTGGTCATCCATGTAGGGTCTGAGCTCATCGAATCTGCAAGAGTTGAAGGCAGTTCGTCTGGCTCTGAGTCACTTTGGGCATGTGGTGTACCATCGCAGAGTCCTCGTCCAGTCAGACAACCATGCCACAGTATTCTATGTCAACAAACAGGGAGGCACCAGGTCTGGTCCCCTGATAAAAGAATGCAGTATGTTGATGTCATGGGCAGAGGCCAATCTTCAGGATCTGAAGGCAGTCCTCGTTCCAGGGAGCTTGAACATCAACATCTTCCAGGAAACCAGCTACTACCAAAGTATATAGCAGGATCGCCAAGGTATTTTCCTCTTGGTGTAAAGATCATGGCATATCCTTGCTGGTCTTGTCAGAAGTTCTCAAGTTCCTTCAGGAAGGCTATGCTAAAGGACTCAAATACAATACTTTGAATCTCTGCCATCAATTACCTTTTTGAGGGCAAATTCTCCAACCAGCCATTATCAAGAAGGTTTTTTTTTTAGGGCTATTAAAAAATCTATGCCCTCCTGTAAAAAATATGGTTTCCTCATGGGACTTACCTCTGGTTTTGAATACCCTGACCACGTCTCCATTTGAGCCATTAGAACAGACTTCTATAAAGTTCGCCTCATGGAAGACTCTCTTTCTCGTGACTATTGTTTCTGCAAATAGGGTAGGAGAGCTTCAAGCCCGCTCTTGCAGGGAACCTTATCCTTCTATCTAATCAGGAAGGCCTAATACTCCGAACCAGACCAGGTTTCCTTCCCAAAATCTCCACTCCAGATAACAGCCAGGAGTTTCTGCTTCCCACGCTTTGTGAACATCCTCTAGGAGAGGAAGAAGAAAAGCTACATCGATTGGATGTTAAGAGAGCTATACTTTCTTACCTAGATCCCACAGAATCCTTCAGGCGTTCCGATGCTCTGTTTATCCAGTTTTAGGGTCCTAATCGTGGCAAGGCAGCCTCAAAAGCTTCCTTATCCAGATGGATAAAAGATACCATCTCCGAGTGTTAAAAGATTCATGGCCTCTCGGCACCATCAGGAATCAGAGCTCATTCAACTCGTTCCATCTCCACGTCCTGGGCAGAACTCGCACAAGTGTCCTTGGATCAAATATGTAGATCGGCAACTTGGTCATCTCCGTCTACTTTTCTGAAGCACTATCAACTCAATGTCATCTCCAACAGTAGGGTGGCCTTCGGCAGAAGAGTGCTTCAAGTAGCGTCTGCTAGTTAGCCTGCTCTCCCTTGTCTGTTATTGCTTTGCTTTCCCTATTGGGTTCTGTGCTGCCGTAGGACGATATGAAAAGTCCAAATTTACTCACCGAAATTTCTTCTTTTCATGAGTCCGTAGGCAGCACAGCATCCCCCCCTAATAAATGTTTATTGCTGCAAGCTAACACAGTGTCTCCTTGTCTCTATAGGTATTTTATGGAGCTCACTTAATTGTTTAAATTAGGTAATTAATTGTGTTGCCCTATGCCATGTGTCACTACAGTAGCGGGAATATTTGAATAGTTTTGGAGCTCATGATACATGATGCAGGTAGTTCCCAATGCCAGCCTGCAGCTTCTGTAATCTATGGACCGTGTGCATTCGGCTTAAAGCCTTCTTCCTTCCCTGCACTGCACTATATGCAAGTACCATATTAGGCATTGTACGCAACAACTTTTTGCCCTTTTGCTTGCAGCTGTACTTGGATAACAAAAAAAAAAAGCTTAAACAGATGTATACTATGCAAATAAGCTCACCTCCAAAAAAGAATGTTGTGCCCATAGGGTATTGAGATATTTTGGTCATCTCTAGCTTTGGGATTCTAATACCACCGGTAGTTAGAAAGCAACATATGCAAATTATCGTAAGCTTGGTTCTATGTTAAGGCAAAATAATTGAATAAAAAGCACTGCATTGGACAGAACAAACTATGGAACTAGCACATTTTTTTCCCTTCGGAGTACCCCTTTAATTAAGTTATCTTTCATTTTGCAATGTTTACTGCAGTTAGTTTACTTTATAAAATACTTAGAAAATCCCCTTTAATTTTCTGTCATGTGCTAAGGAACTTTCCCAGCACTCTTCCTCTACAGTAGATTGGGGAAAGTTGCCAGAGCTGGAGCAATTTAACCCTCAAACACAACTTTTGGTTATTATTGTAGTCACTGCTCTCAGCTGCTCTCTGAACCTTTTTTAAGGACCCCCGACTGCAACAAAATCAACTTTCTTTAGTGAGTCTTATGTCCCAAGCTAAACTTTGCTATAAAAGCTGTGCCACTCTGCTACTGCCAGGCTGGCAGTGACATCTCCCAAAGAACAAAATGATTGGACAGTTCAAATCCAACATGCCTGATCCCTCTTTCTTAATATGTCAGGAGAAAGTTGGGAGAGTTAGAGAGGCGGCTGTTCTTGCTGTAATTGGCAGATTTGGATAACATATCCTACTGTATGGCCAGCTTGAAGAGAACCAGCCCCCAGTACCTTATAGTTCTGGCGAACACCGTTCAGATATTGCCTTAAGTTACTAAATCTGATGACAATTTATTTTTTTTTTTTACCAGATACATTTGCAAATCTAAAGTGTCTCCCTTACAGGCTTGAGTGATGTTCCTGAGCGCAGAGAACATTACCACAAATCAGTCTAAATCTTGTTAGTGCTCTGTTAGTTTGATTTACTCTGAATAGTAAATTGAACCTGTTACATTGTACAATGGACCTCATGTATGGAAAGTCAGACTCACCACTGCAGTACAAACAAAATTTTATTGCAATTTATTTAAGAATAACCTGAATCCAGGGCAGATATTGTCAATGCAGTGATTTATAATGGATGCCACAGAATGTGCACATGATAGGGTTGAACCCAGAAGCTTGATCTTCACACGATCCAGTTTTCTTGCTGATGCAGAGATATCGGATTCTTTTAAAATATTAGAAGTATTAATAGATGCAGCTCCTATCACACTGTCAGCTGTCAAAAAAAGAAAAATCCTGGTGAATAGAATTACTAAACTTATAGGGCTTATATACGCACATGGTAGAAATATTGTGCTCTCTATATAAACATCCCAGTGTGGTTTTTATTATGTAGAAATGTGTTCCTGAATGCTCTGTGATATACTTTTTTGCAAGAAATGAGTTAGACTACATGCACCAGATGTTGTTGCAGAAATTTCTGCAGCTAGCAAATAAATTGCTGCAAGTTCCATTCCGATGAATTAAATGGTTACTGTCGTTTCAAAAAACTCCTTATAAATCTATTTGTAAATCGCTTACTTTACCAAAAAAAAACTCCATACTCTAAAAATAAAATCCCTAAAGTTATGTCCAGTAGGCAGGTAGTAGGTGCCTCACTTCCCTACAACCTGCTGTCCACTGCCTGTTAAGGGAATTCCATCTCTGGCTGCAGAGAGACCAAGACGGAACACAGGAAGCATGGACGAGGCTTCACTAGTACTGTGCGAAGAAGAGGGCCTGGGCTGCGTGCATGCAACCTGAGACAGTATTCCTACCCCAGAGGGTCTACTCTGTGATAGTCAAAGCTCCCCTCTTATCTCAGACCCATCAAGTTCTGTGCATCTGTCCTTTGTGTAAACACTTGTGTTCTTACTATGTACACAGTGCTGCCTACTGAAAGTAATACTCTCACCAACCCCCTCCTTTTAGCTTATAATTATGACAGCAGTTCACTGTTTAGACCTGGGCAGCTTTTGTAACTTCTTCCTTGCTGTTACCCTGTTGCCAGGGTCTCATATTGTTTTTTTTTCTTAAAAAAAAAAAAAAAAAAAGAGCTAGGGCTTATTTTTGGGGTAGGTCTTATTTTATCTCATAAACAACAATAACATATTATGCTTGATTCCTTTGTTGTACTACGCAGAGTAGCCTTTTCTTTGAACCCCTGGGGGTGCAAATCGATTCGTAAATTATGTCTGAATCTGCAGACTCGGGAGGCAGGAGGTTGGACTCTGGACGGGTGAGCAGATTTTGCCCTGTCAAGACTGGAACTGGCGGGGCACTTATCCAGGATGGTTGGGCGCTACAGTATACCTAATCTCCGTCTCCATGACATCACTTGACATAACCTAGCACTGGAGGTGCCGAGTGTAACTAGGGCTTATTTTTAGAGTATGGCTTATATTTCACACCTACAACAAAAACCCTGCAAAATCACATCAAACTAGGGCTTATTTTTGGAGAAACAGGGTACTAATACATTGTAAAAAAAAACTTAACTATAAGCATTTCCTGGTTATACAGGTTTTCACCAACTGAATGAAAACAACATTTTAATTCTTTTACAACCCAAAGAGATCTTTAAAATGGTGGGGTGTTACAACAAAGAGCACAATAAGAAGCTGCAGAAATTATGGAGAAAAAAATCTTATGTAAGGCTGCATTCATATTCGAAGGGAGCCCCGAGCATGAAAGAAAGCAAACGTCAAACATCTTATTTGGGATATTGATTCCTTCTCTTCTGTGGGATCTGTAAATGACAGGACAGATACCCTAATCTGAATGCAGCCCCAACACTCACATAGGAAGTTCCAGTTTATATTCAGCATATAAAACTTAGTTCCTTTTACCTTGGAAAATGCTATGTCTTCTGAGGCTTGTGTAGTGAACGAGTCGGACTTCCTTAAATTTGGTAATGATCTTACAGAATCTGAAACATCTTTTGTTGGCTTTAACAGGTTATCCAAATAGTCTGCAAACATGGAGAATGGTAGAGTTTATTGGTTCAGGCTGGAGTTATATTTAAAAAAAAAAAAAAAAAAAAAAAAAAAAAGGACTTGACCGTGCCTGATCCTGCCGCATAGCACTCCTTGCTCCCTGTCTCAGTGGGCACTTACTTGTGAAAATAAGGAAAAGAAAGTGCAGTGCAGTGGGGCCAGGCTCAGTAGGGGGTTGGGGCCAGTGAGTACCCATCTTTCTTCTTTTAACCTAGCCTGAGCAAAGTAAAAGGTATTTGCCATTTGTAGAGATGGGACATTTACCTGTAGTCACCAGAGCAATCAGTGACTCACGGCGCATGCGGCTGTTCTTTCGGACCATGGGGCTGAGGCTCAGCTGCAGGTCAACTGTAGAGGTTTCTATGTGTTTCTGTTTCTCCTGAGTTGTTGCAAAGCTGAAAATGGAATTTATACAAAAACACACGTATTCAGTAACAGGACAGGACATGGATGTTCCCCTTGAACACGTCTTCTAGGTGTCTTACCTGTATGGTTTAGTTCCCACAGCTGGTACAAGTTGTCGAGATGTAAAGGACTTTTCTAAATGAGAGAAGGATGAATGTTAGAGCTCATGGCTTTACGCAATGGGTAAGACTGGTGTCTCACATGCCAGTTTAAAGTAATTTCCCCCAGCACACAAGCATCCTGGATTACATAGAGACACATACCTCTACATATTAGAGGACACATAGCTGGCTATCTGGCATAGACATGAGAAACCTGCATGTCTCTAATAACTATCTGAGAATGAGGATTCCTATTTGTGGATATATGGCAGAAGTTAGCATGTAGTATACTCTGCCAATCTCTTGACTAAAAGATGTGCATACCTCGTTTCAGAACATGATCAGATACATGGCTTTGCTCATTGTTGAAATCAAGCATGGCATGGAAAGGTGGAGGGTGCTGTTTGATAGGGGAGGAGTCTTTGGAGAATGGGGGTAAGCTGGCTCTCTGGATGACCGTTATAATAAGAGGAAGACGATTTCCAGCAGCAGGCTCACGGGACTTTACAGGAGCATGACGAGGACATACATGGCCAATGGAGAAGTCTCCTGAAGAAAAATTATTTATGCACTTATATACATTTCCATTATAACCTATACTTTGGTCACCATGTGGACCTTGTTGATACCTGGTACACAAGGGCAGCTGACTCACCAACAAAGGACGTTGGGAGTCTATTGATCAGCTGGGTCTTCATAGAGACAGAATCTGGCTTGCGGACATAGGAAAGCGTAGGTTTTTCAATGCTTTTTTCTAGTAACAAGAAAGAAATGAACATGTTTACTATCTGAAGAGGCTTTCAGGAGTCATCAGTCTCTGTTTCCTCTTACCAGTCACTTGCACTGTAGATGTCTGCACCACATCAGATTGCGACAAGGAGCTGTCAATGGACTTTGTCTGACAAACCGAAATAACACATGAAAAACTTAAACTTTAAACATTGAATATTCATAAAAATATACATAAAATGTACCTAGGGACAAAATTCATTTTGCACATCATGTAACCATTATAATCACTGCAGTACAGGCCCCAAAAGCCGTTTTTCAGGAACAGCTTTTGGCTTTAAAGCGACTCTGTACCCACAATCGGCCCACCCCAAACCCCTTGTACCTTCGGATAGCTGCTTTTAATCCAAAATTTGTCCTGGGGTCCGTTCGGCAGGTGATGCAGTTATTGTCCTAAAAAACTACTTTTAAACTTGCAGCCCTGAGCCAAATAGCCGTGGCCTAGAGTGTGTGTGCATTATGCTGGCACAACCTCTCTGTCCTTCCTCCCCGCCCTGCTCTACATTAGGAATGCGCCAGGCAGTTATTTTCCTATTCATCAGCTCTGTGAATGCTGCACATGGGCTGGATTGTTAACACACCTGAGCAGTGTTCACTGCAGAGGAATAGGAAAAATCCTGCCAGTGGCATTCCTAATGATAAAGAGTGTGGGGAGGAGGGACGGTTGGGTGGTGCAAAGTTAGGGCACAGATACTCTAGGCCACGCCATTTTGGAACAGGGCTCCAAGTTTAAAAGTTGTTTTTTTTAGGACAATAACTGCATCACCTGCCGAACGGACCCCAGGACAGATCTTGGATTAAAAGCAGCTATCTGAAGGTACAAGCAGTTTGGGGTGGGCAGATTGTGGGTACAGAGTAAATTTTTAAGCCGGTTGCACAGATGAGGGTCAGTCAGGCATCAGGCTCCTGCATTGTGCCGGACTGGCCCACACCTTTTTTGATGAAGCCACCTAAGGAACTGCACAAGAAGAGCCACATTCTGATTTTGCTATGGGGCTTTTCCTTTCTCAGTATACATCAATGCCTGAGCTCAAAATGTGCTAAAGGTCTGTTTGGTCTGCTTAACTCATGTGATTGGGGCTAAAGGCCGTATTACAAGGCACCATATAAGGGGGAAGCGAGCGCCAACCTGTCAGGTCAGCACTCGCTTACCCCTCGTTCTCCACTCGCTGTCTGTGCTATTACATGCACAGACAGCGAGTGGGGAACAGTGGAAGGGGCTGTCCAGATGATCCTTAGATTGTTGTGCTGCTCACTGAAGTCAGTGGCTGTCTTATGTTGCCACTCCTGTTACTGCACTATTCGAAATTTTTTAACATGTTGAAAGGCCACGATTGTGTTCTTTGAAAGGATTATCAAACCGGAGAATGTAGACCCTTTTTTCTAAACCTTGTCACTTACCTTTAGTTTCCTTTTGTCTACATCAGCTTTACCAGAACCTTTTGAGTGTGTGGATTTGGCGGTTTGATTAGATGCCTCAGAAATGTCCTATGAGGATGTAATAATAAATTGCATAAAACAAGGTTTTCTTAGAGTGTCACTGTTGTTATAAGAGACTAAACACATGTAGCTCCGGACAGTACAGAGAGTCACGGCTCAATGTGTCCATCAATCACAGGACTGCCTTCTCTGTGAGTGCTCAGATGACCTGGGACTGGACTTCCTGTGTTTAGACTCTTAAAAAAAAGAGACTAAACACAAGATGTGCCTTGTTTTCCAACTAAAAAATTTTTTATTTAAGTTGCAAACTTGCTGTATTACATATACTGTTGATTTAGATTTTGAAAGTTATAACCACTGACACTTCATAACCAATCACACTTTAAAGGATCATCTTTACAACTTTTTGGCATGTCATAAGGGTAAAAGGTTAGCTCTGTCCCCCCTTCATTTCAAATCAGCTGAACTAACAGTTAAAGGGGTATTCTCATCACAACTGATATAGGTATATTTGTAGGGCTCATCAAGTTAAATATTTGTGCAATTAAATTCATTAAGTAAACTTGCCTCCTTCCCCTCTTGATTGACAGTCAGGGTTTGGCTACCAAAACCAAACCCTGACATTAAAAGGGGTTGTCCAACGAAAATATATTTTTTTTTTTTTCAAATCAACTGGTGTCAGAAAGTTATATAGATTTGTAATTTACTTCTATTAAAAAAATCTCAAGTTTTCCCATACTTATTAGCTGCTGTTTGTCATGCAGGAAATGTTGTTTTTTTTCAGTCTGACACAGTGCTCTCTGCTGAAATTTTTGGCCAAGACAGGAACTGTACAGAGCAGCAGAGGGTTTTAATGGGGATACATAGAAAACCAAGACAAAGTTCCTGTCTCGGCCAAAGATGTCAGCAGAGAGCACTGTGTCAGACTGAAAATAAAACAACATTTTCTGCATGACATACAGCAGCTAATAAGTATGGGAAACACTTGAGAATTTTTAACCCCTAGACGACCAAGGACGTACCGGTACGCCCTGGAAGTCTGTCCCCAGACGACCCTCCGCGTACCAGTACGTCATTTCCTATGAAGCACGCTCCAGAGCGGAGCACGCTTCATAGGAGGTGGGGGCCGGCTGCAGTGAGCAGCCCGGCCCTCACCGTTAATGACAGGCAGCAGCGAACGAGCTGCAGTGTGTCATTAACCCCTTAAACGATGTGACCGCGGCACAGCCGCAGCGTTTAAGTGTAAGTGACAGGGGCAGTCCCCTATCACTTACGGATCGGGTCCCAATCGTTTTAACGGACCACCGGAGGTCTCTCACCTTCCTTCGTGCACAGGGCACAGGGCTGACAGTTTAAAAGTTGTTTTTTATGACAATAACTGCATCACTTGCCAAACGGACCCCAGGACAGATCTTGGATTAAAATCAGCTATCTGAAGGTACAAGCGGTTTGGGGGGGTCAGATTGTAGGTACAGAGTCACTTTAAAACTTTGCTGCCTTTTTGGCATATAATGGGAAGTTCATTCATGACCTAGAGCTTCAATTTTAAGAAGGGGGGGAATCCAAACAATCGCCCTATAAGTTCATTAGCAGAATACAGGCTGCAGTTATTTTTTTCTTACCGTATTGTCATGTGACTTTGACTTTTGTTTAGAACTGCGTTTCTGATACATGTGATTCCTCTCCTTACGCGACCGCAATCGTTTTTTCTTCTGACAAAACTAAAAAATAGAATATGAAAGTCAATACATGTCATGCTATGACATGTCTCTGGTCAGCAGGCACCCAGTCATGATAATTCAACAGTGTTATCTCGCTATAAATTTCCAATTTCCAGGCTACATATACTGTTCGCATAATGCAGATACCATTCTTAGCATATATGCAGTCACTAAAGACTGCAGACGGTGGAAAGGAAGTCTTATGCAATGCTTGATAGCACTGGCGGAACCACCGCCGTAGCAGCCGTAGCGTCTGCTACGGGGCCCCGCCGCATCAGGGGGCCCGTGACGCATCAGGGGGCCCTGGAGCTTACATATCCTGCAGCACCCGGCGGCTGAGCATGCCTCCCGGGTGCTGTAGCCGGGGGCCGGTCCCGTGCTCCTCCCGACCCGGAGACTCCTTTCCCCAACCATAAGGAAAAGGAGTCACTGGGCCAGGAGGAGCACGGGACCGGTCCACAGCGCTCCTGTCACCCCCTGTCTGATGTGCGGCTGCCGTCTGATGCCGCGTCCTAGCCCCGGCAGCGCTTGTATCATAGAGTTCTGTGTGGGCTTGTGCTGCGGCCGCGACTTCCGGCACAGAGACGTGTGCCGGAAGTCGCGGCCACAGGCCCACACAGAACTCTATGATACGCGCGCTGCCGGGGCTAGGACGCGGCATCAGAGAGCAGCCGCGCATCAGACGGGGTGACAGGAAAAAGGCTAGATGGGGGAGCGTGTTGTTAGGTGAGTTTTTTTCTTTTTTTTAAACTTGCTTTCCTCGGACGGGGGGGGGGGGGGGGGGGGGGGAGAAGGGGGCATCTATAAGGAAGGGAGGGGGGGAGAAGGGGGCATCTATAAGGAAGGGGGGGAGAGGGGGGCATCTATAAGGAAGGGGGCGGAGAAGAGAAGGGGGCATCTATAAGGAATGGGGGGAGAAGAGAAGGGGGCATCTATAAGGAAGGGGGGGGAGGGGGACATCTATAAGGAAGGGGGGGAGAGGGGGGCATCTATAAGGAAGGGGGGGAGAGGGGGGCATCTATAAGGGAGGGGGGAGAGGGGGGCATCAGGGACCATCTATAAGGAAGGGGGGCGGGGAGAAGGGGGCATCTATAAGGAAGGGGGCGGAGAAGAGAAGGGGGCTTCTATAAGGAATGGGGGGAGAAGAGAAGGGGGCATCTAGAAGAGAAGGGGGCATCTATAAGGAAGGGGGGGGAGGGGGACATCTATAAGGAAGGGGGGGAGAGGGGGGCATCTATAAGGGAGGGGGGGAGAGAGGGACCATCGATAAGGAAGGGGGGGGAGGGGGACATCTATAAGGAAGGGGGGGGAGGGGGACATCTATAAGGAAGGGGGGGGCATCTATAAGGGGGGGGACAACATAGGGGGAGAGGGGGATATAAACGTACAACATTGGGGGAGAGGGGAACATCTATAAGGGGACAATAAAGGGGGAAAGGGGGCCATCTATAGGGGGGGCAACATAGGGGACCATCTATAAGGAGACAACATGGGGGGGCATCTATAAGGGGGACAGCGGGGGGGGGGGCAACATAAGGAAGCCATCTATAAGGAGGGGCGACAGAGAGGAGGGCCATATACTAAAATGGGATCACATAGAGTCAGCCTACCCACTAAGTGTGGGTGTAAAGGGGCCAATACAGATGTGCAGTTGGTAGAGATGAGGATGGTGACAGAGTGTGGAGCCTAATATGTCTGTCTGGCAGATTCTGTGGATTCGTGGCCCGGAGAAGTTCTCATAACGGCCCTGGGCATATGGAAAAGAAAATGAAAAGGGAAGAACTCCGATCAGAGAAGACGTCTCCTGTAAGTCACCTGATGTAACTGTACTGTAATTTATATGGTGTACAGAACCTGTGTAGAGCTGAGTGTGTTGATGGCATAGTGGTCGATCGAGAGGGGGTGGGGGGCCCCAATCAAAAGTTTGCTATGGGGCCCAGCCATTTCTAGTTACGCCCCTGCTTGATAGGAAAAGTATGCAAAATTGCTTAAAATGTCTCTAATGTAAAAATTAGTGGCTACTCTGTAAGGGGGTGGGTTCACATTGAGGAATCCACGCTGAGAAGTTCTGGTGGATTCTCTTGCTCATCCCCGTGCCATAGACTCAATTTTATGCACAGGCGGATTCCTCCAAAAGAATTGACAGGTTGACAATTCGGCGGAATCCGCCTGCCCATAGAATTGAGTCATTGGGACCGGCAGAGATATGCGCAGCCGCAAGCGGGGACGAGCGGCGGAATTCGCCGGAACTTCTCAGTGCGGATTCCTCAATGTGAACACTTTTTGGCCCTTAAATAACCTGAAACATCATCATGCATATCAGCCAAACTAGCAGCACTATCCTGTAGACAGCTCTGCTTTAGAGTTTTAGTTCTTCAACAGTACACAGAAGGTATTGTTTTTAAGGCTCTATATATAATACTCATGATGAGGAGAAAAACCTGTAAAACAGTGCTGCTAATGTGGCTGATATCCTTACGGCCCTATTACACAGGACGATTATCGTTGTATTGTTCAAATTTAAATAATAATTTTAATATTTAAATGCAGGAAACAATCAAACGACCAACTAGAAATCGTTCATGTGTCATCGATCATCGTTAGGCCTTCGCTAATCGCTAGTCCACATCGTTCGCTCCAGGGGTATAACTACCACTGTAGCAGCCATAGTGGCTGCTATGGGGCCCACAACATCAGAAAGCCCCAGTGCCCGCTCCTGCAATACGCTGAGCCCCCTAAGATGTCATCATTCAGAACATCAGGTTGCCAAGTGGGTTCTGCAAATGTCCCTTTAACTGCAAATGCAGTTATGAATAGACTTGACAGCTTAGTGGTCAGTCGGGAAGAGGGGGCCCCCGATCAAAAGTTTGCTATGGGGCCCAGCCATTTCTAGTTACGACCCTGGTTCGCTTTTTTGTTGGGATCAGAAAGAGTAAACAATCGTAGTAAAGATCGTAACTAACGACTGTCGCTCTGTGTAATATGGTGAACGACATCAAGTAGCTCTCGTTTGCGATCAGTAAAAATCACTTAGTCTAGGACCCTTAGTACAGTTTCAATGGCAGCTACCCCTACAAAAGAACAAAATATATAAATACACAGAGTTGCACTTTTTCTCTAGGGATTTATTATATGGAGTGATTATTGGCTGCACAGGCCAACATCACCTGTCTAATAGAGCCAGCGATAAGCTGATCAAAAAGCATACATATGTTCGCCGGCTGACTGATTTTTTTTTATTAATGCAAAACAACGCACTGTCCATCTGCTATTCATACACGGTCTAATAAGCGATGCAGAACTGACAAATGACGGCAGCAAAGGGGCGGACAAATGATCCAGCAATTTTTCATGTGGCTTAGTATAGGCTCAGTGAATAAGTGACAATATCTAAGATAGACGGCCATTTACAGTGCATCAAACCACTTTAATATGCTCACCTTATTGGCTATGTGCAGTAAATGTGCAGGGAGTCCATCAGATTCTGAACTATTGGATCCACTGGTGCTGTATGTTGGGAGAGAGAAAGTATTATCAGCATAGACTCCAAGAGCCCAAATCACACAATCTTATTAATATATTCCTACTCAGCAATCTGCATATCCTCACAACAATTGTAACTAAATGTAAATGTATACTCACATATAGAACTTCTGCAAGATATAGCCTTAATATGAGAAGTTCTCTTTTTTTTAAACACATTTTATCAGATTTTTCCATTTTTTTTTTCACATAGTAAAATATTTTAACATAGCAAACAGAAGAGGTGTAATAGTGGATGCATTGAGAAATACAGAATTCTGTTTACGTAAGATATCATACAGTATTTAAGTACAGATTTATGTCATTAAGTTTCTATACGGACCTAAAGAGATCTAAAGAGATTTTTCATTCGAGTCACCACCATAGCTCTGTCCAGGATATTTTCTGTTAGCCATTATGCCATCAGGCAGAGCAAATGATACCACTGAAATGTTATGTACTATGTCTGGAATAGTTGATGTATTTGAGTGGTGTCAAATTGTAGAACGTGGAATAGTAGTACCAGTGGATGTACACATATGCCATTTTGTGATTCCAGAAGGTAGTCATGTTAGGGTATTTCCATACTCCATGCAGCTAATTTAAAGGAGAATGCAGCTAATTTAAGGGAGGGGGGGAAATGAATCCTGCATGGGGAGGGGGGGAAATTAATCACAATTACTAACTTAGGGCCCTATTACACAGGACGATTATTGTGCGAAAAATCGTTATATCGTTCGAATTTAATTGATAATTATTAGAGATGAGCAAACTGTTCGGACTTTTGGTCCGAAAACAATTTGCTCTCTCGTCATGTCTGTGATCCCACCCGCATAGTTGTGCTCCCGGGAATATGCGGCCAGGATATTCCAGGGAATCGATGTTGAATTCCCTGGAATATCCTGGCCGCTTACTCGCGGGATCGCAACTATGCGGCCGGGATCACAGGCATGACGAGAGAGCGTCAATGCCGTCGGACCAAAAGTCCGAAAGTCCGCTCATCTCTAATAATCATTCTGTGTAATTGCAGGCAACAATCGAAAAATCGTTCGTGTGTCGTTGATTTCTTATTTAGATCTGAACCTAAACTTATCATTAATCGTTCACTGTAATTCCACATTTGTTCCCTCAAGTTCCGCATTTGTTCATTAATTGTTCAGTGTAATTGCACATTGTTCTTTGTTTTCCTGGGATCAGAAGGAGTTCCTGGTTATGCACACTTGTCATCGAAAGGGTTGGGTTCTCACCTTGACTCAATGTCTGATAATGAGATGTCACTCAAGTTCACATCTGAATCAACATCTCTTCCAAGACGTTTCAACTTCTCTTTAATTGCCTCCCGCACAACAGCATGGAGCTCAGTCAAGCAGACCTTGAACTGGAAGAGGGAAGATACTCACAGGACAGATACCAGGTGGACGTAAGATAGCAAGAACAGTTCACTTATTGGAATCACAAGGACAATAAATGAATCTTCAGTTAAGATGTTGTGTTGTCTTGTAATATTACCTTAGTGGTGTCAGGATCGCAGTAGTCCAGCAGTGTGTCACAGAAGTGGTGACCCATCGCCTTAAGGTCTCCTGTTGTAAAATGAGTGTCCTTTCGGTTGCCTTTAGGGTTATTAGACAGATAAAATTATACAAGTAAGAGAAGGGCAGAAACTATGTAAAAGCCAACCAGATAAAGCAATAAACCATCTTCATCGAGAGATGCCTGTAATGTGGTAGTGTTAATTTAAAGGGTTGTTCCCATTTTACGAAGTGATGGTAAACAGCTAAAGTATGGCTTTAAGAGTGTGGTGCTTGACTTCTGAAGCTTCTTCACTGTTCCCTATAGAGAGGGGGTGCTGCTGTGCAGAGAAGGACTATGAATCGGCACTGTGACTTCTTCACTGTCAGAAACAGTCAGTGTCTTAGAGTATGCAAATTCACACTATACAGCCCTCCGGGCTTCTATGCGGCAGGTAGGTTTATATATGCATATACAATGAAGCCACCCCCTCACCTAGTGCCCAAAGGAGCAACTAATCCTGGCACAGGGAAAGATCAGTACAGGACATGTATCACCACACTGTACTGTAGAGAGGAGATACTACACAGCCAATCACAGCATGCACTCCAGTAATACTGGGGTTTTATCAGTAAAATGGCCAGTTTTATTTGTTGATCATCTAGTTATTTACATGTGCCGCAGATCCTGACTGTCTGTAGCACTGTATGTTGAGTCTGGTCTCAAGTTGCGATGGCCCAGAAACGACCATTGTATGTTGAAAATACTGTAACCTGAGGCCATTGTAAGTTGAGGGACCACTGTAATTTCTTGGCAGTACTGAAAAGCATAATTTGCAAAGCTTTTTAAGAAACTAAAACATGAGATATCTTTTTTTTTATGGTACCTTCACCAGTACCGGATCACAGCGGATTTGACGCTGCGAGTTCTGCAGTGAAATCCGCTGCAATTCCCGTTACTGTAATTTTCTATGGATTTACATACTTGCAATGGATTTTCAATTCCGCTGCAAGTATTTAAAGCCCTTTCACCTCTAACCCAGAGCCACTGGGATAATATGTTACCTTTCCGCGCTAATGCTTGCTTCTCAGGTCCCAGGCTTCCTAACATCTCGCTCAGCCATAAAGTGCGGTGGGACAGTGAACTAATTGGCTGAGCGGGATACTAGGGAGCCTGGAGCCTAAGAAGCAAGCAGGAGCGCAGCAAGGTAACGTATTAGCCAGGCAGCCCTAGGTTAAGTGGGAAAGGGCTTTACATATTCACAGTCGAATGACACCTGTCACATATGTATTTACCACAGCCAAGCCTTCCTCACACTTCTCCTAACCTATGTACATATCCAGGAAACAATACTGTTCCAGATGTAATATGCAAAAGTAAGAATGTCAATTATAAGATATTACTGTTGGGGATGATATACTAACCGAGTGTGGAGCCACAGAAAGTGGATTCCATGGTATAGCTGTTTCTGATGCCATGCCTCCACATCGCAATACGTCCCGTTCCTTCTTTGCTTTTCTGCACTTTAAACTTACAGCCTTTAAAAAGGAACTGCAGGGAATGGCAAAAAGGAAATAACACAAACTACAAGTTTAGAGAAATAAAATTTATAGCTCATTAGGTTTTGCTTTTTAAAAGTAATGTACCAGCAGTACATTTGCTTTAAGATTTTCACATGGATAGAACGGCGTTTGTGTGGGGAAACCGGTGCTGCAGTCCTTTTTTTGAACTGCAGCCTGGTTTCTGTGTACAGCGATGTTCTATTCCCAGGCACCGGACAGGTGTGAAGCACTGGAGGCAGTTCCCGGGAATAGAGCGGCACCGTACGCGGAAATCGTGCCACGGTTCAAAAAAAGGACTGCGGCAATGGGTTCCCCATGCCTACGCTGTTCTACCCATGTGAACATCTTAAAGCGAATGTACTGCGGTAACATTCGCTTAAACTTGTATGAAACCTTCTAATAAAAGAAAAATCAGAGATTCAGCCTGTTAGGACCACTGCTTAATAACAGAAGTTGTGGTCCAAGGATGATATCACTGCTTTCACTTCCATGCTCTTGCAGCATGATCATTTTCATAGAGCTGGTGCCAGCATTTATATGCTCCATGACAATGTGTCCCAGCTGTCAGAATCTGGGACTCATAATGGCTGATCTCAGATAACACGTTTTCCATAAATATTTTATTTTTGCTCTCATAGCGAATAATGTATTACCTCTGTAATACAACTAATAAAGAAAACCTGGAATTATCAGAGGTACAGTGGGGCCCTGTAAGTACCCTAATGCCACTTGTAAAATGCCTGTGAGTATGAGACCTAAGGGTATCCATATACCTCTAATCTTTTTCCAGGTTGTATCTCATTCCAGAACAGCAGCCATTTGTTTCTAGGTAATTCTTTACATCCGTCTACTTTATTTATCATAGACATGTCATGCTGCAGTTCTGATCCCCTCCTTTATTGGACTGATAGTTTACCGTCTCTTACTGACTTCTATTCTGACAGATGGTCAAGTAACAAACAGATATGTGTTTTGTATCAATCTTTCTCCCCTGGAAATAGAGGAAGTCTCTAGCACAAGAAGTTGAATTATGAAAAAGAAGTAATGGGACTGGTGCCAGAAAGTACAGTGTGACAGTACCTTGTCGGGGGCATTTTTGCTCAGCATCAAAGGAAAAACTCGCTCATGTAGTTTTGACTCTGGTTCACCCTTGTTGTTACAACCATACATGAACACGTTGTTCTTCCGACTGTGCCCATGAAAATCACAGTATAGAAGAACCTCTCTCTCCGCTAGAAGCCTTATGGGAATAAAACATCAAGAAACACCTATTAAAAGCATATCATGTTACAGCTTGTATAGAGTTAGACACAAGCAGACAAACAAGCTGACCCTCCAACGTCCTGAGAAAAGCAGATGCCTCTTACAGCAACTCTAAAAAACCTCAGAAGAGTACTGTTGAGCTCAGCATTTTGGCAAACTTCTTAGCAGTGTGCATGTGCAGTATAAATGTGATACTTAACATAAAAGTCATTCTAGTCCACACTTACCTTTTAACCATAGCTCTAGTGTGCCATATACATGGGAAGGAATCTTTCAGCATACTCCTATAGTTTCTATTTAAGTCTCTCCCAGAAAGAGAGCAGCGATAGTTTCCAACAATCACCCCATCAGGGTTCAGCATGGGGATGACTTTAAAGATAAATGTGTCCCTGAGTAGCTGAGCATCAGGGGAGTCACTCAGAATGAAGTCCAGGAAACCTTTCATCATCCACGAACCATTGGTTTCTCCAGGATGTACCCTTGCAGTTACCACCACCGCTTTCTTATTGATTGCTAATGCAGGATTTATAGAGGGGGAAGTGATGGTCAATAAGAAGACAGTGTTACCAGCTAGACTCCTACACAAGGCCCGGAGCTTGCAATACTGTGAACGTGCAGGATCACTAGTCCACCTCTGAAGATCCCTGTTCAGATCAGAATAAGTGTATGGATAGCAATGAGCAAAGTAGCAAGTGTCATTGTCATGTGGAAACTCGAAAGTCCACGTTAAGCAGTAGAGACTGACACCTTCTGAGGAACGACAACTTCTATAGTACTTTATATCTCCTCCTTCCCTTTTCCATCCTTCACCCCGAAGTGCAGCATCATGCTCAGAAAACATCAAGGGTTTCATTCCTGCATTGTAAAGACTGTTTCTTTTTATCAGATTAGTGATGGTGAATCGATAAGGAATGCTTCTTCTGGTGTTCTTCACTTGGAAGTAGAACCACTGAGTGTGCTTGCTGGTGTAAAGGTCAGTACGTAGTGTCAGTTCATACTCATATGCCCCCCTACAAGAACAAAATAAGAAATGTAGGTAATATAAAAGTGGGTAAAACCACATGGCCAAACTAAAAACTGTTTGGAACACTGTATGACCTATAAAAGAACTGGTTTCCACTGGAACTCTGACAGTGTCCTGTAAACTGTGAGGTGCAGCCACAGTGGATCAAACTTGTTTTTCCAGCACATCCCACACATGCTGAATCAGAGTAAGATCTGGTGAATTTGGAGGCCAAGTCAACACTATAAACTATCTGTCATGTTCCTATGACATTTTTTGCAGTATGGCAGGAGCACTATCCTGCTGAAAGAGACCACTGATGTTAGGGAATACTACTGCTATATACTATGTTTGCGTATGTGCCCAATATAGGCCCTTTTAACATAGGAAAGAGATCAGCATGGACACCCTGACCTGTCTGGATCTAAGCAACTCCAAAGGCAGCAAGCTGTGATGCCCTTTGTGTTCTGACTCCTTTCTACCATAGCCACCTGTAACTTTCTCAGCAGTTTCTTCTACAATGTCTCTTTTATGAGATTGGACCATAGGCTAGCAATCACTCCACAGGCACATCAATGGACCTCAGTGCCCATGGCCTATCGTTGGATCACCAGATGTCCTTCCTTGGACCACTTTAGGTTAGTACTAACAACAGCATAATGGGAAAACCCAAAAACACCACTTATTTTGGAGATGCTCTGACCCAGTCGTCTATCCATCACAATTGTCCCTATATCAGAGACACTTAGGTGCTCACACCTGCCATTCTTTCCTGCCTTCAACAAGTCAACTTCAATAACTATCTGTTTATTTGTTGCCTAATATATCCCACTGCTTGAGGGGCTTTATTGTCACAATATAATGTTATTCATTTAATTTTTCAGTGTTTTTTATGATGAGTGTATATTCCACATATGAAAGCAGTCAGTGAAGCAGGCTGCTTTACAAATGTCTGAATAGTGTTGGATTAGATGCAATTTTCCCACTTTGTAGCCTTCCAAAATGTCTCGATGTAAGATATCCATTTCACTAATGGGCACATTTTATATCTGCCAAACATTTTGTTTCCTTTTAGTATTTCATACTGTTAATTTTTAATATGATGTTGTAATATTTATTATTTGAGTCCATAATGTCACTCACACTTTGACAGCTTTTTGGAGATTACCGCTTTCAAATCGGGATTCAAACTGCAAGTCGTTGTTGTTCTTCCCATCTATATTTTTGGGCACATTGGTGGCACAGCGGCGTCCCCCAGCACGAGAACCAGTAAAGTAAGAGCCCTTGTAAGCTGCAAGTAGAATATATACATTCATTAACATCCATTTACTATGTCTTATCATATAAACACACACATGTATAGTCACAATATTGTACACCATTATTGTGGGCAGTAAACATGTGTGCATTGTAAATGTTTTGTAGTTGTGCTCTGGAATCCCAGTGACCAACTGCGATCTGTGGGGGAATCTAAAAGAAAGCGCTCAGTTACACATCACCATGACAGGCGATATTCAGTATTACACAGTTTAAATTCATTCAAATCAGTAGACTCAACATAATGCATGGAGTCCTACAGAGAAAGAAACATTCGTTGTGGCTGATCTTGCTAAGAGATGAGGGTCCTGAATAAGGGAATCCTCCTTAAAACTCAAAATACCTGGGAATTTGTGGGAGCAATGTGAACAGTTATGCTAGTTATAAGCCTGCATGATTATAGAAATATTATATTCCTTGTGATGGTCCTGCCATTAGCATTCTGAAAAATCCCTGCCGTCATGATAAATACATGTCACTTATCAATACATGTCACTAATATTAGTAGCCTTTTATACAACACACTAGATTTGTGCTTTGTCTCTTTTTCGCTATTTACATTAGCCACCTACATTCAGGGGCTTCTTGGGAACGTTTAGGGTTTGGGACAACTCACCCTTACCCTAAAAATCTATTTCACAGTAGTTAAATAATATCAAGCAATACCTTGGCTGATTTCATATACCACTTTGCCTTCCCCTTCACAGGAAATATATGGCATCGCTTCCTTTCCAGTATGTCTGTAGAACAGCTCTGGATGTGGGGGTTCCCACTCTGTGCATGCACACAACACAAATATACAGAATAAGCCATAATTCAGGAGTAAAATAAAAAAGGTTTAATAGGTAATTTACAGGACAGAAGGGTCACATGTAGCAGCCATGGTACTTTAAGGAAATCAAAACTGTATGCCCTATTAACATAAACTGACACAGCTTTACAGCTGCCAAATGTGGCCTCACCTTTAAGATTTGTAACGAAGTAAAGGACCATTTGATAAAGGAGAATTAAATGGATGTAAGCAGTATCCCTCACTACATAAAATACACTGCACATATAGACAAGACTATATCATGGCCAAGACCCCCCAATATATGGGCTGATATTATCTTGTTTAATGCAAATAAAGCTTATTCACCTTGGAGGACATTTATGAATGTTGCAACAGGGGCGTACACCAGGAAGAAGGCGCAGATTCACCTGTTCTCCCTGCCATACATCTGCCGTATGCTAAGCTAGGCAGGAGCGCCTCTTAGTGAATTTGGCCAGGACAAAGGGGGCGGGGCATAATTTAAGATTTGTCTTGATAAATCCCCACCTTTGTGTCTACTTTGTGCTCCATTTCTTTATATGCTCAGGATAGGCCACCAATATTAAATTAGTGGTGGTCTGACTCTCCCCCTTATCAGCTGTGTGAGGTTGCAACGTCACTCTTATAAATGCCATGTCCTTTTTATAGTTTACCAGGAGTAGCTCCACATGTCTGTTTTAGGTCATTGCAGCTCAATCCCACTACTTTGAATGATGACGTTATATTGAACTGTAATACCAGGTACTGCTGTAGCCAAGTATAGAACTGTGTCTGGTAAACAGTGAAGCTGGATATAGCTGGTGCAGGAGTACCACAGGCCCTTAAAACATCTCAATGGCAGAGTTGTCAAGAGTCTCATCCCCACGATATAACACTGACAGCTTATCATAAAAATAGGCTTATAATTTTAAAGGCAACTTGTCACCAGATTTATACTGCCCTAACATATACCTGGTGGCAGTGACCTTGATTCAGGTGCTGCATGTTTTCTCATCCAATGCCATGAATCCTTTGTAAATGAAGTTTAAAGCAACTCTGTACCCACTATTTGACCGCCCCCAAACTGCTCTTACCGTCACATAGCTGCTTTTAATCCAAGATCTATCCTGAGGTTTGTTCAGCAGTCCCCTAGGCCTGCTCTGCCTCTCCGTCCCTCCTTCCCTCCTCCCCACCCTCTTTACCATTAGGAATGCCCCAGGCAGGATTTCTCCTATTCATCACTTGTCTGAAGATTGCACATGTGTCTTAACGATCCAGCACATGTGCAGTGTTTAGACTGGTGATGAATAGGAGAAATCCTTCTAGGGGCTTTCCTAATGTTGAAGAGAGTGGAGAGGTGGGACGGAGAGGCGATGCAGGACTAGGGCACAGACACTCAAGGCCATGCCAATTTGACACAGGGCTGCAAGTTTAAAAAATATTTTTTAGGACAATAACTGCATCACATGCCGAACGGACCCCAGGACAGATCTTGGATTAAAAGCAGCTACCTGAAGGTGCAAGTGGTTTGGCGGGGGGGGGGGGGGGGGGTCACATTGTGGGTACAGGGTCGCTTTAATATTGTGGACTACAGAGCAAGCGTGTGCAGTGTAGTCTACAATCTTCATCAGCTACACCCATGAACTATCAGTCTTCTTTTAACCAAATGACAGCTACACCCTGTTTGGTTGTTGTGACTTTATATCATATATAACAGAACATTTTAGGCAAAACTGATGCCTATGGAGGGCCTGTATGTGACAAGTTGATTTTTTCAATCCCTGCATTTGACATAACACAGATGTTAGTATGTCACTATTCACACTTACCAACATGACTGATCTGTTCAGCAATGACTTCACACTCTGTAGGCCATCGTGGAGGTTTTAGGAGTCCGTTCTTTTTGGAGGTAGAAAACAAATCTCTGGGTTCGCTAAGACGTGGGATGACCTGTCCATCTTGATTATCAAACACAATCTGCCTACTCTTAAACACGGCACTCTCCAGCAGCAATGAGTCTCATGGAGAGAAAGAATGAAACATGTTAAAGACTGAAATAATGAAGGGATTCTCTGCTTTGGACAATCCATTGATATTTTTAGAACACAGCTAGAATCTTTTTGGGAACATGACAGAACATATTGGAACGTTCTCTGTGTTACACGGGCCCATCAGGAGAAGCAAGTTAGCACCGACCTGTCAGATTAGCGCTCGCATGCTCCTGGTTCCCCGCTCGCTGACAGCGCTATTACACACGACAAGAACAAGCGGGTAAGAGCAGGGGGCTGTGAGGAGCTGCGGGAGGGGCTTCAACCTGGCCATAAAAGAAACCGGCGGTCTGCTGACGCCCCTCCTATTAAGCGGAGTGACGGCTAGCAGATTGTTGTTATCATTGGAGTTTATTTAACATGTTGAAAGACAAGAATCAGCCAACACTGTGCATGTCGGTTGATTGTTGCCTTTTAACACTATCTTTTACACCAAGCCAAATACGGCCGATAATCGCTTGGTTTAATAGGGCCTTTACAGTTTCATATGGGCGCTTCCTTGTAGCACAAATGCAGGATAGTAGTGAGCAGAAATCACCAGTAAAAATGTCTTATAGAGTGTTATCTCCACCTACATGGACAGAATTTATTCTGTTGCTATGTAGGCAGGGTATAGACTACCACTGCATTCAGCTTGGAACAGATATACTGCATTTCCCACAGTGCTACAGAATACCTAGGCTTGTACAGAATGTTACTTGGTTACAAGTACATTTGGGGATTTCTGTATGAGCAGTTTTCCAGTGTATATATGACAATATTAAGCCAGCAATTACATAATGATACTTTATTGAATACATACAAATGAGATTTTTCTGGTCATCCATAGAGAACTGTCTGTCAGAATCACTGTCTGTGGCCTCTTGTTCTTTTCTTCTGTTCCTCTGTGCTGGACGCAGTAAAATCTCATCTTCTTTTACTTTATTTTCTGAAGAAATAGATATGTGTAAAAAGAAATGAGTAAAATATGCATATGAGAACATATTGGGATGCAGGGGTAACTTGAAGGCCCTAGGCCGATATCTGTGCTAGAGTTCCCCAGTTGTCCTATGTTTCCAGTCTATATATTGGCAATCTTTCATTGTTGGCTATTTGGTCTGGTTCATTCCTGACCTTATCCCATCTGAATTTACAGATACCCCTGTTTTGTACTTACCTTTATAATACCCGTAATATCTTAGGTGGCGTTGCATGAAGCAGTCATATGGGTCCTTAAGGAGCTACAAAAGACATAATTCACGTTCAAATATATTTTCTCATACATTAGTATTTTTTATGAAACAGAAAAGAGTGCTAATTTTAAATGGTACAATGATATGCCCATACTCTGTAACTCCCATAGAGGTAATGTGGAGAGCTGCTCTGCATTCACTATCCCCAGGATGCTCTGGTGGCGATCACATCACCAGTAATGGGAAGGGGGGGGGGGGGGGGCGTAGAGCACTTTATTTTTAGAGAATGGTTGTGCTCTGTGAAAAAGTCCTATTTTTCTCACGGAACAGGTTACAGATCCATAAAAAAAACGGAACATGTGAATAGCTCAATAGAAGGCAATGGGCTATAATATTCTGCGTGATCACGAAAAACTTCACGGAACGTGTGAATAAGGCCTAACACTGCAGATGATGGGGGGGGGGGGGGATGCTTGTTATTGTCTAAGGCTCCGTTCACATGGAGTAAAACTGGCAGAATTCCGCCAGCCTCCTCTCTATAGCTCCCATAGACTCTCAGTATGACATGGAGGCTGGCGGAATTCTGCGTCAGAAAATTCCGCCATTTTTACTTTGTGTGAACGGAGCCAAACACATGCTGATCCTGTAAACATCTCCTGTTTTAGAGATGGTGCTTCTACATTAGATTGTATGTTCACTACACTCTCAGATTATCTTCACAGATTGGTGAAAGGTTTCTGCACATTATATATATATATATATATATATATATATATATATATATATATATACATATATACAATTCCAATAAGTAAATGCCAACTTTGACTCACTCAGCAAACAGTTTCCAATAAGGCTTTGTAGGTAACCCATTCATACTCCAACAATGCAATGTTTAAGCTCTATGACAGGAGATCAGCTGCAGATCTGTGAAGAGTTACTGTTGTGTACATTAGTGACCTGTGGTTAAAAGCCTTTACTAGGCCTGTGTGTATGAGGTGTGCAGGTTGTTTGTAGATGCAGGTTACACAATTGGTGGAAAAAACTTCCCTGTCCCTATGCCCCACTGTGCCTGCTAAGAAGGTGTGACTCACGCTCTGGAGGACAGATGTGATAGGGCTGGGGAGGTGAAAGCATGTTACTTCTTTCATCCTCCCCCTCCCCAGTACTCTGCCAAAAATCACCCCAGCCCGGAGTTCTCCTTTAACGGGTTAGTTCACCTTAAAAAATTAAAAAGTTCTCCCTGAGTTCAGTGATTATTGTGTTTTGTTGGTCTATTTTTCATTGCCCCAGTAGCCAGAATCCTGCTCCACACTGACGAGGGGCAAATACCCCGAAACTGCAGTCTGTGGATGGATGCCTAGCCTTGGTAACCCTTGTCTTATGTCGTTATACTCGCCACAGAGTTAGACTTTGACTTACAGGGGCCACCCTGGTGTTTCCCTATTTAGGTCAGAAAGCTCGCAACAGAGTGAGGACCTGAGGGACTACGTATCAGGGTGGTTTGGTGCTCTCCCCACTAGGAGGCACCCCTTGGCAATGGGCTTCCTTCTCTGGAGAGAGGGATATCTTGCTATTCACGTGTTTTGAGACTCGTAACTGAGGCTCCACGGACCCCTTCTTTGCATATTCTTTCCAGCTTGGAGAGCAGGAAAGATTTTCTATGGGGATTTGCTACAGCTTTGGACAGTTCCTGACATGGACAGAGATGGCAGCAAAAAGCACTGTGTCAGACATGAAAGAATATGCCACTTACTGCAGGACATACATTAGCTGATAAGTACTGGAAGACTAGATTTTTTTTTTTATACGAAGTAAATTACAAATCTCTGACACTTTTTGGCACCAGTTGATTTGAAAGAAAATAAATTTGGTCAACTAACATGTTGAGTAAAGTTTGTAAATACTTTTCTTAGGCTGGAAACACACACGGCTGTTTCTTGGAAAGCTGCCATTGCAGTTTATGTGCCAAAACCAGAAGTAGATTCAAATAGGATGGAAAATATAAAGGGAGGACGTGTCTTTCTTTTTCCCGTTGGATCCTCTTCTGGTTTTGGGACAAAAACTGCCTGTGTGTGATTCCAGCCTAATGAGGACAAAATCCAGTCATATGCAAAGCAGAAGTGTTACCAGGAAGCAGTGCATTGTGGGTGACCAGATGTCAGTCATAAATTGTCAGGTCATATGTCTGACATGAAGCTAAATCTATGTCTGTTTCTAAATGTGACAGAAGAGATGTATAATCTGCTGCACCAAAGGCAGTGTGCTACATTGACAGGCTCCCTTATTATATGGGGTATTTTCTCACAAGAATCAGAATGATAAAGCTGTCTGGTTATCCCAGTGGATCCCAGCAGCTTCTCCCCACTCCACTGGTTTATAAGATCTCTCCTTCTGTGGGTGTTGTAAGAGATCTATCACCCAAGGCTGCCAGGAAACGCCCTGGTAACTGGGAGCCCCATTCCTGGCTGGTTTTATAACTATGGTTGCTCTGATGTGGTGAATCATATCCCAATGTAACAGGGAAACCCATCAGGGCTCCATGCTGCCCGTAGTTCATGCAGCATGAAAGTGATGACTGATTCTCTTTAAAGCCAAAGCAACAAGGTGATTTTCATCATGTGGCATCTAGCTGCACCACCAAAGGGTATGTGGAATCTATCTGCTGCTCGCAGCTGTGTGACTATTTATTATTGCTATACGGCTGTAAAATAAACAATTACATCTCAGACAAATCACTAGCAAAGTCATGTTACATAGTATGCCGGTCAGGAAACAGTCACACTGTCGCAGTCCTGGTGTAGCCATGTTGCTTAGTATAGTCCACTTTGGGTCATGTGACCTGTTGGGGGAGGGGGGGGGGGGGGTATGGGCCACTGGGTAGTACCCAACCATTGTCTGGTACCTTACCATTGTCCAGTACCCAACCATTGTCCAGTACCCAACCATTGTCTGGTACCTTACCATTGTCCAGTACCAAACCATTGTCCAGTACCAAACCATTATCCAGTACCAGCTATTCTCCCTCTGGGGCAGGTAGATAGATGACAGCTGACTTACCTCTGGTTTGGTGTCAGTTTGGAGGGCAGGACACATGGTGCTGGGAAACACCTAAGGAAAGATGGGATTAAAAAAGGAATAATAAGTGGTAAAGGTATTATCCATGTAATAAAGTGCGCCCCCTCCAGGCTGGGTCTTCTCGGGGTTATCACATACCTGACAGAGTGCTCCCCTCTCCGTCTCCTTACTCCGTCCTGTCCTGCTCTTCACATACAGGCTCCTCCCACCCAAACTCTCCCCGTTGCCTGGATACGCGGGTCACATGCTCCCTCTGCACTTCCGTTTTGTAGTGAAGGTTTCTCCTTGAATTTGCGACCCGGCTTCCGTGACGTTTCCAAGATGGCGGACACGGCCAGTCAGCTGCTGCTGGGCTCCGGCCTGACCGTCGTGTCCCACCCGTTAATGTACGTGAAGATGCTGGTGCAGGTGAGTGCGGTCCCCGGGGCGGAGCCTCCATGATAAGAGGGGAGGTGTGTGAGGCCATATCGGCTGCCGGGGCTGGACCTGTCACCATGTGTCTACAGCGGGCTGTGACTAGATGCCCCTGGTGCCCAGGAGGGGGGCTGTCGTAGATGCCCCTGGTGCCCAGGAGGGGGGCTGTCATAGGTGCCCCTGGTGCCCAGGAGGGGGGCTGTCATAGATGCCCCTGGTGCCCAGGAGGGGGGCTGTCATAGGTGCCCAGGAGGGGGGCTGTCATAGATGCCCCTGGTGCCCAGGAGGGGGGCTGTCATAGATGCCCCTGGTGCCCAGGAGGGGGGCTGTCGTAGATGCCCCTGGTGCCCAGGAGGGGGGCTGTCATAGATGCCCCTGGTGCCCAGGAGGGGGGGGGCTGTCGTAGATGCCCCTGGTGCCCAGGAGGGGGGCTGTCATAGGTGCCCAGGAGGGGGGCTGTCATAGGTGCCCAGGAGGGGGGCTGTCATAGGTGCCCAGGAGGGGGGCTGTCATAGGTGCCCAGGAGGGGGGCTGTCATAGGTGCCCAGGGAGGGGGGCTGTCATAGGTGCCCAGGAGGGGGGCTGTCATAGGTGCCCAGGAGGGGGGCTGTCATAGGTGCCCAGGAGGGGGGCTGTCATAGGTGCCCAGGAGGGGGGCTGTCATAGGTGCCCAGGAGGGGGGCTGTCATAGGTGCCCAGGAGGGGGGCTGTCATAGGTGCCCAGGAGGGGGGCTGTCATAGGTGCCAGGAGGGGGGCTGTCATAGGTGCCCAGGAGGGGGGCTGTCATAGGTGCCCAGGAGGGGGGCTGTCATAGGTGCCCAGGAGGGGGGCTGTCATAGGTGCCCAGGAGGGGGGCTGTCATAGGTGCCCAGGAGGGGGGCTGTCATAGGTGCCCAGGAGGGGGGCTGTCATAGGTGCCCAGGAGGGGGGCTGTCATAGGTGCCCAGGAGGGGGGCTGTCATAGGTGCCCAGGAGGGGGGCTGTCATAGGTGCCCAGGAGGGGGGCTGTCATAGGTGCCCAGGAGGGGGGCTGTCATAGATGCCCAGGAGGGGGGCTGTCATAGATGCCCCTGGTGCCCAGGAGGGGGGCTGTCATAGATGCCCCTGGTGCCCAGGAGGGGGGCTGTCATAGGTGCCCAGGAGGGGGGCTGTCATAGGTGCCCAGGAGGGGGGCTGTCATAGGTGCCCAGGAGGGGGGCTGTCATAGGTGCCCAGGAGGGGGGCTGTCGTAGATGCCCCTGGTGCCCAGGAGGGGGGCTGTCGTAGATGCCCCTGGTGCCCAGGAGGGGGGCTGTCGTAGATGCCCCTGGTGCCCAGGAGGGGGGCTGTCATAGGTGCCCAGGAGGGGGGCTGTCATAGATGCCTGTGGTGCCCGGGAGGGGGGCTGTCATAGATGCCTGTGGTGCCCAGGAGGGGGGCTGTCATAGGTGCCCAGGAGGGGGGCTGTCATAGGTGCCCAGGAGGGGGGCTGTCATAGGTGCCCAGGAGGGGGGCTGTCATAGATGCCCCTGGTGCCCAGGAGGGGGGCTGTCATAGGTGCCCAGGAGGGGGGCTGTCGTAGATGCCCGTGGTGCCCAGGAGGGGGGCTGTCGTAGATGCCCGTGGTGCCCAGAAGGGGGGCTGTCGTAGATGCCCGTGGTGCCCAGGAGGGGGGCTGTCGTAGATGCCCCTGGTGCCCAGGAGGGGGGCTGTCGTAGATGCCCCTGGTGCCCAGGAGGGGGGCTGTCGTAGATGCCCCTGGTGCCCAGGAGGGGGGCTGTCGTAGATGCCCCTGGTGCCCAGGAGGGGGGCTGTCATAGATGCCCCATCATGTTGTTAGGGTATCCAGGAGGAAGCGGCCCCCCAGATTTTATGAAGACCAGGATATAATCCTTCCTCCCCATGTACAGTGTACCAGAGTCTACTGAGGTTTCTCTACAATCCCTGGACAGTATACAGTACTTCTGATTTATATATATAGCTGCACTGTATTCTGTTTTGAATACAGGTGTTCTGGTGATCACTCTATATTGGAGCAAGTGTTCTTTAGTACCCAGAGATTAGACTGCTGTTATGTGGCTCCTCTCTCCATGGCTCAGGTTTCTGCCAGTCCTTTGATCCGGCTTCTGCCATCATAAGCCAATCCAGTGTAGAGATCCCTCCTGGAGAGAATGTCTTGCTCGGCGGATCCCTCCTGGAGAGAATGTCTTGCTCGGCGGATCCCTCCTGGAGAGAATGTCTTGCTCGGCGGATCCCTCCTGGAGAGAATGTCTTGCTCGGCGGATCCCTCCTGGAGAGAATGTCTTGCTCGGCGGATCCCTCCTGGAGAGAATGTCTTGCTCGGCGGATCCCTCCTGGAGAGAATGTCTTGCTCGGCGGATCCCTCCTGGAGAGAATGTCTTGCTCGGCGGATCCCTCCTGGAGAGAATGTCTTGCTCGGCGGATCCCTCCTGGAGAGAATGTCTTGCTCGGCGGATCCCTCCTGGAGAGAATGTCTTGCTCGGCGGATCCCTCCTGGAGAGAATGTCTTGCTCGGCGGATCCCTCCTGGAGAGAATGTCTTGCTCGGCGGATCCCTCCTGGAGAGAATGTCTTGCTCGGCGGATCCCTCCTGGAGAGAATGTCTTGCTCGGCGGATCCCTCCTGGAGAGAATGTCTTGCTCGGCGGATCCCTCCTGGAGAGAATGTCTTGCTCGGCGGATCCCTCCTGGAGAGAATGTCTTGCTCGGCGGATCCCTCCTGGAGAGAATGTCTTGCTCGGCGGATCCCTCCTGGAGAGAATGTCTTGCTCGGCGGATCCCTCCTGGAGAGAATGTCTTGCTCGGCGGATCCCTCCTGGAGAGAATGTCTTGCTCGGCGGATCCCTCCTGGAGAGAATGTCTTGCTCGGCGGATCCCTCCTGGAGAGCAGGCTGCGCTCGGCGGATCCCTCCTGGAGAGCAGGCTGCGCTCGGCGGATCCCTCCTGGAGAGCAGGCTGCGCTCGGCGGATCCCTCCTGGAGAGCAGGCTGCGCTCGGCGGATCCCTCCTGGAGAGCAGGCTGCGCTCGGCGGATCCCTCCTGGAGAGCAGGCTGCGCTCGGCGGATCCCTCCTGGAGAGCAGGCTGCCCTCGGCGGATCCCTCCTGGAGAGCAGGCTGCCCTCGGCGGATCCCTCCTGGAGAGCAGGCTGCCCTCGGCGGATCCCTCCTGGAGAGCAGGCTGCCCTCGGCGGATCCCTCCTAAAGAGCAGGCTGTCCTCGGCGGATCCCTCCTGGAGAGCAGGCTGCCCTCGGCGGATCCCTCCTGGAGAGCATGCTGCCCTCGGCGGATCCCTCCTGGAGAGCAGGCTGCCCCCTGGTATATGTTGCCCCTATGTATCCTGTATGTAATGAGTGCAGTTCTCTTACTGTCTGTTACCTTGTAGCTCCTGCTATGGTAATTTTATGTCCTGTGCTCCTAGTTCTTTATTACCAAATGTTACTTGTATTTCTGGCCTGTTATTGGAGTCTTCATCTGTTGTTAGTTCAGTGATATGACTGTGTTAGCCCATCGCTGGCCCAGCAGAGACCTTATGGGTGAAATGGTACTGTCCTACATATATGACCAGTGGCTCTTGAGGTTGGAATAAAGTTTCTGATGTAGTAAATTATGCCCACTACTGCCCCCACCATGTGTGATACCTGTTCCATTTTGTTTCACTTATTCATACTGTAGGCAGGAACGCTTAGGATTTTTTCATATGTATTTCAGGTCAGAATCCATGGGAAAATCACATGGATTCTACTTTCATTGATCTTAAAAGGAAAACCTAAAATACTAAACAGATTTTTTTTTTATGATACACATTTCAAATCCAAGCTGTAAAAATACCAGAAGTCATGTGTGGCTTGTGTATGTGGTAGCCTGGGATGCAACTAACCTGTATCCAAAAGCTCGGGCAAATCTGCAGCAAACAATGGCAATATGATGTTCTCTGGTTTTGTGCAGTCCCAAGATCACTAAAACAAGTGATTTACCTACAAAAACTAAGTACATAAAGGTGAATATTTCCAAATACTTTTAGGGTACGTTCACACATACAGGATCTGCAGCGGATTTGATGGCGCTGAGTTGAAGCTGCTGATTTTGCTTTGAATCTACAGCTTGAAATCTGCGCCATAAAGTTTGCTGCAGATCCTGTACGTGTTAACGCACCCTAAGGCTGCGTTCACACGTTCGGACGTGAAATGTCTATAACGGACTCTTCCCACCTGGGCAGCATCTGTGATAAGATACTGGGAGCGGGGGAACTGTACAGATATGCGCCACGCTGTAATGAATCAGCTGCGTGGCGCTTTCATTACACCGTGGCGCATATCTGTACAGTTCCCCCGCTCCCAGCATCTCATCACAGATACTGCCCGGGCAGGGGGGAGAAGTCCGTTTCAGGCATTCCACGTCCGTGTTCCGTACGGAACGTGTTAATGCAGCCTAAATCTGAAATCTACTGCTCTATTGCTCTTTTGCTCTATTCGCCCAATCGATCGTTTAACGATTTTGAAGCAACGATTTGGTTTTTATAATGATCAGCATTTAGACAAATAAATTGTTAGAAAATTCGTAAGAAAAATCGTTATTACGATCGTTTTTAAGATCGCTTAAGCCCATCTTTCACATAGGGTGAGTCTTTGAAAAACTGTTTACACAAAGCGATCTGCAAATTTTTAGTGAACGACAAACGACGATTTGTTGAAAGATCAAAATGAAAGATTTTTCGCTCGTTGCTTGATCATTTGCTGTGTTTACACGGAACAATAATCGATTAAATCCAATCGTTATTGCCAAAATTTGAACGATAATTGTTCAGTGTAAACGCAGCATTATGCAGCCCTATATGTGCCTATGGCAACAGACTACAAAGAAACCCTGTGTAGTCTGAGCCTGCAGTTATGAGCCCACTCTATTATTTGTAAGGGTGTGTTCACACAGGAATAGGAGAGGAATTTTAAGCTGAATCCGCACTTAATCTAATGCATATTCCACTTGAAATTCCACCTGTAAAATATGTACAGTGCAATGTTCCGCCGTGGTTCCGCCCAAAGAATTGACATGTCAATTCTTTCGGTGAATTCCGCTAGAAAAATCCTATAGAAGTCATTGGGGCTTTGAGTTTCCACTTTCCGCACCTATTCCGCTACAGCTGAAGAAGAGGAAATTTAAAGCAGAGAACTTTTCTCTTCAATTCCTCTTCTATTCCTCAGTGTGTGAACATACCCTAAGTTAGAAAGAAGCAGGGGCAGAGTGTGTGAAGTACTGTATTAAATACATGCAGGATTAGACAATACATTTATCATTCATCCATATTATCTATTATAGTCTATGGGCAAGTTCACATAACTTCAGTGGTTTTGCTGTCTGCGCAGTCTAACTATGGTGACAGGTCTGCTCAGTAGCTGTGGACAGTTGGGTTTTTGTATTATTATGTATGTTACATACCCTGGAACGATGCAAAATAAATGCATGAATATAACATTAATGTGAACACAGGCCAGTGATAGGCCTTTTACAGCATGACGTCACGCAGTGTGCTGTCTCTTATCTGCTATAGTGTAGTGGGTTGTCTTACAGGTTGGAGGCCTCCTTGTGCTGTATACAGACTGATATCTGGGCTGGTGCATGTGTTGTATATGAGCTGGGTGTGGATTGTGCTGAGGATCTGGCTTGATGGGGGTTGGGTGCTCGGGTGAGTGCCAGTAAATGCATGAAGCAGGCAAATCCAGCCTGTACCCTGGAGATTGCTGCCAATCAGGAGGGTTTGTGGCTTGTGTCACAGGTCCCATAGGTAATGATTATCTCCTGTGTGAAAGTCCAGCGGCAGATAATGAGGGCAGGGGTGAAGTCTCCTGCAGGCGTTTACCTCGGCCCCACATAACCTTTATCACATAATTCTGACATGTCATGTGATTATAAAAATGGCGTACAGAAGGTGTCTCCACCTGAATACAGTATTTATGCTGCTCTGTATACTTATAGCAGAAGTGAAAAATCTTAAAGGAACACTCCAGACAAAACTGATGCTGAGCTGTAAATATGGCAGAGAGATAGTTTAGGATTCAGCAAACACTATAGGCATTGCACACAAAGGATTTGTTTCAATACATTTTATTTTCATTTGTAAAAGTCTCAGTATAAAACAGGGTAAGCATTGGAAAGGGTAAGAGCAATGCTGTGTGCAGATATGGCTGTCGTGGGTTACAGGGATATCTTATGCTGCACAGATATTGGATGATCTGGAATACTAAACATGCAAACAACCACTTTGATTCTTTATTGCTTTAGGAGAGGTTTTTATTAAAATTTTTTTATTAAAGTATTGTATTGCCCCCCAAAAGTTATACAAATGCCCAATATACACTTCCTGGATAAAATGGTGATGTCACAACCCGACTCCAGAGCTGTGCGGACTGTGGCTGCTGGAGAGGATGATGGCAGGGGGACACTGAGGGACACAGGGCACTGGAGGGACACTGAGCATCCCTCTGCCATCATCCTCTCCAGCAGCCACAGCCTGCACAGCTCTGGGAGTCAGGTCGTGACATCACCATTTCATCCAGGAAGTGAAGCCTTGATGCAGTAGTAAGTGCAGGAAAAAAGCACTTTATGTGTATTTCTCATAAGTGTATATTGGGGATTTGTATAACATTTGGGGGGCAATACTATAGTTTAATAAAACATTTCGCCAGACTTCTCGTTATTTGCTGTAATGCCCGCTGAATGTCCTCTAAGTAAACTGTTATTGGGGGTATCACTAGTAATCTGTTGTGTTTGTGGTGCTAGGCACTGGGGTTGTCAGGTTATGGATCTGTAATACACTAGGCACTGGGGTTGTCAGGTTATGGAACTGTAATACACTAGGCACTGGGGTTGTCAGGTTATGGATCTGTAATACAGCTGTTATATTTGGGTGAAGCTCAGGGCAGGTGTCATGGGGGCCAACACACTTTTCCTTCTTATTATAGAAGTAATGCTCCTTCTTCTTTGGCTTGGCTTTGGTCAGACACTCTGCAAATAGCTTGTCACACTCGCATGCCATCCTGCCGCACAGGGATGATGATTGGCATTGTACCTCCGCAGAGTCACATGAAAAGTTGTAGAATCGCCACTTTACCTTACTGTGGCACTCCAAGTCAAGCCTGGCATAGCGATAGCAGCAGTCATGCATGAGACAGCATCTGTCCACATCATCCACTGGCTTTCCTGTCCCTCCTGAACCACAGTAACAACCATACATGTTGATGCCCAGCAAGGGCACTTTAAGCTTTTTTCTGTAACACCACAGGGTCACCGCTAGATCCAGCACCCCACGTTTCTGTCGCACAACAGAGCTAGTGCCACTGCAGAGGGTCCGATACTGGAGGTAACATGTGAAGACCAAGAGGAAGAGCACAAGCTTGTTCATGTCGAGTGGTAGATCCCCCTGTGGAGACACAATGAACCTCCATTTAGTCATCTATACAGAACCCGTGCTTGCGCTAATGTATTGCACTAGAATGACACACTTATACATACTTTTGTCCCATAGAAATCAATGGAGTACTTTATTAATACATTTCTATAGTTTTTTTTTCACCAGTTTTAAAAAGGTTAGAAAATTAACAATTTGGTATAAGGAAAGATAGCTGTTTGCCCAAGAAGCTTGTTCAGCCGACAGTAGTTATGTTCTGTGTATGGTCAGAGCTCCACAATGTATAGAGCTCCGCAATGTATAGAGCTCCGCAATGTATAGTGCTCCGCAATGTATAGTGCTCCGCAATGTATAGTGCTCCGCAATTTATAGTGCTCCACAATCTATAGAGCTCTGCAATGTATACAGCTCAGTAATATGTAGAGCTCCACAATATATAGCACTCTGCAATGTATAGAGCTCTGCAATGTATACAGCTCCGTATTGTAAAGAGATCCACAATGTATAGAGCTCTGCTTGCTGTCAGTGAGTTTCAGTATTTCCTCTACAGGCTGTACATGATGCTTTGTCTCTGCACAGCTTGTTTCAGTGTTCACTAGCAGCAGAGATCAAAGTATGAAGCTACTCATCCATACTCTGAGCCATATTCCAGTCACATCCAGAGCTGCCTCACACATTACTACTACTGGTCCATATTCTGAGCCATACTCCAGTCACATTCAGAGCTGCCTCATACATTACTACTACTACTACTTGTCCATATTCTGAGCCATACTCCAGTCACATCCAGAGCTGCCTCACACATTACTACTACTGGTCCATATTTTGAGCCATACTCCAATCACCTCCAGAGCTGCCTTATACATTACTACTACTTGTCTGTATTCTGAGCCATACTCCAGTTACATCCAGAGCTGCCTCACACATTACTATTATTTGTCCATATTCTGAGCCATACTCCAGTCACATTCAGAGCTGCCTCATACATTACTACTACTACTACTTGTCCATATTCTGAGCCGTACTCCAGTCACATCAAGAGCTGCCTCACACATTACTACTACTCATCCATATTCTGAGCTGTACTCCAGTCACATTCAGAGCTGCCTTACACATTACTATTACTCGTCTATATTCTGAGCCATACTCCAGTCACATCCAGAGCTGCCTCACACATTACTACTACTGGTCCATATTCTGTACCCTACTCTAGTCACATCCAGAGCTGCCTCACACATTACTACTACTCATCCATATTCTGAGCCATACTCCAATCACCTCCAGAGCTGCCTTATACATTACTACTACTTGTCTGTATTCTGAGCCATACTCCAGTTACATCCAGAGCTGCCTCACACATTACTACTATTTGTCCATATTCTGACTTATACTCCAGTCACATCCAGAGCTGCCTCACACATTACTATTATTCGTCCATATTCTGAGCCATACTCCAGTCACATTCAGAGCTGCCTCACACATTACTACTACTGGTCCATATTCTGTACCCTACTCTAGTCACATCCAGAGCTGCCTCACACATTACTACTACTCATCCATATTCTGAGCCATACTCCAATCACCTCCAGAGCTGCCTTATACATTACTACTACTTGTCTGTATTCTGAGCCATACTCCAGTTACATCCAGAGCTGCCTCACACATTACTACTATTTGTCCATATTCTGACTTAGGTTACAAACCCACTTGGCGGGTCTGCAGCGAGTCTCCATGCTGCGTTTTTGCAGCGAGACTCGCTGCAGATCCCGGCCCTATGCTTTTAATGGCAGACAAACATGCAGCAGGGATGTACATCCCTGCTGCGAGTTTGTCTGCAGCCCTCCCCATTAACCCCCCGGCCGGCAAGCAAGCCGGAGCGGGGACCAGGTGAAGTATATGCTCCAGCCAGCCGCCCGCAGCCCCGGCCACCCGATCGCTCCCCCGCAGCCCCGGCCGCCCGATCGACACCCCCCCCCCCCCCGCAGCCCCGATCGCAGCCCCGGCCGCCCGATCGCCCCCCCGCAGCCCCGGCCGCCCGATCGCCCCCCCGCAGCCCCGGCCGCCCGATCGCCCCCCTCGCAGCCCCGGCCGCCCGATCGCCCCCCCGCAGCCCCGGCCGCCCGATCGCCCCCCTCGCAGCCCCGGCCGCCCGATCGCCCCCCCCGCAGCCCCGGCCGCCCGATCGCCCCCCCGCAGCCCCGATCGCCCCCCCGCAGCCCCGGCCGCCCGATCGCCCCCCCCTCCCCCCCCCCCCCGCAGCACCGATCGCACGCCCCCCCGCAGCACCGATTGCACGCCCCCCCGATCGAGCGGCCGGGGCTGCAGGGGGTCGTGTAAGCGATCGGTGCTGCGGGGGGGCGTGCGATCGGTGCTGCGGGGGGGGCGATCGGGCGGCCGGGGCTGCGGAGGGGGCGATCGGGCGGCCGGGGCTGCGGGGGGGCGGCCGGGGCTGCGGGGGGGGGGGGGGCGATCGGGCGGCCGGGGCTGCGGGGGGGGGGGGAGGGGGCGATCGGGCGGCCGGGGCTGCGGGGGGGGGGGGAGGGGGCGATCGGGCGGCCGGGGCTGCGGGGGGGGGGGGAGGGGGCGATCGGGCGGCCGGGGCTGCGGGGGGGGGGGGGAGGGGGCGATCGGGCGGCCGGGGCTGCGGGTGGGGGGGGGGCGATCGGGCGGCCGGGGCTGCGGGGGGGGGGGGGGCGATCGGGCGGCCGGGGCTGCGGGTGGGGGGGGCGATCGGGCGGCCGGGGCTGCTGGGGGGGGGGGGGGGCGATCGGGCGGCCGGTCCCCGCTCCGGCTTGCTGAAGACATCGGGAACCGCCGGAACCGGGATCAGGTGAAGTATCAGCTCCGGCAGCCGGGGGGTTAATGGGGAGGGCTGCAGACAAACTCGCAGCAGGGATGTACATCCCTGCTGCGTGTTTGTCTGCCATTAAAAGTATAGGGCCGGGATCTGCAGCGAGTCTCGCTGCAAAAACGCAGCATGGAGACTCGCTGCAGATCCGGCAAGTGGGTTTGTAACCTTGTACTCCAGTCACATCCAGAGCTGCCTCACACATTACTATTAATAGTCCATATTCTGAGCCATACTCCAGTCACATTCAGAGCTGCCTCACACATTACTACTACTGGTCCATATTCTGTACCCTACTCTAGTCACATCCAGAGCTGCCTCACACATTACTATTATTCCTCCATATTCTGAGCCATACTCCAGTCACATTCAGAGCTGCCTTATACATTACTACTACTTGTCTGTATTCTGAGCCATACTCCAGTTACATCCAGAGCTGCCTCACACATTACTACTATTTGTCCATATTCTGAGCCATATTCCAGTCACATCCAGAGCTGCCTCACACATTACTATTATTTGTCCATATTCTGAGCCATACTCCAGTCACATTCAGAGCTGCCTCATACATTACTACTACTTGTCCATATTCTGAGCCGTACTCCAGTCACACTAAGAGCTGCCTCACACATTACTACTACTCATCCATATTCTGAGCTGTACTCCAGTCACATTCAGAGCTGCCTTACACATTACTATTACTCGTCTATATTCTGAGCCGTACTCCAGTCACATCCAGAGCTGCCTCACACATTACTACTACTCGTCTATATTCTGAGCTGTACTCTAAATTATACGGTCCGCTACACACCACGGACTTCATTGACCCCATGACCTCATAGCTGGACACATAGGTAGAATTCAAGGCAGTCAGGACTGCAAACACTGTGCAGGTATTGTTATATGTGTCACACATCACTATACTACAAGTGATCACTACCCCTTTGTATGGAGCACAAGGTGTAATGGTAGTGTGACCATGAATAAGATCACCATGAGCAGTCACATTGTATTGACTCTTGTACATGTCAGGTGCTTTTATTCTTGGAGAGGCAATAAACATTGAAGAATTGTATACACATTGTTGGAATTGGAAACTTTAAAACTTTTTCTGTCTTATCCTCACCAAGGATGGAAGGTAGTGCTTGGAACAGGGTGATTTATGTTGGAGCTGGATTGTGTATGCACATATTATAAGCTGCAGATTTTCAGTAGACTTAGTTGATGGGGCGGTGTGGGCTCTGGGGGAGGCGCCATTTCAGGTTTCACCTCAGGCGGCAGAAAGCCTAGAATTAGCCCTGCAGCAGTCAGCCGTCAGGCCAAAAGTTCAGTATGTCAGATCAGTAGCATCTGAAGTTACCATATAGCCCACGACTTTAAAATATAATAATAATGGGAATGAAATACCCCATTAGCCACTTTGAATAAAGATAAGTCAATTGTTAGGCACAAGCCATAGAATACAGTATATATAGAGCAGGTCTCTCCAGTTTGCCAAAGTTTCACCTTTGCTGATTGTTTAGCCCCCAACACATCTCATAGGATATCAGATGGCTATAGTAATACCATTATAATACATGATGGGTAAAAGCTGGGTACCTTTTGTTTCTCTTGTCAGAGTTGCTCCTGACTGCAGTTCCAGTTCTTCTTCGCTGTGTGTCACATCCATTCTGTCCTTTATATACATGTTACATGTGGCTGTAAGCCAGAGAATGAGTCTTCTTTTAACTCTTTGTATGCCATGTACATTCCAGACTTGTTTTGGTGTTCCTAGCTGTCATAGCTATCCACCAAGCTTCTTTCCATGAATGGGTTATCTGAGAAGTTGTGGTGTAATCCGTTGGTGAGTCCCAGCATTACTAAATATAACATTGTTGGGTTTCATACCCATCAATTAAGTCCGCCTGGGACGGGATTCCTGTAGAGTATGTCGGTGTCCTGAGGAATCCGCCCTTACTCTTTGTTCTTTTTCTACTCTTTGGGTCCTAAAAGTAAGGATGCATCATAGATTTAAAGGGAGACTTCATAATCCCTTAAAGTATAGTCAGTCTGGCAGACCTCTTTATATTGTAGCATCAGAGCAATATCCCGATATACTATACTATACTACAAAGTGTCATTGAATAAAGTAAAGTGCCAAGTGGGCCTGAAAGAGAACTGTAGTCAGACTGCATCACATAATCCTTTATAGGACTGCTGACTGGATGAGAGGGATCATGTGATAATATTCCCAGGCTATACAGGTACAATCATGTCAACCACCAGTCTTTGTGTGCTTCCACTACAGCTTGTTTTATATAGTTATGAAGCATAAAAACAGTATTCTCTGCAAGAGGGACCAATGCTATTCATGTACTGTACAGTATTGTAAAGTTATACTTTTGTTCCCATCACTGGTAAGCACTGTAGCCTTGCAGCGCTGGGGTCCTAGGTTCAAATCCCACCACAGACAACATCTGCAAGGAGTTTGTATGTTCTCCCTGTGTTTGCATGGGTCTCCTCTGGTACTCCAGATTTATATACTAAGAAATATGCATGGTCGATGTCATAGCCGAATTATAATAATCATGGGCTTTGCCTTTGTATTTGTATAGGTGGGACACGAACCGATGCCACCTACATTAGGAAGAAACCTTTTTGGACGTCAGGTGTACCAGCTGCCAGGATTTTTTGCATATGGTGGGTGCCCAGTGAAATCTACACACTATCCTGGAAAATAAAAATTACAGAACAGAGTGACATAGAGACAAATGCCAGTGTGACTAAAGACTTGGGGGGGGGGCGCTATTGTTTCCTGCACCAAAAAAAATAAAAAAATTGTTCAAGCTGTTTTTGTGTAGAATTCTTTGCACAAAGTTGGCGTTTGCACAACATTTTTTGCGCAAAAATGGCTTTTTTACAGAAAACAAAATCTGCAGCATAACTCCTGTGTTACATATGGATTTTGCTGCAGGTTCACTGCGCATTTCATTCCTTCTACACTGAAAGGAGTAAAATCTGCAGTGAATATCCACAATTGAAATTGAAACATTGAGACTCTCAAGATCCTTGCCGTAGGTTGAAAACTTTGGGGAAAATTTACAAAGCGGATGGATGGAAATCCACAGGTACTATTTACATCCCATGTGAATGAACTGTAAGTGTATTTGCACAATGTGATCTGTTTTTTTTTTTTTGTTTGTTTGTTTTTTTTTGCTGCGAGACTGCTTTAAAAAATATGATTTAGGGATGGTCACTAATCTGTTCATTTATGTATTTACAGCCAAACACATTATTAGTATTGATGGCAAGAGAGGACTCTTTAAGGGCTTGGCTCCCCGACTGTGTGCTGGTGCAGTGGGTACTGTGGTTCACAGCAAAGTCTTGCAGGTAACTGTTAGAAGGAACAATGCCACTTACTGAAAGCTGCAAAATGAACAGTCACTTATGTGGCCTATTTAGTCTCTTTACAGATACAGTCATACATTTTATACTGGCTGTGCCTACTGCTGCAGTTCAGTGCTATTTTCTTGTGAAGAACTGAAGCTTCAGAGAGCTGCAGTACCAGGCACAAACACTACAGAATGTACAGCGGCGAAAATAAGAATTTGGTACTACCGATTTTGCAAGTTTTCCCACCTACAAAGAATGGATACACTTCACCTGTAAGACAGGATTCATGTTTAAAAAAATCCAGAAAATCACATTATATGATTTTTAAGTAATTATTTGGCATTTTTTTTGCATGAAATAGGTATTTGATACAATACAAAAACCTAATATTTGGTACAGACACCTTTGTTTGCAATTCCAGTGGTCAGTCAATTCCTGCAGTAGGGATTTTGTCCCACTCTATATAGATGTTCTCCAGATCTTTCAGGTTTCAGGGGGCTTTTGCTGGGCAACATTGACTTTTAGCTCCTTCCAAAGTTTTTCTATTGGGTTCAGGTTTGGATATTGGCTAAACCACTGCTTAGTTGTCCTGCCTGTGTGTTGGAAGACCCAGCCATGACCCATATTCAATACTTTTACTGAGGGATTTTTTTGGCCAAAATCTTTTGATAAATGGCCCCATCCATCCATCCTCCCTTCAATACGGTGCAGCTGTCCTTTCCCCTTTGCAGTAGAGCATCCCCCATAGTATGATGTTTCCACCCCAATGCTTCACGGTTGATACCAAAAAGTTCTATTTTGGTCTCATTTGACCACATGACCTTCTCCCATGCCTCTTCTGGTGAACTTCAAACGGGCCTGGACATATGCTAGCTTAAGCAGGGGGACCTTGCACGCCCTGCAGGATTTTAATGTATGACGGCGAAGTGTGTTACTAATGGTAATCTTAGAGACTGTGGTCCCAGCTCTTTTCAGGTCAATGACCAGGTCCGCCCTTGTAGTTCTGGGCTGAATCCTGACCTTATTTATAATCAGTCTTATCCCATGTGATGAGATGTTGCATGGAGCCCCAGAGTGTGATTTTATGGACTTTTTTTAATAGATTCTGTTGCGGCAGTCTATCATATCCTTATTTTCTCTACTGTTCTCTGTCTGATAAACATTAAAGGGGCAGTGCGGCAGTAAGCAATTATTCACTAAATAACACATTACAAAGTTATAAAACTTTGTAATGTATGTTAGTTTAGTGAATGGCCCCCTTCCCCGTGTTTCCCCCCCTCCCACGCTAGACCTGAAAGTGTAGTGCTCTATACTCACAGGATTCGTGTTGACCCCCGTCCACCATCTTGTGACAATGATGTCCTCTTCGGGCGGCCGAGCTGATGACGCGGCAGAGGGCGGCTGGCACGACGGACGGAGCGGTTCGGCCGGCCGCCTGAAGATGACATCATTGTCTCAAGATGGCGGACGGGGGTCGACACGAATCAGGTAAGTATAGAGCACTACACTTCCGGGGGTGGCGTGGGTGGGGGGAAACACGGGGAAGGGGGCCATTCACTAACATAACATACATTACAAAGTTGTATAACTTTGTAATGTGTGTTGTTTAGTAAATAATTGCTTACCGCCGCACTACCCCTGTAAAGTGACTCTGTACCCACAATCTGCCCACCCCAAACCACTTGTACCTTCAGATAGCTGCTTTAAGGGTAGCTTACACGTACCGTATCGCAGTGGATTTTCTGCAGATTTGACTGAATGAATGAACACAGCATCAAATCTGCACCATCAAATCTGCTGCGGATCTGCAGCAGATCCGCAGCAGATTTTACAGTGCAGATTTGATGCTGTGTTCATTCATTTAGGCAAATTTGCTGCGGATCCGCAGCAGAAAATCCATTGCAATTCGGTATGTGTGAAGTTACACTTAATCCAAGATCTGTCCTGGGGTCCGTTCGGCAGGTGATGCAGTAATTGTCCTCAAAAACAACTTTTAAACTTGCAGCCCTGTGTCACATTGGCGTGGCCTAGAGTATCTGTGCCCTAACCTTGCACCTCCCCTCTGTACCTCCTCCCCACCCTCTTAATCATTAGGAATGCCACTGGTAGGATTTTTCCTTTTCCTCTGCAGTCAACACTGCATAGGTGCCTTAACGATCCAGCCCATGTGCCGTGTTCTCACAGCTGATGAATAGGAAAATACCTGCCTTGGGCATTCCTAATGATGAAGAGGGCAGGGAGGAGGGATGGAGAGGTTGTGCCAGCCTAATGGACAGACACTCTAGGCCATGCCAGTTTGACACAGGGCTGCAAGTTTAAAAGTTGTTTTTAGGACAATAACTGCATCACCTGCTGAACGGACCCCAGAACAAATCTTGGATTAAAAGCAGCTATCCGAAGGTACAAGTGGTTTGGGGGGGTCAGATTGTGGGTACAGAGTCGCTTTAAGAAGACCCCAGCACTTCAGAATGGGATCACTTCATTGTAATTGCTAAGAGTGCTGTGGGCTAGACCCCACTAGTCTGATATTGCTAAATTTTCTTTTTTATTCTTGGCTTTGGTGCTGTAAAAATATAAAAGAAGCTATACTTACCTGCCCTGATTCCCCACAGCTGCCTTTCTACCAGCTTACTGGGCATTTCCTGCGCAGACAAAACATTACAGGATTAAGCTGAGAGAAGTGGGAACTGGGCGCCATTGGAATGGCAGCTGCAGGGGATCGGGCAAAATGACTACCTGAATAATAAATGGACTTTCTTAGGGTCCGTTTGCACAGAAAGATTATCTGACAGATTATCTGCCAAAGATTTGAAGCCAAAGCCAAAAAAACTAAACTTGTTTGACCCATGAACTGTTCTTTTTATTAGAGTATTTTTTAATTTTTGTTCTTTCTATTTTTCCCCCTCTTAGTCCTACCAGAATCAAAACCAGATGGAGGTAAGTTGTTTATTTGCTTTCCCCAAGAGTGTACTTTGGGGGTTAAATCAAAGGGCTTTTTCAGGTAAATAAAAACATTGTCTAGTGCATCATTAGGGTTATCTCCATTAATAGAGGAACATCACCATTCCGGATCTTTATATTTTATCAGACGATAATGTATTGTTTCTCTTTGATTGATTATAGTGGGCGCTGTGTAATGCAGCTGTTTACACCGCCCCCTTATCTCAGGGCAGGTAAAACAAGTCATTTATCAAGGGCTTTAGTAAGGTCCAGAATTTTTAGTAAAAGTTTACTACATTTTGGTGGTTTGGGGGGGTCAGAGATGTTCATAAGATGCTCATATCTTCATTTGCCTTTCAGGAGACCCAGTGTAGACAAAAAGAAAACCCTTCCCTTGATTTTATTATCAGAGAAGTAAGTGCGCCTTGACTCCCATAAATGTTGGTCCAGTTTCAATATGGCTTTCTGATTCTTCATGTGATCAGCCCTTGACCTGTCTTTCTGTTTTGTAGACTACTCAGGAGATGGTTGCCCGCTCCGCTGCTACCCTCATCACACACCCCTTCCACGGTATGTCAGACCTCAAGCCAACATGTAAAATTATATCCACCGGCCCCCATTTTCCTAAGTTCTTTTATTCTCCCCCATGCAATTTCAGACTTGTTATTAAGTGAATAATCTTGACTGTGACTGTGCATCAGCGTAGATGGCATTGACAGTGTGCCTCAAACTCCATCTTACTGAAGATATATGGCTATTGTCAACCAGTTGCCTCTGTATTATCTGCTCTGTGATTTCTTCGCTGGCACCTGGTCTGAACACCTGTATATAGATACCGTAAGGTCCACTATTGTTAATAGGTCACAACTCCTCTCCCCCCACCACCACCACCACCACCACCACCCTGGACAGGTCACAGAGCATGCCTACAACATTCTCCCTTAGAGGTCAGACCAGACTACCAGTTCATATGGACAAAAATGCTAGACAAAAGACATTGTCACTTACTAGTTTTCTCCAAAATGTAGGATGACCAGAGAGCATTACACTGTAACATGTATCTGCTTCTTTTCGTCTGCAGTGATCACACTACGGTGTATGGTCCAGTTCATTGGGAGAGAGACCAAATATGAGTATGTGTTTACCTCATACAAACTCTTCACAATCTGCTTTTACGTTAGTGACTGTAGCTGTTCACATGAATGATGTGACTTATAGTGATGTTTTCTTTCAGAGGGGTGTTCGGGTCCATTGTGACGATATACAGAGAGGAAGGAGTGTTGGGATTTTTTGCGTAAGTTTCTAGTCTCGTCATCTCCTGTCAGGATCCCAGACTGGATGAAAGCTTGCGGGGTCACACTGGAACTCCTTCTATCAACTCTGTCATGCAAATCTAATTGCATTAGGGTCCTATTAGATGAAGCAATATATTTATCCATAGGCATACATTGTAGCACCGCTATAATACCTCCTTACAATCCATCTCAATATTCTGTATTCTTACATATCAAACATAACATGGCAATACAGCTGGGCTTAATGGATTGCTTTCTGTTCCCAAGCTGTAAGCCATTCGCCACACCCAAGGTACCTGTAAATACCCTGAGTTCTCCTGCTGAGCCATACATCTGCAATATAGGTTACACCACATATTTCTTGTATGTATGATGCACACTATGGATTGCATGACCTCTCTGGGTTCTGGTGTGAGACAGAGGTATGTGAATTCAGGGAGTGGATTTGATCTGTTTAGACTAGTGGATCAGAGATGTAATCTTAATTGTTTTATGGCCCCAATTTTCTTGTCCTGATTTTGGGAAAGAGACACGGATTAAAGATTCAGGAATGTAAAGGGCGGGGTGAATGACTCCTGAACATATTTTAGAGGTAGTGGGATTTCTATCTCAACAGGCAAGTGGCTATATTTGTTTCTTGTAGCATACATTTCAGTTCGCTATTTTGCTTACTGACTACCATCACTTTCATACATGGGTACCCAGGCTACCATGGCTGCTGTGTCAGTTGCCACTCTTCCAGTAATAATGTCATTACTATAGGACTTCGGTGTGCAACTGGTGGGTGTCTGACCCCGTGATACCCCTTTATGGCGCTACCCATCACAATTCCACTCCCATCCCAGTGGTTCAGCCTATTTCACAGAGCTTTATGTACTTGGATGGTGCCATGTCAGGTATGGCAGAGAAGTAGCAATGATGGCTTCTGCTAGGAGACTGTACTGAAGGTGGATCTATACAGTTCTCATTGAACTCCATGATAACTGTGTGGGTTCTTAGCATCTCCTTACTGATTACCACTGATTGCTGAAAGTCCCAGTAGGTAGACAAAACATGACCAGCATATTGCTAAAGGACCCTTCTAACACATTCTAACACGTTCAAAGCAAAAAGAGCGATTTCCCTAGATCTGTTATAATAAACATATAAGGCTGGAGAGGAACACATTCCCTTTCTAGGATAATGGCTGAACAGATTTCTCCTGTCTGTCACTTGTGCTCATCATCACTGGCAGAGAACGCTGAGGTTATTTTTAGAGTGTGTCAGAGCAACGTGATAGTAAGGGGGATCCGTATTCCTGTGTATGGAGTGTGTATTAGTCCCGAATGATAAAAATATTTCTTCTTTCCAGTGGTTTGATTCCAAGACTACTTGGAGATGTGCTCTCCCTTTGGATCTGTAACATGGTGGCATTCTTTATTAACAAATATGCCCTGGAAAATGAGGTAAGTCTTTGATTTTCCCTCCATGTTGTTTTGTGGGAGAAATATCTTCACAGTCTAGCTAACGTTCATGTATTTAATCCCTTTTCTAGGCAATGAGTGAGATGAAAAGCTACTCTCAAGCGGTCACTGGGGTGAGTGTAATATTGTTGTGTACCCCTAGGTGGGGCCCTTTATCCTAAATGTTTTACCTTTTTGTAAGAGCCTTAAAATATGACAAGAAATATCAGCTTTATGAGTACAGGTGGAAGATAGCAAATTTGCATAAGGTTTTCTATGGAACATTGCTTTTAAGGCTCCATGCACTAAGATATGGTGGCATATGGAGTGTCTCCGGTTTCTTACCATGTATGTTTTTTTGCATTATTCCTAAAGTTAGACCTATGCTTGTCTGGCTAACAGATATCTCTCCTGATTTCCAAGCTCCCCCACTCTTCCCCATGCATAAGATGCATGCAAATGTTCTCTTTTGGAGCTTCCCTATAAATTGATCGTTCTCTCCCCTGATATTAGCCAATAAGGAGGGGTCAGGGCGCCACCATACACATTAGATGTTGCAAGTCTTGCCAAAATTTATGGTTTTAGTGTCAAACAAATCAAGTTTATTATAGTGCAAAAGAATGCAAAGTACAAAAATTTGGCCTAAACATGGCCTGTATGAATAAATGGTCAAATAAATGTGTCAGAGCACAATCTGACAATCAGGTAAATTTATGGTTTTAGCTGACATATCTAATACGTGTTCTGAGAACCTACTGTAGTCCAATGCCAACTTCACTGTAACATCTATGGGCAGATGAATTTTTCTGTAGGTAGCTCAGTAATTTTTTGATGGGGACATTGCTTACTTATCCACTCTTATCTCTGCAGTTCCTGGCCAGTATGTTGACATATCCATTTGTTCTAGTGTCAAACCTCATGGCTGTGAATAACTGCGGGTGAGTATACACTACAGCTGATGTCTGTCTGCACATTGCTTCTGTATTGTCTTAGAATTGACACTGATGATTGTGGCTTACAGGCTGGCTGGTGGAAGGCTTCCCTATGCCCCTGTATACTCTTCTTGGACAGACTGCTGGAGGCAGCTCAGCAAAGAGGTAAATACAAACTTCTATCTTGACTTTTAACGAAGACCCTATTCCATAACAGTAAAGAAAGCAAAGGACTGTACGAATGATCCTGTTATAGTACGTGCGTGCCTGCATGCGCAATAGTGTAGAATACCTAACAAAGTGCATTTGGCCTGTCTAAAAGAACCATTAGACTTCTATTAAAGTTTAGGTGCTATAATTGGTTAGTCACAGAGAACAAAGCGCTTTTTAGGCCTCATTCACACGTTTAGTGATTTTTGTGGGCCACAAAACCCCCCCGCTATTTCTTCTCTGCAGTCCGTAGAAAATTATCTGTAACTGAATCCGTAATTGCATCAGTGTCGATTGTTTTCCCTGATGGGTATCACCACAGTTTATCTCCAGCCCCTGCCCCCTGACCATGTCACCTGTATCCCCTTAGATGAGCGCCTGAAGCCCCCCTTCCCGCCCCTGACCATGTCATCTGCATTCCCTCAGATGAGCTTATGCCCGACTCCTGCCCCAGACCTTGTAGCGTATCAACACCCACAGACGAACTCAGGTCTCATCTCAACCGGTGTAGTCCATAGAACAGCTTCCTTCTCCTGGCTCTCAGGCACATGAGTTACTCATGCCCGGTAAGCCAGGACAAGGCAGTAGTGCGGGACTTTGCCGGTTTGTCTGTGGGTGGTAATGCGCTACCAGGTCTGAGGCAGGGTCCGATGCTCATCTGAGGGGATGCAGGGAACATGGTCATGTTTTTTGTGGGTTTTTTTTTTAAGTGCAGCTTTGTTCCCCTGCAAGGTGCCAGTCTATTACTGAGCACCAGCCCGGCCTGAAGCAATTGGGGCATTGAGTTGCCAATAGCATGGAGATAAGCAAGGACTATGGTTAAAAAAGAAAAAGGCAGCACAAAGTGAAGGAGCTGCACCTGTAATAATCTTTTTTTTAAGTTAATGTAGTTCATTGTATTCAAGTTGTAGTAGAGCTTAATGTGTCTTTGTATGTTGTAGGATTTATACATCATGCAGCTAAGACTACTTTATTTTGTTTATTTATTGATTTTATTTTTTAGGGAAACACAAATCGGGGGAACAGCCTGTTTTTCCGCAAGGTTCCTGCTGGAAAGAGCTATGTCTATGAACAGAAGAGATTTTATTAAAGTAAACTGCATCAGGGTCCGAGCCTGCATCTGCCGCTTTTCACTCTTCAGGGGGGATTGGGGAGAGATTAATTTGTACACATTTTGTTTACAATTATATATGATTTTCCTTTTTAATAAACATTCATTATTGACAGCTCAATATTGTGTAGGTCTTCTTGATAAATGATAGGATACCCCCATCATTCTTCTTGAAATGCACTATTAAGAAAGTATTAAGACTTAGTGGTTTTCTGCGTTTCTGTAGGTTTAATTTTAAAAAACCACGTGAACCACGTTTTTGTGTTAAAAAAATGTTAAAAAAAAAAAAAAAAAAGAAAGAAACTGGTTCTGCAGTATGGCATCCATTAATCTGTTCTTACCTTTTTAAGGTTTACATAAAATGGAAACAAAAAAATGCAGTTTGAACCTTAGCTGCAATTTGTGTGGCCATGAGGAGACAAACAGTAGATCCCTGTTCCATTGGTCCTGAGGAATAACATGACTGACTGACTGATTTTAGTACACCCACTAGTAAAAGGATAACAGGACATCCTATTAATGCCCTTATATAAATATTATTAGTAAGCAACCAAAAGCAGTCTTTATCCTATCATAAAGGAAACACGAAATGTAAATTGAACTTTACTTAATATTAAAAAGCTTAAATTAGCACTGTCGCTAAAAATCCTTTTGATCTGTTGGGTCTGAGTGTTCAGACCGCATCCAATAAGGAGATCGCGCCAGAAGACGTCTGTGTCACTTCCAGCTATGTCACTTGACTAATACAGACTTTCTATTTTGTTCTCTTTCTAGAAACAGCGCCACAAATATCCATGTGTCTAGTATTACAGTTTGACCCCATTTTTTTTTCTGCTATACTTATATTAAACTTTGGCATTTGCCAATTACATGGTAAATGGCCCTGCCGTGCACTCCTCCCACATGACCCACATGTGGTTTATAATGCTGCAGTAATCTCTGCATTCTCAGATACACTAACAGATTCTTGATTCAAAGGATATCTTACCTCTTAGCTTCCCGACAGCTGTCACACAACAGTGGCTACTAGAACTAGGCTGCAGGACGAGGGCCCCTATTGTGACACATCCAGAGTTCCGGAATGGGGAATCTCTAGGTGCTGACTGGAGCTCCATTGTGACATGTGTAGTGTTCCAGAGTGAAGATTCCTTAGCTACTTACTGGATCCCTATCATTGTGTTTGCAGCAAAATTTCTGCGCCTGGAAACTGTCCAATTGTGATTCTCACAGTTCCAAACAAGTGTTCAGGGCTGGAGATGGACCGACATGTATACTGCTCAAAAAAATAAAGGGATCGCTCAAATAACACATCATAGATCTGAATAAATGAAATATTGTTATTGAATACTTTGTTCTGTACAAAGTTGAATGCCTGTGACAGGAGACCATCCGCCATCTCATCAGGAGCATGCCCAGGTGTTGTAGGGAGGTCATACAGGCACGTGGAGGCCACACACTGTACTGAGCCTCATTTTTACTTTTTTTTTAAGGACATTACTTCAAAGTTGGATCAGCCTGGAGTGTGTTTTTCCAATTTAATTGTGTGCGACTCCAAATCCAGGCATCCATTGGTTAATAAATTTTATTTCCAAGGCACTGAGCGCATTTTGGGACCAACAACTGGGAAGTACTACAGCTCAGCAGTCGGACCTTACGTGTGGTTGGGGGGGGTTAGCTGGACACAGTATCGCTCTAAAAGTTCATTTCAGGTCATCTCACTCTTGTGGGCTGAAAAGGACATATGTCTGGTAAAGAGAGGGAAAAAGGTTCCTGGCTGAAAATACACTGCTCAAAAAATAAAGGAAACGCTTAAACAGCACAATAACTCAAAGTTCTGTCACATCAAACTGTCTACTTAGGGTCCATTTACACAGAAAGATTATCTGACAGATTATCTGCCAAAGATTTGAAGCCAAAGCCAGTAAAAATCTCAGGCTTTCCTTAACCCTTTGAGGACCAGGCCCAAAATGACCCAGTGAACCGCACAAAATTGCGCTTTCGTTTTTCCCTCCTCCCCTTCTAAGAGCTCTAGCACTTTCAGTTTTCTATCTACAAGGCCATGTAATGGCTTGTTTGTTACAGAAATAGTTGTACTTTGTAATGGCGTCTTTCATTTTACCATAACATGCATGACGGAATCCCAAATATATTATTTCTGAAGATATAAATAAGTGAAATCGTAAAAAAAAATGCTATATGGTAACGTTTGGGGGGTTCCTGTGTCTACGTAATGCACTATATGGTAAAAGCGACATGATACCATTACTCTATAGGTCAGTCCGAACACAACCATATGCAGGTTTACACAGATTCTCTAATGTTATATATATTTTTTTAATTAAATCCTTTTTTTTGGCAATTAATAATAAAATGAGCCTATTGTGCTTATAACAGTTTTATTTTTTCACCTATTGGGCTGTATGGGGTGTCATTTTTTCTGTCATGATCTCTAGTTTTTATTAATACCATATGTGTGAAGATCGGACGTTTTGATCACTTTTTATAAAAATTTTTTAATGTATAATGTAACATAAAATCGGTAATCCGCGCACTTTTTTCCCCTCTTTTCGTTTACACCGTTCGCAATGACGCTTGTTATATTTTAATCGGACAATTACGCACGCTACGGTATATTATATGTTTATTTATTTTTATAATGGGAAATGGGGGTAATTTAAACTTTTATTGGGGGAGGGGTTTTGGGACAGTGTATAAGTGATTTTTAACTTTTTTTCAATATACATTTCAAGTCCCTTTGGGGGACTTGTACATTACATTACTTTAATTTTTACACTGATCATTGCTATGCCATAGGCATAGCATTGATTAGTGTTATAGGCGCTCTGCTGATTGAGCCTGCCTGTGCAGGCTCAGTGACCAGAGCGCCGATCGGACCGCACAGAGGCAGGTGAGAGACCTCCGGCGCTCCGGAGCACGCTTTATAGCTCAGGACATATCGGGGTCGTCTGAGCACAGACTTCCAGGACGTACCGGTACGTCCTAGGTCATCTAGGGGTTAATGACCTGATCTATGTTTACAGTGTGTCTCTGGCTTTGGCTTCAAATCTTTCAGATTTCTGTCAGATAATCTTTCTGTGTAAATGGACCCTTATGCTGGGTTTACACTAAACGATAATTGGCCCGATCATACGATTAATGATGTCTGAGTAACTATTTTTTTTTTTTCATTAAATCAGCGGCGGTACGATATATCTTACAGAAAAATCGTTTTGCGATCGCGCGCCCGCAGCCCGGCCCCACGGTCAACCGCTGCCCCGATCGCCCCCCCCACACCCCACACCCCACACCCCACACCACTCCGATCTCCGCCGCCATGAGCATACGTTACCTGCTCCACGTAGCAGGTCTTCGAAATCCCCGGCTCCCCTCTTCAGTGCATTGATTGGCTGAAGAGGTGAGCTGGGAATTTCAAACGGCTCCTCTTCAGCACTGATTGGCTGAAGAGGAGCCGTTTGAAATTCCCAGCTCCCCTCTTCAGCCAATCAATGCAAGACAGCACTGATTGGCTGAAGAGGGGAGCCGGGAATTTCAAACGGCTCCTCTTCAGCCAATCAGTGCTGAAGAGAAGCCGTTTGAAATTTCCGGCTCACCTCTTCAGCCAATCAATGCGCTGAAGAGGGGATCCGGGGCTTTCGAAGACCTGCTACGCGGAGCAGGTAATGTATGCTCGGGGCAGCGGGGGTGGCGATCGGAGCGGCGGCAGGGGTGGCGAGCGAGCCGGCGCAGGGGCTGTGGATGAGCCGGGGGGCGGCCGGACTTTCGCGTGACGACAGTTTACACGGAACGATCGGCGAATTTTTTGCGAACAAACGATTTCTCGCTCGTCGTTCGATCGTTCGCTGCGTTTACACGTACGATTGTCTTATCGTTCGAATTCGATTGTTATCGTTCAAATTCGAACGATAATCGTTCCGTGTAAACCCAGCATTAGGAAGCAACACTGATTGACAATCAATTACACATGCTGTTGTGCAAATGGAATAGACAACAGGTGGAAATTATTGGCAATTATCAAGACACACTCAATAAAGGAGTGGTTCTGCAGGAGGAGACCACAGACCACTTCTCAGTACCTATGCTTTCTGGCTGATGTTTTTGTCACTTTTGAATGTTGGTGGTGCTTTCACACTCATGGTAGCATGATATGGACCCTACAACCCACGAAAGTGGCTCAGGTAGTGCAGCTCATCCAGGAAGGCACATCAAAGCGAGCTGTGGCAAGAAGGTTTGCTGTACACCTCAATTCCATCATATAGAAAAGATCACAGCAAACATTTGTGCACCCCTCGTTATAACAAACACATCAACGTGAGTGAAACGCAGAGCATAAACATTGATGCATGTCCGACATGTATGATACCAATAGCGCATACCTTATAACATGCCCCCTTGTCCCTGGAATAAACAGCACCTGGTGTGCCGCATGTAGTGTGAAAGCTGCCAAGGTGTATAAATATGGTGGTGTTCACATCTGGCCTACCATACATGTTGTACCCAATACAAAAAATAGAACATGCGCAGATGGATCAAAATGGGGGTCATGCGCCTTATTGTTTCATGTATGTCACTAAGACCTCATGTCAGACATGCGTCAACAATTCCATTTCTCCGCACATCTCCAAGGTATTTCACAAACTCTTATCAGCACATTAGCCTAAATGGCAATTGTATATGTCATTTCACATAATTATGAGGAAGTCATGACTAGGAAAGTAAAACTAACTACATCATTTCCATAATTTAACCTGTTAATAAAGTTTAATTATGACAGCTGTACAACATATGACAATGCATTCCAATTACATGATACGTAATTACACAATGTTGTTTACAAAATCCCCACTGTTGTTAATAACTATTTCTCTTCAAGGGAATTAATATCTATTAGAGGTGTTAAAATGTTTTTTTTTCCTCTTCCTTGTTTTGGAATGGTATCTTCCATCTTTTTGTGTGCTTTACCTTGCATTTAAAGGGAACCAGTCAGCCCAGTTGGGCTGATATGGTTCCCTGGAGCACAGTATAAAGCTCCTGCAGCAGCCCGTAACATGTACCATCTGTGTCAGAAAAAGAAGTTTTATTACCCGGGTGCGCGGCAGGCAGAGGCGACGAGGTAGTCATCTGGGCGGCTCCCCACCCGTGCCTAGTCAGCGTGCTTGGCGGAATGATTGAAAGGGAGAGAGGCCAGTAGTGGGCTGCAGCTTGCGCCACGGGCTGCTTTGGAGCTTTATACTGTGCTCCAGGGAACCATATCAGCCCAATTGGGCTGATTGGTTCCCTTTAAGGCTGATCTCAGGCATAGATTACCTTAAAGTAAATGTGTTGCCTAGATTTTCTTTTATTGATTAGAGTTGAATACTAAAACATGTTCCTTTTTTCTAATCTGTTTCTATTTTCTGATTGTATTTTTTTATGTAACTTTTTGTGTATTCTTATGGGGCTGCCATTTTGCTAATCCGTTTTAACAGCATTTAGTAGCATGCTTTACTGCAAGCCTTATGGCTGTAGTTATCTGGGGGAAGCTTACTTTCCGGGGTAGTCCCAGTTACCTGCACTTTGAGATAGGATACGGAGACCTTCCTTTGGTAGCTTTGTCCTATCCAGGCTAGTTCTTCTTGTACTTAGGATACTGCCCTGCACCTTTAGGTTTTAATCGGAAAACCCCTTTAACCCCTTAACGACATCGGGCGTACGTATACGCCCCCGCAGGGTGGGCTTTAACGCAAACGGGCGTATACGTACGCCCGATGTTTCCCCAATCGCTGTGTGTTCACACACAGCGGTCGGGGAAGATGGCCTGCTATAATGTATAGCAGGCCATCTCTGCTCGTCGGCACAGGGGTGATTAACCCCTCCCGTGCCGACGATCGCTGCTATATGCTGATCAATACAGATCAGCATATAGCAGCTGAAAACAGCTTTCCGGGTCATCGGTGACCCGGTGGCCCGGAAAGCAATGGCGATTGGTGCTGTCCGAGATAGCACCAATCGCCATTAGTGTCCCCAACAAAGATGGCGCCGATGCCACCCCCACGATCACCGTGATAGGCCGGCCCATCACGGCGATCATACTGTAAAAAACAGTGTTGCCGAGTTCTGCACCCCTCAGCTAGGTAGCTGAGAGGTGCAGAACAGGTGTGTGTGGTGCAGGTGTACCATGCTCACCTGATCTGGCCGTCCGGAGCGAAGATCTTCAGTCCGCGCCGTCCTCGCGTCTTCTTCGCGTCGCTTCCGGGTTTGTTCGTCCAGCGTCGGAAATCTTCGGAAACACTCGGGTCTTCGTGTTCGGCGGGCCTCGGTAATCTCCGGCAATCTTCTCTCTACTGCCCCCTAGCGGCTGATCAGTGAATATCATTCACTGATCAGTTGCTTTGGGTTAAAAAGATTTTTTTTTTTTTTTTTTTCCAATTTTTTTTTTTTTACTTTTTTTGCGCCCTAACGCCGCTGAGTACTGATCAGCATCGCACGTAAGTGCGCCACTGATCAGCAACTCCTCCTTTTTGGCGTAGGAGCGTTTTTCCCCCCTATATCCTACCGCCACTGTCTGCTGATAAGTGCCGCACGTAAGTGCGGCATTTATCAGCATCTCCTTTCTTGGCGTAGGGATATTATTTTCTTACTGTCAAAAAAACTTAAAAAACACTACATTACACTACACTACATGAAATTAAGTTTTACAATAAACATTTACATACCCCATATACTAGTCCCCGTATAAAGATGGCCCCCAGGGTGTTTTCGGCGTCGGACGCATATGCTATTATTGCCTCCAACACCGAAACAACCAGAGAGAATGAATGGGGGGATCCTTCTTTCCTCCATTCATCCTCCTCCTCCTCATCATCATCCAGTGACGTGTCTGGGGGTAGCGTAGCGTACGCTGCCCCGCAGACACGTCTTTTCCGCCAGTACCGTCCCAATAAGAGATCACGGTATGGCGTGAAATTCTACAAACTCTGTGACAGTACCTCAGGGTACTCTTACAGATTTAGGGTAGGTGCATACTGCGGAATGGCGAAGGATAACCCTTTGTGCATTCCGCAGCTGGCACCCGCCGGCGGACTGATGCAGGCGTGCATCTCCGCCTGTGTCATAGACTCCATCCTATGCACGGGCGGATTCCGTTGTCCGTCCAAAGAATGAACACGTTGGACAGAGAGCGGAATCCGCCCGTGCATAGAATGGAGTGTGACACGAGCGGAGACGCACGCCTGCATCAGTCCGCCGGCGGGTGCCAGCTGCGGAATGCACAAAGGGTTATCCTTCGCCATTCCGCAGTGTACATGTACCATTACAGTGTATGAAGGAAGGGACACCCGAATCCAGCCCCAGATGCCCCCAGATGAATCCACTCCCCCCCTCCCGTCCTCAGAGTTAGTGGGGAGATTGTCCGGGAACTGATCTTCCCACTGCTGGATAAAGGTTACCACCTGTACGGGGATAACTTTTATACCAGCACCCCCTCCTCTGGTCTCTCGCTGCCCGAGCTACTGTAGCTTGCGGCACAATCCGAAAATATCAGAAGTAGTAATAAAGCCATAATATTTAGCAGCCATGGAGCGGACCCAGCGCTTCTGGATATGAAGGACCCCGTACCGCACCAGGACAACATTTTCCAGGTGATGTCCCCCACACTGGAAAACAGGAGACCCCAGAAAAAGTGCAGACTGTGGCGTAACAGGGGGATCAGGAAGGACACCATTTTCCTGTGTGACACCTGTCCTGATCACCCCGGCCTCTGCATACTGGATCGCTTCAAGGCATACCACACGTCACTGGAGTTCTACATTATCTAAATTCTGTCCCTTATTCCTATTTCAGGAGTCACGTTGATCCAGGGATTATTCTGATCGCCATTATGGAGTCGGGAAGGAATTTTTCCCCTATGATGAGGCTACTGTCGTGTGCCTCACTAAGGTTTTTTGCCTTCCTCTGGATCAACACAGGTTGAATTTGATGGACACCTGTCCTTTCCAACCTTATAAACTAATAATTGGCCTAATACCCCCAAATAAATTAGAATTGTCCCTTTTCCCCAGCTAAGTAGGTATGGCCGCCATTCCCATTAGAGGATGCCATGATGCAATTACAGAGCCTCTGTGCTGCCGGGACAGAAGAAACCCCCCACAAGTGACCCCATTCTGGAAACTACACCCCATAAGGAATCTAACAAGGGGGGCAGCGGGGATATGGCCCCCTGGTGACGGCCACATTTGGGACGTGAAAATAAAAAAAAAATATTTTTTATTTTCACGGCACATGTTCTACATATGTGTATATCACCAGTGGGGTCCATATGCTCACTGCACCCCTCGTTAGATTCCTTATGGGGTGTAGTTTCCATAATGGGGTCACTTGTGGGGGGTTTCTACTGTCCTGGCAGCACAGGAGCTTTGTAAATGCGACATGGCCTCCATCCTCCATTCCAGCCTCTAAATGGCGCTCTGTCCCTTTGGTGGCTTGCCCTGTGCCAATATGGCACATTATGTCCACATGTGGGGTATTTTCGTACTCAGGGGAAGCTACCCTACACGTTTTGTGTTCACTTTCTTTTTTAACCCCTTGTGGAAAAGGAAAAAATCAAGGCTAGACCAACATTTAGTGTAAAAAATGTTTAATTTTTACACTAACCATTGATCTTGTCTTGATTTTTTCATTTTCACAAGGGGTTAAAAGATAAAAAAACACTAAATGTGTAGAGCAATTTCCCCTGAGTACGGAAATATCCCACATGTGGACATAAAGCGCCATGTGGGTGCAGGGTAAGCCTCCAAAGGGAAGGAGCGCCATTTGGTTTTTGGAGGCTGGATTTGGCTGGAATGGATTCCGAGGGGCCTTGTTGCATTTAAAAGGCCCCTGTGTTGCCAAGACAGTTGAACCCCCCACAAGTGACCCCATTATGGAAACTACACCCCTTAGGGAATGTAACAAGGGGTGTAGTGAGCATATGGACCCCACTGGTGACGGGCACAAATGTGGAACAATATGGCGTGAAAATTAAATATTAAATTTTTTACACTATAATGTTGGTTTAGCCTTAAATTTTTCATTTTCACAAGGGGTTAAAAAAGAAAAAAACACAAAATGTGTAGAGCAATTTCCCCTGAGTCCGTAAATACCCTACATGTGGACATAAAGCGCCATTTGGGCGCAGGGCAAGCCTCCGAAGGGAAGGAGCGCCATTTGGATTTTGGAGGCTGGATTTGGCCAGAATGGATGATGAACGCCATGTCGCATTTACAGAGCCCTCGTGCTGCCAAAACACTGGAAACCCCCCACAAGTGACCCCATTCTGGAAACTACACCCCTCAAGGAATCTATCAAGGGGTGCAGTGAGGATATGGACCCCTTGATGACGGCCACATTTGTGCAGAGAAAGTGAAAAAATGAAAATTTTCCCTTTCACGTCACATTGTTCCACATTTGTGCCCGTCACCAGTGGGGTCCATATGCTCACTGCACCCCTTGTTAGATTCCTTGAGGGGTGTAGTTTCCAGAATGGGGTCACTTGTGGGGGATTTCCAGTGTCTCGGCAGCACGAGGGGTCTGTAAATGCGACATGACCCTTGAAATCCTTTCCAGTGAAATCCAGCTTGCAAAGGCCAATTGGCGCTCCTTCCCTTTGGAGGCTCGTCCTGCGCCCGCTTGGCACTTTATGTCCACATGTGGGGTATTTCTGTACTCGGGAGAAACTGCGCTACACGTTTGGTGTTTTTTTTTTCTTTTATCCCCTTGTAAAAATGAAAAATGAAGGCTAGAACAACATTTTAGTGTAAAAAATTGAATTTTTCCTTTTTTACACCACATTGTTCCGAAAATCTGTGAAGCACCTGTGGGGTCCAAATGCTCACCGCACCCCTTGTTACATTCATTGAGGGGTGTAGTTTTCTAAATGGTGTCCCTTTAGTGGTGTTTTTTAGGTTTTGGCACCCCAGAGCCTCTGCCAACCTGAAGTGGTACGGTCAAAAATAACCAAATATAACGGAGGCGTTGAAATTCACTGGGCGCTCCTTTATATCTGAGGCTTGTGGTTGCGTCAAATAGCGCAATAGGGCCACATATGGGGTATTTCTATGAACTGCAGAAACGGGGCAATCAATATTGGGGTGCATTTCTCTGCTAATAGGTTTATCATTATGAAAGATATTGGATTACAATAAAATCTCTGCACAGAAAATAAAAATTTTCAAATTTCTTACACACTTAGCTTTTATTTCTGTGACTCCCCTAAAGGGTTAAAACACTTTCTGGATGTGCTTTTGCAGAGTTTGGGGGGTGCAGTTTCTGAAATGGGGTGCTTTGTGGGGCTTTCTAACATACAGGCCCCTCAAATACACTTTCAAGCTGGGTTCACACGGAGTGGGTTAAAAACACAGAAAGGCTCTGTTCACACAATGGTGAAATTGAGTGGATGGCCGCCATATAACAGTAAATAAAGGCCATTATTTCAATATAACAGCCGTTGTTTTAAAATAACATCAAATATTTGCCATTAAATGGCGGCCATCCACTCAATTTCAACATTGTGTGAACAGATCCTTTCTGTGTTTTTAATCCACTCCTGGTTTTGGTTGCAATATGAGGACCACAATACTGACTGAAATATACGTAGTGTGAACCCAGCCTCAACCTGAACAGGTCCCTGAAAATATCTGATTTTGAAATTTTACAGAAAATTCTGAAAATTGCTGCTAATGTTTTAAGCTTTCTATTGTCTAAATAAAATGAAATATAGTTTAATAAATGCTGCCACCATAAAGTAGACATGTTGCTAATGCTATTTAATATATAATTTATGTGGCATAACCATTTTCTGTATAAGCAGGAAGGTTTCAAAGTTGGAAAAATGCATTTTTTCAAAATTTTTCACGTTATTTTGCTGTTTTTCATAAAGATTCGTTATGAGTATCGACTCCATTTTACTAGAAATGTGAAGTACAATATGTCAAGAGAAAACAGTCTCAGAATCAGCCAGATAGGTAAAAGCATCCCGAAGTTATTAATGACTAAAGTGACACAGGTCATATTCATAAAATTTGTCTCTGTCCTTAAGGTTATTTCAGGCTCTGTCCTTAAGGGGTTAATAAGCAGTATGTTCTAAGTTGGATAATTTGTTACAACCATTAGTGTTGCCTACACCAGGGTACATAAAAATCATTAAAGTGTCACTGTCGTTATAACTTTCAACATCTAAATCAGTAGTAGATGTGACATAAAGCAAGTTTGCAATTTACATTCATTATTTATTTTTTTTTGTTAGCATTAAAAACACAGCACTTCCTGTTTTCTGACTACTTTTTTCCTCAAAAAACAGGAAACAGTCAGAAAACATTAAGTCCTGCGTAGCCATCTGAGCGCTCGCAGAAAGAAAGCATTTATGTGATTGATGGACACATTGAGCCGTGACTCTCTGTACTGGCCAGAATTCCTGTGTTTAATCATTTTTTTTTCCACCTGCACAAGTCAGAACATCTGCCTTCAGGAGACTGGACCTGGATTTCTGGTAAGTTCAGCTTTGTTTTACAGTATGATAACAACAACAAAAAAAATAATGAGTGCATATTGCAAACTTGCTTCATTTCACATCTACTGTTTATTTCGATTTTAAAAGTTATACCGACAGTGATACTTTAAAATGGTCCTTAAAATTAAGAGGAGGCAATAGGTTTTCAAAAAGGAGGCCAAATGGATCTTTAGGCTGGGCACTAGAGATACCAAGCAGATGTCAACATTAAAATGACCTTATGTATTTTTTTTTCTCTTCTTGGGTCCCATTTAATAAAATATATCCCATTTAATAAAATATATCCTTTTTCATGAGAGTGAGGTCCTCCATGCCCTAGGTTTCAAGTACACTTTTATTTTTTAGGATTTTTATGATGTGTGTTTGGCATTATGCAATAGTGCACCAGTATTATATGTATTGTAATTTTATGTAGTGTTATATGTACAGTATTATGTAATTGGGATGTATTGTGACATGTTGTACAGCCGTCATTATGAATCTATGTAACAGGTAAACTATGCAAATCATGTAGTTAGTTTCACTTCCCTAGTCATGTTTGAGGTGATACTATAAATGTGTACATCATATGAAATTTAAATGGTTATCCAGAGAGCAGAAAAGGTCCTACCTCCTCCAATCATCAATCAATACCAAGGAATGGTCTTTAGGCATCCCATATAGTGGTGCATTGTATGCTGGGCACATGCCCTGTGTAGACATGTTATACTGATGAATGGTGGTATATTTCAGGGTTGAGTGCACACCATTGTGCATGTTCTATTTTTTATTATGTATTGGGTACAGCTGGTATAGTTCACATGTTGCTGTGTTTGTTATATCAAGGGAGCACAATACATCTACATAATACCTTTATAGACACCAGACAGTGAGACATTGACAATGAGATGTCAATAATAGGGGGCAGGGAGCAGGCAGGAAGTAGCTAACTGCCCTTCCTACCTAGGTTTAAATATAGATATGTCTTCCTGACCACTATGGGGACTAATTCAATCCAGTGCAATAGGAAAGTAACCAGTTTATTGGACTGCATTATGTTGTGCCTCAAGTCGTCAATTCTCTTTACATGTTTTTAGAGGAAGGGGCAGAAAATCAAGGATCTCTTACACCCATCCACAGGTCGGTACAGGTTATTACCTCTATTTTACTCTTTATATAGTGCTATCATATTCCGTAGCAGTGTAGATTAGTGAACTAGAGGTAATACATATCCAGGATTACTGATGTATAGCCTTTTTTAGGCTATTTTTATACATATGTTCTGGCTGTTTCCCCGGTGGATGGATTTGCTCCCAGACGGCCTGAAAGTATTGTTTTTCTGTATCTCCGTGTACCTGTCAAAAAAAGTCTCTTCTGCTTTAATGGGATTAAGATGTTCAGTTGCCATGGTTACTTGCAATTTGCAGAGCCTGGATGTTATGATGCTGCAGCGTGTGGAATTGTCTTTTGGTGCGTCCGCCTTTGCTGTGGGATTTGGAGCAAGCATCTTGTGTTTATCTCTTTTTGTGTGAAATTGTCAGGTCACCAGCTTTGCCTGTCAGTCCCTCACATCTTCAGGAAATGCAGAGGGTATAGGTTCAGTACAAGCCCCTCAGCTGAGAATTGTACAGGCAACTTTTACTTGATTGAATAAACGGGTCTTGATAATCCCCCTCTTATGTGAGTAACTTGAAGCTTTATGGTCCCAATGCAAACTGCCACTGGGCCCTTACTTACATTGTGCCATCTCTAACACAGTAATGTCATCTATTTGTGGGGCAGAGGGTCCCTAGAGCCCCCCAGATACCAGGACCCAGATGCCAGTGCTGCATCAGAACAGGCCCCCCTTGTTCTCAGAACACATATGATGCACTAAAAAGGGAGACGCTACTCACCAGTGTACGCAGTAGGTGGAGTCTCTATTTGGCGCTAAATGTGTTGGCCATTTTGGTGATTGGTAAATTGGGGTGGTTTAACACATGGCATTCAAAAAAAGAAAGATACATTGCAGATGTTAGCAGGGAGTTAGTAGAAAAGTATAAAACACTATACTGTAATATATCATATATTACAGGTTATTGTGTATACAGATATGAAGAAGCGCAATAAATATATAGGAGGGAGCAGCGCAGTGCTGAAGCAATTTTAGAGCAGACAGGTATATATGAAATGTGCAGCATCTAAGCTTGTGGATGGAGCAGAGAACTGCACATAGAGGAAGGGGGAGACAGTGTTACTTTATTAGAAAAAAAAAACCAGCGCTGCATGCATTACTAATAAACAGATAAAGCATGTTTGATCATTAGTAGTGCATGCAGCACTATATCCTAGTAGTGTGTGTACATGTGTAACTTGTAATGCTGCTTGTGGGTTTATATATTTTTGCTTCTGTATCTCTGGAGCTGCTACCTGTGTGTTAATGGCTACATATGTCTATTGTGCAATTGTGTTTTATATTTGGGCACTTACAGTGGTTTGCAATAAATTAGAATATCAACAATTTTTTTTCCAGTAATTTAGTTAAAAAAGTGACCTCATTTATTCTATAGAGTCATTACATACAGAGTGAACTTTTTCAAACGTTTATTTCTGTTAAAGTTAATGATTATGGATTACAGCCAAGTAAAAACCCAAAAGTTAGTATTTCAGAAAATTAGAATATTATATAAAACCAACTAAAAAAAATGTTTTTAACACAGAAATGTCGACCAAATGAAAAGTCTATACAGTAAATGCCCTCAATACTTGGTCGGGGCACCTTTTGCATGAATGACGGCATCAATGTGGCGTGGCATGGAGGTGATCAGCTGATGGCACTGCAGAGGTGTTATTAAAGCCCAGGTTGCTTTGATAGCGGCCTTCAGTTCGTCTGCATTGTTGGGTCTGGTGTCTTTCATCTTCCTCTTGACAATACCCCATAAATTCTCTACGGGGTTGAAGGACAACCCCTACGAAAAAATGTTTTGGCTTATTTAACACACACTACAAAGTTATATAACTTTGTAATGTGTTCAAATAACCGGTCTGCCCCCCCCCCCCCCGGAAGTTAAAGAAAGTATACATTACCAATTACTGTCGCCACCTTCCTCTTCTCCCGGGCGCCATCTTGTGATGACGACATCAGAGCCAAGGGGCGGGCCAGGTCTTCTTCCTCCTCGGCGTCTTCATGGAAAGTGAATGGGAGAGAAAAGGCTGCTGGTGCACTTGCGCAGCAGAAGCCTTTTCATTGGCTGGAGCGCATCACATGGCTTCCAGCTTGCTCAGCCCTGATTGGCTGAGCTTGCTGGAAGCCATGTGATGCGCCCCAGCCAATGAAAAGGCTGCCGGTGAGCAAGCGCAATGGCAGCCTTTTCTCTCCCATGGACCCGGAAGTGAGTGTAACGCCCGGAGTAGTGGATCCACTGGACCGGCACCAGCGATGGCACAAACCTCACCAGGGAGCGGAGTCTAAGGGGCCGCTGGTTTTCACCAGAGCCCGCCGCAAGGCGGGATGGACTTGCTGCGGCAGGCGACCCCCAGGTCGCTACCCCTGGCTTGGTTGCTGGTGTCGGCAGGCGAGGCGTGGCAGGAGATGGCACAGGCAATAGTCTGCAGATGAGAGAGCACGTGACAGGCTGGACACGGGAACAGGTGGAGTGACAGGGGAACAGGAACCAGGAACGGGGACTTGGGACCAGGTAACGGACAGGACTCAGGAACAGGGACTTGGGACCAGGTAACGGACAGGACACAGGAACAACAGAGAGCTGGGCCAAACGCTATGGGAAGCATGTAGAGGCTCCAACCCAGGGGACAGGGCATGCTGGGATTTATAGGGGAGTGATTGGGTGCAACTACCAATTAGGAGCGCACTGCCCCTTTAAATCTGAGACAGCCGGCGCGCGCGCGCCCTAGGAGGCGGGGACGCGCGCGCCGGCCGGCACAGACCGCAACATGCACGGAGGAGAGGTGAGGCGCCCCAGGGGCCGAAGCAGCAGCAGCGCCGGGTCCCTACACAAGGACCCCGGCGGCTGCACGGGACAGGAGGCGGTCGCGGCGGCAACCCGGAACGCGGGAAGCCGCCGCGGCCGTGACAGTGAGAGACATCGCAGGACGGAGGCAAGAGGTTACGGAGACGCGGATGGCGGGTGAATCGAGTGTGTTTTGGGGGTTTTTTTGGGTCCCGTGGGAGTTAGTTTGCTGGCCAATCAAGCCCAGTGATGCTGTGGTTAGTAAACCAGGTATTGGTACTTTTGGCAGTGTGGACTTCCTGCTGGAAGATGGAAATTCCATCTCCAAAAATCTTTTCAGCACAGGGAAGCATTAAGTACTCTAAAATTTCCAGGTAATCGGCAGCGTTGACTTTGGTGTTGATGAAACACAGTGAATCTACACCAGCAGATGACATGGCTCCCGAAACCATCACTTACTTACTTACAGATGATTATCTTACATCTGGAATCAGCACCTTGGACCACTAATCAAAAGTCCAGTTCTCCTTTTCCTTGGCCCAGACACTTCTGGCATTGTTTATTGGTCAGGAGTGGCTTGACACATGGAATGCAACACTTGTAGCCTATGTCCTGCAGACGTCTGTGTGTGGTGGCTTTTGAAGCACTGACTCCAGCAGCAGTCCACTCTTTGTGAATCTCTCCCAATTTTTTAAATGGCATTTTTGATACAATCGTGTTAAGACTACAGTTCTCCCGGTTGCTTGTGCACCTTTTTCAACCACACTTTTTCCTTCCACTCCACTTTCCATTAATATGCTTTGATACAGCACTCTGAGAACAGCCGGCTTCTTTAGCAATGAACTTTTGTGGCTTACCGTCCTTGTGGAGTGTGTGAATGACTGCCTTCTGGACATCTGTCAAGTCAGCAGTCTTTCCCATGATTGTGTTGCATACTGAACCAGACTAAGGGACCTTTTATAACACTTAGGAAACCACTGCAGGTGTTTTGGGTTAATTATTGTAATTTTCTGAAATACTGACTTTTGGGTTTTTCTTGGCTGTAATCTATAATTATCAACCTTAACAGAAATAAACGTTAGAAAAAGTTCAATCTTTATGTAATGACTCTATAGAATATATGAGCTCACTTTTTGAATTGAAATACTGAAAAAAAATTTTTGTTGATATTCTAATTTATTGCAAACCACTGTATTTGTGTATTTATCATTTAATTGTTTATGTGTGAATTTTAATGTTGTGTACGTATCTTCTTCTGCAGTGCTATTTATGCACCTATATTTGTGCTCATAATGTTGTTGTTTGTGAATATCATATGCTGTGGTTTTATGTACCTTGTGCTGCTGTTTGTGTTTTTTTATGTGTTGACTTGTGTGACTATTTAGTACTGTGTGCATGTGATTTGTGCTGTTTTAAGCTGTTATATGTGTATTGTGTGATGTGTGTACTGTATTCTGTGCTGATGTATGTATATTGTTCTGCTTTGTGTATGCTGTCCTCTTTATGCATTAATTTTGCTGTTCAAATTATGTCTTACACTTCTGTGTGTATATTTTATACTATTGATGTGTGTATCCATCATGTATCACTTTGTGTACGTATTTTGTTTAGTGTGTAGATATATTTTGTTGTGCTCTGTATGTGTTTTTATTTTGACTGTATATTGTGCTGCTTTGTGTTAATTATTTACTTTCTATATAGGTTGTGTGTATCTATCTTGTGCTGCGGTGTATATTTTGTACTGTTTGTGTGTATTTTATGCTGAGAGTGTGTGTATTTTCAGTTGTGTTTTAAGCTGATGTATGTGTATTTTGTGCTTTGCTTATGCATGAATCTTGTTTTGCTGTCTATATTTTGTTCCATTTTAGGCTGGTGTGTGCATTTATTTTGTACTGTGTGTATTTTTTTTGCTGAGTAGATGAAGTATCCTATGCTGCTATGTGTATATATTTTGTGCTCTGTATTTACGCATATGTATTGTATGCCACTGTATGTATTTTGTATTGCTGTGTGCATGTATCTTGTGCCTCTGCAACTATATTTTATGCCTTTTTGATTGTTCCTATTTTGTGCTGTGTATATGCTTGTCATGTGGCACACTTTAATTTTTTTTTTCTTCACTTTAAGGAACAATCATCTTCTTTTTACAGTATATAACACATTTACATTATCCTCATATACAGAACTCTTCTAGAGAACATTGTTAATTCCATTTTCTATACATTACAGTGTAATGTTTCTTCTAGATACATACATTATTTAGTAGTTTTACACAACCCCCACTTTCTATTGAAATATCTATTTGTACCTGGCCCAGAATCACCTCTGTCTGTGGATATTACCGGGGGCTATTCTGATATCAAGGCAGCAAAATCAATAACATTTAAGGTGGTTCATTCTTATTATGAATATGTATATAGCAACACTAATAAGAAGGAATTACCCTGCATATAGCTAACTTTTTGCATTTCAAAATGTACATTTTCTAATTTTGCTTTAAAATCCTGAAAAATTTGCAACCAAGATCAATATGCATTAGGAGCCTCCTGTGAAGAGATGGAATCTGGTGCTTTACTACCTGTCCATGATTTTGTGCTCTGCACATGTGGATCCCCCTTCACTGCCCCCTCTCCCTTCCAGCTCCCCCCTCCACAGCCCTGCACCAAATCCTCCTATGTGACACAAAGTGGAGATACAGGCAGAAGACAAGTGACAAGCAGCAGCTGAGCAGGTAGGTACAGAAGGGGAGTGGGGGTGACAGGGGTGGAGAAGGGCACTGGAGGATGCAGCTGGTGCAGGTGCTATCAGGTAGTAGTGTGTCTGTAAGGTAAACAGTGGGGGCAGGGAGAGAGGGATGGAGATGCTGCCTGAATGTATCACTGGCTTCTGCTGCACCTGCACAGATCCCCATGTTATCATAGCTGGTGTCCTTAATGCCAGTGTTTCTAGATCCAGCCTTTTATCTCGGCATCTGTTGTTGCAGCTCTCACCCTGGTTGCACCCTGTCATCACCCTCATCTTCCTCACCCCCAGATTGCTAGAAAGACATTTTCTCTCCAGAGATGTGGCATTGATTTGGGTCACCCTTGTGCCCTGCTGGTTTTCCACATGTCATCTCTCATCTTACATTATAGAGAAGTCTTCCCCCAGGGGATGGGGTCCCAGATGCTTTCCTTTCTACAAGATTAGAAGATTTTCATAAAGAGAATGCACGCTTGTGCGCGACACTAAGCCTTACACTATGACATGAATAAAACTGATGTATGGAGGCATGAAGGGTTAAAAAGGTCTTGTCACATTTCTACATGCCTTTTTTTGTCAATTTATAATAGAGTAGATATTCTAGAGAGTATTTGTTATATGATAGGATGTGTCATCTAACAATGTTCAAGAATTGAGATTGTTATCTTGTATAATTTATTCTTATCAGTGGTTTTCCATAGGTCTGCAAGTAATTGATTCAAATTATAAGTAAATGTTATGTAACACATTAGTTACATAAGTGCATAGAAAAATGTTATAGATGATGAATTACTCCATTAAAGGGGTATCCCAATCTGATGCAATTTTCACCTATCTGTGGGATAAGGGATGACAAGCTGGTTGCCACTAGGACCCCCACTGATCCTGAGAATGGGGACAAAATTGTCCTTGGAATGGAAGGCCGCCAAATATTGTCAGGCATTGAATTCAAGAATGTTTGGTGACCCCATAGAGAATGAATGGGGTTGCACATGTAGGGGAAATTTATCAAACATGGTGTAAAGTGAAACTGGCTCAGTTACCCCTAGCGACCAATCAGATTCCACCTTTCATTTTCCAAAGAGTCTGCGAGGAATGAAAAGTGGAATCTGATTGGTTGCTAGGGGCAACTGACACAGTTTTACTTTGGCCCATTATATGTTGGATAATTGGCATACTTTTTTGGGGGGCCTATGAAATAGCAGTCTGCTATGCTATTCCATACAGAACTATGAAGATAACGCTTAGAAAACAAATTCATATTTAGTTTTAAACAACACAGTAAAAACTTAGGTGGTGTCTAGAAATCATTATTTTGTGTAATAACCCTGATTTTTATCCAGAATTTTCATGACTTTCCATCCATCTGTCACATTGCTCTTGGGGACATTTACGCCACTTCTGGTGCAGAAATGTCAGCAGCTCAGCTTTGATGGTTTGTGGCTATCCATCTTCCTCATGATCATATTTCAGAGGTTTTCTATGGTGGTTCTTCATCCACACCATGTTTGACCTGTCTGTGTGACATGGGGCATTGTCCTGCTGAAAAAAAAAAACAACAAAAACAAAACAATAAACAGCATTGGGGAACATTGTCAAAGCAGAAAGAGGCAAGTTTTTCTTCCAGGATAACTTGGTTCATTTGTCCTTCACAAAGACAAATCTACCCAATTTCAGTCTTGATGAAACTGCCCCGCATCATCATCATCAATCCTCCACCAAATTTCACAGTGGGCATGAGACACTGTGGCTTGTAGACCTCTCCATGTCTCTGTCTAACCATTACACTGCTTGCTATTTCTTCTTTAGGTCACTATTATGTCTGTGCCTGTTCAGACCTCAGTGCAGTCCTCTGCCTGTAAAATACAGCCAAAACAGTATCTGAATTGTATGTTTCCTTTGCACCAGTCTGAACTCTGATTTTTATACCTGCTGTGTGGTGATTGACAGGTTCTTAACCATACCTGTCTGGTTTCTTCTGCTAGCCCTAGTTCCCTGCTGCACATGGTTTAGACCATGGGTCTCCAGCTGTTGCGAAACTACAACTCCCATCATGCCTGGACAGCTAAAGCTTTGGATTTAGCTGTCCAGGCATGATGGGAAATGTAGTTTTGCAACAGCAGGAGGGCCGCAGTTTGGAGATCCATGGTTTAGACTCAGTAGTAGAGCTAAAAAAACTTCCCTTCATCTCCCTTCCCTATCAGTCTGTGTGGTCTAAAGGTCAGAGGGACAGTCCAATCACGCTAGTGTTTTATACTGAATTGGATGCTTGTAGTTCTGACCTCTTTGCCTGTCCTTCTGACCTCTGTTTTTGCCTGCAGTTCATGTACATTCAGCTATTTCCAGTTTGACCTGTATCTGCCTAATTATTCTTTATTGTGTTTGTCTATCTGGCCTTAGTCTGTGTTTCACTTACCTAGTGAAGGGAACATCGTCCAGTTGTCGACTACCTCCTAGGGTTGAGCTGGCAAGTAGGCAAGGACAGTCTTGGGGCCTAGAGCTAGGACTCTCTCTATCTATACCTGTCTTCCATTGAAGTCCCAAGTTTCCTTACAGTTACTTGATATTATCCTACATTTAAATGAGATTTCAATTAAATAGTTATAATCACGGTCAATAGAGAGTCGTTTCCTCCTTCTGTCAGTCTGTCACTTTGTTGCCCCCAATACTTGCAGCTTGACCTTGTTCTAAAAAATATTTATTTTTTTTTTCAATTTTAAGGATGGAAGAAATCTTATGCTCACTATATGCCTCTGCCAGAGAAGCTAGAATTTAACGTTTCTTCTCCTGATTCAGAACTTTTCTTTTCAACTCTTTAGGCTTGGTCTGTAGTTATTTTTGATGACACTTGCTTTTCTGGTACTACTAGCACTGCTCTCACTATTCAGCTGAGAATAGTGATAACCAGAGTAATGGCTTTTCTTTTCTTTTATACTATAGACAACTGAATACTTTTAGGCTATGTTCACACTATGTAAAAGTATGGCCATTGTTGCCATCGGCGGGTGAACATTACCTATTATTCTATGGGATCCCAGCCAGGCGTACACACATCGTATACGCTCCGGCCGGGATCCTGCACGGAGCTGCAAATAACTGACATGTCAGTTTTCTGCGGCTGCAATTCAATGAATTGCGGCCATAAGAAACCCTGTCAGTTCACACAGTGAAGAGAGCGGTTCCGGCATCAGAACCCTGCGGCCCAAAGATCATCCGGCCGGGTCACGGAATGGCCGGTCTCCAAACGTTGTGTGAACATAGCCTTATACTGTTTTAGCCCTATAGACAATCCATACCTGACACTGGACACTGCAAGACAAGTGTGAGGCCGGGTTGACACAATGTAAGACACTGGCCGTTTTGTGACACAGCCTTATCCCAGCCCGTACTGCAGTATCGTCCAGATAAACTTCATTTCTTTAGAATTGGAATGCAGGCGCATTCAGGTATGCCCACATTCCAATTACCTATTGCACACAATGTAAAGTGTGGCCGGAGCTGCACTTTACATTGTCTGCACAGTCAGTTTTGTGCAGCCGCTATTCAATGAATAGGGGCAGCACAAAACTGACATGTCAGTTATTCGTGCAGCCACAGGGAATCCCGCCCGGAGTGTATACAGAGTTTATACACCCTGGCTGGGATTCCATAGCCTTCGATGCAATGTATATTTTCAATTAATCATGTACGGTGTTAAAATTTGCAACAACAGCCATGATTAATTGAAAATATACATTGTGTAAACTTGTGTAAGCCTAGAAGGAACCTAAGGTTTTCTTTCAAATGCATTTTCTGGATAGTATAGTAGGTCTTTTTGCATTCCTGTGTAAAAGCAAGGATAATATGTTGGCAAATGATCAAGATAAGTTACTAAACCCTGCCTCGCTGCACTCTTAGTAGGTGACTGTGTTCTGTAAGAATATTTGGAGCAATTATGTATTGCAGGCTACTTGGATGTACATACTAACGTATAAAGATGTTTATTTATATCCAATGAGGATTCTGATTACTGCTTGAAAAAGAATCAGGAAAAAGAAGAAATGATGGATAATGTAAGCCACAGTAGCAACCCTAACAAACCATCCCTTGTTAAGTTCTATTAACTGAAGCAGAGCAGGGTGACAGGAAACAGAGCAGGGTGCTGAACCAAATCTAGGACATATAATGCAGAGCTAAAGCCAACCATACACTTGAGACAGCTGTCAGACGAACACTACAGCTATTTGTCCCGACTTTGCCATAACCATATACATTCTACATCTTCATTCCAAAGGGGAATAGGAAAGAAGCAGCGGACAGACTCTTCTGCTTATCTCTTATGATGATGAAATGCAACATGCACAATCCATCTTACCCCCGACATTTATCTGCGGGGAACAGTTATAAGGGCAGGTTATCTATTAGAAAGGAAAGGTGAGTGACAACAAATATGTCCAGGGGGATATGTACTGCTTTTAACAACCCCTCTAGGAGCTGTATTGAATACCTGACTTTTCCAGGAACAGATATACTTAGAAACATCTCAATAGAAAGTCTGAATAATCTCATACTTGAATATAACTCAAGGACTTATGAGCATTGGGCACTTGAGCGAATATGCTTATATTATGCTTGCATCTGCCTGTAATAACTAAAGGTGGAAATAGAGTTCACATCAGAGTTCACAATTCCCATCTTAAGGTTTTTTTTAGACAAAGCGATCTTCTGACATATGTGACAGAGTGATCTTCTGACAAACTGCCCCAATGCCCCAAAGACCATCAGAGTGCCCCAATCCAATGAACTGTCAACAGACACTGCTGGTGCCGCACATAAAGAGTACCTATAGAGTTAAACAATATAAGAAATGATGCACGTAGGGTGCAAAGACACATCCAAACAGGAGACAACCAATGTGGTTAACGATGGTTAACATGAACGATGTCAGCTGATCGTTGCAGTCATTTGTCTTTCAACATGTTGGAAAACAAACGACTCATACAGCAACGATCTGCTGCTCTTGCTCTAGCGATCACTCGGGCAGCCCCCTGCAGCTCCCTGTGGCCTCTCCTGTACTCACCCGCTCGCTGCTGCAGATAAAACTAAACTGGGTAAAGCAGAGAGGGGTTTGGAAAGGCTGAAGGCTTGGGCAGATAAATGGCAAATTAAGTTTAATGTGGATAAATGTAAGGTTATGCATTTGGGCTGTAGAAATAATAAGTACAATTATTTGCTAAATAATAATACACTGGGTAAAACTGCTTCCGAAGAGGACCTGGGGGTATTGGTGGACAGTGAACTTAACTTTAGTGATCAGTGCCAGGCAGCAGCTGCCAAGGCTAATAAAATAATGGGATGCATCAAAAGAGGTATAGATGCTAAAGATGAGAACATAGTTTTGCCTCTTTATAAATCACTGGTCAGACCACATATGGAATACTGTGTACAGTTTTGGGCACCGGTATATAAGAAGGACACAGCTGAACTGGAGCGGGTGCAGAGGAGGGCCACTAAGGTCATTAAGGGAATGGGTGGGTTACAGTACCAGGACAGGTTATCAAGCTTGGGGTTATTTACGCTAGAAAAAAACATCTTAGGGGCCATCTGATCACAATGTACAAATATATGAATGAACAGAGATCTTTCTAGTGATCTTTTTACACCTAGGCCTGTAATAATGACAAGGGGGCATCCTCTACACTTAGAGGATATCCCATACAAAGAACACCTGTGATAATACCTGATGCACTAAGTATGATTATATCACCTGTGAAATACTAAGGAAATCCTCAAAACATGACCAGTCATTAGATCCTAATAATGACTATGCATTACAGCAATTACGTCACTTCCTCAGAGTCCTTTATCAGGGGTAACAGTCTCTATGATTTATATAATCATTCACTTATATGAAGTGATCTTCTCTGTAATTAAATTAACCTTGGAACCAATAAAGATGGACCCACTAGGACTTTACACAACCTATGTGATGATCTATCTCTTTACTTGTCAACATACCTTAAAGTAGCGGTACAATGCTGGTATGTATACTCACGGAAGCTGATCGATGTCCCGCAGCGCGGCTCCATTCCCGTCCCGCGGTGCCTTTCAAATCCGACGCGCACTCACATCTGCCGGTGCTGTGACTCCTCTTCTTTGCCTTGTAAATTGAACGCCGGAAGTCACGCGCTTCCATAGAGAATGCATGGAAGCGAGTGACTTCCAGCCTATAATGACAGGTCAGAGAAGAGGAATGACAGTGCCGGTGGATGTGAGCGCGTGCCGGATTGAATGGCACCGCGGGACATCGATCAACTTACGTGAGTATACATGCCAGCGGCTATCGGGGGGGCCAAAAAAAATTTTTTGTGAACTGCTTCTTTAAGCAATGTCTACAAAGATCTAAGGTTGGGACCTTGGCATCATGTGGGTACCAGTGGAAAAATAAGTAGAATATTCAAGACTGGATATATCCAATTGCTAGTGGGTTGCAGATCTTTCTGTCTGGACAGTAAAATCTAACCTGTTAGTACCTTACATCTATTTTAACAGCAATAAGTCTTCATTAGTGTAGGTAGGACAGCACAGATGTTGTCTTTGCTAACTCAGCTGAGCAAAATGCTAAGACGTGGTTATCCTGCTGCAGTTAATCACAATGACTTATGGTCTCTGCAGGGAGGAACATCATGTAGTGAGAACCTTGTGATGTGGATACAGGATTCATGCATGACCTGCTGATTCTGCAAACTGGAAAGAGCGTAATATACCCTGAAGCAGGAGTGTATAGGAAACGTGCTACAATGTAGCTGGTGTCTAACAACATAACTTAAAGTTATACTGTCACCAGCGATGATTAAAGGAGAAGTCTGGGGCTGCTATAATTTTGGGAAGAAGCAGAAGCGGGAGGGGGGGGGCATACTAAACAACACTACTCATCCATTCCAGTGCCAGTCTAGCGCCAGATCATTGCTCCAGGACCCCTGCCGGCCTTTGGGATCTTCTTTTCAGCCGACGTCCTGACCTGGCTGACCATCCTGGTGGTCTCTCTCCCATCCCGCACCGGAGCTGTTTCCGGTAGTTACGCTACTTCACGCTCCTGTCTCTGCCATGCCCAGCCCAACCCGCACCTCTGTATGTTACACAGTGGGGTGTGACATCACCATTTTCACTAGGAATAGATAGGTTTTGGCTTCAAAGATCTGTCAGATAAATCTGTCTGTGTAAATGCACCATCAAGCACTATATGTGCATTTGCCATAATTAGTGTATATTGAGAATTTGCGTAATTTTTGTTGAGCATTAACATGTTTAAAGCCTTAGAGAAGTGGCTTTAAGATCTCTATTTGCTGTCAATGAATGCAAACACGCTGTACTCTTCAACTACTTTTAAAAGGAGATATATATACAAGTACTCCAGCGGATGGTGGGAATACACTACCTAGTGATAATGTTTTACCTTTTACCCCCATCCCATCTAGTGACCACGGAGATCCCTTATACTATACATATCCACAGAATTTGGATCCACACCCGTATAAAATTTTGATATCTTTATTAACATTAAACATACAATATAAAACCAGAAAAACAAGAGGCAATTCCAAACATGAAACCTTCCAGACTGTGTACTTAGAAATAGGGTTCAAAAACAATTTTGTGCAATAATAATAGTCAGAAAATAGGAGGCTATGTCAGGGAGAGGACACAATGTCTAGAAATAGTCTCAATTCCACACCCCAATGGTGTCTCGCTACCTGTGTCCTCAATGTATTCCCTTTAGCTCCTCTCACTATGGGCCATCCCTGCACATAGCATCTGCCCAGCGCTCTATATGTAAACAATTTCATATTATTGCACAATGTTATTGAAGTAACTATTTATCTTACCCATAATCATACACGTCTGATCAATTCCCCAACGCACGTTTCGCGATCGTAAAGCGATCTTTTTGCTTCCTCAGGGGGCTTGCCTATTCTATCATGTGGGCTCTCTTTTATGTGCTGATTTGCTGATGTCATCCCTACTTCCGGATATCTTGGCGCATGCGCGGATGGTTTCCGGAAATCACACCGCGTCATCCCAGGCGTCCGGCGGCGCGCCGATGCCCAAGACCAAAATGGCCGAGTATCATAGGCGCATCACCTACGTCCGCCCGGATAAGCAGCGTCCAGATCTTACATCAGCGCATGCGCTCATCCGTATTTAGGGCTATTACAGAAAATGTGAAACGGAGCTACAATTATGATGTTCGAGAAGACTATTATGGATCACCACTAGTTTATGTTGGGTAAAAGGGCAGAGGGAGGGGGAATTTTAAAACATATATTACATGTATTGCATTTTTGTGATTACGTGTACATAATTACAATCTCTATAAGTGCCAAAACATTTATAAGCAAAAATATGTAAAGTGCATAAAACTCCAACTACTGGAGAATAAAGTGCAAACCAGTGACTATATATAAAGTGCATAAATCTCTAAACTAGTGGAGAGTAACATGCCAATATCCTCAGAAAATACAAATATTAGTGCAAAAAAGCAGTGCTGAAAAATTCCTTTTATCATGATATATGTACCACAGTGATTAGAATAATTGTAACGAAAAAACGCATTAATTACCAAAAAAAACGCTTCAAAACCACAGGGAAAAAAAAAAAAGTGTATGATTATGGGTAAAATAGTTACTACAGTAAGATTGTGCAATAATGTGAAATTGTTTACATATAGAGCGCTGGGCAGATGCTATGTGCAGGGATGGCCCATAGTGAGAGGAGCTAAAGGGAATACATTGAGGACACAGGTAGCGAGACACCATTGGGGTGTGGAATTGAGACTATTTCTAGACATTGTGTCCTCTCCCTGACATAGCCTCCTATTTGCACTATTTTTTGCACTTTTCTGACTTCTATTATTGCAGAAAATTGTTTTTGAACCCTATTTCTAAGTACACAGTCTGGAAGGTTTCATGTTTGGAATTGCCTCTTGTTTTTCTGATTTTATATTGTATGTTTAATGTTAATAAAGATATCAAAATTTTATACGGGTGTGGATCTAAATTCTGTGGATATTTTAAAAGGAGATGTAGAAGAACGAAAAGGGTGTGATAGATGTGATGAATAAGAAGAATAATGATGTAAACAGATGTTATAAAACAGTAGGCGAGAGGAAAGTCTGAAAGGAGAAAGACAAAGGATTTCTTATATTGGATATACAGACCAATTTAATACAATTGGTTGGGTCCCAGATTTTCCTTATTCCCCTTAATTGTTCCCAGAATAGTTTCTATGGAAACCACATGTGTAATCTATAAAGAACACACACACACCAGCTTCCAGATTGCTTTATTGTTTCCAAATTGAAGTTAGAAGAGAACAATGACACAAAACATCTTAGAACATTCTGTGATTCAAATAAATTGCAGCAGGCTCCAACTTGCAGATGTGGTGACATCAGTATAACCCTGCAGTGTCACGATCTTTGTGATAACTACATCCAACTGTGTGCTCCTCCAGGGATGGATCACCTGAGTAGTAGAGGAGTCTCTGCTGGGCGCAAGGTGCAGCAGAAGACAATCCTATTTGAAGGGAACTTTGCAGCCATTTATTTGTTACTTGGGCCAATTTGTTATGGGAACATTCACAGATAACCTAAATAACCTAATCTTATTGATGATAGCAAATTTCAAGGCAGTTAAAGGGGTTATCTAGGGACATCTTTTTAGCTGGGACATGTTAAATATAAAAAAAGTCATACTCACCTGCCCTGATCAGCTGCCATTCTAACACCTTCCAGTCCCTACTCATCACTGCAACTTCCTACTTCCTATGATATCTCATTGCAGCTGGAACTGCCCACTCATCGAAGGAACCAGAAAGCAGCAGTGATGAGTGGGGACTAGGAGGCACTGAAATGGCAGCTGCGAGGGAGTGGGAGAGGTAAGTATAACTTGTTTTTTATAATTAAAGTACCCCAATAATGTGTAAACAAAATGATGTCCCTGAAAAACTCCTGTGCAAATGAATAGTAACAGAATAAATTCCTCTGGTGGTCTTAAAGAACACAAGTCTGAGACTGCCAGCCTCATATGACCCCATAGGCACCTAAGTCTCTGTGATAACAGCCACATATGCATCCCATAATTCTACCACATGACTAGGATGGATTTTCTTCCTTCAATTTTTCCAACTGAATGCAGTGTGCAGAGATGTTGAAAACTATGAACAATATACAGAATATATTAGAAAATGTTACAACATACCAGAATGCAAGCTTGAATTAACTATGGTTTAATCTTTTTGATCTTCTGCTTACCCAATTCTTCAGCAAAGTCATGATGGGGGAAGGGATCAGTCTTAGATTTATTAGTCTATACTCTATGGAATATTGAAGTAGTTTCTGGAGACGGTAAGAGGATTATCCTTCCTGTATTTATTAAAAAGTAGCAAAAGGTCATTTAATAATTAGGCATGGGCCTCATCTACCCTAGATGTAGGTTGGGTCAAAAAAAAATAGTCCTTTTATTCCATTGCATTTCATTATGCCTGCACATTGTATTGTAATGAACATACGGATGTGATAGTATCATTTAGGCTACAGCAACTTAGGTTGAATGACAGGAAGATTGAGATGTCACATCATTTTCTTCCTAAAGTATGTTGCGATTCTTCAGCCTGGCACAGTTTCCTGCTGCTACCGCATTTTAAGCAGTAGTCTGCTACCTGTGACTCTCAAGTTGTTTTAAAGCTACAACTACAACTCCCACCATGCCTAGGTAGATTTTGCACTTGTGACAGTAAGGTGTTTCTAAACACATGCTTACATCACATATTTTTGCTTAGGATGATGTTGCTCTAATATTCCTGCTAGTTTATGAAATAGTCTGGTGATATGTGGTAACTAAAGGCCATATTACACAGCATGATGTTCTAGGGGAAGCCTGTCAGTTTAGCTCTCCCTTCCCCCTCATTCCTGGCTTGCTGACTGTGCTATTACACACACAGACAGTGAGCGGTGATGGGCGTCCGGAACGATCCTTACATAAAAGTTAGCGGCTCTCTATTACCTCTCTATGCACAAATGAGGCGTGGTCTATTTTGCACTAAAAAAATGCACCTGAATCTGGCTGAAAATTCTTGTGGACTTCAAGACAAGTAATTGGGGGTGTAAACTTTGCACGAACAGCTTGAGGAATCTGTCACATTTAAAGATTGTCTAGTCTAAGTTTGCACTAAGACTAGAGCTGTGTGACAATGGGAGCTGTGTTGCGGTAACTGCACATCTACAGAGCCAAGACTTCTATTTCTATACACAATATTTACATCCAGGTGCTGCAGTTCGGCCAAACAGCACATCAGCTATTGAAGGCTTATCCTGGGGATACTGTCAAAATGTAGCTTGAGTGGGCCGTTTAGAAAGTTACATGAACATATCAGCCTCTGATAGTGTAGTGTTCTTGCTTGTCAGCAGATTTTAGTACGTCAAGGTAAGGAACACTTTCATGTAAGGATTATACCTGGGTGGAAAGACTCACATTTTTTTAGTCATACTTTAATTATTGGCATTATTCAATCTATAAATTTCATCCAAATATACCAAAACAGGCTGTGTATATTTTACTGTTGTAGCCGAGCCAGCGTTCCTATCCACCTGCTATGTAACAGTTCGAAGTGCAGAGCCTTCTTACTCACAGGTGCACAGGACACAAAAGCTTTATCCTGAGTATACACCACTTTTTAATTTTACCTGAATAATCCTTTAATTTTCCAATCCTTAAGGCCCTATTAAACGAAATGATATCAGCCATATTCGGCTGATAATTGTCTTGTGTAATGTCGGCCGTATTCATGTCAGCTGATCGTTGTCTGTCGCTGTCTTTCAACATGTTGAAAGACAAATGACTATGATAGCAGCGATCTGCTGCCGTCTCCTATGGGCTGCCTGGATGATCTAACGATCACTCGGACTACCCATATTATAATCTAATGTAATGGAGGGCCAGATGTAATTGAAACCCCTAATTGCCTGGCGGGCCAAAAATAATGACACCGCGGGCCAGATTTCCATGGAACGATAATCGTTACTTATGATCGTATTCACGATAGTTTTTTCTTTGCTTTTCCTTTGCTATTTCTTCGCTATTGCGTTCGTATCTACTGCAAACAACCGAATGATGTCATATTCAGTGTGAACGATTTGCGAACGTTTTGCGAATGAGCAACGATAAAAAAAGGTCCAGGTCCACTGTATTGCATTGTGTACAGCAACTCTTATTAGACCATGATCCTGGTCAAGTGTTGCGCTTGCAGCGCATCCCTGTTGTTTTGACTACTGTTTTATTGTTCGCCTCTGTTCGCACCCTTTGATGTATAACGCTGATATTTCAATAAAGCTCTTTGGAATCGGAAAAAAAAAAAAAAAAGGTCCAGGTCTTATAAAGCGATCAACAATTTCTCGTTCGGTCGATAATCATTAACTGCATTTCAACTGAACGATTATCGTTTAGATTCGAACGATTTAACGATAATCTGAACGATAATCGTCCGGTGGAATAGGGCCCTTTACGTTGGGGGGCCCAGAAGCTTCAGCCTATCTCTCTGCTATCTGGCATGTATCGTACAACACAGAATGTTTTGTGCTATTTGTTTCCATACTTCTCATCTAATGAACTTGAACTTTCACTGTCTGCAAATCATGATACTGCCAAGTGGTAGTTCAGAGCCAAGTGGAACACCATTCAGATGTATGACCTAATCCCTCAATGAGCCTGAGAGACACAGAGACAATATTCTCCTTGAATGTTAGGAGAAAGGATCTGTAAGAGGATCCAGGCTTAGCAATGACTGCGGAGGTTGTTCTTCCTACAATCCTGAACATATTTTCCTGGCTCTTCTCCTATAACTGTAATGGAGAGACCCCTCCAGTCTTCTTGTTGCCTTGGAGACATTGTACACCTCCCTCTGGGCTCCCTTGAATGTCTGCCGCTGCCGGCAACTCACGTAGGATGTGATGCCTTTGATCATAGGTCTTCAAACACATAGACTCAACATGAATGACTGAATTAAGAAGGCAAATGAATATAGATCTGGGACAGAAAGAGGCTGTTTACATCAACATGTTATTTAGGCATGGAAGCCAAGAGTGGATACTGAGGGGCCCTGTGCTACAAATGCATGAGGCCCCTTCCACCAGCATACCTGCAACTTACATCTAATTAAATGTAAAATAAATAATAACTGTAGAAAAAAAATTGTTTTCTTTTCCTAAAAAGTAATGGTCTTAACTTCCCCCTGCAGCGTCAAGTATCATCCATGGTAGTCTATTTTATAATTATTATTATTATTTATAAAGCGCCCTTTATTCCAGAGTGCTATACAAGCCATAAACAAACTCAAACGACCGCTGTGGCGAACAACCTGAAATCGTTCACCCAATTACATGGATCATTACTTATGATCATTATTGCGTTCACCGCTACTGCAAATGACATCTTATTACATGAGAACGATTTACAAACAGTCAACGATAAAAATAGGTCCAATTTCTATTTCTCATTTCTAGTTGGTCGTTAAATCGTTGTCTGCTATTATAATAAATGATTAGCGTTCAAATCCGAGCGATTTAATTATTTTTCGAACGATAATCGTTCTGTGTAATATCACCCTTACAATCTATACTAGGAGAAAAAGAAGAGGTAAAGTGCAGCCAGTCAAGTGTAATGCAGAATTGTTATAGGCTATAGCCTAGTTTGAAGAGATGGGTTTTCAGGTTACTTTTTTAAAGGACTTGATGGTAGATGAGGGACAAATGTGTCGGGGTAATGAGTTCCAGAGTATAGGGAAGGCTCAGGCAAAGTCTTGGAGGCGGTTGTGTGAGGAATGAACAAAGGGGGGAGCACAAAAGGAGGTCACTGGAGAATCCAAGGTTGTGTGAGGTTTAGGGCAGTAAAAGAGATAATGGTAACACCCACTGTAATCTAGGCTAGTTAAGGATAATTGGTGGTCTAGAGCATTGAGGAGAGGTATGTTATCATTCCTAGTGGTCTAGGGCTGTAAAGTTTGAAATGAATCAGTTCATAGTTCCTGCACAGCTTCTGTCTTGCATTCACATTTCTAAGAGTTGTCCATACATTTCTATTGTCTTTATGTGGTGAGCTGGGGGGTCTGCAGAAGGTGGTACAGTGCAGGCTAGCTGGCTGTTGTGGTACCGCATTGCAGCTTGTATCACCAGCCAGAGTGGTATGCTAGCTTTCCCTCACTTTTACCAAAATCAGTTATCCTTATTGTGCAGTGTGTTGGTGGTGGCCATTAACCATAGTTTCTTAGGATAACCATAAACTTTGCTGAATAGTTCTTAAAGTACAATACAGGGCAATACAGTCCTACTTCACAAGGTGCAGAAAGCTTTTACGCTCGAGAAAAGGTATACAGGTTACTTACCTCTCTCTAGAGCACCTCTGGTTCTAGGAGGTTAAACTGGTAAATTTAGGAGACTTGAAGTGGGAAGGCTTAGAGTGCGTTTACACAGAAAGATTATCTGACTTATTATCTACCAAAGATTTGAAGACAAAGCCAGAAACAGACTATAAATAGAGATCAGGTCATAAAGGAAAGACTGAGATTTCTCCTCTTTTTAAATCCATTCCTGGCTTTGGCTTTAAATCTCGTGTCCTTGCAGCCATTGATTTAAAAGTATAAAAAAAATAAAGTTTATACATACCTCTGCACGCTCCCTGGTGTTCTTGCTTCTGTCCGCAGCTGGCGCTAGTACTTCAGAACTGGTCTCTGAAATGACAGGCCGCTCAGCCAATCACTAGGCACGGTGGTCGCATCTCGGCCAGTGATTGGCTCAGCGGCTAGTCACTGGTTCTGAAGTTCCCCCAGTGGCTGCGGGGACCAGGCAGAAGCAAGAAGGAGACCAGGGATCATGGAGAGGTATGTATAAAGTTTATTATTTACACAATCATCAGCCATCAGCTGCACACGGCTATTAACATAGTGATGCGTGCCTTGGGCTGGAATAAACTATGGTTTTGTCAGCTGATCATTGCCTGTGTAATAGGGCGCTTACACTCTGCTGATGAGGCCCTTTACAGCCTTGGCTTGACTGCAGGATAACACAAGAGAAAACCATACTCATAGATAATTCCGTCTGACTGGAACCTTCCTTGGTCACAGGGACACTTCAACAGCTTGCAGCTTCTCCAACCCCTGACTTGAGAATTTAGAAATAATGTACCTCACAGTGTAGACTGGTAAAAGCTCAACGGTAGCTGCACCTCAGGTATTTAGTACAGCATGGCTCTGGCCCTCAGGAACATAATAATACAGGCGCACAGCAGTACAGCGGCACAGAATCTGGCTGAACAATGGCTCCTGGGAGGAGGACTACAGCTGGAACTTTGCAAAGAAACACTGGAACAAGACAGACTGACCAACCCTTGAACTACCACTCCTTTTATGCTAGAGGGAGAGGGCTTCAATTGGTGGAGAGAGACCTGAGGTAACTTGATCACCTATTGGCTCAAAGGAATGAGGAGAGTTTTGTCAGGCTTTGATAGGCCCAGAAGTGGGAGGTGACCCAGACATACCGTCTCCACAAGCGAGTGGCATAGCTAAATGGTAGAATTAGTCAGAAACTGAGTAAGCCCTTGTACAGACCTTCAGCACATGCTACAAGTCAATATTTAGAAAGCAGTGAAGGTGGCAATCACGTCACAACATGGAGTAACCCTGAGACAGTGAATAAAATAATTGAATGTGCTGCCCTACACAGTATTATTTCAGCAGCATGAGAAATTGGGTTCTGGGACACTGCATAGAGTCTACAGAGGCTACAAATGTACATTTGAAGTTTTGTTCGAGTACCTGAGGAGGACTTATGAATACACCAATATGATAAATGTCATATGGTAGTTGGGGACTGCAAAATACGCCTCTAGACTTCAGGTACGTTTGTATGGAGAATATGCAATGTTGCAATGAAAGGAAAGACACCAGCAGCAAATATGCATTGTTTTAGGAGGTTATAGAAGCAGCATTTCCTAACTGGGATCCTCTGGAGTCCATAGGTCACTATGGCTTGTATGAAAGTAGAACAGATATGTGGTCAAATCCAGCAATTTAATAATAGTACTGTACTCATACTGTAATCTTATTATTTTTATGACTATTTCTATATTTTGCTAATATTTCTATTACAGTAACATGGGCATCACTGCATTGCTTCTAGTGGGGAAAACACACATGTACTCTTTGTGGCCTATGGTTCCCTGGTACATAATATTCATGATCTCCTATGTGCTCTCATGTATTGAGAATATCATTTCTTAGATTACTTTTTAATGATTAATATTGTTACACTGGTCTCTTCAAATATGATTAGATTTCAGGTAACCATCCATTTTGACTGTAGAGAATAATTCTTTTTTCTTTTCCCTCAACTAGAATGTTTGCTTCAAGTATTCTTGGAATATGGGCTCATCTCCTTCTCTTTTCTTCGGTGGCCCTTGGTACAGATTTCCGTTCAGCTTTTTCTGTTGCCCGTACAACCAGTATGGAAGGGGGACCTGAAATGGTCATCACTTTTGACAAGGTCTATGTAAATATTGGAGCAGATTTTGACCCTAAAGCAGGTATTTTCAGATGTCGTATTCCCGGAGCATACTATTTCTCCTTCACCATTGGAAAGTTCCCTAAGAAAAACCTTTCAGTCATGTTGATGAAGAATAAGAATGAAGTTCAGGTCATTGTCTATGATGAGCATCACCACAAGGAGAGAAAAGTTGCCAGTCAGAGTGCAATGTTACAGCTTGACTATGGAGACACGGTTTGGCTTCGGCTCCACGGAGACCCAAAATATGCACTTTACAGCAATGTTGGACCTTATACAACGTTCAATGGATATCTGATCTATCCTGATACATCCTATTATTTCCAGAGTGGTGGTGATTCCTACAAAGCGCAAAACTCAATTACATCAACAGAAGGGTCTTCAGAACAGAATGAAGTCTACAAAAAGTATACAGCTGATAATGACCAATCCATTAACACAGACCCTAGGTCAGCCTTTTCAGTTGCCCGAACTGAAAGTCTTGTTGGGTCAGAGGACAGGAAGATACAACATCAACCAATCACGTTTGACACTGAGTTTGTTAACATTGGGAAAGACTTTAACCTATCATCTGGAGAATTTCACTGTCGTTTGGCTGGAGCATATTACTTTTCTTTCACCATAGGCAAAATGCCTTATAAAACCATGTCCGTCAAGTTGATGAAGAACCAGAATGAAGTACAAGCCATGATTTATGATGACAGCCACTCTAAAAAACGTGAAATGCAGAGTCAAAGTGTGATGCTGTCACTACAACCTGAAGACACAGTTTGGCTCTATAGCCATGGACATGAAGGCTATGGGGCCTACAGTAATCATGGAAAATATATTACTTTCACTGGATTCCTGATTTATCCTGAGATACCGTCAAAGCAACATATAGAAACAAACCCCAAACCAGAAATTATAACAAATATTTAATAGGTACCGTGATGGGTACAACAACAATGGCAGACTATGACAGTATACAAAACTGAATTGAATAATAGGTTGTCTAGGCACACATGGTGCCACAGAGATGGAAAGCACATGTTTCTGTTGTCTTCACCCAAATTTCACTCATAATTGTCTGTAGCATTGCTCATTGTGTCATAGCTAGCACCTACTGAATAATATGTTGCCTATATATTCTTGAACATTGACTTTAGGATTGTGTATAGTTCTAGATAATCCCCTGCAAGAGATTCCTCGCTCTGGTTTAGTCCTTTAGGTGAATGGATTTGAATGTATTTAGAAAACCAGGCCTCCAAATTATTAGAAGCTAACTATATGTGGGATAAAATAATGGGTTAGTAAGATGTTCTGACTTAAGTGCTTATAGTAAGCATCTCCTAAAACTAGAAGTGCATCTTATTGCACATAGAGCAATACTTACTTTTTCCTCACACATACCCTTAAAGTAAAGTGATAAGAATAGAGACAATTGGTTTGGCATTGTGTATCCTGAAGTTATGAGTTATAGGTATATAAGCCCTTTAATAACATCTGACCAGTTATGGCTACCTAAAAGTCACTTTTAACTTTTCCTATCACCAAATTTTAAATTGTCGATGGAAGACACAGTTGTCACTTTCGGCTTAGGCCTTATTTTTGTATGGTTCCCTTTTAATCAGAATATAAGATCTCCAGGAATGTCTTTCAAAGCTGAAAGGTTATCATCACCTCCCAGTATGCCAACCACGTCGCCCACAGTAACTTCAGATTTCTGGGGAGAAGATAAAGATGATGAAATACTGTTTACCCTTGAAGATTCACACTCCAAAAGGTCCAGGCAACCAAGTTATAGATGAGTCATTTGCTAGGTTCCCCATAGTGTGGTATCTCCTTCTGCTGTTGCTGTCCTTGCCAATAACATGGAGAGAACAAGGTAGCCGCCAGTGATTCTTATTACCTACCATAGAGACTTTACATGGTCACCACATTGCTTTTTGACCTTGCAGAGCCACAATGTTCCATGGCATGGAATTATTCACTGGTGAACACTTGGAGAAACTTACCAAACAATGCTTTATATATCTGCTTTCTAGCCTGAGTTAAATGTTGGAATACAAAGCATTTTCCTCTTTAGGAAAGGATGGAATAGTTCTAGGATAGGTTAGGGTATGGCTACCAAGACCAAAACAAGTCCTTAGAATGAAAGGGTCGCAAGTACTGGTAATTGGGGTTGTGCCATTGAGCAAAATTGTTAAAATCGGATGTGCACCACATACCCATATTTAAAAGTACAAAAATGTGCTGTTTTTTTTTTTTTTAAGTAAACTATCTTACATCCCTGTAGTTATTTTTCCCTCATGGATCTGATCACTTCCTGGTTTCCTCTCTGAACTGTGACCCTACTGTTGCTGTGCAGCAGTGCAGACACTTTCTCACAATGCCCCTTGCTTGCAGGCACAGTGGAGATCAGCTGCCAGTACTTCCTGAGCACTATATCCATCAATTCGATTAATGGACATGTGTGGTGCTATTCTAGAAGAAAGTGTCTATGTATTTTTAATCCTGGACAGCCCCATCAAGCACGTTAGCTAGAGATGAGAAAACTGAGCGTGCAGCATTTGATTACCAATGGCTGAAGAAGTTGGATGCAGCCCTAAGGCTGCCTTAAAGGCTCCATCCAACTTTTTAGCCACCAGTAATAAAATGCTGCACGCATGGGTTTCGGATTAACCCAGAGCATCATCGAAGTCCGCTTATCTCTAATTGTAGCGTCTTCAAGGATTTTTCCAGAATGTTGCATTCTAAGCCACTGACTCTGTAGGGAACTACGGCACAGTCCTATTCACTCAAACTGAAGATTTTTTTTATTTTTCAGTTATAAAGTTTTTAGTTTTAAAGTTATAAAGATTTGGAAATAACATCTATTAAAAAAAGTCAAGCCTTCCAGTACTTATCAGCTGGTATATGCCTTGCAGGAAGTGAAGTATTATTTCCAGTCTAACAAGGTGCTCTCTGCTGCCACTTCTACCTGTGTCAAGAACTATCCAGAACAGGAGAGGTTTTCTATAGGGATTTGTTACTGCTCTGGACAGTTCCTGACATGAACAGAGGTGGCAGCAGAAAGCACTCTGTCTGACTGGAAACAATGCACTACTCCTGCAAGGCAGGCACCAGTTGATTTGAAGACATTTTTTTTCTCTGGAGTACCCTTAAAAATAGTGTTGCGGTTCTCTGCACAGCCAGTTTAGCATTGTACAAGACAACTGCCAAAACTTAACACAAAGATAGTATCTATATAGAATAGGAAGGACCAATTCATAACTGAAAATCTAAACCTACATAGGGCCATGAGCCTGCTACACGTCCTATGTTCCTTCCCATTAAAACATAACTTTTATTAGGTGCTGTTAAAATCAGACAAATGAAAGCACACTGTGGATTTAAAAAGATGTCCACTAGGTGGTGCCAGCACACAAGTACTTGTTTGCGTGACCTTGCCAGTATTACTGATTGAATGTTATGGAATGATACTACACATAGTAGAGGCTGTGTGATATGTTTTTTTTTTTTACAGTTTCACTATCAGGGTGGGTTCAGACTACGGAATTCTCCCAGATAAATTCCGCGGAATTCCGTCGCCTGTACGCGCTCACAGCCGCGCGCCTTTCCGCCAGCTCCATAGACACCATTCTATAGGCCAGCTGCGTCCGCATTTCGCCGAAAGAATTGACGTGACAATTCTTTTGGCGGAATGCAGAATCAGCCTGCCCATAGAATGGGGTCTATGGAGCCGGCGGAAAGGCGCACGGCCGTGAGCACGCACTGGCGACAGAATTCCGCGGGATTTATTTGTGAGAATTCCGTAGTCTGAACCCGCCCTCAGACAGGAAGGGGGGATAGCTGCAGTCTATCCCCAACGGCCAGTTTTGATCATTTGTAGCCTGAGGACGCTCCAGAGAGGAGTGAAACTAGTTGCTCAACGAATGATATATAGATTTTATAGTGGTGGTAAATTATGGTGATTATTTGCCTCCAGGTAGGGATGACTGCAGCTACCCCCCTCCTGGCTAATAGTGAATCAGTGACAGACACCTATCACACAGCCAGTACCACTGAGCGTACCATACCATAATGTTCAGACAGTAGTGCAGGCAAGCTCACACAAACAAGTTATTACCTTGTGTACTAGCACCACCTAGTGGACATTTTTAAATTTACAAAGTGTTTTCATTTGTCTAGCTAAAGCTATATTTTAATGGAAAGGACTAAGGGCCCTTTTACACGGAAAGATTATCTGACAGATTATCTGTCAAAGATTTGAAGCCAAAGCCAGGAATGGACTATAAACAGAGAGCAGGTAATAAAGGAAAGCCTGAGATTTCTCCTCTTTTCAAATCCATTCCTGGTTTTGGCTTCAAATCTTTGGCAGATAATCTGTCAGATAATCTTTCAGTGTAAAAGGGCCCTAAGGGTCCAATTACACAGAAAGATTATCTGACAGATTATCTGTCAAAGATTTGAAGCCAAAGCCAGATCAGGTCATAAAGGAAAGCCTGAGATTTCTCCTCTTTTCAAATCCAATCCTGACAATCTGTCAGATAATTTGTGTAAATGGACCCTATAGGACTTGTGGTGAGCTCATGGACCTTTGTGGGTTTAGTTTTTCAGACAACTGCCAAAGAGACCTCCTGTGTTTGGAAAGTTTTTCTAGTGATTTGCCATCCTATTATAAGGGTGGGTTCATACTGAGGAATTCTCGCAGATAATATCCACGGAATTCCGCTGTCTGTCCGCACGCCTTTCCGCCGGCTCCATAGACACCATTCTATTAGCCGTCGTATTTCGCTATCCGCTGAAAGAACTGACATGTCAGTTCTTTCGGCGGATAGCGGAATACGCCAGCCCATAGAATGGTGTTTATGGAGCAAATGGAAAGGCGCGCGGCCATGCGCGCTGACAGACAGCGGAATTCCGCAGACATTAACAGCGAAAATCCCTCAGTATGAACCCACCCTAATACAGAAATACCCCTTCAAGTTCAGTTGCACCTTAATTTCTCTCTCTTTTGTGATGTTACTCTATAAATCCACTCTACTTGTAATTAAGTTGATGGAATCTGTAGAAAGACAATGGTCTGTATCTCCATTCATAAAAAAAAAAATGTTATTTGCACTGTTCGTCTATGTGTCATTGAGCATGTTATAAACCTGTGTTCTGCATGAGTGGAGTGGTGAACCTACCTGATGTCTATAGTTGTCTTATTCACCTAAGGAAAGCAAAGAAGGAAGGTCCTCCTGACATATGGCAGGTGTAAGATACACTGAAGCAATGCAGAACATTCTATACATGTAATTCTAGGGGAGCAAGAGAATAAACTAATTTTCTATTTCCCATGTGTCTGTCGATTTTAGCTGTCATTAACAGTGTATGTTTATGCAGATTGGAGTAATTTTATGGAGATGCCTCCTCTGGGAAGACGACTTCGTATGCCAGCAGGTAATTAAACCTGTTAATGAACACTTCTATTTGATCAGTAAGAGGCACGGGATATACAGTGTAGCGGATTCTGAGTCACTGGCACCAATTTACAGCTGTTTTGTAGGTGCTGTGATAATTGGTGGTTTTCTGAAAAAAACTAATAACACTAATTCAGGCGGAATATTTGCATTTAAAATGGTTGGATGGAGATGAGAGTAAAGGCCCGAGAATTGCTACAAACGCTCCTTTGGCTGATAATTGGCCCGTGTAAAAGTGACAGCGATCAGTCAAAGAGCAGGAAACCACCTGATCTTTTAGTATGGCTGCAAAATGTATTATTAGCTGCATATCATTCTGTCCAAACAGGAGATAGCAAAGGGAAACTGACAGCACAGAAATGCATCTATCCATGCCCTATTCACACCTCACTGAAGCATGCAGATTTTCTGCTATGGATTAAAATAGATTATCCAAATTTAGAAAAACATAGCTGCTTTCTCCAAGGAACAACTCTTGGCCAAGTTGTAATAGCATGCACAACCTGAAGACAGGGGTGGTGCTGTTTTGGGAAGAAAGCAACTATATATTTTTTTAAACTCCTGGACAACTCATTTAAGCTAGAAATCAACTTAGTGTCACTGTCATTTTAACCCCTTCGGGACCAGGCTAATTTTCGTTTTTGCATTTTCGTTTTTTCCTTAAAAGGCCATAGCACTTGCATTTTTACACCTACAGACCCACATGAGCCCTTATTTTTTGCGTCACTAATTGTACTTTGCAATGACAGATTTTTGCATAAAGTATACTGCGAATCCAGAAAAAAATTCAAAGTGTGGTGAAATTGAAAAAAAAAACGCATTTCTTTTATTTGGGGGGAATGTGTTTTTACGCCATTCGCCCTGGGGTAAAACTGACTTGTTATGCATGTTCCTCAAGTCGTTACGATTAAAACGATATATAACATGTATAACTTATATTGTATCTGATAGCCTGTAAAAAATTCAAACCATTGTTAACAAATATGCGTTCCTTAAAATCGCTCCATTCCCAGGCTTATAGCGCTTTTATCCTTTGGTCTATGGGGCTGTATGAGGTGTCATTTTTTGCGCCATGATGTTTACTTTCTATCGATACCTTGATTGCGCATATACGACTTTTTGATCGCTTTTTATTACATTTTTTCTGGATTTGATGTGACCAAAAATGCGCAATTTTGCACTTTGGGATTTTTTGCGCTGACGCCGTTTACCATGAGATATCAGGAATGTGATTAATTAATAGTTTGGGCGATTACGCGCGCGGCGATAGCAAACATGTTTATTTATTTATTTATTTGTTTACTTTTATTTATAACCTGGGAAAAGGAGGGTGATTCAGACTTTTATTAGGGGAGGGGGCTTTTTACTAATGACAACACTTTTTTTTTTTTTTTTTTTTTTACACTTATACTAGAAGCTTCCCTGGGGGAATTCTAGTATATACACTTTGTACTTGATATACAGAAAAGATCAATAAGATCGGCACTCGTTTGCTTTCGGCTGCTGCAGCCGAATACAAACGAGTGCCGAGGCGGGGACGGTGCCATCTTAGACGAGTCCCCGGCCGGCATCAGACAGGGAGATCGCTTCTTCGGGACAACGTCCCGGAGGAGTGATCTCCGCCACTAGACACCAGGGAAATGCTGTATCCGGTAATCGGATGCAGCTGTCATATTTGACAGCTACAAGCGGCACCCGGGACCGCCGCGGTTCAGAGCGGGATCGCCGCGCAGCCCCGCTCTGAAAGCCCGCACCCGCGCGAGGACGTACAGTTACGTCCTCGTGCAGGAAAGGGTTAAGTTTCAAAATCTAAATCAACAGTAGATGTGATATGAAGCAAGTTTGCAATTTATTTTTTTTTATTTGTTATTATGCTGTAAAACAGAGCTTTACATACCTGTATCCAGGTCCAGTCTCTTCAAGGCTGATTTTTAGTCTTGTTCTGGTTTAAAATAAGAGACTAAACACATGGGGGAACATTTACAAAGCGTTCGCCCCTACTCCCTGGCATACGCCTCCCATATGCCCCGCTCGCTGGGGGAGGTTGGGGGGGCCTGATGAGGCGGGGAGGAGGCGTAGCCTCCTCCCGCGCCTCATTTAGCATGATTTACGCCTTGCTGAAAGCTAATATAAGACCGGAGTACTTGTCTTGTCTTCATAAATCCCCCCCATGAAGTCCAGTGTTTCACAGGTCATCTGCGCTCACAGAGAAGGCAGTCATGTGATTGATGGACACGGTGAGCCATGACACTCTGTACTGGCTGGAATTCCTGTGTTTAGTCTGTTTTTTTCAAATCAGCACAAGCAGGGCCGTTTCTAGAGGCGGGCGGGCCGGGCGACCGCACAGGGCGCCGACAGCTAGGGGGTGCTGGTGGCTCCACTGAGCTGCGCGCACCCACGGCCGCCCGTCCGCTCACCCCATTACCTAGCTTTGTGACCCCCTGCCTCTGTGCCCCATCACAGGGCAAGACTGGTGCCCGAACGTTGTTCCGCCCCCCGCCCAAATGTAGCTCCACCCCCCGCCTGAACGTAGCTCCCCCCCCCATGGACCGCCCGGACCCTGCCAAACACTCTGCAGGCCGCTGCAGACATCTTCTCCCTGAGCAGGCGCAATGACGTCATATCACTGCGCCTGCTGAAGAGAGAAGATGTGTGCAGGGGTGACGGCGGCCTGCTCCTCGCAGGCTGGAGAAGAGGAGAGAGGGACCTGCTGTATGCTGGAACAAGGTGAGTATAATGGTTTGTTTTTTTTGTGTGGACAAAGCATGGGGGGGTTACTACTATGGGTGGGGGAGCACAGGAGGCTTATTACTATGGGTGGGGGAGCACAGGGGGCTTATTACTATGGGTGGGGGAGCACAGGGGGGCTTATTACTATGGGGGGGAGCACAGGGGGGTTTATTACTATGGGGGAAGAGCACAGGGGGGATTATTACTATGGGGGAAGGGCACGGGGGGTATTACTATGGGGACTGCACAGGTGGGTTTATTACTATATGTGAACAAACCATGGGGGATTATTACTATGGGGGGAGCACAGGGAGGATTAATACTATGGGGGGGGGGGCACAGGGGGATTATTACTATATGGAGGCACAGCAGGGGATCCTACATACAGGGGGCAACTCACATACCTACTGACTTTACTGCACAAGACACAAAAGAAGTGGAAGTTGTAAAAGTGCGGAACCTAAGATGTTTGTCTGGCAGGTTAACAAGAGATGAATTGTTGCTGCAAGAAATCATCATGGAGGTCTGGGCCAGATGGAGAGGAAAAGGGAAAGCGACGCCTCAGATCAAAGAAGACGGTCACCTGTGAGTCACTGAACTGCTTTTGTTTTGGGGGGGGGGGGGGGGGGGGGGGGGGGGCGCTTTTAGCAGGATTCGCCCTGTAGTCAAAATTACCTAGAAACGGCCCTGAGCACAAGACTAAAAGGCTTCCTCCAGGAGACTGGACAACTAAAAAACAAAAAAAAAACAAACACAAAGTAAATTGCAAACATGCTTTATATCACATCCCCTATTGATTTAGATTTTAACAGGTATAATGACAGTGACACTTTAAAGGGGTATTCCCCCCAAAATTATTTTTGCATTAATAGGTTGCCCACCCGTAGCTTTCCATCTTTCCAATATAAAGTTATTATGGATTCTGCACAGTTTTGCTGTTATCTAGGTACATTTACCCCCATGGATTGCATAGAATCATCAGACCTCAATCCACTCCGACACGCTCACTGCTCCTGGCCCACACCCTCCGAGACGGCATCACGTGCCCTCCTTCTCTTCAATAGGCCGGGTTAGCGCTTCTAACCCAGCCAATCTGAAGTGAAGGAGGACGGTGGTGGCTGCTGTTAGAGAGGGAGACAGTGATCAGTGAAGCTGTCACTGTCTCCTTCTCTAACAGCAGCCACCCCAGTCACCGGTACCGTGTGTGCCCCCAGCCCCAGAGCTCACCCCCTGACTGTGACCCCTCGCTGGCAGCACCCTGTCACCCGCAGCACCCTGCGGCGCTTACCGGTGGCACCAGCAGCCCCCCCCCCCTTGTGGCCAGGGCCGTCTTTCCCATTGGGCAGGGTAGGCGGCTGCCCGGGGGCCCATGACTCATGGGGGGCCCCACAGCCAAACACACACTTATGGGCCACGGCTTTTTCTGCTACTCTGCAGACATGTCATGTTCAGGGAAGCTGATGAGCCACGCTGTGCCCCCCTCTCCCCATGAACACTTATCAGGGCCGTTTCCAGGCCCAGCTCCTGCCCTGACCAAGTAATTGGCGCCGCCTCCCCTCCAGACCTCACAGATCTTCTTCAAGCTGCCGACGCCCCCTCCCCTACAGACCTCACTGATGATCTCCTGTAAGCTGCCGACGCCAGCCTCCTCTCCCCCTGCGCGGATCTCACTCGCATCTCTCTCAGACAGATCCTGCAGCAGGTCAGTGATGACGTCATCGGGCCTGCTGGAGGATCCGTGCGGCAGCTGACAGGCAGGAGAGAAGAGAGGAAGACTGGGGCCAGGATTAGGTGAGTATATTGGTTTGTTTTGTTTTCTTGTGTTGAGGCAGTGCAGGAGGTCTCTTACTATGGGGGTCGTGCAGGGTGTCCCCCATACTGTACTCCTGTCCCCATTTTCTATACTATACCCAGAGAGAGATCACTGTGTTATCTGTGGTGTTACATAGGACTGCAGGTGACATCTACTACATTATCTGTACTCAGAGATATCACTGTGTTATCTGTGGTGTTACATGGAACTGCAGGTCTCAGGGAGTTGAGCTCTGCTACATCTGCCACCCTGTAGCATATCTCTATCTCCTGATACTGTGGAGCGGCTTGTGCACAGACGTGACCCAGGGCCGTTTCTAAGGCCAGGCTGTCGGGGTAGTGTGTCTGTTGGGATGGTGGGGTAGTGTGAGGGGGGGGGGGTCAGGTGGAATAGTGCGTGTAGGGGGGTCAGGTGGGGTAGTGTGAGGGGGGGGTCAGGTGGGATAGTGTGTATAGGGGGGTCAGGTGGGATAGTGTGTATAGGAGGGTCAGGTGGGATAGTGTGTATAGGGGGGTCAGGTGGGATAGTGTGTATAGGGGGATCAGGTGGGATAGTGTGTGTGTGTGTGGGGGGGTCAGGTGGGGTAGTGTTTGAAGGGGGGGGGTCAGGTGGGATAGTTTGTGTATGGGGGGGTAGGTTTTTTGCAGGCAGAGGGGGGAACTTTATTACTATGGTGGGTACAGCAGGCGCATTATTACTATACAGGCATAGGGCGCAGCAGTGGAGGCATTTTACTGTTTTACTATGGGGAAACACACAGCAGGAGACATTATTACTATATGGAGGGTACAGCAGTAAGCAGCATTATTACTATATTCTTCCTAGTAGCCCGAGTAACCCGCCCCTTCCTTACCCAGGGCTGAACTAACCGCTTCCCGGACGTCCCTTTCGGTGACTGACGTCACTTCCTGGACGTGCCGCTGAGGATCCAGGAGCCACGGCAGCTGCTGGGCACCGGAGCTCCTGAAGGAAGAAGACTTAGCTGGGGAGCAATTTTTGAGGTGATGGTTAGGGGGTCGGGGGCAGGGGGATGCGGGGACTTGATCTTGGGTCAGGGGGCCCAGTTCACAGCTGTGCCCAGGGGCCCATAGTTTTGTTAAGACGGCCCTGCTTGTGGCTCACTGGCCCTCGTCACCCCCTCAATCGCGGCGCCCGCCACAGCGCTTACCGGCGCCACCCCCCCCCCCCCCCCCCCCCCCCGTCACTGGCGATGCTGGCCCGCTTACCGGCGGCACCCCCCCTGTTATCTGCGGCTAGGCTCGCGATGCTGGGCCGCGCTGTCACTCGCGATTGCCGGCGGCATCCTCCTCCCGCGGCTCACTGTCCCCCCGGTTCACCTGCGGCTCCATCATCTCCGTGACCGCGGCCCCATCAACCACCCCCCCCCCCCTTACCAGCACCCGCGGCTGATTGTCGCCCCCCGTCACCCGCGGCTCACTGTCCTCCCCCCCCCCGGTCTCTTACTGTCAGCCGCGGCCCACCGGCGCCGCGGCTCATCTCAGCTCTGCTATGCCATCACCATCTCGGCTCTGCTATGCCCTCACCACCTCGGCTCTGCTATGCCATCACCATCTCGGCTCTGCTTTGCCATCACCATCTCGGCTCTGCTATGCCCTCACCATCTCGGCTCTGCTATGCCATCACCATCTCGGCTCTGCTATGCCATCACCATCTCGGCTCTGCTATGCCCTCACCATCTCAGCTCTGCCCTCACCATCTTAGCTCTGCTATGCCCTCACCATCTCAGCTCTGCCCTCACCATCTCAGCTCTGCTATGCCATCACCATCTCAGCTCTGCCATGCCATCACAATCTCAGCTCTGCTATGCCTTCACCATCTCAGCTCTGCTATGCCCTCACCATCTCAGCTCTGCCTTCACCATCTCACCATCTCATCTCTGCTATGCCGCCATCATCTCAGTTCTGCTACGCCATCACCATCTCAGCTCTGCTACGCCGCCATCATCTCAATTCTGCTACGCCGCCATCATCTCAGTTCTGCTACTTCATCATCAGACATAAGCATTGCATGATGGGAAATGTAGTTTCCTATCTTGATTATAGACCATGTTTTAGAAAAACTTGTTACTCAGGAACAGCAGCAGCTAGAAAAATGGGAGACGGATCAAAATACTCGGGGGGACTTGGTGAGTAAGACCAGCTAGGTTTGGGGGCATTACATTTTTTTTTGCTTTTGGGGGGGAATACCCCTTTAAAAAAGGGCATATTTACTAAAGCACATGTCATACTTGTCATTTTTTACTGTGGTATTTCTCTCCTCTCTGGCATTTTTTAGGCTCTGTGACAGTTTTTCCAAAATGCAGCATGCTGAGGGTTTGGAGTTTTTTTTTCCTGCAAACTGTGGCATTTCTCTCCCATAGCGTTCAATGGAATTTCTTCTGTTTGTCTAAAAATACGACTCCTGGAAGCACACAAAAACAGCAAAAAAAAAAAAAAGCCATATACACCTGAAGTTAAAAAAAAAAAAATACCAATAATCTGTTTTTCAGGAAGCCAGAAAAACACCACAAAAAAAGCTGTGCATGAAGCCACCCTAACAGTGACAGCAGTTTATGACACAAATTACAGATGAAAGATTCCCTTTGAAGAACTGTGGTCGTTTTTTCTGTGTTCTGGAAGCACACACATGTATATGAAAGGTACTAGGTGTCTTACTGATCTAACAGTGTCAGCAGTTGAAAACGTGAATAGCAACTGACAGATTCCCTTTAAATTTGCCTCATGTGACTTCAATGTGGAAGTCAAAATCCACAATAAAACACACAGGTGGTGGATACTGCTGTGAACTACCTGCGGCAGCAAATCTGCACAATAAGTTGCAGAGTTGTCTTAATTAGGTTTCCCTGCATACTGTTTGAAAAAAAAATTCTACACTAAGTCTTACTCTCATACAAGTGGGGTTGAGCATTGCAGGTATTCGTGTGGGTAAAACCACGACTGCACAAAATGTCCAATGTTGCCACACAATGTTAACATTGGTAATATCGGGCAGATATTAGTCATTGTCCACAACATGTTCCCACCTCATCTCCTCAGTGGAAGTTATCAGCACAGATGAAGGAAGTGGAGTGACGGAGAGCAGAAGGGGTAGGACCTCTTCTGCTCTCCATATGACCCCTAAAAGCCAAATCTTATGGCCTTTCTTCAGTTGTAAGTCACAGGGCTAGGCTGTGTGGTACAGTTGCCCAAGCAACTGTACAAAGCCAAGAGATTTCCATGCAGTGTAATGTCAACCAGCTAATAACCAGACACATTTTTCAAGATTTCAGATGTTTATTCTATGTACATAAATAGATTTTATAGGTTCCACAAAAGACTGCAGAAATCCACAAGTAAGCACTACTTTTATTTAGTTTCTTTAGTTTCTCCTGCCTCCAGCTTTGGGCTTTCTGGTGACTCGCGGTGGGCTGGGAAAGCCTCCCATGGGCTGTTTAAGTCGAATTTCCGGAACTCCTGTGATAGCTGCACTGGCTCTGCTACCACACGCTTCACCTCATCGTCATAGCGGACCTGAGAAACATAGAAGCCACACAGTACTTAACATATATTTTATCACTGGCTTCAGTGGCTTTTTAAGACAGTGCTTCACCAAAGTATTAAATGTCATTCTGAGGCTCAAAATAACAGCAGTTATTTGCCGTCATTTTGACAGTGTAAATACAGCCCTATTGTAGATTATTTGAGTATTACTATTAACATTTTTTTTGTGTGTGTGTGTGTGGGGGGGTGTAGCCCATTACAATATGCACAGAATACACATAAGTAGTCTGACTGTGAAAATTTCACAAGTGAAACATGAGACATTTCAGCGTATCCCCAGCTGATTTTAAAGTAACTCTATGGACATGCTTTACAGACTTAAAATAGGTGACCTGTGAGGTGTAATATGAGTTTTAATACAAATACATTGTGTGGCCACAGCCAATGTTTCAGCATCCACCATTAAATTAAACTGACTGTTCACTTTCTGCCTATTATATCAGTGTTTTTTACTTTGTCATTGGTTTAACTAAACTAATTGATATGACCTACCTCCACGTATCCAGACAAAGGAAAGTCCTTACGAAATGGATGTCCCTCAAAACCATAGTCTGTAAGTATTCTTCTCAAATCAGGATGATTGGCAAAAAAGACACCATACATGTCCCATACCTTACAAAACAGAAAGCAGCACAATTAGTAAATGGCTGATATGACTTTTTCAGCTCGGCAGTCGTTGCATAAGAGCTAAACCACTCTATATGTGGTGTTTGCTGGCTATATGTTACAGCTGACACTTGTCTGTAACTACTGGAAGTAGCCCTGCGAGCCCACCCCACCCCTGGACAGCTCATCTGTGCACTCAATATGCAGATGAACTGAGGCGAATGTGATGGGCATAGGAAATCGGCTCTCTAGTGATTTCCTATGGCCATCGGACTCAGCTCATCTGCATATACAGTGTGCAGATGAGCCACGGTGGGACCGGCACCGTAAGTGAAACACACAGGAACGAGTATGTATGTGGTCCCCGTCCTGGGGTTTGTGTGGACTTAGGGGGGCTTCCCAGGGTGACAGGTTCCCTTTAAGGGTGTGTTCACACGTACAGGATCCTCAGCAGATTTGATGCTGTGTTCAGTTATTTAGATCAAATCTGCTGCAGATCTTCAGCATAAAACCCGCTGCGATACAGCTGATTGCAGCATGCCGAGAGTGAATTGACAGATAGTGATTGCAGCGTGCAGAGAGTAAATTGACATATAAAAAGATTGCAGCATGCAGAGTGTTAATTGACACGTAGAGATTGTAGCATGCAGAGAGTGAATTGAAAAATAAAGAGTGTAAAAGTTTTATTGTATGGAAGAGACATACAAATATGAGGCAACAATCTAAATCCACAACATTCATTTTCCTGAATTGTACAGAGTACTGCGCTGCCACCATGAAAAGCCTTAAACGTTTCAAAAGTAAATGCTTACCTCCCGCTCATACCAATTTGCACCTTTATGGACAGAAACAATAGATTCTATAGGTGTGAGTTCATCTGCATAGGTCTTTACCCGGATTCTGGTGTTATACCGCAAAGACAGTAAGTTGTAGACAATCTGGAGAAGAAACATAAAGAATAAAATGGTCAGATGTCAACCAAAAGACTGTCCTAAGGTATGTGACTTGTGCAGTTCTCTATGATGTGTAGATATGAGCAGAATACTTCTATATTCCCCATTTACACAGGCACTTATAAAGGAGCCAGTCTCCATCCATCATTGGCTGTTCAGTTGCATATTATTAATTGCTCCCTGTTATCTGGGATTTTAAGCTGGGTAAAGGCTGACTGTAGTGTCCTTCAATAGGATGACTGACCGGAGGTCCATATACGCATAACTGGAAATGCATGCTTTATCTCAAACCCTTTATTACAAGCCTCTCATATATAATTCACCACTGGTTTAATTCTTATACCTTCATATATAATAGGAGTCAGTGATTACCTCAAAGCGGTTTTGCCTGGTTGGGATATCAACAGCAGTCAGGTCAGCCAAAGACTTAAACTGGGTATTTGTGTGATCTCGAAGAAATGTCAGTACTGGGATCACTCCATCTGGATGGATCATAATCTCCAATTCCCCAAAGCATGTTACCTAAAAGAGCAAAGTACCTTAAGTTTATGCAAGTTTATCCTTTCTACTTGTATTGGTCATTTTTAGATTTATCGTCCCTTTAATGAGAGACATTAAGAGTAGAGATGAGCAAACCGGGTTCGGGTTCGAGTCCATCCGAACCCGAACTTTCGGCATTTGATTAGCGGTGGCTGCTGAACTTGGATAAAGCTCTAAGGTTGTCTGGAAAACATGGATGCAGCCAATGACTATATCCATGTTTTCCACATAGCCTTAGGGCTTTATCCAAGTTCAGCAGCCACCGCTAATCACATGCCAAAAGTTCGGGTTCGGATGGACTCGAGCATGCTCGAGGTTTGCTCATCCCTAAGAGGTAGAATAGTAATTGCAATCTAAAGTTTAACCAGCAGAAACCAACAGTTTATAGGAAAAGATAGCCTATCCTGGCCAACTTACTCATGACAGGGAACCCATTCTTTGCTCCAGGTATAGGAGCTAGGACTTAGTAACTATGTCATAAGCCAGTGGAAGATTTGTAGGTATAAAGTTTAGAGGAAGCCTCCATTTACACTAAACTGCAATAAATTTTAATACATGTGCAGTACCTGCAGGAATGCAAAATGTAAGGATAGTTATTGTAAATGATATTAGCAAATGAAGCAGATAAGTCAACTATATATATGTGGTGACATAGAGCCCCCTAGTGGCGACATTTACATGAGAGGGAACTGATCCATGAAAGTCTATAGACAGTATGAATAATAGTAGCAATAATCATACTACTTTCTAGAACCCATTTCTGTATATATAGAAGGGTGCAGAAACAAACAAATCCATAACTCACCTGAACCTGCTGTACATACTTGGGAAGAATTTCTGCTACATACTCGCCGAATGCAGAGAGCTGATGAGTCAACACTGTATCTGCAGGGCGAACTGTCGCTATGGGGAAAAAAAAAGGAAAAATTATACTGATATAGTAAGACACAGCTGCACCTAAAGGGGCAGAGCTTATGGGTGTCTCCTACTGCAGAGAGAACAGGGGAGGAGGGCTTCTGCAGCAACCAGGTGCCTTAAAGGGTTTGTCCGGCTAAAAATATTTTCTTTCACATCAACTGGTGTCAGAAACTCATATAGATTTGTAATTTACTTCTATTTAAAAATCTCAAGTCTTCCCATACTTATAAGCTACTATATATCCTGCAGGAAGTGTTATTTACATTCAGACACAGTGCTCTCTGCTGCCACCTCTGTCCATGTTAGAAACTGTAGAGAGCAGTAGCAAAATGTTCATAGAAAGCAGGAGAGCTCAGGACAGTTCCTGTCTGGGCCAGAGATGTCAGCAGAGAGCACTGTGTCTGACTGTTAATAAAACAACGCTTCCTGCGGGACATATAGTCGCTGATAAGTATGGGAAGACTTGAGATTTTCTAATAGAAGTAAACTACAAATCTATATAACTTTCTGACACCAGTTTATTTGAAAGAAAAAGATTTTCGCTGAACAACCCCTTTAAGGCTGATCAACTACTTAACAAGGAGGGATTCTGTGAGCTGGCCAGGTCATCTGTCTAATAGTCAAAAAGAAAAGAAAAAAAATTACAGAATCATCACTGGCCTCCTTATGGCCCCAGATACACATGGGTAATGGGTTCTATGGCTTGGTTATGACTAACCAGCATAGCACTATTGAGGCCCCCATAAGGTACTAGAGAGACACTGAATTGTTATCTAGTGTAATTTCCAGACTCACGCCTGACTATGTTGGGGTAAAGTAGGATAGCAAATGGTGAATCTTAATCCCAGATTCTTTTGGTCTTGATGGTGATGAGTATGGAGAAGCTCGACCACCATACAAGACTCATCCTTATCTGGTATTGAGAATCATGATATTACACTAAGAATCAGTAAAGAGGTTCAAATAGTGACAACTCTACTGCAAGCTGTGGGCTCCAAAGCACTACAAAGGAAATCTAAATAATGTGTATAGATGAGAAAAGGGGACTTACGTTTTGTCTCTGTAGTGGAGCTTTCACATCGTACTTGTGGCAGCACACGGAGAGTAGAGGCTGCAAGGCAAGGAGACAGAAGAGAAAGTTACAATACAGCGGACACCAAGCAAGCATGGGTCAACTAGGCGGCCTTATTCACACACCTTGAACTGACTCTCTGCACAAAGTTTGATAAATCTTCCCCTAGGTCTTTCGTTTTCTTCTCATTTTGATGTAAGTGATTGAAAATATTGTCTTGCTATAGTGCTGGGGGTGTGTTTGGTTCCAATGTATCAGAGTAAAGGGTTTGTTTGGGTGCCATTCTTCTCTGTACTATGACTGCTATGTATAAAATATGTCATATGGCTGTGTAGCGTCTCTTAAATAGCGGCTGACAGACCCTGTGACTTGTAATGGGGCGTTGGGGTGTTCACAGCAAATGTAGCAAAATCTGTATACTCCTCCCACAAGTGTGTTACATCCTGTGGGAGTTGCATCCTGTATTAATCGCTATTCTGCTGGTGCGGTCACTGTGTACAAACATTACTAGTCCTTCACCGATTTAGCTACATCCTGTATTATACTCCAGAGCCGCACTCCCTAGTCAGCTGGTAAAATCACTTTATACATTACTTGTCCTGTACTGATCCTAAGCGACATCCTGTATTATACTCCAGAGCTGTACTCAGTATTTTACTGGTAAAATCACTGTATACATTACTTGTCCTGATCCTGAATGACATCCGGTATTATACTTCAGAGCTGCACTCAGTATTCTGCTAGCTGTCACTGGAAACAGGCAGCAGGGGTGTTTATCGTGGCTGCTAAGGTATATGCTGATGAATTGTATATGTCATCTAGTGTATAGTGGTGGACAGGGACAGGTTCTTCTAGTTCTCTTACTGAAGGCTGGAAATCCAAATGTCTGCATGCTGGGATATGTAGCTGCACAAATAAATACTAGAGAGTCAAAGTAATGTTCCCCAACCTGTGGCTGTCCAGCTGTTGCGAGGCTACAACACGGCCAGAGCATGCTGGGAGTTATAGTTTTGCAGCAGCTGCCACAATGCTTGCTATCAGGGCATGCTGGGAGTTATAGTTTTGCAGCAGTTGGAGGACAATAGTGTGGGGAGTACTGCCACAATGCTTGCTATCAGGGCATGCTGGGAGTTATAGTTTTGCAGCAGTTGGAGGACAATAGTGTGGGGAGTACTGCCACAATGCTTGCTATCAGGGCATGCTGGGAGTTATAGTTTTGCAGCAGTTGGAGGACAATAGTGTGGGGAGTACTGCCACAATGCTTGCTATCAGGGCATGCTGGGAGTTATAGTTTTGCAGCAGTTGGAGAACCATAGTGTGGGGAGTACTGCCACAATGCTTACTATCAGGGCATACTGGGACTTGTAGGAAAATGCTCATGCATGCTTTACTATGAGAACGTATTGAACCCAGTTGTCCTATTAAGACAGCCACCTCTGATTCTCTATTGAGCAGCCAATGCTGGGACTTGTAGTACCACAGAGCCCACCTCCTCTCTCCCCGCACCACACACTCACCTCCCCGGAGCAGAGCCCGCTGCGCCGCCCGCACTCCAGCAAGCATTATTCTCCCGGACACACAGACAAGGGCAAGCGGAACGGGGCGGAAGTACAACCTGACAGGTCCGGCTACGAAAACACTCCCCTGATAACTTCCGGTAAGAGAGACACGCGCCAGGTTCCGAGTTACCAAGTACCGGCAATAGAAGGCAAGAGGAGGAACGGACAGCACCGGGATCGGTAAATCATGGCTGCTCGGGAGGGAATCTTATCAGGCACCGTACATAGACTCTGTCAGAGGATTTCTATGAAGTGTTGGAGGCCGCCATGAACTCCCTCGTGTGACAGTAGGCAGTGTCCACCATCACACCCAGAGTGTTTATGTCATACCCTGTAGTATATACTGTATACTGCGGCCTCCTTATACGTCATGTGACCTCATCAGACCGCCAACTCTATCACTCATCACTCATCACCCTCACTCCTCCTGCTAGTGCTCACATGGCTTCCTAACTTATTTTAGTCTAGAATACATGTGTCATGGAGGATGAAGACTCTCTATGTACAGACTGTGTGTTGCTGACAAAGAATGGTGCATACATTGCAAAACTGAGATCTCATGGCCTTTGTTACCATCCTGGTGCCATCTTCTTAGGCAGCTGATCAGTGATTTAGTCTTTGTGGTGGGGCACAGGTGTATTGTTGTATCCAGCATATCCTAGCAGAAGGGATCCTATGGCCCTGCCTCCCAGAGCCCCTACACCGCGCCGGGCAGAGCCCCTGCACCGCGCCGCCCAGAGCCCGTGCACCGCGCCGCCCGGAGCCCGTGCACCGCGCCGCCCGGAGCCCGTGCACCGCGTCGCCCGGAGCCCGTGCACCGCGCCGCCCGGAGCCCGTGCACCGCGCCGCCCAGGGCCCGTGCACCGCGCCGCCCAGGGCCCGTGCACCGCGCCGCCCAGGGCCCCTGCACCGCGCCGCCCAGGGCCCCTGCACCGCGCCGCCCAGGGCCCCCGCACCCCGCCGCCCAAAGCCCCCGCACCCCGCCGCCCAAAGCCCCCGCACCCCGCCGCCCGGAGCCCCTGCACCGTGCCGCCCGGAGCCTCTACACCTTGCCGCTTACAGCGGGATGTGAGTATGTAATCCTATTGAAACTAACAGAAGGGGAATCGCTGCGGATTTTGCTGCAAACTCGCAGCACGAAATCCTCAGCGATTTTGCTACATGCGAACCCACCCTCAAACCAGAATCAAACATATAAAGTAGGTTTACACACAGCAGATTTTAGTTTAAAGGCTTATGGATTAACAAGACCTTATTACAAGACCCTGGAGCCTTGATGGAGCTCTGCCCTAATCTGTCCCAATACTTTGCTACCAACCTTACACCTGATTCTTCCCCTCTGGTTATTTGTAAGGCACACAAGTGTTTCATACAGGGAACTTTCATTATTGTCCCTAATCTCTCAGATTGCAGATCTTGACAAACTCCATAAGAGAATGTTGGCAGTTGTAACAGGGATGGAACTTGCTTAGCGAGCTGAGAGATCTCATGTTTTCTAAAGCCAAAGCCTCTTTTGCACGCTGCCACCTTCACTTCTATGAGTTTGGCAATAAACTTGGCTGGACTCTGGCTCGCTTCCTTTGGGTGCAAAGGGGCTCAGTCTTTTATTACACATATCTCTTCCCCATCTAATACCAAGCTCTCCCTGTCCTCACACATCATAGACACGTTTCGTTCATATTATGAGAAACTATATGGCCTTGCCCCCTCCCTTTTCTTCCTTCCCCCAGGACCTCTCCTCCTCTATTACCTCTTATATCTCAGACTCCAACTTCTCCACTCTGCTAGAAGGTGCTATTTCCGCTCTAGAGGCTCCGATTACCTCCATGGAGTGGGCCATTAAGACATCCCACTCTGGTGAAGAGCCTGGCCCCGATGGATTCATGCCTCCTTTCTGCACCATTCTCTATCTCCAATGGCACCCTACAAGGCTGTCCTTTCTCCCCTCTCATTTTCATCCTCACTTTTGAACCTTTTCTGTGTCATGTCCACCAGAACCCTGATGTCTCTGGCATACCCTTAGAAAGCCAGGAACATAAGGTTGCAGCGTACGCGGATGACCTCCTCTTTCTTACTAACCCCACTGTTTCTCTCCACAACCTTCTTTATGAACTAGCTAGGTACCAGTCCTTGGCCAACTATAAAATTGACTTACAAAAGTCTGAAGCTTTGAACATATAATTGCCCCCCTCTACAACCCAGTCCCTGGAGGCTTCTTTTCCCTTTAGGTGGGCAAAGACCTCTCTCACTTATCTTAGAGTCCAACTCACAGCAAACATTACTGACCTGTTTAAGGAAAACTTTTCACCTATAATTTAAAAGATCACTGAAGATTTGCAGAGGTGGCACAGAGGTAAGTTTTCATGGTTTGCTCACTGCTCCATCTTTATGATAAACGTACTACCATCTTTATACCCCTGTCATACTTCCTTCAACTCTCCTCCTTACTTACCAGATTTATTTGGGTCCAAAACCTGACCCGCCTTGCTAAAGCTATACTTCATCATCCCAAGACAAGCAGAGGGATAGGACTCCTTAATCTTTACCAGTATTATGTGGCACCTCATCTTTCTAGGGTACTTGACTGGTACAGGCATGCCTCTACTTAGCTATGGGTTACATTTGAAGCTGCTCTCTCTCTGATATCTCTTTTAGCAGCCCCCTACGCAAACCCATAGGATTTTTCTAGAAGTCTCGCCAATGTGCCTGGAGAAATTGCAGGGAGGAGGGCGTTCTTATTCACACGTTTTGGAGTTGCCCCAAACTGGAAAGAGGTGTGGCACTTTGCCTCTACCATTACAGACCACCTGGTACCTTTCCCACCTGCGTTCTTCCTCTTGCATATTTCCGACATCCCCTTCAAGACCTACCATAACTCTGCTGGTCAACGCAGCAAGAGCTTGTATACCCATCCTCTGGCACTGTCCTCACATCTGAATGTGGCTGCACAGGGTGGAGGACATTAAAGCGACTCTGTAACCACAATCTGACCCCCACTTCCCCCCAACCACTTGTACCTTCGGATAGCTGCTTTTAATCCAAGATCTGTCCTGGGGTCCCTTCAGCAGGTCATGCAGTTATTGTCCTAAAAAACAACTTTTAAACTTGCAGCCCGTGCCAAACGGGAGTATCTGTCCCCTAACTTTGCACCACCCTCTCCGTCCCTCCTCCCCACCCTCTTCATCATTAGGAATGCCATTGGAACATTTTTTCCATGCTGAACACTGCACAGGTGCTTAACGATCCAGCCCATGTGCCGGGCTGACACAGCTGACTAATAGTAGGCAATCTGCCTGGAGCATTCCTAATGATGAAGAGGGTGGGGAGGAGGGACGGAGGGGTGGTGCAAAGTTAGGGCACAGATACTCCCGTTTGGCACGGGCTGCAAGTTTAAAAGTTGTTTTTTAGGACAATAACTGCATCACCTGCCAAACGGACCCCAGGACAGATCTTGGATTAAAAGCAGCTATCCGAAGTTACAAGCGGTTTGGGGGGTCAGATTGTGGGTACAGAGTTGCTTTAGGCGTATTGAGGATCCTACGGCACAGCTCCATGACTGTTCTGCCTGCTTCTTCCGGACATGGTATTATTCGGATCAATTTACTGACACTCCTAAGTTTAAAGTGTACCTGTCGTTATAACTTTCAAAATCTAAATTAACTTCAGCATTGCGGAGAGTTTTGTGAATTGCATTGTTATGAAGAGTGCCATATGAGTGTTTGTTTCAATTTACCTGAGTTATGTTACATTTACTGTACAGTTATTCTGGGCTATTGTTGTCTGCCCAATTCGTTTGCTTATTTGTTGTTCGTTTATTTAGAAAATTAATAAAATTTTATGGAAACCAAAATCTAAATCAACAGTAGATGTAATATATAGCAAGTTTTATATTTTTATTCATTATTTTTTTGTTATCATGCATAGAAAAAACACACTGGAAATTATACTGATTGAAAGTGACTAGTCTGCTTCCAGAACAGCAGCAAATCCATGGTTAAAAGTGAAAATATGGAGCAGAAAACTTGAGGCAGTGCAGTGTGTTTTGTGGTGTATTTTTACCAAGCAGAAGAATATGCCATGTGCACATGTGCTTTGAGGGTACAAACACACACACACCGTATACGCAGCGTATTTATTGCAGCAAATATGCAGCAGATTAGATCTAAATAACTGAACACAGCATCAAATCTGCACCATCAAATCTGCTGCTGATCTGCTGCATATTTGCTGCGTATCTGCTGCGTATACGGTGTGTGTGTGTTTGTACCCTAAAGATTAATAGCCTGTCCTCAGGATAGGCCATCAGTATTAGATTGGTGGAGCCCTGACTTTCTGCACCCATGCTGATTCCATAGGACAACAGTGCACTGCACCTTTTGAGCATTTGTAACTATTGAAGAGGGTCCAGCAAATACATCAATATATACTTTACTTCAGTAATCGTAATTGGGAACAATGGAATAGATTGCACAGTAAATGGAAGTAATATAGACTCTTGACTGTCTTCAGTCTAATTTTGACGTGTTTTTTTTTTTTTTTATCCAGGCACTTGACTCTCAGAAGTATTATAAAGCATGGACCCTACAGAAGAGGCTGCGGGTCAGAACCTGACCAGCTCCACGGAGGAGAATTATTTTGTGACGTATACCTTCACAGATCGCTCCCACAGCAGTCGTGTGGCTCAGAGCATCATGAAGCTTTGCATGGAGGAGGAGCTGTTTGCTGATGTCACCATCCTAGTGGATGGTAAAGAGTTCCAGTTGCACCGACTGGTTTTGTCAGCCCAGAGCTGCTTCTTTCGCTCCATGTTTGCTTCAAATCTAAAGGAGGGGCGTAACCGTGTGATACAGCTGCAGGATGTCAGTGCGAGTGTCTTCCAGTTGCTGGTGGATTACATCTATCATGGGACAGTGAAGCTGCGGCTAGAGGAGTTGCAGGAGACCTATGAGGTGGCAGACATGTACCAGCTGACCGCTTTGTTTGAAGAGTGTTCTCGCTTTCTAGTGAGGACGGTGCAGGTGAAAAACTGTCTGCAGATTATGTGGTTGGCAGACCAGCACAGCGACACCTCCCTTTATACTGCAGCCAAACACTGCGCCAAAACCCACTTGTCGCAGCTGTGTGACACAGACGAATTCCTGAACCTGCCTCTACGATTACTTACAGACATTATTGCAGGTGGGTTAGAGGATATCTGTATAGTTAACACATTTTTCTGTAATGGTGGCACTCTTAAGACCTCACCCACCCAGCCATACTTGTGCCGTCTGCAAGTACAGACTGTATAGGACACATTACAGTCCATGGGCCAATCCATATAACCATGAATGCCACTTTCTGGCATGGTTGTATGGGACCTGCACTTTTATGGTCTGTTTGTGGTCCAGGCTCCATACACTTTAATCCCCTTCACAAGTCCATGTGCCGTCTGCAATCATGGACATCTAACCAACAGATGTGTAGACAAAGCCTAAATGTTACAAAGCACCAGCAGCTGTAGGCTTGCTGGGAGTTAACACAACATTCTGCTAGTGCAGTCAGCACCCCCAGTGTATTATATATTCTAATAAGCGGCTCAGTATCACTAGTGCTGTGTCTGTGGCAGTGCTTAATTAGAGCTGGGGAGCAGGGACCAGGCCTTGGACAGCCCTGCAGTTCCCAACACGAATATTGGTGGCAGCAAAGAGGCCAGTGTCAGCCTTTATTGTTGCCATTCAACATATAATATTAGATAAATAAATTCTACACTTAAGTTATATTGCTAAGTAATATAACTTTATTATTTTTGTTTAATTGTTACTTTCTGGAGACCCCCTTTAACCTTTTGGACTATTCCTACTTAAAGGAGTCCTTTGACAATAAGCTGATCAGCTGTAGAACCTGACAATATAAGGCTGGGTTCACATATAGTATTTGATCAGTACTTTGGTCAGTATTTTTGCTAAAACCAGAAACAGGTTAAAAACAGAAAATGCAAATCTTACTATTATATCATTTGTCTGTTCTAGGTAAACTCCTGGTTTTGACAAAAAATATTGAACCAAAATACTATGTGGGAAATTTATCAAATGATGTAAAATATACACTGGTGTAAACTGCTCATAGCATTTTCATTCTTCATTATGGATATTGGCGGTAGCCTTGCCTAATACCATGTAATGTTGTACCCTTTTTGCATGGTCAATAAAAATCTGATTACACCTAAAATGCTCACAGCAACCAATCACAGCTCAGCTTTCAGCTCTTATAAAATGAAAGAGGACATGGGATTGGTTGCTATGAGCAGTTTACACCAGTGTATCTTTTACAACCTGTTATAAATCTCCTACTATGTGTGAGCCTGAGCATGGCCTTAGGCTGCGTTCACTTTTCCCGGAACACAGACGTGGAATGCCTGACACAGAGTCCCCCCCCCCCCCCCATGGGCAGCATCTCTGATGTTATGCTGGGACCAGGGGAACTGTATGAATATGTGCCGCGCTGTAATGAAGCTGCCGTACGGCTCTGTCACTACAGTGCGGCACATATTCATATCACTTCACATCAGAGATGCTGCTTGCGGGGGGGGGGGGGGGAACTACTCAGTTACAGGAATTCCACGTCTGTGTTCTGGAACGTGTGAATGCAGCCTAAGGCTTTATTCACACATTCAAAGTTTTGTTGCATTTTTTGGTTTGTAGAATTAGGGCCTAACCGGTTATGTGTGCTCTGCAATTTTGTCTAAATCAACCCTCTGGGCTTGAGATTACCAGGCTTCATCAGATTATTTATGACAAGAAAAACACCTGTGATAAGAGCTGCTAATGCTAATCACACGGCAAAGCCTGGACAAACAGAAAAACGCAACTAAACTGCACAAGAATTGAGCGGAGCTTTACAAAGTAAGCTGAGTCCTGCAAGGGCTGTGTATTATGAGTAGAGAGGCGCAGCGAGCCTAGGGCACCTGCCACTCTAGGCTCGCCTTTTTAACACTTGCACTAGCTAAAGCATTTTTTATCAAAGTACTGACACTTTGTAGTCACTGACAGCTATCAGGCATCTTAAAAATTTTTAAGAAATCCATCTTTAGTGTAGTCTTGTAGTTTATGACCGTACACTCAAAGGCTGAATCTTGCCAGAATTAAGTTTTTCCCCCTTAGCTTTTCTTCCTAATTGTTGCTGTTCTTCCTGTCAGACGGCGTTCCCTGCTCACAGAACCCGACCGCAGCTATAAAGAACTGGATCCATTTCAATAAGGAAGAGCGGGAGGAATTTTCTGAAATGCTGCTTTCTAGCCTGAAGGTAAGTATTTGTGCCAGTGTACTTGGCAGTATTACTGCAACACCACTTATGCTTTTTCATACATATTCTGTAACCTCGGTGCCAGTTTTCTCATGCCCCTTAGGGCACTGCTGTCTTTTCCTAATGGTATAGACAACATGAAGTTATCTACATTCTGAGCACTCAACCAAATGCTCATGAATATTCATGTACTGTACTAGCCAGAGCATCCTGTTTGGAGAAGTGCCTGGAAAGTCTCATTGGAGGCTGTTTGTCTCTTAGGCTAGGATGGACGATTGGCAGCTCAGCAGTACTATGTCAGTATGTTGTGTTATGGGACAAAATAAATGCAATGAAGCTTGATTGACATTAACTTTTGATCACTGACTCAAAATGCTGCTATATTACCCGTTCATAGGAGTTAGAGAGATCACATGTAGATACTAGAGATGAGCGAATTTCAAGCACCCTCAAGTGAGTCCAAACACAAACGCTCTATGTGAAAAGGTTTACAGTAATAAAATTAAATGTACGCTGTAAATAGTACTTAGAAATGCATGTTAGCTGCTGTGTCTTTGCAAAGTGATACTGACAAACTCTAATGGGAATCTATTGCCTTATACCATATATTGTGCTATTCTTGCTGTGGAAAATCCCGAAACTCTGAATGGCAAAACTGAGCAGACACACAAAAACACAGAAAAATGCAACAGCTCACCGCAACAGCAAGATACAGACCCACCATAGACTTGAAAATAATTAAAAGCAGCCCCCCCAACTGCCCCAAAAATTCCCACAAAAATAATGAGTCTCTTGGTTACTATTTGCAAACAGCGTAAAACTGAGCAGAGCCACAGGCCTGGAGTTCCTCATCTGGAATTCAAATGATATTTCTAGTTTTAAAATTTCTATATCAGTTAAGAGAAGTTTCATAAAGGATTTCATCCTTCTTTTATAGACTATTAACTTCTTAATACCTACCTATACCTGTTTTAATGGTGACCAGCACTTGGCTCTTTCCGGAGGCTCCATAGAGAATGAATAGAACTGCGGGTCACGCACCAACCCATGGCTCCATTCATAACAAAGGAACCGGGGTGCCAATCTAGAGATCCCCAGGGGGCATAGGGGTCAGACCCCACACAATCCACTCCCTATCCTGTGGAAAAGCCCCTCAAGGGCATTTATTTTTCAGCAACGCAGTATAGTGGCTGCACAGAAGGCCTTCTCAATCCTGGTAGACACAGTGCTCAACAGGATCAGGGTTGTTCTTCTCAATAACTGCTATGACAGCCCCAGTTATAGGTAAATATACAGGTATAGCAAAATTAAGTTTTCCTCAAAGGGTAAGTGGTGCTGTAGACATGCAAACCACCCTACAAATGTTCAGTATGTCCCCATTGGTTTTCAACAACGCTCTCCATTTTTTCCACCACTGAACAATGGCTGAGTGACCAGTTCCTCGCCGCTCAGTTCTAGAAATGAGGACCGTGCTCTGTGAAAATTGCAGAAAGCGAAGAAGTATGAGAATTTGTAAAAAGAACGGATGGTTTAATGGTGAAGGGCATGGGCTCCATCAGTCCAACAGATGTACTATTACAACAAAAATTTGCACCATATTGGTGGGACTTCTCTTAATAAGTTTGACATCTTTTAGATTTATTTTCCACCTCCCTTTCATATTGGCACCCCCCATGGTAATCTGCTAAGGAGGGCAATTTCCATTCTCCATAGAACCTGTGAAAACTAGAAGCTAGAATCTGATGGGTTATGACGCATAGCACCTCTTTTATAAACCTCCGCCATTATATGTTGGTCAGCATTGATTGACTGAGTAACTAAGAAAATGTTTCAATATCTATTATGTCTTTAAGGAAATTGGGGAAAACGTGCACATTTATCTGATTGGGAAGGAGGAATCTCGCACACATTCCATTGCCATCTCTCTGCATTGTGCGCAGGATGACTCGATTAGTGTAAGCGGACAGAACAGCTTGTGCCACCAGATCACTGCTGCCTGCAAGCATGGTGCTGATCTATACGTAGTAGGAGGATCCATACCTCGTCGTATGTGGAAATGTAATATGGAGACCATGGACTGGGAACGATGTGCACCACTTCCTCGAGACCGCCTACAGCATACTCTGGTGTCTGTGCCCAGTAAAGATGCCATATACTCTCTGGGTGGTAAGACGCTGCAAGACTCTCTCTCTAACGTGGTCATTTACTATCGAGTGCAGGACAATGTCTGGACAGAAACTAGTCAACTGGAGGTCTCCATCTCCGGTGCAGCAGGGGTTAACCTTAATGGGCTTATCTACCTGATGGGAGGGGAGGAGAACGACCTGGACTTTTTCACAAAGCCCTCTCGTCTTATTCAGTGCTTTGACACCAATACTGAGAAGTGCCACGTCAAGCCCTACCTGCTGCCATTTGCAGGTCGAATGCATGCAGCTGTTCACAAGGACCTGGTGTTCATCGTAGCTGAGGGAGATTCGTTGGTTTGTTATAACCCTCTTCTGGACAGCTTCACGCGACTTTGCCTTCCCGAGGTCTGGAGCTCACGACCATCTCTCTGGAAAATTGCCAGCTGCAACGGGTGCATATATGTGTTCCGGGATCATTACAAGAAAGGGGATGCCAATACCTTTAAGTTAAACCCAGCCACCTCTGTGGTGACTGTAACCAGTGGCATTCGGTTTTTGCTTACCAATCTACAGTTTTTATTGGCATGATGCCCAATCTCATGACTTAGGAACAAGCAGATATGTCTTTTGTTGCTTTTGTGCACCTCTTAATCTTGGATTTGGGCTCTAAAGCTGAAAAATATATGAACATAAGGTAGTAAGAGTGATGGAACCACTGATTTTTGGTGGTGTTGGTGAAGCACACTGAATCAGCCAAGTGTCCTCTCCTGTGTTGTCACGTATCTTGTCGCTGCTAAATCTATGCTTAGCTAGCTGGTTGAGTCTGGAATCGAAGGCCCAGTAAAGCAATGTAGGACCTGGGAGCATAGGATGAACAAGTTCTGTCTAGATTCTGTATCTTTACGTTGACCTGTCTTACAGAATCCTTAGTATCAGTTGTCTTGGTAGTCCTGAGATTTTATTAAGAAAAGTGCATCACTATGACATACTTCTAATACCCGAAGAACCAATAGAAATAAAGATGACATTATGTCTCAAGGTTAACTAGGCTTTACTAACATTATGAAAATTGCTAGGAGAATTATATAACCTTACAGACAGTTCCTTACCTTAGCAGCAGCCACTTTGCCTGTGCAGCTACACTTGTGCAACACCATCGTACAGCCACTGTTATGGTAGATTATCTCTAGGGAGAGCAAAATAATTAAACATAACATGCCAACCATTTTTTCCCCTCACCTCATCTGTAGGGGTAGAGTCGAGACACTACTATACACATAGATAGTTGGCAGGACCAGAAGAAATCAGCAGGTTCAATTAACGTTTCACAAAGTTGTCTAACCGGCTGATAGTTTTCCTTTAACATGAAGAAAACTTGATTTACACAATAGGTCCTTTTTCTGAAGACACCTTTTCTTTGAAGCGTTACTCACCCCCTATTTGTGAGAGAGGGTATGGGGGTATGGCCACAGGGCTCCACCACCAGTCCTCTCCTTTGAATGAGTTGCAGTCTGACATGTGTGATGCTGCTTTTTCTAACTTCTTCGAAAGTGGGTTGTGTTTTTTTTCATTATTTTAATCCCTAATGATTATAATATATTGGGAGTAAAATACCTTATAATTGTACCTTGGCAGCCATTGGGGTGCCAGAAATGGGGCAGCTGATTGCCTCTGGCCTTACTCTGATGCCTATAAACAGCATCTGGTTCCATAGGCGCAGACCACCTCCAGTCCTGGGATAAAGGAGTGTCATCTCATTTCATTTCTTGCTTGTAGGTAGGATGTTTTGTTTCTAGGGCCCCATTTACGGAACCTATAGTAAAGTTCTTGTTTGTGTTTAAATTATTATTATTTTTTTTTATTAAAATAATTTACCTCCTAAACCTTATTTAGGCCTTGAAGATAGTAAAAAGCTCTGTAATAATCTTGAAGAACCCCCTTGTAAGATGGGTCATTGATGACACTTTGCTTTTAGTGATCTAAAGGCACACACATATGCTCAGGTTAATATTTCATGGTTATGAAGATGTCTTTGTGTGCTAAGTGCACTGTGGGTTGCTGATGGTGCAGGTATATTCACCTTCTGTGAAAATTGACGGGTTGGGAAATGTACCGTTCTGTCTAAAAATGATTATTAAGTGTTCGATATCAATGCCTAGAGGATTGAGCATTTGGTCCCATGGTCGTATTGCCAAAGTAATACCTGATCTTTTTGATTGATCAGTATTGGTTGCCCCACGGTCTGAGAGTACTCTGACCCGAGGGCCAAGCCTACAGTGCTGATGATAACATTAGGTTGGGATTCAGTAACACATGGGGTCTTCTTTAGCCGCTGACCACTCAGTTCGCTTTGTTGCACATTGAGTCAGTTATAATACTGTTGCAAAGACATTGCTTTTAGGGCTGTTTCGAATGTATTTTTTTTTTATGTTTATGCTTCCGTGTAGAAAACACTAGAACCTTTTCAGACAGCTGGTTCAGTGAGCTTAGTTTTCTATATAAATTTCATATGCTGAATTTGCAATGAATGTGTTTAACCCATCCTAAGCCTAACCTTGACTGTGCTCTTACCTTTGCCAATATAATGAACATTGATGGGGAATGAATCTGTCTTCTCGGATTGCTTGCTCTGCTTACTGAAGTGTGTCTACCTTATAGAGACCATTGATGTGTACCAATGTATGATGTTATGAAAAGTTTCTTCTGTTAAGGATATCTATGTAGAGCAGTGTTTTGAACCCTTTGGCTCTCCAGTTGCTGTATATCCACATCTCCTAGCATGCCACGAAAGCCATAGGATACAAACCACTGAAATAGAACCAAATGTCTCCTAAAAAACAAAGTTGTAGTCAGCGCTATAGCAGAATAGTATCAGAACTATGCATTCAATTTTCTAAAGAAACTATTGCAAAGAATTTGTCAGTCAAAGCAGTGTATGTGTGTACTCACTGATGTATTCTTCAGATGTGACACAGGAAACCTCACAGAAAGAATTTTCATTAAAAAGTTATAAAATGTTGTGGTGGTTTTCATGTGGGTCATTGAATTCCTTGTACACTTATCATGAGTCACTCTTTTCCCACCACAGTGATTTTTATTCTAGTTGTTTCCCACCTCTATTTCCATCAAACGTTAGGAATATATTTGATGACTATGCCAATGATAGGCCATTAGTTGCAGGTCGGTGGGATGCCAACTAATCTGCTGTTTGGAATCTACACTATATATTGAATAGGGGTAAAAGCAGTTGACTCTGTAGTGGTGGAGCCGCTTAACTAAAGCTCAGCGCCTATTTAAGTGAATAGCTGCAGTAGGTCAGGTGGTGTGGCTGTGCTGATCAGTGATTGATGGCCTATCCTGTGGATAGGCTGCCTATTATGTTAGGGCCCTATTCCCTGACAGGAGCAAACGAGCGCTATTATCACTCATTTGCTCCTTGTTCCCTGCTCGCTGCCGCCGCAATTCCACACCCGGGTGATCACTAGATCGTTCGGGCAGCCCATAGCATACGGCAGCGGTCTGCTGCCGCCGCTTCCATTCCTCGGAGCGACAGCAGCAGATCGTTGCTGTATGAGTCGTTTGTCTTTCAACATGTAACGGCCGATAATCGTTCTGTGGAATAGGGCTTTTAGTCTGAAAAAAAACCTTTAAGGAGTAACAGATGACTTTTCAGAATAGTCTTTAACATGTCTTCTTGGGTAATAACACTGCATATGACTTTCTCCTGCATTTTAACTATCTTTTTTACTCTTTGTGCTCCATGTCAGTTTTCCCTGAGCTAGTGGATAGACTAGATTATTTTAATGTCTCACGTAATCTGCATACACACAAGAGGTGATCCTACTCCCTTATCAGTACAGCACACCCTCAGAAGTAGCAGATGCATAGAGGATATTCACAATACTGCTGAGCACTGTAAGCTGTGAAATAGAAGGACACTTAATAGAAGAAGCGGCAGTATCTGTGAGCGTGTATCCCCATGCAGCTGCTCTTCTTTCCCTGTCTTTTGCCTTCTATGCTGAAAAATTGTAACCTGATCCCTCAGTAAGTTCATAATCCATCTTTAACTCTTCTATGGAATGATTCTACCGGTGAATTTAGAGTGAGTGATTGGTGCAGTTTTTATGTTATTGCATATGTTGTTACAAAAAGTAGGAACAAAGGTATACATCCCCAGCCAAAATACTCCAAAATCTCCATTTGTAGTATATTTGTGAAGTCATTGGGGGACATTTATCATGACCAGTTAATAATGCAGTCCCCTGGATTTACTTTAAGGCCTCACTCACATGTCCAGTGTTTTTCAAGGAGCATGATTTTGACCGCTCCGTGAAAAACAGTCTGTTGATTGCATCCGCCATGGATGCGTTGGGTTGGGGGTTGGGAGGCGCTGGTGTAGTCCAGGGAGTGCTGACAGGAGTGGGGAGAGAGATGGGAGCGGGGGAGATAGGAGCACTGAGAGATGGGAGCGGGTGACAGCAGCGGGGAGAGACGAGAGTGGTGACAGGAGCAGGGGAGATAGGAGCGATGAGAGATGGGAGCGGGGGAGATGGGACCGGGTGACTATTTCTACTGTGGTTTATGCCTGTTTGCAGGCCTAAATCATGATAAATCAGGTGCAGGAGGAGGTCACACCTCCCTGTTCACCTATTAGGTGAGCGGGGCTTGTGGCACGCTATAGCTGCAGATTTTCAAAATTTAGTATTTTTTCCCATAAACCTGTCATTTTTTTTTTCTTCATAGGGGTAAAAATCTAACTTGCAGAGCTCCTGTTTTGCGAGCTACCCACTTGTGCTTTGCACACATACTTGACTTCCTAATGCAATTTGAGCAGGACAAAGAGATAAGATGGTGCTAGCTACCTCTGCCAGCGCTTATCTCATGGTGGGGGAAGAGGGGCAAAAGGTCAGACAGGAAAGGTGATAGCAGATTGTTTGGTACGTGACATAACAATAAAACTGCCATATAAGGTACACAGGGTACGTTAATAATGTAGGTTATAAATAACAGCACCTAAGAGAAAAGGATGGTGATACGCCCACTATACAAAAGAAAACTGTAGCCGTCCTTTATTAAACATTAGTTTGATAACAAATGGAAACTGATAACCAAAATCAATAAATAATCAAATGTTTATTATGATTTCGGTCATAAATGTGAGCAATTAAAGGGGTTGTTCTTGGTTACTGTCCAATGCCAACATGCTTTGCTCTCATACCTTTTCCCACCAGATGTCAGATTGCTGGAAGGGCATGTTTCCAGAACCCCTTTAAGGGTGCCTTCACACCTACCGACTCGCAGCGTTAATAACGCTGCAAGTCGGCTAGGTCCTAGCAGATCACTGTCAGTACATAGACGCAGCGGTCTGAACGACCGCTGCGTGTATATAAATCTGCCGGCTGCTTAACTCCTTCTGATGCCGGCCGGCCGCCTCCTGCTCAGCTCTGTATACATTACCTCCTCGCTCCACGGGGTCCCGGCGTCCTGCTCTCCCGCCCGGCCAATCAATGGCTGCGGCAGGGCAAAACACTGATTGGCCGGGCGCGAGAGCAGGACGGCGGGACCCCGTGGAGCGAGGAGGTAATGTATACAGAGCTGAGCGGGAGGCGGCCGGCATCAGAAGGGGTTAAGCAGCCGGCAGATTTACATACACGCATCGGTCGTTCAGACCGCTGCGTGTATGTACTGACAGTGATCTGCCAGGACCTAGCCGATTTGCAGCGTTATTAACGCTGCGAGTCGGTAGGTGTGAAGGCACCCTAAAGGAGTCATCCAGGATTCGAAAAAGCACAGCTACTTTCCTGCAAAAAATAAAAAATAAACACCACCCCTGTCTCTAGGTTGTGTGTGGTATTACAATTCAGCTCCATTCACTTCAATGGAACTGAGCTACAAAACCTGACCCAAACTGAGGAAAAGAGGGCGCTGTTTCTGGAGAAGAGCTGCCAAGTCAGAGAGGCTTTCAGAAAGTTCCTGATCTAACTACACCTCCCATCCCTTACCATGCTTGCAGCTGACTGTCAATCAAGCAGAGTCAGGGATTAGAGGGATTGTTAGGAGGTATTCCACCTTGCAGCATTTTTCTATGTTCTGGAAGCACAGACAGGTTAATGAAAGATACCATGTGTCTCCATCAAACAGTGTCAGCAGTTTGGAACATGAATTACAGCCGACAGATTCACTTTTTACATGCATGGTTGCCATGTGTCAGGTGCATTTTTGTATCTGACTGATTGATAAATCTGGTCCAATGTTCCTGAATAAAAGTCTGGTTTCTATCATTCACCAAGGATTTTTTCAGCTGTATATGAAGCATCTCACAGCATGTAAGCCTGGTGGATATACACAGGAGCCAATTCATCAAAAAAGTGAAAAGTACTGCAGCACAGAATATACATACACTTAAATAATATATACTGTACTACAGACATAAACCCTATTTATAAGTGATAGAAAGAGATACAAAATACAAAGACACATATTCCATTTTATTTAGAAAAGAGCCTCTAATAAAGATCACACTGGGCTGATTGGACAATGATGCTCATAAGGATGGCGATACCAGCAGCAGACCATCCTGAGGCCTAAACCATCCTGCCCTGGAGATGAAGGAGTTAAACAGATGGATAAAACTTTTTATATCACCCTCCATTTCCCGGAGCGCCTGTGTTGGCAACTAAGAGATGGAACTTCTCCAGCATTTGGCGTTGCCTATTGTGGATCAGGATATGTGGACGGATTTCTGCTATGAAAGCACTGGCAACATCAGGTTTCCACTTGTGTTTCTGCAAGAAGAAGAAAAAAAACCCTGTGATTTTACTTTCTATTTATAGGGATTATAGCATGATTCTCATATTTAAACTTAATAACCACTCAATTTGAATGCATTTTATACATTTATTTTACCACTGATGTACAAATGTAAGCAGCCTCCTGTTACATAAAGTTATTGTAAGGCCGGGTTTACATATATGCGTCGGTGCAGCGGCGTTTCCCTCCATCGCAGGAGAAAAGCGCCGGAGGGAAACGCATCACTGAACTGATCCCATTCTTTTGAATGGCACAGTTCAAAATATGCGGCGGTGAACTAGTGGTCGCCGCATCCCCGGACCATCGGTGCGTCAGGACGTATCTTGCAGCGTCCTAACGCACCACCGCTCCGGTGATGCGGCGCCGCACTAATTCAAACAAATAGAGCGCCGGATGCCCCGCCGGGCAGGACGCATGCCGTTCGGCTTTGGCATCCGGCGTTCAGCCAAAGAGTAGCACAGTATACAGAAATAAACATATCTCTCCCCCTGTGTGCTCTCCCCCTCCCCTATAGCCCCCCTGTTGCTTTCCCAGTAGTACATAGCCCCCTTGTTGCTCGGGCAGTAGTATTTAGCCCCCCTGTGCGCTCTCTCCCAGTACTATATAGCCCCGCTGTGTGCTCTCCCCCAGTAGTATATAGCCCCCCATGTGCGCTCTACCCCTCCCAATTAGCCCCCCTGCGTGCTCCCCCCCCTCCCATATAGCCCTCCTGTGCGCTCTCTCCTTGTAGTATATAGCCCCCTGTGAGCTGCCCCAATTAGTATATAGCCCCCCTGTGCGCTCCTCCGCAAATTCCATTGAGAATGACCGGAAAACATACTGGGGAAAAAAATGTCAACTGATGAGAGCAACTTGTGGTAACTGATGGCTTTTAATGAAAAGAAGGATAGAAAAACTGATCACAACTGATGCATTTTTGGCATCAGTTGTGGTCAGTTTTTAGAAATAAAACGCAACTGATGCAAACCCAGCCTAAGTGAAGGACAATATAGGCCCCTAATGGGGGGATTTTTCTTTTTTGATCTTACCTCTATTAAATAGGCAGCTACCATTGTAGCACTACGGGAGCGGCCAGCCTTACAGTGGATGTAAACACTGTTGCCCATTTTCCTATGCTTGTGAACAAACTCAACCCCCTTTTGTAAGTGCTCCAGGGTTGGCACCCCCGTAAAGTCAACGGTGCTGAGTCTTAACTGTTCCACACCCAGCTTGTTCCACTCCTGTAAAGATGAAAAAAAAGATAATCAGCCATATATTATATGGAGCAGAAATGAATGGGCAAATTTGTAATATATGGAGTACAAATAAATGGGTAACTATGCAATACAACATGTAATAAAAACTAGTAGATGACCATGACAATCCCCACCATGGAATCCACTCTTGCCCCAGTTGTCCCTTTTGGCTAATGTGTGTGGGACCCTTTTTTCTACACCGTCCACGTGCCCTAATAAGATATTTGTAAAAGCCCTTATATTATTATTATTATTATAATTATTATGTCAGGATAGCTATATGTCTATCCCAGGCATGTTTAACACCTTAGTTACTGGCCTAATTTATACCTTAGGATCCTTTTACACAGCCGATATAGGGCTGTGCAAGCGGGTATCGATCAGCAATATTGGCACTTGTCTGCAGTGCCTTCAGAAGGTAGATACAAGATGATCTATAGATAGTTGGCTAAGACATGATAGATGCCTCTGAGATGATAGGTAGCTAGATAGATAGATATCTTTCAAATGATAGTTACCTATGGGCAATTAATATGAGGCGGTGATAAATGCTATTTTCCAAAGAATATAATAAATCTGTGATCATCAAATTTTTTTTATTTCAGTCCGACGAGGAGATTAGTACAGAGGAGGAAAGCCTTTATACTGAAACTGTAACTGAAACTTCTGAGTGGGATACCTCGCAGGTAATATATATAATTTGTGCTTTATAATAATAATAATAATAATTTTTATTTAGATAGCGCCAAGAGATTCTGTAGCACTTTAAAATTCTGGGGATACATACATACACTAAATCAGACATTACAGAAACAGGATATGTTTACATTGAATAAAAGCGGCGGAATTCTTTGGCAGAGCCCCCATCGCGGAGTCCCACCTGCCTCAGTGTGTCAATGGAATGCGGTACACCTTCGCTCAAAGAATTGACATGTCAATTCTTTGACCAGAGGCGCATGTGGCATCCTATTGACACACTGAGGCAGTTGGAACGCCGCGGTGGGGGCTCTGCCAAAGAATTCCGCCGCTTTTAATCAGTTTGAACATACCCATAAACATGTACTTATCAAACCAAACATAAGGAGTGAGGGCCCAGCTTGTAAGAACTAACAGACTTTTAGAAAGGTGTTATAGACAAAAGGCAGAGGAGCAATATATAATGACTTGTATAAATTCTGACTTAGACCATCTCAGTTTGTTAATAACCATGTTGACACTAACTATTTTGGTGTATTTCAAAAAGGAAGAAACTGAGGATGAGGAAGAGGTAGAAACTGATAGACGACCAATGGAAAGACATATGCAGAATCCTGTGAGTAGAAGTACTACTTTGGTTTATAATAATAGAATTTGTCTACTCTCATTCCTGGTTTCATTAGAACCAAAGAGCCCCAGAATGTATCAAAGTCCTCATCCCAACATTTTTTTTTGTACCCTAAACAAGGATCCTAATTTTTAACTCGTGTATAATAGTCTTTGTGGTATCACTATTTATATTTTGAATTTTAGATTTTTTTTTTCTTGTTTTCTAAAGGCTTTTCAAAACCTACTGCAAAGATTACAGGATAAGATAGACGAAGAGAATCGTCTCTACCCATATTGTTTCCAAGACGATCCTCAATGGGGCCCTGATGAGCAACGTCCGATACCGACCGAGGACACAGAGGGTCGACTTCAAAGTATTCACTGGTGTCACTGCAATCGATGTCAAATTTCATCAAGTGTAGAGGAAAGCCTGTGCTGCACTGAATATGCTTCTATCAATGTGCTTAGACAACACCTTGAATGTGTCTGCCTCCACAACGATTTTGAAAGAAAGGTGTTGGATTATCAAATCTTAATACACTTCATACAAATGTGGAATTGTGTTTCAGAGAGAGAAATGAGAAAGAATGCCAATCGGTAGGTTCAAAATATGATACATATCAGTATTTAAAGGGAATCTGTCAGCACCTGGGCCATCCCCTAGCGAGCATGTTGCCTTTTGGTAATTTGTCTGTGGAGTGGATTATGCACAATCTCAGGTCTCCTACTGTAATGAAGAGTCAAAGAGGAGTTGTAGCTTAGCATTTGTACTGCACTCTCGCACACCTCACCATTCCTTCCAACTCAGTGCTTCCCAGCCTCCTGCTCACTCTTGCTGTCAGCCAGTGTTTCTGATTGCAGCTCAGTCTTCTGTAGGTAGTTTATGTCTGAAAGAAACAGTTAATTATGGTTGAATCCCTGAGCCCAAATGTGTTGGAGCGGTGGTCTAGGGGTAAATCAACTATCTAAAAACCACCAGCAGTTCCTTCTTTGGTTTGAATCCCCTGATGGAAATTAAATATAGTTATGTTATTTTTTTTTCTTTTTTGTCATTTTTGTATCATTTTTTAAAAGTACAAACATTTCCCAATCAGGTTCAAATTAGTTTTCTAATGTAATGATGCGAAAAATTTAAAAAAAATAGTTTTTTTCTTCTTCTCATCTTTGTATCAAAAATACTGAACTAATTTAGACCTGATTGGGAATTCTTTGCACTTTTAAAAATTATACAATAATAATAAAAAGTAAAAAAAATAACCCTTTCCCTCAAGGGATTTGAATCAAAGAAAGCACTGCTGATGGGCGCTAGACAGGCGATTTACCCCTAGACCACAGCTCCAACACATTTGGGCAGCATTGATAATTCATGAAGAAGAGGGAGGAGGATAGAGTGGTCATGTGTGCTAGAGCGTGGCACAAACGCTGAGCCACAACTCCTCTTTGACTTTTTATTACAGTAGGAGACCAGAGACAGTGCATAATCTACTCCATGGACAAATTACCAAAAGGCAACATGCTCACTAGGGGACTGCCAGCAACAGCACACTGTCAGCACCTCAGGTAGGGTCCAGGTGCTGACAGATTCCCTTTCATTTCTATTCGTTATGTTTACTGATACACATGACTATGTATTTGTCAAGTACCTTTTTATAGGTATTGGATCACAGGGAAACTATCAGAAGGTTACCACCGTGTGCTAATAAGGTGGTTTGGTGCACTCTAGGGCAGTGTTCCCGCCCCACTGCACCAAACTGCCTTATTAGCAAAGGCATTTAACTACAAACTGTACAAAAATGGCACTGAGGATAAAAGTAAGAAAATTTACCTTCATCCTCAAAGCCCCATGCACTATAGGGAGATATCAGAAGGTTAAATAGATCTTCCCTTTAAAAACGAGGAATATTTTCCCTTTAAAAACTGCTGATAATCTTGGCCATTGATTGCTGGGGCTTATAAGAAAATTATAGCCTATTTTCAAATAACACAATCAAGTTTCTCCCTTCTTCATGCACTTGCAGAACAATTTCTCTGCTACTTGCCAGACATTCATGTCTTTGCTTGTGCTTAGTGCAGTATCGCTTGAGTTATTGATTGGTGATTTTGTTATAAAGAAATCTCTATTATCAACTATGTTAGTTAAAATTTTGTAATTTTAAACCATTATCTTTACTAACCATTTTTTTTTCTTTTTAGTCACCTACGGTGGGCAGCCTATCGTTCGTTCTGTGCTTTCATATATGGTTATCTTGGTAAGGGACACAACACACAAAACAAAGTTCTAATACCTTCTTGTGTAGTGAATCGCATAAAAGAAACCTTCCCTGACCCCGAAGGAAGTTACACTGGGTTTAAGTGGTTTGGAGATTATATCTCTGGGAAGGTACCCAAAGAATTGAACTTTTAATATGGCTTTACATTGTTAAAAGAGCATCTTTATAGGGTCTGTTGAAAAGGTATTGCACTAGTTACGTGTTACGTATACAGTTTTTGGGGTTTTCTTTATAAGACATGCACCTTTTACCTATGTCCAAAAATACTGTTATTTATGTGTTATTTTGTTGTTTTACATATCTAAAAAAAAGTGTATTAAAAAAAATTAGAAATACAAAACAAAAATGTAAGAATATTTATTGCTTATGATTTCCAAAAAAAACATTACTATGAACAACAAGTTCTAAATATCAGATAAGTAAAACTGAAATTGTGATCGAAAAACATTGAAGGTTCCCTGAAGATATAATCATTTTGAAAAATATTGCTTGAGCGTTTCACATCTAAGCACAACAATTTCAATAAATTACAACAAGTTGTATAAAATTATCACATAAAAAGTTAAAGAAGAAGTACAGATCACTAATTGGTGAAGGAACGCATATGTATGGGGCACTCAATTGGGAAAAGAATAATATATACAGTATAGAGAGAGAAATTGGGCAAAGATGCACACTGGAGGTCTAATAGACAAAATGGAAAATTATAAGCACAGCATTCAAGGTCTCAATGTCCTAGTGCCAAAAAGGTACAATGCAAGTGCCTTAAATAAATATGGACCTGTGTCCACCCTAAGGGTGAGTAGGTGAGGTGGACATAGGTTCATAATGTATTTCAGGCACTTGTATTTGTACTTTTTTGGCACATCTTGTTTTGATCTGATCTTTGCAGCAGAATGTGGGTTGTATGTGGTTATTAGCAACTATGGCATTGGGACCTTGAATGCTGTGCAAATATTCTATTTCGTCTACTGGACCTCTGGCCTGCATCTATGGTTTCTATTTGAGGGGTCAATTTTTGTATAATGTATTACTCCTTTGCTGATGTGTGTGCCGCATACATATGTAACAGATATTATGTGTTCCCTCACCAGATGGTGATTTGTACTGTTTCTCCCGCTTTTTATATGATACTTTTATACTACTTGTTATCTATACATGGTAACTGTCTGTCAAACTGGAGCTGAATTCTCTGCTCAGAAGATGCACCATTAAGAACAACCTTCTGATATCTATCCTTCATCCAACAACAAATCCACTGAACTATCCAGGGATTAACGTGTAACTATCATTTAAAAAAACATCTGACATGTCATAACGACACGTTAGAAATTTGCATCTGTGGAGGGTCCAGGTGCTGAGACCTCCACTGATCACTAGAACAAAGGGGCAGACGCACTCAGCAGTGCGCATTCTGCCTTTTTTCTCTGCTATAAACTACTAATATGAGCAGTGTAAGTTATAATGGGAGCCCATGGAACTTTCAGTATACAGAATTGCCGGATGTTTCATAGGCTCCCATTATAATTCTGTAGACTGCTCGTATTAGCAGTTAGGGTACAAACCCACACACCGTATACGCAGCAGATACGCAACAAATACGCAGCAGATTTCATGGTGAAGATTTGATGCTGTGTTCAGTTATTTAGATTTAATCTGCTGCGTATTTGCTGCGTATCGCAGCAGTAAATACGCTGTGTATACGGTGTGTGTGGGTTTATACCCTTAAAGTGGAAATAAAGAGGATGAGGTTGCAGCAATCATAGAGTGGAGTTTTTTAGAATCTCTGGGGTAGACACCATCTGGACCCATTGCCCTTTTAAAGGGAACCAATCAGCACAATTGTGCTGATTATGTTCCCAACAGCACCTTATAGACTCCCTACCCTGTCTGGGGTTGTCCTGTAACTTCCATGGAAAATGTATTTTTATGTAGTGCGCAAGGCAGAGAGAGAGATGGGGACTAGTCATTTGGGTTGTGACTAGGCACATCTGTGAGGTGATTCACAGGCAAGGGGGCATGTTAGAGGCAGCTTGAGAAAGGAGGGACACACTTCTGAAACGTAGTGTGACTATGTTAGCTACTGGCCTCCCTAAAAGAACAGAGGTCTCTGCCTTGAATGATACATGGATGTATGTTTTTTTTAAAGCAATTGTTTGTTAATGAAAAGCACAATATAAGAATTTATTTGACTGTAGTCATCTTGTCGTGTCACCTAATGCAAGTATAACATCAATCAAATTTTACCACTAACAAAGAATGTGCCATGAAAAAACAACCTCAAACCCACTTGGGTAAGTAAAAGCATCCCAAACCTATTACTACATTGAGACACGTCAGAAGTGAAAAATAGGCTTGGTCATAAAGACACAAAATAGCAGGGTCAGGAAGGGGTTAAATAAAACCTGCCAATCTGCACACAAAAATATATAAAGTAGTATAGACATCCCTTTACTCCATCTTATGCTATTACACTCCTACATGCTGGCAACCAGATCAGCTTTGCTACAGAAAAACTCCTGGGACCTGGAGAAGGAAGCGGCACCTGAGATGAGTGGCAGAGCAGTTGTGTTTCATATTCTTCATTCATAGTGATGACTCCGTGCACATTCTCTTCTTTAATCAGCTGTAAGAGACATTGGCATGAGCTCAGATATATCACATCCGCAGCACGTAAAATGATATAATATACATAATTTTTAACCTTTTTTTTTTCTCTTTCATTCTCTTTCAACTAAACTAGCATTTATCACCAGCATCCAAGAAAACTTTTAGACTTTTACCCAGTCTGGGCCCTGGTCGCCAAGTGGGCAGGGAGAGGGCCCAGCATTGTATGAAGGGGGTGTTTGGTCTCCCCATGTGCTTAATATAATTTATGCCTGCACACAGGCCTTAGGTACGCTGGATTTATAGAACGTGGAGCACCTCTCAATAATTTCAGAAGATCAGATATGGGGATATGGCTGCTTTCACAATTTCGCGGATCTTATGGATGGGGAAGGCAAGTAAAGGATTTGTTTCCTGCCCGGCATGATGTTTCAATATCATTCCGGCAGTGGGGAAACTCTTTGAAATGCTTCGGCACTGACACAGTCGTGGTGATTCAATCCTTTACTTGCCTTTCCCGTCTGCAAAATTGTGGACATGCGAAAGCAGCCTAAATTCAGACAAAAGCAATATATGAGACCCCGTATCGTCTGCTGTCTATGGTTGGGGTATGTCTAATAGGGAGGGAGTACTTACAAAAGTATAGCATGAGGATATACCTAAGGGATCATGCTTACTAGCATGAGAGCTATATAGCAGTACACATAGGGCCCTATTCCACCGGACGATTATCGTTCAGATTATCGTTAAATCGTTCGAATCTAAGCGATAATCGTTCGTTTGAATAGCAGTTAACAATTAACGACCGAATGAGAAATCGTTGATCGCTTTATAAGACCTGGACCTATTTTTATCGTTGCTCGTTCGCAAATTGTTCGCATTGAATAAGACATCGTTCGCAGTAGATACGAACGCAATAGCGAAGAAAAAAGGATCGCAAATACGATTATAAGTAACGATTATCGTTCCATGGAAATGAGCGAACGTTTTCAGGTCTTTCGCAATAGCGGTAGTTTGAGATCGTTAACGATTATGCGAACGATAATCGTCCGGTGGAATAGGACCCATAGTTATGAGTTGAGCTATTGTCTCTTATAATTCCTTGACAGGTAAATATCTGATGAAGGCCAGATGTGGAGCCAAAATGTGGCCATGAGCATAGAGAGGGGAACACCTGACACACTTGTTGTGACACAATATGGGCTGAGGCACTTATGAGGCGACACCAGTTACTGAGGCACTTATATAAGTTACACTAGTGACAAATACTTATGGGGGGTAATATCTGGAACTCTGGTGTGTTTACACAGACAGGTTTTTAAAGCCAAAGCCAGGAATGGATTTGAAAAGAGGAATCTCAGTCTTTCCTTTAGTATCTGTTCCTGGCTTTAGCTTCAAAAATATGTCAGATAATCTGTCTGTTTAAAAAGGTGCTTGTGAAAATCCAAAGGAAGATATCCAGCACCCAACCCTTGGGTGCTGGATATTTTCCTTTGGATTTTCGTATATGGGCCAGGTTCAGGTCTTTCCGAACACCAAGCCAAGTTGCTAGAGCCGGTGAGCTGACTGCTATTTGGACTGTGCTATAAGGCACTTGTGGGGTAACAGCTATCGGCTGAGGTAACAAAGTTTCACTGAGGCACTTACAGGGTTTACACCGTTGACTGACACAATTATAAGGATGACATCTGTGACTGAGACCCTTGGAGTAAAACAGGCAGAATTCTGCAGCAGAGCTCCCCACCGCGGAATCCTACCTGCCTCAGTGTAACACAGTGTCTCTATGTAATGGCTCTGCTGCAAAATTCTGTCCATATGAACCTGCTGTTATGTGCCAGTAAGTGATGTGATATAGATTCCACCTATATTTGGGTAATGTCAATCTGTTGCATCATTTTGGAATCAAAGATAATAAAATATATGTAAATGAGCTATTTGGCACACTAGGGGCGTTCCCTCGGCCTGCAGTGCACTGGCCCACCTGCCTCACCTACTTATGCATATGTTACTTATGTCTTCTTCCCCTGCCCACATCCAGCACTTGCACAGTAACAGCACCCAGGATCTGGGAAGACAACACTACTTTGTGCATATGCATTAGGTCACACAGAAGCAGCCAGCAGGCAGTGAACTGAGGGGGTTGGCATAGGCCCCCAGTGTGCCAAAGCAGCACTTTCCCTTTAAGGGGGTGACACTGGGTACTTATAGAGGTGACAGACCTGTGACAGAAACACATATGGGGCGGACACCTATAAAAGCCACTTATGAGGGTAATATTGGTGACACTTATGGGGGAGGATGTCTGTGACAGAGCACCATGGGGGGGGTGATAACTGTGCATGCCAGGGTAAGACTGTGGAGGAAACCTGCGACAAATACATTTATGGCTGAGGCACCCATAGGCGTGGTAACTGTTATGGGAGAAGTAAATCAGTAAAGGCAGTGCACACGCTGCTATGGCTGACATACTTCAAGCTAAAGAAAAGTCAGCAGCGCATGCGCATTTACCTTTTCACTCATTCCCCGGAAGGGCAACGCTCCAAGGATGACGGTTTCATCGATCCTGTCATACCACTTCCGGCTGGATACTTTCTCCATGATGACGTTATACAACAGGGTCGGATAAAATAAAACGCGGGTAGCCACCGACTGTAAAGCCATGATTCTTGTAGAATATGTCACCCGCTACCCGGCAGAACTGCAGCCGCCATGTTTATTATTGGCACTTCCGCCACAATGCTGGGGGGGTTTGCCAGTGATTGTGGGCGGAAGAAGCGTGCCGCCATGTTGTGTAAGGGCAGTTAGATCGGCCATGTTTGACTAGGGAATCCCTCAATTGTCACTTATTCCCATAGTAATGCTGAATAATGGGAGATCACACAGTGCTCGGCCACATTTCACTGTTATTTTTAGTTCCTAAAGAATCATACAGATTATCAGTTGATACCCGGGAAACCAGCAACAAACTGCTGTTGTCTGATCTTGAAAACATGTTTATAGAAGGTGGAATCTACCATATTTGATTTCATAATGAAAAGATCTCATTCTAATACATGTTGTGGTTAAATTATTCACTGTTTTCTGATGCTGCTTACTGGCAATGAATGGAAACACTCCTGTTTCTATCCAGAGACTGACCTGCCACACTTTGTAAGCTCATGTGTCACATTGTTCCACCATGTCCCACCATGCCTAGCCATGTGCTCTCCAGGTTGGCTTACATGTGCAAGCCCTTCTAGTTAGAATAGGGCTGCATGGAACTTGCAGCACATGGGATCTCCTGGCATAAGTTGTGTCTCTCTATGCCGAACTTATATTGGGGAGAAAAATGCCAAAAAATGCATAATGGCATAAAGAGCTAGCTTATCTAATGCTGACAAACCCTTGTAGGCTATGTTCACATGCTGTATAAACAAAGGCTGTTCCGCGCAAACAGCCGTATAACAAAACCTACAGCCAGAATTAATGATCATGATCATTAATTCCATTTGTATGGAGCGTTAAACAACGTGGGAACATAGCCTAAAAGAGCCAAACAGACCCAGAGCTGACACTGGGCTATCCTTATACACTTATACACAGTTTTTTTTGTGGCGACTTTCTGGCCTCCAAAAAACCGACATGGGCGCATGGCATTTTTTTTTACTGTATGTATATAAATAATCTTTTTTGTGGCTTAGGTGTTTTTGAGTGCACCAAGATGGTGGAACTTTCTTTTCCTCTGCCATTAAATGACATAGTTGCTGGTCCAAAAGCGGTTTTGGAACAACCAGAACATTACCATTGAAGTTTTTAAAAGAAAAACACAGTTTTCAAAAAAAAAAGAAAAAAGCCACACCCTCCTCAGCATGCTGCGTTTTGGAGCAACTGTCATAGAGCCTCAAAAACACCAAAAAAGGAAAGAAAATCCCCACACCAAAAGAAACACCATGTATGTAAGGCAGATCATAAACTTCCACTGACTTCTAGCTAACATCTGGTCACTGGCGTTTTTTCACCATTTTAAGGCAGTGTAAGCCAGTCTAAAAGAACTGAACAGAGACTCATATTTAGAATTGCAGGTCTGTGAACAGCAGCTTGCCGACAGTTTCCAGCAACTAACCTAGTGTTTTGTACATTAGCAGCATAGTGGATAAAATTTTAACAACTCTTTTCCACATGCTGTGGCTAAAACTTTATGGCGGTATATTCCAGCCCCTATTTGGTGGTAATGGTTGAAGTCAATATTTTGCATGGGTGTACATATATATGGTATACTTTGGGTGTGAGTATATGCTTATCTGTTAAATACGTAGGTACATGAATGTCTAACTGTAAAGACCCTTTTACACATGCTGATTATTGGCACACAAACAGCTCATCTTTAGCAAACTGTTTGTGGTCTTTCCTGTACATCATCTTCAGAACATATCCTAGTCCGACATTGGTGTGCGGTGTATAGTCTGAGCATTGACATTGCTGCACCACCCTTCCCCTTTAACCTCTGCAGCAATGCTGGCAGCACTTCTGGCAGAACATCTATTCTCAAAAGACAACCTCTGGATGTAACACTTAGCCTGTGCACTCTAACCACCTTCTTTGGTTGACCATTGCAAGGCCTGTTCTGACTGGAACAGGTGTTGTTAAACCGCCATATGGTCTTGGTCACTGTGCTGCAGCTTGGTTTCAGGGTGTTGGCAAAGCTTAGACTATCTTTACGTAGAGCAACACTTCTTTTCTTTAAATCCTCAGATAAACCTAAACTTCTGGTTAAACTTCTGGTTTTATAAGAACTTCTGGTTGTATAAGAATGTGTGAGAGTGATCACAGCAAATATATTGCACCTGCTCCCCATTCACACCTACGGCCTTGTAATAATAACCAGTCACATGACACCTGTGAGAGCAAATGGCTACTTGGGAACAATTTGGTCATATTCACTTAGGGGTGTGCTCACTTATGTTACCGATGTTAGACGTTTATGGCCGTGTTGAGATATTTTGAGTATAAAAAATATATCCTATATGTCTGGCAGACTCAGTAGAGATCAGTCCTAAAATTTTACTTTTAGGGTAGCAAAGTTTGGTAAGTTTATTGTAGACAGCTGGTGATACAAATTTGTGTGACTCTAAGATGGCTTCACAATCTTCATCATCAAGATCGGGTATTAATGTTTTCCACAGGTAGAGGAGTGGACGCAACCACCGCTTGGATCAGGAATTCGTAAAGGGAAGAAACTATGCCACCAGTGAACCAGGTAATCAAGGCATATGAGGATAAAGCCTCTGTGGGAGAGGGAAACTGTGCTGACAGTGCATGTCACAATTGGAGATAGCAGAAAAAAATGTGTGCAGGGGATACTAAATTTATCTCTAATAGTCTTAAAGGGAAACGGTGCCCTCGACATACAGGTCAGTGAGGTACCACACCTCTTTTTGGGACCAATATTGGGCGTCATCAAAAGTAGCTAGTTGGGGTAACCCTAAATTATGCCATATGCGTGATTCTTCCGAGACTTTTACGTGCCACCTTATGTGCTGGCAGAAGAGGGATAGGTGGACACACAGGGGCCTCCAGTATTGACCATAGTGTCACGGGGGATATAAAGTCTGGGGCGTATATCTCGGGTTGTCCGACTGGAGAAGCAGAGGTCCAGGGGTTAAGGTATTTAAGTTGCCCAGCCAAGTAGTAAAGGTACATATTGGGCAGTGCCATGCCTGCTTCTTGTTGAGGACAATTTAGCCAGTTGGAGTTTGGACCTGGATGAGCCCCAGATAAAGGAAATCATGGCCGAGTCCGATTCTCTGAAAAAGCTTTTGGGAATTGAAATGAATATGTGTTGGAGTATGTAAAGGCATTTAGGTAATACCACCATCTTAATTAAATTAATCCGACCAGCTACAGAGAGTGGTAGGGTAGCCCATAGCTTGAATTTATCCTTAAAGTAATGGAGTAATGGGTCTACATTCAGGGTGAGATTCTGGGATCCTGTTTTTGTAATGATGATCCCTAGGTATTTGAAGTGATCAACGACTTTCAAGCCGCACACTTCACTCCCTATCATAGCCGTTCGATCAGAACTAAGAAATTGTAATGAGGACTTGCTCCAGTTAATGGACAGCCCGGAGTACACACCAAAATTGTCTATAATGTTTATGGCCCTGGCCAGGGACACCTCCGGGTTGGATAGGAATAGAATTAGGTCGTCTGCGTAAAGACTAAGGGCCCTATTCCACCGGACGATTATCGATAGCATAATTGTTAACGATTAACGATCTCAAACGACCGCTATTGCGAAAGACCTGAAAACGTTCACTCATTTCCATGGAACGATAATCGTTACTTATGATCGTAATTGCGATCGTTTCTTCTTCCGTATTTATTCGCTATTGCGTTCGTATCTATTGCGAACGACCGAACGATGTCTTATTCAATGCGAACGATTTGCGAACGAGCAACGATAAAAATAGGTCCAGGTCTTATAAAGCGATCAACGATTTCTCGTTCGGTCGTTAATCGTTAACTGCATTTCAACCGAACGATTATCGTTTAGATTCAAACGATTTAACGATAATCTGAACGATAATCGTCCGGTGGAATAGGGCCCTAAGGGCCCTATTCCCCTGGACGATTATCGTTAGCATAATCGTTAACGATTAACGATCTCAAACGACCGCTATTGCGAAAGACCTAAAAACGTTCACTCATTTCCATGGAACGATAATCGTTACTTATGATCGTAATTGCGATCGTTTCTTCTTCCGTATTTATTCGCTATTGCGTTCGTATCTATTGCGAACGACCGAACGATGTCTTATTCAATGCGAACGATTTGCGAACGTTTTGCGAACGAGCAACGATAAAAATAGGTCCAGGTCTTATAAAGCGATCAACGATTTCTCGTTCGGTCATTAATCGTTACTGCATTTCAACCGAACGATTATCGTTTAGATTCGAACGATTTAACGATAATCTGAACGATAATCGTCCGGTGGAATAGGGCCCTTACTCTGTCTTCCCCGGTGGAGTGGGGTATACCAGACAAGTCCGAGTGCAGTCTCAAAAGGGAGGCCAGTGGCTCACCAGATACGATGAATAAAAGGGGGGATAGGGGGCAGCCCTGATGGGTTCCACGTGACAGAGAGAAAAGAGGAGGAGATTAGTCCATTTACTGCTATAGCGGCCCTGGGATCCTTATATAATATTTTAATCCAGTTAATGAAGTTAGGACCAAAGCCCATTCACTCCAGTACTCCAATTAGAAATGGAACTTCAACTTGAATAACTTGAAGTCCCATTTCTAATTGGAGTACTGGAGCGAATGGTCTTGCAGTTATTGCATTATGTTGTTGCATTATGTGTACTATTTGCCTGGGCAGTTCGGACGAATGGGTCTCTCGCAGAGATCCTCTTGCCCGAAATGTGGACAGGTGGACGCTGATCTGTTGCACATGTTCTGGTCATGTGGTGAGATTAGTGCATATTGGGAAGAAATATGTAATACCCTGGAGAATAGAATGAACATCTCTATTCCCAGAGATCCTCTGGTGCTATTGTTGGGAGTCTCGAGTGGGTTAGGGAATTAAAAAAATCTTATACTTAGGGTTATTTTTTATGCGAGGCTGGTTATTTTTAGAAACTGGATCTCCCCCTTCAGTGCAGAAGTGGATTACCACGGTAGACAAGATTAAGCAATATGAACGAGTATCGTACTCTCATAAAAAAAAATGAGGTTTTTTTTTTTTCCTTTCGTGTTTTTGTTTTGGAGGTTTCTCGCCTGTCCAAGTGGGGTTGGGTTGCATAATTATGAATTATTGTAAGTTGGTTACTGTACTGCTAAGGCATCATTTCCGCTATTGAATGTAACCATATTATGTGTTTTTTATATATGGAAAATTAAATATTTGGGAATTAAGAAAAAAAATGTAACCATATTATGTGTTTTTTATATATGGAAAATAAATATTTGGGAATTAAGAAAAAAAAAAGAAATGGGACTTCAACAGAATCAAAGGCCTTGGCCGCATCTAGTGAAGCCAAGGACAAATCCTTGTCTTCCAATACGCTTCGCTGAGCAATCAACTGGACTCTGCGGAGATTATCAGAGGTACTGCACTTGGGGACAAATCCCGACTGGTCATGATGGATAACATGATGGATTACAGCGTTCAGCCTATTTGATAATAATTGATAAACATATGTCTATCCTAAGATAATAAGATGGGAAATACTAAAAGGGCAGACTAGATGGACAAGGTGTCTCTTTTTGCCGACAATCTTCTATGTTTCCTCGAGGTTGAAGGGGTATTCCCCTCAAAATTATACGTTGCCCACCCCTAGCTTTCCATCTTTCCAATATCAATGTATTATAAATTCGGCACAGTTTTGCTGTTATCTAGTTGCATTCAACCCCACCAAACGCATAAAATCAACAAATTCCAGTCCAACCCGTCACCACTCCCTGCTCCTGGCCCACACCCTCCGAGACGGCATCACGTGTCCTCCTTCTTTTCAATGGGCTAGGTTAGTGCTTCTAACCCAGCCAAACTGTAGTGAAGGATGACACTGCCAGCGGTGGCTGCTGTTAGAGAGGGAGACAGTGATCAGTGCAGCTAACAGCAGCCCCCCAGCCCCAGAGCTCACCCCCTGACTGTGCCACCTCACCTCACTCGCGGCACTCCTGTCACCCCTGTTACCCGCGGCACCCACTCGCTGCGGCGCTTAACGGCACCACCCCATACCTCCCACCCCCCGTCCGGCGGCACCTCTGTCACCGGTGCTTACCGGCGGCATTCCTGTTACCCTCTGCGGCGCTTACCGGCACAATTGCCCCCCCCCGGTTTGGCTGTGCACAGATCCGGTTGGTTGCGATAGGGGTGCCGCGGCACCTGTCACCCTGCTTCCCTGTCACCTGTCACAAGCGGCATTACTAGTCTAATTCGCGGCACCCCCTGTCAGCGCTGTCACCCGCGGCGCCGCATACCCCCAGCTGGGCTCATTTGCGCCACCTCCCGCCGCACCCCTGTCTCCCGCGGCGGCCTTGTCACCTGCCGGTTCTGTCACTGGCGGCACCCCTGTCACCCGCGGCTCAACATTGCGGCTCAACACCCCTGTCACCGGCGACACTGACTGGGATGGCAGCTGTAAGAGAGGGAGACAGTGATCATTGCAGCTGTCACTGTCTCCCTCTCTAATAGCAGCCACCGCCGTCACCCGCCCGCACTGTGTGCCCTCCCCCAGCCCCAGAGCTCACCCCCTCACTGTGCCACCTCATTCGCGGCACCCCTGTCATCCCTGTTACCCACGGCTCAATCGCGCCTCTCACCCGCGGCAGGGGTCATTAGCAGCGGCACTTACCGGCGGCACCGCCTCCCCCCCACGATTTGTTTGCGGCACCTCACTCGGCACCCCTGTAACCCGCGGCGGCGCTCACCGGCACCCCTGTCACCCGCGGCGGCGCTCAGCAGCACCCCTGTCACCCGGGGCGTCACTCACCGGCACCCCTGTCACCCGTGGCGGCGCTCACCAGCATTAGCCGAGAGCCCCTGCCCCTCCCCCCCGCGTCACCAACTACACCCCCCCTCTCACCCGCGGCCCCTCAACACCTTTCGCAGCTCACCCATGCATGGCGCTCTGTTACACCATCTCAGCTCTGCTACACCAACTCACCATCTCAGCTCTGCTACACCATCTCACCTCTGCTACACCAACTCACCATCTCACCTCTGCTACACCATCTCAGCTCTGCTACACCGTTTCACCATCTCAGCTCTGCTACACCATTCACCATCTCAGCTCTGCTACACCATCTCACCTCTGCTACATCATCACCGTCTCATCAGGCATAAGCATTGCATGATGGGAAATGTAGTTTCCTATCTTGATAATAGACCATCTTTTAGAAAAACCTGTAACTCATGAATGGCAGCAGCTAGAAAGATGGGAGACGGCTCAAAATACTCAGGGGGACTTGGTGAGTAAGACCAGGTTTGGGAGCATTACATTTTTGCTCTTGGGGGGAATACCCCTTTAAGTACTGGACTCTGCCTTTACTCTGCACCCTCACTTACACTTGTCCTAACCTTTCAAAGCCTAGTGGTAGGCTTGTCCTGGCCACCATGACAAGTGCCAACTTGGTGAAAAAACATCTAGCCCACTGCTAACAACACCTAGCAACCCCAGATTACTGCACAAGTATTAATAGATTTGTGCTGTCAGTTTAAAGATTTAACAAGCAACATGGTTGTGATCCAGCACATCTCCTCCAGCCCAGCCGTCGGACGTATCTTCAGGTCTCGCCGGATTGGAGGAAAAATGCCGGATCACAAGCAGCACGTGTATAAGTATACACTGCTGCTTGTGATCTTTAAACTGACAGCACAGATACATACATATCTGTGCGGTCAGTTTCCCAGGCTGCACGAACAATACAAGGATCGTTCACGCAGCCCAGGCCACTTGATTTGTCGTGCTGTGTAAGAGCCTTGTTAGTGTCAGAGATTTCTGCTGTTACACCTATTGCTGTACTCCTACCTGTGTTGATAAAAAGGGCACGGCTGGGAAATGACCTGTACAGAACAGGAAGTCTGAGCTTAGTCTCAGGGTGGCCATACACCTTCAATAACTGATGGTTGAACGATCGTTCAGCCGTCAGTCATCTCTCCCGACCACCCAATACACAGGAACTTTCGGCAGGCCAATGATCCTGTTCTCTATGAGGAGGCGAGGATTAAGCTGCCCGATCCCTATCTCCACCGGCATTTTCTGTCAGCAATTTGTCGGTACAGACCCATACAGCTTATACTTCAGTTGATGGTACCAACTTTTAAAGGGGTTATCCAGCGCTACAAAAACATGGCGACTTTCTTCCAGAGACAGCCCCACTCTTGTTTCCAGCTGGGGCGGGGTTTTGTTGCTCAGTTCTATTGAAGTGAATGGAGCTTAATTGCAAACCGCACCTGAACTGAAGACAAGAGTCCTGTTGTCTTTGAAAGAAAGTGGCCATGTTTTTGTAGCAATGGATAACCCCTTTAACCCTTTGAGGACCAGGCCCAAAATGACCCAGTGGACTGCGCAAATTTTGATATTTGTGCTTTAGTTTTTCCCTCCTCCCCTTCTAAGAGCTCTAGCACTTTCAGTTTTCTATCTACAAGGCCATGTAATGGCTAGTTTGTTACAGGAATAGTTGTACTTTGTAATGGCGTCTTTCATTTTACCATAAAATGTATGACGGAATCCCAAATATATTATTTATGAAGATATAAATAGGTGAAATCGTAAAACGCGAACACGACGTTTAAGGAGTTAATGTCACGCTGCAGCACAATCGCTGCAGCGTGTCATTAACGGTGAGCAGCCGGCCCCCACCTGCTATGAAGCGCGCTCCGCTCCGAATCGCGCTTTATAGCTCAGGACATAGCGGTACGTCCAGGGTCGTCTGGGGACAGACTTCCAGGATGTACCGGTACGTCCTAGGTTGCCTAGGGGTTAAACCAAGTGAACAAGACTGAAGATCTCAAGATTCTTTTATAATACAAATAGTGAAATGGAAGATTTAGAAAAGATCACCAAAGATTCTACCATGTTCATGAGCTTTTGGGTCAGATTCAATAAAACAAGACAAGAATGACAAGAAAGACAAGAATGAGGCATTAAATATTTTTCATTTACAAATAATCCGGCATCTTTTTTGATGGTACAATAGCATCTCACGAGCTTGGATTCTTCTTCCATCACACTTGGCCAAAAAAACACTTCTGACTGGACAGTCCTAGCTGCGTGGCAATCCAAGCTCCAGGTTCTGCTCAACCATCCTCCAGTTTAAATTTACTGTAGGAACATAAAAGATTGTCAGCATAAAAAGAGCACCTAGTCTGTCTAGTACGCCTATCTACTGTTTCCTATTATCCTAGGAGAGCTACATGTGTGTCCCAGGCAGGTTTACATTCAGTTACAGTACATTTAATAACCACTGGAGGCTGTTCCAAGCATCTACTAACCTTTCAGTAAAGTAATATTTTCTCATATTGCTTCTGATCTTTCCTCCAACTAACCTCAGATTGTGTCCCTTTGGTTTTGTCTTCAATTTGTTATTAAGGGCCAGTGTCTCAGGAACACCACAGAAGCTTCCAGTAGTCATATGTGGCCTCCAGAGCGCAGTTTCTCTCTGCCGCTCGCCATGAAAGAGAAACATTAAAGGATAGTTGTCGATATTTCAATAGCACACACCACAAATGTCACACAAAACAGCCAAATCTACATCTATCACATGTATTGTCTTATTTATGACATCATCTGTTACTGCTACATAGTGGCTGATGGTAGCAGTCTTCATCTTCATCTGTTTTTTTGCCCAAAGAGGGTGGTCGTCTGTCCCAAGTCTTGTTGTTTTATTCCTTTCTGGCCACTGCCTAATCTTGCATATAGAAATCCACAGCTACTCCTAGCACATGATCACAGACATAAGCCACAACTATCATACAGCGTACAACAATCACATGTGCAATATTTGGAAGATAGCCTGTAGTGACAACAGTCTTCATCTTTAGCTGTCTTCTTGCCCGAGGAGGGTGGTCATCTACCCCAGGTCTTTCTTGTTCTATTTTCTTTCTGGCCACTGCCTCTTCTTCCAGAAAGAAATTCACAGCTACTTCTAGCACATGATCTTAGACATAAGCCACAAGTATCATACAGCATACTGTATAACATTCACATGCGCAATATTTGAAAGATAGCCTGTGGTAACAACAGTCTCCATCTTCATCTAGTTTTTTGCCCAAACTAGGTGGTCATCTATTCCAGGTCTTTCTTGTTGTTTTATTTCTTTCTGGTCATTGCCTCTTCTTGTAGAATGAAATCCACAGCTACTCCTAGCACATGATCACAGACATAAGCCACAACTATCATACAGCATATAACATTCACATGCGCAGTATTTGAAGGATAGCTTGTGGTGACAGTCTCCATCTTTAGGTTGCTTCTTGCCCAAGAAGGGTGGTCATCTGTCCCAGGTCTTCTTTGTTATTATATTTCTTTCTGGCCACTGCCTCTTCTTACAGAAAGAAATCCACAGCTACTTTTAGCACATGATCACATCCATAAGCCACAAATATCATACAGTATACAACATTCACATGTGCAATATTTGGAAGATAGCCTGTGGTAACAACAGTCGCCATCTTTAGCCGTCCTCTTGCCCAAGGAACATAGTCATCTTTCCCAGGTCTTCTTTGCTGTTCAATTTTCTTTCTGGCTATTGCCTCATCTTGCATGAAGAAATCCACAGCTACTCTTAGCACATGATCAAAGACATAAGCAACAGCTATCATACAGCATACAACATTCACTTGTGCAATATTTGGAAGATAGCTTGTGGTGACAAGTCTTCATCCTTATCTGGCTTCTTGCCCAAGGAAGGTGGTCATCTGTCCCAGGTCTTCTTTGTTGTTTTAATTCTTTCAGGCCACTGCCTCTTCTTCCAGAAAGAAATCCACAGCTACTCCTAGCACATGATCACAGACATAAGCCACAACTATCATACAGCGTACAACAATCACATGTGCAATATTTGGAAGATAGCCTGTGGTAACAACCGTCTCCATCTTCATATGGCTTCTTGCCCAAATAGGGTAGTCATCTATCCAAGGTTTTTCTTGTTTTCTTTCTTTCTGGTCACTGCCTCTTCTTGCAAAAAGAAAATCCACAGCTACTCCTAGCACATGATCACAGATATAAACCACAACTATCATACAGCGTACAACATTCACGTGTGCAATATTTGGAAGATAGCCTGTGGTTACACCAGTGCCCATGTTCAGCTGGCTTCTTGCCCAAGGAGTGTGGTCATCTGTCCCAGGTCTTCTTTGCTGTTCAATTTTCTTTCTGGCTATTGCCTCATCTTGCAAAAAGAAATCCACAGCTACTCTTAGCACATGGTCACAAACATAAGCCACAGCTATCCTACAGCATACAACACTCACATGCGCAATATTTGGAAGATAGCCTGTGGTGACAACAGTCTTCATCTTTATCTGGCTTTTTGCCCAAGGAGAGTGGTCATCTGTCCCAGGTCTTCTTTGTTGTTTTATTTTTTTTTGGCCACTGTCTCTCAGAAAAAAATCCACAGCTACTCCTAGCACATGATCACAGACATATACCACAACTATCATACAGCATACAACATTCACATGCGCAATATCTTGAAGAAAGCCTGTGGTGATAAGTTATGGGTATTATAGAAGTCTTCATCTTAACCTGTCTTTTACCCATTGTGGGTGGTCATCTGCCCCAGCTCTTCTTTCTTCAATGAAGGGTATTTTTCCCATAGTGTATATTAACTTGCCCCAAGACTTTTATTAGTTTTTAATTCCTGTCAATGTAGTGTTTTACAAATAGGAACCCTAGATCGTGTGCCAGGTTTAGATTTGGTTTCTTATTTTTAATCAGGATTTTTATTTTATCTCTCCCAACCATTTTTGCAAAAATAAGATTATGGCTACCCCAGCACATGGCCACAGGTAATATATCATCTATCCTCTCATAAGGAACATTGATACATACATAAGGCAACCAGTGTTACGAGCAGAATTGCCCAATTCCCCCTCTAGTAATGTTAGATAGACGTCACCTGTAGCCTTTGCCCCGGGATTGTTCTCTCTCCAGTGTTCTGCATCTGTAAAGAAAGAAGAAACATTTGTATCAAAATAGTTTTAGGGTGGGTTTGCACATATCGCAATTGCAGTTGATTTTACACTGCGAGTTCACAGTGAAATCCGCTGTTATTTCCATACTGTCAAATTCAATAGGTTTATATACTGTACTTATAGCAGAATTTTCATCCCACTGTGAGTATGTAAATGCCGCCCCCTTTAACCCACCGCAGCTCAGTGAATACTTTAGCAGTACTTTATCACATTGTTACTTCCAGCAACCACTTTCAGTAACTAATACATGTGTGTAACATGGAAATAAGAATGACGATTATAATGTATGTGGTAGAATCCCGATGGGTGGGCTGGGGGAACTTGGGAGGGTGGGGGGAACGTGATGAGGCAGGGAGGAGGCGTGGCCTCCTCCCGCACCTCATTTATTAGGTGTAAATCATGATCCAAATCTACACCTGCTGGGAGCAGGTGTAGATTTAGAACGCCGGGCGCAGGTTTGGGCGTCCAGCTGGATTCACTTAGAGGCGTGCGCCTCTTAGTGAATCCTGCCGGGGAAAAGGGAGCAGGGCCTTATATAAGACCGGAGTACTTGTACGCCGGTCTTCATAAATCCCCCCCATAGTGTTTGAACCCTTTAATAGAAAACAACAATTGTAGGTTGTGGTCTTACACATCCCCACCACACATTGTACACCGTCTGCCTAGATAGACCCACCTGTATTGTAGGTCAGTGGTCTTCCCCCTGTGGCTATCCAGCATAGGACGCTGTTCCAATCCTGTCCCAGGTGGAGTTGTCTCTGTAGCAGGAGATAGCGGGCGGTCCTGGGATGAATATTTTGCAGTGTTGTTTCTGTGTATCTGATCCCTGTTTCTTTGTTCCTTGAGATGTTGTGATGACAACCAGGTGCATAGTGACATCACTTTGTTTGTCCTATTACTGTGGCAGCCAATCAGATTAGTGCTTATAGGTTTGGCAATTGAAGCAATGATCTGATTGGTTGCTAGGGTCAATGACTGTGGCAGCCAATCAGATTAGTGGTTATAGGTTTGATAATTGAAGCAATGATCTGATTGGTCATTGATGTCCCTATTGAGTCCCTATGACAAGAACTGTCATCACATGATGTGCCAAGGGGGAAGGGGACATTGGCAATACAATATAAATAGAAACAATGATATAGTAATGGTATATAAGTAACAGTGTATCTTGCTGTATACGGCCTCAGGTGTACAATGTGGTGACCGACGCCGCATTAAGTGACAGGGAAACATCTCACTACTGGGGAGACCATTAATAACTGTCTACTGGGAAATCTGTGTTTTTCTCCCATAGTAACCAACTAGAGCTGAGCTATCATGTTAATGAGCGCTGATTGGTTGCTATGGGCGACAAACACAGCTGTACTACTAGATAGATTATGATCCTATCCCCCCGATGTGTTTCCATGTCTGTCACCTGGTATAACCGCACTGCAATAACCACAACGCAAAGTCGCTGCAATTCAAGGTAAAAAGGCATCAAGCTTTGCGGGAAGAAGGCGGTGTGGGGTTTTGTACCTGACCTTTAGTCCACCATAAAAACAAACAAGAAAAGAAATATCCCTGTGTGTTCCCAGGCTGATGCCTCAGTTATCTTTTTTTTTTTTTTTAATAAAGTGTTCTTATTAATAAATATTTTATTTTAACTTTCTTCTCCCTTATAGGGGATGGCCTCATTTATCTGGGAAAAAAATGGTGTGTGTGTATAGTCTGAGGCCATGTTCCCACGTAGTTAGACACTGGCCGTTCCGTGACCCGGCTAGGGATCCCGGACAGAGTGTATACTATGTGGATACTCCGGGATTCCCTCAACTGCAGCACTACGTGAGTTCCATAGTAATCACAGCCGTTGTTGCAAATCAGCAACAACGGCCGTGATTACAACGGATTTTACATAGTGTGAACATAGCCGCAAAGTGTGTGTTATGTGCAGTGGTGGTTTTATAGCCTATCTGAGATGTTAAATACACAGTGGAAATAAGCCACAGGAGCCTTATTGACAGCAGACAGGGGTCTTTTATCACCACAGAGCAGCAATAATGTGGGGGGCGCTAACTGGGGAGCAACAGTAAAAAGGCAATTTTTTTTCTTATGTATTAATTTAATGCCTGCAATTTATAAGTGCAATGACTACATGCAGACTGAGCCGTGCCCACTTGTGGTGGCTAGTGGCCGCATTGCTTCAGGTGGTTCCACAGTTTTAATGGTTCAGAGTGTTTAAAAGCAACACAACTGGGCAGAAAGAGGAGGTAGTGAGGGCAGCATAAGGTGTCTGTGAGGAGCGGGAATGAAGGATAGTTTGGGGAGTTATGAGCTGTAGTCTACGTGGTGAGGTATGAGCAGCAGTCTGTATGCAGGGGTGCATGAGCAGCAGTCTATATGTGGGAGGGGGGGAGGCATGTGTGACAGAGTCTGAGTGAGAGGGGGAGCCATGAATGGCAGTATGTATCTGAGAGAGGGCCATAAGCATCAGTCAGTGTGAGAGGGGGAGCCATGAGTGGCAGTATGTATCTGAGAGAGGGCCATAAGCATCAGTCAGTGTGAGAGGGGAGCCATGAGTGGCAGTATGTATCTGAGAAAGGGCCATAAGCATCAGTCAGTGTGAGAGGGGAGCCATGAGTGGCAGTATGTATCTGAGAGAGGTTCATAAGCATCAGTCAGTGTGAGAGGGGGAGCCATGAGTGGCAGTATGTATCTGAGAGCAGGGCAGTTTCTAGGTCATTTTGGCAACAGGGCGAATTTTGATAAAAGCGCCCCCCCCCCCCCCCCCCCACCACCTCACTCAGTTCCGCTCTGGAGAAGAAAGGGGGGCTTTTATCAAGATTCGGGTTACTAGGAAGAAGCAGTGTATTGCAGCATAGAGCAGTGCAGCGCTCCTAACAGATAATATTCTACTCAATACAAGTTCATTATACAGTGACTCACAGGTGACGTCTTCTTTGATCTGAGGCGTCACTTTCCCTTTTTCTCTCCATCCGGCTCCGGCCTCCATGACGGTTTCTTGCAGCTACAATTCATCTCTTCTGAACCTGCCAGACAAACATCTCAGGATCCGCACTTCCAGAAACTTCCTTCCCCTTTCCCACCTATAAGGTCCCAAACTGTATGCTGGGAGAGCTGGATGACCTCCATTACACTGACATACAGGATGCTGGGAGAGCTGGATGACCTCCATTACACTGACATACAGGATTCTGGGAGAGCTGGATGACCTCCATTACACTGACATACAAGATGCTGGGAAAGCTGGGTGACCTCCATTATACACTGACATACAGGATGCTGGGAGAGCTGGATGACATCCATTACACTGACATAAAGGATGCTGGGAAAGCTGGGTCACCTCCATTATACTGACATACAGGATGCTGGGAGAGTTGGATGACCTCCATTACACTGACATACAGGATGCTGGGAGAGCTGGGTGACCTCCATTATACACTGATATAGTGACATACAGGATTAGGGGAGAGCTGGGTGATCTCCATTATACTGACATACAGGATTAGGGGAGAGCTGGGTGACCTCCATTATACACTGATATACAGGAATAGGGGAGAGCTGGGTGACCTCCATTATAGTGACATACAGGATTAGGGGAGAGCTGGGTGACCTCCATTATGCTGACATACAGGATTAGGGGAGAGCTGGGTGACCTCCATTATAAAAAAACAAAGAGTGGTCAGCACTCACAACATGAAAGTCCCTTTAGATGGAATGTGGTGTTCTTATTATGGCTGTATGCCTTTCCACGAGCACGCGAGAAAAAACCCCCGGACCCAAGGGCATCCAACAAGGTATAAGCACGAAAGTACTCTCCAGCTCGCTTGATTACTTTTAAACCTTTATTGTATAATGTTTAAAAGGCCGACGCGTTTCGGGCTCTCTTGCCCTTATTCATGGCTCTCTGTCAGGAGGTCCCGAGACGACCCATAAATTAAGAAGTCGTCACCCAAAATATAAGGGGGGACTATTCCCTGTCCATGCCCTACAATGATAAAGGAGAAAGGTGAGCAGAGTGGCGTCAGTAGCCCCGCCACAAGAACTCATTGTGAATTCTTGTGGCGGGGCTACTGACGCCACTCTGCTCACCTTTCGCCTTTATCATTGTAGGGCATGGACAGGGAATAGTCCCCCCTTATATTTTGGGTGACGACTTCTTAATTCATGGGTCGTCTCGGGACCTCCTGACAGAGAGCCATGAATAAGGGCAAGAGAGCCCGAAACGCGTCGGCCTTTTAAACATTATACAATAAAGACCTCCATTATACACTGATATACAGGAATAGGGGAGAGCTGGGTGACCTCCATTATACACTGACATACAGGATTAGGGGAGAGCTGGATGACCTCCATTACACTGACATACAGGATTAGGGGAGCTGGGTGACCTCCATTATACACTGATATACAGGAATAGGGGAGAGCTGGGTGACCTCCATTATAGTGACATACAGGATTAGGGGAGAGCTGGGTGACCTCCATTATACACTGATATACAGGAATAGGGGAGAGCTGGGTGACCTCCATTATACTGACATACAGGATTAGGGGAGAGCTGGGTGACTTTCATTATACACTGACATACAGGATTAGGGGAGAGCTGGGTGACCTCCATTATACTGACATTCAGGATTAGGGGAGAGCTGGGTGATCTCCATTATACACTGCCATACAGGATTAGGGGAGAGCTGGGTGACCTCCATTATACTGACATACAGGATTAGGGGAGAGTTGGATGACCTCCATTACACTGACATACAGGATGCTGGGAGAGCTGGGTGACCTCCATTATACACTGATATAGTGACATACAGGATTAGGGGTGAGCTGGGTGACTTCCATTATACACTGACATACAGGATTAGGGGAGAGCTGGGTGATCTCCATTATACTGACATACAGGATTAGGGGAGAGCTGGGTGACCTCCATTATACACTGATATACAGGAATAGGGGAGAGCTGGGTGACCTCCATTATACTGACATACAGGATTAGGGGAGAGCTGGGTGACCTCCATTATACTGACATACAGGATTAGGGGAGAGCTGGGTGACCTCCATTATACACTGATATACAGGAATAGGGGAGAGCTGGGTGACCTCCATTATACTGACATACGGGATTAGGGGAGAGCTGGGTGACCTCCATTATACACTGACATAAAGGATTAGGGGAGAGCTGGATGACCTCCATTACACTGACATACAGGATTAGGGGAGAGTTGGATGACCTCCATTACACTGACATACAGGATGCTGGGAGAGCTGGGTGACCTCCATTATACACTGATATAGTGACATACAGGATTAGGGGTGAGCTGGGTGACTTCCATTATACACTGACATAAAGGATTAGGGGAGAGCTGGATGACCTCCATTACACTGACATACAGGATTAGGGGAGAGCTGGGTGACCTCCATTATACTGACATACAGGATTAGGGGAGAGCTGGGTGACCTCCATTATACTGACATACAGGATTAGGGGAGAGCTGGGTGACCTCCATTATACACTGACATACAGGATTAGGGGAGAGCTGGGTGACCTCCATTATACTGACATACAGGATTAGGGGAGAGCTGGGTGACCTCCATTATACACTGACATACAGGATTAGGGGAGAGCTGGGTGACCTCCATTATACACTGACATACAGGATTAGGGGAGAGCTGGGTGACCTCCATTATACTGACATACAGGATTAGGGGAGAGCTGGGTGACCTCCATTATACACTGACATACAGGATTAGGGGAGAGCTGGGTGACCTCCATTATACTGACATACAGGATTAGGGGAGAGCTGGGTGACCTCCATTATACTGACATACAGGATTAGGGGAGAGCTGGGTGGCCTCCATTATACTGACATACAGGATTAGGGGAGAGCTGGGTGACCTCCATTATACACTGACATACAGGATTAGGGGAGAGCTGGGTGACCTCCATTATACACTGCCATACAGGATTAGGGGAGAGCTGGGTGGCCTCCATTATACTGACATACAGGATTAGGGGAGAGCTGGGTGACCTCCATTATACTGACATACAGGATTAGGGGAGAGCTGGGTGACCTCCATTATACTGACATACAGGATTAGGGGAGAGCTGGGTGGCCTCCATTATACTGACATACAGGATTAGGGGAGAGCTGGGTGACCTCCATTATACACTGACATACAGGATTAGGGGAGAGCTGGGTGACCTCCATTATACTGACATACAGGATTAGGGGAGAGCTGGGTGACCTCCATTATACACTGACATACAGGATTAGGGGAGAGCTGGGTGACCTCCATTATACTGACATACAGGATTAGGGGAGAGCTGGGTGACCTCCATTATACTGACATACAGGATTAGGGGAGAGCTGGGTGGCCTCCATTATACTGACATACAGGATTAGGGGAGAGCTGGGTGACCTCCATTATACACTGACATACAGGATTAGGGGAGAGCTGGGTGACCTCCATTATACACTGCGATACAGGATTAGGGGAGAGCTGGGTGGCCTCCATTATACTGACATACAGGATTAGGGGAGAGCTGGGTGACCTCCATTATACTGACATACAGGATTAGGGGAGAGCTGGGTGACCTCCATTATACTGACATACAGGATTAGGGGAGAGCTGGGTGGCCTCCATTATACTGACATACAGGATTAGGGGAGAGCTGGGTGACCTCCATTATACACTGACATACAGGATTAGGGGAGAGCTGGGTGACCTCCATTATACTGACATACAGGATTAGGGGAGAGCTGGGTGATCTCCATTATACACTGACATACAGGATTAGGGGAGAGCTGGGTGACCTCCATTATACACTGACATACAGAATTAGGGGAGAGCTGGATGACCATCATTATACACTGACATACAGGATTAGGGGAGAGCTGGGTGACCTCCATTATACACTGACATACAGGATTAGGGGAGAGCTGGGTGACCTCCATTATACACTGCGATACAGGATTAGGGGAGAGCTGGGTGGCCTCCATTATACTGACATACAGGATTAGGGGAGAGCTGGGTGACCTCCATTATACTGACATACAGGATTAGGGGAGAGCTGGGTGACCTCCATTATACTGACATACAGGATTAGGGGAGAGCTGGGTGACCTCCATTATACTGACATACAGGATTAGGGGAGAGTTGGATGACCTCCATTACACTGACATACAGGATTAGGGGAGAGCTGGGTGACCTCCATTATACACTGACATACAGGATTAGGGGAGAGCTGGGTGACCTCCATTATACTGACATACAGGATTAGGGGAGAGCTGGGTGACCTCCATTATACACTGACATACAGGATGCTGGGAGAGCTGGGTGACCTCCATTATACACTGATATAGTGACATACAGGATTAGGGGTGAGCTGGGTGACTTCCATTATACACTGACATACAGGATTAGGGGAGAGCTGGATGACCTCCATTACACTGACATACAGGATTAGGGGAGAGCTGGGTGACCTCCATTATACACTGACATACAGGATTAGGGGAGAGCTGGGTGACCTCCATTATACTGACATACAGGATTAGGGGAGAGCTGGGTGACCTCCATTATACACTGACATACAGGATTAGGGGAGAGCTGGGTGACCTCCATTATACTGACATACAGGATTAGGGGAGAGCTGGGTGACCTCCATTATACTGACATACAGGATTAGGGGAGAGCTGGGTGGCCTCCATTATACTGACATACAGGATTAGGGGAGAGCTGGGTGACCTCCATTATACACTGACATACAGGATTAGGGGAGAGCTGGGTGACCTCCATTATACTGACATACAGGATTAGGGGAGAGCTGGGTGATCTCCATTATACACTGACATACAGGATTAGGGGAGAGCTGGGTGACCTCCATTATACACTGACATACAGAATTAGGGGAGAGCTGGATGACCATCATTATACACTGACATACAGGATTAGGGGAGAGCTGGGTGACCTCCATTATACACTGACATACAGGATTAGGGGAGAGCTGGGTGACCTCCATTATACACTGCCATACAGGATTAGGGGAGAGCTGGGTGGCCTCCATTATACTGACATACAGGATTAGGGGAGAGCTGGGTGACCTCCATTATACTGACATACAGGATTAGGGGAGAGCTGGGTGACCTCCATTATACTGACATACAGGATTAGGGGAGAGCTGGGTGACCTCCATTATACTGACCAGGGCCGTTTCTAGGTAATTTGATCTACAGGGCGAATCTTGCTAAGAGCGCCCCCCCCCCCCAAAGTGATGTTGGGGGGGTTTGTTACTAGGAAGAAACAGTGTGTGTATTATGGCATAGAGCAGTGTTATTCAATCCTTTTCAATTTGGGGCAAAAAAAAGTCATTCAGTGACTCACAGGTGACGTCTTCTTCTGAGGCATCACTTTCCTTTCCCTCTCCATCCAGCCCAGACCACCATGATGATTTCTTGCAGCTACAATTCGTCTCTTCTGAACCTGCCAGACAAACATTTTAGGCTCCGCACTTTTACAACTTTACTTTACTTTTTTGTGTCATGTGCAGTAAAGTCAGTAGCTATGTGGGTTGCCCCCTGTATGTAGCATCCCCTGCTACCTGCTTTGCCTCCATATAGTAATAATCCCCCCTGTGCTCTGTCCCCACAGTAATAATCCCCCCTGTGCTCTGTCCCCACAGTAATAATCCCCCCTGTGCTCTGTCCCCACAGTAATAACCCCCCCTGTGATGTCCCCACAGTAATAATCCCCCCTGTGCTCTGTCCCCACAGTAATAATCCCCCCTGTGATCTGTCCCCACAGTAATAACCCCCCCTGTGCTGTCCCCACAGTAATAATCCCCCCTGTGCTCTGTCCCCACAGTAATAATCCCCCCCCTGTGCTCGCCCCCTCAGTAATAATCCCCCCTGTGCTCTGTCCCCACAGTAATAATCCCCCCTGTGCTCTGTCCCCACAGTAATAATCCCCCCTGTGATCTGTCCCCACAGTAATAACCCCCCCTGTGCTGTCCCCACAGTAATAATCCCCCCTGTGCTCTGTCCCCACAGTAATAATCCCCCCTGTGCTCTGTCCCCACAGTAATAATCCCCCCCTGTGCTCTGTCCCCACAGTAATAATCCCCCCCTGTGCTCGCCCCCTCAGTAATAATCCCCCCTGTGCTCTGTCCCCACAGTAATAATCCCCCCTGTGCTCTGTCCCCACAGTAATAATCCCCCCTGTGCTCGCCCCCTCAGTAATAATCCCCCCTGTGCTCTGTCCCCACAGTAATAATCCCCCCTGTGCTCTGTCCCCACAGTAATAATCCCCCCTGTGATCTGTCCCCACAGTAATAACCCCCCCTGTGCTGTCCCCACAGTAATAATCCCCCCTGTGCTCTGTCCCCACAGTAATAATCCCCCCCTGTGCTCGCCCCCTCAGTAATAATCCCCCCTGTGCTCTGTCCCCACAGTAATAATCCCCCCTGTGCTCTGTCCCCACAGTAATAATCCCCCCTGTGCTCTGTCCCCACAGTAATAATCCCCCCTGTGCTCTGTCCCCACAGTAATAATCCCCCCTGTGCTCTGTCCCCACAGTAATAATCCCCCCTGTGCTCTGTCCCCACAGTAATAATCCCCCCTGTGCTCTGTCCCCACAGTAATAATCCCCCCCTGTGCTCGCCCCCTCAGTAATAATCCCCCTGTGCTCTGTCCCCACAGTAATAATCCCCCCCTGTGCTCTGTCCCCTCAGTAATAATCCCCCCTGTGCTCTGTCCCCACAGTAATAATCCCCCCTGTGCTCTGTCCCCACAGTAATAATCCCCCCTGTGCTCTGTCCCCACAGTAATAATCCCCCCTGTGCTCTGTCCCCACAGTAATAATCCCCCCTGTGCTGTCCCCACAGTAATAATCCCCCCTGTGCTCTGTCCCCACAGTAATAATCCCCCCTGTGCTCTGTCCCCACAGTAATAATCCCCCCTGTGCTCTGTCCCCACAGCAATAATCCCCCCTGTGCTCTGTCCCCTCAGTAATAATCCCCCCTGTGCTCTGTCCCCACAGTAATAATCCCCCCTGTGCTCTGTCCCCACAGTAATAATCCCCCCTGTGCTCTGTCCCCACAGCAATAATCCCCCCTGTGCTCTGTCCCCACAGTAATAATCCCCCTGTGCTCTGTCCCCACAGTAATAATCCCCCCCTGTGCTTTGTCCCCTCAGTAATAATCCCCCGTGCTCTGTCCCCACAGTAATAATCCCCCCTGTGCTCTGTCCCCACAGCAATAATCCCCCCTGTGCTCTGTCCCCACAGTAATAATCCCCCCTGTGCTCTGTCCCCACAGCAATAATCCCCCCTGTGCTCTGTCCCCACAGTAATAATCCCCCCTGTGCTCTGTCCCCACAGTAATAATCCCCCCTGTGCTCTGTCCCCACAGTAATAATCCCCCCTGTGATCTGTCCCCACAGTAATAATCCCCCCTGTGCTCTGTCCCCACAGTAATAATCCCCCCGGTGCTCGCCCCCCACAGTAAAAATCCACCCTGTGCTCTCCCCCCAGTAATAATCCCCGCTGTGCGCTCTACACACAGTAATAATCCCCCCTGTGTCTGCCCCCCCCCAGTAATAATCCCCTCCCTGCTCCCCATAGTAAAAATTCCCCCCATGCTGTCCTCATATTAATACCCCCCCCCGTGGTCTGCCCCATAGTAATAATAGTAATAATCTCCCCCTGTGCTCTAACCCCCCCGCCCCCACCACCCCAATTCCCAAACACACACACACACACAAAAAAAAAACAACAACCTTATACTCACCTTAATACATACATCGGGTCCCTGTCTCCTCTCCTCCTCCAGCCTGCGAGGAGCAGGCAGGCCGCTGCCGCCCCCGCACACATCCTCTTCCTCCAGGCGCAGTAATATGACGTCACTGCGCCTACTTGAGGAAGAAGATGTGTGAGGGAGCAGCAGTCGCCGGCCAGGTGATGAGCGCCCGGCTCGGCCGAGCCGAGCTCGGTCCGAGAGGGGCGGAGCTTCGGTCCGGCGGGCGGTCGGGCATTCGGGGCAGCTGATGGGGAGGGGAGGTCAGGCCAAGTGATGGGGCGGGCGGACTGACGGCCGACGGTGCGTGCCGATAAGTGACGTCCTGGGGGTGCCACCAGCGCCCCCAAGCTGTCGGCGCCCCGTGCGGTCGCCCGGCCCGCCCGCCCCTAGAAACGGCCCTGATACTGACATACAGGATTATGGGAGAGCTGGGTGACCTCCATTATACTGACATACAGGATTAGGGGACACCTGGGTGACCTCCATTATACACTGACATACAGGATTAGGGGAGAGCTGGGTGACCTTCATTATACACTGACATACAGGATTAGGGGAGAGCTGGGTGACCTCCATTATACACTGACATACAGGATTAGGGGAGAGCTGGGTGACCTCCATTATACTGACATACAGGATTAGGGGAGAGCTGGGTGACCTCCATTATACTGACATACAGGATTAGGGGAGAGCTGGGTGACCTCCATTATGCTGACATACAGGATTAGGGGAGAGCTGGGTGATCTCCATTATACTGACATACAGGATTAGGGGAGAGCTGGGTGACCTGTCAGCTCTGGCGCCGGGCGGGGCTTATCGTCGGGGGTGGGGCTTATAGCGAGGGGGGGGGCGTCGAGCTTATCGGGACATATCGGGGCTCCCTCTGTGCTGGATCCCCCACCAGATACTCACCTGTCACCCTGCAGCCTCCAGCTCCTCTTCTTGGTGAGTCCCGTCCTCTTCAGACTTCCGGTGCAGGCAGCCATCCTGTCATACAGAGGCCGCCTGCACAGGAAGCCTCTGTCTCTGCCCCGGCTGCTGTTTCCTTTAGCTGTGCGTGCTGTATGCACAGCTAAAGGTCTCTCTGGCCAGGAGATCTGGAACTTAGATTCCAGATCCTCGGGCCAGTCCTGATGATGCGGGGGCTGCAGGCTGGGTACTGTCGGGCGCCGCCTGGTGCCCCCTAGCTGTGGGCGCCCCGTGCGGTGGCCCGGCTCGCCCGCCCCTAGAAACGGCACTGTCTGAGAGAGGGCCATAAGCATCAGTCAGTGTTAGAGAGGGGGAGCCATGAGTGGCAATATATATCTGCGAGAGGGCCATAAGCATCAGTCAGTGTGAGAGAGGGGGAGCCATGAGTGGCAGTATGTATCAGGGAGGGCCATAAGCATCAGTCAGTGTGAGAGGGGAGCCATGAGTGGCAGTATGTATCTGAGAGAGGGCCATAAGCATCAGTCAGTGTGAGAGAGGGGGAGCCATGAGTGGCAGTATGTATCTGAGAGGCCATAAGCATCAGTCAGTGTGAGAGGGGAGCCATGAGTGGCAGTATGTATCTGAGAGAGGGCCATAAGCATCAGTCAGTGTGAGAGGGGAGCCATGAGTGGCAGTATGTATCAGGGAGGGCCATAAGCATCAGTCAGTGTGAGAGGGGGAGACATGAGTGGCAGTATGTATCTGAGAGAGGGCCATAAGCATCAGTCAGTGTGAGAGGGGAGCCATGAGTGGCAGTATGTATCAGGGAGGGCCATAAGCATCAGTCAGTGTGAGAGGGGGAGACATGAATGGCAGTATGTATCTGAGAGAGGGCCATACGCATCAGTCAGTGTGAGAGGGGAGCCATGAGTGGCAGTATGTATCAGGGAGGGTCATAGGCATCAGTCAGTGTGAGAGGGGGAGCCATGAGTGGCAGTATGTATCTGAGAGAGGGCCATAAGCATCAGTCAGTGTGAGAGGGGAGCCATGAGTGGCAGTATGTATCTGAGAGAGGGCCATAAGCATCAGTCAGTGTGAGAGGGGAGCCATGAGTGGCAGTATGTATCTGAGAGAGGGCCATAAGCATCAGTCAGTGTGAGAGGGGAGCCATGAGTGGCAGTATGTATCTGAGAGAGGGCCATAAGCATCAGTCAGTGTGAGAGGGGAGCCATGAGTGGCAGTATGTATCTGAGAGAGGGCCATAAGCATCAGTCAGTGTGAGAGGGGAGCCATGAGTGGCAGTATGTATCTGAGAGAGGGCCATAAGCATCAGTCAGTGTGAGAGGAAACAGTGGGAGCAGTGTATGCAGAGTGCGGTGTTTGGTCGTTTTTTGTCACAGTATACGGAAAATCAAAGCCATACTAGTTGCAATGTGTAGATGTAGTAAGGGCCGAACAATATTTCTTTATCCTTTACACCGTGTGTAAAGTGAGTATACAGACTTGCTTACACAGCCTAGAGACTACATAAATGGCAAATCCTGCCCTGTGGTAAGCCAGGTCCCCAAATCAAACAGATTTTCGTTTTTATTTTACTTTAGCTGTTTTTATCCAGTGGACTTTTTTCCAAGCACTAATGGGGTGAAAGGAGGCGCTGTTAGTGTGCAGGAGTATTTAGGGGAAAACACATCCCTGAATGCACTATTTCTGTCTTTAAATATGTTAAGCTTGGTGTAAACTGTATTTTTGTATACGTGGAATATAAAGGTTTTATACTATTGATAATGATAAAAATATATAGCTTAAAGGGGTGCTCCAGCAAAAAAAATTCTTTCAAATCTACTAATGTCAGAAAGTGGCAGAGATTTGAAAGTTTGTTCTATTATAAAATCTCCAGTCTTCCAGTACTTATCAGCTGCTGGATGTCCTGCATAAAGTGGTGTATTCTTTCCAGTCTGACACAATGCTCTCAGCTGCCACCTCTGTCCGTGACAGGAATTGTTGAGAGCAGTAGCAAATTCCTATAGAAAACATCTACTGTTCTGCAGGCTAGAAAGAATACACCACTTCCTGCAGTACACACAGCAGCTGATAAGTACTGGAAGACTTGAGATTTTTTTTAATAAAAGTAAATAATAAATCTCTGGAAATTTCAGGCACCATTTGATTTGAAAGAATTTTTCTTTTGCTGGAGTATCCCTTTAATGGCTGTTAAAAAGAGATGCTACTGTTTGCCATACAGCAGAATACTTTTCCCATTTACTTACATTTAAAAAAAACTGTAGTTTTTTTTCTGCATACAATAGCGTAGTCGGCTATGCTTTTGTTTACAGTAAAATTAAACGTAGTGAAACATAAACACTAAACACTGTGTTAAACTAGCTTTACAAATATACTTGGTTAGGTAAAGGCAAAATCACAGCAAATGTCCTCTTTTGCTAGACTCCCTATTCTGATATAGTGCAGTACCAATTATCACCACCAGATGTCACTGCAGACCCACTCTTACAATATTTCCCAACATACAATATGCCTGGCAGTAATCAGACTTTCCATGCTTTTATTAGATGTCATAGGGGTTGCATCATCCCCAATCAAACAGAGTAGCAAGTATATTTTCTTTATAAGCTGCGGGGCTGTGGGGAATTACAAATTCCTTGAAGACATCCACTTAATAGCATACATCCCATAGCTCAGCAACCTGCATCTAGAGAAAGGAAGAAGAAATGATAGAAATCTCAACCCCTTAGCACATTATTGTTCTTTAATGTGAACTATTTGGTTGATAACTGTACTTTAGGAAATTGCTGTTTAAGCAATATATTTTTCCAATATATATGCCCATCGCCCATATCCCAGGTGGTATCCACTCACCTGATTAGGTTGTCTTGAACAAGGTACAACTAGGCATGTGTGTATACAATCCTGTGGGCCAGCTGCCAGGGGGATTACCTGATCCACTACGTCTGTATTCGGCATCAACATCTACTTTGTTAAGAGGCAAAGGGCATTAACCCTTGTCACAAAAAAAACTAATTACATATATATTTGTGACAATCCCATATAAGTTAAACATTAAACATATAAGTGTCTGAGTTGACTCTCTTGACTTGATCTGCTATTGCTGACATCTGCACTAATATATACAGGTTTAGTTTCTTTTGGGGCAAGGGTTAAATCCCCTTGCCTCTATACAAAGTATATAAGTATTATAGGCACAGGTAGTACTTCCTCCTTATCTCAAGTATGTGATCACATAGGGGACATTTACACATACATAATCCACTGTGGATTTCATGCTGCAGAAAATCGGAAATGGATTTTACTCATCGACTTTAACAGGTTTGAAGCAGATCTGCAATAGAGGAGGATTTGTAGATTTGCTGTGGACCCATTGAAGTAAGTGGGTAGGAAATCTGCTACAGTTTTTCACAGTGTGAAATCCACAGCTGACTACTACATGTAAACATATGCATAGAGTGTTTCCTTTCTGCCGGTGTCTATTTATTAGGGGCACAGACAGAACTGCTTTCCTGTTTATGATCTGGGCACATACAGTACAGACTACATCTTTCTCCCTAAATAAAACATAGTATTAATAATATATAGTCACTTATAATCCTGCCTTTCCGTTTCTTCCTGTTTCGCCACTGATGGCACTGCCTTGTCTCCTGATGTAAGTGATGTAGGGATAGATAGCACTGCCTCATGCAGTACAGTGATGTGCTTGTAAGTATATGGACAGGCTTTTCCTTGCCTCTGATATACGGTAAATAGCAGTGTTCAAAAATAAAAGGTCTAATCAAAAAAACGGGATATGCTCGAATACTTAGTTACATAGTTACATAGTTAATACGGTTGAAAAAAGACACATGTCCATCAAGTTCAACCACTTGTCTTAGTCCTCATGGGGATAACACAAATATTTCCAGTGTATGCAGTATATTTTTGTCATCCATAGATATTTTGGATTCCTGAAGCTACCAACACCAATATATTACAGGAAATGCACATACAGTGCTTTTTTCCCTGCACTTAATACTGCATCAAGCCTTCACTTCCTGGATAACATGGTGATGTCACGACCCAACTCCCAGAACTGTGCGGGCTGTGGCTGTTGGAGAGGATGATGGCAGAGGGACACTGAGGGACACTGAGCATCCCTCTGCCATCATCCTCTCCAGCAGCCACAGCCCGCACAGCTCTGGGAGTCGGGTCGTGACATCACCATTTTATCCAGGAAGTGAAGCCCTGATGCAGTAGTAAGTGCAGGGAAAAAAATAACTTTTTGTGCATTTCCCGTAATAAGTGTATATTAGTGATTTGTATAACTTTTAAGGGGACAATACAATACTTTAATACAATTATTTTGCTGGACTTCTCCTTTAAAGAGCACCTGTCCACTCTGCTTATATATTCCTGCATTCCTACATGAAATCACAATCCTGAATCATTCTTAGAAATCTTCATGCTCTGTTATTCCTCTTTGAAATGTGTGGCCATTCCCTCTGTTAATTGGGTGTGTCCATGCACAGTCTGACATTATAATATTAGTGTAAAGCTTTTTACACCCTATTAAAGGGATAGTGTGGCGCTAACTTAAATAATAAAAATCTCTCTTTTCAAAATTCCCGCACTTCCTGTTTTGCCAGTATGACGTGCACTGCCGCTTTCCCATAGTGCAGCCTGCGTCACATGTCATAGTGCTGGCCCTCTCTACCTTCCCACCTCATCTCCTATGCCGCTCTTCTCCTTATCCTAAACACTCCTCCTACCCCTGCATGACCTGCCCCTTAAGCTAGTGAGGCTCCGTTATATAACGTTGTTATGTGGTGCTAGATTAATTTTAAAAAAAGCTTATTGCCGCTAACTCGTCTCTCTTCCTGTCAATCATCCCCTCAGAGCACACTGACAAGCAGAGAGCTGTGACTAGTCAAAGACGGCTTCCCACCCAGATGACTAATTGCCGCTCCTCTCCTATCATAGCGCAGGGGAATGAAACTACTTTTTTCCCACTGTAAAGCTACCGCCACAGCCTTGGCTGGTAGCTTCACGGAGCTGCACAGCAGAGCTACTGTATGCTGTTCAGCAGGTAACCACATCAGCACAATTGTGCTGATTGGTTCCCTTTAAAGGGGTATTCCATCACGTCTAATATAGTTAAAGGGAATCTGTCATCTACAATTCATGTTCAAAACTGCTTACACTGTTATATAGCTGTTAGATCAGGGAGAAACATGGTATCTAATACCTGTTCCATAACTGCCTGGAAAACATGGATACAACCATAGGTTGAATCCATGTTTTCCAGGACTCCCTAGGGCTGCATCCAACTTCTTTAGCCACTAGTAATCAAATGCTGTGGTAGAGGTTCACTCGTCTCTAGTCGCAGTCACAGAAATTCCTCTTTTATTTTGTCCCTCATAGAGAAATATTGAAATATTGAAGCAACTCATGGATGAAGCAGTAAAATTATATCCTATATAAGGCAGACACTAATAGTACTGCTTCCCTACTGCTGTATTGCTGTCCAAACAGCTATTACTGCCTCCCTTATGTTGGCACAGACAGTACTGTGTCCCTGTTTCTCCCTGCATAGATACTACTGCCTTCCTGTTTTTTCAATACATTGTGTAAGCATAGATAATAGTGTCTCTCATTTATTAAATACAAAACAGGTCACAGAAATCATTAACCAAAACAAATTAGTAAGAATAAGCATTGCATATAAACATGTAACTATTGATTGGCAGAACTGTTAAACATGGCGCCCTACTGCAGCTTTCCACCCACAATCTCTTGGAGCTGTTGGTGCTTGTAAGAAAGCAATGGGAAATGGGAGTGTTGTCAATATGGCGCACATATTTTCCTAGGTAACTGCGATTTCCTGATATTCGATTAAGTAACGTTAAAAAAATAAATAAAAATTACCTCCAATCAATACAGCTTTAAAGGCACTTAAGGTCGGTGTGAGAGGATACTCCTGAGCACACCTAGTAAACTCTGACAGAAGAAGAGATGATCTGTGTGGTTTTCTACTAAAGTAGTTTGAAAGCTAAATTGCTTCTCTATATTAAGTAGCCATTTTAGTGTTCAGCTCTCAGGTTTCCATGGCAACAAGCGAATTTGTACATCTGAAGCTCTATTCACAGCTTCAATACTCCGATTCAATGACAAAGCTCCATTCTCTGGCAGATTATTACGTGCACAGCCAGAGACAGCAATATGATTTACCTACAAAATGCGGCAAGTGCAGAAGAAAAGACACAAGGGTCTGAGGTGTAATGTGGGAAAAAAGCTGCATCATTATCGGTCTGATGATTAGATCGCATGTGTACCGTAAACAGCATTAAAATAACTCTGGTGGGTGGTAGGAAGATCACATCCCCCATATCACATCCTACACATGCAACGTTTCTGGATGCAAACAGAGTATTGTCTGCATTATATCTTAAAGGAATATTCTCCTGGTATTGTGTCACACCTTATGTAATCAAATACAAAGAAATGATCAGTACATTTATGATGGCTGGAAAACGTAATAATGCCCCCTGTGCTTTGTCCCCATTGTAATACTTTCCCCTGTGCTCTTTCCCCATAGTAATAATGCCCCCTGAGCTCTGTTCCCATAGTAATAATGCCCCCTGTGCTCTGTTCCCAATGTAATACTTTCCCCCGGTGCTCTTTCCCCATAGTAATAATGCCCCCTGAGCTTTGTCCCCATAGTAATAATGCCTTTGTGCTCTTTCCTCATTGTAATACTGCCCCCGTGTTCTGTCCCAATAGAAATACTGTCCCCTAGTAATAATGCCCTATGCTCTGCCCCCATTGTAATAATGTCCTCATTGTAATAATGTCTCCATAGTAATAATGTCCGCCATGCTCTGTCCCAATTAAAAAATACTGTCCCCATAGTAATAATGCTCCCTGTACTCTGTCCCCATTGTAATACTGTGCCCCGTGCTCCGTCCCTATTGTAATACTGTCCCCATAGCAATACTATCCCCCCTGTGCTGTCCCCATTGTAATACTGTCCCCCTGTGCTCAGTCCTCATTGTAATACTGTCCCCTTGTACTGTCCCCATTGTAATACTGTCCCACTGTTCCCTGCATTGCCCAGCACCAAAAAAATAATCATACTCACCTAATCCTGGCATGGAGCGGGTCCCTCTATCTTCGTATCTTCTCTTCTGTCACCGCGGGGACAGATGCTCCAGCAGGCGCAATGACGTCATATCAGTGCGCCTGCTGGAAGGAGAGATCACATCCAGGTCAGGGAATGGCGGGCCGCGGTCTGGACAAGTGATGTGCTCTCAGCTGAGCTGAGCCCAGGGGCGGCGGTATAGACGGGAGGCGGGACGGCCTGAGCAGGTGATGTGCGGCGGTGGGGGGATGCAGCCGGGATGTGGGCGGCTGGGGCGCGGGGGGCACCCTGAGCAGGGGAATGGCAGCATGTGTCAGCAGTCAGGCCAGGTGTAGGTCCAGGGGGGGGGCATGGCACACTATTCAACCCCGCTGGGTGATGTCTGGGGGGGGTGCCACGAGCGCCCCCTAGATGACATTGCCCCGTGCCGTCGCCCGACCCAAGAAACGGCCCTGCAGCAGTCTTCCACATCCCCTGTAGTCACAGCAGTCTTCCACTTTTTTATTAGTTGTAGCAGTTTTCCACAACCCCTTTCTTAAATATGGAGGGCACCTGACTGGATATGGAGAGTGCACACTCCTGGGTGTTTCCTATAAGCTCTGTGGCCAATAGGCTGGTTTCCTTCCTTCCTCTAACTTCTCCCTATCCCTTTAGTTACCTGAACTTCCTATTTCTGCTCTAAATCTCCACTGGACTGACCTGCAACTACCCACCCACTTTCTTTATGTGCTTTTTTTTGTTGTTATTATACTACTTAAAGGGGTACTCCAGCGGGGGGGGGGGGGCACTTTTTTGCTGGGACCGGGGAGGAGGTGGCTGAGGGAAAAGACGTCCACTCACCTCCCCGGTTCCAGCAGCGGGTCCCGCATCACGGCGCTCCGATCCCTGCCCGCTTCCTGGTTTCTGACGCGGGCCCGAGATGATACGTCTCAGGTCCGCTCAGCCAGTCAGTGACGGAGGCGGGATCTGAGCGGACTTGAAACGGATCCTGCCTCTGTCACTGACTGACTGAGCGGACCCGAGACATCACGTCGCTGGAATCGGGGAGGTGAGTCAGTAAGGCGGACTTGACGGCATATCACTTACACCCCTCGGTTTAAGAGTTTGGCATTACATGCACGGCTGTTTGTATGGTTAAAGAAATTATTATTAAAAGTTGTGGCCGATAACCACAGCGCGGTTATATCAATTAAGTAGCAGGAAGATTGGAATCCCTGTATTGTTTGTGTGTCCACTTAAATATATTGCTGTTGGACGCACATCTCCGGTTTACACAAAAAGGTGTGCGGCTGATAGCTGAACACTGACACTATAAAGATACTCTGAAGTGACTGAGCATTTTTAGCAATTGGCCTAATCTATTGTAGAATGTTTTTTTGCAATGTAGTTCTCACATGGGGCAGCACTGCAAATTAACAGTTCCTTTTTTGTACCATATCTGTAGTTGTTATGAACCCTCAGCAATTCATGGAAAAGTGGCTTGGAAATTGCCAAGAAACTGGGGCAGCTACAGATGAGGTACAGAAGAAGTACAGATAAATTACAAGGCTACTGCATGTGGTTAGACCACTCTAAGGCTGCGTTCACACTACGTATATTTCAGTCAGTATATGTATATTTCAGTCAGTATATTTCAGTCAGTATTGCAACCAAAACCAGGAGTGGATTAAAAACACAGAAAGGATCTGGTCACACAATGGTGAAATTGAGTGGATGGCCGCCATATAATGGCAAATATTTTCTGTTATTTTAGAACAACGGCTGTTATATTGAAATAATGGCCGTTATTTACTGTTATATGGCGGCCATCCACTCAATTTCAACATTGTGTGAACAGAGCCTTTCTGTGTTTTTAATCCACTACTGGTTTTGGTTGCAATACTGACTGAAATATACTGACTGAAATATACGTAGTGTGAACGCAGCCTAAGGGCCCTTTTACACGGAAAGATTATCTGACAGATTATCTGCCAAAGATTTGAAGCCAAAGCCAGGAATGGACTATAAACAGAGATCAGGTAATAAAGGAAAGCCTGAGATTTCTCCTCTTTTCAAATCCATTCCTGGTTTTGGCTTCAAATCTTTGGCAGATAATCTGTCAGATAATCTTTCTGTGTAAAAGGGCCCTAATGGTGCGTTTACACAGGCAGACTTATCTGACAGATTTTTGAAGCCAAAGCCAGGAACAGACCTTTAACTAGGAACGGGTCATAAAGGAAAGACTGAGATTTCTCCTTTTTTCAAATCCATTCCTGGCTTTGGCTTTCAAAATCTGTCAGATAAATCTGCCTGTGTAAACACACCATTAGGAAAAGCCCTATAGACAATATACTTACGGCTGACAACAGCCTCATCAACTAACGAACAACCAATTGGTTGGTTCATCAGCTGTGAGCTAGTCCTTTTAGGGTCCATTTACACAGAAAGATTATCTGCCAAAGATTTGAAGCCAAAGCCAGGAATGGATTTGAAAAGAGAAAAATCTCAGGCTTTCCTTAGTGACCTGATCTCTGTTTATAGTCTGTTTCTGGCTTTGGCTTTAAATCTTTGGCAGATAATCTTTCTGTGTAAATGGACCCTAATGGTGCTTTTACACATAGAGATTTATCTGACAGATTTTTGAAGCCAAAGCCAGTAACGGACTATAAACAGGGAACATGTGATAAAGGAAATACTGAGATTTCTCATCTTTTCAAATCCATTCCTGGCTTTGGCTTTCAGAATCTGTCAGATAAATCTTTCTGTGTAAACGCACCATTATGCTAAGTTTACACGAGGCGATTAATGGACCGATCGTACGATTAGCGATTTCAAAGTAAGGTTTTTTTTTTTATAACGATCAGCGTTTAGACGGTACGATATATCGTACGGAAAAATCGTTTTGCGATCGTGCGCCTGCAGCCCGGCCCGCCCCCCCGCTCAACCGCAGCCCCCTGCGCCGCCTCGATCGCCACCCCCGCCGCTCCGATCGCCACCCCCTGCCGCTCCGATTGCCCCCACCGCCGCGGCCAAGAGCATACATTACCTGCTCCGCGCAGCAGGTCTTCCGACATCCCCGGCTCCCCTCTTCAGCGCATTGATTGGCTGAAGAGATGAGCCGGGAATTTCAAACGGCTCCTCTTCAGCACTGATTGGCTGAATGGGAGCCGTTTGAAATTCCCGGCTCCCCTCTTCAGCCAATCAATGTACGGCAGCACTGATTGGCTGAAGGGGAGCCGTTTGAAATTCCCGGCTCATCTCAGTGCTGCTATGCATTGATTGGCTGAAGAGGGGAGCCGGGAATTTCAAACGGCTCCCCTTCAGCCAATCAGTGCTGCCTTGCATTGATTGGCTGAAGAGATGAGCCGGGAATTTCAAACGGCTCCCATTCAGCCAATCAGTGCTTAAGAGGAGCACTGATTGGCTGAAGAGGAGCTGTTTGAAATTCCTGGCTCATCTCTTCAGCCAATAAGTGTGCTGAAGAGGGAAGCCGGGGATGTCCGAAGACCTGCTGCGCGGAGCAGGTAACGTATGTTCTTGGCCGCGGCGGTGGGGGTGATCGGAGCAGCGGCGGGGTGGTGATCGGAGCGGCGGCGGGTGGGGGTGGCGATCAAAGCGACAGCGGGTGGGAGTGGCGATCGGAGCGGCGGGGGTGGCGATCTGAGCAGCGGCGATCGGAGCGGCGGCGGGGGTGGCAATCGGAGCGGCGGCAGGGGTGGCGATCGGAGCGGCGGCGGGTGGGGGTGGCGATCGGAGCGGCGGGGGTGGCGATCGGAGCGGCGGGGGTGGCGATCGGAGCGACGGCGGGGGTGGCGATCAGAGCGGCGGCGATCGAGCCGGCGCAGGGGGATGCGGATGAGCGGGGGGCCGGGCTGCGAGCGGGGGGGGGCCGGGCTGCGAGCGGGGGGGCGGGCGGCGGGACTATCGCACGACGACTGTTTACACGGAACGATCGGCGCATTTTTTGCGATCGGCGAACGACTATTTATGAACCTGTTAAAAGATCAAAATTAACGATTTTTCGATCGTTCGCCGCGTTTACACGTACGATTATGGTTCGAATTCAATCGTTATCGCGAAAATTCGACCGATAATCGTTCCATGTAAACATAGCATTACACAAAGCAATATTGACCAATTTGGCCAATAATCGCCTTGTGAAATAAGTCCCTTATGGTGTCAGTCTTTTTCTTTATGACCTGTTCCCTGTTTATAGTCTGCTCCTGGCTTTGGCTTCAAAGATCTGTCAGATAAATCTCTCTGTGTAAACGCACCATTAAGCTGCGTTCATGTGTCGTTTTTTAGAGTTTGTTAGGGGACATAAAAATGGTAAATTGCCTGACAGTTCACATGCAATTTAATTTTAAAAGCATAATTATACCTGATGTAAAAACAAGTTCATAGTATTTATTTTGGGCTGTTTTATGTCCAAAAAAATCCCTGTTTTTACTTCTGCATATAAACGCTTCAAAATATCTATTGGCTATGTTCACACTTGATTTAATAGTGTCTGTTGCATAGCAATGGACGCTGTTAAAGGGGTAGTGCGGCGCTAAGAAAATATTCACAAAATAACACACATTACAAAGTTATACAACTTTGTAATGTATGTTATGTATGTGAATGTTCCCCGCCCCCCGCCCGTGGACCCGGAAGTGTAGTGCATTATACATACCTGATCTGTGACGACCGACCCCTGTCAAAGACGTCATCTTCGGGAGCCCGGCCGACCCGCTCCTTCCGGGCCCCCTCTGCCGCGTTATAACTATGCTCAGTCAATCGCGGCTGAGCACAGTTATGACGCAGCAGAGCGGGGCCGGCATGAGGGACAGCAGGAGCGGGTCGGCCGGGCTCCTGAAGATGACGTTTTTGATGGGGTCTGTCGACACGGATCAGGTATGTATAATGCACTACACTTCCGGGTCCACGGAAGCCATTTTAAAGCCATTCACTTCAATGTAATGTGCGGCCGCCGTCACGCATTACATTATGCGAACAGCAATAATAGGCAGGTACATTATTTTAATGCCCGTTCTAAAGAGAGTTAACATAAGGATGATTTCAATGCAATGTCTTCCCTGCAGTAAAGAACCGACACTGATTCCATTGCAATCAGTTCTTTACATAAAAATTAAGTTATGTGAACATAGCCATACAATGTACGCAAAAAGCCCCCCAAAAGCTACAGAATACAAATGTGTACATGAAAACAACCCAAAGCACCTCAAAAAAGTGAGGTACATTTTGCTTGTAAAAACAAGCATAATTTCGAGCCTTACAATGCATTGTGTCAACATAATCTAAGACATAGGCCCAGATCTATCAAACTGTGCAAAGCAGAAACTGGTGTCAACTACCCAAAGCAACCAATAGTAGCTCTGGTAAAATGAAAGCTAAGCTTTGATTGGCTGTTGTGGGAAGTTTACACCAGTTTCTATGCTGCACAGTTTGATAAATCTGGGCCATCTGGACTACACAATTGACCAGTGAACCAGCATGTTGTACTGCCTGGTCAGGTGCTCCCATCACTCATGTAAGTGAATGGGATCAAGTTGCGACTCACAGGTGGCTGCAACCATGCAGATGCAAAAAAAATGTATCCAGTATGAATTTTTTACCACTGTGGGGTCACAGTAGCTTGTGAGGTGAAACTTGATCCCATTCACTTGGATGAGTGATGGAGCTGTGTGACACCGTGGTTCCTGGTCATGTGACCGGGAATCACCATGTAGCCCCCACCAAATTTTACCATGGTATGGGACAACGGGCATGTGCCTTATAAGAGTTTTCCTTGCTTTCCTCTGGATCAACACAGTATATATGGACGTGTGAATGCAACCTTAGGCTATAGTCACACTACGTAAGTTTCGTAATAATCACGGCCGTTGTAACAACAGCCGTGGTTACCACGGAACTTACGTTGTGCTGCCTTCTAAGGAATCCTGGCTGTAGTGTATACACTCCGGCAGGGATCTGATTCCTTTTACCGGCGCCGCAAGAAACTGACATGTCAGTGCACACAATGGAGCATGTGGCTCGGGCTGCACGCTCCATTATGTGCAGCGGGGAATTCTGAATTCAGCGGCAGAGAAAATCATCCAACCGATGCTGTAGTAGTCCGGGATGATCTTCTCTGACACCGGCTGTTCCATGATCCGTCCGGGTCACGGAACACCCGGTGTCTTACTACGTGGGAACATGGCCTTATAGGTAGAGTTGAGCACACTTCCAGCATGCTTGAGTTTGTCCTAACCTGAGCATGCAGCATTTGATTAGCAGTGGCTGCTGGATAAGTCCTAAAGGTGCAGAACTACAACTCCCAGCATGCCCCGACTGCAACAAGCTGGGGAACAGTCATTTATAAGGAACCATATTAGGTCTGTCCGGACACAAATGCTATCTGTATAGAACCACAAGTCCCAGCTGCTGTACTTTAGCTGCGAGCTGCACAGCCAGCTTCCCCCTTTCTCTGAGAAGTTGCACAATCACTGACGAGGCTGAAGTTGGTTTCTTATTCGGCCAGTTTCTTATTCGGGGCTGAAGTTGGTTTCTTATTCGGCAGTTTCTTATTCAGAGGATTTTTCTTTTTCCTGTTTTAGCTATTATTCTTACAGAAAATGTATAATATTCATACCCTACCCTAAGTGAGGGGCCCTGAGAGGACTGGTGATAAAAGTGGCAAAAAAGATCCCACGGTTGGCATAAACATGGGCATGAAAGTAAAACCACAAAATTATTATTTAAAAATAAAATTGACTTTGGGCCACTGATCTCACACTGATAATACACAGAGAGGGATGCCCCGCATCATACCCAAGAGAGTCCAGCCTGGCCCAAAGTGGTTCTGGGTATAAAAACTGGCATCAAAGTGGGCACATAGCCATTTTTCATGATTTGAATAAGTAACAGGTATTTTCAAAGGGTTAAATGAGTTTGGGCCACTGATCTCACACTGATAATACACAGATAGGCATGCCACGCATCACACCCAAGAGAGTCCAGCCTGGCCCAAAGTGGTTCTGGGTATAAAAACTGGCATCAAAGTGGGCAGATTGGCATTTTTTCCTAATTTGAATAAGTAACAGCTGTTTTCAAAGGGTTAAATGAGTTTGGGCCACTGATCTCACACTGATAATACACAGAGAGGGATGCCCCGCATCACAACCAAGAGAGTCCAGCCTGGCCCAAAGTGGTTCTGGGTATAAAAACTGGCATCAAAGTGGGCACATAGCCATTTTTTATGATTTGAATAAGTAACAGCTATTTTCAAAGGGTTAAATGAGTTTGGGCCACTGATCTCACACTGATAATACACAGAGAGGGATGCCCGGCATCACATCCAAGACACTCCAGCCTGGCCCAAAGTGGTTCTGGGTATAAAAACTGGCATCAAAGTGGGCAGATTGGCATTTTTTCCTAATTTGAATAAGTAACAGCTGTTTTCAAAGGGTTAAATGAGTTTGGGCCACTGATCTCACACTGATAATACACAGAGAGGGATGCCCCGCATCACATCCAAGAGAGTCCAGCCTGGCCCAAAGTGGTTCTGGGTATAAAAACTGGCATCAAAGTTGGCAGATTGGCATTTTTCCCAATTTGAATAAGTAACAGCTATTTTCAAAGGGTTAAATGAGTTTGGGCCACTGATCTCACACTGATAATACACAGAGAGGGATGCCCCGCATCACATCCAAGAGAGTCCAGCCTGGCCCAAAGTGGTTCTGGGTATAAAAAACTGGCATCAAAGTGGGCACATAGCCATTTTTCATGATTTGAATAAGTAACAGCTATTTTCAAAGGGTTAAATGAGTTTGGGCCACTGATCTCACACTGATAATACACAGATAGGCATGCCCCGCATCACAACCAAGAGAGTCCAGCCTGGCCCAAAGTGGTTCTGGGTATAAAAACTGGCATCAAAGTGGGCAGATTGGCATTTTTTCCTAATTTGAATAAGTAACAGCTGTTTTCAAAGGGTTAAATGAGTTTGGGCCACTGATCTCACACTGATAATACACAGAGAGGGATGCCCCGCATCACATCCAAGAGAGTCCAGCCTGGCCCAAAGTGGTTCTGGGTATAAAAACTGGCATCAAAGTTGGCAGATTGACATTTTTCCCAATTTGAATAAGTAACAGCTATTTTCAAAGGGTTAAATGAGTTTGGGCCACTGATCTCACACTGATAATACACAGAGAGGGATGCCCCGCATCACATCCAACAGAGTCCAGCCTGGCCCAAAGTGGTTCTGGGTATAAAAACTGGCATCAAAGTGGGCACATAGCCATTTTTCATGATTTGAATAAGTAACAGCTATTTTCAAAGGGTTAAATGAGTTTGGGCCACTGATCTCACACTGATAATACACAGATAGGCATGCCCCGCATCACAACCAAGAGAGTCCAGCCTGGCCCAAAGTGGTTCTGGGTATAAAAACTGGCATCAAAGTGGGCAGATTGGCATTTTTTCCTAATTTGAATAAGTAACAGCTGTTTTCAAAGGGTTAAATGAGTTTGGGCCACTGATCTCACACTGATAATACACAGAGAGGGATGCCCCGCATCACAACCAAGAGAGTCCAGCCTGGCCCAAAGTGGTTCTGGGTATAAAAACTGGCATCAAAGTGGGCACAGAGCCATTTTTCATGATTTGAATAAGTAACAGCTATTTTCAAAGGGTTAAATGAGTTTGGGCCACTGATCTCACACTGATAATACACAGAGAGGGATGCCCCGCATCACATCCAACAGAGTCCAGCCTGGCCCAAAGTGGTTCTGGGTATAAAAACTGGCATCAAAGTGGGCACATAGGCATTTTTCATGATTTGAATAAGTAACAGCTATTTTCAAAGGGTTAAATGAGTTTGGGCCACTGATCTCACATTGATATTACACAGAGAGGTATGCCCCGCATCACATCTAAGAGAGTCCAGCCTGGCCCAAAGTGGTTCTGGGTATAAAAACTGGCATCAAAGTGGGCAGATTGGCATTTTTTCCTAATTTGAATAAGTAACAGCTGTTTTCAAAGGGTTAAATGAGTTTGGGCCACTGATCTCACACTGATAATACACAGAGAGGGATGCCCCGCATCACAACCAAGAGAGTCCAGCCTGGCCCAAAGTGGTTCTGGGTATAAAAACTGGCATCAAAGTGGGCACATAGCCATTTTTCATGATTTGAATAAGTAACAGCTATTTTCAAAGGGTTAAATGAGTTTGGGCCACTGATCTCACACTGATAATACACAGAGAGGGATGCCCCGCATCACATCCAACAGAGTCCAGCCTGGCCCAAAGTGGTTCTGGGTATAAAAACTGGCATCAAAGTGGGCACATAGGCATTTTTCATGATTTGAATAAGTAACAGCTATTTTCAAAGGGTTAAATGAGTTTGGGCCACTGATCTCACATTGATATTACACAGAGAGGTATGCCCCGCATCACATCTAAGAGAGTCCAGCCTGGCCCAAAGTGGTTCTGGGTATAAAAACTGGCATCAAAGTGGGCAGATTGGCATTTTTTCCTAATTTGAATAAGTAACAGCTGTTTTCAAAGGGTTAAATGAGTTTGGGCCACTGATCTCACACTGATAATACACAGAGAGGGATGCCCCGCATCACAACCAAGAGAGTCCAGCCTGGCCCAAAGTGGTTCTGGGTATAAAAACTGGCATCAAAGTGGGCACATAGCCATTTTTCATGATTTGAATAAGTAACAGGTATTTTCAAAGGGTTAAATGAGTTTGGGCCACGGATCTCACACTGATAATACACAGAGAGGGATCCCCCGCATCACACCCAAGAGAGTCCAGCCTGGCCCAAAGTGGTTCTGGGTATAAAAACTGGCATCAAAGTGGGCAGATTGGCATTTTTTCCTAATTTGAATAAGTAACAGCTGTTTTCAAAGGGTTAAATGAGTTTAAGCCACTGATCTCACACTGATAATACACAGAGAGGGATGCCCCGCATCACATCCAAGAGAGTCCAGCCTGGCCCAAAGTGGTTCTGGGTATAAAAACTGGCATCAAAGTTGGCAGATTGGCATTTTTCCCAATTTGAATAAGTAACAGCTATTTTCAAAGGGTTAAATGAGTTTGGGCCACTGATCTCACACTGATAATACACAGAGAGGGATGCCCCGCATCACATCCAACAGAGTCCAGCCTGGCCCAAAGTGGTTCTGGGTATAAAAACTGGCATCAAAGTGGGCACATAGCCATTTTTCATGATTTGAATAAGTAACAGCTATTTTCAAAGGGTTAAATGAGTTTGGGCCACTGATCTCACACTGATAATACACAGATAGGCATGCCCCGCATCACAACCAAGAGAGTCCAGCCTGGCCCAAAGTGGTTCTGGGTATAAAAACTGGCATCAAAGTGGGCAGATTGGCATTTTTTCCTAATTTGAATAAGTAACAGCTGTTTTCAAAGGGTTAAATGAGTTTGGGCCACTGATCTCACACTGATAATACACAGAGAGGGATGCCCCGCATCACAACCAAGAGAGTCCAGCCTGGCCCAAAGTGGTTCTGGGTATAAAAACTGGCATCAAAGTGGGCACATAGCCATTTTTCATGATTTGAATAAGTAACAGCTATTTTCAAAGGGTTAAATGAGTTTGGGCCACTGATCTCACACTGATAATACACAGAGAGGGATGCCCCGCATCACATCCAACAGAGTCCAGCCTGGCCCAAAGTGGTTCTGGGTATAAAAACTGGCATCAAAGTGGGCACATAGGCATTTTTCATGATTTGAATAAGTAACAGCTATTTTCAAAGGGTTAAATGAGTTTGGGCCACTGATCTCACATTGATATTACACAGAGAGGTATGCCCCGCATCACATCTAAGAGAGTCCAGCCTGGCCCAAAGTGGTTCTGGGTATAAAAACTGGCATCAAAGTGGGCAGATTGGCATTTTTTCCTAATTTGAATAAGTAACAGCTGTTTTCAAAGGGTTAAATGAGTTTGGGCCACTGATCTCACACTGATAATACACAGAGAGGGATGCCCCGCATCACAACCAAGAGAGTCCAGCCTGGCCAAAAGTGGTTCTGGGTATAAAAACTGGCATCAAAGTGGGCACAGAGCAATTTTTCATGATTTGAATAAGTAACAGCTATTTTCAAAGGGTTAAATGAGTTTGGGCCACTGATCTCACACTGATAATACACAGAGAGGGATCCCCCGCATCACACCCAAGAGAGTCCAGCCTGGCCCAAAGTGGTTCTGGGTATAAAAACTGGCATCAAAGTGGGCAGATTGGCATTTTTTCCTAATTTGAATAAGTAACAGCTGTTTTCAAAGGGTTAAATGAGTTTAAGCCACTGATCTCACACTGATAATACACAGAGAGGGATGCCCCGCATCACATCCAAGAGAGTCCAGCCTGGCCCAAAGTGGTTCTGGGTATAAAAACTGGCATCAAAGTTGGCAGATTGGCATTTTTCCCAATTTGAATAAGTAACAGCTATTTTCAAAGGGTTAAATGAGTTTGGGCCACTGATCTCACACTGATAATACACAGAGAGGGATGCCCCGCATCACATCCAACAGAGTCCAGCCTGGCCCAAAGTGGTTCTGGGTATAAAAACTGGCATCAAAGTGGGCACATAGCCATTTTTCATGATTTGAATAAGTAACAGCTATTTTCAAAGGGTTAAATGAGTTTGGGCCACTGATCTCACACTGATAATACACAGATAGGCATGCCCCGCATCACAACCAAGAGAGTCCAGCCTGGCCCAAAGTGGTTCTGGGTATAAAAACTGGCATCAAAGTGGGCAGATTGGCATTTTTTCCTAATTTGAATAAGTAACAGCTGTTTTCAAAGGGTTAAATGAGTTTGGGCCACTGATCTCACACTGATAATACACAGAGAGGTATGCCCCGCATCACAACTAAGAGAGTCCAGCCTGGCCCAAAGTGGTTCTGGGTATAAAAACTGGCATCAAAGTGGGCACATAGCCATTTTTCATGATTTGAATAAGTAACAGCTATTTTCAAAGGGTTAAATGAGTTTGGGCCACTGATCTCACACTGATAATACACAGAGAGGGATGCCCCGCATCACATCCAACAGAGTCCAGCCTGGCCCAAAGTGGTTCTGGGTATAAAAACTGGCATCAAAGTGGGCACATAGGCATTTTTCATGATTTGAATAAGTAACAGCTATTTTCAAAGGGTTAAATGAGTTTGGGCCACTGATCTCACATTGATATTACACAGAGAGGTATGCCCCGCATCACATCTAAGAGAGTCCAGCCTGGCCCAAAGTGGTTCTGGGTATAAAAACTGGCATCAAAGTGGGCAGATTGGCATTTTTTCCTAATTTGAATAAGTAACAGCTGTTTTCAAAGGGTTAAATGAGTTTGGGCCACTGATCTCACACTGATAATACACAGAGAGGGATGCCCCGCATCACAACCAAGAGAGTCCAGCCTGGCCAAAAGTGGTTCTGGGTATAAAAACTGGCATCAAAGTGGGCACAGAGCAATTTTTCATGATTTGAATAAGTAACAGCTATTTTCAAAGGGTTAAATGAGTTTGGGCCACTGATCTCACACTGATAATACACAGAGAGGGATGCCCGGCATCACATCCAAGACACTCCAGCCTGGCCCAAAGTGGTTCTGGGTATAAAAACTGGCATCAAAGTGGGCAGATTGGCATTTTTTCCTAATTTGAATAAGTAACAGCTGTTTTCAAAGGGTTAAATGAGTTTGGGCCACTGATCTCACACTGATAATACACAGAGAGGGATGCCCCGCATCACATCCAAGAGAGTCCAGCCTGGCCCAAAGTGGTTCTGGGTATAAAAACTGGCATCAAAGTGGGCAGATTGGCATTTTTTCCTAATTTGAATAAGTAACAGCTGTTTTCAAAGGGTTAAATGAGTTTGGGCCACTGATCTCACACTGATAATACACAGAGAGGGATGCCCCGCATCACATCCAACAGAGTCCAGCCTGGCCCAAAGTGGTTCTGGGTATAAAAACTGGCATCAAAGTGGGCACATAGGCATATTTCATGATTTGAATAAGTAACAGCTATTTTCAAAGGGTTCAGTGAGTTTGGGCCACTGATCTCACACTAGGTTCACACAGATAGGCATGCCCCGCATTACATCCAAGAGAGTCCAGCCTGGCCCAAAGTGGTTCTGGGTATAAAAACTGGCATCAAAGTTGGCAGATTGGCATTTTTCCCAATTTGAATAAGTAACAGGTATTTTCAAAGGGTTAAATGAGTTTGGGCCACTGATCTCACACTGATATTACACAGAGAGGGATGCCCCGCATCACATCCAACAGAGTCCAGCCTCGCCCAAAGTGGTTCTGGGTATAAAAACTGGCATCAAAGTGGGCACATAGCCATTTTTCATGATTTGAATAAGTAACAGCTATTTTCAAAGGGTTAAATGAGTTTGGGCCACTGATCTCACATTGATATTACACAGAGAGGGATGCCCCGCATCACATCTAAGAGAGTCCAGCCTGGCCCAAAGTGGTTCTGGGTATAAAAACTGGCATCAAAGTGGGCAGATTGGCATTTTTTCCTAATTTGAATAAGTAACAGCTGTTTTCAAAGGGTTAAATGAGTTTGGGCCACTGATCTCACACTGATATTACACAGAGAGGGATGCCCCGCATCACATCCAAGAGAGTCCAGCCTGGCTTAAAGTGGTTCTGGGTATAAAAACTGGCATCAAAGTGGGCAGATTGGCATTTTTTCCTAATTTGAATAAGTAACAGCTGTTTTCAAAGGGTTAAATGAGTTTGGGCCACTGATCTCACACTGATAATACACAGAGAGGGATGCCCCGCATCATACCAAAGAGAGTCCAGCCTGGCCCAAAGTAGTTCTGGGTATAAAAACTGGCATCAAAGTGGGCACAGAGCCATTTTTCATGATTTGAATAAGTAACAGCTATTTTCAAAGGGTTAAATGAGTTTGGGCCACTGATCTCACACTACGTACACACAGATAGGCATGCCCCGCATCACATCCAAGAGAGTCCAGCCTGGCCCAAAGTGGTTCTGGGTATAAAAACTGGCATCAAAGTGGGCACATAGCCATTTTTCATGATTTGAATAAGTAACAGCTGTTTTCAAAGGGTTAAATGAGTTTGGGCCACTGATCTCACACTGATAATACACAGAGAGGGATGCCCCGCATCACATCCAAGAGAGTCCAGCCTGGCCCAAAGTGGTTCTGGGTATAAAAACTGGCATCAAAGTGGGCACATAGCCATTTTTCATGATTTGAATAAGTAACAGCTATTTTCAAAGGGTTAAATGAGTTTGGGCCACTGATCTCACACTGATAATACACAGAGAGGGATGCACCGCATCACACTGATAATACACAGAGAGGGATCCCCCGCATCACACTGATAATACACAGAGAGGGATGCCCTGTGGGTCCTTACTAGACTTTGGAGCAAATGCCAAACTTTACTGAAACGGTAATGAGGATTAAGGTAAAACACACCTTTATCCATGGTGTTTTTGGTGCAATAAGGAGCTATCAGCAGTTTAGATTAATCTAACTGGCTGACAGTTCCCCTTTAATAATGGTCATTATTTGCCCTTATTTTTACTTTGTTTAAACATAGCCTAAAGGGTTATCCTGGAAAAATTGAAAAAAAAAAGAACGAAAATTAACCCTTAACTAAAGAACTTATATATTCCTTGTTGGCTTTACTCGGAGATTGCTGGTCCAGTCACATGATGCAACCTTTCTTACAGTGATGTCCTACTTCCTTTCATCTTCTTGGGTATGGTGACGTCAGCACTTGGGGGCAAAGCCATCTCTCGTACCCAGAACGGCCTTCCTACACGTGCGCAGTGCAATCATTAGTATTGCAGCATGCATCTGCTAATGCCATTGGGTACAGGGACATCAATGCTCCCGTAATCAGGTTCTGCTGGCTACAAGGGCGGTCTTACTGGCTACAAAGGGGTCCTATATGGCTACAAGGGGACCCTGACATTGCAGGCAACACATAGGACAAATATATTTCAATGGCCCTGTTCACACATCTGTACAAGTGTTCAGGTCCACGTCCCGCGCTACAAAAAAATAAAGGATAGATTATAGTGCGGACTTGCATTTGCGGCACGAATCATTGTCTTCTACATAGTGCTCCGTAAACTGCGTAGCACTGTTACTGCACATTCATAGTGCGGTCCACCATTACAGGTCCGTATTCACTGGCTGAACTATGGATGTGTGAATGAGGCCTAACATAGCCTAAAGCAGACCTGTCAGCAGAAAACATTGCTGCAGGTATTGTTACTATAGAAATGTATTCAGGGTTAGCCGAGAAATGTTTAATAAGACGAGATGGGACAGCGAATTCTGGGATCCTGTTATGCTGACAAATGCCTCCTGAGTACTTTAGCCCTGTTTGCTTAAAGGGGTAGTGCGGCGCTAAACATTTATTCACAAAATACCCAGAACCACTTTGGGCCAGGCTGGACTCTCTTGGGTATGATGCGGGGCATCCCTCTCTGTGTATTATCAGTGTGAGATCAGTGGCCCAAACTCATTTAACTCTTTGAAAACAGCTGTTACTTATTCAAATTAGGAAAAAATTCCAATCTGCCCACTTTGATGCCAGTTTTTATACCCAGAGCCACTTTGGGCCAGGCTGGACTCTCTTGGATGTAATGCGGGGCATGCCTATCTGTGTGTACGTAGTGTGAGATCAGTGGCCCAAACTCATTTAACCCTTTGAAAATAGCTGTTACTTATTCAAATCATGAAAAATGGCTCTGTGCCCACTTTGATGCCAGTTTTTATACCCAGAACCACTTTGGGCCAGGCTGGACTCTCTTGGATGTAATGCGGGGCATGCCTATCTGTGTGTACGTAGTGTGAGATCAGTGGCCCAAACTCATTTAACCCTTTGAAAATAGCTGTTACTTATTCAAATCATGAAAAATGGCTCTGTGCCCACTTTGATGCCAGTTTTTATACCCAGAACCACTTTGGGCCAGGCTGGACTCTCTTGGGTATGATGCGGGGCATCCCTCTCTGTGTATTATCAGTGTGAGATCAGTGGCCCAAACTCATTTAACCCTTTGAAAACAGCTGTTACTTATTCAAATTAGGAAAAAATGCCAATCTGCCCACTTTGATGCCAGTTTTTATAACCAGAACCACTTTGGGCCAGGCTGGACTCTCTTGGATGTGATGCGGGGCATCCCTCTCTGTGTAATATCAATGTGAGATCAGTGGCCCAAACTCATTTAACCCTTTGAAAATAGCTGTTACTTATTCAAATCATGAAAAATGGCTCTGTGCCCACTTTGATGCCAGTTTTTATACCCAGAACCACTTTGGGCCAGGCTGGACTCTCTTGGGTATGATGCGGGGCATCCCTCTCTGTGTATTATCAGTGTGAGATCAGTGGCCCAAACTCATTTAACCCTTTGAAAACAGCTGTTACTTATTCAAATTAGGAAAAAATGCCAACCTGCCCACTTTGATGCCAGTTTTTATAACCAGAACCACTTTGGGCCAGGCTGGACTCTCTTGGATGTGATGCGGGGCATCCCTCTCTGTGTAATATCAATGTGAGATCAGTGGCCCAAACTCATTTAACCCTTTGAAAATAGCTGTTACTTATTCAAATCATGAAAAATGGCTATGTGCCCACTTTGATGCCAGTTTTTATACCCAGAACCACTTTGGGCCAGGCTGGACTCTCTTGGATGTAATGCGGGGCATGCCTATCTGTGTGTATGTATTGTGAGATCAGTGGCCCAAACTCATTTAACCCTTTGAAAACAGCTGTTACTTATTCAAATTAGGAAAAAATGCCAATCTGCCCACTTTGATGCCAGTTTTTATACCCAGAACCACTTTGGGCCAGGCTGGACTCTCTTGTATGTGATGCGGGGCATGCCTCTCTGTGTGTACGTAGTGTGAGATCAGTGGCCCAAACTCATTTAACCCTTTGAAAATAGCTGTTACTTATTCAAATCATGAAAAATGGCTATGTGCCCACTTTGATGCCAGTTTTTATACCCAGAACCACTTTGGGCCAGGCTGGACTCTCTTGGTTGTGATGCGGGGCATCCCTCTCTGTGTATTATCAGTGTGAGATCAGTGGCCCAAACTCATTTAACCCTTTGAAAACAGCTGTTACTTATTCAAATTAGGAAAAAATGCCAATCTGCCCACTTTGATGCCAGTTTTTATACCCAGAACCACTTTGGGCCAGGCTGGACTCTCTTGGATGTGATGAGGGGCATCCCTCTCTGTGTAAAATCAATGTGAGATCAGTGGCCCAAACTCATTTAACCCTTTGAAAATAGCTGTTACTTATTCAAATCATGAAAAATGCCTATGTGCCCACTTTGATGCCAGTTTTTATACCCAGAACCACTTTGGGCCAGGCTGGACTCTCTTGGTTGTGATGCGGGGCATCCCTCTCTGTGTAATATCAGTGTGAGATCAGTGGCCCAAACTCATTTAACCCTTTGAAAACAGCTGTTACTTATTCAAATTAGGAAAAAATGCCAATCTGCCCACTTTGATGCCAGTTTTTATACCCAGAACCACTTTGGGCCAGGCTGGACTCTCTTGTATGTGATGCGGGGCATGCCTCTCTGTGTGTACGTAGTGTGAGATCAGTGGCCCAAACTCATTTAACCCTTTGAAAATAGCTGTTACTTATTCAAATCATGAAAAATGGCTATGTGCCCACTTTGATGCCAGTTTTTATACCCAGAACCACTTTGGGCCAGGCTGGACTCTCTTGGTTGTGATGCGGGGCATCCCTCTCTGTGTATTATCAGTGTGAGATCAGTGGCCCAAACTCATTTAACCCTTTGAAAACAGCTGTTACTTATTCAAATTAGGAAAAAATGCCAATCTGCCCACTTTGATGCCAGTTTTTATACCCAGAACCACTTTGGGCCAGGCTGGACTCTCTTGGATGTGATGAGGGGCATCCCTCTCTGTGTAAAATCAATGTGAGATCAGTGGCCCAAACTCATTTAACCCTTTGAAAATAGCTGTTACTTATTCAAATCATGAAAAATGCCTATGTGCCCACTTTGATGCCAGTTTTTATACCCAGAACCACTTTGGGCCAGGCTGGACTCTCTTGGTTGTGATGCGGGGCATCCCTCTCTGTGTAATATCAGTGTGAGATCAGTGGCCCAAACTCATTTAACCCTTTGAAAACAGCTGTTACTTATTCAAATTAGGAAAAAATGCCAATCTGCCCACTTTGATGCCAGTTTTTATACCCAGAACCACTTTGGGCCAGGCTGGACTCTCTTGTATGTGATGCGGGGCATGCCTCTCTGTGTGTACGTAGTGTGAGATCAGTGGCCCAAACTCATTTAACCCTTTGAAAATAGCTGTTACTTATTCAAATCATGAAAAATGGCTATGTGCCCACTTTGATGCCAGTTTTTATACCCAGAACCACTTTGGGCCAGGCTGGACTCTCTTGGTTGTGATGCGGGGCATCCCTCTCTGTGTATTATCAGTGTGAGATCAGTGGCCCAAACTCATTTAACCCTTTGAAAACAGCTGTTACTTATTCAAATTAGGAAAAAATGCCAATCTGCCCACTTTGATGCCAGTTTTTATACCCAGAACCACTTTGGGCCAGGCTGGACTCTCTTGGATGTGATGCGGGGCATGCCTATCTGTGTGTACGTAGTGTGAGATCAGTGGCCCAAACTCATTTAACCCTTTGAAAATAGCTGTTACTTATTCAAATCATGAAAAATGGCTATGTGCCCACTTTGATGCCAGTTTTTATACCCAGAACCACTTTGGGCCAGGCTGGACTCTCTTGGATGTAATGCGGGGCATGCCTCTCTGTGTGTACGTAGTGTGAGATCAGTGGCCCAAACTCATTTAACCCTTTAAAAATAGCTGTTACTTATTCAAATCATGAAAAATGGCTCTGTGCCCACTTTGATGCCAGTTTTTATACCCAGAACCACTTTGGGCCAGGCTGGACTCTCTTGGGTATGATGCGGTGCATCCCTCTCTGTGTATTATCAGTGTGAGATCAGTGGCCCAAACTCATTTAACCCTTTGAAAACAGCTGTTACTTATTCAAATTAGGAAAAAATGCCAATCTGCCCACTTTGATGCCAGTTTTTATACCCAGAACCACTTTGGGCCAGGCTGGACTCTCTTGGGTATGATGCGGGGGATCCCTCTCTGTGTATTATCAGTGTGAGATCAGTGGCCCAAACGCATTTAACCCTTTGAAAATAGCTGTTACTTATTCAAATCATGAAAAATGGCTATGTGCCCACTTTGATGCCAGTTTTTACACCCAGAACCACTTTGGGCCAGGCTGGACTCTCTTGGATGTGATGCGGGGCATGCCTATCTGTGTGTATGTATTGTGAGATCAGTGGCCCAAACTCATTTAACCCTTTGAAAACAGCTGTTACTTATTCAAATTAGGAAAAAATGCCAATCTGCCCACTTTGATGCCAGTTTTTATACCCAGAACCACTTTGGGCCAGGCTGGACTCTGTTGGATGTGATGCGGGGCATGCCTATCTGTGTGTACGTAGTGTGAGATCAGTGGCCCAAAGTCATTTAACCCTTTGAAAACACCTGTTACTTATTCAAATCATGAAAAATGGCTATGTGCCCACTTTGATGCCAGTTTTTATACCCAGAACCACTTTGGGCCAGGCTGGACTCTGTTGGATGTGATGCGGGGGATCCCTCTCTGTGTATTATCAGTGTGATGCGGTGCATCCCTCTCTGTGTATTATCAATGTGAGATCAGTGGCCCAAACTCATTTAACCCTTTGAAATTACCTGTTACTTATTCAAATTGGGAAAAATGCCAATCTGCCAACTTTGATGCCAGTTTTTATACCCAGAACCACTTTGGGCCAGGCTGGACTCTCTTGGATGTAATGCGGGGCATGCCTATCTGTGTGTACCTAGTGTGAGATCAGTGGCCCAAACTCATTTAACCCTTTGAAAATAGCTGTTACTTATTCAAATCATGAAAAATGGCTCTGTGCCCACTTTGATGCCAGTTTTTATACCCAGAACCACTTTGGGCCAGGCTGGACTCTCTTGGGTATGATGCGGGGCATCCCTCTCTGTGTATTATCAGTGTGAGATCAGTGGCCCAAACTCATTTAACCCTTTGAAAATACCTGTTACTTATTCAAATTAGGAAAAAATGCCAATCTGCCCACTTTGATGCCAGTTTTTATACCCAGAACCACTTTGGGCCAGGCTGGACTCTCTTGGATGTGATGCTGGGCATCCCTCTCTGTGTATTATCAGTGTGAGATCAGTGGCCCAAACGCATTTAACCCTTTGAAAATAGCTGTTACTTATTCAAATCATGAAAAATGGCTCTGTGCCCACTTTGATGCCAGTTTTTATACCCAGAACCACTTTGGGCCAGGCTGGACTCTCTTGGTTGTGATGCGGGGCATCCCTCTCTGTGTATTATCAGTGTGAGATCAGTGGCCCAAACTCATTTAACCCTTTGAAAACAGCTGTTACTTATTCAAATTAGGAAAAAATGCCAATCTGCCCACTTTGATGCCAGTTTTTATACCCAGAACCACTTTGGGCCAGGCTGGACTCTCTTGGATGTGATGCGGGGCATGCCTCTCTGTGTGTACGTAGTGTGAGATCAGTGGCCCAAACTCATTTAACCCTTTGAAAATAGCTGTTACTTATTCAAATCATGAAAAATGGCTATGTGCCCACTTTGATGCCAGTTTTTATACCCAGAACCACTTTGGGCCAGGCTGGACTCTCTTGGGTATGATGTGGTGCATCCCTCTCTGTGTATTATCAGTGTGAGATCAGTGGCCCAAACGCATTTAACCCTTTGAAAATAGCTGTTACTTATTCAAATCATGAAAAATGGCTATGTGCCCACTTTGATGCCAGTTTTTATACCCAGAACCACTTTGGGCCAGGCTGGACTCTCTTGGATGTGATGCGGGGCATGCCTATCTGTGTGTACGTAGTGTGAGATCAGTGGCCCAAACTCATTTAACCCTTTGAAAATAGCTGTTACTTATTCAAATCATGAAAAATGGCTATGTGCCCACTTTGATGCCAGTTTTTATACCCAGAACCACTTTTGGCCAGGCTGGACTCTGTTGGATGTGATGCGGGGCATCCCTCTCTGTGTATTATCAGTGTGAGATCAGTGGCCCAAACTCATTTAACCCTTTGAAAATACCTGTTACTTATTCAAATTGGGAAAAATGCCAATCTGCCAACTTTGATGCCAGTTTTTATACCCAGAACCACTTTGGGCCAGGCTGGACTCTCTTGGATGTAATGCGGGGCATGCCTATCTGTGTGTACGTAGTGTGAGATCAGTGGCCCAAACTCACTGAACCCTTTGAAAATAGCTGTTACTTATTCAAATCATGAAATATGGCTATGTGCCCACTTTGATGCCAGTTTTTATACCCAGAACCACTTTGGGCCAGGCTGGACTCTCTTGGGTATGATGCGGGGCATCCCTCTCTGTGTATTATCAGTGTGACAGCAGTGGCCCAAACTCATTTAACCCTTTGAAAACAGCTGTTACTTATTCAAATTGGGAAAAAATGCCAATCTGCCCACTTTGATGCCAGTTTTTATACCAAAAACCACTTTGGGCCAGGCTGGACTCTCTTGGGTATGATGCGGGGCATCCCTCTCTGTGCAATATCAATGTGAGATCCGTGGCCCAAACTCATTTAACCCTTTGAAAACAGCTGTTACTTATTCAAATTAGGAAAAAATGCCAATCTGCCCACTTTGATGCCAGTTTTTATACCCAGAACCACTTTGGGCCAGGCTGGACTCTCTTGGGTATGATGCGGGGCATCCCTCTCTGTGTATTATCAGTGTGAGATCAGTGGCCCAAAGTCAATTTTATTTTTAAATAATAATTTTGTGGTTTTACTTTCATGCCCATTTTTATGCCAACCGTGGGATCTTTTTTGCCATTTTTATCACCAGTCCTCTCAGGGCCCCTCACTTACGGTAGGGTATGAATATTATACATTTTCTGTAAGAATAATAGCTAAAACAGGAAAAAGAAAAATCCTCTGAATAAGAAACTGCCGAATAAGAAACCAACTTCAGCCCCGAATAAGAAACTGGCCGAATAAGAAACCAACTTCAGCCTCGTCAATCACTGTTACTGATGCCCTGAGGAGCTGAACTTCCACCCCTACACCCTCTCCTATGGATCCCGCCCGTGTATGACGCCCAGTCTCCGCCACCCTCCCTGCCTCCTGCTAACAAGCGCTCAGCCCGCCGCAGCCACACAGCCGACAGCATAATCGTCACCCCTACTGTGACCTCCTCCCCCCTTTCCACCGGCCTAGTGGTCCAGCCCATTATTGGTCGCCTCATGCTGCCCCCTGCTCCCCCCCCCTTGAGACCGCCTGTGGATCCGCCCGGAAGTTCCGCCATTTTGGATCCTCTGCGCGTAGAGAGAGAAGGCGAGAGGAGCGTGTGACCCGGAGGCTGCTTGTGGTGAGTGACTGGGGATAATAACACCGAGGGGCTCCCCCCCCGCCCGTTATACGGTGGTTTGGATAAGCAGGGCTTTCGCCTACCGGGATGTTTACGTCAGGCTCTAGGTCGGGTAACGGGATCCTAGCGGCCGCCCCACCCCTGCTTTCCCCAGGCTCGGTGTCGTAGCTCCATATCTGGGCCCTCAGGCGTTATGTTATAGGCGGAGTGCGGTCCTGGGCACTTAACGGGCTGGGCTCAACCCTCTCCGCTATGTGGCGCGCACTTTCCCGCTGCAGCCTCGGGGCAGGCTGGGAGAATCGGCGGGGACCTGTATCCAGGGGAGATGATAGCCGGACTGGTGGCGCCCCTGTACGGGGTGGTATGTGGGGTCTCTGTACCGTATCCGGTTATCGCTATAGATTAGGTGCAGCCATATATATATACGCACACTTCAGGAGCCATATTGCCCTGTTACAGAGCTCTGTATAGAACAAGCAATGCATGTGCTGGGGGGAGTGGTAGAGATCACCTAGAAACCAAATCCTAGTGATTGTCCCTTATTGTAACTGCTGGACTCAGCACCTATGTATGGCCGTATACACACATATAATCCACCCCTATGTATGGCCGTATACACACATATAATCCACCCCTATGTATGGCCGTATACACACACATATAATCCACCCCTATGTATGGCCGTATACACATATAATCCACCCCTATGTATGGCCGTATACACACACATATAATCCACCCCTATGTATGGCCGTATACACACATATAATCCACCCCTATGTATGGCCGTATACACACACATATAATCCACCCCTATGTATGGCCGTATACACACACATATAATCCACCCCTATGTATGGCCGTATACACACACATATAATCCTGCCCTATGGATGGCCGTATACACACACATATAATCCACCCCTATGTATGGCCGTATACACACACATATAATCCTGCCCTATGGATGGCCATATACACACATATAATCCTGCCCTATGTATGGCCGTATACACACATATAATCCTCCCCTATGTATGGCCGTATACACACATATAATCCTGCCCTATGGATGGCCGTATACACACATATAATCCTCCCCTATGGATGGCCGTATACACACATATAATCCTCCCCTATGTATGGCCGTATACACACACATAATCCTCCCCTATGTATGGCCATATACACACACACAATCCTCCCTTATGCATGGCCGTATACACACATATAATCCTTCCCTATGTATGGCTGTATACACACATATAATCCACCCCTATGTATGGCTGTATACACACATATAATCCACCCCTATGTATGGCTGTATACACACATATAATCCACCCCTATGTATGGCTGTATACACACATATAATCCTCCCCTATGTATGGCCGTATACACACACACAATCCTCCCTTATGCATGGCCGTATACACACATATAATCCTTCCCTATGTATGGCTGTATACACACATATAATCCACCCCTATGTATGGCTGTAGACACACATATAATCCACCCCTATGTATGGCCGTATACACACACATATAATCCTGCCCTATGGATGGCCGTATACACACATATAATCCTCCCCTATGTATGGCCGCATACACACATATAATCCTCCCCTATGTATGGCCGCATACACACATATAATCCTCCCCTATGTATGGCCGCATACACACATATAATCCTCCCCTATGTATGGCCGCATACACACATATAATCCTCCCCTATGTATGGCCGCATACACACATATAATCCTCCCCTAAGCCGCCTACACACTTGTTTTTCTGTGGTTCCCCCCTGTAATAATGCTGTGAATGGTAAAGCTGCTCCTGGCGGGTTCTTGGTGGGATTGTCTATAGGAGACTTGACCAGAATAAGCCGTGCTGTGGACCCGCAACACTGCTTAACCACCATAGATGTCCATGTAACAATGGGTGGTTTGGGGGGTTAGAAACACAACAATGAAGAATTAAAAAAAATGTATAGGGCATGTTCTTACTAGAGAGATCAGCATCAGTTCTGGTATAAGAAGTGCCTTTAGCGTCCTATTAAATTTTAAGGGAATCTGCACTGTTCAGTGTATATTCTCCTAATGCAGAGTTCAATGTCTAAGTGATGCCATTTATAGCTGCATTTCTGTGCAGAATTCATGTTGGCTAGCCATGTCCTCATTCACATCTAAAGCTGCTGCAAGATCTGTGAGCTCCATCAGTAATCCCACAGGATAGCAGATTTAGGGACTCAATCTTCAGTCTTTGTCAGCTGCCTTCACACCCTTTTATTTTTAATTCGCTTTCAGTTTCATATGTAACATTTGTTTTTCAAGTCCTATAGGAAAGCCTATGAGACTCATGCCTTAGAAAGTGCCCTACCCAGAGCAGGCAGCGTTTGGGAAAAATAAGATGTCAGTAGCGGAAAAGCATAGTTTTCTAGTTACCCATTCTCCTATAGAAAACATCTGTCACACACATAATGCAGAAAAAAAGCCTCATAAACACTGGTATTCCATCACAGTCAGTGGGGGGCTTACCTCTGGGACCCCAATAATCCAGAAAATAGGACCTTTGGTAGTTTCTCTGAAGCACAGTTCTATTAATGATGGTGCTGTAGAACCACAGCCACATATCCAGCATGGTGCTGAGAGACAGATGTTCTGTGGCTGTCTCAAATAACCTGAAGTGGCACATACACATTGGATAGTTGTTCTTCCTGACTCAATTAGGAGAAGGTAATAAGCTTTTACCAGACACCCCTGGCGGCAAATTATCTTCTGTGGTAAATGGAACCAGGATGTTAAAATATAGCATGCTTGATCCCTAATAAAGAGATGAAAATTTGCTAAATATTAGGCTGTTCTGGCCACTTAGATCTCCACTAATCAGGAGAACGTAGCTTCCCCCCTCCTCTGAATTGAGCCATGTTCTGCACTCCTGCAGGAAAAAGAATAATCAGTAAATGGGGCAGTGGGTGAGCAGGCATGCTGCTGTTCTATTCACTTGGGGACAAGGGACCTATGTTCTTGTGACTGGTGTGGGTCACGGTGCTGATTAGTTATCCTTTATTTTGCGGGTAGGAGATACCCTTTAATCTTGAGACAACCCCTTTAAGAAAAATGAAAGTTATTGTAGAGCCTGACCCCATTGTTCAGATCCCATACCCTAATCTGCCTTCACTTCCACCCTGCAGCCTTCTTTGCATATACTGATCTGGGGTAGTCTGACATAACGCAGTGACTTCCTCATTTTGGTTATGTCTTTAATGGCTTTTGTAAAGCCTTTTATTTTTTCCCCGTGCTCCACCTTTTCTGCCCTAGGATCAGAAGTATTTCTTGAAGCTTACTAGTGCTTGTCTTCAGTGATTTCTCATACTGCATGGCAGATAGTAACAGTAGTGCCCCCCTCCTCCCCACAGACAGCTGTTTTGCGTGCTCCACACTCCTCCTGGATCTCGCAGTGTTTGTCTTTGCTCGTATAATGGCCGTGTCAGTGCTGTGTTCCTGTCCTGTCACACTACTGATAAGCTATGGGAACACTGCATAAAGGCAGAAGTAATAAGGAAGCACATGGTTTCCCTGCAACTGTTGAAAGCTGAAAAGAATACTTTCCAGATGTAGCGATTATTTCATAAGCACAATCTAAACTTTCCAAGTATTTTTTATGGAGGATATTGTATAAGAACATATGTAGCTTTCTAAGCGTCTGGGGTTCACATGCAGTTTTGCTGTGCATAGTCCTTTCTCCCTCACACAGTTTCGTATTGATTGTAGTACTTAGGGTGCGTTCACACGTACAAGATCTGCAGCAGATTTAAATTTAATCTGCGCCATCAAATCTGCTGTAGATCCTGTATGTGTGAACGCACCCTTAATAGGATTGTGGTTAGCAGTGTTGCCTGTACAGATATTAGAAGTACTACTTATAATCATAATTCCTTTTTACTTATGTAACGATTTCAGGCACCGTTTTGAATATCGGGATCTCCGAAACTCCGGGCCACTGCTTGTCCTTTCAAGAGACAGAACGTTAATGTAAGTCTCATCTCTGCAACGAACATTGTATATTAATGTATTTATAACATTGCACACCTCCCTTTCTGCTTTTATTTTATTTATTTTTTTTTTAAATCTCAGTGGCACTGTCCAGCTTGTTGGTTTCATACACGCTGCAAAGTGTATTGTGATTTTCTTTCCTCTTTAGTGAATCCTGATTATATAACAGATGTACAACGCAATTCAGTAATAATCTAGATCTGCTGTTTAAGCTATATGTGAAACAGGCAGGCGTAACTCCCTGATCCTCATTTTTCCTGCTAGTGTTGGTAGCTATTACATGTTGACGGAGCGAGGATAGGTGAGTTGCTTTTCCTAAGAGTGATCATAAGCTGGTAAGACGACTAGTTGTCTTATTTCCCAGCAATGAATCTTTCAGCGTATGCCCCAGAAGGCCCTGTAGATTTTTATTTACATAAAATTGTAAAAATTTTTTTACAAAATCATTGTCTATTTTGAAACTGAAGGTGTTTCCTCTGTTAGATTTGAGTGTTTTCAGCTATGTCTCCTGCCCTCTGTTTTGCTGTTTATCTAAATACTTCTTGCAAATTAATGAAGATATTTATTTGGCATATTGGTAACATGCGGCTGTATAGCTAAAACATTTAAACAGAAAGTTGAGGTGTCTGCGAAATGCAGTGACCAGTAGTTTCACCCGTTAAGATCAAATTACTAAGAAGACTAAGAGGAAGTGATAGATTTAACACCCATAGCTTCCTATGGTATGTGCTGCTAGGTGTCTTGTTCTCCTATTACACTCACAGGTCACTGACTAGTTTGACCACAGTACACAAGGTTTTCACATAACTTTTAAAAGTGCCCTAAATCCTTATACCCTGTTCCCCTGACATGTCATATCTTCTATAATTATCCCAGCACAGTTATTCAGTGGGATCAGAGATAATATTGACACACTTGGGTCTTTTTTGATAGCTTGGATGGGACCCTGTAGTCTAAGCTTTTACTTGGAGACTAGGGTTGCAGGAGGTGCCTTCTTTGGCATGAAGTTTGGCACTCAAATCTGCTTTTAAAACCTTTAATGTTTAATGTGGGCATTATCTTTTAATGGTGCTTAGCAGACCTGTTGCTATTAAGGCTCATAAAGCTTGTCATACGTAAGGCTGTTGGGGCATCTATCTCTTATGACTATCCTATGGGGATGCATGTTTATCTCATTAATAAGAAAGGGGATCTTAAGTGTTTCTCTAGGATACAAAATAATATTCAAAGGGATTTCAAGAGTCCCGTTACAGCACTTAACAAATGTGCAGCCCCAGAGGTCTGATCCCTCATACTTGTCCCCTAGTATGTGGATAGGGGGCAAGTAGTAATCTGAAAACTTCCTTGAGTTATACAATTTGTGTGTTTCGACGCATTAAGCTTGTTGTTGTCAACTAATTGTCACACCCATTCACAAGTGAATCGGTCCTACTTTTAACTGTCCAACTTTCCTCATTCTCTGTCCTCTAACAAGGTTGTCCATGATAAATTGTCAATTGCGAATCCTGCTGGCGGTGTGGGGACAAGACTGTGATGTATACATACTTGTCCCATTCCCCTGCCGGATCCCAGGCTGCCTGTTCTCTGCCGCTGTCAGTGTTTTGGAAACATCCTGTTAGGCTATGTGTGAATGTAGCCTTATGTTCCGTTCCCTGTGGAAATTACCTGTGAGTTTAGAATCTATGCTGACCGGCCATTTCAGCAAGGAGTGAGATGTCACTGAATGTTTCCAAAACACTGACAGCGGCACAGAGTGGGCAGCCCGGGATGTGGCAGGGGAGCTGGACAGGTAGGTATACATTACATGTCCCCCGCACGCCTCACAGAATCTGCAATTATCAAATTAAAAACACGTTCCAATGGGTATTTAAAAGTAATTGTGTAATATAGGTCTATTTTTTACCCATTTCTCTCTCAACCCAAGCAAAAAAATACAATCAAAGCCTTATATATGGAGTTTTTTTATACCAAAGAAACAAAGAAAAGAAGGCTTGTACTAAAAATCGTTCATTTATTTTCAGATAAAAAAACTTTATAAAAAACAGTATTTATCACGTATTCCAAAGGTTACAAAATGGCGTCCTACAGACACACCGCATGTTCTGAATCACCATAAATATAAGTTCATATAGGAAGTATAAAAGGGGCCTCCTAAAATAGGAATAAAACAAAATTCTGGCCACTTTTTAATCACACAGTAACCTATAATAAAATCATAGTGACTCACCCATGGCAGTATGATGATGCTTAACCCCTACACACATTTCGCATGGCTATGCTTCCCCAGGGGGCGTGTCTACCTCTCTATCCTTCGCGCTTTTTTTATCTAATAAAAACAACACTTCCGGGGTATCGGCGCATACACGGAGGGACGGAGAACTCGTCACATCCACCCGGCACTCTTTGCTGGAACACACATCTGCGGCGGACATGCGCACAGTGATTCAGAGGCCAGCTAAGCTTGACGTCCTTGCCCTGAATCCCGGAGCATGCGCACAGCCGCAAGTGGGGAATTTAGATGAAAACTTAGAATACGTACTCTATGTGAGGCCTGCTTATACTTCAACTATAGCGGATATGGTGTGTACACTGTATAACATACAATTGCAAATAATAAAGTGCCGATATGCTAAAGTCAAAAATTATATCACACAATTTCACAGCAATAAATACAACAGCTATGAAACGAGTTGCATTGGTGAAAAACGTATAAAATTATCAAATTAAGTTCTACTCAGAAAATACTGACTTTTTTTCATTAAGATGGTTTGGTCGTTGGCTGGACATTGGGATTGAGTGACCTGGTAGACACTGGCAGCAAGAATGTTTACTGATAATGTATCTAAAGGCCATATTACACAAAGCAATTATCTGCCGTATTTGGCCAAATATCCCTTAGTGTAATGCAAGGCATCAATCAGCAGATCGCCCCATGTAATAGAAGCTTCAGTGAGTTCTAGGCAGTCTGTGTACGTCTTACTTGAAATAGTGTAAAGGGTAAGTACAGTTGAAAGGTTCATTTACATGGGCTAATTATTGAGCAAATGAGTGCTCCTAGTAAAGTTATAGGGTCGGCGATCAGCTGACAAGCAAAGGATCTTTTGTGTAGCTAATAAAGTAGTTACCAGCCGCACAGCTCTGTGTCTAAACAGGATGTTTGGCTGTTAGCAATGAATTTGAATAGGCTGGTCGATTGATTGAGCCTTGTAAAGGGTTTGTAAATTAGTGCTGATCGACACTCATTACCTACGGGACGGTGTAAACAAATTATATTTCATTCATGTTTTTTTTAAGGCCATATTTACACACTGTCTGGAGACAAATAGAAGAGATTCCTATATATATATATATATATATATATATAATAACTTTCTATACAATTTAACTGAATTTATGATTATATAATTTGTTTTAGAATATGTCCTATATTGGATGGTTGGGTAAAATCAGGGATTGGCAAGCTTTACATGTCAGCTATGCAAATGTCTTATGAGCCCTGGCTCAGGGTGTTTCTAAGCATTGGACCTACTGTGATGTCCAAATGCCCTAACATGGTTTAACCAAACCAGCCCCATATAGGAAACAGATTTCCAAGAGCTTACATCTAGTATTGTCATGAAAGCCATCTGGGTTGTTAAGGTGATAAGCTTAGTCTGTTGGGAAAAATGACAGGTTTCCAATGTCAGAGCAATTACCTACTGGAGGCTTTGTCAGTGGAGGAGGTGGAGAAGGAACTTGGCCTCGGGCGTTGCAAGGTTAAATGCACAGGGAGTGCTGTTTGCCCAGTATATGTAGTAAAAGTTGTGATAGACCAATTAGAAAAGCACATAGATGTTGATGGCTGTATGGTGCTGCTGCTGCTATTATTATTGATTATGACAAAATGTAGATATAGTATTCCACAGAGAAAAGATCCTTAAGTTTTCGGATGTGAGCGGCCATATGTGTATGTATCGGCTCTTAAATTTCTGTCCCCAGGTCTCCAACCTCAACACAAAGAGGTTGTGGCATTAATGTCGCGATCAGGTGATCAACACTGCAATACATTTGAAAGTTTTTTTTATATTTGTTTTTTTTTTTTTTGTTTTTTTTACTGGACCAATAAATCTTGACTGTTTAAAAGGCTCTAGTTGTTTCAGTCCTATAGACGCTGCATTTGCTAATGTTCATGATCAGTCATGTCAGACAAAAATCTGAAGCATTTATGGCATTTCTGGAATAGCAACCACCTCTCCATTGATGCGGATGTATTTACGTAGCATTTTAATTTAGCACAGGGGGATCTGGGGTCCGCTGTTCTTGTAGTAGGTGCCCTATGGCCATAAACGCATCAGATAAAAATACATCGGGAAGGGTAGGGTCACATGGTGTACTTACTGTAAATTCTGCACAGAGAATTACAGAATATTACAGAAACAATGCATGTCTGCTACTTCAAACCCTTTGTTTTACATTACTTTTAATTTACACAATCCACAGTGTAAAATTCATGCCAAGATTTACCCATTTTAGCGTAAACTTTCTGTGTATTTTTTGCTGTATGTAATCATACTATATGTGAGTAGGTGATAAAAGGGACCTTCACCTGTCTTATGATTGAGGGCTCAGCAGCCCTCTACAGCCTATTGTCATCCACTGGAAGTGTTTGGAAAAGCCACAAGTAGCCAAATCCAGTGTAACTCCATTTGACTTTAATAGAATTTGCGCAAACAGTCCACAGACAACCTAAGATGTTGCCTGGTGTAAAAGGACCTTTAAAGTGAGTGTACCATTAGGTACAATGGTTTTTTTTTTTTTTTTTTTGTAACACAGTAGCAGATTTGGGCTGCCTGGGGATCCTGTTGTTGCAGTGCTTTTCTTTGCTTCAAGAATCTGTCCGATAAATCTGCATGTGTAATAGAGCCTTAAAGTGTCACTTCGTTATAACTTTCAAAAATCCAGGTCCAGTCTCCTGAAAAAAACAGACTAAACACAGGGATTCCGGACAGTACAGAGAGTCACGGCTCAATATGTCACATGACTGCCTTCTCTCTTGTGAGCGCTCAGATGGCCTGGGAAACATGGGACCTCCTGTTTTCTGACACTTTCCTGTTTTTTTTGAGAAAAGTCAGAAAACAGGAAGTGCCGTGTTTTCCATGATAACTAAAAAGTAAATAATGAATGTAAATTGCAAACTTGCTTTATATCATATCTACTGTTGATTAAGATTTTGAAAGTTATAACAAAAGTGACACTTTAATGATGTCCGTGTTGGTAACGCACATTCTTACGAACGCTGCTTTACTCAGTTGGCCTGTAAAAGTCCATAAAGTACTGTGTGCCTTATCTGCAGGCACTTTGTGAGTTTACATTTCTCGTGTTGGCAGTGATGTCACTGGCTGCAGCGGATGTAAGGACCTGTTTATTGTCTAATAAAGATCAACTTCTGAGGAACGCCCAGCTCCTTGGTGATTGCATCCAAATGCATTGTAAACAAGATGTGTTCTGTTATTCTGCTTGGCTCGTGATGTTTATATTCTTCCTTTGTGTAAACGGCACAAATCAGAATGTGATACTAAATCAGAATGATACTAAACTGGGTAAAGTAATCAGTACAGAGGAGGATAATATCATATTACAGAGGGATTTGGAGAAGCTAGAGGCTTGGGCGGTGAAATGGCAAATGAAGTTTAATGTGGATAAATGTAAGGTTATGCACTTGGGCCATAGAAATAATAAATACAGTTATGTGCTAAATAATAATACACTGGGTAAAACTACTTCCGAAAAGGACTTGGGGGTATTGGTGGACAGTAAACTTAACTTTAGTGATCAGTGCCAGGCAGCAGCTGCCAAGGCTAATAAAATAATGGGTGCATCAAAAGAGGTATAGATGCTAAAGATGAGAACATAGTTTTGCCTCTTTATAAATCACTGGTCAGACCACATATGGAATACTGTGTACAGTTTTGGGCACTGGTATATAAGAAGGACACAGCTGAACTAGAGCGGGTGCAGAGGAGGGCAACAAAGGTCATTAAGGGAATGGGTGGGTTACAGTACCAGGACAGGTTATCAAGCTTGGGGTTATTTACGCTAGAAAAAAGACGTCTTAGGGGCGATCTGATCACAATGTACAAATATATGAATGGACAGTACAGAGATCTTTGTAGTGGTCTTTTTACTCCTAGGACTGTAACCATGACAAGGGGGCATCCTCTACGTCTAGAGGAAAGAAGATTTACTGTACGAGCGGTAAGACTGTGGAACTCTCTGCCACATGATGTTGTTATGGCCGATTCATTAAATAAGTTCAAGGGAGGCCTGGATGCTTTTCTTGAACAATATAATATTACAAGTTATGGGCATTAGATTTCCGGTGATACGTTCATCCAGGGATTGTTCTGGTTGCCATTGGAGTCGGGGGGGGGGGGGGGGGGTTCTCCCTGTGATGGGGTGGTTGTCGTCTGCCTTGTGGGGGGTTTTGCCTTCCCTGGATCAACACAGTAGGGTTCCCTAGGTTGAACCTGATGGACTCTTGTCTTCTTTCAACCTTATTTACTATGTTACTATGCTAAACTAATGTCTACAACTATTTGTAGCCAATATGCTTCATCTTTGATTTACTTTAGTCTAGTCCATAGACATGAAATATTTATCTGCAGATTGTCAGCTCCAGCTTAAAGGAATTGTACAGGATTACAAAAATGTCTGCTTGATTCTGACCCAGCGCCTTTTTCTGGTTGGTCTGGTGTTGCGGCTCAGCTTCATTGGAATAGAGAAGGGTAGGTGCAGTAACACATACAACCTGTGGACATGTGGTGCTGCTTTTGGAAGACACCACTCGGTGTTCTAATCTTGTAAAGCACAGTTGTGTGGCTGAACTGAGCGTGCATGTGTTCACAATGGGGAGTGGGGAATAAACCATTGTCAGAGATGTCTGGCGTTACTTTATCTTTGATAACAACCAGGCATACTAAAACCAAGCCTGCCTAATCCTCCTTTCCCCTGACATTTGCCATTAGGGGAGAGTCAGAGAGGGAAAAACCTACACAAGACAGTGTTTTGCTTGTCTCTATTGTAATGCATGAGACCATTGCAAAAGATGGAACGTAACGCTTTCCTTATGTTCATTTCCACCATGTGTAAGCCATATTAGGGTAAATGGATATAATAGTAGCTGGGCTCAAGGAAGCTCCTCTGTAAACTCCAAAAGAGAGAAGCTATTGCCTCTTGCATGTTTGGATGACTGAGGTGCCCTTGGTGATATCAGCTGTTTGCAAGGGTCCCAGATCAGGTAATCCCATTTAGGCTGTGTTTGCAGTCACTTTTCTGTGTATTTCCTAAACAGATTTGCATGTAGATTACCTCCATTGTCATTCTAGGGGGATTTTGTCCTGTGGTGTAGACAAAAATCTACATGGAAATTTTCTGCCACATCTCTGTGGGGTTGTGGAATTGATATGCAGGGGGATATGGGTTGTCCACAGAACTGAAGGGATTTTTGATGCAGAATGATTCTGCACACAGAAACCTGTCTAATCCCACTCACATGGACACGTTCTGAAGAAGCCATTTTCTTTGCCTTTTTCTCTGTTATACATATTTATGTCTGCATGAACTGTAAGTTTAGAGGTTGCACAGAAACCTAATACTGCAGTGGCACTCTAGGCCCTTTGGGTATTTATGACACCAATGACTAAAAATATGTGAACTCTTCATCCAGTGGGACATCTGCTTTCATTTTCTACCCTGCTGGGCTGAAGTTTGGTTTGTGAGTAGGCAGCTGCTACAAGTTTAGCACCTTTACTATATATCCTCCATGGTGACTTCCCCTCTATTACCCCAAGGTTACATGGTGACTTAGGAGACACTTCTACAATCTCAGTTTTCTGTTTGGAAAAAAAAAATCTTGATAGGGAATTTTTCAGTTTTGCAAACTTCATCTCCAGGCAACTGCAATACCAATGCCCCCATGCAGCTGTTCCATGTAGAGTAGAAGCAAAGTAATCTTACTGTTTCTCCCTTTGCTTCCTTTAAGTTGGGGCCCTAGGTAACTTGTCTGTCCTTGGCTTTGTATTGCTGTGTAATTCTCTAACATTGCCCAGCAGCAAGGTTCCTGCAGGTATGCTGTTTGCATTCACCTCTTCTAATATTTGCTATCCTCTTGTAAAGGGTCAGATCCCAAAGAAAGATGTGGTAGTGACCTCTCCTCAGAACAATTACTGGAGAAGTATTCCCTCCTCCTGTCAGAATGTTTCAGCCTCTCTTTACTCTTACACTTTTGATTCTCTTTTAAAACTGCTACTCAATATCTCCAATTTTTATGTACTTATCTGTGTGCATTGACCCATTGCACCAGGAATATTTTCTTTACTATATTTTTCACAAAGTCACATCCCCCTCTACAAACAAAACTACCATTTATGATAAAATGGGAATAAGATCTGTCTCCAGATGTTTCTAACCAGCTGGCAACATTGTTGCACTACAGTTGCCAAGGGTACTCCACCTTGGCCAGAACATCCATTTAAAATTTTGCACAGTTCAATTAGCGTCAGACCCTTGGTGGAGGTGACAGATTTTCAATAGACTGGCATTGACATTTTTAGGGAAAAAAATGAACAGCTGAATGTGCTCAAAGCAGAAATACACAATAGAAATAGTTTAGTGCAGCTGCAGGTGGTCAGAATGTGATCCTTCATTCACATGTAAATATTAACCATTACCTGACTGAATCCTTTCCCACCAGTACACACCTGTGCCATGTAAGCCTGTGCAGGTAAATGAATTCCTGTGTTGCGTCTGCCGCCTCCATCTTTCCTGGGCATCACATTATGCCTGGTGCTATAATTTGAACTCTGGATTCAGAGGCAAAAATAGAAAGATCTGGTAGGCATGGAAACTGTGCCTGGATGTTCATCATGTACAGCTAGCGCTACGCTCTTATACATAGGATTGGGAAAGTTACTTCATGTGGGATAATTTCCAAAATGACAACTGAGAGTTGTTCCTGAGTATGTCATATAGGGAGTGCGTGCGTGTGTAATGGATCAGTGGCCTTTATTCCATTCGTCATTGTTGCTTGTACAGTTTTTGAGTTAGAAGTTTCTTCCACAAACAAGCTGATATCTGTGTGTTTTCCTGTGTAGGTCCATGCATCCAGTGATCATCTGTATGTATGGAGACCATCATGGAGAGTGTTCAGTTTCCCTGCAGCACCACCATAGGGAAACTTTAAGGGACCTGTCACATTAAGGTTTTATGTAAATCTCTGCTGCTTCTGCACTTGGGAGTAAAGTGGGTTGTGAGTGACAGCTACTGTGTGGACACTTACATACAGGTATCTGTCACTCGTGTAGTAGGACCACACAAGTGACTTCTGACCCCAGAATAAGCAGATGTTCATTTAATTAAATAAGTTATCCTGGAATTTGTCTAGCAAAGCTATACATCAATACTGCTCAGCTCCTCCTGCACTATAACATGATGACTGATTTTTGTCTACACTTTTAATGTGACTTAAAATCAATGTACTGTTCAAGTCCTTGAATCCTCCCATTAATGTAAGACTTTGTGCTCTCTAGTCTAGGTTCACATCCTAGCCTAAAGATTATAAAATTATCTTATAAAATACTGCCAGATTGACAGCCAGCAGCACTTGAATTTTTGCTTCTGTGTTGTGCATTTCCTGATTTCACTTGCGGATGTTGCTGGTGTGGTAATGATTTCTGTGGTGGCAGACTGCCAAATGCCGTCTTTAGCCTTGAGGACACAAGTTGGTCACCCAGGGAACCTAGTACTACTGGTTAGCTCTAAATTGGTAGCAATCAATAGAAATATATCTGTGGAAATAATGCTTTCCAGGCAGCCAGATTTAACACTTGGTCATTCTGTGTTTTTCAGAAAGGGGAGTGAAATGGTAGCAGCTGTCAGACAAGTTATACCATTAAAGGGGTATTCCACTCAAAAACTTTTCTATTAAGTAGCCCGCCCTAATTCAACATATTGCTCAAAGCAAGTGAATACTTGTTTTGAGCTGTTTTCTGGATATTTCCCCTAACTCGCCCTCTCTGGACACAAAAAAGGAGCTAAACTGAGTACACTCTGTCTTGCTCCGTGCTGCTGAGCCCCCCAGCTTTTAAAACATGTGTTCTTCCTCTCCTCAATGGGCTGGGTTAGCCCGCAGCACACAGCAGGGGGTCACAGCACAGACGCACACCAGAGCCTGCACAATCCTGCGGCTGAGTGCCTGCACAGCCGCCGTATCGCTCCCGTACTGTGACCTCCCCTCCCTCAGCTATGACACCACACTAAGTAGATGATCCATTTATCATATGCGGACAGTCTATCTGTCTGACAAATTTGGCCTTATAGGAGTATGGACCTGTATCTAATATGCCGGGTGTAGATACGGCAGTGTAACATCCACTTCAAACAAGGTGTTCTCCTTGGAGTGCCTCCTTTTTATTGCCATAGTTATCTGGAGTGCTGTATGCTTAGAGCAAGTTCACGACACTTCAGAACATGTTTAATGGATGTAGCTGCTTTTTTATGCTGTAACGTTTGTTGACTTGAGGAAAGGGTAATTTCAGATTATTACAGAAAATACTTTGCCAGCTTTTATTTGTGATAATGGTAGTTCTATTTACTTCAGTGGGACCTATGCACTTTACATTTCTGTTGAGGTAAATGCAGCTGGCGCCCCGACGAATACAGATATCTCAAGGCTAAAAGCCTAATGAATGCCACGGTCTTGGATCAGGCTCAGATTCTCCTGGTTCCGACTCCCAACCAATTGCATCTGATGTCCAGGACATGTCAGGCATACATTAAAGGCATAGTCTCACATTAATAAAATGAATATGCTGCAGAAGCATATAGCATTGCTTATATATCTGCCCCAGTCTTGAAACTACCAAACATCCTTTTGCTTAGTACTACAATTCACCCAGCCTTCCTGTCCTGCATACTGCCCTTCCACAGCACTCCCGCCAGTTCCTAGAGTTGTTGACATGGAGATGGTGATGTAGGCTGGAGACCAAACCACATTGTGTAGTTCTATTTTCAACTTCTTGACAGGGTGAAAACACACACACACACACACACACACACACACACACACACACACACACACACACTAGTTCTATTTGTAATGACACTATGTTAGCAAGTTTTTATCTGTTTGGGTGATAGTTTTAATTTAGATACATTTACTGATACCGCAGTATCCTCTTTTAACTAGATATCTGTGGCTTTGAGGCATAAATAGGGCCTGGTTTTGTTGGTAATGTTCTATGGTATTGCCTTTTAACCTCATCTAAGTAAAATACCTGCAATGTGGACATGGCCTGAGAAATAGACGCCTGGAGCTTGACTTACGACCACCGTTCACCAGCTAGACAGCATACACTGAAGTTAGTCTGGAGACTGCAAATTTCTTTGTGGCACAGGATGCTTGATAAATTTGTCGCAACCTTAAAGGGGTACACTGAAGGATTTTTTTTTTTAACTGGCATCAGAATTAAATTACAAATCTGTTTAACTTTCTATTTAAAAATCTCCAGTCTTCCAGTACTTATCTGCTGCTGGAGGTCTTACAGTTAGTGGTGCATCTTTCGAGTCTGACACAGTGCTTTCGGCTGCCACCTCTGCCTTTTACATGAACTGTCCAGAGCTGGAAAGGTTTTCTATGGGGATTTTGCTACCATTCTGAATAGTCCTAATACAGTGATCCTAAAGCAATCACACCTCCTCAGCCTAGCATTTACACCCTATATTGTAATAAAGTTCCCACCTATCGGACAATGCTCCTTTTTAAATAGCATGGTATGAAACCCATGTGGAAAAGAAGGCACATTCTGGTTGGGGGCTTGCTTTTGATAAAATGTCAGATTCAGAAGCTGTACTCAACCTTGACATTTCATTTTTACGAATATCGTGGTTGTGATAATGAAGCACTGCTGCGCGTACAGCGGTAGACCTACTGATATTGGTGGCAAGTGACAATAGACAACATTCTATTGTCCGAATAATATTGTAAGTGTGTTATTAAACAGTGCAGCCATTTTTTTTATAAAATGCTGCCACATGTAGGAAACTGCTTGCCCATACATTTATAACTGTTAAGCCTACATCTATTCTTTACAACACAGCCATCACTCGGCTGAGCAGGCATGTTTTTATTTCGGTGGGATAAGTAGTATGCCACTGTAGTTTATCTCCCATGAGAATTCAGGTAAAGATCCAACATACACATTTCTTTTCCAGTGGAGAGAGCTCCATATAGATGAGAGAATCTGTCATTCTAGCAAATTTCTTCTGACACCCTAAAGCACCCTAATCAAAGATTAAAAAGCATTCCTGGCACCACTCATCCAGTTTGCGTGTGGTATTGTGGCTTGGTTCCATTAGAGCTGGGGGGAATAAAACTTTTTTTTCCTAATCTTGATCATGCCATATAAATGTATATGCACATACGTTTAAAACCAATGATTATACAGTGATCCCTCAACTTACAATGGCCTCAGGATACAATATTTTTAACATACAATGGTCCTATCTGGACCATCGTAACTTGAGACCAGGCTCAACATACAGTGCTACGGACAAACAGTTTGAATAACTAGATGATCAACCAATGAAAGTGGCCAATTTACTGATAAAACCCCAGTATTAGTGAAATGCCTGCATTGGTTGGCTCTCTAGTAGTGATTCTCCAGAGTATAGTGTGATACTACATGTCTTGTGCTGCAATGAATTTCGGTCTCAACATACAATATTTTCAACATACAATGGTCATCCTGGAACCAATTAATATCGTATGTTGAAGATAGAGAATGCTAAAAATCTCATGTGCCCCATCCTGCTTTCCCCAAAATCTGCCCTTATTGGAGAGTCAGGGTGCACCCATGCACATTAATGGCCTGATAAAATCAATGGTTTTGGCTAACTAAAAGTTATCTTATGTTTATAACTTATCTATCTCATATTTGGAGATGTTCTTGCTGGGAGCCCCACCATTCATGAGAATCGATATAATTGATGTGGATACAATGACCCCTGTGTCACAGCCATCAATGTGTAGTAAGGTGTGACATCCTGAAATGAGGCTCTGTAGCTTTAGTAGAAGTTGGGCCATGTCTGGATTGTATGTGCAGTTTGGGTAATGCTTCCAATGCCCAGGCTGAACCAAAGGAGTGTTTTATTTCATTCCGCTCTGTCACTCGCCGCTATCTCTATTGATCTGACATTCTGTTTATCTGATGCTGCACTCAGTAATGCTTCGCCAGGGAAAAACACACAAAACAAGCTCTGTGCATCAGCATTTTCATTGTGCCCAGAGCTGAGCCTCCCTTCACATGGTAACATCCCCTTTCAAATTGAACACAAACTTTTTATTGCACCCCCTGTGCCTCTCCCAGTCCATTCTGTCTGTCTTGTCCAATGCTGGGTTCACCGAGGGCTCTGCTTGTCGTCTCTCCCCTGTAGTGTCTGTTATCTGGGATACACTGTGCTATGTTCCTCCTGTCCTGCTCTTTGTAGTGTCTTCATCTGTTCTCTGAGCTTGTCTGGGCGGAGTTGAGCTCTGTCTGCTTGTGTTTATTCCAGGGGGGCTTATTAGACAGACCATGGCTTCATTTAAACTTGATTTCCTGCCCGAGATGATGGTGGATCATTGCTCTCTGAATTCCAGTCCTGTGTAAGTGTTTTTGAGCTGTCTCATCCCGTAGGTTTGAGAGGTATCACTGCTTTTACGTTTTTTTTTTTTCCTTGTGCCTTTCGTGAAATCTGCTCACTATTTTTGTCAATGATTGTGTGCTGTCACCTTAAATCAGCTAAATATCACCTCCACCTGTCTCTGGGCTCATGGTTGTGAGTGGTCGGTCTAATCTTCAGAAGCCAGCCATTTTTTTTTTTTTTTTTATTGGTCGTGCTGATATTCACATTCCTGTGTGTGCTGTATTTGTTCTGTACATAACACTGGATTAACTCCTGATTTGGAGCTTTTAACTCTTAAGTGTACTTTAACTTCTGCAAAGTGTTTTAATTTTTTTTTTAGCTTTGCCTACAATACTTATGTACTACTGTCATTGCTTTTTCTTTTGAATTTTTAAATAGCTCTAAGAAGATGAATGGCACCATGGATCATCCAGACCATCCGGATCCAGATTCCATCAAGATGTTTGTTGGACAGGTTCCCCGCAGCTGGTCAGAAAAAGAGTTGAGGGAGCTATTTGAGCAGTATGGTGCAGTGTATGAAATTAATGTCCTGCGAGACAGAAGCCAGAATCCTCCACAGAGTAAAGGTGAACCTTATTTACATCAGTGGTGAAGCTTAGGGGTAGCTGAACATAGAACTTTGATTTGTTAATTCATTGAGCTGCTTTTCTGTCTAACTAAACTTGCACGCTACAGAAGACCTGTTAGTCATGTTTCTTAAGGAATTCTTTTGTTTCTTTCCCAAGGATGCTGTTTTATTACCTTTTATACCCGTAAGGCTGCATTAGAAGCACAAAATGCTTTGCACAATATGAAGATTCTTCCTGGGGTGAGTAAACTAGCAATTGTACTGAGTAATAGATGTCATCGTAGCAACATCACAATTGCAATGATCTAATTGTTTTTGCATCCTCTTGCTTGTGTCCAGATGCATCATCCAATACAGATGAAGCCAGCTGACAGTGAGAAGAATAACGGTATGTCACCTAGTTCTGAGAAAGATGTGCCTAGGCTTTTCACACTTTCTGGGCTATTAACATGTCATCCACACTTTTTAGTAGCTCTTCCTTCCTGTGTGAAGCAGACTGTGTGCTGTTGCAAGCGCATTATTCGTGGTCTGTTGCAGTTGTTTGTACTGTGCTGTCATTCAATACCTTTCAATGTAGTGTTAGTTGGAAATAGTTATCTTTTGTGATTCTACATGAGTCATTTCAGATGTAAATGATTTCCCATTGCTTAGATCAACTCTTTACAACAGTTAGTTAAACATGGAGTAAATTGTATTGTACACATATTAAATTGTTTTGTTGCACTTTGCTGTTAATTGAATTGGGAATTTGGATAATAGATGTGTCACAGAATGCCTTTTGTTTCTCGCCACTGTTCAGATTTTCACAACTTTTTTTTTTTTTTTTTTAGCTGTTGAAGACCGAAAGTTGTTTATTGGCATGGTGTCCAAGAAGTGTAATGAAAATGATATTCGGGTCATGTTCTCTCAGTTTGGGCAGATTGAGGAATGCAGGATCCTGCGAGGACCTGATGGTTTAAGCAGAGGTATCCATGAGTGACATACATGCCATGTACATTTTGTGACTTTGATTCTGCTGCACGTATAGTGAATTAAAAAACATTTTATTTTGCAGGCTGCGCATTCATCACATTCACAACTAGATCGATGGCACAGAATGCAATCAAAGCCATGCACCAAGCACAAACCATGGAGGTGAGTCCTGACAGCCTTCTGTTGCAAGTGCACTTAACTAATATCTTAAGTTTCACTAAGGCCTCCTGTACACAGTCATCATTCAGGGTCCGCAACAATAAAGAATCCATTCTAGTCTACTTACACAGTCCGTATTAAGGTCTGGGCTTCATAGACTTTTGCCTCCTTCACAAGTGCATAGTCCATGATTGTGGGGGCCCCCACATGACATGTCACTTTATTTCTGGCCAGGATATTTGTTAACCCCATTCATTGGGGTTCAGAGTCAAAATATGTGGTTGAAATCTGAGAGATGCTTTGGATGCTTTGGATTTCTCTCATGGTATAAACTCTGCCTACCATTAGGGGCTTCTACCCAGTGCTGAAAGCATGTGACTGTGTCTTTCCAGCGGCATAGAGTGAACCACACTCTGGCTTCCCTTCCTGCATTCATCTCTGTTAGTAGAAGCTGGTTCCAGTAGCTACATACAGTTTTAATGTACATTCAAATTGCTTTGTGATGTAACAGAAATGAACCATTATTGCACTCCCAAAAAGAATTTTTACTGTGATTTAAGGTAGCACTTCAGCAAAAAATGTATCTAAGAGGCTAACTGTGTTCTGACTACAGAAAAGACCAAACTTCTTGTTGAAGTGTAGAGCCAGGCTTGTTGGTCCATAAATGCAGTCCCTAATTAAAGAGCCTTTTTATGTTACAGGGTTGTTCCTCTCCAATCGTAGTCAAGTTTGCAGACACTCAAAAAGACAAAGAACAGAAACGAATGGCACAACAACTCCAGCAACAGATGCAGCAGATTAATGCAGCCTCTGTGTGGGGGAACCTCGCGGGACTGAACAGTCTGGCACCACAATACTTAGCAGTAAGTGTCGTCAGGTTTGATCTTTACCACTTTGGTTTGTATAACCACAGTGGCAGAGAGAACCACCTTCTCTTAGTGAAGGGAGGACTGCCCAGATGTTTTGAGCTGAGCATCTAGAAATTTGTAGGTGGATTCACACTTTATTTTTTTAAAAACTTATTTTCACATTGCAGTTCTATATGTTCAGCTCGCTCTCCTGCAGGAATCGCCAGTTCTTAGTGTGGTGGCTTGGCATCGCCTAACCCTTTTGCAGTGGAAATAATTTTTTCTTTTGTGATGGTTTTGTTCTAACTCACCTGGCCCTCCCGCTCACTCCAGCTTCCCGTTGTTCACTCTGTGGATATCTGTGGTGTGAAACATTTTTCTCCCCAGAACGGAACAAGCCCTCACTCTCCTTCTTGTTTTGTTTTGGTGTAATGTCTAGCTTTATTTGCAGCTCCTCCAGCAGACAGCCTCTTCCGGCAACCTCAACTCCCTAAGTGGCCTCCATCCCATGGGAGGTGAGTACTCCACGGGGAGGACATCAGGTGTGTGCTTTTTCTTTTTACTTTTTTACATGGCTTTTAAAATTTTGTATGTTATTGTCAGCATTTTGTCAGTCACAATCAACATGTGCCGTCTCCTTTTCTTAAAAAATTGAAATGATTGAAATAAAAATTAGACTTGACCATATTGGTTGATGCACATGTGGCGTTCTCATGCCTGTGTTGCGTGTTACAGGACTCAGTGCCATGCAGATACAGAACTTGGCAGCTTTAGCAGCAGCTGCCAGCGTTACACAGAACCCACCAAGTGCAGGCTCGGCACTCACTACATCCAGCAGTCCTCTCAGCGTCTTGACCAGTTCTGGTGAGCTGCACATGTTTTCTGCGAACTGTCTGCGTCCATTTTAGGACAAGCTTTGATGTTTTTCTTCCAGGGGCAGATACTTCGGTCTGTGGCAGAAAAGACTATAGTCTACGCCTGCTCTTAAAGGGGTTATCCAGTTCTACAAAAACATGGCCACTTTCTTTCAGAGACAACACGACTCTTGTCTCCAGTTCAGGTGCGGTTTGCAATTAAGCTCCATTCACTTCAATGAAACTGAGCAGCAAAACCCCACCCAAGCTGGAGACAAGAGTGGGGCTGTCTCTGTAAGAAAGTGGCCATGTTTTTGTAGCGCTGGATAACCCCTTTAAGAGACTTAATTGAGACATAAGGGGAAATCAAAAGGGAAATTACACCCGAACTTGGATATTTTTTTGGTGTGATCTGCCTTGTCCAGTTGAGGGCGGAGGGGGTTACTGGTTTGTGTGTGGTGGTTAGAGATGTATACAGTATAAACAATGTAAATGCATACCCATTGTGAGACCTGTTCAGTGTGTACAAGAATGAAGATTTTCCTGTATGGCTGTTTAACAGTACATTCAGTGAATAAATAATGTAGCTTGTGTAAGATTTCAGTTACCATGCGTAGGCACCATTGCAATTCCTTCAACTTTTTGTGGGTGAAATTTTGAAGTGAATTGATTCATACCAGAACCCTTTATGGGCACAATTATGGAATAAAATCAAACTTATTAGAACCCATCACTGGGATAGAGCTTATAAAGGCACTAGCAGGGGCCACTGCTTTCAAAGCGGAGAGCTGTGCTTGATACCCTAGACCAGTGTTTCTCAACCTTTTCAAGCCAAGTACCCCCATGTGACAGGGTGCTCCAGCCAAGTACCCCCAGAGATACGATGGATTATAATCTTTGCCCTAGGGTAGATTAACGCGTATGTTTTGCAGCAAAATCCGCTGCGATACTCTGTACTGTTATCGCTACCTGAATATAGCCAGTGCCTATTTAACTTATTAGCTGCCTGGCCTTACAGATCATACTTACCTGACAACGCTCCCATCTACTTCTCAGTGTCGCAGGTCACTGACAGCACACCTAGCCAATCGGTGGCTGCAGTGGGCAGTCAGTGAGTCAGGAGCCAGGGAAGCAGGTAGAAGCTTGGACAGGTAATGATATGCCCCTTTCAGCTAGGTATGCCTGCCCCTGGAGCCAGATATGCCCCTTTTTGCTAGGTATCCCTCTTGCAGCCCAGTATGTCCCATGGAACCAGATGTGCCCCTAGCCAGATGTGTCCCATGGAGCTGGATATGTCCCCCCTGCAGCCAAATAACAACCCCAGCAAAGCCAGATACCTTCCTCCATGTAGCAAGATACCCTCCCCCTTGCAGCCAGATACCTCCCTATGTTGTCAAGACACCTCCTTCTATGTAGCCAGATTCCTCCCCCCATGTAGCCAGATACCTCCCCCCATGTAGTCAGCTACCTCCCCCATGTAGTCAGCTACCTCCCCATGTAGCCAGTTGTTTTGATGGTTGATTTAATGTTGCTATCTATTAAGGCTGCACTGAGAGAGGTCTGTGAGGGGTCACCCCTTGGAAAAAATTTTTTGTCTCTGAGCACTGCTACCAAATGTTCTACGAAATACAAAAAAAAAAAGAAAAAAAACATCATTCAGTGACTCACAGGTGACATCTTTTTTGATCTGAGGTGTCACTTTGCCTCTCCGCCCAGCCAAGGCCTCCATGATGATTTCTTGCAGCTACAGTTCTTCAGAACCTGCCAGACAAACATCTTAGGCTTCGCACATTTCCAGCAACTTCCTTCCATTTTCCCACCTATAGGCTCCTATACAGTAGTCATGGTGTCATGTGTAGTAAAGTGAGTAGATATGTGGGTTGCCCCTGTATACTAGGTTCCACTGCTGTACCCCAATATAGTAATAATGTCTCCTGCTGTGCCCTCCATATAGTAATAATGTCCCCTGCTGTCCCTCCATATAATATAATAACTCCCTGCTTTGCCCACATAGTATTTATGCCCCTCTCCTGTGCCCTCCATATAGTAATAATGCCTTGTTGTGCCCCTATAGTAATAATGCCCCCTGCCCTCATAGTAATAATGCCCTCCCTACCTCCCCATAGTAAATGTCCCCTGCCCTGTCACATAATAATGCCCCCCCATATGCCCCAAAACAAACAAACAAACTTTATGCTCACCTAATCCTAAAACTCTCTCTTCTTCAACCCCAGAGCCAGGGTAATCAGAGTGAGCCAAGGCACTGCAGAGTGAGGTCTGAAGGAGAGTGGAGGTGAAGGGAGGAGAGAGGAGCTGAAGGGGGGAGAGAGGAGGTGAAGGGGGGAGAGGAGGTGTAGGGGGGATAGAGAGGAGGAGAAGAGGGAGAGGAGGTGATGGTGTGAGAGAGGTGGAGAGAAGAGGTGATGGTGGGAGAGAGGAGGAGAAGGGGTGAGAGAGGGGGAGAGAGGAGATGATGGTAGGAGAAAGGAGGAGAAGGGGTGAGAGAGAGGGGGAAAAGAGGAGATGATGGTGGGAGAAAGGAGGAGAAGGGGTGAGAGAGAGGGGGCAGAGAGGAGGAGAAGGGGGCAGAGAGGAGGAGAAGGGGGCAGAGAGGAGGAGAAGGGGGCAGAGAGGAGGAACAGAGAGGAGGTTGAATTTTGTATTTTTGAGGCGCAATTGCCCCATAGCACCTGCGGGTGGGTGATGCTGCTGGGGGAAGGAGAGAGGTCCTATGAATGTTGAATGTTGCTGAGCTTCTGTAGCCCATTGGAACATCCTGTGGGCTTTATCTCCCTAATTTGAATAAAAGTTCTAAAGCTTATAGTGATATATTGAAAACTTTAGTCAGCACAAAGGTGTGCTTTAAGCCGCTGTCTGTTATGTGAGGGTAACACTGTGGTCATTAAAGAGGTATTCCCATCAGAAGTAGTTATGCCTTCACAGTGTCAACAGGATAGGGCATAACTAAGAAAACACAAGGGGTACCTTTGAGTGGGGACACCGAAATCCCTGCTGGATGGCGCTCTGGGCCTCAAATATGTGCCACGGCTCTATTTATTCTCTATAGAGCTGCTGAACACAGCCAAAAGCTGGATTCAGTGGCTTTGTAGAAATTAAATTGAGTTACGGCCCACAACTCCATTCTGTGGGGATTTTGGTGTCTCCCTCCTTGATCGCAGGGTGGATAGGTCATAACTACTGCGCCTATTAGTGTTTTTTCTTCATGGGACAGCACAGGGGCAGCTAAAGTGCAAGCACTCTAAAAGGCCTTCCCGAACCCTTTAGAGTGGCATTGACATAAGTGGGTTATTGGGAGTCTTTGCAGTCACACTTAATGTAATAGGTTTAAAGTGGATTTAAGCAGTGTGGTGTGATTACATAAAAGCCCTAAATGTGGCAATATAGCATAAATTTAAAAGGGGCTCCACCCAAAAACTAAGATTGTGCCGTAAAGGAAAAAATTGCAGTGAACCTTTTTTTTTTTTTTTTTTTTTTTAATGGCTTAACTCCTATCCCATAGGATGCCTTGCTTTATAGTAGATACAGTTCTCTGTGATACATAGTAAATTAATAGTGTTGGCATTTCTCTGCCTAGAGAGCAATAGGCTCTAGGAGCAGTTCATAAGATTTCAGTTGAGGCCTATTGTTTTGGTATGTCAATATATAGATTATCATTATGTTTGCTACAGCAGTAGGGAATTGGGATATGTATAGCAAAATAAGATAGATTACAGCGTTTATACAGGTTTACCTAAAGAGGATCTTTCTTTTGATAAATCCAGCTGTCAGCATCCACGTTGACGACTCAATGGAGCACCAGCTACAATTGGATGCCGATAGATGGATTTTTGCACATCCTCTAACTTACGTCTGCTAACATATCTGTTGGCACAGTTGCCGCAACAAATTGACTTAGTTTGATTGAATTATTCCCTGTGATTGATTTGTACATGGCCATTGGGGATTATATTAATTTTTCGTCTTATATTTAAAGAAAAATACATTATTCAGGCTATTAACTGTTCTATGTCTTCCTTTGGCTTACCATTTTTGTCAGGTTCATCCCCTGGTTCAAATAACAATTCATCAGTCAATCCCATGGCGTCTCTTGGAGCTCTTCAGACCTTAGCTGGTGCCACTGCAGGGCTCAATGTTGGCTCTTTAGCAGGTATGTTCCACATTGGTTTACAGTGCATATCACAACATCTATTCTTCTAGACCTCAAAACTCAAGACCTTCCGACCATCTAATGAAGGTTGTCCGCCCCTTCTCATTCAGGACACACATGTACATGACAGAGTGCACGTGTTAGGGGTTCGGTAGGAATAGCTGTCTGGCTGAGGGCTAATGTGGCTAGGTTTACAGCAAAAATATTCAAGGATGAAATCAACAGGAAAGCCGCATTTAGCAGGCACTGAGTTTGCATCTCAGTTTAGACACTTTTTTTTTTTTTTTTTTTTTTCCCCCCTATAGGAATGGCGGCTTTAAATGGTGGTCTGGGTAGCAGTGGTCTTTCTAACGGCACTGGAAGCACAATGGAAGCCCTGAGCCAAGCTTACTCTGGAATCCAGCAGTATGCGGCTGCCGCGTTGCCCTCACTCTACAACCAGAGCCTGTTATCTCAGCAGGGCCTGGGAGCTGCAGGCAGTCAAAAGGAAGGTACGTTTTCTGGTCTGATGACTTGTGTGTCTGTGGTTTAGTTACAATGCTAGAATACAACTCTTTTTGGTTGGTGATTTACAGCAGTGTTCAAGGTCAAAATCATCATGGTTGAAATGCTTTCTAAAAACTAGGGAGCTCTTGCTGACAGACCTGTTTTCTGGATAGTGATGTCAGTTGTTTAATTCCAACAGACTAATATAATCTACATCTAGGACTTCTTATGGTGATGTGTGTGTGTGTGTGTGTGTGTGTGTGTATATATAAATATTTTATATAAAATTATATGCTGGGTTACTTTTTTCAATGATTTCTCCTGAACTTTGTTGAAACCAAGTGCATATAACAATGTTTGCATTACTGATGCCTTCATCTCCTGTCTGCTCTGTCTCATCTAACTAGTGGGTCTTTGGCTTATAGGCCCAGAGGGAGCAAACCTCTTTATATACCACTTGCCCCAAGAGTTCGGTGACCAAGACATCCTGCAGATGTTCATGCCATTTGGAAATGTTGTGTCTGCCAAAGTTTTCATTGATAAACAAACGAACCTCAGCAAATGTTTTGGTAAGTTTATTACTATCACGTTGTCTAAATTACTGGTCGTCATGTATTCAAAACTACAACTTCCAAGCATGTCCTGACTGTGGTAGGCAACATCAGGTGGTCTGTGTAGGTTGCAAGCTCTCAGACTATACGTCCAAAGTTACAGTGTACTTTTCATATCGGGTTAAGAATTGTTGTGGAAATTTACTGTGGCAGTTTTGACAAAAATCTGCAGGGACATGCAAGATGAATCCACTCCAAATTGTGCAGGCTTGTTAATAATGATTTTCCTGGGAATTGTCAGTAGTTGTGGATCTTGCTTGAGAATCCATGGGTAGCAGTAGGGCTGTCTTCAGATTTTTTACTAATATATACTGTCTGCAGATTCCCAAAATTTGTAATATGTTTCTGTACAAAATATTCAGCATGTGCATGAGATTTGTATAGTACTGTAAGCCACTTCATATTTTTTGTGTGAATACCCAGGGAGAATATGCAGCATGTGAACCTGTACCCTAACTTGACCCTCCAACCACTGTGTTTGTCTCGAGCAGGTTTCGTAAGCTATGACAATCCAGTTTCCGCTCAGGCTGCTATCCAGTCCATGAACGGCTTTCAGATTGGAATGAAACGTCTGAAAGTTCAATTAAAACGCTCCAAGAATGACAGCAAACCCTACTGAACTGTACTGCCCTGGGAAGTGAGCGAGAAGGATGTTCTGGTAAGTGTGGGATGGAAAGGCCAAGACCAGGATGTGTAACTGGAGGAGAGCACTTAGTAAGAACACAGACAATGCTGTCTTTTCAGCAGCCCCAAAGCATCTACATGTGCTTAAAGCCAGAAGCCTCTTTCCCTCCTAAAGACTCTGGGTACAACTTTTTGTTGTGAATTTTTGCTTCATATGGAAGAACAGCTTGTACTACTTGTTCCAAGTGTTTTATTTTGGAGTTTAGGTGCCATATCAGTGATTTTTATTATTATGATTAATATTATTTGGACTTTGCTGTGTTTGTTCAAATGTGTGTGAATGTCCCAACACCAGAACCCCTGGAAAAGGAGAGGGCGAGCGGCTGGTTTTCTAAACAGCCTCAGATCGATCTGCTCCACTTGCAAGTTCTCTGTGACTAGACTACCCACAATCATTAAAGCTGCAGGGTGTCACTAGTTTTTATATGAAAAGTATCTTGCACGTTTTCTGCGGTACAACATAGACCAGTTACTACTTTTTTTTTTTTTTTTCCTTAATGTTGCTGCAGTCATCATCCTCCTACTTTTCGTCATGGTTGCTCTTTGTATGTAGTGTCACAATTTGATAGGGCTGCCATGTCATCTATTTAAAAGGGGCTTGCATGCAATTGAGACTGTCGTTTTGGGGGGGTTGGGTTTAACAAAAGTCTAAAGGTTCAGCCCAATAAATGACACTTCATAGCATGTTTAAGACAACAAGTCTCCTTTAAGACCTGTTGTAGGCTTACTGCATACTTGTCATGTAAGCTGGGGCCAACCAGCATGTCTGTGTAATGACTGCAGCGCAGAGATGTAGGATACTTGTACCAGCAACTATTACCACAATGCAATACTATACCTTTTTTTTTTTTTTTTTTTTTTTTTTTTTTTTTGGGGCCTGGTAATTTTTCAGTATACCGGGCAATATATGTTTACTGGTAAGTTTTCTTGCCGTAGGTGACAAATGGGGCATAGAGTTGACAGTGTAACAGGCTGCTCCTCTCGGAAGTTCATGGACTGGCGTCCGGTGTTGTGTAGTAGAATAGATGAGTATTTCATGTGCCTGTGTGTGTATGTACTTGAGTGCATACCTACATACATGTATTGTGACTTACATGACGAAGATGAACTGCTAAAACTTGAATAATGTATACTCAGAGAAAAAGTGTTTTCAAAAGTTTTTGATTTGGTATAATGTGAAACATATAGAGGCTTCCAGGCTCCTGATATAAACTTTTATACAAGTGTATAAAAAAAAAAATAATCAAAACTTAAAAAGACAATTGAAGGAAAACAAAGCCTGTTTAGAATGTTATTTCTATTTTTATAGAGGTTTTATACAGCTCGGATGAGTGAGCAATATTTATTGCCTAAATTATTTCAATGGGAAGAGATTTTGTAGAATTCGGAAGATGGCAACTTTATTTTATGTTTTTTATACAGATTATTCTACATCGTGTTTAGTAAACCACATACGATGTGTGCAGAGGGTTCATACAAAGTTTTCCCGGCTGAGATGTCTGTCCGGGTTATACATGTGAAAACAGGTCTCTTCCTGATTGTCAGTATTTTTTAAACTATTTTTGCTCAAAAAGTTTACTGTTTACCATCACAGTCTCTCGACTCTGGTTTTCAAGGCTCCATTCTACTTGATGTTTCTTAAAACTAAAACGCATGTAGTAACAAAAAGGGCACCCTTTTATTTTCAGTCTGGTTATATAGTTATCATCATTGGTATCTGTTTTTTTTTTTTGTTTTTTTTACTATTGGGCTTAAATAAGGTATTTTTTATTTTCCTGACAATCCTAATGGGGCACAAAAAATGGGATTATCCATTGTTTGAAAAACATGGCTATTTTCTTCTAGAGACAGCACCACTCTCTCTCTCTCCAGTCTTGGTAAGGTTTTGCAACTCTGTTCCATTAAAGTGAATGGAGCTTAATTGCAAAACGCACCTGAACTGGAGACAAGAGTTGTGTTATCTCTGAAAGAAAGTGTTCATGTTTTTCTAACAATGGATTACCTCTTTAAAGATCGAGCGTCTCGCCACATCACAGTTCCGCTAATCGGCTATTGACGTCATTATGTCTGTGATATACCATTAATGACATTGGTGGGAAAGTATATTTAAAGGGAATCTGTCAACATCTGAGAACAAGCACCAAGAACCACACTGATGACTTATGGTTAAAACAGCGTGGAGGTGATGACAGGTTTCCTAAAGGCTTTGAAGAGCATCCACATTATTGGGAAGGGCAGATCACATGCAGTGTAGATGGAAAAAGCATGGGGCAATTGCATAGGCTATGTAGGAGTATAGAGGAGTATACTCATAGCAGAATGCAGAGGGAATTACATACTGCTCATCACCAGTGTCTGCCAGATCACTTATGGTCCATATCTATGGTCTGTAGATCTGTCGAGCAATAAATTCACTATTGAGAGCTAGTAAAGCCAATAGTGTTCTGATCACAAAGACCTTACATCAAGTATGTATTACTAGGAGTGACACATGAGAAAAGTCTGAAACTAAGTAGGTTATAAAGAAAGGAAGATTGCCACCTAAAACTAAATGAGCCTATACACCTTCAGTAACCGTTCTGTCATCCCCATACCACCACTCCCATCCTCAAGAGTGTGCGTGGTATTACAGGAGTGGTGCTGTTTTTGGAACAAAGCAGCTATGTTGGGAACCCTTTCAAAGAAGTTGCATTAAAGGAGAATTCCAGCCTCCGGTCTTTTTTTTTTTTTTTTTTAATATATGGCACGCTGAAGAGAACACTAAACGGCACTAACTTACCACTCCCCGTGGCTGCAATCCGCTATTCAATCTGCCCCGGGTTCCTCTCAGAGCTTCAGCGTCTCCTGTGCCGCTGACGTCACTTCCCGGCTGATTGACAGCCCGCTCAGCCAGTCAGTGACTGGAGCGGGATGCCACTCCAGTCACTGATTGGCTGAGCGCGTTGTCAATCAGCGGGGTCAATAATCCCCTCCATGTTTATTTTCTCCTCTGAAAACAATTTATGGCTGGACTTTTCCTTTAACGTATGTTAAAAATCCTTTTCCTTATGTTAGATGTCTATGAAAGGGACTCTCCATGCAGCACATACACTAGTAATGCGAAGTGCAGTTTTTGAATGGGATGGTGCATGACATAGGTATTCAGAAAACGTGTCTCCTTGCCTAATCTTCAGAGTGTTACACTGGAAAAAAAATGAAAATCAATAAAAGTAAATGGGAAAGTAAGTTTTGCAGAACCAGGATATGTCTATTGGAAAATTAAGATCCTGGGAGGCTTCATTACATTTTCATTGTGTGATTTCAGGCCACATGACTGGCATACCTAAAGCTTTCTATGTATGCTGTACCTTAGCACACACATGGTGAAGCAACCTAATCAACCTTAAATGCTAGGATGGAGACTTAAAACCAGAGTTTAGAAGCTGACCGCTTTAAATGATTTTTTTTTTTTAAATACACATTAAGTGTTGCCAAAAAGAAGCAAAAATAATTAATTCATGGCTCCTTTTAGAAGCTTTGGGATCGTCACTGTAGTTGTGATAAGTGGCACAATAAAAAAAAGCCTCTGCTTTAAAATAGCGGTATGTTGGGCAATAGTGAAATAGTTTGTCTTTTAAGGTCATCTCAGTTAGGTCCCTAATGTTCTTGTATACTGAGTGTAGATGTCACAATTGTCTTGGAGGTGCTAGTCAATGTGACCACAGAAGCCCATAGTTTACATGGAGCGGTTTGGGTTCTGTTGGTCTCCACACTGCCGCTCCTGTCCCATCGTGTCAATGTGGGGTGCTGGACTGACTTTCTATTGGGTTTCTTTATTTTTTATTTATTTTTTCCCCCCCTTTTTGCATGGTGATTCTAGTCTCTCTAATTTTATGTCTGTCAGGTGTTGTGTCCCTCCCAGACCCTCTCACAGTTCTGTGTACATGCGTGTGTGTGACATTGTCGTTCTCCCTTCTAGACACCCAGGACTTTTCGAGGTCCTCTGTGTCATCTGCATGTCTACTGAGCTAGGCCTCTGCGTCTAGCTGCGTCTCTCTCTGTGATTTGATGTATTGCGTTGTGTAACTCAGTGCTTCTCCCTGTTTTCTCTGGTTTGTTTTTGTTTTCTAGATCCCTTCCTGCCATTTGTCCATCATTGTGCCTCTAAAGCATGTCGGTGTGGCGTTCAAGTACATCGTCCAAATCCTTGTTTCTTCAGCTTCTTTGATGCTTGAACTCTCACCTCTGAACTTGTGTTTTTGACTTCTGTTGTTTTTTTTTTGTTTTTTTTTTTTATGCTAATGTGTTGTATTTTTTACCATGTTTTTTTTTTTGTTTTTGTTTTTTTTTTTTCCTCTGTATGTTTTCTTGCGTGTTGCCAAATCGGCTTTGCTACAGAAACTGCGAAGAGGGACACAATATTTAAATCTTGCATTTGATTATAAAAAAATATATAAATCTATTTTTCTAGAAATTCATAAAGTAACCACTTAATTTTTCGGACGATACTTTGTACCTAACCTTTTGAGCAGGCCTAGCTGGCACACTACGTTTAATATTTGTCCATTTTTGTTGTGTTTCTACCAACCAAATTCAGTCTGTATCCTTCTCTCTTCTGGAGCAATGGGGGGGAGGGGGGTTATTTCATTTATTTCCTCTAAAAATATTGGAATCCGAAAGTCACATTTTGCCGTCTGCAAGTGGCTTGTTTTGTGTATTGCGCCCCCTCCCTTCTCCAATATAGTGTAACTTGAGTGCTTTTGGCGCTCTATTGGGTTCAGCTCAACCAATAAAAATTTTCCTATTGGGTGCTGCGTCTTATTTTTATGAAGCAGTCTCCAGCAAAATGTGACTTTTTTTTTTTTTTTTTTTTTTTTTCTTTCTTTCATTTAATGGATTGTGCCAAAAATTCTATGTATATTTCTGCCTTGTCCTCTTGTCTGTTTTTCATCACTGCTCAGCAATTTCAATAATCCTCCTTCCTCTGTGGGGCTCACTGAGCTGAATTATTTGTGTTTTAGTGGTAGAAATGTAAAGCAGGGGTGTAAAACATTATAATATTATTATTATTATTATTTTTTTTTTAAAGAAACACAAATGTGTTTAGCAGTGTCCTTTTTAATTTGTGTTATTCTTCTGCAACGTTTGTTATTGTGCAGTACAAGGTTTGTGAGCTGTGTGTTTAGGCTTTGCTGCAGCTTCCTTGCCCCTAACTTGCAGGGTAATTGCACTGTCCAAGACAGTGTGGCATTTTGTGGTTGGCACCGTAAACCTAGCATAATTGGTCATCAATTTGGGGCAGTGCTAGCTTTAAATCTACTGGTTTTGAGGGCTACCATAGGTTTTCCTGTTTCCCAAGCACTGGCACGAACCAATGTAAAATCCTCCAATCCATAGGATTACAAGGATTTAAAAAAATTAAAAAATTGTATGTATGTATGTGTATATATATATATGTATGTATATATAGATATATAGATATATATATATATACACATATACACACACATACATAAACTTTTTTTTTTTTCTTGGTCCCTTATAACACACTGGGCTACCAGATTCCGACATGTTAGTGTTATTCACTCATCATAATTTCCCATTAGATGATCCTTCATTTATCCACTTTTTTTTTTTACACTCTAGGAGACAACCAATATGGCCACTGTTAACAGCTGTTTCACAGTTTTTCTAGATTCATCTAGTTTTTGCATCTCCTTTCTCTTTTTAAGGGGTTATCCAGGTTCTGAAAAACATTACTGCTTTTGTTTAAAAACTGAATCAGTTTGTTGTATTGCAGCTCAATTTCATTGAAGTGAATGGGCTCATTTGTAATACATACATTCTGAGGACAGGAGTAGTGTGGTTTTTGGGAGAAAGCTATGTTTTTCTATTCCAGAATAACCCCTTTACCACTATAAGACCTGCAATGGTAGTCATATTGGTGGTTCCACTACTTACTAAAAATAAAACAATTTGCATTACTAAGGCACAAGTATCTTGGCAATAACTTGGCATTATGACTTAATCCACTTTTAGGATGCCGTCACACATGGCAATTGTTTTGAAAAGTTGCCCCTGCAGTTTTTGAGCGAAGCCAGAAGTGGTTTCTGAAGAAAGTAGGAGTATAGGTCCTCCTCTATTTATATTTCTTTTGAATCCACGCTTAGTTTTGGCACAGAAACTACAATGGCATTCTTCCAAAACTGCCGGGTGTGACAGCAGCCTTATCCAGAAAACAGTGGCATGCTTGACTGTTGACTTTTTGCTATTGCAGCATATCCTTATTCTCAGTGTCCATAGGCTATGCCTGGTTTGAATGATTAGTCCTATACCCTTAGGCTAGGGCTACTCTGCAACTTTAGTCATGCCACACACAGATTGCTTGAAATCACGCCAAATGTTATTGAATCCTGTCGCATTACAACTACAGCATAGTGGACTGCGATGCAACAGTTGCCAAAAATCTATTATTAATGGATGTTAGGCTGCAGGTTGCACGCAACTTTGCTACTATAGACCTCAATGCAAGTCCTGTGCGATTTGCCTGCTATTTCTCTGCAACTTAGCCATTTTGTTTACAGCCAAGTCCCAACTAGAATAAAGTCGAACCGTGTTAAGTTGCACCTAATATTTTTATTGTGTCCACAGTTGTTGTGTAGCTTGTCTTGTACCACACTGTCACAGCCAGTAGTAGAGAAGCCTAACCCTAATCTCTTATACTACAATACCAGTCACTGCCCATGGACAATGGAATAGGGCTATGTTGCAAGGCCAGCGGCTATGGAATAAAAGCAGACCTATATTTCTGATTCTGGACAACTTTAAGGACTTCATTGTTGAATTCTAATTTTGATGGAAATGCTCTGTAGTAATGCCATGCACTGCCTTTTCACACTTGTATACCCATATAATGGTTTCCACTTAAAGGCTGAGCCAGCAGTCATATCAAAAGCATTCAGGGAATGAAAGCCTCTGAAGCATTTCCAACTCACCAGGAGTAGGTCATTTGTATAACCTCCTAGTGTTCCCTTTGGTGCTTCTTCTGTCCACAGGGTATAACCCACACTCCATTAGTAAAGGTGCACACCCCGGGGCTTTGCCTAAAGCCCCGTCTTTTATTTTTAATTTTTACTTTCGAGGGCCGAATCTCCAGTACAGTCTCAACACACAGCTCCGTGCAGGGCTGACAAGGCCCCCTCAGAAGGGAGTGACTCCTTCTCTCTACTCTCACTAGCGGGAGAAGCTCTCAATGTGGACACAGTAACCGAGAGAGCAAATAAATGCCAAATCGGCTTTTCTTCTGACTACTTTTTAAAGACAGAGAGAAAAAAAAAATCTATAAGTTCTGTGGTGATTTTATGCATTGCCATAATGTTACCTCTGCCTTCCTAATATCTGCCTGCTTTTTGTGAATAATTCTATATAAAGTTAAAAAAAAAAATACAAAAAAAAAAAATCTTTTGGAGACAAACCTGTGGGCTTTTATATTGGTACAAACTGATTGTAGTTAACACTAGGATTTTGTACAGTTTTTTTGCCTTTTTCTACTAGGAAAAATACAATGTAAAGTGATTTATTTCACAATGTGAAGTCAAAAAAGAGAAAAAAAAATAGCCACTATTTGACCAAGTTGTCCTTCTGTGCTGCCGTGAACAGGACTCATGAAATCTCCACTCTCCCTTCCTCACAGATGCTTTTTTTTCTTAATTGTCTTGAATTTATTTTGTTTTTCTGATTTGCAAAGCAAAAATTTAGTTTTGTTTTATTGTTTAAATTTTTGTGTTTTTTCTGTGTGAAATTGTGTTTATTGTAAAGTGTAGAAAAATATAAATTTTCTTTAATGGTTTAAGAGGAGAAAGGATAATAAAAATGGTAACCACTACTGCATAGCTGATCGCTAAGTTTGTGGATTAAAGAGTTCTCCAAGTTTGAAGCCAGCGTGTCTTGTGTTTAAATGATTAACTCCTTTGTAAACACCCCCCCCCCCCCCCTTTTTTTTTTTGTTTTCCCCTTTTACCCCTCCCCACCCTTTCCGGATATTTACAACAAAAAAAATGTTTTAATTGTGCACACACATACACAAACACAAAACCGACTAGAAGTCATTTTGTAAACAGTGTGGTACCTTCCTTTGTTTGTTTGCTATTAAATTGTTTGAGAAGAAGAGTATGATCTGTTTATTTCATGATTTGTCTACTAAAGATAATGACACATTGCACAGTCCATCAATCACATGCTTACGTACTGGAGACTGGCTGGGCATTGAGATAAATTGGAGCCATTTAAGTTGATGTGACACCAATAGAGATGAGCACAACGTGAGCATGCTCGAGTCAGATTGCCCAGCATTTGGTGGCTGAAGAAGTTGGATGCAGCCTTAAAGGGAATCTGTCAGCTCCTTGGCCCTACCTAAGGTGCTGACAGTGTGCTGTAGCTGGCAGCCCCCAGTGAGCATGGTGCCTTTTTGGTAATTTTCAGTGCAGCGGATTATGTACAATGTTATGTCAGAGCAGTTGTTTGTGCCACACTTGACATGCCTCCTCCCTCTTCATGTATAATCAATGCTGCCCGGCCTCCTCCTCGATCAGCTGTCAGATTGCAGATCATTCCACTGTAGGCAGTTTATGTCTGAAAGAAACACTCAGGTATAATTGAATCTCTTCTCCCTAATGTGTTGGAGCTGTGGTCTAGGGGTAACTCCCCTGTCTAGAGACCTGACAGCAGTTCATTCTCTGGTTCCAATCTCCTGATGGAAATTAAATGTCTTTTTTTTTTTTTCTCATTATTGAATCATTGTTAAGGCTATGTTCACACACAGTATTTTTTCTCAGTATTGTGCAACCAAAACCAGGAGTAGATTGAGAACACAGGTTATCTTCTCACACTGTTGAAATTGTGTGGATGGCCGTTATTTAATGGCAAATATTGGATATTGTTTTAAAATAACAGTATTTGCTATTAAATGGCAGCCATCCACTCAATTTCAACATTGTGTGAACATAGCCTTTCTGTGGTTTCAATCCAATTCTGGTTTTGGTTGCAAAATACTGAGCAAAAATACTGTGTGTGAACATAAACTTAAAAATGATACAATAATGAGAAAAAAGACATCTTTTTCCATCAGGGGGCATTGATTATTCATGAAGAGGGAGGAGGATGCATGTCAAGTGTGGCACGAACAACTGCTCTGTCACATAAGATTGTACATAATCCGCTGCACGGAAAATTACCAAAAAGGCACCATGCTCACTGGCTGCTGCCAGCTACAGCACACTGTCAGCACCTTAGGTATGGCCCAGGAGCTGACATGTTCCCTTTAAGAGTCTGGGAAAACATAGATGATTATACCTTTTTACAGAGGATCTGTAGTCAACTCAAAAAAAATCGTCCTGGTGCCACATTTCTTTTTACAGAGCCTCCCATTGCTGAGATATGTGGGTTTATAGTTTCTGATAATTCAGTTAAATGGGTAGAAAATTAATGATTTACTTGGGAAGTATATTAGAAATACATGCCACTTAATGTAAAACTTTCACACCCGCTTGCCTGTATAATCCTACCCATCACCTGATTTTTACTCCCATTATTAAAGTTAAAATTAAGGTTCATACCCAATTTGACTATTCCCTGACTATAACCCATCATATTTTAGGGTCTGGAGGGCATATCAAGAAACCGGGTAAGGGTATGTGCGCACTGTGGATTCCACCACATGCCACCGCTTGAAGCTCCGCCCATCTCAAAGGCTCCATTCTATGCTCAGGCAGATACCACCATCCGCACAAAGATTTGACATGTCCAACAAAATTGATTAATAGCATGCACCCATGTTCCACACTAAAATACACATGAAATCCACTTGTAAATCCACTCTTCAATAAGATAAATGCCTTGTAAATCACAGTGCATATTTTTACACAGCTACTTTAAAATGCATGTATCCAAAATACTTAGGCAGGGTGTTTCAGATAGTAGCTGAACACTGTATTTGGTCTCCAGCAGTACCATAGTGAGTGAATGGATGGGTGACCAAGCATGGGCTTTGCTGCTTAACTTTTTGCAATTGTTGGAGCTCCCAGAAGTTAGTCTGAGACAATACTCACTCAGCTCCACTCACTCCAGTGTGGGGGCACTTTTGCCCTGGGACCGGGGACGAGGTGGCCAAGGGAAAAGACGTCCACTCACCTCCCCGGTTCCAGCGGCGGGTCTGCATCGCGGAGGTGAGTGAACATCTTTTGACTACTCTGCAGTATCCGCACTGCCCGGTCCAGGTGCTCTACAAAGAGAGAGGGTCTTTGTAAGCATTGCAATATCCAAGGCACTTATGTGTCAGCTATTTGACAAAATTGTAGCCACATCATAACCTGTACAGTAACCAGCGGACTATGTTTGGACTGTAGAAATTAATTAGGTTTGTGCAAGTCAATGCACTGATGTGTTGGCAGTAGAGATGAGCAAATCTCAAGTACTCTCGGGTTCAAACCCGAACGTACAGCATTTGATTACCATTGGATTCAATTACCGGTAAATACCGTAGTGCTTGAAATCTGCTCCTCTCTAGTCAGCGTTTAATTTTGACAGGGTACCAATGTATCGGCGCAATCGTGTAGTAAGCGCTGCCTGTGATATATTCTGCTCAAAAAAATAAAGGCAACACTCAAAACATCCTAGATCTGAATGTATGAAATATTCTCAGTGAATAATTTGTTCTGTACAAAAGATGAAGGTGCTGACAACACAATATAACAAAAATCATCAATGGGAATTAAATGTATTAACTAATGGAGGCCTGGATTTGGAGACACAAAATTAAAGTGGGAAAACACTACAGGCTAATCCAACTTGAGGAGTTAAAATGAGGCTCAGTATTGTGTGGGGCCTCCACGTGCCTGTATGACCTTCCTTCAACACCTGGGCATGCTTCTGATGAGGTGGCGGATGGTCTCCTGAGGGATTTCCTCCCAGATCTGGACTAAAGCATACGCCAACTCCTGGACAGTCTGTGGTGCAATATGATGGTAGATGGAGCGAGACATGATGTCCCAGATGTGCTCAGTCAGATTCAGGTCTGTGGAACAGGCGGGCCGGTCCATAGCTTCAATGCCTTCATCTTGCAGGAACTGCTGACACACTCCAGCCATATGAGGTCTGGCATTGTCCTCCATTAGGAGGAACCCAGGGCCAACCATACCAGCATACGGTCTCACAAGGGGTCTGAGAAGCTCGGTACCTAATGGCAGTCAGGCTACCTCTGGCAAGCTGCCACCCCACACCATAACTGACTGCCAAACCGGTCATGCTGAAGGATGTTGCAGGCAGCTGATCGCTTTTCACGGCATCTCCAGACTCATGTCACGTGCTCAGTGTGAACCTGCTTTCATCTGTGAAGAGCACAGGGCGCCTCATCCTCATCGAGTCGGTTTCTAACTGTTTGTGCAGACATATGCACATTTGTGACGTGCTGGAGATTATTTTGCAGGGCTCTGGCAGTTGTCCTCCTGTACCTCCTTGCACAAAGGTAGAGGTAGCAGTCCTGCTGCTGGGTTGTTGCCCTCCTACTGCCTCCTCCACATCTCCTGGTGTACTGGCCTGTCTCCTGGTAGCGCTTTCAGTCTCTGGACACTACGCTGACAAGACACACCAAACCTTGCCACAGATTGCATTGATGTGCCATCCTGGGTAAGCTGCACTACCTGAGCCACCTGTGTGGGTTGTAGAGTCCCTCTCATGCTACCACGAGTGTGAAAGCACCACCAACATTCAAAAGTGACCAAAACATCAGCCAGAAAGCATAGGTACTGAGAAGTGGTCTGTGCTCCCCTCCCGCAGAAACTATCCTTTATTGAGTGGGCCTTGCTAATTGCCAATAATTCCCACCTGTTGTCTATTCCATGTGCACAACAGCATGTGAAATTAATTGTCAATCAGTGTTGCTTCCTACATGAACAGTTTGATTTCACAGAGGTTTGATTTACTTGGAGCTACCGTATATTGTTCAAAGTAGAAGTCCAGCGAAAAGTTTGATTTAAGTATTCGATGGCCCCCAAAAGTTATACAAATCCCCAATATACACTTATTACGGAAAATGCACATAAAGTGCTTTTTTCCCTGCACTTACTACTGCATTAAGGCTTCCCTTCCTGGATAAAATGGTGATGTCACAACCCGACTCCCAGAGCTGTGAGGGCTGTGGCTGCTGGAGAGGATGATGGCAGAGGGATGCTCAGTGTCCCTCCAGTGCCCTTTGTCCCTCAGTGTCCCCCTGCCATCATCCTCTCCAGCAGCCACAGCTGCACAGCTCTGGGAGTCAGGTCGTGACATCACCATTTTATCCAGGAAGTAAAGCCTTGATGCAGTATTAAGTGCAGGGAATAAGCACTTTATAAGCATTTCCAGTAATAAGTGTATATTGGGCATTTGTATAACTTTTAGGGGGCAATACAATACTTTAATAAAAATTTTCGCCAGACCTCTTTAACCCCTAGACAACAATGGGCGTACAGGTACGTCCAGGGCCGCCTACGGGTGTTTAGAGCAGGGCCGCGCTCTGAACCGCCGAGGTCCCGGGTGTCCCGGAGGAGCGATCCACAAGTCCGGCTCGGGCCTGGGTCTGCACCGTAATAGCACTGATCCCAGCTCGGCACTCGATTGCTCCCGGCTGCAGCAGCTCATTGATAACTATACAGAATAGATCTCAATGAGAGATCAGTGTGCTTATGCTAGAAGTCCCCCGAAGGGGGCTTCTAGTATAAGTGTAAAAGAAAGTTGTTGTTAATAAAAAGCCCCCTCCCCTAATAAAAGTTTGAATAACCCCCCTTTTTCCATGTTATAAATAAAAATAAATAAACATGTTTGGTATCGCCACGTGCGTAATCACTCAAACTATTAATTAATCACATTCCTGATCTCGCACGGTAAACGGTGTAAGCGCAAAAAAATCCCAAAGTGCAAAATTGCGCATTTTTGGTTGCATCAAATCCAGAAATATTGTATTAAAAAGCGATCAAAAAGTCGCATATGCGCAATCAAGGTACCGATAGAAAGAACACATCATGGCACAAAAAAATTACACCTAACACAGCCCCATAGACCAAAGGATAAAAGATAAAAAATGCTATAAGCATGGGAATGGAGCGATTTTAACCTCTTAAGGACGCATGACGTACCCGTACGTCATGCGCCCGTAAGAGGTGTTCAAAGCTGGGCTGCGCGTCGACCCCGCTATGAACCGCCGCCGTTCCGGGTGCCCCTTGTAGCCCGGGACCGCCGGTATTAGCGGGCACGGTCGGATCGCCGTGCCCACTAATACAGTAATCAGATGCAGCTGTCAGACATGACAACTGCATCCGATTACTGGATGCAGCATTTCCCTGGAGTTTAGTGGGTGAGATCGCTCCTCTGGGACATTGTCCCAGAGGAGCGATCTCTGTACCTGCTGCCGGCCGGGGACCGCTCCAAGATGGCGCCGTCCCCGGCTCGGCACTCGTTTGTTTTCGGCTGCAGCAGCCGAAAGCAAGCGAGTGCCGATCTCTTGATCTTTGCTTTATAACTATACAGCAAAGATCTCAATGAGAGATCAAAGAGTATATACTAGAAGTTCCTCAGGGGGGCTTCTAGTATATGTGTAAAAAAAAGTAAAAGTTTGAATCACCCCCCTTTTCCCAGGTTTTAAATAAAAGTAAATAAATAAATAAACATGTTTGCTATCGCCGCGTGCGTAATCACCAGAACTATTAATTAATCACATTCCTGATCTTGCACGGTAAACGGCGTAAGCGCCAAAAAATTCCAAAGTGCAAAATTGCGCATTTTTGGTCGCATCAAATCCAGAAAATTTTTTATAAAAAGCGATCAAAAAGTCGTATATGCGCAATCAAGGTACCGATAGAAAGAACACATCATGGCGCAAAAAATCACACCTGACACAGCCCCATAGACCAAAGGATAAAAGCGTTATAAGCCTGGGAATGGAGCGATTTTAGGGAACGTATATTTGTTAACAATGGTTTGAATTTTTTACAGGCCATCAGATACAATAAAAGTTATACATGTTACATATCATTGTAATCGTAACGACTTGAGGAACATGCATAACAAGTCAGTTTTACCCCAGGGCGAATGGCGTAAAAACACAATCCCCCCAAATAAAAGAAATGGGTTTTTTCTTTTTCAATTTTACCACACTTTGAAGTTTTTTCTGATTTCGCAGTATACTTTATGCAAAAATTCAGCCTGTCATTGCAAAGAACAATTAGTGACGCAAAAAATAAGGGCTCATGTGGGTTTCTAGGTGGAAAAATGCAAGTACTATGGCCTTTTAAACACAAGGAGGAAAAAACGAAAACGCAAAAACGAAAAGTGGCCCTGTCCTTAACCCTTAAAGACAGAGCCAATTTCGATTTTTGTGTTTTCGTTTTTTCCTCCTTGTACATAAAAGGCCATAGTACTTGCATTTTTCCACCTAGAAACCCACATGAGCCCTTATTTTTTGCGTCACTAATTGTACTTTGCAATGACAGGCTGAATTTTTTTATAAAGTACACTGCGAAACCAGAAAAAAATTCAAAGTGTGGTGAAATTGAAAAAAAAAAAACCGCATTTTGTTTATTTGGGGGAAATGTGTTTTTACGCCATTCGCCCTGGGGTAAAACTGACTTGTTATGCATGTTCCTCAAGTCGTTACGATTAAAACGATATGTAACATGTATAACTTTTCTTTTATCTGATGGCCTGTAAAAAATTCAAACCATTGTCAACAAATATATGTCACTTAAAACCGCTCCATTCCCAGGCTTATATCGCTTTTATCCTTTGGTCTATGGGGCTGTGTCAGGTGTAATTTTTTGCGCCACGATGTGTTCTTTCTATTGGTACCTTGATTGCACATATACGACTTTTTGATCGCTTTTTATTACAATTTTTCTGGATTTGATGCGACCAAAAATGCGCAATTTTGCACTTTGGGATTTTTTTGCGCTGACGCCATTTACCGTACAAGATCAGGAATGTGATTAATTAATAGTTCGGGCGATTACGCATGCGGCGATAGCAAACATGTTTATTTATTTATTTATTTACTTTTATTTATAACCTGGGAAAAGGGGGGTGATTCAGACTTTTATTAGGGGAGGGGGCTTTTTATTGACAACAACACTTTATTTTTATTTTTTTACACAAATACTAGAAGCCCCTCTGGGGGACTTCTAGTATATACACTTTGATCTCTCATTGAGATCTTTGCTGTAAAGATATACAGCAAAGATCAATTAGTTCGGCACTCGTTTGCTTTCGGCTGCTGCAGCCGGAAACAAACGAGTGCCGAGTCGGGGGCGGCGCCATCAGTTACGGAGATCGCTCCTCCGGGATAACATCCCGGAGGAGCGATCTCCTCCACTAGACACCAGGGAACGTCTGAATCCGGTAATCGGATGCAGCTGTCATGTTTGACAGCTGCATCTGATTATTGTATTAGCGGGCATGGCGATCGGACCGTGCCCGCTAATACCTGCGGTCCCGGGCTACAAGCGGCACCCGGGACCGCCGTGGTTCAGAGCGGTACGCCGCGCGGCCCCGCTCTGAACGTCCTTACCGGCAATAGGCATAAATATACGCCCTTTGTCGTTAAGGGGTTAAAGGGTTAAAGAGTCACTGTCGTTAAATAGTCCAGACGATTTTAAGAAATTTTGTTATTGAGTTTATTAGCCAAATATGCCATTATCTGCATGTAAAAAGCCTTTTCCCAGGTCCCCCCCTCCTCTCCTTTCTGTCATCCACTCCTAAGAATCAGGAAATCTTGACTGTTTTTTCAGCAGTCGGATCTGTCTGGTCTATGAAGAGGGGAGGGAGGAGGGGGAAGGAGCGAGATTAGCGGGCAGCTGAGAGCCGAGAACAAATAATTGCTCAGCAGTTGGGAGCTATTCAGAGCCCTAATTAGAGGTCAGAGAGGTCTTTTGGTGACTGTCAGAGGAGAGAGCCTGCGATGTGAATGTAAATTAACTCTTTGTTGTCCTGTTTTGCTGCTTTTACTTTCTCTCTCCATAGGACACTTTAAGGAACATATTTTTTGTTAACAATGGTTTGAATTTTTTACAAGCCATCACATAATATAAAAGTTAGGAAGAGCCCGGCACTCACCAAGTAAATTATGCTTCTTTATTGTAGTGTAGCAAACATATGGTACAAGGACGCGTTTCGGCCAAGCATGGCCTTCATCAGCTTAGGGGTGTTCCTAATATCTGAACATTTTTCTCACCTCGAGCACCACCGCCACAGAAGTGCCGTCTTCTACATATTTCTATAATATAAAAGTTATACATGTTACATATCATTGTAATCTTAACAACTTGAGGAACATGGATAACAAGTCAGTTTTACCCCAGGGCAAACGGTGTAAAAAAAAATACCCTCCAAATAAAAGAAATGTGTTTTTTTTTTTTTCAATTCAGCCTGTCATTGCAAAGTACAATTAAGGGCTCATGTGGGTTTCTAGGTGAAAAAATGCAAGTGCTATGGCCTCTTAAGCACAAGGAGGAAAAAACGAAAATGCAAAAATTTTAATTGGCCCGGTCCTCTAAGGGTTAAGTGTTCCCTTTTTTTTTTTTGAGCAGTGTATTAGCGTGGAGTTCTCTATATGAAAAGGAGTTTATAAACAGGGTAACCCCTTTAATGAAGTCTTAGAACTTAATATAGCGGCTTCAATTATGTGTAGGATTCCTATCCTTGTTAATGTTACAGTCATTTCCATTCTGTATGATCACAGATTAGCTGGTCATCTCAGCTTTCTTCTGGAATAACTGGTAAGATATAGTAGGACATTAGTCGGTGTTGTATATGTCATACGTGTAGATCAGTGCTTCCCAACCTTTTCCACCTCGGGGCACCCCTTGGAAAAAAAAAATTACCTCGGGGCACCCCTACTAAATAATGTTCTACAAAATAAGAAATCGGTCATAAAGTGACTCACAGGTGACGTCTTCTTTGATCTGAGGCGTCACTTTCCCTTTTCCTCTCCATCCAGTCCAGTCCTCCATGATGATTCCTTCCAGATACGTTTCATCTCTTAAGAACCTGCGAGACAAACAATTTAGGCTCCGCACATTTCTAGCAGCTTCCTTTCCTTTCTCCCTCCTGTAGGCTCCCAAAGTAACTGCGCTGTTTGGTGTTATGTGCAGTAAAGCGAGTAGGAATGTGGGATGCCCCTGTATGTAGGATCCCCTGCTGTGCCCCCATGAGCTAATAATGCCCCCAGAGTTTCCCCCATGAACTAATAATGCCCCCAGAGGTGGCCCCCATGAGCTAATAATGCCCCCCTGCTGTGCCCCCATAAGCTAATAATGCCCCCAGAGGTTCCCCCATAAACTAATGCCCCCAGAGGTGCCCCCCATGAACTAATAATGCCCCCAGAGGTTCCCCCATGAGCTAATAATGCCCCCAGAGGTTCCCCCATGAACTAATAATGCCCCCAGAGGTGCCCCCATGAGCTAATAATGCCCCCAGAGGTGCCCCCATATACTCATAATGCCCCCAGAGGTGCCCCCATGAGCTAATAATGTCCCCAGAGGTGCCCCCATGAGCTAATAATGCCCCCAGAGGTGCCCCATATACTAATAATGCTCCCAGAAGTGCCCCCATGGACTTATAATGCCCCCAGAGGTGCCCCCATATACGAATAATGCCCCCAGAGGTGCCCCCATGAGCTAATAATGCCCCCAGAGGTGCCCCATGAACTAATAATGCCCCCAGAGGTGCCCCCATGAACTAATAATGCCCCCAGAGGTGCCCCCATATACTAATAATACCCCCTGCTCTGTCCCTAAAAAAAACAAACATCCTACTCACTTAATCCGCGCTGTGGCTGCAGGCAGAAGCTCTCCTCTTCCTCATCTTGCGAGCAGCAGGGTCGGGACGTCCGGCAGGCGTGATGACGTCATATCATCACGCCTGCCGGAGAGGTCACGTCCCGGCCTCCCATAGGCTGCTGGTATGAAGTGCCGGCAGCCTATGGGAGGGAATGTAGGAGCAGGATGCTGACACTTCCTGCTCCTACATTATGCTCGCTTTAATGTTCCGCCCGCTCACTGTGCGGGCGGAACATCAAAGTGATCTGTGCATCCCGAGAAGCTGCGCGGCCGAAGCTTCTCGGGATGCTTAAAGTGACAGCGCACATTTCCCACGGGGATCCAGCTGCACCCCTGGCGGGTTCTCCCGGCACACCAGTGTGCCACGGCACCCCGGTTGGGAAACGCTGGTGTAGATTTTTGACCTGCTTTATGTTTCCTTGACCTTTGTGAATTGAGTGTAGTTGAAATGTAGTCTACTGCTTTAGGACACTACTGCTTTTTTGAAGGTTCATGTCTGTTTGTCTTTAGATTTTTTTTTTTTATTCGTGTTTTCAAGGACCTGGTACACTAATCACAAATGGAAGATTTCTGCTATTGTCCTGGGAACCTTGCTAAACTCTTTTGCTTGCTGCAGAAACAGCCATTCAGATGGTTATTAGTTGCATTAATTTGTTCAAGAAAAAAAAAGTTGCTGTGGTCAAAAGGTGTTTCCTCAACTTGTACCATATTGCTGTGTTACATGGTACCGTGACTACTCTCCAAAAGACTACCTACTATCCAGACCACATGTCATGTGGCGGATTTTGAGTTCCACCATCTGTTATATACACACTAGCCATCTTTGAGAACAATTTTGGGTGGTCATCTGAAAAAGGTTTCACTGTATATCTCCTATATACCTTAAAGGTAGCCAAAAACTATTGATTGACAGGGTGCTGACACCTCCCCAATCAGCTGGCACAGCCCTGGAGTTGGAAGCCTTGGCTCCGTACATTGTTTATAGTGGTGGCGCTGGGTTACTGCAACACAACTACCATTTATCTGCTCTACAGTAATCAAACGCCACCACTGCAAATAATTACGGAACTGATTCCTCAGCTCCTGTACAGTGTTTGCACCCTCTCAATTAGCTATTTATGGCCTGCACTGTGGATAGGGCATTTATAACGTTTGGCGAGAAGACCCTTTTAATGCATCTTCTGACAATTAGTGGAGGGCTCATATACACTACTCACAAAAAGTTTGGAAGATTTGGCTTGCAGGTGAAATTTTAGGATCTAAAATGCGCCCTAACCTTTACAAGTGAACTTATTGTGACCACCTCTAAACTTTTGAATGAAATGTTCAATGCTTCAGTACTCATCATTGGAGCGTGAATCTTTCATGTTTTCCATAAATTCCACCTGGAAGCCTAATATCCCTAGCTTTAGTGTAGATATAGCCATACTAATACTTTGCCTACAGCCTGTTATAGGTCCATACTTTATCTCCTTGTGACTTTGAAAGCATCTAGGGTAGCATGGCGCCCCTCCAAGCATATATAAGTCTATGGCAGTGCTTCTCAAACTTTTTCTACTGGAGCCTCACCCAACAGACCAAGGGAATGCCTGGGCCTCACCAGACTGACCAAGAGGATGCCTGGGCCTCACTATCTGTGGTGAAAGTCCATTTGAAAGCTGAAAACAATGCTAGGGCTACCTTTCACTCATCTCCCAAGCTCTGTATGCTAATAAAGCAAGTACAAAATAAATTAATAATGTTGCTAAAATGGAGATTTTGGAGGACTGTGCAGATCATAGTTACTTTTGTGAAAACTGGCTTCCCAGCTGGGCCTCACCAACAACTAGGGGGCGCCTCACTGGTGAGGCCCGCCTCACAGTTTGAGAAGCACTGGTCTATGGTATAAACCAATAAGGACTCTGTGCCTCACTGGTGTCAGTATACACGTCACAGCACTCTAAAGCTTTTTAAACCTCTTCAGATTTAGGACAAGTTTTGTCTCTGAAAATCTCCTTGCACAGAGCTTGTGATCCAGCAGCCATCTCTGGTACGATCTACAGGTTGCATCTGCTGACATAGGCAGTGCTGTATTTATAAGAGGACATTTTTGAAGGAAAACAGTGTTGCTTTTGACCTCAAGTAGGTGAAGATTTTAGAATGGCTTCTGGGGCCAGCTGCCTTTGGTGCTATTTCCGGCACTTGTAGGGGCTGTTACATCCATGCTCCCCTTAGTCAGTGTTACCAAACGAGAGAATTATACGTAGTATTTTATGTCCATTCTATGGGGATGAAGTTGGCATCCTTGTATAGTGTTTGAATAGAAATTGTCTTTACTTGTGGAATGTTTTGCTATAGACAAGTACTTATATATCGGCGGTAACATTTATCACAAGGGGCCACATTACTCCATCTAATTGTTGTGTGCAGAAATATGTAGCAGGCTGTTACGGCGGATAGTTAATAGCCTGGGAAGAAGGGAGTATGGTCACTGTCATCTTAGCCCATGAAATTCTTGTTGCGTCTCCAGTTAATCATTTGTCTGTCTTGAGGATATTTTTATATGGCCTGTTCTCTCCTTGGGAGGGGTAGTATGAGGTGCAGTTAAACACAGTGTGGTGGTGGGATACAAGGCATTTTAAATTTGGATCTTACTGCATGTTTCTGTTAATGGGTAGAGGGTGGGCTTCTGGTGCAAGCTCCCTCTCTGACCTTGAGTCACTAGTACTGGCATTCCTTTGAAGAGACAAGCCTGAGATTGGCAGGGACAGCTGTGCCCAGCAGTGGGGGCTGGGGCTAAATCTGGGAGTCTCGCACAACCAAGGCGTATGCATTTACACTGACAAGCTAGGTACCTCTATGTTATCTTATCACAGTTCTTATGCTTGTTCAGTTGCAAGTCAGGATCACAAGTTCCCTTCAGTAAATCTCCTGGTTGGGTTTAACACCTGTCAATTCACCTTCTTATACAGGAAGCTCAATCTCTTGGGAAACTATGGACCACTGGTTTCTGTAGCTTCAGCCTTTCATCTGGATTTATTGTGGCAGCTCATTGTATTTGGGTGCGTAAGATTTTATGAAACTACTGGGCGTGGGAATGGGTCAGGACCAAACTAAACAGCAGATCCAAAAAGGACTTCAGCTATACCAGTCTAACCAGACAGAAAAGGCCTTACAGGTTTGGACTAAAGTTTTGGAGAAGACTACTGATGCCACTGGCAGGTTTCGCGTCCTTGGATGCCTGATAACAGCTCATTCTGAGATGGGAAGGTATAAAGACATGTTGAAGGTAACTATGCATTGACCTAAATTGGCTTTTTATGCAAGCATTGCCGTAGACTTTAGGATATGGATACAATGTTCTGATGAATACAATGTTCTTGCATGCAATATATTCTACTAAAGTAAGGAGGCTCTAATTGTAGTGAAATGCAGCCATTCCTATTCTATGTAGGGAAATACTGGAGAAGAAGACTATTGATATGATTCTTGGCATCCCTCAGCTCAAGTGCCAAGACTCACTCATTCATGGCAGTGGTAGGGTCTGGAATTGGGCATGTCAGAGGATACTAATTGGAATCCATTTTAGGTGATTCTGATAAAGGTTGAATTCATTTTGAGAACTAATGTCTTGTTACAGATGCACATTATCAGTCTGGTTGGTCAAATCTGAAAATTTTTAGTGTTGATGGCTGAAAGTAAACCTTCTTCACCAGTTTAAAGATATTGTCAGGGGCAAACATAGAGGAGAGTGGGCCACAAAATGGCATAAGTGTTGGTCCATGTCACCATACTATACAGTCTAGTGGTTATTGGTCCTTTTACACATCTCTAGTGGAACCAAATGGCAGGGGCAAACATAGAAGAGAATGGACCATAAAACGATACTGGCACTGGAGCATGTCACCACTGAATCTTCATACTTGAAGAGCCTGGGGCTTTTTGATCCTTAGTACATAGCAGAAGAACTCAAGCATGCTGGAGTCTGGTCATGTGGCATTTTAATACTAATAACTGAAGAAGATGGATACAGTCCTAGAAAGTCTGGGAGAACATGGAGCCAGCCTATGACTGTATCCATGTTTTCCAGGACTCCCTATGGCTGCATCCAACTTCTTCAGCCCCCAGTATTCAAATGCTGCATGATCGGACTCCCGCATGCTCGAGTTGCCCTCATCTCTAGAAGAATCAAATGGATATGTAGCTTTTGGACCACTTTACTATCCTCTTATTTGCAATATGAAGATCTTGTGGAAAAGGAGCCTGGTTCAGCTTTCTATTACACAGTAGTATGGGGTTATGTTATTTCGGACGCTTTCCTTCATAGGTCCTGTTTTGTTTGCCTCTATGGTATCTATGACATTTACAGTTTACCACTAATTGAGGAAGAGTAAATACCACCCATACTTGCTCCCGTGCAGTGGCGTAGCTACCAGAGGGCCCCTCCTTGCCACTGTACTGTTTCCCCATAAAACACTCTTGTGAGCGCAAGCATTGTTTTGCTTGCGGTCACAAGAGCAGGCGCGCGCTGGCCCTGGCTGATGTGCGGCTGACGGGGGTGTCCTGTCCTATCCCCGGCAGCGTGCGCATCAGTGTACCGGAAGTCCAAGCCCTGGCGCACAGTGAGTTCACTGAAGTCCTATCCCCGGCAGCGCGCTCTCTGTACCGGAAGTCCCAGCCCTGGCGCACAGTGAGTTCACTGATGCGCGCGCTGCCGGGGATAGGACGGGACAACCCCGGCAGCCGCACATCAGCCGGGTGGCCAGACCATTAAGAGAGAGGATCGACAGGGGAGCGGGTGGCAGGTGAGTTGTGTGTGTGTTTTTTTTTATCAGCTTTCCTTGGAGGGAAGAAGGGGGGCCATCTATAAGGGCAGAGGGTATCTATAAGGGGGGGGAGAAGGGCACATCTATAAGGGGAGACGGCATCTATAAGGGGGGAGAAACTGCCATCCATAAGGGAGAGAGTGAGAGGGGGGCATTTATAGGGGAGGGGGCCATCTATGAGGGGGGAGAGGGGGCCATCTATAAGGGAGGGGGGAGAGGGGGCCATCTATAAGGGAGGGGGGAGAGGGGGCCATCTATAAGGGGGGGAAGAGGGGGCCATCTATAAGGGAGGGGGAGAGGGGGCCATCTATAAGGGGGGGAGAGGGGGCCATCTATAATGGAGGGAAGAGAGGGGGGCCATCTATAAGGGGGGGAGAGGGGGCCATCTATAAGGGGAGGGGGGAGGGGGGAGAGGGAGCCATCTATAAAAGGGGAACAACACACTCAGCCTACCCACTAAATGAGGGTGCAAAGCGGCCATTACAGATGTGCAGTGTGTATAGTGATGAGGATGGTGTCAGTGTGAGGAGCCTAATATGTCTGTTTAGAACCTGTTTAGAGCTGCATCCACCTCTATATGACTGGATGAGGTGATGTTGATCTGTGTACAGTGGATGTTATTCAGTAGCAGCGGTGGTTTTAGTCAGTATGCGGTGGTGTTAGTATGTGGTGGTATTTGTCAGTAGCAGTGATAGTGTTAGTCAGTATGTGGTGGAATTATTTGTTACTTGTTATCTGGTACTATGATTTATTGGTCTCAGTATACAGGATTTGGTCAGTAACAATATGGTGGTGATGGTAGTGGTGTGGTTGTAATATTTCCTTCTTATATACTGGTAATATTGGCAATATTGGTCTCAGTATACAGGATTTTGTTAGTAACAGTATGGCGGTAATATGTATGGTGATAATATTTTCCTTTATGCTAGTGTTATTGGTAATATCTGTCTTGGGGGGTGTATATATATATATATATATATATATATATATATATATATATGTATATATACCAGTAGCATCACTCGGTCGTGAAAGGGGGGGGGGCAAGTTGACCTCTCGCATCAGGGCCCAGGAGACATTAGCTACGCCCCTGCTCCCGTGGTATTGGATGGTGGGGACAACTATAGAGAGAGACTAGTTCTACACATGTAACTATAGAATAGCTATGATTGGAATTCAAGTAATAACTGTACATCCAGAAGCAGTATACCAAAAAGCTGAACAATAGTTTGAGCGCAGATGCATATCTTGATCTCTCTACAGTTTTTGTTGCACTCACTTCATGAACATGTTGAGTACATTACCAGGCCTGTATTTGGAGTACATGCTGTCCTAGGCACCTTTGAGTGCTGACCCCCCCGCAGGGGCGTAGCTAATGTCTCCTGGGCCCTGATGCGAGAGGTCAACTTGGCCCCCTTTCACGACCGAGTGATGCTACTGGTATATATATATATATATATATATATATATACACACACACCCCAAGACAGATATTACCAATAACACTAGCATAAAGGAAAATATTACCACCATACATATTACCGCCATACTGTTACTAACAAACAAACATTGAGGGTGTGGGGTTTTTTGAGGGGGGGGGGGGGGTTGCAGAATAGTCCTTATATTGTCCTTATTGTATAGACCTTACAATTAGGACAATACGGAGGGAGAATTACATACACCAGTATTAGTGTCCCTAGTATATTACCCCAGTATAGAGAGTGGTATCCCAGGTTCCCAACTGTGCCTACTCTTCAGCTCCCCAGCCTCTGCTTATACTGAGGTGCCAATACCCCTAGGAAAGCTGGGTGACCTCCATTATACTGAGTATAAGATATTGGGAAAGCTGAGTGATCTCCATCATACTGAGTATAAGATGCAAGAAAAGCTGGGGGACCTTCATAATACTGACTACAAGATGCTGGGAAAGCTGGGTGACCTCCATCATACTGACTTCAAGATGCTGGGAAAGCTGGGTGACCTCCATCATACTGACTACTATACAAGATGCTGGGAAGCTGGGTCACCTCCATTATACTGACTACTATACAAGATGCTGGGAAAGCTGGGTGACCTCCATTATACTGACTACAAGATGCTGGAAAGCTGGGTGACCTCTATTATACTGACTACAAGATGCTGGAAAGCTGGGTGACCACATCATACTGAGTATAAGATGCTAGGAAAGCTGTGTGACCTCCATCATACTGACTACAAGATGCTGGTAAAGCTGGGTGACCGCCATTATACTGACTACTATACAAGATGCTGGAAAACTAGGTGACCTCCATTATACTGAGTATACGATGCAAGGAAAGCTGTGTAACCTCCATTATACTGACTAAAAGATGCTGGGAAAGCTGGGCAACCTCCATCATACTGACTACAAGATGTTGTAAGGCTACGTTCACATGTAGCAAAACTAGCAGAATTGTCCGCCGCGGAATGCCGCCAGCCTCCCTGACATAATGGGAGTCTATGGGAGGCTCAGGCTGCTGCCCTCTGAAGAATGAACATGTAAGAGACGCTGTGAGAGCAGCAGCCCAAGCCTCCCATAGACTCCCATTATGTCAGGGAGGCTGGCGGCATTCCACAGCAGACAATTCTGCTAGTTTTGTGACCTGAGTATACAGAGAGGAGGTAGGGGATCCAGATTCTGCTCATGGCCTAGTGAATGCCCTTAGCCCCATGAGGCCCGCCCCCACATCTTTGGCCCTCCCCCTTACACCCGCGATCACCACCCCCATTTTCCTTACCCAGGTGATGCCGATGGTGGTGGTGGTGGTCTCCTTCAGGCCAGGCAGGAGGGGGTGCTCCATCTTCTCATCCAAGGCAGCAGGGGGCAGCTCTCACAGCTCCTTGCTTCAGTAGTGGAGCAGGGAAGTTGTGAGCTGAAGCAAGGAGCTGACAGCAGGGAGCGCTCCACACCATCTCCCGACCGTGATTGTGGCTCCGCCCCCTCGATGCTGGCCCCACCCACTCCCACTGACGATCCCACTTACTATTTCTTTTTTTTCCCTTCCTCTGAAGGTGCCGCCCCCTACAGGGTGCCGCCCTAGGCACCAGACCACAGGTGCCTAGCGGCAAATACCACCCTGTACATTACTTTGTAAAGTTCAGAGTGCAACCAAAATAACTTCCCCTGTAAGTAGAAGAAAGAACGTTTCATCTCTGGTATGCAGCATGAATGGGTCTTATGTAAGAAGCGGTAGTGTCATCATTATTACATAATTTAAATAACGATTATATTCAAATAATGAAAGTATCAGTCTAACACAGTGATCTCCGACCTGTTACCCTCCAGCTGTTGCAAAACGACTACTTCATGCTGGGAGTTCACTACCACATGCAGGGAGTTATACTTTCAAAACAGCTGGAGTGCCACAGGTCAGAGGTCACATCACCCCCGCACTACTACTACTACTACTACACACTTGTGACTGTCAGCTGTCTTTAACATCACGTTCTCTGAATTTTTCAGAACTGAATGTCTCAATTATGCCATGTACTAACCTAAACCTGATGGGGGAGATTCATCAAACATGGTGTAAATTGAAATTGTCTCAGTTGCCCCTAGCAACCAATCAGATTTCACCTTTCATTCCTCACAGACTCTTTGGAAAATTAAAGGTGGAATCTGGTTGCTAGGGGCAATTGAGCCAATTTCACTTTACACTACGTTTGATAAATCTCCCCCGATATTTCTATTACATTCAAAGGCACTGTCATAGCTAGCTATATCTAATCTCATACGCATTCACGACACCTGTACCTGAAAACAATCTCCGGATTCTTCCCCCCTTCTCTGCTCAGAAACAACCAATATCTTATTGTTGCTCTCATACATTTTTATCTTGGTTAGTATAGCTCTTAGCTAAAGCTAGATTCCCACAGTGTTATCTGTTGGCAACCTGCCAAGAACAGGTTGCTAATGTATAGCGTAGAAGACCGCAGTGGGCACCATGCTTTACATTGGATTTGATAGCGTATTTTGCTCCCCAAACTCTCCCCTCTCCAGACTATTCAGAATATAGCAGCCCTAATACCCTCATCCACTTGATATATGTGAATACAGAAACACTGGCTAGTGACAATAAAAGATGGCTGGACTACTGGACTTTTTGTGTCACCACTAGGGATGAGCGAACCTCGAGCATGTTCGAGTTCATCCAAACTAGCGGTGGCTGCTGAAGTTGGATAAAGCCCTAAGGCTATGTGGGAAAACATGGATATAGTCATTGGCTGTATCCATGTTTTCCAGAAAACTTTAGAGCTTTATCCAACTTCAGCACCCGCCACTAATCAAATACCGAACGATCGGGTTCGGATGAACTCGAGCATGCTCGAGGTTCGCTCATCTCTAGTCACCACCTGTTATCTCTTATAAATTGATCATTAGTTTATTACTCCATAATGTTGGATTTTCTTAATGTATTTACCCTATGAAATTTAAAAGGAACTATCAACAAGTTAGACAAACCTGTTCCCTATTGTGCAGGGTGAAGGGATGACTCCTACCTTTCTCCTTGGTGCCGTTCCAGTGCAGTTAGTCTTTTGCTCCATGGTCCTGTGAAACTGTTAGGAGTACCAGAGCACCTGTTAGGAGCACTGCCCGCCCCCATATCCCCGATCCGGCCCACCCACCCATCCATTCATTATCACTAGAAAGGGCCGGGACGGATCGACACTAAGGGGGCAGGCAGTGCTACTAACGGGTGCCTCAGGGCTCCGAAAGGTCTCAACAGACTGTAGAGCAAACTCCTAACTGCACCGGAATGGCGCCGAGGATGAAAGTAAGAGACATCTTCCTCCTCGGTGTCTCCTGTGCAGTAAGGACATATCAGCAGGTTAGATTTGTCTCCCCTTTAAGTTCCCCTTTAAGGTGCTGCAGAATATGTTGGGGCTATATAAATAAAAATGATTTCTAACTGACAACGTATGCTGCGTGTATAAGGTGCAAGCACCAAGGACTTTACACAATCCACTGTATGTGCAATGCGCTGTGATCAGCAGCCGGTGACAGCTGTATACTATACATGAGATTATTTTAAAATGGCCAGGCGTTGATACTGATTCCAGTCTTTTAACCCCACTAGTACCAAAGAAATGTCAACTCATCCTACAAAGAACAAGCCCTCATTCAGCTAAAGTGTGCATTATTGTGCAAAAATACTAAACCATAAAATAAAAAATATTCTTATTTTACTGACCTACACAATAAAGTTAAAATGTCATTTATACTAAATGGTGAATATATTATAAAGAAAAAACCCCAAACTGTGTGATTGCCATTCTTTTGAAAATCATCTAAAATATATAAAAATTTCAATATAATATATGTCCTCTAGGATTGTGTTATTAACAAGTGCAACTAGTCCCTCGAATAAACAAGCACTAATATAGCTACAGCAACAGAAAAGGTGGGGAATAGAGCGGCGGCTACATGAAGATTCCTAGTGGTGTGACCCGAAACCACTGTGTTGTGCTATGTTGGTTGTGAGTCAGAAGGCGACTCCATTCACTTGTATAAGTAATGGAGTCATGTGACCAGGCAGTGCAATGGGGTGGTCTCTGGTCACATGTAACCCTAACCTAAAAAGCAATTGCTGTGTCCTGAAGCCGTTAAGCACCTGTTAGTGCTCCAGCTGACAATCATATCAGGCGGCATCTTCTAGAGCTCTGAATATCTATAGCAGAAAAAAATCTAAATTTGGAACATTCAAATTTGCACCTAGAGAATTGACTCTTACAGGCCCTAGATAAATAATCGTTCTTTACCATGGACCTGTGTGGTTCTATTGGACTCCCGGAGGTTGGACTCCCAAGTATTGCAGCTGTAATACAGCTATATTTTAGTAGATGCATTATCAGCATCTGAATTTGTCCTGATCAGCAGCCTCCAATAATGCGTAAGAACATTTTCACCCAAAACTGCAAACAAACCTAGGTGTTATACCAGAAACGTGTTATATTGTAACTCAAATCTATTTACATGAATGGGAATGAGCTGCAAGACCAGACATAACAAGTGTACTGTTGTGGTGCTGCTTCTGGAAGAAACAGGCATATTTTCTAATACTGGACAATTCCTTTTTTATTTCCCTAAAATGTACAGTATATCTCCATAAGGCCTCATGCATACACAGTCCCACAACATGCATGGCCTGCAGTACAGCTACTGACCCAGTTAGTGACTGGCTGGGTGGGCATTCCTCAGCCGAGTTGTGCATTGTAGGAGTGGGAGCTGCAGGGGCATGGGGATGGGTAAGTATAATTCTTTATTATGTGTTCCCCTACCCTCTGCCCACACAGGATTTTTGAGTTCTCTTTAATACAGTGTGCACAAAGTGCTCAATTTCACAGGTTCCGGTGGGATTATTACCCAGCTCTACTTCACATATGCTTGTCAAATATGCTTTATAGTGTCACTGTCATTAGAACTTTCGAAACCTAAGATAACAGTGATATAAAGCAAGTTTGCAATTTACATTCTTTTTTTTTTTTTTTTGTTATCATGAAAAGCAAGGCACTTCCTGTGTTCTGACTATTTTTATAAAGAGTCTAAACACAGGAAGTCCAGTGTTTCCCAGGTCATCTGTGCACTCACAGAGAAGACAGTCATGTGATTTACAGACGCATTGAGCCGTGACTCTCTGTACAGGAGAGACTACCTGTACAAGACTAAAAATCTGCCTTCAGGAGTCTGGACCTGGATACAAGTAAGTATCGCCTTGTTGTAAAGCATGATAACTAAAAAAAAATAAATAATGAATGAATGTAAATTGCAAACTTGCTTTATATCACATCTACTGTTGCTTTACAATTTGAAAGTTATAATGACAGTGACACTTTAATATAAAGTGATACATCCTCCACTCCCGAAAAGGGAACCCTTATTGATATAGTGTATTAAGATTAAATCGGGAGTCCCCTGACTTCCAAATGGAGAGCTACTACAAACAGTAGTCACTTTTGATAAGGCTGTAGATGGCCTGACATGCAGGGTAAGCCAGCGCCAATCTGCTAGATCGGCGCTCGCTTACCAAGCCTATTACACGACTCATGAATCTCTAGTGATCACCATGTAGCCCTTGCTTTAATCAGCTGTGGTACATTCATCAACTATTAGACTGAGTGGTGCGCAGCTGATGGTTTTTAAACTTTTTAAAAGGCAACGGGCGAATGTTTGCTCACTTATTGGATGATCACTGTCTCTATAAGGGTGGGTTTACACAGAGAGATTTATCTGACAGATTTTGGAAGCCAAAGCCAGGAATGGATTTAAAAAGAGGATAGATTCCAGTCTTTCCTTTATGACCTGATCCCTGTTTATAGTCTGTTCCTGGCTTTGGCTTCAAAGATCTGTTAGATAAATCTCTCTGTGTATACACACCATTACACGGGGTGATATCTCCTTTATTTGCCAGATAATCATTCTATGTACTAAAGCCTTTAGATCTCAATCAGCATGTAATACTAAAAATGTGACACCTCTCATGTGATGTGTCAGAATGGAGGGGGTAGGGTAGCTGAGACCCCCCCACCCCCTTTCTTCCCCTATAATCTACAGAGCAACAGGGTTTCTTTGGTGACTGGAGAGCATGTTCCCATTTGGAGGTTTCCTTGACTCCCATTGATTTTACTTCCACTTGATACATATTGGAACTAACGGGCACCCACCTATTTGACACTTATGACACATCTGAATGACATTCTAGGAATGCTCTTATAATGAAAAGGACATTCTATAAAAGCAATTATAATATGTAAAGTAAGGCCTGCTAACTGTAAAGTGTCTTTCTGATAGTATATTAGAAAACTGCTATTTATGCAATCCTCTAATGGATTCTATAAAAGAGGTTTATCATCGGGTATTATACAATTACATTTATTATGCAAAAAATGCATTTGAGTCTATAGACTAGTCTCTTCTGATAAATCAGCCCCCTAAAATGCATTGCCAAAAAAAAAAAAAAATACAATAAGTTATACAAAACGACCATGGAAGACAGGTGAGAGAAGGGAATGCATGTCCACAGTCATCAACAACTCAGAGGATGTTGTAGGTGGGAAGCACAGCTGCGTTTTTATAGCTGTTTGTAAAAAACTGCCTATCCACAGTCAATAAAACAGCAGGTGCCTATCCTCAGCCTATCACATCCTCACAGCTGGGGTATTTGCCTACACAATGACTTTTGGCCTTTTATTAGTATTCACTGTGGACTCTCTTATGTAAATAGTACTAAACCTAGCATAGTCCTGACTATCATTCCTTTCTTAGGGATTTGTTCACATGTGCAGATCTGCAGCAGATTTGATGGCACAGATTTGATGTGTTCAGTTTAGATTTAGATCAAATCTGCTGCGGATCCGCACCATCAAATCCGCTGCCATACGGTACGTGTGAAGCTATCCTTATATGGTGTTTCCATGTCAGCCTCTTTTCATGATCTATTAGGGTGTCTAGATGACATATAGGGTGACCCTTCCTCTTTTAATCCAGAGTAGAAACACTGCAAAAAGCAGCACTTACTGTTGAGGAGTTGGCACAGGCTGGTGAACAGTCACCCACTGAATTCAGTGGGCACTATGTGATACTACAGTTGCACTTTGGCTTTAGTAGAACCCCTAGAGTATACCCTGTATAAGGGTATGTGCACACTACGGAATACGCATGGAACTTTCAAGCGGAGTCCCCCTGTTCCATAGACTTATTGATATTCTCAAACAAAATCCGCTGTCCACCCAAAGAACTAACAAGGGAGGATGCAGCATCCTCCATTTTACAATTTGCCTTTATGTTTACAAGTATCTATCATAAAGTATACAGTATACACCACTACCGTTCAAAAGTTTGGGGTCACCCAAACAATTTAGTGTTTTCCATGAAAAGTCACACTTATTCACCACCATGCGTTGTGAAATGAATAGAAAATAGAGTCAAGACATTGACAAGGTTAGAAATAATGATTTGTATGTGAAATAACATTGTTTTTACATCAAACTTTGCTTTCGTCAAAGAATCCTCCTTTTGCAGCAATTCCAGCATTGCACACCTTTGGCATTCTAGCTATTAATCTGTTGAGGTAAGCTGGAGAAATTGCACCCCACGCTTCTAGAAGCAGCTCCCACAAGTTGGATTGGTTGGATGGGCACTTCTGGCGTACCATATGGTCAAGCTGCTCCCACAACAGCTCAATGGGGTTCAGATCTGGTGACTGCGCTGGCCACTCCATTACCGGTAGAATGCCAGCTGCCTGCTTCTGCTGTAAATAGTTCTTGCACAATTTGGAGGTGTGTTTAGGGTCATTGTCCTGTTGTAGGATGAAATTGGCTCCAATCAAGCGCTGTCCACTGGGTATGGCATGGCGTTGCAAAATTGAGTGATAGCCTTCCTTATTCAGAATCCCTTTTACCCTGTACAAATCTCCTACCTTACCAGCACCAAAGCAACCCCAGACCATCACATTACCTCCACCATGCTTAACAGATGGCGTCAGGCATTCTTCCAGCATCTTTTCATTTGTTCTGCGTCTCACAAACATTCTTCTTTGTGATCCAAACACCTCAAACTTGGATTCATCCGTCCACAACACTTTTTTCCAGTCTTCCTCTGTCCAATGTCTGTGTTCTTTTGCCCATCTTAATCTTTTTCTTTTATTGGCCAGTCTCAGATATGGCTTTTTCTTTGCCACTCTGCCCTGAAGCCCAAAATTCCGCAGCCGCCTCTTCACTGTAGATGTTGACGCTGGTGTTTTGCGGGTACTATTTAATGAAGATGCCAGTTGGGGACCTGTGAGGCGTCTGTTTCTCAAACTAGAGACTCTAATGTGCTTATCTTCTTGCTTAGTTGTGCAACACAGCCTCCCACTTCTTTTTCTACTCTGGTTAGAGCCTGTTTGTGCTGTCCTCTGAAGGGAGTAGTACACACCCTTGTAGGAAATCTTCAATTTCTTAGCAATTTCTCGCATGGAATAGCCTTCATTTCTAAGTACAAGAAAGTTCTCTTTTTCTGGCCATTTTGAGCGTTTAATTGACCCCACAAATGTGATGCTCCAGAAACACAATCTGCTCAAAGGAAGGTCGGTTTTGTAGCTTCTGTAACGAGCTAGACTGTTTTCAGATGTGTGAACATGATTGCACAAGGGTTTTCTAATCATCAATTAGCCTTCTGAGCCAATGAGCAAACACATTGTACCATTAGAACACTGGAGTGATAGTTGCTGGAAATGGGCCTCTAAACACCTATGTAGATATTGCACCAAAAACCAGACATTTGCAGCTAGAATAGTCATTTACCACATTAGCAATGTATAGAGTGTATTTGTTTAAAGTTAGGACTAGTTTAAAGTTATCTTCATTGAAAAGTACAGTGCTTTTCCTTCAAAAATAAGGACATTTCAATGTGACCCCAAACTTTTGAACGTTAGTGTATATGTACATATTGGCACAGCCCCATTCACTTAAATGGCCCAAATGGAGTCAACTACTGACTATGGGCCATTTCCTTCACATATACATGTATTTACCAGGACACAAAATTTCAGTATTCTGCACCTTTGAGCCCTGGTATATTTTGTTCATGCAACGTAACCCTTTCCTGACCTATGACATACAGTTACAGCTTTGGTCTGGTGAGAGAGTATGACATGGACTTGGAACCTGGACCTGTTACTATCTGCAGGTCACACTCATGATGGTCAGTGAACTCTTTAAAGGCCTCTATTAATAGCAATTGACATCTAAACAGTTTGTACTTGTACCTCTGCAATGTAACTGCACTCCTCTCCACCTAGGATGGAGAAAAACTAGCTGATTGGAGGGGTCTAACCAGGGGCGTAGCTAATGTCTCCTGGGCCCTGGTGCGAGAGGTCAACCTGGGCCCCCCCCCCCTTTCACGACCAAGTGATGCTACTGGTAGGTGTATGTGTGTGTGTGTATATATGTGTATATATATATATATATATATATATATACACTCAAAGACAGATATTACCAATAACACCAGCATATAGGAAAAGAAAATATAATCACCATACACCGCCATATTGTTACTGTATACTGAGACCAATATTGCCAATGATACCAGTATACAAGGCAAATATACACGCCACACCACAACCACTACCATCACCACCATATTGTTACTGACCAAATCCTGTATACTAAGACCAATAAAACACAGTATCGGATAACACGTAACAAATATTACCACATACTGACTAACACCGCCACATACCGACTTAACACCTCCACATACTGACTAACACCGCCACATACTGACTAACACCGCCACATACTGACTAACACCACCACTGCTACTAAATCCACTGTACACAGATCACTATCACCTCATACTACAGTTATATAGAGGGGGCCGCAGCTCCACACAGGTTTTGTACACCATATAAATTACAGTGCAGATATATCAGGTTACTCACAGGGGACATTTCTCTGATCAGAGTTCTTCCCTTTTCATTTTCTTCTCCATCTGCCCTGGGCCGTCATGAAAACTTCCCCGAGCCACGAATCCACAGAATCTGCCAGACAAACATATTAGGCTCCTCACTCTGTCACCATCCTCATCTCTATACACACTGCACATCTGTATTGGCCCCTTTACACCCTCATTTAGTGGGTAGCCCTGACACTATGTGACCCCCCCTTATAGTATATAGATGGCCCCCACTGCATGTTGCACCCCCCTTATAAATGGCCCCCTTTCCTCTCCTCCCCTTATAGTTGCCCCCCTCTCCCATGTCTTATAGATGCCCCCCTCTCCCCCCCCCTTATAGATGCCCCCTCTCCCCCCATTATAAATGCCACCCTCTTCTCCCCCCCAAAGATGCCCCCCATCTCCCCCCATTATAGATGCCCCCCTCTCCCCCCCATTATAGATGCCCCCCCTTCCCCCCATTATAGATGCCCCCCTCTTCTCCCCCATTATATATGCCCCCCTCTTCTCCCCCCCTTATAGATGCCCCCCTCTCCCCCCATTATAGATGCCCCCCTCTTCTCCCCCCCTTATAGATGCCCCCCTCTCCCATCCCTTATAGATGCCCCCCCTTTCCTCTATGCTTAGCAGAATAAAAAAACAAACAAACACACAAACTCACCTGACAACCCGCTCCCCCAGCGATCCTCTCCTTCTTCACGCTCCGGCTGATGCACGGCTACCGCGCATCAGTGAGCTCCCTGTACACCGGGGCTGGGACTTCCGGGACAGGAAGCGTCTCTGACGTACGCTTCCTGTGCCGGAAGTCAGGGCCCCAGGCGGCACAGGGAGCTCACTGATGCGTGGCGCTGCCGGGGATAGGACGGGACACCCCCGGGGGCCCGGACGAGCTTGTTCTTGTGACCGCAAGCAAAACAATGCTTGCAGTCACAAGAGTAATTTAAGGGGGGAGCAGTGCAGTGGCAAGGGGGGCCCTCGCGGGCCCCCCCCTTGTAGCGGGCCGGGTCGCAGCGGCGACCGCTGCGACCCTGGTAGCTACGCCACTGGGTCTAACCACCGTCACAAGAACTCGACTGAAATGTCCCCCAGAAGGAACAGAATGCCCTACGCGTGTATGGCCGTCAGTCAATTTCTCTACTATGCTGCTTCTGTACCTTGCTGAACTTAGTGGTTGAACCCCCCCCCCCTCCAATCAGCTAGTTATCTCCTATCCTATTGATAGGGGATAACTTTTAATTAAGGTATAATGCCATTAAGGATAGAGTTTCATGGAGAACTTTAGTCTTTAATGCAGTTTTTGACATGGTCAAAATTCTTCCAATTTTCACCTCTGACTTCCACAGTAAGGAAACACTGAGGTTGTGTGTTCACTCTGTTATATTAGTGGGCCTTGCACATACCCAAATGTCACTGTGTAGCCCCACATTTGCAGTGGGTATTCAAACCCCATAAAAAAAATTAAAAAGTTCGGGGGCTAAGAAAATAAAAATGTTTTTGGCCCAATCCCCTGACGCTGCTGTTCTAACTGCTCACAGTTCCTGCCATTCACTGCTGCTTCCTGTGATGTGTCAACTGATTGTTTAGGTAATTACTGACACAGCAATGACTCGCCTTGGCCAGTGACTGACTGAGCAGGCAGTTCTGGCTGGGTCTACATGTCACAGTAACTAGGAAGCAGAGATGAGGGATGAGGAGCAGTAGCTGTTGTAATGGTAGTGATATTGGATTGGGCAGGTGAGTATGCTTTCTTTTTTCTTTTTTTAGCACCTTGACACATTTTTAGCACCTTTAGACAAGCTGTTCCACATTTATTATTAGAATGTTTGACATGTATGTTAAATAGTCCAAAAGTAAAAAACCAACCTTTACTGCATGGCATATATTCTTTTAGGGTAAATTCACACGGGCGTCTCGCACAAGAAATCCGCAGCTAATCCGCAATACACATATTATTCTTATTATTATTAATACGTGTATTGCGGATTAGCTGCGGATTTCTTATGCGAGACGCCTGTGTGAATTTACCCTAACTGGATTCAGTTGTGTGGAATAACATAGTCTACTACACAATTCCATATGTTTCCTGCACTGGTGAAAGCCAAATGGACATTCTTTTAGCCTTTTTCAGGCCAATGGAGCCTTATGGCCAAGGTTAGCATATACATTGGGAACTTTTCCAGGATACATACAAGCTAATGAATATGTGATATGAACATAGCAGTGCACCATTTGTATGCAGCGTACATCACCGTGAACGTGATATAAGCGTCTTCTCTGTCATTATGAAAAATGGAAAAGCCTCATTACATAAAAAGCTTTAAAGGAGTCTCCTGCCCCCCTCCTGTCACAATGCGTTTTTTTTTTTTGTTTTGTTTTTTAGCTTTAAACTTTATTACACAAAAAAACTAGACCATAACATACAAAAAAGTACATGACAATTCCACATATACATATAAAAAACTTTACATAGTCATAAAATTTTTTTTTAACCCACAACAGGCTTCAATAGACACATGTTTAGTATACAATATAGAAAATACCCATACCCCCCCTTCTCCGACCCACCCACCCTCTCCCCCACCCTACCTCCCTTACCCAACCTTCCCTCCCCCCCCCCACACCCCCTGTCGAGGTAAGAAAAAAACGATAAAAGTTACTGACATTTTTCGAAAATCTCTACACAATTCTCCCAATTTTTAATATTTGGAATCTCAGGTGCTAACCATTTTCTCACCAACACCAGCCTAGCGTAGAATAACAGTCTCTGAATTATTCTTCTACTACTCTTTCTACATGGTGCCGACAAGGGATCTCCTAAAATGGCCAAAACTGGATCTAATTCGAATTTAATCTCTACCTTATCCATAATTTTCTTATGAACCGAGTTCCAGTATTTGCTTAGAGCCTGACATGACCACATCATATGTACTCCATCATAAAGTAAGAATATAACAGTTTCATCTCCTTTTTACATATTACCCCATTCCTAAATTTCCTAATTACCGTGCCCGGTTCACAGATATTACCCTGATTCCTTCTTAGGTTCTCACGGATTACAGCTCTATACTTCGTATATTCGTACCAATGTCTCTCGTCCAAGTTGTATTGCTCTCTCATTGTGGCCCAACTTTTAATATCTCCTCCGTCCATTACATCCTTGACTGTTCTTACTCCTGCTTCTAGAAAGGCTTTTACTACCCCTGATCTACCCATTACACTAAACCCTTCATTTAGCCACAGCGGAGCAAACTCCATCAATCTATTTCTCTTAAGTTCCTTCTTTAATTTTATCCAAGTCCCACTTAAAGATTTTATCATTCCCATCTTTTTCCATTCTTTCCCTTCCAAAAGTCCACTCTCCAAAATCTGAAAAACATCCCACTCCCCCTCCCCCAACTTCTCACTCAAATAACTACATAAATAATCTTGTTTCCATCTAGCCAACCAGCCAACCAAAAACATTCCGCAGCTAACAAATATTTTTCTACGTTGGGGACACCCAATCCTCCTCTTACCATTGGCACACATAAATCCTCCAATTTCATCCGTACCCTTTTCCTTCCCCATATCAGTGCATTCCATGCCACTTTTATCCTTTTAAGGTACTTTTTCCCCACTCCCACTGGGGTGGCATTGAATATATAGAGGAGTTTAGGCATAAGAATTGTCTTTATTAATGTAATTCTATCTATCTTGGAGATCCTTAAGTTACACCACACAGACACTTTCTTTTCTATATGCTTCACTACGTTTTTGGTGTTTAATTCATTGAACTGACGTAAATTTCTTGATACCTGTATCCCCAAGTATGTAAAACTTTTCCCCTTCTCCAAATTAAACAGTGGGGGTAAGGAAAGGACCAAATCCTGGTTAAGGGACATCAGGGTGGATTTTTCCCAATTTATTAATAGGCCAGAGTAACTATCCAGCTCGTGGACTAAATTCATTATGCGTGGAACTGCAATCAGTAGATCACTCAAAAAAAAAGAAGATCATCTGCATAAAGGGATATCCTGTCCCCTTTACTCCTCGCCCCGGACCCCTTTACTTTATCACCAGATCTAATCTTAATTGCCAGGGGCTCAATTCCTAGGGCGAAGAGCAGAGGGGAGAGAGTCCCATTGGGTTTTTACTTGTCACACACCCCAGACAGTAGGTGATGTGGTTGTCAGTCATTCGCTAATGCTGCTTTATATTGACTGAGATGAGTTAATGAAGAAAGTGACAGCATTATTGTGTTACTGCCATTACCACCTCATAAAGAAGCCCTCATATCTCCGTCATATGTTAGTGGACTGTGACCAAGACCGCTCAATACTTATTATCACATTAGCTCACATTACCATGACGCTACAGTTAGGCCGCACTTATCAAAACTATGATTAAAAAAAGGCTTTGTTGCCCATAGTAACCAGATGACAGCTTTCTTTTTTTTCTTTAACCCCTTAACGACATCGGGCGTACCTATACGCCCCCGCAGGGTGGGCTTTAACGCAAACGGGCGTATAGGTACGCCCGATGTTTCCCCGATCGCTGTGTGTTCACACACAGCGGTCGGGGAAGATGGCCTGCTATAATGTATAGCAGGCCATCTCTGCTCGTCGGCACGGGGGGTGATTAACCCCTCCCGTGCCGACGATCGCTGCTTTATGCTGATCACTACAGATCAGCATATAGCAGCTGAAAACAGCTTTCCGGGTCATCGGTGACCCGGTGGCCCGGAAAGCAATGGCAATTGGTGCTGTCCGAGATAGCACCAATCGCCATTAGTGTCCCCAACAAAGATGGCGCGGATGCCACCCCCACGATCGCCGTGATAGGCCGGCCAGTACCGGCCGGCCCATCACGGCGATCATACTGTAAAAAAGAGTTTTGCCGTGTTCTGCACCCCCCAGCTAGGTAGCTGAGAGGTGCAGAACAGGTGTGTGTGGTGCAGGTGTACCATACTCACCTGATCTGGCCGTCCGGAGTGAAGATCTGCGGTCCGCGCCGTCCTCGCATCTTCTTCGCGTCGCTTCCGGGTTCGTTCGTCCAGCGTCGGAAATCTTCGGAAACACTCGGGTCTTCGTTTTCGGCGGGCCTCGGTAATCTCCGGCAATCTTCTCTCTACTGCCCCCTAGCGGCTTATCAGTGAATATCATTCACTGATCAGTTGCTTTGGGTTAAAAAGATTTTTTTTTTCCCCCCAATTTTTTTTTTTTTTACTTTTTTTGCGCCCTAACGCCGCTGAGTACTGATCAGCATCGCACGTAAGTGCGCCACTGATCAGCAACTCCTCCTTTTTGGCGTAGGAGCGTTTTCCCCCCCTATATCCTACCGCCACTGTCTGCTGATAAGTGCCGCACGTAAGTGCGGCATTTATCAGCAGCTCCTTTCTTGGCGTAGGGATATTATTTTCTTACTGTCAAAAAAACTTAAAAAACACTACATTACACTACACTACATGAAATAAAGTTTTACAATAAACATTTACATACCCCATATACTAGTCCCCGTATAAAGATGGCCCCCAGGGTGTTTTCGGCTTCGGACGCATATGCTATTATTGCCTCCAACACCGAAACAGCCAGTGAGAATGAATGGGGGGATCCTTCTTTCCTCCATTCATCATCATCATCATCATCAAGTGACGTGTCTGGGGGTAGCGTAGCGTACGCTGCCCCCCAGACACGTCTTTTCCGCCAGTACCGTCCCAATAAGAGATCACGGTATGGCGTGAAATTCTACAAACTCTGTGACAGTACCTCAGGGTACACTTACAGATTTAGGGTACATGCACACTGCGGAATGGCGAAGGATAACCCTTTGTGCATTCCACAGCTGGCACCCGCCGGCGGACTGATGCAGGCGTGCGTCTCCGCCCGTGTCATAGACTCTATTCTATGCAAGGGCGGATTTCGTTGTCCGTCCAAAGAATGAACACGTTCATTCTTTGGACAGGGGGCGGATTCCGCCCGTGCATAGAATGGAGTGTGACACGAGCGGAGACGCGCGCTTGCATCAGTCCGCCGGCGGGTGCCAGCTGCGGAATGCACAAAGGGTTATCCTTCGCCATTCCGCAGTGTACATGTACCATTACAGTGTATGAAGGAAGGGACACCCGAATCCAGCCCCAGATGAACCCACTCCCCCCCTCCCGTCCTCAGAGTTAGTGGGGAGATCGTCCGGGAACTGATCTTCCCACTGCTGGATAAAGGTTACCACCCGTACGGGGATAACTTTTATACCAGCACCCCCTCCTCTGGTCTCTCGCTGCCCGAGCTACTGTAGCTTGCGGCACGATCCGAACATATCAGAAGCAGTAATAAAGCCCTAATATTTAGCAGCCATGGAGCGGACCCAGCGCTTCTGGATATGAAGGACCCCGTATCGCACCAGGGAAACATTTTCCAGGTGACGTCCCCCACACTGGAAAACAGGAGACCCCAGAAGAAGTGCAGAGTGTGGGGTAACAGGGGGATCAGGAAGGACACCATTTTCCAATGTGACGCCTGTCCTGATCGCCCCGGCCTCTGCATACTGGATCGCTTCAAGGCGCACCACACGTCACTGGGGTTCTACATTATCTAAATTCTGTCCCTTATTCCTATTTCAGGGGTCACGTTGATCCAGGGATTATACTGATCGCCATTATGGAGTCGGGAAGGATTTTTTCCCCTGTGATGAGGCTACTGTCGTCTGCCTCACGAGGGTTTTTTGCCTTCCTCTGGATCAACACAGGTTGAATTTGATGGACACCTGTCATTTTCAACCTTATAAACTAATAATTGGCCTAATACCCCCAAATAAATTAGAATTGTCCCTTTTCCCCAGCTAAATAGGTATGGCCGCCATTCCCATTAGAGGATGCCATGATGCAATTACAAAGCCTCTCTGCGGCCAGGACAGTAGAAACCCCCCACAAGTGACCCCATTCTGGAAACTACACCCCATAAGGAATCTAACAAGGGGGGCAGCGGGGATATGGCCCCCTGGTGACGGCCACATTTGTGGCGTGAAAATAAAAAAAAAATATTTTTTATTTTCACGGCACATGTTCCACATATGTGCCCATCACCAGTGGGGTCCATATCCTCACTGCACCCCTTGTTGGATTCCTTATGGGGTTTAGTTTCCATAATGGGGTCACTTGTTGGGGGTTTCTACTGTCCTGGCAGCACATTTGTAAATGCGACATGGCCTCCATCCTCCATTCTAGCCTCTAAATGGCGCTCTGTCCCTTTGGTGGCTTGCCCTGTGCCCATATAGCACATTATGTCCACATGTGGGGTATTTTCGTACTCAGGGGAAACTACCCTACACGTTTTGTGTTCACTTTCTTTTTTAACCCCTTGTGGAAAAGGAAAAAATCAAGGCTAGACCAACATTTAGTGTAAAAAATGTTTAATTTTTACACTAAATCATTGATCTTGTCTTGATTTTTTCATTTTCACAAGGGGTTAAAAGATAAAAAAAAACACTAAATGTGTAGCGCAATTTCCGGAAATACCCCACATGTGGACATAAAGCGCCATGTGGGTGCAGGGTAAGCCTCCAAAAGGAAGGAGCGCCATTTGGTTTTTGAAGGCTGGATTTGGCTGGAATGGATTCCAAGGGCCTTGTTGCATTTAAAAGGCCCCTGTGTTGCCAAGACAGTTGAACCCCCCCACAATTGACCCCATTATGGAAACTACACCCCTCAGGGAATGTAACAAGGGGTGTAGTGAGCATATGGACCCCACTGGTGACGGGCACAAATGTGGAACAATATGGCGTGAAAATGAAATATTACATTTTTTACACTATAATGTTGGTTTAGCCTTAAATTTTTCATTTTCACAAGGGGTTAAAAGAGAAAAAAACACACAAAATGTGTAGAGCAATTTCCCCCCGAGTCCGTAAATACCCCACATGTGGACATAAAGCGCCATGTGGGTGCAGGGCAAGCCTCCGAAGGAAAGGAGCGCCATTTGGATTTTGGAGGCTGGATTTGGCCAGAATGGATGATGAACGCCATGTCGCATTTACAGAGCCCTCGTGCTGCCAAAACACTGGAAACCCCCCACAAGTGACCCCATTCTGGAAACTACACCCCTCAAGGAATCTATCAAGAGGTGCAGTGAGGATATGGACCCCTTGATGACGGCCACATTTGTGCCGAGAATGTGAAAAAATGAAAATTTTCCCTTTCACGTCACATTGTTCCACATTTGTGCCAGTCACCAGTGGGGTCCATATGCTCACTGCACCCCTTGTTAGATTCCTTGAGGGGTGTAGTTTCCAAAATGGGGTCACTTGTGGGGGGTTTCCAGTGTCTTGGCAGCACGAGGGGTCTGTAAATGCGACATGACCCTTGAAATCCATTCCAGTAAAATCCAGCTTGCAAAGGACAATTGGCGCTCCTTCCCTTTGGAGGCTCGTCCTGCGCCCGCTTGGCACTTTATGTCCACATGTGGGGTATTTCTGTACTCGGGAGAAACTGCGCTACACGTTTGGTGTTTTTTTTTTTCTTTTATCCCCTTGTAAAAATGAAAAATGAAGGCTAGAACAACATTTTAGTGTAAAAAATAGAATTTTTCCTTTTTTACACCACATTGTTCTGAAAATCTGTGAAGCACCTTTGGGGTCCAAATGCTCACCGCACCCCTTGTTACATTCCTTGAGGGGTGTAGTTTTCTAAATGGTGTCCCTTTAGGGGTGTTTTTAATGTTTTGGCACCCCAGAGCCTCTGCCAACCTGAAGTGGTACGGTCAAAAATAACCAAATATAACGGAGGCGTTGAAATTCACTGGGCGCTCCCTTATATCTGAGGCTTGTGGTTGCGTCAAATAGTGCAATACGGCCACATATGGGGTATTTCTATAAACTGCAGAAACGGAGCAATCAATATTGGGGTGCATTTCTCTGGTAATAGGTTTAAAATTATGAAAGATATTGGATTACAATAAAATCTCTGCACAGAAAATAAAAATTTTCAAATTTCTTACACACTTAGCTTTTATTTCTGTGACTCCCCTAAAGGGTTAAAACACTTTCTGGATGTGCTTTTGCAGAGTTTGGGGGGTGCAGTTTCTGAAATGGGGTGCTTTGTGGGGCTTTCTAACATACAGGCCCCTCAAATACACTTTGAACCTGAACAGGTCCCTGAAAATATCTCATTTTGAAATTTTACAGAAAATTTGGAAAATTGCTGCTAATGATTTAAGCTTCCTATTGTCTAAAAAAAATGAAATATAGTTTAATAAATGCTGCCACCATAAAGTAGACATGTTGCTAATGCTATTTAATATATAATTTATGTGGCATAACCATTTTCTGTATAAGCTGGAAGGTTTCAAAGTTGGAAAAATGCATTTTTTCACAATTTTTCACGCTATTTTGGGTTTTTTCATAAAGATTCGTTATAAGTATTGACTCCAATTTACCAGAAATGTAAAGTACAATATGTCACGAGAAAACAATCTCAGAATCAGCCGGATAGGTAAAAGCATCCCGAAGTTATTAATGACTAAAGTGACACAGGTCATATTCATAAAATTTGTCTCTGTCCTTAAGGCCATTTCAGGCTCTGTCCTTAAGGGGTTAAGTAGAAAAACACAATCTGCACTGGAGTTGGTTGCTAAGTGTAAGGCTGGGTTCACACTACGTTTTTGCAATCTGTTTTGATCCGTTTTTCCATTGACTTCCATAAAAAAAAAAAAAAAAAACGGATCAAACCACATGTTTGTTTTTTTTAACACAAAACGTAGCTGACCTTATTTTTGTGTACATTAAAAAAAAATAATGCGTTTTGATCAGTTTTTTTATAATGGAAAAACAGGTAAAAATAGATGCACACAAATGCATCCGTTTTTCCATCAGTTTTTTTGTAAAAATGTAGTGTGAACCCAGCCTAACATAAATTTTTCTCTGTTATTTTTTATCAATAAGGCCCAGCCGTGTTGCATGGCAACAGACGTGACTTAAGCGTGATCTTCTCAGATATTTATGGGGGGATTTATCATCGTTCTACCCCAAATTATTGCACAATCACTTGTTTTGCTCAAAAATGTACTACTTTTTGACTACTACTGCTACAAAAAACCCCAACAGACAGCTATAAATTTGGGTTTCCATGTTGTTCGTGGTTTCGTGTCCGTCATACCTAATTAATGATTTGCGAGGTGCAATTCATTTTTGCAATTAATCTATTAGAAATACGGCTGTTTTTTTAAAGTTTCATGGCCATCAAAATAAAACCATGTATTTACTGATTAAAAAAAAAAAACAGTAGTAAATGACATGGCATGTTCATTATTTTTATGCTTATTCTCAATTACGGCTGTTTTTCAGTTTTTTGTGTGTGCTGACAAGTAATCCATTATAGACTTTAAGAGAACACATTATTACATTGCAAAAAGCATATTTTTCACTCAAAATTATGGGCGTATTTTGGAATTATTTTACTGTGTGAACAAAGCCTTTAAGTTATCCCGTATCCCAGGGCCGTTTCTAGATGCGGGTGGGCCGGGCGACCGCACGGGGCGCCGACAGCTAGTGGGCGCTGGTGGCACCCCCCGGACTCCACTTAGCTGCGCGCACCCCCAGACGCCCGCCCGCTCACCCCATCACCTGCCTTTCTACCCCATCACCTGGCAAGACTGCCCTCCGCCCGACCACCCGTAGCTCCGCCCCCAGACCGCCCAGACCTCCGTCTCCGAACTGCCCATAGCTCCGCCCCCGGACCGCTCCAACCCAGCCGAGCACTCTGTACCTGCAGACATCTTCTCCCTCCAGGAGCGCAATGACGTCATATCACTGCGTTTGCTGGAGAGAGATGTGTGCAGGGGCAGCAGCCTGCTCCTCGCAGGCTGGAGAAGAAGAGAAGAGGAGAGAGGGACCCCTATGCCAGAATAAGGTGAGTATATTGTTTTTTTTGTTTTTTTTCGTGTGTGTGTGTGTGTGTGTGTTTGGCAATGCAGGGGGAGTAGGGGAGATTATTACTATGGGGGGGAGCACAGGGGGGATTTTTTTTATGGTGACAGCACAAGGAGGGGAGGGGTATGACAATGGGGACAGCACAGGGGGGATTACAGGGGGTGGTCACCCAGCTTTCCCAGCATCCTATATGTCAGCATAATGGAGGTCACACAGCTCTCCCAGCATCCTGTATGTCAGTGTAATGGAGGTCACACAGCTTTCCCAGCATCCTGTATGTCAGTACAATGGAGGTCACTCAGCTTTCCCAGCATCCTGTATGTCAGTGTATAATGGAGGTCACACAGCTTTCCCAGTATCCTGTATGCCAGTGTAATGGAGGTCACACAGCTTTCCCAGTATTCAGTATGCCAGTATAATGGAGATTACACAGCTTTCCCAGCATCCTGTATGTCAGTGTAATGGAGGTCACCCAGCTTTCCCAGCATCCTGTATGTCAGTGTAATGGCGGTCACCCAGCTCTAATAGCATCCTGTATGTCAGTGTAATGGAGGTCACACAGCTTCCCCAGTATCCTATATGTTAGTGTAATGGAGGTCACCCAGCTTTCCCAGCATCCTGTATGTCAGTGTGTAATGGAGGTCACACAGCTTTCCCAGTATCCTGTATGTCAGTATAATGGAGGTCATCCAACTCTCCCAGCATCCTGTATGTCAGTGTGTAATGGAGGTCACACAGCTTTCCCAGTATCCTGTATGTCAGTGTTTAATGGAGGTCACACAGCTCTCCCAGCATCCTGTATGTCAGTGTAATGGAGGTCACACCTTGCAGACTTTACTGCACCAAGCAGCAGAATTACTATAGTTTAGGAGCCTATAGGAGGGAAAAGGGAAGGAAGTTGCTGGATAAGTGCGGAGCCTGAGATGTTTGTCTGGCAGGTTCTGAAGAGACGAATTGTAGCTGCAAGAAATCATCATTGTGGTCCGGTTGGAGAGGAAAAGGAAAACGTCACCTGTGAGTCCCTGTATGCAACACCGATCTATGCCATAATACACACACTACTTCTTCCTAATAACCCGAATCCTGATAAAAGCCCCCCTTCCTTCTCCAGGGCTGAATTGAGTGAATTGAGCGCTTTTATCAAGATTCACCCTGTTGCCAAAATGATCTAGAAACTGCCCGGCCCTATCTAATGCTACCAACACCGCAAACATTTGTTTGGTGGTACTACATACGGGGTCGGATGTAGGAGGTTCCTACATTGACAACTCTCTTCTACTAACCAGAGAGGAAAGTGACTACAAACAGGGAAGGCCAGCCTTACTGATGATTTCCAAGTATGCCTAGATATATAGTATTACTTTCCCCCATTTACAGTACAACAGACTTTCTGTTCAGGCTGCTGGAAAAGCTGAGTTACAATACTGTGGAGCCACAATGGTGACTGCAGACCTACATGATAGATACATACAATATGTAACTGATGCATGCTGGGTGTTTTACATGATCAATTTATCAACTTAAAGGGGTATTCTGGGAAAAAGTAACCACAGGATAGGGGAAATGTAGGAGATCGCAGGGGATCCGACTCCTGGACCTTCCGCCAATCTCCGTATCGGACCCCACCGTCTCTGCTATGAATAGAGCCTTGGATCGGCACACGACTCGCTATTTATTCCTATGGAGTGACTGAAAGCCAAGTACAGCGCTCTTCCGGCATACTCGGCTCTCTCTGCGGCTCCATAGGAATGAATAGAGCCGCAGGTCGTGTGCCGACATGGGGCTCAATTCATAACAGAGCCAGCGGGGTCCAATAAGGAGATTGGCAAGGGGTTTAGAGGTCGAACCCCGCAATCTCCTAATTTTCCCCTATCCTGTGGATAGGGGAAATGTTAATTTTTCCCGGAATACCCCTTTAAGAAAGATTTAACCTTGCTCAATCCCCACCCATAATCTAGGCTTGTTTGAAATAGGTTTCTATTACATAAATTGGGCTATTTGTCTGCAGCATATTCTGACTTACATCCTGAAGCTGCGGAAAATCCTCACTTCCTTGTCTCCACTCCTCTGTCCTCCCCCTCCCTTCTGAGACCAAAGTCACATGATTTGTCTCTTCTGTTGCCAAAAAAGCTGTAACACTTCATCTGTAACCCCACCCACCTCTGACATCACACCAGTGAGCACCTGGCCAAGGGGCAGGGAAACAACAGAACAGTGACAGCCTCCTGAGCAGTTTAGGGGGGAAAAACTAAGTTGTGTTATCTCTCTCTATTTCTAATCTTCCTATCTAGATAGATAGATAGATAGATAGATAGATAGATAGATAGATAGATAGATATTTTGTTTACAGTGCAAAGCAGAAGCAGATTGAGTCAGTGATGGGCAGATGCTACAAAATGAGGTGGATACTTGGCAATTGGCACTGGAGTGCAATGCATGCTGAGATATGTAGTTTCCGGCCAGTGCCATCTTGGATATAGACTGGCTTTTAGAAAAACTTGTAACTTGGAAATGCTGCCAGCTTTAAGAGTGGGAAATGGCTCAAAATATTCAGGAGGACTTAGTGAGTAAGACTAGTGTTTCTTTACACAGGCCGCTATATCTGCCTAGGTCCCCAATTCTCATATTATAGAATAACTATTCAGATTTGTTATCCTAGAGCCAGGGAAGCCTGGGTAGGAATCCATGGAAAGCTGTAATTGACAATTCTACCCAGTTGTGCTAAAACAGCAAAACCCTACTAGTTAGGCAAACTTACCTTTCAAGGTCCCAGGAAAGCTGGGTAACACAGTACAGACTTGAAATGGAGATAACTAAACATTAAATCTACCTAGATAAATCCCCCTTGCCCCTGGCACATAAGCCTTTCAGAAACCCAGGAAAGCTAGGTAACTCACACACCTGCTAACAGTGTCTATATAGAGAGTATGTATAGCTCCATAAGACTTGTACTCCATCATGTATGTACAATTTGCTTAGACTAAAAGTAAAAAATCTCTACTGCCTAAATAGGCAATTTTGACATTCAGGCACCTAGGAAAGCAGGATTACACTTTCTGAGGGTCTACAATGGATACCACAATAAGTGTAAGCTAAGAGTTCAACCAATAATTTATAGCATAAATACTCACAGAATGTGCTGCATTTACACGAAACAATAATTGGCCCGATCGTACGATTAACGATGTCTGAGTAACGATTTTTTTCCCTAACGATCAGCGTTTAGACGGTACAATATATCGTACAGAAGATTCGTTTTGCGATCGTTTTGCAATCGCTTAAGCCTATCTCACACATTGGTTAAATCGGCGAACAACTGTTCACACGGAACGGTCTGCGAATTTTATTGCGAACGATCAACGACGATTTGAGAACATGTTCAAAGATCAAAAGTAACGATTTCTCGCTCGTCGTTTGATCGTTCGCTGCATTTAATATCGCTCGAATTCGATCGTTATCGCGCAAATTCGCACGATAATCGTTACGTGTAAGCGCAACATAAAGGTGTGATATCTCCAAACAGCTGGGGCACTGAAGTATAGAAGTGAATGGAATCTATTCCCCTGATCCATTTGAATCTCAGTAAAATACTATCACTTTTTCTAAAACATTTTCAGGTCCATATGCATATATGCATATATCCATATATCATATGCTATAGGTATTTTTATGAATATGTCTCTGTGGGGTTTATGCTGAATTAAAGCACTAAAAATTGTAAAAATAAAAATATTAAAGGGGTGCTCCGGCCCTTGAAAGCTTTTCATTTTGTGCTTCCTCATCATGTGACTCCTGTGTCGTCCTCTTGGTGTGTCTCTGGGTCCACATCCAAGACAAGCTTGTTTTAGCAGTAATAGCCCACTCAGCCAATCATTGGACACACTGTTGTCCCATCCCATTCAATGATTGGCTGAGCCGGCTGTCACTGCTGATATGAGCTGATGTGCTGATGAGAGATATATCAAGAGTTTTTAGGTGCTGACAGCAAATGGGCCTCTAAGCCCTCCAATGCCAGGGCTGAATTTCAATCCCAGTCCGGCGTTGACTACACTGGATGTGAGAGAGATGTAGTTGCAATATCTGTCACCTTATTATTGACTGGGCAAAAGTATCACTCCTCCCTTACAGATCCAGGTCCATCCTATAAGAAGGTGGAGACCCGGTGTTAAAGGGGTAGTCTAAAGCAGACAACCACCTTTTCCCTGCTAGAACCTCCAAATTACATGAAGGGTAGGAGAGTACCTTAGTCAAGCTCAAGGTCCTCTGACACAAGATGGCACTGATCCAGGTAGCGTGCCTTTCTTTTACAGAATCTTCTTTATGACTTAAGCGATTATCCCCAGAGTTCATGGTTGCTATGGTTACTACAGGTTCCCACAGTGATTTAATGTGTTAGCCCTTTAATAACTGGCGATGTACCTAAGGGCCCTATTACATGGGACGATTATCGTGCGAAAAATCGTTAAATCGTTCGAATTTAAAGGATAATCGTTCTGTGTAATTGCAGGCAACGATCGAAAAATCGTTCGTGTGTCGTTGATCGTTTATTTAGATCTGAACCTAAAATTATCGTTAATCGTTCGAAAAGCATTCCCTGTAATTCCACGTTCGTTCGCTCAAGTTCTGTGAATTTTCACTAATCGTTCAGTGTAATAGCACATTGTTCATTGTTTTTCTAAGATCAGAAGGAGTAAACGACCGCAATTACGATCGCAATAACGATCATAGTAACGATCGTAACTAACGATTATTGTTCTGTGTAATATGGTAAACGATTTCAGGTTAACAATAAACAATGTCGTTTGCGATCGTTTATCGTTAGTCGTTAATCGTTAAAAATCGCTCAGTGTAATAGGACCCTTACTGCAGAGGTCATTATGCACACTTGTGACCAAGCAAGCAGCTCATAGTTAGTGCATACCTCCCAAGTGTCCCTTTTTTGGAGGGACAGTCCCTACTTTTGAGCCTAGTCCATATGTCCCTCTATTTGACCTAGAAATTAATAAAATGTTTATGTTGCTATAGAAAGTGTTTGGTTTCTTACTGTATAATAAACCCAAACTTACATATTATTCCATCATGTGGTGCAAGTTGGATCTTAAAAATTCTTATATCCAGATGAATCATGTGACATTATGTCCGCTTTCACACATCATTTCACACATGCAGTTCATAGGTGTTACGGATCCGTTCTGGGGGCACAATCCATGCTACAAAAAGCAATTAAGCCATTTTGTGATCCGTGCCACCTATCTGACAGTGGCTCCCTGCAAATGCGGACAGTTACTATAACACATTCATAATCTGGTCCAAAATTACATACAGGGTTACTGATGTGTGAATAAGACCTAAGGATGCATTTATACATTTAGGCTTCGTTCACACGGAGTAAAACTGTCGGAATTCCGCGAATCCCGCCAGCCTCCGTGTCATACTGGTAGTCTATGGGAGGCTCACGCACCTCCTCTCTGTGCGCTAAAGAATGGACATGTTATTTCTTCAGCGCGGAGAGAGGAGGCGCGCAAGCCTCGCATAGACTACCAGTATGACACGGAGGCTGGCGGAATTGCGACAGTTTTTCTCCTTGTTAACGGAGCCTAAGTAAATGCATCAATCTGCAGCAGATCCGGTGTGTGTGATTGCATCCTTGAACTGAAAAGAAATGTCTGTAAAATTTTCCTAGACTGAACCACAAGTGTCCCTCTTTGGCCATCCAAAAAGTTGGGAGGTATGAGTAAGGGCACTAAGAACACTACATAATAAGAGCCTAGAGATCACACAGGTAGCCGCAGATGTGATGTGCTCTGACCAGCTCTGTATGTAGTCAGTGACTACATACAGTGTCTGTGGTTGTCATGGTGATGTTGCCACAACTAAACATGGCCACTTTGCTGTTGTGCAGGATCTTGTGTTTGTAGCGCTGCTTGACATGAGATGGAAGCATGACAGATATATAGATGATAGATAGAAGACAGACAGACTGATAGATAGTAGATAAACATTCACAAGAAAGCAGCATATCTGTAATCCAATGCAATTTTGTTGAGTGCCAGCGCAATAAGCCAACAATCAATAAGCCAAAGTTCTCAGGACACCATTGAGTTCAAATCCAAACCAACAGTGATTTATTCAAAGATAAAACATGCTAAAAGGGTTATTGTTAAAAAACAAAAAATTGGTATCGCTGTAACCATAGTGACCCATTAAACACATTTATTATGTTATTCTTCACGCACACTGAACGGCATAAGTTTAATTTTAAAAAAAGAAAATAAATGATCATTTTAATTTTATTTCATGATATTTTGATATTAAAAAAAACCCACACATGATAGTGACCAAATTTTGCCAAATTTTTGCCATTTTGCCATAAAGTGCAACATGTCCTGAAAATCTCATAACATACGTTAAAGCATTACGGAGCTATAACCGCATAAAGTAAAAGCTTAGTCATTAAGGCCCAAACTAGCTGCAGCACGAAGGGGTTAAGCAATAATCTTTTATGTGTGTATGTAGGCAACGATTAAACGACTAACGAAATTTTGTTAATATGTCATTTATCGCAACTTTTGAGCTGACAATAAAATCATTGCTAATTTTTGCAAAACTTTTGGTATATGGACACATTCTTTGTTTGTGATTAAGATCATTCCTCTACTAAAGTATACGAATAAACATAATTATGATCATAATTGTGATCATAACCAACGATAATTGTTTTCTTATTGTGCTTCATGTTTCTGCTTGTTCCCATAAGCGCTTATTTGTAATTGTTTATTGTTAATCGGTGGAAAAGACGAATCGATTTGTCTAATAGGTCGCTAACTGTGACTAAATGTTGCTAAAGGGAAGCGATAGGATACTTGCATAGGTATAAATACCACAACCTGTTTAATTGTTGCGCCATTGTAAGATGTTTTATCTTTGGCGATTAGCAACTTTATAGTAAAATTATTTAGTGTACAGCACTTACTGACAGCAGCTCCCTGTGTACCTCATAGAGCTAAAATCAGACTCCCCTCCAGGCTGTGATAAGGCTGTCCATAAGATGGCTGACATGGAGGAGCATGTGACCATGCCCCCGCTCATGCCCCATGTGACCATGGTCCCATGGTCCTCTATGTCGGCCAACTTATAGACAGACTCACCACAGATCAGGGCAGCACAGCCTGGAGGAGGGGAGTCTGATTTTAGCTCTATGAGGTACACAGGGAGCTGCTGTCAGTGAGTTCACAGTGAGTATACTTACTAAGCTGGGTTCACACTATGTATATTTGAGGCTGTATTTGGTCCTCATGTCAGGTCCTCATAGCAACCAAAACCAGGAGTGGATTGAAAACACAGAAAGGCTGTTCACACAATGTTAAAATTTAGTGGATGGCCGCCATATAACGGTAAATAACTTCCATTATTTCAATACAACAGCCGTTGTTTTAAAATAACAGCACATATTTGGCATTAAATGACGGCCATCCACTCAATTACAACATTATGTGAACAGAGCCTTTCTGTGTTTTCAATCCACTCCTTGTTTTGGTTGCTATACAGCCTTAAACATACAGCTTCAAATATACGTAGTGTGAACATAGCCTTAAGCTGTATACTCAACTATTTTACTATAAAGTGACCAACCCCTTTAAATAAATCACTGTTGGATTGGATTTGAACTTCATGGTGTGCTGCGGACTTTGGTTTATTTATAGGGAGATATATATATAAATAAATAGGAGACAGAAACTTAGGTAGGTTGGTAACAGCTTGAAGGCCCACAGTTTGACACCTGTGGATTAGATAATAGGTAAATAGGTTAGATAATAGATACAAATGAGATAAATAGATATAGATAGACAGACAGATAGAGTGAGTAGATAGATAGATCATATATACAGTAGATAGATAGACACAAGGCTGGCTCCAGGTTTCAGTGGACCAATAGGCGACTGAGCTTTAGTGGCCTCTATTCAGTGCAATTTACTCAGTGGCAGTAAAACAGCAAAAACTACAGACACCCAATGGGAGCCAATGGCTTCTTGCTCTGTCAGTGCGCTAGGCACAGTACCCAGCAGCACTTGCCTGGGTTCACAGGTCACTGACATCGGCCCTGCAGCATGGATAGGTGAGTAGCTCTATTATTCATCCATCCCCTACTTAGCAATACGTATCGACACGTATCCCCGTTAGCAATACGTATCGACATTTCATAACAAAAAAAATATTACATCATTGATCCGGTATAGTGAACACTATAAATAAGAAAAATATCAGAGCTGCTGTTAATTGCTGTTAAGGTCACCAGGCAAAATGCAATAAAAAGAGATTAAAAAAAAGTTACCAATAAACCACCAAAATGTTACCAACAGAGACATTATATAAATTGGGCATGATAAGGAAAGAAATAGATAACAAATACACAGATAGAGATATTTTTGACACCTCCTGCTGTGCACTCCCTATTCATTCCCTATGCTGGTTAAAGTTAATTTTTTATATGTTTTTGTGCATGACAGTAGTAGCCTAATATGCAATATGTTACTGAATAATATCATATACTTGTCTTTATTTAGTTTGCAGTGATCCAGATCGACACAGCCCGCGAACTGGAGGACCCAGACTTCTTGACAGAGAGTTATCTTAACCTGGCCCGTAGCAATGAGAAATTGTGTGAGTTCCAGAAGACCATTTCCTACTGCAAGACCTGTCTGAACATGCAGGGAACATCTGTCAGTTTGCAACTTAATGGACAGGTGTCTCTAAGCCTGGGGAATGCCTACTTCGGCCTCAGCGTGTTCCAGAAGGCCCTGGAATGCTTTGAGAAAGCTCTAAGATATGCCCATAACAATGATGACAAGATGTTGGAGTGCAGAGTCTGCTGCAGTCTTGGAGGTCTTTACACGCAGCTCAAGGTTAGAAACCCAATACTTGTGAATGAGACCAGCTTCTTGCATGCAATGGCACCCACCTTTAACCTAAATAAAGGGAACTTGTCCATAAAATCAAGGTGTGATGATGAGGATTAAGGCTCATGCATTTTATCACTGGGCTCTAAGTGTCCACTGGGAGAGAACCCATAGGCTTCTTCAGCCAAGCGCACTACAATTTACAGGTCTAATCCTATTTGTACATTGGGAGGGACCTATCAATCAATGCGAGTCAGGTATGGAAAGCTGAAGCGGATCCACCCAGTGACTGATTCTCCCTAAGGCAGTGACCTAGGGTTTCACTACAGTTGTGCTAAAATGCACCAGAACAAAGCTGATTATAATCTTTGGACCTATTCTTAAGTCATAACCCCACAAATAGAACAGCGTCATCTAAGTTACAGGTTCCATTTAAGGCTAGAGTTACATAGGTAACATTATTCTGGGGAGTAAATACAATATTGTGCCAATAATATATAAGGCAAGACAGAGATGGGACCATCCACCTTCAGAAATGGTATGAGCTTTTAACGCGACTCTGTACCCACAATCTGACCCCCCCCAAACCACTTGTACCTTCGGATAGCTGGTTTTAATCCAAGATCTGTCCTGGGGTCCGTTCGGCAGGTGATGCAGTTATTGTCCTAAAATACTACTTTTAAACTTGCAGCCCCGTGCCCAACGGGAGTATCTGTGCCCTAACTTTGCACCACCCCTCCGTCCCTCCTCCCCACCCTCTTCATCATTAGGGATGCCACTGGAACGTTTCCTCCTGTCTGAACATTGCACAGGTGCCTTAACGATCCGGCCCATGTGCCGTGCTGACACAGGTGGGAAATAGGAAGCAATCTGCCTGGAGCATTCCTAATGATGAGGAGGGCGGGGAGGAGGGACAGAGAGGTTGTGCCAGCCTAATGCATACACAATCTAAGCCCCGGCTGTTGGGCACAGGGCTGCCAGTTTAAAAGTTGTTTTTTAGGACAATAACTGCATCACCTGCCGAACGGACCCCAGGACAGATCTTGGATTAAAGGCAACTATCCAAAGGTACAAGCGGTTTTGGGGGGGGGGGGGTTGCGGGGGTCAGATTGTGGCTACAGAGTCGCTTTAAGAGATCCTCTGTCCCATAGACTAAAGACTATACATGACTAGAGTGAGAGATCTCTATAAAGTACAGTACTAAACTTTAGCATTCTACTCACTCTCTATCTCTCTTTTTTATTGTACAGTTAAAGTTGTAAATCTGACATACATTTTAACATATTCTTTAGACACTGTGTTCAGTGTCAGGCTTACACTAGTGATTTTGAATGGCCTATGGTGAACAAATATTTGGTGTACAAAATGTATTGTTAAATATTTCTCTACCTTGTCCTGTGACCCAGGGTAAAAACAGTGAAGGTTGCTGAAGGCATAATAGTTAGTGCACCCAAACAAGAGCTTGTCTATCAACATTAATGTGTCCAATCATCGCACTAACTGCAATCCACAAATGGTCAAAAAATTCCAATGTACTTTACAAAGATATCTGCCTTAGGTGGTGTCTGTCTTGCTCTTTCATGTCACTAAGTGCCACCAAAAGTCATCAGCCAGTGGTCTAAACATGCATTGTTGTCGAGCATTTGCTGGTATAGATTCGGTAAGGGCAGACATGCTGGGACAGAGTGGAGGACTTCCTCATATGTCCAACCCCTAGAAAATTGGGGATTTGGGAGAGTATGCGTTAGCACTTTATATTTATTATGGTGATGAATTACGGGTCATACAACATTTATATATTACATATATGAATTGTGAAATAGCCTGACATGATGAATGTAATGTTACATGAATTTTTTGAATAGCCCCTCCACTTTTTGTTTTTTGCTTGGTTTTAATTGTCTAATGTATATATGTTTTTTTTATGGGTGATTTGGGAAGCATTTAATAAAGATGACATATGATTGAAAATTATTTACAGTATTTTGGTCTATATGCTTTTTTTTGGTTGATTTATGAGTTTGTCACCCTTGACCAGTGTTAATTTATGTAAGGAACCTAACTGTAGGTTTTTAGTGGTCTAAATAGGCATGTTTGTCTGCCTAAAATCACTAGTGCATGGCCAGTTTAAAGGGATGTTACCATCTCCACTAATATAATATATTCCCACCCATTCCCATCTCCACTATTATAGTTATACATGTACGGCTTGTTAATTTAAATATTTTTGCAAACACACTCATTTAGCAAACTTGCCTTCTCCTGATATGCTGCTCTTACCCTCCCATTGTTGACAGCCTATTGTCTAGGTTACCGACCACCACTCTGCTTTAAAAGCAGTGGTCTTGCAGGTATTTAAATAGCTATTATGTAAATGTATTGAGTCATAATGTATATATACTGTATAATATTTTTTAACATGTATACTATAGCTATATACACCATCCAGACCACTGTAAATTAGAAATTGAACATGTCTAGTCTATAGTGTTACTCAGGTATAAGCCATTAACATGAGTTTATTATGAGGAGGTGAGGGTAGAAAACTATTAGCAGCCTATGAATCATTAGATGCCATTGGACCAAGATAATGGGGTGTAGGGGCCATTTGAATTTTGCTCGAAAAAACTCAGAAGAATGTTAAAGCCATTGCAGTGTCACAAGGAAGTTTGGGGTTGGATATTTTGCTATTTATTGCTGCATTAAAATAATAATGTCCAAAAACTATAAACATTAGTATTGGTACAAGATCTTTCATTGTCTGGAGTTTCTTCTGCAGGATTTTGAAAAGGCCCTCTTCTTTCCATGTAAAGCAGCTGAACTGGTCAATGACTATGGGAAAGGCTGGAGTCTCAAATATCGAGCCATGAGCCAATACCACATGGCTGTTGCATACCGTAAACTTGGCCGCTTAACAGATGCAATGGAGTGTTGTGAGGTATGAAACAGAAGAACGTATGAATGGTAATCATATTGCTGATTGTCATTTCTAAGCTATTCAGATGTTTTATGGTGGGCGTGGAATTGCACAATTGTAACCTGTTTAATAAAAACAGTGAAGTTGTAAATGCAATAAAAAGTGGTGCTGTACATGTTCTGTATAGCTGTGGCACCCCAGTAGCAAGCAATGAGTTTTTTCTAATATAAATTAAAGCTATGGCCACCTTTTGAATAGGCATTTCTTATTCTTGCTTTGTACCTATTACCACAGGTCTTTGTTAAACATTATTTATCCTTCTAAAGCCTAAATCTTGCTGTATGAGCTCTATTTTCTCTATACAGTTGTATACAGCTGATATGATTCCCCCTGCAGACTGCATTATTTCTGATGTCCTCTATCTCTCCAGCCTTTCTGAGGTGTCCTCCAGGGTTTCTTTCCTCCCTGTTTACCACCTCCCCTTTCCTGCTATGTCTAATACTGAGATTGTTTTATCTTATCAGCTAAATGGTAGGAAAAGTGTAATGAGGACTAGAGACTGTTTGCATTCAGAAAGCAACTGAATAATGAAAAATCAGTGCAAAGGTGTCCATAGCCTTTAAACTGTCACTAGGTTTGCTCTGCTTTAAATGAAGGCAGCATAAACTAGTGACAGAAATAATGACCAGATCGGTGTATTGCTTACATCATTTTGCTTAGCCATTCTCCCAATATGTAGGAGAATAGGATTCTTGCAACACCCCTACCCCTGCCCTCCAGCTACTGATTGACTTCTGACTACGTATACACAGCATGGATAGATAACTGCCAATCAGCAGCTGGTGGGCGGAGTTTTCTGCTTCTCATGAATATCAAGGACTACTTGGCTCATGCACATAATGAAGAGGACTACTTATTGTCCATGTTATTCAGGAGGATATCTCTGAATTAGCTGCACAGAACAATGTAAGGGATACATCATTCTTAAATAGGACACCATAAACCTACTGAGTCTCTTTAAATCACAGAATACGTAGGATTCCCTGTCAACAAAGCTAAGGGGAGCACTGAAATGCCAATCAGGAGACTGAAGTCATTTCCCTCTGTTTTTCCTAAGAAATAACATAATTCCTGTTTTTAGAAGTTAAGGCAGCCATACACAAACTCCCTCTCATGTAGTTCTAGGTTCCCCTATGTTTTGAAAGGTAACAGGCTTTTAAAAAGTTTTTTTGTGTTCTAGGAGTCTATGAAGATAGCACTGCAACATGGGGACCGACCACTACAAGCACTTTGTCTTCTGTGCTTTGCTGACATCCACAGGAGTCATGGCGACATTGAAGTGAGTGTTTTCTTATATGTAGTCTAGAAGAGTTTAATGTAGAGCGGAGATTAAAATATATATATGGATATCATATAAGGGTGTGTCAGTGTCCAGAACCTCCCTCAATGGGCCAGACTTTTGGTGGACTTGAGATATTTATATATTACATGGATGGTAATTCATCTGCATGGCCTCCATGGAATATTAGAATGTGTTTCTAGCCGCGGAATCTCACAAAAATATTATGTGTATGAGACAACCCATCTAAAATGATCTCCACTGTCTTAATGAAGACCTGCCGAAATGGCTTATTGCTGTTTTTGATTCTTTTTTGTAGAAAGCAATTCCTCGTTACGACTCATCCATGAGCATCATGACAGAGATCGGAAACCGGCTGGGTCAAACTCAAGTATTACTGGGAGTTGCCAAGTGTTGGCTGCACCAAAAAGAAATGGACAAGGTGCTGTAGTAAATGGAAGTAGATAAGAAGACATTGCAGTCAAGTACATCATAATCTCTTGTTGCTACCTAGAAACTATGAACAAGCTGCCGTCGACAGATCTGTTATTATGTCTCTAAAATGAAGAGAGGGAACATATTAAAAGGAAGCTAGAAAAATCTAACCTGCAGATATGCGTCTATGGGGCAGGTGACATAGACTTAGGGCCCTATTACACGGAGCGATACTCGGTTGAATTAGGCTGATTCGGCCGATTATCGCTCCGTGTAATAGAGAGAACGATCAGCCGATGAAATGATCATTGGCTGATTATTTCTTCAGGTCCAGACCTAAAATCGTTGGGTGCGCATCGCTACATGTAGTAACGATTTGTGGCCAACCGCTGATGTTTGTAACAAAAAAAAATCATAGATAGGGGAGCAACGACTTAAAAAATAACTTTTAATCTAATAACTGATGTAATAAAACGACCCCACATTACAAACATAATGTTTGTAGTATAAAATAATAAATTATTTACTTACCTTACCGCGGTCCCTGTTGTCCTCAGGCCTTCCCTTGTGTCTCTAGCTGCAGCTCTACCTTCTGTTCTGGTCTCTGCACTGACACCGGCTGCTCAGCCAATCTCTGGCCGCAGTCCTGTCTTGGCCAGTGATTGGATGAATGGCCTGATGCAGAGTGCAGAGACTGGAACAGAAGGCAGAGCTGCAGCTGCAGCGATCGGGGAAGGCCTGAGGACACCAGGGACCTTGGTAAGGTTAGTAAATAATTTATTATTTTACACTAAAGGCAAGGGCTGCCAGGACATTGCTAACACTGCTGCCTGATAGTCGGGCCATGTAATTGCTCAGTAAAAATGCGCCAATCTAGGAGATCGGCACTCATTTACACTTTATGATCAGGCAGTGTTATAGGACCCTAAGAATGCTTGTCTAATGAGGACATTCAGTGCACTGGGGGTGGTACTTCATCCATCTGCCTGCTGGCTGCCTCTTCATATATATTCATTTAGTTCTCTGTAACTCAAAGCCATTTATCAGTGCAGGGACCAGATGAATATTTGTGAGGAGGCAGCAGGCAGGCAAATTGGTGCTCCAAGGAGTAACGTTAAAGTACTACCCCCAGTGCATTAGATGTCCACATTAGTGTATTCATAAAAAAATATGACATAATAACTGTATAGTGGACAACCATAAAGAGGATAGAGTCTTATTTTGTGCCTCCCGCCTTTTAAACTCACAATAGCATGTTAAATTCCCTTCATGCGCTCTGCACCAATTTTTTGTAGGGAAAAAGTTGCAAGTATGATTGTGCAGATTATTCGCCATTTCTTTTCAAATTTTACACATTTTTACTACTTTTTGACAAAAGTGGACAAGGCTTAGAATGGGGGACGAGGCCCCTGTCAAACATATTGATTGTAATCTATATAATAAATTAGCATAAATTATAGCAGACTCCAAAGTCTGACTCCAAAGTGCATGAAATGGCAATACAGATGCAGGCCAATCACAATTCTGTTGGTTATTACTATTTTCGCTATAAAAAAAACATTACACATGGCCCTGATTTATTCTGTAGTAGGCAATTTACGTGTTCAAATAGGGCATTTGCTGAACACTCCTTGTGTATGTAAGGGGCGTCCGTATGCTTGCCTAAGGCTTTTAATTATTGTAGCCAGTGAGTCATAGATAAGCATACTACATGTATGAGCTGGGAAATCCCATTCACTCTGTTTGTGGAGACAGTGTCTGTAAAAGTATGTTGCAATGCTATGCTATGTGTAAGGGGGGCTGTGTTGGTTGGGTAGGAGTCATGCTCTTCGCTATGTGTTGCATCTGTTCTGTCTATAATCAGGTCATCTGTGGATTCAGTAGTTACACAATAATAAATGTTTACTCCTGGTTCTCTGCCTGACATGTGTTTAATCTGCAGGCGCTGGACGGACTCCAGAAAGCCCAGGAGTTGGCAGAAGAAATAGGCAATAAGGTGAGCAAGTCTATTAGGATTAATAGCGAGAATTTCCCCAGCCCGTGTCCATAACCATCTAATATTATGTCCTGTCATCCTACTATATACTCCATTCATAGAATGCCAGAAAATTAACAGCTCGCTAATATCAAATGCACTGATGGGTGGCTAAGTATATTATGAATTATAGTTTGTCATCTCCCACTTTTATGTATCCTATTGTACCCTGATGCAGTCTTGTACTGGGTGGAGGTCTCTGTACTGAGACTTCCTCCATTAGATAGTAAGTTTAATATGAAACGTATGTCTGCTGCTCTGCAGCTGTGCCAAGAGCCATGAATGTTATTTTCCATTTTCTGGTGCCAAGTTACCTTCTAATACTCTGTTGATAGTTGTTGCATATTGTACGGAAAAGAAAAAACACATACTTACTTGTACAGCAGTGACTATCTCAGATTGGGTTTACATTGCATTGGAGGTATTCTTCTGGATCCCAGGAAAGAAAGGTATACCATGGCAAACTCACAGCAGGCCCAGAGTTTAATGGACCCAACATAGTTCACTAGTAGTTAGGTTCGGTCCAGGGGCGTAACTAGAAGTGACTGGGCCCCATAGCAAACTTTTGATTCCCCCCCCCCCTTTCCCGACTGACTACTAAGCCATCAAATGTAGTCATAACTGCAAGCGCTAGTCAGGGGTGCTTTCAGTTAAAGGGACATTTGCACAGCTCAGGTGTCCGGCTCAGCCACCTGGTGCTGCAAATGATGACAGCTCAGGGGGCCTAGTGTATTACAGGAGTGGGCTACAGCGCCCTCTGATGTGGCGGGCCCCATAGCAGCTACAGTGGTAGTTACGCCCCTGGTTTGGTCCATTCCGCAAACATATACTTTAATTTTGATTAACCAAACCAGTGATCTGCTGTACTTTGATTCCCACAAAATAGAAGTACAGTATGACACAGTATATATCAGCCTACTTTTTTTTTGCTGGTATCCTTGCTGTACTGCTGAAATACAGAGTGGATCCAGCTTCACACAGAATTGACGTTGCTCTACATAGTTTTTGGTCAATAGATCACTACCATCTTCTTCCTAATAGTCAATTGTAAAAATACCACCAAGTTCATCGACTGTTGATTCTGTATATACAGATGCGTAGCTTTAATGGGCCCCAATGCAAAAGCTGTAACACATCCTCCCATCACGCATGACTGCTGCCACAGCCCTGAGTCCGTCTTACTGACCCATTACTTATATAATGCCTATTTTTTATAGCTCTCCCTCTTGAAGATTCACTGTCTGAGTGAAATCATCTATCGTACAAGACAGCAACAGCGGGAACTGCGAGCGCATGTTGTCCGATTCCATGAGTGTGTGGAGGAAATGGAACTGTATTGTGGAATGTGCGGGGAGTCCATTGGAGAAAAGAATTGCCAGCTTCAGGCATTGCCCTGTTCACATGTCTTCCACCTCCGGTATGGGAATAAAATGTGTGCTTGGGTAACAATTATTCTAAATGCAAATTGTAACAGAAAACATTTTTGGTACCCAGAACAGCTAATAACCTGGATGGACTGACTCTTACAGAGATCCATCTGCTTGAGAGCCAGAGTTGTACAGTAAAAAAAGGGGAGTTGATAACAGAGAACAACCACCCCCATCATTGTGGTCTTGTGTTTTAACTTCCAGGGCCTATTGGTTGTTTTGTTCCCACACAATTTCTATGGCCCTTTAGACAATTTTTTAAAGCGACTCACAAAAACCCATAATCTGCCCCCCCTTTCCCCCCCCAAACCACTTGCACCGTTGGATAGCTGCTTTTAATCCAAGATCTGTCCTGGGGTCTGTTTGGCAGGTGATGCAGTTATTGTCCTAAAAAACAACTTTTAAACTTGCAGCCTTGTGTCAATGTGACGTGGCCTAGAGTGCCAGTGCCCTAGGCCCGCTCCGCCTTTCCGTCCCTCCTCCCTGCCATCCTCATCATTAGGAATGCCCCAGGCAGGATTTCCCCTCCTCATCACTTGTCTGAACACTGCACATGTGCTGGATCATTAAGAAACATGTGCAGTGTTCAGATGAGTGATGAATAGGAGAAACCCTGCCTGGGGCATTCCTAATGGTGAAGAGGGCAGGGAGGAGGGACGGAGAGGCGGTGCAGGCCTAGGGCATGGACACTCTAGGCCATGCCAATTTGACACAGGGCTGCAAGTTTAAAAGTTGTTTTTTAGGGCAATAACTGCATCGCCTGCCGAATGGACCCCAGAACATATTTTAGATTAAAAGCAGCTACCCCAAGGTACAAGTAAGTTGGGGGGGGGGGTGGATTGTGGGTACAGGGTAGCTTTAACTCATCCTTGGTAGCAATGCAGCAGGTTATGGCCCTAACAATGAGCTCCACAGAGACTGCAGGTCCGCCACTGTGTCCAAAATCTCATCCAACTTGGTTAACCACACTTGTCCACAGTGAACACAAATCCAGTAAGTGGTGAGTTTCTTTGTTTCTCATTGTTTTTTATCTGTCATCCTAGGTGTCTCCAAACCAATGGTTCTCGTGGTTGTCCTAACTGTCGCCGATCTTCTGTGAAACCTGGTTTTGTGTGAGAAAAATTAAAGTTGGAACCGGATGGAATCCACAGAATATTGACCTGTATTTCAGGACCAGTGGGCAAAAGTAGCTGTTCAGCAAATGTTTCTATGGGCAGTATTGGTTGGTCACTAGACATGGTCTAGGGCTAAGTGGTAATATTGGCACCATTGCTGAGTAGCATCCCTCACACATGACATTTTACATGAAAAAAGGGCAGAAAAGCTTGCGAAATGTATATGCAGGGCTAGTTTTTCATGATTTTTTAAGTCTATTTTATACTTTACTTTAAGGCAGTTTAAAATCATATGTACTGAAGAGAAAACATTTGACATTTTGTAACCATTACTTCCCGAGTCTAAGAAAATTCATGTTATATATTTGTGGTGGAGGTTTTTTGTAGCTGTACACAAGTCCTAGTAGGACCAGTATGGCCCTCCACAGCGAGACCCAGCATGAACCACATATCACAGCATGGTATGAACCAGCATGACCTGTATGGCGCACAATATCGAGAAGCAACATGACCTGGATGGCACACTGTCCTGAGAGATGTCATGAACTGTATTGTACACTATTCTGAGAGCCAACATGACCACTTGCATGCCACTCCATCCTGCGATGCAACATGACACATGGTGCATGCCATCCTGAAAGGCAAAATGTCCTGTATGGCTCACCGTCTTTTCAGGCAACATAATCTGAATGGCACACTATCTTGAAGGTAACATTACCTGTATGGCACACCATCCTGAAATGGTATAACTTGTTGGTATAACTTGTTGAAAACTTTATGTATTTTGAGGGTTATATCTCTTCTTCGTGCTGTCTCATAGAGATGAAAGGATTTGTTATTATTTTATTTGTGGATATCTATGGCCAATGTGTGGAGCAACCAAGAACCTAAACCTAAAATGGAATAGTTGGTGCTGTGTATTCTAGTGAATTCATTTCCGGCCACATCCATTGGAAATCTAAAATGGAGAGAACCTGTTTGCTCTTTTCTATGTTATTCCTTTTCCCCATAGGGTTTGAGGACAATGTTTTCATGCCTTCACGAGTATTACTGTGAGGATGTTACATGTATCTGCATCTCTTTCTCTGAAGGGGATCTTATTTTCCATGAACCTACCTCCCTCTGTATATACAGTATGACTTGTCTTGTTTTGGTGTCTCTGTATGGTCTTTCCCCTCTTGTAAAATATGACCATTTATTCATTATTTTATTTTTTTTATCTGTTCACTTGAAGGGTGTTTCCCCACAAGACAATAAAGTTTCAACCCAATGGAACAGGTCATGGTGTGGGCATTTCCTTGGCTTTAGTTAAATAAATAGTTGAGAAACCATGTAAATAAATTGAATCACTTATCTGATCCTAAGTTATAAGCTGTATTATAGCTGTGTCACTCAGGGGCGGATTAACTTTACCATAGGCCCCTGGGCTGTTCACCAAGCCTGGGTCCCCCAATCCTACTGTATCTATGGCAGCACTAGCGTGGTGTTCATAGTGCAGGATAGATAATGTCAGGATGCCTTGATTTGTGCAAAATTGATGTAGAAAAGCAGCATTTTTTTTGCAAATCATGGTAGAACTGTAGCCAGGAGATAATAAACCACCAAAAGTATGAGTCTGTTTCGATGGCCATAGGCCCCCCAGGAGCTCAGGGCCCCGGGCTACCGCCCGAAACGGACCTATTGTAATCCACTACTGGTGTCACTAGTGCTTAAACAACATTGCTTTACAAAGTTTCTGCTGCTATACACAGCTTTTGACCAATAAAAACAATACTTATCTCCTCTAATCTTTTGCTGACCTACTAATCGGATCATATGAGGTCTTGTAATAGCATCATCTGTGTATGGTCACACTTGTTGTAGTGCCGAGGAAGTGCTACCTCTTTTGGACTCTATGGTCCAGATTTATCAATTTGTCTGATTTTCTTCAACCAATCACAGCTTATTTTGAGAGATGAAAACTGATCTGCAATTGGTTGCTATGTGTCTGAGACCAATAATTGGCAAAACCGGGACTGGACTGTTTTGGCTTGCCTAAAAATCACTGGCTGTCAGCTGCACTTTAAAGGGGTTATCCAGCGCTACAAAAACATGGCCACTTTTCCCCCTACTGTTGTCTCCAGTTCAGGTGCAGTTTCCAATTAAGCTCCATTTACTTCAATGGAACTGAGTTTCAAAACCCCACCCAGACTGGAGACAACAGTAGGGGGAAAGTGGCCATGTTTGTGTAGCGCTGGATAACCCCTTTAAGGAATATGTGGCTGACAGCTGAATAAAGCAAAGGGCCACACAAATGATTTAGAAATTGTTCGTGCAGCACATGATTACAGAGTCACATATAATAGCCTTTACATATTAAGAAAGTCTAATGACATCTCTCCGTAAACTTTGCTCAGTAGATATGGTCCTGCACATTCATATGTAATTCCCATTGCCACCTATGTCTCACTTTTCTTTAGGACTCAGTATGTAGTACTCAGACAGGCCAATGATTTTAATGAAAATGTGTAATGTTTTATTTTCCCTGTGGTGGCGCTATAGGGGAACTGAAGATTTACTGTGCACTTTTCCACAAATTACTGCTCATTGCTGGGGGGGTCTTATCTCCCATGAGAACGAAAGGATACTTTACTATAAAGTATATGGGCATCTTAAGTTAGAGTGAAATTGAATGGCAGGGTCAGGTTCACATTTCTCTGTGTCTCTTTACACTGCATCTCTGCTTGTTTAGATGAAAACCTATATATAGGTACAAGCCCACCTGGAAGTTTATGAATAAAGAGCTGATATCCATTACAGCAAGCACAGAATTAGAATAAACAGCAGGCCTATTCACTAGCAAAAATACTAAATATCTATCTATGCAAAAAGTATCATCTATCCATTTATTATTAAGCATTATTAGTCCCAAGCATTCACTTCTACATGCATGTTTTGTTGCCCAAGCAGTAGGTTTTATTATAGCTATTGGTAAACTTGCAGTGCAGATAAGATTATTTATAACATCTGTTTTCTTGCACTGACGTGGTAAGCCAAGCACTGTGATAGTCCATGGGGATATATTTGTGCAATGAGTTTCTATAGCGCCACCTGCTGTCCAGCAGAGGAATCACTGATGATTATCTAGAATTTTGAAGCTGATTTGGATGGAACATCATTCTGGTGTCTTGGTGAAAATGGAGCTGCAACACACAAGTTAAATAACTGATGAAACGAGAAGCAATGCATGCAATAATACACAATGTATACATGCTCCAGATGGATACAACTAAGAGCAATCTCTACATGGGCAGAATATCTAAACAACCCTTTGTACATTTTTCCCCCGAGAAGTTGATTGTGGGTAATTCTCCCAGAGTGGACTGAAGGTGATCTGGCCCCTCAGGTATTATGTCCTAGACCCATTACCATCCACGCTATGGTAAATCAACTCCATAAACCTTAGATGGCTGTCTGGTCTTAAAATTTGCAAGTTTAACCGACACATGGATCCCTTCTGACCATTAGACCACTGGTACTGCCCTGAATCCTGAATAGTCATTCTGTCTATCTGAACCTCTATGTATGAAGCCCCACATAAACTAAAGTACGAGTGGCGGAAAGATACACGCTAATCCATATGTATGTGTAAGTCTATAGCTAATCTATGCATGCAAACGCAACTAGGTACCTTCCTCCACCTGGGGAAAATATGTATATTGCTGCCCTAGCCTTGTATATAAATCCCTTAACCAAGACCCATTGCCTTGGTGATGCCCTGGGACGCATGCTGCTCCAGATATATGCATCCTATCCTTAAAGACGACTGTCTAGCTCTAGCCCATATTGGTTTATAGGCAGAATCGGATAGCAGATGGTCCATGATATACTTATAATCCACTGCGTCCTAATAAAGCCCTATCCTGACAATGCATTCCTCATAATGATCTATGGATCACTATTTTTAGGCTTGGTGCTCTCCTAGTGTATGTGCAGTCACATACCAAAGGCGGCTGTAAAAGTCCCTTGGATGTTAAGGTCTTCCAGTAGTTGTGACACCATGCCAAATTCTATTTTTAATTTAGAGTATTTATGAGGTGCCAACACTTCACCCAACACTGCAAAATTGAACAGACATAGCAATACAAGATGGCACCAAATGGCCCTGTGTGTTGTAAACATAGAGGGAATTTGGCTGGGATTATAGTCCGCAATGCTTAATGTTATTGTCAGCTGTGTATCATGCTTAAAGGACAACTCCCACAAAAATTTTTTTTTGCTCATTTAACACACATTACAAAGTTATATAACTTTGTAATGTGGTTAAATACCCGGCCTGGCCCCCTTCCCCCACTTTCGGACCCCCGACCCCCCACCCCGGAAGTTAAGGAATGTATACATTACCTATTACGATCGTCACGGTCCTCTTCTCCGGGGCGGCATCTGGTGACGACGACGTCAGAGCCGAGGGGCGGTCCGGGTCTTCTTCCTCCTCGGCGTCTTCATGCAAAGTGAATGGGGATGAAAAGGCTGCTGGTGCACATGCGCACCAGCAGCCTTTTCATTGGCTGGAGCGCATCACATGGCTTCCAGCTTGCTCAGCCCTGATTGGCTGAGCACCGGCAGCCTTTTCCATCCCCTGGACCCGGAAGTTGGAGACATCGCTGGATGGCGGACGGCGGCGACGGAGAGGCGGACGGCGGGCGAATCGAGTGGCGATCGTCACCGGAGAGATGGTGAGTATGGTGTCTGTGTGTGTCTGTGTTTTTTTTTTTTTTGGGGTCCCGCGGGAGTTGTCCTTTAAAGGGGTTATTTAGCGCTACAAAAACATGGCTACTTTTCCCCCTCTCATCTCCAGTTCAGGTGTTGTTTGCAATTAAGCTCCATTTACTTCAATAAAACTGAGTTTGAAACCCCACCCAATCTGGAGACAAGAGAGGGGCAAAAGTGGCCATGTTTTTGTAGCGCTGGATAACCCCTTTAATGCTGCAGACTTAGGCACATAGCTAATAGGGAGTTAAAACAAATACCTATATCTTATGCTGATGGCTGTTTACAAAGTAATGAAATCACATGTTCCTTCCAACCCTAAATGTCATAGAGGCTGGGCTGAGCTGTAGCATGCACGCTTCCTTACTCCACTACTCCACCCTGCTCTGCATAATGGATGTACACTGCTCAGAGCTGGAAGCTTAACCCTGTATATCAATCATGCAGAGCAGGGAGAGGTGGGGAAGGAGAAGACATGTATGTACTAACCAGCTGGTTTCCGCAAAAATTTGCAACTTTGCTGTTTGCCTGATGGGCGGACAGGGGGCACAACAAGGCTGGAGAGGATGTGGCATCCTCCTGCACACAATTTACCATGATTTTTGTCTGCCACATTTAGGTAAGACTGGTGAGCAGATACGCTGATCTTGTGAGATCTCCCCAATGATTTTATAACTTTGCAAACAGCCATCAGCTATGAGACTGGTATCATTTGCTTTATCCCCCTATCAGATGTCTGCCCATGTCTGCAGCTCTAAGCATGATATAGAGCTGACAGGGTCTCTTTAAAGAGATTTTCGAGACACTGACCTATATACATTTTGTTTTTTTGTGTGTTTACGGGTTGTTGCTTGCAGCTACAATCCCTAAGCGATAACTGTGCTAAAGATTTTAGAATATGCAGGTCAGCATAAATGCGCCCATTACATTGCCACCACTACCCTCTAATTTATAATGATGATTTTACATATTCCTCAATTATCTATCACCTCAGCAGTTCTGCCAGCTATTTCTTTGTCGCCTATAGCCCCCCCTTCCTTAATGCCCAGGCATTGTACAATATCCCAGCTGTGTTATGAAGGAGCTCACTTTTAAGCTGATGTAATGGTACATGTGTTAACAATCATGCTCTTGAATTAGAAACCCTACCTGGCTTGTATTATTAATGTCTGATCTTTCTGAAATATGTACGTGACGGGACCATTTTTAGGTTAAAATAGTCTGACTGGCAATATTCCACAATACAATCATCTGTCATTAGAGATTATTTAACAGCAGGAGATTAATGTTCTTCTGTGATCAAAGGAGGAAATTAAATAGTGCAGAGTTATTACAACTATGGAATGAACAATACTAAATTACTTTGCTCATATTCAATGCAAATATGAAAAGGGAACATTCTCAATAGAAATGTGACCCCCCCCCCCCATCCCACTCATATAACATAACTACAGTGGGTCCAGAAATATTTGGACAGTGACAAAATTCTGGTCATTAACCCTCTTTACACCACCACAAAGGCTGTGAAACAAAAAACGCCAAAATGTGACTAAAGTGGAGACATTTATCTATGTATAGAGGTTGAACAAAAATCTCACATAATACCCCATTTTCACAGTCTTTAAGGTAATTATATTAATTATATTGTAATCCGTATTCTTCTTCCGCTTTTTCTTCTTCTTTCGCTTCTTCTTCCAGCTATTCTTCTGCGATTAATACAGGCCGAACCAATTTGCGCACGCATTCTGTTCAAACTGTGTTACGAAGCCCTCAAAGGTGAGGAGAGGTGTGCTATCTATTTTTCGTTTCGATCGGATTTGACGTTTTTAAGAAATTTACGTTTAAAGACCCCTAATTTCTCATAGGAAATAATGGCCCATAGGAAATAATGGCCCATAGGAAATAATGGCCACAATGTAAACGCTAACAGCCAATCACAACACATATGCAAATAGCTGAAATATAGCAGCCAATAGAAATTCTAAGGTTTTCTCAGTCAATTCCTGATACATCCACACAGTCACATGTCCACTATTGGTCAATAGCAGATGTAGAAGATGGAAGGTCCTCAGCGATTTTGTCTCACTTACATGAGTAAGATTGTCATGGTAACCAAGCAATGATCTTTACCATTATAAGTAGCAGAGTTCAGTTAGTAAAGTAGCAGAGCTGAGCCAGTCATGTAGCAGAGCCAATACCCACACTATGTAGCAGAACTGAGCCAGCCATGTAGCAGAGCCAATACCCGCACTACATAGCAGAACAGAGCCAGCCATGTAGCAGAGCCGACACCCCCACTACGTAGCAGAGCTGAGTCAGCCATGTAGCAGAGCCGATACCTGCACTACGTAGCATAGCTGAGCCAGCAGCATGTAGCAAAACTGATACCCGCACTACGTAGCAGAGATGAGCCAGCCATGTAGCAGAGCCGATACCCACACTACGTAGCAGAGCTGAGCCAGCCATGTAGCAGAGCCGATACCAGCATGACGTAGCAAAGCTGAGTCAGCTATGTAGCAGAGCCGATACCCGCACTACGTAGCAGAGCTGAGTAAGTAAAGTAGCAGAGCTGAATCAGTAAAGTAGCAGAGCCTATACCCGCATAATACAGCAGGGCTGAGTCAGTAAAGTAGCAGAGCCGATACCCACATGATACAGCAGAGCTGAGTCAGTAAAGTAGCAGAGCTCAGTCAGTAAAGTAGCAGAGCTGAATCAGTAAAGTAGCAGATACCCACACTACATAGCAGAGCTGAGCCAGCCATGTAGCAGAGCCAATATCCGCACTACGTAGCAGAGCTGAGTCAGTAAAGTAGCAGAGATGATACCTGCATGAAACAGCAGAGCTGAGTCAGGAAAGTAACAGATCTATGTCAGTGATGTAGCAGAGCCGATACCTGCATGATACAGCAGAGCTGAGTCAGTGAAATAGCAGAGGTACCAAACTTGCTCTTAAAAGGGAGGTACCAAAGTTGCTCTTAAAGGGGCATTACATAAGTCATTCTTAAAAGCACAGTACCAAAGTAGTTCTTAAAAAGACAGTAACAAAGTCACTCTTAAAGGGACAGTACACAAGTCACTCTTAAAGGGATGTTACATAAGTCACTCTTAACCCCTAGGTGACCCTGGACGTACCTGTAAGTCCAGGGCCACCTACGGGTGTTCAGAGCGTAGCCGCGTGGCCCGGGTGCCGCGGTCCCAGGTGCCGCATATAGCCCGGGGCTATTAGCTGGCATGGTACAATCGCCGTGCCCGCTAATTAGGTAATTGGATGCAGCTGTCAAAGATGACAACTCATCCGATTACCTTATGCAGCCGTTTTCTGGTGTCTAGTGGGGTGGATCGCCCTCTGGGACGTTGTCCCGGAGCAGCGATCCACACATCCGGATCGGGCCGGGGTCTGCGCCATAATGACGCTGATCCCGGCTCGGCACTCGATTGCTTCCGGCTGCAGCAGCCGGAAGCAATCCATAGCTTATCTCATTGATCTATGCTGTATTAGTATACAGCATAGATCTCAATGAGAGATCAGTGTGCATATACTAGAAGTCCCCCAGGGGGGCTTCTAGTATAAGTGTAAAAGAAAAAAAAAGTGTCATTAATAATAAAAAAAAACCTCCCCTAATAAAAGTGTGAATCACCCCTCTTTTCACATGTTATAAAAATAAATAAATAAACATGTTTGGTATCGCTGCGTGCGTAATCGCCCAAACTATTAATTAATCACATTCCTGATCTCACACGGTAAACGGCGTAAGCGCCAAAAAATCCCAAAGTGCAAAATTGCTAATTTTTGTTAGCATCAAATCCAGAAAAATTGTAATAAAAAGCAATGAAAAAGTTGCATATGTGCAATCAAGGTACTGATAGAAATTAAACATCATGGCGCAAAAAATGACACCGCACACAGCCCCACAGACCAAAGGATAAAAGCGCTATAAGCCTGGGAATGGAGTGATTTTAAGGAACATATATTTGTTAACAATGGTTTGAATTTTTTACAAGCCATCAGATAATATAAAAGTTATACATGTTATATATCGTTGTAATCATAACGACTTGAGGAACATATATAACAAGTCAGTTTTACCCCAGGGCTAACGGCGTAAAAAAATAGCCTCCAAATAAAAAAAATGCGTTTTGTTTTGTTTTTCTCAATTTCACCACACATTGAATTTTTTTCTGGTTTTGCAGTGTACTTAATGAAAAAAGTCAGCCTGTCATTGCAAAGTGCAATTAGTGGCGCAAAAAATAAGGGCTCATGTGGGTTTCTAGGTGAAAAAATGCAAGTGCTATGGCCTTTTAAGCACAAGGAGTAAAAGACGAAAAAGCAAAAATTTTAATTGGCTCTGTCCTCTAAGGCAGTGATTTCAACCAGTGTGCCGTGGCACACTAGTGTGCCGCGACACATGGTCGGGTGTGCCGCGGGAAAGTTCCCCAAACTATGGTGCCCCTGTGAAACAGGAGAAAACAATGGGGAAGAGAAACCTGGGGATGGGGGAGATACAGGGGAGAGAAGCAGGGGGGAGAGAGAAACATGGGGATGGGGGAGAGAAACAGAAGGGAGAGAAGTTTGGTGGAGAGAAGTTTGGTGGAGAGAAACAGGGGGGAGAGAAGTATGGTGGAGAGAAGCACAGGAGAGAAGCACGGGGGAGAGAAGCACAGGAGAGAAGCAGGGGGAGAGAAGTATGGTGGAGAGAAGCACAGGAGAGAAGCATGGGGGAGAGAAGCAGGGGGGAGAAGTATGGTGGAGAGAATCACAGGAGAGAAGCATGGGGGAGAGAAGCATAGGAGAGAAGCAGGGGGGAGAAGTATGGTGGAGAGAAGCAGGGGGGAGAAGTATGGTGGAAAGAAGCACAGGAGAGAAGCATGGGGGAGAGAAGCATAGGAGAGAAGCAGGGGGGAGACGTATGGTGGAGAGAAGCACAGGAGAGAAGAAGGGGGGAGAAGTATGGTGGAGAGAAGCAGGGGGGAGAAGTATGGTGGAGAGAAGCATGGGGGAGAGAAGCACAGGAGAGAAGCAGGGGGGAGAAGTATGGTGGAGAGAAGCACAGGAGAGAAGTATGGTGGAGAGAAGCAGGGGGGAGAAGTATGGTGGAGAGAAGCACAGGAGAGAAGAAGGGGGGAGAAGTATGGTGGAGAGAAGCACATGAAAGAAGCAGGGGGGAGAAGTATGGTGGAGAGAAGCACAGGAGAGAAGTAGGGGGAGAAGTATGGTGGAGAAAAGCACAGGAGAGAAGCACAGGGGGGAGAAGAAAACAGGCCCAGGTTTCACACTGAGTGAGTATAAATACATTTAGAATCTATATTATTAACTATATGTATAATATGTACTGTTTTAGTGTCATTTTGTGCCATTTTGGTTGGTGGTGTGCCCCGGGAAATTAAGTATAAAAAGTGTGCCGTTGGAAATCACTGCTCTAAGGGTTAAAGGGACAGTAATAAAGTTTTTCTTAAAGGGCCGGGGTCAAAGTCACTCTTAAAGGGACAGCACTAAAGTTGCTCTTCAAAGGATGGTACCAAAGTCTCTTTTAAAGGGATAGTACTTAAGCTGGTCTTAAAGGGACAGTATATAGGTCACTCAAAGCGTTGGCACCAAAGTCGCCACTTCAAGGGACTGTACCAAAGTTGCTCTTAAAGGGAGGGTATCCAGGGTTAAAGTTTCTCTTAAAGGGAAGTCACTGTTAAAGGGGCGCTCTTTTCAGGCACTATGTATTTCCCTTGAAATGCAAATCTAGTTGAATAATTGATAAGCAATTTTGGGGTCCAGTGTGACCTGTTACCTCTTTATTTCATGACACATTAAAGGGAAACTATCAGCAGGTTGAAAGCATGTAACCTGCTGATATGTCCCTGAAGTGCTTGTGGCGCTAAGGCTGAAGGTACATTTCTTACCTTCATCCTCAGCACTGTTTTCATGATATTAGCAGATTATTACCTGTGCTAATTAGGCCTTTAAATACTACCACCCTCAGTGCACTGATCCGTCCCGGACAGCTTGCCCCTTCTAACGAATATCAGCAGAGTGGGCTGCATTAGTGCACTGTTGGTGGTAGTCTTGCCACCAGTGCACCAAAACGTCTTATTAGTAGGGATGGTACGAACCAAGATTGGTTCGGGTTCGTACGAACCCGAACCCTCGGTAATGATTCCCGCTGTCTGCCCGCTCCGTGCAGCGGGCGGATCCAGCGGGAGGACCGCCTGGAAAACTGGGATACAGCCATAGCCATAGGCTGTATCCCAGTTTTCCAGGCGGTCCTCCCGCTGTATCCGCCTGCTGCACGGAGCGGGCAGACAGCGGGAATCTTTAATTTAAATTAATCTTTAATCTTTAATTTAAATTAAAGGTGAATGTCTCTACTTCAATCACATGACTTTGTCTTTCATCAATTGTAGTGGTGTACAATATGGGGGATATTTACTAACAAATCTAAAAACACGATTTTGTCAAAGATGTTTTGGCATAATTTTCAGTCTAAAGTGTTTAGTCAAATTTATGTAAATTGTCTAATAGCATAGTAAATGTGTCTTAAAAATAATGGTCTTTTAATTAGTCTAATAAATTCACCTGATTTGGAGCAGACGTAGCGATGCGCCAATATATGCGACTTTTTTAAAAATTGAGCAGTTAATAAATTTAGCTAAAAAAGAATTCTGGCGCACTTTCGATCTAATTAACAACAAAAAATCTAATTCAAAAAGTCGCATCTAATTTGGATAGTCTTGTCTAAAAAAGCTTCATAAATTCAAATTAGATTTATTTTGAGCGCAAACTGGATATAGTAGACTAAAAACAGGCACAATTAGTTTGATAAATGTCCCCCTATGTGATTAAAACTGTTTAATGGTGCGTTCACACCTACAGGATCTGCAGCTGATTTTCTGCAGCAGATTTCATTTAAATAACTGAACACAGCATCAAATCTGCTGCAGATCTGCTGCAGATCCTGTAGGTGTGAACGCACCCTAAGGGTATAAACCCACACACCGTATACGCAGCGTATTTACTGCTGCGATACGCAGCAAATACGCAACAAATATGCAGCAGATTAGATCTAAATAACTGAACACAGCAACAAATCTAAACCATCAAATCTGCTGTGTATTTGTTGCGTATCTGCTGCATATACGGTGTGTGGGTTTGTACCCTAAGGGTGCGGTCAGACCTACAGGATCTACAGCAGATCTGCAGCAGATCTGCAGCAGATTGGATGGTGCAGATTTGATGCTGTGTTCAGTTATTTCAATGAAATCTGCTGCGGATCCGCAGCGGAAAATCAGCTGCGGATCCGGTAAGTGTGAACGTACCCTAAATGTCTAAATACTTCTGGGCCTAACCGTTTATTCTATTACATTGGACGTCTGTTTGGGTGGTAACCCATTTTTATGCAAAAAGCACATTACTTATTCAGATGTGTCATTTTGGGAACAAATTACAAATAAACCCTGTATAGTCTGAACCTACATAGAACGCCTACCAAAAAAGGTATGCAAACATAATGAATGCTCTTTCCCTTTTTTCAGGGCATGGCTTGGTAACCCCATAGTAAAATCTGCCCCATCCAGGTGTTGTTGTTTTTTTTATACATATATTTTTAAGTGTCATGATTTAGCAGGCTTTATGTCTTGAACTGGCTGTATATACTGGTGACCCTTCATATGAGTCTGCTCTATACCCTTGCATTACAGCATCTACTTACAGAATGAATAGGTAGCAAAGAAGCCATGTGCCTGGACAGAGGAGTCACTGTGAAAATGTACAACAAGATAATGGCTAGAAGATACAAAATCCAGCTTCGGAAGGTGACCACATTTCTTGGTTTGTCTCCGTCCATCACGCAGAAGGAAATAGTCATAGGAGCAACCTGGCGATGGTTCCAAACTAAATGGGGAAACATGGAGTGTGATCTGCAAAAAATAACAGGTTTACTTAACTCTTAAAGGACACAAGAGGAAAGGGTGTTTTTTTAAGGATTTTTTTATTTTTAATAGGATACATATAAGGTATGGACTAAACAGAAATTACCCCTTTTTTTCATCCCCGGAGCACCTTAAGGCTATGTCCCGGCTGGGTCACGGAACGGCCAGTCTCTGCCCAAATCATCGTGGCCGATACTTAAGTACCGGCTGGATGATCTGTCCGGCCGCAGAGCTCTGATGCGGGCGCATCAGTGCGCGCCCGCATCAGAGCTTCCCCCTGCACACTATGGAGCGAGCGGCCGGAGCCGATCGCTTCATAGTGTGAACTGATAGGGTTTCCTACAGCAGCAATTCATTGAATTGTGGCCGCAGAAAACTGGCATGTCAGTTATTTGCGGGGCCGCACAGGATCCCGGCCGGAGCGTATACGATGTGTATATGCTCCGGCCGGGATCCCATTGAAACTAAGGCATTGTTCCACCCCGCAAAAACTATGGCCGTTGTTGCCATCGGCAACAACGGCCATAGTTTTACGTAGTGTGAACATAGCCTAAAAGTTACAGAAAATCACTGAATGATATCAACCTGTGACTCACCTTGTTCCCTGCAGGTGCAGATAGGACCCACACACAGTTAACTGAGTTAGGGTATTGAGAAGGAAAATGTGGTGTTGAAAAGTTTCCGGTTGTACTGACCAAGGATTCCCCACAGTTTACTATAATATAAAAATGGAATAAAGTTACCAGCTGCCACATAACACAGAAGCAACCCTAGGTCCTGTAACATTATAGCATAGTGACAATCTCTTCATAAGCTGTGGATCTGCACAAGAAACTGCAGGTCCTTAATAACAGTGTTCCCACCATTTCTTTTTCTGACCATTTCCCAATGAAGTTTAGAAAAAGTACAGTGTGAAAGCAACAGTTGAACTAAATATTTACAGATAAAAGACACATTTCAATGCTACACACAATAGTGGGGATGTTCGTTTTGGGGTGATCCACTTCCTTTCTAGGGTGAGCCCAACCATGATGGCGGTCCCTGTCCTCCACTAAAGTTCTCGGGAAATAAAAAAAATAAAAAAAAACATGCAGACTGTGACACACATATATATAATTACATACTATATACAGATTGGATATATGGATTGGAGTCGGTTGGACTATTGATACTGAGCTTTAGTCACAATCGATGAAGGTTTAGATACCACTCTAAAGTCACCTATGGGTATCTGTTTTTAAGACAATAACTGCATCACCTGCCGAACGGACCCCACGACAGATCTTGGATTAAAAGCAGCTATCTGAAGGTACAAGTGGTTTGGGGGAGACAGATTGTGAGGACACAGTCGCTTTAATTAAAAGGATATTCAGAGTTGTATTATTATTATTATTATTCTAAAAATTTGCTCAGCCTGGTACTTACCTCCTCAATCCTGCCGCTGATGTTCTCCCTGAGCGGGTCCCATTCCACAGCCCTTGTTCTGTTTGGGGTCAGCCTGTGCACTGCATAGAACAGCAGCAGGAGTGAGGAGGTAAGTATAGTTTTTACGCACCAGGCTGAGCACATTATTAGAGTTATAATACAACAGGGAATACTTCTTTACAAATTTCCTAACATTGTGATTCTACATCTCCTATGCACATTAAGCATTTTATGATAACAGATAGCAAGTCATCTTCTGGCTAGTGTAATCCTGCAGCTTGCAGTCTCATACAATCCTTCATTTGTGCCCTACGTTGTGATAATGTACATTTGTGTAGATAAAATATGACTGCAGGATCAGACTACACAGTTTGTTTGCTGTCTGTTACTATGGAGATGCATAGTCTGCACGGGAGCTGTACAAAAATACTAAATTGTAGGTCATTTTTATTTAAGAACTATTACAAAGTTGCTTAATTTTTCATTTTAGATGCATTTACAGAATAAAACAATGAAAAGCAAGTTTCAATACTTTCATGTACTCACTTGAACTGTATATTGCCTTAAATCTGCTTCCAATCCTTGAAGTGGTCAATTTTATCTTTGTGAATCTTCCAGAGGAAATTTGGGCAGGTGGAGGAATGATCCCACATGCTTTGTTGATAAGAATGGGAGCCTCTTTGCTGATTCCATCATATACAGTAACAGAGGCCTGAGCACAGTCTATGGAGGACTGAATGCTGAATGACTCAAACTGCAGGAAAACCTACATGGAAGGGAAGTCTAGGGATGACATGTATTCATTCACTTGTACTGCACAGTCACTGCATTATATATATATATATATATATATATATATATATATATATATATATACACACACACACAAACACACACACACACACACACATACACCAGTACCTTGTCCTCTGGAACCCGGATTACCCACACACAAGTTGTAATGTTTAGATTCTTCTTGGACTCCCATGAAATTATACCATGTGCATCTGGCAGCAGGTAACTACAGATATCTACAATAACAGAAAAAGGCATTTAGGTTCTGACCTGCAAAGGCTTTGGTTCCTAAATTACACAAATAATCAAAGAACTACAGTTCAATACACTGTGTAAATGTGGCCGTTCATGCACTATGTGGCCTGTATGTCTATTTCTAAATACAAATCTTGTGTCATTGATAGGAAGCATAAGAGGGCAGGGGAACTTAGGGACCATGCTGATGTAGTGACACTGAGAAGAAGACCAGGAGACTTGAGTGCAGCCCCTTCAGAGATCTGGCTAGACACATGCTTCCTGGTCTTGAAGGAAAAGACATTGACAGGTCTACCACAAATCAAAGAGCTGTATTTTGTATACCCACTTGCACTGACAAAATGATAAATCACATCCTGCAAAAATCAATGGCCCTCAACAGTACATTTACTCCTCTTGTGGTCACTATGTCAATACAAGTCACTCAGCCAGGGATGCTCAATGATTCTAGAGGATACATTCTCTAACACTATTACAAGTCTTAATCCACAACTTAACTGCATTCATAGAGCTTGTTAATCTTGGTAACATCCAAAGAACTTAGCCCAACACGCTGACCAATCAGAGCATGGGGGTTGCCAGTCGGTTCAAGGGTAGGTTTCCCAGAATCACTTGCAAAGGCAAACCTATAACAAGTACAGATTGACACATGGAAGACAATAAATAATGTGCTTTACAGTAAGCATGATTTTACATCCACCTGGCAGCCTAGGAAAGTACTGTGTTCATTGACCTTTTCATATATAAAACTAGTTTTAAACTTATCAGACCTAACCAACTTACTTGCCATAGTGAAGAACAGACAGGTAGTCATAAGGTACTCCTAGGTTTTGGGTGGTCATTTTGTAGAAATTGCGTTCTTTGTCTAAAAAATATGGAAGAACAGGACATGAAGGAAATTATTCGTAGTAGAAGAAGTGACAATAATGAAAGATAAGAAAAAGCCTATGTATAATTTATCACTGCATGATTACCAAGATGCAATAGTTTGGGCTCATTGCAGAGATGTTATGAGGAATAGATTACATTAAATGTGACTTTGGAACTGTCAGAAGCATCTAGTACACTAAGATTGTCCAATGTCTTATGTATGTTCTATAAGACATCATATTTTCCACTGTGATAAAGAGACATCAGAACCTACTAAACACCACATAGAGTAAGTGTCATTGCTTTTTGATGAAATCCATGTAGTGGTCACCTTAAAGGGGTTATCCAGGATTAGAAAAGCACAGCTACTCTCTTGCAAAAACAGCCTCACTCCTGTCCACAGGTTGTGCGTGGTACTGGAAGTCTACTCCATTCACTTCAATGGAGCTGAGCCTCAAAACCACACCCAAACTAATGACAAAAGTGGTGCTGTTTCTGGAAAAAAAGGGGCTATGTTTTTCAAAGCCTAGATAAACATATATCATTCCTGAGATAATAAGAAGGGAAATACTAAAAGGGCAGACTAGATAGACCCAGTGGTCTTTTTCTGCTGCTTCTATGTTTCCATGTATTCCTCCTCCAGTTAAAACACAGTACTGTACAAATGTTGTAGGGGTGGAAAAATGCAATAAAGTAAGAATCCTTTTGAAAATTGAAGAGTTAACAGTTTATTTGTATCAATTAACAAAATGCAAAGTGACCACACAAGAAAAATCTAATGCTGCGTTAACACGAAACGATAATTGGCCCGATCGTACGATTAACAATGTCGGAGTAACGATTTTTTTTCCATAACAATCAGCGTTTAGACGGTACAATATATCGTACGGAAATTCTTTTGCGATCGTTTTGCGATCGCTTAAGCCTATCTCACACATTGGTTACGATCTGCGAAGTTTTTGCGAACGCCGAACAACGATTTTAGAACATGTTGTAAGATCAAAATGAAGGATTTCTCGTTCGTCATTTGATCGTTTTCAGCGTTTACATGTACTATTATCGTTCGAATTCGATCATTATCGTGCGAATTTGCACGATAATCGTTCCGTGTAAACGCAGCATTAATCAGATCAATTTTTTATGTTATGACCTTTTGCCTTCTAAACAGCATCAGCTTGGTCACAGTTTTGAAGGAGCTCAGCAGGGAGGTTGTGCCAAACGTCTTAGAGAAGTAACGCCAGTTCTTCTGTGGGTGTAGGCTTGCTCAGTAGTAATACTAAAGGTAGCCATACACTTTCAATACTAATTGGATGGATATCTGTTTAGCCCACAGCTATTCCTTCAGTCTTCCCCATGCACATGCATGCTTGATTTGGTCAAACACATGTGGGCTCTCAGTGGGAGAGGGGGACAGACTACTGTAGGGAAACTTTGATAAGGTATTGAAATTCTACAAGTCCAATTCCTTTGCCTTAATACTGTCATATGCATCAGGCAGTTGGCTGGTCCTGTTGAAATCAGCCAGCATCTTGTCTGACTTTACTCCTATGTGTATTGGCCATAGAGATGGACTACTCTGATTAGGCCAAAATATATTTCACCTGTGGACAAAATGTTACTTGTGTGTCTGATTTAACCCTTCAGCAGTAGTACTGGAATATAAGGACATGCATGGGATAATATTGTACTGCCTGTCATACCTTGGCTGATGTTTCCCCAGTTAATGCGGATATATTTGTCTCTGTCACTGCGACACTGCTCATGTTGGAAACCCAGTGAGTGAAGCAGTTCATGCTGTATTATACCCCAGTGCAGACACCCTGACTTCATGAGGGATAGGTCTTGTGCACCCCCTACACGCCCAACATAGGACCAGCACCTATTTAAGATGACAGAGAAACATTATCATCACTTAACCCTACAGATAATGCATACTGTAATATTATTGAATACATTACTATAATTTTTTTTTATGAGTTCACAATTTTACATATTTTTTCTGCATACAATTTAATCACTTCATTTCAGCAACAGGTTTCACAGATGAGACCACTGAGTTTGCATAAGGGCTAAGGAGGGGGTAGGCCTGCAACAGAAATGTGCAGGATTCTGGATGATATGATAGGGATAAGTATGGTAATAAGGTTGGTAGTCAGTAATATGACAACAAGCTTTCCATGCTACTCAGACCAATAGTTTTATACCTTCCTTTGGTTTATGTCCTCCCCTGAGGAATTCTGGTATATGCCAGAAAGAAACATGTCAGGAGGATAGTTCCCTGATACTGCCAGCCCATCCCAGCTATACCCCTGTATAATTATACAGTAGAACATCATCATCATAAAATCTGACGTGAAAAATGAAACTGTATGATGTGGACTGACAAGTAAACCAGCCATCTCCAGCATTTCATCTCTTTAATAAGAAGATTAAAATGACGTCACAGCCATTGATTCCCTCCAATTTACTGTTATGAAAGTGGTTAATAAAGCGTGTGGCATGAAAGGCCAAGTGCTGACCCTGATCACAGAGAAGGATTCTTTGTATATTGACCAAATCACCATTGTCCGCGCTAGTAACAAGCTGTCTCTTGTTTTTAATTTGCTCAGGCTGTATGCACACAACATGGCTTTGTAGAGTCATTCTGTGAGCTGCTCATAACTGTGGCAAAGCCCCCCTCCCCACCAATTTAACAAAGCATCAATATCATATCTATAGAATTCTAACCACTGACAGCCCCACTATGAGCTGATTGAACAAACTGTAATACTCTTGCAAGCATTGCGGCCTTTTTATTGTTTGTCAAGCAGAGCTCCTTACATGTATTATTGCCCAGACCCAAGGAGTTTACATATATGCTTTAGAAAAGCATGTAGAGTCATCAGATGGGGTTCTGCTTGTAACCTCTTTTTGTTAACTTGATCTGAAAGCTGTTTCCAACTAATAAACAAATGATAAGTGCTAGGACCCATAGTCAGCTCCAAAAGGGGTGGTGTTGTGCCGGACCTCAGGAGGTGCCATATTGCAGCCCATCTATTCTATATAGGTCACTGCCAGCACATATATTTTCTTTTGTTTTAATATCCAGACTCCACTATCAGTAGAAAACAGCTGCAGCCCAGATGGGGATAGGGTTTATAGGGTGATAATGGCACCATAATGATGGCTGATTTACATGCCTGTGGTTCACTTTGGAGAAAACATTACAATTACCCAGACCATTACTTTGAATGGTAGTGAGCTTTTCTGCATCTACAGACTAAATGCTCATTCAAGGTTATAAAATAAATTACTTTTGTGTTTATTATCAAGTGATAATTGATTCATTAACTTCCCTCGGCCTGTCGCTCACAGTACGACTGCTTAAAGAATGATTCTAAATACAATGACATGGAATTGTCACAACCCTCCCACCTCGACATCTTACAATCAATCATTCAATCTAGGTAAATATCCAGCATTTACAGGAATTTTCATGCTAATTAATTCATAGTTTTTGTTTTTTTTTTCGAGAAATGTAATGAATTTTGTACACAACATCTGAACATTTGCATGTACCTCCTTGCAAAGTCTTCACCTATACAGAATAAACACCTCAAAATGAATAAGCGTGACCATAGGAAGCCCCTAGTAAGAGGTTACTTAAAGCACCTCTGTACCCACAATCTGACCCCCCAAAACACTTGTACCTTCGAATAGCTGCTTTTAAAGGGGTTATCCAGCGCTACAAAAACTTGGCCACTTTCCCCCTACTGTTGTCTCCAGTTTGGGTGTGGTTTTGAAACTCAGTTCCATTGAAGTAAATGGAGCTTAATTGCAAACCACACCTGAACTGGAGACAACAGTAGGGGGGAAAAGTGGCCATGTTTTTGTAGCGCTGGATAACCCCTTTAATCCAAGATCTGTCCTTGGGTCCGTTAGGCAGGTGATGCAGTTATTGTCCTAAAAAACAAATTTAAAACTGACTTTGTCCCGGAGGAGCGATCCACACATCCTTCACCTGCCGGGGTCTTCGCCAAAATGGCGCTGATCCCGGCTCGGCACTCGGATGCTTTCAGCTGCAGCAGCCAAAAGCAAACGAGTGCCGATCTCATTGATCTTTGCTGTATAAGTATAAAGCAAAGATCTCAATGAGAGATCAAAGTGTATATACTAGAAGTCCCCCATGTTTTAAATAAAAGTAAATAAATAAACATGTTTGGTATCGCCGCGTGTGTAATTGCCCGAACTATCAATTAATCACAATCCTGATCTCGCACGGTAAACGGCGTAAGCACAAAAAAAATCCTAAAATGGCAAATTGCGCATTTTTGGTCGCATCAAATCCAGAAAAAATTTAATAAAAAGCGATCAAGAAGTCGTATATGCACAATCAAGGTACCGATAGAAAGAACACATCATGGCGCAAAAATTGACACCTCACACAACCCCATAGACCAAAGGATAAAAGCGATATAAGCCTGGGAATGGAGCGAGGAACGTATATTTGTTAACAATGGTTTGAATTTTTTACAGATAATATAAAAAAATATATACATGTTACATATCATTGTAATCGTAACGACTTGAGGAACATGCATAACAAGTCAGTTTTACCCCAGGGCGAATGGCGTAAAAACAAATGCCCCCCAAATAAAAGAAATGCGTTTTTTTTGTTCAATTTCACCACACATTGAATTTTTTCCTGGTTTCGCAATGTACTTTATGAAAAAATTCCACCTGTCATTGCAAAGTACAAAAAATAAGGGCTCATGGGGGTTTCTAGGTGGAAAAATGCAAGTGCTATGGCCTTTTAAACACAAGGAGGAAAAAATGAAAACGCAAAAATGAAAATTGGCTCCGTCCTTAAAGGGAACCAATCACACAAAAATTGTCTATAAAGCTAAGGAAATGTGCTGGTAGATCAGCCAGCATGCTTCCTAACCATCCCCCTGTCCCCTCCATCCCCTGTACATAGAGCCCGCAAAGTTAGTTTATTAGTCTCCCGGGCTCTATGCAAATTACCATGTAAGTAGTCACGGTGGGCGGGCGGCTTCTTCAAATAGTCATGGTGGGCGGGTGTCTTAGTCCGTGTCCTGTTGCCGGTTATCACACCCCTCTGGGCGTGTGTAGAAAGCGCCGCATGGTGACGTCATTAGGGGGGGCCGGCATTGCACGTTGGCCTGGCCGATGTCTTTACTAAGCTGCGCATGCGCAGTACTGTGGGTGAAGCCGCTGCTGTACTACGCCGCGCAGGTGCAGTACCGCAGCGTCTTCTCCGGCTGCACTGCGCATGCGCAGCTTAGTAAACACGTGCAATGCCGGCCCCCCCCTAATGACGTCACCATGCGGCGCTTTCTACACACGCCCAGAGGGGCGTGATAACAGCGCCGGAGCCGGCCCAGGACACGGACTACTTGAAGAAGACACCCGCCCACCATGACTACTTGAAGAAGCCTCCTGCCCACCGTGACTACTTACATGGTAATTTGCATAGAGCCCGGGAGACTAATAAACTAACTTTGCGGGCTCTATGTACAGGGGACAGAGGGAAAAGGGGGATGGTTAGGAAGCATGCTGGCTGATCTACCAGCACGTTTCCTCAGCTTTATAGCCAATTTTTGGTTCCCTTTAAGAGGTTAAAGGAGAAGTCCAGCGAAACTTTTTATTAAAGTATTGTACTGCCCCCCAAAAGTTATACAAATCACCAATATACACTTATTACGGGAAATGCTTATAAAGTATTTTTTCCCTGCACTTACTACCGCATCAAGGCTTAAAGAGTCACTGTCGTATTTTTTTTTTTTTGCAGAAATCAATAGTCCAGGCGATTTTAAGAAACTTTGTAATTGGGTTTATTAGCCAAATCTGCCATTATCTGCATGTAAAAAGCCTTTTCCCAGGTCCCCCCCTCCCTCCTCTTTTTCATCCACTCTCAAAAATCTGAAAATTGTGACTTGTTGCAGGAGACGTACCCTGTCTGCTCTAGGGAGAGGGGAGGGGGGAGGAGGAAGGAGGGAGTTAGCCGGCAGCAGAAAGCAGATAACAGAGGATTACAGGCACGGAGCTGGGTGACAGCTGTAATCCGAGCTCAGACAGGTCACTGGTGACTGTCACAGGAGATATCCCGTGAGGGATTTGTAGATTAACTCTTTGTTGTCCTGTTTTGGTCTTTTCTTTAGCTCTCTCCATAGGAGAACAATGTAGACAGGGGGGAGAGCTTCAAACTGCTTTTTCATGATAAAAATGCATTTTTCGGATAATAAACCCAATTACAAAGTTTCTTAAAAACGCCTGGACTATTGATTTCTGCAAAAAAAAAAATCACGACAGTGGCACTTTAACTTCCTGGATAAAATATTGATGTCACGACTCCCAGAGCTGTGCGGTCTGTGGCTGCTGGAGAGGATGATGGCAGAGGGATGCTCAGTGTCCCTCCAGTACCCTGTGTCCCTCAGTGTCCCCCTGCCATCGTCCTCTCCAGTCACAGCCCGCACAGCTCTGGGAGTCGGTTCGTGACGTCACCATTTTATCTAGGAAGTGAAGCCTTGATGCAGTAGTAAGTGCAGGGAAAAAAGCACTTTATAAGCATTTCCTGTAATAAAAGTATAATGGTGACTTGTATAACTTTTGTGGGGCAATACAATTCTTTAAGAAAAATTTTCGCTAAACTTCTCCTTTAACGATCCAGCCCATGTTCAGTATTCACACAGCTGATGAATAGGAGACAATCTGCCTGGAGCATTCCTAATGATGAGGAGGGTGGGGACGAGGGACAGAGAGGGTGTGCCAGCCTAATGCATACACAATCTAAGCCCGGGCCGTTGGGCACGAGGACAGATCTTGGATTAAAAGCAGCTATCTGAAGGTACAAGCGGTTTGGGGGGGGGGGGGTTAGATTGTGGGTGCAAAGTCGCTTGAAGATGGCTTTATAGGGCTCCCACTTACCTCAATGATTAACCTATGTTCAGTAGGTTCCTAAGATCGGGGGGGGGGGGGGGGGGGGGGGGGAGATCCTATTCATGGGGGTGCACAATAAGTCTCATAATTAATAATCATCATAATCACTTTGAGGGGCACAGGGTATGTTATTATTAATTTTATACGTACAAAGTAAATGATTACTTATTTCAGCAGGTCTAGGTAATAATATAATTTTAAGCTGAAAGTACCATTTTATGCAATAAATTTCATTGGGCACAGCTAAATCTTCCTGTGGTCTATATGGGGAGGGGTAAGCAGCAGCCAGACAGCTTTGGCAGTGGTTTATCTCTCAGAAAACAAAGGGGTCAGGCACTGAGAATCCATCACACCCAACCTTTATCTCCACCGACATCATCTGTTGATGGGGTTTGAGAGAGCCCACGTGCAGAGGGTTCGGCATAGATATAAAGTATATTAAGACCCTAAAGGGAAATCATCAGCAGGCCTATAACCTGCTAATAAGTGCCTATCGGGCATGGGACGCTGAGGATGAAAAGAAGTTTCTTACCTTCATCCTCAGTGCTGGATATTAGTAGTTAGTTTATTATGCTAATTAGGCATTTTGGTGCACTAAGGGGGTGCACCAATCCACCCAGACTGGCCCTCCTTATAAATAATGGGGCAGTGCTTTCCCTCTTTCTGCTACTATTAGTTAAGATGGGTAAGCTGGCCGGAGGGCCAGTGCTCTGAAATGCCTTATTAACGTATTAATTGACTGCTTATATCCTGAAATGGCGCCGAGGGTTAAGGTAAGAGACTTACCTTCATCCTCAGTACCCTGTGCACTATAGTGACATATCAGCAATTAGATGCCTCCCTTTAAGGCTAATTATGTTTTCAGGAAAAGAGAGCGCTGGGACTAAACCAAGGACACAAAATTAGACTTGAAGTTTGAAAGTTTTAGAAATTGTTATATTTCCACATTCATAGTTTTATAAAACCTTTACATGGAGCATCTCCTCCATTTTAGACAAAAGGTCCATACAGACCAATACTGGAAATGTTTTAAACAAGACACTTACCCATCATAGGGTTGGATCCTCAAATAACTTGGTTCTCTGCGCCGTGGAATGAATCGTACACACGTAAGAACCTCTATCTCCTCCATGGCACCTTGGATGAGCATCTTCTCCTCTGAGGCTGCAACCCATACATCTTAATAACTTATTCAGAACAATCATTTATAACAATGATGTATAACCTATGGTTTCCCAGCTGCAGCAGAACTACAACTCCCAACAGCTTGGGGCAACAATTTGCAGAATACTGACTTCATAGACATAAGACGAGAGACAGGTACGTACTGTAGTTGTTAGACAGGGTGTAAGGCACATGGACCCAACCGTCTACTGATTTTGACCAGAGACAAGATTTCCCTCTACAGATGACAGCATTTCTGTTCCTTTTAACAGCAATGTCTCCTTGCAACATAAACCGAGAGCTACCTGGATAGACAGAAAGTAAGTCATAGTAGTGAACATTGATGAGCGAACCGGGTTCGGGTTTGAGTCGATCAGAATCCGAACGTTCGGTATTTGATGAGCGGTAGCTGCTGAAGTTGGATACAGCGCTAAGGTTGTCTGGAAAACATGGATACAGCCAATGACTATATCCATGATTTCCACATAGCCTTAGGGCTTTATCCAAGTTCAGCAGCCACCGCTAATCAAATGCCGAACGTTCGGGTTCGGATCGACTCGAGTATGCTCGAGGTTCGCTCATCTCTAGTAGTGAACACTCTCCCTGGTCCCCATTGCATGGTATGGATATTCCTCCTATGGATATTAGCATTATGATGTTACATACCATGATTTGAAGATAAAATATCGGTGAATATATCATTGCTGGAATCTGTATGATCTGTGCAAAGAAAACATGGCTGAAGGTTATAAAAAAAAAAGTTCTGCTGACAATTCCAAGAGTCTACTAAGAAAGTATGACTGACCTGAACCACTGGATATCAGCTGTGTATTCTGCTATAACAAATGAGAAAAAAAAAAGAAAAGAAAGTTATAACCCATAGGACGATTCTCCAAAACTGTCTATCCCTCTTATGTAAGGAAGCCCACAAAATGAAAAGACTGTGTCCAGTATACAAGTGATACTAGCTATAATACTAGAATCTGAGCTGTTATCATGCAGGACTCTAAATAAAAGTACAGCTCAATTTCAACACTGTACTAACACATATTGCCCAAACTGCGTTTTTCTTTCACTGTTTCACCATTACAGTACATTTTTATTTTGGTGATGGTCACATGCCACAGAGACTCCACATGGGACCTCCATCACAGAATTCATAAATATAACAAGAGAAAAAAAACATTGCATGTAGCATTTTATGTCCCCTTAAGACTTCTGTAAAATGGGCGGAAAAACTGACAGACCCCCTTTAAATCAATAGGATTTGTCAGGCTCTGGGATGGAAGCTCTGAATAGAGCCTATGAAGAAGTGTGAACACAAAATCAGTCGGCTAAACACAGCACAACATTTTTTCACAGGATTCAATAGAGGGATCTCCAATTAAATTAGTGTATATTGCACAGAGTCCTTATGTCATTGAAACAAATGGCATCTGTTGCTCTCCACTACAGTCCACTACACACGATACGATAAAATACCATAGAAAAAAAAGCTGTTGAAATTTAGTGGACGGCCCCATTTAATAGCAAATAATTATGGTTATTTAAAAACAGCAGCCGTTTTTTTTTAAATAACGTCTCTTATTTGCCATGGTGGCCATCCACACACTTTCAACTGTGTGTGAACAGAGCCTTTCTGTGTTTTCAATCCACTTCTGGTTTTGGTTGAAAAATACTGAGCAAGAATACTGTGTTCCCACATAGCCTCAGGCTGGATTCACAATCACACTCCAGACCCATTTCCTAGAACTCAATATGTGAGTTTATACTGGTAAATTAGAAAGACCAGGCTAGTATGACTGTATGATAGAGATTAATAGGCATCATACATACCTGTAGGGGGTTCCCTGCACACAAGCCTATGATGGCACTTATAAAAAGCAGGAATGAGGGCGGCATTGTGGTGGATGGCTGAAATGTGATGAGAACAGTTCCCTGTCTTTATAAAGCAGGAGCAGGGAGGGAGAAAGTAATGATGACATGGGTGAGCACTGATACGGAACATGATGATAGGTGGACGGTGTCATAACTGTTTTACATAGAAACTATTTTTTAGATTTCCATTTGAGCCAGAGCCAATAATCTCATAGGCAGAGGCGTATAAACATTGGTACAACTAAAAATGGTGGCATCTCCGTAGTGATGAATTAGATAACGGGTATATTCCCACGCTGCAGATTTCCTCCAATTAATTCCATAGTAAAGTTAAAATCTATAACAATCCCTAGTATATAAACATATCCTATCGATGGAATTTCCCTATGTGCTGGTAAATAGGAGCAGTGCCATGAACCCACACTTTTCAATGGTGCTTTCTTTAGGCAGATTTCAAAAGACATGGCAAAAGTTACTGATCGCAGTGGGTCTCCCTCCTCTCCAGCTGTCAATCAAATTCAACTTGTTTGCTCCATTAGTAGTGATGAGCGACCATCAGAAAATGTCCCTGTTCAGCCATGCGCCGAACGCAAACACTCAACATTTTAGTCTCGCCGTCAGGATGGGTGGATGCTGCCCTAAGGCTGCCTAGAAAACATGCATACAATGTATGGCGTTTGGAGAAATGTAGTCCACTGAAATCAATAGGCTGCTAATAGAGATGAGCGCAACTCGAACATGCTCTATTCCAATTGCTCATCTCTAGCTGCTAATATAATACATAGACATATTGGGTGCTACAGAGGGAGAGAGATGCTTTTTAAAATGTCATTATAAAAACTTTTCACATTTCATAGAGACATGCCAAAAGTATTGATCCATCTGAGTCTGAACGGGGAGAGGACCGCACTCCATGGAGTAACACTTGAGCCCGACTCAGAGACACAGAGCTAGGAAAGGACTGTGCTTAGCGCAGTCTTCTCCCAACTCGTTTGCCTGATCGGTACCGGTCTGAACACTTAGACCTGGACCGATCAAAACTTTTGGCATGTCTCTATGACACGTCAAAATTATTTTATAATAACAGGTACACTTTATATGACATATGACAAACTATACTAAATACTTAAAATTACATCATGGAGATGTAAAAAATGGGAACAAACTTGTGACATTTTTTCCATATGCCTCATCCATTTATATGGAACATGCTCCTAAACTACAGAAGTTGAATGACTAATGGTACATTGCATTCTGCTATGGAGGGTTTCAACTTCTAGTTTTTATCACATCCTGCCATTATGTGACCCCCTCTTCACCAATCTCTCTGCTCTCCTGCTGCCATTGCTTTCCTGCTGCTTGGAGCCAATACTCCTGCGTGCTACTGTACTGACTGCACATCTACCAATGGCCATGCCCAGGAACAGAGAGAAGTGGACAGGATTACAAATGTGTTTCAGTTCCTGTCCACATTGGCAGGGACCCACTTTCATATAGGTGACAGGGACGCACAATGGCTTTATCATTTTTTTGACAGGGACGCACAATGGCTTTATCATTTTTTGTGGCACGGAACATGTCCCCCAAAACAGATCCATAGCACCTACAGATGTGTGTATGGGGCCTGAATGAACTGCATGTGTGACATAATGTGTGAAAAGAGACATAATGTTACATGATTCATCTGAATATAACAATTTTTAGGATCCAACTTGCACCACACGACGGAATAATGTGCTTGTTTGGGTCTCAGTGTGGGACTGGGGTACTTTGGGCCCACCAGGGAATTTAATTCTAGGGGCCCTCACTACTTACACCAGATATAACCAGCGTCATACCTTTCACGTTACTATAGCGACTTTGCACAGCACTGTGTATGTGACCAGTGTTGGACTGGGATACCTGGGGCCTGCCAGAGGAAATGACATGTCAGTCAGTGTTACTGCAAGTTCTGAGCTGGGGGCCCACCGGAGGATTCTCTGGTCCTCCGGTGGGCCAGTCCGACACTGTATGTGACCAGAGATGCTAGCTCACTGTTAGTAACTTGTCACTCTATGCAAACAGCATAATGTGCCACATAAGTATCTTGAAAGGAGAAGTCCCATGTAACTAACAAATCTCAGGCAGGCAGGGGTGTGTGGGAATATAATAACGAAAGTATACATACCCGTCCTCATGCCCTTGTAGCGCAAACCCTTCTCATGTTTAAAAGGCCATAGCTCTTGCATTTTGTCACCTATTTTTTACATAAAATATGCAGTGAAATCTGTGTGCGCCCGCATCCCAAATCACCATAGCACACAATGCAGAGTGTGGCCAGAGCTGCACTTTCCATTGTGTATCCTCTGGATTTTGCAGGGGGGGAGCTACCTAGACCACACCTGGATTTATGTGTGTGTGAGGGTGAAATACTTTACCTTGCCCCTGATGCTGCCCACACACACAAGAGCCACTGGGTTGTGTATATACACTATGATGTATATTTATGGTGGTGTCCATGTTGCAATAATGTGCTACCTTTTGTCCTTGCAGCCTTGCAGACAGGGCCGTTTTAATACATTGGTGGGCCCAGTGCACAGCCCTCAAGAGTGGCCCCCCCCTTCCCTTTTGGCACATTGTATAATGTACTGAATTTGCCCCCACACTGTATCAAGAGCCCCAATACATACAGTAGTTACCTTATAACACTATTTCCACCATACAGTGATTACATATTACATAAAAACTGCACTAAACAAAACAGAAAGATATCACCAATGATACCATTACATAATACCGCCACATCATGACCCCTAACACTACAACCCTATAACAGAGTGCAGTTACATCCAGTGACTCACCGGGGGCGTCTTCTCTGATCAGAGTCTGTCACCTTTTCTTTTTCTCTCCAGCCAGCCTGGGCCACCTTGAAGTCTTCTCCTGGCTGTGAATCTTCTCTCCAGAATCTGCCAGACAAATATTTTAGGCTCCAACACATACAGTAGTTAGGTCCCTTGTACCCCTATACAGTAGTTACAACCCTCTGTACCCCTACATAGTTACACCCCTCTGTGCCTCCATAGTTTTAAGGTGTCCCTGTAGTATATAGACCCTCATGTGCTCCTCTAGTTATATACAGTCCTGCTGTGCGCTCCCCCATTAGTATATAGCCCCCCTGTGCACTCTCCCCAGTAGTATATAGCCCCCCCTGTGCTCTCCCACAATAGTGTATAGCCCCCCTGTGCTCTCCCCCAATAGTATATAGCCCCCCTGTGCTCTCCCACAATAGTGTATAGCCCCTCTGTGCTCTCCCCCAATAGTATATAGCCCCCCTGTGCTCTCCAATAGTATATAGACCCCTATGCTCTCCCACAATAGTATATAGCCCCCCTGTGCTCTCCCCCAATAGTATATAGCCCCCCTGTGCTCCCCCAATAGTATATAGCCCCCTGTGCTCTCCCCAATAGTATATAGCCCCCCTGTGCTCTCCATAATATATAGCCCCCCTGTGCTCTCCCCCATAGTATATAGACCCCTGTGCTCCCCAATAGTATATAGCTCCCTGTGCTCCCCAATAGTATATAGCCCCCTGTGCTCCCCAATAGTATATAGCTCCCCTGTGCTCCCCCATAGTATATAGCCCCCTGTGCTCCCCCATAGTATATAGCCCCCTGTGCTGCCCAGTAGTATATAGCCCCCTGTGCTCCCCCGTAGTATATAGCCCCCTGTGCTCCCCCATAGTATATAGCCCCCTGTGCTCCCCCATAGTATATAGCCCCCTGTGCTGCCCAGTAGTATATAGCTCCCCTGTGCTCCCCCATAGTTTATAGCTTCCCTGTGCTCCCCATAGTATATAGACCCCTGTGCTCCCCAGTAGTATATAGCTCCCCTGTTCTCCCCCATAGTATATAGCTCCCCTGTGCTCCCCCATAGTATATAGACCCCTGTGCTCCCCATAGTATATAGACCCCTGTGCTCCCCAGTAGTATATAGTCCCCTGTGCTTCCCCATAGTATATAGCTCCCCTGTGCTCCCCCATAGTATATAGCCCCCTGTGCTCCCCCATAGTATATAACTTCCCTGTGCTCCCCCATAGTATATAGCTCCCCTGTGCTCCCCCATAGTATATAGCTCCCCTGTGCTCCCCCATAGTATATAGTCCCCTGTGCTCCCCCATAGTATATAGCCCCCTGTGCTCCCCCATAGTATATAACTTCCCTGTGCTCCCCCATAGTATATAGCTTCCCTGTGCTCCCCAGTAGTATATAGCCCCCTGTGCTCCCCAGTACTATATAGCCCCCTGTGCTCCCCCATAGTATATAGCTTCCCTGTGCTCCCCATAGTATATAGACCCCTGTGCTCCCCAGTAGTATATAGCCCCCTCTGCCCCCCATAGTATATAGCCCCCTGTGCTCCCCAATAGTATATAGCCCCCGTTCTCCCCCATAGTATATAGCCCCCGTTCTCCCCCATAGTATATAGCCCCCTCTGCCCCCCATAGTATATAGCCCCCTGTGCTCCCCAATAGTATATAGCTCCCCCTCCCATACAACATTGAAAAAAACAAACTGTTACTCACCTAAGTCCACGCGTTCCTCTTCTCTTCCCTCCTGTGGCCGCACTTCCTGCAGTCACAAGAGGCTGCACTCCTCTTACCCTCGCGCCGACGCTCCAGTGACGTCGGGCGCTAGAGGGAGAGTGCGGCCTCTTGTGACCGCAGGAAGTACGGCCACAAGAGTGACTGACAGGGAGGGAGCCAATGGCTCTCTCTCTGTCAGTGTCGCTGCTGCTGCAGCGCTGAAGCGCCGCAGCAGCAGCGGGCAGGCGGGGGCAGCGGCGGACGGGGGGGCCCTGCAGGGGGCGCCATGGAGGGGTAAGTAGATTACCCATCCATGGCGCTCCCACCTGACAGGCTGGTGGCCGGAGCCCTGTGCGACCGCATTGGTCGCACATAGCAACGGCCGGCCTGCTCGGGGGGGCCCCTTTAACCAGTGGGCCCGGTGCACGTGCACCATGTGCCCTCTGGTTAAAGCGGCCCTGCTTGCAGATATAGGTATAAACCTTGCAATGCATGTTTTTTCTTCAATATTTGAGTGCCCCTTTAATCCAGGGATACGCACATACATGCTCCATCCTACTTGCGATTATTGTGCAAGTGATAGATCGTGTAGCAGGCAGAGGTCCAGCTCTATCACTTTGCAATACTTGACGGATCCCCAACTCCCAAGAATAAGAAGTTCAACCAAAAACACACAATAAAGACACAACACATTGTAATCAGGTGTCAAAGGGTGCCAATTTTATTTAAAATTACATGACACTGAAAATGGCAGACCCCCTACTTACGAAGAGTCACTCTCCAGCACTCAGGCGAGGAAAAACCCCCTGTGGGGGAAACCTCGAGGGAGCCATGGCAAGTGAGTTGCCCCTCCTCTGGGCTTAGAGGGTAATATCATACTATAAATATAAAATAGTGGATCTGAGAGAGATCTGGCTGAAATATGTCACCTTATTGATGGCTAGGCAGGCAGATGTATCTCTTCTAGGTGTAGACTCGATGAAGGGGTAGTCTAAAGCAGACCACCCCTCTTCCCCTGCTAGAACCTCCAAATTACATCAAGGGTAGGGGGCAGTAAAGTAGTCAAGCTCAAGGTCCTCTGGCGCATCCAAGATGGCACTGATCAGGGTGCGGTGCATTGCTTTATGGAACCTTCATTATGACATAAGCGCTTGTCATCACAGTGCACGGTTGCCATGGTTACAGCAGGTAAACACATCTGAAGCATTAACCCATTAATGACTGGCAATGCACTTTACTGCAGAGGTCATTGAACACACTTTTGACCAAGCAAACAGCTTATGGTTAGGCCACACTAAGAACACTAAATAATATGGTTTGATGTGGTCCATAGCAACCAATCACAGCTCAGCTTTCATTTTTCAAATTACTCTGGCAAAATAAAAGCTGAACTGTGATTGGTTGCCATGTACAACTTAGACAGTTTAACTTGCCCATATCAACCAATCAAAGCTTGGCTTTATTTTTAAAGAGCTTGTTAAGATTTGAAAGGTGAACTGTGATTGGTTGCTATGGGTGAATCAGACCATGTTTTGTCTGTGGCCGTATGATAAAGATGCTCCATTGCTGTAAAGTTTATGATGATGATGATGATGACTGAAAACAAATGACAACAAGCTTCCCCATAATGCTTTGCAGTCCGCCCTTCCTCCATACTTCCCAACTTCTTGAAGGGACACTTGTGGTTCACTGACATCTCTGTACACTACAATTCCCAGCATTTCTGGTCACTCAGTTTAGAATCCACTGGTATACGGTTATATACGGCGGATTTGTTTACATGAAGGAGACTGCTGACAATCTGATGTAATTGTATGTGGAAAGGGCTGCCAAGGAGTATCTATATCATAAAAATCAAAGTCTGTCTGTCTATCTGTCTGTCTGCCCTCTATAGACTTCCAAACGCCTGAACCGTTTGACCCCAAATTTGGCACACAGATACATTGGGTGCCCGGGAAGGTTATTGCGAAGGTCCCGTCCCCGCCAGATGTACAGGAGGGGAGGGGGAGGGGAAAGAGAGGCGCCCCATAGAGATGAATGGGAAAATCTCCTCACTGCAAACACAGGTGATATAATTAGCTGCAGCAGACACGGCAGTTGGAGCCTTAGCAACCAATAGGATTACTGCTTTCATTTTCACAGGGAGCAATGGTTGCTAGGGAAGCTGCCTCACAACATCCACAGTAATAACTGGTAGACCCCCTACTCCATCTATACAGTACATGTATATACAGGACCCCCTACTCCATCTATACAGTACATGTATATACAGGACCCCCTACTGCATCTATACTGTACATGTATATACAGGACCCCCTACTCCATCTATACAGTACATGTATATACAGGGCCCCCTACTCCATCTATACAGTACATGTATATACAGGACCCCCTACTTCATCTATACAGTACATGTATACAGGACCCCCTACTCCATCTATACAGTACATGTATATACAGGACCCCCTACTGCATCTATACAGTACATGTATATACAGGACCCCCTACTTCATCTATACAGTACATGTATACAGGACCCCCTACTCCATCTATACAGTACATGTATACAGGACCTCCTACTCCATCTATACAGTGCATGTATACAGGACCCCCTACTCCATCTATACAGTACATGTATATACAGGACCCCCTACTCCAACTATACAGGACATGTATACAGGACCCCCTACTCCATCCATACAGTACATGTATATACAGGGCACAACAGGTATACCAAACTGTGACTGGGTAACACTGCTACACCAGACCTGACCAATACCGCCATACTGTGACTGGATAACACTGCCAGACCTGACCAATACCGCCATACTGTGACTGGATAACACCTCCATACCAGACCTGACCAATACCGCCATACTGTGACTGGATAACACCTCCATACACCAGACCTGACCAATACCGCCATACTGTGACTGGGTAACACCGCCACACCAGACCTGACCAATACCGCCATACTGTGACTGGATAACACTGCCACACCAGACCTGACCAATACCGCCATACTGTGACTGGATAACACCGCCACACCAGACCTGACCAATACCGCTATACTGTGCTGGATAACACTGTCATACCAGACCTGACCAATACCGCCATACTGTGACTGGATAACACCCCCATACCAGACATGACCAATACCGACACACTGTGACTGAATAACACTGCCATACGGGTAAATACAACCCTGCAGGTATACAGGACACTACAGGTATACAGGACCCCAAAACTATACACTACAAGTGCACGGGAGCTCCACAAAACTATATACTACAGGTATACAGGACCTCCATCAACTATATACTTCAGGTATACAGGACCTCCACCAACTATATACTACAGGTATACAGGACCCCAAACTATACACTACAGGTATACAGGACCCCAAAACTATACACTACAGGTATACAGGAACTCCACCAACTATATACTACAGGTATATAGGACCCCAAACTATACACTACAGGTATACAGGACCTCAAAACCATACACTACAGGTATACAGGACCTACACCAACTCTATAATACAGGTATACAGCACCTTCACCAACTCTATACTACAAGTATACAGGACCCCAAATATACTACAGGTATACAGGAACTCCACCAGCTATATACTACAGGTATATAGGACCCCAAACTATACACTACAGGTATACAGGACCTCCACCAACTCTATACTTTAGTTATACAGGACCCTCAAACTATTTACTACAGGTATACAGGACCCCCGAACTATATACTACAGGTATACAAGACCTCCACCAATTATACACTACAGGTATTCAGGACCCTCAAACTATAAACTACAGGTATACAAGACCTCCACCAACTATACATTACAGGTATACAGCACCAACTATATACTACAGGTATACAGGACCCCCAAACTATACAGTACAGGTATACAGGACCTTCACCAACTGTACACTGCAGGTATACAGGACCTCCCTCAACTATACACTATAGGTATGCAGCCCCCCCAACTATGCACTACAGATATGCGAGACCCCTAAAAACTATACATTGTGGGTATACAGAACCCCTCCAACTATGCACTACAGGTATACACTAATTCCACTGATTAACTCAGATGAAACAATACCTTTAGCTTGGCCTCCTGGGCACCTTAGAACAAATCTAATTAACACACTGACACTTTATACCCGGGCAGCGCCGGGTACATTTTCTAGTTATAAATAAAGCTGCTGAAAATAATAGAGAAGAAGGATATCCCTACCTGGAAATCCAACAGAGTAAAGACAAGCAGTATGGGTGGCATGTAAAACATTTCCCAGGCTTTCATAGGAAATCAGTGATCACAGTGTAAAGTTGTTTAAAAGTAAAATAGTCCACAGTATTAATGGGATACTCCACAAAAAGAAATCATTAAAAAAAAAACTGGTACCAGAAATTTGTAATTTGTAATTTGAAGTGGTATATTATTTCCAGTCTGACACGGTGATCTCTGCTGCCACCTCTGTCCATGTCAGGAACCGTCCAAAGTATGTTCCTGACATGGACAGAGGTGGCAGCATAGAGCAATGTGTCACACTGGAAAGAATACACCACTTTCTGCAGGACATACAGCAGCTTATAAGTAGAGTGCTGGAAGACTTGAGGGTTTTTAATAGAAGTAAATCTATATAACTTTCTGACACCAGTTAATTTAAAAGAAATATTTTTTAGCTTGTTATCCCCTATCCTATGGATTTTAGGGGGAGCACTGGCCCAGCTAGTGTCAGACTGGAGTACCTTGGGCCCACTTGGGAATTTAATTCTTGGGCCCACCTTACTTACACCAGATATACCAAGCACCAAACCTTTCACATTAGTATAGCAACTTTGCACAGCGCTGTGTATGTGACCAGTGATGCCAGCTCACTACCAGTAACTTGTCAGTCACTTTATGCAAACAGCATAACGTGCCACTTAGGTTTCTAGAAAGGAGAAGTCCCATGAAACTAACAAATCTCAGGTAGGTAGGGGGGTGCAGAAACATAATAAAGAAAATATAGTTACCCGTCCCTGTGCCCCCGAAGATCTCCCTTAATGATATCCAATAGCCACCGGCCTCCTGCAGTTCCTCCAGCTGCAAAATCACATACTGGGCTGATGGATCGCCCGCTCAGCCAATCACTAACTGAATCTGGTTGAAAATTACTGAAAATGACTTTCAGCGGCTGTGGGAAAGAGAGCAGTGCAGGGGCACAGGGACTGGTAAGTATAGTTTCTTTATTATCTTCCCTCACTCCCCTGCCTGCCTGTTGTTATGAGACTTCTGTCAGCTGTAATGCGTGTTCCAAACTGCTGACACTGTTAGATGCTGTTAGGTCAAGAAGACACATGGTACCTTAAATATATTTGTCTGTGCTTGTATAGCATGGAATATGTTTTCATTCTCTAGTAGAAAGAGTCAGACAGGGAGGCCCACCTCCTGCCAGGGGCCCACCAAGGGGTAGGGCCCACCGGGGGATTCCCCTGCTCCCCTGTGGGCCAGTCTGAGCCTGTTGGGTCTATTATACAATAACAAACCAGACACTTTCTAGAGCAACATAAAAGGTTTATCAAAGGGGTATTTCAGCGGAAATCTTTTTCTTTGAAATCAGAAAGTGTCAGAAAGTTATACAGATTGGTAATTTATTTCTATTTAAAAATCTCATGTCTTCCAGTACTTATCAGCCGCTGTATGTCCAACAGGAAGTAGCGCTTTCTTTCCAGTCAGACACAGTGCTCTCTGCTGCCACCTCTGTCCATGTCAGGAGGACAGGGGCATGGTGTCAGACTGGAGAGAACACATTTCCTGCAGGACATACAGCAGCTGATGAGTATTGGAAGACTGAGGATTTTAGATAGACATTACAAATCTATATAACTCTCTGAAACCAGTTGATTTGAAAGACAAAGATTTTCGCCCAAGTACCCCTTTAAATGCAGATCTAGTTCCTAGGTCAAAAAGAGGGACATGTAAGGGGCAAAGAGGGACATAGGGACTTCCCTCCAAAAGAGGGACACTTGATCATGCACAAACCATGATCAAGAGTGGCGCTGTTTTTGGTGGTAATGTATATATTTTTTTTCTCTCTATTTTTTTTGTTGTTTTTTTGGGCAATTTTTTAATGAAATCCCTCTTCTAGTCCGGCACTATAGGCCTAGACAGAGAAAAATAAACCGAGTGTCGTTATCACAGAGCCATTGTTCATACATCTGCGGCTACAATCGCATTATTTCACAATCAATCACTTTTGCCACTACCCAAAATGGCGGCACCGCAGACAACAGTCAGCAATTTGTCTGCCTGGTCATGTGACTTCCGGCGTTGTACGGCACTCACAACAGCAGAACGGCGGTGGAGGACTTTGCAGGTTACACCGGAAGTCGAGTGTTCAGTACCGTCTATCCCTCTACTTCCGGCGGTGATAGTGCGAAATCACCCGGCCTGTGAAGGGAAGTAAACATGTCGTCTGTGTGGGATGAAACCGAGGTAAGAAGGAGAGTATAAGGGTGAGAGGGGCCGCCATGACTGGTGCGCCCTTCTCTTCGGCTCTGGGACTGGGTGAGCGGCTTCCTATAAGTGCCAGCCCTGTGCCCAGTGTGTGATAGTCACAGGCAGCCTGCAGTCATGCTGCTACAGTTACACTGATCCACAGTGACCGATCCCATAGTCACTGATCGCATTCAGGCTGCCTGTGCTTGTCCAGTATTGTCTTTATTGTGGGGGATTTTCTGTGTTCTGCTTGGCAGACCACCATCAGCCCTTTGTTGTAACCTCTCATGTCCCCTCCATAGTGATATAATATAAGTGACTGCCGCCATGAGTGTCACCTGTTAGTATGAAAGAATCACAGATCTCTGCTTGCTGTCAGTGAATGGAATCAACGTGCACTCACTGCTCTTTACTAGAGAGACACTGTAATGCCCTTGCTTCTGTGTGAAGAGTCTGTAGGTGTAAACCAATATATATTTATTTACCATCAGCCAATGGATCAAGTATATGAGAGTGCCAATATGTTTCCTAATGTGAAGGTTAAAGGGCTTGTCTGATACGTAATTGATCAGTGTGCATCCAAGCATTGATTATTAGAAAGGCGGTTCAGTGTCCCCCAGTTGGAATGAACACATGCTTGACCTAGGATCATTGCCAGACCCATAGAGAATGAATGAAGCAGTGGTCGGCCAGGTGCACCTGCACCTCTTCTGTGGACACAGGACGTCCCTTCTAATGAATGGTGGGGGTCCCACAGCTAGTTGTCCTGTTACACTGGATATCTTTAATCAGAATGAAAGGACCCGGGGTTGGGCTTAACCCTGTTTTTAGACAGATTAGGTGCAAGTAAATGGTGTTCGTGCAGCCCTGTTCACACACATCAAATATTTCCACGCAGGTTATAGTCTGTGGCATAGAAGGCCAGTCACTGCTTGGATCTGCGGCAAAACAAGGTGCACATATGTAGTAGAAACCAACAGGTTGGGGCGTACTGCCTCAGGGCAGGTACATTATAATGCAATGTGTATATCTCTGTTGTATGTAGTAACTTTTGACGTGCTGATTTGGAGAGCCGGAGAGAGATGCATGCCGCTGTATCTCAGGATGGCAGCGGGTCTCAGCTGTGTTCGAGAACTTTTGAAATGTCTGATAACATATGAATAGTTACTACGAATCACAACAATGCTTTAAGCATATGAACAGGGCTGCAGGAACACCTTTCACTTTTGTTAATCTTCCAAACCTGACCAGAAATAGCCGAGATGCATTCTACAGTTTATTACTAGAGATGAGCGAACCTCTAGCATGCTCGAGTCGATCCGAACCCGAGCGTTCAGCATTTGATTAGAGGTGGCTGCTGAAGTTGGATAAAGCCCTAAGGCTATGTGGAAAACATGGATATAGTCATTGGCTGTATCCATGTTTTCCAGACAACCTTAGAGCTTTATCCAAGTTCAGCAGCCCCAGCTAATCAAATGACGAACGTTCGGGTTCGGATGGACTCGAACCCGAACCCGGTTCACTCATCTCTATTTATTACATAGATTTCTTCTTTAGCTGAAAGTTTCTAGTATATAAGGTAACGCTGTGCTGTAGGACTGATGTTCCCTTTCCATCTGTTACATTACAGCAGGATGGGGTGGGACAAGAAGTCCTCAAGATGTCCACAGAAGAGATTATCCAGAGAACACGACTTCTGGACAGCGAGATCAAGGTAAGGCCTACACTTACCATACTCTATATCTTATAGTGGAATGATAGTTTATATTGTTTAGTATGAGCTGTGATTAAATAGTAATTTTAGTCTTCAGAACTGTATGATGCTTGTTTTTTTTCTTGTCAGTGATCTGTAGTTATTATTATATAGTTTTTGTGTGAGCAGACTTTTTGATCACTTTCTGTATTTTTGTTGGATGCAAGATGACTGAAGAAGGCAATTTGGACTTTGTTTTTGTAATCGATGTCCACGATTTGGCCTCAATAGCATTATAGCAATATATTACTAATTCAGACATTCCTATACATGGCGATAGCAGTGGTGTTAAAGGGCAACGCTGGCGTTTTTTTTCCCCCCTTAACTAACACACGTTACAAAGTTATATAACTTTATAATGTATGTTAGTCACCTGCTTGGAGTTTATTTTAAATTACATTCTTAGCCTCTTTAGTGGACTTAACTATGCAATCTGGCACTTCCTCCCTATATGACCTGCTACTGGTTTACTTTTACAGATCATGAAGAGCGAGGTTCTGCGCGTGACACACGAGTTACAAGCCATGAAAGACAAAATTAAAGAAAACAGTGAGAAAATCAAAGTGAATAAGACTCTCCCTTATCTGGTGTCCAATGTTATTGAGGTATGATGTTAATGAACTAGTAACCCCTGCTTATTAAGCTGCAATGTGCCAGCTTTGTGTGAATCTAATACAGTGATTTTTTTTTCTCAGCTGCTAGATGTGGATCCTAATGACCAAGAAGAAGATGGAGCCAACATTGATCTTGATTCACAGAGAAAGGGAAAATGCGCAGTAATAAAAACATCTACCCGACAGGTAACAACATAGAAGACAGGCACTTCATCTGTGTATTAGACACTCTGTAGCTGGTTTGCTCAGGTTGTACAATTATACCCTCTCAGACATCACATGGCCCTAGCCCGATGACTCTCGCTACTAGAATCGGAAAGTGTTGTGATGATAATTTCACCAGTATCAATTTGTGACCATGCATTTTGATGATCAGGTTTGGAGGGGAGTCCCAACCTCCACTGATCAGAAACACAGTCAGCGGATTAGAGCAGGCACTGCTGTCATCACTCAAGCTCAGTACTAAGAATGAAAAACTGTGGCACTTACCAGTAGTTTTCATCAAAGCTTTATTCCATAAATATGCACTTTGGTAGAGAGGAGTACAGCTGTTTCACTGCAGATTATTTGGATTAAAGGTAGGCAAACACTAGGGATCTAGCAGCGATCTAGCCTAATCTAGGGCAGGATAAGGTAGAGGGTATCAGCACTGTACCTGCAGCAGAGGGGGGACCCACAGAAAATGTTCTGGCAAAATGCAAGGAAAGGAAGAGTTTCTCTTATCTTCCATCTGTACCTGAATGTTATCAGATCTTAATTTTTGCTGCTGTTTTTGGACAGGTGTCGTATCTATAGTGTGACATTAGGCAGCACAGTATAATAATCTTTGTATTTTAAGATGGTGTTTATAAAAAAGGATGGTCAGGTTGAGCCTATATACATCGACGTTTGGTGTGGTACTAGTTAAATTATTTAAATTATTTAAGATTGTCCAAATAAGCTGTTTGGACAATCCATGGAAACTAGATGTAAACACAGTGTACGGAGCTGGAGTTCTCAATCTGTAGATTATTTAGTGGCTATTACCACAGCTGAACTCTCATTTACTACAAATCAAGTTGCAGTAACCCAGCAAGCACACTGCAGAACGTATTGAGCTTAGGCTGTTTGCTTAATACACTATATTTACTGCAGCTAACCCAAACAGCTGATAGGCAGGGATGTCTTGTGTCTGCAACACATCGATAATCTTATAATCGATAATGACTTATCCTGAAGACAGGCCATCAATCAGTTTTGCATGGAAACCCCATTTAAAGGGAACCTGTCACCCCCCTGTGTCGGGATGACAGGCTCCTGACCCCCTGCTAGAGCCCCCTATACTTACCTGATCGCGCCAGGTCCCGCTTCTTGATTCGGTCCGGTGACGCGCGCTTCTGAGATGAGTCCGACGCTCATAGAGAATGAATGGAGCGTCAGACTCATCTCAGGAGCGCGCGCGCCGTGCCTCGGGCGCTGAAGTCTCCGTCACCGGATTGGATCAAGAAGCGGGACCCGGCCTGATCAGGTAAGTATAGGGGGCTCTAGCAAGGGGTCGGGAGCTGTCACCCCGGCACGGGGGTGACAGGTCCTCTTTAAGTATAGTTACGCAGGTTAAAATGTGACAAAGACAACATAGAAATGTGGAACATATCTATAACTTGGTTGCATAGTAACATAGTTTGTAAGGTTGAGAAAACATACATCCATGCAGTTGTGTGTTGATCCAGAAGAAGGCAATTTTCCTTATCTTAAGGGAAAAAAATCCTTTTTGACTCCACATCTGTCATGTTAGGTCCCGGTCAAACTTGTACCTTGAACTTCTAATATTATATTTTTCAATGCATCCAGGCCACTTTTGAGCTCTTGTCTGGAGTTCACCATAGCAAGTCCCACTGCTCTTACAATAAAGAATCCCTTTCTATGCTGGTGTGGAAACCTTAATTTCCTGTAGAAATGGAGGATGTCCCCTCGTTATAGATATAGTCCATTAGTGTTACCTAAAGCCCTGTGGGGGGAAGAAACAACAACATGCTGTGCCACAAATACATTTTAGCACTATACGATAGGCCTTAAAGTAGTTATTGACTATGTTTTTCTCTCTCCACCAGACGTACTTCTTGCCAGTGATTGGTTTGGTGGATGCTGAAAAGCTAAAACCTGGAGATCTTGTGGTGAGTTCAGTACTTTGGTAATGAAATGAAATGGACCTTAGTGTAAGTGTATAGTATATACTGGAAACTTTGCATATTTGGAGACTATACAAGGCAGTAATGGGGTAAAAGGGGCTTTATATTACTGTATGTAGTAAAGTGGACACCTGGAAACTCATGTGAGTGAAGGAAACATCTTCTCTTTTCTTTTGATATTCTTGCAGGATGAGCGGCAACATAGGTATAACCAAGGCTTTCTCTGTTCTTTCAGGGGGTGAATAAGGATTCCTATCTCATCCTGGAGACCTTGCCTACAGAATATGATTCACGAGTTAAGGCAATGGAGGTGGATGAAAGGCCGACCGAGCAATACAGTGATATTGGTGGTCTTGACAAGCAAATTCAAGAGGTATTGATAGTAGCAATTGACTTTATTGGTGCTTGTGGTTATGCAAACACTGTAATGACCACCAAATATTTCTGACACAGCTGGTAGAGGCCATTGTTTTACCCATGAACCACAAGGAGAAGTTCGAGAATTTAGGAATCCAGCCCCCTAAAGGTGTGCTCATGTATGGACCCCCAGGGACAGGAAAGACCCTCTTAGCAAGAGCTTGTGCTGCCCAGACTAAGGTAGGTAGCACATGGACATGGTCTGAAAATGTGGAAAGATAGAAGCGGGTTGTCATTGACATTTGCAATTTTTTTCAGGCAACTTTCTTGAAACTAGCTGGTCCCCAGTTAGTTCAGATGTTTATCGGAGATGGAGCCAAGCTAGTCCGGGATGCTTTTGCCTTGGCCAAGGAGAAAGCTCCATCTATTATTTTTATTGATGAACTGGATGCCATTGGTACAAAAAGGTTGGTTGTAGTATTTAGCATTGTGTTAGAGAAGTATTCCCATTGTATAAAATTATGGCATATTTTGTTAGAATATGCCATCATTTCATGATTATTAGGGATCCAACCTCTGGGAACCCCACTGTTTCTAATAATAAAGGGGCCACAGCACTGATTTAATACTTTGTTTCTGCACAATGGCATCCTGGTATTTCAGCTGTGCAAGAAACTGTATTCTGCTCTATTCAAGCAAATGGCACCAACTGCGGTGCTGCTGTGCAGAAGCTACATGAGCACTTTTGGCCCCTTCATTCTTTAGATTGGTGAAATTTAGGCCCATGCCAACCATAAATAGATAGCCTAGAGAATTAGCACAGTCATGGCCCATTATTTGTGCTAATGGACATCATAGAGGAAGCTATGGTGGCTACATCCTAAAAGGACATATAGACTAGTACTGCCCTTAGTAAACAATCCCATGTAACATATATCTGGTACCTTGAATACCTATACCTTGTCCTCATACCAATCAAAGCTGGTGATATGATGAACTCTGTCCCTTTGTGTTATAGGTTCGACAGTGAAAAGGCTGGAGACAGAGAAGTGCAGAGGACTATGTTGGAGCTTTTAAACCAGCTGGATGGTTTTCAGCCCAACACCCAAGTTAAGGTACAAATTCATCTCTTGTGCTTGTACTTCCTATATTACATCTTTATATCTGTCCTCATGTTTACAGAATTTTAATGTTTCATGTATTGTTGCACAGGTGATTGCTGCTACAAACCGTGTAGACATCTTGGATCCTGCTCTCCTTCGTTCAGGACGTCTCGACAGGAAAATTGAATTCCCAATGCCCAATGAAGAAGCCCGTGCCCGAATCATGCAAATTCATTCCCGCAAAATGAACGTTAGGTATAGATCAGAATTTCAGTGGTTGTGTAGAACAGTAGTAATTGAAATATGATTTTTTTTTTTCCTTTTGGGCCGACTGGTGACGCTCTGGCCCATAACATCTAAAAACAGGTTAAATAATGACATTAAAACCTTTTGTTTCTCTTGCAGCACTGATGTAAACTATGAGGAACTTGCACGCTGTACTGATGACTTCAATGGGGCACAATGTAAAGCTGTGTGTGTGGAGGCAGTGAGTATTGTAACATATAACTTCAGCTAGGAAAAAGACTCTTATTTACCACCTCTTTACATAAAAAGCAATGTGTCAGCATTTGCTGTGTAGTTCAGGATAACGTATTGGTCTCTGTACCCAGCCATTATAGGGTGGAAAGGTTTAAATGGATTCACTGATGGGAAGTGAAGTACAGGGAAGTGTCTTAGTGCCAAATAGTACTTTATATTCTGTACTAAGAACCGTCAGAAACTGTTACACACCCGTGAGTAATATTAGCATCAGTTTTATACAGCTTTGCCTTAGATGTTATCCCATATGCATTTAGCCATGGTGTTAAAAGGTGAAATTAGGGTTATGGCCACACACACAGTACAAATGCTGTGTATTTTTGACAGGAAATCTTATAGCATTTCTACACTAAAATCCATAGCTGGAAAGGGCAGTAGGCATAGTGGGAGGACTGTGATGAAGACCTGAGGGGGAAACAAAGCATTCTGGGAATTGTAGTATTGAGCATCTGCTCAACCAGGAAGTACAACCACCAAATACAGAACTAAGCCCAAAACAAATAGATGTTTGGTAGTTTCAGAACTGGGTAAGCAATGCTTAATGCTTCTGCAGCATATTATTATTTATTCTATTTTCCTGTTATAGTACCCTTGCTGCAGAGGTCACTCATTGTTTCATCTCTAGGACAGAAAGGAAGGACCTACTGACAGGGATCTGGAGAGGTGTCTGCCTGGGAGAATTAGTAGTAGATTAGTAGACTGTTACTCCTTTGCCAATATGGTTTCTTGTCACTTCAGAACCACAGATGTTGCTCCTGTAGTATTTCCTGACAGATGTTTAAGTGAATCTGTCACTCTGGCAGGACTGCTCACAGCACATGTATCTGTGCTATGACTCAGGAAGTGATAGGCCACATCTCCTTGACACTATTCTCAGACCAATTAAGGACACAGGCTACAAATGTATGTTTTTAAATAATTGAGATTATTATTGAGCTATATGCAATGGTTCTGGCACTTGTAAAGAGTATTCTCAATGTAGAATGTTATGGCATTTTGCAGGGATGTGCCATAACATTGTCTTGTGATCTGTGTCTTTGATTGCCGATTACAAGAACAAAAAAAAATCAAGTCCCTTTGACCTATTCTTTGAACAGCTGCTATGCAGAGAACTGTAACGCTGTTGCACTGAAATGAATGGGGCTGTGCTGTAGTTCATCCCACAGTAGGTGACTGGGACCATGGCTGTACAGGAAAAATGTATGAAGGAGCAGCTCATTACAAGCACTGCTGCACCTTCACTGAGAGGGCGGAAGTCGCAGTCAGGATGTCAGAAGATGATGGTGCTTGATTCAAAACCTCTCATGCAAAGCTTTTTTGTGTTCCTGTGGACAGGAAATGTTAATAGATCCTTATGTCAATTCTATCAGATAATACGGTCACACCTTAAGCATGTTGTCTCTGAAGGGTAAATTTTAACTAAAGACATTAGAAAATCAGATATATACATATTCCTGTATATACAAGTTTCTTTTTAATCATCTGAGTTAAGAAAATAGGGTCTGATTTATTTTCCCCAGAAACATTGCCTGTTTTCATGGACTGTTTCTTGTATTGCATCCCTTTCCCATTCACATAAAGCTGTGATACCAGTTATGGTCTGGGAATAAAAGAGAAGCAGTTTCTGGATGATTTGGTTCTGTCTCTTACATGTCTCTGACCTGTGCTCTTCTGTTGTAGGGTATGATTGCTCTGCGCAGAGGAGCCACTGAACTGACGCATGAAGATTACATGGAAGGGATCTTGGAAGTCCAAGCTAAGAAGAAAGCCAATTTGCAGTACTATGCGTAGATGTCCCTTTACCCCGACATGGGGAGATCAGTGGCGAGTCCCACTGTTTGTTGTGTCAGGACTGTTTACTTATGTTACAGGAAGAAATAAACCAGACCTCTTTAAGTCTACATCCTGCTTTCCCAGTTGAATCTGTGCTTCTATATCAAGTGTTTAATCATTTGATGATTCATTCCCTCTACTTTTCATGGTCATGTCTTCCTCCCATTACTTCCATACTTTTGACAGTCAAATAAGAGCAACACCTAAAATTCTGTCCTTAAAAAGTGTATGTGGTAAGTTATCAGTATCCTTGTCACCGGCTTCCAACCTTTCTATAGTGCAGCTCGACCCAAAGAAACATATTATACTGGGACCCATTCGTAGGGGGCCATGGTACATGCATACTATAACTGATAGGCCTGTTGTCACCCAGTCTTTCGGGTCAGGTACTTATCTTCTGTTATGCAGCACTGAGCTGAACATCCCTTAGGCTTTTACAACTGGAATGCATTGTCATATCCTCCATGAAAGTGTCTTCATATTATTTTTGGGGGTTGCAATATACCCTGTGTGTAGCAGCATATGATAAGGGAAGAGACTGCATTTCATGGCTCTGGAGGATCATGGCTACTGGAGGATTACTATAGAAACATAAAACAGGTGCTCTACGTTGAATCTGTTGGCAGTAGAGGGCACCTGTGTATTTTTTTTTTTTTTTTTGCATTGGGGCCTTTGCTTTGAAAGAGGCACAAAAAAAACCAAAAAACCCTTTTGACCGGTGAGAGGGTGTTCAGACTGTGACCGATTGGTAGAATGAGCTTAGAGAAGTCATGCTTAGCGCAGTCCTTTCCCGGCTTTGTGTCATGTAAGGAGACTGTCACATAATGGAAGTCTATGGGGCACTTCTCTCCACACTGACATAGAGCAGGGAGAGGTCACCTGCCCACCCTCTGACTGGTCAGGCCCTGAACACTCAGACCCTGATCGATAAAACTTTTCACATGTAAAAATGTATTTTCATGACTCTTAGGGTCCTATTACACAATAAACGATCGCAAACGAGATTGGTTATCGTTAACCTGAAGTCGTTCACGATATTACACAGAACGATGGTCGTTAGTTATGATTGACACTACGATCGTTATTGCGATCGTTACTATGATCGTTTATTCCTTTTGTTCCCAGCAAAACAATGAACAATGTGCAATTACACTGAACGATTAGTTCACTCAAGTTCCGCATTTTTTCACTAATGTGGAATTACAGCGAACGATTAACAATAATTTGAGGTTCAGATCTAAATCAACTACAACTAAATCAATTACATACGAACGATTTTTCGATTACTGCAATTACACAGAACGTTCATTTAAATACAAACGATATAGCAATTTTTCGCACGATAATCGTCCCATGTAATAGGGCCCTTAAGGTGCACTTTTAAGTTATCATCTGTGTTGGAAAACATTTTCTGTTTGTGGTCCCCAATATTATTAATTCAACCTAAACTACACAAAGTATCAGTATAATCATATACATTGATAAAATTGATTGAAAAATCTGGGCTTTAAATGCGCTAGATGTATTAGAGTTACATAGGCTATTTAAAAATCTGACTCCTCTTTTTAGGCTGTGTTCACATGCCGTTGTTTGAACCTTATTTTCTGCTATTTTTATGTTCAACTTTTTTATTTTTTAGCTGCATTTTGCTTTTGCCCTATACTTCTAAAAACTTATGAACATTTCCATGTACTGTTTAGTCTACGTTTACACCATTTTTAACTTGGCTTACTTTTAACCCTTTGAGGACCAGGCCCAAAATGACCCAGTGGACCGCGCAAATTTTGATCTTAGTGTTTCCGTTTTTCCCTCCTCCCCTTCTAAGAGCTCTAGCACTCTCAGTTTTCTATCTACAAGCCATGTAAGGGCTTATTTGTTACAGGAATAGTTGTACTTTGTAATGGCGTCATTCATTTTACCATAACATGTATGATGGAATTCCAAATATATTATTTATGAAGATATAAATTGGTGAAATCGCAAAAAAGAATGCAATATGGTAACGTTTGGGGGGTTCCTGTGTCTACGTAATGCACTATATGGTAAAAGCGACATGATACTATTATTCTATAGGTCAGTCAGAACACAACCATATGCAGGTTACACAGATTCTCTAATGTTATATATATTTTTTTAAATGAAATCCTTTTTTTTGGCAATTAATTATAAATAAAATGGGACTATTGTGACGCTTATAAAGGTTTTATTTTTTCACCTACGGGGCTGTATGGGGTGTCATTTTTTCCGCCATGATCTCTAGTTTTTATTAATACCATATTTGTGAAGATCGGACGTTTTGATCACTTTTTATTAATTTTTTTATATATTTAATGTAACATAAAATCGGTAATCCGCGCACTTTTTTCCCTCTTTTCGTGTACGCCGTTTACCGGTCACAATGACGCTTGTTATATTTTAATAGATCGGACAATTACGCACGCTACGGTATATTATATGTTTATCTATTTATTTATTTTTATATGTTTTATTTATATAATGGGAAAGGGGGGTGATTTAGACTTTTATTGGGGGAGGGGTTTTGGGGTAGTGTGTTAGTGTTTTTAACTTTTTTTTTTTACACATTTGAAGTCCCTTTGGGGGACTTGTACATACAGTACTTGGATTTTTACACTGATGAATGCTATGCCATAGGCATAGCATTGATCAGTGTTATCGGCGCTCTGCTCATTGAGCCTGCCTGTGCAGGCTCAGTGACCAGAGCGCCGATCGGACCGCACGGAGGCAGGTGAGAGAGCTCCGGCGGCCCGTTTTACCGATCGGGACCCCCGCAGTCACACTGCGGGGGTCCCGATCGGTAAGTGACAGGGGACTCCCCCTGTCACTCACACTTAAACGCCGCGGTCGCGCCGCGATCGCGGCGTTTAAGGAGTTAATGACACGCGGCAGCGCGATCGCTGCAGCGTGTCATTGCCGGTGAGGTCCCGGCTGCTGATTGCAGCCGACCCCCACCTGCTATGAAGCGCGCTCCGCTCCGGAGCACGCTTCATAGCGTGAGAAACACCCAGGGCGTACAGTTACGCCCTAGGTCGTCTGGGGACAGACTTCCATGGCGTAACTATACGCCCTGGGTCGTCTAAGGGTTAAAGTATGATTTTCACAGCACAGCAGTAAACATGGAAAAACTCTTGCAGGTAAACTGTCCTCTTCTCAAGTGGGTGGTCTACGAAATTCCAGGAAGCACTGTAGACAGCATTTTAAGTGTATTACAGTGCAGTCAATGGTGCCCCCAGGAGTTCTATCGACCACCTGCTTTAGAAGAGGCAGCTTACCTGCAGGAGTTTTTGAATGTATCATGCTGCACCAGCAAAATTCATTAGGTGGAGGTGAAAAAGTGTCCAAACCATATTGAAAAGGTGGGGATAGTCATGTAAGTTTTTTGTTGAAAATGACACCAGTTTTTGTCAGATTTTGACACCCCATGCACAGGGAAATGTACTGCAGCCCCGAGCTTCTCCTTTTGTCCTATAACTTATACCGGGCCCCTGGTGTACATAGTAAATCTGACAGCCTGCCAATACCTAGCCTGTTTTTTTTTAGGCAGCGATCTGCATACTCAAATGTAGCTAGCAGTGACGTAGCTACCATAGAGGCAGGGTAGGCAGTTGCTATGGGCCCGTACAGGAGGGGGGTCTGGGGGAGAAGGTAAGAGCAACCCCTTATGTACTGCAGTGTGTAAGTGTCCCAATGTTTGTTTACATGCTGCAACACAAAAAAGGGTTAACATGCAGAAGACCGAGATCTCTTCTTAACTGCGAGTCGATCCGAACCCGAACTTTCGGCATTTGATTAGCGGTGGCTGCTGAACTTGGATAAAGCCCTAAGGCTTTGTGGAAATCATGGATATAGTTATTGGCTGTATCCATGTTTTCTAGACAACCTTAGAGCTTTATCCAAGTTCAGCAGCCCCCGCTAATCAAATACCGAACGTTCGGATCGACTCGAACCCGAACCCGGTTCGCTTATCTTTATTGATAACCTCTGACCTGTGTTCTCCAGCTGCAATCAAGTAGGAAAATGTGCAGAGCTCCTTGCAGAGGTCAGGGGTTATCAGTGCACCAGCAGTAAAGCAGATAGATAGATGTGCAGTGCTTTGTGTTGTGCGTAATTTTTTGCTATGGGGCCCGTGAATCCTTTTTTTTTTTACTACCTAAACAGTAAAAGCTTGTTAAAGCATATCCCCCTTATAAGTGTCTGGATTTGTGCTGCTATCATTCAAGGTAGACAATGCTATAAATTTTAATTTAAGCAGGTTCCAAGCAGACACACAAGCTTTAGCTCACCTTGTAGCCTTTCCATGTCCAGGAAAAAAAAGCAATAAAAGTGAATGCATTACTTAACACCTTCACGTCAGCAATATGTAGATATACAATCCTGCTGCACACACCCAGTGCAGCAGGAAGATATATGTACTTCCTGACCGTGAGAGGGGTTTGATGTGTGCGGGATCGCTGCAGTGAGAGCGGCCCCGCGCACATCAGTGTACCGGGAGCCCAGCCTAATGACAGGCAGCTGCGATCCCGAGCTCTCAGGCAGGCTGTATGCATACATCGCCGTTAACACTGATCTATGCTATGCTTTGGCTCCTTGCCCATTATAAAAATAAAAATATTTAAAAATAAATATATCGTAGCATGTGGAATTGTCCGATCTATTAAAATATTACATTATTGTTCCTGCACGGTGAAAAAAAAAAAGAAACACCAAGATTGCTGATATAAAAAAAAAATTATATAGAGAAAAAAATGATTAAAAAGCGATCAAAATTTTTCTGCTACACCAATATGATATTAATAAAAGCTAGAGATCATGGCGCAAAAAATGACACCCCAACCTGCCCTGTAGGTGGATAAATAAAAGTGCTATGGCTCTTAGAAGGTGGGGAGGAACATTGCATTAACCCGGACATCCGTGCATCAATGGGCTCAGTCTTGAAGTGGTTAACCCTCACTCATAAAAGCAGCGTACAACCCATAATACTAGAAAATACCCCAAGGGCATATATCCCATTGATGCCTGTCCTCAAGTCTCCATTGATGTTACGAAATGGTGGGTTGGGGGAATTTTAGACACAATGTAATGATTTTCCTCGATGCAGTGCGGAGGACTGATTATACTCTACTCACAAAATGTTAGGGATGTTTGGATTTCAGGTGAATTTTATGTAAAATGTAAAAAGCTCATGTTCCAGTTATAATACGTCTTGAAAGTAGGACCTTTAAGAAGAGGCATGCAATGGTGATTTCATCATCTCAGACAGGTTATTGAAGGAAAAGCCAACAACAGTGGTGGGTACTGGTTGTCACTTGTCTGCTGAGGCATGGCACCCCACTTTTCTTGAAGGGCGGCCCTTAGGTCATTGAGGTTCTGGGGTATAGAGTTATGAGCCTCTATGTGGCAGCTAATTCCATAGGTTTTCTGTGGGAATCAGGTCTGGAGAAAGTGCAGGCCCCTCCATTCGGGGTCTCCAGTTGCCGTTCCTTAATGATGTGACCTCTATGAGCTGGAGCATTGTTGCCAATGAAGATGAAATTAGGCCTGTGCTGTTCATGCAGAGGCCCAATGACTTGATTAATGATGCTATGCAAGTAGTATAGGCTTGTCACTGTACTCAGTGGCGTCGCTAGGCAGTTTTATTCGGGGCTCATGCCCTGAATAAAATGCCTGCCGCCTCGGATCTTTTTTGACCCGGCATCTTGCGAGCCATATGTGGCTCTTTTGATGGCCGCATCTGGCTCGCAGGTTGCCGGGGCTGCCCCTCCGCCTCACATTCTGCCCACCCGACATAGCGCCCATACGTGATCCTCCAATCAAATTAGGGCAGAGCGGGAGCGTGGAGCCGCTGTGGCCGGTCACAGCACACGCGTTGATTGGATGCGTGGAGCACGGCCGTGCGCAGTGGCTCCACGCTCCAGCTCTGCCCTGATTTGATTGGAGGATCACGTATAGGCGCTATGTCGGGTGGGCAGAATGTGAGGCTGCCTCTGCTACTGGAGCGGCGTCCAAGGTGGAGGTGAGGAGACCAGAGGGGAGACAAGGGGAAGGCTGGAGGGGAGACACAAGGGGGAAACCGGACGGAAGGCACAAGGGAGAGGCTGGAGGGGAGACAAGGGGGAAACCGGAGGGGAGGCTTGAGTAGAGACAAGGGGGAAACTGGAGGGGAGGCACAAGAGAGAGGCTGGAGGGGAGACAAGGAGGAAACTGGAGGGGAGGCTTAAGGGGAGACAAGGGGGAGGCTGGAGGGGAGGCAAGGGAGCGAGTCAAGTTAATTACAGGCAGGAGGGGGACTTTTACTATGGCACAGGTGCATTACTATATAGGGGGCACAGCAGAAGGGGCATTGTTACTATATGGAGGGTACAGCAGGCACATTATTACTATATAGGGGGCACATCAGGAGGCATTATTACTATATGGGGCAAAGCAGGAGGCATTATTACTATATGGAGGACACAGCAGGAAGCATACAGTGGGGAAAAAAAGTAATTAGTCAGTCACCAATAGTGCAAGTTCCACCACTTAAAGATGAGAGAGGCCTGTAATTGACACCATATGTAGACCTCAACTATGGGAGACAAAATGAGAAAACAAATGCAGAAAATCACATTGTCTGATTTTGTAAGAATTTATTTGCAAATTATGGTGGAAAATAAGTATTTGGTCAGTAACAAAATTTCATCTCAATACTTCGTTATATATCCTTTGTTGGCAATGACAGAGGTCAAACGTTTTCTGTAAGTTTTTACAAGGTTGGCACACACTGTTGTTGGTATGTTGGCCCATTCCTCCATGCAGATCTCCTCTAGAGCAGTGATGTTTTCGGGCTGTCGCTTGGCAACACGGACTTTCAACTCCCTCCAAAGGTTTTCTATAGGGTTGAGATCTGGAGACTGGCTAGGCCACTCCAGGACCTTGAAACGCTTCTTACGAAGCCACTCCTTCGTTGCCCTGGCGGTGTGCTTTGGATCATTGTCATGTTGAAAGACCCAGCCACGTTTCATCTTCAATGCCCTTGCTGATGGAAGGAGGTTTGCACTCAAAATCTCACGATACATGGCCCCATTCATTCGTTCATGTACCCGGATCAGTCGTCCTGGCCCCTTTGCAGAGAAACAGCCCCAAAGCATGATGTTTCCACCCCCATGCTTTACAGTAGTTATGGTGTTTGATGGATGCAACTCAGTATTCTTTTTCCTCCAAACAAGACAAGTTGTGTTTCTACCAAACAGTTCCACTTTTTATCAGACCATAGGACATTCTCCCAATACTCTTCTGGATCATCCAAATGCTCTCTAGCAAACTTCAGACGGGCCCGGACATGTACTGGCTTAAGCAGTGGGACACGTCTGGCACTGCAGGATCTGAGTCTCTTGGTCCCAGCTCTCTGCAGTTCATTCACTAGGTCCCCCCGTGTGGTTCTGGGATTTTAGCTCACCGTTCTTGTGATCATTTTGACCCCACGGTGTGAGATTTTGCGTGGAGCCCCAGATCGAGGGAGATTATAAGTGGTCTTGTATGTCTTCCATTTTCTAATTATTGATCCCACAGTTGATTTCTTCACTCCAAGCTGGTTGCTTCTTGCAGATTCAGTCTTCCCAGACTGGTGCAGGGCTACAATTTTGTTTCTGGTGTCCTTTGACAGCTCTTTGGTCTTCACCATAGTGGAGTTTGGAGTCTGACCGTTTGAGGGTGTGCACAGGTGTCTTTATATACTGATAACAAGTTTAAACAGGTGCCATTACTACAGGTAATGAGTGGAGGAAAGATGAGACTCTTAAAGAAGAAGTTACAGGTCTGTGAGAGCCAGAAATCTTGATTGTTTGTAGGTGACCAAATATTTATTTTCCACCATAATTTGCAAATAAATTCTTACAAAATCAGACAATGTGATTTTCGGGATTTGTTTTCTCATTTTGTCTCTCATAGTTGAGGTCTACCTATGATGTAAATTACAGACGCCTCTCATCTTTTTAAGTGGGAGAACTTGCACTATTGGTGACTGAGTAAATACTTTTTTCCCCCCACTGTAATTACTATATATAGGGGGCACAGCAGGGAGCATTATTACTATAGGGGTGCACAGCTGGGAGCATTATTACTATATAAGGGTGCACAGTAGGGGACATTTCACAATGTGGGGTAACACAGCAGGAGGCATTATTACTATATAGGGGGCACAGCAGGAGACATTATTACTATGGGGGTGTACAGCAGAGGGCATTATTACTATATGAGGGTACACAGTAGAGGACATTTTACAATGTGGGGTAACACAGCAGGGAGCATTATTACTATGGGGTGCAACACTGGGCATTACTACTATATGGGGGCACATTAGGGGATCCTACATACAGGGGGAAACACACTTACCTACCTATTCACTGACACCAAGCAGTGGAATTACTACAGTATGGGAGCCTATAGGAGAGGAAAAGGGAAGGGGGTTGAAGAAAAAGTAAGGAGCCTAATATGTTTGTCTGGCAGGTTCTGAAGAGATGAATTGCAGTTAGAAGAAATCATCATGGTGGTCTGGGCCGGATGGAGAGGAAAAGGGAAAGAGAACAACTCAGATCAAAGAAGATGTCACTTGTGAGTCACTGAATGAGGTTTTTGCATTTTGTAGAACGTTATCTGGTAGGAGTTCCCCGAGGCTGAAACGATTGGGAAACACTGGCCTAGAGGATAGGAGTTAGGGCAGACCTCCCAGAGGCTGTGTGTACAGGGGGAGCTATGAAGGAGCTGCCTGGAGCAGTGGTGTGCATCACTACTGATGACAGTGACCCTGACAGGAGCTCAGGGCGGGTGGCTGCCTGTGGCTGCTTAGCCACAGTTATTGTGAGTGGAGGCAATAGAGCTGGGCTAATAGAGCGGTCATTGGGGTTACTAGCCTCTGCACTGGGCTCCTTCACTATCCGCATATGACGGTACTCAGAAGGCCCCTGCCCCGGATGTTATAGGACCCTAGCAACGCCCCTGACTGAACCATTCACATAGTGTAGGGCAGTTTTGTATTGACTAGACAGACCTGCCCATACTGTAACACCACCACCGAAGGCAACAATGGCTGATGCATAGTACTCCCTCTGACGTCTCCAACATTGTTGTCGGCCATCATTTCTGCCCAGTGTGAATAGATTTTCATGAGTGGGCAGCACTAAGGCCCACTGGTCTCTCATCCAGTATAGAAGGAGAGCCGGACTGAGCATTCACTACACTTACATTTGAGGAGGAATAGCTGTCAGCTGAATATTTGACAGCTGTTGAAGGTATAAGGGAAGCTTTACTGTTAAGTGATGTAAAGTGATGTTAATACTAGTTGGTTGGTCGTTCAGTGGCATATTTTTGGACATGTTACACATGTACTTTGGGGGAGTTTCCTGCAGTATACTTTAATGTAAGGAATTAGTTAGTTTTTCCTATATGTTGACCCCCAAAAATAGTGTAAGCCTAGCAGTTTTATCTAGGTTTGAGTTCCTTTTACTTTGACATAGAGGAACTAAGATGGGCATTTAGTAAGGAGTCCAATGTGTGTGACTTTTCTAATGAGGATTGGTGTATATTTTGTTTCAATATCTTGGGTCTGATTTATAATACTGTAGCACTGCCATAGTGAACGCATCTAAGTAAAAAGTCACAGAAAAAGTATTCACCTGGTACTGACCAGACATAAGCCTGGGTGAATATTCAAAACAGGCAGATAAGAAAAAAATTGGATCTAAAACTATTCGCCTGTCAAATACTGGTTCATAAATAGAACTTAAAATAGGTGAATTATTTACCTAAAAAAAGTGCAAAGTCCTTGATAAATTTCCCACCTTTATTTATTTAATTTTTTTTTATAGTTGAATGTTGAGCATCATTTGCATGCATCTTCACAAGCATTCATTGCTTTCCTACTTTTATGGAGAAATATAAAAAATGACATGGTTTTCCTCAGAAAAAAAAAAAAATAATTACCCTATGTGAAAAAAACCCTCACAGTTCTATGGATTAGAGGAGCAGTGAGAAGATAAAGTCTTGAAAATGCAGTTTCTTATGAGTTGGACAACATCTTAGAAATGTCAGCATTCACACTGGGCATGTACAGCTGGATGGACAGGACATCTGGCACACTAGAAAAGGTCATCTTGTCTATTTAGAGCTTGTTCCTATGAAAAGGACGTCAAGTTATTTGTCTATTTTTTTTTTCAGATTCGCGTCTCAAGCAAATATCATTGTGCTGATCTAAATGCGCTGAACTTACATGCACCCAGCGGGACACAACTGTGTTATTACTTCCTACCTGGCGCTGTAATGCCAGTTCTAATTTTGTTGGATTTAACATGGATTACAAGGCTTCTATTCTGTTCTGTAGCCTCACAGTTGCAGTTCAAACCATTATAATATATTTGTTTCCAGTATAAATGTATATAGCTGGAATATCTAGTTAGTGCACTACATGTGGCAGGGAAAGTCATCTGACTGCATCAAAATGGGAGTTTCCAATACTTGGAAAACTATACAGTCAAGGAATGCCATAAGGGGTTGAAATAAAAGTATTTAAGTATTTAAGCGCTACAAAAACATGTCTTCTTTGTTCCACAAACAGCCCCACTCTTGTCTCCAGCTTGGCCGGGGTTTTGCTGCTCAGTTCCATTGAAATGAATGGAGCTTAATTGCAAACCGCACCTGAACTTGAGACAAGAGTCGTGTTGTCTCTGAAAGAAAGTGGCCATGTTTTTGTAGCACTGGATAACCCCTTTAAAGAAACCTGTACTCGCTTTTGAATTACCACAATTTTAGCACCCTATCACTCTGGTGCCCCCTACGAAGGGCTGCAGTGACTATCTCATAATCTGTGCATGTGGCACTGCAGACAGTCACTGGCTATAGCAGTCTGCTCCTGACTATACACACACAGCCACTGACTAGATGCAGCAGTACATGTACATGCACACTGGAGTAGCAGTGGCACTGGAAAGATGGGGAGTTCCATGGTGTCAGGGAAGCATAATATTGATATACAGTCCAGAAGTCTTGCTTGTGTAGATGCATACAGGTCTGATAGATTTGGGCACATGCTGCTTGCTTTATCAAGTTATTTTCTAAATTACTTAATGTATCTGCACAAGCGACAGGCTGCTGTAAATGGTGCCTGTCACACATAACGGATCCGCAGCAGATTTCACACTGCGAGGTCATCTCGCTGCGAGTATGTAAAAGTCAGCCCCCTTAACCCCCGCAGCTCGGTGCATACATTACCGCTCTGGATTGCTTCAGGGGCTCCTGGCGTCCCTTTCAGCCAATCATTGTGCTTACGGTGGGGCAGCGCACTGATTGGCTGATCGTCAGGAGCCCCCAAAGCAACTGACCCTATAATGTATGCAATGGACCATGGTGGTTAAAGAGGATGTACCATTAGGTACACCCTCTTGAATTTAACACACCGATAGAACAGCGCCGTACACGGGAACCGGGCCACGGTTCGAAAAATGGACCGCTGCACCGGCTTTTCCATGATGGCGCCGTTCTATTCAGCGGTACTGGGCCGTGCTGAAGCGTTGGAGGTCGGGCAGCCCGCCCTCAGTGGCAGGGAATTCCCTCCCCTCTATGACGCGGATCCTTTAGAATCAATGGAGCCGTGTCATAGAGGGGAGGGTAGAACGGCGCTGTACACGGGAACCAGGCCGCGGTTTGAAAAACGGGCGCCTTTCTATCGGTGAATCGGTGAATTTAATCAAGAGGATGTACCTGGTGGTACATCCTCTACAAGGGGGGTGACTTTTACATACTCGCAGTGGGATGACTATTCTGCTGCAAGTATGGATTTTCTTTTAAAGTGACAGGGAAGGATCTGCAGCAGATTTTGTTGCAAACTCGCTGTGGATCCTTTACGTGTGAAACCACCCATATGCTGCTTTCGTAGGGCACAACATAATCAGGTTGAAAGATTCTTTTGAGGGTGCGTTCACACGTACAGGATCTGCAGTAGATTTGATGGCGCAGATTTGAAGCTACAGATTCAAAGCAAATCAATTCTAGGCCATCAAATCTGCTGCAGTTTAATCTGCGCCATCAAATCAAACCTGCAGCAGATTTGATGGCCCAGGTTTGTACAGTTACAGATTTAAAGCAAATCAAATCTGCTGTGGATCTGCTACAGATTCAAAATCCATGAGGCGACTATGAGGGGCAAACGAGCGCTATTAGCGCTCATTTCCTGCTCGCTGCCAACACTATTCCACAAGTATATATAGAATATGGTGGTGTTATTTCTGGTAGTAAAAAAAGGAAGAAAAAAAAGCTATAAACTAGAGATGAGCGAACCTGAGGGGTGGCTGCTGAAGTTGGATAAAGCCCTAAGGCTATGTGGAAAACATGGATATAGTCATTGGCTGTATCCATGTTTTCCAGACAACCTTAGAGCTTTATCCAAGTTCAGCAGCCACTGCTAATCAAATGTTGAACGATCGGGTTCGGATCGACTCGAACCCGAGCCCAGTTCGCTCATCTCTACTATAAACACTTTTGTCTTCCTCCGGGAAATGTTATATATGGACTAGCCCTTTAAATATTGTGTTCTATATAATCAGTTTTAACATAATTATTCAGTTGAAATTAACCCCTTAACGACATCGGGCGTACCCATACGCCCCCGTTGCCTGGGCTTTAACGCAAACGGGCGTATGGGTACGCCCGATGTTTCCCCGATCGCTGCGTGTTCACACACAGCGGTCGGGGAAGATGGCCTGCTATAAATCATAGCAGGCCATCATAGCTTCACGGCACGGGGGGTGGTTAACACCCCCCGTGCTTACGATCGCCGCTATAGGCTGATCAATTCAGATCAGCCAATAGCGGCGATCGGAACCTTTCCGGGTCATCGGTGACCCGATGACCCGGAAAAAAATGGCGGTCGGTGCTGTCCGAGGACGGCACCGACCGCCATTACTGTAAAAAGTAATGGTGATCGCCGTGCCACCGGCCCGATCGCCGTGAATGGCCGGCCGTTCACGGCGATCGGGCCGGTGGCACGGCGATCAGAGTCCCACAATATAGTAAATACCTGCCCTGGACCCCTCAGCTAGGTAGCCGAGGGGTCCAGAGCAGGTATTTGTACATTACTCACCTGTCCCGGGCTCCTGATCGGCGTCTTCCGGGTTCGCGGCATCCTCCGTCATTCCGTTCGGTCTTCGGGTCTTTCCGGCGGTCCCCGTCGTCTTCTCTCGGCTATTTTCGGCTCCAGCCTCGTCATTTTCCGGATTTTGCGCTCTGCTGCCCCCTAGCGGCTGATATGTGTAATACACTTATCAGCAGCTACAGGGATATTCAGAATGTAGAAAAAGGTTTTTTTTTTTTTCCAAATTTTTTTTTTTCTATTTTCCGCACCCTATCGCCGCTGAGTGTTGATCAGCATCGCACGAAAGTGCGCTGCTAATCAGCAACTCCTCCTTTTTGGCGTAGGGTGTTTTTTTTCTATATCCTACTGCCACGGTCTGCTTATAAGTGCCGCACATAAGTGCGGCATTTATCAGCAACTCCTTTGTTGGCGTAGGTTTTTTTTTTATACTTACTGTAAAAAAACACGTAAAAAACACTACATTACACCACACTACATTGAATAAAGTTTGACACTACACCACTACATACCCCATATACCAATCCCCGTATAAAGATGGCCCCCAGGGTGTTTTCGGCGTCAGAGGGATACGTTATTATTACCTCCGACACCGAAACAGCCAGTGAGGATGAATGGGGGGGATCCTTCTTTCCGCCATTCATCCTCATCATCCAGTGACGTGTCTGGGGGTAGCGTAGCGTACGCTGCCCCCCAGACACGTCTTTTCCGCCAGTACCGTCCCAATAAGAGATGACGGTATGGTGTGAAATTCTACACACTCTGTGAGCGTACCTCAGGGTACACTTAAAGATTTCGGGTACGTGCAAACTGCGGAATGGCGAAGGATAACCCTTTGTGCATTCCGCAGCTGGCACCCGCCGGCGGACTAATGCGGGCGCATGTCTCTACCCGTGTCATAGACTCCAATCTATGCACGGGCGGAATCCGTCGTCCATCCAAAGAATGAACACGTTGGACGGAGAGCGGAATCCGCCCGTGCATAGAATGGAGTCTATGACACGGACGGAGACGTGCGCCTGCATCAGTCCGCCGGCGGGTGCCAGCTGTGGAATGCATGAAGGGTTATCTGTCGCGATTCCGCAGTGTGCATGTACCCTTAGAGTGTATGTAGGAAGGGACACCCGAATCCAGCCCCCAGATGCCCCCTCCCCCCCCCATCCTCGAAGTTAGTGGGAAGATCGTCCGGGAACTGATCTTCCCACTGCTGGATAAAGGTCACCACCTGTACGGGGATAACTTTTATACCAGCACCCCCTCTTCCGGTCCCTCGCTGCCCTGTAGCTTGCGGCACGATCCGAACATATCAGAAGTAGTAATAGCGCCCTAATATTTAGCAGCCATGGAGCGGACCCAGCGCTTCTGGATATGAAGGACCCCGTATCGCACCAGGACAACATTTTCCAGGTGACGTCCCCCACACTGGAGAACAGGAGACGCCAGAAGAAGTGCAGAGTGTGGGGTAACAGGGGGATCAGGAAGGACACCATTTTCCAGTGTGACGCCTGTCCTGATCACCCCGGCCTCTACATACTGGATCGCTCCAAGGCGCACCACACGTCACTGGGGTTCTACATTATCTAAATTCTGTCCCTTATTCCTATTTCAGGGGTCACGTTGATCCAGGGATTATTCTGGTCGCTATTATGGAGTCGGGAAGGAATTTTTCCCCTGTGATGAGGCTACTGTCGTCTGCCTCACGAGGATTTTTTGCCTTCCTCTGGATCAACACAGGTTGAGTTTGATGGACACCTGTCATTTCCAACCTTATAAACCAATAATTGGCCTAATACCCCCAAATAAATTAGAATTGTCCCTTTTCCCCAGCTAAGTAGGTATGGCCGCCATTCCCATTAGAGGATGCCATGATGCAATTACAAAGCCTCTGTGCGGCCAGGACAGTAGAAACCCCCCACAAGTGACCCCATTCTGGAAACTACACCCCATAAGGAATCTAATAAGGGGGGCAGCGGGGATATGGCCCCCTGGTGACGGCCACATTTGGGACGTGAAAGTGAAAAAAATTGTATTTTTTATTTTCTCGGCACATGTTCTACGTAAGTGCCCGTCACCAGGGGGGTCCATATGCTCACTGCACCCCTTGTTAGATTCCTTATGGGGTGTAGTTTCCAGAATGTGGTCACTTGTGGGGGGTTTCTACTGTCCTGGCAGCACAGGAGCTTTGTAATTGCGATATGGCCTCCATCCTCCATTCCAGCCTCTAAATGGCGCTCTGTCCCTTTGGTGACTTGCCCTGTGCCCATATGGCACATTATGCCCACATGTGGGGTATTTTCGTACTCAGGGGACACTACCCTACACGTTTTGTGTTCATTTTCTTTTTTAACCCCTTGTGGAAATGGAAAAAAATCAAGGCTAGACCAACATTTAGTGTAATTTTTGTAAAATTTTTACTCTAAATTATTAATCTTGTCATGTTTTTTCATTTTCACAAGGGGTTAAAAGATAAAAAAAAACATTTAATGTGTAGAGCAATTTCCCCTGAGTACGGAAATACCCCACATGTGGACATAAAGCGCCATGCGGGTGCAGGGTAAGCCTCCGAAGGGAAGAAGCGCCATTTGGTTTTTGAAGGCTGGATTTGGATGGAATGGATTTCGAGGGGCCATGTTGCATTCAAAAGGCCCCTGTGTTGCCAAGACAGTTGAAACCCCCCACAAGTGACCCCATTATGGAAACTGCACCCCTCAAGGAATGTAACAAGGGGTGTAGTGAGCATATGGACCCCACTGGTGACGGACACAAATGTGGAACAATGTGGCGTGAAAATGAAATATTACATTTTTTACACTATAATGTTGGTTTAGCCTTGAATATATCATTTTCACAAGGGGTTAAAAGAGGAGAAAAAAAACAAAATGTGTAGCGCAATTTCCCCCGAGTCCGTAAATACCCCACATGTGGACATAAAGCACCATGCTGGTGCAGGGTAAGCCTCCGAAGGGAAGGAGCACCATTTCGTTTTTGAAGGCTGGATTTGGATGGAATGGATTTTGAGGGGCCATGTTGCATTCAAAAGGCCTCTGTGTTGCCAAGACAGTTGAAACCCCCCACAAGTGACCCCATTATGGAAACTGCACCCCTCAAGGAATGTAACAAGGCGTGTAGTGAGCATATGGACCCCACTGGTGACGGACACAAATGTGGAACAATGTGGCGTGAAAATGAAATATTACATTTTTTACACTATAATGTTGGTTTAGCCTTGAATATATCATTTTCACAAGGGGTTAAAAGAGGAGAAAAAAAACAAAATGTGTAGCGCAATTTCCCCCGAGTCCGTAAATACCCCACATGTGGACATAAAGCACCATGCGGGTGCAGGGCAAGCCTCCGAAGGGAAGGAGCACCATTTCGTTTTTGAAGGCTGGATTTGGATGGAATGGATTTTGAGGGGCCATGTTGCATTCAAAAGGCCTCTGTGTTGCCAAGACAGTTGAAACCCCCCACAAGTGACCCCATTATGGAAACTACACCCCTCAAGGAATGTAACAAGGGGTGTAGTGAGCATATGGACCCCACTGGTGACGGGCACAAATGTGGAACAATGTGGCGTGAAAATGAAATATTACATTTTTTACACTATAATGTTGGTTTAGCCTTGAATTTATCATTTTCACAAGGGGTTAAAAGAGAAAAAAACACACAATATGTGTAGAGAAATTTCCCCCGAGTCCGTAAATACCCCACATGTGGACATAAAGCACCATGTGGGCGCAGGGCAAGCCTCCGAAGGGAAGGAGCGCCATTTGGATTTTGGAGGTTGGATTTGGCTAGAATGGATGATGAACGCCATGTCGCATTTACAGAGCCCTCATGGTGCCAAAACTCTGGAAACCCCCCACAAGTGACCCCATTCTGGAAACTGCACCCCTCAAGGAATCTAACAGGGGGGGAAAAGAGGATATGGACCCCTTGATGACGGGCACATTTGTGCCATGAAAGTGAAAAAATGAAATTTTTCCCTTTCACGTCACATTGTTCCACATTTGTGCCCGTCACCAGTGGGGTCCATATGCTCACTGCCCCCCTTGTTAGATTCCTTGAGGGGTGTAGTTTCCAGAATGGAATCACTTGTGGGGGGTTTCCAGTGTCTTGGCAGCACGAGGGCTCTGTAAATGCGACATGGCCCTTGAAATCCTTTTCAGTGAAATTCAGCTTCCAAAAGCCAATTGGCGCTCCTTCCCTTTGGAGGCTCGTCCTGCGCCCCTTGGCACTTTATCGCCACATGTGGGGTATTTCTGTACTCGGGAGAAACTGCGCTACACATTTTTTGTCTTTTTTTGCCTCTTATCCCTTTAAGAAAATGAAAAATTGAAGGCTAGAACAACGTTTTAGTGTAAAAAATAAATTTTTCTTTTTTCACGCCATATTGTTCGGAAAATCTGTGAAGCACCTGTGGGGTCCAGATGCTCACCGCACCCCTTGTTACATTCCTTGAGGGGTGTAGTTTTCTGAATGGTGTCCCTTTAGGGGTGTTTTTTAGGTTTTGACACCCCAGAGCCTCTGCCAACCTGAAGTGGTACAGTTAAAAATGACCAAATATAACGGAGGCGTTGAAATTCACTAGGCGCTCCCTTATATCTGAGGCTTGTGGTTGCGTCAAATAGCGCAATAGGGCCACATATGGAGTATTTCTATAAACTGCAGAAACGGGGCAATAATTATTGGGGTGCATTTCTCTGGTAATAGGTTTATAATTATGAAAAATATTGGATTACAATAAAATTTCTGCACAGAAAATTAAAATTTTCAAATTCCTTACACACTTAGCTTTTATTTCTGTGACTCCCCTAAAGGGTTAAAACACTTTCTGGATGTGCTTTTGCAGAGTTTGGGGGGTGCAGTTTCTGAAATGGGGTGCTTTGTGGGGCTTTCTAACATACAGGCCCCTCAAATACACTTTAAACCTGAACAGGTCCCTAAAAATATCTGATTTTGAAATTTGACTGAAAATTTGGAAATTTGCTGCTAATGTTTTAAGCTCCCTATTGTGTAAAAAAAATGAAAAATAGTTTAATAAATGCCGCCAACATAAAGTAGACATGTTGCTAATGCTATTTAATATATAATTTATGTGGTATAACCACTTTCTGTATACGCAAAAAAGTTTCAAAGTTGGAAAAATGCATTTTTTCACATTTTTTCACATTATTTGGGTTTTTTTCATAAAGATTTGTTATGAGTATCGACTCCAATTTACCAGAAATGTAAAGTACAATATGTCACGAGAAAACAATCTCAGAATCAGCCGGATAGGTAAAAGCATCCCGAAGGTATTAATGACTAAAGTGACACTGGTCATATTCATAAAATTTGTCTCTGTCATTAAGGCCATTTCAGGCTCTGTCCTTAAGGGGTTAAATAAGGTCAGTAAAGTGACCTATTTTTATTCGATTTCTGTTAAATATATATGCTTAGATCCACAGCTGACATATTGCACTGCTCCTGTTCCCTTTCTGACACACTTCCTATTACACTTGATCCCTGACTTACACCTGCTTTTCCTGACTCTACAATTTTATTTGTTATGTAGTGACAAGTTGTCACTGTTAAAAATGTGAAAATCAATCTGTCATATGAAATGGTTATGTTGCTGGTAGCTAAAAGCAAATCTGTAAATGTTCCAATCTCCTGAATTCAGCGCATTGGGCCCCTCAGCCCTGGAGCGATACCTGGAGCTGCTGCAGAAATTCCCATTGGCTGAGATCTGGTATGTAGGAGAAGTCAGAAGTCAGCGGGTGCATGTGCTTATTATGATGAATGAGGATGCGGCCTGTTCTGTGTGCCTGAATTTCTTTGATAGCAGACAGCCACTTAATCCACCCACATGGTATATGTTACTGTCTACACTGTAATGGAGCGTAGGTAACGCATAATGATATTTTGGATTTTACAGTACCGAGTATAACCATGTGGCATCTGATATCCCTGTCCAAATAAGTGAGATGAGTCCTGCTTGCCAGTCTGGTTGCTAAAACTACATTAACTACGTCAGCTTGGCAGCCTTCCTAAGGAGAAACATCCATAGCGCCACATCTGTCTTTTGTGTGGTATTATAACTCAGCTCTATTCACTTTAATGAAAATACGCTGCAATACCCATAGTGGAGCTGTATTTGGAAGAAAACAGACAATGAAAAAAAAACCTGGATAACCACTGTATTAAAAGGCTTCTTCGGGACTAGAAAATCACAGCTACCTTCTTGCAATGTTGGCACCAACAGGATGTTGTGAGCGTGCACCGCAAAGACTACTGGGAAACGTAGTCTGTAGTGCACGGAAAGAGAAACAGTAAGGGGGACAGGGCAGAAAAATGCATCAAAGGAGCAGGACTACAGTAAAACCAAATGAAGATTATCAGGAATAACATGGGTAGTTTTTATTTAACAAGGCTGCCTGGAGTTCCCCTTTAGGATGCCTTTACATGTACAGTATTGCAGCAGATATGATGCTGTGGTACTCTGTACTGTAATTTTCTATGGCTCCACATTCTCGCTGCAGATTTTCATTCCGCTGTGAAAATGTAGCCCCTGCCTACTTAACCCACCGCTGCCGGGTTAATACATTACCTGCCTGTGCTCCCGGATACTTCTTCGGTTTCCTGACGTCCCGTTCAGCCAATCAATGAGCTGTTTCACCACAGCCACTGACTGGCTGAGCGGGAGGTCTGGGAGTCGGGAGAGCGGACAGTTAATGTATTTGCCCTGCAGTGGTGAGACAAGTAGGTGGCGGCTAACAGTACAGCATATTGCAGCTGATTTTGAGCCGCAACTCGCAGCGTGAAATCTGCTGTAAGGCCATGTTCACATAGCATAAGACACTGGCCGTTCCGTGACCTGGCCGGGTCACTGAACGACCGGTGTCAGAGAAGATCATTCCGGCCGATACTGCAGTACCATCTGGATGATCTTCACTGTAGTTGTCCAAAAATGTAGAGGAGACAGCACATCCAAAGAAAATCTTCACTTTTAATCACACAAGCGCACTTGTGTGATTAAAAGTGAAGATTTTCTTTGGATGTGCTGTCTCCTCTACATTTTTGGATATCCTAACACGGACCTAGGTCCGCTCCGGTAAGACAAGCACTCTGACCCACATATTGTATCACTGGTGCTGCTGGACGTATCCGAATTCCCCGCTGCAAACAATGGAGCGTGCGGCTGGAGCCACATGCTCCATTGTGTGCTCTAACGGGTCTTCTGCGGCCGCTATTCATTAAATTGCGGCTGCAGAAAACTGACATGTCATGTTTTTTGTGGCGCCACTAGAGATGCCAGCTGGAGTGTATACTATGTGTATACACTCCAGACGGGATTCCCGTGGCCTGCAGCACAATGTGGGTAAAGGATTAATCACGGCCGTGTTGCAAATTGGCAATAACAGCCATGAATAATAATTTACTTACGTTGTGTGAACATGGCCTAATACTGTATGTGTGAAGGTTCCCTTAAGCATTGGCTTACTGGATAGCTAAATTTCACCAGGTGGCACTAGAGAACTAGCTTTCTACCTTCTGGAGGGAGCCAGCATGATAGACCCCTCAAGTCTGCTTTTTAGGGTGGCAATGACACTGCAGCTATCTCAAGAAAAAGCAGGTAAGGAGAATGTGCATCCCTCCAGCTGTTGCAAGATGGGAATTGTAGTTTTGCAATTGCTGCAGGGTTTCCATCCCTGATCTACCCTGATATTAGAATATTAAACCATGACGGGCAACTCCTGGAGGCCTAAAACAAAAAGTCTAAAGTTCCAATAAAAGACAAAATTACAATAGAAATTAATAACTCATCTTCATACAATCTGCATACCATCCTATATATGTGAGCAATGCCAAAACAAACGGCACAGGGCCGTCTAGTGTAGTGTAGTGTATAGGTCACATACCCTAAAAGGCTCTGCATGACATGACAAAAATTTGTGGACCTATTGCTAACAAAATGATATCTATAAAAAAAACTATGGGAGACATTTACTAAGGAGTCTAATGTGTGTGACTATTCTAATAGGGATTGGTGTATATTTTGTTCCAATATCTTATGACCAATTTATTAAAATGTGGCACTGCCATAGTGAATGTATCTAAGTCGCAAAAATGCTAAAAGAGTCGCAAATGATAAATTGGGCGCTAATCCCGAATTATATGAACTTTTGGGTACTCAGAAGTACTTTGGGTACTTTTGAGTACTCAAAACAGGTAGATTTAAAAAAAAAGGTCTCATCTAAAAAATATTCACCCATCGAATACTGGTTCATAAAATGAACTTAGACAAAAAACGGGTGAAATATCCAATTATTCACCTAAAAATAGGCGCAAAACCCTGAATAAATTTCCCCCTATGTTTATCGAGCTAAGGCTTTGTTTGCATTTGTATGAACACTATGACACACAACCTGATATGTTTAATTACAAATACTATAAAAACCCAATAGACCCTATTGACTTGAAATGAGGTCCATAGCGAGGCATGTCAGATAAATCTCTCTGTGTAAACACACCATTACTTGCCACCTTTGCTGTGTACACTGGAACAGTCAGCTGTAACCATCAGGATATGGTAGAAATTGTACAATTGCAGCTGCCATAAAGCATTCCCTCCTGCTAGTCTGTCTGTATAGACAATACAGGAAGCGAGTATGTGTCTCTAATATGGCCGCTTGCAGAGAAATTTTTAACAATAAAAATTAAGGGGGAACAAAACACAGCAATCACTGAGCTCAGGGAGATCAGTGAAAAAATTCCAATGAAGTACTCAATTAAGAGTCTCCATTGATGCCCCCTACAAGGAGTCTGTGGAGCCTCGGTTGCAAGTCTTAAAACACGGAAATAGCCAGATATCCCTCTCTCCCAAGAAGGAAGCCTGTTGCCAAGGGGTGCCTCCAGATGGGGAGATCACCAAACCACCCTGATAGATAGCTTCTTAAGTCCCACTCAGTTGCGTGTACTGGAACATAAATAGGAAAACACCAGGGTGGCCCCTTTTGTGTCAAAGTCTAACTCTGTTGCGAGCACTGCAACATGACAAGGGTTTACCAAGGCTAGGCATCCATCCACAGGCAGCTGTTTTGAGGTATTTGCCCCTCATCAGTGTGGAGCAGGATTCTGGCTAGCAGGGGCAATGAAAAATAGACCAACAAAACACAGCAATCACTGAGCTCAGGGAGATCAAGAAAAAAATTCAATGAAGTACTCAATTAAGAGTCTCCATTGATTCCCCCTAGAAATTTAAATATGCAAAAAAGGAGTCAGTGGAGCCTTGGTTGTGAATCCCAAAACACAGTGGAGATTTATCAAACTGGTGCAAAATAGAATTGTCTTGGTTGCCCCTAGCAACCAATCAGATTCCATTTTTCTTTCCTCACTGATTCTTTGGAAAATTAAAGGTGGATTCTAAATGGCTGCTAGGGGCAACCTAGCCAATTCTACTTTACACCACTTTGATAAATCTCCCCCTAAATAACTATTGCATTAAAACCTATAAGAAACCACTCTGTGGACTTAGATACACGGGCCAATCATCGTGCAAATTTTTTTTATAATATTTGAATTTAAGCACTAATCGTTTTCTGTGTATGCAGGCAACGATCCAAATATCATTTGATAAAGGGTTAATTCTGGTTCTGGTATGTCCCTTTGGTCCGCTCCTAGTCTGGTACCTTTGTTTCCTGTATAGGCCGCTTACTCTGTATTATATATAGTATATACACACACCCATCGGTCCTTCTCTCACCACTGGAGTAACATACAACCCTCGCAGATATGTATAAAACTACTTTACTAATAACATAAAGATGACAAGGACATTATACATTATATACAAATACAATACATTACATAGAGAACACAACCACACACAGCTGCCTCCTTTCCTACCCCCCTGGATACCAAGCACCATGTGACCAATGCTGTGTATGTATATACAGTATAACATATATCCAGATCCTACACCGTATCCTGGATCTGTACTTACTAACAAAGCCACATCCAGCAGCCGACCACTAGTACATGTACATATAGAAACTCATGCATAAACAGCATATATATCTATAGCAACACACACTTATACCTAGAATATCTATATGTACACATATACAGTCTACTGTGATGCTATTATACTTATATTGCTATATACACACACAGAAGGCCCACATATATTATACCTGTTCCTAAGTGCTTGTTCGTCCAGGGCCGCAGGAAAGAGAGAGAGACCTAGAGGGTTACATAGTTTATATCCCCTAGGATTTGTCCCAATCCATCCCATGGACTCCACCCTAAGACCACTCATATACCTTACAGTGGGGGAATGGAGAATGGTGACCAACTGGTAAATTAGCTTCTTCCTGGACTCTGGGCCTTTGAAATGCTAATGTCCAAATGGCCTTTGGACACACTGAGAGCTCAGTGAATGCCTGCTATCAGTATATACTATATACCTGTACCAGGTATATAGTATATGTGGTCACAGCTCCTGTAACATCATTCAAGTGTTGTTGATTGAATCTTTTAAGCTAACCATAAAATCATTGTTAATCATACGCCAAATATTCGCTAAGTGTACACATTGTTCATTTTTTTCTGGGAGTGAGCGACTGTACTAACGATCAGAACTAACGACATGGAGATAACGTTTTGAAGAGGCTGCGTGAGGGGGTTGCCCGTGCTCGTCCCTGCTCGGAGTGCTTCCTGGGCTTGGGCTGAGCCGAATTTGTGGTATATATTCGTTTGTTCGTTTGTATATGTATATACTGTATGGGGAGATGAATGTGATTTTTTTTTCTTCTACTTTATGGACCCCGGGTGGACCTGGACCTGGCGTGACACCTGCAAGAGTGGTTGGCATACTGATTGCCCTGGCTAATCGTACTGATCATAATTAATGGTTGGACGGTTGGCTGGGAGAAAGTGTGGTATTCCGCAGTAGTACTGTGGAGTGCTGGCACTGGAATGTTTATGACGTGAAGTGTGCCTCTCGCGGGCGCTGGTCACCCCTCCCCTAGTTGGTGGGGGGTGGCAGGTGCGGGTGGGGGGAAAAAAGCGTGATGGGCGGGTCCTCTAGGGTGTTCCAAACTGTTAAGTGGTTATTAAAGTTGTTAGTAATTATGGTATAAGTTTGTGAAGATATGGTCCGGATGGCCTGGCTCGGGGGGCAGGTCAGGGTTGAGGGGGGGTATGGGGGGCATCTTCACGCAGATAGATTAGGGTAACTATTGTTTGTTAGGGTGTGGTTTAATGGAGTGCTAGGAAGGTTACCCCATGATTTGGGTTAATGCTAAGTTGGCCTGTGGGGTGACTCCACAGGTTGTTTAGTTGTTGTAAAAGGGTCTGGGGATTTAGTTGGGAGAGGTTCTTGGGTGGGATTAGGTTAAGAGAGTAATTGTGGATTGTTTTTTTATCGGGTGTGTTGACTTTTGTAAAATCAATAAAAATTTATGAAATAAAAAAAAAAAAAAGCGACTATGGTTCTGCGTGTTATGGTGAACAATTTCAGGTCGTTCCCCACAGCTCTAATTTGCAATAATTTATCGTTAATCGGTAATTGACGAAAATGGCTTTATCAAATAGGACCCTAGTTAATGACATTAAAACTAAATACATGAGACAATTGTAGCAGGAATCAAAGGGCAGACATTTCTAGCTCCACCTGAATGAGCCCTTGAAACCCCCTGTTCCTCAGTACTCTGAATAAAGATACTCATATTCTTACAGATACAGACTGTAGCCTCTGCTTTGTGTGAGCGTCAGGAACACTTCCTAAAGTTGTGGTGCCTACTGTAAATGGGAGTTAGTATATCAGAGTGCAATGGGAGGCACACTTTATACTACATGCAACTATTCTGCAGTCAGGAAAGGGTGTCCGAGCTTCTGTATCATAAGGGTCTATAAATGAATTTGTGTTCATTAACGGTCGTTCATCAACACCAATTTAGAGTTGGAACAAACACCCACACGCGGAGGAGCTGGCATTTCACCCACGGTACAGCACAATGCGCTTTGCTATAAATTGATGAGCTGTATAGTGGTGGATTTAATGAGTTGCACACCTGCTATTTACACCCATGCTTGTAGTCTGCGCCATCATTTCACAATTCTGTCTCTATAAATCTTCCCCCTGGGACCTCGCCAGCTGGGAAAGACAGATAGGCCCTGGAAAAGTTTGTAAGTAATAAAATATCCTCTCACTAATGTCTGAGCTGGTAATAGCATTGGGCTGTAATTACGTTTAAAGGGAAAGTGTCACGTTTAATTCATTATAATTTACAGGATATTGTGAGTTAGTTAAGAAAAACAGAGGGAGCCAGTATTTTTAGTAAATGAGAAAGTTATTGGATATAATGACTGCAGCTTGATCATTCTGTCTTCACTACTGTAACAAATTACTATTTAGGAGTGTAGTGGGAACAGCTGCAACCCGGCAATGGTGAATGCGAAAGACCCCTTTGCCACATCGGTATTCTACATGGCACAACAAGTGGCCAACAACTTCCAGACACAATTATTAACTCCTTAATGACAGAGCCAATTTTCGTTTTTTTCTCCCAGTGTTTAAAAGGCCATAGCGCTTGTATTTTTTCCCCTACAGACCCGCATTAGTCCTTATTTTTTGCGCCATTAATTTTACTTTGCAATAGCAGACTTAATTTTTTGCATAAAATACCCTGCAAAAACAGAAAAAATTATATGCACAGTGAAATTGAAAAGAAAAAACACTATTTTTTTTATTTTATTTGGGGTGGTGGGGTGGTTTTTATCTTTACGTCATTCGTTCTATGGTAAAACTGACATGTTATCTATGTTCCTCAAGTTGGTACGATTACAACGATAGGCAACTTTTATAACTATTATATTATTTGATTGCTTGGGGGACTTTTAATACAACTAAACTGATCTCTCATAGAGATCAGTGTAGTAAGCATTATACAGCACCGATCAATGAGATCGGTACTCTATCGGTCTGGTCTGCTGCAGACCAGATCAATAGAATACCGAGCCGGGATCAGCGTCTTTCCGATGCTGAGTCCCGGGCCAATGAGATAAAGGGATCTATCCACTAGACCCCAAGGAAAGGCAAATGGAGGACTTTTAATGCAGTTGTCACGTTTCCTGTCATGTTTGTCTTAATTAGCGGGACCAGTGATCAGCCACGCCCACTAATAGCCGCGGTCCTGGGCTGCAGATAGCAGTTGGGATTGTGGTGGTTCAGAGTGGGGTCACGGTGCAACCCCCCCATCTGAACCCCGCTAGGGGCGCGATGACGTAATTAAACGTCATCTGTCGTTAAGGGGTTCAAATGAATGTCACCCCCCTGACCACTTACCAAGCCAGCAGCACTACTGGATAGATATCAATAAAAGCATTCAGAAAATACCTTTGTTGTCTATGTCTATATTTTCATTAAAAAAAGTCTTTATTTGGGCCGTCAAAAGTGTCAAGCATGCGGGACCTTAAAGAGTCACTGTCGTATTTTTTTTTTTTTGCAGAAATCAATAGTCCAGGCGATTTTAAGAAACTTTGTAATTGGGTTTATTAGCCAAATCTGCCATTATCTGCATGTAAAAAGCCTTTTCCCAGGTCCCCCCCCTCCTTCCTCTTTTTCATCCACTCTGAAAAATCTGAAAATTGTGACTTGTTGCAGGAGTCACACTCTGTCTGCTCTAGGGAGAGGGGAGGGGGGAGGAGGAAGGAGGGAGTTAGCCAGCAGCAGAAAGCAGATAACAGAGGATTACAGGCACAGCTGGGTGACAGCTGTAATCCGAGCTCAGACAGGTCACTGGTGACTGTCACAGGAGATATCCCGTGAGGGATTTGTAGATTAACTCTTTGTTGTCCTGTTTTGGTCTTTTCTTTAGCTCTCTCCATAGGAGAACAATGAAGACAGGGGGGAGAGCTTCAAACTGCTTTTTCATGATAAAAATGCATTTTTCGGATAATAAACCCAATTACAAAGTTTCTTAAAATCGCCTGGACTATTGATTTCTGCAAAAAAAAATTTCACGACAGTGACACTTTAAGTTCCCTGGGCCGTAGCACCTACACACCTTGGTGTGCTGAATGCACAGTGTGTGTCGCTGATTATGCAAGGTGGCTGGATACAGCACAGTGAGGCACAGCTATATAAATATAAATAAAAGACACAGACAACAATAGTATGTTGAGAATGTTCTTATTAATATGTATCCAGCAGTGCTACCAGCTCGCAGGCAACCAGCAGTTTACAAATTTCCTTTAATTGTAAAGCCAGCAAATGGTGAATACCGTAGAGCTAATCGATGCCTGCCCATAGTAGACCAAACAAGGACAAAAATATTTAAACTGCTTTCCAGGACTTTTTCTTTGATAGCCTATCCTCGGAATAGGTCAATAATTTTAGATCTCTGCTGATAAGCTGTTTGCCAGAGCTGCAGGACTCATTTAGGGTACACATTGAGGAATCTGTGTGGAGAAGTTCCCGCGGATTCCGCCTCTTGCTGGAATCTGCCTGACCACAAAATGGAGTCTATGGGATGGGCAGAGATGCAAGCAGAAGCGAGCGGCGGAATCTGCGGCAACTTCTCCGTGCGGATTCCTCAGTGTGAATGCACCCATACAGAGTACACAGAGGCAGAAACAGACAGCCCTTCTGAGTCACTACGGCTCCGTTCTCATTCACATTAATGATCCCAATAATGCATATGTGTATGTCAAAGGTGAGTGCATCATAGAAATAGCCCAGGCAGCTATTATAGAGCCTCTGAAAAGGAGGCGGGCATTCCAAGATGGTTTCATCCACAATTAAATGGGTGGTGAGAACCTGCACGGGTCTTGTCTCCAATGTTAGAAATACAAAGATGTAGAGGCACTGGTTGGTAGTAGTGTGCTGGTGTCAAAAAGCTCCCGAAAGAGGTCCAATTTTTATTGTTGCTGTATAGAAGGTAATGACAATTTCATAGTGGTGTAAGTGCAGGGATAAAAGGTTAAAACATCTGCAAATACCAGTTTTAATCGATTTATTCAATAAATAAGGTTAAAAAAAAGAGAGAATTGCCGGACAATGAGCTGTTTTATCATGTGCTTTTTATCATTTGTGATGGGACCACATGTACATAATTACATCCCCTGAAGAAGGTTTCTAGAATCACATATTCCCTCCTCCCACCTTAACTTGACAAACTCCCAACCCACAAAAGGCTTTCAGTCCATCTCATCTGCTGGAGCCTCCGATCGTGACGTGCTCGCTGGAGCGCTCTGTTATTGTCATGATTCCGAATATTTCTTTTACCTTATTCCCAAAGCTTCCTGGATGGAGCCTGAGTTTGCTGTAGGCTCAAGAGACCTACTCAGAAGGCACGGAAGGAGGTCTGCATGTTTCTAATGTATCTGTGTTGACGGTGTTGTGCCAAGGCACTAAACTCAGGGCGCAATCTGTATCTGGACTATTTTTTGCGGGGCCAATTACGGATGTGTAAGGCGGTTTTGTGGACTGTATTAAAACATGTAAAAATCATTTACCTGTTGTTATATTACTATATATGTGTGTATACAAAATTCCCAAACACTGAACCCTTAGGCAATGGTCATTTAGCTGCACCAAACTGATGAATGTCTCTGTACAATGAGGAAAGTATCTTCTCTAGAAGGCTGGGATTAGATTCCTGTACCACATGGAACCTTTAGATGACTCCTGTCAATAATGATATCACTTGGGAGACATTACCCATGTCAGCACCTAAAGGTTGAATTTCATCTGTGGTTTTCCCAGTAAAGAGAAAGTCCATTATTCCCTTCTGGCCATGTAACCTGTCCCCATCCACACTTCCCAGAATTCCCTTTTGTTAACACAAAGTTCGAACCTCTGTAATTTTCACAAGCAATCACATGGTCAGACACACAAAGTTGAACAGAACAACTTCCTTAGCAGGATACGAGTGCCTCAGTCTGGTGGCATGTCCTTTTTAAAGGGGCTATTCATATCTGCTCACGGCCATAGGTCACACTGCCCCATTCTCCTGCCGTGGTTTGTGGACGGCAGACTGGGAAGCACTAAGTGATGGAGCCAAAGTGCAGAGAAATCCAGAGAGAAGGGTGAGTCCCAGCCCGCCCCAGGCACAGAACATTGACCAGCCATACCCGTGGCTGATGTCTTCTGGTAAACCGTACACAGAGCGTGGATACCGAGACAGCTCAAAATTGATTCCAGCTACACAGGTGCAGAGGGAGATAATACAGCAGGTTCCTAAAAGAGAAAAGATCAGTACACAATTATACTTGGTGGACACAATTTTTAGAAACAGGATCTACTTTTTGTGGTGAGTTTTGTAATCTAATAGAAGTATGCCGACACAGACTTTTTGGCTCTATGGCTCCTTCATCTATAACAATGCTGCTTCCCTCGGTGTACATACTAACAGTCAGGTCATGTATGACTCACACACCTATGTGACCATAAGATTTCTAAAGAAAAGGTTGTTGAGTGAAACACAGAAATACAAACCTACAAGGTAGGGGTACCGAAGGAGGGGGGGGGGGGGTTGAATCATTAGAGTAAACAAGGCTGAAACTGAAGAGAAGGCTCCCTGTACTAGTAAATATCAAAATCTCACAATTATCTATCTATGCCTTTACATAACTGTTCATCTATCTACACTGCATTCATAGGCTGGGTTCACACTACGTATATTTCAGTCAGTATTGTGGTCCTCATATTGCAACCAAAACCAGGAGTGGATTAAAAACATAGAAAGGATCTGTTCACACAATGTTGAAATTGAGTGGATGGCCGCCATTTAATGGCAAATATTTGCTGTTATTTTAAAACAACGGCTGTTGTATTGAAATAATGGCAGTTTACTGTTATATGGCGGCCATCCACTCAATTTCAACAATGTGTGAACAGATCCTTTCTGTGTTTTTAATCCACTCCTGGTTTTGGTTGCAATATGAGGACCACAATATTGACTGAAATATACGTAGTGTGAACCCAGCCTATATAAAATGTAAAAAAAAAAAAAGAATGTTAGAAATCTTTGCTAATTTGTTGAAAAGAAAAAAATTTAATATTGCATTGCAGGTTCACACATCTGGATTTACGGATTCTTCACCATTCTTCTCTGTATAGATCCTTTCCAACTCGTCAGATTGGGTGGAATGGTGGTTTTGAGGTCTCTCCAGAGGTTTGATTCGATTTATGTCAGGGCTCTGGCTGGACAACTCGAGGACATTTACGCCATAAGCCACTCCTGTGCTATCTTGGGTGTGTGCTTAGGGTCATTGGGGACATTTATCAAACATGGTGTGAAGTACAATTGTCTTAGTTGCCCCTGGCAACCAATTAGATTCCACTTTTCATTTTCCAAAGGAATGAAAAGTGGAATCTGATTGGTTGCTAGGGGCAACTAAGCCCGTTTTACTTTACTCAAGTTTGATAAGTCTCCCCCCTTTATCTTGTTGGAAGGTGAACCTTGGGTTGAATCTGGGGTCTAGAGCACTCTGGAACAGGTTTTTATCAAGAATATCTCTGTACTTTGCTCTTTTCAGCTTTTCCTTAACCCTGACCAGTCTTTCCTGTTCTGGTGACTGAAAAACAGCCCCACAGCATGATGCTATCACCACCATGCCCTATTGTAGGCATCGTACTTAGGCCAGAAAGTTCAATCTTGGTTCAATCAGACACTAGAATCTTACTCTTTTACATTTTGAGAGACCTTTTGGTTTTTTTAAACTCAAGATGGCTTTCATGTGTCCTTTACTGAAGAAAGGTTTCTATCTGGCCACTCTGCCATAAAGACCAGATAGGTGCATGTTGACCTTCTGCAACTTTCTCCCATCGGATCTCTGGAGCTCAGCCAGAGTAACTACTGGGTTCTTGACCTCCTCTCTTACCTATCATTTTTCCTGAATACTGGTGCGGACAGCTCTGGGAGTAGTAATGGTAGTGCCAAGCTCATTTTATTTAAGAATTATGGAGGATTCTTATGGAGAATTCCCACTGTGCTCTTGGGAACTTTCAGTTCAGCAGACATGTTTTCCCCTTACTTTTAGGCTGCATTCACACGTTCCGTGTTCCGCACAGATCGCAGATGTGGATTGCCTATAACGGACTTGTGTGAATGCAGCCTTAGGTGGTTCTTTCCCCCTCATGGCTTGGTTTTTGCTGTGATAAACATTGTCAGCTGTGGGACCTTACATAGACAGGGCTGTGTCTGTACAAATTATGTCCAACCAACTGAATTTACCACAGGTGACCCCAAGCTGTAGAAACTAGGAAATTTAGAAAAATCGGAGACCTCAGTGCTACAGTTCACAGCAGCACATCAAAAGGTCTAAATACTTGTATGTGTGAAATTATTTTTTTTCCTTTATAATAAATCATTTACTCATCATGGGGTAAAATTATTATTATTTTTTTATTATTTTACACAAAGCCTCAACATAACAAATGTCCAAAAAGTGAAAGATCTGATGACTGTTTGTCAAGGGTTGAATGCACTGTTTGTTTGTATCTATCCACATGTCCATCTATCTTCTATATATTTTTCTGTCTCCCGATTTTAAAGTCAGAAAGGGTTAATCTCTACAGGAAAACCATATTGGACAGATTCTGTGTTCATACAGTTCAGCTGCCTCCTTTGGGTTTACAGGATATGAATGACAAGTGACTCCACAGACATACTGATTGAAGTCCCTGGACATCTGCACTTGCAGCCAGGGCCAGAGGTTGGTATTGATTTCACTTTCTTACATGTCATAATTGGTAGATGGGGGAGCCGTACGGTTTATAAACTGAATCAGCCAAAAATAGAAGGGAATATATTGTTGGGAGTGAACAGCTTGGTCACCACCCTGGTCATATGGCCCAGCCAAAGATTCATGTGTATGGGGAAGATGGAAGAGATAACTTGGCCGATAGGTATTGAAGTTGTATATTCACTTCAGACTCCTTACAACAGTTGGCAGAAGAAACAAGCCTCCAACAATTATCATAAAGGTATGTTCACACACAGCAGATTTGTGCATGATATCACATAGGCCTATGCAAATTTATGCATTACCATAAGCGAACATTAAATGCGATATTGCAATGCAATAACAGCATGTACAATAATCACTTGGGTCAAAACTCTGTGAAGCCCTGGCGTAGTAAGATAACTTCTGAATATTGCATGCTACCCTAGAAGCTCTGCTGTCTTATATGGTCCTATATCATGGCACATGTGGTTGGCTATAGGCCCATAGCATGAACTCAGCCTGCATAAGCCTTAGGGCTTGGTTTTACACACCTAAATTTACCAAGACATTCTTACTATTTTAGTAAGATTTAGACTAGATTATTTCAGGTCATTTGGTTATATCTGCATCTGGGAAAGCTAAGTAACAATCAGTGTGGCCATCAATATAGCTTGTACAGAGGCTGCCATTTAGGTTTATGCTTCTCCTGAATAGAGACTCATCAGCCTGGAAAAAGGTGGATGCAGCCCAAGAAGTGCCTGAAAAACATAGATACAGCCTATGTATCTATGTTTTCCAGGCAGTCCTTAGGCTTCACCCACCTTCTACAAGCGGAGGGATTCAAATGCCAAACCTTTAGGTTCATATGAACCCAAACATTCGTCAGGTTTGCTCCTCTCTACTCCAGAATGTATCAGTCAGTAACATCAGGAGAACAGAAAAGAGAGGTGGCAGCCATACTGGAAATCATCCAGCTTTATTAGAAATTGATATAAATAAGACACCTTTTAATTTTAGAGAAAATGCCCTTTAATTTCATGTATCACTAGACATAATAAATCAGACTGCACCGGGTGTGACAAGGTAATTTGTGAGGGGTCCCATAAGACCTCTTAAAAATGAATATAGAGCATCCCCTCCCCCTCCTGGCAGTGTCCTCAGCTGGAGGAGTCTATCATCAATCTATGATCTCTTTGTGCACAGACAAGTCAATAGCTGATAATTAGCTGATTCTATGACCTGAAGTGGAGAGAAAAGTCGTCCTCACCTCCCATGAGAAACAGCAGTCCTGCCACATACTGCATTAGGTCATGCTCCTTGCAGCAACCCAACACTCCTATAAGCCATCCAAATAGGATGATGGAGACCGCCATTCCTATAAAGCCGGCTGTCATCCGGCGCAGATCTGGGGGAGGGAAACAGCAAGAGAAAATTATTTATTCATTGGCAAATCGGAAAATGTTACCAACTAACCTGGTCAATTCTAACCTGTTTTTTCTATTAGAAAAATCTTCACAGTTTTTACATCTATGTTCACTATTTTACAGGTTATATATGGAGTTGACCTAGATATCAAGTGAAGAAAGGTTTTAAGTTATTGCTTGTATTGTAGTTAAGGTTTTTTTTTCCCATTCTGTTTGCTGCAGCTATGGTGAGTGTAATTCCTTATCCAGACTTGTGCTGCTTGGGGGCGACCTTCTCCGCCGGCGGTGCTGGCCGGGTTCTGGTGTGGTGTTTTTGGGTCTGGTCCTGTGGCATGGGGGTCGCAGGGCCGTCCCATTGGCCCCCGTTCCCTGACTGTGCACGCCTGCGGGGTTGGTGGCCACTGACTGGCACGGTGTGGACTTAGTGTAGGGACCCATGTGTATCAGATACCGGCACGAGGTACATGGGGCAGTATGGCTTGATCAATTCATACACAAAATTCTGATGTGTTTTTTATTTAGCCTAGCGGCACTAGTATCAGCCATAGGTGTGAGGTGCAGCACTCTGTTTCTTCCCTGAACCGCATTGTAGTTAAGGGCCTTTTACATGGGCCGATTATTGGTCAGGAGTGTTGCTAGAAACGCTTCTGCGGCCAATAATCAGCCCGCATAAAAGTGACAACGATCAGTTAAGGACCGGGAAAACGCCTGTTCATTTAAAGAAGGCTTCAAAATTTCTCGCCATCTGCCAAATGGATATACATGTGTGTGCCGTCAGTTTGCCAAACACACAGCAGTTGCATATTTACCAAATGTGCTGCTACTTGAGATTCGGCATCCTCTACTGCGGCTCTTCTGTCCAGCGGCTGTCTTAAGGTCCCTCCTTCTCCATCTGTGAATCATTCTGGAGGAGGCGGGGCCTGAAGACAGTGGCTTGACCGGTATTACATGCCCTGATAATCCTGGGGAAGCAAGCGCCAACCTTTCAGTTTAGCCCTGGCTTCCCCCTTGTTCCCAACTTGCTGCCTGCGCTATTACACACACATAGTGGGGAGCAGTGGGAGGAGCCACCCGAATGGTGTTCGCTGATCGTGGCCTTTTAACATGTCCTATTACACTAAATGATTATTGGTCTGAACGGTCCGTAATCGGCCAAGTAATGGTGATAATTGTCTAGTGTAATAGGGCCTTTAGAGTGTATTTATTTCTCGACTGTGCTTTTTCTAGGAAGAGATAAGTCAGCACCTTGTCAAAATCGATTGTCGATGCATATGTGCACATACTGGTAAAGACCCCATTTACTTCTATGGCCTGAAAGTAGTGACCTGGTTAGGTCATTTCCCGTACATATTCTTGAGTTTTACTAGTTTACTACATACTGTAGAAGTAAATAGGGTACGTGCAAGTTCGTGCGCCAATACGTCAACACCTCTTTTTGACAGCGAGCAGGCATAAAGAAAGGGACAATTACTGTGAACTAGTTGAGTTTTCCGTATTAGATGACTAAACCTTACATAATGTAGAGATGACAATTCTCAAAAAAACTTACATAAAGACACTGAAAAGGTAGCAGATGCTTAGCTCATACATACTGTATTTGCCCTGGATGACAAAAAAAATTCCTGCTATTCTTCAAAACTGTGTCCTTGAAGTTAATCAGATCATATATTGGGGAGATAATGTGGTCTTTTCCTGTTCTCAGATATAAGGTGAACTTAGGGTTCACTATTTAGAGCAGTGCTTCTCAATTCCAGTCCTCAGGCCTCACCAACAGGTCATGTTTTGAGGATATCCCATACAAAGAACAGCTGTGATAATATCTGATGCACTAAGTATAATTATATGACCTGTGAAATACTAAGGAAATACTCAAAACATGACATGTTGGTGAGGCCTGAGGACTGGAATTGCGAAGCACTGATTTAGAGGGAACAAGGACAGGCATCTGTCCTATTAGGTGTTGGTACACCACTGGTCAATCTAGGGCTTCCCTTAAAAGTATATTGTTAAATTCACTGTTTTTTACTGTGGTGAAGCTCTGTGGTGTGTGGACCTCTTCCCTAATCTCGGCCCGGTGTGGGACTCTTGGTCATTGGTCATTTTAGCATGCTTACTGAAATGATATTTCCCTACCATGTAACACTACTACACGTCCTTGTCCTGCTACAGAAAGCCATGCCCTGCAGAAGGTGTCACTGTGTATAGCAGGGAATCGGTGTGTACAGTAGAGAAAAGAGGTTGTGGAAAAAACAACAGACTCGGCACTTAGCTTGACAGTTTTCCCTAACTGTGAATAGGGTAAGAGTAAAGAGACTGCGGCCTGATCATGAAGACGTGGGCTACTTACGCAGAGCGTGCCACTCATCTTGACGGATAGTCTTGGTGACATTGATTGGCAGGTTTGATGGCAGCGAGGAGGATGTGTAGTGATATCGGACTGGAGTGCAGCGTTGAACAAGTCCTGAAACAGAAGGTGTAAAAATGGTGAGAAGAAATCACATTGGTGTGTAATGTGACTCTGCAAATGATCTCTAAATATAAACAGTACTGTCTCTATACAGAACAGGCAAAGTGCTGAAGAAATACATTTACAGTACATGTCCTACTACAGTAAACTATTACTTGTACGTATAATATGTATGTACAAACCTGGTTAGTTTCCCTTTAAACATTACAGTAACTTGCAATTTGCAACCAAAACACATTAAAAACCATTGACTGCGATGTCACAATGTGGCCGCCCTACCTTCTTATCACCCTACCATAGTCGCTGTGTAGCCCTAACCTATAGCTTTAATCGTGTTTTATCTTTACAGACTTTGTAAGCTGTAGTGTGGATCATAGGAGCGTACATTTCTGGAGCTGTCAGCCGATAAGAGTCTGTCATAAGTCTACAGCTAGGCTGGTGCCGGAGCAATCCTAATGCATCGAGTCTACAGCCAGCAGACCTGGATCCCAGCCAGAACTAGGTCAAACGCCATCCTCCATCTGCATTCATCAACCAAATTACAGACAAGTCCGCAGCAAAATAATCTCCGGCTCGTTCGCTATGCCTGGTGTGTATGCCACATGAATCAAACATTACTCAGGATATCACTCTTCACTATTGTCTAAATGTTTTCTGTAATGTCCAGCTGAGTGGGGAAAGCAAAGAGCAGCCAGTGAACCATGGCTTAAATGGATTGTCTTATAATAACCCCCTGTGTAGAAACGTCAAAGTGGGGGCCAGGAAATCCATGTGCTTGCTGGCAAAAGACCCCCAAACCATCTGATAAACACAGCTACTTTTCAATAGCAGAAAGGGATTATCCAGAAATTAAATACTTTTTAGCAAAAACAGCACTGTAGTGACTGGAGTCTTGGATCCGCTGTATCATCGTTAGCAATGGCATAAGCCGTACCAGGGAGCGGAGTCTAAGGGGACGCTGGTCTTCACCAGTGCCAACCGCAAGGCGGGATGGACTTACTGCGGCAGGTGACCCCCAGGTCGCTAACCCTGGCTAGGCTTGCTAACGGCGGCGGGCGAGGTGCAGCTGGAGACACGTGGGCAGGCAGGAACACAGCAGGACGCACTGTCCCTTTAAATCTGTGACAGCTGGTGCACGTGCCTTAGGAGGCGGGAACGCGCACGCTGACCAGGACAGCGGGAAGCAGGAGCGTGGCGGGGTAAGAAGCTCAGTGGAGCCGAAGAGACAGCGGCGTGGGACTTCTGCATGTGGGCTCCAGCGTCCGCTGTCAGGGAGCAGGTGGGGGAAGCAGAGCAGGGGCCCGGAGCACAGGACACCGCCACAGCTGTGACAAGCACCACTTCTATCCCCAGGCTGGGTGCGGTATTACAATTCAGCTCCATTCACTTCAATGGACCTGAGCTATAAAACTACACCCAAACTGAGGACAAAAGTGGTGCTGTTTCTGAAGGATAGCAGCAATGTTTTTCTAAGCCTGCATAACAAATTGTATATAAATCAACCCTTAAAGGTGCGTCTGATCAGGACTAAGGGGGATAGAAGGGTTTTAGCTGTTGCTATTGAACATACTGGAATCTAACAGATGCCCTCAATGCCAGATTGGCATAAAGGGTAACATGGAGGGAGTTTAGCTCCGCTACTCCAGTAGATGGGACAGAGGGATGAGCAAGCATGGCTATGTCCACCCATTCTTCTATGTCCATTAATAATTCTATTATTATCTGTCATCTGTCATCATCTATAATTCTTGGATGTTATTGTACTGGCCCTTTAAAAGGTTCATGTGACAACCTCATTCATAATTATTCTACCATAAATCAGGAACATTTCCTCACCATGAAAGCAGTAGCTCAGTGCTGTCTGGACCGCTGCCAGTCTCAGCTTGATGTGTGCCCATGTTCACTAATGCATTGCATGAATCCCTTGAAATAGCGACTCATGTGGCTTGGAAACACTGATGCCATCTTAATTAAATGGCCGAGCTATAGGAAATACTTACCCAAAGTCTCAACATGTAACTTGCTGACTTCATCCTACAACAACCATCTCAATATTTAATGAGGCTACAGAAAAAAATGCATTATGTTCTAGATGTGTCCAGGCCTCATCGGCCAAGAGAATACAATCTTAAAGGGGAAGCGCACCACAAGAAACACAATTATCTGCAGTACAAATGCTAAGGCTGAGACTATAGAAAAACTAGTGGTGGCTATATGAAAGCTTTCCATCATACACAGAGAAGTAAGGGGAGGGGTGACAACCCTGACACTGTATTGCCGCATTTTATTGATATGGCTGTATGAGAACTTTGTAAATTTCTTTGTTTTGCTGCTGTTTAGTGTTCATATAAATTACTCAGATATAGCTTAACACATTTTTTTTCACATTTCACACTGAATGGTCTATTAGATTAATTTTTCAGGATATTACAGTTGTGCGGATACTTAATAAATGTAGAGAAAATGGATGGGAAAAAAATTTAAAAATGGAATTTTTTTTGCAGACTTTTTAATTACATGTTTAAATTTACATGTTTATTTTAAGCTAATAATAAATTAGCATGCTTCTAGGCATCCATCTGGGTCACGATGACACAGGTTTTTCTTTAGATAGCACTTAGGTTGAAATAACAGCATGCTCAGTGTACTGACAGCCCTGGATAGCAATCTAGGTCCCCAGGGATCACTAGACAGGGGATTCCTGTCCATGATCACATCACAGAGATCCAGTAACACCATTTAAGAGGAAAGACCCCCTTGATCACAGGGTTAAAAAAACAGTACTGGAGACTTCGCCAGTGTCAGCCGGTAAAACAGGATTTTGGCGGTCAACACCTGTGCTTTTTGATTACACAGGACACCCATGTAGCACTTATTCTAAGACCCTTTAAAAAGGCATGTTGGTAATCATTGAAGTAATATAAATGTTTTTAAATTTAATACAGTGGGAGGAGGGACTCAGAAGAAGAATAAGAAGGGAAGTGCGGCATGTAAACAAACATTCCAGCACTACATATTGATGGAGCAGCATGGGAGAATGGAAGGAGAAGAGGTACATGGGGCGATATGTATAAATATGTGGGCTGAGAAGGCAGTTTCTGACCATCCAAAATTGGATGCAGGAAGTAAAGGACAGTAGCAGGGACTGGAATACTTCCAGTGAGCAGACAAAATATTTCAGCCTGGAAAACTGCTTTGAATGATTACTGTCTTTTTAACGTTACTCCATTGAATAGGTAATAAGATTTCTAACATGTTTGCAAATTACTTAATTTAACAAAAAAATCACTCCTAGCTGCCAAAACTCAGCTCTAATATCTGTGTACCTGCAGTCTGTCAGCCTGTCTGCCTCCATCAGAAAATCCACACTGTCCCTGAAAAGTAAATCAGGTCTTCTCTCTCATATTACTGCAGTGTCCCGATTTATGTAAAAGTTTGTTGTGTGGCTGAGGAGCTTAGCACTTCAAACTGTGTTTGGGTATTGTATGTTGCTTGTATGTACCAATACTTTACTTGTCACAATGCTCAACAGCAAACACTGCAGTATATTGTCAGGGCAAGGCTGGGTTCACACTACGTATATTTCAGTCAGTATTGTGGTCCTCATATTGCAACCAATACCAGGAGTGGATTAAAAACACAGAAAGGCTCTGTCCACACAATGTTGAAATTGAGTGGATGGCCGCCATATAAGGCCCCGTTCCCACTGAGGAAAGGTAGCGGAATTCCGCGATGGAATTGTCCGCCGCGGAATGTCGTTAGCCTCCCGCTCATAATGGGAGTCTATGGGAGGCGCGCACTCCTGCCCTGTCCGCGCTGAAGAATGAACATGTTCATTCTTCAGCGCGTACAGAGCAGGAGCGCGCGCCTCCCATAGACTCTCATTATGAGCGGGAGGCTAACGGCATTCTGCGGCGGACAATTCCGTCGCAGAATTCCGCTACCTTTCCTCAGTGGGAACGGGGCCTAACAGTAAATAACGGCCATTATTTCAATATAACAGCCGTTGTTTTAAAATAACAGCAAATACTTGCCATTAAATGGCGGCCATCCACTCAATTTCAACATTGTGTGAACAGATCCTTTCTGTGTTTTCAATCCACTCCTGCTTTTAGTTGCAATATGAGGACCACAATACTGACTGAAATATATGTAGTGTGAACCCAGCCCAAGGGTTTATATTTCTGCTGTGTCTTTACCACATCCAGTGTCACATGTATGGAAGTAAGATGCTTTTGGTCACATGACACCTCTCAACGTTAAAGGGTGGACTAAAAACAAGTGTAAACCAATGTGAGCCTGGCATTTGGCCAGAGAACATGTGTAGGTTTTCTCAGTGTTCTGTGTAAGGCCAGATTCACACATACCAGATCTGCAGCAGATATCACGCAGCGAAATCTTCTGCGGATCCCTTGCCTGTTAGTTACTTTGAGAATCCATACTTGCAGCGGGATTGTCATCCAACTGCAAGTTTGTAAGTGACAGCCCTCTTAGCCGCCCGCTGGCCGGAGCATAAATCACCTGCTCCACGCTTCGGCTTGCTTTGGGGGCTACCAACGTCTGGACGTCCCGCTCAGCCAATCAGTGGCTGCGGCGGGGCAGTGCACTGATTGGCTGAGCAGGACTGTCTTCAAGGTCTGAATCTGTTTTCCAAGTGAATATATGTATTTCCTCTTCAAGATTCCCATTTTCCAAAGTAAGTGCTCTAGAAGGGTTTGTAACAAGAGTAACTACAACTACAGAGACCTTGCCTCTGAGAGCTTCAGTACCTGCGAGTAGAACAAGCTACATACTGCCCGAGAGCCTCAGAGTCAACTAAAACACTTCCTAAAGCCGTTTCAAATCAAGTCACCATTTCCAGTCCATGCTATGAGAATAGGTTCTATGTTCTACAATCTTCTTCGAGTCCAGGGTTGGATAATTCCCAAGGGCCCCCTGGCACCTACCATTCTCTAAGTAGGCCTGATCAGCTTCCTGGTGTGACAAGTCATTGGTCTGCATTGGAATCACAGAAACAACTGGCATTACTGTACCCAGCTAGCTCTGTGCTATACCATCTGTTGCGGTCCCTGTTGTCACCACATCAGTTAAGTGCTTAGTGTAACTCCTTGTTTACTGTGCTGTTGTTTCTTTCATTTTATCAGTACCTGCAGAGAGAGTGCATTAGTTACTTTATTTCCCCTCTATGCTATCTACAGAAATGTACTGTAAGTTATCCCCAGCACACTGTCAGCCTGTTCAGTCTACAGCAATCTGACCAGCACAACATCCTGGCATAGCAGAAAGGGGTAGGTCATATACTTTAGCTAAGATAAGGAAAAGGAAGCCCTAAGTGTGTGCTACCAGCAAACTACTCTGCTGTGGTCACACCATGAGAAATGGAAACAATGGAAAATAGCTGTGCACCATGACAAGGCCTAAAATAACCTTGTCACCACTGACCACTGAAGGGTTAATCTAAGAGAACCATGCAGGTTTTTAAAAAATCTTTTAAAACAGTAAAATTAAACCTCAGGGTTTACTTATCATGATGTCACCCTATATTACGTTATGTTTTGGTGGGACCAAATTAGTCTCTAATGTGTGTAAATGTCCCCTGATAGATGTCGGGGGATGGAAGGAGAAACATTGGCATGCTAGATTAGGTTTTTTGGTAGATAAACGCAGGGCCGCCTCTGCCATGAGGCAGAATGAGTATTCCACCCCAGGCAGCAGATTCTTTGGTCCCTGAGGGGGCACTAACTTCTGCTCAGTCCTGGCCGCTCTATGTAAGCTGCTAACCTGCTGCCTGGCTTCTCCCCCTGCACAGTGTCTTCTCAGACAAGCTAAGCTGCTACCTTTGTGGTGTCTATGTAGTGTTCTATGCACCTGTTGCAACATTCTCCCTCCAGGTTAAGTGGTGATAAATTATTCTAAAGTTTCGCCACTAGTTGTCAGTGTTTTCTATGTGTCTATGTATTGCACAGCTAAAGTCGGCATTGGGTTAATGTTTTATGTGTGCCACGTGTTTATTACTGACCTATAGGTGGTGCTTTCTTTTTTTCTACCTATCCCTGCTCTATACACACTCACCCCCCCTGTAGGAGTTAGTTAACTCCGTGTGGGAAGAAGTGAGCAAGGCAGTCTAGTCTAGACACAGAAGTGTGCAGATGCATTAATTTACTACCACTACGTTTAGTATGCAGTGCTAAGCACTTTAAAGGGAGAGGTAACCAAGGAACACCCTGACCCATGCCGAGAACACGTCTTAAAGGAGCAGGGCAGTATCCTGAGCACAAGAGGAACTAGCCCTGATAGGACAAAGCAGCCAGTACTGAAGGCCTACATATCCTATCGCGCAGTGCAGGTAACTGGGACACCCCCAGACACTTAGCTACACCAAGATAACCACGACTGGGGCTTGTATTACCCTGACAAGACGGGTAGCGCACAACTGTAGGGCAGAAGGTGGTCAGACCAACGTCTAAACACAAGTACGAGTACACAGCTACACTGGGTTGGGACTCCTCTGGCCAACTCCTCTCCCCTACTCTACTCTTCAAGCACCATTACAACTACCTATCTTTCTCCTGCTACTCTCAAGCACTTCCTTGGGTACAAGTTCAAGCACTAAAGCCTGCGTTAAGTTTTATTCATTTTGTGAAACGTGTACTGTTATACTAGGAAGCCTTACAGTAAAGTTGTTCTATTTGTTATACTACTGGGACTCTGTCATCTTCTGTAAGCACCGGCACCCATACACACAGCACTGCACACCTTGGGTAATGTTTCCCCTTTCTGTTGGTGGCAGTACCGACAGTCTGGGTAAGTCAGTTGCCACTCAGGACTGCCATGACAAGAGCCCAAGGGACTCACTACAACCCAACAGGTCACCGACCATCTTGGGGACACAAACCGGCCATACACAAAACAGGTACCAACATCACACCTGTGTGCTGGACAAGCACTGACATCACAACAACAACCATTACTGGCCGAGTCACCACACCTAGCCTAGGATGTCACTTCCTCTGTCACCACTGCAGTTCCTTCATTATATCCCATTGTGGCTCCTTCTGACACTTGCTTCTTGTCTCATCTGTCTGCTTCCGAAATGACAGAATGAAGCAGCAACTGCCTCCTCAGCCAATCAGAATAGAGGGCCAGTGGGAAACCATGAGCCTCAACAGGAAAACGCAGTGCAGAGTTTTAAACAAGCAGTAATAATGCTTTTATTTGTATAGCACACACAGATTCCGCAGCACTTTACATAGTTGTTTTTGCCAATTATTGCTCCCTGTCCCCAATAGGGCTCACAATCTAAATTCACCTATCTGTATGTTTTGGGTGTGGGAGGAAACCGGAGTACCCGGAGGAAACCCACGCAAACACAGAGAGAACATACAAAGGCTTTGCAGATGTTGCCCTTGGTGGGATTTGAACCCAGGACCCCAGCGTTGCAAGGCTACAAGGCCATGAGCAAAACTTGATACAGATGTTCCCCGTTGACTTCAATGGGAAGTAAAAATCCGCAATGAAATCTGCAAGTCATGTAATTTTGCTATTTTTTCCTATTTCTGGATAAACCCTTGCACTTTTTGACACTCAGACCTTGTGACACTTGATATAAGGGCTGAAATCATCTTCATGAAGCTGGCTTGAGTCACAAAGGCCAAGTGACTCAAGGTGTCAAATGGCGAAACAGGTGGAATTCACCAGAAGAACAATATACACAAATGACTGAAGCAGATGGAGGACCACATGTTTATGACAGTCTTCTGACTTGGCAATATACTTTCACCCTAACACCAGGTTAACACATTAGTAAGCCTAAAAGATTAAGGGGCATAAGAATTGACCGCTATTACATTTTTAATAGAGATGAGCGCAACTCAAACATGCTGGGGTCCATCTGAATGAGACCGTGTGGCATTTGATTATCAGTCGCAGAAGAAGTTAAATGGAGCCCTAGGGAGTCCTTAAAACAGGGCTGCATCCAACTTCTGCCACCAGTAATCAAATGCCGCATGCTCAGGTTCGGATGGACCCGAGCATGCTTGAGTTGCACTTAGTTCTAATTTTTAATATTATAATTTTTTTCTCTGGGGTTGGGGCTTTACTTTAAGGGAACATGTCACATTGAGCATTCTGATCTACCAGTACTATGTTATAGAGCAGGAGGAGTTCTGTAGGACTTGAAGGGCTCAGCTCCTTCTGCTAATAACATGATGTGGGCAGATCAGATAGCATCTTAAACGTGACAAGTTCCCTTTAAATCAAAAATAACCTATTATGGATATACTGGGGAAAACACCAATAAAACATCAATTTTAATAATATGATTAAAATAGAAAAACCCCACAAACAATTAATACCACACACGTGATGAACAAAAAGTACAGACAAAATTCTACAAGGGCACGCACCAACCACGTGGCACTCCTGGACCTTAATCCACACCAATGTTCATGAATGCGGTAGTAAAAGATAAAGATACGATCTCACCCATTCAGTTGTCCAACTCGTTCATGGTGTGTCACTCCATGGTCCAGTGTAATGCAGGAGTATACACTCACATTTAGCAGGCCTCCTTTTCTCTCCCTATATGCCCCTAAGTATGTGTGTGTATATATGTTTCTACCCCTGCTCGCACAGGGTCCGTCGGGGCACTAGTAGGGATCACTAGTTTAGTCTACAGGTAGCCACTGCACCAGACTGCACCTTGGCAGGCCCCTAAGCTAATATAGTGCATCGGCTTATTACTTACCCACTGGTATAGTTTACAGCACTGAGCACTTTAGCATTTGGGGATTTGTTTACCTGCACAAGACACTATTTTGGAGTCACCACTGTGACCATATTTAGGTACTCTGTTATTTACGCACTTTAATACCCAGATAAAGTTATTCCTTTTTGTTTGCCATTCCCCTGATGATAATTGGCAAATCAAATAGAAAAGGGCCACGTCAGGAGGCAGATATAGGGTTTCTATAGGGAGTGGATTTCAAAGGGTAGATCGGGGCAGGGGTCGCCCTTGTTAGGGCGAGTGCCCCGACGGACCTTGTGCGAGCAGGGGTAGAAACCTATATTCACACACGTACTTAGGGGCATATAGGAAGAGAAAAGGAGGCCTGCTAAATGTGAGTGTATACTCCTGCAATACACTGGACCATGGAGTGACACACCATGAACGAGTTGGACAACTGAATGGGTGAGATCGTATCTTTATCTTTTACTACCGCATTCATGAACATTGGTGTGGATTAAGGTCCAGGAGTGCCACGTGGTTGGTGAGTGGCCTTGTAGAATTTTGTCTGTACTTTGTGTTCGCCACGTGTGTGGTATTAATTGTTTGTGGGGGTTTTCTATTTTAATCGTATTATTAAAATTGATGTTTTATTGGTGTTTTCCCCAGTATATCCTTAATAGGTTATTTTTAGTTAATTCTAGGTTAATTCTAGGTTAATTCTAGCATTTAGCTGGATTTGGTATTTTTTAAGTTCCCTTTAAAGAAAAAGCACATGTGATAGCACACAGAAGTCATTCTAGAAGCTCCTTCATTGTACTTGGCGTCTCTCGAGAACAAAATGGCTGATCATAGAAGGCACTAGAGATCACCAAAATATAAAGCGAGTGAAGATAGGATAATCTGTTCCTTTAAGTAGCTAATGCTGTAACACCTGTCCTCTAGGTATAAGAAGATATCACTTTATATCCTCAGTTATAAGCCCATCTCTTGTATGTAGGAGATGCCCCAGCGGGAAGGAGAGAGAATTTGGCATCCTTACAAATTATCATCATCCTACATCCAGGGTAAAAGGATCGCAGTTAGTGGATTATAAGGGATTAAAGGCTCCGCTCATGGCCTGGAGATCTGTGATGGGATAGATTTGATTGCTTCGCTGAACACAATGATAAATTTTCCTCTCAAACAATTTATTAATATCACTTGATTAGTAAAGTGATAGTAAATCCTGAAGACGCCCATACATGAGGAAAAAAATCAATGGTTTTGGGGGGCCAGCCAAAAGCCTAATGTGTATAAGGGTGTACTAACTTCCATGATGTGGGACAAGAAGCATTGGCATACTGAATTTCATCATGCCCAGTTCCTTTTGTAGTCATGGGAGACAGCATGTCCCATCACACCACTACTCAAAGCTTCTCCTAGTACTCAGGCTTGGTGGAAAAACATTACGGTAAGTATGAATGGAGCTCCTCAACCACTACCAACACCAATCATCTGCATATGCTGCAAATGCAGTTATTTTATGGCTCTTTTTAGCATCACAAGAAGCATAGAGAAGAAATCAGAACTCTGGGCTCCCCGCGTGTCAGGCCCTGGGGCCGGTGATTGGGCAACCAGGACCCGACACAGTCTGAATAAACTGGGTAATTCAGGCATTAACATATTTAAAAATAATGGGTGGCTTTATTAAACCTTTTGCAAAGGAACAGTGAGGTAGTTGCCCATAGCAGACTATTAGATTTTAGCTTTTAATTTTTAAAGGGGTCGGCCACTTTATAGTAAAATTGTTTGGTGTATGGTATTATTAAATGTACTCACTGTATATACTGACAACAGCTCCCTGTGTACCTCATAGAGCTAAAATGAGACACCCGTCGTCTAGGCTGGCCTGCTCTGTGGTGAGTCTGTCCATAAGATGGCTGACATGGAGGAGCATGTGACCATGCCCCACCCCCCAGTGTCCACCACTGAGCCTGTATATTTCTAAAGAGGACACAGAGGGCGGGGCATGGTCACATACTCCTCCATGTCAGCCATTTTATGGACAGAACCACCACAGAGCAGGACAGCACAGCCTGGAGGAGATGAGTCTGATTTTAGTTCTATGATGTGCACAGGGAGCTTCTGTCAGTAAGTAATGTGAATACACTTATGCTGCACACAAACAATGTGGCCAACACATTTAAGAGGCCTTTAAAAAAAACAGCAATATGATTGGCTGTTATAGGCAACTGTTTCTTTGAAACAGTTTTGATAAATTTACCCCAATATCCTCTCTCTTTACACAGGACTGTGAACAACTGAGACGAGCCGACCTGACACACATTGAGGATTATTTACACGCTCACATTCACATATCTTGCATATTAACTGCCACCAGACTGCTTTGTCATATAACTAATATGTGATGTATTCAGTATTTTTTAAAGGGAATATCCAGAGAGCAGTAAAGGTCCTACCTTTTCTGCTCTCCAGATGCTCCACTTCCCTCGTCTGCCTGTCCGTGCATGTAACTTCCGTAGACAAGAGAGGGTACCAAGATTGGTAACATCGGGCAACTATTGGTCACTGTCCATAACATGCTCTCTCCCCCCTCTCGTCTGCAGAAAGTTTCTTGCACAGACGAGCAGAGGGGGGAAATAGAGAGGCTGGAGAGCAGAAAAGGTAGGACCTTTCCTGCTCTCTGGATATTCCCTGGATGAGAAAAACACAGCTACATTGGATCTAAGCTGCATAACTACATGTAAACTAGGGACAGGAGAGGTGCTGTATCTGGAAGAAAGGGGCTATATTTTTCTACTCCTATACAACCCTTCTAAAGGGGTTATCTGCCTTCACCAATTTCTGCTTATTAGAAGGATCCTTTGGCAATAGGCCAGATGCAAAGCGCCCCTCTAGTGGGACCTCTAGTGATCAGCTCTAATCTGTTGGTAAACTTGGCATAAGTGTTCAGATTCCCTGCAGTAGGGTTGGCCAATTTATAGTTGTACTATAAAGGGGTACTCTGGCAAAAAAAAATTATTCAAAATCAACTGGTTTTGGAAAGTTATATAGATTTGTAATTTAGTTATATTTAAAAATCTTCCCATACTTAGCTGCTGTATGTCCTACAGGAAGTGGTATATTCTTCCCAGTCTGACACAGTGCTCTCTGCTGCCACCTCTTTCCATGTCAGTAACTGTCCAGAGCAGGAGAGGTTTTCTATGAAAATTTGCTGCTGCTCTGGGCAGTTATTGTCTTGGACAGAGATGTCAGTAGAAAGCATTGTGTTATACTGAAAAAGACTTTTTTTTATTTTTTTAAGTCAACTGGTTTCAGAAACTTACTTAGATTTGTAATTTATTTCTATTTAAAAATAAATAGAAATAAATTACAAATCTTTATAAGTTTTGGAAACCAGTTGATTTTGAAAAAAAACAAAAAACTATTTTCAATAGTGCACCTCTTTAAAAAAAACTTTTGATTGGTCAGGGTCTGATCAGGAGAACGAGATTTAAGACGTGTGCATCTAGTGCATCTCCTCGCAGTTCTGTGCCATGTATTCAAAACGGCTGCATTATGTAAGTGTATGGGGGCACCTCGCTCACATAGGTGATAGATGTTCAACCAGTGATAGACTGGTTGAGGTCTGAATATACAGGTGTGGTGTAACACCTGATCTAAAGTTTTTTAGAATAACAGGTAGACTTAAGCATTACAAAGTGCTAATTCAAGTCACTGGTTTATCTAATAAAGGACAGGGTAGGTCCTCCAGACAGAGATGCTTTTGGTAACTGTTCTGCAAGAGAGGAGGATCCCACTAATAAACTCAGAATTCCCAAAGAGGTTATACAAAAATGGATTATTTAGAGCAGCGCTTCTCAAACTTTGTCTTTTAGAGCCTCACCCAACAGACAAAATGATGCCAGACTGACCAAGAGGATGCTGGGACATCACCATCCATGCACATAGAAAAATTATTGCTCAGTCTCACCTTCATTTGTCTTCATTTAATCTCCTTAAATAAGTACAAAATGAGTCAATGTTCCTAAACCAGAGATTGTTACAGCCAGGGAAAGGACTGTGCAGCTTATAGTCACTTTTGTGACTACTGCCTCCCCAGCAACTAGGGGGCGCCTCACAATGTTTGAGAAGCAATTATCTAAAATGCACAACACCTTGATAAAGTTTTTCTAGTCTCAGACATTAATTGTATATACAGAGAATATTCACTTCTATGGAAGTTACAGAAAAACCTGTTTGTCTGTTTTTGGAATCCATGGGTTGGAAGGGGGTATTCTAGAGATATAAGCATGTCCCACCGGTGGGATCCATATCTATGAGACATTTAGGCCACTTGACTCCTAAATCACTGAAGTGGAGATGTAAGCAGAAATGTTGTAGCTGTCCCTGCGCGTGTAGCATAGTAGCTGCTACAGCAGTTCAAAAATGTAAGGACCCCTCCAAATAATGGCCATAGCCAAAGAGGACCTGTCACCTCCCCAGACATTTCCTTTTTATTAAAGAGGCTGGCCACTTTATAGTAAAATTATTTTGTGTGTAGTATAAGTAAGTGTACTCACTGTATATACTGGCAGCAGCTCCCTGTGTACCTCATAGAGCTAAAATCAGACTGTGCTGCCCTGCTCTGTGGTCAGTCTGTTCCTAAGATGGCTCACATGGAGGAGCATGTTACCATGCCCTGCCCCCCAGGGTCCTCCATAGACATATACAGGTTCAGTGGTGGTCACATGCTCCTCCATGTTGGCCATCTTATGGACAGGATCATCACAGAACAGGGCACCACAGCCTGGAGGAGGGGAGTCTGATATTAGCTCTATGAGGTAGAGGGAATTGCTGTCAGTATATACAGTGAGTACACTTACTAATACTGTATACTGAACTATTTTACTATAAAGTGGCCAACCCCTTTAAATACTTGTATGCTCCATAAAAATAACAGTTCTAGAGAATCTTTTTTAGAACTCTGCATTGTGCCTTTCCTTGGTTATTCCTTCTATAAATGTACTAATAAATTGACAACTGGGTGTTAGTATTATGCTTTTCCATTAAGCTTGTCCTTACACACTTCAACAGTATTCAATTAAAGCAGACTGCGCAAGGTCACACACTACTGGCAAAGGGTTCCAAGGGCTTTAGTTAGGAGACTAGAGAGGCCGGATTTTAAAAGGTATCCTGGGCACCCTTACAATAGGCCATCACTTTTTAATTGGAAATGATCTGATGGGACAGTAGCAGTCACAGTCACTGGTACACCTAGAAATGTTACTTGGAGAGGGGTGTAATCTGGGATTAGTGGCATAATTTATTTACAGTATGTCTCCTGAATTCTTTATCCAATACACTATGACACTTGCCTGTGCCATTAGATTGCATGCACAAATGTGCATTGTTGCATGCTGGTACTTTTCATCAACAGGATTTTGGGGTTGCAAGGATACCTCATACCCGTCAGTCAGAGGGGTCTGATTTAATATGAGCACCCAGTGTACCACCGGGAACTGCTGCCCATACAGATGAGTAAATAGGACTTTGTTAAGTATGATGGTAATTAGGTCCATTCTGTGTGAGATCTGCATGTACTGGACAAGCCTTTTAACTGAAGTCCCAACTAAATGGTGGAAAATCCCAGTGAACTGAGAATGTGTAATGCTGCATCAGTGCCACACTATTAATAGTATCTGTCCTCAGTATCTAGTATGTATCTGAACCTGGGTATAAAGGGTAAAATTCAGGCAAACCTCAACTATGTGAGTAATGATGTTATGTGAGTTCATTGTCAGGAATACACTGAGGATAACACCCCTGCGCTCTGAATCCACAGTGTTTGTACAGGTAGGCAGCTGCCTTTGGGAAGCAATAAGAGGGGAAGGAATGTCGAATATATCATTATTCTTCATAGAAGATACGTGCATTATATAGACAAGTGGTGTGTACGTACACAATTCATCATACAGGTGAAGCCCAAGAGAATTTTAACACATTAAGCGCCCCACATGATCTGATCACTAGAATCATTTTAAGGTTATATTCGCACATGTTGGAGTTTCATTGCATTAACGCAATACTGGACAGCAATGAAATAATTACTGCAATGAAATTATGCATTTACATTGCATATTCATTGCGTTACTGCACATGTAAACACAGCCCTATTACACAAAGTGTAAAGTGTTCAATGTAAAAATAATAAAGTTTATACTTACCTATTCTCCCCGGTGTTCTGCAGCCTTTTGCCTGCATTCCCTGCTCATATCGATGTTTCTAGCCCCCTATTCATTGACAGACTGCTAAACCAATCACTGGCTGTGGCTCTGTTCTATCTCGGCCAGTGATTGGACCAAAGAGATGAGGCCCGAAGCGTCAGCGTCATGGTTTTTGGCAGGCTCCTGACTATTTAAAACAAAATTAGGAGAATAATATAGGACTTCTTGGGAGGAGACAGTGACCTCACTAGGGTCCTGTCAACTAATGTGGCCCAATGCAGATCATAGTTTGTCCCGATATGCAGGATCTATAAAACTCCACGGGTGCTATGGAGAATTGGATTAAGACGGAACCTGAATGTCTCTTAAATCAGAAGGCTTCTGAAGAGAGTGATGGTAGCGAAGAGGCCCAAAGTGGATCTTATGGGTTATAAAATACTATGCCCTGTGAATGGAAAGGCTGCAATGAGGTTGTGCACAGGGAAGGCGTAATGGAGCAATAAAGTACAAAACCTGAATTGTCTGAGCTACTAGCTAGTTTTGAGCCTGTGCAGGTCAATGGTCTGTGCATCCCATACCAGTGATTATATTCTGTAGAATCATCCAGTCTCCATTTAATATGGCCATTTTACTCCTTAAAACCATATAGCTTCCAGGCTTGGATTGCAGCCGCACTTCCTATTATGTTCCCAAAAGATAAGTGCACTAGAGTCGTAGCATCTGCTTCCTTCAACCCTCCCCCATCTCTGTACATAGTAAAGAAGACCTTCAGGCTTGCACATGCTAAGGTTTATTTGCCTTTGCATATGCATCTTGTGGTTTAGTTCCTTAAGAGTTTATATTCATTGTATCCTGGATGTGCAATAACTAGAGATGAGCGAACCTCGAGCATGCTTGAGTCCATCCGAACCCGAACTTTTGGCATTTGATTGGCGGTGGCTGCTGAACTTGGATAAAGCTCTAAGGTTATGTGGAAAACATGGATATAGTCATTGGCTGTATCCATGTTTTCCAGACAACCTTAGAGCTTTATCCAAGTTCTGCAGCCCCCGCTAATCAAATGCCGAACGTTCGGGTTAGGATCGACTCGAACCCGAACCCGGTTCGCTCATCTCTAGCAATAACGTGGCCATGGGCTACAGCAGTCAGTTGGAGCAAAGAAAGCTGAAGTGTAAAGCATGGGGGAGGGGAGAGCAGTAGCCGGAATTTGTGGTGAGACAGCACTTTCACATCACCTCCATTCTTTGTAGGCACTGTAGCTACACTGCAGTCATCTACCACAGCCAAAAGGGGTAGGTAAGACCAAGGAAAGTATCCAACATGTTGCATCGGCTAAAGGCACTAACTTACAACTGGATATCTACATAAAAACAAATGCTTAGTGCAAGTGCATGTTATTGAGGACACTGGGATTGCTTTGGAGGACCCAATATCTGTGTATTACACATCCAGCCTCTTGATTTCAATGAGAACTGTGTACAACTCGAGTTCACCTGTGGGGGCGCTGCAGTAAAATGAAACACAGAAAACCAACTCGTAGAGTACTCTAATGTTTACAAAAGACATTTACAAAGATGAAAACCCATTTAAAAAATAACATTTGGCAACCAATATTCAACGTTTTGATATTTCTCAATGGCAAGCCTAGTTATGTGGTTATACATCACTGCAGCCTTCTCCTTCATTTCTGCCTTTGGGTCACTGGCTCCATGCTGGCTCTGACATGTAAAGGGTTAAGGCTGAATTTCACACTCTGAGTTACCTTAATAGATTTGCACAGTTTCCCCTATGTAAGGAATGTGACTTCTTAGCGCCGAGCACAATTTTCTCTAGATATAAATATAGCATGTGTGTGAATCACATCATTAACATGAGGGAATTAGTGCCCCGATGTTCCTCTGTGGTGAACCGGATGCAAGGGGTTAACAAGCACAGCTCTAGAACAGTGCCTGTAGTTTTATAGGTAGTGCTCATTTACGGTCAGGCACATCCATAACCCCTTACAGGTCTCAAGGGCTCTGTGCTCATACTGCCAGGCTGCACTTGACATTCAGCACCATGGACAGCGGACAGCAGCACAGTCTATGGCTAAGGAGCAGCCCCCTCCCCTCAGCAGTATGCTGCAGTCCACTCATATATGTGGTGAAATCCACACAATGTAATGCAGTGCTCTCCAGCTGTCACAAGACTACAACTCCCAGCATGACCTGACAGACGCAAACTGTCAATGTGCTCACCAGTCATTACATACATGTGGAACTTTCCATTCATGAAGCACTAGGGTAAATCAGAGGGTGCAGAAAATCTAAACCATTGCTCCAGAACCCATCATGATTTTGTCCCTCAACACATACCGGAGCTGCAGCACCATATGCATGGAGCCTGTATGTCAGTACACAGTCCATATGATTGAATAGTATGAAACAAAGCTTCAAGGTCCCATAAACTCCAGTGGGTTGCAACTCGGACTTTGTATGTATCCATAATATGGTCATGTGTCGGAGCCCTTACTTTATAAGCATTCAGATTGGGAAATTACACAATTTTCAGGAAAGTGTAGCGCCCCTTTAAGATAATAGAGCAGGTTTCCTTGCAGCCCTCTAGACAGATTACAGAAAAGTTGGACAAACATGGCTTTGGTGGGACTCTAAAGTGTATATTGGTAACTCTCAAGACTCTCTCCAACATATGATGTTAGGGATAAAGACCATCAAGCACATGGAATTTCAATGCCTAAAACTTTTTTTTCCCCCACAAACAAATAGCTATCAGGAGTGTCTAACAGCGGCCTTCTCACCTATAAAAACACCGGCATGCTTGGCCGTATGGATAACCTGGAGGGATAGCTGTTAACTACACAAGTGTTTGGCCAACAGCTATTGGATGTGCGTACATTACATAGGACCAAAGGTAACACATTATCACAAGGATTTGTGCCAAATCACAAACTTGTCTCTGCTACATCTGTGTCACATTCCCCTCCATGTTAACCCTTTGTATATGGAAGAGTTTTAACACAATTTACACAAAGCAGCCGTATATAGAGGAGATGTGTAAACAGACCCCCCTCTCCCCCAGCACTGAGGCATCCATAGAAGGTACCCTATTAGGATACAAATTGCATCTGTTATACTTCTGAAGGGCCCCTTTAACATTATGAGCCATGGCAATGGCGTCAGAAAAAGTAACTGGAAATTGACCGCCATTTACGCAAAACACTTTACGGGAAATTTATAGTCTACGCTCTGGTCGTCTTGTCGCCTGGCTGTTTCCTGGTCTCGCATGTTGTGGTAACAGTAAAGCCAATGCTTGTGTGTAACCAGTGATTACCTCATTCCTCCCCATTACTTCCTAATGGATAACCCGGGAGTAATATTTACTGTAGTGTGAAGAAATCTTGCGCGTTTCGCTGCGTTTCCTTTCTCCAGATCGTAACGTCTCCTAAAATATCAGCTCATTAAGCGGTTGAGAGATGTATGTCACCTTTTCAGCATGTCGGTGTAATAGTGTGGCATGCAGCTTTTCAGCCATCTTCTATGGAGTACTAGTAGAGTGTGTGTGTGTTATATCTTGGTAAAAGCTACTGACCTATATTGACCTATTTTGGCCTACTGGCTGTCAGGGTGTGCTGGGAGTTGTGGTTCCACAAACTCTGGAGAGCCACAGGTTGCAGACAACCCTATTATACTCCATGCACATATATCATGCCGATTGGCAACCCCAGGAGACCTCTGGCTATGAATGACTTCAATTTATAATCACCAGCTTCTTATTACGAGCCTGTAGGACGCTCACTCAGCCATATCTCCCCTGGCCATTAAATCCTCATTAATGGACCCCACACATATTAACAACACTCATGAATACCCCTCCTGTACACAGACACAACAGAGTACCTCTATAGACCTTGATATTAGGAGCTGAAGTACTTTGCTTTACACCTACAATATTAGCCCCCACCACCACCACTACTATGTATAACGTGGTAATCAGACATGAAGCATGCGCAATGTTAAGGTGGAACATTACCTAGATGACAGGATCTTGGGGTGAGGATACCTTGCAGGAAAATGTATGCACTATATGGCAAAAGATTACTATGGTTGGCATCTGGGAACCCTGATTAAAGGGATCTCAGTACTAAAGCATGGCACTGAATAAATAAAGGGGTCTCCAAAATTTTGTAAATTCTATAAGGGAATTTTAGATAAAAACATGAATTCCCTGTATTCATATAAATGTATGTGGTTTATGAGAAAGTAAGGGATTCATACAGCAGGCATCCTTACAATTTAATAATTGAAGGGACTCTTGGCATTAAGTAAGTCAGAGGGTTTCCAGCAATTAGCTCCTGGCACTTTGTAAACAAAGGAATTCCGGCATTCAGAAAACTGGATCAACAGAGGGGTCCTGGAATTTGATCAAAGAAAAGATCCCAGAATTTGGTCAATAGAAGGGTCCTACCAACTGGTCAATAGAGGGAACCTGTCAACTGATCAATGGAGGGGTCCTGCCAACTGGACAATGGAGGGGTCCTGCCAAATGGTCAATGGAGGGGTCGTGCCAACTGGTTAATGGAAATATTTGGCAGACTGGTCAATAGAAGGGTCATATAAACTGGTCAATTAAGGGGTCCTGCCAAATGGTCAATGGAGGGGTCCTGCCAACTGGTTAATGGAAATATTCTGCAGACTGGTCAATGGAAGTGTTATACAAACTAGTCAATGGAAGGGTCCTGCCAACTGGGCAATGGAAGGGTCCTGCCAACAGGTCAATAGAAATATTCTGCAAACTGGTCAATAGAAGGGTTATACAAATTGGTGAATGGAAGGGTCCTGCTAAATGGTCAATGGAAATATTCTGCAGATACGTCAATAGAAGGGTGATAAAAACTGGTGAATGGAAGGGTCCTGCCAAATGGTCAATGGAAATATTCTGCAGACACGTCAATAGAAGGGTGATAAAAATTGGTGAATGGAAGGGTCCTGCCAACTGGTCAATGGAAATATTCTGCACACTGGTCAATAGAAGGGTCATACAAACTGGTCAATGGAAGAGTCCTGCCAACTGGTCAATGGAAAGGTCTGGGCTTTAGGTCAACTGAAAGGTGTTGTCATTTTCTCAACTAACAGGTCCTGTTATTTAGTGAATGAAAGGGCCCCACTTTTAAGTTGACTTATCGGTCCTTTCATTTGGTCAAATAAGTGTCCCAGCATTTAGTCAAGGAAAAGATCCCACCTGAGGAAGTAGAGAAGACCCCTGAAATGCAGCTGCTGTTTGCTGGAGTCGGAGGATGTGATCACTGAGGGGAGACTGCCCCAGCACTTCAGAACTTGTTAGGGAATTCTTTGTTCATCAAGGTGATATTCTGTATATAAAGATGATGTTTTTTTTTTTTGTTTTAAATATAAACAGCTAAACCACTCCTGCCTGTGTTCTTTGTTCCTGTTGTTTGAGGATCAGAGGGATCCTGCCACAATAGTGGGTTCCTACTATTTTGACAACATTTGACAGCATTTGTCCCATTTGATCCACGGAGAGGTCTCATGGAGGCAGTCGGTTAGCTGAGGGGACGTGCCATTTAAGCAACCAATATTTTATCACTTGGTCAACAAATTGGTCATGCATTCAGTCACATAAGGGAGTCCTGCCATTGGTCATCACAGGGGTCTTGACACCGGACCCCTTAACCTCTGATTAGCCCAGACCATGAGATTTCTCAGAAGCACATGAAATACAATGACCCCAATGTAGTGATGGCTCCATGTTCCAGGGGTGCACATAGTGTATAGAGTTGAAGGGGGTCTCATCCATCCACCACCTCTCAGGACCCCTTAGTTGAGGTCATCACGAGATGTTCCTTGGCCAATATGAAATCCATGTGCATTTATGCTATCTACAAGTCTGTATACAGGTAGGCGGTCCCCACCCCCCTAAATTTAGGGCAATGGTGAAGACGCACAGCCCCCTCCCTTAGTGTGTTCTTCTCATGTGTGAACTGCATGAAGGATAAATCCTGAAACTACTGAACCCCTTTTAAGGTCATGTGACCAAGATCAATTAATTGGAGCAATATCCAATGCAGCCCTCTCGTAGGACCCCCGGTGCCCGGCCATGGGCAGCAGCCATTGAGGTGAGCCCCCTACCTTTAGAGATGAGCTCCTCGGTGTCCTTGTCAAACCCCTCCCGATGGCATCTCCTCCATAGCCCGGAGACTGTAGAGTTGAAGCGGCGAGTACAGTGGGAATCCACGGCCAGGTAAGGGCGGGGGGCGGGGGGAGGAGGGGGCACATCCCGGCCGGGCACCGGGGGCTCCCCCGCTCTGGAGATGAGCCGGACCCCTCTCTGCAGGAGCTCTCCCCCAGCGCGGACCGCCCGGCTCTTGGAGTGCCCCCCACCACGGAGAGGCAGGTGCTGCCCGGGGGTGTACATGTAGCCCGGGTCGTTCCGTTTGCCCCCCGGTTTCCTGCAGCGGTCCCGGTGTCTCCGAGCATCAGTCTCGTACCAGTGGTCGGTGCAGAGAGCCACCGCCAGCAGGGCCAGGGCGCACAGGGCGAGGCACAGACCGGCACCGGCCAGCAGCCTCATAGCTTCACCGGGGGTGGATCACACCCCGGGCACCGGCCCCAGCATCAGATCATCCGCCGCTACCGCCGCCGCTGCTGCTGCTCTGTCTATGGAGGGAGAGGAAGGATGAGAGGAGGCCGGGGGAGGAGCCTGAGTACCGCCGCCCCGACACAGGCATACACTATATACTGCTCCTGCTGTACCCTGATACAGGTATACACTATATACTGCTCCTGTACTGTACTCTGATACAGGTATACACTATATACTGCTCCTGCTGTACTCTGATACAGGTATACACTATATACTGCTCCTGCTGTACCCTGATACAGGTATACACTATATACTGCTCCTGTACTGTACCCTGATACAGGTATACACTACATACTGCTCCTGTACTGTACCCTGATACAGGTATACACTATATACTGCTCCTGTACTGTACCCTGATACAGGTATACACTATATACTGCTCCTGTACTGTACCCTGATACAGGTATACACTATATACTGCTCCTGTACTGTACCCTGATACAGGTATACACTATATACTGCTCCTGCTTTACCCTAACAGGTATACACTATATACTGCTCCTGTACTGTACCCTGATACAGGTATACACTATATACTGCTCCTGTACTGTACCCTGATACAGGTATACACTATATACTGCTCCTGTACTGTACCCTGATACAGGTATACACTATATACTGCTCCTGTACTGTACCCTGATACAGGTATACACTATATACTGCTCCTGCTTTACCCTAACAGGTATACACTATATACTGCTCCTGTACTGTACCCTGATACAGGTATACACTATATACTGCTCCTGTACTGTACTCTGATACAGGTATACACTATATACTGCTCCTGCTGTACTCTGATACAGGTATACACTATATACCGCTCCTGCTGTACCCTGATACAGGTATACACTATATACTGCTCCTGTACTGTACCCTGATACAGGTATACACTACATACTGCTCCTGTACTGTACCCTGATACAGGTATACACTATATACTGCTCCTGTACTGTACCCTGATACAGGTATACACTATATACTGCTCCTGTACTGTACCCTGATACAGGCATACACTATATACTGCCTCTTTACTGTACCCTGATATATATAGGCATACACTATATACTGCTCCTGCTGTACTCTGATACAGGTATACACTATATACTGCTCCTGCTGTACCCTGATACAGGTAAACACTATATACTGCTCCTGCTGTACCCTGATATAGGCATACACTATATACTGCTCCTGTACTGTACCCTGATACAGGTATACACTGTATACTGCTCCTTTACTGTACCCTGATACAGGTATACACTATATACTGCTCCTGTACTGTACCCTGATACAGGTATACACTATATACTGCTCCTGCTGTACCCTGATACAGGTATACACTATATACTGCTCCTGTACTGTACCCTGAAACAGGTATACACTATATACTGCTCCTGTACTGTACCCTAATATAGGCATACACTATATAGTGCTCCTGTACTGTACCCTGATACAGGTAAACACTATATACTGCATGCATACTGTACCCTGATACAGGTATACACTATATACTGCTTCTGTACTGTACCCTAAAACATGTGAGAGTTTTATGTGTAGTATAAGTGTATTCACATTACTTACTTGTAGCAGCTCCCTGTGCACCTCATAGAGCTAAAATCAGATTCACTTCCTCCAGGCGGCCCTGCTCTGTCGTGAGTCTGTCCATAAGATGGCCGACATGTGACCATGTCCTGCCCCTAGTGTCCACCACTGAGCCTGTATATGCCTATGGTGGACACTGAGGGCGGGGCATGGTCACATGCTTCTACATGTGGCCATCTTATGGACAGGCTCACCACAGAGCAGGACAGCACAGCCTGGAGGAGGGGTGTCTGATTTTAGCTGTATGAGGTACACAGGGAGCTGCTGTCAGTAAGTGCAGTGAGTACAGTTACTTATACTGTACACTGAACTAATTTACTATAAAGTGGCCAACTCCTTTAAGAAATGGGTCCAGAAGTGGCAGTGGCGGCTGCGGTAATCGGGAATGCTGGGAAAGGGCAGCAGGACACCGGGGAAGTATGGGTAAATATAAACTTTATTCTTATTATCTCTCTGTCATCAGGCTGTTGGCCATGCATCACAATTACATGTAGTATGCGCAGTCGACGGCTGATGATTTTTTAAACGTGTTTAAAAACAACAATGAGCCAATGATCAGTTGACTTTATCAAACACAGCAATATCTGGCTGAATTGGGCTGACTCAGCAGATAATCGCTCTGTTTAACAGGGCACTAATGTTTACATGGAGCGATAATTCGCCCGATCGTACGATTAACGGTTTTGAAGTAACGTTTTGTTTTTATAACGATCAGCGTTACATAGGTTAAATCGCACATAGGTTAAATCGGTGAACGACTGTTTACACGGAACGATCTGCGATTTTTTTGCGAACGACCAACAACGATTTGAGAACATGTTTAAAGATCAAAATGAACGATTTCTCACTCGTCGCTTGATCGTTCGCTGCTTTACACGTACGATTATCATTCGAATTTGATCTTTATCGTGCAAATTCGCATGATAATCATTCCGTGTAAACGCAGCATTAGTGTCAGACACATTATGGTAGCAAGAAACTCCACAGGTCAACTCTTGGGCAGGCATGCCTGGTACCAGAGCCATTCAAAGTGACTTCCTTATGAAGCCGATTAAGAGAATACCAGGAGTGTGCAAAGCTGACATCAAAAAAGGACGCTACTTTAAAGACTATAAAATATACTGTATTCTGGTTTAACTACTTTTTTTGTTTGTTTACTAATTGATTCCATGTGTGTTTTTTCATTGTTTACATGTCTTCAATATGAATCTGCAATGTAGAAAATAATAATAATTAAAATTATTAATAAAAATAAAATTTAAATGAAAATGTGTGTCTAAATTATTTAGGAAAAGGGATGATGAGAGGAGGCTGGGGAGGGAACTATCCACAGATGCCCCGACATGGGCATAACTATATACCACATTTATACTGTAGCCATGACATCATGTGGCAGAGAGTTCCATAGTCTCACTGCTCTTACAGTAAAGAATCCCCATCTGTGCTGATGGTGAAATCTTCTTTCCTCTAGGCATAGAGGATGCCCCCTTGTCATGGTTACAGGCCTAGTTGTAAAAAGACCATGACAAAGACCTCTGTACTGTTCATTCATATATTTGTACATTGTGATCAAATCGCCCCTAAGACGTCTTTTTTTCTAAACTAAAAAGCCCCAATCTCCTTCTTATATACCGGTGTCCAAAACTGTACACAGTATTCCATATGTGGTCTGACCAGTGATTTATAAAGAGGCAAAACTATGTTCTCATCTTTAGCATCTATACCTCTTTTGATGCATCCCATTATTTTATTAGCCTTGGCATCCACCTGTATACACCGAGACAGGCATACACTATATAATGTATATATAGTGCTCTGTGTATACAGCCTGATACAGACATAGGCAATCATCACACAACGTAAGAGACCGGCCGGTACTGCAGAGTTCTGACGCGGGCGCATCCGTGCGCGCCTACATCAGAACTCCCCACTGCACACTATGGACGAGCGGCTGGAGCAGCATGCTCCCTAGTGTGCACTGACAGGGTTTTCTGCTGCCACTATTCACTGAATAGTGGCTGCAGAAAACTGACATGTCATTTTTCTAAGGTGCCGCAAGAGATCCTGGCCGGAGCATATACTATAGAAAACGCCGGACTTAAAAATGCCTCCGCATCTCCGGCGCTACGGAGATTTATGTAGAGGCGGACTGCCTCTACATAAATCCCGTGCGAGCCGGTGCGCACGGCCGAAAACCTACGCCAGCTGAGGACTGGAGTAGGTTTTCGACTTATCTTTTGGCGGAACGAATGGTGAATCGCGCGCCCTCTTTTCCGCCCCTCCACACCCCCTTCCTGCCCCCCAGCGTACCTGGCGGAAAGTGCAGAGTTGCGAATATTTTATTTGCAAATGGCCGTTTTGCGAATAAAATATTCGCAAATCGGCACTTTCCGCAAAAAAATACGCATTGTTTTCTTGATACATGTCCCCCTATGTGTATACGCTCCGGCCGGGATTCCATAGTAGGCAAGGCAACATATATTTTCGTAAAAAGTACGGCCGTTGTTGCCGATTGCAATAACGACCATACTTGTATGAAAATATACGTTGTGTGAACATGGCCATACACTGTATTTATATAGTATTGCATAACACTGTACTGTGCAGACCCTGATGTGTAGAGACCCTGATGAACCTAATACACTGAACACACACATACACACTCATGAGGCTGTATAGTACTGCTCTACTATACCGTCTTTCCTAAAACAAATATATAATTAAAAAATAACTATACCTGTATATACTGTATTGTGTATACACTGTGTGACCGTGCTTCTTGGAGGCTTTCGGTTGCTCTCACCTTATGATGAACTATAAATCCGTATTTAATCCTCCCTTGTAGTGTACAGAGCTGTAGTGTAAGTCAGTGCTTTATATATTCTATTAAAAGGTAAATTTATAATTAAAAAAATCAAGGACAGTTTAAATAATTCACAATATGTAAAACACATGACATTACAAACACACACACATAATATATATATATATATATATATATATATATATATATATATATATATATATGTATACAGTAGATGGTTTTGTTTCTATATCTCCTGTGTGTGCTGCTGCTGTGTCATACGTGTACATACCACCCAAGTATACGACCCTCCCCCTGAAATGAATCCCGTCTATACATACCTATATTAACCCTACAGTGTGTGCACAGCCTTCCCGTTACATGGAGGACACATGCTTGCAGCTCCCCCCACACCTTTCCCATAATAGCCCCTTATATAAATCAACCAAATTTTAGATTTATGATTAAACAGGAAAATGTATGGGGAGGGGGCAGTCTACACCCATTCCACCTCCCTCTTGCAGTGTATTAGTCCCCACATAAAAAGGCGGAGGAGATGTGAGAGTGCCATCTGTCCCCATAGCTGAGCCCAGGAAAGTGGGGGGAGGGGAGAGGAGGGGGGGTGCTAACTGACTGTGTATTGCAGGTTGGTGACACTGTGACAGCACATGGCGGTGTGTTCAGCTGCTGGTGTTTAAGCCTGTCAATCATTGCCAGCTTTGGAGATGTGCTCTGGGTGTTGTGTCTATGTATTGTCACATTGTGACAAGCCTCAAGTCTTTGTGGAGGTTCCCTTTATGTAACCCATTCAGTACCTGCCCAACCGTGTGTGCAATACAAACAGCTGCGGGGATGAGAGTTTTCTGTGCCAGGCATCATGTAGGGTTATGGATGACGTAATGCTGGCATCCATGGTGTACATGACAGAACGGGTCTGGGAGACTGACAGGTCCTGTGTATGCTATGTATTGCCATCGCAATAGGAAACACATGGATATAAAGAGAAATAAATGACTACTGGAGTCACCTGAGCTAGAAAGGAGGGGTGGGGGGGAGGGTGATGACCTGTGGATTTATTTTATTGAATTTTTTTTTTTTTTTGTCAGAAATTGAGGTTGGTTTGTTAAATGATTTGCTTTGGTCGCTGTGGAAACCAAGCCTGCAATAGACGAATATATAAAAGTGATGAAGGGATAAGGACACTGCAGGCTTAGTGAATGGAGGAATTTGGGACATCGCCGTCTTTTTGTGTGCCAGATAAATAAATACATCCTCGCCGCAGATCATTTCATACATGGTTTGCATATCAAATATTATTATCAGGATCACAATGTAAACAGCCAGGACTGAGGCGGCCTAAGCCAGCATTAAAATGGATTCCATGCTGTAAGGAGCGTGCAAGATTATGCGCCGTACTGCACTGATTATAGTGTTCACGCTATAAAGGGGCCGAGGCAAATTGCACCAGATATGGACACGGGTCCTCAGTGAGTTACATAGAAATTCAGTTAAGACTCAGGCTTGTATCAGGTCTCTGTAGTCATATAATGTGTAGTCATATAATGTGCGGCAAGATGTCACTTTAAGAGGGGACGCATTGTGTTTTGCAATCTGATGATTGTAGTAGATATGCCGTGCAATGCCACATTCAGTAATATCTGCTTATCTGTACCTGCAGCTGGCGGCACCACCGAGTGATCATGACAGAGGACCAGCCACTGTACAAGGTCTATTCATGGAGAAAATACAGTGTACTGAAGAGGGATTTTCCCCTTAGTTTCAGATTTTCATACAGAATGTCAACACAAAAACAGCTACACTCATCAGCCATAATGGTAAAACTACCTGTTTAATATTGCGTAGATCCACACCCATCAAGGCGCAGACTAAACAAGACCCCTCAAGGTGACCTCTAGTATTTGGCACCAAAGCACTGGTACAGGGATAGGGAACTACAACTCCCATAATGCATAGACAGCCAAAGCTAAATCTAAAGCTTTGGCTGTCCAGGTATGATGGGAATTGTAGTTTTGCAACAGCTGGAGAGCCAAGGTTCCCTACCCATGTACTAGCAGAGGTAACATCACAGGATAACATCAGTTTTTTGTGATGTTTTTTTGTAATTTTCTGTTTTACTATCTGTATTATAAAATATTCCAGAAATCTTGCAGTTTTTAGTTTGGATACTAGGTATAATGTTAAACTGTAATTTCTGTGGTCTGTACAGAATTACAGTAGAAGGTAATGTCAGTAGATAGAAAAAAAAAACAACAGTTCCCAGCTCAGACTCATCTTCCTTGTGGAATGCACAGGTTAGAGAGGTCACAGAGCATGCTTACAAATGTGTCCTATACAAAGAATAGGGTCTGGAGAAGCATATCTGGGGTCTGGAGAAGCAATAGATGCTGTAAAGCATATCACTAAAGGCTGTTAAAAAAAACAACTCAAGCAAGATGCCCGCCCCATTATAATGTACTAAAATTTAAACAAAAAAAGATATTTACATTGAGAAAATAGAAACAGATTGGAAAAAAAGAACAAGTTTTAGTATCTGGCTCTGATAAAAAAAAAGTCTAGATGACATGTTCTCTTAAAGTCTTGTAATGTCTTTTTTTAACAAAAACAAGGAGTGGGTGGAAAACACAGATCTGACCAAGCTGTAATATGACCTCCCTGGATTTTGGGACCCCACTGTACCTCTATGTTTTCAGTTTTATTTGAGCTATGGGCACTCCGGCACTGCCATTATATGGTGTATATGGTGCTAAATCTGAATTGCAGAAGCAGAATAATAATAATTTTTGGTAAAAAAGGACTGAATACTTGCAAGACAAATTGTTTACTCATAGAGTACCCCTTTGGGGAGAGGAGAAAGCTCTGGTGCTGGCTTATCTCTTACAGAGCAATGGGGTTGGGTGTTAAAAATTCATCACACCTGACTATTTTATTATGATTTAGTGGAGAGTCGGGAGTCCCCCATACACCTTTGCTGCTCCACCTTTTTGTCAGCTCCTCACAGTGAGGACTCACCTTTGTGATGAATATTTCATCTCCTTTATGAGATCATGAAGGATTGAAGTGACTTCTTCAGAAAACTCTTTGGGAAAGGAGAAAGGCTGTGTTCCCTTAAAGGGGTTGTTCATAAAAAAAAATGTTTTCTTTCAAATCAACTGGTGCCAGAAAGTACTTTGTAATTTACGTCTATTAAAAAATCTCAAGTCTTCCAGAACTTATCAGCTGCTGTATGTCCTTCACTAAGTGGTGTCTTCTTTCCAGTCTGATAGAGTGCTCTCTGCTGCCATCTCTGTCTATGTCCAGAACTGTCTAGAGCAGTAGTATGTGCCCATAGAAAACCTCCCCTGGAAAGAATAAACCACTTCCTGCAGGACATACAGCAGCGGATAAATACTGGAAGACTGGAGATTTTTTAATTGATGTAAAATAATTTTGGTGAAGAAACCCTTTAACCCTCGAATTTGCATTGTCATTGTTGTTTTTTTCTTATCGGTCAATTGTCTCTCAAACTTCTACTCATGGCCATTTTATTAGCAAACAAAATCTGCACTGTCCTCACTACTAGGGGCCCCTACCAGGTTGGGTTATGCAAAAGTTCTGCTCTGAAGTTGATATTATAGGTCTTTGAGAGGCTACTCACTGATACAGCCTGCCCCACTTTTACGGAACCCAATGGTTACAATTATCACTTATTGGCAAATGTTGCCACCTACATTATTGTTGAGCCCTACATGGGCTGAGTTAAAGGGGTTGTCCAGCGCTACAAAAACATGGCCACTTTTCCCCCCTCTCTTGTCTCCAGTTCAGGTCTGGTTTGCAATTAAGCTCGATTTACTTCAATGGAACCGAGTTCCAAACAACCCTACCCATTCTGGAGACAAGAGAGGGGAAAAGGTGGCCATGTTTTTGTAGCGCTGGATAACCCCTTTAAGGGCTTCTCTCTTGTCTGCAGACAAGCACACAGGTGCGGCAGGTGGGGACAATAACTAATACAAAGTAGAAGAACTCCAAAATACTGTAGATGGGTAAAATGATGGTTACTCTCCCTTATTTTTTAGTTATTATTTCCTAGAAACTTCAACAGGAAATTCTGGCGTTCCAGATTTATTGCAAAACTGAAAAAGCTATGCTTGTGCAGCAGAGACATTCCCGTTTACATGAATGGAATAGATTTTAGGTCACACAAGCTTCTGCAGTAAAACTGCTGCATGTGAACATTGATTCCAGGGCCATCGGGCACTGAGAGAGGGTCTGCTAAATCCTATAGACATGAGACTTCCAGCATCTTTCCAGGATGTGGCTGTGATGACCTACAGGCTGGAGCCATCCCACTAAATCATCCAAACTGAACACAGACTTTGTTGTTTTGTGCGTATTCCAAGCAGCTGAAGCTTCTCTTGTGTGGGCAGCGGACAACTGGTTTATTTGTATGTGGGCAGAATAAGCTGGTTAAATTCACAAACACAAATCAACAAAAACAGAGCTGTGCATGTACTGGGGTATAGAATGGTCACATTATGGTCACCGGAATATACTTGTAAAGTTGGCCAATGATTATTGATGGCTTTTTTGTTTTATGTAGCGTTTTACCAAAAAATGGGAAATGTGTCGTATTTGCCTAAGGCAACAAATCGGAGCTCAGCTATCAATTTACTAGCGCACTTTGAGAAATGAAAGCTGAGCTGTGATTGGTTGTTGCTGGCAATCATGCACATTCTGTCTCATGCATAGTTATAAATCTGGGCCAATGTGTTTTAGCACACACATTTTTTTTGTGTGGCCCTTTTCCCATTACAAGTCATGCATGTATATAGGGATATTCCACTAAATAGCTAAAAAATAAAATGCTCCCAAATCTAGCTGGTCTTACGCAATAAGTCCCCCTGAGTATTTTGAGCCACATCCCATCTTTCTAGCTGCCGCCGTTCCTGAGTTATACGTTTTTCTAAAAGCCGAACTATATCCAAGATGGTGCCAGCCAGGAAACGACATTTCCCAGCATACATTGCAGTTCAGAGCCAACTGGCAAGTACCTGCCCATCGCTGGCTCAATCTACTTCAGTTTAACACTGTAATGTTTTCACATAAATCTGTCTCTGTCACTTTTTCTACCTCACACCTAATTTGCTTCATTTTAACTCACCGTACACTGACTGGACTCCATGCATGATCCTTCTATGCCCCTTCTCTCACAGCACAGCTCTGTTAACTCCCTCACTGCTTGACAACTAGCAATGTTGTGTGGGCGGGGTAAGAGATGAGATGTTACTGTTTCCTGGCAAAAGAATTTTCTGCAACTTCAGGGAAGGGTTAAAACGTGAAGGGTTAAAACACTATTTAAAAAAAAAAAACTCTAACTGTAATAGGTTTTATTAAGCAAAAGTTTCCTTCTGTACTCAAAAAGCTGTTTTCCTACCTCCCCCCTCACTTCAGAGGATTCAGCAGGATTTCTGTGTCCATTATGCTCTATGTAAAGGGGAGGGGTCAGGGAGGATGAGTGAGCACAGAGAGGAGAAAAGCAGGGCCGTACAAAACAACATCCTGCAATCTTCTCTCACCAAGCTCATCCCCCTCGACTCCTCCACCTTGATAGGTTATACAGGGGCAGTCTTGGCATTTCTGGGGCCCCAAGCGAAGTTGTGTCTGGGCCCCCCCCCTCGACACGCGTTCCAAAACAATAGACTGCTGTGTGTTTCCCCCAGTAGTATATACCCCTTGTGCGCTACCGCCAGTAATATATACTCCTTGTGTGCTGCCCCCAATAGTATTTACTCCTTGTGTCCTGCCCCCAGTAGTATATACCCCTTGTATGCTTCCCCCAGTAGTATATAGACCCCTGTGTGTTCCCCCAGTTATATATAGCCCCCCTTGTGCTCCCCCAGAAGTATATAGACCTCCTGTGTGCTGCCCCAGTTGTATATAGACCCCCTGTGTGCTGCCCCCAGTTGTATATACACCCTGTGTGCTCCCCCACTAGAATATAGGCCCCCTGTGTGCTCCCTCAGGGGTATTTAGCCCCCCTGTGTGCTCCCCCACTTGGATATAGACCTCCTGTGTGCTCCCCCACTTGGATATAGACCCCTGTGTGCTCCTCCAGTAGTATATTAACCCCCTGTGTGGTTCCCCCAGTAGAATATAGACCCCCTGTGTGCCCCACCAGTATTATATAGACCCCTTGTGTGCTCCCCCAGTTATATATAGACCACCTGTGTGCTTCACAAGTAGTATATAGACCCCCTGTATGTTCCCCCAGTAGTATATAGACCCCCTGTGTGCCCCGCCAGTAGTATATAGACCCCTGTGTGCTCCCCCAGTAGTATATAGCCCCCCTGTGTGCTCTCTCACTTGGATATAGACCTTCTGTGTGCTCTCCAAGTTGTATATAGACCCCATTCTGCTGCCCCAAGTAGTATATAGACCCCCTGTGTGCTGCCCCCAGTAGTATATAGACCCCTCTGTGAAGCCCCAGTAGTCTATAGCCCGCCTGTGTGCTCCCCCTGTTATATAGCCCCCCTGTGGTCTCCCCCCATTTATATAGACCCCCGATGTGCTGTCCCCCAGTTAAACAGACCCCTGTGTGGTCCCCCTCCCATATAGTATATAACACAATAACACAAACACTTATACTCACCTGGGTCCGGGCGTCTCCTCTTCTCTTCACTCTTGTGGCCGCAGGAAGGGTTTTCCCTGCGATCACAAGACGCCGCACTCCCCTTGTCCTGGCGCCAATGCTCCAAGAGTGACTGACAGGAAGGGAGCCAATGTCTCCCGCCCTGTCAGTGCTGCTGCATGTAACTATGAGCGCTCATTACGAGTGCTCATAGTTACAGTTCAGATGGCAGCAGCGAGCGGGGCAGCGGCCCTGTCCAGCGGTCTTGAGCATAAAAGCGGGGCGTGGGGCCCTCCCTGGATGTTGTTGGGTTGCTTGGTGCCAAAGACCGCCACTGAGGTTATAATTGACTCAGCAAATCTGTCTTCTCTTTGCTCCCCTGTAATGAAGACAGCTTCACCTGATAATGCACAGAGAAGAAGTCGGGGAGGGTGTTTGCAGGTTTTTAAGGCAGTGTAAAGCCAGCCTTAAGGATTTCTCATGAAAGAATGTAAAAGACATGGCAACACATTTACTCATGAATTTCCTTTAAGCAGGAAAAATACTTCCTGGCTTAAAAAAACATCATACTCATTGTTCTTTCTGTTGTTATTTGTATCGCAAAATAACAATTATTTGGCTGTTTTATGGTATAAAGGGGTAAAAAAAAGTCACCAATGAGTTATTTACAGTTCAATAGTTCAACAACTCAATGGAAAAAAGGCTGGTAATGCGCACACTGTGTTATCTAAAGGGGTTGGCCACTTTATAGTGAAATTGTTCAGTGTACAGGACCAGTATATACTGACAGCAGCTCCCTGTGTACCTCATAGAGCTAAAATCAGACTCCCCTCCTCCAGACTGTGCTGCCCTGCTCTGTGGTGAGCCTGTCCATATGATGGCTGACATGGAGGAACATGTGACCATGCCTTGCCCCCAAGTGTCTTACATTGAGCCTGTATATGCTTATGGAGGACACTGGGGGCGGGGCATGGTCACATACTCCTCCATGTCAGCCATCTTATGGATAGCCTTACCACAGAGCAGAGCAGCACAGCCTGGAGGAGGGGAGTCTGATTTTAGCTCTATGAGGTACACAGGGAGCTGCTGTCAGTAAGTGCTGTGAGTACACTTAAGCTGGGATGAAAAAAACTGACACATTTGTGTGCATCCGTTTTGATCTGTTTTTCCATTGACTTCCATTGTAAAAAAAAAAGGGTTCAAAACTGATCCGTTTTTTTTAACAGACACAAAAATATTGTCACCTACGTTTTTGTGCCCTTCAAAAAAAAACGGATCCGTTTTGATCCGTTTTTTTTACAATGGAATTTAATGGAAAAACGGATCAAAACGGATGCACACAAATGCATCCGTTTTTTCATCCGTTTTTTTTGCAAAAAAAATGGATGAAAAAAACGGATAGCAAAAACGCAGTGTGAACCCAGCCTTACTAATACTGTACACTTAAAACTTTTACTATAAAGTGGCCAACCCCTTTAACAGTTGTTATTTTAGAAAGAAAATCAAAAGATGACAACAATAACTGCCTTTTTATGGGTATAAAGACAGGACAAAAAACTGTTTCTCTTTGTAATATGCCCCAAATTATATCACTTTATAGTATAAAAACAAAACGAAAAAAAAATGTATGTGAACATGAGTCTAAGAATTTAACATATACTGTATGACACAAACATTGTTGTTAGAGTGATTTATACTTTCCAAATGGTATACAGCTAACATGGTAACCAGCACTTGTTATAGTATTAAAGGGGTAGTGCGGCGCTAAATAATTATTCACAGAATAACACACATTACAAAGTTATACAACTTTGTAATGTATGTTATGTCTGTGAATCGCCCCCTTCCTGTGTCCCACCACCCCCGCCCGTGTACCCGGAAGTGTGTGGTGCATTATACATTACCTGATCTGTGTCGAGCCCGTCCGCCATCTTGTGCAAAACGTTATCTTTGGACGGACGGCCGAATCCCTGCCGCCGACCCCCTCCGCCGAGTCATAACTGTGCTCAGCCGCGATTGGCTGAGCACAGTTATGCTCAGCCAATCGCGGCTGAGCGGCTGATGACGCGGCAGAGGGGGGATGGCGGCAGCGATTTGGCCGTCCGTCTGAAGATGACGTTTGGCACAAGATGGCGGATGGCCTCGACACGGATCAGGTAATGTATAATGCACCACACACTTCCGGGTACACGGGCGGGGGTGGTGGGACACAGGAAGGGGGCGATTCACAGACATAACATACATTACAAAGTTTTATAACTTTGTAATGTGTGTTATTCTGTGAATAATTTTTTAGCGCCGCACTACCCCTTTAACATAGCAAATCACTTTGTTAGCTCGTCAGCCGGCTGCCTTTGAACTCTGTGATGCTCTGCTCTGGGTGCTTTGAAAAGCTGGATCCATTCTTTAGAAACCGGGTAAAAATTCCCAGGACTGGATTTTTCTTTTCCAGGTACCCAGAGCGGTGAGCACAGAGTTCAAAGGCAGCCAGCTGATAACCCGGCTGACAAGCTAACAAAGCGGGTTTCTTTGTTAAGGCTATGTGCACACATCGTCAGAGACCAGCCGTTCCGTGACCCGGCCAGGTCACGGAACAGCTGGTCTCTGAAAAGATCATCCCAATCGGTACTGCAGTACCGGCTGGATGACCTTTGGCCCCGCAGAGTTCTGATGCGGGCGCATCCCTGCGCACCCGCATCAGAACTCTCCACTGCACACTATGGAGCGTGCGGCTGGATCCACTCGCTCCATAGTGTGCACTGACATGGTTTTCTGCGGCCGTTATTCAGTGAATAGCGGCCGCAGAAAACTGACATGTCAGTTGTTTGCGGCGCCGCAAGGGATCCCAGCCGGAGCGTATACTATGTGCATATGCTCCTACCCGAATCCCATAGGCAACTATGGCACATATATTTTCGTAATAATCATGTTGTATAACAGCCGTGGTTTTACAAAAAATATACGTTGTGTGAACATAGCCTAATACTATAAATTGGCTCATCTCTAGAGCAAATCTTTCAATAGTTTTTGGTAAAATTACTGACTAAAACACTTTATGTGAACCCAGCCTAAGGCTATGTTCTCTGTCTTCTTTGAGTCTTTTTTTTTTTTTGGCCTGTTTTGTCAGCCATGTTTTGCTCACATTGAAAGCAGTGTGTGAACATAGCTTAATGATGTTTAGTTGACTTATTGATCACATTTAAATGTCTCAATTTACATGCACGGGCTCAGCTGGATGTATGTGGGATTTCCTAACAGCAAAAGGCTATAAGTGACTTCCAGATGTCTTTGATAATGCTTACACCCCGGGGACCAAAAATATTGTATAGGAAATATTGTACTTGTACTGTAGAATCTTTGTTTCCCCTGTCTTCATACATTAGTTCAGCATCAGACAATGGACTGTGTGCAGGGGAGGTCAAATATATCTAACATCTACAACTAGCCAGACTGAGCTAATCAGTAAAGGAATACTCTGGCGAAGAGTATTTTCTTTCAAATCAACTGGTATCAAAAAGTTATACATGTTTGTAATTTATTTATATTTAAAAAATCTCAAGTCTTCCAATACTTTTCAACTGCTGTATGTTTTGCCGGAAGTGGTGTATTCTTTCCAGTTTGACACAGTGCTCTCTGCTGCCTTCGTGTGTCCCTCTGTCCTTGTCTGATACTTCTTAGAGTTTTCTATGGGGATTTGCCACTGCTCTGGACAGTTCATAAAACTGACAGAGGTGGCAGCAGAGAGCACTGTGTCAGGAAAGAATACACGGGTTCCTGGAGGACATACAGCAGCTGATAAGTACTGGAAGACTTTTAAATAGAAGTAAATTACAAATCTATATAACTTTCTGACACCCGTTGATCTGAAAGAAAATTCATTTCACAGGAATGCCCCTTTCAGTCAATATCAGCAAAACACACTATTTAATGTATTCCATGGATTGCCCTCCCTGCTCCAGCAGAGGCACATGTGATGATATTACTTGAGCGCCCTCTATCACAGCAGGGTAGGAAGAGAAGAGAAAGGAGCATCAGGCAGGACCCCGGTGGTTAGGTGACTCTAGGGACAGGAAGGTCCTAGATACTGGAGTTATCTACCTACATGGGGGGGACATGTCTACTGGGAAAACTACCCACAGGAGGACATGGCTACTGGGGATACTACCTACAGTGGGGGACTTGCCAACTAGGCATACTTCATATAGGGGGGAGCTAGCTACTAGGAATACTACCTACAGGGAAGTCTAGGCTAATAGGGGAAATAAGCTACAAGACAAAACTACCTAATGGGACAAATTACCTACTGGGGACACCTGTCTGTCCACTGGAGCAACCTATCTAATGGGGGGGGGGGGTTTCTACCCCCCAAACCACTTTATATAGGCTGTTAATAGTGTCAAGGAGACGGGGCCCATTATCGGCTAGGCCCTAGTGCCACTACACCTTACTGTATTCTGTATACAGAGTTTCTTGCTGATTATAGCAGGCATATAGCAGAGCAGGGGCGTAGCTACCACTGTAGCAGCCATAGCGGCTGCTACGGGGCCCACCGCATCAAGGGGCCTGTTGGCCCGCTCCTGCAATACACTGTGCCACCTGAGCTGTCATCATTTGTAGCACATGGTAGCCGAGCAAGCCTCTCAGGCTCTGAAAATGTCTCCTTAACTGCAAGCACTCCTGACGAGCACTTTCAATAGAGTGAGCATTAGAAAAATCACAGCTGCTTTCTTTCAAAAACAGGACCACCCGTCCCTAGGCTGTGAGCAGTTTTGCAATTCAGCTCCATTCACATCAATGGAACTGAGCTGCAAAACTTGTCTAAACTATTTTAACAGCATTTAGAGACATGGTTTATAACAAGCCCCAAAGTAAGTCATAAACAACAGCTATTGTGTGCATCTCTGTTATCTATATACTGGTGTCACCTGTCACCTGTCACCTTGTCTGTCTGTGATGATAAGTCTCAACTTAAGGCCCTATTATATGAAGCGATTATTGCCCGTATGCGGACGATACCAACCGTTACTGTCGATAATTGCTTTGTGTATTAGAGGACAACGATAAGCCAACATGCACGATGTTGGCTGATGGTTGTCTTTCAACACGTTGAAAAATCAACGATCACGATAGCAGTGATCTGTTGCCGTTGTTGCATGATATAGGAGTGGCGGCAGCAGACTGCCGCTATCTTCTATGGGCTGCCCGGATGATCTGCGACGCCCCCCCGGTTCTTACCCGCTTGCTGCCGACACGTGTAATAGCACTGGCAGCAAGCAGGGAACGAGGAGCTCCCTCTCGTCACCCTGTGTAATAGGGGCTTTAGTTTAAGGCCTGGTGGCAATATTATTTTGAAATATAGATAGGAAAATTAGAAACAATAACACCAAAAATTCTTAAAAAATATATTTGATATTACAGTGGTACCTTGGTTTAAGAGTAACTTGGTTTAAGGGTGCCTTCACACCTACCGGATCCGCAGCGGATCTCACTTCTGCGGATTCGAAGCGAGAACCGCTGCGGATCCTGTACCATTCACTCCTATGATAGCACATACTCACAGCGGGATGTAAATATGTGCTTTAACCCCCCGCATCCCCCCATTCCCGGGCGCATCCTGCAGCCCGCCGCCGAGAGCATACAGTACCTGCTCGGCGGCGCGGCTGCAGTGAGGCTGCCGGCTCCGGTCCCGCTCAGATGAGCTGAGTGGGATCATAGGAGTGAATGGTACCAGATCCGCAGCAGTTCTCGCTTCGAATCCGCAGAAGTAAGATCCGCTGCTGATCCGGTAGGTGTGAAGTCACCCTTAGAGCGTTTTGGTTTAAGAGCTCACAGTTTTTCTAAATTGTGACATGGTTTAAGAGCATTGCTTTGGTTTAAGAGCTCCCTGTACTGGGTGGGAGCACGAGTGGGACAGGGGCATGGTCTGCATAGCGGGGCCTACAGCACTGTACTCTGACCCAGGAAGTCTCCCTCACCTTCCAAATCATAGCAGATCCACTTCAGGCTGGGGCTTACATCAGGGGACAGGACTGTGGGGGTAATCTCTCCATAGCTGTAACCCCTCTCTCCCCGCACAGAGAGTCCTGCATGTATGTGCCCACATCTGCCCTGCTCATTCCTTCATGCTCCCTGCAGTCTCTGTCAGCCCTTGTGTTTCCCATCCTCTCCTATACTGTACAGTAACTTATAATATCACATATTCTGCTGTTTCTGAATGTTTGTTTCATCTGTTTTACATGTTATTCAGAATAATAAATCATTATTTTTGGGGGTGTGGAACCGATTGTCTGCATTTCTATGATTTCTTATGGGAAATTTTGCTTTGGCTTAAGAGTGGATTTGGATTACAAGCACGGTCCCGGAACGAATTATGCTCGTAATCCAAGGCACCACTGTATATATTAACCCTCTCTTTAAATATTAGGTTTAAAGAGAGAGTTATTTTCTAGTAACCCATTCCCTTTGACCCCTATTCTGTGAATATAGGTAAGTGTTGATGGGGGGGGGGGGGGGGCAAGCCTTGTAAGGGTAATCGAAATATATAAAATTGGAAGACTGGAGCAGGGGCAAGGACAAAGAGGCACCTGAGAGGCTGTAAGCTGTAGTATAAAAATGATCTCTACCCCATGAAACACAGCTTATTCTGCATCTATTCATGAGGTAATATGGCCCCTCTTCTGGACAGATGGAGCTGCGTGTAGCATTTGTCTCCCCCCTGACAGCAGCTGGGATTCCCTGGGCCTCATTACAAGGTAATCAAGCTGAATCAGTCTCTGGAGGCACAGACGGGGGGCAGCATTGAAATGAGGAGACGCTTCTCTCCCAGGTCCATCTTTATAAAGCAGAGAACAACAAATCAAATCTGTGATATTTATGACCAGCTGTGAAGTGTTTAATCCAGAAATGAGAGGGAAGAGGTTAACTTGTTCCTGCGTGACATTTACTGCCCATAGACAGACAGTCCTCAGACAATGTTAAGTGGGAACAAAGGCAATGTCACTAAAAATATTAACATAGTAGAGCTGAATTTGTCATATAATTGATTTGTCTAATGCTACGTTTACATGGAACGATAATTCGCCCAATCGTACGAGTAACGATGTCGGATTAACTTTTTTTTTTTATTCATAACGATCAGCGTTTAGACGGTACGATATATCGTACGGAAATTTGTTTTGCGATCGCTTAAAGCCTATCTCGCACATAGGTAAAATCGGTGAATCACTGTTTACATGGAGCGATCTTCTAATTTTTTGCGAACGACCAACGACGATTTGAGAACATGTTGAAAGATCAAAATGAACGATTTCTCGCTCGTCGCTTGATCGCTCGCTGCATTTACACGTACGATTATCATTCGGATTCGAGCGTTATCGCGCAAATTCGCACAACATCCCGTGTAAACGCAGCATTAACCTGATTGTTAAAGGTAGAAAACCACCACATCATGGGCTGCAAACTATGGCGACGGCTCTAGCATGCCTGATGCGTCCCTAACAGACATATCGTTACAGATTGCAGAGACCGTCCTGTTATTCCGTCTTCTCTTGTATATTACATAGTTTGAGTCAGTTTCTATGTATCTTCTTCACAGCTGACTAGTGTAGATTAAGTGATCATGACTGCTCAGATCTGAGCTCATTTCTGATGAAGAGCCCTATTACATGGAGCTATGAAAACGGTGCAAGTAGGGAAATAAATCCCACATCCTTCTGGCACTATTTAAAGGGAAACTATCAGCAGGTTAGACACATTAAAGGGGTAGTGCGGCGGTAAACAATTATTTACAGAATAACACACATTACAAAGTTATAAAAGTTTTACCCCTTTAAACCTGCTGATATGTCCCTATAGTACACGGGGCTCTGAGGATGACATTCAGTTTCTTACCTTGATCCTCAGTGTCATTTTCAGAATATTTATAGATAATTTCATATGCTAATTAGGTGTTTTGGTGCACTGGGGGTGGGGCTACCACCCTCTGCCCCGTCTAATGTATTTTAGCAAATTTATCTGGCAAATGTATCATTATCAGATGCACATTCCCTGTTTAGAAAGAGTGATGTGTGGTGAATAACCATTGCCTTTAGAGGCCTCACAAAAGATCCAACCAGGTGAGTAACCAATGTTTGCTTGTTTGACAGGTGATTGTTGGCCTCTTTGCTAGGAATCCTCATCTGTGTGATTAGGGGTACTCATCTGTGCCTTAAAGGGGCACTCTGGGCAAACGTAAAAATACAAGAGAGGGCAGGAAGTGGGAAGATAACAATGAAGTGATACTCACCCATCTTGGTGCCCTTGCAGCTCCACCACACACAGTGGGATTTTATAGCAATAATTGAAGATTCCTGTAATTGCTTTATTGAGATAAAGAACAATACAGAAGAATGGAGCTGGAGTGAGCTGACATGCTCTGCCAAATAAACATCAGCGCCAGTTATTTTTCAATTTAATCCTGTAACAACAAGCATGTATAATGTGTTCTGCTCACTAGAAAGGCGCCTAAAAATGGAAAGAAAATTACTCTTGTGTAAAGAAATCTAATGGAGATTAAAATTGATATCTGCACAGTGTCTGAGCATCACTTGTGGTTATTGCTATTTACAGTAGAGCTGCGTTAAGTTTGGGTGTCTTACCCTCAAAGAGGTTTTCCCAAGACATTTATGACCATGATCACAAGAATGGGGGTCACAATTCCACAGTTTATCTCGGCACCCCCTAAAGCAGGGATGGACAAATAATTTTCCCATGGGGCCACATGAGAAATTGGAATGGTTTTAGAGGGCCAGACTAATATACTTAAAGGGGTATTCCGCCTTTCATGGAAAAAAATAAAATGCTTCACAACTTTACTAGTCATACTCACCCAGTCCCTGTGAATATTTTGAGCCATCTCATGCCTCTCTATGTGTCGCCACTCTTTTTTTAAACTTTTTTTTTTCTAAATGTTTGCAGTTAAGATGAACTTTTCCCATCATGCAGTGCGGCGCCTTCATTGGTGTGTAGGGCACAGACAGCTGGCTGATTGCTGGCAGTGTGACCCAGAGGCCCCCCCCCCCCCTTGGGCACAGACAGTATATAACTGGAACTGTGGCTCAGAGCCACCCCACGTATGGGGTCCATACAGGATTCATGGGGGTCCATAGTGTTGTTCAGAGTGCTGCTGACACTCTAAGCACTTATCCTGTTGGCAAATCTCATGTGGGCCGGTCAGAGCTAGTTAGAGGGCTGGATGTGGCCTGCGAGCTGTACAATGCCCAGGTCGGCCCTATAGCTACCACCCCTGATGAACAATATTTCTTTTTTTCCCTATTAACAGTAGTGTTAGAATTCATTATTTAGCCACGAGGAACATCTCTACATGACATTTTTTAGCAATAATCGAAGACAAATCTGCATCTACCAAATCAAGGAACAGATATTAATATGTGCTCTATAACTCTTCAGTATATTTTTTACCATTTCAATTGTTTTGCATGGTTTAGGTACATGCTTTATTTCCAAATATATTCCCATCTATAAAAAGCAAATAAAATAAATATTACTACTTGTAGATAATACTATATAAACACGAGATTACAGTAATACCTACTTCTGCCTGCAGATGTCACTGTTGTACTTGATGCAAAAAAACACTTGGGAACCTTGTAAAGGTCTACATTTTTCATTTTCTTCTATGGAGCTTATAAAAAGGTAGTAAAAGGTATTAAACATAGATTATTTATCTTCAGTGACAGCAGTATTTGAAATGAATACTATTACTGCAGAAAGGAAGGGGGGACATACATATGTATTCCTACTGGAGGCAGATTGTAACACTACAATTTATTCTGTATTTATGCCCATAGCTATATCATGAGCTGCCCACTGAGCTGGAAATTCTGAAAACATAGAATAATGGATACCTGCCTGCAGGTGGAGGGTTCTGACATAAATTTCACTGAAAGGTGGCACTTTTTACACTTTGTACCTGATAAGGAGTGGAAACTATGAAGTAAGCAGCTCTATATGTTGGGTTAATACCAAATATTCTTGAAGTTTTATACATGTCCCGTATCTCCTATTGTGTTATAGGAACTGAATGCTCAGTGTGAATACACTGATCCAAGTGGAGCCACCATCAGAATTATGTGACCCCCTTATGGAAAAAAATGGCCATAGCTACTCAACTTTAAAATTTAAGAAATGATTTGATCCATATGCACCCTCCCATATTATATATTTAGTGGGGCTAAAGAAAAAGAAGCAAACAATACTAATTTAGACATGCATTTAAAATATTTGTGAAATTCAGGGCACCACATTGGGAACCAGTTTTGCACCTCATTACCCTTTCAATAAGGTCCTTTCCATTAAAAGTGTAACTTTCTAGCTCTCATGCATTGGCAATAAGATGGTAGGTAGTCTTCACCCACAGGTAAGATTTGGTCCAAGTATGACCCAGCAACCCATATAGCTTAGCAGTTATCCGAAACCAAGTCTATACCACGCTACATAATGTATTACAGTCTTATTGCCTAGTGACATATCAGTCCCTGTAGCACAGCACATATCTGATAATTCTACAATAGTATGGCATTAGGGCAGGAGGAGCAGTCTGAGCTGTGGAAAGGAGCAGGACACGCTGTACCCTACACATAGGAGCGGAGCACGAGGCAGCACACGGGTACTGGTGCTACCTTTTATAAGGGGCAAAGCTGCAATATTAGACATAACCCATTACCAGATATAGGGATGTGTGGAAAATGTGCAGTATCCAACTGCATTCGTTTCTTATAGTCAGATGAAGCATAACCTCAGTAATGCTGCTTTTCTAAATGTTCACTGTATACTGCTGCTTATATTATTTGTATTCTTGTACTATATCAAGTGTTGGCTGATGGTTTAAAAGTTAAAGCGACTCTGTACCAACAATCTGCTATTAATCTAAGATCTGTCCTGGGGTCCGTTCGGCAGGTGATGCAGTTATTGTCCTAAATAACACCTTTTAAACTTGCAGCCTTGTGTCAAATTGGTGTGGCCTAGAGTGTCTATGCCCTAGGCCTGCACCTCCTCTCCCTGTCCTTTTCACCATTAGGAATGCCCCAGGCAGGATTTCTCCTATACATCACCTGTGTGAACACTGCACATGTGTTGGATGGTTAAGGCCCCTGTGCAGTGTTCAAACAGGTGAGGAATAGGAGAAATGCTTGGGCATTTATTTTTTTATCCGATTTTTTATTGTTTTTATTGAAGTTTTTAAAACCTTTTTTAGTAAAAACACACATAGAAACAGTGCCAAAAAGAAAAAAAAAGAGACCAAAACCCCAGACACGGGGAGGATTGTAAGCATACAGAACGAAGTAGATATAGCAACATGAAAACCAGCATTATATATCAGGCATGTACATTGGTATGCTAAATAGTTTAAATATTAATAAAGATAATTCTTAAAACAGAACAATGTCTTGTGCATTTGTGCAGGCATCACAAACATATCTCCATTCCATCTCACTCACATGTGCATTAGGAGATAATGTCGTTACCAGAGGGGCGAAGTGGGAGTCTGCAGCTTTGTAAAAGTGTTCTCGAAGGTAGGCCTTTAGAATCTAACCATCTCCCCCATATTTTCTCAAATTTGTGACTGCATTTTTTTTAATGTATACAGCACATTCCAACCGTATGTGTTTGTTTATTTTATTAGTGTATTCCTGTATGCTGGGTGGATTTGGCTGTATCCAGTGAGACGCAATAACTTGAGGATGATACAAATATTAATTTTTACAGTCTAATGCTTCAGTTTTTAAAATGGCAATTTGCATATACTCCAGAATGTTATAAAGAGTGAACAGCTTATCAGTAATTACTTGCAAAGTCAATATTTGCCTAGAAAATGAACTTTATCCCCCAAAACACATTTCAACATCATTGCAGCCCTGCCTTAAAAGGAGCAGCTAACATCGTTTCAGTGATTGCTCCATTAACACAGGAGTGGGTGTTGATAAGGACAGGGCTGGAGATCAATCTGTAATGATTAAGTAAAAATGACACTACTGGACACGTTAAAAGGAGGCTGGTGCTTGGCATCATTGTTTCTCTTCTGTTAACCATGGTTATCTCTAAAGAAACACGTGCAGTCATCATTGCACTGCATAAAAATGGCCTAACAGGGTAGAGTATAGCAGCTAGAAAGATTGCACCTCAATCAACAATCTATCGCATCATCAAGAACTGCAAGGAGAGAGGTTCCATTGTTGCTAAAAAGGCTCCAGGGTGCCCAAGAAAGACCAGCAAGTGCCAGGACCGTCTCTTAAAAGTGTTTCAGCTGCTGGATCGGGCTACCAGCAGTGCAGAGCTTGCTCAGGAATGGCAGCAGGCAGGTGTGAGTGCATCTGCACGCACTGTAAGGCGGAGACTCTTGGAGCAAGGCCTGGTCTCAAGGAGGGCAGCAAAGAAGCCACTTCTCTCCAGAAAAAACATCAGGGACAGACTGATTCTGCAAAAGGTACAGGGAGTGGACTGCTGAGGACTGGGGTAAAGTCATTTTCTCTGATGAATCCCCTTTCCGATTGTTTGGGACATCTGGATAACAGCTTATTCGGAGAAGACGAGGTGAGCGCTACCACCAGTCTTGTCTCATGCCAACTGTAAAGCATCCTGAAACCATTCATGTGAGGGGTTGCTTCTCAGCCAAGGGAATCGGCTCTCTCACAGTCTTGCCTAAAAACACAGCCATGAATAAAGAATGGTCCCAGAATGTCCTCCAAGAGCAACTTCTCCCAACCGTCCAAGAGCAGTTTGGCGATCAACAATGCCTTTTCCGGCATGATGGAGCACCTTGCCATAAAGCAAAGGTGATAACTAAATGGCTCAGGGAACAAAACATAGAGATTTTGGGTCCATGGCCTGGAAACTCCCCAGATCTTAATCCCATTGAGAAATTGTGGTCAATCATCAAGAGACGGGTGGACAAACAAAAACCAACAAATTCTGACAAAATGCAAGCATTGATTGTGCAAGAATGGACCGCTATCAGTCAGGATTAGATCCAGAAGTTGATTGACAGCATGCTAAGGAGAATTGCAGAGGTCCTGAAGAAGAAGGGTAAACACTGCAAATATTGACTTGCTGCATTATATCACTCAAGTTGCCATCAGAGATGCTTCCCACATCTATTTCCCACTTTTCCTTAAAGAAGAGGCAATATTGTTGGAAATATTCACACAATAAGTCAAATTTGACACAGGGCTGCAAGTTTAAAAGTTTTTTAGGACAATAACTGCATCAACTGCTGAATAGACCCCAGGACAGATCTTGGATAAAAAGCAGCTATCTGAAGGTACAAGTGGTTTGGGGGGGTCAGATTATGGGTACAGAGTCGCTTTAACCCACTCTCACTCTTAGAGAAGGAGCTAGTATATGTAAAAAGTCTCAGGACATCCTATTTTAGAAACAATAGGGAAAATTATATATTTAAATACCCTAGCATGTAGTGGGTGATGGGGCCTAACTTTTAGACTATGTCCAGGACATGGGTGCCAGACCATCTACTACTGCCAGGAGCCAGCCATTGTGATTTTTCTGTCACCTCAGTGATCCATCTCAGGAACACGCTGACAGGTTGACTCCTTGTTACGAGCTACCACCTGCCACTACAGGTATCCTCTATTAGAACTGTTTAGGCTGAGTACCCACACTGTGTGGATGATGTTTTCATGTTTAAGTTACCACTTGTTGCAACTCTTGAGTCCTGGTGTCTTGGTTTCCAGCTGTACAACAACCAGCATAGGCATCCCATTTACCACAGTCCAGGACATTATCAACCAGGGTTTGCCTTAGAGGAATAATTACCATTACTTTAAGTGCATACCCTATTCCCTTCATTGTAGTGACCCCAGGGTATCATCCAGGGCTAGAAAATCCTCTCCACCCATTGCTGAATACACCCTCCAAATTGCTGCTTATACCAATAATAGTTGGCCTTTGCTATAACATCTTTGTTTTCTCCTGTAATGGTTTGTTGCAAATAAATCTCATAAAGCTACTTTAAAGGGGTATTTCCATTTCAACTAATATAGTTTTACTCACAGGACTCGTCACATTAAATATTTTTCCATATACATTAATTCAGCAAATTGCCTCTTTCTGATATGCTACTCTTTTCCTTTCATTGTTGACAGGTTACAGACCACCAGTCTAAAAACAGTGGTGTGGCTGGTGTATATATACATATACTATACATATTTATATATTATACGGTATATTTACACTGTATATTTACATTATAGCTATATATACACCAACCAGACTACCGATTTTAGAGCAGCGTGATGTTTTGGAACCTAGACGACCAACTGTCAGCAATGGATGGAAAAAAGGCAGCATATCAGGAGAAGAAGGCAAATTTGCTAAATGAATGTATATGTAAAAATATTTAACTTGATGAGTCCTACAAGTATAACTATATTAGCTGAGGTGGGAAAAAAAACTTTAAGCACAGGTGTAATGTCCTATGGATTTTCCACAGAATAAATCCTTACCCTTTCTGCACTGGAAAAGACGTACCAGGTCATGCCGATGTTTTTGTGGATTTGCTGCACCCTGTGTGAACACACAATGGGTGGTCTGCTTTGGACAGTCTTTTTTGGTAGAAGAGCCCCACTACAATAAGGTGATTGTAGGGTATCTCTTTGCTTAGATTAGGAGCAATGAGTGGTAAACTTGTCAGCAAGTGTTCAATTTCCCTATAGCGCCACCAGAGAGGAAATGAAAAATTACTCGGAAGTAACCCTTTTCTCAGTCCTGTATATCCCTGTCATTCCTGCTTTGTGTTTTTTCCTGTTTCTTTATCAGGAAAAAAATATATACAAAAAGATGAATGTACATTTACACCAAAACGGGCCAATTTCATGCTTGGACTTGATGGTTGGTGCATTTCCCCGCCGCTCTAAATGTCCCTAGGTGAACCTAGTCTAGGCCACCTGTTTCCTTATTCTTGTCTCAGATAATGCTGCTCAATGATTTATCCCTTTAATTCAGAACATGTCAGACCCTGTAGACAAGTTTAAAGCATAACTTTATTATTAAGTGTTGTCAGCCTTTATCTAGGCAGGATATAAGCACTGACATTGCCATTAAAGTTATCGGCATGCTCTAAATAATGCATCGGTTGTACGTCTCTAGCAGGAAAGGAGCCTAAAATATAGCTGATTTTGATCATGTAATACTAAATTCAGGGCCGTTTCTAGTGGCAGGGACGGCGACAGCTAGGGGGTGCTGGTGGCACCCCCTGGACCTCACCTAGCAGCGTGCACCCTGCTCAGTGAGTCTAAAGTTTTTTTTTTGTGTGTGTGTGTGTGGTTTGGGGTATTACTATGGGACAGAGCACGAGGGGGGGGCATTATTACTATATGGACAAAGCATGGGGGAATTATTACTATGGGGGGCACTGGGGGATTATTACTATGGGGAAGCACAAGTGGAATAATTACTATGGAGGGAGCACAGGTGGGATTATTACTATGGAGGGAGCACAGGTGTGATTATTACTATGGGGGAGCACAGGGGGATTATTACTATGGCGGGAGCACAGGGGGATTATTACTATGGGGGGGGCACAGGGGGGAATATTACTATGGGGGGAGCACAGTGGCGATACTACCACCGTAGCAGCCGTAGCGGCCGCTACGGGGCCCCGCCGTATTGGGGGCCTGTGGCGCGGTCCTCCGGAGCTCACATAGCCTGTAGCACCCGGTGGCCGAGCAGGCTTCCCGGGTGCTACAGCTGTTTGGGGTCCAGGGATGTCCCGGGGATTCCCGGGCAGCACAGGTGACAGGCTCGGAGTGGCTTGGCATCCGCTGGAGGCCGGGGCAAGTACTTCCGGCGCAGGGACTTCCAGCACTCTAACAAGCGCTCCTGTGTACAGGCTATGGGCGGACGCTGAGCTCACTGGTACCTGTGCTGCCGGGGATGCTGCCCACCCTTGCCACCGTATTGCACCGGCAGCACAGGTACCAGTGAGCTCAGTGTCCGCCCCCAGCCTGTACTTTCGGCACAGGAGTGCTTGTTAGAAATGCACCCTGCGCCGGAAGTACTTGCCCCGGCGAACACTGAGCCACTCTGAGCCCGACACCTGTGCTGCCCGGGAATCCCCAGGACGCCCCCCGGGAGAAGAGGAGAAGACAGCCGACGGGGGAGTTAGGTGAGTTGTGTTTTTTTATTTTCTATCTGTTTTGCAAAGGGGGATATTACAGGGTGGGGCCATCTATGGGGGAAATACAGGGGGGCATCTATGGGGGATATACAGGGGGCCATCTATGGGGGATAATACAGGGTGGGGCCATCTATGGGGTATAATACAGGGTGGGGCCATCTATGGGGGATATACAGGGGGGACATCTATGGGGGATATACAGGGGGCCATCTATGGTGGATATACATGGGGGACATCTATGGGGGATAATACAGGGTGGGGCCATCTATGGGGGATATACAGGGGGGGCATCTATGGGGGATAATACAGGGGGCCATCTATGAGGGATATACAGGGGGGACATCTATGGGGGATATACAGGGGGCCATCTATGGGGGATAATACAGGGGCCATCTATGGGGGATAATACAGGGGCCATCTATGGGGGATATACAGGGGGCCATCTATGAAGGATAATACAGGGGGGCCAATCTATGGTGGGTTATACAGGGAGGTATATATATATAGGGGGACGCCATAAGGGGGCATTTATAAGGGGACCAAATGAGAGGGCATCTATAGGGGGACAACATGGGGGACCATCTATAAGGGGGATGGTCAACACGGGGGAGGGGTAATTTATAGGGGCAAACAAGGGTAGCATCAGTAAGGGGTAAAACAGAGGGGCATGTACTATAAGGGGATCACATAGTGTCAGGGCTATCCACTAAACAAGGACGTAAAGGGGCCAATACAGATGTGCAGTGTGTATAGAGATAAGGATGGTGCCAGAGTGAGGAGCCTAATATGTTTCTCTGGCAGATTCTGTGGATTTGTGGCTCGGAGAAGTTCTAATGGCCCAGGAAGGATGAATAAGAAAAGGAAACAACTCCGATCAGAGAAGACGTCCCCTGTGAGTCACTTAATATAACTGTACTGTAATTTATATGGTGTACAGAACCTGTGTAGAGCTGAGTGTGTTGATGGCGTAGTGGTCGATTGAGGAGGTGGGGGCCCCAATCAAAAGTTTGTTATGGGGCCCAGCCATTTCTAGTTACGCCCCTGGGGGAGCGTACATTACCTGCTCCACGCTCCTGCTTGCTTCGGGGGTTCCTGGGGTCTGGACATCCCACTCAGCCAATCAGTGGCTGTGCCAGGCAGCGCACTACTTATGATCTGCCTCTGCTCAGCTACACACTATGTATCACTTGGACCACAAAGAAGTTTATAGGTAACAACATACCTATAGATCCCATAATATAATTTACAGTCACAATCGGGAGCAAATAAGGGGTCACGTAAATATTATTGACATTCATTTGCTCCATTTTTAATGCCCGTTATCCATTGTAACGAGATTTGTGAGCCTGGCATATTGCTACCACAGCTCAAATGCTCATGTAAACTGTAGAGTATTGGAAAATCAATCACTGTGATGAGATCTCTAATAGGGACACTTAGGCTTCTGTAATCTAAAGGGGTTAGCAATTAATGCCATCGATTGGATCAATTCACAATTACACAAACACAAAGTCTAATTGTAAAAGTTAACAAAAATCCAAACAAGCAAAAAGACAAACGTGTCCAGATGTTTACTAAGGAAAGGATACCACTCAATGTATATACAGGTTAATGTACTCCATACTGCAGGGTCAGACTGGCCAGGTCATATACATGATTACAGTGCAGTCGCAGTGTCTCAGCACCCATATTCCATTTTTCCTTTTTATCTCCATCCAGCGCAGACTGACAAAGTCTTCTTGACCAGCTACAACTTGCAGAATCTGATGGACAGACATCCCAATAGGCATAGTGTATAGGTTTCCACATTAGATAGATAGTTTTCCCTATATGTTAGGTAAGTTCTCTCAATAAGTAGATAGAACCCCAGAGAATATTAACATGCCCACCTCCACATCGACAGTGTCTTTCATAGAATTCAGATGTGGTACACCAGATCTAGGGTCCCCACTCTCTAAAGCCTTATAACTGCTTCTACTAAATACATCATAGTAGCTAAAATAAAAAGCTAACAAGTTATACTCATGTTTCCCCCTTAAAACTGAAAGTTAGTTTTCTTTTTCTTCTGCAAAATTTGCTGAATTTATATCAAATTGTATATTCAGTACAACAGTTTCGCTTATAAAAAACACAATCCCTAAACAGCACCACATTTGTCCATAGGTTGGGTGTAGTACTGCAGTTTGGCTACATTCACTTAATCTGAGTTGAACTAAAATACCACCACAACCCACGTATGTAAATAAAGCAGCCATGTTTTTGTCATTCTAAACAACCCCTTTAAATACTCCCTGTCAATTTTAACCAGTGTCAAAGATTTGACAGGCTTGTATGTGACAATAGATCGAACAGAATCAAATCGAGATGGGGATATTGAGCAGTCCTAGACATGTTAAATAATTCAATGCAAAATGATCAGAATGATGCTGATTGACATTACATATTGTAATCACCCTGCTAGATAGCTATTCCAGAAAGCCATGTGGTTTTCAGCCATGGATATTGCTTACCATTTTAATTATATACTTGATTGTATATTTTAATATTAATAAAAATTGTGCGGCAGCCAATAAAAAAAGATAATGAATGAATAAGGGTGCCTTTTATAACTGAGTTATAGCGCCATATCATAATTATTATTACCACTAGACAGTGACTATATAAAGCTTTGTTCTCTTCTGTGTCTGGGGCTCCTTTTTTGCTTTTGCACCATATATCTCACATTACCGCCTCTTTACTAATGGCAAGTTACCGCCATGCTACTAATGGCAACCCCAATGACCATTTTGCCAGTGCAAAAGGCCCTCTATGCCAACCATGATGCCACCTTGTTGAGTCCAGCTCCTGTTTACTTGCATTGGGCTTCTTGTCTGGAGCCCAGAGCGGACATTAGAACATTGGAACATCTGGGCCTATTGATGCTGTAGGACTATACAATGTATACATAAGAAGATTTCAAACTTAAATACGACCAACTCGTAATGACAAAGAGGAGCAGCAGCCAAAGTTTGGGAACTATGTTTATTTTACTTACAGAGATACTGTAATCTCTCTTTTTAGTAGATGACATTTTGGTAACAAGAAGGAAAGCTGAATATTTTATATTTTAAAAGCAGGTCTCTTAAAGGGGTACTCTGGCAAATCTTTTTTTCATTCATATCAACTGGTTTCAGAAAGTCAGATAGATTAGCAATTCATTTCTATTTAAAAATATAAAGGTTTCCAGTAACAACCAACTGCTGTATGTCCTGCAGGAAGTGATGTTTTCTTTCCAGTCTGAAAGTGCTCTCTGCTGACATCTCTGTCTGTGACAGGAACTGTCCAGAGCAGCAGCAAATCCCAATAGAAAACCTTTCATGCTCTGGGCAGTTCCTGACAGAGGTAGCAGCAGAGAGCACTAAGCCAGACTGGAAAGAATACACCACTTCCTGCAGGACATACAGCAGCTGATATGTACTTGAAGACTTAAGATTTTTAAATAGAAGTAAATGACAAATCTATATAACTTTCTGACACCAGCTGATTTGAAATAAAAAAAAAATCAGTTTTAAATGTTGGTTTCAGGCTCCCGATCTTCTAACAGTTACTACTACCCTACTACTGGACCTTCGTACCTGAGGTTTGATGAAGTCTAACCAAATAAGTTAACATTTTGCTATGTTAATGTGTTTTCCCTGAGTCCTATTGGCCTCACAATGGATGGGGTGTCTCTGCCCCTGTAAGGCGCGCAAGACGAGAGGAATATTTAATAAATGAAACAACTCCACCCCCTACTGCCTATAAGTATGATGCAAGCCCCCTTACCTCCAGTTCAATAACAAGAAACAATAATATAAACGAACAGGGGGGGTGGACTCTTGTGAGGCCAATAGGACTCAGGGAAAACACATTAACATAACAAAGTGTTAACTTCCCTTAAGTCCTATTGGCCTCACAATGGATGGGGAGTTAGCGAGAAGTACCCCCATCGGGAGGGCCCTCAGACACTACAGCACTTAGGACAGAACTGGCGAAAGCCGTTCTGTTAGCAAGAAGGGAGTGAAGATAATAAGGAGGGAGTGAAGATTAATAAGTGTCCGATGTAGACCAAGTGGCGCATAGGGAACAGCACATCTTTCTGCCCATGAATTTGAAATGGCTCTTGTAGAATGGGCCTGTAGAAAAACTGGCAACTGCCTCTCTAATAGAGTACAACATGTTCTAATACAATCACAGATCCATCTCGAAATGGATGGTTTAGAATTAGATGCCTTTTTGCCCCTGAACCATCCCTGAAAGTGCACCAGCAGATTTTCATCTTTTCTGAAGTCTTTAGTTCTGGTAACGTATACTCTCAGACAACTAGGAACATCCAAGGAAGCATGGTCTTCTGAGTCTTCTGGAGTCTGTTGGAAGGCAGGAATGATGATGGGCTGAATCAAATTAGCAAAAGATGGCACCTTGGGTCTGAACTGTGGAAGGAACCTTAGCACAACCCTATCAGGGGTGAAAAGTTAAATATGGTTCCAAGGAACCTAGAACCTGGAGAACACTTACCCTTTTGGCTGTCACTATAGCCAACAAAAATGTGACCTTAAAGGTAAGGAACTTGAGGTCAGCCTCTTCCAAAGGTTCAAAGGGATGCCACACATTCAAGATGTTTTCTTTTAGAATTAGTCTTCCCTCCAGTGCCTAAGCCCTCTCTGGAAGACATCTATAATATGATGCTGCTTTAGCCAAAATTTCATAATAGCAAGAAATGGTAGAAACCCAGGCAAAAACACTTACATTATAGCCGGAAACAGAAGTGGACAAAGAATGTAGGAGATGCTGAAATACCAGCACACGCCTGCACAAAAGCCGTGACACACATTCTCATCATGCGTCCGGCTCACTGCCCTGACTCATAAGGAAGTACGCAGTGGCATCTGAACAGAGCGGCTACAACAAAATGACGGCGCCAATAGAGGGGACACGTCTAAACGAGAAGGGTTCCAACAACATAGTGCCGCGCACCGTATGGATTCTAATGAGAAGTTTTATCTACTCACAGATCCCCTGCAATATAGTCTGCAGAAGCTATTGAATAACGCCACACGGGCTTTAAGCTAGAAACTATAGAATAGAAATAAAATAGAGATGAAATAGAGATAAAAAGAAGAATTTAGGTCAAAAAGTCATGGCCTCCTGACCACCTCTCACTGCGGTCCCGCAAGGACGAAAAAAGAACCGGAGGTAAGGGGGTTTGCACCATACTTATAGGCAGTAGGGGGTGAAGTTGTTTCATTTATTTAAATTTCCTCTCGTCCTGCAGGTCTCACAGGGGCGGAGACACCCCATCCATTGTGAGGCCAATAGGACGTAAGGGAATTTATGTTCTTCCAAGTTCTAATTTTATACTGCTATTGATATTGATTAATTGCACTGTTGTTTTACAAATGGTACAGTGCTGGCCAAAAGTATTGGCACCCCTGCAATTCTGTCAGATAATTCCAGAAAATGATTGCAATCACAAATGCTTTGGTAATATCTTCATTTATTTTGGTTGCAATGAAAAAACACAAAAAAAAATCAAATCATTGATCATTTTACACAAAACTCCAAAAATGGTCCGGACAGAAGTATTGGCACCCTCAGCCTAATACATGGTAGCACAACCTTTAGACAAAATAACTGCGAACAACCACTTCCGGTAACCATCAATGATTTTCTTAGAATGCTCTGCTGGAATTTTACACCATTCTTCTTTGGCAAATTGCTCCAGGTCCCTGATATTTGAAGTGTGCCTTCTCCAAACTGCCAATTTGAGATCTCTCCACAGGTGTTCTATGGGATTCGGGTCTGGACTCATTGCTGGTCACTTTAGAAGTCTCCAGTGCTTTCTCTCAAACAATTTTCTAGTACTTTTTGAAGTGTGTGTTTGGGTCATTGTCCTGCTGGAAGACCCATGACCTCTGAGAGAGACCCAGCTTTCTCGCACTGGGCCCTACATTATGCTGCAAAATTTGTTGGTAGTCTTCAGACTTCATAATGCCATGCACACGGTCAAGCAGTCCAGTGCCAGAGGCAGCAAAGCAACCCCTCCAACATGTTTCACTGTAGGGACCGTGTTCTTTTCTTTGAAGGCCTCTATTTTTTTCCTGTAAACACTATGTTGATGCCTTTTCCCAAAAAGCTCTACTTTTGTCTCATCTGACCAGAGAACATTCTTCCAAAAAGTTTTTGGCTTTCTCAGGTAAATTTTGGCAAACTCCAGGCTTTTTTATGTCTCTGGGTCAGAAGTGGGGTCTTTCTGGGTATCCTACCATAGAGTCCCTTTTCATTCAAGTGCCGACGGATAGTATGGGTTGACACTGTTGTACCCTTGGACTGCAGGGATGTTAGTCAAAGTTCTTTAGCCACCATTCGCACAATCTATCGTTGAAATCTCTTGTCAATTTTTTTTTTCGGTCCACATCTTGGGAGGTTAGCCACAGTGCCATGGGCTTTAAGCTTCTTGATGACACTGCGCACGGTAGACACAGGAACATTCAGGTCTTTGGAGATGGACTTGTAGCCTTGAGATTCCTCACAATTTGGCTTCTCAAGTCTTCAGACAGTTCTTTGGTCTTCTTTCTTTTCTCCATGCTCAATGTGGTACACACAAGGACACAGGACAGAAGTTGAGTCAACTTTAATCCATTTCAACTGGCTGCAAGTGTGATTTAGTCATTGCCACCACCTGTTGTGTGCCAGAAGCATTACCAGATTTTTCTAAGGGTGCCAATACTTTTTCCACCCCCCTTTTTATGTTTGGTGTGGAATTATATCCAATTTGGCTTTTCTGACAATTCTTTTTGTGATTTTCCATTGAAGACAAATTAAATGAAGAGATTAATACCAAAGCATTTGTCATTGCAATCATTTTCTGAAAGAAATTGAGTATTATCTGACAGAATTGCAGGGGTGCCAATACTTTTGGCCAGCACTGTCCATACACAATAATGATTTCTGCTGCCATATACTGATCTGCTGTATTCTCTATAGATTACACAATAGCTTTGCCATGGCAGAAGAGACATCTTCATTTTCCCTTTAGGGTGTCTTCACACAAACCGGATCTGCAGCAGATGCAGAGTAATTTGATGGTGCAGATTTGATGCTGTGTTCAGTTATTTAGATCAAATCAGCTGCGGATCTGCAGCAGAAAATCTGCCGCGATGCGGTGTGAGTGTGTGAAGCTGCCCTTAGGGTATATTCACACGGGCGGGCTCGCAGCGAGATTCTCGCTGCGAGCCCGGCAGGTCCTGGCAGTTCCCATACACTACATACTTGCTGCGGTCTAAACGACCGCAGGGAGTATGTAATTATACCGCCATTAACCCCTTCTGCTCCCCCGCTGTGTATATACTTTACCTGTCCTCGCTGCACGGGTCCGGCGTCCTGCTCTCCTGTCCGGCCAATCAGTGTGTTGCCCAGCCGCAGCCACTGATTGGCTGGGCGGGAGAGCAGGACGCCGGACCCGTGCAGCGAGGACAGGTAAAGTATATACACAGCGGGGGAGCAGAAGGGGTTAAGGGCGGTATAATTACATACTCGCTGCGGTCGTTTAGACCGCAGCAAGTATGTAGTGTATGGGAACTGCCAGGACCTGCCAATCTCGCTGCGAGCCCGTCCGTGTGAATATACCCTTAGTCTGCGTTTATAATGCGTTTTCACAAACGTCACAATTGTGGTAAAATAGTGTCATCTTTTGCCACAATGTCATCAAAATTGACACAAACATGGTGCTATTTTACCGCAATTGCACAGTTCGCTGTAAAATAGTGACAAAATCGCTGCAAAAAATGCATCAATGCATAATAAACACAGCCTAACTGCAGCACTTTAATGACAGCCACCTGGTAACACTTGTTGAACTGTTTGAACTGTGTACTTCCATTTTATGGATAAAGTTCTTGTGTTTGGTAAAATAATACTTTGCTGAAAGGGTGGACTAAATGAACCAGGTGGTCACCTTCTGCTGACAAGTGGCACCTGTTGCAAAGCAGGTAACTTTGCAACAGGTGCCACTTGTCAGCAGAAGGTGACCACCTGGTTCATTTAGTCCGCCCTTTCAGCAAAGTATTATTTTCTGACATTGTTTCTGATCTATCCCAAGTAACCTCAGATTATGTTTTCGTACAAATACCACCAAGGGTTCCCCTTCTGCCATCGACCATTACATTGTTAACCAGGGTGTGCCTGGGGGGACTAGATTCCATCACATCAGTGCGGACACTTTCTTTACATTGTAGTGCCCTCAGAATAGCATTAAGGACCAGTAAAACCCACTCTAGTCACTGTGACATCTCAAATTGCTGTGTAGAACCATAGGCACCAGCTTGCTCTCCCCTTAACAACTGTGTCTTCACCACCAGGTCTTCACAAGGAGGTGCAATGACACATTGACACATTGCAAATTCTGCATTGGTTCCCAGGATCTCCAAGTTACGTTCCTGCCAAACATACCACCTAGAAATAAAGGCACTAATCCCTCCCCTTGAAAATAATTGGAATATTCCTTTTACATGCCCCAAATCTGCCTCCTCTGATGTGTGATTTATTCATTTTGCAGTGCAGCTTCTGCAGCCATTGCTGCTAGGTTGGGTTGGGGGTGGGGTGGTGGTGAAGATTCAGCAGTTATTACACTTTGTTGTACAAGAAATTCATTTACACCTTTAAGTTACTGTGAGAAATTCCACAGCTGGAGGCAGAACTGAGTGCATGTAGCTAATAGCAGGTTCTATCATTCACACCCAGGTCTGTCAATGTTCCTGGAGCATTAGGGATATGTGAAAGTATTGATTGTCCTCCTGGACCACCTGTCAACGTGATACCATCACAACCTCTCCGAGTCTCCACCAGGTAGCTGGCAGCATTGGAAGTTTACCTGGTCCTCCCTTTAATTTATCCCCCCTGCTTTCTCTAGTCACCTGCTGTATGATCACATTGCCTTCTCAGCTGACCATGTGACAGATCCTTTCAGCTCTGATGGGCTCAGAAGGCCATAACTTCTTGTGGCAACCAGAACAGGTGTTGTTCACCAGACAAAGTAGCACCCACTTGCTTGTTTCAACCTCAATAAATTGCTTTCAGGAATTTTTAGATAAAAACTGTTTGCACATAAGCTCTGTCCTCTAATATTAGTGTGTTCCTACTGTCATTATAAGAATGTAACTAACAGCAACTAGTGGGTTTGTAGAATTGCAATAGGGATGGGATGCAAAATAAGTCCAACAGGGTTCACTTAAAGATCACATTAGATCAATTAACTGACATTTAAATACACATGCAACATTTTAACCCATCCAGGTAGATTTGGCTAAATTCCCAGCTATAGTGTACAGCAGGAACAGGAAGTCTATTACAGGGTGACCACTAAACAAGAAGTCGAGCAATGAAGACAACAGGGAATATTGTTTGCATCAGAAGCAGAAGGAAAGTAGGACAGACCACACCCCCACCAGCATGTAGTGTGTCCAGGCACTCATCCCCGTCGGGTCCTGTTCTCTGCTCTACTCCCCACTGTCTGGTCATTCTCCTGCTGCTTGCACCATGGATGCAGTTTTTAGTCTGCCCTTTAGGGGCCACACACGTGCACTGGCTATAACTTAAAGGGCCAGTGTGTTTAGCAGAAGTCCAGCTTCTGCAACCTGGAGTGGGCCAAAGGGTAAAAACCTACAGGATACTTAGGCTCTGTTCCTGAGTTTTTGGCCTAAAGTTAAACTTTGTCCTTGGCACAGTTTCCTTGCAGTTTGTAGTTTACTCTGGCATCTACTAAGGCCATTCTAGCACTTGAGGGCGGCTACTGAGCAGAGTTACTGAGCCCGCGCCCACTCATAATCATTAGAAGGGATGGGCCGGCCAGGGGCAGATCGGTGCTTTGGAGACGGTAGCTAGACAGTACTAGATGCCGGATTAAACTACAAACTGCACAGAAATGGCGCAGAGGATGAAGATAAGAGGAATACCTTTATTAGGAATTGCTAATCTTTCCTAATTTCTTTTATTATGAATTGAAAGCGCTTTGCAGCCTAGTAACTAGTATAAAATATAACACATCTATATCTCTCTGTTCTGTCCTCTGACTAAAACAAATTGGATTAAATGTATTGATAGCCCAAAATGTGGCATAGGCCATAAAGGAAAAATATAAACTCTAAAAGGAAAAAGTCTCTTGTGGCTTCAACGCGGTAGAACAAGGTCCTTAAAAGCATGCCTCAAAAATAAAACACTGCTAAATTGCTCTTTAGGGGCAAGAAGTGCAATCTAGTTCTAAGCTGTTCATAGAAGCCTTGACTGCATGACTAAATGTATAACATAAAGCAACTTGCAACTACAGCGATGCGGAAATAACAGTGATTAAACGTGCTTAACACGGCCTTTTCAAGAGGAAAACAGTGAAAGATTTTTGAAGTGAACAATAAATAAAAGAATGTGAATCATTTTTTTTTAACAAAATGGGAAAAAAAAGTACAACAAATTATAACATGTATAAAATATTAAAACCGAAAGAAGAGATTGTAGAGGATTAGATAAACATAGCTGCTTTCTTCTGAAAATAGTTACACACCTGTTTACAGGTTTGGTATTGCAGCAATCATGTCAATTAAGCCAAGCTGTAATACTTGGTGCAACACATGTGGGGCTGATAGAAGTAAGCAGACAATGAGGGAGAATTTTAGTTCAGTTTGCACAAAAAAAAGTCACATTATTAAAGTTTTTTTTTAACCAAATTATACACACAAAAACTGGGGGGTGCGTATGACATGCGACAAAGGGGCAGGGCTTACTGTAAAACCTAAGGGGCCATTTACACAGAAAGATTATCTGCCAAAGATTTGAAGCCAAAGCCAAAAACAGACTATAAACAAAGAACAGGTCATAAAGGAAACCCTGAGATTTCTCCTCTTTTCAAATCTATTCCTGGCTTTGGCTTTAAATCTTTGGCAGATAATCTGTCCGATAATCTTTCTGTGTAAATGGACCCTAAGCTACACCCATCAGCAGTCTGTTTAGTAATAAGAGAATGAGGCTCAAGTGCCCTGGGGTGTTACCCAGCATAGTGAGTGGCCAGGGTTATGCCCAGACTCCTTGGTCAATCAAAAGGAGATGGGCTGGCTAACCTTAGGTTCTTGCCAGGCTAGGGAACACCACCTGGCATTTGAGGCTCAATTACATATAAATAAATATGGCAGAACTGGCAGGTGTGCTTTAAAATGTGACAGTGCATGCCCCAAAATGCCCCAAATTTTTATACACACTTACGGCTTAAAGGTAAGCCATAGCTATTACATAGTCTTAGGGCTCTTTTACATGGGCCAACTGTTCAGTGCTAATGTGCAAGGCATTTACAAGGCTTTATTATGGATGTGGCCGAGCCCTGCAAATTTATCATTATCGATAATAATGATTTTTTGGGCCGCACAAAGAATCCAATCAGTCCATGTGAATGTTTGCTCATTTATTGGCTGATCGTATATGTGGGAAAACAGCAAAAGACAAATAAGCTCACCTCATACAGTACGTCTAGCCTTCATAAATTAAATACATGCCCAAGGGCTTATTTTCATGTAATCTATGGACCCTAAGGAGTGTGGCGCTGTGTAATAGAACAAGAGACTACTCGCCATCAATCAATGTATCAATATGATGTTGGGAGATCTGACAGTGTTTAAATCTTAGCGGGACTTTACCGCCACGACACAGATGAGAACATAGTTTTGCTCTGTACATATCACTAGTTAGACCACACGTTGAACTTTGTGTACAGTTTTGGGCACCTGTATATGAGAAAGCACATGAATGAACGGGAATGAGGGGGCAACTAAGGTCATTAAGGGAATGGGGGCGCTACAGTACCATGATTATTAAGCTTGGGGTAACTTAGTTTAGAAAAAAAGACGTCTTAGGGGTGATCTAAACACAATGTACAAATATATAAATGGACAGTACAGAGATCTTTCTAGTGATCTTTTTACTCCTAGGTCAGTAAGTATGACAAGGAGGTATCCTCTACATCTAGAGGAAAGAACTCTCTGCCACATGATGTTATGATGGGTGACTCAATAACGACCCATAAGTTATGGGTACTAACTTTTATGTAATAGAAAACTAAATCTGGATTTTGTTGCCATATTGGGAAGCCATCTCCCTGTGAAGGGGCAATTGGCATCTGCCTCATGAGAGGAGAAGCCTCCAGGAATCACCTTGATGGCGGATCAGGGTCCCAAGTCTGGTGAAAAATGTTAGTGAATCTCAAAAACTGGCATAAATCCATGAGCTTGCTTCTTCCAGTGTACTGGGCAGTGGATTAAAACTACAATAATGGAGACTAGACACGTCATGAATAAATAGAATTTATTATTTTTAAGATATCATGCAAAAGAATATAATAAATCTCTCTCAACATTTGTTCATAAAGAGGTATGGAAAATTAGATCTATTCCAACGCTTGTAAAAACCATCTCTCTATACATATATACACAAGGATATCTATATTACGGGGTTGTAACAGAGTTTCCTTCCTTCTTAGGGATCTAACTTGGATTTTTCAGATGCACGATGTACTTCAAACTGTATGGATTAAAGTAATAACTGGAATATTAATGACTAACTGACCTGTCTGTTTTCCTACATACTTATATACACCATGTATAATAATTTTGGAGCATTTTTCCTTAGATCTCAGCATTGTCTCATTCCTAATAAAAATATGTGAATAAATTGACAACTGGGTGGTGCCAAAGTGGCATTGACTTTACTGGGTTACACCCAGTAGTCCATTTATTTATACGATTCAAAAGAAATAACAGTAACAGCACAATGCAGCTTTATATGAAGGAAAAAATGTGAAAGTATTACTTCAGGGGTAATATGAGTATTTATAACAGGTTAGCGACAGATCTCATGAAAATGATATTCACTAAATAATTTTATATAGAAAAATCTGATTAAACATGACAGCACTGGATGGAAGGAAGTCTGGGAATATTCTTATCTGCCCTCCGTGCCTACACCGAGGGCAGTAGTTATGATGTAGTATATCCCCAGCTACTAGTTTGTCTCATTCAACCCAGATGATCAAAGCCAGACTAGCACCATGCTTAAAAAAACCAACAAATCCCCACTAAATCTGCAATACTAATCAGATTTTTCTATAAAATCAAACGTCAATTGACTTGCTTCATGAAGAGAGGATATTTTGTGACTGGACATTAGCATTTTGTTCCACTGTCCACAATGGAGAAACCATCCTGTACATTCAATTAAAAAGGAATACATACAAATATAATGTTCATCAATTCTTACTCTACTGTACCGCTTAAAACCAGCCTAAATGTCCACCTTTTATCATCACATTGCTTTATGTCTATAATTCTGTGCAGGTCAATTTGTTAATATATTTTATTTTAAAGTGTCTGGAACTTTTTTTCATGCTTTATTTCCAAAGCCATTCATTTTTAAAAATTCTCAAAAACTGCAAAGGAGTTTGGAAGCCGCTAACACTACGACAATCCATAGGGATTAATATGTAACCTATGTTCATTACTGGGACCTAAAGACTGCAATCTAATGTGAATGAGGGCCTCCTGACTCTCCCCCGAAAACAGATGGATGAGACAGTTCTATTTCAACGTGCCCAGTCCTTTTGCTCTCAGGGGAAGTAGGCTCCTGCCAGAGGCTTCTGACGGCATCTTACTCTCCTCTCTCCAATTAGAACACATGCACACTTGCCTCACATACTCACTGTGCATGTATATGGAAGGAGGGAATCAGGAGATTTAGTTCTCAGCTGAATGTTCGGCTATCTGAAATGTCTGGCCAGAGTTCCGACTAGTAAGGATATACATAGAAATTAATCTACGGAATTTGGACGTCAATTGTTTTGTTAAAAAGACAGTGTCCATTTTAGGCTAGCCTAGAACATTGTGCATTGCACTGTTAGATGTATGCAGTTGCTGCACCAGCCCATGGTTCTTGCACCATCACGCCAATCAGAGGCAAAAAGCATGTATTACACCATAGAAACAAGATCCTTCTCTCTATATTCTTATTGCATTCTGAGAAATACGATTGTTAAATAAACCATGTAAAAACATCAGTGGTTCTGAAGTGTCTATGAATAAAATCTGTAACAGGAACTAAGTAAGTTAGTTTCAGTTTTGTGCAATCAGGTCTTTACCTGTAAGCTATATAATGCTGTATAGTAAAATATTCTTGCATAGTAGAAGAAGCAGATGACCTGTCACTTCTTTGTGTCCTGCAGGATGCAGTCCACAGTACATAAAAAACATATATAAAAAAAAACAAAAACATAGAAAGTTGGACACGGTAACATACATGAAGACAGACAATCATTGGGGACGCAAGGGAACATACTGAAGACATCGGTGACACACAGGCTTGCGAATAAAAGACTTGGCCACAAACAAAGGCACAAAACAAGCAGTGGAAAATACAAGACTATGAGTAAAATATATAACTAAACTCAAAAATCTCCCCTTTAGGTGTCATGCTGATGGTTACAGCATCAGACGCAAGGAATGGGTGACTTGTCCAGAAGTGGGAACCATGATTGATCGTACACAGGGGTCTGCCCCAACAGGGGCATTTTTTGTGCGGATATGCTGTGCACAGTCCTGCAGAGCAGGGTTGTCTTGACTTGGATAGGTGCTCTGAGGTAGTCACTCCACTGTTAAGGACAGGACTGTCATCACACAAATTCCACAGCTGATCAGTAGGACCTGGACTATGGAATGCCTGAAAAGGAACACAGCATTGTGTAAAACAAACACTTTTGCTTATAAGAAATGTACCATCATTAGTGTAAAGCGGACCTGTCAAAATGTTCGGGTTTGGCAAAACTCTCCGAACCTGAACACTCTGCATTTGAATACCAGTGGCTGCAGAAGTTGGAGTCCTGGAGAACATGGATACAGCCATAGGCCGGGTTCACACTACGTGAAACACCGGCGAGGTCACAGAACGGCCGGTGTCAGTGAAGATCATCCCGGTCGGTAATGCAATACTGGCTGGATGATCTTCAGGCGCATCCGTGGGCGCCCCCATCACAATTCACCATAGCCACAGCCGCACGCTCCATTGTGTAACTTGTCAGTCTTGCGCGCCCACTATTTAAAACTATGGGGGAAATTTATCGAACATGGTGTAAAATGAAACTGGCTCAGTTGCCCCTAGCAACCAATCAGATTCCACCTTTCATTTTCCAAAGAGTCTGTGAGGAACGAAAGATGGAATCTGATTGGTTGCTAGGGGCAACTGAGCCAGTTTCACTTTACACCATGTTTAATAAATCTCCCCCTATGTGTATACACTCTGGACGGGATTCCCTCTAACTGCAGGGCACGCAAGTTGTGTATTAATCACGGCCATTATAGCAAATCGCCAACAATGGCCGTGATTTATACACAAGTTTTGTTGTGTGAAAATGGCCATAGGATGTATCCATGTTTTCTATCAAACCCTAGGGGGCATCAAACTTCTGCAGCCACAGGGAATCCACAGGGAATGATGTACATTCGGGTTCAGAGAGTTTCCCAAACCTAAACAGTTTGACAAGTCCGCTCAACATTAATCATAAAATTATGGGTGATATATGATTTAACATTTTCCACCTTACTATGTATCTAATAAAAATAATCCTGAAATTTTGCAGCTCTCATTCTGACCACTAAGACTTATATTACGATGACCCTGTTCTGCCTTCCTTATCACAGACAGTAAAAAGTAACACCAATATATGGCATAAAGGTGATGCATAGAGCTCAGGGACCCCTCTCCTCCCCACACAAACAAAATCATCCTTGCACAGGTCAAACAGCATGTTCAGAAAACTCTTTCATTAATGTGAATAAGTTTAGGACCAGTCTATACCCATGAAGCTTGCCATAAGGCATACCTCCAAATGCCCATCAGTGTTGCTGGCGCTGGTCACGCAGCTGCCTGTCATTAATCACTTAAACGCCACAATGCATTGTGATCACAGCGTTTAAAGCGACTCTGTACCCACAATCCGCCCCCCCCCCCCCCCCCCCCAAACCATTTGTACCTTCAGATAGCTGCTTTTAATCCAAGATCTGTCCTGGGGTCTGTTCGGCAGGTGACAGTTATTGTCCTAAAAAACAACTTTTAAACTGGCAGCCCCGTGCTCAATGGCCGGGGCTTAGATTGTGTATTCATTATCCTAGCACAACCTCTCTGTCCCTCCTCCCCGCCCTCCTCATCATTAGGAATGCTCCAGGCAGATTGTCTCCTATTCCCCACCTGTGGCAGCTCGGCACATGGGCTGGATCGTTAAGGACCTGTGCAATGTTCAGACAGGAGAAAATGTGAGGGTGGGGAGGAGGGACGGAGGGGTGGTGCAAAGTTAGGGCACAGATACTCCCATTGGGCACGGTGCTGCAAGTTTAAAAGTTGTTTCTTAGGACAATAACTCTCTCCCTGACAAAGTTCCAGTGGAACGTAACGAGTAGGGGCATCATGGGTCGCCACAGGTCGCTCCTCTCCCTCTTCATTTGGTGATATGTTTTTTGATGGTTTTCATTTCTTTTGATATTTATGCATTGTTCACCATTTTTTTCAGTCACCATTCACATGACATAAACATATACATTTACTTTTGGTTATGACACCTTTAGTATTATGTTGTGTACTCACTTTGTATTATTATTGAGGGTTGATTGAGCTGTACTACAGGACCGTGTGCTGGCCTGGGGGTCCCCTATGTTGTTTGGGTCCCACCATGTTTCTCCCGCTTTGGGAATCTTAATTTTTAATGTGTAGGGATTCCTATTCCCTTGCTAGTGTTTGTGTCTTCATATATACGTTTTTGTAATGGTTAATAAACATATTTTTGCATTTTTTCCAACCTTGGAGGGCTCCTTTATATTACATACCCCTATTCCTTTTGTGGTGTTGCGTACTCTTTTTTTTTGGTATGTTTCAGGAAGCACCCTCTCATTGTAGTATCTGGTAGTGCATGCCCCAATTTCTGTGTTTGGTTTTTATGACAACAACTGCATCACCTGCCGAACGGACCCCAGGACAGATCTTGGATTAAAAGCAGCTATCCGAAGGTACGAGTAGTTTGGGGGGGTCAGATTGTGGGTCAGGAGTCGCTTTAAGGACCTCTGCAGGTGGGGGTAAACCACTTACCTTTGTGCTGACGGATTGTCGATCTTTGCATACAGCCTGCTCTCAGGCAGACTCTATGCACAGATTGCAGATTAAACTAATCAATGCTATGCTATATGCAATATGCTATACAGTGGTGCCTTGAATTATGAGCATAATTCGTTCCGGGACCGTGCTTGTAATCCATATCCACTCTTAGGGTGGGTTCATACTGAGGAATTCTCACGGATAATATCCGCGGAATTCCGTCGGCTGTCTGCGCGCACGGCCGCATGCCTTTCCGCCGGCTCCATAGACACCATTCTATGGGCCGGCGTATTCTGCTATCCCACAAAAGAAGTGACATGTCACTTCTTTCGGCGGATAGCACTCTCGGGGAGAGAGGGGTTACAGCTATGGAGAGATTACCTCCACAGTCCTGTCCCCTGATGCAAGCCCCAGCCTGAAGTGGGTCTGCTATGATTTGGAAGGTGAGGGAGACTTCCTGGGTCAGAGTACAGTGCTGTAGACCACGCTATGCAGACAATGCCCCTCCTCCACTCAGGCTCCCACCCAGTACAGGGAGCTCTTAAACCAAAGCAATGCTCTTAAACCAAGTCACAATTTAGAAAAACTGAGCTCTTAAAAACCAAAACGCTCTTAAACAAAGTTATTCTTAAACCAAGGTACCACTGTATATGCAATCTAATGAAAAAAAGGGGTGAAAAAAGGGTTAAAGAAAAAAGTTTAAAAAAAAAAAAACCCTTTGCAAATAAACCCCAATAAAAGTTTAAAATCCCCTTTCCCATTATATGTAAAAGTAAAATAAACCTATTATATTACAGTGAAGAGAAAGAAAACCCACCAGGTTGGCTGATTTTTTACAATTATATATTAGAAATAAAAAAGATCATGGCACAAGAAATGACCCCCCCCCCCCCCCCCAACCAGCCCTGTAGGTGAAAAAATAAAAGCGCTATGGCTCTTAGAAGGAGAGGAGGAATACTTCTTTAATTCGACCTGGACATCGGGGCATCAATGACCTTTAGCATGAAGGTATTAAAAAAAAAAAAAACTCAAGTCTTCCAGTACTTATCAGCTGCTGTATGTCCTACATATCTATGTCTATGACATACAGCAGCTGATAAGTACTGAAAAAAAAAGTTTTACTGGAGTACCCCTTTAATAATAAGTGCCTTTTTGGCCTTAGGGCCTGAGATGTAATATGATTTTTATATTGGCTAGAGTTCTGCTGTCTCTGTACAATAATCACAAAAGGTGTACTGCTTTAAGTTTTCATGTTAAATAGGGTGAAATTGAAAAACATATAAAAAGTACCAACCACTACTGTTGTTTCCCATTACTTCTTCTGTTTATACTCATTTCCCTTAGACTCTCAGATATACAGACTGTCTGATTAACATGAAGTGGATAACCTTTCATTTAATCCACATCCTTTAATGAAGCCAAAGGATCTAAAGAGGCTGATCATCATCTCACTTGACGCTCCTTGTAAAAAAGGACAGCTGTCCTTCTATCTTAGTATTCTTTGGCCAAGAAACATCAGGTGTTAGAAACAAATGACAAAGATCCCTTCATCTAAAACCAATTTAAGACTCCAGCTTTCTTCCAGAAATATCATGTTGAGTCTTTAGGTGACAGAAGCAGTCAGCGGCTCCTTGGCAATGATTAATCACCCCTGACTGCACTGGACTTCACGCGTCTTACCTTGTGTTTTTTTCTTCCAGGAGGTCTGGCAGCACACTAACCAATGCGATGTATAGGAAACCCCCCGATGTGAAAGGTAAAATCCAAGCCACAGCTTCACCTGTGTGTGTCATAACAAAACAATTATAGGTATAGGTATTATATCTGTCTGCCTGATCTATCCTGATGCCATCAAAAGAACTAACAGGATAACAGATCACTTGCCTAATACACAAGCAGAAATTGTATGTAGATCTATGAGCAGACTACATGCTATTGTTTAGGACAGCCTAAGATATTTCAATGAGAAAGGCCCCGTTCCCACTGAGCAAAGCTAGCGGAATTCCGCGACGGAATTGTCCGCCGCGGAATGCCATTAGCCTCCCGCTCATAATGGGACTCTATAGGAGGCGCGCGCTCCTGCCCTGTCCGCGCTGAAGAATGAACATGTTCATTCTTCAGCGCGTATAGAGCAGCAGCGCGCGCCTCCCATAGACTCCCATTATGAGCGGGAGGCTAACGGCATTCCGCGGCGGACAATTCCGTCGCGGAATTCCGCTAGCTTTGCTCAGTGGGAACGGGGCCAAAAAAAGCAAACTACACTGATAACGGCTTCAAGTCTGATGAGGTGTATTAAGAAGCAGTTAGGAGTTTGAATGAAACCCACTATATAATAAGATCTCTGTTTGCTGAATAAAGACAATACTGCAATACAGAGTTTCTATAAAAAAAAAATCAATTTAATATATATTTATAATGGTAATATCATTGTTTTTCTAATATGTAAATTAAAGCGAACCTAACGTTTGGCTAGCGCGGCAGGATATGTTAATAGACTCCGGTAGGCAGTTTCTTTTCATGTGAGCAAGGGCCACAACTCCCGAAAGCGCAATAGACTGCATTGTAATACACTTACAATGTAGTCTACAGCAATTCTAGGAGCTCCATCTACCACCCAGATTAGAAGAGGACAGCGTGCCGGTTGGAGTCTTTTAAACTTATCCTGCCTTGCTCGCCAAATGCTAGGTACGTTTTACAGTCCACAGGGCATTCATCAAATCAGTGAGTGCCCAGGAATCCCCTAGTCTCCTGCCTGTGACTGCCAAGCTTTTTGCTATGGTTTCTCTCTTCCTCGCATTTAAAGGGGTAGTTCGGCACTAAACATTTATTCACAAAATAACACACATTACAAAGTTATACAACCTTTCATACCTTAGCCCTACGCGGCTATGACGCCACAAGGGGGTGAGGTCTACGGTGTTATTGTGGGCGGGGCTAAGTGACGCTTCAGTCGAGAAGCCCCGCCCAGGTAGCACAATCCGCAGATGATAAAAGGTCACTTTTTACTGGAACAAGCACCAAGACGTATGATTATAAAATAAGGTATGAAAGCTGCTAAATTTACCCATTACACCTGTGTAGAGAAGTCATAATGGAAAAGGGGGGGGGGGGGGGGACAGTGTCACTTTAAATGCTGACATCACATTCCCTTCAACACAGGGAGACCCTATGCACAAGATGGCAAGTTCATTTTACTGTTCATAAATCCATCCATAAATCCTCATCAGAAGTGTTCAGTATACCCTGACCACAGTCAGTAATTACGGTCTGTACTGCATCAGAGTTCATCAGTATTTCCTCATCCAGAAATGTACTCACTGCCAGGTTTGGGCCTACAACTGGGGAAACATCTATTGATATGCATCCAATGCGGTCTTAAGGCTTCTATGGGCTTATTTGCGCTGTAATTCTGGTCAGAAACAGCGCGTTCTCTTTTTCTTATTATTCTGGGACAGACACCCTTCAGAAAATATAGTGATAAGTATACGTGGCCAATAGAACTCAATGGGTCTAGAAACTAGTATTTCCTGATCTAAAAAAAAAAAAGGAATACATTTCTCGGTCGTGTGCATGAGGCTTTTGTGTTAGTTGCAGGCAGCCACAATGTTATCATTCTGCACAGAACTTTAGACCAGAGTATGTGATATTTAAGGGTAGACAAATGCATATTTGATTTCATGCATGTTTTTTTTTTATTTTTTAAACAAGTTTTTTTTCTGCTGCTTTTCTTGTCCTATATAGAAAAATGGCAGAAAAAAAAATGTTGTTTTAGGTTACTTAGAGATGTTTTTATAGGTTACTTGGAGATCTGCCTTTGGTATTTAACCCTTCACTCACCCTGTTCATTATGTACTTACCAGCCCCTTTGGGAGACTGAGCACAAACAGCAAAGCCTGCTCCCAGGATACCCCCCATTGCAGTCATCAGCTGCATCTTAGCTGCGCTCCAACGGTCAAACCCAGCACGGAGGAGAATAGCAAAATCCCCAACCTGTAAAGGTTACACTGTATTAGAGATGTACAGGAGGAGAGAAAGCACAAGGGATCACTAAATAGAATGACTGACCTCATGGGGAATTTCATGCAGTAAGATGGCCACCGTTGTCAGAATTCCCACCTGGAAGAAAAAGATACATATTTTACAATCTCTGCTTATAAATATACTTTAGGGTAAATTCACACGGGCGGATCCGCCGGGAGTTTCACGCACAAAATCTGCAGCTAATCCGCAATACACATATTATTAATAATAATAATAACAATAATAATACGTGTATTGCGGATTAGCTGCTGATTTCGTGCGTGAAACTCCCGGTGGATCCGCCCGTGTGAATTTACCCTTAAAGTGAATGTATTGCCTAGATTTGATTTTAATTATCAGCGCCAGGCACTGAAACATAATTTTTCTAATCGGTTTTAATTTTATGACTGTATTTTTTTTATTACATTTTTTGGTCTCCACAGTGACACGAGGTCACCAAAATGTCACACTAAAATAGTTGCATTACCTTGGATTGCATACCTTGTTTTCTTATTGAAGTCTGAGATAGTCACAAGATGTACAACTGACCTTGCTGCATATCCTTAAATACACATTAGGTATGTGTCAGTCATTAACCTAGTATGTGTTGTCTGTCAGCACTGTGGTCAATACTCGGAGTATTCCTACACTTAAAAGTTCAGACAGCTATGTGTCCTTTCTCATAACAGTTACCTTACTGTCAGTCACAGCCGGGCTCCTGTAGTGACCGCACTGGCAAAGCGCAGCCCCATAATGTATTTCCTGCAGCATTTTGAGGGAACTACCTCCCTGCTTGATGTACATGTATGCCAACTTTTACATTTTTATTCCCATATAGAAAACTTGCATCGCTGTAAAAATAATTTTAGACTACCACTTCCAGTGGTTTAGGGTGTTCAGGATTTCTTATTCAGATTTTAAAGCTAGATGCAGATCATAAATGGATGATATGTATAAAAGAAAGACTAAGATTCTTTGCTTTTTAAAATAAAAAAAACTGAATGTGGGAACACTCCCTTAAAGTAAACAAACCCGTGCATTAATATAATCTTTAGTTGAATGCTTGGATGCACAGCTAGAGGTATAAACAGTAGGAAGACGGAGATAATGATACCGCTGTATAGAGCTCTAGTGACATCACATCTGGAATACTGTGTCCAGTTCTGGAGACCTCACCTAAAAAGGGTTATTGATATAATACAAAGAGTCCAAGGATGGACTACAAAAATGGTGGAGGGTGTCAGGCATAAAACATCAGGGATGACATAAAGAACTAAATCTGAAGTCTGGAAGAAAGGTGGGTTAGGGCGGGTTCACACTACGGAATTCTCGCGGACAATGTCCGCGGAATTCCGTCAGCTATCCGCCCGCACATCTGGGCGCCTTTCCGCCAGCCCCATAGACACCATTCTATGGGCCGCCGTATTCCGCTATACGCTGAAAGAAGTGTCATGTCACTTCTTTTAGCGGATCGCGGAATATGCCGGCCCATTGAATGGTGTCTATGGAGCCGGCGGAAAAGCGCGTGCCCGTGCGGGCGGACAGCTGACGGAATTCCGCGGACATTGTCCGCGAGAATTCCGTAGTGTGAACCTGCCCTAAGGGAGGAAAGTTCAAAACAAATCTAATATGTTTTAATTGGTTGGGGTCTGGGTGCTGAGACCCCCACTGATCACTAAAATGAGCAAGAGGAAGGTCTCAGCTAAGCACTTCTCTCCCTGTCTCTCCCTTCGCTGCAGGAGGTAGGCCCCATAGACCTTTTATAAAATCTACCATCAGCAAAGAAAGACATATGGAGAGAAGCGCTTATCTGAGTGCTTCTCCCTGTTCATTCTAGTGATCAATGGGGATGTGAACACCCCTAAGACTTTTCACATCTCTATGTTATATCAAAAGTTGTTTTTTCTTTTTAAATTGACAGTAACACTTTAAAAGGGTAGTCCGAGCAAAATATACTTACCTTTCCTTGTAGCTGAGCAGCTCTCTATCACCCACTGGTCTTCTGTGTCTCCCCATTCCTGTGATGTCACAATTCTACAGGAATTGGCTGCTCAGGAAAATCAGTGAATAAGGCAGGATACTGCTGCACACCCCTTTTATTTTACTCAGACTACCCCTTTAAGGATGCCTGGGACAAATATATATATCTATCCTAAGGAAAAATAAAAATAAAACAATATAAGGGAAGACAGGATGGACCAGTCTTTTATGTTTCTAAAGAGTAACTATCACTTTTAGAAATCTTTGTAAACTCATAGTGACATGTCAGAAGGTTTGATGGGGATTCCCTAAATAAAACAACCCCGTTTAATGTTACAGCAAACACTCTGGAGGCAGGGATGCCTGAAAGTGCAAGTCAGTAGTAAGACTTACCAATAATTAAAAGAAAAAAATGTAGTCAGACCCACCTTTCTACTGACCAGGAAACTGCCTGCCACCGCCATGCCATGGGTGAAATTATCAACAGTGTTGGCCAGCAGGTTGAGGTAGCCACTGACCTGTAACAAATAAGCCATTGACTATTGTACAGTCAGATGTCCTCTCTAGTATATCATGTGCTTAGTACATACTATATATCAGCTACTGACCTTAATACTGTCACTTTTTGGTCTCTGTTGAGCACAGTTTGGATTTTTGCTCACCCCATGCTTTCCATTCATTAAGCTGCCTGGAACTACTTTCTGAAGGAAAAAAAAAAACAAGATTGTGTAACTATATGCAAATATTTGTAGTGTAAGTGTAGTTCAAAGGTGGGCTGAACAAAAGCCGGTAGCATCCAACAGGAAGCACAGGGCATGGGATATGGTAACCCAGCTCAAGTGTAATGTGACTATAGGCAATAATAGTAGAAGGGAGTCAGCACCGGGCACTCCTGTTCCACTCGTGGACAAAAGTGGTAATCTCATTCCCACAACAAACAGCCAAGAGTAATGCAGTCACAGCATAGCCTGGAGGCCACCTGGCCACCTTATTCCACCATCTTCAGATATTTTTTATTTTATTTTTTTAACCTGAAGATGGTGAAATAAGGGATTGCCTTTTATCTGTGACCTGGCTATGCTGTGACTGCATTAGACTTGGGTAGTAAAGTATCATTGGTCCTTACCCCCTATAAATGGAGAGTGGTGATTCTATATGACACAGAAGAGGAACCTTTAGTCCTCCAGCTATTGCAAAAACTACAGTTCCCATAATGCCCGGACAGCCAATGCTTTCACTGTCCAAGCATGATGGGTTTTGTAATTTTGCAACAGCTGGAGGGGTGTATGTTTTTAATCTCTGCTATATGGTGTCTATTCTGTGGCCAAACTGAAAAGTATTAAGTTGTTTGACCTGTGACTAAACAAGAAAACTACTTTGGGTTTAAAATGACTTGTTTCTCAAATATGTGATGCCATGTCAGCAGGATACTGGGCTATTCATATAACCTAATGCCATAGGGCTCAGATTACAAAGTGTCCACTGTGACTGCATATAAACGTGTCCATATGAGAGGGTGTGGTGAAGCTGCACTTTATATGTACCAAGGATAAAGATAGGAAGAGGGGTGTCTGGAAAAGACAAATGTACACCTTTAGGCACTGCTACCTACAGAATACAAGACATCTTATTCTTATAACAGAGAACCCCTATAACATAAGATCTACAGCAAACAGCTGATTTTTCTGGGAAATTTGCTGTCAGCTATACAGGTCTTACGGACCAGCTTCATGAAGCCTTTTACCTTAGTGTCTCTCTCCAGTACAGAACTGGTGGTCATCTGTTGTTCATTGGAGAACGTTTTCTCCAAAATTAGGAAGGCGAGGAAGCCAATGATAACCCATAGTCCCAGGAGACGCTGCTGCTGGAGAGACTGGGAGCTTCCTGGAAGGAGAAGACATTACATTTTATGTAATAATGAGCAAACATCACATCAAGGCAGAAAAACTTAAAAGTGACACTGTCCCCCCCCTTTCTGGATGAGGACATCTCTACACAGCTGTAAAGAATAAATTCTGCAGTTTTCATAGCTTACTTACAATAGATTTCTTGGTGCTTGGTCCAGTGAAAAATGCTTTTTATCGTTGGTGGATTGTGCCACCTGGACGGGGCTTCATGGCTGCTGTGCCCCTTCGCCCCGCCCACATTGGCACCGTAGGCCCAGCCCCCTCAGCAGCCACTGAAATGGGCCAACCTAGAGGGAGTGGGGAGTAGACCACTATGCCGACCCGTTCAAATGGCTGCCAAGGAGGCGGGGCCAAGACACCAATGACATTACGGAGGGGGCAGGACTTAAGGCAGCAATGTGGGTGGGGCAAAGTTGCACAGCAGTCGTGAAGCCCCGCCTAGGTGGCACAATCCACCAAAGATAAAAAACATTTTTCACTGGATCAAGCACCAAGAAATCTATTGTAAGTAAGGTATGAAAACTGCAGAATTTGAGCTGTACAGCTGTGCAGAAACATTCTTATAAAGAAAGGAGGTGACAGTATTACTTTAAGGAATTGATGTACAGAACAAGAAGAATTATAAGGCCACAGAATACCTCAGATTGTGTTAAAGGTATACTCCAGGTAGAGGTTAAAAAAATGAAACTTCTGCAGAAGCATATAGCATTACTTACCTATCTATCCCAGTTTTGAAACTACCAGAAATGCATTTGTTTTGGGGGGTTTTGTTCTGTATTGTGTTTCTGTACTTCCTGGTTGAGCAGTTCCCTGAATGCAGTACTGGTTCCAGAATGTAATGCTTTCCCTCAGCTGTTCATCACAGTCCTCCACCCTGCCCATTCCCCGCCCAAATCTGTTGAAGAACATCTAGGCTGTGTTCATACATTGCTGTTTTATTACTGTTACTGAATTATTTGCAGTACTTTATCATTTCATTGTGGTACCACCCACACAGCACACAGTTACTACCTGTAACACCACACAGCACGCTGTATTCTCTACCTGTAACACCACAAAGCACGCTGTATTCTCTACCTGTAACACCACACAGCACGCTGTATTCTCTACCTGTAACACCACACAGCACGCTGTATTCTCTACCTGTAACACCACACAGCACGCTGTATTCTCTACCTGTAACACCAGACAGCACGCTGTATTCTCTACCTGTAACACCACAAAGCACGCTGTATTCTCTACCTGTAACACCACACAGCACGCTGTATTCTCTACCTGTAACACCACGCTGTATTCTCTACCTGTAACACCACACAGCACGCTGTATTCTCTACCTGTAACACCACACATCATGCTGTATTCTCTACCTGTAACACCACACAGCACGCTGTATTCTCTACCTGTAACAACCCACATCATGCTGTATTCTCTCCCTGTAACACCACACAGCATGCTGTATTCTCTACCTGTAACACCACACAGCACGCTGTATTCTCTACCTATAACACCAGACAGCACGCTGTATTCTCTACCTGTAACACCACACAGCACGCTGTATTCTCTACCTGTAACACCACACAGCACGCTGTATTCTCTACCTGTAACACCACACAGCACGCTGTATTCTCTACCTGTAACACCACACAGCATGCTGTATTCTCTACCTGTAACACCACAAAGCACGCTGTATTCTCTACCTGTAACACCACACAGCACGCTGTATTCTCTACCTGTAACACCACACAGCACGCTGTATTCTCTACCTGTAACACCACACAGCACGCTGTATTCTCTACCTGTAACACCAGACAGCACGCTGTATTCTCTACCTGTAACACCAGACAGCACGCTGTATTCTCTACCTGTAACACCAGACAGCACGCTGTATTCTCTACCTGTAACACCACACAGCACGCTGTATTCTCTACCTGTAACACCACACAGCACGCTGTATTCTCTACCTGTAACACCAGACAGCACGCTGTATTCTCTACCTGTAACACCAGACAGCACGCTGTATTCTCTACCTGTAACACCAGACAGCACGCTGTATTCTCTACCTGTAACACCACAAAGCACGCTGTATTCTCTACCTGTAACACCACACAGCACGCTGTATTCTCTACCTGTAACACCACACAGCACGCTGTATTCTCTACCTGTAACACCACACAGCACGCTGTATTCTCTACCTGTAACACCACACAGCACGCTGTATTCTCTACCTGTAACACCACACATCACGCTGTATTCTCTACCTGTAACACCACACAGCACGCTGTATTCTCTACCTGTAACAACCCACATCATGCTGTATTCTCTCCCTGTAACACCACACAGCACGCTGTATTCTCTCCCTGTAACACCACACAGCACGCTGTATTCTCTCCTTGTAACACCACATAGCACGCTGTATTCTCTCCCTGTAACACCACACAGCATGCTGTATTCTCTACCTGTAACACCACACAGTACGCTGTATTCTCTACCTGTAACACCACACAGCACGCTGTATTCTCTACCTGTAACACCACATAGTACGCTGTATTCTCTACCTGTAACACCACACAGCACGCTGTATTCTCTACCTGTAACACCACACAGTACGCTGTATTCTCTACCTGTAACACCACACAGCACGCTGTATTCTCTAACTGTAACAACCCACATCATGCTGTATTCTCTACCTGTAACATCCCGCAGCACGCTGTATTCTCTACCTGTAACGCTGATATTGAAATAAAGTAAAGTACTTTTTGAATTACATTTTTTTTCTTGTCATCTCAACGTACATATTATGATCAAGCATCTGTTATCTTTGAGGTTGAGCCCCACAATAAGGACTTTATCCCATATTACCTTACATGGGATATACTGTGTATGCCTTGTTTTTCTCCAGGTGAGATTGGCAATGCCGGCTCTGATTCTTTCTGGGATTTAGGATAATTTACTTGTGTTAATGCATCATTTTTGTGCATATGCTGCAGTACTGCAATGAAACTCCAACATGTGTGAACATGGCCCTAACTTCACTGCACACTTGTGCACAATCAGTGAAATCAGTGCAGAAACTGCTTGCAGCCGGTCAGAGCTGGTGAATCACTCAGGGGATTGAGGGAACCATCCAAGCCTCCTGGGACATCACACCCTGCCCCCTGTCTGCATCATCAGTCTGTGCTCAAAAACACACACAATGTGAGGCAGAGGCCTGGAATCTTTGTCTCCTTAGGGCTCGTTCCCACTGAGGAAAGGTACATGTTCATTCTTCAGCGCGGACAGGGCAGGAGCGCGCGCCTCCCATAGACTCCCATTATGAGTGGGAGGCTAACGGCATTCCGCGGCGGACAATTCCGTCGCGGAATTCCGCTACCTTTCCTCAGTGGGAACGAGCCCTTAGGTGGGAGAGCAGAGGGAGCAAGAGACAATGTGAATTGGCACAGAGGCCATTTTTCTTCACTTCCTAGATTTCTATCAGCTACCAGTGTGGCAGAACCGTACAAATATGGCAATACATTGTATAGACACATTTATATAACTTTTCATAGAATTTTTTTTCCCTTATGTGGAGTTCCCCTTTAACCAATAACCACCCAAACAACTGCAAAGTCATAAACATATATTGTCTTAATTCCTTCCCCTGCCAGTGATTTTTGGCATGCTTGTAACTCCTCATCTTCAACGCAATTGCAGCAAGTTGATCTATTAGGGTATGTTCAAACTACAGAATAGGCGAGGAAATGACATGTCAATTCTTTGGGTGGATTGAGGATTGTGCTTGAGAAATTCGATTGAATCAATGGGACAGGCAGAACAGAATTTCAAGTGGATTCAGCTTTAAATTCCTTGCCTATTCCGTAGTGTGAATATACATTAAGGCCAGGTTCACACAGCGTATGACACCAGCCGTGTCACAGAAAGGCTGGTGTCAGTGAAGTTCATCCCAGCCTGGTACTGCAGTACTGGCCGGATGAACTTCATTTGTGCTGAATTGTGCTGAACGCATCCCAATTCACCATAGCACACAATGGAGAGTGCGGCCGGAGCCATTGTGTGAACTGACATGTCTGTGCGTCCGCTAATCAATGAATAGCGGCCGCACAAAACGCATATGTCATTTTTCCGTGCGGCCGGTTGGAATCCCGGCCAGAGTGTATTCTATGTGTATGTACTCCGGCCGGGATTCCTATGACTTCTATGGCAATCTACGTTGTGTGAATATAGCCTAAGGGTGCGTTTACACAGAGAGATTAATCTGACTGATTTTTTAAGCCAAAGCCAGGAACAAGCTATAAACAGAGAACAGGTGATAAAGGAAAGACTGAGATTTCTCCTCTTCTCAAATTCATTCCTGGTTTTGGCTTTAAAAATCTCTTTCAGATAAATCTCTCTATGTAAACGCACCAATACACTTTCTCCTCTATTGGTTCTGAGCGATTGTTTCCCTCAGTCTGCAGCAGCCTGAGGCAATCGAGCGCAGATATGTACTGCATTGATCCCTATAAACAATTGTTATATTGTTCATCAGAGTCCCCTAAGGGGGACTACAAATTAGTGTTAGAAAAAAAAAAAAAAAAAAAGAAGTTTTTTCATCAATAAAAAAAATCCCAATCCCTAATAAAAGTTTAAATCGCCCCCTTTTCCTATTTTTTTTACATATAAAAACAAAATAAAATAATAACATTTACTATTGCTGCGAATCACCCAAACTATTCAATTATCACATTTGAAACGGTATCCCAAAAAAATTGTAATAAAAAAAATGATCAAAAAGTTGCATAACAAAAGTACAGATGATGGTGCAAAAACTGTGCTTCAAAAAGCCCCATAGACCTAAAAATAAAATCGTTATAAGGATTAAAACAAAGCAATTTTAGCATAATTTGGGGCACAATAAATAAAAGCTCATATGGCACTGTAGGTGAAAAAATGCAATCGCTATGGCCTTTTAAACAGAAGGAGGAGGAAACAAACATGAGGAAACATGAGGAGGAAACAAAAGTGCAAAAACGAAAATTGGCCTGGTCTTTAATGCCCCTATTCCACGAGTCGTTTGAAGGAGCAAACGAGCACTATTAGCGCTCGTTTGCTCCTCGTTCCCCGCTCGCTGCCGCCGCTATTCAACGTGGCGTCAGCGAGCGGGTGAGTGCGGGAGGGCTGCCCGGGGGATCGCTGATCGTCCGGGCAGCCCATAGGATATAGCAGCGCCTGCTGCCGATGCTCCTATTCAACAGAGCGACGGCAGCAGATCGCTGCTATATCAGTCGCTTGTTTTTCAACATGTTGAAAAACAAGCGACTGCAACGATCAGCCGACATGAACGATGTCGGCTGATCGTTGCACTCTATTCCACGGGACGAATATCGTTCGTAGCGGTCGATATCGGCCGAATACGAACTATATTACTCCTCTAAACGACCCGTGGAATAGGGCCTTAAGGGTCCCTTTACACAGAGAGATTTATCTGACAGATTTTTGAAGCCAAAGCCAGAAGTGGATTTGAAAAGAGGAGAAATCTCAGTCTTTCCGCTATGACCTGTTGTCTGTTTATAGTCTGTTCCTGGCTTTGGGTCAATGATCTGTCAGATAAATCTCTCTGTGTAAAGGCAACATAAGGGGTTAAATTGTACCGTACTGACACAGTGTGTCATTATTATATATATTATCAATAGGCAATGGGGTCTGTTGCATGTGGCCGCTGCTGTCTGTCATGTGATGGACCAAGTAATCTATCACAACAGAAGAATGGGACTGAACAACACACATGTGGACAATGCATTAGGCAGCAAGCGTAAAGCTCTGGAATAGATCACCTTTCTGAATACAGCGCAGCTACTGATATGTGCACAATGCATGTTCACACATTCTCACCTGTCGCTTGCAATGCTCCTTCCAGCCCAGACTGGTCAAGCACAAACAAGCAGGTACATGTCCATGTTCACTACGCTTTGTAAAACAATTGCATTCAACTCCCCCCCCCTCTATTTATGATCATGACTGGTGTTTTCCAGGATTCAGCATTGATGGCTCATCCAGTGTTAGAAAAACACAGACACTTTCTGGAATTGCTTGTCTCCAGTCCAGTTTGCAGTTAAAGGGGTTATCCAGCACTACAAAAATATTGGCCACTTTCTTCCAGAGACAGCCCCACTCTTGTCTCCAGCTTGGCCGGGGTTTTGCTGCTCAGTTTCATTAAAGTAAATGGAGCTTAATTGCAAATCGCACCTAAACAGGAGACAAGAGTCGTGTTGTCTCTGAAAGAAAGTGGCCAGGGCTCCAGACTAAAAAATTTACCTAGGAGCCATTGGCTCCTAACCTGAAAAATTTAGGCGCCAAATAGAATATTTGGTCGCCAACATTTTAAAACATGTAAAATTTATGTTATATTAAATGGGACTTACTGTGTGCAGAGGCCACAGCAGCATCCTCCTTTAGATTCTTTCTTTTCTTAGTTTGAAAACGTTCAACATGGAAACTTGCAATTTGACAACCATATACCCCCCTGCTGCCGGTGTGTTCCCTCAGCCAGCTGCCATCTTACCGGCAATGATCTACTATATATATATATATATATATATATAGTATATAGCCCCGGCAGCCGATGACATATAGCCCCTGTGGCAATGTATATGGGAAGTGGTAGTGTGCAGTGTATATACATACAGACACTGAGGGAAGTGGTACTGTGCAGTGTATATACATACAGACACTGAGGGAAGTGGTAGTGTGCAGTGTATATACATACAGACACTGAGGGAAGTGGTAGTGTGCAGTGTATATACATACAGACACTGAGGGAAGTGGTAGTGTGCAGTGTATATACATACAGACACTGAGGGAAGTGGTACTGTGCAGTGTATATACATACAGACACTGAGGGAAGTGGTACTGTGCAGTCTATACATACAGACACTGAGGGAAGTGGTACTGTGCAGTCTATACATACACACTGAGGGAAGTGGTACTGTGCAGTCTATATATACATACAGACACTGAGGGAAGTGGTACTGTGCAGTCTATATATACATACAGACACTGAGGGAAGTGGTACTGTGCAAAGTATATACATACAGACACTGAGGGAAGTGGTACTGTGCAGTGTATATACATACAGACACTGAGGGAAGTGGTAGTGTGCAGTGTATATACATACAGACACTGAGGGAAGTGGTAGTGTGCAGTCTATACATACAGACACTGAGGGAAGTGGTACTGTGCAGTCTATATATACACACTGAGGGAAGTGGTACTGTGCAGTCTATACATACCCCCCCCTCGCACCCAACACGCACTGACTACCGCACCTGGCCGACATCACAACAGACACACTACCAATCCCCCGCCCAGGCCGCGGTCCCCCCACACACATTACTGGCCGGCCCCCACCCCTGCCGTCCCTCCGGTTGTACTCACCCACTATCTAAGCTTGGTGCCGCTGGGGTGAACTTGAAGAACCGCGGCGCCGGGTGAAGAGAGGCGGGAGAGAGGCGCTGGAGGAGTGTGGCGCCTCTGCGGCCGTCCGTCCAATGAATGACGGACGTGCTGGATGACGTCACTGGAGAAGCGTGTCCCCGCACACGTCATCCAGCACGTCCGTCAATCATTGGACAGACGGCCGCAGAGGCGCCACGTGATTCGGCGCAGCGTGCGGAAGGCGGAAGTCCTTAAAGAGACAGCGCGCCGCCGGGGCCAGTCGCAAATGGCGCCCAGATTAATAAATTTGGGCGCCATTTGCAAGATGTCAGTCGCATTGGCGACCATTTTGGTCGCCATCTGGAGCCCTGGTGGCCATGTTTTTGTAGCTCTGGATAACCCCTTTAAGCTCTGTTCACTTCAATGGAACAGAGTTGTAAAACCGCACCCAAACTGGAGTGAAGAGGGGTGCTGTCTCTAGAAGAAAGTGGCCATGTTTTTCTAACGCTGGATAACCCCTTTAAATTACCCATATACATTAAAGTAAACAGACTTTACGGCGAGATAGGCTAGATCAGACACATGGATTTTTTTATGCCTAACCTTTTTATATTTCAGGGAAAACAAGCCACTGTCAAATACCTCTAGTAACCAACCGTGCTGGAGTACCACAGACACTACAAAATGCCAAATAAAGCAATGGTTCCCATAAAAGAGATAAACTGGATATCAGACAGACAAATGTGCACAGACACTGGTGTGGTGTGTACTGCATGGCGGCATACTTCTATTTTGCTGATAAGAAGCAACCATCATACACTGACTGACCATGACATTAAAGGGGTTATCCAGCGCTACAAAAACATGGCCACTTTCCCCCTACTGTTGTCTCCAGTTTGGGTGGGGTTTTGAAACTCAGTTCCATTGAAGTAAATGTAGCTTAATTGCAAACTGCACCTGAACTGAAGACAACAGTAGGGGGGAAAAGTGGCCATGTTTTTGTAGTGCTGGATAACCCCTTTAAATCCTGGAAAAACTTTTAAGGCTTTCTTAAATGTCAATAAATAAGTCTGCTTATATGTATTGGTGCCAAATATGCACTTAATGTATTACAAGTAAAGACAACAGTTTACATAGAAGCGGAAAAAATGGAGCATAAGGGATGCATTGACTTACCTGTCGTAGCACTGCAGGTGTAAGCCCACGCCTCTGGCAGAAGGTGAACAAACACATCGCCCAGTAAACCACCAATTGCAAAACTCAGCAGCTGCTTCAACCTCTTGGCGCCCTCTGGAAAAGGAAAAACTGAATGAATACCCTTCTTTTCTGAGCATGAATGGAGGTACTCATAGTAAATCACTCTACAGAGCTCTTCCTGGATATTTTACAAGTGTAAACCCATAAATGATGTGTTGCCGGCTGGGGTTATGTAAGTTATGCAAGTAACGCTATAAACTAATACAGGAATGTGGATATTTGACTTTTCTTCTGGTCACTGCGAGATGTAGAATTTTGGATATAGATAGCGTGGCACATTTCTCTGATGTGGAGCACAGTAGGGCCCAACAAACTTTTATGGCTACCATATTACCATGTGCATAACTGGGAGACAATGAGGGAGATAAAAATATTCAGCATACCTTCAGATCTCAGCGCAGCACCTGCTTCAACGGGAATGACCAACAGTGGAAAGACGCCACTTAGTCCCACCAGCAAGGAGCCAATCAGAGAGCAGATCCAAGCATCCAGGGGAGAGGTGTTGGCATTTTCACAGGCACGACTTCCTGGGGCACAGGCAGCACTGAGGTGGAATCCCACACATGCAAAGAGCAGCCAGGGTACAATCCTGTCCCACATCATCCTATGTGGAAAGACAAACACAATGAGTGGCCTGTGACCAAAACAGCAGATAAATCTCATGGTTAGGCTGGTTTCACACTACGTTTTTGCAAAAACGGATGGAAACACAGATGAGTTTGTGTGCATCCATCTTGATCTGTTTTTCCATTTACTTCCATTACAAAAAAAAAAAAAAAACGTATAAAAAAAAATGAATGATCCTTTTTTCTTTTATAATGGAAGTCAATGGAAAATCGGATCAAAATGGATGCACACAATTCCATAAAACAGATTGCAAAAAAAGTAGTGTGAACCCAGCCTTAGCAGGTTTAGTGGTCATATCTGTGGCAACCACAGTTTCAGACATCCGGTGTCCTTAAAGTTCACTGAGTAACCCTATGTTACGGCTGATTAATTCTGCATAGTGCAGCTAAGAAGCATTAGACTGCTGGAAACATCACAGGAAACTCCATTATACAACTTATATAACAAAAACTACAATTTGCAAGCCATTTTTCATATAAAACAATAGACCACTGTATTACATAACAGTACACAGGGCACATAGTAATAACACAAACTGACTAGGACACCTAGATATAACCTTGGCTCACAGGAGACTGACAGACGGCAAAACTAAAAATTACTGAAAGAATTTTCATCCACAACAGAAGGGAGATGACAAGGAGAAATGGAGGAAAGGTTCAAACCTGAGATGCGAGGATCTCCAGACCGCAGCCTATGTAAGCAGGTTACATAGACACAAGCACAAGCTATCATTTAGAAATGCACCTTCACTAATCCTTCTGTCAGAAATCTGACATTAACAGGGCTCCGGGGACCGGCTTTCCTGCTGTAACCTTACATAACAGGTTTGCAGTTCACGGCATGTACCTTCAGGACACTACTTTATATGTCTGATACATTATAATACACACCCATTACCACAATAACTGCACTGAAAAAGTGCCCCCAGGCATGCCAGCTTAGCCACAGAAAACACTACAGATATATTCACTGTCATTCCAGAAAATATTAACATGGACAAATTTTCTCCTGTTATTTTCTTTTTGGTTCATGTGTGATATAGTAAACTCTAAAAAAAAAAACTGAAAATAAAGCAAACGCAACATGTTTTCAAAATGCTTCCCTCCAGACGCAACGCCATATTCACAGCACACTATCAGGTACAGAAAGGTGAGAGCGATTTACACTAGCAAAATAAATAAAATATCTGCTGATTAATCCTGACAAACAACCACCCTCCTGCTTAAGCTGTGACATTTATGAAAAAGAACATTAAACAAAGAAAAAAGAACAAAGAAATGGCAACATTTTTCGCAAATTTCATCTGCCCACCGGTGCATCAGAACCTGTTTATAGGGAACTGATCGTCTCCAGATGACAAGGTGTCTCACCAGCCAGTATGTTACCTGATCACATAACCTTAGAGTTCTTCAACTTGTGGTTGTCTAGCTGCTGCTGCTGTAAAGCTACAACATCCATCATGACCTGAAAGCCACAGGTTGTCTGGGCACTAAAAGAATGACAGTTTTGCAACAGCAATAGGTTGGGGAACGCTACTCAACATCTACAGCTAACCGTGCACCTTATACAACACTCACCCGCCAAAATCCAGCCATACACTCTATACCAGATCCACCCTCTAAATGGAGATACTGACATTGGTAAACATATAAAGCTAGTCCTAGATCATACATAACATACTAGTCTAACTAGAGATCATACATCAATCAGGAACAGATCATAAATGCAGATTAGGTAGTTAGTAAAGGCTGAGACATCTTCTCAAATCTATACCTGATTTTGTAATTCATAATAGCAATAAAAAAAGAAATAAACATGTGAACAATTTCTGAAGCCAAATAAACAGCACAACGGCACATATACAAAAATAGTCATTGTTTAATTTGGGGGGGGGGGGGGGGGGGGGGGGCAATAAAAATCTGTGGTGGACATGAACTCTTTATGCACTGAAAAATAATCCCAATGTCTTCTGAGGTCTATCCAGAACAGACGGCGCTACGTGATCGTGACATCACTTTTTCCAACCACCCAACACTCTCCTTAATGCGCCCCCCTTCAAAGCTCACCCACATATCCTGAGATGACCGCAACCTGCCAACCTCCAGCTGTGGTATAACTATCTGTCCAGGCATGATGGGAGTTGTACTTCTGCAACAGCTGGAGAGTCACAGCTGGGGGAACATTACTCTATAGTGTTACCAAACCCAATTCTATAGGTGGTGAATGATGGTCATAATGCAGTTTTACATTGCTGGACAATAACCTGCCACCGGCTGTAGAACTACAAGTCCAAGCAACATGCAAGTGGGATTTTAACTGTCTGCAAAGTGAGTTTTTCGACTCCCCCCCCCCCCCCCAAAACTTTGTAAGTGACCTGTAGATCCAGGATACCAGACAGACTGGGAGTTGTAGTTCCACAATAGCTCAATAATGCAGAAAGAATTACAGCTCTAAGGAAGCTATGCTGGGACATATAGTGCCCCCACAGCAGAGGAATTGTCAGTGGAAGCTGCATAGAGTATACAGGCAGGCTGGGACTTGCAGTGCCACATCTGTGGAATGCACTTGCCCCCAGGTCTGCACTGCAGCAACTTTTCTGCTCTAACTGCACTGCAGTCACCAATAGACTATCACTGCTCAGATCAATACCCCAACTCCTATGCTCATCCACTATACAGCCATACATACCAAAAGAAATCACGTTACGGCTCTCGGTTGTGCTCTCATTACCAGCCATCCCCGACCTCCTACACCCCACTCCCCGCCCCTCTGCCGGAGCCACGTGTCACGTCCCCCGGAACCATTACCTCCTTGATGCTGCGTCTGGAGGGAAGTATTTTGAAAAGCACTTCCGGCTAAAGAAAAGGCCGTGGGGGAATGTAAATAAAGTGAAACACATCCAGCCACAGATTAGGAAGGCTGTTGTGCTGACATCTTGTGGACAGTATGTGAACTGCAGTGATTTAAAATTGATTTTTTTTTTTTTTATACACGGGACAGTATGGGGAAAAAAAGAATGCATTTTAGGTTTAGAGGAGCTTTACTGTTCCTTTAGTTAATAACTATGTGTAGATGAGGTTTTATGACGTACAGTGGTTCAGTGGTTAGCATTGGTACCTTGCAGTGCAAGTCCTTTTCTTGCTCCTTGGTACTCCATTTCCACCTCTGTTGGGATATTGTCCCACCTCTTCCTTCTGAGAAGTATAAGGGCCCATGCACACAGAGCAAAAAAGGTAAAAATTCCGAGCGGAGTCCCATTGCTTCAATGGGGCTTTTTTTTTGCCTCTGCTTTTCACTCAATTGACACTGAAGGACAGCAATAGGACAGGCAGAATTTCAAGCGGAGTCTGTGGTGTGGACTCAGCTTGAAATTTCCACCTCTTTGCTCTGTGTGCACAGGCCCTAACTTTGGAGACAGGAGAGGGGTCAGGTTGTCATCATTTTATGTGGAACAAATCACACGGCAAAATTGTATTGCCAGTGGCCACTGAATGGCGTTGAAATTAAAGGAGAAGTCCGGCCAAAATTTATTTTTTATATGTTATTACTTATGGAAAGTTATACAATTTTCTAATGTACATTAATTATGGGAAATGCTCATATACTGCTATTTCCCTTAATTTAGTGTATTAGGAAGTGTTAGAATTCTCTCAGAAGCAGTGACGTCACAACGAATGGTGTAATTCCTATGGAGTGTCCAGCAGGGGTCGCTCTATATATAGAAGTCAATGAGTACCATTGACTTCTATATATAGTGCGCCCCTGCTGGACACTCCATTGGAATTACAATGGATGTGTGTATGTAATGTAATGTACTGTACTTTGCGATTGAATACATTTATGGAGTACTTTGGGGAGCAAGTGTACTTGCTCCCCAAAGTATCCCATAAATGTATTCAATAAATACATTTGCAGGGCACAGAGCAGGAAGGGAGAGAAGTGCCATCTACCTCCCCCCTCCCTGCTCGGTGCTGGGCACATATACAAAGTACTACTCCCCCATTATCTGCAGATAATGGGGGAGTAGTACCTGTGCTATCTATCGCCGCCCGCACCGCAGCTGCTCACAGAAGTGTCGCTCTTCATACCCCCTCCTCCTCCCGGCTTCAAACACTATGGTGCCGCTGACTCCCCGCCGCCCACCAGCGCGGCTGACTCCCCGCCGCCCGTGCTGCTGACTCCCCGCCGCCCGCCCGCCGCTGGCTCCCTGGCGGGCGGGCGGCGGGGAGTCAGCGGCACCATAGTGTTTGAAGCCGAGAGGAGGAGGGGGTATGAAGAGCGGCACTTCTGTGAGCAGCGGCGGCATGGGCGGCGATAGATAGCACAGGTACTACTCCCCCATTATCTGCAGATAATGGGGGAGTAGTACTTTGTATATGTGCCCAGCACCGAGCAGGGAGGGGGGAGGTAGATGGCACTTCTCTCCCTCCCTGCTCGGTGCCCTGCAAATGTATTTATTGAATACATTTATGAGATACTTTGGGGAGCAAGGACACTTGCTCCCCAAAGTATTTCATAAGTGTATTCAATCACAAAGTACAGTACATAACATTACATTACATACACACATCCATTGTAATTCCAATGGAGTGTCCAGCAGGGGCACACTATATATAGAAGTCAATGGTACTTATTGACTTCTATATATAGAGCGCCCCCTGCTTGACACTCCATAGGAATTACACCATTCGTCGTGACGTCACTGCTTCTGAGAGAATTCTAACACTTCCTGATACACTAAATTAAGGGAAATAGCAGTATATGAGCATTTACCATAATTAATGTACATTAGAAAATTGTATAACTTTCCATAAGTAATAACATATAAAAAATAAATTTTGGCCTGACTTTTCCTTTAAATTGCATGAAATAAGTATTCAATCACCTACCAACCAGCAAGAATTCCAGCTCTTATGGTCCATTTACACAGAGCGATAAGTCGCCCAATGGAACGATTAACAATTTTGAAGTAACTATGTGTTTTTTATAACGATCATTGTTTAGACAGAAAGATATATCATTTGGAAAAATTGTTATTGGGATCGTTTTAAGATTGCTTAAGCCCATCTCACACATAGGGTGAATCGGTGAAAGACTGTTTACACGAAGCGATCATCTCACACTCAATCTCATTCCAACCTTTCCATCATGGCTAAGAATTAAGAGCTGTCTAAAGACACCAGGGACAAAATTGCGGACTAACACAAGGTTGTGATGGGCTACAGGGCAATAGGCAAGCAGCTTAGTGAGAAGGCAACAACCATTGGCGCAATTATTAGAAAATAAAAGAATATAACTGTCAATCTTCCTCGGTCTGGGGCTCCATGCAAGATCTTGCTGCGTGGGGTAAGAATGATTCTAAAAAATGTCAGGAATCAGCCCAGAACTAGACGGGAGGACCTGATCAATGACCTGAAGAGAGCTGGGACCACAGTCTTGAAGATTACTGTTAGTAATACACTACACCATCATGGATTAAACTCCTGCAGGGCATGCAAGCTTCTCTGTTTACATGTACAGGCCCATTTGAACTTTGCCAATGACCATCTGGATGATCCAGAGGAGACATGGGGGAAGATCATGTGGTCAGATAAGACCAAAATGGAACTTTTTAGTATCAACTGCACTCACCATGTTTGGTGGAAGAAGGATGAGTACAACCCCAAGGACACAGTCACAACCGTAAAGCATGGAGGATGAAACATCACACTTTGAGGGTGCTTCTCTGCTAAGAGGACAGGACAACTGCATCGTATTGAAAGGAGGATAGATGTATCGCAAGATTTTGTCCACCAACCGCCTTCCCTCAGTAAGAGCATTGAAAATAGGTCATGGTTGGGTTTTCCAGAATGACAATGACCCGAAACACACAGCCAGGGCAATTAAGGGGGGCTCCGTAAAAAGCATTACTGGCTTAGTGAGTCACTAGGCTTGTATCCAACAGAAAATTTGTGGAAGGAGCTGAAACACAGTGTTGCCCAGCCACAGTCCTAAAATCCCAGTTGTGTAGCTACCGCGGTCGCCACAGCGACCGGGCCACTACCAAGGGGGGGGGGCCCGCGAAGCCTCCCCTTGGCACCACACTGCCCTCCTCCCTCTTGTGACAAGCAGTGTTTTTCTTGCAGTCACAAGAGGCTGGTCCCCCGTCTGACGCGCGGCTCCCGCCTCGAGTCCCGTCCCTGGCAGCACACATCAGTGACCTCTGTGTGCGCCGGGGAAGTACAGTACTTCCGGTGCAGGGAATGTCTATAACAATCGCCCCTGAGCCGGAAGTAACATCCCCAGCGCACACAGAGCTCACTGGTGTGTGTGCTGCCGGGGACCGAGCCGCGTGTCAGCTGGGGAGGAGACCGAGCCTGCAGATGAGATACACGGCGGGGGAGCGAGTTGCAGGTGAGTGTTTTTTCCCCCTCTGCTTTGAACAGGGGGGTGCCATCTATAAGGGGGATACATGGGGGGGCCATCTATAAGGGGGATACATGGGGGGACATCTATAAGGGGCATACATGGGGGGGCATCTATAAGGGGGATACATGGGGGGCATCTATAAGGGGGATACATGGGGGCATCTATAAGGGGGATAACATGGGGGCCATCTATAAGGGGGATACATGGGGGCATCTATAAGGGGGATAATATGAGGGCATCTATAAGGGGGATACATGGGGGGCATCTATAAGGGGGATAATAGGAGGGGCATTTATAAGGGGGATAACAGGAGTGGCATCTATAAGGGGGATAACAGGAGGGGCATCTATAAGGGGGATAACATGGGGTCAACAAAAGGAGGATACATGGGGGGCATCTATAAGGGAGACAACAGGAGGGGCATCTATAAGGGGGATACATGGGGGGAATCTATAAGGAGGACAACAGGAGGGGCATCTATTAGGGGGATACATGGGGGGCATCTATAAGCGGGATACATGGTGGGGCATCTATAAGGGGGATTACATGGGGGCCATCTATAAGGGCGATACATGGGGGGGCATCTATAAGGGGGATATGGGGGGCATCTATAAGGGGGATAACAGGAGGTGCATCTATAAGGGGGATACATGGGGGGCATCTTTAAGGGGGATAACATGGAGGGGCAACAAAAGGGGGATACATGGGGGCATCTATAAGGGGGATAACAGGAGGGGCATCTATAAGGGGGATAACATGGAGGGGCAACAAAAGGGGGATACATGGGGGCATCTATAAGGGGGATAACAGGAGGGGTATCTATAAGGGGGGATACATGGGAGGCATCTATAAGGGGGAAAACAGTAAGGGCATCTATAAGGGGGATACATGGGGGGCATCTTTAAGGGGGATAACATGGGACCATCTATAAGGGGGATAACATGGGGGGCATCTATAAGGGGGATAACATGGGGGGCATCTATAAGGGGGACAACACAAAGGGGACAATCTATAAGGGGGATAACAGTAGGGGCATCTATAAGGGGGATACATGGGGGGCATCTTTAAGGGGGATAACATGGGGCCATCTATAAGGGGGACAACGGGGGCATCTATAAGGGGGATAACATGGGGGGCATCTATAAGGGGGACAACACAAGGGGGCCATCTATAAGGGGGACAACAGGGACAATCTATAAGGGGGAAACATTGGGGGACATCTATAATGTGGATAACACAAGGGGGCCATCTATAAGGGGGACAACACAAGTGGGGTCATCTATAAGGGGGATAACACAAGGGGGGCCATCTGTAAGGGGGATAACATTGTGGGGCCATCTATAAGGGGGAATACACAGGGGGCGTATACAATAGGGCATGCACAGAGGGATGCATGTACTATAGTGGTCTACAAAGAGGTGGTATGTACTATAAGGGGGTCACATAGAGTCAGCCTACCCACTAAATGAGGGTGTAAAGGGGCCAATACAGATGTACAGTTTGTAGAGAGATGAGGATATTGCCTAATGGAGTGAGGAGCCTAATATGTCTGTCTGGCAGATTCTGTGGATTCGTGGCTCGGAGAAGTTCTCATAATGGCCCAGGGAAGATGGAAAAGAAGATGAAAATGGAAGAACTCTGATCAGAGAAGACGCCCCCTGTGACCTACCTGATATAACTGCACTGCAATGTATATGGTGTATACAACCTATGTACAGCTGGGTCAGCCTCTATATGACTGGATGAGGTGATATTGATCTGTGTACAGTGGATGTTATTTAGTAGCAGCGGTGGTGGTGTTAGTCAGTAGCAGTGGTGGTGTTAGTCAGTAGCAGTTGTGTTGTTAGTAGCAGCGGTGGTGTTAGTTTGTGGCGGTGTTAGTCAGTATGTGGCGGTGTTAGTCAGTATGTGGTGATGTTAGTATGTGGCGTTATTATTCAGTATGTGGCGGTGTTAGTCAGTATGTGGTGATGTTAGTATGTGGCGGTGTTATTCAGTAGGTGGTGGTGTTAGTCAATATGTGGTGGTAATATTTGTTACTTTTATCTGGTACTATGTTTTATTGGATTTAGTATACTGGATTTGGTCAGTAACAATATGGTGGTGATGGTAGTGGTTGTGGCGGTAATATTTGCCCCTTGTATACTGGTATTATTGGCAATATTGGTCTGAGTGTAAAGGATTTGGTTAGTAAAAATATGGCGGTAATATGTATGGTAATAATATTTCGTATATACTGGTATTATTGGCAATATGAGATATACCAATAGCATCGCTTGGTCGAGGAAGGGGGGGCCCAAGTTGACCTCTTGCACCAGGGCCCAAGAGACATTAGCTATGCCCCTGCTGGAACCTGAAAGATCTGGAGAACATCTCTATGGAGGAGTGGGACACAATTCTTGCTGCAGTGTGTGCAAACTTGGTCAAGAACTACAGTAAACGTCAGACCTCTGTAATTGCAAACAACGGTTTCTGTACCAAATATTCAGTTTTTCTATAGTATCAAATACTTATTCCATGCAATAAAATGCTAAATAATTATTTAAAAATCATACAATGACAATGAGTTTTTTTTTATAGGAGGAGTACCTATCTATCATCATGACAGAAAAAAATATATTTGAAAAAAAAAAAATGGTACTTGAATTTACCAGCGCTATATGTTTGTTTATTTATTTTTATTTATAAAATGGGAAAAGGGGGGTGATTCAGACTTTTACTAGGGGAAGGGATTTTTAATAATAAAAACACTTTCCCCCCTTCACATACAGTAATTAGAAGCCCCCCGGGCTACGTCTGGAGAAGCGTGCTGACGCTATAGCGACAAAAGAAGGTATAGCGAAAAAAGTCGAAACACAGGAACAAGTATTCTTCTCTCAAGTATTCTCAAGTATTCTTCTACTTCTTCTAAACTTCTAAAGTACAGTACTACTTTGGGTTGGGACTCTCAGGACAAACTCTCCACTACTCTGAACTCTCATGACCTACTCCTCTCTACTTTTCTTAACTCACTCTACCTTCTCAGCACGCAATCAAGTCAGCACTGATATTCTACCTCTACAGTTCTCTACAGTGCACGCTAAAGTATTCCTTCAGTAACGAAAAGTTTATTTATTTTACTGGGATTAAGTGGTTATTGCACAAGAACCTACCCCGCAGTTACAACGTCCTTGGGTCGTCTCCCCTTTTCTGTGGGTACAACCCGGTAGGTCACCGACCATTGGGGAAAGGGTAAAGCCAGACACAAAAAACTAAAAGCAGGTGTGCCTCATACCTGTGCTGGATGAGCACTACCATCACAACAACATGACATCTGTCCGAGCTATACTCCACCGACCAACCACCATAATAGTGTCGTTACACAGTACCATATCTAGTAAGTGACCGGTCGGGCAACCGCCACAATTACAGTCTATGGGCTAATGCACATGACTGTGAATGCCACAGTTCATGCACTGGCCAGGAGCCTGGATCACAAAAAGGTAGGATCTGCACTTATACAGCCTGTTTTCTAGGCTCCATTGACTTTAATCCCCTTCACAAGTGCACAGTCAGTGATTGTGAGCGGCCTGTGGGGGGGAGGGACCTTTAGAAAGCCAGGGTGCTGCTCATACACTGTTCATGCCAACATGACTCAACGCCTCTCATTCATGGTATCACCACCATGACAGATCTAGCCTCCATGACAGATCTAGCCCCCAACTCCCACATAATGACAGATCCATTCCTGCTGATATGCACCTCCCCTCCCCAGGGGTCCCTCTCTACACTGTCTATGTGCCTCAATAGGGCATATGAAAAGCAGTTGTCATTGTGAGATAAAAAAAAATAAAAAACAACTAGCCCAAGGCTTACTGACTCTATTTACAGTGGAGTTCAAAGAATCAGGCACCCCCAGGACTTTTTATGTGCCAGATCATGTTAACTATTCCAATCATCCCTCTTTGCCTGTATTATATCACCAGAACAATGTGCCACAATTTCTATGGTTGAATTTACAGTTTATGTTCTTAATCCATCCGTGTATTAATAAATTGTTGTGATATAAAGCAGGGAAGCTCCAGGGAATTACTGTATAAGCAAATCTGTACCAACAACTTAAAGAATCCATCGCTCAGTGCTGTTAAAATCTAATGTAGCCAGTGTAAAGGTCAAACATACCACTGCAAGTAATCATTTCCATCCTAAATATGGCCCTGTGCATCTGCTTACACCAGCAAAATGGCCTGTGCTTCCTGCCTATGTCCACTAGAGAGCCCTGCTGCCCTCAAATCTCTCAACTAGGGTTGTGTATAGTTCTTGATCACATTTTTTTATATTTGGAGGCTTTCTTATATAGGGGTCCTATAAATACTTTTAATGAATCCTTAGAACAACATAACTTTTTTATTTTCTCTTTCTGAAAGTAGCATCTTCTTTTATTTATAGTGTTATTTTTACATGAATATAATATGCTGGATTCCATAATAGCACTGTTCCGAAACCAGCTATGGAAAACCACAGGTTTTGAAGCACTGTGTTAACGTATATTATAACTTACAGCTTCTCCATAGTGAGCCCAGCAGCTGATAGGAGTTTGTTCAGGCTTGATGCCACTGAATGGGATAAGTCTCTAATCCTGCCAGTTATGACGTGCACAGCTGTGTGTCACGTGTCCTTCTGCAAATGATCATGCAGGCTAAGCGTCAGTGCCTGTGTAATCTCCTTGACATTATAGTACATCAAGGTACCTCAGTTGAGACATCACAGTGCATTAATGGGTTAAAGGACTAAAAAATACCTCAGTTTTTTCTCCTTCATTTAGACATCTCACTTGCACTTCCTTTTTATAAGACTGGATCAGAAAAAAATCCTTAGTTTCTGTTCCCCTACTGAGAAGACAGTGTAAGTCCTTTATTGACCTCCACCAAAAGTAGGGTACTTTTTAAACCCCAACCTCAAAAGGATTGATCAACCTGTTTTTCCAGTTACAGCTATATTCATTATTGTATTCTGGTCTGAATACTAACAGGGAAACTTAAAGGAAATTGTGAAGATATCCAAGATTATTACAGGTATTTGCAGTCTCCATAAAACTACCAGCTGCAGCAGTCTAGAGAGAGCGCTGTTCGAAGAATGGAGGGAGATCTGTGGAAATGCTTGGGGTAACAGTCATCATTTTGGTCATGGTCTGGGTTAAAGACGCTAAAAGACTTCAACAGGAGCTAGCACACTCCTTAGGTTTGCACAGTGATGGTTGGTTAGTACTTGTAGTTCCCCTGGGCACCAGTAACAGCCAGTGTTATTGAAGATCATCCTGGCCAGTACTGCAGTACCGGCTGAATTATCTTAATTTCTGCTGAATTCGGATGCGGGTTCACCAGTGTGTGCCTGCATCCGAGTTCACCGCTACACACAAAAGAGCATGCAGCCGGAGCTGCATGCTCCATTGTGTGAACTGACATGTTCTGTGTGGCTGCTATTCAATGGCTCTGGCCTAAGCCAGGACAGCTTAGTTACTGCAGCATGAACTCTTAGGCTGGTTCTGTCTCTTATACACTCTCTAGGAAGAACTAAAGACCCCCTCCTGACAGGAAATCCCTACCTTATATAGGATGTTGTAGTGTAAAGAGTGTTTGCTCTAATATACAAACATATAGATGCAACATTACATATAAAACGTAGCTAAACCTGGTTTGTACTTCAGCTCTGCACAGGAGAAGTGAGACACCTAGTGGCTGGAGTGGAATACACAGCTACCAGCACTTGATGTGACACCTGAGTTACTTTACCTGGGTGGTATAAAACTTAGAGAACCCCCTGTGGTGGGACACTACATTTTTGTACTAATTTACATATCTACACATCTGATTTTGCCTTATGAGACAACACCTTTAAATAAGCAGTGATGTTCTTTTCCTCTAAGCCTGTTTTGAAGCCCTCCACTGTTGTTGCTGTGATCAGATCCTGAGGTGACTGTTCACACTTATGGTAAAGAAGGCTTTTGGCCTGTGATGACTGAACCTTTTTTTCCTCCAGATGGAGGGAACATCCCATAGACTTCTGAGGGTGTTTTACATGGAACAGTTTATGAATTTATTTGTATGCGCCATTTTAATAGGTTTGTCACATACCCCTTAGATGTCTATTCTCAAAATGTCTAATTAAATAATGTAATTCTTCAAAACTTTCTTCCAGCTCCAGGACATCCTTTCTGTAAACCAGTGCCCAGAACTGATCAGCATACTCCAGATAAATCTGCAAAAATGCTTTGTAAAGTGGAAATATTATGTCACTCTCCTTTCAATCCATGCCTAATCCATGCATAACTTTACATTTATCTATATTTAACCTCGTGCAAGGTTAATGGTGAAATACTTAATGGGTCTGATTCCTGGATGCTGGTTACTATGGGGTGCCAACAACTGTCTGAAGGGTATTGGCAGTGAACTCTGGTATGTCACAATATTTCATGATTAAGTAAATGTTCCACAGTACTGTACTTACCATATCCACAGCGGAAATGTTACTGTATTTTTTCCAGGGATGTGTCTGACTGAATTTCCATCACTTGTTTTTTTTTCCTTTTGTTCTACACATTTTACATCATTGCGGTGATCTGTAGCATATGCGGTTTTGAGACAACTATAATATGTCTATATCTTATCATCTGATTATAGCCACAAGAGTCAAACCCACTTGCTGTGTTACTCTATCAGTAATAAAGAACCTTCCCCCAATAGAAACTGCAATCATATATTACAGTCCTGTAAAACTAACCTTGTACTTGCCTTGTACAGCTCTGACTAACTTCAGAGCTGCACTCACTAATCTGCTAGTGGAGTTTCTTTGAACAAACCTTGCATTACTTATCTTGTAAAGATCCTATCTTACAGCCTGTGTTATACTCAAAAGTTCCTCTTTGTGCCGTGGCCCAGTGTAACAGGCCAGAGTATATCCCCAGCCCAGACTATAACCAGGGTTAAAATGGTCTAGGCTAGATTATACCCCGGGTATATTTTGGCCTAGGCCAATTCATACCCCCTCAGGCCATTTTATACCCCCATGAAATCAGTAGCATTGAGTGATATACACAAGAATTTCTTAGTTTTTCAACTTTTTATTGAAGATTCGGCTTTATCTGCTGAGTTAAGTGAGAAGCTGACTGTCTTAAATCTTAAGAGTCCAATCACATAGGGGGAGATTTATCAAACATGGTGTAAAGGGAACGTGGCTCAGTTGCCCCAGCAACCAATCAGATTCCACCTTTCATTTTCCAAAGAGTCTTAGAGGAATGAAAAGTGGCATCTGACTGGTTGCTAGGGGCAACTGAGCCAGTTTCACTTTACACCAGTTTGATAAATCTCCCCCATAGGGGACATTTGTCATTGTGTTTGCACCATTTTTTTTGGCTAATAAGGAGATTTTGTGCACTTCATAAATATTTTTGCAAGATTTATTAAGGGTTTTGCACCATTTTTCATCAGTTTCCAATGCCTGCACCTTTTTTTATGTTTGAAGGGGGGGGGGGATGTTCTATTAACTAGTTTTCATTAGATTTATCATGGGTAAATTTCAGTTTTTTTGCGCAAAATCTCACCCTAGTGTAGCTTTGTAGCCAAGCTGTCTTAGGCTGGCGTTTGTGTGCCTCTGTTTTGATCAGTTTTTCCATTAACTTCCATAGTTTAAAAAAAGGATAAAAATACATGAGTTTTTTTAGCATACACAAAAAATGTGGTTGACCACGTTTTTGTGTATGCTAAAAAAGATGCGTTTTGATCCGTTTTTTAATCTGTTTTTTTAACCTCTTAAGGACGGAGCCAAATTTTGTTTTTGCGTTTTAGTTTTTTGCTCCTTGTGTTTAAAAGGCCATTGCACTTGCATTTTTCGTTACGATTACGATTATAATTAATAGTTCAAGCGATTACGCACGCGGCAATAGCAAACATATTTATTTATTTATTTACTTTTATTTAAAACATGGGGAAAGGGGGGTGATTCAGACTTTTATTAGGGGAGGGGGCTTTTTACTAATACCAATACTTTGTTTTTGTTTTTTTGCACTTATACTAGAAGCCCCCCTGGGGTTAGGGTTATTCCCCCTGGGGGACTTCTAGGATAAGTACACTAATCTCTCATTGAGATCTTTGATAGTTATACAGCAAAGATCAATGAGATCGGCACTTAAATGCTTTCGGCTGCTGCAGCCAAAAGCATCCGAGTGCCGAACCGGAATCAGCGCCATTTTGGCGGAGACCCCGGCCGGCACCAGTCACGGAGATCGCTCCTCCGGGACAACGTCCCGGGGGAGCGATCTCCGCCACTAGACACCAGGAAAGTGCTGCATCCGGTAATTGGATGCAGCTGTCATCTTTGACAGCTGCATCTGATTACTGTATTAGCGGGCACGGTCCGATTGCTACAAGCGGCACCTGGGACCGCGGCGGTTCAGAGAGGGGTGGCTGCGCAGTCCCGCTCTGAACACCTCTTGCGGGCACATGACGTACGGGTACGTCATGTGTCCTTAAGAGGTTAATTTGCAAAAAGATTGAAAAAAACGGACCGCACAAAGCGCAGTGCGAACCCAGCCTTAGGCATAAATTGTGCAAGATGTATCAAGGCACTTGCGTATAATAATGATTTTTGCGCAACATCCGTAACATTTTGCGCAGCCCACAAAAACCTCCTGCTCAAAAAAATAGTGCAGATGATGCACTGATGGGACAGCGCCATCTATAGTCAGCTCAATGTAAGCTCTGTACTGTATTTCCCAACAAAAGGAAGCAGCTGTATGTCCAAGTATGATAAAAAAAAAAGATCTATGCACTTTTCAACAAATTAGAGATAAGTGACAAAAACAGCATAAAAAGTGATAACTAGTGAAGTACCTCAACTAGTGAAGAAATTGGTAGCAGCGTGCTTTCTTGCGTCCTTCCAATGCGAGGTACTAGCTAAGACTGACTTGAGGTACGGGGTCCTGGCAGAGGGCCAGGGCCCAGACAGGACCACTGTGGAAAGCCATGTAGCGTGTGTCCTTCCTTAACAACGCCCAGAACGAAAAGAAATTAGTTCCTCCTCCACCCATGTGACTTACTTCCTCCCCAGCGTGTTAGGTGCACTGTGAGTGGGTGAAAGAGTGCAATAGAAGAAGAAAGAGAGGCGTTGATAGGAAAGAAGAAAGCTAGACTTTTACTGGTCTACAGATTCAGGTGACACATAGAAAACTATAACCTTTTGCAATCCTTCAGCTGTGCAGCTTCTATACTCACATATATAATATAGCGACATCTAATGGTGAACTTTAGTACTACTTTCATCATCATAATAACACAATAAGTACAGACTTTTGCTAAGGGTGTATATATATGCAACACCCCTAGTGGGACACCACATAAGCTATTTTACACCCCCTGGTATAGAATATATCCCCTGAAGTACACTGTAGCCTGTGCTAGAACTGAGAAAACCAGTGACATGATAACTTGGAGGGATATAGTCTGGCCTAGACTATTTTACACCCCCAAATACTGAGAAAACCAGTGAAGTAATAACATTATGGTCCAGAGAGATATAGCATGGCCTAGGCTGTTTTAAACCCCCATGTATATAGTTTATGCCCTCGGGTATACTGTGGCCTGGTTCGACATTAGATGGATATATTCTGGCCTGGATAGGTATACTCTAGGCCTAGGCTATGTTATACCCCCAGGTATAGTTTGGTCTAGGCTATTTTATACCCCGGGGTATAGTTTGGTCTAGGCTATTTTACACTCCAGGTAAAATTTGACCTGGGCTATATTATACCCCGGGGGATACTCTGGCCTAAGCCAATTTATACCACGGGGTATACTCTGGCCTAAGCTATTTTATACCTGTGTATAATCTGGACGGGGATTAATCTGGCCTGCTACACTGGCTATGCTCTATCCTTTTTCAAATGTATCTAAAGAAATTGTCGTTAATCTCAATGGCTCACAGTAGGATCTGTGGGGTTTTCATTAGTTTCCAGTAAGAATATTGCTTCAGACCATGCCATATTTGCACTTTGTACAAATTACCCATGATCCACTGCATGTCATGAACAGCAGCAGCTTCCAGAGCGATATCTATGATTATTATACGCAGTGTAAATATTTTATAATATCCAGTATGTAAACTTGAGAAAGCAGAGGAATGATGAATCCACATGGTGTTCAGATCAGTCAGACCACAAGTGTGGAGGATGTCAGGAAGATGAGGGGGGCTGTGCAATTCTCCCCTTTGTATACTCCTGCAGGCGCGTGATGTTTGGTCAGCTCTGAGATGTGCTCACTATGCAATATAACCAAGTCCTTGAGTAAAAGCCAGCTTGTGTAACAGGGACTGACTAAAAAATCTGCTTCCTGTTTGGAAACTACTTAACGGCCTGTTCTTGAGATGACAGAAGACATGGGTCAGAAGTTAAATTATCTTTTTCTGCATATTTAAAGAAATTGACACAAAGCTAATTATTTGCTGAAAGCATATCCATGTTATTTCGATTCTGTGCTGATATATTGGTAAGCCCTTATTTGCAGGCATTTGTTTTCCGAAGCAAAATAATGGAATGATATAGCCCATGACTAGGAGTTTGGAGTGGGGTTGCTTGTTAGAAGCTTCTTAATACCTAAACTTGTAGTGAATTACTGCTATAAGTAACAACTCTGGACAACGCGATTCAGTGCCCCCCAATAAAGGATTGGCAATCTTTCTCTTTTCACAGGACTGGCCGCAAAGACTGCTCTGCAAAGACACGGCTTATGAAAATGTGCATTAGAGGGGTACTATGGAAAAAAATGATTGTTCAATAAAAAGCTAGTGCAAAGCCATACAGCTTCGTATTGTATCTTTATCCCAATTTTGCACATTTTCTGGTAGTTTGGGATTATATTACGATCTTTTGTGCCTCCAACACAGGCTCTCTGCTGCCCCCTCTGTCCATGTCAGGGACCACTAGTAAGCTACTCTGCCACAGACAGTGACCTGGCGGTACATTCAATGATTCTGTCTGCACTTCAGGAGCTAGGCTAGAGGTGCAATGCGGAAAGGACCAGTGAGAACCATGCGTCATTCTGCCAACCATGGTGCCAAGACTTCCTCCTGCTCTTTGGAACAGCTTTTATTTAAAATTGATTTTTCTCTGGAGTGTCCCTTTAAAAAGGGCACTTATTGCAGTTTTAGCTAATTCCCAGGTGGAATTGAGATGGGTTAAAAATGTCCGGTGATTTAGGATCAAAATCCAACTATTCCCTCTTCTGTTCTTCTCAGAGGCATTAGAAGAATAGGACTGCTGTTTGCCACCTTACAAAGAGTGGCTAATGTATAATGATGATTAGAAGTTTATGGCAGCCTTGTCCATTTAGAAAATATAGGAGCCATGGGTGTATTCTGTCACCAGCTGCCTGGGCTTACGGCTGATTTTTGTCCCAGACAGCAACCAATCACAGCTCAGCTTTCAGTTTTCAAAATGAGCTGTGATTGGTTGCTCTATGTCTAAAACAAAAAAATGACTAATTGTTGTCTAATGGTGTGTTTACACAGAACGATAATTCGCCCAATTGAACGATTAACGATTTAGAAAGAACAATGTGTTTTTTATAACGATCAGCGTTTAGATGGAATGATAAATCGTTTGAAAACATTGTTATTGTGATCATTTTAAGATCGATTTGGCCTATCTCACACATAGGGTGAATCGGTGCAAGACTGTTTAAACGAAGCGACCTGCGAATTTTCAGTGAACGACCAATGATGATTTAAGAGCTTGATCGTTCGCAGTGTTTACATGAACAGAATATCCCTCAAATGCGATCGTTATCGCGAAAATTCGAACAATATAATCATTGTATGTAAACGCACCATTAGACCAATTAATCTGGCTCATAGTTTATATAAACCCATATATTCTACAAATACGCAATATATAGAATGACCTATTGAAATGTCTTGTTAAAAAATTCCACTCTGGAAACCAGGGGATCATTTTCTGAACGTCCCTCACTGGAATTCCCCTATACAGCGTCTCTCTGCGTAATAAATATAAAATTATACTGGCTACAAAGTCAACCACAGCCTCAGGTTCACTTCTCTAAGTCAGTAACACAGAAACTAAAGGATATTTTTGTACAATACATAAAACCAAAAGACAATTGTATAATTGGTTAAGAATGTCAAAATAAAATCCAGACCCTTCAGAAGTTCACTTCCATATAATTTTGCTGTTGTCATGCTCCAGTTTTAGTATCTGCATGATCTAATTGGACATATGCACATGAAGAAGGGCTTTTTCAAGACCAGCGTACTCAGACGCCCATCTTAAATTACACCCCCCTTTCCCTGGCCGAATTCACTAAGAGGCGCACTCCTCTTAGTAAATCCAGCTGGCCGTCCATGCTCCTGGTGTACCAAATCTATACCTGCTGCCAGCTCCCGGATTTGGATCATGATTTACGGTGTAAATCCAAATAAATGAGCTGCGGGAGCCTTACCATGCCCCCCCTCCCCAAACCCCACTGCCTGCTCATGCGGGGGATATGGCAGGTGTACGCCAGGTAGAAGGGCCGAATCTGTACCTTCTCCTTAGTGTACACCCCGGCTGTAACTAAATGTTCCCTAAAATGTTCATTATAGTCAGTGGCCACAGGGCCGGAATCAGCACAGGGCTTACCTGGGCAAGTGCCGGGGCCCCAGAAGAGGGAAACGGGTCTGATGTTCTGATGTTCAGCCCACTGACTGTAGTGCAGAGTGAACACTAAACATCAGAAGACACAGGAGGCAGGCAGGACCTGTAAGCGTCCTGCAGAGAGAGACGGATGAAGGACCTGATCACATGACCTGCAGGTCCTCAATACTACAGTGTTGAGATCGGCCCTACAGAGAGGAAGAGGGAGAAGACTGAGCTGTAAGTGCTGTGTGTATACAGTATGTGTGTGTCAGTTAGTAAAGTGTGTGTCAGTCAGTCAGTATGTTTGTCAGTAATGTGTGTCAGTCAGTAGGTGGGTGGGTGTCAGTCAGTACGTTTGTGTGCCAGTCAGTAAGTGTATGTGTCAGTAATGTGTGTGTGTCAGTAGTCTGTATTTGTGTATGTTAGTGGTGTCTCAAATGATTGTGCATAGTGTGTGGATGATGGGTGCATAGTAAATGGATGAGGGGCCAGCTGAGGATTTGTTGCCCGAGGGCCTGCAAAACCCTAAAACCGTCCCTGAGTGGCCATACAGCCTACTAAAATGCCAGAAAGAGATGCTAAGTGCCAGATGACTATTCCTAGCCCTGCTGCCGTTTAGTTCACAGCAGATATTAATGGCATATCCTAGAAAAGGAATCTCTAACCTGTGACTCTCCAGCTGTCCTGTGTGACCCTTAACCTGCATAATCCACTGGTATTATCTCCCTGAAGTTGACATGTATGATTGATTTCTGTTATCTATAATGGTAAAACATGTTCTTCATTTTATCTTGACATCTGAATTTTACAGAGGTTCTATGATTTTATATAAATGAGGCTAAGTGATTAAAAAACAGTTATTACATTTAGTTATGAAGTTTGGTCCATAGGCCTCTGATGTCAGGCACGTTCTCATTCACACCAGTTTCCCCTGGGGAAACCTATGAGCAAACTCATATGTTCTCAATCTTGCCCTAAAATCATTACTAGCGGCTTCAATTTCCTCAATGGCTTCTACTGTGTTTTCCCAAAAATAAGACAGTGTGTTATATTATTTTTTGCTTCCAAAGGTGCACTAGGTCTTATTTTCAGGGGATGTCTTATTTTTCATGAAAAATAATTCACACGTCACAGCAAGGACACAGCGTATGGTATGGCAGCTTCCGGCCACCAGAGGGAGCTCACCACAGCACACTTGTACAGCACAACAGGGACAGCATACGAAATGGTACAGCAGGCAACTGGATAATGGCAGACTGTGTGCAGTTCTACATCTGCCGGTAGGAGACAATGGGGATGGCGGCAGGCCTCTTGCCTGCACATTTACAAGTGACGGCCACGGAAGGGAACATCAAGGTTGGCGGCAGGTGACAGGTTCATGTCCTGCATGCAGCTGCTCTGCAGCGGATGGTGAAGGTAGGGGACAATGGCTAAAAAGAATCACAGCTGCAGGCCCCGGTGTTCTGTTCGGCGTGCATGCATCCAAACAAAAAACTTTACTAGGTCTTACTTTCAGGGGAGGCCTTATATTTAGCAATGCAGCAAAACCTCCACTAGATCTTATTTTTAGGGGATGTCTTATTTTTGGGGAAACAGGGTAGTTACACCAAGGCTATGTTCACATGATATTTTTTCCTTTCCATTTTTTTTTTTTTTTTAAATGATGTCCGTCATTTGCGTTTTGGACCTTCGTCATCACAATGATGGCTGTTGGTACATTATTTTAGTTTAGGTGGAATAATTGCCCTTTGGCTGTGTCTTTAATTGAAGTCGATTGAATGTAATATTAAAGATGGGAAAGGACAGTGAAAAAATTATTGAGCGTGAACAACTAAAAAAAATAACGTCCACTGTTTGCAAAAGACGTCCACAAATAATTGTCATTATCATTATTTTGATCTTGGCGTAAACAACATCCGTCAGTTCATACTCTGTGTGCTTCGGACATCCGTGATTCCATTAACTTCAATGTATTCCATTGAGGTCAATAAAAATGCTTTTTTAAAAGAAAAAGCATACGCCATTGGTAAACATAGCAGTATATCGGTGCAAAAAACAAACAAACAGAGACTCAAGTATTGCTGTACTTGTACCATGATCATGACCTCCCATTCTTTACACCTCTATTCTGCTATTCATGCTCTTGTATCTAGAACTTCTCTAATGTTTCTTAAAAAAAAAAAAGTAATGTTATTTGCTCTCACTTTTAAACCCTCCAAATAGAACCTAAAACTTTCTTTTGATCAGTGGTGCATAACCCGACTTAAGGTTTTCCTCTATATTTGTATGAAAGTGCTCAATGGATTTCCTCCTTTGGGTATTATGTGACCAGTAGGAAATACCCTGGAACAATCTTCACAATAGAAATGTTATTTCCCAATCACATTCAGCATTTATTATTAGCAATCCTCTCAATACCAGTTCTATACTCTACCAGTTTATGTCTTGTTAAATGTATACTTTGTAAATACATATTTTTTTAAATCAACTGTTGTCAGAAAGTTTTACAAATTTGTAATTTACTACTTTAAAAAAAAAAATCTCAAGCCTTCCAGTACTTATCAGCTGCTGTATGTCCTCCAGGAAGTGGTGTTTTCTTTCCAGTATGAGAAAGTGCTCTCTGCTTTCACCTCTGTCCATGTTAGGAACTGTCCAGAACAGTAGCAAATCCTAAAAGAAAACCTCTCTTCCTCTCCAGAATGGAAAGAATACCACTTTCTGCAGGACATATATCAGTTGATAAGTACTGGAAGACTTGAGATTTCGTAATAGAAGCAAATTACAAATCTCTGGCACTTTCTGGCTGTTATGGCCGCAGCTGTGACCTGCACATCGGGTTGTGGCCATGCTTTTTCACTGGTGCCTGCCCTCCCATCACACACCCCATGTGCCAGACGCAGGACCGTCTGCAGCTCTGTCCCTGTATCCTGGTCTCCTTGGTGCCACATGTCCCCGCCACCTAGGGCATGTGTTCCGACACAGTAAAATTTACTGTAAAAGGGCCGGTGCGCCCTTAATTGGATTTATGTGCACCTGTTTTTAAATAGTCTTGCCTCTTCCTGGGTCCCTTGCAGGATCCTTAGTGCTCACAGCCTAATGAGAAAGCACTCCATGCCAGGATTTAAAGTATAGACCACCATTTTGAGAAGAAATCCCCCTTATCCCGACCAGATTTTATGTACTAGATCACAAGGATGGATCATACCATACATTATGCATAGTGACCATTTTCTTTGGAAATTCGGGGCTGCTGGGCCCCAGCAATGCAGTGCCTGGTGGCAGAGGAGACACACCCTGCAGGGGCCCATATTGGTATGTTACAGTAGCTCAGGGTAAATGCATGACCCTGCAATATATCAATATATTTACTATAAAATTACTAAACTCCTTATATAGAATAATTTCTGCCCGTGCCATAGACTCCATTCTATGGTCGGGCGGATTCTGTCGTCCGCCCAAAGACATGTCAATCCTTTGGGTAGACGGTGGAATCTGCCCAACCATTGAATGGAGTGTATGGCACAGGCGGAGATGGCACAAGCAGCGGAATCCATAGCGAGTTATCTGCCCAGATTCCATAGTGTGAACACACTCTTAGGTGCAGCTTGTTGGCACTATGCTAATTAGTTGCTGCTGCCTTGTTAATAGAGGCCTATTTACTAGAGATGAGCAAACCGGGTTCGGGTTCGAGTCGATCCGAACCTGAACGTTCGGTATTTGATTAGCGGTGGCTGCTGAAGTTGGATAAAGCTCTAAGGTTGTCTGGAAAACATGGATACAGCCAATGACTATATCCATGTTTTCCACATAGCCTTAGGGCTTTATCCAAGTTCAGCAGCCACCGCTAATCAAATGCCAAACGTTCAGGTTCGGATCGACTCGAGCATGCTCGAGGTTCGCTCATCTCTACTATTTACTCAATGTTGAATTCATTGTTTCTGGGAACATAGTATCCAAATTCAAGTCTGCTGATTTATATGAAATCTATTTTTTCTTGGTTGCGCATCCAAAAACAAACTTCTGTGAATGGCCTGAGGGAGGTAGGAAGGGGGAATTAGGGTGGGGGATGGAATTGAGGCTTTCTGACTCATCTTGCTACCCAGTTATGCAATCGGGTCTTTGTCAAAAGAGGAAGCGATCTTTTGTCATAGCGGATAAAGGTTGGAAGGATTGAAGCCTTGGAATTTTATTCTTACTCATCACATAAACAGTTAAAAAAAATAAATTATATATATATATATATATATATATATATATATATATATACACTGTGTATTTGTGTTATAACAGCTTTAATCAATAGGTACTGGCTGAAAATATTACAGGGAGTTGGTTATCATTATGAATCCATAAAGTTAAAAGTGTGGAGCCATGTAACGTTCTTGCTGTCCCGCATACCCCATTATAAGTCAGTGTTGGAATCCATTTGTAATAAATGGTTGCCACAAAAAATATGAACAGAGCCTAAAGGTATAGTCTAACAGTGCAACTAATGATGCAAGGCAACCCTGCTTGCTTCTGATGACCAATAGATTGCCAGTAAAACGGCCAAATCATACATCCAATTAGCCTTTTTAGATTTTGTCAGCATGCAATTGCTGTGCACCATGAAACTGCATTCTAAGAAGGTTAGAAACAATAGTAATCATATACTACACATTGGTTTCAGCTGTATTACTGACAAGTGTATGGTCCCTTTAGTTAAATGGTCCAGCCCTGGTCCTGGTCCAGTCCAGTGTTTTTTTTTCCAGATAAACCAAAATGTGTGGAGGTGTTTAGGTCTTTTAAATGGAAACATGATTACTGCTTGGTAGTTTCTGCACATCCACCTTTGCATATATTACATGTGGATTCTTATATCTGCTGATTTCACCCTATACATTGATGGATTGAAAACAGCAGTATGCACATGTGGAGGGGGTTAATAAAACCCCTTTCACATGCACTGAACTATAAATTGCTGGAGTGTAAAGAATACGCTGCAAAACCCTCTAACATCACACATGTATAGGGACCTGAACCCTGGACCCTGACACTAAAAATCTTATGTGCCACCAATAGGATCTATTCCTTCCTTTATTTTCCCTTTTACTTTTGAATTCACTACTGGCTTTAGCTCAAAAAAATGAACTGTATCGTTCTTTCAAAAATGATGTGTATGAAATCACTTAGGCTGGTTTCACACAAGACATTTTGCGTTGTTCTTAAAGAGTCACTCTCGTAAAAATTTGTAACCCATTGTAATTGGGTTTATTAGCCAAATATGCCATTATCTGCATGTAAAAAGCCTTTTCCCAGGTCCCCCCCTCATCTCTTTTCTGTCATCCACTACTCAGTATCAGGAAATCTCGACTGTTTTTTCATCAGTCGGATCTGTCTGGTCTATGAAGAGGGGAGGGGGGAGGGGGAAGGAGCGAGATTAGTGGGCAGCTCAGAGCTGAGAACAAAGGATTGCTCAGAAGGGGGCCTATTCAGAGCCCTAATTAGAGGTCAGAGAGGTCAGTGGTGACTGTGAATGTAAATTAACTCTTTGTTGTCCTGTTTTGCTGCTTTTACTTTCTCTCTCCATAGGAAAAGATGAAGACAGAGGGGAGAGCTTCAAACTGCTTTTTCATGATAAAAATTCATTTTTCGGCTAATAAACCCAATTACAAAGTTTCTTAAAATCGCCTGTACTATTGATTTCTGCAATAAAAATTTTAATGAGAGTGACACTTTAAAGCATGCCTGTACTTTCAAAAGAATTTTAAAAGCCTGACAAGGTATGTTTAGTGCAATCACTGCTGTTATTGAACCCCTGAAAGTCCCGTTTGGTGCATTATTATTTCTCATGCTCCCCATTTCAGGGGGCTTGACCACAACTGGACTGTTTGACAGCAACAGCAGTACTCACATCCGAACTCCAGTGTTTTTTTTTTAACTTATCTGGCTAGTCACATGACAGCACCTATTCCTCACAGCATCACAGCAAGGCAGAGGATCACATAAGGAGCCCTCATCTAAGCAGTGAATTACTCCTGACGACTAATTGGAGGGGAGGAGGGGATTACACTCAGGAGGCAGCTCTGTGTACATAGTAAGATAGTGGTCACAAAAAAGAAATACTCATTTGCATTTCATGTATAATGTGGTCCCTTTAAAGGAGGTAAACAGGCTCAGATGTCCATTGCATAATACTATCTAGGCCCAGATCTCACTTACTGTGTTTCTCTCTTTCTAATGATAAAATCTTCCTGACAACAGGCCGGGAAATGTTGCAAAAATAGTGTGTGTGAGGCCTTGTACAGGTCGTCACGAGAGTGGTGTGGCCTGCGTCATTACAACATTCGTAGATTTTGTATGGGCTGTGTGTTCTTAATTAGGAAAATATGCATAGCCCAATGTGGACAGAGGTCTATACCTATTAAGAACCATTACATATAAAGCTTATATTATTAAACACGGAATATCTACACAAATCAGCTAAAACAGACTCCTTTCTGCTACCCTTTGGAGGTGAATTGCACATACCTTCTATGTGCAGAGCGTGGTCTTGCAGCAGGTGTATTACACACTATTTACCCATAAATGTGTGACTAACAATGTCTGTGGTTGCTGTGGTCAGGTTAGCTAAGGAAACTGTCTAAATAAGATAAGACATGTAAGGATCTGCTCAACACCTTTGTTCAGAAAACCACCAGAGCCACAAGGCCTGGAATCTATTCCTTATCACAGCACAGTATAATCCATGACCATACACAATCATTGTATTCATGAAACTAGTGTTTCCAAATTGCTTCTCTCCCTTTCCGCATCGATTTTTACCATATATTGGGTTTAAATGAGACGAGACCAACAAAAAGGAAGGCCGAAGGGCCACCTCATATCATCTCCAGTATATTAAGGGGCCTATTTTTCATATGCACAAGAATGTTTCTGCTAGCGCACTTTTCAAACTACGCTAGGGCCTGACTGGAGTACTGCTTCACTATAGTTTTTACACAAAATAGAAAATCGCACATGATAAATCTGGCTAAAAAGTAGCTAACCTAACCCACACCCTTAACATGCCCCCTCCAAGTAAAACATTTAAAAAAAAATAGCTAATTGCTTGAATGTAAACTTCTTCATAAATGATGCAGAAAATGTTACACCCTGCACAACAACAAAAAATGTGCCACAATAAAAAGATTGATAAACGTGCCCCTAAGAGTCCATGTATAGGAAGTAGCCATGACATTTTGCCTGTGGGCGTTATTAAGCAGGTAAATTGACTGATTGATACATTAAAGGGAACTGCTGGCAGGTTTCTAGACATTACATTAGGGAGAAGAGATTCAATTATACCTGAGTGTTTCTTTCAGACATAAACTGCCTACAGAGGACTGATCTGCAATCTGACAGCTGAGCGAGCAGGAGGCAGGGCAGCATTGATAATTCATGAAGAGGGAGGAGGATGCATACCAGAGTGTGGCACGGACAACTGCTCTGTGACTCTTTAGTACAGTAGGATACATAAAATTGTACATAATCCGCTCCATGGAAAATTGCCAAAAAGTCACCATGCTCACTGGGGGCTGCCAGCTACAGCACACTGCCAGCACCTTAGGTAGGGCACAGGAGCTGACAGATTCCCTTTAAAAAGGAAGAGAGCTAATCTGTATATATTTTTTCCCATGGAGCATTGCTAGCTGATGGTCTTCACAAGAAGAAACATTACCACTTTATCACTGGATCACATTGCAGGCATACAATTGAGGAGAGGTAAGTTCAAATAAAAAAAAAATGGGATATCTGTCGGGTTGCTTATCCTCAGCAGCTACCTACCCTTGCCTAACCTACCATGTATGCCACCCCCACTTTCCCAAGACTGTAAAGAGACTCATAACTTTCAAAAACAGAGATCCGTCGACACAGTTGGAACTTCGGGGGCAGGAGTACCATCAGGACAGACTTTTAGGGTGCCTATTAAGGGAGAAGTCCGGCGAAAAATTTTATTACAGTATTGTATTGCCCCGTAAAAGTTATACAAATCACCAATATACTTATTACGGGAAATATACCAAAAAAGAGAACAAATGCTGAAATTTCGTAGCAAATACCATATATATCTTTATTGAATAAATATAAAAACCACTAACATAAAAAAGAGAGACAGACCAAACATTAAAGAGAACAGTGACTATCCTGGAGGTGTTTCTAAAGTAACCAAATCATATATGCTGGAATCTCTGACCGACAACAAATGTCACAGAAAAGGGGGATGTATTCACATATTAGGACATTATAGTACATGTGATAAATAATAAAGTGCAAGTGCATTCAATTCATGGACTCAGCCCACAGATAATTCATAAATCTCTGATCCACCTTTCATTAAATATTATTTCCCCATCAAATCAAGGGATCCAGACAGTGAAATACCTTTTACAATGATGTGCAATGTTTATCCTCCAGGACGCCACCACCCCGACGCGCGTTTCGTTGCCTTCGTCCGGGGGTAATGACGTCCCATCCGATGAGGGTATAAATGGTATCATCCCACCAATCACTCCCCGTTGTTACTTACTCAACACCTGTGGCTCATTCGGCGCATGTTCCGTCCTCCATCCCATCACTGTGAGTGCGCCGCGGCCAAACCGGAAGCGGCGTCACGGCCCCGGTCACGTGAGCCGGCCATGCCTGTCACATGATCATGGGTAACATGACACCGCCGCCGGTTACCCAGGCCGCCGCGCACCACAGACAGAGAAGTCATTCGGGCATGCGCACTACCACGGATACCTTAGTGGAGTATATGTGCGAGCAGGATGTTGTATACCCCTCATTCGACATGTAAACAGTGTTGTTGTAATACAATTATAAAAACAAAAAAGAATGTCATTCATAAGGTGCAGTATGTGCTATGTAAACAAATCGTGTAGACCTAGATCTAAGATTATGTAAACATGTGTACAAAATTAATAATAAATATGATTGTATGTGATGTGTGAATACGGATCAATGTGTAAGTGTGTCTCTTTGACAAAAAAGTGCTAGAGTGCATTAGGTTGTGTAAATAAATAAATAAAGTGTATGTTACGTAATAAATGTGAATTAAAATATTGTGAGATCATATAAAAATCATGTGGACTGTGTAGATATAATCGAAAAAAACAATATTTGATATAGACAAACAGTACATAGTGTACCGTGATACAAAATATTATGTGCGGCATTAAAGTGCAGTGCAAAAACCACAAAAAAACAAAAAACGCACCTAGTGCAAAAAAACGCATCAAAAACGCAAAAAAAAAAAAAAAAAAAAAAAAAAAAAAGGGGGTTAGATATATTAATAATGTCCTTGAGGGGAGATCTTCAATCTTTAGTAAATTCCATCCATATTATCACCAACATCCATGCTACATTCGGTGTGGGTGGGAGAAGAAATTCTAAATTAAAGAAAAAACAAGAAAAATAATTTAGTTAAAAGACATTAAAATTATATGTATTAAAATCAAACAATGGGACTTGGAGAAGAAAACTTTGGATCTAGCACCTTAATTCAGAAATGGAGCGAAGCTCAGAACCTCATTCATGCCCAAGGGATATACCGTTTTTAACTTCCAAATCCACTTCACTTCACGTTGAGCCAGACGAGTGTTCCAATCTCCCCCCCTAGCTCCTATATTCATCTTGTCAATACCTCTGACTTTTAGGAGACGAGGATTACAGTCATGGTACTTCTTAAAGTGACGTGCCACTGGTTTTAAATTCGCATATATGTTTTCGTTACGTGCGGCTTCAATGTCTCTCATGTGTTCCCGGACACGTATCTTTAAGGCCCGGCTTGTGAGTCCGACATATATTTTAGTACAGGGACATGTAGCATAGTAAATCACGTACCTTGTATCACACGTGATTGTTTGTCGGATTTCATAAGTTCGTTGACCAGATGAGTCGGTGAAATCGGTGGCCCTTTCAATGTTAGGACATGCCACGCATTTCCCACACGGGGTACAGCCCCACTTAGGACCTTTGGTGTTGAAGAAGTTCTTTTGTTGTTCTGGGTAATGACTTTTCGTTAATATGTCTTTCAGGTTCGCAGATCTTCTAGCAGTTATCAATGGTTTTTTGGGTAAGTATTTCTGCAAAATGTTGTCAGATAGTAGGACAGGCCAATATTTTTGCATCACATCTCTCATTCTCTGCCAATGTCCGTGGTAGTTGGTAATATATCTCACCTGGTTCTCTGCCCTCCTAGAGGTAGATGTATGGATCAGTTGTTGTCTGTCTGTTCCTTTGGCTCTCTTGTACGCTCTTTTTAATGTTCTTTTGCTATACCCTCTATCCAGGAATCGTTGTTGGAGCTCCCGTGCCTGTCCCTCAAAATCTTCATCCGAGGAGCAGATGCGGCGAACCCTCAGGTACTGTCCGATTGGTACTGCTTTGATTGTAGAGGCTGGGTGAGAGGATGTTGCATGCAGGATCGAATTCACTGATGTGGACTTTCTATGGACGTCTGTCTGCAAGTAACCAGAGAGATCTTTTTTTATAAATATGTCCAAAAAATCTATGCTTTTCTTGTCCCACTTATAGGTCAAATGGATGTTGCGAGTGTTGTTGTTCAATTTATCCATAAATATCTGTAAATCTTCTTCTGTTCCCTGCCAGATCAGGAAAACATCGTCAATGTACCGTGCCCACATGAGGACACGGTCCATTGAGATGTGCTGATCTGACAAGAAGAGGTCCCTCTCCCACAGCCCCAGGAATAAATTGGCATACGAGGGCGCACAAGGCGCCCCCATAGCCGTTCCCTGGAGCTGTAGGTAGAACGACCCATTGAAGGTAAAAAAATTATGAGTTAGCGTAAAAGATAGCAACTCAACCAGACATTTTGTCATGTCACTTCCCACATCTCCACTTTGCAAAAAATATGACGCTGCTTCCAAACCGTCTTGATGTCTAATGTTTGTATATAATGACTCTACGTCGCAGGTTACCAGAAGCATGTCATCCTCTAAGTGTATTCCATCTATTCTTTTAATTAGATCAGCTGTATCTCTTACATAGGAAGGTAGGCATTCTACTAGTGGCTTCAATTTATGATCTATATATCTTCCTATCTTTTCAGTGAGTGACCCACAGCCAGATATTATCGGCCTACCTGTTGGCTTCTTGATGTCTTTATGCACCTTCGGCAAAAGATATAGCGTCGGGACTGTTGGTTCAGCAACGGTAAGGGCTTTTACCAATTGTGATGTTAGAGTTCCTTCCTCCTGATGTTTCACCAGAATATCTTTCAGCTGGTCTCTATAGGAAGAGAGTGGGTTATATGTTAGTCTCTTGTAACAGGTGGGGTTATTAAGCTGTCGTCTTGCTTCTGTCTCGTACATCTCATTAGGCCAGACCACCACATTCCCTCCCTTGTCTGCGGGCTTGAACTGTACATTTTTCATTCGTTGTAATTTCTTTAAGCTTACCCTTTCTTCTTTAGTTAGGTTATCATTATTTATATGCGGTGGCATTTTCTCAAATTCCGAGGTAACTAATTTTACAAACAGGTCTATAGCTGGACAGGTTGATAATATCGGGAATTTTTTTGATTTGATTCGTATACATTCTGGAATTTTACTCACCTCCTCAGTCTCCGTGTCCTGTTCTGTTAGTAGGTCCTCTAATGTCCTCACTGCCTCATGTTCTGTTAATGTAGGGAATTCTTCATCTAAGTCATTACGGTGGTGCCATTTTTTAAAAACAAGTGTGCGGGCAAACATGTGGAGATCTTTCACCGCTGTAAAAGGGTCAAATGGATTACAGGGTGAAAAAGTGAAGCCCTTCATTAGTACACCAATATCTGTGGGAGTGAAGTTATGAGAGGATAGATTTATTACCTTTAATTCACCATCGCCTCCTCTCTTCTGTTTCCTCTTATCCTCATTATGATTGTAATTGTACTTCCTCTTTGTATTGCCGTAATTGCGTGCATGGAAGTCACGATTAGATGACGTACTTGTACTGCTCTGAGAGGTCAGTGAAGTCATAGATGATGCTCTACTCAGGTTAGATACATTTTCCCGATTACGTCTCCATCTATATACTCGTTTTTGTTGAAAATCCTCTTGGTCTCTCATGAATTTCTTGGCCTTTGTTTCCTGAATCTCCTTCTCCCAGCTTATAAACAGTTTCTCCATATTTTTATTGAAAGATTCCTTCTCCTCCGTTGTTGATTCTGTCTGTAATTGAGTTTGTACCCGGAGAATCTCAACTTCTAGTTGTTCCAATGACTTGTTATTCAAATTGACCAATAAACTCATAAATTGGAGTGATGATTTTGTACAGACCTCTTCCCATTTATTAGTAAAGTCCTCATCGTCAATGGGAAAGGATGGGTATACTTGTATTCTCAGGCCTCTTGGAATGAGATCCCTCTGTATATAGTTTTCAAGGAATGCTTTATTCCACCAAATTTTAGTACGTTTCTGATATAGGGTCTTAAGATTATTCTGCATTTCGCTTACATTTCTGCGGGTGCTAGATCCATTTAATGTTGGCTCTCTCTTAAAAATCTCGTCTAGTCTGGTCATCCAGGACTGCTCCTGGGTACGCAAATCCATGACCTGGGAAGACAAAAAATTCTGTAATTTAAACAGATAACAACGTTACATTCACGGTTTTGTCTAGATGCAATGGCCGTATACCTATAGAATACTCATATTAATGATTCAAGGTCCATTGCAATCGGCCGTTCTACCGCCACTACAGCAAACACGGATTATACCAAAAAAGAGAACAAATGCTGAAATTTCGTAGCAAATACCATATATATCTTTATTGAATAAATATAAAAACCACTAACATAAAAAAGAGAGACAGACCAAACATTAAAAAGAACAGTGACTATCCTGGAGGTGTTTCTAAAGTAACCAAATCATATATGCTGGAATCTCTGACCGACAACAAATGTCACAGAAAAGGGGGATGTATTCACATATTAGGACATTATAGTACATGTGATAAATAATAAAGTGCAAGTGCATTCAATTCATGGACTCAGCCCACAGATAATTCATAAATCTCTGATCCACCTTTCATTAAATATTATTTCCCCATCAAATCAAGGGATCCAGACAGTGAAATACCTTTTACAATGATGTGCAATGTTTATCCTCCAGGACGCCACCACCCCGACGCGCGTTTCGTTGCCTTCGTCCGGGGGTAATGACGTCCCATCCGATGAGGGTATAAATGGTATCATCCCACCAATCACTCCCCGTTGTTACTTACTCAACACCTGTGGCTCATTCGGCGCATGTTCCGTCCTCCATCCCATCACTGTGAGTGCGCCGCGGCCAAACCGGAAGCGGCGTCACGGCCCCGGTCACGTGAGCCGGCCATGCCTGTCACATGATCATGGGTAACATGACACCGCCGCCGGTTACCCAGGCCGCCGCGCACCACAGACAGAGAAGTCATTCGGGCATGCGCACTACCACGGATACCTTAGTGGAGTATATGTGCGAGCAGGATGTTGTATACCCCTCATTCGACATGTAAACAGTGTTGTTGTAATACAATTATAAAAACAAAAAAGAATGTCATTCATAAGGTGCAGTATGTGCTATGTAAACAAATCGTGTAGACCTAGATCTAAGATTATGTAAACATGTGTACAAAATTAATAATAAATATGATTGTATGTGATGTGTGAATACGGATCAATGTGTAAGTGTGTCTCTTTGACAAAAAAGTGCTAGAGTGCATTAGGTTGTGTAAATAAATAAATAAAGTGTATGTTACGTAATAAATGTGAATTAAAATATTGTGAGATCATATAAAAATCATGTGGACTGTGTAGATATAATCGAAAAAAACAATATTTGATATAGACAAACAGTACATAGTGTACCGTGATACAAAATATTATGTGCGGCATTAAAGTGCAGTGCAAAAACCACAAAAAAACAAAAAACGCACCTAGTGCAAAAAAACGCATCAAAAACGCAAAAAAAAAAAAAAAAAAAATTATTACGGGAAATGTACATAAATGGCTTTTTCCGTGCACTTACTACTGCATCAAGGCTTCACTTCCTGGATAAAATGGTGATGTCACGACCCTACTCCCAGAGCTGTGCGGGCTGGGGCTGCTGGAGAGGATGATGGCAGGGGGACACTGAGAGACACAGGGCACTGGAGGGACACTGAGCATCCCTCTGCCATCATCCTCTCCAGCAGCCACAGCCCACACAGCTCTGGGAGTCAGATCGTGACATCACCATTTTATCCAGGAAGTGAAGCCTTGATGCAGTAGTAAGTGCAGGGAAAAAAGCACTTTACAAGCATTTCCCATAATAAGTGTATATTGGTGATTTGTATAACTTTTGGGGGGCAATACAATACTTTAATAAAAAATGTCTGTGGTATTTGGTATTACTGCTTGTTTCCATTCTCTTCAATGGAACTGAGCTGCATGACTAATCACAAAATAATGACAACAGCTGCGTTGTTTTCCCAAGAAGTCCACAATGTTTTTGTAATCCTGGATAACCCTTTTAGTGTTAGCAAATAGATGGGGAAGAGCTGGCCAGAGTGTTGTGTCATCCTTTACATCATCTTCTGGTCCCTTGTAGGAAAGAACAATTGCTGTGAACAATTGTCATGGGATGGAGGGATGATGGCTTAATCGGTCACAAGTAAGTGGACCCTATTTTGATTTTTTTTCTGCAAAGTCAGCCCTGTCTATTAGTTGCATTCATCCTTAGGGGGGGTTGTCCAGCCAGGACTCTTTTTTGCAGAATGCCCAGGGAGGGGATAGGATAGGTAAAAAAAATAGCATACACTTAGCTCCGTGCTCTGGTTCTCTTTGTGCAGCCAGGTTCTGGGACATGACGTAGAAAGCCTGCACAGACATTTAGTGACAGAGGCGGGGCACCAGCCAGGAAGATAAGTTTATGTTATTTTTTTCACCCATCCCCTTCTCTTGCATTCAGCAAAAAGGGGTCCTAGCCGGACAACCCCTTCAAAGAGTACCTGTCATTAAAAAAAACTGTTGATACATTAGAGAGACATATGTAAAGTTTTTTTTTTTTTTATCAGTCAGGGTCTGAGACTATGACTGATCAGTAGAACTAGTGGGGAGATGCCCACGCTGCCACAGGCTCCTCTCCCTGCCCTGTGTATGAGACCTATATGACCCCATACACTTGCACTGGAAGTCCATTTGGTCATGTGACACAAGTGTATGCTGATCTCCTATTTCAAGTGTTCCTGCATGCTAGCCATGTCGGGCTAGTAATCCTTGGGTGAGGTTACCACCGGGCCTGTATCCTTTACACGCACCAGGAGCTTCAGTAAAGACAGCAGATTGGAAAAGAGCAACTACACCAACTTAAACAGACCTAACAGGAAACCCCAACGGCTGGCTCACCCTTAAAGCGTAACTGTCATTTCAGGGTAATTTTTCTGAAAACATTAAATATCAACAGTACAAGCGATTTTAAGAAACTCTGTAATAGGTTTTATGTACTAAAAAAGTTTCCTTCTGTACTGAAAAAGCAATCTCCCAGCCTCCCCCCTCACATCAAATGAAGCAGGATTTCTGTCTCCATTATGTGGCTATGGAGAGGGTAGGGGCTGTTAGGAGTGACTGAGCACAGAGGATTTCTGCACAGCACAACACTCTGCAATCTTCTCTCAGTAAGTTCATAGATAAGCACTGAGCTTTCTGACACCTGAATTTAGCGTTTTAGGTGCCCAGAGAGTCTGCAAACAGCTGACCTTCATGTCACCTCTTCCTGCTCCCTCATCTCCCTCAGCCCCTCCCCCCTTCATAGGCTTACAATGGAGAGAGCAGAGCCCGTCTTCACTGGCTTCTCTGTAATGAAGATGTGTTTGCCTGATAATGCACAGATAAGAAGTCAGGGGGGGGGGAGGCTGGGAGATTGCTTCTTGAGTACAGAAGGAGGCTTTTTTGGCTGATGAAACCTATTACAGAGTTTCTTAAAATCGCTTATACTACTGATTTCTGCAATAAAAAAAAAACATGACAGTTACGCTTTAAGTGAGGCTATACTATTGCACATGTCACTCTGTGCTCTTGACCAGCAATAGACAGATCTTCATAGCTATGAGTACAAGTTGTGTCTTCAAGTTTATCGCCACCAACTCCAAAATGGTTAGAGCCTCTCCAGCAGACCTCAGTACTTATTGGATAGGTCGTAAACGACTATTCCTTTAACAGGCGTGTGTTGGGACTTAGGAAAGGCTTATACTAGTCAAGTGCCGCACCACTTTTTTTTTAATATACATTATGTTCTGTGATTGCTGTGTTATAAAACTTTATAAATAAATTAACAACTGTCCCCACAAACCCTGACACTATCCAATTTGTGCTGACAGCATAAGGGTCATTTCACATGATAAGATTTTTCGCCCACAAACGAGCGCCTCTTTTTGCGAGATCAATGCTTGTTTGAAGTGCCTTTACATGGCACTATAAACATAGCTGTGCTGTCAGTTTCCTGGGGCTGCACGAACCATACAAGGATCCTTCATGCAGGCTATGTATATAGCTGTGATGTCAGTTTCCAGATCACAAGCAGTGTAGACTTACCATCTGCACTGCTTCAGTGCAGATGGCATGCCTCTCCAGTGCCCCGGTCGCTGGCTGTATCTTCAGGCTCGCCTCCTCCAGAATGATTGACAGCTGGAGGCGGGCCCTGAAGATACAACCAGCAGTCGGAGGACTGGAGAGACATGCCGTATAACAAGCGGCTTGGATGCTAAGTATGCACTGCTTGTGATCTGAGATCTGACAGCACAAATACATATTTGTGCTGTCAGTTTCCCTTTATCGTTATTGGCCACACAGTACTCTGTTTACACAGGAAGATGTGCAGCCGATGCCCGCTCAAAAGACATGATCTGCTTGGTCCTCAACTGATTGCTGTCACTTTTACACAGTCCGATAGTCGTCTGCAGGAGCATTTCTAGCAACACCACTGGTTGATTATCGGCCCATGTAAAAGGCCCTTTAGATTGTGTAGGTATATACACCTATGACAAGAAGAATGGTAGCGTCCAGTTGTCAGTTTACTCATAAATATTCTTGAATGACAACAGAAGAACAGCACAATCTAATTTTATGAGAAAATATTTTTCCATGGGAACAAGTATTTACAAAAATTAAATGGACTGGTGACAGGATAATTGGAAATATGCTGCACTATTAGATACAGTCCATGTGGCTATTTATACAGCCATGTTTTTCTAATATAATTCTACTTTTAGAAGGGATGCAGCAAGACACAGCAGCATGATTACACTATCACTGTGGCTTTTCATGCTGTCTCTATCAGTTAGAGGGCGTTCCATGCTATCGCAAGATCCTTGCACAAAGTATTTCCCCATTTACCACTGTTTACATGTCATCGCACGAACTTATATCCAGAGACCATAGTATTATTTAACCATCGTATACAGTCTATGGATAAAATGGCAGGTATCGCATATTAACACATCTATTTTACTATCCAACAGCAAGACTGAAGAACTGGTTATGTCCTAGTTGTAAGCAAAGGTATAGGAACTTTGCATGGAAGTTCCTTTTGTATTAGCATAAGTTAGCAGAACTAACAGCATGGAGAAGTGAATTAGGTTCTGTAGTTGTAGAGTATAAAGGAAGTCAACACACTTCCCCCTTTAAATCAAATGAAAGAGTTTATCACTTGTCCCCGACATGTAGCTGGCGAACTGGACAGGGCCCATTGATCTCTGCCTAGAGGTTGGTAGGCAAGTGAACTTGTGTGTGGATGTATAGCTTCATACCAGGCGGTGGTGATAGGATGAATGGCCCCTGGAATGTTGTATCCTGTAAGGTAAGGTCATTGATATCTTACTTTTCCATAAAGCTGCTCAGTCTATACTAGAAAATGCTGAAGCATCAATGATTATTCCAACTTCAGAGAATGAGTGGGTGAACTAGGGGTTTAAATATAGAGCAGAGTTTTCCAACCAATGGCACCCACAGGGCATGATAGAAGTTGGAGTTTTGCAATAGCCAGAGAGCTGTAGGTTGGGATCCACAGCTTTATGGGGTGAAGTGGTTGTGGTGGTACACAGCACTAGAGCCTGAGAGGGCCAAAAGGTCGGTCTGTGCTATGAGTAGACTAGTCCATGAACTTCACATTACCCCTTTGCAGTAAACAGTCTCTTCCAATCTTGCATCTCTTGCAATATTTTGCCTAGAAAGGCTTCACTTAGACTCCTATCATCTTAAATAAGTTCAGCCAGTGGTAAAGTGGTAACAGACACAATGATTTTATGTGAGTATCATATGGTGACAAAATATCCTGTGTCATCTGTGTGGGTTGTTCACATAAAAGGTCCAGTTTCATCCTACATTTGTCTCTTGTTTTCCACAATGGTACAGTCACTCTTTAGTCTGCTGCTGATATCATGCTAAGAATTTGATGCTGCAGCTTGAAATCTACAGCTGATTAACTCCTTAAGGACCGGGCCAATTTGTTTTTTTTGCGTTTTCGTTTTTTCCTCCTTGTGCTTAAAAGGCCATAGCACTTGCAATTTTTCACCTAGAAACCCACATGAGCCCTTATTTTTTGCGCCACTAATCGTACTTTGCAATGGCAGGCTGAATTTTTTTATAAAGTGCACTGCGAAACCAGAAAAAAAAAAATGTGTGGTGAAATTGAAAAAAAAACAAAACACATTTTGTTTATTTGGGGGGTATTTGTTTTTACGCCATTTGCCCTGAGGTAAATCTGACTTGTTATATATGTCCGTCAAGTTTTACAACGATATGTAACATGTATAACTTTTCTTTTATGTGATGGCTTGTAAAAAATTCAAACCATTGTTAACAAAAATATGTTCCTTAAAATTGCTCCATTCCCAGGCTTATAGTGCTTTTATCCTTTGGTCTATGGGGCTGTGTGAGGTGTCATTTTTTGCGCCATGATGTGTTCTTTCTATTGGTACCTTGATTGTGCATATGCGACTTTTTGATCACTTTTTATTACAATTTTTCTGGATTTGATGCAATTTTGCACTTTGGGATTTTTTTGCGCTTACGCCGTTTACCGTGCGAGATCAGGAATGTGATAAATTAATAGTTTGGGCGATTACGCACGCAGCTATACCAAACATGTTTGTTTGTTTATTTATTTATTTTTATTTATAACATGGGAAAAGGGGGGTGATTCACACTTTTATTAGGGCAGGGGGCTTTTTATTAATAATAACACTTTTTTTTTATCACTTATACTAGAAGCCCCCCTGGGGTTAGGGTTATTCCCCCCTGGGGTTAAGGTTATTCCCCCCTGGGGTTATTCCCCCCTGGTTAGGGTTATTCCCCCTGGGGGACTACAGTATAAGTACACTGATCTCTCAATGAGATCTATGCTGCATAGATATACAGCATAGATCAATGAGACAGGCACTCGATTGCTTCCGGCTGCTGCAGCCGGAAGCAACCGAATGCCAAGCCGGGGTCAGCGCCATTACGGCTCAGACCCCGGACAGAGTAGGATGTGGGGATTGCTACTCCGGGACAACGTCCCAGAGGAGCGATCCACCCCACTAGACACCAGGGAACGGCTGCAGAAGGTAATCTGATGCAGCTGTCAACTTTGACAGCTGCATCTGATTACCTGATTAGCGGGCACTGCAATCGGACCGTGCCCGCTAATAGCTGCGTTCCTGGGCTACATGCGGCACTCGGGACCGTGGCGGTTCAGAGCGGGGTAGCCGCGTGGCCCCGCTTTGAAGTCCCTTAACGACCGCAGGACGTAAATACACGTCTGCAGTCATTAAGGGGTTAAGTATATGTGAACATATGCTGAGGCACAGGAAAATAATACTAAAATACGGCTGTAATTTTGAGGGAAAATAAAAAAAAAATGTAAACAGGTGGTAAATAATGAGCATGTTTGTTATTTTAACAGTCATAATATATTATGGCTGTTATCTATATGATGTGTGGGCATGGACAGCCAATTTCCCATTGGCTACAATAGAGCAATTATTAAATTGAAAATATAGCGTTGTTTGTTTTTTTTTAACCTCAAAATGATATTGTATTGTATATTATTTTACTGTTTTTGAACATAGCCCAAACCTAAAATTTTGCCGTGTAGAGAATTCTATTCAGAAATATTGGTAGTCATTGTGTTAATTTAAATTGGAATTTTTAATCCCTATTCATAATCTAGATCCCATTTCCTTACAGTGCTTATTGTCCTAGAGCCATAGTGAAGTTTGCAAAAAACTAAACTATAGTTATCCAAATAGATAGTCCATCTATATCCTATAACTATAGTTAGCCACATAGACAGCCCATCTATATCCATGTGCATGAATCTTTATTAAAGACCAAATCAAAAACAGCTAATCACTGAAAATGGATAGTCCGTTTAAAAATCAGTGTGCAGCCATCATCCAAGCTGTGCACCGGCACCAGGAACGTCCCTTGTTCACTGACAACTAGCTACAGCAGCAAGGCCCCTGATGATTGGCTGAAAAAGAAACATGTTGGGCCACGTCTGAAGAGAAATTAAGGGAAGTTATGCATCTTCAGCATACTATTTGATTATGTGAATACTTTTTAATCTACATTTCAGCATTTTGACAAGGACTGTGCAGTAATAGATAATATACATTGCTGCATTAAGTCCAAAATACAGACTGTATGTACAATATAGTAAATCTCTATAAATAGTGCAATAAAAGCATGAAGTGCAATACAAGGGAATTGGCTCTGACCTGTGGCATATACAACTAGTGTGGACTGATGTCTGAACTGTGACACGTGGAATAAAATATATAGTTTAAATGGTGGTACGTGCTAAAATCAATAGACGTCTAAACTGTGATTAAACGCAACGTATTTGATGAATTTTCTGAATAATGAGAGATTTTCTGATGTATGATAACTGGTGGCACAAGAAAGGTGCAAAAAGGATGGCTGCGAAGATATAATACTATTGGTTTTCTTGTTTTAATAGTAAATTTAATAAAAGGGTAAATAGGGTGAATAACTGAACTATGTAAAGCAATGGTGGCTCTGAATGGCACTGATCACAGAAATGTATGCCTGTGGGTGGGTTACGTATAAGAGAGAAATGTCACGGAGCTTTGGGGATGGAAAAGTGCTAATGGTTTATTATATAGTCACTGTATGTTCTTCATATATAATTAAGTTCACCGGAATGCCCCCCCCCCTCAAATTTCCTAAATAAAAATGGGGATATCCATACAATTATCTAGTGTTCCTGTTATATTGTAACAGATGATACCATGCTGTTTTGCAACAAAGTAGTTTTTTATTCTATTCCCTCAAAGGGAATGTGTCATCAGAAAACCTAAACATTTTTGCTGGTGTAACATATTTCAGAGAGAACCTGCTCCTTCACCAGAGAATACCATACTACTGGTGCTTCTGACAATGAACTGTTGGAACAATACTAATACTTTTACCATAGGTCTTTTACAACACTGTCGATGAGAGAAATTATCATGATAATGAAGGGCTAACAAACTGGGCAATTATCTAGAGCCTTAAAGTGCTTTAAGATTTTCACAAGGATAGAATGGTGCTGGTCTATTCCCGGGCACCGACCGGGGGTGAAGCACTGGAGGTGGGCTCAGCCCACCCAGTGATTCTAATGGAGCCGCCTCATAGAGGGGCGGGGTTTCCAATCTCCAGTGCTTAACCCCGGGCCGGTGCCCAGGAATAGAACGGCGTCATACACACTGATGATACATTCACTTTAAGCTTTTAATTCTTTGTTTAATAATTTCCAAAACTTCAATACACAGAAGGTAAAGAACTGCCTAAATATCTACCATGTCAAGAATACAGCGACGGTTTGTAAAGCTTTTGAAGAGTGAGCGTTCCATGTACGTTTTATTTTTCAGGAGTTCCGATGTAACTGCTGGCTGCTGCCTTTGTGTGTTTAGGTTAGTTGTCATAGTGCATGGGGTTATACTCCAGTAATATTACCCTATAGTACCCTTGTACCTAAGAGGGTACAATCATTTGCACCTCTCTCCAAGGATGGGGAGCCATGGTTGTCAGAGAAAGTTTGTGAGGGCTGCTGCTGCCAACAAGCTGTGTGTGTGTGACAAGTGGCACTTAGAAAAGTGAAAAGCTACACCAGTGGCTGTGATGGCCGAGCTTTGTGAGAGATTGTAGAGCACAAGGGCTAAGGAAGCTACAGTTTGTCTGATGTGGCAAGTGGCACCCAGTTCTCAGGGATAACCTTCATTGTGCCAGCCACAAGTGGTAGTAGTGCCAGGAAAGAAAAAACTATCATCTCTTTCTTTACTTCTTTTGTTGCACTCTTCACCCACTCACAACGCGCGTTAGTTACGCTAGGGAAGGAAGTCACATGGGTGAAGGAAGTGCATGGGCTTTTTGTGCTGGACATTGTGGAGGGAGGACGCAAGCTAGATAGCTCTCCACAGCGGTCCTATCTGGGCCCTGGCCCTCTGCCAGGTCCGCTATCAAGTCAGTCTTAGCTAGAACCTCGTATGGGTAGGAAGCAAGACAAGACAACACGCAGTTTTCTTACTAATGACACTACACAGAACTATGCACTGTTAAACCTCTTCTAAGAGAGGACAAGTCAGAGACAACCTTAACCCACGCCGTGGACAAGGAGAGTAACAGAGCAGGACAGTATCCACAACAAAGCTACAGTAGCTAGGAACTGGTCCGAATAGAGCAAAGTTGCTAAGGCCTATGAACTCTATGTCGCAGTGCGGGTGTCAGCAGAGAACCCTCAGCATTCCGCTCATCCCAGTTAACCAGGTCTCGGGCCTGGTTCACCCTCTAGGAAGTTTCAACCGAGTCTAGTGGGCATAAGGTGGTGTGAAGACTAATCAAAGGTCAATACATGGGCACAGGTGTTCTCTTCCTCTTCGTATTCTACCTCATCCTCCAACCTCGCTACAGAACACAGTACTATTTGGGTTGGGACTCTCACAACATCCTCCTCTCTGCTACTCTGCCCTTTTGTATTACTCAGTACACTACTCAATCGGCACTACTGTATCCTACAGATTTGGTTACTGTCTGGTGAAGTATTTGTCTCGAACTATTGTCAAGTGAAATACCAAGTGCTTTATCAAGAAAAACTTCATAATCGTGTAACCTTGCCTCAAACACATATCTTCTTAGTAAAACAAGCTCATTTAAGTTAGAGACTCTGGGGTCTTTCACTTTCCACCGACACAGTATACCACTTAACCTTGGGACACTTCCCCTTTCTGTGGGTGGCAGTTCCGATAGTACGGGAGAGTCACTACACCACTCTGGCCATCCGTGATCACACTAACCCAAGGGACCCTGTAGCAGCCCGGCAGGACACTGTCCACAGGGGAAAAAGGTACAACCGGCCTTGTAAAATAAAAGCAGGCATGCCATCACATCTGTGTGCCTACTTGGCACTGGCGTCAGAAAGTAACACTCCAAGGTCCGGCTGTATCTCGGCCAATCACCTCCGGCGTAGAGTCAGACCTCACCATCTGGCAAGTGCCCGGCCGCTCCTCCGATATAACATCAACTCGGGGGTACACCACATGTATACTGTGGTCTACAGAGAAAATACAGCAAGGTTTGGTTTTGTCTCCTGAAAATTCAAGGGACAGGACAGGTAGTCAGAAACAATACTACAGCATTTAAGGATTCTGCTTTAATGTAAAAATAAAGGCAAAATACAGACGTATTTGGATAAATACGGCCTCAAAATAGTGATCATGTTCTTTATTTCAGGTCATATTTATCCAAATAAGGATGTATTTTGCCCTTATTTTTACGTTGAATTAACTAGGCCCCACACTGTATCATACCACAAACTACCAAGACCCCACCATCAGTATTATTCCCTGCACAGTTATGGTCCCAACCTCCTGCGGTGGCACAGCGGTAGTCACAGGATTGGAGCTGTGCTGCAGTTCCCTGCCCAGCAGATGATAGGGGCCTCACTATGCAGGAGAAATCCAAGTGTAGAAAATGTACATTGCAAACCTAATTTTACGAATTAGCATTGGATATTGAACATACAGTGGGGAAAAAAAGTATTTAGTCAGTCACCAATAGTGCAAGTTCTCCCATTTAAAAAGATGAGAGGCGTCTGTAATTTACATCATAGGTAGACCTCAACTATGAGAGACAAAATGAGAAAACAAATCCCGAAAATCACATTGTCTGATTTTGTAAAAATTTATTTACAAATTATAGTGGAAAATAAGTATTTGGTCACCTAAAAACAGTCAAGATTTCTGGCTCTCACAGACCTGTAACTTTTTCTTTAAGAGTCTCCTCTTTTCTCCACTCATTACCTGTAGTAATGGCACCTGTTTAAACTTGTTATCAGTATAAAAAGACACCTGTGCACACCCTCAAACAGTCAGACTCCAAACTCCACTATGGTGAAGACCAAAGAGCTGTCAAAGGACACCAGAAACAAAATTGTAGCCCTGCACCAGGCTGGGAAGACTGATTCTGCAATAGGCAACCAGCTTGGAGTGAAGAAATCAACTGTGGGAGCAATAATTAGAAAATGGAAGACATACAAGACCACTGATAATCTCCCTCGCAAAATCTCACCCCGTGGGGTCAAAACGATCACAAGAACAGTGAGCAAAAATCCCAGAACCACGCGGGGGGACCTAGTGAATGAACTGCAGAGAGCTGGGACCAATGTAACAAAGCCTACCATCAGTAACACACTACACTGCCAGGTGCCAGACGTGTCCCACTGCTTAAGCCAGTACATGTCCGGGCCCGGGCTGTTTGGTAGAAACACAACTTGTCGTGTTTGGAGGAAAAAGAATACTGAGTTGCATCCATCAAACACCATACCTACTGTAAAGCATAGGGGTGGAAACATCATGGGGCTGTTTCTCTGCAAAGGGGCCAGGACGACTGATCCGGGTACATGAAAGAATGAATGGGGCCATGTATTGTGAGATTTTGAGTGCAAACCTCCTTCCATCAGCTCCTCCGATATAACATCAACTCGGGGGTACACCACATGTATACTGTGGTCTACAGAGAAAATACAGCAAGGTTTGGTTTTGTCTCCTGAAAATTCAAGGGACAGGACAGGTAGTCAGAAACAATACTACAGCATTTAAGGATTCTGCTTTAATGTAAAAATAAAGGCAAAATACAGACGTATTTGGATAAATACGGCCTCAAAATAGTGATCATGTTCTTTATTTCAGGTCATATTTATCCAAATAAGGATGTATTTTGCCCTTATTTTTACGTTGAATTAACTAGGCCCCACACTGTATCATACCACAAACTACCAAGACCCCACCATCAGTATTATTCCCTGCACAGTTATGGTCCCAACCTCCTGCGGTGGCACAGCGGTAGTCACAGGATTGGAGCTGTGCTGCAGTTCCCTGCCCAGCAGATGATAGGGGCCTCACTATGCAGGAGAAATCCAAGTGTAGAAAATGTACATTGCAAACCTAATTTTACGAATTAGCATTGGATATTGAACATACAGTGGGGAAAAAAAGTATTTAGTCAGTCACCAATAGTGCAAGTTCTCCCATTTAAAAAGATGAGAGGCGTCTGTAATTTACATCATAGGTAGACCTCAACTATGAGAGACAAAATGAGAAAACAAATCCCGAAAATCACATTGTCTGATTTTGTAAAAATTTATTTACAAATTATAGTGGAAAATAAGTATTTGGTCACCTAAAAACAGTCAAGATTTCTGGCTCTCACAGACCTGTAACTTTTTCTTTAAGAGTCTCCTCTTTTCTCCACTCATTACCTGTAGTAATGGCACCTGTTTAAACTTGTTATCAGTATAAAAAGACACCTGTGCACACCCTCAAACAGTCAGACTCCAAACTCCACTATGGTGAAGACCAAAGAGCTGTCAAAGGACACCAGAAACAAAATTGTAGCCCTGCACCAGGCTGGGAAGACTGATTCTGCAATAGGCAACCAGCTTGGAGTGAAGAAATCAACTGTGGGAGCAATAATTAGAAAATGGAAGACATACAAGACCACTGATAATCTCCCTCGCAAAATCTCACCCCGTGGGGTCAAAACGATCACAAGAACAGTGAGCAAAAATCCCAGAACCACGCGGGGGGACCTAGTGAATGAACTGCAGAGAGCTGGGACCAATGTAACAAAGCCTACCATCAGTAACACACTACACTGCCAGGTGCCAGACGTGTCCCACTGCTTAAGCCAGTACATGTCCGGGCCCGGGCTGTTTGGTAGAAACACAACTTGTCGTGTTTGGAGGAAAAAGAATACTGAGTTGCATCCATCAAACACCATACCTACTGTAAAGCATAGGGGTGGAAACATCATGGGGCTGTTTCTCTGCAAAGGGGCCAGGACGACTGATCCGGGTACATGAAAGAATGAATGGGGCCATGTATTGTGAGATTTTGAGTGCAAACCTCCTTCCATCAGCAAGGGCATTGAAGATGAAACGTGGCTGGGTCTTTCAAAATGACAATAATCCAAAGCACACTGCCAGGGCAAGGTCCTGGAGTGGCCTAGCAGTCTCCAGTTCTCAACCCTATAGAAAACCTTTGGAGGGAGTTGAAAGTCTTTGTTGCCAAGCGACAGCCCCAAAACATCACTGCTCTAGAGGAGATCTGCATGGAGGAATGGGCCACCATACCAACAACAGTGTGTGCCAACCTTGTGAAAACTCACAGAAAACGTTTGACCTCTGTCATTGCCAACAAAGGATATATAACAAAGTATTGAGATGAAATTTTGTTACTGACCAAATACTTATTTTCCACCATAATTTGCAAATAAACTCTTACAAAATCAGACAATGTGATTTTCTAGATTTGTTTTCTCATTTTGTCTCCCTTAGTTGAGGTCTAAATATGGTGTCAATTACAGACGCCTCTCTCATCTTATTAAGTGGTGGAACTTGCACTATTGGTGACTGACTAAATACTTTTTTTCCCCACTGTATTTATTGGTTTTATTATTTGGTATGCAAGACTGTGTAATCTAAATATAATGTCTCAGAGTAAAACTGTCCATACTCCTTATATTAATTTTAGCTATTTTTGCTGATAATGTGCATGGAGGCCAAAATGCACAATGTGCCCAATCCTTTTATTCTCTGTGAGATAAGTTGCCACCAGTCTGGCAGCAGCTTTCTATCTTCCCGCTTAGAACTGGGCCAAACATGTATCTGGAGATTAGAAGAGATAATAGTCAGCAGAACTCTTACATGTGCCCAGCTTAAAGGGTCCTTTTACAATGACAGGTTTGGGGTCAGTGAATTGCCTTACGACTGATCATTCATATTTATGACATACTTCATGTTGCCATTCAGTTCAATAGGGAAAGTAGCTGCTGACAAAAACAATTATTTTTAATGGCGCACAAAAATCTGCTTATTGATCAGCTGATCGGAGGAGCTTTTATATGGGTTAGTCATTGAAAGAGTCTGTTCCTCCAAATATCTGTTCAGCTTGTAATTGCCCAACTTTTTATTATACGACCAAATTTTGACAATCCTGACGTACCTATTACCTACCTATTCTCTGCTGGAACAGTCCATATACAGTAGATGAGTCAATTAATTTTCTTGTTTTGCTGACCAACCAAAACAAGGCCATGAGCAAATCTATTCATCGAATTTGGCAATTCAGTTAGTCCAATAGATATGAATAGATTAGGAGTGTTGGTCTGAAAAAATTTTTTTCCCAGCTCTGTTCTGGTATTTGATGTAGATGCCATGGCTTGTGGCTAGTAAAAAAGTAACATTTGTGAGTGTTTGGTGGCTTGCAGATAATGCAGGAACCAGGTGACTGCTGACTAGTTCCCTGAATTAGGTACATCAAGGGACTCTATTGTTATCCTCTCATCTATAATACCTTCCCAATACTCTATAAGAGAAACATCACTGATCTCAGGGAGACCAGCCAAAGATAACACTGCTGGCTGCTAGTGAAAGCGCTCAATGTAGTAAAATCCTAGGTGCATTGCCCCCTGGGAAACAATACTCTGGCATCTAAAATAAAATACATTCTACATGCTTTCACAACTAGTCAACCATATGAGCCAAATAGACTTCAATGACCCAATGAACTAAGGTTCCAGTGGCTGGGCCCTTTATTCGCCATGTACTACTTGTAATTTTTGTAAAGGGCTTTTGCATACATGAAATCCATAAAGTCATCTACATTGATGCGAGAGAAGGGTTAAGGTCTGGAGACACATCTGGTACCACGTGATAGGCAATTGTTCCTATAACTATTCTTATTTTGTGTCAAAGAGGAAGTGTGAAAAACAAGGTTGTTACCTGTGTTCCTTATTCTGATTCCACTAAAGGTGAGAAAAGGAAAATGAGAAGTTGAGGCCACAAAATGATACAAAAATAAGGAACTGTTCAAGCCACGCAACAGCATCCCACACCTGTGTATGGGAGAATATAACAAAATAAGCCTTTACATATGACTAGGGGCTCTTGATTTTAAAGGGGAATTTCCATTAGAATGCTATGCCATTGCATATTGCTGCAGGGTCTTTCCCGCTGTAGCAACATTCAGTAGTCCAATATCATTTAACATATAATTTAATATAGTCTGGCTTGTAGATGGCAACCTCTTTACTAAATGTGGCCATACATTTTCAATAACTGTCGAAAATGGCATGGCATAGCAGAGAGAAGTAGATGCTGTCCTATGATTGGCATATAAAGTAATGGAAAGGAAATCCAAGTGTGAGTACTGTTGGCAAACAGCACCCTCTCAAATAGAATGAGAAATAGCTGTCACCATGGAGGGAACTCAACAGCATTGAAAACAACAAAATCACCTTGTCACCTCTCTGGCAGAAAGGCGTGACTGCTATCTCTCCCAATTACGCATGCTCAAATGTGTGTGCCAATATTCTGAAAATGGGTGGGGAGAAAGTTGTTGTCAGGCAACTATTTCAGCTAGAGAACATGAGATACGAGCATATTAAAATCAAAAATGGCAAACTGAAGAAAGGAGGTGTAGGTCCTCTAGTTAGAAATGTAAATTGGTGGTATGAATATATAGTGGGATTATCAAGTGTACAAGTCGATAAACTTTGGTTTTATTTGTAACAGAAAACAATGTCAACCAGATATTAAGTATATATCTAAAACATAGACAACCTAGAGATCTCTAGTTTAAAACATCAAAAAATAGGAAAAAGAAAAATATAAAAATAGTTAAGAAATTGTAGATATCGAGGTATTATAAAATATGGACCAATGAGTTCATATATTAGTCTTTTGTAAAATGAAATGATATATTCATAAAATAGTCTCTTGTAAAAGATTAATCACATTCATTCATCTGTATGATTGCTGATATCCTGTATTGGAAAGCAGCGGTCATATATTGTTGCAAGACAGCGATGTACAGTGGTTATCCAATTTGGCAATAATTGTAGCTAGATCATGTATTCATAGGCATTTGTAAACAAGATTATAGTGCTTGTATGTTTAGGATATTTAGTAGCAGACGATTTGCAGCAAATAAATGCAATGTCGGCAATCCCTTGCTCCGTGCCTGTAATGTGCTGCAGGGATTGCACGCAGCACATTACAGGCACGGAGCAAGGGATTGCCGACATTGCATTTATTTGCTACAATGAGGCCTAGAGTTCTGGTTTTCCATTCATTCAGAGTATCTCAACCCTGGGGGGGTGCAATACAGGTTAAGGCAAACACTTCCACAGGTGCCAAACTGGGCAGTATGAGCCCCAGGACTTACAGTACAACTGGGCAAAGCAGACTTTCCAAGACTTCCCAAAAAAGCCATGCACAGTCAGCAAGATACTTCAGCACGATGGCTATTTGTCTTGCTGGGGGTCAGTTCCTAGCTGTGGTAACTGCCCTCAGAACTCAGGAGAAGATTCCCCGGTGTTGACAAGGTTTGCCTTAGCGGACGGCTACCCTTTCTGTGGGTTTAGCACTGCATACTGGAGCGGATCTCTCAATATCAGAAAAGCTTGCAGCTTTGCCTTAGTCCCTCCTCACTACTAACTGACAAAAGAACTCCCACCAGGAACTAACCTCCCTTTTATAGGGGCAAATGAACTTGGCTGTGATTGGTGGGGATACTGGAGACAGGAGAAAGAAGAAGTGTAATAGGTGTAAAAAGGAGGGAAAGACACTTGCACCTGTGATAGGACACATAACAACACATGACAAATTTAACCCAATACTCTCTTTTAGCTGTGCTTACAAAGAAAAACTCACATAAGAGACAAAGAGTGACACCTAGTGGGGAAAAACATAACAACACCTTCATCCCCTTTACTCTTTACTCTTTACACTTTACTCTTAGTTTAGTGGGCCACTCTTACTGAGACACTACAATAGGATAGCTCATCAACCCCTATTTGTTCTCTTTGCAATTACCCTTATTAATTATTTATTCTATGTAATATCCTCTATTCATTCTCTATGTAGCTTTCGAACATTGCTAAGCTCAGCACCCAACACTGTTTAGAATCCCAATTAAGAATGAATAGAGTAAGGTGCGTATATCGCCCCATTCAGTTGCAATACATTTGTCCTGTATTCTAGGTTTGGGGGGGGGGGAGCAGTCAGTCCCTCCCTAATCTACTAGTTATGCCCCATGCAATAGATAGAAGATAAAATATGATCATGAAAATAACTCTTTAAATACTGATTGCCCCTCCTTAGTATGGGCCATCAATGTTTAATGGGTGGCATCTGACCATCCACCGACTGTTGCCCTTAAGTGATAATCACTGAGATTCCTGGAGGTCGGACATAAGATTTTTACATAGATGTGTTTACTAAGTAAATAGTATGGTAGAATGGTAAACATTCATGTGACTATCTATGGTAGTTACATACCAATGCAGTATAACTGTCATAGTCAGTGCAGGAGATCTGTGGTTTTCAACAGAATTGAATGAAACCTGGTGAATAAACTTATCATAGTGGAGTTAATTGATTCTGCTCCACTATCCTTCTCTTCCTTCTCTACTCACATCTCTAGTAGTTAAAGCATTCTTTTTACCTACTCAGTAGTTAAAGCTGCCCTCCATGTCCCCAGTCATCACAGCCACCCCCATGCCCCCAGTAGTTACAACAGACCCCACCTTCCCAGTAATCATAGGGTCCTTTTACACTGAAAGATTTATCAGCCGTGGGTGGCTACAAACAAGTGCCTTTACACGGCAGATGAACAATCCTTGTGTTGTTCTGGCAGCCATGGAAACTGACAGCAAGGGTATATGTAATATCTGTGCTGTCAGTTTCCAGATCACACAGCAGTACATTGTTACCTAGTGCGCTTCTGCTGTGATCCTGCATCCTGTTCTTCGTCTCTCTTGTCCAGCCACTGTGTCTTCAGGCCCGCCTCTTCCGGCTGTCAATCATTCTGGAGGAGGCAGTGGCCTGAAGATACAGTGAATGGATGGGAGAGCTGGAGAAGATGATACTGGATCACAGCAGCAGTGCACTAGGTAAGTATGTACTGCTGTGTGATCTGGAAACTGACAGCATGAATTAATGCATATCCATGCAGTCAGTTTGCCATTATCAGCTGGTCATCCCCTGTTTACACAGAGACATGTGCGTCCGATAATGATTAATTTTGAAGACTGCTCTAAAGACACGATCAGCCTAGGATCAGGTGTTTTCCTGGTCCTCAAATGATCGCTGTCACTTTTACATGGGTTGCCGGAGCGTTTCTTACAACACTCCTGGGCAAAATCAACCCGTGGAAGAGGCCCTTTAATTGACAGATTCTGCTCCACTATCTATATTCTCTTCCTCTTACCCACATCTCTAGCAGCTAAAGCATTATTCTTACCCCTCAGTAGTCAAAGGTGCTCTCCATCTCCCCAGCCATCACAGCAGTCCTCGTGCCCCTTGTAGTTACAGCAGACCACACCTCCCCAGTAATCACAGTACCGACCCCCTCCCCTTAAGTACAGTAGTCAAAGCAGGTTCGCCACTTCTCTAGTAGTCACAGTAGGCACCAGCCCTATTCCCTAGTAGTCAGGGCAGTCTTTTCATACAACAGCATTTATAGCAGACCACCTTCCACTGGCAACATTGGTCACTCTTCTGAAATCATCCCTACCTCCATCAGCAGTAAGGCAATCGTGATCAATACCTTTTGACATGCCTGGTGACATGTCAAAAGTTATATTTAATGACAGGTACTCTTTCATGTTGTTAGTGACTGTATCTAGTTGAAGGTATGTGAGACATAGTGGAAACCGCCAAATGTATCAGTGGCACCAGGTTTGTAGCTATAGGGGGAACAGAAAAAAAGCTGCTGCTATCCCCATCCTCTAAAATCTATGGGGGCCCAAAAAACCCTCTGCAACATGAAAAGACACCAGTGTTATAAATGGCATGTTAGCAAGTAAGCCATGTCACAGTTTCACATTAAAACTTCACATCATGTGACTGAATGACATGAAGCAAAATAATTACTTTGCTATCTTGGAAACCATATTAATCTAAACCTAATTTAGGCCCCATTCACACATCCGTGTCAGTTTTTACTGTCAGGAAATCCTGATCAGGAGGCCTTAAATGTCATCAGGAAAGTATCAGGATTTCCTGACAGTAATCCGTTTTTACCTTCAGGAAACCATCAGGAAACCATCAGGAAAAACCTTCAGGATTTCCTGATCGGAAGAAAAATAGGACACGATCAGAGATGTATTTCTGCAAACTAGATGGTCACAGCTTGCAGAAGTACAACTCCCATCATGCCCGGTTGACAGGTCATGATGGAAGTTGTACTTCTGCAGTCTGTGGTCACCCAGGTTGCAGGACATGATGGGACTTGTACTTCTGCAACCTGGATGGCCACAGGCTGCAGAAGTACAACTCCCATCATGGCCTGTCAGCAGGGCATGATGGGAGTTGTACTTCTGCAACCTGGATGACCACAGGCTGCAGAAGTACAACTCCCATCATGGCCTGTCAGCAGGGGCATGGTGGGAGTTTTAATTCTTGGGGGGGAGGGGGGATCTCACCTGTCCTGGTGTCCAGATCTGCTGTGATCGCAGCGCTGCCGCGTGTGGCCGGCGGGAGGACGGGGTGCCGTAAGTGGCCGGGTGGGGGGGGGCGGGAGGTGGGTGCCGCGAGTGGCCGTGGGGGGATAGTGCCGCGAGTGGCTGTGGGGTTCTGGTGGGGAGTGCCGCGGGGGGGGGCTGGTTGGTGCCGCGAGTGGCCGCGCGGGGGGGGGGGGTTATGGTGTGTTTACCGCGGGGGGGGGGGGGGGGGGGGGGTTGTTTGCCGCGAGTGCCCATGGCTGCCGCAGGGGGGGGGTATGCCGCGAGTGGCCGGGGGTTGCCGCGGGCGGGGGAGACATCCAGGGAGGTCCAGGGAGTGGAGGAAGAGGCAGCAGGAGGCCGGGTCAGATCGGGGGCAGTGGAGCTCTGGATGCTTTCCTGATGTGCATCAGGAAAGCGTCTGGGGCCCGGACGCTCCCATAGACTTCTATGGGGGCGTCCGGGCCGGATTTCCGGACGAAAATAGGACCGGTTCGGGTGGTTTTTCCGGACGTGTGAAGGGGGCCTTAGAGATTAATATTAGTAACTGTAAACAGAAACCATTCTGCTATAGGATATCCAACAAGTGAGAATCTTTCTCAACGTACCATTTAAGAGCAGTTACAAATAATAAGTAATAACTAGCGTTTTCATTTTCATGTTACAACACAAGCCTCCTAAAGTGCGTCCTTTGCATTGTTCTGCTCTAATATATTTATGTTCCAGGTATGATACACCTTTGGTATAACTGTCCACTGTAGGTATAGAAAATAACTAATGAGTTGTTAATTTTATGTCACTGTTTTGTGTCCCACAGAGTTAGTGGGAATGTCATATGACTATTTTTGACTATTCTGATATTATCTATAGAGCACGACCATCATATTACACGACAGATTTCACACATGTTGCAGTCAGCTCAGAGCTTGATCGGCTGCACCATTTTATACTGTATTGTCCAATAATTTGAGCAATGGTTACTCTTGTCACAGTATCACAAAATGTACAAAGTTGCACTGAAGTGTTAAAGTGATAAACCCCATGTGGGAAATTATTGAAGACCTACATATTGTATGCAAGTCTTAGAGAAAGCTTCGCCCTAAATTACTAAGGATTTACTAAGAAGAGCATGCCCCTTCATAAAGCCGGTGGGACCTGCACCTCTCACAGGGATTGGGCAAAAATCTATACCTTCTCCAGAGAACATATACATTTTTGCATGGTATTGGTGGTACTGAAGCTAAGTAGCATTAAACTGTACATTTTTATATTATTGGACATTCGGAACATTATTATTTTTAGGAACTGGACCTTCCTTTCGAATAGGCTACAATTGAATCCATTCTACTGTATATATAATGCTGACAGGTTCAGAGCAGCGTTAGAAATTAGAATCAGTGATGTCCTGAAGAAACAATCAGCTCTGCGGATCCGCAAAAACATATTGGACAGAAATAAATGGCCACAGAGTGGAGCCTGCTTAGGGCTTACTAAGCATTGCTTCAGTAAAAAAGGGACAACACACAGATGATGCATCCTTGTGTCATCTGTTAAAAATGGACCCATTGACTTCTATTGGATATTCTGTTATGCAAAAATGGACCATATAAGTGCAGGTCCTATTTTATTGTGGAACAGATGAGGGGTAAAATACAAATGTCTGGATGACCACATAGAAATCAATGGATCCTTTTTCTATCCATAAATCCATAAAAAATTGAAGCTTGGATGATACCGGGAGGACACACCCCTTTGTCTTTTTAGGGGGTTTTACTTGGAATATCTTTTCATCATATTTTTGTATGGGTAATTTATATAATTGTAAACAACAAGCTATTAAGTAAGGAAAGATAAGGACATCTTGTCTTTCTTAGAAGGTGAGGAAGAAGAAAACTTATGCCAAAAAATGAAATTCAGGGGGCTAAAGGGTTAATCTTTCCTTATACAGCACAAAAAATCCAGACTTGCCCGCTAATACCTATTTATTCTATGCTCACACAACATCTTTTTTTTCATCCATATTTCTGAACAGTTTTCATTTTAAAGGCCAGTTGACACAGAGTAAAACTGGTAGAATCCCGCAAGCCTCTGTGTCATACAGGAAGTCTATGAGAGGGCTTGTGCCTCCTCTCTCCGCGCAGAAGAATTGAAATTTTAATTCTTCAGAGCATAGAGGCGCAGAGAGAGGAGGCGCACAAGCCCTTCCATAGACTGCCTGTTTGACACGAAGGCTGGCGGGATTCTACCATTTTTACTCTGTGTGAACTGGCTCTAAGGCTATGCTCCCACACAGTTTGTTTGGTCAGTATTGTGCAACCAAAACCAGAAGTGGATTGAAAACACAGAAAGGCTATGTTCACACACTGTTGAAATTGAGCGGATGGCCATAATTTCATAGTAAATAATGGACATTATTTCAAAACAATGGCCATTGTTTTAAAATAAAGTATTTGATGGCCATCCACCGAATTTCAACAGTGTGTGAACATAGCCTTTCTGTGTTTTCAATCCATTTCTGGTTTTGGTTGCAAAATACTGACCAAAAATACTTAAAATGCTATTCAAAGCTATTCAAAAATATGGCTGAAAAAAAGATTTTGTGTGAGTATGGCCTAAATAGGGCAAGTTTGGATTTTTTGATAGTCTAGTTCTTGTAGGTAAAAAATCACTTTATAATCACTTTACAGTCATAGTTGATTCTCTTTGCTCTCATGTATGGTTAGGATGACTTTAGGCCAGCTACCAGTGTCTAAGAATGAGATGAAAGTTTAAAGAATACATCAAATAAATACTAATCAAGGGCACCGTGCTAGCCCATTTTGAGTGTATTATGACTATGGTGGTAAGGGATCCCTAAGCATTGCTCAGATCTCTTTGTGTGTTTTAGTTGTGACCAAAATTTTGTGCACTAATATCAATTAGTGCACTAAGGTGCGTTCCAATGGAAATGTGTAATTGCAATACACTGCAATACAGTACTAATGCAGTGTAATATGTAAGATTCCCACAGAGGGACTTAAAGTGGAAGTATAAAAAAAGTTTTAAAAAACAGAAAACCCCAAAATGTAAAAACATGCCCTTATCTAATTTCTCATACGAAATATACAAAGCAAATAACTAAAATGTACATAGTTGGTATCATTGCACATGGAATGCTTGAACTATTTAACAGTAAAATACCCAATTCCCAAATAGCTTTTTTTTTTGCTACTTCGCCACATTGATTAAAAAGCATAAAAATTATATTTAGCCTAAAATGCTAGCGATAGAAACTACTCACCCTGAAATAAGGAGCACTCATACAGCTCCATAGGTGCAAAAATAGCAAAAGTCAGAATTGGGTAGAAAAAAATGTGTTTGTTGCAAAACATAACAAAAGGATTGTAAATCTATTTCTGTAACTGTAGTAACCTGGATCATAAAGTAAGCATCAAATTTACTGCAGACTAAATCCCCACAAAATGGCAAAATTGTGTTTTTTTAAATTTAAATACACAAATTTTTTTATGTATTGTAAAATGAAGGCTTTCATTAAAAAGTACAACTTGTCCTGCAAAAGTAGCCCTAACATGGCTCTGTGCATAAAAAATAAAGTAAAAAGTTATTTCTCTTAGAAGACGAGGAGAAAAAAAATATAAAAACTATCACCAAAAGTTCAAGTATGCTGTATTACAACTTTGACTGACCAGAAGGTTTTTTTTTTTTTTTTGTTTAAAACATCTGGTCTTAATGTGTGATATTTTTGGTTATCTGATAGATTGTGAAGTTTCAAGTTTTAAAGTGTTACTTGCAAAGCATTGCTCACCCTTCATATTCACACAGGCTGCGCCTGTGGTGTCACATACAGTATATAGGTACACCCAAAAAAGCTTTTCCTTCCTGATGATAGAGATTATATTTCTTATATATGGCAATGATATGTCAGGGTATATTCATAGGAGGCATGACTTGTCCCTTCACCAAGGTTGTAGCTACACAACCCTTAAAAATTTGCACTATTTTAGTGCAGCCCTCAGCACTTGGATGTATATCGACTGTCCATGCAGATATGTTACAAATAAGTTAAGGCCAGGATTTCTTCTTTTATAACAGAATCTGGAGGAAGGATTGGCTGCCCACAATCTGAAAGGACATGTTTCCTGTGACGTCCCCATAAGATTTATGCAAGTGTTAAGCATATATGACTGGCTGTCTACACTGAACACTTTAGATCAGGAACTTATATTGAGAAAGAAAGAAAAGCTTCATTATCAGTGGTAGCTTACATTCTCCACTGGTCGCACACATAGACAGGAGGGGGGGAAGGTCACCAAAATTACACTTCTCCTTTGCCCACTGTGTCACTCTCAGGGTTGTCGGCAGTCAACTTAAAGGGCCATTGATTCTAGAGGAACATCCTGGCAGTCAGATCCACGGATGGTGCCCGCTAGTAGGATGGATGGGTATACCCTTATCACGGTGAGTCGGCTATTCTTGGGCTTAAATACCAGTGGTATGTGTTTTTCAGGGTTTACGGTATATCTACGTACAGAGGACAAGGGGAGAGATAAGATTTAGAAAACCCTCTTAGTGTAGAGTAAATTAAACTTTTAGATATTCATTGACTTCTTTAATGTATTACTTTGTGTTCTATATTGCCATGAAACATTTACAAGGTCTACCTCTTGTCCTAGCAAGTATATATGTCATTTCAGGATTTGCCTACAAAATCTTATGGAATAGTGTGCTTAACGTTGTTATTGTACAATCATTGTATAAAAAAATGATTGGATTGTTTCACTGTTGTAAAAATGTATAAAAAATTTATAGAAAATTCATAGTAAATTGACCAAGAATTTCATGTTCAATAATCATCATTTTATTACCATGGTCATTCTCATAGCAGCAAAGAATATTTGGATCTCTGGGTAAACGAAGAGTTAGACAAGGAATAGGATTTTTTAAGATTTGCCCGGTTTAGTTTTTTTTTTTTAACCCACTCTTGGTTTTGGTTGAAAAAAGACTGACCAAAATACTGACAGAAATACTATTTGTGAACATAGCCTAATATTGTACATAAAAGTACAAAAATACTTACAATTCATTGGGGGAATCAACATATTTTAATCATTTCACCTGATCGAATAAGGAAATGTGGAAATATACAATGTTTTCCAGGATATGTTGAAATTTCTCTATTTTGATCATAGACATTTCTGAACGGCCATAATTTACAGTTGTAATCTAGTCAATGAAATAATAAAATTGTAGAATAAAATAATTAACAACATTTACTGTAGAACACTGTTAATTCTCAGTGATGTTATGGTATTTTTTGGTGTTTAAGACCGCTAGGTGCAGAAGTAACAATCGTATTCTTGGTCTTGGTACATGATGGGGGTCTAAGGCCCCTCTGTCACATAATACTACATCCAAGAACAAATCTTAGTATCTCCTCCTGGTGCATTTCCATCCAGTATCCATTTAGACAAGGACCACACTTGGATCCACAATATACTTTATACAGACAATGTAGAGAAAAGGTTGAAGCACTCAAGTGCAGTTTTATTCACTCGTGGATTCCCAGCAACATTTTAGCCCTGGAATCCATGAGAGAAGAAATATCCACTTGATTTTTGCACCATATCGCTGTGAGTAATAGAATTTGTTTTCTACATTGTATGAATACTTGGATCACAGGTTTTTTTTCCCTAGAGAGTACTGTACTGCACCTATTTTTAATTTAAAAAAAATCTATTTATCATTGTATTATTCCATCTCTTATCTATCTATCTATCTATCTATCTATCTATCTATCTATCTATCTATCTATCTATCTATCTATCACATAATTCTATCTCTCTTCTATCTATCTGGTTGTTTTGGGGAGAAATAAACACACTTTTTCTTTAACATTATATGAAGTGGTGCAGTGATTCTATCTATCTATCTATCTATCTATCTATCTATCTATCTATCTATCTATCTATCTATCTATCCATCTATCGCACTCTATCTATTTCCTATCTATCGTCTCTCTCATTATCTATCTATCTATCTATCTATCTATCTATCTATCTATCTATCTATCACATAATTCTATCTCTCTCTCCTATCTATCTATCTGGTGGTTTTAGGCAGAAATAAACACATTTTTTCTTTAACATTGCATGGAGTGCTGCAGTCATTCTATCTATCTATCTATCTATCTATCTATCTATCTATCTATCTATCTATCTCTCATTATATATGTACCTGTCCATCTTAAACTGTACAGGTCACCTACATACCAATTCATACAATCTGTAAATTGTAATAATATCTGACAAGCTCCTATATGTTCTGATTTATATTTTGGACAGAAAATGTCAGTTTACTCTTTTGGACACATCTTAACAAAATGTTTCTCTGAAATCTAACACTTGAACTATCACAGTTTTAGTTAGCAACTCCTCACATCCGGTCATCAGACTCTGCTGTCACATGTAAGGGTAGCATAGGACAAGGACAGGTCTGGTCTTCTAATAGCCAAAAATGCACTATTTGGCTAATAGAAGCAATAGAGAATATATTCCAGACCCATAGAGTCCAGTGAATTTGTGAGCGGATCTCTCCCTTGCCTTCCTCCCAGTGATAGACAGGCTGCTGTATGTGTAGAAACACAGCAGCCATCTGTCAGTTATTGCTGAGGTGGTAAATGGGGGTGGTGATGGGGGGTGGGATGTGGTAATCCCTACAGGAATACACCAGACCCTTAAACTATGTGTCCGGTGGCAAGATTGGGTATAGAGTAGTCATTCTGGTTACAAGGCAACTAGATCAAAACATACTAACATTCTTGTAACGACTGTTCCTGCAGCTGTATAGATTTTTTGCTGACCTGCTTCCTCCTGGCATTGAGCTGTAGTACCTTACACACAAGTCATAGGGGTACAGTTCAATGACTGCACTTGTAAATTACAAGTGTGCTAAATTATAACATTAAGTTATAACATTAACTTCTGTATGTTTTCTATTGCATTCTTAGTTCTGTAAGTCAATACTACATACTTAATGGTTGAGCTCACCCTTGCTGCCCTTTTAGCCTTTTGTACAAAATGTGGAGCACACAGTAGGCACCAGAGGCATTTTGTAATGTAACAAATGCCCTAATTGATGCCCTGTCATAACCTTCCTACTGTCACTCCTATTGCCCCTGCTGCTCTGTGCAACTGACTTCCTGCATATAATGGAATGGATTTTGAAAGGCTGTAGTATAGGTTTATTCCAGCTCTTTTATGAAAAGAAAATTTAGCTCCATTACTATAAATGTATCGGCAAACACCAACAAAGTAAATTTCTTCTGTTTTGCTCATCTTTAGCTGCCGTATAAAGGACATAGCTGAGGGGTTGAACTAGGACATGTGCCCTGGGTCATGGGGGCAGCTACTGTTGGAGGGAGGCGCTGATCGTTGAGGGGTGGGGTATACCTTGGCATTCTATAGAAACGCTATAACAACCTGTATCATAATGTATTGTCTGCTGGTCTACTGAATTTAATAGGCAGAATATAGTCAACTACTGACTTCATTTAGCCCATTTCCTGCATGCATACTGTACCAGTCAAAATCTTGGACGTACATTTTTTTAAAATTTTCTACATTTTAGGTTCATAATAAGTTTATGGGAACTATAAAGAAACACATATGGAATAAAGTAGTAAACTAAATTGTTATACAAACTAGAATAGGTTTTATATTTTAGATTCTTCAAAGTAGCCGCTTTTTCTTTCTCTACAGCTTTGTACACTCTTTGCATTCTCCCAATGTGAACAGCCTCTAAGTGCTTTAATAACTGTAGTAGATTTGGGCAGGACCCTTTGATAGAAAAAAAAAAAAAAAAAGTCACATGACCATCTTTGTGCAGGTTAGTAGGGCATGTTACTGTTAAAAAATGTGCGCAGAGTAAGAAACAAAAAGTAATGGATGGATCTGTATTAGTTTAGTTGGCCCAGTGTTCGTATTTAGGGCCTTCAGGGCTGGTGTCTGTATTTATTAAGAGGGCCAAGTTTGAGGTTTGTGTTCCTTTTCGAGAGTTAAAGTCTAAATTTTGGTGGTTTGGTCTGTTTTTGTGGAGGAGGTTGGGTCTGGGGTCTATATTTATTTATAGGGGCAGGTCTAAGGTTACAATTTAGGCCTTGTGGTCTGTATTTATTTAGGGTCATGGTCTGAGGTCTGTATATAAAGTGAATCTATTAGCTCTAGTTCGCAATCCATACCACTGACACTGTTATATAACTGCTAGAATAAGGAGACATGTGGTACCTTTTATACTGTATATCAACTCGCTGAGCCATATATGAAAGGCGTAAGCCCTTTGGAACATCAATTGAAGCTGACAAATTTACTATAAGGGGTCAGGTAGGGGGTCTGTATATATTTAGGGGTCAGGTCTTGACTATGAGCTTATTTATTGAGTTAGATGCCAGTTCTATACTTATTTAGAGTGGTCGAATGTAGTATTTATATGAAGTGCTATGGAAGATGGGGATGCCTGAGGAAGTAAGGGGCTAAATATGTCTCAGCAGGGAATTCTGCAGTCATCAGACAATGCGTCATAGCAATCTGGGCCAGAGTGAGAAAAAATGGAAGGAATTATCTACAGTCAAAGAATATGTCACGTGTGAGTCACTGGATTTACAGGAGCAGTAACATCTCCTGACATGTCTCTTATAGTAATTACTTTCCCCAAAAATTTACAAAATGTCTTGGCGTAGCTTGAGTTGTCTCAGAGTAGATTAGTTGAATTGGCCATGGCCTGGGGGGAAAGGGATGGAGGGCCCAAGATAGAGGAACAGGCCTGGGCCTAAGGCCTACTTATTTCCACCTGCAGGTGGAGGAAAACAGCAGATTTGGTATCCATACAGCCTGGCGCATGTGCCCAGCCCAGGAGTCTATGTTTGGCTTGCAGTGTATACAGTATACATGTATATACACATATGTGTGTATAATGCTCTGGTCACACTTTAGGCCTGGCTTCCGTTTGTAAAGGAAACCACTGTATGAGTGTGATACATTAAAAAAAAAACCTTTTGTAATGTTACTATGTAAATTAAAAATAATTATTTGACTTTATTTTAACTGTTGTTGGGGAATAGCGCGTTATGGTTCCAGGGGCGCCAAGCTCAGTCTTTGCAATGGTTAAAGGAAAGCCTAGTTAAGCCTTTGCCGCAGTGCACCATAATCAATGTGAATAGCCTATAATAGGAACCAAGTATTCTCCATGTTACTTACAAATATATCCCTTCACGTAGTGTGAACCCGTGCAGACTACAGAATTCTCGCGTTTAACCTGCGGCGGATTTAGTCGCTCGTACCCGCATGTGGCGGGGCGCATCTCTGCCCGTGCCATAGACCCTATTCTATGCACGAAGTGCAAGAAGTGACATGTCAATTCTTTCGACGGAATGCGGAATCCGCCCGTGCATAGAATAGTGTCTATGGCACGGGCAGGGATGCGCACCGCCGCGAGCGGGTACGAGCGACGGTATCCGCCGTGGGTCATACACAGGAATTCCGTAGTGTGCATGCACCCTTACTCATTGGGGCTTTTTTTTCCTCTTACTGTATACAGCATATGAAGCCTTACTATTTTTTGTAGATCATAGGGGAGAAATATCTGTGCATAGCTCATAGGACAGAATGTACACAACACATAGGAGCCTATTATTGTACTACATATACTGTATACAACTCATAGGAGCCTATTATTATACTATATTTACTTTTATATTTTATACAGCACATAGGAGCCTATTATTATACTCTATATATTATTATACTGTATCCAACTCATGGGAGCCTATTATTCTGTATGGCTTATAGGAGACCATTATGCACTGCGTAGCTCATAGGGACTTTCGTACTCTTCATAGCTCATAAGAGACTATTATACTGTTCACAACTCATAGGAGCCTATTATTATCTACTTAGCTCAAAGGGGACTATTATTCTTTTATACTGTACATGGGAGACTATTATACAGAGCTCATAGGGACTATTTAACTCTACATAGCTCATAAGAGACTATTATAATGTATATAGGACACTATTATACTGTACATAGCTCATAGGAGACTTTTTTGCTTTACCTAGCTTTTATTAAAAAAATTGCGCAGTTTTATTCACCTGGTATTGACCAGACACAAGCCTGTGCCTGTTTATGCTACTTTTTAAAAAGTTGCAAATGATAAATTGGGCGCTAATCCCAGATTATGTGAACTTTTGGATGAATACTTAAAACAGGAAGAGTAAAAAAAAAAGTTGCATCTAAAAAATATTCACCTGTCAAAGATTGGTTCATAAATAAAACTTAGACCAAAAATGGGTAAAAAATGCAATTATTCACCGAACATTAGGCGCAAAACCCTTGATAAATGTCCCCCATTGTGTAAACACAGCCTATATAAGTATATTGACAGAACAACATTATAATGTAGACAACTCACAGGACAAATATATAGGATAAAATGGGAAAATTGGGTAAAAAAAGCAATACTCACCTGCCTAGGTACTAGATACTAGCGGTCCTCTGCCTCATGGTTTAGCTAAGTAGGCATTTTCTGGCAGATATAAGTGGGAAAAGAAACTTTCCTTTTTTTTTTTTTACCCAGTTTGTTCACATTTTTTTTTCTAATTTTGCTACAGTAGTAGATGCTTGAAACAAACTTCCAGCAGATGCGGTAGGTAAATCTGCATTAACTAAATTTAAACATGTCTGTGGGCTATGTTCACACTGTGTAAAAAAAATATTGTTTCTATGTTTCAAACTCCTTTAAAGGGGTTGTCCAGCGAAAATCTTTTTCTTTCAAATCAACTGGTTTCATAAAGTTGCTGTATGTCCTGCAGACAATGTTGTTTTCTTTTCAGTCTGACACAGTGCTCTCTGCGGACATCTCTGTCTTTTTTTTATGGGGATTTGCTACTGGTCTGGACAGTTCCTGTCTCGGAGATATCATCAGGAAGCACTGTGTCAGACTGAAAAGAAAACATTTCCTGCAGGACATGCAGCAGCTCATAAGAATTGAGATTTTTAAATAGAAGTAAATTACAAATCTATATACAATTTATATTCAAATCCGAAACCAGTTGATTTGAAAGAAAAATATTTTCGCTGAACAACCCCTTTAATTACATAACTTTTCCAGAAGTTATAGATGGGATTTATGTCAGAATCTGCTGAGAGTTGTAACTGGACTACTGCAGATTGGGCCTTCTGGTATGTATAGTATCTGGCAAGCTATATGTTTATATAGTGCACATAAATAGGTTTCAAGGTGCTTTGTGGATAAAGAACAGATGGATTTCTCTTTACAGTAATAAGAATAAAAATAAATTGTTCCATCTGTCCATGCTTTCAGACTATTCTCTAGAAAAAAATGCAAGCATGACTTTCACCGAAACATGCTACATAACATCTAACAAATGTCTGCACCATATATGCAAGAAAGGCCTGGCTATGGAAGCTTAGGCTGTATTTACAGTGCATAGGAGTCATACATCGCCGGCATACATTAGAATACTGGTGAAAAGCTACATTGACACACTACATGGCATACTTACCAAAGAGATGTTCACGTTAATGGACAGAATGTAGTGTGCTAGTGACTATCTTTGGTCTATTTACTCAACCTATACATACTTCTTAAGGCTGGGTTCACACTATGTATATTTGAGGCTGTATTTGTGAGGCTGTATAGCAACCAAAACCAGGAGTGGATTGAAAACACAGAAAGGCTCTGTTCACATAATGTTGTAATTGAGTGGATGGCCATCATTTAATGGCAAATATTTGCTGTTATTTTAAAACAACGGCTGTGGTATTGAAATAATGGCCGTTATTTACTGTTATATGGCGGCCATCCACTCAATTTCAACATTGTGTGAACAGATCCTTTCTGTGTTTTCAATCCACTCCTGGTTTTGGTTGCTATGAGGACCTGACATGAGGACCAAATACAGCCTCAAATATACATAGTGTGAACCCAGCCCCCGTCTGACAAAATAAGGGGTGAAATATCATTTTAAAATTTTATGATAATTTAAGCCAAGTATTACTACAACAAATGTGAGTCACACAATATGTCTGCATCCTAGTCATAAGACCCTGTGAGTAAATAATCCATCCACAAAGCTGTACTCCTGGGTCTTCACAATGCCAACTCTTATATGAGACAAGAAGGATGGATAGCAGAAAAAAGTGCCTATGATGTTTAGAGAGCTAGAAGACCTTGTGTGCTTATTTTGCTGTGGCCGAGCATGTTATGCAGCAGTTGGGCTCTGGTGTTCGTACTGGGACACTTGCCACGGTGGCCAGGAGTGGTGTTACCCACCCTTGGACACAAGGGCACTGGCACTTACAGTAAGCTAGGGGAAAGTGAGACACCAAGTGGTAAAGTGCAAACAGCAGCTTCATCCCCTCTGTATGACACCTGACAGAGTTACCTTTGCCCAGGTGACATAAGACTCTGTGTCTGTGTCACTCTGTGCCGCTCCTCTCAGGGTGCCCTGAAAAGCTGGATGCAGTCTTGGCAAACTGGGATTTCCCAGGACTGGATCCAGTATTTCCAGGCACCCAAAGTGGAGTGGAACGAAGTGGCATGGAATTCAAAGTCAGCAGACTGCCAAGCCGATGGTCAAGCCTAGCAACGCGGTTTGCTTTCCTAGTACTGTAAATTCACTCATTCCCAGTAAGCACTGTTGCCTTGCATTCCTGGTGTCATGCAGTTCAATACATGCTGGGAACAATAGGAAGGAGCCTGTATGTTCTCCCCGTGATTGCTTAGACTTTGCCTTAAGCCCCTATTACACGGGGCGACTGAGAGGAGCAAACAAGCGCTGTCAGTGCTTGTTTGCTCCTTTTTTCCCGCTTGCTGCTGCTATTACATGCGATGACAGCGAGCTGGTGAGTGCAGGGGGGGCTGCCCGGGGGATCGCTAATCGTCCGGGCAGTCCATAGCAGATCCGACCGATAATCATCTCGTATAATAGGGCCTTTAGTACAGAGCTTTCCCTGTGTTATGTTTTTCGCTGGACATGTGGATCCTAAGATAAGCTCACTAAATCCTGTGGGCACTTTATTTTTCTCTAATGGTACTGCAGGGAGATTGAACATTACATTATTCATCTGATCACTGGAGATATAAGCAGCAGGATTCCAAGTGGTCAGCTTATTTTCAGAGGACCCTTCTAATAAAAAAAGATTGCCCAAGTTTTGATTCTGTTTAGAGATGACTACTAATGTCACTGGATTACGGACTATTACTAGCTGTATACCTTTTTTAAAGCTAATAGCCAGTACCTAGCTAAGCACACTAAGCCCTCCACTTGCTCTGTCCCTGCTCCATCAGCTCTCCCTGTTAGCTAACAGACCACAAGTGTATAGAATAGTTCTTTTTTTCAGTCACACTGACAGGCTACTAGTCCTGAAAAGGACTGTGAGGTGTTTTTGTCTAAATAACCAGACTAAGCCCTACACTACCTCTTTCCCTGCTCCAGCAGCTCTCCCGTCAGCTAACAGACCGCAAGTGAATCGAGCATCAGTAGACCTGGTTCTATATACACTCAGGTCACCGGATGCAGCCAGTCCCTGCTATGCTTGCAGCAGAATCTCCGAGCCTCCTCCCAATGTGCTTATTGGCTAATTAAAGCTGCCAAACATACGGGAGGAAAAACACCACCAAACTCCAACAACAGGGATCCAGGCGCAGGTCCGACTAATATTGACCAGATGCATAATGTAAAACTATAAAAGTTTATTAAAAATACCCAACGTGTTTCGGAACTGTACCAGATCCTTTTTCAAGAGTCATATAACATTACAGGAGAGACCTGTTTTTTTTAATAAACTTTTATAGTTTTACATTATTCATCTGGTCACCATTAGTCAGACCTGCGCCTGGATCCCCGTTGTTGGAGTTTGGTGGTGTTTTTCCTCATTATTCCCTTGGTGGAGTTCGGGAGTGGCTGTGGTTCGCAGGTTTATACTTTTTATGCTATTTTGAGAGTTGTGCCTCCTGATCAGGTGAGGGTTACCATATTCTATCCTTTTACCCCTTTCAGTCCAGCTGATCCGCGCCATGGAGCGCTGTCCCTTGTTTTTCTTTTCTTTTAAACATACAGGAGGAGACTATCAATTTTACTCCTCAGTACAATATAGAGTACTTTTGACAACCGCAATACTCAAGCTTGTTCAATCAACTGTAATATTGTTGTGGAAATTACTAAAATAACTTTATTAGGACAACAACATTAGACTACAGCTGGAGGATAAGGGCTAGTAAATTAACAATATACTGTATATTGGCCAAGATTTCTCAAATGTGTCTTTTTTTTTCTTTCAGACAGATGGCAACCAGTCACAGTTATTCTGAGAAGCTAAAGCTGAGCTGGGATTGGCTGCTTTCTGTCTGAGACAAAAATAGGGGACCCTCCACTGTGATGCCCATATATGCTAATAGACTATTTGGAAAAGAGGCAATGTAGCAGATTAGTTGGTGATTTCTTAGTGATGTCATAGTTGAAGGGCAGTTAATTCATGATTGATTGATTGATTGATTGGTTATGTCATAGAAGCAACACAATAAAGTCATACAGTCCATATAACAGGTGAGTTTCTTGTTGATAATTTTACATGGGGGCACAATTAATTTCTGATTGGTTAGTGATGTCATAGAGGAACTACAGTCTTGTAGCAGGTGAGTTCTGTATTGGTTGGTGATGTCATAGAAAAAGAAGAGTGAGGTAACAGGTTTTTGTGAATGGCTTGTGACATATAGAAAATGCAGTGATCACATAATGTCATATAGAAAGTGCAGTGTAGTCCATGAGCTGACATAATAAAGACAGCACCGTGATGTCACCTAGTCTATGTAGCAAGTTCCTGATATGTTGATGATGTCATAGAGGAAGCACAGTAAATTCACATAGTCTATGTAGCAGGATTGTTTCTGGTTAGTAATGTTATAGAGGAAGCATAGTGAAGCCATGCAGTCCAAGTAGCAACTTAGTTTCTGCTTGATTGGTAATGTCATACAGGGAGTAGAAGCGCAAGCATTAGTAATCTTATCAGAACAGGAACTCTAGAGTAGAGACACAAATAAACTATGTTTCTTCCTTAGAGACTACGCATATACAAAATATAAATAAATACATAAAATATTTTATCATGTATTTTTTACTTTAATTTACTTAAAGGGGTTATGGGGATATGCAAAAAACTTTTTATACTGCTGGGGATAGCATAAAAAAAATAGTCATCTACCTCTGTCCCCCGGAATTTCTGCTGTGATGTCATCTGTTCCCCTGGCAGTTCTATTTACTCTCTAATTCCAAGGTGAGGTCTTCACTGCAGTGACAGTCGCTGACTGCAGCAGCATCCTCCCTCAGTGATTGGCTGAGCGGGCTGTCACTGCAATGAGAAGATTGTCCTGGAAGTAGGAAGTAGATGGAGCTGCAGGGGACTGGATGACAAAACACCAAGCGTGGTCTGATTGACTGGGCAGGCAGTTCTTGTGATGATGTGACATCACAGGAAACTGAAGATAGAGGCCAATTTAGGACTGGGAGTGGTGGCACAGCAGCTGAGCGGGACCGGAATGAGTGTGTGTAAACTGTTTACTGTGTTTACACCACAATGGCTCAGAAAACCTTTTTAATTATGTGTATATATATATATATATATATATATATATTTCTTTTTTTAATTTACTAATTTTTTTAAGCTGTTTAAGGTTTTATTTAAAGTCAAACAAGCACCGCACAAAGGCAAGCGACAGAGAAGTCCGACTTCAGTGACACTCTCATCCTGGTGGCACCTTCTAAAGGACCTTTTACATGGGCTGATTATAAGCCAGCAGCATTACAAGAAACTCTCCTGCGGCCAATAATTGTAGAAGTGAGAGTGATCAGCTGAGGATGGGCAAAACGCCCGATGCTCATCTGCTCATCTGTTTTGAGAAGGCCTTAAAATTTTATCACCAGGCATCTTCGATGTGATAATAAAGGAAAAGTAACAGCAAAAATATACATATATCCTTGCTGTCAGTTTCTATATCACAGAGTAGTACATACTTATCGCTGTTGCGATTCAGGACCCTATTCTAAGACTCTCCTGTCCAGCCGCTGTGTCTTCAGACCCTAATTCCTCTGGTTGCCAGTCATTCTGGTGGAGGCAGGGCCTGAAGACACAGCACCTGCACAGGAGAGCCAGAGGAACAGGTTGCTGGATCACAGCAGCGGTAAGTATGCACTGCTCTGTGATATGGAAACTGACAGCGTGGATATATGTATATTCATGTTGGCTGCACGAGTAAACGGATCATTTGTGCAGCCAGGCTGCTAGATTTCTCATGCTGTGTAAAGGCACCTCAATCGAGTGCCGGCTTCACTAATCAGTGCTCATTTGCGGTTGCCCACTGAAGAGAAATTTTGAGGTCTAAAAGGACCCTAACATAGTTATTTATGTAATGTGCATTAGCCACTCTTGCTGTATAATCATGAGTGACAGTATCACTTTAAAGGAGTTATATGAGGTAGGAGAAACAATATTTGCCCCAAAACAGTATCACTCTTGTCAAAGGGTTCTATAGTATTTCAACTAAACGTCATTCACTTGGATGAAAATAACCTGTAATAATAGACAAAACCATAAACCATGAGCAAGGGTGGTGTTTTTTTACACAATAAAATGCAAACGATTTCCAATAATAAGCAATATTCCATTTGCCACAATCTGTAATATTTAGGTAAAAATACATCCAGGTATGCTGAGGAAAGGATAGGCTTTCACACAACTCATGTAGAGGATGAAGTCATAATCTAAAACCAGTGGCTCTGAATGTGATGCCTTGGAATGCTTGGAGTTGTAGTTTTGCAACAGATGGTGACTTACAAGTGGGGGCCAATCAGAAGAAATCCTTAGAACTCCCTTTTACAAGACACTAGGTAAATAAGAATTGGGGATAGGCTGACACTTTTTTATAGTGTTCTGATAGCTGATATATGATCCATCATCAAGGTCTGTCAATTTAGACTAAATGCTATGTGCTCTCTGGCACTTTAACATAAACTGTGAAGATTTAGTTTCAAACAGATGGTGTGATAAGGGAAATGTGACAACTTTACTGCTGATTGTGCCAAGATTCTTAGCTGCATTGGACATTGGAAGACAAACACCATTAAAATGTGTTGGGTGTGAACACTGGTAGGTCTCCAAAGTATTTTTAACGATTAACGATGAACGATCGCAAACGATGGTCAGAACGATGGTCGTTGGTTATGATCGACACTACGATCGTTATTGCTATGATCGTTTATTCCTTCTGATCCCAGCAAAACAATGAACAATGTACAATTACACTGAACGATTAGTGAACAAATGTGGAACTTGAGCGAATGAATGTGGAATTACAGCGAACGATTAGCGAATGATTGGCGATAATTTTAGGTTCAGATCTAAATCAACGATCAGCGACATACCAACGATTTTTCGATCGTTGCCTGCAATTACACAGAACGATTTTTCACACGATAATCGTCCCGTGTAATAGGGCCCTTAGGATCATTCCTGTTATAAAAGTGTTGCTTTACATTGTAACCAGAAGTAGATTAGGAGAACAAAACTTTGAAAAATGCAAATATAGGATTACTGATATAGCTAAGCTAAAGCCTTAAAGGGTTATCTAGCGTTTAGTTTAGCACCCTCAACTCTTGACCAGAGTGAGGAGTAGTTGCAAAGAGTGATTTTTTTCTCTGACCTGTCTTTTCCTGCATTACACAGATGATCCATTTATGTAAATGAACACTGAGCAATGATTAATTTTCCCCTGTGGTGGTGCTTCAAGAAGCCCAACATTTAAGGGTGTGGGGGGATTATTAAGGCAGATGTCTCTCCACTAGCTCGAACATTGCTCCTTGTAATAAAGACAACGATTAGAAGAGCAAATCATCTGCTGATCATTGTATTTTAGCCAGTTTAAAAATCAATGGCCTCCGGCTACGCATCGCTACATGTATGTAATGCGTAGCTGATGGCTAATGACAGTATAAAATAATAAACATTATTCTTAGCTTTCCACGTTCCCCGGTGTCTTCCTGTCTCTTCCCTGCTCACTGCAGTCACCTCTGAAGCTTCTGAAGCCATCTCTGAAGTCACAGGGTGCTCAACCAATCACTTGCCAGGGGCACTGTCAGGTCTTAGCAGTGATTGGCGGAGTGGCCTGTCACTGTACAGAGCTTCAACAGCTGCTGCAGTGAGGGGGAACAGGCAGGAGGACATTGGGGGGAGCCTGGAAAGGTAAGTAAAACAATGGGGCACATTTATTTAGTGCAAACTTGAAAGAAGAAACCAATTTTTGCACAAGGACCCCCTGTGCACAAAATTAATGCACTTATTTTCAAGTTTGCTCCTTGCATGTGAAGGGTCTTATGTTTCCTGTAAATCTGGATATAGTTCAATGTAGCATCTAGGGATCCAGGGCACCAGGCCAGGAAGATGTCCCAGAGGACTAGTAATGGTCCTGCTCAAATTATATCAAAACAGGGCAAGTATAAGCTTTATAAAGGGGTTAAACACTTTTATTGCCGTCTTTGACAATTTTAAGGTGTCTGGAGAAGGTGGTGTGGCAAGAAGTAACCATAAAGTGTTTTATTTAGATTTGTCCGTCGTGGTTTGCATTTTTGGTGCAAAGTAAAGTACTATTAAGTATGGCAGTCAGGACAAGGTATAAGTCTAAGGCCATGTTCACACTCTGTAAAGCATCGGTCGTTTTGTGATCTGTCCGGGTCACTGAACAGCCAGTGTTATTGAAGATCATCCCGGCCGATACTGGATGATCTTCACTTCTGCTGAATTTGGATGCAGGCGCACCCGTGTGTGCCCGCATCCGAATTCCCCGCTGCACACAATGGAGCGTGCAGCCAGAGCCGCATGCTCCATTGTATGAACTGACAGGTTCTCTGTGGCCGCTATTCATTAAATGCTGAAAAGTTATTTTCTTTTTTAGCCATTTTGGTGTAGATTTGTTGGTGTGTTGGGGATCATTGACCATGGCCAAGCTTAGCTGTTGGATAGTTGGCCTCCACATTTGACTCTAGAATACTGTGGTATATGTATACAGAGGAGTTCATGGTCGACTCAGTACTTACAAGGTGCCCAGGTTCTCTTGCTGCAAAACCCCCAAATCATCACCCCTCCAGCATCGTGCTCGACAATTGGCTTAAGGTCTCTGTGCTAATATGCTGTGTTTGGTTTCCACCAAATGTAACATCTACGTTGTCCAAAGGACATTGTCCCTAAAGTCTATTCTTTCTTGTACTATCATAAACTCGAACATTAAAGGGGTTATCCACCTTAGAGTGAAAAAATGAAATGCTAGCTCTTACTCCCTAAGTCCCCCTGAGTATTTTAAACCATCTCCTGTCTTTCTAGCTGTTGCCATTTCTTAGTTACAAGTTTTTCTAAAAGCCGATCTACTGTATATCCAAGAAAAGAAACTACATTTCCCATCATGCATTTCCCTGATTGGTCCATTTGCGTTCTTGCCCCCTTAGCTTTCTTTCCTGACCACTGCTGTCATTACTATTGCACAGTAAACACAGAACAGTTTTTTTCACTGATTTTGCATCACATCACCCCAATATGTATTCCATACTAGCTGATGATGGTGTAGCTATGTGCTGCAAAACAGGCATCTGTTTACTGGAGGTGGGGGGTGTAGAATGTAAAACATTCTAGTTCCATGCAGACTCTAAGAAACTGCTTGTATCTTCTGAACAATATTACTATATACATCATCAATGGCAGGCTCTTGTCTATATCCGGGTGCCTATCGAAAAGACGAGTGCCGTATACCTCACATCTGATCTCCTGGCACCTGCCGTGCTTATAGATCTCAATGGATCTTTTGACACTCACCTACCGCGGCTACTATTTATACTCCTAACCTTCAGGTGTCACTCTAGATCCACACCACTGACCACCAATATCTAACTTGGTCATCCAATAGAGACACACAACCTACAGCAGTAATAAAGGCTGGTTACAGCCGAAACGCGTCTAGATTACACATACCTGTTCACATGCTGGGTTTTATGGAAATTTTTTCTACAATAAAGTAAGTGTTTTTAAAGACTTTTTTTGCTGGAGCATTTTTTCATTTGTTGCTGCGGACTGTTCCCCGTTAAGTTCCTTCTGCAATTTTTGTCCCAACACGATAAATATGGACAAGGTAGAGTGTCTTTCAAGCCACCATTATATTTCCGCATAATTATGGTGTATGCATTTTTTTCTTACTTTGTTTGAACTTACAGCAGTAGTTCATCTACAAGACTCTGAACCTTACTATTCATCAGTTGGCAGTATAGCCTGTGATCATCGTCACCTTTGCTCTTAATGCAAACACAGCATCTAGTCCTCAAAAGATCTTCATTTGAGAACTATATACATACATACATCTCTACACTACTCCCTGATGAACCTATGCACACCACATAGGGAAAACACGTTGGAAGTGGATAAACCCTAAAAATTGTCTCCTCAATACTCTGTTATGGACAATATGTCCTCCCGATAATGCATGTTTTGTTTTAATTTATTTTTGCCACATAACAGACAGGACCATCAGACTCCCCTATTGCATTTACCTGACCATAACATATCATCTATTCTCTGGACAACCCAATTGTACACCTCATGATGGTTCTTTAGTGTAGGGGCATCTTCCGTCTGGTTAAGGGACGCCTGACCCACCGTTACTTACTTAGGGTCCTATTACACGGAGCGATTTTTAAAGATTAACAACTAACGATAAACAATCGCAAACGAGATTGTTTATCGTTAACCTGAAATCGTTCACCATATTACACAGAATGATGGTCGTTGGTTATGATCGACACTATGATCGTTATTGTTATGATCGGTTATTCCTTCTGATCCCAGCAAAACAATGGACAATGTGCAATTACACTGAACGATTAGTGAAAAAATGCGGAACTTGAGTGAACGAATGTGGAATTACAGCGAAAGATTAACAAACGATTAAAGATCATTTTAGTTTCAGATCTTAATCAACGATCATACCAACGATTTTTCGATCGTTGCCTGCAATTACACAGAACAATTATCATTTAAATTTGAACTATATAACGATTTTTCACATGATAATTATCATGTGTAATAGGGCCCTTACACTAGGCAGGCCCAAATAGCACTACCCTCCTGACAGTACCCAAGCCCATTGCCTCACTGGACCATTGTTGCATAGAATTGCATTTACTTGTATATATTATTTGTGCACTTAATAAACCTATTTTTGCATTATCTTTTGAGTCTACCACACTAGTCATTTCTAGATTTTTTCTCCTTGGCATCGTGTCAGCACATAAATGGTTCAGACCAGCAAACTGCCAAAACTTCTGATTTTATAGGAAAGGTTACACTTACTGCTGATCAATTAAGGGCATTTATTTTGCAGCACCTGCCTGCAATTAATGAATAACATAAATTACGGAAAGCAGTTAGGGTATGTTCACACTTCATAATGGGCAAGGAATTTCAAGCGGCGTTCGCAAGCACAGTCCTCCATCCACCCAAAGAATTGACATGTCAATTGACATGTCCACAGGATAGAGGAAAAGTAAGAGATCACGGGGGTCCCACCCCCTGCTGATCTCCATATCTGGCCCCATTTCTGTTATAAATAGAGCTGCGGGTACGACATGTGACCAGCAGCTCTAGTCATTCCTATTGAGCTGCCACAGAGAGACGAGTAAGCACTCTTCCAACTTACTTGGCTCTTTCTGGCAGCTCTATTCATTCCTATGGAGCCGCCAGAAGAGCAGAGTAAGCACTCTCCCAGCTTACTTGTCTCTTTCTGGCGACTCAATAAGAATGAATAGGGCAGCAGGTCATGTGCGGTACCTGTGGCTTTACACATAACAGAGAAGTCGGGAGCCAGCTATGGAGATCAGCACGGGGGGGTACAGAGGTTGGGCCCCCCCCCCCAGTCTCTTCAATTTCTTACTTTTACTTAAGGCGAAAGTTAATTTTTCTTGGACAGCCTTTTTAATTTTTTACACACTGCTTATGCATTTTGGCCTGGGTAATGTGTCATGTGTTGTTATCTGAGGTTGTATTTACTGAAGTTTAAGATCAGATTTGTTACATTACACTAGATGATAGATTTTAAAGTGAATGTCCTTTTTTATGTGATTTTAAGTGGCTGTCAGGTACAATGGAAAAGAATTCTGGACAGATAAGATCCAGTCAGCCTGGTCTATTTCGATTTTTATAATCTCCAATAGTGTGCATTGCATAAACACTGTGACAGATTTTGCAATAAAGCCTTGATAAATCTCAGCACCAAGGTAAAGGCTTTTTATTAAGTCTTTCTTATCTATATGTAAACTGCTTTTGTTTTTATTCTTATCTTTTAGGCACATCCGGAAGAGCTAGTTACCTATGAGCCGGAGGTGTACCGGCCTCCTCCTGAATATTACCAGTATCTCAGTGACAGTGAAAGCCATGGTAATGATAGCATGTTGATAATATGAAGTGCACACAAAAATACTACTAGACTATTGACTGCTTTGTTATTTTTTCTGGAAAGATTAGGCTATATTGCACCATTGGCAACAGTCTGTGAACTGTCCAAGTGTCTAGTAGTCTGTAGGACTGAATTGGCCTGTGCCCACTAGAGTGAATAATGGGTCTCAGTGCCCCTGTGGATGTGGATGCAGTTAAATGTGGCAGTCAACTTTAGTTATCGGAATTCACATATTAATAATAGACAAAGGGGGAGATTTATCAAAGGGTTTAAAATTTAGACTGGTGCAAACTGTCCACAATAACCAATCACAGCTCCTCCTCGCTTTCACCAGAGCTGGAATCTGAGCTGTAATTGGGTGCTGTGGCCAGTTTGCACCAGTCTAAATTTTACACCCTTTGATAAATGTCCCCCAAAGAGTTAAAGATCAAGACGTACCAATGATAATATTGAGTCCATTCAATCTCAATCTGGATATGGCTTTTTAACCTTGTAGAACCATTGTAACAGTAGATTAGGCCCCAGAAGTGGGACTTCTCCTTCCAGGCACTTTTAAGATATTTTGTGGTTATTCTGTAAGTGTCTATGATGGGAAAATGCAATAAGTTCTTATGTTTACAGAAAATTTAGCTATGCATCGTGAAGTCAAGTCATACAAATTTAAACTAGCCATACAGGAATTATGTATTTTGGGTTGCATTTATAAGTATAGTTTTTAGATATTAAAAGGATTATACATAACTCAATGGATCTGTCCATGGTTGTGTGTGGGGTTTTACTGATGTCTTATCTTTTCTTAGCTTCCCTTCTAGAGCATTACTGGGAGTACAACCCCCACCTACATGGAGATCTCGAAGGGTTCCCAGATTCCCAGCTCACAGAACTGCAAAGTGTACAACCCCCACAGCTACAACAGTTGTACAGACACATGGAACTAGAACAAATGCATGTCCTGGATCCTGGGATGACCGGGCCACATCCACACTTACCACTGACACACCAGGTAATGTAAGAATTTGAGGATTCTACAAAATTAATTGTCACCTTCATTTATATAACGGATGGGCCTTTATGTAAACTTTTACATAATGTTCACATCGCTCATGGGAACCTTCCCAAATTGTTCATATATCTACCGCCTTTTCCCTATATTTATACCTTTTGCTCAAGGCAGGCTCCATGTAAATATTCCATGAAGAGTTGATATAGATATAAAATATGTACACAGTAATTCCACGGTAATTGGTGAAAATAAATGTGAAACTTTCAGATTATTGCTTGCTTATCATGTCGAAAAGGTGTCTTCTAGAAACAGTGCCACACCTGCATGTTTGTTGTGTTTATTAAAGTGAATGTGACAGAGCTGCAATACCATACAAAACCTGTAGGCCGGTGTAGTAGTGCTGTAGACTTTTTCTGTATCCTTGATTTTCATTTTCATTAAACCATCCCAGCAAGGAGAGTATCATGGAGATGGCAAAAAAAGAGTGTAATAAAAAAAACATCCCTCTATTGGACAGAAAAAAATCTGCTTCCAAAGGGTTGGAATACAAGCCCTTGCTATACTGATGAGGTATCTTACCACTGACCTTTTATAGGACCAGAGGAAAATCTAACAGAGGTGCAGCAAGAACAAGGCAGGGGACCTGGAGATAGTCTGTAAACTTGTAGGTCAAACAACAATCTTTTGTCTGATAAAATGTAACAATCCCAAAAGATATCGAATAACTTTTCAGTCTCCAAATTTCAACGGCAACAGATTTGGGATCAAGAAGAGATTAAGTAATGTACCTTAGAGGGGACTTTGTACCACTGGGAGAGAAGCTTAAAGTTCATCACATGGATTTTGCTTTAAATTCTGTGTAGGTTAGCGTAAAGATTGTGTCTATCTGTTCCCATGAGAATGACATATGGAGGTCAGTCTCCAAGTCGGTCAGATGGTGGGATGGCTGCAGGTTGGAAGAGTCACAAATGCATTCAAAGGGCATTTTTAGAATGTTTAAAGCCCTTGGGATCAGGAATGGAGGTCAAGGTCTTAATTGTTGAGCCCGCTAAGGAATGAATTGACAAGGGTCTATGACGCCTTAAATATTGTCTGAATCCCTAGCTATGGCGACATATAAAAAGGTGCAGGTAGAAAAAAATGTTGCATGCAGACCCATTGCTTGTTTCCCTCATGGCAATACCAATCCAGGACCCTAATCAAATGGTAACTGGCAATATCGGGAAGCCTCATGTCACCATCAGACTTTCCTCTGAAAGAGTCGTACAATAACTTATATCGATCATTAGTAATATGTCTAAAATGTCCAAATTAACAATAGATTCTTGCAAGTGCAAATCTGTCCCATTGGTAATGGTTTACGAGTCATGCAGTCACAAATTTGTTCTGTGTCATGGAAAATATCTATTCACATATGTCATTTATGGTAAAAATTCCTATTGGAAAATAAAGATAGTGATACTGTTATTGTAATGTCAAATGCAAAGTATACAATCCACAATTTCTTAGCTTTACTTTAATAACATGTCTTTGAGGCTCAGGCAGCTGTGCGACAACCTACCATCTCACCCAGATTGCAAAAAAATAAGCTTTGGATCAGGGACAGCTCTCCCTAGAGAGTTGGCTGTTTATTGTCACTTCCCAACAGACAACCGAGTGATGTAACATTTTTAGTGTATTTGTTTTCCTCAGGATAGTATTTTGGAAGAACTTTCCACGTACAGGATCTGCAGCAGATTTGATGGCGCAGATTTCGATATGCAGCAGATCCGCTGCAGATTTGCAGCATGGTCCAGATTGAATTTGCCTTGAATCTGCAACTTCAAATCTGCGCCATCAAATCTGCTTCAGATCCTGTACGTGTGAACGCACCCTCAAATTGTAAAACATGACAAACTACATGTATTATCACATTCTTTTAAAGGTGTCATATGTCCCTCGCGTCTGTGTACCATACCCATCTCCTGCACCACCCAGCTCAGAGGATGATGACCATGAAAGACGAAGTCCCCCACTGGAAGTGTCAGATGGTGAGGTGGATCCACGAGACTCTGGTTATGGGATGCTTCTTGGAGAATCAGGTCAGAAAATCATTTTTTATTAAATAGTGGTATTTTGGAGTTAATGCTCATGTCCTTATGTACTTGGGTTGTGATTCATTATCTAAGGCGAAGTGCATTACTTTCTCAGAATTTTTAATCTTCTGTTCTATAGGAAGTAAGAAGAAAATTCGACTATATCAGTTCCTTCTTGAGCTGCTGCATAATGGAGACATGAAAGAGAGCATTTGGTGGGTTGATAAAGACAAAGGAACCTTCCAGTTTTCCTCCAAGCACAAAGAAGCCCTTGCTCACCGTTGGGGTATTCAAAAAGGCAATCGTAAGAAGATGACTTACCAGAAGATGGCGAGGGCATTGCGCAACTATGGCAAGACTGGAGAGGTGAGGAAGGTCAAGAAAAAGTTGACATATCAGTTTAGTGGAGAGGTTCTGCACAAAATGTACACTTCGAGGAAGCACTTCCATCATTGAGGTTCACACATCTACTCCATCCACAGCATGGATATGCTTTTACCCAATCCTTTGGTACGAAAGACTTAATATATAAAAATAACATTTCATTGTAAATATTAATATTATAGTAATTATTTTTTTATTTGCCCATTGTGTGGTTTAGTAACAAGCAGCACGTTGCTTTGCTATACAATAGAAGGGGGTATTAGGGATTGGGAGGAGATGATGGCACTCAGAATGGGTCCAGATTTCAGCATTATTCCAAAAATATGATGTACAATAAAAAAAAACTAAAAAAAACTAAAATATTAAAACTTTTTTTTAGCAGCGTTAATAAAATATTTCTGATTGCTCAAAACAGACAGTTCTAGACTGGTATTTTTTATTAATATTTTAGTGTGAAAACTTTCAATTACTTTCAGTCCCACCTCCAGGGCACCAAACTACCTAATTAGCATAGTAACAAACCAAAGGAAAAACAGTGCTGAAGATGCTATCAGTTTTTCTTTAAGCAATTGTAGCACAATGCTGTTGGTTTTTTGTTTTTTGTTTTTTTAACAAAAATGGCCGCTGTTTAAAATCCAATGGGGAACAGCGGCCGCTGTGCCACACAATGTATCACACAACAGCCGCTGGTCCCCAAAGCTGTGGAAATACACAGTATTTGACCTGTCAATTATTTCCGGATGGCAGACTTTGAACAACGGCCATTGTTTACAGTCTGTTCACTCAATTTATGGCCATTCTCACCACTGTACATTCCACTGATTTCAATGGCAATTTGGATTGCAGGCACACTCAAATGTGCCTGCAATACAAATAAAAGAAAATGATGTTCATCCAGCCGATACGGCATTTCAAACAGCATCCGTTGTTTGTACAGTGTGTGAACATAGCCTTAAAGTGTACTGAGTTCAGACTGGTTTTCTATCCGTTCAGGCAAATTATTGCAACATCTCTTTTCATAAAAATACTTGTTTCACCACTCTGAAAAGGAAATTACCAAAGATGTATGCACCTCTTACAGCTATTGATATGTTTCAGTTTCATAGCCAAATCTTCAGCATATTAAAACACAAAGAGAACATGGTGTTCTCATGGTTCTAGCTATAGAATATATATTTATGTGGGATTAGATAAGGGCCATTGGGTTTTATCATGTCTATCTGCCATTATCTTGTCATGTGGGTACTTTAGATCATGTTTTTACTTGAAATCACTCTTATGTGTTGCACAGTTCCACAAGTAACTGGTGCTAAAAATTCCAGGGGCCAAAAAGTTTCAGACTTGTGAGTGAAAATGGTCACTGTATTTGCTCCACAAAAAAGTGAGCTAGTCCGGTATGAGAACAGTTAAGTGACATTATTCCTAGTATTGCATTAAAACAACTGTCTCATGAATACAAGCCTTTCCTACTCTTATGACCTCTATGGGTAAGTATAGAGATACACTCTGTGGGAGCGGCTTCTGTTCTGGTACTTAAAACAACGCCAATTCTGTTACCTTATTGTTATAGCATTTTTCAAATATAGCGTTTATATCAGAGGCATAACCCATTATGTTCCCAGCTACCCTAGGAACAAGTTTGTTCATCTACTCTAAGAGGTCAACCCTACTGACTTTAGTCAAACCTCAAACAAAAATGGAGGACTCAATTCTGGCTACATTCAAAGCAATGTGGTACAAAAATATTGCAGTGTTCTGCATCCATGAACATGGTTAAGTCTCCTAGTTGGACTAAGAAAATTGTACTGAACGGTTTAATACAATGTTTTTAAATATTAAAAAATTTGAATAAAAAAACCTTTGTTCCTCAAATACTTTATGTAAAAATAAAAAAAATAAAAATAAAGGAATACAAGCCACACATATTTTTGCATCAATGCATGTTGTTTAATCTGTATGAAAAACACTGTAAAAATGAGAATAAAAAAGTGTGAATTGTTGTTTTTTATTCATCATGTCTTCACAAAACAGAATAAAAGCGATGGAACTGTCACATAAACCCCCATATTGTACCAATGAAAATGTCACCATCTTACCATAATCATAAAGGTAACATGTACTGCACTTATACTGCAGACCATCCCATTATGGTACATACCATACCAAATGAGTATAATAAAGAAGAATTAGTGTGTTATGAACTAATGCATGTGTCTGTCAGCCTCGGTCACAGCATTGTGTTCTGCAGACATCAGGGCTTGAGGTTACGATCTTTGCACAGGGGATGGACGTTTCACAATCCTTCTTGAGACATCTGGAAATTTTAAGCACATTAAGCAATTTCCCCACCACCCACACACCATTATTTTCATAGCAATGGTGAGAGCAGGACAGTGTGTGATTCACCAATATGTGTCCACGACAAAGCTACAAAAACCATGGGGACAATTTTCTGGCCAGTTTCCTAAGACAAAGTGGCAGGTCCAACTAGCTATAACTGTTGTCTGAAATGGAAATGGATGGCAAAAAGCTGTTTTATTTTAAAAACTTTTCCTACATTTTCTGAAGTTTTTTTGTTTTCTTTTTGCATAGGTGAAAAAAATGTATAACTTGAAATGTGTAGGTGTTCTTACATGTTACATCTGATATAACTGTAACCATCTGATAAACCACCTCTACTAGGCGATCAGTCCCAAAAAATGTGCTTCACCGTATTCATATCCACATTGATGGTGCTATCATTTTGCTTTATTAGACATGCAGTCTGGCCAGGAAACACATTTGTATAGCATTCATGTTAAGTTAGACTGATGTGGAGGCCCAGCATGACAAGATTCTCCACCTGGGGCAATGCTTACCAGGAGACAAAGTCTAACTTATTCTAACTCAGAGTTACCATTACAATTGACTCTGCAGGACCACCCTAAAATTACCAACACATGTTACCTGCTGTATTTTCTTGCTGATTTTAGATCATTTCTTTCCCCCATCCGGCTCAGACTGATATGACAACTTCTTCTAAAGACTGTAGACTACTGTGGTGTAACAGGACCTTTTGTGACAACATAGCCACATGTCATGTTACAGTATAGATGTCATGTTACAGTTGCAGATTATGGAATCCTTGCAGTTTGTCACGATTTGGAATAATTGGGGCAAAGCAGAAAAATAAAGAATTGCACCTGTGTTTAAGGGGCGCACATGCCATCCACTGGCTCCCTGGAGGGTCATTTCAAGCTTACCATTGGTACAGGGTCCCTTGTATTTTGGGTAAAAGTTTCTGTGTGTGCCCACTCAGTACTGAATATTCGAGATAGAAAAGTGTACTCCATTACACACAGTTACAACTTTTCTGGGATTAGACCAATCTTACTGGTGGACAAGCAGCCTGGATAACCTGTGTAATGGCTCAATGGCTCACTAGGTAAAAGGGCCCACAGCTATAGTCTTAAGCAATCTTGTGGACTGCTATTTGATCAATAAGTAGTGATACAAAAAATGTTTTTGACCCCGGCCTAAGACCTGCTTTCCAATGTTTAGTAAAGTGGTTCTAAATCTGTGTCGTGTGCACAAAGCAGGGATTCCAAAGAAGAACCAGCCCTGCATTATGAGTGCATACTCTGTGTGGTTAGAATGGGTAAAGTCCACACGTCCTGCACCCTGGTGGTAGTGCAACTGGAGTCTATAGAGTATTGGAAACTACTGACTCTCCTCCTCCATCTCCTGCATTTCTTCTGCTGATCTCCATCCATTCCCAGTCCACTTAGACATGTAATAGTCTTGGTTTAGTCTGCACCTGTATACATGAGTGGATTTTCTCTGCTGTGGGCTCCTTACGCCACTACATGTATTTATAATAAATGTTATGGGTAGGAATGATAAAAGTGTGGTGTGGGTGAGAATAGATAGGTAAAATGGGTGGGAGGACAGGTGAAAGGGGGCAGAATGTGGCTTCTAGAATTGGTGGTTAGGGGGTCAATTCTGCTACTTGTGCAGGAAGAATAGGAAGGGGAAAAATTCTGGTTGGAAAAGGGGTGGCTATGAATGGGGCTAATAGTACTGCAATATAGTGTTTGGCACTGCTGGAGAGGTATCTTTGGCTGCACTGTAGTGTTTGTTTAGTACTGCTGGTGAGGTATTTTGTGCTGCTGTCGTATTTGCACTGCTGGAGGAGTCAGTTTTACATTCTATAAGCAATTGATAAATGGTGCTTTTGGAGAGGTATTTTGTGCTGCATTGTGATATATGTATGGCACTACAGGGGAGATGTTTTGTGTTGCATTATAGTATTACCACTGCTGGGGAGGTATTTTGTGCTGTAGTATTTGCACTGCTGGAGGCAGTACGTACAATACTAGGGTCATCTGGGGGGTTGACTAGAGGTATCCTGGCAATGGAGAAATTAAAGAGAAGTGCAGCCAAAGGGGGAAAAAATCATTATTGGCAGGGGGTGAGGGTAACATAAAAAAGAGAGTATGCTTACTGGCCCCCGTTCCAGCACTGCGACGCATCACCAGGCTCCCTTACCCCGCTTGATGTCATCTTCTCCTGTCTTCGGGGTACATCACGACTCGGCTGATATGTCACAAACAGGTGGGATTTAGCCCACTCAGCTAATCAGTGACTGCAGTGGTGTCCCGCCCCAGTCACTGACTGGCTGAGCGGGGCATCTGTCAGCCGAGTTATGACGTTGCTGCAGGGAAGCGATGAAGACAAGATGAAGACACGCTGCACAGGCATTGGGACAGGTAAATATGTAGGCGCCCACAGAGGAGCAGGGGAATCCCCCGCTGGGCCCTATCCTTTGGTAGGCCTCCCTGTCTAGCAGCTCCAGGATGACATATAATCCCCCAACACTGCTGTACATGCCTTTTATCTGTTGGCGCTATAAATATATTATTATTATTATTATTATTATTATTATTATTATATTATAATTATTATTATTTTTTTTACTTAATTCCTCTATTTAGTAGAGGCATGGAGTTACTGGGGTGACAAGCAGCAGCATGTAGTGTGCAGATTTAGTGCAACCCCTCTCCTCTACCCTGGGACCCTCCACCACCTTCTCCTCTCAGGCTGCCTCTATCTGCTCTATATGCTGCTGCTGGCAGTCGGGACACAGGAGGAGAGGAGGGAGAGGGGCTGCAGCCTGCCCAGTGTGGCCCTGGGGCTGGAAATCTGTACAAGAGGTAAATATATGTGTGTGGACATGAAGTATGTATATTGTGTGAGTCTGTGTGTATGGTGCATGTGTGTGTATTATCTATGCATATATGTAACGTGCATTTGTGTGTATATGTGTGTATTCTGCATGTGTATGAGTACTATGTATGCATATAGATAAGTTGTTTATATCTGTGTATGTATATTTGTATATAATATAATATGTATGTACATGTTATGTGCACACACTTGTAACTCCCCCTCCTGCATCTAAACCTGCTGAGGACTCCAGGTGTTAATTAAGCAGGGAGGAAGGAGACTTTGCCTTGAAGTCTTGTAAAACTAACAAATGACAGGCAGACAGGGGGGTGCAGGAAAATAATAAAGAAACTATACGTCCCTCTGTCGCTCTCTCTCAGTAATTTTCAGTAATTTTCGACTGGGTTCTGTGTATGTTACAGCCCCAGCTCCTTTAGCTGCAATGTCACATACTCGGCTGATGGACTGCCTGCTCAGCCAGTCAATGACTACAGTGGTTTCCATCCTCAGTCAGTGATCAGCAATCCATCAGCCGAGTATGTGACGTTGCAGCTGGAGGAGGCCGGTGGCTATTGGATATCATTAAGGAAGAGCTACCCTACAGACAGGAGTAGAGCTGTTTCTGGGATAAGGCTGTGTTCACACAATGCGTATATCTGTTGTGTTTTTAACATGCATTTTGATTGGTGAACTTATTGAGAGACTTGGAAGTTCTCCAACCAAATCGCATCATAAATATCCAGGTAGGGATACCCTCCTTCTGTATTATTTTCAGCAGCTTTATTTATAATACTTTTTGGCAGCCCTTTTTAGGGTGCCTTCACACCTACCGGATCCGCAGCTGATCACACTTCTGCGGATTCGCAGCGAGATCAGCTGCGGATCCAGTATCATTCAGCCCTATAGCACATACTCCCTGATAGCACATACTCGCAGCGGGATTGACATCCCGCTGTATGTGCTTTTACTCCCTGCCGCCCGCATCCCCACCGCCCGCATCCCCGTCCCATAAGCCCCACTGCCGGCATCCTCCATCCCCGTCCCCGGCATCCTCCATCATCCCCGCCGCCTGCCACCGAGAGCATACATTACATGCTTGGCGGCGCAGCTACAGTGAGGCTCCCGGGAGCCTCACTGCAGCCGCGCCGCCGAGCAGGTAATGTATGCTCTCGGCGGCGGGCTGCAGGATGCGGGCGCGGGGATGGAGGATGCCGGGGCGGGGATGGAGGATGCCGAGGACGGGGATGGAGGATGTCTGGGAACGGGGATGATGGGACGGGATGCGGGCGGCGGGGCTGCGGGCACCAGGGAGTTAAAGTGCGATGCCCTGGCCCCTAGGGGCCACTCCGCTATACAGATGTTAGATGGGTGCAGGAATCGGGGCAGCTGTAGGAAGTAGTGGTCACGGTTTAGGCACGAGGGTGCTACAGCTGGAAGCCGGGCTCCTGACCATGCGGGAATACTGGGCGTGCGATTCTTCGTTGTCCTTAGTCAGGGCACCAATGATCACACCAATGCCAAGGTTCAGAAACAACGGTAGTTGTGTATTTATTGTAACGGTGGTAACTAGTAGTAACAGTCTCTCCGGATGCAACCGGGAATAAGGCAATCTTGAATAAAGCAGAATAATGGGTGATGCTGCAATAGGCTGTGAGATTAGCGTGCTGAATAATGGGAGTAGTAGTGATACTGAAGCAGAGATGCTGGGTGGAATGAGACTTGAATTGAATACTTGCTGTTGATGAATTGAGAAGATGATGATGAGAGAAACTGAAGAATGACTGAAGAATCGACACCCAGATGAGAATCTTGAGACTTGAGACAGGAACACAGCCAGTGGACTGGAGCAGCAGAGCACACAGAGGCCTCTCTCTTTTGCAGGGAGAGAGAGGACTAACAGACAACCTATCCCCTTGATGGTAGGGAATAGACTGAGGTAGCACAGGAAGTCACATGGTAACCCCAGCCAAAAGCTCGATGACCATTGGTGTTACCATGGAAGCAGGGCACAGTCACGTGACATCCAGCCATTGCATCATCACACCATTAGGCATATACAGAGGAATATACATGAGAAGTACCAAACTGAATTCACATGCAATAAATGACTGAAATGGCAGACTCAAATACTGAGAAGGGGGACACAGTACACGCAGTTTGCAGTGGACCATAGCTTTCCAGAACAGAACTGTTTATAATGAAAGTGTGAACATAAGAAGGGCTGTTCTGGGACACTGCAAAAGCACATACTCACTGCGGAATGTCAATCCCGCTGCGAGTATGTGCTATCATAGGGGTGAATGATACTGGATACGCAGCTGATCTCGCTGCGAATCCGCAGAAGTGAGATCCGCTGCGGATCTGGTAGGTGTGAAGGCACCCTATAATATAATTACATCAGATTTCCGCAGTCTCCTTCATGTCAACAAATCCGTAGTGTATACCAGTGGTTTCTAAACTGAGTGACAGGAAATGCTGGGAATTGTAGTGTATAAAAATGTCAGTGAACCACAAGTGTTCCTCCAAAAAGTCGGGAGGTATGGAGGAAGGGCTGAATGCAAAGCATTATGGGGAAGCTTTGTGTCATGTGTTTTTAAGTCATCATAATCATCATAAACTTTACAGCAATGGAGAAGCTTTATCAACCTGCCAGAGATAAAACACAGTCTGATTCGCCCGTAGCAACCAATCACAGCTCACATTTCATATCTTAACAAGCACTTATAAAATTAAAGCCAAGATTTGATTGGTTGCTGTGGGCAAGTTAGACTAAGTTGTGCATGGCAACCAATTACAGTTCAGCTTTTATTTTACCAGAGTCATTTGAGAAAAGAAAGCTGAGCTGTGATTGGTTACTATGGGCCCCATCAAATTATATTATTTAGTGTTCTTGGTGTGGCCTAACCATAAGCTGTTTGCTTGGTCACAAGTGTGTTTAGTGACCTCTGCAGTAAAGTGCATTGCCAGTCATTAATGGGTTGATGCTTTAGATGTGTTTACCTGCAGTAACCATGGCAACCGTGTACTGTGATGACAAGCGCTTATGTCATAACAAAGGTTCCATAAAGCAATGCACCGCACCCTGATCAGTGCCATCTTGGATGCACTGTGGACCTTGAGCTTGACTACTTTACTGCCCCCGACCCTTGATGAAATTTGGAGGTTCTAGCAGGAGAAAAGGGCTGGTCTGCATAAGACTACCCCTTCATCAAGTTGCCACCTTCCTGAGAAGTGGATCTGGATCTGTGAGAAAGAAGAGATACATCAGCCTAGCCATTAATAAGGTGATAGATACTGCAGCCAGATTTCTCTCACATCCAGTTTATTATATTTATAGTATGGTATTACCCTCTAAGCCCAGGGGAGGAGCAACTCTCCAGCCATGGCTCCTTCGAGGTTTCCCCCCCAGGGGGTTTTTCCTCGTCTGAGTGCTGGAGGGTGACTGTTCGTGAGTCGGGGGTCTGCCATTTTCAGTGTCATGTAATGTAAATAAAATTGGGACCCTTTCACACCTGATTACAAGGTGTTGTGTCTTTATTTTGCGTTCTTCAGTTTAACTGCAAGGTTTGTCAAAAGGTTTTTTCAAGTGACAGGGTCAAACCCATCATAGCAACATGGACACCACCATAAATATACATCAAATAGACCGAGAAGAGGCAGCACTCCAATATATGGTGAAAATAGAAGATGCTTGAAGTTGCTTGAAAAAGATCTCATTGGGAGATCGAAACGTTGCACATTGATGGGTGAATAAATCATCTTCTATTTTCACCATATATTGGAGTGCTGCCTCTTCTCGGTCTATTTTATCACTAAGGTGGGCTTGGAGTCCGTCCACGGAGGTAGAAGCACCCACCTGAGCCACAGTGCCGCACAGTGCCGTCCAGCTCTATATTATCTCCTATAAATATACATCATATATATGTTGCAGGGAAATGATAAAATCAAGGATGTCCCTAAGGATTTAATGTATGTATTGTGCATGTATGTGTACTATGTATGCATATAGGTAATGTAAACATCTATGTATGATGTGTGTATATATTGTGCATATTTTTATATAAAATGTATGTACACATTGGGAGGGATTTACTAAGCTTACGCCAGAGGCGTACACCAGGGAGAAGGTGCAGATTCGCCCCTTTTCCCTGGCGTACACCTCCCGTGCGCCCCCCCTCGCCCGATGGGCGGGCTGGCAGAGCTTGCGGGGGTGTGATGAGGCGGGAATGAGGCCTAAATCATTTCCCATGACTTAGGCCTGCTTACAGGAGCAAATCATGACGCAAATCTACACTTGCTAAGAGCAGGTGTAGCTTTGGTACACCAGGTTCAGATTCAGGCGCCCGGATTCACTAAGAGGCGTACGCCGGTCTTCATAAATTCCCGCCCCGTTATGTTCACTAATTTGTACCTCCCCCTCCTATGCCCAAACCTGCTGGGGACTCAGCGTCCAAAAGTCATTTCAGCAGGGAGAAACCTCTTTAACTCTTTGTACCAGAGAACTAAAGCATTTTCTTTACTATGGAAGCACAGACAGATATATTTAAGGTACCACGTGTCTTCTTGACCTAACAACATCTAACAGTGTCAGCAGTTTGGAACGTGAATTACAGCTGACAGATTCCCCAAAGGAGAAGTCTTGTGAAACTAACAAATGACAGGCAAGCATTGGGGTGTGGGAAGATAATAAAGAAAGTATACTTACCAGTCCCTGTGCCCTGTAGCGTTGCTTTCGGGTCTCTCTCACTGCTGCCAGAAGACATTTTTGCCCTGGTTCGGTGTATGTATGCGGCCTGGTTCCTCCAAATGCAATGTCACAGAGCGGCTGAGGGATTGCCTGCTCAGCCAGTCAGTGACTGCAGCAGTGTCCATCCCCTGTCACTGATTGGCTGAGTGGGTGATCCATCGGCCAAATATGTAATGTTGCAGCTGGAGGAGCTGCAGGAGGCCGGCAACTGTCAGATATCTTTAAGGAAGCTCTATGAGGGCATGAGGGCACGGGGACAGGCAAGTATGTTTTTGTTATTATGTCCACCCCCCCCCCCCCCCCCCCCCCCCCTGCTTTTCTGAGATTTCTACTGTCAAGAAAATTAAGTGGCAAGTTACTAGCAGTGAGCTAGCATCACTGGTCACATGCCCAGCTCTGTACAAAGTTGCTATATTAATGTGAAAGGTTTGGCACTGGTTATATCTGGTATATGTAGGGTGGGCCCCTAGAATTAAATTCAGGCACTGTAAATATGCCTTCCTTAATATGTTCCCCCACTAGAGGCATCCTGGGGGAGGAGGGGGGAACTACAATACTATACAATTCTAGGGTCATCGTGGAGCGGGGTTTAACTACAATACTAGGGGCATCCTGGGGGATGGGCTCATATACTAGTAGTGCACTACTAGTAATTTTTACTGCCCACATAAACCCCTTTAAGGGAACACTCTAAGGGTGGTATTACACGGGCCGATGGGGGCCCGATAATACCTGTAAACGAGCAGCAATCTGCTAGATCGTTGCTCGTTTACTTGACCTATTACACGGCCCGATAATCGTTAAACAAGGGCTGCAGGGACATCGTTACCGATGTCCTTGCAGCCTTTGTTTAAACTGTATACATACCTAATCCATGGTCCAGGGTTCCTCTTCTTCTTAACTTCTCCCCGGGTCCGCGCACTTCAGCTTCACAGCGGCTTGTCTCTGCTGACAGGCCGCTTGGCCAATCACTGGCTGCGGCGGTTCCGGCCTGTGACTGGCCGAGGAGCTTGTCAGCTGACACAGGCCACTGAGAAGCCGGAGCGCATGGGACCCGGTAAGAAGCTCTGAGGAAGAGGAACCCTGGACCATGGATTAGGTATGTATTCTTCTTTGCTAATCGTCAGCGTCGGCCACGCACCGCTTTTACACGTAGCGGTGCACGGTCGGCGCCCGACGATTATAGGTCTGAACTTATATCAACGATCAGCCGATGACAACGATCCAGCCCGATTTGGCTGATTATCGTTCCGTGTAATAGTACCCTAGGTATCCACACACAGTATAATGCCCTCAATGCTATCTTACAACCTTGTTGACAATAAATATTACCACCATACAGTGACTATATATTGCTTCCATCCTGCAACTAAACAAAACAGAAAGACATTACCAATGATACCACTACATAATACCGCCACACCAAGACCAATATCACTACAGAGCCTATAAGAGAGTGCAATTACTTCCAGTGACTCACAGGAGGCGTCTTCTCTGATCAGAGTCGTTCACTTTTTCTTTTTCTCTCCATTCTGCCTGGGCCATCTTACAGCCCTCTTCTGGCCATGAATCCTCTCTCCAGAATCTGCCAGAGAAACATTTTAGGCTACTTGCTTCAGAACATATAGTAGTTAGATCCCCTGTGCCCCTATATAGTATAGTAGTCTGACCCCTCTGTGAAGCCCTTATATTGTAGGTGGCCCCCTCTGTGCAGTTTGTATATAGTAGGTGCCCCCCCTTCTGTGCCAACCCCTATAGTAATCCCCCCGTGCTCTCTCCATAGTAATCCCCCCTGTGCTCTCCTCCTAGTGATGTCCCCTCCCCATAGTAATCCCCCTGTGCTCCTGTTAGTAATCCAGACTGTGCTCCCCCATAGTAATCCCCCCGTGCTCCTCCATAGTAACCCCCCTTGTGCTCCCCATAGTAATTACCCCTGTGCTCCTGCATAGAAACCCCCCTGTGCTCCTGCATAGTAATGCCCCCTGTGCTCCCCATAGTAATCCCCCCGTGCTCACATAGCAATATCCCCCTGTGCTCCCCATAGTAATATCCCCCCGTGCTCCCCATAGTAATATCTCCCCCTGGGCTCCCCTATAGTAATCTCCCCTGTGCTCCCCAAAGTAATCCCCCCTGTGCTCACCATAGTAATATCCCCCTGTGCTCCACATAGTAATCCCCCCTGTGCTCACCATAGTAATATCCCCCTGTGCTCCACATAGTAATCTCCCCTGTGCTCTCCATAGTAAACCCCCCCTGTGCTCCCCATAGCAATCTGCCCTGTTCTCCCCATAGTAATCCCCCTGTGCTTCCCATAGTAATCCCCCCTATGCTACCCCATAGTAATTCCCCCCTGTGCTCCCCATAGTAATCCCCCTGTGCTCCCCTTAGTAATATCCCCCCTGTGCTCCCTATAGTAATATCCCCCCTGTGCTCCCTATAGTTATCCCTGCTGTGCTATCCCATAGTAATCCCCCATGTGCTCCCCATAGTAATCCCCCTTTGCTCCCCATAGTAATTTCCCTGTGCTACCCCATAGTAATCCCCCTGTGCTGCCCATAGTAATATCCCCCCTGTGCTCCCTATAGTTATCCCCCCTGTGCTACCCCATAGTAATCCCCCCTGTGCTCCCCATAGTAATATCCCCCGTGCTCCCCATAGTAACCCCTTGTGCTACCCCATAGTAATCCCCCTTTGCTCCCCATAGTAATATCCCCCTGTGCTCCCCATAGTAATATCCCCCCTGTGCTCCCCATAGTAATATCCCCCTGTGCTCCCCCATAGTAATCCCCCCTGTGCTCCCCATAGTAATCCCCCCTGTGCTCTCAATAGCAATCCCCCCTGTGCTCCCCATAGTAATTCCCCTGTAATTCCCATAGTAATCCCCACTGTTCTAGCCCATAGTACTTCCCCCCTGTGCTCCCCATAGTAATCCCCCCTGTGCTCCCTATAGTTATCCCCCATGTGTTATCCCATAGTAATACCCCCCTGTGCTCCCCATAGTTATATCCCCCCTGTGCTCCCTATAGTAATCCCCGTGTGCTCTTTATAGTAAGCCCCCCCTGTGCTCCCCATAGTAACCCCCCCTGTGCTACCCCTTAGTAATCCCCCTTTGCTCCCCATAGTAATATCCCTCTGTGCTCCCCATAGTAATATCCCCCCCTGTGCTCCCCATAGTAATATCCCCTGTGCTCCCCATAGTAATCCCCCCTGTGCTCCCCATAGTAATCCCCCCTGTGCTACCCCTTAGTAATCCCCCTTTGCTCCCCATAGTAATATCCCTCTGTGCTCCCCATAGTAATATCCCCCCCTGTGCTCCCCATTGTAATATCCCCCTCACAGAACATCAGAAACAAACAAAAAAACAAACAAATGAACTCACCTAGTGCAGGCTCCACCGCAGCAGCGCCTCTCCCGGCAGTCGGCGCTCCTCTTCTCTCCTCCAGTTCAGACATTGTCTCGGAGGTGCTGCCTGTACCGGAAGTCCCCACTCCCGGGCGTGCCGCATACGCATCTCCCTGCGGTGCTTAATTCCCGGGATGCCCCTGGTTCACCCGGCGGCGCCCCCTTTGATTGATGGGGTGATGCGCTCTGTGCGGTTGCACAGGTCGCACACTCCTAAGGGCCCTGCGCATACGTCAGGGGGACATAGTGATAAATCTCCCTCAAATTCTGCAACATGCCGAGCTAGAGTTACAGAGGCCTACTAAGACTTCAGGTACAGGAACTGTTGTCTGGTACCTCAAAAGAGCCTCCAACTGGGACCATGGGACTGTCCAGATTTGTATCCTATGATAGGAAACCACAGCTCAACTGGACTGCAACATCTAGAAAGTCAACAGCACACCAGGAGACATTATCCCCCAGTGCGGGATAGGACCAGGGGCTAACTTTGGACTTGACACAACTATGATACATACTGCACAGGTTTTACTCTTCACTACCAGCAACATCCGTCAACTGTTTAAAGACTTTGTGTGCTGTTCAAGTTGTGGACCTCCAGTCTGTGGAAGACGTTTTTTTTGTTCAGTAAAGTTATGACACAAATCTATTTTTATTTACCTGTAGCACAATCGTAATTATTACAAATTCTAATATTAAACTGGGGGTATATTCTTGATCTAAAGTTGGATTTACTAAAGGGTCAATTTCCAAATAGAGATGGGATCTATTCTCACTTATGTGATCTTTGCACCTCTGGTGTCTAGGCAATTAACCCTCCTATTGCCTGACCTTTGGTGAACCTTCAGCACATAGCAGACTTCAACTTGTGAGAGAGTCTGCCAAAGTACATAAAAAGAAAACAGCTGTGACCACAAATAGAGGTGCACCAGCTACTACATGCACAGGGTTTTATACCCATCTGATGGTAATAATTTCATTTCCAGTAGTAGAATATATAAAAGCTGCCATTCATTTTATTCCTGACATCATTAAAGGATGGTTGAGTTGGTCGTTCTTGAAGGGCTGGCAGCGAACTCTGCCCTCTGGACCACTCTCAGCTTTACAGATGGTAATTTTAACTGTGCAAATTGATAAGAAGATCAGTCTGTGCTATTAAATAACTCTGAATTAGAGACAGAGCATAGTGATAAGCCATATCAGTGTCAGGTTCCTTTTAAAACAGAGTTATACATCAGAAGGTACTTTTTATTCTTTTTTATTAACTTCCTCAATCCTTATCAGATTCTATTGTATTTGAATGCAAAAAGCGACTCTCACTTCTTACAATATTTTATTAAAAGAGATTCTCGAAAATGAGCAGATCACAGGTTATCCCTCTGCTGACACCTCCAACATTCAGCCCCAATCTCTGTGACAGCCAAGTTGTAAATGGTTAATTTCCCTGCAAAACCTTCATTGGGTAATTAAAGCATTATATGGTGCCCATTAAAATCAATGAGACACCTGTGTAACGCATGAAAACACTGGGTCTTCCACAGGGACATGCCCTTTGTATCCAGGCTCAGATATAGATTATATATGAGGTACTTGATGAGACTGACCCATTTACATTTTATGTGGATAGAGACTATAGGAAGTCCTGGATTACCTGTGCTGCTGTTGAAGTAGTATTCCCAGAAAGAAGTGGTCACTATGTGATCCCAGGACGAACAGCTGACAATCTTCTCTGCCACAGATTTCCTTTAAGATCATTATCTATCTTAGTTATGGTATAAGGCTTCTTGATGGTAAAAATTATATTTTAAAAAAGAAATCACTAGAAAATATAGATAATCCTGCAGCATTGAGCTGTCATCCATCCAACTCCAATTTGACCCCAGCCAGTTTTCTATATAAGTAAGATGGATAGTCTATGATTGGAGCTATGGTCAGTTTATTTTACAGAATCCAGGATTGTAGCTTAGATCTAGTCACCATTCTAGAGTTATCACATGTTGCAGGGATGGAAGGGTGAGGGGATGTGTGCTCTGTACTTGGCAGGCTCAAAATATTCCAGGCCGCAGTTGGAGCTGTGAGCTGGAGCCTAAATATAGATGCCATAATTCAATCCTTGGGGAGTTGTGTGCAGCCACTGAAAGATGGCAGCTCGTACCAGGGATGCCTGGGTCAGGTGCTTCTTCATTCTGTTCTGATGCCAGATGAATCCTGATGCATAACTCATTAACCACAGGCTAACCCTGGCAGTGCAAGACATTTCTGCATGGAGGCTATCCAAGGCTTACTTCCGCTTCAGAAAGAATGAACTCTGTCCCTTCTGCCTGAAGATTATATACCCCAGGGAATGGGAATGCATCTCTGTATGTATATGGCAGGCAGTTTGGTGCTATGCCACATAGAAATGGCCTGAAATGCCTCTATAATAGGCCTCACATTCAGCCTTGGAATTATGTATAATGTAATATTAGAACAAGTGCCCAATATAGGCTTTGATATCTGAACACGTACATCCAAGTTTACATATAGAGGCTTGAAAAATCTGAAAATCGGCATAGTACATTACCCTCTGACTTGTAAGGAATCCACCATTTTGCAAAGCGCATGGTATAGTGACTGATTCTGGGGCAGCCACTAATGCTAGTAGACTTCTTAGTTCCCCAAACGTTGACTAGCATCAGTTTCCTGCAATGCACCAGCTGCTCACCTGGCTGTTTCTACACCACCATGAATCAGTTTTTTCCTTGCTTTTTCATGCTATTCACGGCAAGAAGCATTAGCACTGCCTTATTAGCTGCCTCAAACACCTGTCCACCACAAAATGTATAAATGCCACACAGTGTAAGCAGTAGCGGATTATAATAGGTCCGTTTCGGGCGGTAGCTCGGGCCCTGAGCTCCTGGGGGCTCATGGTCCCCCAAACAGACTTACACTTTCAGTGGTGTATTATCTCCAGGCTACAGTTTTGCCATGATTTGCATAAAAATTGCTGTTTTTTAAAGCAAATTTGCTCAAATCAGGGCAAAACTGCAGCCAGAAGAAAATGCAGTAACATTACAGAACATACTGAAGGTCCTTATCATGGGACAATGATGTCACCACAGGTCCTTTACAGGCTGCATTATGGAAGAAAAAGACTAAAGCTAGTGCCCCCTTAGTTACAGTGGGTTGGGGGAGGGGGGCAAGCTTGGTGAACAGCCTGGGGTCCCTGGTGAGTGTAAGGCTTGATTCACACTACATTTTTGCAATCAGTATGAAAAAAAAAACAGATGCATTTGTGTGCATCTGTTTTGATCTGTTTTTCCATTGACTTCCATTAAAAAGAAAAACGGATCACAACAGATCTTTTTTAACAGACACAAAAATGAGGTCGACTACGTTTTTGTGTGCGTTAAAAAACGGATCAATTTTGATCCTGCTTTCTTTTTTATAATTAAAGTCAATGTAAAACCGGATCAAAACGGATCCACAATTGCATCCATTTTTCTCATCCATTTTTTTGCAAAAATCGGGTGAAAAAAAAACGTAGTGTGAACCCAGTGTAGGGCTTTAGAGTGCTCCTACACCTTCAAGGTTTTTTTTTAAGGAATACAACTTGGGTAGCCATTAGATTACTAGGCTTGGCTTAAAGCCCTGGAAAGTCCTTGGGTAGTTATGGAGCACAAATCCAACTTATCCCTACAGACTCTGTATAATGTTCTTTCTCCTCACTTTCTCTTCCTAGGTAGGTTCACCGCTACAAGAAGGGTTCATTGCGGGAACCCTTGAGCCTCAAACTAATCTGGGTTTAATTCACAGTAGGAGTAGTAACATTCTAAACTAAACTAAACTCAGTGGCGTAGCTACTATAGAGGCAGGGTAGGCAGTTGTTGTGGGGCCCGTGCAGGAGGGAGGCCCCGGGGGAGAAGGTAAAAGCGTGTGTCCTTCTGCCTAACCCCTTAGGTACTGCAGTGTGTAAGTGACCCAATGTTTACTTACATGCTGCAACACAAAAAAAGTGTTAACAAGCAGAAGACAGAGATTTCTGCTTTACTGCACTGATAACCTCTGGACTTTGTTCTACAGCTGCGCAAGCAAGTAGGAAAGGAAAATGTGAGTGCAGAGGTCAGGGGTTATCAGTGCACCAGCAGTAAAACAGAAAAGCAGAAAAAACAAGTGAATAGTTTAGGTTTAAAAATGCTCACCTGATGGTGTTGTGCTAAGAACACAACACCTCTAAGCGTTTTCAGTGTAGAAGATACTGGTGATGGTAGCCGGAGCAGCCTGGTCCAAAGGAATACCACGATTCCAAGCCAGGGAAACGGGAATTGAAGAAATGAAGATCCAGTGTCAGGTCCAAGGATTTGTGCCGAGGACCGCAGGGACCAAAAGAACGGAACTCGACGGCTTCAATGTTTACTGAACATTGAAGCCGTCGAGTGCCGTTCTTATGGTCCCTCCGGTCAGTGCCACAAATTCTTTATTGGGACTGTTTATGGAATATGTTAACTGTTGTTGAACGCCACCGATAGTGGCTTGGAGTCATTCCTGTAGCGGACTGTGTCTTGTTCCCGAACTGAGCCTGTGTAGGTAGTGCCAGGAAATTTTTCCTCCTTGATTGGACACAGCTAACAATACCCAACCAACAGGGGTATCCGGAGTACCATTAGAAAGCCAGGCAGTCTTAACAAAATGGCAGATTCAGCCACCTTTTCTTATGGGGGCCTTTCGATTATTAGCATCATATATACCATTTCTGACCCAGATATTTTATAATAAAAACACAGCGACGTTAATGAACTTTAGGACTGGCACATACTGTATGAAAAATGAAAACAGAGCACCATATGGAAAACTTGCTCAAGGATATATCCAGTTTCACCTTGACTGACTGCTGTGCTGTAATGAAAAAGGTGATGTCACTACATCTCTCACACGTCATCTGCCACTTTCATGCCACTTTTCTTGTTGATGCATATATTTTGAGAATATTTGTTTATGGTAAAAAAAAAATATGTAGTTTTAAGCAGAACTGGATCTGAAAAGGTTTAAAAAATGAAACCAGGTCAGGCGTCAAACCAGAGGGGGAAGGGAAGATACAGTGGGTAACCAGTATGTGGGTTAGGGTACAATGTCCTATATCGAACAAAGAAAGGAAGCTCAGCAAGTGTTCCATGTTTGCAAGACTTTACACAAAGGAAAGAATCTAATGGAAATGACATTACGGTCCTCTGGATAGCACATTTGGTGTATGACACAGGGATCTGAAGAGAATACCATATAGAGAATTCTAGTAATAGGGGATTTAGGGGTAGTAGCTTAGCCATAGGTCCTTGGTGGCGGAGAAAAGGCTTTTCTGCCACATAAGAAGATATGAACAGTATAAATAGCAACTGTAACTGGGTAAGGCTATGTTACAGACTTTGAATTGGGGACAGCTTTAAACCTTACACCTCTAATCCCTTTGTCAAAGTCCATCACTTTCAAACCACATGGACACTGACATCGTACAATGGTTTAGTAAATTGTCATTGTTGTTATAACTTTCAAATGTAAATCAGCCAGAGAAGCAAGTTTGCAATATACATTCATTTTTTTAAGTCATATATATATAAATATATATATATATATATAGAAGTGACTATACACAGGAAGTGCTTTTTCATGATAAAAAATATTGAATGTAAATTGCAAACTTGCTTCATATCACATCTACTGTTGATTTAGGTTTAGAAAGTTATAACGACAGCAACACTTTAATTTAGATACTGTAGTTCACATAGTTGCCCCATAAACTGGTAGTATGGTACTGAAAAACATAGCTGTTTTATACCATATACAGCACTATTTTTGTCCAAGGCTATGTCTAGTATTGCCTCCACCTGAATGTGGCTGAGCTTCAATATCAGACCCTATTCATGATAAGGCACCATGCTTTTCTAGTCTCAGACAATTCAATTCACATTATTCTCTTACTTCAGTAAACAGCAGCCGTATACAACCTTATACAGTGGTATACAGATCTGACCACACAACGGTAGAAGAAGAAATGTTTAAAAATAGAAAAAAGACACCTTACTGAGTTGCCCTTTTATAACCTAAAAGATTTTGTCCTCTGCAAGTAAGATTTTCCTTGAAGTTGGACGAATAACTGCAAGTAAGGGAAGACCTGCACGTCTAGTATTCATTGTCGGTTGAGATGAAAAATATCATATGCACTGTAATTTAAATGACCTTGGTTAGAGATGCTTTATATAGGTGGGCATAAAGCACTTTATACCCAAGACACTAGTTTTCTCGCAAATATCCCTGCATAAGTAGGCCATGCCACTTGTAACCCACAGGTGTCATCCCAACAACTGTGAACATTAGCTCATGACATCTATCACCAAACTTCTCATTTTCTTTTGACAGCAGTGGAATGCACTTGAAGTTCTTCTGCATAGATGTTACATGATGAACAGTTCTTATTAGTGAGCTGTCTAATACTACACCAATGATATTTGTGGGTTGTTACGAATGATGCATTTTTGAGACTCCAAAGGATTTTTTTTATCAAAAAGCTGTGGCCAGACGATAATTGAACTTCAATAAAGAATATAAAAATATAAATATAAAACATTCCATAAACTGCTTTTTATTTTGTGTTATTTTTTTTTTTCCCCACTTTTGTGTGTTTTTGGTTCTACGGCATGTGATAGAAGTGCAGTGGGTCTTTTAATTTAATATGTCTGCTAGAGATGAGTAAACTAGGCCGGGGTTCAGGTTCGTATGAACCCGAACCATCGGTATTTGAATCCTGCTGTCTTCCCATTCCGTGGGGAAGGTGGAGACAGCCCCGCCTGGAAAACAGGAATACAGTCTAGATCACAGCCTCGGCCCAGTTCACTTATCTCTAGCTGCACCCTCTATGGCTTTGCTACTGCTTAGCTTTATAAAAAAGCAGATAATCTGCAATACCAGACATGGACAGGTGTGGTGCTGTTCTTATAAGATAGAAGCTATATTTTCTAATGCTTAGAACCATATAACTACCATAAAATTAAAACTCCAGGCATATGCATAAGCAATATCGAATGACATGACATGTTTAAAAACCAACAGCCGTATACAGTATATCTCCCTGTGCAACAAGCAAGTACGGCCAACGGCTGATTAAAGAGAAGGGCTGTGCAAATGATCTAGAGCTGGCCGCATGATCATCAGGCTATGTAATAGGCTCTTCCTAAGAATTTTTGGATCGTGTTTCTTTCCTTCAGGCAAAGTTTTCCCCGTAGCGACTAGATATCCTTAGCATGTGAGTTCTTCTTGATAGTTAAATAAAGGAGCTGCAATACTCTGCAGAACATCAGACTTTTAGCTTCCAAGGTAAAGGCAGTCATACACTAATCTAACTATTTGCAATGTGTGGCTCCAATTGTTGTAAAACTACAACTCTCAGCATGCTCTGACACCAGCAAATTTCTTTGAACTGTACTTTCACAACAGCTGGGACTATGAACTGAAAATATTTCTAAAGCAGTTATATGGCTTAAAGGGAACCTGTCACATTGAAAATGCAGTGTAATTTGCAGACACTGTATTTAGAGCCATGTATAAGAGCTTATTTTTTGCAGGACCCAATGCACTTTGTAATAAGTCCCTTTATTTCACCATAGATTATACTATGAAACAGGAAAACAATTGTGAGGTGCAATTGAAAATGTGGTAAAATTGACATTACGTTCATTCCTCACGCTGGTACCCAACTTGTTACCGTCATGCTTTAAAAAAAAAATTTAAACTTTAACAAAATGTAAACTGCTATTTTCTGACCCCCTACAACTTTTATATATTTTTTTCTATTGCACTGTTTTTAATATTTGTGTAGATTGTGTAGGACATTGGGACCACAAAATGCAAAATTCTGTATTTTTTTTTTTACATTTATGCAATTCAAAGTGTGCTTTAGATATTTTAATAGATAAGACATTTCGACATTTCTAACGAACAGGTTTATGTTTGTTATGCTGGGTTCACCTACGCTTTTGCAGTGCATTTAACAGATCCGTTTTTAAATAGTTACTTTTATTGTACAGAAAATGTGGTCAACTATGTTTTTGTGGACACATAAGATAAAACGGATTTGTTTCTGTCTGTTATTTTTAGCAATGGAAGTCAATGGAAAAATAAATCTAAACAAATCCAGACAATTGCATGCATGCAAAGGTGGGTTTCTGCAGAAATGTGAATTAGCCCAAAGGCTACATTCACACGTCCATTTATTTTCAAGGATGAAAATTTGGATCCCCTATTTTTTTTATTCTCAATCCGCAAAAAATCATCCGTTTTGCATCCGTAGTGTGTTCAGTATTGTAATTGTTTTTTTGAGGATCCGCAAATAGGGGATCGCAAAAATGATGTAATTAGCTGTCCCAACCCCCCAAAAAAGGTCACATGGTTGTTTGGGGGGCCATTTTACAGTCCTTTCTATCAGGCAGGATATATCTGACAGGAGGAGCTTGGTGGTGTCATAAAAATCAGATCCATGATGCAGATGGTTTTGCGGATTGCAATGCTCTCTCTGTGCAAATTTTGCACTCTCCTTAGACTTCTATTGGGGGTACTGTTCTATAATCATGGACCGTATTACAATATGTCCAATTTTTGGGGGGGTGTGGATTGCGGATCTGCAAATTAATTGGATGTATGAATAGCACCATTGAAAATAATGGGTTGTAAGGGATTCCGTATTTCCTGCTCGCTAAAAACGGATGAAAAATACTGACGTGTGAATATAGCATGAGGGCTCATTCACAGGTTCAGTAATTTTTCAGGTCCGCATATAGGTCCACTCTTTTAACTCCGTGATCTGTGAAAAATGATCCGTAATTGCATCTGTATTGCATCTGTATCTGCATCAGTATATGCTAAAATTGTACTGTTCTAGTTAATAAAATTGATAAAAACTACAATAAAATAAACTGATTAAAAAAAGAATTTAACTAGCTTGCCCATATTTAATCAGCATTTTTTTACGTTTGTGAAAAACTTTCTATGCTTTAATTTTTAGAAGGAGTTTATGTCACAGGCTTGGGTCCGACTTTTTGCCCAAAAAACGGATCTTTTTACATTTTGTTACAAAACGTTACATTTTGATCTAAATATACATGGAGGCACTCATGACTGTAAAGTGCTGGGTGGTATTTCTAATGTGCCAGATGCATACTGTATATAAATAGCATGAACAGAAACACATTGTCCACATAAACACATCAACACAACTAATGATTAATAAGAACCAAAATATATCAGGCGTCATAATGTATCATCATAAGAGATATGAAACGGAATCAATTTACTTGACCAAGTACAACATAGAAAACATGGGAGGTTACCTGTAGTCAGCAGAGGACACTAGAAGGGTCATTGATGTAACGCAGTGACTCTCAACCCAATTACTATGGAGGATGCCATAACATATGGGGAAACCACTAAGTACAAGGATGCTGGGTTTAGAACTAGGTAAAGCATTAAATAATTTTATAACCTAGTTAAAGGGGTATTCCGGGCTAAGGTCATTTTTATTGTACAGCCAGGGAGAGGGTGGATATAGAAGGCGCCAATCACTTACCTCCCCGGTTCCAGTGCTGGCTCCTGGATCGCGCCACCCCACCTCAGCCGCTAAATGGCTGAACGGCCTTGAGACATCACATCTCAAGCCACAGCTCAGACCAGGAAGTGGCGGCTGGGCGGGAGAACGGGGTGGTGCGAACCGGGACCTGACACTGGAACACGATAATCCAGGGTCCTTCTGCAGAGTCCCCTGCTGAAAACTCCCACTGTTGCTTGTCTTGGCAGTGACAGCCTGCTTAACCAATCACTGTTTGATGCCCCATGGACACATCAGGAAAATCTATCCAGATTTCCTATAAGGAATTGCCAGGACTTCTTGAACCCATAGGGTTCTATTGGGCATGTACACCTTTCAGGATTTTTCCATACCACAAAAAAGGTCTGGAAATTATAGAACATGTCCTATAATTGTTCAGAATTCTGTCATGGATGCTCCATGAAAAACTATGAGGGCATCTGAAATTTCAGATGAGCTGCCTGGCAGACCGGTGCCACCAAGTGCCACTGGGTGCTGTGCCTGGGTCTTTAACTTTAACTCCTACCCAGGAACGCATGCAGTTAAATGGGGCTCTGTGTATGATAGAGCAAGAAGCCCTTGTCAATCACTCTTATGACCGGAAACAGTATTATACCTCAGGTCATAAGAGGCTGCTCCCCCCCCCCCCCCCAGCATTGCAGCAAATGAGTGATGTCACTCGTACGCTCGCAGTACCGTAAGAGAGGGGAAGAAACTGGAAGGGAGCACTGCTGCAGTAGGTGAACATGTTTTATTCTCTTTCTCCTCCATTTTTGCACAGGATGGTTTCCTGAAGTCTCCTGAAATACTTCCTGATCAGTGTTTTGCGATCCTGAAAATGGCCATGGATGTGTGTGCATGTGGCCTGAGGTGGGACAGTGCCAAGGCCAGTTGCTGTTTGCACAAAAATTTGCAACATTCCCTCGTCATACACCCTGCTTGGGAAGTGGTTTGGCCTCCTCTGTGCCTGACTTATCATGGTTTATACGCCTGCTAGCAGCTGTAAATTATGACAAAAATCGACACCAGCTGTAAAGCTGGATGCATCTCTCAGCAAATCCGGTGTGGGGCATGGGGGCAAGGACTTGGCTTAGACTAGTGTGGAATTAAGCTGGTCTTGAAAAACCCTTATGGAGGAGATTTATCAAACTGGTGTAAAGTAGAATTGTCTTAGTTGCCCCTAGCAACCAATCAGATCCCACCTTTCATTTTTCAAAGAATCTGTGAGGAATGAAATGTGAATCTGGCTGCTAGGGGCAACTAAGACAATTCTACTTTACACCAGTTTGATAAATCTCCCTCTATGTGTCTAATGGAGGCTTAAAGTCCCAGATTTATCAATGTGTCTGAGACAAAAATCAGTAGACTTGTGTTAGTAGTAGATAAACAATCACAAACGAGATTGTTTATCGTTAACCTGAAATCGTTCACCATATTACACAGAATAGATGTTAGTCAACAATTAACAACACACAAGCGATTTTTCGATCGTTGCCTGCTATTACACAGGACGATTATTTAAATTTGAGCGATATAATGATTTTCTGCACAGTAATCGTCCCATGTAATAGGGCCTTTAGTCTGTACAATTGTGATTAATTCAGCACTATGATTGAATCACCTATATAACTACAGTCACTTGCACATAAATTCAGCTTGAGAGAGAGAGAGAGAGAGAGAGCTTTACAATAATTGATATGGGAATACACCTTTAAGTAACCTGATATACAGACTTTATTTATAGTACTTAGAAACTCTGTAATGATAGGGTGTATTTCCCAGAACTGAGACAAATGTAGTACCAATATTCAAAAAGTGATCCCAGAGAATTCCGGCCTGTGAGTTTAACCTTTAGGCTATGTTTACACACCATAAAATAAAGGTAAAATACAGTCACAATTTCGAGGTAAAAATACAGCCGTATTTTCAATGTTATAATTGGCTGACAATGCACACACCATATAGAATAACTGCTGTAATTGATTACAACTGTCCAAATAACAAACATGCTCAGTATTTACGACCTGCTTTTACAAAATACAGTTGTTTTTTTATCTGTTCACATGTTGTTTTATTTTCAATAAAAATTAGTCATATTTAGCTTTTATTTTACTGTGTGTAGACACAGACTTATAGACAGTCAATTGTTTGAAGGATATCTAAGAGACAATATACTAGATTATCTCAATGAATATAAATACTTAAATGGTTTTATCATAGATGGATCCTGTCAAGCTAACCAGATTAGCTTTTATGAGGAGGTAAGCTCTAGACTGGACTGGGTTAAGTTGTTGGATGTCATATATCTTTATTTCATTAGGGTACAAACCCACTTGCCGGATCCACAGCGAGTCCCCTCACTGCGTATTTGCAGCGAGACTCGCTGCGGATCGCGGGTCCCCGCTCCTGTTTGCTTCGGCGGTTTCCCTGCACGTCCTGCTCGGCCAATCAGTGCGCTGCCCCGCCGCAGCGCACTGATTGGCCGAGCGGGACGTGCAGACACCGGGAGCCCCGAAGTAAGCAGGAGCGGAGACCCGGTAATGTATAGTGTCCAGCCGGCAGGGGGTTAACGGGGCGCGCTGCGGACAAACTCACAGCAGGGATGTACATTCCTGCTGCGAGTTTGTCTGGCATTAAAAGTATAGGGCCGGGATCCGCAGCGAGGGGAATCGCTGCGGATCCGGCTAGTGGGTTTGTACCCTAAAGGCATTTCCAGCTGTGCTGCATAAAAGGTTGGTACATAAGATAAGAGTACTTGAGCTGGGGGTAAATGTGTGTCAGTGGGTAAATAGTTTGCTAGGATCCTCATTTTTTTTATATCTATAGAGCAGGTTTTTATTGTGTGTACACCAGGGAGCGTATGTACAGTAAGTGCTTGCACCTGTGGGTTGCTGTTGCACTTTCTGGTTTTTTTTTTCTGTACTTAAGCCACATCTTAGCCCTCCCAACAAAGCCACTGGTTGCAGAAGTGGGGCTGTGTCACCCCTTACTGGTGCCACTCAATGTAAAAATGTAAGAAAAAAAAATATTTACACTTTCTTTAATAAAGTTATATTACAAAGATTATTAATAGCGATGAGCAAACCTCAAACATGCTCGAGTCGATCCGAACCCGAACTTTCGGCATTTGATTAGCAGTGGCTGCTGAACTTGGATAAAGCCCTAAGGCTATGTGGAAAACATGGATATAGTCATTGGCTGTATCCATGTTTTCCAGACAACCTTAGAGCTTTATCCAAATTCAGCAGCCCCAGCTAATCAAATACCGAATGTTCGGGTTCGGATCGACTCGAACCCGAACTCGGTTCGCTCATCTCTAATTATTAACCCTTTGTAATAATAGATTAAACGGGTATTCCACTGAAACATAGCTTTTGATATGTTGCTGTGAAACTAACAATTCATTCCATACTTGTTATTATCTATTCAGTCTCCTTGCCAGTTCTCAGCTTATTCTTTCTGCTGAAGACACAGAAATCTGTGTATTAGCTTTTATCTCTGTCTCCCCCTCCCTTCTGAGACGGCTGATGTAAACAAAAAAAAAAGTCCATGACTGGCTTCATCTGCAACACTGTAGTTTCTTTATAATGCTGGGCGGTTTAATCCCAGTGAGTTCACTAGCAACTTGACCTCGGATTAACCCTCCCAGCATTACAAAGAAGCTACAATGTTGCAGATAAAGGCAGTCAGGGACTTGTTTACATCAGCTGTCTCAGAAGGGAGGGGGAGGAGGGGGAGACAGATTTTTGTGCTTTCGTCAGAAAGGAGCAGCTGAGAACTGGGGGAAGGAGACTAAATAGATAATAACAAGTATGGAATGAACTGTAAGTCTCACCACGGACAGCAACATATCAAAAGTTATGTCTTAGTGGAATATCCTTTTAGACTGTGGCAATAAGGCAAGACTGTAAATAGGGTAGGGGGTATAAAGGATTGGTACCATGTGTTCATTTATCATAATAATTAGCTCCTTCTAAATCTTAGTCTTTGTGCATTTTCCAATATGTTACCACTCAGGACATCTTCTCTTCTCAGTACAGTTACATGGCTCAGTTTTCTATTCCATTTTTCATGACTGCTGCAGATGACATGTTAGTACAACTGGAGATGACATTGGATTAATCTGTTGGACGTGCAAAGGGTCATTTCTTGACAAATATTTACGTAGGAGTTTTAAGGAGATAAATGAGGCTTAAAATGAAGCTTGATTATTGGAATAGTCTTCAAGAAAACAGTATATTAGGGAGTTCTATGAAAAAGCATTAGTTATGAGGGAATGGTTAAAGGATCGGAAGGAACTTTTGTTAGCGCAATTTTCCATTATAGTATTTATAGATGTCCGTTCTCCGTTCTTTTATCTGGTCTATAAAATACTTTTATTTCTCATAAAATACCAGTTCTGGAACATTTCTCTGGTGTGCCATCTGTCATATATACGGTAATATGTTGTTATGCTTCTTTGTCTATGCACTTTGTTTTATTTTACCTGCGATTAGAAGGGCCCATTGCACTACACTGTCTTATTTACTTATATTGGGAAGGTTCTGGATGGTAGGATGAACCTGTCTGACTTAGCCTCTATTTCTTAAGAGACAAGGGTCAAGTCAGTTAGAGGTGAAGAAGTGAGAGTAATGCCCATTATCCTATCTTTCCAGACAGTGCTACTGTACATCCAGAAAACGCCTTGGGCATAGGAACCCTTGTGAAGAGGAAAATGTATACATTCCAGTGGACAACACACATCCCATCCTGAGGGAGGAAAAAGAAAGAGAGGAAGGATTAAAGAGCAAGTTATAGAGACATTGAAGAGGAGGTCTTCCAGCGCTCCATTGCTGGGCCAGGACCCTTTCTGGCTTCAGGCTGGGAAATTGTGGCACCCCTGGACATAACTGGACACCTCTGGGAGCCAACTGTGTATCCCTTCAGTGGATAGAGACTTCCTGGGCTAAAGACACCCTAAGAGGTTAAAGTACCCTATTATACAGTTCTGAAAATCCCCAAGGATGCAACATTACTCCAGCGATTTATAGTCAAACATTTGTATGGTGTTGACTGTGTATTACTTCCAAGAGAATTATCCTTCAGCAGTAAAAAAATAAACATTAGATATACCAGCGGCACAGAGACAGGGACACTTACCTCACTGGTACTGCAATTCCCAGCTGGCCAGTTCTGTAATGTCCATGACATGGTAGCTATACTGTACTAGGCCTGGCCAAAAGCCTACTTCAATCCTAGTGTGGAGCTTTGGGGTTTCTCCTCACTCCTACTCAGGGCCGTTTCTGCCATGAGGCGGAATGAGTATTCCGCCTCAGGCGGCAGATTCTGCGCCCCTGCAGGGGGCGGCAGACAGCAGCCCTGCAGCCGCTCACCTGTCCTGCCGCAGCTGTCCCGTCGCCAACGCTTACCGCTGTCTTCACGGCCCTGCAGCCGCTCACCTGTCCTGCCGCAGCTGTCCCGTCGCCAACGCTCACCGCTGTCCCGCGCCGTCAGCCAGCAGCTGTCATCGCCCTCCAGCGAGTCATAAGTGCCCGGGGTCAGTGGGGGCATCACGGCCCCTGCTGACCCCGGGCACTCACGACTCGCTGAAGGGCGATGATAGCTGCTGGCTGACGGCGCGGGAGCACGGAAGGGAACAGCGGTGAGCGTTGGAGGCAGGACAACCCATCGGCGGCAGGACAGGTGAGCGGCTGCAGGGTCGGGAAGACAGCGGTGAGCATTGGCGGCGATGACAGCTGCTGACTGACGGCGCGGGACATCAGTGAGCGTTGGCGGCGGGACCGGACGGCTGCTGCAGGACAGGTGAGTGGCTGCAGGGCCGGCCGGGGAGGGGGGGGGGGTTGTGCAGGCGCGGGGGGGGGGGGGTTGTTGCTAGTGAGGGGGCGGCCGCCTGAGGTTTGCCTCAGGCGGCAGAGACCCCAGAATCTGCCCTGCTCCTACTGCAAACATAGAACAGAGTCATGGACTGAACATCATAGCTGGTGCTCCTCATCCATGCTGTCCTGGTCTTATCACTGAGTTGACTTCCTCTCTGTAGAGAGGCTGCACTAAACTAGGCCTGCCTGCTCTTCTGAGAGAATTCTGCTTTGTGCATGTGTGTATGGGGGGGGGGTAACTCTTTACAGCTCCAAGCTTTGCCTATTATATAGGAAAAAACCACAATCACATAAAACATATTTAAACAGTGCATTTAGTGTAAAACATAAAAGAACATCCAAGGATCTCTGCGTGTACAGATTGGTTCCTGAGACTTGATGTAAGATGCAGTAGTCTGACCTCAGTGGGAGGGAGACAGCCTACTACAAGAGCTGCTTTGTAGTTAAGGAGACAACCTGCTAAAAGAGTAGCTCTGCAGGGAAGCAAATGTCTTGTCACAGAGAAAGAGACTAGGATACAATACACTTGGATTATATCAAAAAGGTGAGCTGTCTGCTGCTGTCATTGCTGCAAGTAATACAAAGACTGCTTCAACACGTACCAACTATCTGTTCACTTTAAATATTTGGGTGGTCAGCAATTTGCTCTGCAAGGACATTTCTAGGCATCTTTTTAGAGTTTGCCATCGTGGAGATAATGCCACTACTGGAATGGTGAGACCACTGCTAGTGACAGCTGGCCTCTACAGAAAGGGCAGGGATGCTTTATGACTGTCACTGCCTTCCTAACCCTTCTTTGGTATACATGTCAGCAGTATCTATAAAGCTTCCCATCCAGGAGATCATGTAATGTGGGCAACTGCTGTGACCTGCTGGGTCTTAATATGCCCAGATCAGCGCTGCAGTAAGTGCCGGGGGGGGGGGGGGGGGGGGGGTATTACCCCTACACCTGCGGCTAATGTGTCAGTTACAGGGGAAAACAGGAAAATTGTATTGTTCTATTAAAGTGCCCATGAAGGCCTTATGTGGGGCACAATATGTAAAATAAAAATATAAATATATGAAAGATGGGAAAAAAATGAATTTAACGAAATAAAGTAAAAAAAAAATAGTCCCAAATAAAATCTTGTATATTGTCTATGTGGAAATCACTGTACCAGAATTTTTAGCAGCACTTTGTGCTATTAATAAGAAAGGTTATATAAAAAAAACAATAAGAGACACCTTTTTACCTTTTGTTTTTTACATTTTCCCTCATTATCGAAAAATAGAAGTTTAGAAGGGGGGGGGCGGATAATGCATCTGAGCAAGAAGAAACCTCGGTGGCTGAGCTTTTGTTTCCCCTCTCTGTGCAGGTGACCGAGATGGTTCCATACACTTACATAAAAGGGGTTCTCTCAGAAACAGTGTTAGGGCCCTATTACACCAACAGATTATCTAACAGATTTTTTAAAGCCAAAATCTGTAATGGAATTAAAAAGAGGAGAAATCTCAGTCTTTCCTTTATTACCTGTTCTCTGTTTATAGTCCATGCCTGGCTTTGGCTAAAAAAAAATCTGTCAGATAATCTGTTGGTGTAACAGGGCCCTTACTCTTGTCCTCAGTTTTGGTGTGGTTTGGAGCTCCGTTCCATTAAAGTGAATTGAGCTATTTTACAATTCCACACACAACCTAAGGACAGGGACGGTGCTGTTTGTGTTTTTTTTATGTATAATTCTGGATAACACCCTTAAAGCGGCACTATCAACAGGTTCGGGCCAATGAACCTGCTGATATGTGCCAGCCGCTAATAACTGTAGGACCTCAGTGTCGCTCTTCATACTCCTGTGGGGTCCAGATTTTTGATAATTCCCGATATGCTAATTAGCAGGTTCCGAGCATTTGGGGCGTTCCCTGTCTGCCCGGAGCACCCACTCAGCCGCTCTAGCCTGCCCTCCTGGCCCACCCACTATGCATATTCATATATGCATAGCTAGGCCGCTTGTTACGGAGCATGTGCAGGAAGCAGACTGTAACAAGTGGCCTAACTATGCATAACTGGCCCAAAGTGCTGCTTTAAAGAGTCGGACCTGCAGCTACAGACATCAATATTGATGTGCATCCATGACATGTAGAATAGAGGTCCAACAGCATCCGGGGATGAATTTCAATATTTATTGAAAGCCATGTACAAAAATTACGACGTTTTGACCCCTGCTGGTGTCTTTTTCAAATATACAGAACCGAAATATACAGGGGCCGAAACGTATTCTTTGTAAGCTTGGCTTTCAATAAATATTTAAATTCATCACCAGATGCTGTTGGACCTCTATTCTACAAGTTACGTGAGCCCTCCTGGGGATTCTGGGCTCTCCGCATCTCATGCATCCCACAACATCTACTTATCAGGATCTATTGGTGCTGCTGACTCCAACCATTGTTTTGATGCATCCATGACAGTCTGCAATTGTACGGAGCCATTCATAGGTGTATGGTGATCCATGCAGCGCCCATTTAACATTTGTGATCATAATTATATGCATGCCATTCCTATACTTGTTACAATACTATTTGCTGCAATCTTCTAGGTATAGGACACAGGACTTGCCAGCATTTTCTATGCAGTGAGGCTGTGTTATAAAAGCACCACTCACCCTTCCAGGCAGGGCCGTATTTACCACTAGGCACCCGTGGTCCGGTGCCTAGGGCAGCACCTTGCAGGGGGGCAGCCACAGGGAGCAGGGGGACAAAAAAAAACAAAAACATTTTTTTTTGTTTTTATTTTTTTAGTTTCCCTTCTCTTGTTCAGACTTGCCAGTAAATCTGGTGTCTTTTCCAGGGGGGTGGGGGGTATGGTGGTATTGGTCAGGTCTGGTATCGCCAATAGGTGCGTGAAGATGGGGCGTCTTCAGGTTTAGTGCCTAGGGCAGCAGCAGCTATTAATACAGCCCTGCTTCCAGGGAAGACTGACAGAGGATGCTCATTCACAAGTATGTTATATTTGAGTGGAGAAGTGTTTTACACGCATGGATTCAGTTGCTGTATTATCTACATACTGTAGATGTCACAGATTTGGATGACTACATGTCAGGGATAGCTTCTTCTACTGTTTACATAATTAGCAAGTATCTTCTCAGCAAGCATCAGCTACAAGCTTCCTATATTGAATCATCTTCACATACAATCATGGTTTACATGGCTGAATATGTAATGGTCTGAATGCCCTGGAGCTAACATCCGCCATTCCTTGCATCTTTCATACCATGATGAATCTGTTTCTTGCCCATAGAATACTTTGTAAATCCTTACTTAATTCAGAGATCAAAGCAAGGGATCAATTGCAAATTCTATAATCTCCTGAGCTTGCAATGTTTCTGAGCATCACATTGTGTAACGTGCCTGGCAGGTCTGTTTAACATACCACCAGTGTAAACTCCATAATCCGCCTAAGTACCAGAAAATCTAGAAATCTATGCTGCATGATTACTAATCGGACTGTGTAATCTGGGTGATACTGTGACAACCCTGTCAATCCACGGTCACCTAATGGCTGTCATTTACAGTTATCAGCTGTCATGTATTGAGATCCAAACAGCTTCATATATTCGTAAAGGGAAATCCAAAAACAAAGTAATATATGTGAGCTCTTCTGAACGTTAATCCTATACTGACAGTCACTCTCCTTCATCATTCTATTTCTACTGACTTCAGTCTCAGTTCTCAAAGTTATGAAGGTCATAAAGGACACCGAGAGAATGTGAACTGAGATAAGCTATAAGAGTTCTTGGTAGCTGTCCTTGTGTTACTGATAGGTGCCTGGCTTCCTGACCTGGACTTATTAGAATACAAGGTTAAAGGGGCTCTTCCAGAATACATAATGTTGCTCATGGGCAACTCATTGATTAGAACTCAAAGGTGGGGCATATGGGGCCACCCCTTCTTCTGTCCCAAGCTCTGCAGAGTGCATATACTATACACCATAGAAGCAGCCCAAGCAAGACTCATAAAGACAAAGATCCATTACAAACTGATCTAGTATTTAAAACATAAGGAAACAAGACCAATCTGGACCCAATCTAGAGGAAAATAAAGGGTGGACATGCCATATGTATACAGGGGGCCCATAGGGTAACGAAGCCAATAATTTCTGCAGCTTCCTACTGCATGTAACGAATTTTGCTGACCAATGTCCTGGCATACAATTAATGGAGAGGTATTAAAAAAAAATATGGGGTGATCTATACAGAGTTACTCACAAAGCCAGTGGGCTCCCTGTTTACTGAGACCTCCACTGTATAGAACAGATAGTTGAGATTCAGATTCGGATGCTGAAGGATCCAGAATGCTAAAGGATAGATACCGGAGGGTCATTGTTAATGGTGTATATTACGAGTAGACACTGTTAATATGAAGGGTCTGTTTCGGGTCTAATTCTTTTTAATATGTTTGTGACATAGGAGAAGGTTTGGTAGACAAGGTTTTCTGCTTGCTGATGACACAAAAGTGGGCAATAGGGTTGATATTCCTGGAGGTGTCAGTAATATGGAAAATTATTTAGCTTTGCTAGATACGTGGTCCAAACAGTGGAAATTGAAGTTAAATGTTTCTAAATGTAAAAAAATGCACTTGGGGAGGAGGATTAATCTATTCGCAAATCATATCGGCAGTTCTATGTTGGCAAAGACTTTAGAAGAGAAGGATTTAGGGGTAGTGATTTTTGACTTAAAATGAGTCAAAAGTGCAGCCAGGCAGTGGGGAAAGCAAATCGTATTCTGGGCTGTATCGCTAGAGGTTTAACCTGTAGGAAGAAGGAGATTGTGATCCCGCTGTATAGAGCTCCAGTGAGACCACATCTGGAACACTGTGTCCAATTCTGGAGGCCTCACCTACAAAAACATATTGATAAAATAGAGCAGATCCAAAGACAGTGACAAAAATGGTGTCAGGCATAAAACATATCAGGAAATACTTAAGGATTTGAATCTGTATAGTCTGGAGGACAGAAAGGGGAAAATTATAGAAATGTTCAAATATGTTAAAGGACTAAATAAGGTTCAGGAGAGAAGTGTTTCTAATAAAAAAAAAATTGAACAAAAGGACACAGAATAAGATTACTTGGGGGAAAGATCCGAAGCAACGTGAGAAACTATCACTTTACTAAAAGTGTAGAAGATGCTTGGAACAAACTTCCAGAAGATGTGGTTGGTAAATCTACAATAACAGTATGTAAACCTGCCTGGGATAAATATATATTGATGCTAATATAATAAGAGTGGTAATAATAAAAGGACAGATTAGATGGACCCAGTGGTCTTTTACTGCTGACACTCTTCTTCCATACATCTACAGTATGCTTGCTAGGATAGAACAGCAAAATGGCAGCACATGGGACCTTAACTATTTCTGTCTTGCCTGGCCCGTCTTGAAATGTCTATACACGCTCTATACCTATCATGTCTGTTTACAAGGTCAGCTGCAAATGACAGGAGCTTTCAACAAGTCCACTTCAATCACTAGTATAGAGAACTTTCTAGTGACACTGCTAATAGTGCAGCGGAGCTCACAGTAATCCTGGCGAAATATGCGCTGCCTGCCATTGGGCAAGTAACTGGGCTTGGCAAGAGCACTGTCTGGCATAAACATCAAACCAGTGCAAAACCACCAGGATCATAGGGCAAACAACAAGGCACTGGCAGCTTTGCTATATATATCACAGCTGATATGTCCTGTCAAGTGAGGTCTGCAGGCTGGAAGGTGACAGCACTGTGTGACAACAGGAGAGAGTGTTTGGGGGGGTGGAGCACTGAGGGTTTTTTCTTATCTTACTTTTTAAAGGGGGACTGGAGAATCCAGCAGCTCCATACCGGTCTCGACCACAGGCTGGATTAGTTCTCCTGCAGCTTGCATACTTCTTGTGGGACTTTTTTTCCCAGGCTGAGCCAGGATGCCTGAGCCTGTTAAGAAAACAGGTATATGGGACATGTGGGGAGGTGAAAACATGACAAGGGAGAAGCATGTAGAAGTAATGCATGGGATCTTATGCATGGGATATCAAAGCATCTTGGCTTTTGAGGATGCAGATTTAATGAGACTCACTGGTCTGTACTTTGGTAGGATGAGTGACCTTCCCATGACTTTGATGACCTGGATACATTTCGATTTTGTACATGTACTGTATATTTATATCCATATAATGTGTTGAAAGAAGCATGGTTTTACATTAATTATAGGAGATTATTCCCAATCTTAGGGTTAACTGCTAACATTAGGTGGGTATAAGCAACTATAAAAAAGTGAAATTTGCGTAGGAATAAATGGGGTTGTTCAATATAGAGTCATAAAATTTGGATTTGTCAGCATGTGACAACTGGATGATCTGATTGTAATATTATGAAGAAACCCATTATAGGTGCTTTTTTAAGTATAAGGCTATATTCACACAGCGTAAATTAACGGCCATTGTTTTCACCCGGCCGGACACGTACGTCTGAAACTACGGCCATAGAAATACGAGCATACGGGCTAGTCGTGAAACTACGGCCGTTGTTTAAATTTGCTTCCTAACATGTTTCTAAGCGGGCTGACACAGGTCATTTACTTTAAATACTGCGCCCAGCCAGAGAAACCACTCAGAGAAACATTTTTTACATTAAAATCAAGTTTAATTCGGCAGATATAAGTTTTACGTTCGCGGCTGCATTGAAATCCACGGCCATTGTTGGAGCATTAGCGGCCGGAAATAATTGACATGTTCATTTTTCACTGGTCCGTATAAACAACGGCCATTGTCTGATACGTAGTGTGCATTGTACGACCGTAGTTCGTATATATTCCAGCCAAGTTTATAAACTTCAAAACAACGGCCGTAGTTTTTTGGCGAGGACTACGGCTGTTGTTTTACGTAGTGTGAACATAGCCTAAAACATTTTTTTCTGTTAGGGTGGACTGTTTGGGGGAGAAATATCAAAGAGTCGGTGGCAGTCATTATTCCACAAACATGGATCCAGTTATATCTCCCTTCTACTTTATAAAGTTTATCAATAAGTAACACTGCTATATAGTTCACAACATGAATTATATTAATACACAATAGGAAACTGTTGCTGGTAGTGGTTGACTATATTTTTGGACATTTTCTTCAGTGTTTAAGGGTATTGGTGACAAGTAAATGGGGTCCATCATAATTCATTGGGATTCAGATCATAATAGCTGTCTAGAGGCCATTACACAGGTGTGAACAGAACCTGTAAATTGCTCATCTTTTTAGGTATTTTTGACTATTTTTGTTACTGTATATCTTAGCTTCTAGACTTGGCCATTCAGATTAGAAGTTATTTAATCCAATCCCTGCCCTCCATTAAATGGTTTGATTGTCATCTAGAGAACAGATATCAGTGTTTTTTTATGATTGTAATATGTTGCATTACTAGTATGTATTTGATTCTTATAAATCCTTTTAGTATTTTATGAAATGTTTTTTGGGGGAAATTATGGCTCTTAATTGAGAGTTGGGATTCTTATTTGCCTGGGATATATTAACAAAGTGCATATATTAGGATCTCTATATATGAACATAGTCGAGCTCAGTGCTGAAGCTGGCAGAGGTATGAATTCAATCAATCACTGGGAAGGTGATCTAAACCTGTCCTTGTCACTAAATATACAGCTGCATAGAGCTGTCATACGACCATATGCATTGAAGTTTTGTCACACTGTCAGTGATCTAGGCCTCCTCATTTAAAAGTTCAGGTTAGAACCATAGACATAATGAACATCAATGCATATAATTAAGTATATATGAATTTTAGATGTTAAACCATGTACATACTGTACTGTGATTACTATAGAAATTTCCCAGAAGTGAGTCCTTCTGATCCAGAACTGATCTCAGAGTGGGCTAAAATGGTTTGGGTCTCTAAGCTATAAAGGTCAGGAACTTCTTACCACCTATCATAGTACTTTTTTTTTTTAAAAGACCCTAAAGGTAATCAGTGGAGCATTTGGCTGAGCACCACTACCCACTTTGACTATGGCTCCTCAGGCCCTGCCCCAGTGCCTAAATGGACAGCCCACCTTTGACTCGGCTCATAGATACCAAAAACTAATAACTTTAATTTATTTTAGTGTAATTAGTCATAATTGAAAATCAGGCCAGTAAATAAGATTATTTTGCAACTAATGATGCCATAAGCAGGGATGAAATTCTGGAGCACTTGTTGATCTAGCACTATTAGAATGGCCCTGTATAGTTGTATAGTTTCAGTGGCTTATCAGAACTTCTCAAAAAAAGGTTAAGTCTTAGTCACAGACTAAAAGGAGGGCCATGTATTTTAGGTCAATCATTTAATAGAGGTCTCCTGTAGTAACAATACGGAATATACATTTTTCTTTTGATAAGATGTTACATGTGTGGATTACTTTGGGGCCTCGCTTGTGGTATATGGTTCTGATGGATGGTCGCTATCAGTGCTACTGTACAGCTCAGCCAGAGATGGTATAGTTGTGACACCAGTGCTTGTCCAGCACACAGGTGTGATGTTGGTACCTGCTTTATGTTGTGGCTAGCTGCACTCCCCAGAAATGGTCCGTGACCTGCCAGGTTGTAGTGGGTCCCTTGGGCTCTTGTCACGGTAGTCCTGAGTGGCAATTGACCCACCCAGACTATCAGTACTGCCACCCACAGAAAGGGGAAAAATAACCCAAGGTGTGTGGTTAGTGTGTATAGGTGCTGGTGTGGAGGAAAGGGTGACTGAGTCCCAGTGATATAAAAATATAACAACTTTACTGTACAGTTTCTTAGTAGTGCAGTACTCTTTGGCAGCAGTAGATAAATCTTTACGCAGACTTTAGTGCTTGAACTGGTTCGTGCTGAGGAGATGCTTAAAGAAGTAGAGTAGAGTAGAGTGACTCTTTGTCCTAGGGTGATACAAGCCCCAGCCTTGGTTACCTGGGTGAAGCTAAGCTTCCGGGGCTGTCCCAGTTACCTGCACTGCGAGATAGGATGCGTAGACCTTCTGGTAGCTTTGTCCTATCCAGGCTAGTTCCTCTTGTATATCAGGATACTGTCCTGCACTTTTTAGACTGGTTCACGGCGTGGGCTAGGATGTTCCTAGATTTTTCTCCCTTGGTAATGTTTAGCACTGCATATTAGATGTAGTAGGAATACTGAAAGAACTGGTTGTCTCTAGCTGCACCTGTATACACACGTGTCTTAGACTAAACCAGACTAGACTGAACTGCACGGACTTGTCCCACATGAGGGTCCTGGCAGAGCTAGGCCCTGGCTTAGCTACAGCAGGGATGGCTGCTCTGTGTGTCCTTCTCCCACGAGAATCTGAGTAAGAACTGACGCTACACCTCCTCCCACCAAGCAACTTCCTACAGGGGCTAAGTAAGGTACCCTGTCAGTGGTGGAAAGGAATGTGTGCAAGAAAAAGAAAAGAAGAGATAGGTTAGAAGTGGAGAGCATCTCCTATAGGTCAGCGAAAGCACATGGTAGATATAAAACAGTAACCCATTCCTAACTTCAGCTGTGCAACACATAAGAGCACACATATAGAAAATTCTGACATATAGTGGTGAAACTTTAAAGTGCACTGCTACACCACTTAACCTGGAGTAAGAAGCTTTTGTGACAGGTGCACAGGAGAAAAGAACACCCGTGGTGGGACACCACACATGCAGGAACATACAGTGACAAATAGAGAGTCTGGGGACCTTATGAGATGAAATGAGTTATTAAAATACTATTCAAAGACAAAAGAAAACTCCCTGTGGTTGTTGTTGGTCAGATCTGGGAGATATTTCATCTTACTCTCCACAGGCTTTAACAGTTTCATCACCACTACTGGTCAGGGGCGTAACTAGAAATGGCTGGGCCCCATAGCAAACTTTTGATTGGGCCAACCCCCCCCCCCCCCCGACTGACCACTAAATGGTCAAGTGAAGTCGTATGGCTGCTATAGTGGTAGTTACGCCCCTGCTACTGGTATAGATATGTATTCTTTTTGTGGGTTGTAGTTGTCTGTATTCATTTGTCTAGTGTTTTTTTTTTTACGATAAACTCAATTTTGTGCAACAGGAGCCTTAGGGATGGTGTAGAAAGTATGCAGTGTCACCTTAAAAACCCCAATGGGAGATTAGGACCTATGCAAAAAAAAGGGACGTGTCACTACATTTCTAGGTGGCTACACTCTGAACCTCCCATTGATATCAATCGGTGCCCCCACCCGGTACAGACCATGGCTTAAACAAAGCTGCATCACAGCAAGGTTTTACTGGTACGGGTATCACCCTATTGTTTCCATTCTTTACGTGACCATTCTACCATTCTGCAATACCTAGGGGTATGTAACTGCAGGTCAGATGTACACAAAAATATTACTTATAATCCAAAGGGAGATTCACCAGAAAATTTGCTGAAATTATACTGACTTTGATGGGGATTTTATTTCAGATTTTCCACTTTCCCTAGAACTCTTATTGTGACATGTATGTCTCAGTATACCAAGCCTTTAGCTATGACATATCATCACATGTGACCACTGTACCAGTCACATGTGACCAAAACAATACATAGAAAAGACAAGGCACCACAATGAAGAGGCTCTCCATTATGATGTTGTGTTTCACCTCCCAGATAGGAAGGGCCTGGAGTTTTTTTCCTTTTTTCTTTTTCTGGTCTATGCTCTTTTTTCAACCTTGAGCCAAGTCTCGACCCATTGTTTATATATTGCTAACAGTATAGGTCGCCTTTGAAGGGACGTCCTGTATGGGTTCTCTCCAACAGGGATGGGACCGAACATGACTGGGCCTCCAACTTTTTCTCTATGGTACATGTGCCTTTGTGTATAAAGCTCTGAAATATTTTTTCCATTGTCCACTGTATTATATGCTATATATTAGGGATGAGCGAACTGAACCGTAACAAACCAGATTCGTTACAAAACTTACGAAAGTTTGTAACGAATCTGGTTAAAATAACAATAACAAATAAAATCACAGAATAGATCAGGATACAAGGGATTATTACTCCTATAATCCCTCGTATCCTGGTTTTCTGTGAATATCAAGATGTGTGACATCACCCCTGTTAGGGTGAGACCTTAAATTAGTCTCCTCAGATATACCTGGGTGCTGCCTAATCAAAAATGTAATGTGACAGCTGTCTGTGAGTATCAACCAAGACACATGAAAGCAACTTCAGTGTTCAAGCTGATCTACTTTATTAAGTGAAAATCTCTCAGTTTATATCTTTACAAGAAAGCTTCAAAAAACAAAATAGGAGAACCCTGTTTAGCCGCAACAAAAAAAGTTTAAAAAAAAAAACGTTAAAAAAAGTCCCATCACTGTCCCAGCAAAAAAAAAAAAAAAAAAGTCCCATCAGCTGTCCCATCACTGCACAGTTGTGTAGAAAAATGGGATTCTTGGTGTCCAAGACTGCGCACCCAGGGGGTTATGTCTGGTCCTTTAATTATTGGCAAGGGCAGTACATGTCTGTTAGTGCCCATTGAGTGAACATCCTTCCAGAAGACCATTAGGAAGTTGGCCCATTCTTGCCACTGTCACCTCCCCGGTGCTTTAGGGGGCCAGTTCTGCACCTGTTCTGCCTCCACCACCTTGCAATCATCCGCCACTTTGACTGCAGTCCAACCTGCCCCGGTGTCTTACCAACGATGTCAGGACTGGCGATCTCAGGCTGTCCTCCATTTGGTAAGCCTGGGTGAACGGAGCCACAGTGGGCAGGAGCTCCTCCAGACCATCAGGGAGGATATATATGAATGGCTGACCCCACGTCAACTAACGGTGGGAAATGTTTTAGACGACAATGGGAGGAACATTGTCTCTGAAGTGTAGCAGGGAGGGCTAAGTCATACACCTTGTATGGCACATGTGATAAACCTCATAGTGCACAGGTTTCTTTGAACATTTCCTGCCAATTGTTGATCCCTTTTGAGGACGTGACTCTGTTTGTAAGCAGGCATGACTTTGCGATTATTGACATCATCCCACTTATCCGTGTTCTGGAAAGTGCGCTGAACAACATCATCAGCAAGGATTTCCAGGCCACCACTCCAAGGCTGAACATCCTCCTCCTCCGTCAATTGTCTGTTCTCAACCATACTGGCCTGGGTGCAATGAAGTGGTGCCACCTCCTCCAATATTCTCTTCTCAACTATACTAGCCTGGGTGCAATCAAGTGCTGCTGCCTCCTCCTCCGTCAATTGTCTGTTCTCAACCATACTTGGTCCAATACAGTACTATTACTGCTGCTGGTTCCACTGTCAAAGTCTGTTTTCCACCCTACTGGGTCCAAGGAACTTTGTGTCCTATGTCCCGTGTATTCACTTACACCTTGGCTAATTTTTTGTCACTATTTTTGCACTTTGATTTTTTCCACTTTTTTCTTTGTAATAGCAACTGCAACTAAACAAAACTATACCCTATCAGACTCCCACTATTGTAGCTGCAATTATTCTGCCGTTATAGCAAGGTTTGTTTTAGGTTCGGTTCATACGAATCCAAACTTCACAAAAGTTCACCTGATCGAACCGAACCGAACTTTTCAAAAGTTTGCTCATCCCTACTATATAAATATTATATTTGCCTCAGATTTGATGGTTTACTTTGCTGGATCTTAACTTGCAAGTCAAGATGATGATTAGTACATTCATGATAATCCCAACTAGTTCCCAAAGTTTTTCTATTAAATGTAATTGTTTCTTTATGGCTCTAGAGTATTATTCCACTACTTTTGCTCACTTTTGTGCACAGCTTTTACCAAGAAGCCAAAATCTTCAGAGGTTGTGGTGGGAGATTCCATTACCTTTGAGGCTGAGGTAGAGAAAGCTGGTCTTAAGGTGAGGTGGCAGAAAAATAATGTAGACATCGCTGCTAGTGAAAAATATATCATCAAGTCTGATGGAAACAGCCACTCTTTGACCATCAACAATGCTAGCGCAGAGGATGAAGTCGTCTATGCCGTCATTGCTGGGACCTCAAAAGTCAAGTTTGAACTCAAAGTAAAGGAAGCAGGTAGGAACTCATCAACCCACATCCAGTCCTGTACAAAAGATATATTGGTTGTTTGCATTGTATGCTCTTTTTTAATGTTAGTATGTTATGGTATTATTAGAGCTAGTGTGTATCTATCCTATAGACATATTATATATATATATATATATTTTATTTTTTTTTTTTTTTTTTTTAAACTTTTTTATGATGTTAACTACATGCTATGGTCACTTTTGGGCACAACTGCTAATTTGAGTGTATTCACACACAGAGGCCAAGTGAATGTAACTCTACAGTAACCAACTTACTGTCGTAACATGTTCTTCTGTTGTACAGCATCTCTCTCCTGTACCAATCTCTAAATAAGAAAAGTACAGGAAGGGGAAATTACAACAACAACCACTGACATGCTACCCACTTGTAACATCCTGACAACTGACAATAGAGAAAAGGTTAATGTAAGTGCATGGAACATTTGGCAGCATATTGTGTTTCACAATTAGGATGGCACTATGGGGTATTGTTGGGTTTGCCATTTTTAGAGTTACTATGACACTCTGGAAACTGCTATAAGTACTATAAGTGGTTTAAAAAGTGCAGGCATAGTACAGGGGCAAACTTGTCATGGCATGTTGTGAGCTCCTGTACCATTTCCTTTTTCCTCATCTCCATGCAACCTAGTCAATAAATTAGTAATGTGACATAAGATGTGACATAGATACAGTATTAGGCCACGTTCACATAACGTATCTTTAGTATCAATCATGGCCATTGTTGCCCATTTGCAACAATAGCCGCGATTAATACAAAAGATACATTGCATAGAAGTCAGAGGAATACTGGCCGGAGTGTATACACGTAGTATACACTCTGGACGAGATTCCAACCGGTCAAATGAAAAACTGACATGTCAGTTTTGTGCAGCCGCTATTCATTGAAGCTTTGGCCGCACTTTCCATTGTGTGCAATGTTGAATTGGAATGCAGGCACACACAGATGTGCCCACATCCCAATTTAATAGAAATGAAGTTTATCCCAGCCAGTACTGCAGAACTGTCCGGGATAAACTCCACTGACTCCGGCCATTCTGTGACGCGGACGGGTCACAGAATGGCCAGTGTCTCACGTTGTGTGAACGTGGTCTTAAAAGTTAAAAAAGTAAGCAGAGTGTTCCAAGTACCAAACCCCATCTTAGGAAAAGAGGTTTTCATCTGACCATCATTTTAGAGGGAACCCATAAGCATAATTGTGCTGATATGGTTCCCAGCACCAAAGTATACAGCTAATGTGCAGCTGGCAGAGTATACCACCAGTAGCTGTACAAAGCAGAAAAAGAAGTTTTATTATGTCGGGCAAGGCCGGGAGAGGGGTGGCAACTAGTTATCTGGATGGGAAGTCATTTGTGACTATTCACAGCTCTCTGCCTGCTATCGTCCAGTGTGGGAAAGATTGACAGGCAGAGAGGTCCGTGAATGGCCTCTTTATCTGTCAATAATTCAGACTAGTCACAGACAGCTCCCGGCCCATATGACTAGTTGCCACCACTCTGCCTCCCATGCACCGCATAATAAAGGATCTTTTTCTGCTTTGTACAGCTACTGCTGGTGTACTTTACGAGCTGCACAGTAGCTATATACTCTGGTGCTGGGAACCATACCATCACAATTGTGCTGATTGGTTCTCTTTAAGCTTGATGTTATGAATAATTAGTACTCTGTGATCAGGACAGAAGCACAACAGAAGCATGTAGTCAGCAGTCCCTGATAAATCACATGACTTCTTTGCAATAGCTTTACCTTCAAAGGCTCCATTCACAAGGAGTAAAACTGGCGGAATTCTGTGGCGGAATCCTGCCAACCTCCATGTCATAATGACAGTCTATGGGAGGCTCGCGCAAGCCACAGAGAGAGGAGGTGCGCAAGCCTCCCATAGATTGTCATTATGACACGGAGGCTGGCGGGATTTCGCGGCAGAATTCTCCGCCAGTTTTACTCCGTGTGAACGGAGCCTAATGTGTAGCTGAAACCTGATGTTTAACAGATGTACCTTGTCTAAGATGGATAGCAGCGTGATTACACTGGTCTATGTCAGTATTTGTAGAATACACCATACGTTTTGTGCTCTGCAGTATCTCTTGGAATCCCTGGCAAAAGGCTGATTTTACTTTCAACAGTTTTTAAGGATACATTGGCTCCTTTGCTGTATATTGCCTTGCAGCAGTGCTAAGAAACACAAAAACTCATGATACTGGAAGCAGGTGCAGATTTGTTGCGCGGGGTGCAGGGTCTGCTGACTTTACCGAGAGGCATGCCCCTCTTATTGAATCCGGCCAGGGAAAAGGGGACAGGAACTAAATTAGGACTGGCGTATGAGTATGCCAGTCTTTGTAAATATACCCCTATGTGTCCTACTGTATATCCAAACGGTCGCCCTGGCCCTATAAATAGCCTAAAATCTGACTTGTAAGGCTTGGGTTCTAATGGAAACCATTACTTCACACACATTAAAAAATTCTGTGCCTAATAATTCAGTTGACTTTGGATGAATATCTGATATTAGTGGCCTACTATACTGGGTATCAAGGTTATTGTCGCACCCGGACACTAAAAGTTCTCGTCATTGGGAGACCGGTACAATACTGAAGTGAATGTAAACATGCCTGGGATAAACATATAGCCATCCTAGGATAAAAATAAAAAAGAAATGAGGGCAGACTAGATAGACCAGGTGGTCTTCTTCTGCTGACAATCTTCTTCTATCTGGAGAAGGCAGCCCTAATATAGCTTATCCAAATGAAGCGAAGATGAAGTAAACGGGTAAGGGCAGAAGATTATTTTTCCTAACAGGAACTGAACACATCAACCCAAAAATTGCTTGCCCCATCAGAATCTTGATGTTCCTCTTTTGTAAAGTATTCCTTTTACTTTCTATGCTATTAATATGTGTATAAGCTTAGAAACTCTTCTAGAAATCTGCAGACCATTGCTCTGTTCCAACTTCCTCTTCCTTTACTGATACCAAAGATATATTCCACATAGAATATCATGTTTATGTATAATTGAGCAATAAAAGACTTTTAGTTCTATCTTCCTTGGCCCAGTGGGTAAATGCTAAACCTGTAAGTAATAACTTGTAGGATTTACACGCTCTGTATTCTCTTTCGAACTGCAAACCTATCCTGAGATGTATCACAATAAAATTAACATTTCAGTCCATGTGTTTATGACCCTTGACCATCTTTAGCTCCTGTGCAGCTGTCAAGGAGACATAGGATGACTTATCTCAGATGTCTTCATCCGGAGTAATGTGTATATGCTATGTTTATTACTGAAACAATTGATAGGGTTAAACATTATTTTGAGATTCAGAGAACACTAAAGTTACATGGTATTTCCATGATTCATTCTTACTGGAGGAAATACTCATTGTTCCTGATAAAGCCACTATTCTGGGAGTTAAAGAGCCATTCCAGTCAATTCCTCTGCCAACATTTGTTGTCTAGTCCCTATTAGATTCAGTTTAAAGGGAAACTAACAGCAGGTTAGAAGACTGTAACTTGCTTTTACATTCCTGTAGAGCAGGAGACGTTGAGAGAGAAGATAGTTTTCTAAGCTTCATCTCAGCACCATCATCCCTGCAGTCCTCTGTTTTATAATTACTTCGATGCACTGGGGTGTAATACCGCCCTTGAACACCAATTCACCTGCCCCTCTTCATTAATTCGGCACTAAAAAAAACTACCCCCTCCTTCAGCATCCTGGGCCCTATGGAAACATAATAGCAGGTTCAATTCTTCTGTATCCAGGTTGGAACATTAAAAGTCCTGTATGAGATCCAAAGGAACAATAATTTGTTGATTATGGACATGGAGAGAAAGGAGCTGCTGCACCTCACACCTATGGCTGACACTAATGACTCTCGGCTACATTTAAAAACCAATGCCAGGATGTTGGTATATAATTTGATCAAACCATATTGCCTCATGTACCACGTGCAGGTCCCCTGGCCCACATGAGTCCCTACACTAAATCAATACTGTGTCGGTTGGCAACCGTCAACCCCACAAAGCGAGCGCAAGCAGGGAAGGGAAGCCTTGGAATGGCCCTGCAACCTCACTGTGACAGGACCAAACCCCAAGGGCCCCCCCAAACCCAGCAGGCGCCGCTGGCGGAGAAAGCGGCCGCCAAGCAACACAAGTGTGAACAAGCTCTTACCACTCTCCACTGCACCAGAGGTAGAATGGGAGAAATAGGAGGTACATACCAAGTGTGCACAGGTGCTTCCCGCTAATTGGGGTCACATGAATTTTACCAGGAGGAGTGCTAGCCACTCAGAAAAGGGAGAAAAGTAAAATATGGACATGGAGAGAAAGGAGCGGCTGCACCTCACACCTATGGCTGACACTAATGCCTCTCGGCTACATTTAAAATTTGTTATTTGTTGAATGTATCAGAGTACCCTATGCAAAGACATATGGCTTTATTTAATTACTGACATTAAAGTGGTTTCTAGGGGTTCTAAGGTGTATGGGGCTCTCCAGACACTCCACCAACAGATTGTGACAGTAGAGATAGGGATCAGGCTTGAAGGAAAATTACTGCCACTGCCAGAGCACTCTGGCTGTGGTGTACCCCTCCCCATAGAAAACACGAGAATGCTCAGCGATGCTGAGCATTCCTGTGCATGGGGAGGATGGGAGACTGCTGGCCAAACAATCACTTTCATTACAAAATGTTTCATACTGATTAAATTAATTCAGAAAAAGGGGTGTAGCTATAGGTAGCATAGACGGTCCACCACCAGTGGGAGAAGCCACATCATAGAGGGGAGGGTGGTTTCCTCCCTCTGGGCATGGGCCGGCCCACCTCCAAGGCTTCAGGCCAGGCAGATGCTCGATAATAGACCAGCGCAGCATGTGGCAACTGGGCCACTGTTCAAAAAAGGACTGCAGCACTGGCATACCCATGCTGGCACCAGTCTATTCATAGTAAAAACAGAAAAGCAATGTACCACTGCTACTTTCGCCTTGAGTTCCTGAACCTTCATATTTTTTTATTTTATTATTATTATTATTATTTATTTTATTAGATATATTATTATTTTTTTCACCATGTGCATCTATATATTGATAACCTGCATGTTTCTTGCAACCTCCATCTAACAGCATGGCTGTTAATGTGCTCTGGATATGGTAACACAAATGTAATGCACCTGTAACCTTTCATTAATCATGAACCATAGTTTGCATTTACATTGGTTCTACCAGGTTTTTTTTTATTGCAATGAAACTTTTTAAGTTGAGGGTAAAAGACAAAAGCTATGAGGGTAAAAGACAAAAAAATATATATATAATATATAATTTTATAGAAATGGAAATATTTCTGTTGTAACAAACTGACATTACTATAAAACCTGTAGTGAAAGGCAAAGCCAAAGCAGCTCCAGCCCCTGCTGCTCCGGCTCCTGCTGCTCCGGCTCCTGCTCCAGAAGCTCCAGCACCTGCTGCTCCAGCTCCAGAAGCTCCAGCACCTGCTGCTCCTGCTCAAGAAGCCCCAGCACCTGCTGTAGAAGAAGAGAAGAAAGATGCCCCACCTGCAGATGGTAATTATACCTATACGTATGTTATGTGCATGTGGGAAGGGGGATGAAACAATGGGAACTATTCAAAATGCATACTTAGAAACAAAGTATGATCTGGCTAAGGCTAGGGCCACAAGGTGATGGTCATGGGACTGTTTGAGGGAAGGTGTCTCACAGCAGGTAGTGTGATCTGGTGATTATTGGTCACGCAGATAGAAATACCCTTGTAGCTCCGGCTTAAAGCTTCTTTCAGAAGGTTCAACCATATTAACTACTATGCTGCTTTTTGCATAAACATGCACTGTTGAGAAGGCAAGAAGCAATAATCGCTGACTCCAGGTATATGGTGATTTCTTGAAATCATACCTGCAGTGGGTTCCTACACCCAAATTGATAAACATACAGCAGGTCTTCCCATGTGCACACGGTCTGTTCAGTCCAAAAGGCCCTGTGTAGGTTTGCCTGTTGTTTATACCAACAGTCCTGATTTTGCCAGGACAATGGGAGGGGGGTCCTACTATTTCTAAGATGCTCCTAGTTGGTCTTAGGATCAGATTATGATTACTTAGATCTTCTAAAATCTCGATAAACTATGCTAATGCAAGTGTAAAGCTTCTCCTGCCACTGACCCAGATACCTAAGCACTTTTGCATTAGGATCATCATTGTAGGACGATCATTTCTATGCAAATCCAAGACGTTAAAAGATTTATGCCTGTGTTTTAATCTCTTTACAATCTCATAGTTCCTGCACCACCCCCAGAGGCTCCTAAAGATGACATTGGGCTGTTCTTGGAGAGACCTGTTGATGGAGAAGTTGCTGTTGGTCAGTATCTTATTATTGCTGCGTCCCGAGAGTATTATATAATGCAAAGGAAATGGATTGCTTCTAATAAAACTCCTTTTATTTTATACCTTAGGTGCAAATATAAAATTCACAGCAAGAGTTAGTGGTGCCAACCTGATGAAGAAACCAGTGGTAAAATGGTTCAAGGGCAAATGGATGGACCTATCCAGCAAACAGGGCAAACACTTGCAGATCTCTGAAACATATGACCGCAACACTAAGGTAGAGGAAGCTATACATTTTACTATGGATGACAGAAAATAGAGGGGTTGACTATTTGTATTCTATATAAGATAGCAATTTGGGAGCATCTTACCGCTATGTGTTATTCCTTCAGTATTCCTCTTAGTCCTCTTACTCCTATTTGCTTGCACAGTTGAGCCCCTGCCAAATTGTGTTCTCGAAACTTAATTGTATTCTGATTAAAGTGAATAGGATGGACGGATGGAACAGAAGGACGGATGGAACTGCCGGGCAGGGAAAGCATTTAAATGGACACAGAGTTAAACCCGCTGTGGACCCCTTATTCTGAGGAGATCCTAGCAATATTTCATTCCTTTACATAAAGGGAATAACTCTTTGACCCAACATACTCTCCATCCGCTACAGTGTAAAGACAAACCCTTTTGACATTGGGAATTGTACCACCCAGTTGTGAATTTATTCACGCATTTCCGGAGAAACGGCACATTACAGAGTTCTGAAAAAAGATTCTCTAATTGCAGGAGAATGCAATAAAACACATAGGACAAGCCCTCTTTAAAGGGGGTTTCCTGTACTCAGTAATTGGATGCTATGAACGCACAAGGCATACTTGCAATGTAATATGTATTACTGTTTGGTCACTTAGCTTTGGTTTCAGGGACCATGGTTACAGAAAGGACAACATGCACACGACAAGATGAACGCACAACTTGGGTTGGTTATTGCCCAGAATAGAACACCACAACTGGACTAATAAGCCGTTTTGCATTTTTGACTTGTACTTACTGGTATTACGTATAGCATGCATTTAAAATAGATCAGTCTATTTTGGTTTGCTATTTTGGTTACTACATCTGTGATCCATACAAGCAAGTTAGCAGGGCAACATGTTAGTATAGAATGGTGACAAGGTTGTTCGATCTGTTGCCAAGGCTCTTCTACTTATTTTTACTATCTACGTATTTTTACTCCCCGTACAGCAGAAACTCTGTCTCTCATTCTTGTGCTGTATTTTTGGAATTTTCAACTTTCAAAGTTGATAATAGTTTCTTCTATGAAATGATTTTACCCACTAACCATCAGCTACTCGCTTCGTTGCCATCCATGTATTAGTTTTCCTAATCACTGATAGGCTATCTGCTTTTTCTGTTTATTTAGCATTTTAAATGATGTCAATAGAATGTATTGAAGTCAATGAAATAATGGTCGCCCAATGTACAGTGTATTGAATAATGGACGTTGTTTGCGCAGACATCAAAATAATGATCATGACAATTATTTTCCTTTGCAAACAATGGACGTTAATTTCTAGTTGTTCACACACAGTTCACGCACAGTTTTTTCTTTTGAAACACAGACAGGAAAGAACGTTGCTGGAACATGGCCATAAATTGCTAGAATGTATAGGAGTCATCTGGTTTAGAAATACAATTACAATTTGTACCTGCAATAGCCAAAGAGCCCATTAAATACAATGGGCAGTATGTAATATTTTATTTTCTCTCTGATTAACACAGTTCTTGTTATATGTGCTTACAGATTTACACTTTTGAGATTCATATTATCAAGGCCAAGACCACATATGCTGGAGGATACAGATGTGAAGTATCCAGTAAAGACAAATTTGACAGCTGCAACTTTAATTTAAATGTGAATGGTAAATGTTTTCCTATTTATCAGAAATTGGTTCTCAATTAAACATAACAATAACAAAATCTATGCGGGAGATTTATCAAAGGGTGTAAAATATAGACTGGTGTAAACTGCCCACAGCAACCAATCACAGCTCAGCTTGCAGCTCTGGTAAAATGAAAGCTAAACTGTGATTGGTTGCTGTGGGCAGTTTACACCAGTCTATATTTTACACCCTTTGATAAATCTTGGCCTATACGTTTAATTGGAGGAAACTCAAATGTTACAGCCAAGAATACTGTAACAGATTTTCAGGGTTATTTTAGAGTTATTTTAAAGGGGTACTCAGGTGAATATTTTTTTTTAATACATTGCTGTAATAAAGTTATATTATTTTTAATATAACTTAATATACAGTGTATATATATATATATATATATATATATATATATATATATATTTAATTTAAAACACATTTTGCATTGATTGGCAGCATTAAGGGTGACACAGGCCTCTCTGCTGCCACCAATGTTTGTGCTGGGAACTGCACTCCAAGCCTTGGTACCGCTCCTCACTCTGAGCCCTTGCTGCCACAAACAAAGCATGCTTGATACAGATTATATAATAAATGGGGAATGAGCGCTGATTATTATTACTGCTGTCTGTGCTAGAGTCACTGGAAAATTAGAGAAAAAATCCAAAAATTTCTAAAGAATTTTTTTACATAAAAACCTACTTTAAACAATAGATCATTCTCTGATGACACATCCCTTTAATTTTTTTCCCCTCCATTTAGAGGTCAGCAATGCTGGAGATATAGATATTCGCTCAGCATTTAAACGCACGTAAGTATATTATGTATGGCATCTTTTTATTGCATCTTAGATGTTTGACAATTTATAAAAGTCTTTCTGCAAATGAATGTGTGATACATTACCAGCAATAATTATTTCTTATTTACACATATTTGCTGGTTAAAGTATAATACTACTGGTAAAATTGTGCATTCATTGTCCACCTAAATGTGAGTGTTGTTCTGTCCACATGCGGCATCCACAAAGTGAGACTTTACCCTTTAGTACTAGGAAAAGTTAAGTAGTTAATTGGTAATATAATGTTAAAGAACTATAAATCACAAATATTCTAAGGATAGTCCATCAATGTTACGCATAGTAAACGCCTTTAAGCAAGGATTATTTTTTTTTTTTTTTTTTTTTTTAGAACTGAGCTCATGTAGGTGCTAAATAGAAATAAAACATATACTACCTTCCTAGCTACCATTCTTCTCATGGGCTCCGAGTCAGCACATGCAATTGTCTGCTCAGCCAAACAGTGGCTGCAGTCTTGCCTCATCCACTGATTGGCTGAGCAGGAAATTACATATAATGACCACAATCATAGTAACGCTAATCACCAGGACCAGAAGCTCCTTGAGAATTAAATAGGGAAGGTAAGTATATGTTTATTTCCTATTTAGCATCTGCCTAAGAACAGTTGTAAAAAAAGAAGAAAAATGATCCCTGAAAAAAATTATATTCTCCTTTAAGTTGTTATTCTTGAAATGTTGGAGCCAAATTTAATTAAGAAATTTCTAATTATATGTAAATTAGCTATATACCGACTATACCGACATGCTATATGTGCAACCTGTGCATATGAACAGGGGTCATTAAAGTGGCCACTGCAATGCTAATGAACGAATGGGAGATCTTCTGGGGTTTGACAAAGAAGGTGTACTCTGGCTAAGCCCTCTGTGATTTGGAGAAAGGGTCCTTTCACACAGACTGATATGGGGCCGTGAAAGAATGGGCCTTCAGAGGGCACAATTAATAACTTTGCTGGGCCGGACAAATGATCACTGTATTGTTTGTGTGTTCATTTAACTATATTGCTATCGGGTGCACATCCACTGTTTACAGAGAGAGATGTGCGGCTGATAATGATGTATTTAAGTGCGGCACAAAAGATGCGATCAGGTGAGGATGCGTGTTGCTCCTCGGCTGATTGCTGACACCTTCGCCCCCATTAAATCAACATATCGTAATATTGGACTTGATTGAAATATTGAACTTTTGTTGATTGCAATTTTCAACTAGTGAATGCGTGTCTAAATCTTGTCTAAAACACCCAGGAGCATAGTAGGACCAGCAAGAAGGAGGCTATCCTGTGCCAGGTAGCTAAGCTTTGCTCCAGCAATTTTCATAAAATATCCCAATGACTGGTTTCCTAAGTGGAAAGGAATAAATCTGATCTTATAGTAAAAGAGATAGCAGGCTGATTGATCTTAAAAGCAGAGATGGTCAGAGCAATCCTACCATGCAGGCTCTTCATGTTAAAAAAAAAAAAAAAAAAAAGCTTTGGTGGTTGGAACTTTTGACATCTGTGCATTCCTATGGCTACATTCGGGGCTATACACAGTTTTAATTCTAAAAACACATCCTTTAAATCTTGATCATATTCTTCAAGTAGCCCACCCCTTTAGAAGACCTTTTATTAATGCAATGTTGTGTGGTTGTCTCAAAGAGGTCCCATTTAATGTAGAATGATTTATGTATCATTTGACGATCAACCTGAACATCTACTGGATAAAAATCAGTCTTCTTGGTTTATGTCTCTCTTGATGTGTGTGTAATCAGTTAACAGCCATGTAATGCCTATAGATACCTTGTTACATGGGCCTTGCCATTATAGATATGGACCTAGATGTTGGCCTTAAAAGAGTTGGCCACTTTATAGTAAAATTGCTCAGTGTACAGTATTAGTAAGTGTACTCACTGCACTCACTGAAAACAGCTCCCTCTGTACGTACAATCAGACTCCGCTCCTCCAGGCTGTGCTGCTCTGCTAGTGGTTAGTCTGCCCATAAGATGGCCGACATGGAGGAGCATGAGACCATGCCCTGCCCCCTGTGTCCTCTATAGGCATATACAGGCTCAGTGGTGGACACTGGGGGTGGGGCATGGTCACATGCTACTCCATGTCAGCCATCTTATGGACAGAATCACCACAGAGCAGGACAGCCTGGAGGAGGGGAGTCTGATTTTAGCTCTATGAGATACTCAGGGAGCTGCTGTTAATAAGTGCAGTGAGTACACTTATTAAGGCTGGGTTCACACTACGTATATTTCAGTCAGTATTGTGGTCCTCATATTGCAACCAAAACCAGGAGTGGATTAAGACACAGAAAGGCTCTGTTCACACAATGTTGAAATTAAGTGGATGGCCGCCATTTAGGGTACAAACCCACTTGACGTATTTGCTGCGTGAATCAGTCTTAAAAATAAGCAGGCAAAACGCAGGTTGGCTTTATACAATTGTTCTGTGTTAAAATACGCAATTGCGTATTTTTGAAGCGTGAAGCTACATGCGTTTTTCGCACAGGTTGTTAACAACTGATGCTTTGCTAACAACAAGCTTCACGCTTCAAAAATACGCAATTGCGTATTTTAACGCAGAACAATTGTATAAAGCCAACCTGCGTTTTGCCTGCTTATTTTTAAGACTGATTCACGCAGCAAATACGTCAAATGGGTTTGTACCCTTAATGGCAAATATTTGCTCTTATTTTAAAACAACAGCTGTTATATTGAAATAATGGCCGTTATTTACTGTTATATGGCGGCCATCCACTCAATTTCACCATTGTGTGAACAGAGCCTTTCTGTGTTTTTAATCCACTCCTGGTTTTGGTTGCAGTATGAGGACCACAATACTAACTGAAATATACGTAGTGTGAACCCAGCCTAATACTGTATACAATTTTACTATAAAGTGGCCAACCCCTTTAAGCTAAAAAGATCATATTTTCAGATATATTTGTAAGCATTCACATGGGACATCTGACCAAATAACTATACATCTTAGTGCCCTATTACACACACAGATTTATTTGACAGATCATTGAAGCCAAAGCCAGGAAGAGATTATAAACAAAGAACAGGTTATAAAGGAAAGACTGAGATTTTTACCTCTTTTCAAATCCATTCCTGGATTTAACTTCAAGAATCTGTCAGATAAATCTGTGTGTGTAATAGGGCCCTTAAATTGGACATACACCCTCAATAACTGTCATTTATCCCATAGCAAATATTGTAGACCTCCCTCATACACACTCCTACATCATCTATTGGAGGAGAGCTGGTAGGCTCCTATACCCATAGGATAGTTGGCTGCTCCTGCCAAAACGGGTAGGTCTGCAGACTTTTCTCTAAAGTGTATGGAGGACCATGGGTCTATGAGTTAAAAATGTCTGCTTTTGTAATTAGCTTTTTTTTTTTTATTACTTTACATCCTTCAGAAAAGAAAACCTAGCTTCCCCTTACCTTACCTAGCTTCCCCCCTTACTAGTGCAATGATGGTGTTATATTTAGCAAAAGCGCTACTGTCATTTAACAAAACATTTGACATGTCAAAAGATTTGATGATCTGGGACTGAGTGTTCAGACCTTCACCAGTCACTACAACAAACCCCAAAAAAACACTTGGCCGAGTGCTTCTCTCCCTGTCTTGCTGTTCTCCCCATGACACAGAGAGTAACACTTAGCCATGTGCTTCTCCCCATCAGTGGGGGTCTAAACAGCCAGATTTTGAACATTTGATATGTATCTATGACATGTTAAAAGTTTGATTAAATGACAGTTACCCTTTAAGTCCTACGAGACCAATGTTTACCAGATGAGCATGATGAATGGCTTAGAGATGCCAAACCTGAAAGAAAAGAGGCAAGTAGTTGTTAATATGGTAACAGTGGTTACAGATTACTTTAGGAGAAAAGGGACTATAATGGTTGCAGGCCATAAACTATTGATTATGGTACAGAGCTGCCCATTTGTAGCCCAACTGAAATGAACACCAGTACATTGCCTCTTAGGAGAAAAAAACACAGTGTGTCCCATATCTACTCTGACATTGGCTTGATAATCAGAGAACATGTTTGCCCCCATCCCTATAGGCGCTGAGCTCAGTGGGCCTTAACAGATGGCCAAATCTGTCTTGTGTTCTTGCCAGTCCTGCAGTCATTGAAAGGAAATTGAGATATGGAGCTACCTGCAAAGATCAGTACAATATAAGATCAGATTTGTAACCTTTTAGAAAGATCATTGGGATAATTGCTGAGCAAATGAACATTAGAATTCTGTGTGTTGTCAAGGAAGATCTGATTCTGTCCTTTGACTATCAATATATCCGTACTGACGAGAAACATTCTCCATTTCCATCCAGCACTACCACACTGTTATAGCAGTCTACCACTTACCCTCACTCTCTCTTGCATGCTATGCCCATTGAAATGTATAGAATTAACTGATCTCTGGCTCTAGGCAGCTTGTATTACACCTGTCATCACAAGATTTATGTTTCCCCGTAACACACAGAAGACTTCAGCTTGTAACGTCTATATATTGCCGCAGGCTATGACTGTCTATTGCCATACAAGCACATTTTGCGAATATTTCTGTCACTTTTTTAAACTTGTCATTATTGTCATACATATTTAATTGATGGTATTTATATGCAATTTGGTAACTTTTCCTTTGCAGTTTACAGGACTGGTCACACCCAGATCATGTGATGGAGGTTGGTTTGGTGGAATTAACAATTTTCCAAACCATATTATATCAATATTTTCCAAACTTTTTATCATTAGGGAACCTGAGGAATTTTTTTTTATTATTATTTTTATTTTGGACAAGTTGTGCCAATTCATTATTAAAAATAAATTAAATTATAAAATAAGCAACCTGTCACAAACATATGGCAACATATACTGTGGTGTGCTCTTGGTGGACCCACTGAGTTCAATGGACTGTAGTCTAATAATGACTACATTAGGTCTATTTAAAGACTGTGTTTGCCAGCAGGACTTGAAAGCACAGCAGATCCCTAGAGTCCCACACAGAAACAATATACTGTACATCCCTCATCTGTGTAACAATTGTGTTTTGCAGCCAGCTTGGAGCCTGAAACTTTTATACCATGATGCAGTTGCTGCCATTGGTGACTGCAGCACTTGGGCTTCTGCATTTGTCGCCTCCACAGGTGCTTAGGGTCAGCCCTGACATTGCTGTTCTGAGTTGGTGTACAGGACATCTCAGAAGAAGCCCTGAGACATGAACATATTGGCCAACCTAGAGGCTGTGGCCATACATAGATACCTGGGATGTAGATTTAGGTCTCATTTATCATACTTTAATGGTATAGGTTTCAGCTAGTAACATTTTAAAGGTTTTTAGACTGAATCACTAAAGATAATGGTCATATACTTAGAATAAAAAGAATAAAAACAGGATAGGATAACAGAACAAATCTTCAAATTCTGTGACCTAGAGCTTGTAAGTGTTTGAAACATGTCAAGAGATTCCTATGGGTGGATTGCACATCGGAGTGTTGTCTGGATTTTAAATAAATTTCCAATACAGTTTTTCAATTTATCTAACTACTGGATCAATTCCTTTTTGATTGGGAGATATTGTGAACATTAGGCCAAATTTGGATCCGTGCAACCGGACCAACACATAGGTCAACTGGCAAGGACTTTCTATAGATACTTACATTGTGTATTCGAGGCAGAAGGAATTAGGATTAGTCATGAGCAAAGCAGCCAAGTGTCAAGGTCCATCCTAACCCAAACACTTGGTAATTGACTCCAACGGCCTTAAACCAATCAGCACACAATAGATCTCTTGTGCTTCTCCCCCACCATACCAGTGGTGTCTCTCTGCCTCTCAGTCATCCCTGCAGAGTGCGCTGAAAAGCAAAGAGGCGTGACTAGTCATGGACAGGGCTCCATTGCCGCCCCTCTCCCGACCCTGAATGCCCATATAAACATAAGGCTGCAGACACCGCTGGTATGGTAGGGGAACTGCTATAGAGATATATTGTGTTTTATTGTGTATCTCTTGCCGCTGAGAGCTATGTCACAATCATTCTGATTGTTTCCCTTTAAGAAGTTGGATGCAGCCCTAGGGCTGCCAGGAAAACATGGATACAGCCGGCTGTATCCGTGTTTTCCATGATCTCCAAGGGCTGCATCCAACTTCAGGCAGCAGAAGTCAAATGCTGCCTGAATGTGTCCTTAACCTCTTAAGGACGCATGACGTACCAGTACGTCATGCGCGCGCAAGAGGTGTTCAGAGCGGGGCCGCGCGGCGACCACGCTCTGAACCGTCGCGGTCCTGGGTGCCGCGTGTAGCCCGGGACCACGGGTATTAGCGGGCACGGTCCGATCGCCGTGCCCGCTAATACAGTAATCAGATGCAGCTGTCAAAGATGATAGCTGCATCCAATTACCAGACGCAGCACTTCCCTGGTGTCTAGCGTTGTCCCGGAGGAGCGATCTCCGTGACTGGTGCCGACCGGGGTCTCCGCCAAAATGGCGCTGATCGCGGCTCGGCACTCGGATGCTTTCGGCTGCAGCAGCTGAAAGCATCCGAGTGCCGATCTCATTGATCTTTGCTGTATAACTATACAGCAAAGATCTCAATGAGAGATCTGTATACTTATACTAGAAGTTCCCCAGGGGGAATAACCCTAACCCCAGGGGGAATAACCCTAACCCCAGGGGGGCTTCTAGTATAAGTGTAAAAAAAAAAAAAAAAAAATGTTATTATTAGTAAAAAGCCCCCTCCCCTAATAAAAGTCAGAATCACCCCCCTTTTCCCATGTTTTTAATAAAAGTAAATAAATAAATAAATAAACATGTTTGGTATCGCCGCGTGCGTAATAGCCCGAACTATTAATTTATCACATTACTGATCTCGCACGGTAAATGAAGTCAGTGCAAATAAATCCCAAAGTGCAAAATTGCGCATTTTTGGTCGTATCAAATCCAGAAAAAAATTAATAAAAAGCGATTAAAAAGTCGTATATGCGCAATCAAGGTACCGATAGAAAGAACACATCATGGCGCAAAAAATGACACCTCAAACAGCCCCATAGACCAAGGTATAAAAGCGCTATAAGCCTGGGAATGGAGCAATTTTAAGGAACATATATTTGTTAACAATGGTTTGAATTTTTTACAGGCCATCAGATAAAAGAAAAGTTATACATATATATATATATATATATATATATATATATATATATATATATATATATTGTTTTATGATGACAGAGACTAGAGTTCATGGTATTGCACAGGCAGACTTCTGTCTTATGCCAGTGCTGATCATGTAGATTACCACTTACTGGGTTTACACTGTGGTCAGTTTAATGGATCCACTGTTAAATATTTAATTTTAACATACAGAAAAACATGGCTGACCATGTTTTTGTGTACGCTATAATAAAAAAAGGATCTGGTTTGATATGATTTCTTTTTTTAATGTAAGTCAATGGAAAATGGCTCCCGACAGATGACATACTACTGGACCTGTTTTTACCATTTTTGTATCTGGTTTTTTTCCCATAAAACAAATATATTAAATGGACAACAAAAATGCAGTATGAACCTAGCTTTAAAGGGGTTATCCAGTGCTACAAAAATATGGCCACTTTTTTTTCAGAAACAACACGACTCTTGTCTCCATTTCAGGGGCAGTTTGCAATTAAGCTCCATTCACTTCAATGGAACTGAGCAGCAAAACCCCGTCCAAGCTGGAGACAAGAGTGGGGCTGTCTGTGGAAGAAAGTGGCCATATTTTTGTAGCTTTGGATAATCCCTTTAACAAGCTTATTACCTGGTTCCACATTTGCGCAGGCAGGTCTGCATAGATGATTGCTGGATTGTCTTTGCGGCTTTTTCCTAACATCATTTGCCAAACCAATGTGATCGGCCCAAAAAATTGCGCTTGCAAATTAATCAGCTGTTCGCTAGGTTTATTATGCAGGGCAGTATTGTCCTGTGTCATAGGGCCATTAGAGCCTACATTTATAACGCCAGTATAGCAAAATACTCATACTTGGTCCTTGTTTTTTTCCAGTGGAGATGGGGCTGAGGAAGCTGGAGAACTGGACTTTAGTGCTCTTCTCAAGAAAAGGTGAGTGTGTTAAGTAGTGATATACCCCACTGTGCCCAGTAATCTGCCATCTCTCTAACCACAATAGTGTCTAGAAATCACTGGTATGCTACATTACATACCACATTTCTGTATTGTTACACTGATGTTGTAGAACTCATGTTCAGATGCGTTATATCCCCTCTCACAAGGCTTGTACCACACTCAGGATGGACCTAACTATAGAAGTTAGAAGACTGTTCATTCTAAAACTGCTATAAAGTGGGGACCTTGGCTATCAGTTGTTTAGGTCCAGATTCATAATTCTTATGAGTTACAGTTGTTTTACTAAAACACTAAGTCGGGAATTTTAGGGGGACAATAAGGGAAACATTTCAATTGATGCTTTAATATTTTGAACAGCTCAAACCCAGAGTCCCCAGTTCATCCTTATGAGCATAGACTGACATTCTCTGAGGAATTACTATCCACTGGTGATCATTTACATGTGCTTGGCATACATATTGGATATATTTCTCCAAAAGGATAATATATTTAAAGGTTTGATACTGACAGCCAGAATTAACATTTTATCTCCGCTTTATTGCTTCTTATGTAACATGATACTGATATCCAGACTCCCACAGTCCATCAATGAGATACTTCTGTTCCATGTGAGAGCTAGTAAGGATATAAAATATAAACACCCCATATTAACATGGCAGATTTTACCATTCATTTTGTATACAGTGTATTTTCTACATAGTATATGACAATATGTATATTGTTTAGATTTTGATTCTTTATAGATGTATTGTGATTCATCCATTCTGTGTCATGTAGATTTACAGCTTTGTAGATCTTTAGCTTTATATGTTTCCATTGGCTCTGACTACATGGATACCCTTTGCGCAGCTTTCTCTTGTTGCTTGCTATATCCCCTGTTCCTGCTATTTGCAATGTCTGTGGCAAATCTACCTTGCTCCCTGCGTCCTACGTTTTGCTTTCTGGGGAGGGCTGGCAAGAAGCACAGGGGTTAACTGTCCTTCAAGCTTTCTATTGTTGTAGACTATTATCTACAGGAAATTGACAGAGAGTTGACTAGCCATAAGGAAGGTACACCATAGGCTGCTTCAATTGCCAGCAGTCTGCTGTTTGCAATGCTAGTACATTGCTTGCAGCATCCAGGAACTGCTTGCTATGATCCAGATTTTCTGCTCTGTTGTAGTGCTTGATCTCCTTACCTCTAGCTATGTCATGTCTGACTACATCTCATTTCTTCTACTAAACCATTGTTATCTGCTTTATTCCCTTTCTTTTCCCGTTCCCTTAAATTGCTTGCAGTAGCTCTTTCCTCCATGCTTTACTACTGCAGGATGCAAACATTTCTCTTGCGATTGTCCTAGAATTGCTTGCTATGTGCCTTATTGTATTGCTATAGTTTCTTGGCTCTCACTTTTTGTTTTTTGTTTTGTCATTGCTGGCTACACTCCTTCTGTCTTGCTTTTTTGTCTTACTTTGAATATTTTTGGTCATGTGTTGCGTATCTTGTTGCATACCTTGCTGCTGCATCCCTATCCTGTAGCATAGCTTGCAGCATCCCTTTCGTCCTGTTCTCTAGCATAGCTTGCAGCATCCCTTTTGTCCTGTTCTCTAGCATAGCTTGCAGCATCCCTTTTGTCCTGTTCTCTAGCATAGCTTGCAGCATCCCTTTCGTCCTGTTCTCTAGCATAGCTTGCAGCATCCCTTTCGTCCTGTTCTCTAGCATAGCTTGCAGCATCCCTTTCGTCCTGTTCTCTAGCATAGCTTGCAGCATCCCTTTCGTCCTGTTCTCTAGCATAGCTTGCAGCATCCCTTTCGTCCTGTTCTCTAGCATAGCTTGCAGCATCCCTTTTGTCCTGTTCTCTAGCATAGCTTGCAGCATCCCTTTTGTCCTGTTCTCTAGCATAGCTTGCAGCATCCCTTTTGTCCTGTTCTCTAGCATAGCTTGCAGCATCCCTTTCGTCCTGTTCTCTAGCATAGCTTGCAGTATCCCTTTCGTCCTGTTCTCTAGCATAGCTTGCAGCATCCCTTTCGTCCTGTTCTCTAGCATAGCTTGCAGCATCCCTTTCGTCCTGTTCTCTAGCATAGCTTGCAGCATCCCTTTTGTCCTGTTCTCTAGCATAGCTTGCAGCATCCCTTTCGTCCTGTGCTCCAGTGTTATTTGCACCATTCTGCCTACCCTGATCTTTAGCATTGTTTGGTGTATTCTGCCTAACTTGAGTGCTAACATTGCTTGCAGCATCCCTTTTGTCCTGTGCTCTAGCATTGTGTAGCATCCTTTTTGTTCTGTGTGCTTACCGTATCCCTTTTGTTTGCTTTGTTTCTGTGTCATGCTGTTGCACATGCCCTCTTGCATTTTCCAATGTTATCCTATGCTCTCTCACAATGCTTGATGTCCCTTTCTATGTGCTCTTAGCCAAGCTTGTTTAATTCCATTGATTTATACAGTTCCCATTGTTTGCTTTGTTCTTTTTAATACCAAAGCTTGTTGCACTATATACTGTACTTGTTATCTATTTCTTATGACATGTCGCATAAACTACCATTTACTTTTCCTTTTTATTCTATAACTTTTTCTTATTTTTCTCTGACATTGATCCTGCATACAGAGAGTAAGTTCTTCACGATATGCCCGTCATATGCATGAACGAATTAGCTTTACTGATGCTTCTGGCCAAGCCTAATATGCCATTGACTTGGACTGATCCATAGGCCAGCAATACGCATTAAGTAACGCTTAGCTAATGCTGCACTCACCAAATATTCTCTGACATTGCTGATCAGATCTAACTAGTGAGTCATTGTTACCGATTCTGCTATTCATTGCAACGCCCCCAACTCACTAACACCTTGAGTGTTCCCCGAGCTCCAGAAAGTGCAAAATCTAGAGGAGAGTACAAAATGCAGCTGTCTTTTTCTCCGAGGGAATGGCACCTTTCTGTGGAAGTGACAGCTGGTCTCCAATGAGTAATGGGATAGCATGCCTCATAGTCTGAAGAAAGGGCTGTGCTACTATATTAAGCCCACACTGCCTGTTTGCCAGATGTATCACTCATCACTTCATGGCTTTTGTGAAAAAAGGAACATAAAAGCTTCTGAAGACTCCTTAACGCAAGTTATTCTGGATAGAAGTGTTTTGGTTACTATAAATATGTGTGAAGAAATGAATGAACACAGTGAAATGATGGACCTATACATATCATGATATTGGTCATTAATGTGGTCATTGGCATAAAAACTTGGCCATGACTAGATATTTGTTCCAATATCAACTTTTGCAAGTAGCTTATTGAATAGATTTATACATTTGGGTAGTTACCTGAATCCTATATAACTCTTACGGCCATAGATAAAGTTATTCCTATCTTTGTGTACTGAAAAAAAGGATAAATAATAACTGAAAGAACATATAATACTAAACCTGGCACATAAGTGCAAATTTTATTTACAATTATTTTAGTTAGCCCTTCAAGGGATAATATTGCCTTCCACAGTGCTGGCAGCCATTTGCAGGTACCATGAGATTAGAGATGCTTGCCAAATCTTTATTGGGAAATGCAGGAAAATGGATCTGTGGAGCCTCAGTTGCGAGTCTCAAAACATTGCAACAGCCAGATATCCCTCCTGGGAAGGAAATCCGCTGCTAAGGGGTACCTCCAACTGAGGAGATCACCAAACCACCCTGATACGTAGCCCCTTAAGTCCTACAAAAATAGAAAAATACCAGGGTGGCCCCTATTGTGTCAAAGTCTAACTCAGTTGCGAGAATTGCGACACAACAGGGGAAATTCCAAAGCCAGGCATCCATCCACAGACAGGGTATTCAGGGTTTCTTTATTGGGTCAGATAACTCATTCTGCATATCCTGGTGTTAGTCAGCAAGTCTGTATCAGAAAAATACCTAAATACTGCTGAAACTAGGAATCAAGGCGAAAACAAAAAAAGAGCAAGCCCCTTGTCTACCAATCTTAGACCATGCTTACTCAGATTAGACACCCTAAATCCAGGTTTAGTTGGCACCAACACCAGCCTATGATGTGTACAGTGTGTCTTGCCAAATTGCCAGTCCTGGTAACAATTAAAATGTATATGTGGTGGTGGCTCCTCTGCTCTCAGGCATACTACAGTCAGAGGAACCTTCTTGTTCTTAAAGTGGCATTCATAACTCCTAAAGAAACAAGCTGATTGAAGAAAATTCTCCCCTGAATAAATGGACTACAACGTGCCTGCATGGCATTCTCTGTGGGGCTTCCAAACATTCCTGAATGCTAAACATACTGTGCTCCACTCAGTTTTTCTCTAGTCACATGATCGATGGTGGTCCCAACAGTTAGACCCCGACTGATCAGGTTGTTCCTATGTCCTATGAATAGGGAATATCTTTAGGAGTTGAATCACCCTTTAAGGATACAGAGTTCTTGGCAAATTTCTGTTGGACACTTTGTAGAAGTAATGGGGCATATAAGTGAGTACAACTGTGCTGACTAGTTCAGCTTTTATAGGACATTATGCTATAATTGAAATGGAAACTGTCCCAATTATAACATCCCTTAAAATTAAACTAGCATCCTATTAAAGTTTGAGGCTATGTTCACTCAACATCTTTTTTAGGCAAAGAAACAGCTGTTATTTTATAATGATGGCTGTAAACAATGATCGTGATCATAATCTACGACTGTCATTATAAAATAACGGCTGTTTTTTAAATTTTTCTCTAAATTATTTTGTGTGCACATAGCCATAAACTGTATTTTCTATATTTTACACACAAAATGAGGCTCCATTGACAGTTGGTTGGTGATTTTTAATAAACTATGATAACACCTGCAAATTTAGAATGATTGCACCATATTGCTTTAGATGTGGCCCAATGTAAAGGCCAGTTTTTGTAGCTATAATGCTGTAACAGCAATTCACAGAGCAAATGTGTTTAACTAGTGACCCTCACAGTGAGAAGGCAATGGGTCCAAATTCAGCTTAAAGAGGATGTACCACGGATCCCGTGCACGGCGCCGTTCTATCCAGCGGTACCCGCCGGTGCTGAAGCAATGGAGGTCGGCACCGGACGATACCGCTGGATCGAACGGCACCATGCACGGGAATCGGGCGGCGGTCCGAAAAACGGACCGCGGCACGGGCTTCCCCGTGCCGGCGCCGATTGATCCGTGGGTTCAGGTTAAAGAGGATGTACCGGGTGGTACATCCTCTTTAAGGAAATTATATAGAAAGGACAAAAGGTGTAAAATATAGACTCGTGTAAACTGCCCTCAGCAACCAATCACAGCTCAGCTTGCAGCTCTGGTAAAATGAAAGCTGAGCTATGATTGGTTGCTGTGGACAGTTTACACCAGTCTATATTTTACACCCTTTGATAAATCTGGGCCAAAGTGCTTTAAGATGAGACCATGACTAATGTTTGGCCTACAATTGTAGGTCCTTAAAGGGAACATGCTGTTCAATCTAATGGTATCTTGTTTTAGAGCCGAAGGATCTGAGCAAATTGATATATACTTACTCTAGACTTCAGTGTTCCTAATCAGTAATCCATAGCCTTCCCTGTATAAATGTTCACACATAGATAGCTGCCAATGATTGATTAGGACCACTCACTGGACCCTACAGACCACCACTGATCAAATTTTAATGTTCTTTCCTAAGATGCCATTAATATTAATGGACTGCCAATACATCCTTTCATGGTGGTCACTAAGGGTCCTTATTTTAGGAGGCCTTTTTACAACAGGTCCACACTGTATCTACTAGAAATGGAGAAACCTCCATTCCTGGTATATTAACCCCTTACATGTTCCAGTCAGATCGTGACCACAACATGTTAAGTGTCTGCAGTGCAGCACTAACCTATTGGTTTACGAATGATGTGGTCTCCAAAGTGGATGGGTCTCCATGGCAGCTTATTGCATGAGTACCTGGTCGTGTCTTCAGCACCGTCAGGGACATTGCATATCGTTGACAAGCTGAATATAGGCTGTAATACAATGCACTACATGACTAGTGCATTGTATTATAGTAGTGATCTGTGGAAAAATAGAAAGGTATGTCAATGGAAAAATGGAAAGGTTAAACCAATTAGGAGATGACCATAGAAAAGAGATTACATGGGTATTAAGACCCAAAATGTGTAAAGACAACATGCTAGCATTTCCAGTCGCAGAACACCCATTTGTACACATCATAGACACTAACCTGGACATAACAGATAATCATTCTTCTCAATGGCTAGTTATCCATCCATAAGTTAGAAGCTTCCTTCCTTCATCCAACCATCTTATATTGAGCTGTTAATATAGAAAAGCTTACATAGCTATATACTATAGAGATTGATTTAAACAAAGGTCATTTAGCACATTTTTTTTCTGTGATTGTCTCATGCCTTAAAGATGACACAGTAGTGCTCCACGAATGCTGTCAAAGAAAAAGCTTTATAATGCTAACACTTCACTTGCCTGTTTTGTGGTTTCTCTTTCTCTTGTTCCAGGTTTTGCACTCTTGGCACTTTGTTTTGGTTGGCACATTCTCTTTTTGCATGTAATGGACAATTTCTTTGTACTGCATGTCCAAGAAGTTATGTCTGCCTTTCTGTCTCTTTGCCGGTCTTGGCAAGTTATCGTGGTTATGGTGATTGCCTTGCACTGATGTGTCTTGCTCTCTCTTGCCCCGGTGATGCGGGTACTGTCTTCGATGCATGCTTTTCTGAATGCCTCTTTGCAAGTCCAGCAGTTTCCTGCGATCTGTAAATCGGTAAGACCCAAAGCACACAAAGGTCTTCCCACAAAGTTGAGGGGTGTATGACTAGATAACTAGAGTTTAACAACAATGACCATTATTGTCTCCCGAAGTCATGTTACTATGTCACTAACAGCTAAATACAAATTGTTGGGATTGAAGGGATTGTCCTTCTTGGTCCACTGAAGATAACCTGTTTTTTCACTCCTCATAAGCCATCAATCTGCTGGGGAACACGCCAACAAGCATTTATTTTCTCTGTAGTGCCACTACCGGAGAAATTGATTAGTACATGTTGCCATTTGACATGAATGGACTGACCACATAATATATGCATAGGCTATGCCCTACAGGGAATGAGGCACTCTTTGTAGGATAAACGTATCCTCCTAATGGGAGATTTCCCTCATTTAACATTTAAACATGATAAGTAGCATAATGTCATCATGTCATGCCACTAGAATGAAGCCAGAAAATATCAAGTGTACTTGTCGCCTCTTTCTCTACTCTATGTGAGTGACATGGCCAATAGACTCATGTTATGCAGTTCTCACTGTACTGCATACACCCAGTACTAGTTGGTACCTAGTGATACAGGGTTCCTCATCCCCTAACATACAGAATGCAATTAATCATGGCACCCAAAAAGCGATAAAAAAAAGATAAGTTGACATACTCCAACTGGACATAAAGTATGGTGTCAAAGATCATTGAGAATACAAGCAGTGGCTACAGATGGCGACTTTTTGGTTGAACCTCGACCTTTATCAAGCCTGTGTAGCTCTGTATAGGAACCAATTGTCAGTGGACATGTAAATTATAACTAATACACAGTCAATGAGGAGTATCTCAAAGAGAAAGGGTAGAGGTAAGGGAGGTAGCAAATGGGAATATAAGGGACAACATTATACAAACATATATACATATGTACATTCGGTTAATGCAGCCATCTCAGTCACATGACATGGAGTTGGGAGAGAATGCACAAGTGCAGGCATCTCCCAACTCGTCCTCCCAATCTGTTGGGGTCGGAACACTAAGACCCTGACTCATAAAAACTTCTGATATGTCTCTGTATCAACATGTAAGTTCAACATCGCCCATGTAAGTTCATGTTTTAATCCCTCCGATGCTGTTGACCAGTGTTCAGTCTCCTCTTTATAAAGGATTTACTGCCCTTAACAACGTAAAGTGCTGATGGGCTAATATCCCCTATAAACACATGTTCCAGTGTGATTTACGGTGTCATATATACATCAGTACCGGCTCACAGCTTTTCTGAACACCAGCCAAAGCACGATGGTTTACACAACCTATTTCTATTTGCAGCTTCTTTATTGCTAGTAAATAGCAGCTTTACTTCATTGTAAAAAAGGATCTTTGAAGTAACTGGAGAGCCGTAGAGAGACTTTTTTTCCTTGCAGAGTTGCTTGTTGCACCTTCCTGGCGCCCAGCTCAAAGTGTACACCCCCCCCCCCCCTCCCCCATCCGACCCTCAAAAAGCCACAGATTACATTATGAGTAAAGAAGGATACAAACACGTCATGCCAGATGAAATAGCCTGGCGGGATTAATCTCTATTTTATGTTATTTTTTTCTCTTACATGAATTCCTTGAGATTACATGCCCATATATTATTCTCTTTATTCTAGCTCACAGTCACCTTACATTACCCAAGGATGTCATGTAATTGCTAAACTTGGACATCAAAATCCCATTAAAATTATTTAAAATTTTAGTGATCAGTCCGAATCCTACAATTCCATTTTAGGATAGATTGTGTAATGTCTATCTTATTGCAGGAGTCACAATTACCAAACTACGATTACATAGAAATGTATGCCATGCAATGTCTAACACAAGTGGCCCGAGTATCGAAAGGATATTTACAAGTCATAAAGTATTACATTTCCTCGAATGGAAATATATCAGATGCATCATGGCAACCACGTAAGAGTTACATTACTCAAATGATGCAAAAGTTGGTACCTACTGCATTATTGTGGCATATAGTCATTTATCTTTTGCAAATGGTGTTACTATAAAGCCTATAGGGCTACAGTAGGTTCTTTCACCAACACATATACAGAAGTTGTCATCTACTTAAGGCGTATAATACAAATGCTATTATATGTCACAGTGGGCCTCATTATCATAATGTAGTGCAAACCCATATTAATCCAGTGGTAGCAAGTACTAGGTTAGGCACCTGTTATAGCTTTCTTCTTTTTCTGGGGTTATGCAATAAGTATTAAAATCCTTTGCGCCCAGTTATTATCACTATAATATTTTCTTACTCCATCCTGAGAGCTAGGCTGGTGGCATCCATGGCTGTATTCTGACAATATTTCTTCTGACAGCAATGAGGCAAAGCAGGATGTCTCACCAGATGTAGATGTTTGGGAGATCCTGCGTGGAGCACCTCCCTCAGAGTATGAGAAGATTGCCTTCCAGTATGGTATCACCGATCTCCGCGGGCTCCTAAAACGTTTGAAGAAGATGAAGAAGGAGGAGAAGAAGAGTGAAGGTAAGAAGGAGGTTTACCTGGAAGCTCTGAATGTTTCTATAACTGAGGCACTACAGATAATGCCGCGCTATCCTTTTGCATATGCGCAAGATATATGGTGTCATTTGCTAGAAAAAAATGGGTGCATGCCCGATTATAATTTTAGACACCCAACAAGGGGACATGGCTTTATGGAAAAGCATGTAACTGAAGATATATGATTACATGGGCATTGGCACCTTAAAAGGGTTTTGACATGTGCTGGAGATATGTCAAAAAATTTTATGTGCCAGCGTCTGGTGCTCAGATACCCACTGATTGTTAGATAAAAGGGGGAAGTGATTGACTAAGCAATTCTGTGTCAGGCTCGCTGCTTTTAATGTCTCATTCCAAAAGGCAGTCTTCACTGTAAGTCTATGGAGACCATCTCCTGAAGTGAGACAGATATTGAAGGGAGTGAAGCACTTAGACAGATGCTTCTCCCAGGTCTCTCTAACATTCAGTAGGGATCTGAGCACCCAGACCATGCCTGATCTTGGGGACACATAAAAAGTTTTATAAAGTTACAGGGACATTTTAAAAGATCCAAAGAAAGATGAAATTCTCAATGCCTGTAGCCACCACTAGGGTAAGCACAGCATACTTGTTTATAATTATGTTTAATGCATAAAATGTATGCGGCAATCTCCCAAGCCTTTGTGGGAGCTGCAGACAACCAGAATTTGTATTGCAAACAAATTTGTCTAGTAACACTGCATTGATTGGAAATGTAGAATCTGGACATTTTTCTATAAAAATTGCATACATAATTTGCTTTACTGATGTTAAAGTAGGAAAAATAACCCTGGATTTCACAACTGCTTGTTTATTAAACAGTACTTTCTGTTATGTTGTCTTAGCTACTTAAGCTGTAAATTACGCAAGTATAACCACTTGCTTGGCCTTTCCCCAATTTGCAAATTGTCTCACAGTAATGCAATATTTATATATTTATATGCAAATAGAATAGAAACATACAGGTGTCCCTATTTAAGAGACCCCCATTGTCTCTGAGCCAAATTCTTATTCTGAGGGGATTGTTTAGCCTGGTGTACAATGGAGCCATGTAACTGGCCTAGCCCCATATGTTTTCGATCCAAAGATGAGTAAATTTGAGAAAATGCTGATAATATTCTGTAAAATATAGACTATGATGGATATTGGAAACGACTCTATAATTCTAGCACAGATTACTTCTGTGGCTTCCAATATCCTTTTGAATATCACAACATCATTCTTCTCCCAGGATAAGATTGTCACAGTAAGGCTAGGTTCACACTGCGTTTTCAGCATCCGTTTAACGCATCCGTTTTTTTCAAAAAACGCATGAAAAACGGATTGCAAAAAACGGATTCATTTGTGTGCATCCGTTTTTCCATTGACTTCCATTATAAAAAAAAAACGGATCCGTTTTTTTTGGCGGACCAAAAAACGTTGCTGACCCTATTTTTCTGGACGTTAAAAAAACGGATCCGTTAAACGGATGCTGAAAACGCAGTGTGAACCTAGCCTAACATTACAGTGACAGAAATAATGTTCACTAAAGAATCCATTCTAGAAAGATTAGCAAATCCCATTGTCATTGAAGGGGTACATCAAAATTTTAATGCCTCTGACTTAAAGTGTAAACATTGTATATGAGCCCTACTAGTAAGAATAGGACCTGTAATTAATACTAGCTACGGTTGCCTTCCCATCTTCATCAGTTCCTGTCACAGACAGAGGTGGCAGCAGAGAGCACTGTTTCTGACTGGAAAGAATACACCACTTCCTGCAGGACATACAGCACTAATAAGTACTGGAAGACTTGAGATTTTTAAATAGAAGTTATCTACAAATCTGTATAACTTTCTGACACCAGTTGATTTAAAAACATTTTTTTTCTCTGAAGTACCTCTTTAATCACCTGTAACTATATATGTATAATTAAAGAAGAACCCCACAAAAATGTTACTGTTTTTATAGGGCCATACAACAGATAAAGAAAAACTGAGGACCAATGGGGCAGAAATAAAGAGTATTTTGTCAGTTTACTTTATTTACATAGATTTCTGCTAGAGATGAGTAAACCTTTCAAAAGTTAAGTTCAGCAGGTTCTCAGATCTTTGGCGTAAAATTCGGGTTAGTCCGAACCGAACCTTACATGAACTGCACTGAAGCAACTAAACAATTGCAGTTGCTCAGTTGTTTGGGTGTGTTTCAATAGTTCACTCATCTCTGCTTACCTGTTCATGCTCCCCCAGTGTCCTCGGTCTCTGGTTTTTGGTGTCCCCCGCAGCCAAAATCCCGCTCAGCCAATTACTGACTGAGGGACAGGAGGTGGCTGGAGACACCAAATGGCTGGTGGCTGGAGACACCAGAAACACAGAGGAGGACTCTGGAGGAGCATGGACAGGTTAGCATGCCTTTTTTGTAGCTGCCATGTTTAACGATTTTAAAACGAGGTTCACAAAAATGTGCTTTGTTAAAGAAGCAAATTTTTGCAAACTTCATTGCAATTCCAGCCTTACTGGGTTTGCTTTGTTCATCCCTAATTTCTGCCATTCTTAATTTCTGGGTTAACATTTTTTGCAGTTTTTGGGTAAATTGTAGTTGTTGTCTATAACAATCCTATCTGTAATTTCAATTAGCTTTCCTGAAGAAGCTGGATCCCGCATACCAAGTGGATAAGGGTCAGAAGATGAAGCTAGTTGTGGAAGTAGCAAATCCTGATGCAGAGGTGAAATGGTTGAAGAATGGTCAAGAGATTCGTGTTACTGGAAGGTAAGAGGATTATGAGAACCTGATTATAAGGGACTTGGTAGGGGCAAAGTTCTAAATGTCCACTCCCCTCAGAAAAATCCACATCAGCCTTGACCGACTCTTTAACCAGTGTACTATTTAGGCTGGGTATGATACTATTATTTGGACAAAATATGGTGGCATTACTTAGAGCGGTATTCCCCTGGCAACCAACGCATCACTGGCCCCTTCCAGCCTCTGTAATTGTAATGGGATCTATTGGGCTTTCACCATGATGTTCAAAATTGTGTTGGACAAAACAGTGTTGCATACTGCATTATTTTGTCCAGGATTTTTACAGAAGTTCCTAACAAAGCTTAAGAGCCCTACTACACCAAAAGATTATCAGCCATACCTGAAAGATTACCGTCTGTTACAGGCGATAATTGTTTGGTGTAATAGCGCCTGTGAAAAAAAAAACAATTAGCCGACATGCGTGATGTCATCTGATTGTGCTCTTAAAACAGGTTGAATAATTCTGATCACGATAGTGATGGTCTGCTGCCTGACGCTCCATGTCATCCAGGGAGCCTCTCCCGCAGCTCCCCCTGCACCGCCCCTACACCCCCCCCCCCCTCTTCCCCCCGCTCCTCCCCACTCTATGTCTGTGCGTGCAATAGCACAGATAGCAAGTGGGGAATAAGGAGGTAGCAAGCACTGACCTAAGCGATTGGCGCTCGCTTCCTCCTATAGATCACTAGCAGTAGTATGGCCCTAAGGGCCCTATTACATGGAATGATTATCTGCCAAAGCAGGCCAATCCTGCAGATTATCACTCTGTGTAATAAGGAGAACAATTATCTGATGACACCGATCATTGACTGATCGTGTCTTTTTCAGGTCCTGACCTAAAATCATTGTCCGTCTGGCGCGCATTGCTAATGATGACTGTGTAAAGAAAATAATAAAGTTCATATGCTCCCCGATGTCCTCTTCGCTTCTCCCCACAGCCGCCAGTGCAACTTCAGAGCCGTTCTGTGAAGTGACAGGTTGCTCAGCCAATCTTTGGCCTGGACAGGACCGCTGCAGCCAGTGATTTGCTGAGCGGCCTGTCACTTCAGAGACCAGCTCTGAAGTTGCACCAATGGCTCCAGTGAGAGACCAAAGAGAACACCGGGAGACTGAAGAGGTAATGTATTAACTATATTAGCCTTCATTAGTCACTTTTGATGGCCATAATAGTGATATTCATGCCATCAGAATTATTAAAACCTTACTGGAACCCTAAAATATAAGTCAACTGGGTCCATCAAAATCCTTTTGGAACCACCATGTAAGAATTGTGGCTGTTATTTTGAACAGAAGGCAAAACACCAATGTGAACAGTATCTTAATCTATATTCCTATATCTCAGAGCCTCTGCCAACACATACACAAATAGAGAAAATGGCAAGCTTGCCTCTAACTGTATCCCAGGCACAATCACAGGTTCCCAGGTTAGGAGCACGTGGCAAAGTCTAAGGCCATATCCCAGAAGATACCAATGGATAAACGTGAAGGTCTAAAGCTCCAGTATAGATGAAGTCATTTAATGAAGCATATAAAAAATAAAACGTGTTTTAGAAAAAAAAATTATTTGGTACTATTTTTATATGCTTCAATAAAAATCTTTACCGTACCTATGGACCTTCACGTTTATCTGCCAACACATCCATAGGGTACTATGCTAATAATAGCACAGCATGTAACACTATTCTTATGATGGAAAACAATATTATGGCAAAGCTGACAATACCAGATTAATTTTTTTAAACAGTGTATTTGGCACAAGTGTGGAAGGTGTGTTAGAGGCATACCGCATGGCTTTCGTATGTGATGTAACATTGTACTCCACAATAATGCACTACAAATTAACCTCATCCCTATTTCGTCTCTGGAATTGTTAGGATCTTAGGTAAGCCCAGTTGCGCACCTTTATAATTTAATAGGATACATTTTAAAATGTGTAAACACAATACCGTAGTTTCTATGACCTAAATATCAGGATGGTCTTACTTGTGTCTATATAATGACTGCTTGAAAATTACAAGTATTTAATCCATATTGTCTTTTCTTCTTTTATTTGCTTTCTTCGGTGCCTTTTGGGTTTACCTTGGAATTGTAAATGATCCTTCAGCAAGTAAGTTTTCATAAATGTTCCTATAGAACAAATGGTAGCTCCTATCTCAGCACCCATTAAACACATACACATTGTACATATGATGCAACACCTGCAATTGACGTCTTCTGCTTTATAGAGTAAGGGCCCTATTCCACGGGACGATTATCGTTCAGATTATCGTTAAATCGTTCGAATCTGAACGATAATCGTTCGGTTGAAATGCAGTTAACGATTAACGACCGAACGAGAAATCGTTGATCTTTTAATAAGACCTGGACCTATTTTTATCGTTGCTCGTTCGCAAATCGTTCGCATTGAATAAGACATCGTTCGGTCGTTCTCAATAGATACGAACGCAATAGCGAATAAATAGCGAAGAGAAACGATCGCAATTACGATCATAAGTAACGATTATCGTTCCATGGAAATGAGTGAACGTTTTCAGGTCTTTCGCAATAGCGGTCGTTTGAGATCGTTAATCGTTAACGATTATCCAAACGATAATCGTCCCGTGGAATAGGGCCCTAAAGGAAAATGTTAATATACTTTTTTATGGCAGAACCTCCTTCAATAGATAGGAATCCAAAAACATCTGATTCCAAAATTAGGAATCTTACACCTCTGTTGAGGTTTTAAGGGACAAGGGTCAAGAAAAGTGATGCAAGATTTTTTTAATAAGAGTCTTGAGGAGTTGATAGTATCTTTTTACCCACTTGTCACAGCTTTAATTTTATCCAGCGCTAGATTCTTGTGTCTTATTTAACTATCTGCCTAAGTACACCATGTACACTCATCTGTCAATAGCTGAATAAGGAGCAAAGAGAAGAGAGAAGCAAAATTTCCTTGCCAACAGCCAGTCCATAGTAGGTCAATGCACCTAGTACATCAGTCCACGCTATCAATGGATGACACACAGAATTAATAATAAAATGCGCTCCTGTATTTTCTGCTGAAACATTCCGGCGTATAGTAAAATATAGCAGTATGTGAGTGGTGAACCATGTAACAAGGTGTCTGACATTTACAGTGTTAAAGGTTCAGCTTGTTAAAGTGTGGTGCAGAGACACTCCGAGCTGTGAAATGGGAGGAGGGCAGTTTCCTTTTCAGTTAGGCATTTATTTGCTATACTAGATGTTTGCTCAGAAGTAAAGTGTAAGCAAATTCTACTGTCATTTATTTTTCTTGAGGTGTCATTTTAATCACTTGGGCCCCAATGCAGAATGTAGCAGACTTTGAATGGACTGGACATGTACTCTGGGTATGGGTATTCAGCTGTGCCCTTCTCCCTGTTTGTTCTAATGATCGGTAGGGGCCTGGATACCCAATTTCCACTGATCAAAATGTTTGACATGTCCCTAGGACATTCTAAGTTTTTTATTTGGCAGGTACACACCAAACTCTTCCTTACTCACAGATCCCCTATTCTGATGATGAGAGCATGTCCCAGCAAACTGACACCTATACCACCCATTCTCTGAATATTATTTCTGGGAAAATGTCATGGCGCAGATGTATGAAAGTATAAACTTTAGGACCTGTCTTATACTGCAGCACACAATAACAAGCACCCTTCAGGGTCCTACCAAAAACATGTTGAATATTATAACCAATAAAACCCATGGCTAAAGGCAGCGACACTCATATTCTTGTTTGAACTTCCCAGGTACATCTTTGAGAGCATTGGGAATAAAAGGATTTTGACTATTAACAACTGCTCGCTGGCTGATGATGCAGCATATACATGTGTCATTGGAGAGGAGAAGTGCTTCACCGAACTGTTTGTAAAAGGTTTTTATCTATATAATATAGTTATAAAAGACCATCTTTAGCTCTAATGATCTTGCTTGTGAAATTGTAAAAACATGCTTACTTTCTTCCATAGGCAGCACTACCTCTGTCTATGGGTTGTCTGTGGCATTATAGCTCAGACCCATTCACTTTAATGAAGTTGAAAAGCAATACCCGACTAAAGTCATAGACAGGCATAGCGCTGTGGTTCTAGAAGAAAGCAGACATGTTTTTAACTCCTTTGTATCCTTTATTTTCTTGCTAGAATTATATTTCCATCTATGTAGTGGGTAGATAGACAACAACGTAGTCATTTACATCAGCACATCCCCCGACCATAGGTTTTATTATAGAATACAGACATCATGTATGTAAGTCAGTTAGTGAGTCACAGCAAGGAGTATGACCAAATCACTAAGAGTTTCAGCTGCAGATATCCACTAATGTGTTTACACAGAAAGATTATCTGATTGAAGCCAAAGCCAGGAATGAATTTGAAAAGAGCAATCCCAATCTTTCCTTCATGACCTGTTCTTTGTATACAGCCTGTTCCTGGCTTTGGCTTCAAAAATTATTCAGATAATCTGTCTGGGTAAACACACCATAAGACAAAGAAGCTAGACCAGGTCCACCAGGGCAAAATCTGCTCTCTCCTAAGCAAGTTACCCATCTGTGACACCTTATGCCCTAACATTAGCCTTGGATTAGCGGTTGTCTTATTGAGACAACCCTTTGTAGAGTTGTCATGGTGTGAATGAGATATTGAGAACAGTAAAATACTGTGCATACTAAACTAGTCACGGACAGAGAATAACACCTTGCAGATAGTAGGTAGCAACAAGAGCTATTTTCCCCCTATTATCGTTTAAATACAGGTGATGTTATAACAGCAAGAAAACGAATAAAGATAAATTACAAAGACGCTAGATCTTGCCGTTGCTAACTATAGATTCAACATTAATTACTTGTGAAAAATATTTGACATTAAGTTTGAGAATGACACTTGAATGTGTCAGAAGTGTCACCATCCTTCGCACATCATAACTCATTATTTTGTGGGTTCCCTGCTTGCATGCCACTGCCCCTCGCCCCTTCGTGTATCTAGCGCATTGAAAACATAGAAAATAAATCAATGTCACATTGTCATTCCACCTGATAAAATTCATGCTGCTGTAAGTTATATCTTGGGACAAGGGTTCTTTACTAGAGATGAGCAAACTGAGAGTTCAGGTTGGAACAAACGTGAATGATCAGTATTTGAATCCCACTGCCTGAAGAAGATGGATGCAGCCCAAGGACTCCCTGCATTGGATGATATTCTGTATTTCTCTTACAGAGCCACCGATTGTGGTCCTCCGTCCTCTAGAAGACCAAGTGGTGATGGTTGGAGAAAGAGTGGAGTTTGAATGTGAAGTATCAGAGGAAGGTGCACAAGTGAAATGGTAAGAGACATGATGGAACCTATAAAGCATATACATGACTATATATGTTAGTCCTTATGTTCTTAAGGAGTTGTCAATCAGTTTTCCTAGACCACACAATAGCAAATCTGCATTTATACAGTGGCCTAGCCATATAAACTGCATGCTCCGTTACGTAAGGCAATGATACCTATTACATAAGATATGACATGAACTGATATGAAATCTCTTAAAGGGAAATCAAGGCAAGTCACAGTTCTATCAACAGCAGCCTAATGTTAACCTTTGTCCCTTTGATCCTATACATATATATTTATATATACAGTAGATGTCCTTGTTTGGAGAAGGTATGGCCACCTCCCTACTTTAAGACATAGTTTGATATGATGTCAGCAGCTGGTTAGGCTTCACGTGGATCCAGTCTCTTGACTCTTTGCCACTTTGCAATAGGAGCCTCCGTTCCTGTTACGTGTTTACACCCTGTCTTATAATTATCAGCTTGGACAGCATCGCTGTTTGCTTTTACTCTAAGAAGTAGTCCTCACATTCCAGGGAATGAGTCTTACACCTCCCTGCTGGAAGTGTTGGCACTTTAACAAACCTTCTTGCACCGGTCCTGCAACCCTTATAATTATAACAGAGGATAGGTTTCAGCAATTAAAATAGCCTTACTGTGCCTACAGTGAACACATAAAGCTCAGGATGCCATCTCGATTATGTCATCTTACAGCTGCCAAAATGCGTCTTCCACTAGCGCAGACTTGGAGGGGAAATACTTTGTCAGCAAAATTCATCTGAAAGGCACCTTGCCTAGACCTCTGTGAGCTGCAGACAGCTCCTCAGTCTGTGTCACCGACCATGAAATCAGATACTTCTTCCACTTTAAACCGTTTTCTTGGAATGTTAAGACCCTTATTCTGTATCCTACAGTGTCAGCAATTCTAAATCACATAAATCTATAAGACTGACAAGTTGAGGAACAGACGTCAAGAAACAAGTTATATACATCAAGATATATCACATATATCAAGAAGTGAAATCTGGCGCTTTTCCAGGATAGCTTTTCTTTGAAGTGACAACTTTTATTGTGTTTTTTTTTTCACCTGACTTGGACAATCACTTTTAGTTAAAAGGGTTTCCAGAATATAAGCCGAGCACAGGGTGTAACACTGCTGAGATCCCAAACTATTCGCTGTAATCTGCAGAAGAACATGGCCGCTAGTCTTTCCTTTCTCTACGAACTTCTTTAACTTTTTTTTTTCTCTATATGTCACAGATGGCAGTTATTATTTTACTCACTCATAAATGTATATATTAATATGCTAGGCTGCAATGGGTTTAACAAGTTATTGGTTTGTGTGAAAAAAAAAATCTTCATAACACAAATAGATGGATTTAACCATTTCTACAACACAAACCCAAATATGATGTGTTTTTTGTTTTCTTTTTGCTACTTTTTATTTAGTTCATCTGCACCAAATAATACAATTAATGAACCCTCTTTGGAAATACATTTTTTATAAGTCAAATCTATGAAACAATGCAATATCCTATCGCCTATATATACAGATAAGGGCAAACTAATATCCAACACCAATCATTTTTAGACTTGATGAACATATATGTCAAAGAGAAAATATTCCCATGAACAATTGGCTGCTCAGTAAAATATAGCTATATATTATCTGTCGACATTTACCAGTACATGATTATAATGATATTATTTTCAACATTTTTATTTCGTTAGTGCAATCAACCCTATGTTCACTGGTAGCGATACACTGTTACACAAAGCAATCCCCTCCAAACAGGATCACTGTGTGTAGCAAGGGCATTGGCATGTAGCAACGTTGAACAATAGCTGCAAGCTTGCTTTTAGAGATTCTCTAGCAGTGAGTTCTGCACTAGAGATAGTAAATTAGCCCAGAGATGCCAAAAAATGTAAACATTTTAATAAAGATAAATTACAAAATTGTATACATTTGTAAAAACAGTTCAATAATTATAATTTTAATCCCCTAGAACACCCCTTTAAGTCAACTGCAAAATTCATAAAAACTGTTCTGCATTTTATTTGGGAATATACACTTTACTGATAGAATTAGAGGACTTATTACTGATAGCAGTAAAAATTATTCTGATGCTAGTTGCAAGCTTAGTTTGTTAGTATAAAATACATTTCACTGGGCCCTAGTATGTCGCTGCTCACTGGCAAACTCAGTATATACTAGAAGTACCATATTCATTTAGGTGTAAGTAGTTTTTTCCTTTGACAACAGTGCCACCTATCTGTATGTACCTGTATTGCACAATGTTAAACTAATTGTATTATTTTCTCAATGGGCAGTTATTTTTAATTAATAAAGCATTTTATAAATTGACGCAAAAGAAAATGTAATTTTTTTATGCCATAAGTGCTTGTAACTTCAGATTAACCAGATTTTTCCATTCCATTTTATTTTTTGGCTCAAATAACAGAGTAGGTATTGTTTCTCTCTGGAAAATGGAAGGCATCCCAAGAAGGGGGTTCCCCTTTATGACTTCCATGTGCACTAATAGCAAATATGTGAGTTGGCTTCATGAATAGATTTTGGCTACCAGGGGCAATGAAAAATAGACCAACAAAACACAACAATCACTGAGCTCGGTGAGATCAGTCAAAAAAATCCAATGGAGTACTCATTTAAGAATCTCCATTGATTGCCCCTACAAAATATGCAAAAAAGGTGTCTGTGGAGCCTAAGTTGTGGGTCCCAAAGCTGGCAACAGAGTGAGGACCTTAGAGGCTACCTATCAGGGTGGTTTGGTGTTCTCCCTACTGGGAGGCACCCCTTGGCAACAGTCTTCCTTCTCTGGAGAGAGGGATATCTGGCTAGTCCTGTGTTTTGAGACTCGCACCTGAGACTCCACAGACCCCTTATATTTAAATTTTGTAGGGGGCAATCAGTGAAGACTCTTAAATGAGTACTCCATTGGATTTTTTTCACTGATCTCCCCGAGCTCAGTGATTGTTGTGTTTCGGTGGTCTATTTTTCATTGCCCCTAGTAGCCAGAATCCTGCTCCACACTGATGAGGGGCAAATACCCCAAAACAGCTGTCTGTGGATGGATGCCTTGTCTTATGTCGTTACACTTGCAACAGAGTTAGACTTTGACTTATAGGGCCCACCCTGGTGTTTTCCGATTTCGGTCCCAATGCTCGCGACAGAGTGAGGACCTTAGGGGCTATGAATCAGGTTAGTTTGGTGTTCTCCGCACTGGGAGGCACCCTCTTGGCACCAGGCTTCCTTCTCTGGAGAGAGGGATATCTGGCTATTCCCATGTTTTGAGACTCGCGACTGAGGCTCCACAGAACCCTCTTTTGCATATTTAGATGGATAGATAGATTTGGCAAACTTTCAAGGTGAGCAAGCCAAACATTTATGTTAATAGAGGCAGGGTCGTGGATATAGGGGGTGCAGAGGTTCTAGCACCTAGCATTTAATAGATCCATAGACCTCACTGCAACATAACTAAACACCAGTATTATCGGGAGTCCTAATTATCACCTTTGAGCTATATGCCATGCCATTGATGGGATGTATTGTTTTATGGCATCCTACAGGGAGAAGGATGGAGTGGAGCTGACCAGAGAGGAGACCTTTAAATATCGGTTTAAAAAAGATGGGAAGAAGCATTTCCTCATTATTAATGAGTCAACCCTGGAAGACAGTGGTAACTATACTGTGAAGACCAACGGAGGTGACTCGGTCGCTGAGTTGATGGTGCAAGGTAAATACATTTATGTAGCAATAGGTTACTATGGTATGAGCCAGAGAGTAAACCTCAAAGATAATAATGCAAGCAACATGACTACCTACCATACTATCTGTGAGCACATACTGCATTGTTTTACAAGTTCCATTGTTTTCTCTTGAATAATCAAATTTTACAGAATAACAAGCAGGCATCTGATGCAAATGTGAACAGAGCCAAATTGGGAGATGTTGTTGATGATTCTTTTGGCCTTTACACATTAAGGCTATGTTCACACTGCGTATGATTCGTCCATAGATCGTACACCGCCATACATGTGCGGCTGAAACTTCGGGCGTGGGAAAAATAGACATGCGGCCAGATGCATACGAACCGCGAACATACGCCCGTAGTACAGATATGCTTCCCTAGCTTGTTTCGAAGCGATCTGAGGCAGGTCATTTACTTGGAAATCTTGGCCCAGCCCCATAAACCACACAGAACCTTTTGGATCGAAAAATCAAGTTCAGTTTGGCTGAAATAAGTACTCCGTACGGGACCGCATGGAAATCCACGGCCGTGAGTTTCAACATTTCCGTCCTCAAACAATGGTCTTGTTCATTTTTCACGGCGCCGTATACGATCCGGCCGTAAGCTCATACGTAGTGTGCACTGTGCAGGCGTATATCGTATACTTTCAAGCGGACGCATCAACCTCAAAACTACGTGTGTATTTTCGCGGTTCGCACTACGGACGGCCTAAGGCTATATTCACATTATGTAAGACACCGGCCGGGTCACGGAAGGGCCGGTCTCTGAAAAGATCATCCCGGCTGGTACTGCAGTACCTGCCGGATGATATTTTGGGCCGCAAAGTTCTGATGCGGGCGCATAAGTGCACACCCGCATCAGAACTCCCCACAGCACACAATAGAATGAGCGGCCAGAGCCACTCGCTCTATTGTGTGAACTGACAGGGTTTTTTGCGGCCGCTATTCACTGAATAGCGGCCACAGAAAACTGACATGTCAGTTTTCTACGGTGCCGTTAGGGATCCCGGCCGGAGTGTATACTATGGGGGGGATTTATAAAGACCAGCATACTTGTCTTATATTAGGCCCCGCCCCCTTTTTCCTGGCAGGATTCACTAAGAAGCGCATGCCTCTTAGTGAATCTGGCCGGCTGGGCGCCCGAATCTGCGCCCGGCGTACAAAATCTACACCTGCTTCCAGCAGGTGTAGACGTTGATCATGATTTACGCCTGCGAGCAGGCGTAAATCATGCTAAATAAGGTGCGGGGGGAGGTCACGCCTCCTCCCCGCATTATCACGGCCCCGCAAGCTCCGCCAGTCCTCCCATCGAACCTGCACCTTCTCCTTGGCGTACGCCTCTGGCATACACTTCGTAAATCCCCCCCTTTGTGTATACACTCCGGCCGGGCTTCCCTCAAGCTTCAGCCGTGATTTCCGCTGCACTTACGTAGTGTGAACATAGCCTAAAGGAGCATTTCCCTCTCATAAGGGGATGGCTCATCACTCAGAGATGATTGGTGGGGTCTAACCTCTGGGATCCTCACCGATCCTGAGAAGGAAAGGTCTGCAGCTGTAGTTCCAGTGCACAGTGGATGGCTGGGTGCTGCTGTACAGGGAAACAAAGCGAAGGGGCCACATCTCTGAATCAGCACTGCTTAACTTTTTTTTGTTAGGATCAGTGGGGATAGAGAAGCTTTATATCTAATAATGCCATTATTTTCTTGCCCGAATTCTGCAGTGAAGTATAATATGCCACTTTGTCTCTCCAGAAAAGCAGCTGGAAATCCTGCAGGGTGTAGCTGATCTCACAGTGAAGGCCAAGGAACAGGCTGTATTCAAGTGTGAGGTATCCGATGAGACTGTCACAGGAATATGGGTGAAGAATGGAAAAGAGGTTATTCCTAACAACAGAATCAAAATCAGCCACATTGGAAGGTCAGTCCCAACCACTTATATCAAAATCAGAACTCATACACTTATTGCCAGTACAGCAAGAAAGAAAACTGTCTCTTTACTGCCCCCTATTGGACATAGCTGCCCTGTAAGTCAGTGTTGTTACCTGTGGCTCTCCACCAATTGCAAAACTACAACTCCCATCATACTTGGCCATTAGGCTATAATACAGTTTGTAGTAATCTGAAAATTTCAACATGACCAAGGATATTGGCCAAGCTATAAACCCACCTGGACACTGCTGTTTTGGGGTTATTGCCCCTTACCACAACTTATTGTGAGTAGGAGTTATGACTTAGGGTGCACTAGTAATTATGCATGCATTATTAGATTTTATAGGGTTCCCAGCTGCATAACATGCTGGCTATCATGTATACAGTACATTGGCAGTGTCTGGGGGACCTGCCTGTTACCCTTGATCTCTAACTTGGCCAATGATGTCTGCAGCCTCTTATCCCCATTTGCAAAACGAAAAGCAGCTCTGGTTCCAAAAACTGCAGCTCCAACAAGAGAATTAACATTATATTTTATTTCTGCAGAGTTCACAAGCTGACCATTGATGATGTGATAGCATCGGATGAAGGAGACTATTCCTTCATACCCAATGGATTTGCCTTCAACCTGTCTGCAAAACTGCACTTTATGGGTGAGTTAAGTTTAATGGTGGGGGTGTCCACAAACAAAGAGAAAGCGTTTATAGGGAAAATATACAAAATCTATATTTAAGGACTAAAAAATATATTTAAAAAAACACACACAGACAACTGAACCAGGGTCTGTGTAATGTCTCATGAAAAAAAATTGTTACAAATTGAACACATATGACCAAACAAATGAACAAAATGGGATACCAAGACACCTCCAAATAAATATACTTAAGATAGTGATGTTACCATCGTGTAGTATTCCCCCCAACACATGAAACAAGAGAAAAATATTAGCAAATAAAGTGCAAGTGCTCTAACAGGTAACACAGCCAATAAACAATACCTTGAGGCTATGTTCACACTATGTAAGTTCCGATTAAACAATACCTTGAGGCTATGTTCACACTATGTAAGTTCCGCAGAAATCTGTGATCTGTGATTTCTGCGGTACTTATGTAGTGCTGCAGGCTGAGGGAATCCCGACCGGAGTGTATACACTGTACACAGTATACATAGTATACACTCCGGCCGGGATTCCTAGTGGTGCCATAGAAAACTGACATACAGTATCAGTTCACACAAAGTTCACACAATGGAGCGAGCGGCTCCGGTCGCACGCTCTATTGTGTGTTGTGGGGAGTTCTGATGTGGGAGCGTACTGATGCGCCCGCATCAGAACTCAGTAGCGCTAGAGATCATCCGGCTGGTACTGCAGTACTGGCTGGGATGATTTTTTCTGAGACCGGCCGGGTCACGGAGTGGCAGGTCGTATACTACGTGTGAACATACGTATGGCGGGTTGTGGAACTGAGACCATCCATTAACTGTTTACAGGTTTGTTGCAGGCAGATGTGACAGGTTTACTGGGATATACAGTCCACCCCCCTGTTCTTGTGCTGTTGCATATTTTACTTTTCCTCCCTCAAGCTATTGTTTATTGGCTGTGTTGCCTGTTAGAGCACTTGCACTTTATTTGCTTATATTTTTCTCCTGTTTCATTTGTTGGGGGGGAATACTGCACGGTAGTAACATCACTATATTAATTATATTTATTTGGAGGTGTCTTCGTATCCCATTTTGTGCATTTGTTTGGTCATACTGTATGTGTCCAATTTGTAACACATTTTTCTCATGGGACATTACACAGACCCTGGTTCAGGTGTCTGTGTGTGTTTTTATATATTTTTTTGTCATTAAATAAACATTTTCTATATTTTCCCTATAAACGCTATAAAATCGTTGAGATTTTTATTGTATTGGGGATTCTTTGACCATTCTGAGGTTGTTGACCATTCGGATTACAGTGTCAATATTTTACATGATGTGGAAGATTTATCAAAACTAGTGTTAATGGAGTGATCCCACGTTACAAAAACATGGCCACTTTTGTCTCCAGTTTAGGTGTGGTTTGCAATTAAGCTCCACTCACTTCAATGGAACCGAGTTACAAAACCTACACCCAAACTGGAGACAAGAAGTTGGACTGTCTCTGGAAGAAAGTGGCCATGTTTTAGTAGCACTAGATAACCCCTCAAAGTAGAATTGGAGTAGCTAATAAGGTTTAAGCCCTGAGTTTTCATAGACCCTTAATTCAGAGACAGACACATGCATACTGATATAATAGTGCCCAGAGACACAGGGTTGAAACAAGGCAGTATACTCTACAGGTTTTGGGGGACGCAGTGCAAGGATGGCACAGGCACAGGACTTTCGGTGTAACTAGGACAGGTGTAACAGATAGCTAGACCTCCTACTTCTCCTGGAATCACACCTTTGCACCTTTGGGGTACAGGCTGAATTATACTGCTTCCACATCCTTAATCCCTGTGATACTGGACCAATGGGGACATGTCCCATACAAAGCAGCAAGGGCAGAAGGGTACGAATGCAGCTCCTCCAGTGCACAATAGCCATACAATGCTGACTTGGACACCATGGCCACAAGGTTTAATGTCACTCACAGGCTTTAGCATCACAGCATAAACTGGCACCTTCTTCTTTCTCTAAGGTTTCAGGCCTTTGTTCCATTCACCACACATTGCTGAAACCCATGTCACAGACCACCTGTTTAATACCACCTTGTGGGAGCCCAAATCCCTGCACCCTCCAGGTTACAGGGTTACTTGACCAGGCTGTAGGCAACCATAGTATTCAAGCCGTAACCCCAGGTACCATGGTAACCATCCGAATGTGGGGGTTAGACATAAGACCCCATGTACCTCTATGGGTGCCTTATTACGCCTCCGTACATAATACAGCCATGTGCTTGAGGGATAAAATGTGTAGACAATGTAGATGTGGCATTATTGCTCAGCCCTGTATTTTCTCTACATGAGTGTTATAATCTCTCTTTTTCTTTGTCTTTCCTCAGAGGTGAAAATTGACTTTGTTCCCAGACAAGGTACAGTGCTTGTTATTACCAGCAGTGTTACTGTGTATATGCCATATTAGTTTTACTGTGCGCAGACATGTCATGCTGATATCATAGTCATTATATTCAGCATTCTCATTGTCTGTAACATCATGGAGAATGGACTGTTATGTACCTTTTATGAACAATAAAGAGAATGTGATAAATGACAAATCAACGTGGCTGTAGTTCCCACTGAGAACTGTAGGCGCGTCTTTTGTGTTACTAGAATATTTCGTCTTTGATGAAATGCAATTTGTCACGTTTTGTACTAATATAGTTTACTGTTTGCTCAAAAATTGCATCAAAGTAATCTGTAACATCTTTTTACTTTGGCGATTCTTTATGGAATATATAGTATAATAGTGTTCCTCAACTTGTGATTGCAAAGCTACCACTCCCATCATGCCCTGATAGCCTCCGTAGTTTTACAACCACTGGTCAGTCAAATGTTGGAGAATATTGCAATATTGGAATGACTGATGGATCCATTCTACCATTGCATTTTACCAGGCACTTTTATTCTGTCATATCTCATGTACTAAAAATCCATTAAGGCCATTATGCCCACCAGGGACAGTACAGCCTATCAGAATGTGCCCCCTTGGTCCCTCCATGATGTTGGATAGTTAATCATTTATTAAAAGTGATTTTTCCAATTAACAGCACTCCACAGGATAGGTAATAACTGTCTAAATGCTGAAGGCTGGACTACTGGGGACTCCCCTAATCAATAGAAATGGGGTCCTGCGGGCAGCAGGGCACATTGTGCCCTATGACAAGCTTGGCTCTGCTGCATTAACCCAGTTTTGACTTGTTTTTATTGCAATGAATAGTAAACTAGGCATACCTGCTGACTTGGGGGTTTAACACCTTTGCAAAGAACCTGATTGGTTGAACCTGACAGACTCTTGTCTTTCTTTGACCTTCTCAACCATATAACTAGTGAATTGTAAACTTCTCATAGTGGATTTGTGTGTCCAATGTCTGAGTAATCTGTCAGCCTCCACTGTTGTGTTCCCTTATCTCATACGGATTATTGAACATTATCAGAACCTCCAAAGATTAAGTTGGACTGTATGTCTGGTAACGCTGACACCATCATTGTCGTTGCTGGGAATAAGCTGCGTCTGGACGTTCCCATCACTGGAGATCCAGCACCTACTGTAATTTGGAGTAGGGGAGATAAGGTAAGAACCAACCCGCATCATCTTTTTTGATAAAGCAATTTTAGCCAGATATGAAAATTCTATTTCTGTTTATGTTGTTTATGTCCACAGGGGGCAGTATTATACTAGTAAGTGCATTGGTGGAAAGGAGAGTACTAGGAGTACTAGGTCTCATTGGAGAGTCCCAGCTGACGTATGGAGACTTGCTCCATGGGAAACTATGCTTTCTTCCTGAAGATGGAAAACTATCTTCCTAGTGCCACCTATAAGTAACTCCCCTGTTTTCATTAAAGAGACCCATCTTGTGTATGGGTCTTGTGAATTAGAGACAGAGAGGGACATTTATCAAACCAATTGCGCCTGTTTTTAGTCTAATATATCTAGTTTGCGCTCAAAATAAATCTGATTTAAATTTATGAAGCTTTTTTAGACAAGACTATCCAAATTAGATGCGACTTTTTGAATTAGATTTTTTGTTGTTAATTAGATCGAAAGTGCGCCAGAATTCTTTTTTAGCTAAATTTATCAACTGCGCAATTTTTTAAAAAGTCGCATATATTGGCGCATCGCTACGTCTGCTCCGAACCAGGTAAATTTATAAGACTAATTAAAAGACCATTATTTTTAAGACACATTTACTATGCTATTAGACAATTTACATACATTTGACTAAACACATTAGATTGGAAATTATGCCAAAACATCTTTGACAAAATCGTGTTTTTAGATTTGTTAGTAAATCTCCCCCATTGTTTTTGATGTGGAAACTGCACTGATTGCTGCAGAAAAACACATGCCGTCACAGCATCAGAAACCCTGCTCTCATTCAGTTACAGCTTCAAAGAGAGGTGACATGTCAATGGGAGATTTGGAGCTTGGCTCCCCCTCACTGACCGTCAATCATACAGAGGTGTTAACTACTTATAGGTGGCACTGTGCAGATAGTTTTCTTCTTTCTGGGAGAGAAAAATCTTATCTAGGTGGCATTCCTTCCTATTCATTTCAATGGCAGTGCTGTCGATTATAGATCAAGAACTAAAACGGTACTTAGAAGAGCACTTAGTATACCTGATGGTACATTAACTTTAGTTTTACCCATGTAAAGAACGGCGCCGGCGTGGGGAAGCCGGTACCACGGTGCTTTTTTTGAACCGCAGCCTGATTCCGGTGTATGGTGCTATTCTATTCACAGGTAGCGGGCCAGGGGTGAAGCATTGGAGGCGCCGTAGACGGAACTGGGCCGCGGTTCAAAAAAAGGACTACGGCATCAGCTTCCCCACACTGGCGCCGTTCTGTACATGGGTAATACTTTATGTGAATGTACCATCAGGTACATTCACTTTAAAGAAGACCTGTAAAACACCAACCCCTTCTCCTCCAGAAAATGATATGCTTCTACTATTAAATAGCCCTGATTACACACCGTTTCACAGTCTTTGGTATGCACTCACCTAATTCCTGATATATGGGGTTTATGGGCTTACTCACCCAATCGGCATTCAGTCACTCCTGCCGCCAGAAGTCCAAGTGAATATGAGTAAACCCAGTGTAAGGTACCATAGGATGGGTGTGAAGTTAGGCCCAGATTTATCAAGATGAATAGAAGCTGGTATAAACTGCCCATAACAACCAATCACAGCTCGGCATGCAGCTCCAGTGAAATGAAAGCTAAGCCGTGATTGGTTGCTACGGGCAGTTCAAACCAACTTCTGTTACATACAGTTTGTTCAATTAAACACCCTTTAATTGTATGGTCATCCACTGATATTCACTTAGCCCTGAGGTGTAGATATAGGGGGTGCAGAGATAGCAGTCACAGGAGCCCAAAACTCTATGCCACATAAGAAGACACCAGTGTAATAAATGGCTGGATATAGATTTGGCATTGGAACCCAAGAGCTTCAACAGCTTCTATAAATGTCCTCACTGACGTCACAAGGGCCACCATAGGCTGTTCTAGACCAAAATGTTTGACATTGCTCTTGTTTGTGGTTTTTCACTTATGTTCATGATCTCACCAGCAACATATGTCAGCCTCCCATTATCCATTACCACCATTTGTGTACCCCTCTACACTTCCTTTAGTCTCAGCTTTATTTCCTAATATCAGGTCTTTGAGCAGACCCATGTTAGGAGGGCAACTGAGCCAGGGGCAGACGACGACGATGTGGATGTAAGTGGGCATACCCTGCCCGTGATGTATTTGAAGAAGTATTTAACGTGCACAACTACTTATATCACGTGTGGACTTCTTTTTTATCACAAACAACTTAACCTCACTTTTGTTTTGTGGGTAACTGCACCGTTATACTAATGTGTATTTACTATGCTCATATAGGGTAGATGTTCATATGAGATAGATAAATAGATAGACTGATAGATGTACTAATAGTAATTAGGCTGATTGGTTCCCTTTAAAGATACATAGATACATAGACATAGATATATGTTCATATGAGATAGAAAGATAGATAGATAGATAGAAAGATAGATAGATAATTCATATGATAGACAGATAGACAGACAGATAAATAGATCTTTTCTCTATCCTCTATGTAGAATGTATGCAGCCACTTAGAACCTCCTCACATCTAAAGTCTTAGAGGACAATGATCTCTTTGCCATGATGTTTAGAATAATAAACTCGTAATTTAGCTCATTTCAGAAGGTGAAGGCAGAGTCCACGTGGAGAATCATGCAGACCACTGTGTGTTCACCATTGAAGGAGCAGAGAAGTCAGATGAAGGGTCATATACTGTTGTGGTTAAGAATCCAGCTGGAGAGGACAAGGCCACCATTAATGTAAAAGTCATCGGTAAGACACTAAAAAGACCATTTCCATAGATACATATACTGTATACAGGTACACATATTACACCATCAATTTAGCTATGGCAATGTAAGTGCAAACCATCCAAAACACCTACAAGACAGCACACAACCTACAGGAGAGAGTTGAAAGACAGTGATGTTCAGTCTTACAGATGTACACTAGTATTGTGAAAGTTGAGCAGCCATGAAAGGGATGCAGAAGGAAAGTTATAGACTTTAATTTTTAAAGAAACACTACAGTCAAAACCTATACCAATAATTCTGCAACCATTGATAAACACAAACACTCCTCAATCAAAGTCAATGTTCGGACACTAAATGGAACAAGTGATAATATCATTTGAGTCAAAGGGCTACAGAACATTAAAAAAAAAGTATGGGTCTCACAGTTTGCAGTTAAAGTCTACTGTCTTATATAGACTCATTTTTATACAGTCAAAACTGATACACTGTGTCTTACCTAGTGTAGCACATGCAGGAGTGGATCATGACACAGAGATTCAAGACCAAAAATAGAAGTGCATAACACAATGTATTAGTTTTAAAGTGTCACTGTCGTTATAACTTTCAAAATCTAAACCAATAGTAGATGTGATATAAAGCAAGTTTACATTCATTATTTTTTTAGTTATCATGGAAGACACGCCACTTCCTGTTTTCTGACTTTTTTTCTCAAAGAGTCAGAAAACAGGAAGTCCAGTGTTTCCCAGGCCATCTGAGCACTCACTTAAAGAAGGCAGTCATGTGATTGATGGATACATTGAGCCGTGACTCTCCCTACTGGCCAGAATTCCTGTCGCCTGTTTAGTCTGTTTTTTACAATCAGCATAAGTACAAAAATCTGCCTTCAGGACGTTGGACCTGGATTTCGGGTAAGTTCGGCTTTGTTTTACAGCGGGATAACAACAACAAAAAATAATGAATGTATATTGCAAACTTGCTTTATATCACATCTACTGTTGATTTAGATTTTGAAAGTTATAACAACAGGTACACTTTATTGTTAATTTTTTGCGAAGATGATGTGACATTAAGGAAACTAATAAAGGAACTATTGAAAGAGAACCTTCTTAGATCTTCACAAAGCAGGTTCCCTGGTTAAACAACATATTGGGGGAATGGGGGATTGACATAAAATCACTCTAAAAGTCATTTGAACCCATATATTATTTGAACATAGATGCAATCTGTAGCCATGTATCCAAACTAATGCATAATACCTTATCAAATGTAATCTTATTTCACAGAGGTCCCAGATCCACCAGAGAGTCCCAAGATCTTGAACATTGGAGAAGATTTTTGCACCGTTCAGTGGGAGGTACCCAAGTATGATGGAGGCATGCCAATCACGGGTGAGTGATGATCGGAAAAGACATCCTGCTACCCTAGCTATGCCAAGATTAATAGGGGAAATGAGGTGTAATATACATTTTAGAATCCTCCTGCCAAGCTGTGGTTTCTAGTTTTATCTGTTTCTCAGAAGTCTGGGTGCAGCAACCAATATCACTACAACCCCCACTGAAGACTAGCATTATATTATGCTTTCGTGGCCCTAGTTATGCAATAATAGTTTGCAGATTTAGTATCTCCTTATAATTATGCAGAGTTATCATTCAGGGGCTAGGTGCTCTTTGGTCTCACAGTCAACCTTTGCTTGTATCTCTGACCCTGCAGGTTACATTTTGGAGAGGAAGAAAGTGAAAAGTTTCCGCTGGATGCGTCTAAACTATGACCTGGTGAAGGAGCTGACCTATGAATCTAAACGCATGATTGAAGGGGTCATCTATGAGATAAGGATCTTTGCTGTGAATGCCATCGGAATGTCTCGTCCTAGCCAATCTTCTCAGCCATTTATGCCAATTGGTAAGTTATGCACAGTTAGTGTACACCTGTCCTTTATATATTCATTCTTTTTACCTGTATCCAGTGTCTCTGGTTCTTGAGTTCACCAGTTGAAATGATTCTCCTCCATCTATACAGAACATGTGCATATCCACTCTAATATACATTGTAACCACTGTTGCTATGATTGTATACACAGGGCTTTTATTCAACAGGATGTAGCAGGTTATTACTGACTCTTCCAATAGAAGAAATAGACACTAGCGACAACTGACTGGCTCCATCAGTGACTACTGATTGGCTGACATCAACTCTGAGCATTACATGGTACCTAGTAAATGCCCTTAAAATGTATGGGTGTCATTGTTCCTCCAGAGTAACGTCATGATGACTCAGCACCCTTACTAAAAGAAGGAAATCCAGTCCTCTAGGGGGGAGGGGGAGTAAAAAAGTGTTTAAAAATTTAAAAAAATATATTTAAAAAACCTGTATAAATTGTAAGTGTTTCCCTTTTCCCATTTTTCAAATATAAAACATATATTATAAATATACATACAGTGAATAACATAAACTTAAAAAAAAAAAAAAAATACCAGAATTTTAGATTTTTTTTCACATCACATACTAGAAGCAATGGAATAAAAAGTCACATCTACTAAAAATGGTTCTGATAAAAACTACACATGAAGGCACAGAAAATCTGCACACCCATGTTATACATTTACATATACTGCTTCTCTGCAAAATTTAAACTAACATCAGGTAGTTTACTTTTTGACTAACTGTACAAGTCAGCGCTGCGTTGAACTGTCCAGTCTGGGACACTTATGGCATAGCCACCAGGTATTTGTCGCCTGCCAATTTTTTTCCTGGTTTTATAATACATTATATGGTAAAATGAAGGGTGCCAATAAAAAGTACAATTTGTACTGCAAGAAAAAGGTCACGTCTGTTGATGGAAAAATAAAAACTCTATGGGTCTTAAAATTTGAGAAGGAAACAAAATGTAAGTGAAAAATTGAAGTTTTCATGGTCAGGAAAGGGATATAGGGAAACTGTTTTGTTGCTATAGGGCTGGGGACACTGAGAATAAAGGTCATTTATTTACCTTCATCCTCACTGCTATGTATATATATATATATATATATATATATATATATAATGTGTATTATGTATAATATGTATAATAATAATATGTAAATAAGGTAGTTTGGTGCACTGGGGGCAATACTAAAGTTCACAACAGTTCACAATTCACCGATCAGCCCTAACTGCCCACTATCTCCTCTTGAATATTAAGGCGGCACCCTGCAGTGACATCACTCCAGCACTCATCACTGCCGAGCGCCACATGAATATTTATAAGGAGGCAATTGGTGGATCGCAGACCGCCTAATTTATTATATATTTAAATAATTACCTTCATACTCATATCCCCAGCCCTATGGAAACATAACAGCACATTAAGGTCTTTTAACCTGCCGTCAGTTTTCCTTTAAAATAATCCCAAAAAGTGGATCTCTAAAGTCTGTGTGAATGTTTTTGTGTATCGCTGAGAATATTGTATGTGTTTCACCCACATGTATTTAACCCCTTAAGGACCGCGGGCATTAATTTACGCCCCTCGCTGCCTGGGCCTTAAGGCAGGAGGACGTAAATGTACGCCCTGGCGCGGTCCCAGGCTATGAAGCAGGCTCACGAGCTGAGCCCGCCCCATAGTGGGTGAGGACCGGCTGCTATCTGCAGCCAGGCCCTCACCCTCAATGGCGGGCTGCCGCAATCACGTGGCCGTCCGCCATTAACCCCTTAAACGCTGCGACCACAGCATTTAAGTATAAGTGACCGGAGCATCTCCGGTCACTTAGCGATCGGGACCCCCGCAGCGTATCTGCAGGGGGTCCTGATCGCATTCCCTGACTGCCGGAGGTCTTCTCCTTACCTCCATGCAGTCCTCGTATCCAGTGGCGTAGCTACCGCGGTCTCCGCCGCGACCGGGCCCGCCACAAGGGCCCTCCCGATCAATCACTCTTGTGACTGCAAGCATTGTTTTGCTTGCGGTCACAAGCACACCCCCGACCGTGCAGCAGCCGGGGGTGTCGCGTCTTACCCCCGGCAGCGCGCGCATCCTAGAGCTCCATGCGTGCCTTGGGCCCTGACTTCCGGTTCCGGCGTGCAGGGAGCTCTGGGATGCGCGCGCTGCCGGGATAAGACGCGACACCCCCGGAAGCCGCGCAGCAGCAGGGGACAGACCAAGAGGAATGAGGATCAACGTGGGAGTTGTCAGGTGCGTTGTCAGGTGAGTTAAGTTTTGTTTTGTTTTTTTATCAGCCTGCACGGGTGGGGGGAAAGAGGGGGGCATCTATGAGGGTGGGGGGAAAGAGGGGGGCATCTATGAGGGTGGGGGGAAAGAGGGGGCATCTATGAGGGTGGGAAGAAAGAGGGGGGCATCTATGAGGGTGGGGGGAAAGAGGGGGTATCTATGAGGGTGGGGGGAAAGAGGGGGGCATCTATGAGGGTGGGGGGAAAGAGGGGCCTTCTATGAGGGTGGGGGGAAAGGGGGGCATCTATGAGGGTGTGGGGAAAGAGGGGGGCATCTATGAGGGTGGGGGGAAAGAGGGGGGCATCTATGAGGGTGGGGGAAAGAGGGGCCTTCTATGAGGGTGGGGGGAAAGGGGGGGCATCTATGAGGGTGTGGGGAAAGGGGACCATCTGAGGGTGGGGGGGGAGAGGGGCCATTTATGAGGGTGGGGGGGAAAGAGGGACCATCTATAAGGGAGGGGGGAAGGGGACCATCTATAAGGGAGGGGGGGAAAGGGGACTATCTATAAGGGAGGGGGGGAGGGGACCATCTATAAGGGAGGGTGGGGGGAGAGGGGGCCATCTATAAGGGAGGGTGGGGGGAGAGGGGACCATCTATAAGGGAGGGTGGGGGGAGAGGGGACCATCTATAAGGGAGGGGGTAGAGGGGTCCATCTATAAGGGAGGGGGTAGAGGGGGCCATCTATAAGGGAGGGGGTAGAGGGGGCCATCTATTTGGGGGGGGAAACATAGGGGGAGAGGGAATACACAGAGGGGGGCATATATTATTAGGGGGTCACATAGTCAGGGCTACCCACTAAATGAGGGTGTAAAGGGGCCAATACAGATGTGCAGCTTGTATAGAGATGAGGATGGTGACAGTGTGAGGAGCCTAATATGTCTATCTGGCAGATTCTGTGGATTCGTGGCTCAGAGAAGTTCTCATAACGGCCCAGGACAGATGGAGAAGATGAAAAGGAAAGAACTCCGATCAGAAAAGACATCTCCTGTGAGTCACCTGATATAACTGCACTGTAATGTATATGGTGTATAGAGCCTGTGTAGAGCTGGGGCCACCTCTATATGACTGGATGAGGTGATATAGTATACTGGATTTGGTCAGTAACAATATGGTGGTGATGGTAGTGGTTGTGGTGTGGCAGTAATGTTTCCTTCCTATATACTGGTATTACTGGTAATATTGGTCTCAGTATACAGGATTTGGTCGGTAACAGTATGGCGGTAATAGGTAATATCTGTCTTGGTGTGTGTGTATATATATATATATATATATATATATATATATATATATATATATATACACACACACCAATAGCATCACTTGGTCGTGAAAGGAGGGGGGGGGGCAAGTTGGCCTCTCGCACCAGGGCCCAGGAGACATTAGCTACGCCCCTGCTCATATCGGACATCTGATTCAGCCTGCCACAGGCAGGCTGAATCAGAAGATCACAGATTACACTGATCCCTGCAATGCTATGGCATAGCAGGGATCAGTGTATACAATCCTATGTATGTAAGTGATAGTTCCCTAAGGGAACTATAAAAGTGTAAATAAATAAATAAATAAATGTTTTACAAAATGCCCCAAAGCCCCTCCCCCAATAAAAGTGTAAATCACCCCCCCCCTTCTCATATCATACATTAAACACATAAAAAGTAATAAAGTTAATTAACATATTATACACTGTAGCATGCGTAATTGCCCGATCTATTAAAATAAAACAATACTATTCCCACACGGTGAACCGCATGAACAAAAAGTGGTAAAAAAAAGCAGAGATTGCTAAAAAGCGATCAATACGTTTGATCTAGAAAAAAATTTTATTAATAAAAATTAGAGATCATGACGCAAAAAATGACACCCCATACGACCCTGTAGGTGAAAAAATAAACGCTATAGGAGTTACAATATGGCCATTTTAAATATGCCTATTTGCAAAAAAAAATGTTTTACTGCCAATAAAAATAGTAAAACGTTAGAAAACCTAGTAACCATGCATATCGCTGTGTTCAGACCGACCTAAAGAATAAAGGAAAAATGCCAGTTTTACCGTTAAGTGCATTCCCTAAACATGGACCCCCCCCCGGCCGTACGATCGCCCCCCGCAGCCCCAGCCGCATGATCGCCCCCCGCACCCCCCGGCCGTACGATCACCCCACGCACCCCCCGGCCGTATGATCGCCCCCCGCAGCCCCCGGCCGCACAATCGCCCCCCCGCAGCCCCCGGCCGCACAATCGTGGGGCGATCGTACGGCCGGGGGGTGCGGGGGGCGATCATCCAGCTGGGGGGTGCGGGGGGCGATCATGGGGCTGGGGGCGATCGGGGCTGCAGGCAGGATATACATTACCAGATCCCCGCTCCTGCTTGCTTCGGTGGCTCCTGGCACGTTCTGCCCGGCCAATCAGTGGGCTGCCCTGCCGCAGCGCACTGATTGGCCGGGCGGGCCGTGAAGACACCGGGAGCCCCGAAGCAAGCAGGAACGGGGACCCGGTAATGTATAATGTCTGGCGGCTAGGGGGTTAATGGGGCGGGCTGCAGACAAAATCGCAGCAGGGATGTAGATCCCTGCTGCGAGTTTTTCTGCTAATGAAAGTATAGGGCCAGAATCTGCAGCGAGTCTCGCTGCAAAAACGCAGTAAGGAGACTCGCTGCAGACCCGCCAAGTGGGTTTGTAGCCTAAATGATATTTTGGGGTTTCCGTCATTCATTTTATGGCTGATTGAAAGATACCATTAAAAAGTACATCTGTTCCTGAAATAAACAAGGCATCACATGGCCCTGTAGGTGAAAAAATGAAAGCGTTATGGGTCTTAGAAGGCGAGGAGGAAAAAACGAAAACGCAAAAGTGACAATTGGCCCGGCCCTTAAGGCCATTTCAGGCCCGGTCCTTAAGGGGTTAAAGTGGACCTTCACCCCCGTGCCGGGGCAGAGCCCGGCCAGCCCCCCGGTGGAGACCCTTATACTTACCCCTTGCACAAAGTCCCACTGCTAGACCCGCTCCCATTGCTGAGATATCGCCGTTGGAAGCCCAGCGCCCGCTAATCAGAGATGAGTCCGACACTCAAAGAGAATGAATGGAGCCGTCATTCTCTATGAGCATCGGACTCATCTCTGATGAGCGCATGCTGGGCTTCCAACGGCGATATCTCGGCAACGGGAGCGGGTCCAGGAGTGGGACTTTGTGCAAGGGGTAAGTATAAGGGTCTCCATCGGGGGGGTCATCCGGGCTCTGACCCGCCAAGGGGGGTGACAGGTTCCCTTTAAGTAGGATTTTATTGCATTACCACACACAGCCAATGGACAGGAGAGGTAAACTTTCTGGATGAACTCTCTTAAATCATTGGCAAGAATATGAAGCAAGGGATTGTTAACATCATAGCCTTGTTTTTAATATATTTACCTTTGTGTCCAGTTTGGCCCACACCAGAAACATTGTGTAGGTGACAACTCAAGACACATCCAGAAAAGGCCAGTTCTATTTTTACTCTGCGTTAAGGTGCTGTGTTGTAATTATAGACTGTGCACTAGTCGGGTTCCATGGTGTGTAGTCTACACGATGATACCTTACACTCGTTTGTCAAGGTTAATGTCCAAACCTTGTCATAACTGTCACTAACTTTACTTTGGGTCATGTTAACATGTCATACAGTTCCAACGGAGGTGAATATGTATACATATACACTCACATACAGTCAAGTCTCATTATTACGACTACCAGCTTAAATCCCAAATAGCCTCTTAATGCAACATGGACAGCAGCTAGACTGGCTGAAAGTGACTCAATAAGTAGGTTGTCAGATGTATCTGGAGCCATGCTGACTACAGTGCATCCCACAGCTGTGCAGGGTGCTTGGGGGAGAATATTAGAGATGAGCGAACCGGCCAAGGTTCGGGTTCGTATGAACCTGAACTCTTGGCTTCTGATTCCCGCTGTCTGCCTGAAAAACTGGGTGGGACTGCCTGGAAAACTGGGATACAGCCATAGCCATAGGCTGTATCCCAGTTTTCTAAGCGGTCCTCAGGCTGTATCCACCCACTGCACGGAGCGGGCAGACAGCGGGAATCAGAAGCAGAGAGTTCAGGTTCATACGAACCCGAACCTTGGCCGGTTCGCTCATCTTGAGGCTGGGTTCACACTACGTAAGTTTCTGGCCGTAGCGCGCTCCGTGAATAAGCGGCCGGAGATTTACGTAGTTTGCGTACAATAGAAAGTATATGATGTACGGCTGCACAGTTCACATTACGTAAGAACTTACGCCCGGATCGTATGCGGCGCCGTAAAAAATGAACCAGACCATTGTTTCAGGACGGAAATGCTGTAACTTACGCCCATAGCGTAACATGCGGTCCCGTACGGAGTGGTGATTTCTTCATTTTTACACTTTGATTTGCCGATTCAAAAGGTTCTGTGGGGTGTCCGGGGCTAGCCGAAGATATCCAAGTAAAAGACCGCTGTCAGATCGCTACGTACGCCGCTCGGGAAGTGTACGTAGATTACAGGCGTAAGTTCGCGGACCGTACGTAGCCGGCCGCAACTTGCGTAAATCCCAGCTGGAGTTTTACACGTATATGTCCGGCCGCGAAAAATTTTTCGTGCCCGGACATCTACGTAGTGTGAACATAGCCTTAGAGAATATATAGAGTGAACATGATGATTGACGTGGTCCCACAAATGCTTATTTGGGTTTAAATCCAGGGAAGTAAATGGGTTGTTTAGTAAAAAAAAAAATGCTTTCAAATCAACTGGTGGCAGAAAGTTATACAAATTTGTAATTTGGTTTTATTAAAAATTCTCAATTCTGCTGTATGTCCTGCAGAAAGGGGTGTATTCTTTCCAGTCTGACACAGTGCTCTCTGCTGCCCCCTTTGTCCATGTCAGGAACTGTCCAAAGCAGTAGCAAATCCCAAAAGAAAACCTTGCCTGCTCTCCAGGCTTGAAAGAATACCACTTCCTGCAGCACATACAAAAGCTGATAAGTACTGGAAGACTTGAGATTTTAAAGTACCCCATTAAGGGGCAAGGATAGTAATTTCAACCAATGTTGCACATTTTTAGATTCCTTCTGCTTCAGGGGTGACAATCTGCATGTATACTGTAGGTATATGCAGCATTGGACTGGGGACCAGATTATCCTCCAGCTATACGCTGCCAATGTCAAAAGTAGGATGTGGTCATAATAATGTCTTCATGCTGCAGCTCAGCCCTGTCTCTTTGACTCATGAGATTAGAAGAAAAACATGATTTTATATCCTCACAAACAGCAATCAGCTACCTGGTTTAATTTGATTTATATTCTTTTTATGCGATCCGCCAATGTTTGCAGCCCTGAGCATGATACACAGCTGAAAATTCTTTAAGCTTATATATAAATCCTGTCAAATCCTTTTAAACCCTAGTTTTTATTTTCTAGTTTTAGGAATTTTTTTCTAGATTTTACTCCTGTGGGAAAATCATTTTGTTGTGTTTGTTGCATTACATTTTTACGCGGCATTCTTATGATCAATATAAACCTCACATTTATATTGATATATAATACCGTATATATTAAACTCCACATAAACATAAGACATAAGAAATGCTTGAGATAGCAGCAGCATGCTACACATACTTTGTGGTTCCCTTCAGGGCCAGACTTAGGGGAGTAATACTTATCAGCCATGCTCTACCAATGGAAACTCTACCAACCCCTACTGTGCCCAATAGTCATGGAGACTTCCACACAACTGTCAAGACTAATGTATATGCAAGGTCCCGACAATCCTCCCCCCGCCCCCCCATCAAGGCCATAACTGTTTTAGGTTATGTAACTGTAGACATAAATGAGACACATGAGACACTTCATGGGCTTAACTGAATTTTTTTTAACCCCTTCGTGACCGGACCTTCTCCCTATGGAATGCTTCATTCTAAAAGTAAAGCTGGCTAGCATTACATCACTATTTACAGAGATCCTTTACCGCAAAGAGGCAGGAACCATTAACGTTTTCTGCCCAAATAAGGGTGTCTCTTTTGGAGATGTCACCAGTGATGTCACAGGGATTTAAAGTGAATGGTTACCTATAAATGTCAGGCTATTATTCAGGGAGCCGGTTAGAGGCATCCATAGCGGGCCATTATCTAGTTATAAGGTTTCTGGTTGGAAAACCTCCTTCTTACAGTAGCACAACTCATTTTGAACTGCAGAACATGTTTATAACTTTACCCATAATTCCAAATTTAAATTCATTATTATATAACTATTTTTTACTGTGCAAACTTTAAATGTATCAGATTTATTAAAACAATTGATAAATCTGCCATATCTGTAGACTACAGTATATAGTTAATGTTAAAACCAACTATTAACTGATGTACTTAGGGGCACATTTATCATTCTCTTTGTGCCATTGGTGTTTTGGTGTTTTTGTGCATGGTATAAAATTTTAAGCAACATTTATCCAGGCTTTATCCGGGTCCAAAGACGGGCTACAAAAATGGTGGAGGGTGTGAGGCATAAAACATATCAGGAAAGACTTAAGGATTTAAATCTGTATAGTCTGGAGGAAAGAAGGGAAAGGGGGGACATGATTGAAACCTTTAGGTATGTTAAAGGACTAAATAAGGTTCAGGAGGGAAGTGTTTTTAGTAAAAAAAAAAAAACTGAGCTCAAGAACAAGAGGACACAGTGAGAGGTTAGTTGGTGGAAAGATCAGAAGCAATGTGAGAAAATGTTATTTTACTGAAAGAGTAGTAGATACCTGGAACAAACTTCCAGCAGAGGTGGTTGGTAGATCTACAATAACAGAATTTAAACCTGCCTGGGATAAACATATATCTATCCTAAGATAATAAGAAAGAAAATACTAAAAGGGCAGACTAGATGGCCCCAGTGGTCTTTTTCTGCCGACAATCTTCTATGTTTCTATGTTTCTATTTAAATTTTTTCCTCTCAGAGGGGGCATTGTTTCACGTTAGATACTTTATTTAGCCAGAATTTTGGAAGCAGTACTCCACTCCAACCCTGGTGTAGTTATTTAGCAAAGTTTTTAGCCAAAATTGCACAAGAACACAAAAAATGCACAAGATTAATCAAGACAGGTGCACCTAATGCTAATGATTTTGAGCGAGGTCTGTGAGCTTTTTCCCAGTCTTAAAGCTTCACTTGTGCAGCTGTGCTCCACAATTTTTGCACATTTTTGGTGTACATAGACAATTCCCTCTTTGATGAAACCACAGACTTTGTCAGACACTCTGTAAAAGTGTCAAAAAAGTGTATAAAATTCATAGTAAATATGTTTTTGTTGCAAATTGAGCCACACTGTTTGTGTTTGCAAGAGTAAACCAGAGCCAAAGTATACTCAGTAAATCGGGGCCATAGTATTTTGGTTAGGATTTTTTGTTCGTTATTTTGGAGCCTCTTTTAGTCAATATTTTTAGTCAAAACCAGAAGTGAAACTGACAAAGGAATAAACTATAAGATTAATTTAAAAACTCGCTATGGTGCCAGTGGGTTAAATGTTGTTCTGTTTTTTTATCATCTAAAGAGAAATGTAATATTTGATCTTGCGACTAGAGTTGAGTAAATCTACAGTGTGATTCGTCTAATTGTGATGAGTTTCATAATTTGGCCATGAGTTTATTTAGTATTGTTAAAGATTTCAGTGTTCCAATTCCACAGTCTGAAATAAGACTCTGGACTTTGTCACTCCAGACTTCTCTTGGTAATAAGAAGACTTGAAAAGTGGTAGATCTTTACAAGACTAAATAAACTGATATCTGATACTGATTATTGTAGATTCACTTAACTCTACTTGGGACAACTCATTTAAGCTATAAGGCTATGTTCACACAATGCCTTTTGTTTTTAGCCATTTTGCGTCAGTTTTTTTGGGCACCAAAACGCTGACAATTTGCTTTCCAATTCCGGACATTTTATTCAAATGATGGCCATCCTACAACGTTAAAATGATGGCCAGCCTTCAGGGTCAGCTGGTTATTGATAATGACAGACTCAAATAATGACCATAAACATTATTAATGGCTTATATTATCAATAGCCATCTTTTAGCACTAAAATGACGTCTGTCCCCAAAGACAGCCATCATTTTAAAGTTGTAAGGACACAGCCTTAAGGTGACCATACATTATTTTGCCCTAGGGCTCCCACAGAGCTTTGCGTGGGTGCGATAGCTGTATAATAACAAACTTTTCTGATTATAATTTACCGTTCTTACAAATTATTTAACACATTCTAAGGCCACCTTAACCCACTGGTTATCTGTATCTGTAATTTCACTGTGACACCATCACAAAACACTGTCAATTCCAATAATACATCTTCCATGTAATAGTTTGAACTAGGAAGGTTGGCAGGACCTTTCCGTGACTTGATACAGAGATCTGGCTCAAACCCTTCATACATAACCAAGCGGTAGAGTGTAATAAAATTTTTATATGGCAAATGAGTCAGATTGCGGTGACATTTAAGAGATTCACTGCGACAGCTGGTTACTTCTTAATGCTGTTTAGATGTGTCCCATCTTTTCTTTCTTTATGAAACTTTATGTCACCTAAAGTCACCTTTCACACAGTGACAGAGGTGACTCCAAAGAGATAGATATACAACCTACGGTCCTCGTACATAGACTCTATATATAAAAACTAGTGTGCTTTGTTATATTGGAAGAGGAGACTGTGCCTTTTCTTTTCCCTATTCCTCTTCACATTGTTCTCTTATATTATTTCTATGAAATTATCATTCCTTGTCTGGCTTTAGTTACGTAAATGTGCTGATGGGAAAGCGACTGCTATATTTAGAGGTGAGAGAATTAGAGTTGTTGAGGATCAAGGCTCAGAATGCAAGAAAGAAATGTTCCTTGCTATAAGAAGGGGTGGGGAGTGGGGTCTCTGTTCAGCTCATCCTTCAACTCCCCCCTCCCATGTACAGTCCCTATGTTAGTACATCCCTGCCTTAGTTCTTTCATCCTCACATTTGAACAGTGAGTGGGAAGTTTGGTTTCCGCATCTGGAGGAGTTTCCATAAGGTTCACCATGACTCGAGTGTCACGTTTTGTGGAAAGTTCTCAAGTGGATCCTCCAAGACCAAGAAAACCAAAAAAAGAATTTCCAGGTCTGGGCCACCTCTATAACCCTTCTCATTGGAATAATCAATGTCCATTGGTTCTAAGGACTCCACCATCATAAGTTTGGAGGAATAGTTTTGTGGTGCCAACTAGTGGAACTAGTGGAACCATCCTTTATGCTTTTTAAGCTTGAATATTCAAGGCATATCTGGAGCTTTTTTGGCTTATGTGGAAACCTTTATATTGAACTTTATGTTCTTCTTGCTGCTGTACAGTTGATTTACACCTTGTATGTTGCATTGTGTGCGTGACTTATATTCATTGTATATGTATATGTATGGCAATCATAGCTGGTCATTGTCATCTTCTGTATCTATTATAGTAACTTAATGCCAGCAAAATTACATTCTAGCAGTTAAGGTATAAATGATGAAGAGTATTTTCAAACCGTGACGTGAGTCAATAAAATATTTGTGTGTTTTGTTAGGCTGTATATAGGTTCTATTGTTGCCATTTTTCTTATCAAAAATGACAGGAAAACTGCAACAACAAAAAATGCAACAAAACATCATGTATGATAGCAGATAGCGATAATACCACTGCATTTTATAGTCTGTGTTAAACTGCAATACCATTAGCAAGGTGATCCAAGGTGATATTTGTCCGGTCATGGATCTGAGCTATGGGGAGATATGCCAATAAGAAAAAGCATTTCCAGTACTAGCTGTAATGTTGTGGTAGAAATGCAGGCAACACTATAGCAATCTACTATACGACACTGGATTTTCTCATAAAATGTGGCTCCACTAGTTCCTGTAGTCATGCTAAAAAGAAGAAATAATTGGGACATGCACATATAAAAATATGGCCCAATGGACATGATCAATATGATCATTTCACTATAGTCAATAAGTTGATAAGAAACTAGCTATAGACAGACCCAAATTTACAAGTTCAGCTATAGCAAGTTTGAATTTATTATCTGACACAACTTATACTACAGCAGTTAACTCTACAAATTCAACTCTGCTACATCTATTTCTAGGAAATAGCTTGATGATATTATTTACATAATGGATACACACAATTTCCTTATTATTATTTACTAACTGTTATATTATCTTGTGTTTCTCTGAGTGAGAACAAGACATTAGGTCACTGTGATTTATGTTGCCTTGTAAGTTGTTCCTTGAGGTGACAACTTGATATATGGACTTGCTGCATATGTAGAAGTCAGTAGATGAACTATATAGCTGTGTAAAGAAGCTGAAAATATGCATAACAGTCAAGGTCACCAGGATCTGAGCTGAGACACCACATTGGGACATGATGTAAATGCTAACATTCCCAAGCTTAGTGGTTTCAAAGGTTGTTAGTGGTGTGATCCCACGTTGTAGTGTAGCCCTAGTAGCAATACATTTTTGAAATGTTGCTTTTAGTCTAGATATGTTTTTTTTTAGGTTCCTGAAAAAAGAATATATTCACATATTACAGTTTTGTAAAAAAAAAAATATATATTTTTTTTCCCTAAGGATTTCCTCTTTTTAGCGCTAACCAACCATAATATAATTATTCACCAAAGCCATTATGCTGAATGTAAATAATTTTATAACAAGTGTTTGGATGCAGCAATGTTTTCTTCCAAATCCTTCATAACATTGATCTGAGTGCAACATTGGAAGAACAGCCATTACTCTGGGGAGGACTGAGGGACAATAGCAGTAGAATGCAAAAGAATGCCACGTTTTATTTAAAACACTTGCTTTGGGTCATGTACATTCAGTGATAATTGACAGAACCTTACAAAACTTGGATACAATATCAGTAAGTTTTCAAAAGTTTAATTTTATTTGTATTTTTTAGCTCCTACAAGTGAACCAACTCAGCTGACAGTAGATGATGTGAGCGACACCAGCATTACACTGAAATGGAGGCCCCCAGAAAAGATTGGTGCAGGAGGATTGGATGGATACATGGTAGAATACTGCAAGGAGGGTTGTAAGTACTAATATTATTCATTCCTTTTGCCTATTCCGCATCACTATACAGAATGTCACCATTCACATCAGACCTGCCAGAACTGTAATTTAACAACTGGGACAATATAATTCCACTATATGAGATCCATGAACACTGGGGCCAATTAGTTTACCAATATTTCTTGGGGGATGTGGGAGGATACAGGATTACCCAAAGGAAACCCAGATGAGCACAGAGAGAACTTACAAACTCCATGCCACTGTTGCCCATGGACGAATTCAACTCCAGGACCCAAGAACTGCAAGGCAACCGTGCTGATTATTCACTTACTATTCTATTTCTAAGATACCTTAGAATGACCAGCCCCAAACTGGCACATTATACAATCAATAACTAAAATGCCTCATCTCCTTATTCCTTATTCCCTATAGCTTGTAGTCTACATATCGGCTCAAAGGCTTATGCAGATTACATAAAAGTCTCATCTACAAACATCTTTATAGTCATTGCAGTAATTCACACATGGTTGGAAATTTTTAATTAGTTAATAATTTTTTTCATAGTTAATAATAGACAATTACATGAGGCTGCAACCTTTACGAGCCACAGATGCCACTTTAATGCATAGCTGTTTTTTCAGGATAAGCTTGTGTGTACACAAGGATGACCACTAATTCCAGGCATTACCTAACTCTTGGCATTTTAAGGCTATGTTCCCACACAGTATTTTTGTTCAGTATTTTGCAACCAAAATCAGGAGTGGATTAAAAACACAAAAAGGCTATGCTCACACACTGTTGACATTGTGTAGATGGCCTTTATGTAATGGGAAATAGTGTCCATACAATGAACACACACAGGAAGAGATCCTGCACTTTTTTTTGTCTCCATACACACCCAGCAGCACCAGGGAACAATCTAAGCTGTGAATCAAGCCCTAGGGTGAGGTGTTCTACTTACAGTAGCTAGTTTCTATGCTATCTTTCTGCAGCTTCTGGTCCCTCCAGTCACCCTACTTCACCCCCACATTTCTCCATAGATTAGTATTGGTAGCTTATAACATGATCTAGCACTAGGCTATGTTCACACTACGTAAAACTACAGCCGTTGTTGCCGATGGCAACAACGGCCGTAGTTTTTGTGCAGTGCAATACAGCCTATTGACCAATGGCATCCCGGCCGGAGCGTACACACATCATATACGCACCGGCCGGGATCTGTGCGGCTCCGCAAATAACTGACAGGTCGGTTTTCTGCGGCCGGAATTCAGTGAATTCCGTCCGCAGAAAGATCATCCGGCCGGTACTTAAGTACCGGCCGAGATAATCCGGCCAGAGACCGTCCTGTAAACCCTGAATTACAGTTTAGTGGGGGGAAGCTTTATTTGACAAGAAGAAAAATCTTCTCTGATAGGATATATTACAATATTTCATACATGATGTATGCAAAGTTTGTTGAAACAACAGTGACCATTTAAATTTTTATACTTGTGCATGCAAATATAAATCCTTCTACATTTGAATAGTAGTAGTAGTAGTAGTAGTAGTAGTAGTAGAAGTGATTGAATAGTAAGGAATTGGATAGATGCTGTTTTGCTTATATATAGCAGTCCGGTATCTAATGACCTAAACTAAAAGCAATATAGATTCCTATGGTGGTGTCCGTTTATTACACTCATCTGGCAAGTTGTGTGAAGTCATGGTAAAGACTATAAGGGTCATCTTCAGATGATGGGTGATGTCATAGAAAAATAGACCCTTCTCCCATCACTAGTTTACTCTCCTACCGATATTGTGTACTAGAGAAAAGTTAGACAGCAATACCTTCTGGATGACAGATAACCAGCACCATGACAGCCAATATAGCCGATGGTGACATGTGTCAGATAGATACTTTCTGTCGCAGAAATCCAAGACTAGAAAAGTCTAAAGAGTAGACAGCTGAGTTTATAATAGAAAAACAGTACAATGTTACTGTACAGAAGCAAAGACAGCATAAACATGTCTTCATTTATAGCTTAAAGTAAGCTTCACTGCCCTCCTGCACAGTCCTAATGTAGGCACAGAGACACCTCAAAGACTCCCTGACACTGGAAGAGAGCAGCTTAAAGGCTTATCGTCTTGTGTTTCTCACTCCGTCTTAAGAACTGGGACTCTGCCATGATAAACACGCCACTCTGTTTGTACTTAGAGACTATAGAGCTCAGTAACAAGCACAGGAATCTCCAGATTAATCACAATCCAGGCTTGGTACATCTATTATCTTTAATCAGGTGTCACCTGAGCTTTTCGGCTCACTGCCCCCATCACACGAGATCCATTTACTTCTGGCTTCCACATGGCTGATAATGATTTAATGCGATTTGGGCAGGACACTTATGTCTATCGTGCTCACTGCCTGACACAGCAAGCAAGTGCTGCCATGTGCCCAGCGTATAAAGAGGCCAGCTGAGGATTCACAGATGCTCAGAATACATCTGACAGGAGTGCTGAGGCCCGCCACCATTTCCATTTGTAATAAGAGGCCACAGAGGCCCTTGCATCTGATATCAGGACTGTAAGGGCCCTATTCCACTGGACGATTATCGTTCAGATTATCGCTAAATCGTTCGAATCTAAACGATAATCGTTCGGTTGAAATGCAGTTAACGATTAACGACCGAACGAGAAATCGTTGATCGTTGGAAGAGACCTGGACCTATTTTTATCGTTGTTCGTTCGTATCTCGTTCGCAAATTTTGCCGTTGAATTAAAAATCGCTTGATCGTTCCTTGGTCGTTGGTGGGTGCGCTTAGTGCATTCAGTGCAAATTCTAATTGGCTAAACACATTGATTGACAGGGACCATCTTCCATTGTTTCAACTGTGCTCCAACCCACCGCTTGTGTCCACGTGGCGCAGGCTTCACTTCCTGTTGGTGAAAGGTAAATTGAGTAGGTTTGTTCCGTACGCAAATTTTCCCTAGGAACGAACGAATCTAGCCACGCCACGTGGAGGAAACGAAGGCAGCGTCACGTGCGGCGATTTGGTTAAAGATGGGGAATAATAGCCTAGGAATAGTTGGGTGGATGAGGGCGAAAGGCTTGAAAGGCTTGGGTCTTCAAATTACGATCTGTTGTACTTGTAGTTGTAGTTCTGTTGTAGTTTTGCACTAATCCAAGATGGATTCCAAGATGGAAGCTGATTGGATTCCGTACTGACTGAAAACACCCATATAGGTGGACCAAAAAAAAAAAAAAAACCTACTTGTACATAAATCGCATGCTTATCGTTCTGTTGAATCAATGTGAAGCGAACGAACAACGACCTAGAATCGACCGCAAAAACGACTTGATTTAACGACCATCGCTTAATTGAATTGCCCTAACGATCTCAAGAAACTCTCAAAGCGGTCGTTTGAGATCGTTGATCGTTAGCGATTAAGCTAACGATAATCATCCAGTGGAATAGGGCCCTAAGGATTGTATAACAAATGTTATAGTGAAAGGTTTTATTTGTACTTGATCTTATGGCACATAACAATGTAACATACCGCTATATAATGCTTACCTGAAAGCCCCACGAATCTCAAGAATAAAAAGTCAGAAACTCCTTTCCTTTTACAGTGCCGAGCACTGTGGCCCCTTCATTCTGACAATTGGCGAAAGTCCTAGTAGTCAGATTCTAACATGTTATGCTATTGGACATGCCATAACTTTCTAAAAATCCCATCCACGTGTAACAGAAAAAAATCTGCACAAATACATGGACTCCCCATGACTGCTAAATTGAACTGTGGTGATCTATTTTGTTTCAGTATTTGGTTTGGTTTCTTTGCCCTATGTGTCTCATTATATAACAACTCACTGGGCTATTGCTTTTTGTCTGCAGCTTCTGAATGGGTCCCTGCGCTACAAGGCCTAACTGAAAGAACATCTTGTCTGATCAGAGATCTTCCCACTGGGGAGAGGCTCACCTTCAGGGTCAAAGCGATCAACTTGGCAGGACCCAGTGAGCCATGTACTATGAAAGAGCCTGTCACCATCCGGGAAATTATGCGTGAGTGTCATAGAGTTTTGGAATATGGTGTACATCAGCAGGGGCGTAGCTAGGGGTTCAGCCTAGGGGGGGCGAGCAAGTCTGAGTGGGCCCCCAACCGATTATGTTACCCAAAGGGAACCTCGCTTGACAACAATGCTTTCTAAATAATAAAGGGTATATTCTGCTCCATTACTCATAGTGAATTAAGAGCAGTGTTAGAGGCTTCTACATTTACATATATAGACACATAAAATGAAACAGTGACTTACAAGGGGTGTCTTCTCATCGGAGTCGCTCACTATCCCAATGTCATGGATGTATGGGCAGTATAACAGGTTCACCTGAGATCTGTAGTTAAAACTGTAAAAAAAAGTTAAATCCATTATGCAAAGACTATTATTTTCCCTATACACTGACTGACCCATATACCATAGAGGTAGATAATTTGCATTCTGCCTAAGACAGGTGCATCACTCACAGGGAGGTACCGCAGGCTCAATCACTAGCTAACTCGGGCAGCCACTACAGGCTGCTGCACCCTGCTCTCTGTGATCCGAATCACAGCTTTCTGATTTAAACATACTTGTCCCTTATCCTGTAAGAGACTGGGGTGGAGGGGTCGGACCTCTGCCCCCATTCCCCCAGGATCTCCAGATCAGCCCCCAGCTCCTCTATGAAGCTGCCAGAGAGAACTGGGCCAAATAGGGTTAAATCAGAAAACCACTGTTTTCCACATGTCCAGCTCCCCCTGGTTTCCACATGTCCAGCTCCCCCTGGTTTCCACATGTCCAGCTCCCCCTGGTTTCCACATGTCCAGCTCCCCCTGGTTTCCACATGTCCAGCTCCCCCTGGTTTCCACATGTCCAGCTCCCCCTGGTTTCCACATGTCCAGCTCCCCCTGTTTACCAGCTCCCCCTGTTTCCACATGTCCAGCTCCCCCTGGTTTCCACATGTCCAGCTCCCCCTGTTTACCAGCTCCCTCTGTTTCCACATGTCCAGCTCCCCCTGTTTCCACATGTCCAGCTCCCCCTGTTTCCACATGTCCAGCTCCCCCTGTTTCCACATGTCCAGCTCCCCCTGTTTCCACATGTCCAGCTCCCCCTGTTTCCACATGTCCAGCTCCCCCTGTGTCCACATGTCCAGCTCCCCCTGTGTCCACATGTCCAGCTCCCCCTGTGTCCACATGTCCAGCTCCCCCTGTGTCCACATGTCCAGCTCCCCCTGTGTCCACATGTCCAGCTCCCCCTGTGTCCACATGTCCAGCTCCCCCTGTGTCCACATGTCCAGCTCCCCCTGTTTCCACATGTCCAGCTCCCCCTGTTTCCACATGTCCAGCTCCCCCTGTTTCTACATGTCCAGCTCCCCCTGTGTCCACATGTCCAGCTCCCCCTGTGTCCACATGTCCAGCTCCCCCTCTTTACCAGCTCCCCCTGTGTCCACATGTCCAGCTCCCCCTATGTCCACATGTCCAGCTCCCCCTGTTTCCACATGTCCAGCTCCCCCTGCGTCCACATGTCCAGCTCCCCCTGCGTCCACATGTCCAGCTCCCCTGTGTCCACATGTCCAGCTCTCCCTGTGTCCACATGTCCAGCTCCCCCTGTGTCCACATGTCCAGCTCCCCCTGTGTCCACATGTCCAGCTCCCCCTGTGTCCACATGTCCAGCTCCCCCTGTTTCCACATGTCCAGCTCCCCCTGTTTCCACATGTCCAGCTCCCCCTGTTTCCACATGTCCAGCTCCCCCTGTTTCTACATGTCCAGCTCCCCCTGTGTCCACATGTCCAGCTCCCCCTGTTTCTACATGTCCAGCTCCCCCTCTTTACCAGCTCCCCCTGTGTCCACATGTCCAGCTCCCCCTGTTTCCACATGTCCAGCTCCCCCTGTTTCCACATGTCCAGCTCCCCCTGTGTCCACATGTCCAGCTCCCCCTGTGTCCACATGTCCAGCTCCCCCTGTGTCCACATGTCCAGCTCCCCGTTTCTACATGTCCAGCTCCCCCTCTTAACCAGCTCCCCCTATGTCCACATGTCCAGCTCCCCCTGTTTCCACATGTCCAGCTCCCCCTGTTTCCACATGTCCAGCTCCCCGTTTCCACATGTCCAGCTCCCCCTGTTTCCACATGTCCAGCTCCCCCTGTTTCCACATGTCCAGCTCCCCCTGTGTCCACATGTCCAGCACCCCCTGCGTCCACATGTCCAGCACCCCCTGCGTCCACATGTCCAGCTCCCCCTGTTTCTACATGTCCAGCTCCCCGTTTCTACATGTCCAGCTCCCCGTTTCTACATGTCCAGCTCCCCCTGTGTCCACATGTCCAGCTCCCCCTATGTCCACATGTCCAGCTCCCCCTGCTTCCACATGTCCAGCTCCCCCTGCGTCCACATGTCCAGCTCCCCCTGTGTCCACATGTCCAGCTCCCCCTGTTTCCACATGTCCAGCTCCCCCTGTTTCCACATGTCCAGCTCCCCGTTTCTACATGTCCAGCTCCCCCTCTTTACCAGCTCCCCCTGTGTCCACATGTCCAGCTCCCCCTATGTCCACATGTCCAGCTCCCCCTGTGTCCACATGTCCAGCTCCCCCTGTGTCCACATGTCCAGCTCCCCCCGTGTCCACATGTCCAGCTCCCCCCGCGTCCACATGTCCAGCTCCCCCCGCGTCCACATGTCCAGCTCCCCCCCGCGTCCACATGTCCAGCTCCCCCCGCGTCCACATGTCCAGCTCCCCCCGCGTCCACATGTCCAGCTCCCCCCGCGTCCACATGTCCAGCTCCCCCCGCGTCCACATGTCCAGCTCCCCCTGCGTCCACATGTCCAGCTCCCCCTGCGTCCACATGTCCAGCTCCCCCTGCGTCCACATGTCCAGCTCCCCCTGCGTCCACATGTCCAGCTCCCCCTGCGTCCACATGTCCAGCTCCCCCTGCGTCCACATGTCCAGCTCTAGTCTATTCCTAAAGATACAGACTGCCTGTGCAGTCTGTATCTTATGCTTTTACCTATAGCTGTGTAGCGGAGCAGTAAGGCCGGGGGCGGCCATCTTGATGACGTCAGTGGTGCGTTCCAGCGCTGGAACGCAAGGGACGTCATCAAGATGGCGCCCGGCTTTACTGCACCGCTACAGAGGACTGGGTAAAGTATAAGATACAGACTGCACAGGCAGTCTGTATCTTCAGAAATAAACTTCATGAAGATACAGACTGCCTTTGCAGTCTGTATCTTATACTTTACCCAGTCCTCTGTAGCGGTGCAGTAAAGCCGGGCGCCATCTTGATGACGTCCCTTGCGTTCCAGCGTTGGAACGCACCACTGTGACGTCATCAAGATGGCCGCCCCCGGCCGTACTTCTCCGCTATACAGGATTAGGTAAAAGCATAAGATACAGACTGCACAGGCAGTCTGTATCTTCAGGAATAGACTTAGGGAGAGAAAATTCAATAGCGATCTGAGTGGGCCCCTGCCAGAGTGGGCCCGGGGGCGGCCGCCCCCCCTGCCCCCCATCAAATTTCGCTACTGTACATCAGTTATCCTATGTCTATCCATCTCATATCCAGTTTGAGTGTTGTTTTGTAACTCAGTTCCATTGAAGTGAATGGGGGTTTATTGCAAACCACAGCTGAACTGGAGACAAGAGTTAGTCTGTCTCTGGAAGAAAGTGGTTTTGTAGCGCTGGGTAACCCCTTTAAGTATTTGTATAGTTTTAATACAGCATGGATCTATCTGTAACAAAAGAAAGCCATCTACAGAAGGGTTTATAGAAGGGTTGTATTCCTTTCGAAGAGATTCTGGTTTGGCTAATAATCCTTTATCAATGTATCAATATAAATTTATTGTTTAGACAAGCTACCTCCAATAGAGAGCTATCTTTCTTCTTTCTGGAGGAGAGTTAATATGCACATCATTTTCCATTGGCATGGCATTGCATGGCCTATACTATTCCTTACACTAGCTGGAAAGTCTCCAAAAGTAGACATCTTGTCCCCTCAGACATCCTGTGTATATTAGCTGTTCATGAGGTTCCCTGCTGGTTTGTCAAAGAGCACTCTTTGGGATTAGCGATACATAATATATGTACACCATAATAGAATTCTGATTTCTACCTTTTATCCTCTTTTAGAACGACCAAAGATTTGGCTCCCTCGATACCTAAGACAGAAACTTGTGAAGAGAGTTGGTGAGACAGTGAATATTGTCATACCCTTCCAGGTATTTACGGCTCATGGCTGATGTCTTTAGGACTCTTTGATGTCTTTGACTTCATAGATTATTTATAGGTGGGTGGTAACAAATGGTCCCCTTACTCCTCACTGTCAACCTATCTGCCACCATGTGAGTAACGGTGCCTATACACTTTATACTAAAGTCAGCCAAACCCACCTCTAGCAATGGGTTCAGCCTACAGCATAAGGTGTATGGGGGACCCCAAATCTGCACCAACAGATGATGTAGGTAAAAGTAAGGGTCAGGCGTGATGGAGTTTCACTGGTCAATGCTTTTTGTATTTGGAGGAATAGACTGGGGCCAGAGTTTACTGCTCCCCATAAACATTTAGCCATACCAAGCGTGTAAGTGCATAGGGAGGCAGGGAGAGAAAACTAATCTCTACTAATCTGGATAACACCAATCTCTTTAAATCCATATAAAGCCAGGCCGATGTTCTCTCATAGAAGGCCAGGTTCTCAGCTTTTCTCAGATCCTTCACTACTGATCTGCAACTGATTGACCAGTTGACCATCATCTCTTGACAGTTATTCAGATTCAGGTTGTCTGCTTTGCAAAAATTATTTTCAGTAATCCTATTAGGATGCTTTGGGGACAACCTATTGGTCTCAACAGGCCACATGTAATACTTAATTCCCCCTGTGGTGGCACTGTAGGAGAATTTAACACTTACTGTCTGATTCTTTTGCTGATTACTAGAGGTGAGTGCAACTGGAGCATGTTCAAGCCTGATTGTTTGACATTTGAATACCCGTGCCTGAAGAAGTTGAATGTAGCCCTAGAGGTTTGGGTATCCATGTTTTCCCTGATTCCCTAGGGCTGCAGGGCAACCTGTGATCAACTTATTTTCTGCAGATGCTTCTGAAAGAAGATGTTCTTAGAAACAGAAGTCTTTAGTGTTAAAAGCCTTGGGCTCACTATGTTATCACAACAAGCTGTTTCATTATCCCAGTCGCTCCTCTTGATGCTGACTTTTCTTGTGAGTTTGAATGGACTCTTTCTTATGCCCCACAACAGCTAGAATTAGGGTATGTTCACACTAAGTTAAAGCAAGTGAAATTCCACGGTGGAGCCCCCACCACAGAATCCCACCTGTCTCAGTGTGTCAAAGGGATGCCTCTCACGCCTCTTTGAGCGTAGAGCGGCAGAGAGCGGAGGCACACTAGGCTTCGCATTGACACACTGAGGCATGGGAAAGAGCATTCAACAGTACGCACATGGTGAAATCTTCAAATCTTGATTGTGCAGTCAAGCATACATGCAACGTTTCGGCTCACAATGAGCCTCTGTCAAGGCAGGTGGGGTTCCGAGCAGAGTCTGCGGCGGGGGCTCCACTGCAGAATTTCTCCTGTTTTACTCAGTGTAAACGCATCCTAAGGCTGGGTTCACACGCTGTAACTGTGCGGCTGTATTTTTTATGCGGCTGTAAATGTGCGGGTGAAACTCCGGCCGTGGGAAAAAATAGACATGCGGCTCAAAACATACGGTCATTTACTTTGAAATCTGGTTCAACTAAAAATAACAAATAAAATGTTAAGAAAGTGATGCAAACACCTCTGGATGCATCTGGGAAAGCAGGGAACACAGTTTACATGAATCGCTATTACCGGGGTTTGCGATCCTCTGCACTATAGCCGATGTCTCTCATGGTTAATATATTGAATTAATAAAACACATTTTCTGTCTAATAAAGTCCTTTTTATTGTTCAATAATTAAATGTAAACGATTCCATCATTTTGCAATTAAATATACTGTTAAAATAAATATATATATAAATAAATGTATATTTATATATATATTTATTTTTTGACAGTATATTGAATTGCAAAATTATGGATTCGTTAGAAATAAATTATTGATCAACGAAAGTGTCTTGATTACAAATAAAATGTCTTTGATTAATTTAATATATTAACTATTAGAGGCATCGGCATTCGGCATCATTGCCGGCTATTTTTGAAGTACTCCGTACGGACCGCCTGTCAATCCACGGCCGCATGTCCAGCCGCAAACAATGGTCTTGTTCATTTTTTACGGGTCCGTTTACGATAGGGCCGTAGATTCAGAGATAGTGTGCACTGTGCAGCCGCATATCCTATACTTCCCAGCATACACACGAACCATCAAAAATACCGCCGCACAATTACAGCCGCACATACAGCCGCACTCTTACAACGTGTGAACCGAGCCTTATGGTGTAGACCTTGGGAGAGAGACATTTTAACCTCCTAAAACTCCAGACAGGAGATGTTTTCAGACTACCTTAGACTCCCAATAGGCAATGCAGCTAAGCTGGAGTAAGAGATCATAACTGTGTCATAATAGAAGCTTAAAACAACTGTCCTATGTGGGTGCCCAAATATAGTAGTGAACTGTACATGTGGCTCCTAGTGAGGGGTTTATAGATACAGAAGGAATAGGAAAAATTTATTTATTTTTTCGTAAGCCTGAGAGCTGCTACCACACTTAGGGCATTTCTATTTGGAAGTTTGCGTAGTGATTACAGTGTAGAAAGACCAATGTCATATTGCTTCGTACTTCACACTAAGTTCAAGTGGAGGCAGATGAGTGATGGGAATGTACAATGGGAGGGGTGAGGTTATGGAGATGATGGCTGAGCACCATAAGAGTGTTGCACATAGTAGCAAGGGGCAAAGCACTGGATAAATTTAGGATACTGTGTGTCTATATGAAACATGAGCTCTGGGTGGATACAAGAAGGGATAAGAAGTTGCTGTTGGAAATGAAAAACAGCTACAGATATAATTACTAGGAATAAGGACACGAGTGCCCTGTGGTTGCTCTATAACCTGCAGTGGATCATATTGCATTGCTCATATTCATATTAAAAGATGTGACTGTGAACCCTGTAATGACACTATGTATAAATACTGTAACCGTATCCCATAGGACTGGTGTGGTTAAGATACAATTACAGATAACAGCAACATTAATTCCACCACCCAATGGCAGACTACTGTACATCTACCATAACTGTGATCACTATTCGTAAGTAACCATTATTTTTTTGGCTACTTAGGGAAAACCTCGTCCTGTGGTCACTTGGTTGAAAGACGGGCAGCCTATTGATCCAAAACAGGTTGGCATTAGAAACAGTGAGGCCGACACCATCTTGTTCATCAGATCTGCTCAGAGGAGTCACTCTGGAGAATACCAGGTCAAAATCCAAATTGAGAACTGCGAGGACGCTGCCACCATCTGTATCCAGATTGTAGGTAAGTCATCCAGAGAGAAGCCATGTAGACCCCAGACACTGGTTTTCAATGTGATTATAACAGAAATCTTCTGATTTAGACAAGCCCAGTGCTCCTCAGAACCTGAAGATTGTGGAAATATGGGGATTCAATGTTGCTGTGGAATGGGCTCCACCTCAAGATGATGGAAATACTGAGATTACTGGCTACACTATCCAAAAAGCAGACAAAAAGACCATGGTGAGATGTAATAGACTAGGAATGGAGAGAACTAATAGTTACTTGCCTAAAGGTGGCCACATATATAAGATAATAAATTGTGGCCGACCCCATACCAAACCATTCTGTTTGATCAGTCCACTGTCTAGAGCAGAGCAGTCGCAGAAATCTACACGAGGCATAATTTATGCTTGCTAGCAGGCTTAAATCATCATGCCCCCTGCCCACTTATCAGACGAGCAGGGAGGTTTTGCGCAAAAATCAATTATACAGATGAATGAGCATACTAAGTGACCTTTATAGAGGTCATTCCACAGGGAAGACCCTGATTTGTGAGCAATAGCCTTTGCATGTATTTTTGTTATCTATATACTGGTGTCACCCCACCCGTCACTGTACTCCTGCCTATGATGATAAGAAGGACACTGCTGGGAAATCATCTGCACAGAACAGGAAGTCTCAGCTAAATTTTAAGCCTAGTGGTAGAAGTGAAAACTGCAAGAGTTCACGACTTTTTTAAAATATAGATCATATTATAGAAAATAGGAAAAATCATCACCAAAAATGATTTTAAAATATTGTTTAAATCAAGTTTTTATGTTAATTTTCTGATGAAAAATTCCTCTAAGGCCTTGTGTAAACAAAAAGCATCACCTGACGTTCCTGGTCCATTTTTTTCCCTTTAGGAATGGTTCACAGTCTATGAACACTACAGACGCCTTAACTGTGTTGTGTCTGATTTGATTATGGGTAATGAGTACTACTTCCGAGTATTCAGTGAGAACTTGTGTGGTCTGAGCGAGAAACCCGTCACCACCAAGAACAGTGCATATATCCAGAAAGCAGGTAAATGTGTTTAAAAACAGAATTATCTATTCAAATATTGTTGTCTATACAAAACTAAATCTAAGTGTGTTTAAAGAGGTATTCCAGAAAAATGAACTTTTTCCAAATCCACAGGGGAAAAGTTAATTTTTCCTGGAATACCCCTTTAAGTCTTCTTTTGCAGAAGTTCAGGTAAACTCCTCTGCCCTGTGCAATAGATGCATCTGCATGCTGGACAGTCAGCTTGCCGAGGCAACCATCCAACACCCAACGAGTATAGTGTATGGGTTTTATTAGAATAAGCTGTGCAAGATACTCAGTGGGGACCAGATTCTTGAGACTGACTTGTTTGCATTTGTATTTCTCTATGCTCAATGCCAGATGAGGCCAGAAAATAGGCTTGGACAGCCCCTTTAACATATATTATAGAGTTAAAACTATTATAGTGGCTTTGGGAACAGTTACCCATAACTTCCTAGCCACCACATTGCACTTGGAGGATATGCCATAAATGCCTATGTTACCCCCTTCTATCAGGAAAATGGGGACCCCTTTATTCTTTATCATAGTGGCAACTCTATCCATAGAATTCAACTAAAAGATAATCATAAAAGTCATCCATTCACTCACATGTAATCTGCTGCAAATTACATGTTGCAGCTTGCTGGTGCAAATTTTATGTTGCAGATTTTAACTATTTAGACATGAATTTGGCATACACAGACTTCTTTGCCATGGAAGGGGGCTCGTTTCAACATCTATTAGGCGCTGCTGGGAACTTAATCAGCACAATTGTGCTGATATGTTCCCTTTAGGGCCCTTTTACACAGAAAGATTATCTGACAGATTATCTGCCAAAGATTTGAAGCCAAAGCCAGGAATAAATTTGAAAAGAGGAGAAATCTCAGGCTTTCATGTATGACCTGATCTCTGTTTATAGTCTGTTCCTGGTTTTGGCTTTAAATCTTTGGCAGATAATCTGTCAGATAATCTTTCTGTGTAAAAGGGCCCTAATGCGTAATTATGGTAATTATTAAGGGAGCGTTTACACAGACAGATTTATCTAACAGATCTTTGAAGCCAAAACCAGGAACAGACTATAAACAGAGAACAGGTCATAAAGGAAAGACTGGGATCCATTCTCTTTTTAAATTAATTTGTCAGATAAATCTTTCTGTGTAAACGCACCCTTAATAATTACCATTTATTTTCCAAGTTTACCTATGATGGTGAAACACTCAGTAGAGTGAATACATCAACTGCACTCATTTCCAGTCAAAATGCTTAATTTGCCATCATTTTATGTAAACAAAACGTATTTAAGTTTCCATATGTATAATGAAATTTGGCACATGTAAATCAAGTAATGGTTACATTTATTGATGTTTCATTATCAGTTTTGGTCTCACTGACCTTTATCACAAGGTATACGGTCGGTAAGTGGAAAGATAGTAGTGGTGCTGTTCTGCAGTGAATATACTATTGAATGATGGGGGTAGGGAGCCAAAACACTTAGGGGGAGATGTATCAAACATTGTCTAAAGTGAAACTGTCTCAGTTGTCCCTAGCAACCAATCAGATACCACTTTCCATTCCTCACAGACTCTTTGGAAAATGAAAGGAGGAATCTGATTGGTTGCTAGGGGCAACTGAGCCAGTTTCACTTTACACCATGTATGATAAATCTCCCCCTTAGTGTCAGGTTTCCATGCAGGACACCCTGTGATCAACTTATTTTTTGGCTGACTAAAATTTATTGTCTACTTTTGACAATGCTTTCAGTAAAACTACATTATCATAATTGGCAACATTTAAAAAAAAAATTCCAGGCACACTCAGACTTTGTCAGTGAGGGGTGTGACTTATTGTGGGACATGGTCTATTATGAGTGTGTTTTGCAAGGTTGTGACTTGTCATCTGTGTTGATTTTTTTCAAAGAATTTTCCCTATATTGTTCTCATTGTATGGACCTTACAGTTAAGACCATACACATAAGTACAAGATGTTGGAAAACTGGGTAACCCTATCAAACTGAGTACAAGTTGCTGGGAAAGGTGGGCAATCTCCATCATACTGAGTACAAGATGCTCGGAGAGCTGGATGACCACTATAATACTGAGTATAAGAGCTTGAAGAAAGCTGGGCGACCTCTATTATACTGAGAACAAGATGCTGGGAAAGCTGGGTGACCTCCATCATACTGAGTATAAGATGCAGGGAAAGCTGGATGACCTTAAAGGGGTACTCCAGTGTGGGGACACTTTTTTACTTGGACCGGGGCTGAGTGGCTGTGCGGACCTGAGACGTCACATCTCGGGCCCGCGTCAAACACCTGGAAGCGGGCGGGAACCGGGCACCGGAGCGCGGCGATGCGGGACCCGCCACTGGAACCGGGGAGGTGAGTGGACATCTTTTTCCTCGACCACCTCCTCCCCGGTCCCAGTAAAAAAGTGCCCCCACACTGGAGTACCCCTTTAATTATACTGAGTACAAGATGATGGGAAAGCTGGGTAATCCCCTTTATAATGAGTACAAGATGCTGGGAAAGCTTGGCGAACTCCATAATACCAAGTACAAGATTCTGGGAACGCTGGATGACCTCTATTATACTGAGTACAAGATGATGGGAAAGCTGGGTAACCCCCTTCATGCTGAGTTCAAGATGCTGAGAAAGCTGGGTGACCAGCATCATACTAAGTACAAGATGCCCCCACCCCCCAAGACAATGCACCCCATAGGTATAAGCAATTGTTACCCATTCCTCCTTTAGAATAAGCCCCTCAGGAGAGCAATCCCTCCTGTAGTAAAAACAAAAGCAACAAACATACCTACCTGGCTCCCTGCACACCACTGTCATCTTCCCTTCCTTCAAGCTCTGCTAACCAAGACACAACAGTTATGTCCCTAGAGGCAGAATACTGCCTGCAGCCAAAACAGTCACTGGCAGAGCAGTGAACCAATGATTCCTCGCTCTGCTAGAGCAGTTTGCTTTAACTATAAGCCTTGTTAGGAGTGCTTATAGTTAAAGAAATAGGGGCCAATGCAGGGGGCGGGTTTTAAGGCACAGAGGTGGGGTTTGCCAGGACATACCAAGGCCAATAATTTGCAGGGACTGCCCATTCAAAACCGGCAATGTTGCCAACTATGTATTACTTCAGGCAATTGAGTACTGTTTGTTACACTTTACAAATCTTTTCTTTTTATTTCTTTAGGAACTTCCTACAAACCTCCCAATTACAAAGAACATGAGTTTGCAGAGGCTCCTAAATTTACACATCCTCTGGTAAACCGCTCTGTAGTTGCAGGATACAATGCAACCCTCAGCTGTGCTGTACGTGGCTCACCTAAGGTAGGTATAAAAAAAATACTATAGACCTGGATAGGTATAGACTGCATAGTAACAAGAGAAGGCTTTTTACCTTCAACACATCACTGAAATATTGCTTTTTAAGAATGCACACAGGGATTCTCGAAAGGCCCTCTCAATGGTACCACTTACTGTATCAACCTTACTGACCAAGGACTATCAGTTAACATTAGCAAACAAAAATAATGCATATAAGAATCTTAATAAATATAGACTCCACATTAGACCCTCATATTAGTCAACACCTAAACAAATCTAGACCTTACCCAGACACCCAAAATAACTCCAAACCTCAGAACAGGCACCCAAAATAAATCCAGACCAGGCCAATAAACTAAAATAGACCAACTGCCACAAAATAATAAATACAAACCCAAGATCAAACCTCCTAAATAGGTGTATATACTTCAGACCCTCTTATACAGAACCCAGAATAAACATCCAAAACTAATCTAGAACTCTTAAAAATACAGACCAGAGACTCTCTAATGAATACAGACCCTAGGCCAAACCCCTAAGCTATTCTCACCAGTGATGATTGCTTTCCCTCGGTGCAGCATCATTCCTGTGCTAAGACACATCCTACTGGTGCCCACGTGACCTCTTCTCTGGCTGCTCCACATGTGAAGAGGCTTGAAGTCAGTGTTTTCAATGGATCTCAAGAGATCACTCTCATAGAGATGCACTGAAGACACTGATTTCAAAAGCCCTGTGGAAAGACATCAGAAAAGACATAGATGCCAGCGGGATCCAAATGATGTTGGAGCGCCAGAATGACGATGCCCCACAGGAAAGCAATCAATATGGGTAAGTAGATTGGGAGCATGCAGTCAGGAAGTCAATAAAAAGGGGGGGGGAGAGTGCAGGATTGAGAAAATTCATAAATTTTGAGTACATGGTATGCCAAGCAATTGTAAGGGTTGTATTACACGGCCTGATCAGCAATATAAACAAGCATTGATCTGCTAGATCAACACTCTTTTACTTAGCCTATTACATGGCTCAACTAACATGCAGCAGGGGCTGCGGGGACATTGTTAGCAATGCCTTTAGTGTACCGGTGGCTGCGGACAGAAGCCTGGAAGACACCAGGGAGCAGGCAGAAACACCGGGGAGCGTGCCCACAGGCCATGCATCACTATTATATGTAGCGATATGCAGTTGGCGGCCAATAATTTTAGGTCAGGACCAAAAGACATAATCAGCCAATGACCATTGTCATCAGATGATCATTGTCTTTATTACAGTCATAATCTGCCAGATCGACCTAATTCGGCAGATTATTGCTCTGTGTAATAGGACCCTAATGCCCCTATTCCACGAGTCGTTTGGAGGAGCAAACGAGCGCTATTAGCGCTCGTTTGCTCCTCGTTCCCCGCTCGCTGCCGCCGCTATTCAACGCGGCTGCAGCGAGCGGGTGAGTGCGGGAGGGGCTGCTCGGAGGATCGCTGATCGTCCGGGCAGCCCATAGGATACAGCAGCGTCTGCTGCCGATGCTCCTATTCAACGGAGCGACGGGAGCAGATCGCTGCTATATCAGTCGCTTGTTTTTCAACATGTTGAAAAACAAGCGACTGCAACGATCAGCCGACATGAACGATGTCGGCTGATCGTTGCACTCTATTCCACAGGACGAATATCGTTCGTAGCGGCCGATATCGGCCGAATACGAACGATATTGCTCCTTTAAACGACCCGTGGAATAGGGGCTTAAGGACAAGTGACTTGCCAGACCTTTCATTCTGGGAGCCCTTAAGATATTCCAGGATAATTTGCAAATCTGGAATAATTGGACAATTGGTAGGAAGTATTAACCCTTTATTGATATTGTCTCTCTATTTTAATCTCCTTCTTTACTACTCTCTATTCCTTCTTTCTTCTCTTATTTACTAAATCAATCTATTCTTTATTCTGACCTATTTTCCTGCCTCAGTCTTTCTCCCTTTCTATTTTACGTCAACTTAAATTTTCTTTTTAAAATTTTTTTCTACCTGTAGCCAAAAGTCACTTGGTACAAGAACAAGATGGATCTATCTGGGGAGGCCCGTTACCGCTCCTTTAGTAAACAGGGAGTTCTCACTCTGGAGCTGAGGAAGCCCAGTCCATTTGATGGTGGTGTCTACACATGCAAAGCTGTAAATGAGCATGGAGTAGCTGAGACTGAATGCCGCCTGGAGGTTCGAGGTGAGTTTTTGGTTTACTTACCTTGTAGTAAAATGTTAAATTGGCTTTGCTCATACTGACAACATGGATATGATGTCCTTAAGTTACCCACCTTGACATTCCTTTTTTTTTTTTTTTTTTTCGTGAGTGTCATATAACTATTTAGTTCACTGACACTGGTAGATGCAACCAGTTGAATTCCACATATCTGCCAAATTGGGCAAATGAACACAGTGAACATCTCCAGACCCTTTTCTTTGTACTGCACTGTACATGCACTGTGACCTTTGAGACCTGTGCAAAGGTCATTCCACTGTGAGGAGGAAGCAGAGCTGCTATTGTTTTTGCTATCCCTAGTGTCACCTTTCTTCATAAAGATGTACAGTAAACTTTCTAGATGCCCATCTTATCACAGATGGAATAGGAAGTCTCAGCTTTTTACCTATGATTGACAGACAAAGAGGCCTGTTAGAAGCCTCTTTGCCTGTCAGTCATCCCTGCAGAGCACACTGACAGGCAGAGAGCTGTGACTAGTTATGGCCCAGATGACCATTTCCTGCCTCTCTCCCTGCAACGCGCCAGAATAAAACAACATTTTCTCCTAGATACCCTCTAGGAGGACGCACACCAAGTACGATAAGAAAATGCTTTAGCAGCTCTATTAGGAAGTGCCAACAGTGTTCTATGTGTTATCCCATTGATTGGTTCCCTTTAAGGTTACACAGCAATCATAAAATTTGTTTTCTGGGTTACCACTATTTCAGTCTATATCTAGAAGGTGTCAGAAGAAATTGTTCTCTGATCTGTGGTACAGAAGCTTGTAATAGGTTCACCACAGCAGACAGAAAGGACCAGAAGACTGCGGTAACAAAAATCATGATAAATTGGGAGTTACTGTTATAAAAGCTTGTCACACTATTTCCCTGAAGCTCACATATCACAATGATAAAACTTAAATACTGTTTAAATAATATTTATTTTTATTTATTTTGCAGTGCCCCAGTAAATTGCAGTGATGGGTAATAATGGGTAAGTTCTTTATCACTTAAAGGGGGATTTAAAGGGGTGGTAGCAAAGTTAGTAAAAGCAGATGTGTTCTATATCACTTAAAGGGGGACTTAAAGGGGTGGTAGCAAAGTTATCAGTTAAAGTAAAATCTGATGTGTACCACATAGATATATGCAAAGGAACTTTAGTAAGTTATACCTCTGTGCTGTTTTTTTCCCCCATGGATCTAGAAACTTCCTGGTTTTGTCTCCGAACTGGCACCCTTCAAAATGATTCTCTACCTATACCATGTTGTGAGCCAAAGTTTTAGCTGATTAATCACCTAATATATTTTTATAGAGGTTGTAATTTTTGATAAAGTGACCCAAGCACTATAAAGAAATAGTAAGGGTTTAATCAGCAAAGAATTGTGAATCTATTCAGGCCTCCTTCACACTGACATAGAAAACAGTCTGTATACTATCCACTATTGTGTATAGTATAGTATAGGATCCATTCTGTTATATAGGCCAACGCACATGCCAGTGACTTCAATGGTCGATGTAATTTCCTGGAACCTGGTCTGGATTTGTGGTCCAGGCTTCTATCATTCTATTGTGTGCACAGTGTCCATGTGGTCTCTTCGCTCCAAGGGGTCTGTTTTGTGACCCGTTGGAGCAAGCCCCCTGTTTTGTGATCAGTGGGGGTCCCAGCAGTCAAACCTGCCCGCTCAGACACTTAGCAACTATACTCAGAGTATAGGGGACAAGTTGTCATTATGAGGTTCTCACTAAATGTTTGCAACTGCAGTTTATAAGCCAGCCGGAGCCACAATCCAATCCAAATCAGTTACATCAACTAAATTGTGCATTACATAGTATCTAGCCATGATCTTACCAATGTATATGGGCACAGATGTACAAAGGGAAAAAAATCATTTGGGCATTCACCATAGAGAACACGCATCTACTACATTGAGATACAACCTGCCAATCCTAATATTACAAGAACAGAAAAAGATAAAGCTGCAAAACTTTATAGGCTATAAATAGCTTTTGCACACTCCCCGAATCACTTCTTAAGCATCAGCTGCGTGCCAGTAAAACCGCGTCTCCCTGCTTACTGCTTCTTTTTATATTTAAATCTGCTTCTAGTAGTTTGGTGACAGCTGCCAGCACAGCCGGATACAGCTTTGTACTGTATTAAAATTTGGCATCATCCCTACAGTGTTATTTTATCCTGTGCTCCACATCACTGGACTGAGCAGGGAAATGTACAGGAATGTAGTATTCACTTGGCTGTTATACTAAATGGCTATCTTGTTTCCATGGACTGTGTTTTGTATTACAACTCATCTCTATATAAGTGAATGCCAATCTCTAGTATAAGCTGGGAGAGAAGCACAGGGTTTAGCGGTTCTCTCCCTACCAAAACAATACCATTTTGTTAGATTAAGAGATTATCTTGGTCATGTGGTATAGAGCCGGGAGAGAATACACAATAGATTTCCCATAGCCATTCCCATTTCTCATTTGGATGGTGATTTTTACATTGGAAATAATGCTCTCCCCTCCTTTTCAATAACCATAGTTATGAGGTTGCCATAGTAGTAGCGGATTTCTCTGGATTAGCTTCCTGTCATGTGACACATATGTCATTCACAATTAAGAAAGCCATAGCTTGGAGACCCCTGCTAACTTAATGTCCTTTTTTCTCCACAGTGAAGGAAGATGGCGGACCTGTAAAGGTGCAATCTACACAATGCAGTAGCTTATTACAGACACAGTATTTACATGTCTACAATCCAGTGCAGTGCAGACAACGTGATGTCATCATATCACTGTTATGTGTACCCCTATTCCATCATGGATACATTGGTTTGAATTGTTTTATTTGTTTTGTTTTTGTTTTTTTCTAAATATTATGGAGGATGTGGAATGTGACTCCTGCCTACAGTAATACTGAGGGAAGATGATGATGTATCACTAAAACATAGAAGTGCTTTACATGGAACCAGAAGGTGAAATAAAGAAATAAAAATGCACTGTATTTCTAGAAAGCATTTTGATGTTATATTTTCTTTTGGATTGTGGTAATGATTGAAAAAATGATCCAGAGGGTTCATTATTTGCATGTCCACTTGTAATTACATCATAAACTTTACCATTATCATTATCAGTCCCAGCTCCAGGGTTTTGTATGGCAAATTATGTGGCATCATTGTTAGAGGGTCTCTATCTCTCGATTCTGTGTAGGGGATCAGCAGTGTATTATATACTCAGTATCCCCCTTCCTGTATGAGTGTGTGTATATCTATCTCTCGAGCACATACACTCACACTCATACAGGAGGAGGATAATAAGTATATAATACACTGCTGATCCAACACAGAGAGAACACATATAGAAAAGTTTCTATGAAAAAGCAGCATGTGTATTATACCATATGGCAATGTTTGCTAACCTTTTTCACCTCAGGTCACACCTACCAACTAAAGTTTCACAAAATATAGAAAAAAAAAGTAATTAGTAACTCACAGGGGATGTCTTCTTTCATCTAAGGCAATGCTGTGCCCCCATATAGTAATAATGTCCCTATGCTGTGCCCTCCATATAGTAAAAATGCCCTCTGTCTCCATAGTAATGTCCCCTTGTCAGCCCCCATAGTAATGTCCTCTGCTCTGCCCCATAGTAATGTCCCCTGCTCTTCCCCCATACTAATGCCCCCTGCCCTGTCCTCATAGTAATATCTCCTGCTCTGCCCCCATAGTAATGTCTCCTGCCCCCAAAGTAATACCCCCTGTCCTCATAGTAATGTCCCCTGCTCTGTCCTCATAGTAAATGCCACCTGCTCTGCCCCCATAGTAATGTCCACAGCTCTGCCCCCATAGTATTATCCCCTGCTATATCCTCATAGTAATGTCCACTGCTCTGCCCCCATAGTAATTTCCCCTACTCTGCTTCCTTAGTAATGTCCCCTGCTCTGTCCCCATAGTAATGTCCCCTGCTATATCCTCATAGTAATGTCCCCTACTCTGCTTCCTTAGTAATGTCCCCTGCTCTGTCCCCATAATAAAATGCCCTCTGTCCCCTTAGTAATGTCCCCTGCTCTGACCCTAATAGTAATGCCCCCTGCTCTTCCCCCATAGTAAAATCCCCTGCTCTGCTCTGCCCCCATAGTAATTTGCCCTGCTCTGTCCCATAGTAATGTCCCCTGTTCTGTCCCATAGTAATGTCCCCTGCTCTGCTCCCATAGTAATGTCCCCTGCTCTGCCCCCATAGTAATGTCCCCTACCCTGCTCTGTCCCCATAGTAAAAAATGCCCTCTGCCCCATAGTAATGTCCCCTACTCTGCCCCTATAGTAATGCCCTCTGCCCCCATAGTAATGTCCACTGCTCTGTCTCCATAGTAATGTCCCCTGTTCTGTCCCCATAGTAATGTCCCCTGCCCTACCCCAATAGTAATGTCCCCTGCTCTTCCTCCATAGTAATGTCCCCTGTGATGTCCCCATAGTAATGTGCCCTGCTCTGCTCCCATAGTAATGTCCCCTGTGATGTCCCCATAGTAATGTCTACTGCTCTGCTCCCATAGTAATGTTCCCTGCACTGCCTGAATAGTAATGTCCCCTGTGATGTCCCCATAGTAATGTCCCCTGCTCTGCCCCCATAATAGTGTCCCCTACCCTGCTCTGTCCCCATAGTATTATCCCCTGCTATATCCTCATAGTAATGTCCACTGCTCTACCCCCATAGTAATTTCCCCTACTCTGCTTCCTTAGTAATGTCCCCTGCTCTGTCCCCATAGCAATGTCCCCTGCTCTGTCCCCATAGTAATGTCCCCTGCTATATCCTCATAGTAATGTCCCCTGCTATATCCTCATAGTAATGTCCCCTACTCTGCTTCCTTAGTAATGTCCCCTGCTCTGTCCCCATAATAAAATGCCCTCTGTCCCCTTAGTAATGTCCCCTGCTCTGACCCTAATAGTAATGCCCCCTGCTCTTCCCCCATAGTAAAATCCCCTGCTCTGCTCTGCCCCCATAGTAATTTGCCCTGCTCTGTCCCATAGTAATGTCCCCTGCTCTGTCCCATGGTAATGTCCCCTGCTCTGCTCCCATAGTAATGTCCCCTGCTCTGCTCCCATAGTAATGTCCCCTGCTCTGCCCCCATAGTAATGTCCCCTACTCTGCTCTGTCCGCATAGAAAAAATGTCCTCTGCCCCCATAGTAATGTCCCCTACTTTGCCCCTATAGTAATGCCCTCTGCCCCCATAGTAATGTCCACTGCTCTGTCTCCATAGTAATGTCCCCTGTTCTGTCCCCATAGTAATGTCCCCTGCCCTACCCCCATAGTAATGTCCCCTGCTCTGCCTCCATAGTAATGTCACCTGTGATGTCCCCATAGTAATGTGCCCTGCTCTGCTCCCATAGTAATGTCCCCTGTGATGTCCCCATAGTAATGTCCCCTGCTCTGCTCCCATAGTAATGTCCCCTGCACTGCCTGAATAGTAATGTCCCCTGTGATGTCCCCATAGTAATGTCCCCTGCTCTGCCCCCATAATAGTGTCCCCTACCCTGCTCTGTCCCCATAGTAATGTCCCCTGCTCTGCCCCTATAGTAATGCCCTCTTCCCCCATAGTAATATTCCCTGATTTGCCCCATAGTAATGTCCCCTGTTCTGCCCCATAGTAATGTCCTCTGCCCTGCCCCCATAGTAATGCCCCCTGCTCTTCCTCCATAGTAATGTCCCCTGCTCTGCCTCCATAGTAATGTCCCCTGTTCTGTCCCCATAGTAATGTCCCCTGCCCTGCCCCCATAGTAATGTCCCCTGCTCTGCCTCCATAGTAATGTCCCCTGTGATGTCCCCATAGTAATACCCCCTGCTCTGCTCCCATAGTAATGAGTAATGTCCCCTCTGATGTTCCCATAGTAATGTCCCCATAATACTGTCCCCTACCCTGCTCTGTCCCCATAGTAATGTCCCCTGCTCTGCCCCATAGTAATGGAGGAGCTTGAGCCACCCGGACCTTATCAGGAAGCCATCCCTCAGTTTCCCGGGCTCAGTCCAACAGCAGCATCCCCCCCCCCCCGGGTTCAGGGATGGGATGCAGTGGAGGGCATTGCTATGCTGCAGGTGTCCAGTGGCTAATCATTCCGGGGGTGGGTAAGTGCCCGAGTAAGCCAGGTGCTGACGCCGGCCCTGATCATTATATACATAGTATAAGAGGTTCTGGGATGAACATATAGTCTGTGCAGCCTCACAGGAGCACAAGTAACAAGTATTCTGTTTATCATGCCCCTCTCCAGTAGTGATAATCGGACCTAAGATTTTCCACCTTACATTACTTAGCGGATTTGGGGTAAGGGGAAAGGAGGACAGAATTAGTCTATATGCGGACGATATGCTGTTATTTTTAGAGCAGCCTGAGAGAGTGCTAAATTATGTAATTGAGCTTATAGAGAAGTATGGCAAATATACGGGTTTAAAAACAAACTGGGGTAAATCATTTCTGATGCCTCTTTCTGGCCCTTGGAAGGAAAGTGCTCCACAACATCTTAGAGTGAAGGTATTGAAGGATAAAGAAAGTTTTAAATACCTGGGGGTGAATGTTACTGCTAGGGTACAAGAATTTGCAGATAAGAATGTAGTGCCGGTCATGAAAGAATTGAGAGAGAAAGTAGAAACCTGGATAAAACTGGTGAGATCCAAAGTGGACAGAATAATGTTGATAAAAACAATTATACTCGCAAAAATACTATATCTCTTCAATGCATCCCCGGTGTGGGTGGATGATATGACCTTTAAGAAAATAGAACAAATGTTAAACTAAGATTTGTTCAATCGTCTCTACTCTCCATGTGTCCTCTTCTTCAATGCTTTACACATTACATAGACTCTGCATCATCCCAGACACATAAATATTATGAACCTTTTCACTGCAATAGACCATTATTATATCAGACCCTTGGCCCACTGGGACTGGTACTGTGGTGAAACAGCTTCACCAATCTCCATTCATGCATATTCATAGATATCAGGGAACACGAGTTGCCCAACCCAGTAGCTGGGCATGCACCAATGTCAAATCTGCCGCTTCGGGGGGAAGATTTAGAAGAATGACTTGAGTACTATGGCTGTCAGCTTCCTGTTCCACCATTCACAGAACCACTACAGACATGAAAATAATTAAAAGCAACCTCCTAAACTGCTAAAAAAAATTCCCACAAAAATAATGAGGCTCTTGGTTACCATTTGCAAACAGTGTAAACCACCCCACCAACGATAAGGTGACCTCATATCAGGGCCGACCCTACACTGTACTATGGCTTCTCCATGGCGTATAATACGCCTATGCTCTGGTAATGCAAGATCCGTCTTATACCTGCAAAAACAATTGCACCACCTGGGTGGGATGGGTGGAGTGCACGACCAAGTAGAGGCAGCCACTCCCTCCATCTGGAACACAGAAAAAAAGACAAATTTGTTCAGCTCTCCTAGAACACCATTCACATTTTTCTGTGTTTGTGTTAACAATTTTAGCCATAGCAACATGCTCCTGTCTAGTGTGAATAATGTTCTAGGAGAGCTGACCAAATTTGTCTTTTTTTCTGTGTCACAGAATATACTCTAGCAGTCCAAACTGGCAGTAGACAGGGGTCATCCTCTGTTCCCACAACTCGCTGAAATAGTGTGAGGGGGTTTCCATACCATGGTTGGGCAGTAAGGTGGCATCAATACTGTGAAGGATGTGAGTAGGGGAAATAATGGGGGACATAAAACAAATCTCAGGACCTCAGTGGAATGAGGGAGAGTCTGAAAGAGATTGGCCCTATTACACACACAAATATCTGACAGATCTGGCAGATTTTTGAAGCCAGAGCCTGGAATGGATTTGGAAAAATGTCACTCAGTCTTTCCTTTATAACCTGTTTGCTACATTAATTCTGCCAATTCATGAAAGGCAGCAAGCCATGCCACCATTACAAGCCAAAAATTGCCCCCACCAAAATACTGTACATGAAAAATTTAGTTTGAATAGTGAGTGTGTGGTGTGCCACCCTCGCGTTGATATGGAGGTGGTTCGGCCAGTCACTTGCTAGGTGGGGGAGTGTGACGACAGCTCTATGGTGGTTTGCCGAGATGTAGCCGGACCCTAGGGCGTTATGTTGTGACGTCAGTGCCAGTTGGGCACACAGGCATGGTCGGTTACACCTTGTTCCCCTGTGGTCAGTGACCTGCCGGGTTATTTTGGGGTCCCTTGGGCTTTAGTCACGGTGGTCCGGAGTGGAGTAGTGACCCACCCAGACTATTGGTACTGCCACCCACAGAAAGGGAAATGTCCCAAGGATTGTATGTGTACTGTGTTGGTGTGGAACAAAGGATCACAGAGTCTCTTTACCATAAACAAGATCTTGTTTACTCTGAAGATACTTGTGTGCAGCAGAACATACAGCTTTACATTGACAGAACACTTGACACTTCATAAAACACTTAACAGTTCAGGATGCAGATCTGCGATGACAGTATAGGCGGTAGTACAGTCGTGCTGACTGGGTTGCATGTTGAGAGGTACAAAGAAGAATCAGATGAGCAGAGAGGAGGATGTCGTGAGAGTCCCAACCCAAGTAGTACTACTGTGCTCTGCCAGGATGTTGGAGGTAGAAAATAGAAGGAGACTTGAGAGAGAATACCTGTGCCCGTGCATTAACTCTTGAACCACCTATTGCTCTACCAGTCCCGTCCTAGTGGGCGACACAAGCCCCAGACCTTGTTACCTGGGATGAGCGGAATGCTGAGGGTTCCCTGCTGACAACCACACTGCAAGATAGAGTTCATATAGGCTTCTAGCAACTTTGCTCTATCCAGATCAGTTCCTAGATACAAATACTCTGCAGCTCTCCAAGGTAGAACGTGACGTGAAAACAATTTATTCAATCCAGGAACGATACACAGCAAACAAGGTAAGTAATACACACAATGTTTCGGCGTACCTTAGGCCATTTTCAAGTGCAATATTCTGACCAACAATCAAAGATTAAATACACGTGTAGTAATTGGTGCAAAAACATGATAGATGCTATGGACTGTTAATCACATAAGTGTTTCCACCCCTTGCAAGTTGATAATTAGTGCTCAATAGTGTCATTACATAGTAAGAGCCAATTCGGCATTTCAATGGTGTAAAGTTCATTCATAAAAAGAAGTCCCATTCATAAGGATCTGTAGTGTTCACCACGTAGTGAAAAAATTAAAATACTTGAACCGGACGTATCCGTTCCTGGCTTTCTGCCTTTGTGGATGCTGTCCTGCACTGTGACTATCCTAGTCCACAGTGTGGGTTGAGATGATCTCTGACTTATCCTCTCCTGTAAAGGGTCTAACACTGCATAGTGCTGAGTAGAATGACTTGAGGCGAAACTGTCAGGTGCGTCTTGTCTTGCTCACTCACTGTACAGGCAGGGCCGCTTCTGCCATGAGGCGGACTGAGTATTCCGCCTCAGGCAGCAGACTCTGCGCCCCTGCCGGGGGCGGCAGACAGCAGCCCTGCAGCCGCTCACTTGTCCTGTCGCAGCCGTCCGGTCCCACCGCCAACGCTCACCGCTGTCCCCTGCTGCGCTCCTGCGCCGTCAGTCAGCAGCTGTTATCGTCCTGCCCGGGGTCAGCGGGGGCCGCGATGAGGGGACAGCGGTGATCGTTGGCGGCGGGACGGGACAGCTGCGGCAGGACAGGTGAGCGGCTGCAGGGCCGGGGAGACAACGGTGGACGTTGGCGACGGGACAGCGGTGATGACAGCTGCTGACTGACGGCTCGGGAGTGCGGCGGGGGACAGCGGTGAGGACAGGTGACCTGTTGCAGGGCCGGAGCGCGGGGGGTGTGGTTGGATACGGGTGTGCCGGGTACGCGTGATGTGTGCATATGAGGCAGGTGATGTCACACACAGGTGATGATGATGTCACCAACAGAAAGCTCTAGGTTAGTGAGTGGACACTGTAATCTCTTGTTGTTCGCTGCCTCTTCAGGAGTCACAGTGTCCAGCTGCTTTTGTTTTTTGACGACGGTCAAGTTCTCTGTATCCTCCATTACTTCACTGCTATCTCCATCTGACAGCTAGAAAGACCAGGACCCTGGGGTCTCCAGAGAGTCCTGGTACAGCTACATTAGGGCTCGTTCCCACTGAGGAAAGGTAGCGGAATTCCGCGACGGAATTGTCCGCCGCGGAATGCCGTTAGCCTCCCGCTCATAATGGGAGTCTATGGGAGGCGCGCGCTCCTGCCCTGTCCGCGCTGAAGAATGAACATGTTCATTCTTCAGCGCGGACAGGGCAGGAGCGCGCGCCTCCCATAGACTCCCATTATGAGCGGGAGGCTAACGGCATTCCGCGGCGGACAATTCCGTCGCGGAATTCCGCTACCTTTCCTCAGTGGGAACGAGCCCTTATACTCCTTCTCTGCCTGCTGTGTTGTGGTCCTCTACAGGTGAGGCAATTTCCAACGGGGCAGATAAAAGATTACAACAGAGTTTAGTATGCGGATAATCCTATGGCCATGAAAGAAAGCATCACCCTGGATTAACCATCAGAGCCAGAAGAAGACCCAGATGCCTACAATCCTCTGCTTGCAATGTAGTAGGACTCTGTAGGACCATTGGTGCTAATGGTAGGATTTGTACCAGAACAGTAGAACGATAAATCCCGGCAGTGTCGGACTGGGGTACCTTTGGCCCACCCGGGAATTTAATTCTAGGGGCCTACCCTACATATACCAGATATAACCAGTGCCAAACCTTTCACATTACTATAGCGACTTTGCACAGAGCTGTGTATGTGACCAGTGATGCTAGCTCACTGCTAGTAACTTGTCAGTCACTCTATGCAAACAACATAGCGTGCCACTTAGTTATCTTGATAGTAGAAGTGTCATGAAACTAAGAAATCTCAGGCAGGCAGGGGTGTGTGGGAACATAATAACAAAAGTATATTTACCTGTCCCTGTGCCCTCGTAGCGATTCGTTAAAGTTATCTGACAGACGCCGCCCTCCTGCAGCTCCTCCAGCTGCAACGTCACATACTCGGCTGATCGATCACCCACTAAGGTATTCAGTGACTGTGACGGGACACCGCTGCAGTCACTGACTGGCTGATCAGGCAATCCATCAGCCGCTCTGTGACACTGCAGCTGGAGGAGCCAAGGCTGAGACGTACACCGAACCCGGCTGAAAATGACTACTGGCAGCTGTGAGAGAGACACAGGGACTGGTAAGTATACTTTCTTTATCTTCCCGCACCCCCTTGACTGCCTGTCATTTGTTAGTTTCACAAGACTTCTCCTCTAGGAAATCTGTCAACTGTAACTCATGCTCCAAACTGCTGACACTGTTAGATGCTGTTAGTTCAAGAAGACACGTGGTACCTTAAATATATCTGTCTGTGCTTCTATAGCATAGAAAATGCTTTTATTCTCTGGTACAAAGAGTCAAAGCGGCTTCTCCAAGCTCCTGAATAGCTGCAACCTGGAATGTCTCCTCTCTTCCCCTCCCTGCTGAAATGACACTTGAACGCTGAGTCCCCAGCGGGTTTAGGTATGGGAGGGGGGGTGTTACAAATTGGTGAACATACCATGAACTTCTATATTACATACAAATATGGACAATATATGGACAACATATTGCTGAAATGACACTTGAACGCTGAGTCCCCAGCGGCTTTAGGTATGGGGGGGGGGTTTATAAATTAGTGAACATATCGTGTACATATATATTACATACAAATATGGACAACATATACACACATCATAAACAGATATAAAGAAATGAACATTAGCTTTATGCACATGCAGACACACGCACAATACGTACACCAAATTCTTAGGGATTTGATGAAATCTCAGATTTTATCATTTCCCTGCAACATATATATGATGTATATTCATGGTTGTGTCCATGTTGCTATTATATGCTATGACCTTGCAGATGTAGGTATAAAGATTTTAGTGTCCCTTTAATCTAGAGATATGCACATACATGCGGGACTTCTACTATCCTCTGCTCCATCCTACTTGTGCGCATTGTGCAGGTGATAGATCTGTGTAGCAGACAGATGTCCAGCTTTATGACTCTGCAATATGTAATGGACCCCCACCCCAAGCATAATAAGTTAAACCAAAGAACACAAAATAAAAACACAACACATTGTAATCAGGTGTCAAAGGGTGCCAATTTTATTTTAAATTACATGACACTGAAAATGGCAGACCCCCGACTCATGAAGAGTCACCCTCCAGCACTCAGGCGAGGAAAAAAACCCTGTGGGGAAAACCTCGAGGGAGCCATGGCTGGAGAGTTGCCCCTCCCCTGGGCTTAGAGGGTAATACCATACTATAAATATAATAAACTGGATGTGAAAGACATTTGGCTGTAGTAGCCAACTTATTGATGGTTAGGTGGATGTATCTCTTCTCACAGATCCAGGTCCACTTCTTAAAAAGGTGTAGACTTGATGAAGGGGTAGTCTAAAGCAGACCACCCCTTTTCCCCTGCTAGAACCTCCAAATTACATTGAGGGTCGGGGGCAGTAAAGTAGTCAAGCTCAAGGTCCTCTGGCGCATCCAAGATGGCACTGATCAGGGTGCGGTGCATTGCTTTATGGAACCTTCATTATGACATAAGCCCTTGTCATCACAGTGCACGGTTGCCATGGTCACTGCAGGTAAACACATCTGAAGCATTAACCCATTAATGACTGTTAATGCGCTTTACTGCAGAGGTCACTAAACACACTTGTGATCAGTCAAACAGCTTATGGTTAGGCCACACTAAGAACACCAAATAATATGGTTTGATGTGGCCCATAGCAACCAATTATCTTTCAGCTCAGCTTTCCTTACTCAAATTACAATGGTAAAATAAAAGCTGAACTGTGATTGGTTACCATGCACAATTTAGACAGTCTAACTTGCCCATAGCAACCAATCAAAGCTTTAATTTTATAAGAGCTTGTTAAGATATGAAAGGTGAGCTGTGATTGGTTGCTATAGGCAACTCAGACTGTGTTTGGTTTTTGGCAGAATGATAAAGCGGCTCCATTGCTGTAAAGCCTATGATGATGATAATGACTGAAAACACATGACATCAAGCTTCCCCATAATGCCTTGCAATCAGCCCTTCCTCCATACCTCCCAAATTTTTGGAGGGACACTTGTGGTTCACAGACATCTCTATACACTACAATTCCCAGCATTTCCTGTCACTCAGTTTAGCATCCACTGGTATACGGTTATATACAGCGGATTTATGAACATGAAGGAAACTGCTGACAATCTGATTTAATTGTATAGTGAAAGGGCTGCCAAAGAGTATTATTAATAAGGCTATATTCACACTGCGTATATGTCCGGCCGCATATTTTTGCGGCTGGACATATACGCGGTAAACTCCGGCCGGAGATTTACGCTACTTGCGGCCGGCTACGTATGGACCGCGAACTTACGCCCGTAGTCTACTTACGCTTTCCGAGCGCCCTATGTAGCGATCTGACAGCGGTCTTTTACTTGGAAAGCTTCGCCTAGCCCCGGACAGCCCACAGAACCTTTTGGATCGGCACAAAAAGCTGCAAAAATTAAGAAATCACCACTAAGTACGGGACCACATGTAGCGCTACGGGCGTAAGTTACAGCATTTTCGTCCTCAAACAATGGTCTGGTTCATTCTTTACGGATTCTTTACGATCCAGGCGTAAGTTCGTACGTAGTGTGAACTGTGCAGCCGTACATCGTATACTTTCCATTGTACGCAAACTACGTAAGTCTCCGGCCACTTATTCACGGAACGTGCTACGGCCGGAAACTTACGTAATGTGAACATAGCCTTAAGCTGTAAAAATGAATTGACAAGGAGGGTATCCATACCTGGATATTTATGATGCGATTTGGTTGGTGAACTCCTAAGTCTCTCAATAAGTTCACCAATCAAAATGCATGTTAAAAACGCAACAGATATACGCATTGTGTGAACACAGCCTTGTCCCAGAAACAGCTCCTCCTCCAATAGCCTCCTCCAGCTGCAACGTCACATACTCGGCTGATGGATTGCCTGCTCAGCCAATCACTGACTGGGGATGGACACCGCTGCAGTCATTGACTGGCTGAGCAGGCAGTCCATCAGCCGAGTATGTGACATTGCAACTGAAGGAGCTAGGGCCGTGACATACACGGAACCTAGTTAAAAATGACTGAAAATGACTTCTAGCGGCTGTGGGAGAGAGAACGCTCATGGGCATGGGGACTGGTGAGTATAATATCTTTAGATATTTTCCCGCACCCCCCTGCCTGTGTTAGAGTTCATTCTGTATGTGTGAATTCGGCTAGAAGAATCAGCCAACACCTGATTTCTCTCTGACCTATTCACACTTCATGCTCTGCTGCTAGGGAGCCGACACCCGGCGTCATGCCTTCTCCTGATTCCTTTTCTCAGGTGCTCTTAGGGTTAAGCATTCAGGTGTTGCTAACTGCCTCCTGAGGCTTGCTCTATTATGAGGACAGGGGAGGGCTCCCTGGCTGTTATTGGTCCCCATCACTGCTGTCAGACTCCTTGCTCCTATCAGCGGCTGGGGCGGGAGTTCTTGCAGCATTTAAGCTGGTGGTGTACTCCCTAGAGTTGCCAGTGTATGTTTGGTTTCCAGCTACACCAGTGTTTCTATTGTGTTGCTTGTATTTGAGATTTAGACTTTGACTTTGCTTAATCCTTTTGTACTGTGTTACCTCTTGTGCTCGACCTTGGACTGGACTCTGTTAACCCCTTGCTTGCTGATTTGGATTTTGACGTTACCTCCTGTTGCCGACTCGGACTGCCTGACCTGTTTGTATATACCTGTCTGTGTGTTCTGTTTACCGCCCCGTATCCCTAGTTAGGCTAGAGACTGTCGCCCAGTTGCTGCCCTAGGGTTTACCCTAGGGGGGCAAATAGGCAGGGACAGGGGTTGCGGGCCGAGAGAAGGGACTGCTATCTTCCCGGACCCCAGGACTCCCTAACAGCCTGCCCGTCATTTGTTGGTTTCACAAGACTTCTCCTTTAAAGGGAATCTGTCAGCTGTAATGCGTGTACCTAATTGCTGACAATGTAAGATTGTAAGGTGGAGAAGACATATGGTACCTTAAAAATATTTGTTTGTGCTTCTACAGCATAGAAAAAAAATTTTTTCCTTTGGTACAAAGAGTCAAAGAGGCTTCTCCAAGCTCCTGAATAGCTACAAGCTAAAAACGAGGAAAAGCACATAACGTGTATATACATATTACATACAAATATGCACAATACATACTCTACACAGATTTAAAGAAATGAGCATTACCTATATCCATACATAGTACACGCACCATACACAGATATAAAGAAATTACCTACACATAGTACACACACACACATCTAAACAAAAGCATTTTACGTATACGCATAGATAATACATACACATGCACCATACACACAGACTTACACAGCATACATACCATCATTCATTGGCTTCCATAATTTTTTTAAAAAAAGGATCTAAATGTATCCACTTTTTTTTTAAGCGTACACAAAAATGTTGTTGACCAAATTTTCTGTATGTTCAAAGTAACCATTTAAAAACAAATCTGTTAATGGACTGCAAAAACGCAGTGTGAACCCAGTCTTACCTCTGAGCATGCAGTTCTCCCATACTCTGTATGTAGTAGATGCTACATACATACACTAAGACCATGTCAGTGTGACATGTGAGATATATAGCTGCGTGTCATCAAAATAGAGATGGTACTGAAAGCCAAAATTCCTGAGGGTGTTTGTCTAATAGGGAAGTGTAGCCAGGACTGAACCCTGACAGCAAGAGGAAAAGAAAAAGAGGTAGAACCAGCAAATGATATGCTAAAGGAGCGGTCAGAGAGGTAGAAAGAAAACCAGGAGGATACAAAGAGCAATAAAGCAGAGCATAGTAGGGAAGAGCTTTCTACAGAAACAAATACTGCAGAGATATCCAGGAGAATTACTAGAGAGTGGTCGCCCTTAGACTTGGCAGTCAGAAGATTGTTAGATACTTTAGTTAGGGCAGTTCCTATATAGTGAAAGTGTTCCAGAAGAAAAAAAAAACAGAAACCAGTCAGGCATCTTTCCCTCCTTCTAAACAATTGTCCACTTAGAGAAACTGACAGATACACCTACCTGGGAATAGAGATCAGCCAATCTGGCAGCTTTGAACAAGCGAAAACTAACATTTTCAACCTCTCTCCTTTGGCATCATTTCCTCAACTTTCAAACACTTTGTCATAACCTTATAACAAAAAAAAAACATACATGGACCCATCCTGTGCAGCCAGCTATCGACCTGTCTCTGATCTCCCGTTCAGCTCTAAACTCCTGGAATGTCTGGTCTATTCCTACATAACCGCTATCTCTCTGAAAACTCTTTTCTTGACTCATTTCAGTCTGGTTTCCGCACTTTTCAAATTCAAATTTAAACAGGCTTTATTGGCAGGGCCAAATCCATATTAGCATTGCCAAAGCAAGTAGGGAATGATTGGGTAGGAATGGGGATAGGGGACACAGGGTGGGATAGAGGTCCATGGTATATCATGCAAGCAAGCAGTGCCTTTAGAAGGCACAATTAAGCGAGTGGCCAGGCCACACAAATGATCACTGTATACATAGGAAGATGTGTAGCTAATAACACTTAATTTTACGACCCCCCAAAAAAATGTGATTAGCCAAAGAGCCAAGAGTTTCCCCGCTCTTCAGCTGATCATGGACATTGAGACGATTATCGGCCGAAGGAGCGTTTTTAGAAACGCTTCTTGCCAATATATAATTATATATATATATAATATATATATAATCAGCCCCTGTAAAAGTCTTAAGTTAAATAAAAATAAAAACATTACTGGTGTTGCAACCTTCTTGTATATCTTAATTTTAAGGCCAGCTTAGTAGTTTTGACAAGTTGCCTTTTAGGGGGAAAACTGAATGACGTTAGACCATAACTGATACAAATGTCATACAAATAATATATGGATAGAATATTGCTGACAAATTAGCTCACATGCATGAAGCCTTACGTCTGACTAAAGAATTCTAATCAGTCAATCTTGCAATTTTGCAAGAAATATTTAGAACTGGGAAAGTAATGCTCATATGAATGACAAAGCTGAGCCCCACAATATTCTTAAGTTACATTATGTTGACATCTTTATTGGAGGTAAGATCGCATCTTAAGAGGTTGGGGATCTTCTTTCTTCATACTTGGCCCAACAAACATTTCTGACAGGACTGACAGGTTCTGGGCACTGCTCCGTTTCTTTTTTCAGCTCTCTATAAAAGTTAAAGCTTGTTAGACCTTTCGTTACCACATACTTCAAATGATTAAAAAATGGAAAACAAAACAAAAAGCCTACTACCCACATGTATTACCTTTTATATTACATGTTCTCCTACCTCAGTCATATATACGTTAGTCATATAGTTCTCATTGGGAGCTATTGAGCTGGTAGTTATGTGCCCCACGTCTTCTGTGTTTTCCAATTTTAATCCTGACCAAGACATTGTTTTCCAAAAGAAAAAACACGGCTACACCACACACATTATTAAAGGCATCATGTCATGTATGCTATTTATTTTCTCATAGAGAACACCCCCACATTTGGGGGGGCTGTTATGTTGCCCCCTACAGAGGCAACATAATAGGGGGCAGAGTGTTTCCCAGTGGCAGCTTTCTGAAGCTTTGGGACTGTGTAAAGATGAAGCATGTTAAATTGTATGTTGATGCACTGTATTACATATTTTTTCTGTTAATACTTTTACCCTTTCTAACTTTTCACCTATTCCTCTGTATACCAACCAAGGCCTACACAATGAGTTTTTATAGAAACATGTCAAAGGTTCAAGCTCAAGAAATTCTTGTAGTGTCAGAAATATGCAGTGTTTGTGGTTCCAAAAACAACCCAATGCCAACATTTGTTAAAGGCGTCTTCGCTGAGGGGTCACACTGGTTGACTCCTAGCAGATTGCCCAGTATTCACTGATCTGAGCTGCAATGCCTATTGCAGGGTGAAAGTACTCAGATAATTTTGTCATGGGGCAAAAACGTCTCTAGGCCCAGCCCAAAAGAGCCTTGATGTGCTATAGAGCTCCTGTACAACTTCTCCACAAAGTGTCTCTCTGTATCTGTATCCCCCTCCCTGTGACAAATAGCTCTATTGCATGGGTCTCAAACTCGCGGCCCTCCAGCTGTTACAAAACTACAATTCCCATCATGCCTGGGACAGCCAAAGCTTTGCTTTGGCTGTCCCAGGCATGATGGGAATTGTAGTTTTGCAATAGCTGGAGGGCCGCGAGTTTGAGACCCCTGCTCTACTGTATAGTAATGACATGTGCCATCATGTGGCATCTTTCATATGCAGACTGAAAGTATACTGTGCAACACTTTTGTTTTTACTGGATCCTGCTTTATGGAAAACAGATATTGTAATGATTGATAAGAATTAATGTGTCTGTGTTTGTAATGTTATATTGTATCATACTGTTCATTATTTCTATCTGGCTTTATTCATATTTACATATAAATCTCATTATATCTGTTATAGTGTAATATTTTATAGTTACACACTTAGCATTGATTATGCCTAACCTTAAAATCTAACCCAATGGGTTCTTTTAGACGGTCCGATATGAGGCCGTCTACATAAACAAATGGCTGCCGATCAGTAAAATCAGTGAGATTAGTGCTCGTTTGCAGTGCCATCAGAAGGCAGGAATAATTTAAACATTTAAACATATTGCTGTCGGCTGCACAGAGAGATGTGCGGCTGACAGCAATATATTACAGTGTATTTCAGTAAGCAAAAAAAGATGCTATCAGCCAAGGATTTGGCATTTTCCCGCTCCTTTGGCTGATCACTGACACTTTTACACAGACCATTTATCGGCAAAGGAACGTTTCTAGCAATACTCCTTGCCAATAATCTGCCCATCCAAAAGGCCCTTAAGAGGGTAGCTATCTATAACCTATCCTTTGTTATGAAAAGTAAGGCATTGTTCCTACTTTTTTAGGATAAGCTAAGGGATATTCCTCAAAAGCTACCGTCAATTTCAACAAACTGGACTTGACCTATCTTTAACAATTAACAGTATGCATATTTGTACACCTGAAACCATAGGTGATCAGGAGAACGTATGTGCATTGAGAACGTAAGTGGCCCCTTATTTGGCCATCCAAACCTGTAGGTTCACAAATTCTATTACTTTTAGAGATAAAGGACCCTCAAGCACACTCGGGTTTGTCTGATCCCGAGCATACAGCATTTGATTACTGGAGGCTGAAGAAGTTGGATGCAGCCCTAAGGCTGCCTAGAAAACATGGATACAGGATAGGCCATATCCATGTTTTCCAGGACTCCCTAGGGCTGCATCCAACTTCAGCCGCCAGTAATCAAATGCCGCACACTTGGGTTCGGAAGAACCTGAGCATGTTCTAGGTTACCTTATCTGTAATTACTTTACAACAATCTATATCTTTCCTTAAGGCTGGGTTCACACATAGCGTTTAAGTAGCATTAATTTGTCGCATTTTGCTGCAAATTATGCAATTCTCCGTAAAATAGAGCTATCTTTGCAGTCATTTTAATGGAATTACAGAAAAATAGTGCTATTTTACTACTATTGTGCAATTGGCAGCAAAATAGGGCTAATTAAACGCTATGTTTGAACATAGTCTGATAAATGAAAGTGCAGCACATGAGTAAAAATGGTCAGAGGAAGATTCAGGCCCTTGAGCATTAACGGTCACAGCTCCTTACCTACCACCACAAACTATGCTTCAGCTAACAAACTGCATTGTAAGGAATAATGGAAAGCGCCAGGCACAACTTTTTTTATATCTTAGGAAATGTTTTTTGTAGGGTTCAAAAAGATCTTCAAAAAGGTTTCTTTTTATTTTGGGGTCAGGGCCGCCGATAGGGCAGTACAAGTGGTACTGCCGTACGGGGCCCGGACCCTAAGAGACACAGGGGGGGGCCCGGCGGGCCCGCCGGCCGCCGCCCCCCGACCGCTACGCTAGGGGGGTCCGCACGGCCCCCCTTGCCACCTGTTTTTGAGCATCCCGAAAAGCTGCGGCCACGCAGCTTCTCGGGATGCACTGATCGCTTTAATGTTCCGCCCGCACAGCGGGCGGAACATCAAAGCGATCAGAATACAGGAGAAGGACCTGTCAGCGTCCTCCTCCTGTATTCTCTCCCATAGGCTGCCGGCACTTCATACCAGCAGCCTATGGGAGGCCGGGCCGTGGTCATGTGCCCCTCCGGCAGGCGTGATGATGTGACGTCATCACGTCTGCCGGAAGTCCCGTCCCTGCGGCTCGCAAGATGGCGCCCGAAGAAGAGGAGGAAGAGCTGCTGCCTGCACAGCGCGGATTAGGTGAGTAGGATGTTTGTTTTTTTTAGGGGCACCTCTGGGGGCATTATTAGTGTATGGGGGCACCTCTGGGGGCGTTATTAGTGTATGGGGGCACCTCTGGGGGCATTATTAGCGTATGGGGGCACCTCTGGGGGCATTATTAGTATCTGGGGGCACCTCTGGGGGCATTATTAGTGTATGGGGGCACCTCTGGGGGCATTATTAGTGTATGGGGGCACCTTTGGGTGCATTATTGGTCTACGGGGGCACCTCTGGGGGCATTATTAGTGTATGGGGGGCACCTCTGGGGGCATTATTAGTGTATGGGGGCACCTCTGGGGGCATTATTAGTATATGGGGCCACCTCTGGGGGCATTATTGGTGTATGGGGGCACCTCTGGGGGCATTATTAGTATATGGGGGCACCTCTGGGGGCATTATTGGTGTATGGGGGCACCTCTGGGGGCATTATTGGTGTATGGGGGCACCTCTGGGGGCATTATTGGTGTATGGGGGCACCTCTGGGGGCATTATTGGTGTATGGGGGCACCTCTGGGGGCATTATTGGTCTACGGGGGCACCTCTGGGGGCATTATTGGTGTATGGGGGCACCTCTGGGGGCAGTATTAGTATATGGGGGCACCTCTGGGGGCATTATTGGTGTATGGGGGCACCTCTGGGGGCATTATTGGTGTATGGGGGCACCTCTGGGGGCATTATTGGTCTACGGGGGCACCTCTGGGGGCATTATTGGTGTATGGGGGCACCTCTGGGGGCATTATTGGTGTATGGGGGCACCTCTGGGGGCATTATTGGTATATGGGGGCACCTCTGGGGGCATTATTAGTGTATGGGGGCACCTCTGGGGGCATTATTAGTATATGGGGGCACCTCTGGGGGCATTATTGGTCTACGGGGGCACCTCTGGGGGCATTATTGGTGTATGGGGGCACCTCTGGGGGCATTATTAGTATATGGGGGCACCTTTGGGGGCATTATTAGTATATGGGGGCACCTCTGTGGGCATTATTAGTATATGGGGGCACCTCTGGGGGCATTATTAGTATATGGGGGCACCTCTGGGGGCATTATTAGTATATGGGGCCACCTCTGGGGGCATTATTAGTATATGGGGGCATTATTAGCTCATGGGGGAACCTCTGGGGGCATTATTAGTATATGGGGGCACCTCTGGGGGCATTATTAACTTATGGGGGCATCTCTGGGGGCATTATTAGTGCATGGGGGTACCTCTGGGGGCATTATTAGTTCATGGGGGCCACCTCTAGGGGCATTATTAGCTCATGGGGGCACAGCTGGGAATCCTACATACAGGGGGCACAGCAGGGGATCCTACATACAGGGGACATCCCACACAGCGCAGTTACTATGGGAGCCTACAGGGGGGAGAAAGGAAAGGAAGTTGCTAGAAATGTGCGGAGCCTAAATTGTTTGTCTCGCAGGTTCTAAGGGGATGAAACGTATCTGGAAGGAATCATCATGGAGGTCTGGGCCGGATGGAGAGGAAAAGGGAAAGTGACGCCTCAGATCAAAGAAGACGTCACCGGTGAGTCACTGTATGACACTTTTCTTATTTTGTAGAACATCATTTAGTAGGGGCGCCCCGAGGTGACAGCTACTACATTATCTGTACTCAGAGATATCACTGTGTTATCTGTTGTGTTACATAGGACTGCAGGTGACTACTACATTATCTGTACTCAGAGATATCACTGTGTTATCTGTAGTGTTACATAGGACTGCAGGTGACAGCTACTACATTATCTGTACTCAAGAGATATCACTGTGTTATCTGTGGTGTTACATAGGACTGCAGGTGACTACTACATTATCTGTACTCAGAGATATCACTGTGTTATCTGTGCTGTTACATAGGACTGCAGGTGACATCTACTACATGATCTATACTCAGAGGTATCACTGTGTTATCTGTGCTGTTACATAGGACTGCAGGTGAAATCTACTACATTATCTGTACTCAGAGATACCACTGTGTTATGTGGTGTTACATAGGACTGCAGGTGACATCTACTACATGATCTATACTCAGAGGTATCACTGTGTTATCTGTGCTGTTACATAGGACTGCAGGTGAAATCTACTACATTATCTGTACTCAGAGATACCACTGTGTTATGTGGTGTTACATAGGACTGCAGGTGATATCAGGTGATTTCTCCAGGTTGCAGAAGTTCAAACTTCATCGTGCCCTGGTGTGCTGGTGTCTGTATGTGTGTATACATGTGTGCTGGTGTCTGTATGTCTGTATACATGTGTGCTGGTGTCTGTATACATGTGTGCTGGTGTCTGTGTGTGAGATCAATTCTAGAGAACTGGCACATATACCCCATTTTCCCCAGTGGCTTAAAATGTAACCTCTGTTATACAGTTATAAAATTGTAGAAATTAAATGTGAACAAGGTGCAATTCAAATAGACACTTACTTGTATAGCTGCCTCTTGTGCTCTGTATGCAGTGCATTATACTCACCCCTGCAACGTACAATTTATAGCGTGTCTACAAGCCCAGCGGGGCTCATTATGATGGAGACTAAAACTTATACAAGAGTGGGGTAGGGGTTCCCCTGTATTCAGAATGCTGCTGAGTGCTCGGCAATGCCCCATCTGGGATTATTGAATTTCGAGGGTCTATGCAGAGCAGGATAAAGACACCTCTGCTGCACAAACAGGATCTCCTAGAAAGCGTTCTCACCGCCATGTATTCACTATCACTGTCTTGGGTGAGCTAAACTAGTCTGCCTGGGGGGGGGGTGATTTGTATATGCTCACTAACATGGAACAGCCTCATTATATTAGCCTTATCAACATATTCTATGTTAGTGAGCATACCGGGGGGGGGGGGGATATTGGTGAACATATACAAATCAAACAGCCCCCCCCAGACCCTCGAAATTCAATAACCCCAAACGGGGCATTGCCTAGTACTCAACAGCATTCTGAATACAGGGGAACCCCTACCCCACTCTTGTATAAGTTTTAGTCTCCATCATAATGAGCCCCGCTGGGCTTGTAGACACGCTATAAATTGTACGTTGCAAGGGTGAATATAATGCACTGCATACAGAGCACAAGAGGCAGCTATACAAGTAAGTGTCTATTTGAATTGCACCTTGTTCACATTTAATTTCTACAATTTTATAACTGTATAACAGAGGTTACATTTTAAGCCACTGGGGAAAATGGGGTATATGAGCCAGTTCTCTAGAATTGATCTGAACCAAATTATACCTCCCAGCAAGGCGTGGGGCCAACACACAATTTTTTTTTTTTTTTTTTATTAATGTGGGGGGCCCAGACACTTTGGTTGTATGGGGCCCCGAAATTCCTGATGGCGGCCCTGTTTGGGGTCACAGCAGTTTACTATTGAAATCCCCTTTGTTATGTACTGTTACTGTCTAAGAGGCTGTGTGCTCTCATAGGAAATGCTGAACCAAAAAGAGCTGTAGATGGGGTAATACATGTCTTCTCCTTATTAGTATTTAAAGGACTATTTTGGCAAAAAATCTTTTTCTTTTAAATCAACTAGTTTCCTTTTACTATTTAAAAAATCTCAAGTCTTCCCATACTTATCAGCTGTTATATGTCATGCAGGAAATAGTGTTTTCTTTTCAGTTTGACACAGTGCTCTCTGCTGCCACCTCTGTCCAACACAGGAACTGTCCAGAGCTGGAGAGGTTTTCTATGGGGATTTACTACTGCTCTGGACAGTTCCTGACATAGACAGAGGTTGCAGCAGAGAGCACTGTCTTAGAATGAAAAAAAACACCACTTCTTGCAGGACATGTAGCAGCTGGCAAGTATGGGAAGACTTAAATAGAAGTAAATTACAAATCTATATAACTTTTTGAAACCAGTTGATTTGAGAGAAAAATATTTTCATTGGACAACCCCTTTAAGATTGCAGACAAAACTAAGCTGATGCAGGTATGTAAAAGAGTTTTCTGTAGCTTGCAGCTGGCATCTGGACGTTGTGTGCTCATCATGTGCCAGCCAGGGATGACAGTAAGAATGCTGTGCTAAACTATGCAAAGCCTCTGGCATTGAGAATATTGTTTTTCCCTGACAGGACAGTATGTGTGCTTGGTTGAGCTGTAGCGTACAATATGTAGATTACACATCAATATGTCACTTTGTGGGAGATATTGCAGCTCAGCAGCTATTAAAGTTAATGGAGAAAATTTGAATTGTGATGCACAACCTCACAACAGGTGCGGCACTGTTTTTTGGGGAAGTTTTTTTCTAATCCTGTATAACTTTTTTTTAAGTTTAGACATACATGGTACCAATGGCTGACATATCATTAGTGCAGCTGGTTCAGACTCTGGTGGGATACGAGCTAGACTTGGCCCCCCGCACCTACGTCACTTGCAGAACACAGCCCTCCCAGGAGCTGGATGCTGCGATTGTCTCATAAACTGCAAGGGCTCCTGATGAGCGCTCACTGTTAAAAAACGGTGCTGTGATTGGCAGGATGAGGTGGGTGGTGAGCTAATAGCTCCTCGCCCTGCCAATCACTCTTGTGGCCAGAGGCAGCATATGCCTCCAGCCAGTAGAGGCCACACTTTCTCCATGGGCTCTTATGCACAGGGCCGTATTAACAACTGCTGCTGCCCTAGGCATTAAATCTGAAGACGCCCCATCTTGGAGAGCGTGGGGGGGGGGCGTGGTTTCCCCTCCGCAGCTCCCCACGGCCTCCCCCAGACTTACCCGTTCGCTGCGCGTGGAATAGCGGCGGCAGCGAGCAGGGAACGAGGAGCAAATGAGCGCTAATAGCGCTCGTTTGCTCCTCTCTGTCGGTCCGTGGAATAGGGCCTTAAAAGTACAAATGAACAGACAAGAGTCAGAGTTGTAGTGAGTTGTGGTCACAGATAAACATCAGTGCAGGATGGGACCAGGCCAATATAGGTAGCTTGAGAGTTGGCTGACTAAGATCCCTTTTATACTGGTAAACACTTAAAATAGACCAACAAAACACACCAATCACTGAACTCAGGGAGAACAGTGAAAAATTCCAATGGAGTACTCATTTACGAGTCTCCATTGATTGTCCCATACAAAATTTAAATATGCAAAAAAGGGGTCCGTGGAGCCTCAGTTACGAGTCTCAAAACACGGGAATAGCCAGATATCCCTCTCTCCAGAGAAGGAAGCCCATTGCCAAGGGGTGCCTCCTAGTGGGGAGAGCACCAAACCACCCTGATACGTAGCTCACTCTGTTGCGAGCTTTAGGACCTAAATAGGGAAACACCAGGGTGGCCCCTGTGAGTCAAAGTCTAACTCTGTGGCGAGTATAACGACATAAGACAAGGGTTACCAAGGCTAGGCATCCATCCACAGACTGCTACTATATAAAGGCAGTTTTCTCATTGGAGGGGAGGACACAGGGAAACTTTGAGTCTGACTTGTCATAGGTTTACTAAATAGAGGTGGGATATCTGCAAGGAACCCTTGACAGGGATTGGATCTCAGCCAAATCTCAGCTGTGAGCAAAACATAATATAGCTCATGACTTTGTTCACATATATATTTAACCCTTAACACTTTCAGCTGTGCTAGGCAATAGTAAAACACACTGTGAAACATCTAGTGGTGGGAGTTCAGTACTACACCTTCAGCCCAGAATACATACTTGTTAGTACTGTCCTACAAGGGCATACAGAATAGCAATGGCACATCCATTCTGGGACAACGCAGCAGTACAGCACAGACATCAGGACCCACCAGTGAATCATTTTCTGTAGGGTCCTTCCAGGAATCCAGGACACATGTGACAGATCACCTGCTGCCAGGGGCTGGCTGGCAAATTTTAGCCCGGGGGGCAAGTACACAGCACTGGCCCATGAGTAGCAGGCTGGCGGCCCATCCTTAAAGGACCACTCTGGCCTCTAACCTCTTACCTATAACATCTTCGGTCCTTCCAGTCATTGGTGACCAAATATCCTACTGTGCCCTGTGAAAGGGTCAGAACTCACTTTCCTGTATAAGTCTATTGGGCGGCTCAGTGATGACACGAAATGGTCCCATAGACAGATGCTAGGAAAGCTGGGTGACCTCTATCATACTGAGTATAAGATGCTGGAGAGCTGGGTGACCTCCATCATACTGAGTATAAGATGCTGGGAAAGCTGGGGTTACTGTATTTTTACAATAGTTTATATCACTCGATGTACTTCTGTATATATGTCTCCTCTATGTACTCCTGTAAATATGTCTCCTCTATGTACTCTTGTATATATATGTATCCTCTATGTACTACTGTATATATGCCTCCCCCTGTATATATGTATCCTCTATGTACTGCTGTATATATGTATCCTCTATGTAGCAGCGACACATGCAGGCAGGGGCATTTCCGGGATAAGCGAGGGGGTGGGGGTGGGGATAGCGGGACACATGGTGCCTCCATCTAGGTAGAGTGTAGTAGTGGAGGTATAGTGGATAAGGGGTGTAGTAGTACAGGTATAGATATGGGGTGTATTAGTAATACAGATGAGGGGCATTAGTAGTAGTAGTAGAGGTAAAGATGAAGGGTGAGGTAGTACAGGTATAGATATGGGGTGTATTAGTAATACAGATGAGGGGGATTAGTAGTAGTACAGGTAAAGATGAGGGGTGTATTAGTAGTAAAGATGAGGGGAATTAGTAGTACAGGTATAGATGTGGGCTGTAGTAGTACAGGTAAAGATGAGGGGTGAAGTAGTAATAAAGGTATAAATGAGAGGTGACAGTGGCATACTGGGGGAAACTGGGGCAGCTGGGCGTGATTGGGGCAGGAGTGCACATATCCCTCCTCCTCTCACCCCGGCACACAGGTTCCCCTCCCGGCCACACGTGCAGGTCCCCGGTCTCTGGAGGAGGCCGCAGGCAGGGCTGTATTAACAGCTGCTGCTGCCCTAGGCACTAAACCTGAAGACGCCCCATCTACACGCACCTATTGGCGATACCAGACCTTTCCAATACCACCATACCCCCCACCCCCCCTGGAAAAGACACCAGATTTACTGGCAAGTCTGAACGGGAGAAGGGAAACTAAAAAAATAAAAACAAAAGAATTAGTTTTTTCTGTCCCCCTGCTCCCTGGTGCTGCCCCCCTGCAAGGTGCTGCCCTAGGCATCGGACCACAGGTGCCTAGTGGTAAATACGGCCCTGGCCGCAGGGACTCTAGTGGTGATAGCGTCACTGCCATTACTGGAGCTGTACAGCGGGATCGGGGGATGCAGATCCCGCTGTTCAGCTCCAGGACCTGAAGCGACGCTATCACCACTACAGTCCCTGCAGCCTCCTCCAGAGACCAGGGACCTGCACGTGTGGCCGGGAGGGGAACTGGACGTGATATGTATAGCTGGGGCAGTTCAGTCGCGGCTCTGTTAGGCGGACTGCCCGACTGCCCTGCACCTCACCTCCGGCGCGACACTCCACGCACCGCCGCCCGCCATGCACCTCACCTCCGCGCCGCCTGCTTGACCTGCAACTCCAACCCAGCCGCCAACCCATCACTCTACGCTGCTCTGCCTGCAGTGATTTTTTGTGAAAATTTAATTTATGATTTTAATCGAAATCGATTATAACCTTCTGGGCAAATTTATTTGATTAATCGCCCAGCCCTAACTCCTCTGTATGTCTCCTCCTGTATATATGTCTCCTCCTGTATATATGTCTCCTCTATATACTCCTCTGTATGTCTCCTCCTGTATATATGTATCCTCTATGTACTGCTGTGTATGTCTCCTTCTGTATATATGTATCCTCTATATACTCCTCTGTATGTCTCCTCCTGTATATATGTATCCTCTATGTACTGCTGTGTATGTCTCCTCCTGTATATATGTATCCTCTATATACTCCTCTGTATGTATCCTCTATGTACTGCTGTGTATGTCTCCTCCTGTATATATGTATCCTCTATATACTCCTGTGTATGTCTCCTCCTGTACATATGTATCCTCTATATACTCCTGTGTATGTCTCCTCCTGTATATATGTATCCTCTATGTACTGCTGTGTATGTCTCCTCCTGTATATATGTATCCTCTATATACTCCTCTGTATGTCTCCTCCTGTATATATGTATCCTCTATGTACTGCTGTGTATGTCTCCTCCTGTATATATGTATCCTCTATATACTCCTCTGTATGTATCCTCTATGTACTGCTGTGTATGTCTCCTCCTGTATATATGTATCCTCTATATACTCCTCTGTATGTATCCTCTATGTACTGCTGTGTATGTCTCCTCCTGTATATATATGTATCCTCTATATACTCCTCTGTATGTCTCCTCCTGTATATATGTATCCTCCTGTGTAGGTCTCCTGTATATATGTATCCTTTTGTATATATGTATCCTCTATGTCAGGAATAGGGAACCTTGGCTCTTCAGCTGTTGCAAAACTACAACTCCCATCATCTATGGTAAGCCTATGGCTGCCCAGGTATGATGGGAGTTGTATTTTTGCAACATCTGGAGGGCCTTGGTTCCCTCCCCCTGCCCTATGTCCTCCTGTGTAGGTACCTGGCTTCCTGCAGACACCATCTTCTCGGTCTTCGGGCTCTTCTAGCCCAGACACAGGAGAACCAGCTGGGAGGAGAGAGCGGCCTCTGGTGGCCGGAGGAAGATACTGCTACAGCAGTTTGCTTTTTACCATAAGCCTCATAGGCTTATAGAAAGCATAATGGCCATAAAGGAGGCGGGGCATAACGTCATGGGGGGCGGGGCTTCAGCGGACGCTTCCATCACAGTCCGGATCCACAGCCACAGGTAAATATGACAGAAGAGGGCGGGGCTGTAAGCAGGGGAGGCACTGGGGACTCCAGCCAGCTGTCAGCAGCCATGCGGCCCTGACAACTGGGGGAAGACCGGCCCGGGGGGCATGTGCCCCCCTGCCCCCCGGCCCAGCCCGCCCCTGCCTGCTGCTCTTGGTATCCATTGCATAGAAGTTCCATCCAAATTTTGTAAAGGTCCTTAAAATCAAGTTCTATCACACTGCGCAGTATCTCCATGAAACTTCATGTGTGTATTAGTCTTCATACTTGGCCATATACTACCCATTTTCCTTTAAATCCTATTGTACGTACATTTGTTTTTGCAACATTTAGCAGCCAGTGTAAGCACTGTGGCAAATCCTTTCAATAGACAGTAATGTAACATCCCATCACTGAGACCATGAGAACATAAACACTGAAATCCTATATGTATGGTCCATTATATAATTACTACTGTAGGCTACTGCATCGTCCCAGCTGACGCTTATCTCTCCTCCAACACCCCCGGGACGTTCGCAGCGTCTGCACAGCAGGAGAAGCTCTATTAGTGTCAGTTCCGATGACACTAATTACTTATAATCCCCTATAAACAGGAACTCATTTCACGACTGGCATGGTGCCGAAACCAGAAACCTGACCTCCAGCCATGTCATATCCCAGAGCCTGCAGAGCACTCAGCTTATGGACTCTGCAAGTAGCAGGTGCAGAACCAATATCGAGCAGTACAAGGTGTCCTATCATATGCCCCCAAGGACAGGTTTCCAAATAGCAGATGTCTATGAGGAAGGTAATTGATTTGCCCAGTCATACAATGTCATCAAGGTTCTTACCTTTTCCATTGCTGCCCTCCAAGAGTCATACCTTTGTTTTATTTTTTCCCACATAGCCATATCAGGTCTTGGGGGTTTTTTTGTGGGAAAACTTTTACTTTTTATTGCTGCCATTTTGGGATTCATGAAACTTCTTGATTCTTTTTTATTAACCCTTTTTTTGAAGGATAATGGAATATATACAGCGGTACCTCAGTTCTCAAACTGCTCAGAACTCAAACTGTATTTTCAAGGAAAGTTTGCTTTGGTTCTCAAACTCTTGCTCGGTTCTCAAACACTTTTCTGGCCCCCAGTCTCAAAGTACAGTAATACCATGGTATTCAAAGGAAAATTTACCTGGAAGTAACGTTCAGAACTCAAACTTTGCTTGTTATCTGAATGTTTTTGCGAGCGTGGATCATGGGTTGTACCTGGTCAGTTTAGCACTGGTGAGGCTTCACATACAGTACTGTATAAGACTGCTGGAGTACATATACAGTACAGTAGTAGTACAGTCAGTACACCACCATCTCCCATCCGTTACAGTGCTGGGATGGGGGAGGGGGACTATACAGTAAAGGATGAGTGAGGAGTTGGTGACTACTGTACTATAATTGATGATTTTATTAAATGCTTCTTGTGTAAAATGTACTGTACAGTATATAGTGCTGTTCTGTACTGTACTGTAGGGATTAAACTGGGTACTTTTCAATGTATTAAATTATTGTATTGTAGGTAGTTATTGGTGGGTGCTGGAACTAATTCAACACAATTACATTATTTCCTATGGAAAGACACTGCTCGGTTCTCAGACTGCCTTCCGGAACCAAATTTTGAGAAACGAGGTACCACTGTATATACTGTATATTAAACTTACGCTATTCAACATGCAGTAAAAGTAAAGATATAGTTTTGTAGCTGGGCGTTACAGACGGGGTGATACCACACCTGAATAGATTTATTTTTTTATGTTTTATGTAACAATTTATTTTGTATGGGGAATAAAGGACATTTTAATATGGGGGGGGGGTAGATGGAGGTTTATTATGTTTCATTGCACATTTTATTCACTTTTAAACTAGTGTACACTAGTGTATATTAACCAGTGATCTTCTGATCACTGATACAATACACTGCACAACTAATGTAGTGCAGTGTATTGTCTATGTCAGCATTATGCTGACAGGCAATCTACACAGTCATGCCTCTGGAGGCTTATCCATGGACTGCCATAGAAATAGATCATAAGTAAGATCACACTGCAGGACTTTCGATCGGTAAGTATACCTTTACCGGAACCAGTTACATGTCACTGTGATGATTTGACAGTGGTATTTAACAACGTTAAACTTCCAGAGGATTCCCTGCTCTATGTAGTTACAAGAGAATCGGCTGTTTATACTGACAGCTGATCACCTGTGATGCCAAAGCTGCATACACTTATTCAAATCCCTAGGTAAAAAGCCAATGAGATCAAAATAAGGCTCACTAGTGACTGCCATGAAAAGCCCCATTGGTGGTCCCTAAGATGTTAAAAGGCCATATGACTTGCATTTTTTCACCAACAAACCCATATGAGCTCCTATTTGTTGCGACACCAATTGTACTTTGCAGTGACAGCCTGTGGTAAAACTGACATGTTCCTCAAGTCAGTGCAATTACAACACTAGGCAATGTTTAAATCTTTAATTTTATTCTACTGATTTTTTTTTTAAACTAAGGGGGACATTTATTAAGTCTGCCATTTTTGCGCCAGGCTTAAAATGATTTAGTTAGAGGCACAATGCATCTACATAATTTCACTACATAATGTCACTTTATGTCACTAGGCCAATGTATGTAACTGCCTTCCAAAAATCTCTAAGATGAGTTGAGTGTGTTGAGTGTGGAAACACCTGCAGCACATCTCGACAAACATGAAGCCAGGTTTAAAATGCCATTTTTTTTGGGGGGTCAATGACCAAGACAAATTATTTCAGATTTATCTGTAGTGTTTAGAATTATCCAATAACATTTAGGCTGTGTTCACACAAATTTTTATTTTTTATAAAATAGCCATATTTTAAAGGAAGAAGCTAAAAGTATTAGGTGGTGGAACCGGCACTCTGGGACATGAACAATTAAAACATAACTTTTATTTGTGTATTAAAAGCAGTATTCCCATCATGGTACCTACGCCCCCCAGGCGGTCTGTTAACTTTAATGATGCCATATACAGTAAGGGTACTCATATTTCCCTTGTGAACCTCTATAAAGTGCTTGTCAGCCCCCAAAGCATTGGCCCAATGTTGTTTATTGAGTAAACTGAGTATACTGAGTAAGTGTTTACTAATTCTTTGCTTAAACTTTCTGGTTGTACAACCTACATATTTAAGCTCACACATGGTACACTCTATGACATAAAGGATGTGATCGCTATTACAGTTAATAAAATCATAAATTTTGTAATTTTTGTCTAGAGCGCTATTAGTGAAATCCTTTTTCTGAGTCACATATCTGCACATGGGGCAACGATTCCTGCCACACCTAAAGCAGCCCAAGGTGCTGGTAGTGGCAGAGGAATCACGAGCGTGTAACACACTAGGGGACAAGATGTCTCCTAAAGATTTTCCTCTACATGGGACACATCAGCGCCATTACGGCACAGAGACCCAGCAACATGCAAGGCTCACCCCTCCGCGATCACATTGTGGGGGAATGGGCGATCCTGCCACTACACCAACACAGATGGGGGACACAGGCCATTTAAATGCAGCTGTCAGTTTAGACAGCTGCAATTACATGGCTAATTAGCAGGTGCAGCAATTGGACCACACCCTCTAAAAGCCACAGTGCCCAGCTGCTAATGCTCAGTATTTTGGTCAGTATTTTTCAACTAAATCCAGGAGTAGATTGAAAACACACAAAGGCTATGTTTATACACTGATAATGCTCAGTATTTTGGTCAGTATTTTTCAACCAAATCCAGGAGTAGATTGAAAACACAGAAAGGCTATGTTCATACACTGTTGAAATTGAGTAAATGGCCCCAATTTAACAGTAAATATTGGCTGTTATTTCAAAACAATGGCCATTGTTTTAAAATAACGGTAACTATTTGCTATGAAATGACGGCCATCCACTAATTTTTAATCTACTCCGGGATTGGTTGAAATACTGACCAAAATACTAAGCAAAAATACTGTGTAGGAACATAGTCTAAGGGCTCAGTCACACTACGCAATCCGCACAGGTAATCTCTGGTGGATTCCGTGCACGCTCCAACTTGAACATCTGGCCGTCCCATAGGGTCCATTCTATGGTCCGGCAGATTCTGCTGTCCGTCCCAAGATTACCACCATGTAGGGGCTGGAAAATACCGTCATAATCTTTTAGTCGCAGCTACTGTAGAAAACACTAGGTTAGTTGCTGGCAAATCCAGTATACCAAGACCACTTTTACTGATAATAATACCATCACACCATGTGATGTATAAGTGGGCCCCGGCACTTACCCAAGTACACCGGGCGCTGTCCCTGGTCCTGATTTGCAGTGACAGATGGCTTTTTAGATGTGGGACCAGGGGGACACCAGACTGTCAAAGGGGGGGATATTTACTATCACATTCCAAAAAATAAGGAGATAAAAAACTGATCCAATAGAAGTTCTCTTCAGTGTCCTGTTCCTTTATGTTTCCAGTCTAGTCATGATTGTTTTGTCTTCAGTTTCTGACCTGCAATATTATCAGCCCCTGGGCGGGTTACAATTAATATTTAGAATAAGAGAAGTGCTGTCTGTAACATTAGGCTACTTATACTGTACACCTTCAATACCAGTCGTCATGATCGCCTGATCGTTCAGCTGAAAGTTCTCTCTCCCATCCTCCCCATCCACATGAATGTTCAGCCTGGTCCAATGTTCCAGAGTTCTCTACAGGAAACAAAGGGATGAGTTGTGGCCAAACAGTTCTGGTGGTGGCTTATCTCTCCAAGAACGACTGGGTAAGGCAGTGAAATTCCATCATACCTGACCCATATCTCCACCCACATCATCTATTTTACATATAGAAATAAAGAAGGGGGGCGTGTCTGGCCGCTCAACAAGATGGCCGCTTAGCTGTGGAGCTCCGCTCATCACCGCCGGCTACATCAGCTTAAACTGAACTGCAACACCCGTTACCTGACCCCAGAGTGAGGATAAAGGCTGGGGAAACACCCGGGACACCTCCGATACCTGGGACGCTCCTGGTGGGACATCTGGAGGCTACAGATCTGGCCGCGCTTCGCGCCCGCACAGTGGCACCCGCCATCTTGGAAGCAGGGAGACTTGCCGCAGACTCGCCCCGTGCGGCCCGGGGCCCCTGTACTGGACTCATCGGCTGGTCTTTGCGGTGAGTGGCGGGGACATCCCTCTCACCTCCTCCGGTACCTGCTGTCTGCTTCTTCTTGGAGGGGGCGGCGGCGGCAGTGAAAGACGGGCGCCATCTTAGGTTCGCTGGTGCAGTACTGAGGAGTGCGCCTCCACCCCACGTGGCATAGTGAGACCTGCACCGGCTACTGCCTCCCACAGCTCCCTGGGGGACCCGAACAGACCCACCAGCCACCCCGAGAGCTCCACGACTCCCGGCATTTACAGCCTGCAGGGTCAGCAAACAGACGCCATTACAGGAGACTCAGGTGACTGCTTCATAGCCTCCCTAAGGGTCCTGCTTTATTCCCCCCCCTGGACCCTCATCCACCTCCCCCTTGCCCACTGGACTGTAACCTGCTGCCACCATTAAAACTGCCTACAGTGTGTCTTCCAATATATCACACATAGGTGGGGACACACCACCGTTATATCCACCACCGGGCTGGAGTGGACAGGGCCCCGATCCTCCCCTCTGCTGAGGGACATAAACCCACTGACTTTTCCTGCTAGACATACTCCTCCTCTCAAGTGGCCTCAACAATCCTTACTGCGATTCTTTGGCCCAAAAAGAGTGTCCCTACCACTACCTGAGAGAGACCTGCGCACGGGAGAACACTCTCCTGAACCGGTGAGCAACAGAGGAGTGGAATCCGACTGTGACCCTGACTCCACCATGCCCCTTAAAAGCTCTAGAAATGCCAACTCGGCAAAAAAGGGGACAGCAACACATGCCCGACATCATGGGGGAGGACCTTCACAACAGGAAGAGGACTACGGCCTGACCCCCTCCATCCTAGCCCCCGCCAAGGGATGGCGTTCTTCATCTGAATCCTTCCAGGAAGAGGTCTCTGACCCCCAATCGTCCTCACCCCCACCGGAATGGCGTACAATTTTGCAAGCCCTACCCACTAAAATGGACTTCCAGGCCTTGGTCGCAGAAGTAAAGGAAACGTGCAGAGCTGAAATCGCCCACATCCGCAAGGATTTAAACTATGTGGCCGCAAGGGTAGATGGCTTAGAGGAAGCTAATGATCACACCAGGAAATACATCTCGGCACTCCAGAAACATGTAACGCTTACCACTAATCACTTACAGGAGACAACGCGCCACCTTGAAGACTTGGACAACAGGGGTAGAAGACACAATATTAGAGTCAGGGGGCTACCTGAAACGACCACAGAAGACCTGAATATCACCTTGCAGAACATCTTTAATGACGTCTAAGGCCGTCCGACGGATGCTACCATTCAACTAGACAGAGCACATAGGGCTCTTAGGCCTAAAAGCGCATCCACACAACCCAGGGATGTGATATGTTGTGTCACTGACTATACCACCAAGGAAACTATCATGGCTAAGGCACGACAAATAGACGTCATAACTTATCAAGGGGCCACTATACAGCTTTTCCCAGACTTATCCTGGCTGACCCTACAAAAAAGGCGTCACCTAAAGCCACTGCTCTCAGTTCTACGTGACAACAACGTCCCCTATAGGTGGGGGTTCCCGTTTGCCCTTATTGCAAGGAGAAACGGCCAGACAGCCACATTGATTGCCCATGCGGACTTGGAGGACTTCTGCGGCATTCTGGACATTCCGCGTCCTGAATTATCCGACTGGGAGATACCGATGCCGCCTAGACCTCCACCACCGGAGTGGCAACGAGTGGAACAGCAGAAGCGGAAATCCACTCCTTCTAAACATACTCCCTCACCCTCACCCCGCTGAGGCCCTATACCTATGCGATACAATACGCAAGGCGGGCGGGTCCTGAGGGATTCCCTCTCTCCATTAAGATGATGGCCGAATAGACACTGTTAACTCAGCCTTGTCGCTCAGACACTAAGGTGGACACTCTGTTGGAAGTTGAATGAACCAGCTTATATTTTAGGTTAACGGGTTTAAGTTTATTGCCTGGCGTTGCAGCAACGCCACGATTCATACAAAAGTGGAATCTTATTTGGCGGTTGAGTGAATGTTCTATCACAACTGTTGTACTTATTATCTATTTGTGCTATCTGAGTTGTAGCACTTGTTGGGTTACCCCAGACTTCGTTCCCCCACACCCTAGGGGTACCGTGTTGGACTCATCGACTCCCTCCTTACCAGATTGGGTTGGAGGGGACTGATTAGTCCGTACTACCCTGATATAAACAAGCTTAATACTATTACCCCACAACGGGTTTTCCAGGACGACACTCAAGGAGTTACTAAGTGTCTCCCTGGTCTAATTGCTTATAAATTTAGTTGATCCTCTCCAACGTTCTTCTTTAGACTGAACTACATTGTAAATCTACCTAAATCTTATTTGATTCTCATTTCTTTTTTTTTGGCGTTTTCTTTCTTTTTGACTTAGTATTTGTGTGTCTGCGTCTTTTGTCTGACCCCTCCCTGGTGTTCTTCCCTAGACTGCCCTTGCTCGATCCGACCCCTACGCTTGGTGAGTACTACCTTATCTTACATTTGACTGGGGTCTGCTGATACTTGTGCTGTGTGACGATGGTCCGGCTGATATCACTAAACGTCCACGGCCTTAACTCTAACGCTAAACGTAGACTAACTTTAACTGAGATTGTAGCGGCAAATGCGGAGGTGGTTTTCTTACAGGAAACCCACTATGACTCATCAGGTAACTTTAATTTCGCCAAACATAAATTCCCTACCTCTTACTCGGCTAGCTGTGATAGAAAACGTGCAGGTGTAGCAATTTTACTCTCCAGACACTGCCCTATCCAAGTCACCGCCACAGAACTGGACCCTGGCGGTCGATATATCATTCTCCAAGGCCTCTATAGAGGCAACCCTATAACCCTGTGCAATGTGTATGCCCCTAACTCCCATCAAATTAGATTCCTGAACAGACTACTGCTTAAACTATCTCGGCTGCCCCCTTCTACACTCCTCCTAGGGGGAGATTTTAATATGATTTATTCAGAAAAAATGGACCGCTTCTCTCCAACTCAGACACAAACCCCACCCTCATCCATTGCACTGGCTAGGGAGTTCCGCAAATTACTCCGTAAGTTCTCCTTGTATGATTTGTGGAGGATTAACCACCCTAGAGATAAATCATTTTCCTTTTTTTCGTCTCCCCACAGTACGTTCACGAGAATAGATTATTTCCTTGGAAACACCCTAGGTCTCCGGAGTATGGTAGATGCCTCTATGGGCATAATTACATGGTCCGACCATGCCCCCATCTTTTTGGAACTGAAGGACACTGTTTCCCCCCTGAAATCCTGCCATTGGCGACTTAATGAATCCCTCCTAAAAACCCCTCACTTGAAAGAAACCCTCTCTATACACCTACAGACTTTCTTCTCTGACAACGTCGGTTCTGTCGAGTCTCCAGTGGTATTGTGGGAGGCACATAAGGCAGTGGTAAGAGGACATTGCATCTCAATGAGCGCCAAATTGAAAAGGGATAGAAATCTGTTGATAGAAAAGCTATCAGCCCAATTGCGCAAGCGTGAAGCTGCATTATTACAGGCTCCTTCCCTATCTACTCTACGGAAGGTGATAAGCCTCCGAGCGCGAATTAAGAGTTTAACCTTACATAGAGTGGAGAAACTACTCTTATATACTAGGCAAAAATATTATGAGAGAGGGAATAAAGCACATACACTTCTTGCTAAGCAATTGAGGGACCGCACAGAACAGCAAACACCGCATGTTGTTCGAGATAATGATGGCACTATGATACATGATCCTACAGCCATTGCTGAGAAATTTCGGGAATATTTTGCCCGTCTATACCACCTGCCTGCCACACTGCCTGAGGACCACGCAGACCGCACTAAACTTTTTGACTCCTTTCTTGCTGACTGTCATCTCCCCACTCTCCCCCAGGAGGCTCACGAGGAACTAAATGCAGACGTTACGGCCGAGGAACTAGGAGACATACTAAAATCTTTACCCACGGGTAAATCCCCAGGTCCGGATGGATTTACCTATCTTTATTATCTAACCTTTGCTCCCATCCTGATCCCTCACCTGTTATCTATGTTCAATGCCTTTTTATCTGGTGCCCCACTCCCCACGTCTCTAACCCATGCGTATATTTCTTTAATCCCTAAGCCAGGGAAAGACCCAGCAGATTGCGGAAGTTATCGCCCTATAGCTCTTCTAAATGCAGATCTGAAACTGTATACCAAAGTGTTGGCTACCCGCCTGTCAAAATGGATGCCCCAGCTCATTGACAAGGACCAGGTTGGTTTTGTCTCCTGTCGGCAAGGGGGTGACAACACTAGAAGAGTAGTAAATTTAATAGACGCGGTCAATAAGGAACATGGCTCTGCACTCTTGCTAGGCCTCGATGCGGAGAAGGCCTTCGACCGCCTGGGTTGGCCCTTCATGACGAGGGTCCTGGAGACATTCGGCTTACAGGGAGCCTTTCTCAGAGCGGTTGGGGGCCTCTACTCCAATCCGACAGCCACTATCAAATTCCCTCACGCCATGTCCAATTTGATTCACATTCGCAATGGCACCCGCCAGGGATGTCCTCTCTCACCGTTAATTTTTGTAATGTGCATAGAGCCCCTGGCGGCTGCCATACGCAATCATCACGACATCCATGGGATCCAAATACGAGGGAAAGAATATAAATTATCCTTATTCGCGGATGACGTACTACTGACACTAACCCAACCCCATATCTCCCTTCCCAACCTACACACACTCCTCTCCACTTTTGGGCGCCTCTCTGGATACAAAATAAATGCCGCTAAAACTGAAGCTCTCCCTATTAATATCCCTAACTCCTTACTATTAACCCTACGCGCGAATTTTAGCTATAACTGGAAAGATACATCTCTTAAATACTTGGGAGTACACATCACGAACGCATATTCCTCCCTCTACATACACAACTTCCCCAAACTATTTGCAGAAATCCGTGCCCTACTGGACAAATGGAACACACTGCCTCTCTCCCTATTGGGAAGAATAGCAGCAATTAAAATGACGATTCTCCCTAAAATTCTATATTATTTTGAGACCCTCCCAATCCCTGTACCTATGAGTGCGCTAAAAGCAATCCAAGCTTCTATTCTGCGTTTCATATGGGCACATAGGCGACATAGAGTTGCAAAAACTATCCTACAGGCCCCCAAGTCTCTAGGAGGCTTGGCGTTGCCGGACCTACCCTGCTATTACTGGGCAGCTCACCTACGCCATGTTCCGGCGTGGTCAACGCCTTTGGCTTATACGAAGTGGATGATGATTGAGAAGCTTTGGATTGCCCCGGTACATCCTAACTCTCTTTTATGGGCCACCCCGACTACGGCACTACATGGACCAATGTTAGGCCCCATAGTACACACCCGACAGATTTGGCGTACCTGTGTTAAAAAGTTCCCCCTAGTCTCTAAAAACTCCCCTATGACCTCTTTTCTTTATCATCCCGATCTCCCAGCCAGTATGACTAGTGGGATGACTAGAGTCTGGCAAGCTAGTAAACTATTCAGATTTGCCGACATCGTCAATCCCAGAGATAGAACCCTCCTACCATTCTCCGCATTGGCCGCTGACCATGGGCTACCCCCTACAGCACAGTACCAGTACCTCCAGATCAAACATTTCATGAGTACACTCTTCACGTCTACTACGGTCTCCTCGCCCACAGACTTTGAAAGGTTGTGTAAAGCGGGAGTCTCTACTAAAGGTTTAATTTCCGACATATACCGCATCCTAAAGAGCCCCTCTCCTGATGAAGACGTTAGATATCCCTATATGTCTAAGTGGGAGGCGCTCTTTGGGAGGCAGTTACCCCAATCTATATGGAGTATTATCTGGGACAGGGCAGCCAAGACGTCTATATGCACCACGTATAAAGAAAACCAATACAAACTGATGTTTTTCTGGTATCACACACCCGAATTTTTGCACGCCATGAACCCAGGACTACCCAATATTTGTTGGAGATGTGGGAGGGGAGTAGGCACTTTACAACATATCTATTGGACATGCCCCTTGATTGCTTCCTACTGGGTAATGGTACGGGACCTGATAAAGGAATTCAGTGGATTGGAAATCCCCCTAGATCCAGTTTTCTATTTATTCAATGTACCCTCAGTGAAATTAGGCCGCAAGATTACGAAATTGCTGCTCCATGTTCTTACCGCAGCCAGATGTTTGATAGCCAGATTCTGGAAGAGAACAGTCATACCCACCAGGAATGATCTGTATGCTCGTATCCTAGACGTTAGGAATATGGAGCAGTTAACAGCAATGATCAATAATAGACTCGACTACCTTAATAAGGTTTGGAATCTGTGGGACGTCTTTTGGGCGGAAATGGAATCAGCTCGTGCCAGGGACTCAAGGATCGGGCAGATTCAAGGACCTATACGTCCCCAACCTGCCCCCCCCCCCACTCCCCCCCTCCCCCCCCCCCGTTAGGTCTCTTGTCTTTTGTTTTATTTTTCTTATTTCCATTGCTTGATACTGATATAATGTTGATGGTTATGTATAACTAAGATTGTTTGAGACGCAGACGATGCTTTAATATTGACTATATGTTATATGTTATACAATATTGTTATATCTGGATCGCAGTTTACGCCTTCCAATTGTAAACTTCCTTTATTGTATAAAACAAAACCCCCAATAAACATACAATTGAAAAAAAAAAAGAAATAAAGAAGATTGTCGACAGAAAAAGACCACTTGGTCCACACTCCTCACTTGAACCTTATTTAGTTCTTTAACATATTTCAAGGTTTTGATTGTGTCCCCCCAGTTGTTTTGCCAAAAGTTGTGATAAGAAGAAGTATTGATTAACTCCCACCAATCACTATACTTTATGTTGATATTGATTTAATCTATTGTGCTGCAATCCTAAAGGAAATACTTTCTTGCAGAGATCGTCTGTCACTGGATTGTGGTCCGATGTAGAAGACACCAGTGGGTGAAGCCATTTAGTGTTCACAGTCATTCTCCCTTTTAGCCCAGACAGAAACAGTGCATTCAGGTACAGCGCCTCCTTTCAGCCCCATTAGTGCTTGGGGGAAAAAAAAGCCACAGGATAAAAAAAAAGCTAAAAAAAAAGAAAATCGGTTTGGTTTGGGGACCTGGCTTACCACAGGGCAGGATTTGCCATTTATGTAGTCTCTAGGCTGTGTAAGCAAATCTGTTCACTCACTTTACACACGGTGTAAAGGATAAAGAAATATTGTTCAGCCCTTACTACATCTACACATTGCAACTAGTATGGCTATAATTCTGATTCTTATGGCCCTCTCTCAGATACATACTGCCACTCATGGCTCCCCTCTCACACTGACTGATGCTTATGGCCTCTCAGATACATACTGCCACTCATGGCTCCCCTCTCACACTGACTGATGCTTATGGCCTCTCAGATACATACTGCCACTCATGGCTCCCCCTCTCACACTGACTGATGCTTATGGCCCTCTCTCAGATACATACTGCCACTCATGGCTCCCCCTCTCACACTGACTGATGCTTATGACCCTCTCAGATACATACTGCCACTCATGGCTCCCCTCTCACACTGACTGATGCTTATGACCCTCTCAGATACATACTGCCACTCATGGCTCCCCCTCTCACACTGACTGATGCTTATGGCCTCTCAGATAGATACTGCCACTCATGGCTCCCCTCTCACACTGACTGATGCTTATGGCCCTCTCTCAGATACATACTGCCACTCATGGCTCCCCTCTCACACTGACTGATGCTTATGGCCTCTCAGATACATACTGCCACTCATGGCTCCCCTCTCACACTGACTGATGCTTATGGCCTCTCAGATACATACTGCCACTCATGGCTCCCCTCTCACACTGACTGATGCTTATGGCCCTCTCTCAGATACATACTGCCACTCATGGCTCCCCTCTCACACTGACTGATGCTTATGGCCCTCTCTCAGATACATACTGCCACTCATGGCTCCCCTCTCTCACACTGACTGATGCCTATGGCCCTCCCTGATACATACTGCCACTCATGGCTCCCCTCTCACACTGACTGATGATCAAATGCCGAAAGTGCGGGTTCGGATCCCGAACCCGGTTCGCTCATCTTTGATTGTGGTTATTGCAGTGCGGTTATAACAGGTGACAGACATAGAAACACATCGGGGGATAGGGTCATAATCTATCTAGTACAGCTGTGTTTGTCACCCATAGCAACCAATCAGCGCTCATTAACATGATAGCTCAGCTCTAGTTGGTTACTATGGGAGAAAAACACAGATTTCCCAGTAGACAGTTATTAATGGTCTCCCCAGTAGTGAGATGTTTCCCCGTCACATAATGCGGCGTCAGTCACCACATTGTACACCTGAGGCCGTATACAGCAAGATACACTGTTACTTATATATCATTACTATAGCATTGTTTCTATTTATATTGTATTGCCAATGTCCCCTTCCCCCTTGGCACATCATGTAATAACAGCTCTTGTAATAGGGACTCAATAGGGACATCAATGACCAATCAGATCATTGCTTCAATTGTCTAACCTATAAGCACTAATCTGATTGGCTGCCACAGTCATTGACCCTAGCAACCAATCAGATCATTGCTTCAATTGCCAAACCTATAAGCACTAATCTGATTGGCTGCCACAGTAATAGGACAAACAAAGTGATGTCACTATGCACCTGGTTGTCATCACAACATCTCAAGGAACAAAGAAACAGGGATCAGATACACAGAAACAACACTGCAAAATATTCATCCCAGGACCGCCCGCTATCTCCTGCTACAGAGACAACTCCACCTGGGACAGGATTGGAACAGCGTCCTATGCTGGATAGCCACAGGGGGAAGACCACTGACCTACAATACAGGTGGGTCTATCTAGGCAGACGGTGTACAATGTGTGGTGGGGATGAGTGCGGAAGATAATGGGGGAGGGGGATGTGTAAGACCACAACCTACAATTGTTGTTTTCTATTAAAGGGTTCAAACACTTTATCTTCATTCTTATTTCCATGTTACACATACATGTATTAGTTACTGGAAAAAAATAGACTTCATGATAGTGGTTGCTGGAAATAACAATGTGATTAAATGAAAGCTGGGCTCTGATTGGTTGCTATGGGAACAGCAGTTCTGTTAAAAAGTTTGGAAACAAATGTTTCTTCTTTCTTTTACAGATGCAGAACACTGGAGAGAGAGTGATCCCGGGGCAAAGGCTACAGGTGACGTCTATCTAACATTACTAGAGGGGGAATTGGGCAATTCTGCTCGTAACACTGGTTGCCTTATATATGTATCAACAGTGTCGGATTGGCCCACCAGAGGATCCTCCGGTGGGCCCCCAGCTTTAAAACATGCACAAGCACTGATTTACATGTCTTTTCTCACTGTTTCTTAATTGGTGGGCCCCAGATACCCCAGTCCGACACTGTGTATCAATGTTCCTTACGAGATGATATATTATCTTTGGCCATGTGCTGGGGTAGCAATAGTATATTTTTGTTTGCAAAATTCGTTGGAAAAGATTTAAAAAAAATCCTGTTTGGTATATAATTTAGAAAAAGGGTATATAATTTAGAAAACGAAAATAGAATACCACAACTAAACCTGAAACACAATGTAGGGTTCTTATTTGTAAAACACTACATTGACCCAGGACTTTTATTAGATTTTATTAAAATCTAATAAAAGTCCTTGGCCAAGTTATTATACACTATGGGCAAAATACCAGTTAGAGATGAAGACTGTTAAAGTACCCATCATTGAAGAAAGAAGACCTGGGACAGATGATCACCCACAATGGGAAAAAGACAGCTGAAGACCACAATCTTCAAAATATTGCACATGTGAATGTTGTATGCTGTATGATAGTTGTGGCCTATGTCTGTGATCATGTGCTAGGAGTAGCTGTGGATTTCATTCTACAAGAAGAGGCAGTGGCCTGAAAAAAAATAAAACAACAAGAAAGTCCTGGGACAGATGACCAGCCTCAATGAAGCAAGAAGCCAGGTAAGGATGAAGACTGTTGTCACCACAGGCTATCTTCCAAATATTGCACATGTGAGTGTTGTACAGTATGCTGTATAACAGTTGTGGCTTATGTCTGTGATCATGTGCTAGGAGTAGCTGTGGATTTCTTTCTGCAAGAAGAGGCAGTGGCCAGAAAGAAACAAAACAACAAAGAAGACCTGGGACATTTGATCAGCCTCCTAATACAAGAAGCAAGATGAAGATGGAGACTGTTCTTACCACAGTTTATCTTCCAAATATGGTGCATGTGAATGCTGTACAGTATGCTGTATTATAGTTGTGGCTTACAGTATGTCTGAGATCATGTGCTAGAAGTAGCTGTGTATTTTTTTTCTGCAAGAAGAGACACTGGCCGGAAAAGAAAATAGATCAACAAGAAAGACCTGGGAAAGATGACTATGTTCCTTGAGCAAGAAGCCAGATGAAGATGGAGACTTTTGTCACCACAGGCTAACTTTCAAATATTGCACATGTGAATGTAATATACTGTATGATTGTTGTGGCTTATGTCCGTAATCATGTGCTAGAAGTAGCTGTGGATTTCTTCCTGCATGAAGAGGCAGTAGCCAGAAAGAAATACAAAAGAAGACCTGGGACAGATGACAACCCTCCTTGGGCAAGAAGCCAGATAAAGATGAAGACTGTTTTTACCACAGACATCTTCTAATTATTGCGCATGTGAATGTTGTATGCTGTATGATTTATGTCTGTGATCATGTGCTAGAAGTAGCTGTGGATTTTTTTCTGCAAGAAGAGGCAGTGGCCAGAAAAGAAAAAAAAAGAACAAGAAAGACCTGGGATAGATGACCACCCCACTTGGGCAAGAAGCTTGATGAATATGGAGACCGTTAATAGCACAGTCTTCCTTTCAAATATTGCACATGTGAATGTTGTATGCTGTCCAAAAGTTGTTGCTTATGTCTGTGATCATGTGTTGAAAGTAGCTGTGGATTTCTTTCTGAAAGAAGAGGCAGTGGCCAGAAAGAAAGTAGAACAAGAAAGACCTGGGATTGATGACCACCCTCCTTGGGCAAGAAGCCAGCTGAAGATGAAGACTGTTGCCACCACAGGCTATCTTCCACATATTGCACGTGTGATTGTTGTATGATAGTTGTGGCTTATGTCTGTGATCATGTGCTAGGAGTAGCTGTGGATTTTTTTCTGCAAGAAGAGGCAGTAGCCTCAAAGAAATAACAAAGACGACCTGAGACAGATGACCACCCTCCTTGGGCAAAAAGCCTGATGAAGATAAAGACTACATCAGACACTGTGTAGCAGTAATAGACGATTTTATAAATAAGACAATACATGTTTTTCTTTGGTGTACATTGGGCTGTTTGTGTAATATTTGTGGTGTGCGCTATTGAAAAATCGACTACTATCCTTTAATGTTTCTCTTTCATGGTGAGCTGAGGAGAGAAACTGCGTTCTGGAGGCCACATGTGACTACTGGAAGCTTCTGTGGTGTTCCTGAGACACTGGCCCTTAATAACAAATTGAAGACAAAACCAAAGGGACACAATCTGAGGTTAGTTGGAGGAAAGATCAGAAGCAATATGAGAAAATATTACTTTACTGAAAGGTTAGTAGATGCTTGGAACAGCCTCCAGTGGTTATTAAATGTACTGTAACTGAATGTAAACCTGCCTGGGACACACATGTAGCTCTCCTAGGATAATAGGAAACAGTAGATAGGCGTACTAGACAGACTAGGTGCTCTTTTTATGCTGACAATCTTTTATGTTCCTTACAGTAATTTTAAACTGGAGCATGGTTGAGCAGAATCTGGAGCTTGGATTGCCACGCAGCTAGGACTGTCCAGTCAGAAGTGGTTATTCGGCCAAGTGTGATGGAAGAAGACTCCAAGCTCGTGAGATGCTATTGTACCATCAAAAAAGATGCCGGATTATTTGTGAATTAAAAATATTGAATGCCTCATTCTTGTCATTTGTTTTATTGAATCTGACCCGAGAGCTCATGAACATGGTAGAATCTTTGGTGATCTTTTCTAAATCTTCCATTTCACTTTTTGTATTATAAAAGGATCCTGAGATCTTCAGTTTTGTTTACTTGGTTTAAATGTTGGTACCACCAACTGAACTATAAGATGTATGGGTCTCAATGATGTCGGTGGAGATAGGGATTATGCGGCTTAATCCTCGCCTCCTCATAGAGAGCAGAGGATCATTCGGCCTTGCAGAACATCCCTGTGTATAGGGTGGTTGGCAGAGATAACTCACGGCTGAATGATCTTCCGCCCATCAGTTAATGAAGGTGTATGGCCACCCTAAAACTAAGGATAGGTTCACACATACCAGATCCGCAGCGGATTTCTCGCTGCAGATCCCTGCCTAGTAAACTCTATGGGCAGACAAACTCGCAGCAGGGTGCACATCCCGCTGTGACATTGTCCGCAGCCCACCCTGTTTACCCCACCCTGCTGCCTATACTTCACCTGGTCCCCGCTCCGGCTTGCTTCGGGGGTTCTCAGTAAGTGCCGCTCGGCCAATCAGTGCACTGCCCCGCCACTGCGCACTGATTGGCTGAGCGGGAGGTGAAGACACCAGAAGCCCCGAAGCAAGCCGGAGCGGGAACCAGGTGAAGTATAGGCTCCAGCGGCCAGAGGGTTAATGGGGCGGGCTGCGGAAAGACTTGCAGCGGGATGTACATCCTGCTGCGAGTTTGTCTGCCCATAGAGTTTACTGGGCAGGAATCCGCTGCGGATCTTGCACATGTGAACGTACCCTAAAGGCCCATTACACAGAACAATAATCGGCCACTACAGACAATTATCATTCCGTGTAATAGAAGGCAACGGTCAGCCAACATGAACAATGTCGGCCGACTGTTGCAGTCGCTTGTCTTTCAACATGTTGAAAGACAAATGACTCATATAGCAGCAATCTGCTGCCATCGCACCGTGGAACAGGAGCGGCAGCAGCATACCGCTGCTATCTGCTATGGGCTGCCCGGACGAATGAGCAGGGAAGGAGGAGCAAATGAGCGCTGACAGCGCTCGTTTGCTCCTCAGTCACCCCGTGTAATAGGGGATTAAGCTCAGACTTCCTATTCTGCACAGGTAATTTCCCAGCCGTGCCCTTTTTGTCAACACAGGTAGGAGTACAGCAATAGGTGTAACAGCAGAAATCACTAACACTAAGAGTCCTTAGACGGCACAACAAATCAAGTGGCCAGGGCTGCGCAAATGATCCTTGTATTGTGGGACATTGACAGCACAGATATGTATGTATCTGTGTTGTCAGTTTAAAGATCACAAGCAGTGGTATATACTTACATCCACACTGCTTGTGATGCGGCGTGTTTCCTCCAGTCCACCCGCCAGCTGTAAATCATTCTGAAGGACTCTGAAGATATAGCCAGCAGCAGGACTGGAGGAAACATGCTGGATCACAAGCACGCTTCGCTCTGTGCAGTAACCTGGGGTTGCTAGGTGATGTTAGTAGTGGGCTAGGTGTTGGAGTGCCAAGTGCCAACACACTTGTCACAGTTGCCAGGAGCGGTATACCCACCCCTGGGTATACTAACACTAGGCTTTGAAAGATGTGTGCTGTTTGGACACCAAGGTTACAGGAGCGGGAATTCCCATCATAATGAAGGAAATCCCTGCTCTAAACTGGAGCTCCCCACAGAAGAGACGCAGAAAGAGGCAGGAGCAGGAAGGCTGTTTGAACTTGCCACGCACCATCCTCATCCTAATCGGCCCTTTTAGTGGAAGAACAAAACTACTGGTAACAGCACCCTCTGACGTTTCCCCTCATACATGAAGCGGTGACGTGACTCCGGCATTTACACAGATTACCCTAGGTTGTGATACAGACAGCTGTATACCTACAATTTACCTCCTCAGAGCTCTATCTGCTGCATTAGCGCCAATCCCTAGATACACGGTGCTGTGCAGTAACGGCACCGCAGAGAATACCTCTGCTGGCTTGCCCCAGCTGCGTCATCCATCTCCAGGCCGCCAGTGCATATACTTAAGCACAGGCAACCTAAAGATGGGTGTCCGCAGCTGGGCAAGGGCAGCAGAGGTATTCTCTGCAGTTCCCGTTACTGTACAGCACTGTGATGGGAGCTAATGCAGCAGATAGAGCTCTGAGGAGGTAAGTTGTTAGTATGCTGCTCGTCTGCTCTAGTCCCATCCCAGCTTCATGTATGAGGGGGCGCAGCAGAGGGCGCTATTACTGGGAGTTCCATTCTTCCCCTGAGAGGACTGGATGTGATGAGGATAGCGATAAGTTCTAACAGCGGCCAGTGTATGGCAAGTTCAAACAGCGGCCCCCTCTTTCCTCTCTCCTCCGCCACTGTGAACACACATTTCTAATGACAGGAATCCCTGTTCCTTTAAGTAGTGGTGCGAGATGCATCATTTACGGAACGTATTATGTTTTAGAATGGAACTTTGGAACATTGTTTTTTTCATGTTACCAATTCTATGTGAGTAAAAATCAAACACACATTTTTGTATTTGCTACTTGTATTTTTACACACAACACTTAAATTATCCAAAGAACACACTTGTACGTCTTCTGTAATGTGAACACTAAATGAAATGCTGGATGCGTCTTTGATCGCTGCTCTTATCCCATTTCTACATATCATATACACACATACTGTACATGCATACATACAGCCTTTATACACATACAATACACAAATTGTGCACATTACATATACAAACTTAATACACACTTCCACATTGAATATATACATCTACAGTTCTTATACACAGACAGGCACACACACACATTTTATGAAGAAGCTTCTTAGGTTCCCAGCACCTCCTACAAGTCTTGCCTCCCTCTTCCTCCTGTCCCTACTTCCTTATTGTGCAGGCACCATTTTCTCCCACCCTCCCCCTCTGCACCGACAGCAGGAACAAAGCCTTTGAGGTCAATCCACTGTAGTTAGTGTTAGTAAGCACTTAATATCTCTCTGCACAGCTGAAGGAATAGGCTTAACTGTTTGTATGTCACATGTATTGTTTTGTCCACTGACAGGTGCAGGTGCTTTCCCTCCAGTTTTCACCCTATCCACTGTCTCTTCTTTCTCTCTGCACACCCGGCCCACCAATCACAGTAGGGTTTGGTTAGACCCCTGTGGGAAGGAGTTAGTTCCTGGTTGGAGGAGTGAGTCTAGTTGATGTGTGAGGAAGCAGCCAAGAACGTAGTGATACTACAGATTTCCTTTGAGAGCCACATCAACTATGCAGTGCTAGAAAGAAACAGGGGGAGCGCAGCCACAGAAGGATCACTCTCTAAAAAGTGCAGTGCAGTTAGCTAGTCACAGGAACTGACCCCAGTGGAACAAAGTTACATCGAGTCCACGTATTTCATTGCGCAGTGCAAGATGACAGAGTCTGCCTAGCCCAGATAACTAGACCTGGGGCTCATACTACCCTGACAGGACGAGTAGCTCGCAACTGTAGGGCACAAGGCGTTCAGACACAGTCTAATTGTGAGTATGAGTGTTCTCTCTATATCCTCTCCAGCTCATAACTGTTCCGGGTAGAGTACATGTCTAATTGGACAAGGCCCTTCAGGCCCCCCCTCTTCTGAAAAACCTTCTCTTTCAAGCACATTGTCTCTATCTCAACCCTAAGTACCGGAGCAACTTCAAGTCCTGTATGATACTGAACTGTATTGTAGCCGAACACAACTGTATTGCATTAAGTTTTTGCCAGTAAACTGTTCCATCTGGCTTATTCTTGTGCACCCGCACCTATACACATTTACACCTGGGTTAAACTTTCTGTGCAGGCAGAGCAGGTAACTGTCCGGGGTGGGTCCTATACCACTCCAGGCTACCGTGACAAGTGCCCAAGTGACCCTAGACCTACTCAGCTACCACACCATCAAACCAGCTAACCCAGCAGTGAAACTAAGTGCCCTATTACACGGGACGATTATTGTGCGAAAAATCGTTATATAGTTCGAATTTAAACGATAATCGTTCTGTGTAATTGCAGGCAACGATTGAAAAATCGTTCGTATGTTGTTGTTCGTTGATTTAGATCTGAACCTAAAATTATCGTTAATCGTTTGCTGTATTTAAACGTTCGTTCATCCGCATTTTTTCACTAATCGTTCAGTGTAATAGCACATTGGCCATTGTTTTCCTGAGATCAGAAGGAATAAACGATTGCAATAACGATCGCAATAAACAATCTTATCTAACGACCATCGTTCTGTGTAATATGGTGAACGATTTCAGGTTAACGATAAACAATCTCGTTTGCGATCGTTTATCGTTAGTGGTTAAAAATCGCTCCGCGTAATAGGACCCTTACACCAAAGGTGCCTCACAGCACCTGCACCTGGGTAAGTTAAGAACCCCTTCAGATGACAGCTCTCACACATTGACTGCTGCACCCCTGCTGCCAGGCCTGGGACAGTGCACAGAGGAGGGGCTGGCTTTTAACCTCTCTATGTTCTTCCTGTCCCTACAGCGATGGGAGTGGCATCCTCCATTCTGATGCCTTTGTGAAGGGGGATGCCATAAAGTTTTAGTCACAGCATGCGGATGAGATTTGTTTAAATTTACTATTACATTCCCAAAGATAAGGAAATAAAAAACATATCCAGTAGAAGTTCTTTACAGTTCCAAAAATATAAATCAAGGCTGGCAGGGGAGACAGAAGCCACAGGGGCCGCCCTGATGGCTACTTGTTCAGGCAGCAGGAAAGTAATGTTTCCGTGCATGCTCATATATAGGCACACAAATGTTATAAGTCTGCAAGCATGCATGGCACCAAGCAAGGTTAAAAGCCCCTATAATGGCACCAACACTTAGTTTTGTATGACAACCAGTAACTATCTTTTTAGTTCTCCTCAATGACATGTTAAGCGGGTAAAAGCTCTTTAAAAGCCAATGCTGTTCGGAATACGACTTGGGACACAGATAGTTCATGAACCTAAGCTACTTTTGTTAGTATTTCTTTGGAAACCTTTCTTGTCATTGGGCTCTCAGACATTACGTGAGGTTGTGTACGGCTTCTCCTTTCATGCTAACATCACTCTACGACCTGACAGTCAGCAGAGGACACTATTTTTGATGCAGTCAGGACATGTCCCGTAGTCTGAGACAGTCAGGTCTGCAGTGACACCATTCAGAATGTGCTCTTGCAGCAGACAGACTTGCTGACAGGTTTAGGAGTGTAGATTCAGTCTTCAATGCCTCATATGGAAATTTGATGTCTCTGCACCTGCTGTTGGTGACAGGCAGAAAGAAAGCAGAGCAGAGATAAACAGTCAGGAGACAGGAAGGAGGGGAAGGGGGCTGCAGAAGGACCCATTATTAGCCATAAGTAACCTGCAGCGTAACAGAGCAGGACAGAGGGCAGCACCTACAGGTTATGGGTAATTGTTATTGCAAGCACCCAAAAATAAAAATAAAAAAAAGAGCCATGCATGTAAACCTCAATGACATGGCATTTTCTCTCAGTAACTACACTATAGGGACCCTTACTGACTGTAATGCAGATAGACCTGGGCTGCTATGGACAAGAGTGTTGCTGTGTTTGGAAATAAATTAAAGCGTACCTGTCACTGTGGGGCCTTTTATTTTTTTTCAAAGTCTCTAAAGTGACAGGTATGCTTTTAAGGTCTGACTAGTCTAACCCTTTGAAGGTGATGTAGTAGTTATTGGAGATGTTCAGGCCATAGGCGTATCAATGCTTTCCAGGACTCTCTAGGGCTGCATCCAATGTCTCCAGCCTCCGCTAATCAATTGCTCATCTCTACCAGTCAAACCTTTACCAATTAAAGGAGATCTCCACCCCGCAAAAGCCTCTGAAAACTGGGTAGAAGAGGAGTGAACTTATCAATTGTATGTCTAATGCCATACCAATAACACCTCCAAGGGGAAAAAAAATAATCATAACACATTCTGTTAGAACATCACTTTATGTAGTACAGGGAAACAATAAATACATTAGAACTTGCAATAAATATATGATATGAGTAGCAGCCCGCAGCTCTGCCAGATCGTATAGACTTTTAAATTTTACTATGTGATGCCCCCTAGTGACAACAAATGTAAAAAAAAAATGTAACTATGTAATAAGACACAACTCCACAAGTAAATCAATGCCCAGCCAGCATCAGAATGCCAGTTTATTGCACATTCAGGATCTGTACAGATTTCTATAAATAAGAAAGACCTGGATATTTACATCGTGCTCTCCATGCAGTAGTGGGCAGTGCTGGGAAGGGGAGAGCGCTGCGTTCACAAGAAGAATATTTACACTCTGTACCTTAGGATTCCACAGTAGTTTCAATATCCACAAAATATGTGAACCCTTTAGATGCTATAAGACCAAGAGGGTTCAGCAGTTCTGTTCTCACATCTAAAGCTTGTTCTGCTCCAAAAATAGACAAAGGGAAGTATGGGAACACCTGGATGTTTCCCTGTGGCCCAAAAGTTGAAGCAGTCTGGAGCCAATCCTACACTACCAGTCAGCGACAAAAACACCAGCAAACAGCGGGAATGTGGAGGAACACAACATTTGTATCGGCCTGGAAGAGTTGTGTCATACTCATCACACAGATTGCCAGTAACACAAAGCACACAACACAAAAGCAGATAAAGAGGAAGGGGGACTGTAATATGCTGTCACAACACGTAGTGCATTTACTACAAGGGTATTTGTGCAGGCTCCAGATACAGGAGAAGGAATGTTACAGCAGAACGCCCACGTAACAGCTGTCAGCAATGCCAGTGATGAGGGACAATGGGCATAGCGGACATTGGAGGAGTGTGCGGTCAGGAGAAGCTTTTCAGGAGAGGTCAACTGGACACAGGCCGAGGGGGTCTGCTCTTCATCTCCGCTTCTTTCCCTCTGATGGCAGCCACGTAGGAGAAGAGACACAGGACAGAATAGCAGATCTCATGGGCCTGTTAAAAAACAAAAAAAAAATGGTGAAGTATTGACATTAGAGATTGAAGTTGTTCTTGTCTTGAGAGAGTTGATCTATTAAAGGTGCTTAAAGGTGTATGGGGGGGGGGGGGGAATCACTTTTCCCCTATCCACAGGATAAGGGAAAAGTAGGAGATCTTGACCCCAGAACCTCTTGTCCATCTCTGTATCGGACCCCGCCGGCTCTGTTGTGAATACAGCCTCGGGTCGGCACATGACCCGCAGCTCTATTCCTTCCTATGGAGCGACGGAAAGAGCGGAAGAGTATGGCGGAAGAGCATTGTACTCGGCTCTTTCCGTCGCTCCATAGGAATGAATAGAGCTGACCCAGGGCTCTATTCATAACAGAGCCATCAGGGTCCGATACGGAGTTCGCTGGGGGGTTCAGGGGTTGGAGCCCCCTACGATCTCCTACTTTTCCCTTATCCTAGAAACAAGGAAAAAAATTTGTCTTAATATGCTTTACTGCAGCATTGGGTCCCCAATTTTCCCAAATGAGCAGTCCTAGGAACACTCATTCAGCCGATAATTGGCCCATGTAAAAGTGCCAGAGATCAGCCGACGAGCAAGCAAACGCCTACTCATCGCTTGTCTTTATCTTTTGTGCAGTGGTAAAATTTATTATCGGCTGCACACATCTCTGTAAACGGGAGAGGTGCAGCCAAAACCAACAGACACAATACAGTGATCATTTGTGTTGCCCGGCCGCGCAATGTATCATGTCGATCTCACTCACAAATTATGGGGCTGCGTAAAAGGGCGGCACTACTCATTTCTATTTTTAGGCTTCCTTTAATGCCGCAAAATTCAGCATAAAAAGACAAAGAGGGGAATTTGGGAATTTATGAAGAGCAGCATTTTATGCACGGCTCGAATTTCAAATCCGCACTCCTTCCCCTTCCCACAACAGCTCATAGCTATAGATTTTAGCGATCAATAACGCCTGGGTGCAGCCAAATCTTGCGTATGAGGTGGGCACACCTCCTTTTGTGTAATGCCGCCCCTCCCTTTCCATCCACATGGTGACAAGGGTGCAGACCATTAAAAAGTCACCAAATTTTTGCACAAGGCAGGTCTTTGAGCAAAAATGTGCAACTTTTAATGGTGTGTACTAGGCGCAATCTTTAATAAATGCCCCGAAAGGTAAAATCTATCAGTACTTTTCTTGCATAGCCACAGTTTTAATGGCCACCAGCAGCTGCCGGCAAAATGATGGCAGTGTGATTACAAAATGCATGTTACCCTTTAAACAGCGATGGATTAAGGGTAACCTTAAAGTCCAATTATGCTACCAAGTATTGCTCAGATATATAGTTTACATCTTCAGGGTGACTTAAAACGACACCATTACAATCACATGCAGCACACAGAAGTACGAACAGAAGCTGATTTTATACTATGAATGATATGTTGTCCCTCTTGAGACTACTGGTCCTCTCAATGACCTAGATCAGATGGTGCAGGATCATGGTAACTTAGCATTAGATAGCGAGCTCTGCAAACTTTAAATGGCATTAAAGGGGTTATCTAGCACTACAAAAACATGGTCACTTTGACCCACTCTTGTCTCCAGATTGGGTGGGGTTTGAAACACAGTTCCACTGAAGTAAATACCAAAAGAACATGAGAAAATTGAACTGTGCCGCTATTACCTATACCAGTATTTCTGTTTGAATCTGAATAGGGGCAACATTAGCATAGCATTTGCACACTCTCCACATTCTGGGTTTTCTCTGAGAGCTCCAATTTCCCCCCCAACAGTCAAAAAAAAACATACCGACAGCATAACTAGGTTCCTATGATATTGTCTGCAATGTGTGCAGCATAGAAAACTGCAGCATAGACTGCAAGCCTCAATAAGAACAAAGTGAGGTGTATGAGTTTAGGAATATGCTGGCATTATTTAGGGAGGACATTAGGTACTTAATGAATCTGTCAGCACCTGGGCTGGTTCCGAGGTGCTGACAGTGTAGTGAAGGTGCATGTCTGTTAATGTATGCGGTACCTTTCTTTTAGTAATCCGTGCAGTAGTTTTTTTATTTTTTTTATTCTTGCTTGTAACTTGTAGTGGTGAGGAGTTCGTGCCGCACTTAAGCATGCCTCACCACCGCTTCCTCCTTCCTCTTTGCTGCCCGGCCTCCTGCTTCCTGATGACATTGCTTGCAAGGGCCACGTGCCGACTTGCCAGTATGCCCATAGTTGCGCTGCTCATCTGCGCTACGGCGCATGCGCAATTCGGGGTCCAGGGCGTATGCGCATACTGGCAAGTCGGTGCGCGGCCCTTGACAGCAACGTCATCAGAAAGCAGGAGGCCGGGCCGGGCAGCAAAGAGGGAGGAGGAAGCGGTGGTGAGGTGTGCCTAAGTGCGGCACGAACTCCTCACCACTACAAGTTACAAGCAAGAATAAAAAATAAAAAAACTACTGCACGGATTACTAAAAGAAAGGTACTGCATACATTAACGGACATGCACCTTCACTACACTGTAAGCACCTCGGGACCAGCCCAGGTGCTGACAGATTCCCTTTAAAGGGGTTATCCAGCATTAGAAAAACATGTCCACTTTCTTCCAGAGAAAACACAAATCGTCTCAGGTGTGGTTTCCAATTAAACTCCATTCACTTCAATGGAATGGAGTTGCAAAACCACACAAGAAAAGCAGACAGGAGTTGTGCTGTCCCTGGAACAAAGTGCCCATGTTTTTCTAACACTGGATAACACTTATTAACCCTTTAAGGACCAGGCCCAAAATGACCCAGTGGACCGCGCAAATTTTGATCTTAGTGTTTTCGTTTTTCCCTCCTCCCCTTCTAAGAGCTCTAGCACTTTCAGTTTTCTATCTACAAGCCATGTAAGTGCTTGTTTTTTTTACAGGAATAGTTGTACTGTGTAATGGCGTCTTTCATTTTACCATAACATGTATGATGGAATCCCAAATATATTATTTATGAAGATATAAATTGGTGAAATCGTAAAAAAGAATGCAATATGGTAACGTTTGGGGGGTTCCTGTGTCTACGTAAAGCACTATATGGTAAAAGCGACATTATACAATTATTCTATAGGTCAGCCCGAACACAACCATAAGCAGGTTTATGCAGATTCTCTAATGTTATATATTTTTTTTAAATGAAATCCTTTTTTTGGGCAATTAATTATAAATAAAATGGGCCTATTGTGACGCTTATAACAGTTTTATTTTTTCACCTACGGGGCTGTATGGGGTGTCATTTTTTCCGCCATGATCTCTAGTTTTTATTAATACCATATTTGTGAAGATCGGACGTTTTGATCACTTTTTATTAATTTTTTTTATATATAATGTAACATAAAATCGGTAATCGCGCACTTTTTTCCCTCTTTTCGTGTACGCCGTTTACCGTTCGCAATGACGCTTGTTATATTTTAATAGATTGGACAATTTCGCACGCTACGGTATATTATATGTTTATTTATTTATTTTTATATGTTTTATTTATATAATGGGAAAGGGGGGTGATTTCAGCTTTTATTGGGGGAGGGGTTTTTGGGTTGTGTGTTAGTGTTTTTAACTTTTTTTTTTTACACATTTGAAGTCCCTTTGGGGGACTTTTACATCCAGTACTTTGATTTTTACACTGATCATTGCTATGCCATAGGCATAGCATTGATCAGTGTTATCGGCGATCTGCTCATTGAGCCTGCCTGTGCAGGCTTAGTGCAGCAGATCGCCGATCGGACCGCAGGGAGGCAGGTAAGAGACCTCCGGCAGTGATCGCAGGTTCAACAGGTTACATTTAGGCCTGCCTTCACACTCCACCCACCCCACAGCACCTCTTTTCCTGCTAGCAGCAGCATCACTCTCTGTATCCATGATATGTCACTGATGATGTCCCCCAAAAGCTTAATATAGCCCAACAGATGGGAGAACATAAGAATAAGAAGTACACAATAAAGAAAACATCAGGTGACCTGTACCCAAAACCAGAAATAGCAGCAAAAACGAATAACTAAATAACCAAATCAGCGCTATTTTTCAAGCTTGCAAGAGAGGTAGGGGAAATGTAGTTGTCAAAAAACCTATTTAAAGGGGAACAAACCTAACCTGCTGATAGCTTCCTATTGCGCAGGAGAATCTCGGCGTCGATTCTATAGTGTGAACGGGGCCTTAAGGTCTAAGCCAATTTTCGTTTTTGCACTTTAGCTTTTTCCACTTTATGTTTAAAAGGCCATAGCGCTTGCATTTTTTCACCAAGACACCCATATGAGCCCTTATTTTTTGCGAAACAAATTGTACTTTTCAATGACAGGCTTTATTTTTCCATAAAATATGCTGTGAAACTGGAAAAAAATAATTTGCGCTGTCAAATTGAAAAAAAAAAAAAAAAAAAGGAATGTGTTTGGCTTTCGGGGAGTTTTGCATTGATGCCGTTCGCCCTATGCTAAAACTGACTTGTCATGCATGTTCCTCAAGTTGTTACGATTACAACGATATGTAACATGTATAACTTTTCTTGTATCTGATGGCTTTTAAAAAATTCAAAACCATTGTTAACAAATATATGTTCCTTAAAATCGCTCTATTCCCAGGCTTATAGCGCTTTTATCCTTTGGTCTATGGTGCTGCCTGAGGTGTAATTTTTTGCACCATGATGTGTACTTTCTATCGGTCCCTTGTTTGCGCATATACAACTTTTTGATCACTTTTTATTACATTTTTTCTGGATTTGATGCGACCAAAAATGTGCATTTTTGCACTTTGGAATTTTTTTGTGCTGATGCCGTTTACTGTGCGAGATCAGGAATGTGATTAATTAATAGCTTGGGCGATTACGCACGCAGCGATAACAAACATGTTTATTTATTTGTTTATTTATAAAATAGGAAAAGGGGGGCGATTTGAACTTTTGATAGGAGAGGGGATTTTTTTTATTAATAAAAAAACATTTTTACTTTTTTTTTTTACTGTAACTGATAGTCCCCCTGGGGGAATTGTATATACACAGCATTGATCTCTCATAGAGATCAATGCTGTGTATATACACAGCAAAGATCCATTAGGCCACAGCAATCTATTGCCGAGCCGGGATCAGCGTCATTGCGCCCCTCCCCCGCGATCACATTGCGGGGGGAGATCCGACCCACTAGACACCAGGGATGTAAAGTGTAAAGCACTTCAATGCAGCTGTCATGTTTGACAGCTGCATTGAAGTGCTTAATTAGCCGGCGCGGAGACGGGACCCGCGCCGACTAATAGAGGCACTGCCCAGCTGCAGATTGCAGCCGGGAGCGGTGCCGTTCAGAGCGGGGTCCCGGCGGGACCCCTCTCTGAACTCCCCCCCACGGCACCATGATGTACTAGGTACGTCATGGGACGCTAAGGGGTTAAAATAGTATGGCTTTTCTCAAGTTACTTCTACAAATGCAGCAGTGTAGCATATTATATAGTAATAGCAACTTCTTGTTTTTTACTTGTATAAAATGAATATTAAATGTTATCCTTTAGGATAATTTCTTCCCTTTAGCAGTTTCTTATTTTTACACACAAGGGAGGAGATTTATGAAACATGGTGTAAAGTAAAATTGGCTTAGTTGACCCTAGCAACCAATCAGATTCCTCCTTTCATTTTCTAAAGAGTCTGTAAGGAATGAAAAGTGAAATCTAATTGGTTCCTAGGGGCAACTGAGCCAGTTCTACTTTACTCCCCCTCAAGGTGTTCATTTTTTTGTTTTTTTAATTGTAATTACGTTTCGTTAACCTGACATCAAACTGTTTATGACTTGAGTATGTTGCTATTGTTATAGCTATAAATCAAGAGTTTAGATCATCTAATACTATAGTTACTGACAAATGGTGACATCACAAGTGTCAGATTACAGAGGTGTTAATGATGTCGCCAAATGGACACTTGAAGCCAAACTAGAGCTAAGGTTTACAAAAGATCCCTGGAATCTAAAAGTAGACCTGTCAACACATGAAAATGATTGATTTCATACTTCTGGCAGCAGGACGGTTACCGGGGGCAAACAACTTATTAGCTACCCGAAATATGAGGCCGCCATAAAAGATTACTGAACCCTGAGACAATTACTAGATTTCGCTCACAGCTACAGATCAGCTGCACTACACCTTCAGGCTATGTTCACACTGCGTATGAATCCGTTCGTAGATCGTACGCCGCCGTACACTTGCGGCTGAAACTACGGGCGTGGGAAAAATAGACATGCGGCCGGATGCATACGAACCGCGAACATACACCCGCAGTACAGTTATGCTTTCCTAGCTTGTTTCGAAGCGATCTGAGGCAAGTCATTTACTTGGAAATCTTCACCCAGCCCAATAAAACTCACAGAACCTTTTGGATCAAAAAATCAAGTTCAATTTGGCTGAAATAAGTACTTCGTACAGGACCACATGGAAATCCATGGCCATGAGTTTCAACATTTCCGTCCTCAAAGAATGGTCTTGTTAATTTTTCACGGCGCCGTATACGATCCGGCCGTAAGCTCATACGTAGTGTGCATTGTGCGGGCATTTATTGTATACTTTCAAGCGGATGCATCAACCTCAAAACTACGTGCGTATATTCGCGGTTTGCACTACGAACGGATTCATACGCAGTGTGAACATAGCCTTAGAGCGTATAAGGTGCAAAGAGTTACTTTCTTAAAAATAACAGCACAACCCCTGTCCTCAGGTTGGGTGTGGTACTGCAATTCAGCTTCTTCAATTCAATGGAAGTGAGCTGCACACCCAAACTGGGTATAGAGTGCTGCTGTTTTTGAAAGAAAGTGGCCATGTGTTCTATAAACTGCACAGTTTAAAAATAGTTTAACTATTTAAAAAAATGTCTTTAAAAAAACACACTGCTGTTTTTCCCATGTGGAAAATAGAAGGCATGTGTCAGTTCTTTCACAATTCTACTTTGAACTTTTACTAGAATCTAAGGGTGTTTAAAGAAAAGCAGTGCTGAAAAACCACATAAAACCACCACCAAAATCTGCACAGTGGATTCTGTGATTATTTTGGTGTGAAATTTTCTGAGCGGTGTTATTAACCCCTTAAAGACAGAGCACAAAATGGCCTTAAGGACGGGCCAATTTTAATTTTTGTATTCTCCTTATCGCCTTCTAAGAGGTATAGCACTTTTATTTTTCCATCTACATATGAGGGCTTGTTTTTTTCAGGAAGAGGTGTACTTTGTATTGGCATCTTTCAATCTACCATAAAATAAATGACAGAACCCCCAAATTATCATTTATGGCGTGAATTTGGGATAAAAAAAAGGTTTTCTAATGTTTTACTAATTTTATTAACAGTAAAGCTGGGCACCTTATAGCGCTTTTATTTTTTCACCTATGTGCCGTATGGGGTGTCAAATTTTTGCGCCATGATTTCTAGGGTTTACAAATATCATATTTGTGTACATTGGACGTATTGATCACTTTTTATTAAAAATTCCTTTTTGTACTTGCTGGCCACCGAACAGGAACAATATTGTTTTATGTGAATAGATTGGACGATTACCCATGCTACAGTACATCATAACTTTTTTTTATGTGTTTTATTTATAAAATGGGAAAGAGGGGTGATTCCAACTTTTGTGGGGGAGGGGCTTTGGCACATTTTTAAAAACATTTTTTGTACACTTTTTAAGTCCCCTTAGGGGACTTTCACATACATACTTTAGATTGTATACACTGACCACCTCTATCCCATTGCATAGTATGATCTATGTGATCTTCTGTTAGAGCATGCCTGTGGCAGACTGTATCAGAAGACTGAAGATCTGACTACACAGAGGTAAGCTGTATACCTTTGGCAGTCAGGCCATGCGATCAGTAAGTGACAGGAGCTGCTCCTGTTCTCAGTGTTCAAAGGGTTTATGGTGGGCTGCCACGCAATCGCAACAGCCCACCATGGAGGGTGAGGGCCTCAATGAGGGTGAGGGCTGATAGCAGCCGGTCCTCACCTGCTATGAAGGGAGCTCAGCTCCTGAGCTCGCTTCATAGCTCATATCTCCAGCATCCCCAGTTTGCGTTAAGGCCCAGCCTGTGGGGGAGTATATGTGCATATTGGACAGAACCTGTCCTATTCAGGTGAATAAGAAAGGCTTCTGAACATGCTTGGTGACCTTAAATGAAGTTCCTTCTGTAGAGAGGGGAACGATGAGCAACAGCTATGCGTGCACCTCTGTTAAATTTATACTGTCGTGTGTTGATAAAAAGGACACTGCTGGGAAACTATCTGTACAGAGCAGGTCTGGGCTCAGAGCCCTAATACACAAAATGATTATCGGCCATACTTGGCCAATTACCCGCCATACTAGCCGTTAATCATTTCATGTAAAAGCTCATGCTGAAAGACAACGATCAGCCAACATGCATTGTGCATATCGACTGACTGACTCCCACCACTCGTTGTATGAACCATGTACCAAGCTCTACTTGGAACCACTGTATTTCAGCTTATTGCATATAAGAAAAGCAAACCTACTTGTACAATCAACCAGCAGCATTTTCTGATGCACATCTCCCATATTGCATGCAGTATTATTTCCCCAAAGAATCATCAAGTTGTCATTTCACACAAGCTTTAAAAAGATTAGCATGGTGTCCACTTACCATAGGTGTCTTGTATCTGTGGCTCACCACTTCTTTAGTTTCAGGAACTATAATCGGATCCAAGAGACAAAACAGAGAGTTCAAAAACACTGAGAGAAAACATAAAACCAATGGGAGATAGGTCACCCAGCCAGGAGCTATTGAGGACACCCAGGGGACGTGTTAGATGGTCACAGACATGACAACACCAGGGATTTCAGACCAAGGGGTCACAATGAGAACAGAGAATTAAGTAGCACAATGACACCCAGGGAAGCAAGGTCAGTAGAATCAAGTATCATTATCACTTGGATTAAGGAAGAGAGCCAGCCAGGTCATACCAATGCCAAGATATCAGTAAGATATTTAGACTTTACAGCTATGGTTAATACGGTTATGATCTTTGTTGCCCATTACTGAATTAGTCCACCTAAGTAGCACAAACAAAATTCTTTTATGATATTTTAATTAGGAAACATATGTGAAGTCAGCAAGTCACATAATTAAAGATCGCTATTATAATCTTTAATTATAAGGCAGAGTAAAGTTCTAAAAATCTATATAAAAGCCCCTTTGGTGAGATTTTCCTAGTGTTGATTTATCAGAGTCCCTATGACAACACTACCAACCCATGAGTTATGACAGCTCATTGTGACACTGAACCTCATAGCAACCAACCAGTATGCACCTCCATCTTTTTAGTCACAGGTCAAAAAATATATTTGACTGGTTTCAGTGATGACCTCATAACAGTAAAGGGGTTGGCCTAAATAATTATCACATACTTCTGTTCATGAGATTGAAGGTCCCATGCTCCAACTTGAACTGCAGCTAAGTCAAGCATGTGACCTACTTGTCCACTAAAGGCTATGATACCGACGGAGATAGCAGAGTACAGCCCTTTGCTATCTTTGTCAGTACAATATAGTCATGCCATTGTGCGGTCCGTAGTTACAAATGTGTACAGTTATGGACACACATTTGTAATCTTGTCCGTAATTGATGGCCCGCAATCAAGGACAGGGTTATGGATGTGTAAAGGCCTTACGCTGTCAGGGACAGGATGTGTTGTCATGGGGACTAAAACATTAAAACAGTTAGATATTGTACCATCTAAAAAAAAAATTAAAGGAGCTTCAATACAGATCTTCTAAAAAATCCCCTATCAGTCTTAGGATCCATGATATACCAAGCTGCAGCAGACAGATCAAGTCTGTTTGAATCAGATAGGGGTCACACATGCATCCAAGCAGTGAGCTGCCATATGTTAGGTCTACCCTAATAGTTTATTGAGTTATAATAGCTTTTTATTTTTATTCCCAGCACCAAACACTGACACATCACAAAAGAAGGATGTCAACAGATTACAAAAAAAATATAAAAAAAATTATACACATAGGTACACAGGAGTTACTGGTAGACAAAACAAAGTAAAACAATTATGGGCATTTTGTGATGCTTAAATAAATAAAGAGGAGCACTGTTCTATACAAGTCAAATAAACTCATTGTCTAGGGAATCAATATAATACTGTAAATTTGAAAATCAGATGTTTGATCTAGTACAGTAGTCTTTATAGTCTTACAGTACAGTACTGCCCCTATCAGGGAGACCTACTTTGGGCAATCCCTTTTGGTAAAAGGATACCCTATACAAGGCTCCATTTTGCCATTTAGATGCTGTATAGAATCAGCTCCTTTCCTCAATTGATCTAAAGAATCTCGCCAGATTTCAAACTCTCTTCGCTTAAAAAAAATTAAAACCCTGTTTTGCTGTAATACTGCAAGAAATCATTCAATTTGCTAATAATATGGATTTGAGAAAAGTCAAATAAATTAATCTAGTCACTTATGTTTTCAGATAGGTCCTCTTTAATTCCCATGTAGTGCCACCACAGGAAAAATGAACAAATAATCAGTCAATGGGATATTTGTGCACAGCATTAAGAAGATTGTTCTTCCAGAGAAAGAGAAAGGCACTTTGTAGCCTATATCCTCTAGATGTAGGCCATTTGCTGAAAGTTTTGACACATGATGGATTAAAAGGGTTATCCAGACTTAGAAAACCATGGCCACTTTCTTCCAGAAGTGGCGCCACTCTTGCCCCTGGTTTGGGTGTCGTTCTGTAGCTCAGTTACATTGAATTAAATGGTGCTTAATTGTCATACCACGTACAACCTGGGGACAGAGGTGGTGCTTTTGATGCAAGAACGTAGCCATGTTTTTTCTCATCATGTATACCCCCTTTGAGAAAAAAATCAAACTTATCGTGTTATGTGAATGGCTTTCAAAAGTTTGGCTTTTCATACTGTATATATCTGCATGTCAGATTCACAAACTTAAAAGGTGTTAATAGTAAAATTGCTCAGTGTACAGTATTAGTAAGTGTACTCTTATCCCTCACTGAAAGCAGATGCCTGTGTACCTCATAGAGCTATAATCGAACTTCCCTCCTCCAGGCTAGGTTGCTTATCCATATGGCTGACATGAAGGAGCATGTGACCATGCCCCACCCCCAGTGTCCTCCATAGGCATATACAGGCTCAGTGGTAGATATTGGGGGGGGGGGGGCAGGGCATGGTCACATTCTCCTCCATGTCAGCCATCTTATGGACAGACTCAGCCCTGGGAGGGGAGTCTGATTTTAGCTCTATGAGGTACACAGGGAGCTGCTGTCAGTAAGTGCAGTTAGTACAATTACTAATACTGTACACTGAGCAATTTTACTATAAAGTGGCCAACTCTTTTCAAGGACAGCTTGTCTTTTCCATAAGGGGGATTTAGAATAAAGTGGGGGTAGTAGGCAAATTGACTGTCATCTATCATGAACCTCTATAGTCAATGGGGTAGAACATTACCTGATTGGAGGAGGTAGGTTTTCATAGCTGCCACAGGCAGATGAAGCACAGATTGTACAGCAGTAACTCAGAGACCCCAAGAGATATCTTTATGATATTCCTGGAAATGCCCCCAAACCTTCCCTCCAGAGATAAATGTTAAATATGGGGGATCCTACACTCTGAGTTACTGCTACAGCAATACAGACCCAGCGGCACAAGGATGGTAATTACCAAATTCCTCCAAGACAAAGACGCCCCGTACAGTGTTACACTTTTTAATGTGATTCAGCTGTATAAAAACCTGGAGGAGAAAAGGGACAGGGATAGAGAGGTGGGGGGGGGGGGGGGAGAACATAAAAGGAAGTGCATGAAGGGTGAAAAGGAAAAAGTAAGGAAACGGGGGATAAATACAGAAATAAAGAGGAAGCACACAGCAAACAGGACAGGATGGAAGAGAAGAGTCAGGAAGAGGGATGGGAGAAAGATTTTGGGGGAAAGGGAGAGAGACAGAAGGCACTGGTTAATTTTTGATATCCAGGATTTTCACTGGTGGTCACAACATTTCTGTAACAGAATTAATGTGGAAAGGGGACAAAACAGCTTTGGAATAATAGGAAGACATACCCTAAACACAGCAAATAATCAGGAGGTAAACCATAACTAAAGCCGGGGGGGAAAAAGGTGTTGGAGGTAAGACGGGAGGTAGCACAGACAGCTCAAAACTAACGGGAGGGGGGAGAGCAGCGAGAAGCAAAGATGGCGGCAGAGTGAGTACCTTCCGCTCCTTGCAGGAGGAGTGAGCGTGGGAGAGAAATGAGACTGTTAGTGACACAGCGAGACCATACCTCCCCTCACTTCGTATAACCCCCAGCAACACACAGCCCAGACCAAGACATCAACACGGGGAGGCCAAGAAAAGCAGCCCCGTCATCAAATCCGTCCCTGCTCCTCACCCAGCACGGAGCGCAGGCCCTGCTGAAACTTATGCGGGGGAGGTCACACTGGATACTGCTGTGACCTGCACCCCGAGTGTATGGATGTCAAATGGAAAACTGTGGACATTTGGAATAATCAATCTGAAAGCTGCAAGTTTTCTAGACTGTCGTCTGGATATCTTGATATGAGATGGAAAAAACTGAATGATCCCTGAATGACCTGCAGAGCCCTGGGTGACCTTGTGATGACTTGTGGACCAACCATGGTGACCTGAATTTTATTTTGCCCCCTGGGTGACCTGAGGATGAGCTGTGTATGGAGGTTCAGCGCTGGGAGAGGTCAGCCCGAGCCAGGGAGGGGTTACAAAAAGACAGCATCAGACACCCTCAATCCCAGCAGGCAAAGGGCAGCATGGAGCAAAGACAGCGAAAGACAGCACGTGTCACACAGCTAGAGCAAGCAGAGGAAACACAGACTGAAAGGCAGAAAAGGGGCTCAAGATATGGGGGTACCCGGCACACTGCATCCCAGACACTACAATGTGGCACACTTTTACACCGACAAGACACGCAAAAAACACCAGATTTGCATACACATGATGAGCTTGTAAAGATGGACAAGTTGTGCAACAAAATCACAGTACACTTTTTTTGATTGTGTTCATTATGGTACAGCACCACCAAATGATGGACCCTCACTCTCACAATCGATAACACCACTTTCACAACTAACTCCTACTTACACACCTTTTCAGTCACACTATGCACTGACTCATATTGCCGTCCACATTCACACTCCCCTCATACCTGACTGTGCATGAATTTCAGGTTAATGCCTTCCAGGGTCACTTGAAGAAGACCCCCTTCCCCAGTTTTCATGTCTTGAACTGGGAACTCTCCACCAAGCTCTGGGCCTGCGAGACACAAAGTAAAAAGGTAAGCCAATTGTTTCTAGTTCTGCTACTGATTCTTTTTTTAACTAGTGATTTCCTTATCACACTGTTGTGCCTCTGAATGTAAAGTCTGTCTCTGTAGCATAACATAAGGGCTGCATAAAGTGTATGTGTCATTATATGGCATTATTCATCAGGTATCTACCTCGAAGGCTTGATCATTCATTGTCAGTTGTCTCTGAGCAAGTGGGTGGAGCCTAACCCCTACACTACACACACAAATGGATACTGTCTTTTTTGTTTCTTAGTTTTTATAGTACAACATAAGAGGCGGCAGCAGCATGGAGGACATTATAAAGCAACACTTAGGATGCTGACCTGTTAAAGTGAGAGCCAATACAGTTAGCACTTACATGTAGTCTCTTCACACTCTGTTTCTTCTCACCACTCACTCCTCCTATGATCTCCCTCCTCCCCCACTACTCTCCACAGATCTGCATAAGCAGCACACAAATATTCCCCAGTGAGCAGCTAGTCTGACAGAATTAGGTTGGTTTCACACAAGCTTTTAACATGCATATTTTTGTGTCTATACTAAGCTCTGAACTCTGAAATGAAAAACTTCATATTCAGGGTTCAGTGTACAAATTCCAGCATGCAAGAGCGAAAGAACCCATCCTAGTTGCATTTTATACATTCCAAGCAAAGATCACTTTAATACACACACATTTTTAAAAATTAAATTAGAGGCATGAAAACCTCCAGCGATCACCTGGTTTAATGCTCTGCTGCCGGGCTGCTGCTCTTTCCATGCTTTCCTTCACACAGTAGTACAGCTCCCGACACTAGAAAAAAAATGTAGTGCAAAAAAATACAAAAACAAGTATAAAGTAACACACGATACCTAATAATGTTACAGTTAAATCAGGAGAAACCTATTTTGTGATATTGTAACAGACAAGCAATGATATTAAGTTCACAGTGCAGCAAAGTCTAACAAAACAGCACCATTTCAATTCTAGATTCCTCCAAATCTCTAACGTACCTTTTTAGTAAAGAACTTATTGAGTTGTGTCTCCTGTCCGTTTCTTCGCCACAGGCAAAGTACTTTGGTCTTTGGACAGTAGGTCATATTAATAAGCTTTTCATACCACCAGCGCTCATATACAGCCCCAATGTTACTACGTAACACAATGCAGTCATCGCAGACCTAGACGGAAAGAGATGGCATTAGTGCTTACTTAAAACTAGAATGAGTAAGAAATTAAAAGGTTAACGTTTATAAAGTTGATAAACTTCAGGAATATGAACATGACCAGTATATGTGCTACAACATTTGTATTACTTACTTCCATGAAGAATAGGTCTCCACTGGTGTCAGTTCCAGCATGCACTACAAATGTCTGCTTCTTGATGTGACGGCTTCCGCTAGGTCGAATGCTGAGGTCACGGCCATTCTGTGTTTCAGGTTAAATAAGGTCAATTTTCATTTAATATTAAATTTTTACAATGCATAAAAAAAAACAACCTCAAACTAATATAAAAATATATGAATTGAAGTGACAGGATTAGAGATCAAGCTGATCAGTCCTCACAATATTCTCAATTAGGACAACTAAAAGGATAATCCAGGAATTACATCAAGTTTATTTTTCACCCAAAAAAGGAGTGCATTTAAAGGGTAACTATAATCTTTAGCGGGTGGCAGGATAAGCTATTAAAAAACCTGCCGCTGTGCTCCATCCGCGCCCCGATGTAGGCAGGCGCCAGATACGGATTCCTTCCGGTAGTGCAGTTGATTGCATTGCAATTAAAGAGAACAGGTCATCAGAAAATGACTTATTGTTTACATAATGTTTTTATGTTGAACATATTTTTTTAAGAATTTTCTAACTTTCCATCTTACTATCTATATTATAAAATAATCCTGAAATCTTGAAGTTTCCATTATTACCACTGGGGATAAAACTAAGCTGAGGCTGCTGAAAAGTGATGTGCACAGCATTACAGTGACATGTGACACCAGTAGATAGAGAAGACAATAGCAGCTCTCTGTGGAATGGCCACTTTAAAAGTCACAGAGTACGCTAAGTAATGTTTTACATTCATCTTAATCTCTGTCTATTGTCGTCTATGTCCATAAGGCAAAAAGCATGTAACTAAATGCTGTTAAGAAGAGCCCAGGAAATATGGCAGCCCCCATAACAATGTACAAAAAGTGAAATATAAAAAAAAAAAAATAACAGTCAGACAGCGAGCGTGAGGGGCTTTTCAAAAGATCCTTAGATCGTCTGGGGTGCCCAGTATAGTCAGCGGCGGTCCCCCGATTTTCAACCTGTTCAAAGACCACAATCAGCTGACACTGTGCGCGTGATCACGGTATTTTAACATGCTCTATTACACCAAACGATTATCGGCTGGAATGGCTGGAAGTCTGACAAGTATGGCCAATAATCGTTTGGTGAAAGAGGGCCCTAATGGTATAAGCATGAATAAAGTGTTAGACCCTTAGATATATGCTATAAACATATATTTTATTTGTAATGTAAAAATGTATATATATATTTTGTTAAAAATATTTGTTTACTTTTGTAGCATATACAGTGGTACCTGTTGGATTAAGAGCGTTTTGCAAGAAGTTTTTTTTAAATAGTAACTTTAAGAGCATTGCTTTGGTTTAAGAGCTCCCTGTGCTGGGTTGGAGGAGGAGTGGGGGAGGGGTATGGCCTGCATAGTGGGGTCTAAAGCACTGTACTCTGAGCCAGGAAGTCTCCCTCACCTTCCAAATCATAGCAGATCCACTTCAGGCTGGGGCTTGCTTCAGGGGACAAGAGTGTGGAGGTAATCTCTTTATAGCTGTAACCCCTCTCTCCCCGGACCAAGAGTGCTGCTATACTGTGTCCACATATGCCCTGCTCATTCCTTCATGCTCCCAGCAGTCTCTACCAGCCCTTCTGTTTCCCATCCTCTTCATTCCTGCTTTAATGTGCTTTCACTTACACTCAGCTATACACACTGCTGCTATAATGAGTCTGCACTTACACTCAGCTATACACACTGCGGCTTTATTTTGCTTGCTTTTACACTCAGCTATACACACTGATGATATAATGTGCCTGCACTAACACTTAGTCATTCACACTGCTGTATATAAAGTTTCAGTCTCTGTCCTCCTGCACAGCTCTGTGATTCTCAATTCCTGATTGGTCTAGGCCAGTTATGTCAAACTATGGGCCGTAGTGCCATTATTTTTGGCCCGCCAGGCAATTCAGAGTTTGAATTACATCTGTCCCGCCATGGCTACAATATAATAGACTACTGGGGAGGGCTGACTACTATATGAGACTACTGGGGAGGACTGGCTACTATATGAGACTACAGGGGAGGGCTAGCTACTATATGAGACTACAGTGGAGGGCTAGCTACTATATGAGACTACAGGGGAGGGCTGGCTACTATATAAAAGACTATGGAGGAGGGCTGGTTACTGTATGAGACTATTGGGGAGGGCTGACTACTATATAAGAGACTAAGGGGGAGGGCTGGCTACTATATGAGAGACTATGGGGGAGGGCTGGCTACTATATAAGAGACTATGGGGGACGGCTGGCTACTATATAAGAGACTAAGGGGGAGGGCTGGCTACTATATAAGAGACTAAGGGGGAGGGCTGGCTACTATATAAGAGACTAAGGGGGAGGGCTGGCTACTATATACGAGACTATGGGGGAGGGCTAGCTACTATATAAGACTTGGGGAGGGCTGGCTACTATATGAGACTGTGGGAGAGGGCTGACTACTATTTGAGACTATTGGGAAGGGCTGGTTACTATATAAGAGACTATGGGGGAGGGCTGGTTACTATATGAGACTATTGGGGAGGGCTGGTTACTATATGAGACTATTGGGGAGGACTGACTACTATATGGGACTATTGGGGAGGGCTGGCTACTATATATGAGACTATGGGGAAGGGCTGGCTACTATATGAGACTACAGGGGAGGGCTGGCTACTATAAATGAGACTATGGGGGAGGGCTGGCTACTATATGAGACTACTGGGTAGGGCTAGCTACTATAAAAGAAACTATGGGGGAGGACTGGCTACTATATGGGACACATGGGAGGCTGGCTACTATTTGGCACTATTGGGAGGGCTGGCTAATATGTGGGCCAATTTTGGTTGGGTTGACTACTACATGGGGCAATATTGGGGGGTTGGCTATTACATGGGTTGGGGTTTAATCATGGCATAGCAATATATCATGTCATTTATCCTGGTGCATTGCGATGGGAGATGCACACCACTTACAGTGCCAGGCCCGCGTCATTCGCGCCTCAATAATTATCAAGGTTGGCCTGCGACTTTGTCCAATATTTTAATTTTGGCCCACTGTGTATTTGAGTTCGACACCCCTGGTCTATGCTGAACACACCCTCTTCCCCACCGCTGTCATGGGATCTTCCCTATTGCTGTCATGTGACCACACAGACCTCTGACAGCATCCCTGCTTCTCTATTCTAGCCTGTTGTACTATAATACTGCATTATGGGCTTCTGCAGTTCCATTCTGTATCTACAAGCTGTTGTTTTTTCAGGTTTATGCACTTACTATACATTGTACTCTCCAAGATGATGGCTATACTCTAGTTACTTATAATATCACATATTCAGCTGTTTCTAAAAATTTGTTTCATCTGTTCTACAGGTTAGTCAGAATAAAAAAAAATTTCTGGGGTTTTAACCAATTGTCTGTATATCAGTGATTCCTTATAGGAAAATTTGCTTTGGTTTAAGAGTGGATTTGAATTACAAGCACGGACCCGAAACGAATCATGATTCAAGGCATCACTGTACATCACAGATTACGCATCTGTATGTTTCCAACTGTATAGTTAGTTTTTTGAGTTCAAAAAAAGTATATTAACTGTTTAAATGTTCTCACTGTAAAATGTTTCCTGTTTCATTGTATAAAACATATGCAAACGTAATGGTTTATGTGTATATATTTTTCTATAGACAACAATGTTAAAAAATAATATAACATAATAATGTTATATATACTATTTGAGGGGCTTTTGCATACGTTTGCTCAAAGATCTGTGGATATGTCAAGCTTCTGTCTTGCATTTCATTTTAGGGTACACAGACACATGAATGAAATGGGGCCTTGACTTTCTCAATTAATGGATACTGTGTCCAGATACCTTGTACTGGAGCAGTCTGTAATTCAATTCAGCATCATTTTTTTTGCCAGATATTGTATATTTAAAACATGGCACTGAAGTTTACTCACTGCACTCCAGATCTTTTATAATATTACATTTGACACATCTGCATAAACATTAATCTTTCAGATCTCACCAAGTCAGACACTTTGTCCAGCAGCTCATTGATTTGCTGACTGTGTGCTAAACCAATGTGACACTTTCCCAAGAGTCGGCGAACTTTCCTCCGCAGATCTGTCTTGTTTACCTGAGAGCAACAAGGAAGATTCATTATATTGCTGAGAATAGTAAAAAGAAATGTATATTTAAAAAACAGAAACAAAAAGAGAATGTATTATGCAAAAGGCTATAAGGCAAAAAGAAATAATCCTTTACCTTCATCATCACCATGTAAGCCACCATGTTGTGCAGCAGAGTCGCCAACAGACGATCCTCATCTTCTTCCAAACGCTTCCGTTCGTGATCTCCCAAAGAAAAATACCTGGACATAAACGCATCTCCACCAGTCAGCAGGTACACAAAATGGTCATTAAAGGGGCACTATGGCAAAGTTTGTCCTATTAGGAGTCAATGATCTGGATCCAAATTAGTAAAAGCCCTTTAAAATACAAATATTTGTATTGTCCACCTTGGATTGACAGCAAACATGTATTGCAGACATATTCATTGTTTTAGCAGCAATACCATTGTTAAAGGTTCTAGCACTCAGGGAGACCCAGTTCTAGCAGAAGTGAATCCTTACATATATATCCACTAGGAGAGTTTTGGATCTTACCTGTCTATCATTTCCTGAGGTCCTTGGTCCATACCCATTCCCTCTCTCTCTAGCATTACAGCATCAAGGAAAGCATCTTCCCAAAATTGCATTTGGTCCCAGAGTGTAGAACGCTCTTTACCTAAAATCAATAGACATTTTTTTTTATCTGATTACTAACACACAGCATTTTGTGGCAGTTTTTAATTCAGTTTTTAAACCAGAAGCAGGAGAAGTGAGGAGTGAGAAGGTAGGAGAAGTAACAGTCCTTCCTTTATATTTCTCCATTTACTTTTGGATTCACCTCTGACTTTGGGACAAAAAAAAACTGCCACAAAAAAAAGTGTCTGTAAACGTATTGTCTGTGCAGCACTGCATTGTAGGAAAGTAATGTTTTCCATTTTCTAAAGAATACACCACGCATAACTACAATTCACCACACCAAGCTCCCTTCAGTGTCTCTTACACGTTTAAAGCAAATGTACCACATAAATGATCATACTGAATTTTGCTTACGACCTTGTCAGTGCTGCAGTGCTGATTCTGCCTGTCTGGTCCTTCTTTTAATCTATGGCCCGGTTCCCCGATATTTTTGCAGTGTTATACATATGCTATGCGGTCTTTTGGTGCCCTGGAGGCAGGCCCAGAGCCTCCAGTGTATAGGTATGTCCGCTCCTGGTGATGCACACCTTCTGGGTTCCCCTAGCTCCGGCTTCTGTGTCACCTCCGGCCCTCTCTGATGATGGAGCTCTTATGCAGCACGAGATAACACGCAGAGCCAGACTGGGGCCAGAGCCGACACAGAAGCCTGGGCTAGGGGAACACAGGCTAACCAGGAGCAGAAATACCTATGCACTTGAGGCTCTGGGCCCACCTCCAGTGCACCAGAATATGTATATAAGAGCTAAAGCATAGGGAACCAGCCCGCAGATTTAAAAAAAAAAAAACTATACAGGAAAAATCTGCGCTGTAGTGCTAATAAGGTTATATAGAAAACATAATATATATATGCATTTATGTGGTACATTCACTTTAAGCATACAAACAAAATTGGACATGCAGCTCTGGATGGCAATGATCTGTTAGGCGTGTGTGATTCAGTACATGATAAGTAGGGCAATGAGATACAGATGTACTTAACACACACATGCAATTTACACTGGAAAATAATGTGAGCTTTAGCTTTAAAAGGGATGTCTGAGAGAAAACAATACAGACTGTAAGGGTCATAAAATAAGAAAAATACAGCATACTCATTGTTCTCTGCTTGTGAAGTCCGGCAACAAAACTCCAGGCCTAGCCGCTGCCACTGTTAACTTCCCTAAGTGACTTGCCCCTCCTAAAGCCCCAAAGACACTGCAGTCAACTACTGTTCCTGGTATTCTCATGCAGACTAGTGTGGAGGCCAGTGATTGCTGTGTTCAGTATTGGCATGTACTCAGCCAATCAGGTAGGTATAGTATCAGGTAGGTGAGTATATGTGCCAGGCTTGAACTTCCAAGTCAGAATATTCCTTTAAGTGAATAGTGTTTTCTAAAACCCGTAAGACATTTTCTCCATTGTTCTCTAAATGTCAGCCTAAATACTTGCTGTTTTTTTGACAAGTGCCTCCGCTGTCTTTTCGCACTAATTTCCAGATGATTGCTGGAAGGCACTATAGTTTTCTTTCTTCTGCTAAAGTTTGGCTACTTGATGTTATCAAATGGAGTTTTCTCCATCTTTCCATTTAAGTCAAGGGGACTGAGAAAACCTACAAATGCTCTTGCTGTCCCACTGACTTCAATGAATCAAATAGTCTGTAAGTGAATGAGAACATGCTTTATTCCAAAGTATACTTTATTTTACCAGTGACACCTCATGGTTGACTTCACTCACAGTAAAATGGAAAATGTATGTTGCCACCTTTATCTAACCTTTATAAATCCAAAAAATATATCACAGACGAAACTCACACTAATAGATAGCTAATAATACAAATAGTGGAGTGCAATAAATTAAATCTAAAAAATAGCTTTTATTAATTTAAAGTTAAAATTTAGGTTACAAAAAATAGACCAGACAATTTAATAAGATAGGTATCCTAGGTGAAATATATCTTACCACTCAACGGTGACTGCTGAGTAGATGGTACCGGAGCGATAGTGGACCATACGGGATGCGTAATCGTCCTGAACCCCAATGGATTCCACGATGAGCGGCTGAGATCCTCTGGTATAGGGAAATGGAGGACAAAAAATGGGGTGCACACTGTGTAGGAGATAGGACAGCCGATCCCTGACACTGTCCTATTGCACCCTAAAAGTACTGTCCCTCCAGACAGAGCTCTCGCCCTAATAAGGGCGACTCCGCCACACTCGCTCCTAGGGTCCCTAGTTAAACCCTAATACTCACTGGTGGCTGTGTCCCAATGCATTTCATCTCCCGTTAGGGGAATCATCAGGGGATCTAATGAAAAAAGTGCCTATCACATAATATTATTTTTTGTTTAAATCACACACGTCCGTTTATCCCCTATCCTACTTTTATCGCGCTTTGGATATGCATATACTATATCCGCTGTGAAACATATCGTATGAGACACATGTCTCATCTTTGTCTGTTTACTGCCCTCCGTGGTTGTACTAGATATGGGCTGCCGCTATGAAAGTTTTTTCCTGCTACTCACTGTCAGTGTAAATTTACACTGTAGCAGGAATTGTCATAGATATTTTGATATGATACGGCAGTATTATACCCTCTGTTATGACACTGTGATGACATTGGGAATAGCGTCATCTCTAGCCTTCATTGGATTCATATGGTAGATCACAGTATGTGAGGACACTGCGTTTACATTGGGATCAATGCTACACATAGTATATACCATTCATATGTACCTGTTAAACATAGCATACTAGTGTTTGTGCTGTCGGCCGATTGGTCAGTATTGATGTGCGTCTCAGGTGACGTGGTTGTGCGTTCCAGCTTTACACTAGCCCACTGTGACGTGCACTGAATGACCAGCGGACATGTGACCAAAACGGGCGATCACATGACGCACACGTAACTATGATGCGAAGGCTCACGTGACCGTGATGCTCTTCGGACCCGGAAATACTAGATAATACATGACTGTGACAGCGGGGGTTGAGCATGTCAGAGCGCGATCTTTAGGATGTCCAGGTGGAGACGGATTTGCATCAGGTGTGTAGCCGCAACCTTTTCTGGGCGGAGTTTTGTACATATAAACCAGCATGTCTTGTGTATCAATAGGGGAACGCCATACGCGTAGCCGGCACCACACGTGCAGCTTCTACCCTTTTTTGTTGTTTTGTACGTGGCACTTTTTTCATTAGATCCCCTGATGATTCCCCTAACGGGAGATGAAATGCATTGGGACACAGCCACCAGTGAGTATTAGGGTTTAACTAGGGACCCTAGGAGCGAGTGTGGCGGAGTCGCCCTTATTAGGGCGAGAGCTCTGTCTGGAGGGACAGTACTTTTAGGGTGCAATAGGACAGTGTCAGGGATCGGCTGTCCTATCTCCTACACAGTGTGCACCCCATTTTTTGTCCTCCATTTCCCTATACCAGAGGATCTCAGCCGCTCATCGTGGAATCCATTGGGGTTCAGGACGATTACGCATCCCGTATGGTCCACTATCGCTCCGGTACCATCTACTCAGCAGTCACCGTTGAGTGGTAAGATATATTTCACCTAGGATACCTATCTTATTAAATTGTCTGGTCTATTTTTTGTAACCTAAATTTTAACTTTAAATTAATAAAAGCTATTTTTTAGATTTAATTTATTGCACTCCTTTATCTAACCTTACTGGCTTTCCTCATCATCCAGATCAGCTTACTACTAAAGTAAAACCAGTTACTTAGATTCTCCTATTGAATAATGCATCTCTTTAGGAATGTCCCATAGCGTATCTAGTGACCTCTGTACCATGACAAATACGAAACCTTTACATCTGATATAGCCGTCACTTACATTGGGGGCTGGGAATGTGTCTGTCACTGTTACTAAGGAATTAGTTAGCAATCTTTATATGGGGACTGGGGCTATAAAATTATTCAATTAAAAATATATTTTTAAATTTAAATAAAAAAAAAAAAAAAATCAAAATGAATCTTTTTTTTGACACACACAAGAACATGGTTGACCACATTTTTCTTCAAGTTAAAATTAAACGTACTCAAAACATAAGATGTGAAATGGACAGGAAAATGCAGTGTGAACCCAGCCTAAGAGCACGTGCAATAACTGAGCCCAGAACGTGTGCCCTACAAGATATGGGTAAGCCCTGCTAATTTTCATTTGTAGTTTGATCATAGCAGTGTTTACACCAGAAGATTATTTCTTACGTTCGAACAATTCAACAATTTTTTGCACGATAATCAACCCGTGTAAAGACCCTTTAGGCTGCATTCACATGTTCAGTGGTTTTCCTGGTCTGTGATTGTGGTCTGCTAACTACCTCCGTGATCCATGCAAAAAAGTCAGTTTTGTCATCTATTTTGCATCAGTGTCTGTTTTTTTTACTGATCTGTTTTAAAGCATTTTAAATTACATTGATTACATCACATCCGTGTTTTTCACGGACAAACACGGATGTCACATCCGTGTACATCCGAGAAAAACACGGCTCTCATTGATTTCTATGTAGAATCAGATCTGTGCTTCCGTTTCGAGTTATGACATGTCCTATTTTTAAATGGAACGGATTAGAGATCCGTGAAAACAATTAACATGTGAATGGCCAATACAAAGCTATGGGCTATAAATTTGTCCCTGTGCACAGATCCAAGCGCATGGACAACTTCACGCAAAGTGTGAATGCCGCCTAAGAGTGGTAGACCAGCATGTGCTAGGAAACCCAGGAAAGAAAGTACATGTCCATAATTTAAAATGAGCTAAACAACCAAATCATGCAGCCAACTAATATCACACGCGCCTCACTAGATGAACTTTAGAATGCAGTTCACCAGAGCTATAGACACACAAATGTTCCCTTCTGGCTACAGACTATATAAATATACAGCAACGTCTGCTGAAGGCTGCACAGATCTACCACAGCATTTAAAGGGGTATTATCAAAACAAAACAGGGAAGTGCAGTGAGGCCGACCTGAAAACTTGGAGGGAGTGCGGCTTTATACCTGCACTGTGGCCACATTGTTCTCAGGAATGGGGGTCCTCTTATGGCAAGACCCTGATCATAAAGTAAATACATATGCTAACAAAATGCCAATTAAAACTTTTGGAACAGGGAAGCACAAGGCCAAGAAGAGAACAGCAGCATGCAAAGATCACAAACACTCATGAACGCCAAGGCATCTATCAGGACTGGCAAGTTTTATTACTCAGAGAGAAGGTCTCCATCGCTGCATCTTCAAGCTGGTCCCAGACTGAACCCTTATCTCTTCCTGTACAAAGAGGCCAGCGCACAGCATAATGCAGCATGAGAAGAGGAAAAGAGAGAGAAGAGCAAGCAGGGGTTAAAATGCATTTTTCACCTGCATCATTTCCCTGGGATGATTTATTATTCAATCTCCTAGTTCACTAAGAACAGTGAGGTATGAGCCATAGGGTGCCTCATGCACTGGCTGCATAGGTTACTGACACAGCCTGTGAAAGTCACTTGTGAAGAACATATGGATACAACACACAGGTAGAGCCTTACCCAAAAGGCCTTCATACAGGTAAATGCGCTGACTGATGTCTTGTGGCGGGCGCCCTGGGCTGGCACTGCTATCCCTTTCTCCAGGGCGCAACATCTGTGGCTTCCCCTGTTGCGCCAGTAACAAAAGAAGAAAATAATCATTAAGAAATATGTAACTTTATGTATGTAACTCCAGAATTGTAAAGTGCTGCGGAATCTGTTGGCGTTATATAAATAAAAATTATTATTATTATTATTATTATATTATTATTATACCTAAAAGCACCATTGCTGGTGTATCATGAAACAAGTGATTTTAACATGCTTCTTAAAGGTGTTTTTCCACAAAAGATAATCATCTGGGGGAAAAGGGAGGGGTGTCTGACAGCCAGTGCTGGTCCAACCACTTAGATCCCATCAGACCATTTCACCCCCTCATTTGACTAGAACAGAAGTTAAGTATATGTGCTGCTTCTTCATTCAATATTATGGGCTGGACAAAGATGGCTGAATGCTATACCCTTCTGTCCAGTCTATAGAATTGAATAAAGCAGCCAGTGCATGTCTAACAGCAGCTCCACTCAAATGGGGGGTACACAGAATCCTGAGAATATAATAGATGAGGACATTTTGTGGGAAATCCTTAAAAACTAAAGAGGTCGAACACTTTACTGTCTCAAAATGCATCAGGGAATTATGTTGATGGCCATGTATTTTCCCTGCAGTGTCACTACAGGTAAAATGTAGTAATAAATGGAGCATCATAACATGAATAGGCTGTATTGTAATAATGCACATGGCTGCTGCAACTACTTCTTCAGAAAAGAGGGAAATCTAAAAAAAAAAAAAAAAAAGTCTATCCAAGAGGGGGGACCCTCCACTGTGGCATATAAATAAAGGGACAATCAAATAAAAGCAATACAATCTAGACCACTGAAAAATAGAAACTGTATTCTACAAATCCTAAAAGGGTGGAAATTTACACAAAATTAACCATATAATAAAGTACTTACAAATATGGCCCCGGTAAGAGAGCTCATCTGAATTTCACTGTCAGATACAGCGCCTCTGGATCCTGAAAGCCGCCCTCCCCCTGGTCCCCCCAAAGTGTCTCCTGCGTTGCTGCTGAGATCACTATCTGCTCCCAGAGTTTCACCCGAGCTGTTACTAACCTAGAAGGAAAGGTTTACCATTCTGTTATATGCAGCATTTACCTCTGTCTTTCCACAATCAGGTCTAGCTAATCCCCTCCCCGTTCACACAGAATTGTGACGCATGCTTAGATCCTACCACTGTGCTGATTTCAGAATCCTGACTGCTGCTTCGGATGAGAATAGCAGGTCCTGAGCTGACACCATCCAAATCACTCCGCTGCTTCCGGAGGCAAAAAGGAGAAACAAACAACCCATCGAATGAGACATGGGGATTCTTACCCCAGACCACATAATACCAATGAGATACTACCTCCTCCTGCATGGCAAAAGCAATCACACAGCACCCTATTATGTTACAGCCTCCATGGTGCAGATTTTATTGTTTACCTGAGATCCAGATGTGACGCTCAAGCCGCTATCCGCACTTATTTGTGACTGTTTCTCTTCGGTGTCAGCGCTGTCTACTACCTGTTTAGGCTGCTCAGTGCCTGAAAAACGTTAAGGACACTGGATTAAAGAGACAGCGATAGAATTTGGAGGCCAATGGGAGATACAGTATTCTTAGCCAAAGCAGCTGTATATAACAATATTATTATTATCCTATCTAAATAAAGGAATGTTCTAGGCCAGGTCTGGGCATTCCTAAATATTAACATGTCAATGAGTGGAAATTTGAAATTTTTATTTATTCCAACTCTAATCACATCACCAGTGAATAAAGTCCTTAAGTTGCAGAACACATGTCAATCTTTTACTGGGAGGCAACCAATATAGCTGTCATTAGGTCCTGTTCACATCATGTTAAAGGGTTTGTCTGACTCTGCTTAGTTTAAATGGCTGCAGCAATGACATCTTTATCATTGGCACAAATCATTTAACACAACTCTGTACCCACAATCTGAACCCCCAAACCACTTGTACCTTCAGATAGCTGCTTTTAATCCAAGATCTGTTCTGCGGTCAGTTTGGCAGGTGATGCAGTTATTGTCATAAAAAAGTAATTTTAAAATTGCAGCACCGTGCCCTACGGGCGTATCTGTGCCCTAACTTTGCACCACCCCCTCCGTCCCTGCTCCCCACCCTCCTCATCATTAGGAATGCCAATGAAACATTTACTTCTGTCTGAACATTGCACAGGTGTCTTAATGATCCAGCCCATGTGCTGTGGTGAGGTGAGGAATAGGAAGCAATCTGCCTGGAGCATTCCTAATGATGAGGAGGGTGGGGAGCAGGGACGGAGGGGGTGGTGCAAAGTTAGGGCACAGATACGCCCGTAGGGCACGGAGCTGCAATTTAAAAGTAATTTTTTATTTCAGTAACTGCATCACCCGCCAAACGGACAGATATTGGATTAAAAGCAGCAATCCGAAGGTACAAGCGGTTTGGGGGGTCAGATTGTGGGTACAGAGTCGCTTTAAGGCCCTCTGTCCAACAACACAAGGCTATACATTTCCAACTGCATAGGCATACAGCATGATATCCATAAGGACTTTTTATGGGATGTTATGGCATTACTGTATACCATTACACACAATTCCGACTTTGTTCACAGTATACACACATTTACTGGCCCAATGGGGACTAAAAGCAAGCTTTTAATCTCCACTACATCACTAATATGATGTGAGCAGGACTTCCGGAACCTTCAAAACTTGTCATCCAGCTTTCACAAACTCCTGAATAGCTGCTCGGTTATTCAGCTTTAGCATAATGAGGCATATTTTTTATCAAATTCCATGAGAAACAGACATTAAAATGTGTTGCCCAACTCAAGGCTTGTATTTAGAGGTTATTTATATTTTTTGTTTTATGCCCTGGACTAGTCTAGAACAGCTATTAAATCAAAGGATGAAATAATTTTAATAAGAATGCGAATAAACTTAAACACAAATCCACTTATAATATGATCGTGTATATCACTCCTCCTCAATTTGCACAAATTCTACAAATCCATTGTAGTTGGTGTTTTTTAGCCACATGGGCAACCAATTTGTAACTAACCACTAAGCCAATGTAATAATTTAAGAATCGGGTTAAATATATATCTGTAGACAATGTAGAGTGATGCTGCTTCCATTCAGAAAATTCTTTTCAGGATCTAAAATGCAAGTGCAGTTAAAGAAGCTGTGACCGCTGGAAAGATTTCAGGGTCGGTAGCCTGAAGCAGTGATATTGGTAGTAAAGGGCTCATATGGTGCTGAGTGATATGAGAGAGGAGTGAGAGCATGATTAAAAAGCGCTAGAACAGGAAGATGGCGGGAGCGAGGGAAGGGGAGGAGTGTATTCACCACTACAGATACTAGCTCAGGACAGGAAACCCCAACAAATCATTCGCCAATGAGCAATCTGCCAGCGAGGCCCAGAGTATAACCAACTAATACTGATGTGACACTAAGACTTCCCTTATGTGTAAGCCTGGGAGCATCAAACCTTTATCACTCCTAATGTTTTTTGTCCCAAATGGAACAGCAGGGGCTCTATGTAATGGACAGCATCAAGATCAGAGAGAACCAAGAGATTTCATATAAAACTTTTCATATTTTGAACTTTAAAAGAAGCTACACATACAGTAATCTGCAAAAAAAATCTTGCACTTTTGCTATTCTATAAACTTTTGCCTTGTAGAAAAAAATGTTAGTTCTGCTACATGGAACCCATCTACAAGCGCATACAGTGGCTTTATGTTTTAGCTGGTAAGGGTACATCCACATGTGGCGTATTTGCTGGGGATTTCCATGCAACATCTGGATAAGAGTTGGGCTACGTTTTCACAACATATAAACAATGGCCATAATTTGGCACTCAAAACAGCCAGTGTTTTAAACAAAAATTGCACTGAAGTCTATGGACAACGGCCGAAAATAACTGACATGATTTTGAGGGCCGTAGCAAACAATGGCCATTGTTCAATACATTGCGTGAAGCAATAGCTATTGTCTGCATTGACTTCAATGCAAATCATTGCACTATGGAAAAAAACAGCCATTGTGTAAATTAAAAGCAATGCCTTTTTTTCATTAAAAAGTATGTTGTGTGAACATGGCCTTAAAGTGTAATTGAAAAGTACAAGCCATTTTAAGAAACTCTGTAATAGGTTTTATTACGCAAAAATGTCACTTTCTGTACTCAAAAAGCCTCTTGCAGCCTCTTCATCTCTGTTTATTATCAGGCAAAGTCTTCTACATTACAGAGGAGTATACAATGAGGTATACTGAGAAGGGCTGCAAACACTCTAGGAACACCCCTAGAGCTGCATAAATATCTAGGTTACTTTTGATATTGCCCAGCTACAAAAATGGTGTGAGATTATAGGCATTATTCCTTAAGCCTAAATACAGCCTAGTTTCAGCTCCTCGGATTCCTAAAATAAAGAAAACACAATTCGAAGTACTATGAGATTGAATACATCTTGTGCCAAACATCCTCTGTCCTACACTGAAAAGCAAAATGCTGGACGTGCTCCCTTAAAATGCATCACTGTGGCCACCCCGCTGACAGATTTGGGAAAGGTTTGGGGGGTTTCTCTGGTTTCTTACTCTGTTTATCCATAGCTTTTTGCTTTTTCACTTCTCGGTGCTTGTTCCACAATTCTACCCAAGATGCATTGCAAGCAGAAGAGAAAGACAGAAAGAGTCAGATGTGGATCAGACAGGCCATAAATGGACACAGAGACCACCTGTCCCCTCCCAACAAATCACAGAAAGCGGGGGGCACAGACATGTGAGCACAAGTGTGATGGTGAGAAAGTGTTAGAGAGAAAGGGCACAATTAGTAGCTGATACGTTATATTTATGTATAGGCACATAGTATACATAAATATTTATTATATATGTATATATACATGGGCATATATACATAGGATCTATAGAAACAAACTCCCACTTTCAGAAAACCCACAGCAGCCATAATACTCATCAGCATCCAACATTTTTCACCACACATGTACGTATCTAGCGGCTCTAGCACTCCAAGCCCCATTTTAAGACATAGAACTTATAGTTCCACTGAAGATGTTAAAACCAAAACGTAATGAATTTTTCACAGAAAAACTACCTTTACTAGCAACATGATATGCTAAAAAAAAAAACCTTGGCATGATTGAAACACTTGTCCATGGGTTTAGTCTGATACTTTAGCCTCTTTCAAAGTCAATGGGACCAAGGTGCAATACCAGACACAGCCCATGAACAAGGGTGGTGCTGTTTACTAATCCAAGATCCAAGTTTATATGGCTGAGTACACGATGTGGTACACAAGCCAAAATCCTCCAACAAGGCCAAACACAAAAATACATCAATGCATGTATTACCATGCACCCAGACACATGTCACAGGAAACAAGAAAAATATTTTCGATAAAAACATGTAGGCACTACAGACACACTGATACTAGAGAGAAACATCTGGTACCATACTGATAGGTTTTTCGGTATAACGCCCCCAAGAAAAGTAAAAAAAAAAAAAAAAAAAATGTCATCACTGGATGTCATCAGAGGATTATGGGGTTCTTCCATCAACAGAAAATATGTCTCAAATGTAACATTCATAATTGAAATGAATGGGAATGAAATAAGGATTCTTGGGATTAGTGGGGGTCAGGCTATGAGACCCCCTTAACCTATTACACATATAGCATATTAGAGCAGTGCTTAGCTGGGAGAACCTGTAGTCAATCTAAAAAATTTTAAAAATTGGATGAACATGATCTTGATTTTAATAATGGAAGTGAATACCAGGTGATGGGGTGTAATCATACAGTAAAGGGCCTATTACAGGGCCCGATATTTTGGGAGCAAGCAAGCACTGACCAGTTAGGTTGCTTGCTTGCTCCTTGTTCCCCGCTCGCTGCCAGTGCTATTACACGCACTGACAGCAAGCAGGCAAGAGCGGGGTGGGCCATGGGGAGCTGCCCGCACGATCTTTAGATTGTCCAGGTAGCCTGCTGCCTCCGCTCCTATTACACAGGGCAATGGGCAGCAGATCGCTGTTATTAGCATTCATGTTGGCTGATCATTGCCTTTAAACACTATATATTACACTATTACACTATGTATCAAGCAAACATGCCACTCAGTGTAAAACACTAATGGTGTAATCCTGCCCAGTCCCCAGACATTTATTTCCATAATTAAATTACCTCTTAATCAGGGCCGTATCTTATTTTAGTTTTAAAGTGTACCTGTCATTAAAAAATATATATTGATACGTCACAAAGACTCTCCCCTGCATTCTCTGTGCATCCTCCCAGTCTCAGCACCTTTCTCCCCTGCATTCTCTGTGCATCTCTCCAGTCTCAGCACCTTTCTCCCCTGCATTCTCTGTGTATCTCTCCAGTCTCAGCACCTTTCTCCCCTGCATTCTCTGTGCATCTCTCCAGTCTCAGCACCTTTCTCCCCTGCATTCTCTGTGCATCTCTCCAGTCTCAGCACCTTTCTCCCCTGCATTCTCTGTGCATCTCTCCAGTCTCAGCACCTTTCTCCCCTGCATTCTCTGTGCATCTCTCCAGTCTCAGCACCTTTCTCCCCTGCATTCTCTGTGCATCTCTCCACTCTCAGCACCTTTCTCCCCTGCATTCTCTGTGCATCTCTCCAGTCTCAGCACCTTTCTCCCCTGCATTCTCTGTGCATCTCTCCAGTCTCAGCACCTTTCTCCCCTGCATTCTCTGTGCATCTCTCCAGTCTCAGCACCTTTCTCCCCTGCATTCTCTGTGCATCTCTCCAGTCTCAGCACCTTTCTCACCTGCATTCTCTGTGTATTTCTCCACTCTCAGCACCTTTCTCCCCTGCATTCTCTGTGCATCTCTCCAGTCTCAGCACCTTTCTCCCCTGCATTCTCTGTGCATCTCTCCAGTCTCAGCACCTTTCTCCCCTGCATTCTCTGTGCATCCTCCCACTCTCAGCACCTTTCTCCCCTGCATTCTCTGTGCATCTCTCCAGTCTCAGCACCTTTCTCCCCTGCATTCTCTGTGCATCTCTCCAGTCTCAGCACCTTTCTCACCTGCATTCTCTGTGTATTTCTCCACTCTCAGCACCTTTCTCCCCTGCATTCTCTGTGCATCTCTCCAGTCTCAGCACCTTTCTCCCCTGCATTCTCTGTGCATCTCTCCACTCTCAGCACCTTTCTCCCCTGCATTCTCTGTGCATCTCTCCAGTCTCAGCACCTTTCTCCCCTGTATTCTCTGTGTATCTCTCCAGTCTCAGCACCTTTCTCCCCTGCATTCTCTGTGCATCTCTCCACTCTCAGCACCTTTCTCCCCTGCATTCTCTGTGCATCTCTCCAGTCTCAGCACCTTTCTCCCCTGCATTCTCTGTGCATCTCTCCAGTCTCAGCACCTTTCCCGCCTGCATTCTCTGTGCATCTCTCCAGTCTCAGCACCTTTCTCCCCTGCATTCTCTGTGCATCTCTCCAGTCTCAGCACCTTTCTCCCCTGCATTCTCTGTTCATCTCTCCAGTCTCAGCACCTTTCCCGCCTGCATTCTCTGTGCATCCTCCCAGTCTCAGCACCTTTCTCCCCTGCATTCTCTGTGCATCCTCCCAGTCTCAGCACCTTTCTCCCCTGCATTCTCTGTGCATCTCTCCAGTCTCAGCACCTTTCTCCCCTGCATTCTCTGTGTATCTCTCCAGTCTCAGCACCTTTCTCCCCTGCATTCTCTGTGCATCTCTCCAGTCTCAGCACCTTTCTCCCCTGCATTCTCTGTGCATCTCTCCAGTCTCAGCACCTTTCTCCCCTGCATTCTCTGTGCATCTCTCCAGTCTCAGCACCTTTCTCCCCTGCATTCTCTGTGCATCTCTCCAGTCTCAGCACCTTTCTCCCCTGCATTCTCTGTGCATCCTCCCACTCTCAGCACCTTTCTCCCCTGCATTCTCTGTGCATCTCTCCAGTCTCAGCACCTTTCTCCCCTGCATTCTCTGTGCATCTCTCCAGTCTCAGCACCTTTCTCCCCTGCATTCTCTGTGCATCTCTCCAGTCTCAGCACCTTTCTCCCCTGCATTCTCTTTGCATCCTCCCACTCTCAGCACCTTTCTCCCCTGCATTCTCTGTGCATGTCTCCAGTCTCAGCACCTTTCTCCCCTGCATTCTCTGTGCATCTCTCCAGTCTCAGCACCTTTCTCCCCTGCATTCTCTGTGCATCTCTCCAGTCTCAGCACCTTTCTCCCCTGCATTCTCTGTGCATCTCTCCAGTCTCAGCACCTTTCTCCCCTGCATTCTCTGTGCATCCTCCCACTCTCAGCACCTTTCTCCCCTGCATTCTCTGTGCATCTCTCCAGTCTCAGCACCTTTCTCCCCTGCATTCTCTGTGCATCTCTCCAGTCTCAGCACCTTTCTCCCCTGCATTCTCTGTGCATCTCTCCAGTCTCAGCACCTTTCTCCCCTGCATTCTCTGTGCATCCTCCCACTCTCAGCACCTTTCTCCCCTGCATTCTCTGTGCATCTCTCCAGTCTCAGCACCTTTCTCCCCTGCATTCTCTGTGCATCTCTCCAGTCTCAGCACCTTTCTCACCTGCATTCTCTGTGTATTTCTCCACTCTCAGCACCTTTCTCCCCTGCATTCTCTGTGCATCTCTCCAGTCTCAGCACCTTTCTCCCCTGCATTCTCTGTGCATCCTCCCAGTCTCAGCAGCTTTCTCCCCTGCATTCTCTATGCATCTCTCCAGTCTCAGTACCTTTCTCCCCTGCATTCTCTGTGCATCTCTCCAGTCTCAGCACCTTTCTCGCCTGCATTCTCTGTGCATCTCTCCACTCTCAGCACCTTTCTCCCCTGCATTCTCTGTGCATCTCTCCAGTCTCAGCACCTTTCTCGCCTGCATTCTCTGTGTATCTCTCCAGTCTCAGCACCTTTCTCCCCTGCATTCTCTGTGCATCTCTCCAGTCTCAGCACCTTTCTCCCCTGCATTCTCTGTGCATCTCTCCACTCTCAGCACCTTTCTCCCCTGCATTCTCTGTGCATCTCTCCAGTCTCAGCACCTTTCTCCCCTGCATTCTCTGTGCATCTCTCCACTCTCAGCACCTTTCTCCCCTGCATTCTCTGTGTATCTCTCCAGTCTCAGCACCTTTCTCCCCTGCATTCTCTGTGCATCCTCCCAGTCTCAGCAGCTTTCTCCCCTGCATTCTCTGTGCATCTCTCCACTCTCAGCACCTTTCTCCCCTGCATTCTCTGTGCATCTCTCCAGTCTCTTTCTTGCAGCTGTTTTCAAGGGAATTTGAAGTTTGAGAAATTTTTCTTCATAGCTGCAATAAAATATTCCACCATCACTAACAAATGGCCTGATGCCAAACTTTCATGACACAGGGTAAAGCTGGCTATACACATTAAACTGCCGTCAGTAAAACCCACCACTCTCAATTCCACCATATCGACCCTGGACTCCTTTCATACAAATGGGAAGAGGGAATTAAGTCATTACCAGACTGGCAAGAGACAGAGAGGGTTGAAATCCAACATACATGACCCTTTTTTCCTTATACATATGGCATTGTGGAGGGGGTCTACTGAAGTGGCCCAAAATCAGCAGCTGATCCCAACAGAATTGGTGGGTTCACCTGAATTTAATCCAGTGTATGGGTAGCTTCACTAGTTTCCCCAGTAACAAACTGCAGCCAATGCTTTATTCATACAAAAGACTTCAAGAAAGAGGCCCTATACCTATTAGGGTATAACACAGAGGGGTATTCGGCTTTGTCAGACTCCATCAATTCTTGCTGTGGCAGACTCAGATGGCCAATAGCAGTATTGGCTGTTTCCTGAGGTTCCAGAAACCTTCTAAATCAGAGCTAACTCGTGCAGACAAAGCAGTGAAACATGCATAACCAATGCTACATTCTGACAGAAGGGGAGGGACCCCAACAGACAGTCATAATCATAAAGTTATCCTGTGTCTTTAAAAATACTATTGCACAAAGTGTACATTACCTTCTCACACATCAGAGATATGCACACTATTTGTGATCTCCCGCAAATTTTAGGTGGAGCAGACACATCTATCTTTTAAACTCAAAACAATATGCCCAAAAAAGAAACTCCTGTGAATCATGTAACTATGGATTGACTCTGGGAACGGATAATGGTTGGTGGCAGGGGAATGGACGGCAGTGATGTTGGAGGTGGGAAATGCATTAAGAGACTTATAGCATTGCCTCATGTTCTTTCTTCTGCTCTATACACACCAATGGAAGCCACAAAATTCTCTTCCTTGAGACTCCGAGTGTCAAACTCTCGTGCCCCCCGGCCAGCGGGGCCTGATGGGCGGGGAAGAAGCTGCTGAGTTGGCAGCTGTGGGGCAGGTCGAGACTCTCCTCGTGGGATGGTGACAGAATCCCTAGATACCGGGGTAACAGTGCCATCGGCAGAAGGACTGTGCTTCCTTTTCTCGGATTCTTAAGAGGCATGAGGATACAAAGGAGAAAAAAAGATAGGGAGAGAAGGAAATATACAGGAGAGAAAAAAGATAAAAGATTCAGAAAAGAGGTGGGAAAAAAATGTGAAAGTTATTTTAATAGATCATAAAGAAGACATTATAGTTTATCACGACCACCACATATCACAACAGATCCTGATTCTGTCAGATCAAGCATCATCCTTTACCTTTGTTGTAGTAGTGTGTGTGGGCAATTTCTAGAAGGTTGAAGACACTGGCCATGCCACCCAGCCCAGCATTGGCATAAGACTGCTCTAAACTAGATACTGTACACTTCAGCAAATCCAGCATCCCCTTGTACACTTTTTTGCTGATCTCCTACATAATACAAAGAGAAAAACAAAAAGACGTGTGACGAAGAATAGGTCTTATGTTATATGTCTATTATATCACCTTCAAAATGTCCACTTATGACAGCTTAAAGGGAATGTGTCACCCATGGTGCTAGCTGTAAGGTATATTTCTAAATGCTGTAAAAAAGCAGATCAGGCAAGATGGCTGCCTGTATAATAATGTACTACAAATAAATTTGACAGAAATCATAATCAGATTGTATACAGAATATAACGTTTGGTCAGTTTACTTTCCACTTTTGCTTGGTTTCCACAAATTTTTACAATATTTTTATCTTAAACATTTTCAACGACAGTAGGTTATGCAATCAGTACAACTACCATGGAGAGCAAAGGGAACATAATCCAGCAACGCAGCCCTTTCAGCTGTTAACATGTCAATGTGTCACCTTTGCCGGTGTACTTTTTCTGGCACTGCAGCATTCTTGCAGCTCAGTCCCAGTAACTGGAATGGGGCTAAACTGTAATGCCAGACACAGACTAAGACAAAGGTGACATTGCGTCTGGTAGAGAGTTCTGAGCATCCAGTGGTCAGATTCACAATAAAATAGCAATGGTATATTAATAACTACTAATATGGAACTTTTTTTAAACTTACCACTTCTTGAATTACATCATTTCGTGCATCCTCTTCTGTCTGGATGGACCTATTCAGTTTGCTCAGGACAAAGACACGGAGTTGCTCACTTTCTAGTAATCTTCGAACTTTCTTCATGTTCAGCCAACCAACCCCCTGTCCTTCTAGGACACTCAGTGCCACCTCCTTGAGAAACTGTTGGTTCTCACTAAAAGAAAGGATTAATTAATGATATACCATAATTAAGAAGCACACTGTCCAGAGACTCAAAATTAACAACAAAACAAACAAGGTCATCATTAATTATGATAAAAATCTTTTCTACCTCATCCTAGTGTTGGGTTTACATAGTATTTTTTTCTTATAAAAATGTGTTTGGGGTAAGTTTTACTGTATTTTCAGTATTCTCTTGTATGTGTTTATTGTGCAGAATATTGCAGGGGCAGATTCATTCTCCTATTAGCTGAAAAAAATATTGTGTCCAATCCTCAGTAATTAATTGGCTGGGCCCCCAGGACCAAGAAGCAGCCAAACAGTGGGACAGGCCGCAGCCACCATCCGAGACAAATTAGTCTTTGCAGTGACAGCCGGCTAAGCTATTCACTGAAGGGAGACAGAGCATCGCCGCAGCCAGTGATTGGCTGAGCAGGGTGTCACTGCCAAGACAAGTCCGCCATGGAAGTGGCAGCAGGGGATTCAGAGACTCCGCAGGAGGAAACACTGGGGGAGTTGTTAGAAGACTGGACCACTTTAATGCTAGTATCTCTTTATACCTCAAACACCTGGTTATTTATTAACATGCCTTTCTCTGTAGTATTGTTTTCCCTGAGTGATATAACATTACATGGCACAGAGGTAGGGGTTACTGCTTTGTAATAAAAAGAATGAAAAGCATGAACATACCTAGAGTTGTTTGCTCTGCCCTGAGGGGAAGGAGATTCCCTTTTTACAGTAGGGCTGTGTTTTATAACTGAAGATTTGTGATCTACAAGTGCTCGTCTGTTGCTGGCTGAAAAAGAAATTCCAGATTATGGAGCAGCAATTAGGAAACACAATTAAACACAGAATTTCCCACTAAAATCCAATGATTACAAGTAAACTGTGATGTTTTCTACCAAGTTGTTTTACTGGGAAATGCCACAAGTCCAGCTTCACAAGGCACTATTCAGCTTTTTAGGAATCCTGAACAGCAAATATTCTTAGAGTGTAGTAACCAGAAGGAAGGGGTATATTACCGCATAACTATGAATGTTTGCTATGCAGAAGACTAAGGACACTGATATATAGGGGGTATTACATTCTTATAACTGTATGGCATGTTGCTAGGCTATATCATCAATTACAATAGGTTGGGGAAGCCCAACATCATGGACCTTCATGATATTAACAATAAAGGTCCTTAATTCTCTGTGAAAGCACCCAGATATAACATAGATACTGCTGAATCAAATCGGCAATAGCAGTAAAATCAAAGAGTAGACTTTTTCTTTCCACTTTAGGGGGAAATGATGTTTATAGGGAATCTGTCACTAATTTTACTATGCTCAAACCACAGACTCCCTTATCACAATGATATATCATTCAGTCTGAATGGCTGAGCTTTTTTTTTTATTTTTTTTTAGTAATAATAGCATTAAAGCCAACTGGGAATGGGACTCTGCATCAGTGGGGTGGTTTCCAGCAGATTGATGGATAGATCTCCCTTTATATGCATATAGGGAGAAATACATCAGTCAGAACACCCTAATGATTTCTTTAAAACGCCACAGTGAAACATAGATCACTGCGATAAAAGGAGCCTGTCAATGTGATCTGAGCATCAAGAAACTAATGATAGGTTCCCTTTAATAATGATGCAAGCTGTAAAGAGAGAATGTGAGAAGGAAAGAAGGTGACTAAACTGTGAATTTGAGATCTTATAGTAATAGACTATAGAAACATAGAAGACTGTCAGCAGAAAAAGATCATAGGACAGGATCATTTCTCAAAGGCTGCTTCAAATTCACCGCTCAGTTAAGCAAAGAGGGAAAAATACTAAGGATGGAAAGAACATGGGTAGGTGGGGCCAACAACCCAAGACCCGTGGAAAACATGGAGGCCAGACAATACTGTCACATGACTAGAAGAAGAGATGACCAAAAGGGATAAAAAAAAACTGCTATGTTAGAGACTATATAACAACCACAAGTGAAAAGCACAAGGCACTGGATATGACAGATGGTGACCAATGAGAAGGACAAAATGGTCGGCAGAGAGGATGCTGGGAGTGGTAACATGCAGAACTCATGCTACAGGCACCCACCTTCTGCAGGGGCGGGCCCGGAGTCTGCAATTATCTCCATTATAGTATTAAGCCCAAATACTGGGACAAAAAATGCAAGGTTAGTGCAACCAATCAGTGAATACAACTGGCACCCTACATTGTTAGATCCATACTGTCAGGAGAGCATTAATATATCCCCCCCAGACTAAAGGCTACTTATTTCACATAGTAAAACACAGGAAACATTAGTGCCCACCCATCCACCCCATTAGCTCTGGCTTCTAAAAACACCCTAACCATACAAGTAATACTGCTCATAATTCCACAAGGCCAAATCTGTACCAAAGTCATGAAATGGTTAATGAAATGGCTGATCCCAGCAACCCAGTTCCCTAAATACTTTGATATGCTTCTAGGGAATTATGAACAGAAGCAAAAAAAAAATAAAACAAAGTGTCCTCTATACCTACATGAAGTAAAATTGGAAAAGAGCAAACAATATATAACACTGTCATCTAAAGCTGGTCATCCTCATTAGATAACTGTCGGCTAGGGGGGCGCACACACGTCCGCAGGTTTGCGGACATTACGGAGGAAGGTGAGTAATGGATTTATTTCCCACCCAGCATGATGTGTCAATATCAAGAGGGCAGCAGGGAAGCTCTTGGAATCACTGCGGTACTGTAATGACAGAGCCCAGCCGGGTAATGTTTTGAAAAAAGGACCGCACCCCCGATAAGACACTGGGGAAAAAATTGCATTGTCCTTATGGTATAATCGCTTTAAATATCTCGACCAGTTGCAAAAGGCACAATTTGATAATTTTAAAAGATAATTTTAGATAATTTTATTGAAATTGCTTTTAATGACAGCTTCTGCTATGCGCTCTATACACACCGATAGTCGACAATACATACTAGGGAAAAATGTTGGCAGCTTCAAAGCAATATATTGTGGTGTCCTGCAAGCAGTAGATCACTGTACTCAGTATTCCCCAAACCACAAGAGTTGTTGTTTTGCAACAGCAGGAGATCCACAGGTTGGGGAAAGCCGCCCTGCAGGTACTTTGAAGTTAAAGGCTGTGAAGGCATCATGGGAGTTACATTTTTGCAGCAGCTGGAAAATCACCAATTGGGAAATTCGCTGTAGATTATATGGTTAAACATCTAGACTGAAATATCCCATGTGTAGTCTAATAACCAAGCAACAACATAGGCACACCGTTTAAAAAACAAACAAAAAAAAAACACCACTGGAAGTGATCTTTGGTTGCTCACTACAATCTCTACACCAAAGATCACCCAGTTTATATACTAACCTTTTCCCAATTCCCCTGCCACTTCCTGCTGACCTTTGAACCCCAAGTGGGAGGAGCATGCAGCAAATGAAATAAAATAAAATAAGGGAATAGCAAAACACAAATGATGTCAGTGATCAGACTTCAACCCCACTACAAAGCTGTGGAAGAGAGATGGATACAATGTGTGGCTCATGAAAATGACCCCCTATGACCAAATACTGCACAGACGCAACCATCAGCCTCATTTCAACATACAGAATTATACATGAACAACTTACCTTCCCCTGGTTACGAAGAGAATTCTAGTACATGTCTACTCTACATCTGTGCTAGGGGCACTTACCTTTCATACTTTATAGAATACTTCTCTATATTATACCTACTTTAAGGAAGCACTTACCTTTTAAGCTGGGAAATGGAGTAGCCTTATCTCGGTTGCTCTTGGTTGGAAGGGTTAAGTTTGACAAGCTGAAGCTACTGCTATGACTCTTGTATAGATTACCTGTACAGACAAAATCGTTAAAGGTTAAAGGGGAACTCTAGGTAGAGGTTAAAAAAATTTAACTTCTGCAGAAGCATAAAGCATTACTTACCTATCTATTCCAGTTTTGAAACGACCAAAAATCAATTTTTTGTGTGTGGGGGGGGGGGGGTTTGTTTTGTGTTTCTGTACATCCTGGTTTATCAGTTGTACACAGTACTACAGGTTCCAGAATGCAATGCTTTCCCTCAGCTGTTCATTACAGTCCTCCACCCTGCCTATTCCCAGCCCAAAGCTGTTGCAGAACATCTAGGCTGTGTTCACACATTGCAGTTTCATTGTGTTACTGAATTATTTGCAGTAATTTATGATTTCATTGTGGTCCCACACAGTACGCTGTATTCTCTACCTGTAACACCGCACAGCACACTGTATTCTCTACCTGTAACACCACACAGCACGCTGTATTCTCTACCTGTAACACCGCACAGCACACTGTATTCTCTACCTGTAACACCACACAGCACGCTGTATTCTCTACCTGTAACACCACACAGCACGCTGTATTCTCTACTTGTAACACCACACAGCACACAGTTACTACCTGTAACACCACACAGCACGCTGTATTCTCTACCTGTAACCCCACACAGCACGCTGTATTCTCTACCTGTAACCCCACACAGCACGCTGTATTCTCTACCTGTAACCCCACACAGCACGCTGTATTCTCTACCTGTAACACCACACAGCACACTGTATTCTCTACCTGTAACACCACACAGCACCCTGTATTCTCTACCTGTAACACCACACAGCACAATGTATTCTCTACCTGTAACACCACACAGCACACTGTATTCTCTACCTGTAACACCACACAGCGCACTGTATTGTCTATCAGTAACACCACACAGCACCCTGCATTCTCTACCTGTAACACCACACAGCACAATGTATTCTCTACCTGTAACACCACACAGCACACTGTATTCTCTACCTGTAACACCACACAGCGCACTGTATTGTCTATCAGTAACACCACACAGCACACTGTATTCTCTACCTGTAACACCACACAGCACACTGTATTCTCTACCTGTAACACCAGGCACACTGTATTCTCTACCTGTAATACCACTCAGCACGCTGTATTCTCTACCTGTACCACACAGCACACTGTATTCTCTACCTGTAATACCACACAGCACGCTGCATTCTCTACCTGTAACACCACACAGCACGCTGTATTCTCTACCTGTACCACACAGCACACAGTTACTACCTGTACCACCACACAGCACACTGTATTCCCTACCTGTAACATCACACAGCACGCTGTATTCTCTACCTGTAAAACTGCACAGCACGCTGTATTCTCTAACTGTAACACCACACAGCATGCTGTATTCTCTAACTGTAACACCACACAGCACGCTGTATTCTCTACCTGTAACACCACACAGCACGCTGTATTCTCTAACTGTAACACCACACAGCACGCTGTATTCTCTACCTGTAACACCACACAGCACACTGTATTCTCTACCTGTAACACCACACAGCACGCTGTATTCTCTACCTTTAACACCACACAGCACGCTGTATTCTCTACCTGTAACACCACACAGCACGCTGTATTCTCTCCCTGTAACGCTGATATTGGAATAAAGTAAAGAACTTTTTGAATTTTTTTTTTTCTTTTCATTTCTACGCACATATTATGATCAAGCATCTGTTATCTTTGAAGTTGAGCCCCAAAATAAGGCTGTGATCCGCTCTGCCATTTAGCATCATTTACTTGTGTTACTGCATCATTTTTGTGAATACCATGCAGTACTGCATTGACACTCCAACATGTGTGAACACAGCCCTAATTTCACTGTAGACTTCTGCACAATTAGAGAAATCAGTGCAACACCTGCTTCTCGCCGGTCAGAGATGGTGAATCACTCAGGGGACTGGGGAATCCAGCCAAGCCTCCAGGGAGATCACGCCCTGCTCCCTGTCTGCATCACCAGCCTGATCTTAGCAAACACACACGATGTGAGACACGCATAGAAGATTTGTCTCCTAAGGGGGGATAGCAGAAGGAGCAGGAGACAATGTGGATTTGCGCAGGGGACATTTTTTTTCACTTCCTGGATTTCTATTAGCTACCAGTGTGGCAGAACTGTACAGATACGGTAATACATTGTATAGACACATATATTTAACTTTTAATGTACTTTTAATAGAAAACAAGTTTTTCTTATCCGGAGTTCCCCTTTAAAGAGGCTGTCCAGGAAAAAAATAACTGATAGCTTATTTGTGTTCTATTGTAGTAAATAGGAGTCGAGGCCCCCCACTGATCAATTATTTATGGCCTGTATTCTGTGGATAGCCTATCAATTATTAGAAGATATCTACCGCAAGTAACCAACTGCTGAGACAACACCTACATAATAATTGGTGGCAGTGAATGGAACAATTGTAGATCTGTCCTCCTGTTTAAAATGGCCTAATGGTGAAAGATTACAAGTTTCTAGATGTACACAAAAATGTTTCTATTCACTGCCAGTGAGAAGTGATCTGTAAAAAAATTGAAGATACAGTATATAAAGCAGAGAATCTCAAACTTGGAATACATTGGAGAACTGCAAACTTTTCAATGATTAAGGATTACATACTACTCTTAAAGGGACCAGTGGGAGTCCTAGGGGTTGAACAATCACCAATCAAATGGCATATCCAAGCAATATGCCCTTCCTTCATAAGATAAAAATAACTCTTTAAATCTCAATCCGATTGGGAGAAAACATCTTAGCTCATTGTACAGGAACCTCCGAGAGCTGTAACTACACTTCACAATCTGTGCCAGCACAGTATGATTTACAATTCTCTGTGGAATTTCTCTTAAGATCTAGCAGCATGAAGCAAAGCTCTGATACCCGATCTGACACATTCTGGTAACATTCCCATTGGCACACTCACTTGCAAAGGACATAATCCCTCCAAAGCCTTCATTATTGCTACTGTTGTTGGACACGGTTGAGGTAGGCGAGCTCCCTCGAGAATCAGTTTCTGCATCAGAATCACTAGCTAGTTTCAAGCTGTTAGGTCGTAGTAAAGGTTTCTGGGATCTGAAAAAGAACAGAGGAGGGGTCACAGAAGAAATCTCAGAAATCACAGAAACAGAAGAAGTGTCACTGTCATTTACATTTTTTTTTTTTTTTTTTAGCAGAAATCAATAGTACAGGCAATTTTAAGAAACTTTGTAATTGGGTTTATTAGCCCAAAAAGCTGTTCGAAGCTCTCCCCCTGTCTTCATCATTGTGTATGGAGAGGGGAGGGGGTGGAGGGAGGTGAGGCACCAAAACAGGACAACAAAGAGTTAATTTACAGCTATATCACCGGCTATCTCCTCTGACAGTCAGCACTGACCTCTCTGACCTCTGAATACGGCTTTCATGGAGCTCCCAGCTGTGTAATCCTTTGTTCTCTGCTCTCTGCCTCCTCCCCCTTCCCTCTTTAAAAAACAGACAGGTTTGTGTCTGATGCAACAAGTCACAATTTCCTGATATTTTGCAGTGAATGAAAAAGAAGAAGGAGGGGGGCCCCTGGGAAAAGGCTTTTTGAATGCAGATAATGGCATATTTGCCTAATAAACCCAATTACAAAAGTTTTTTAAAATCGCCTGTACTATTGATTTCTGCACACAAAAAAAAAAAAAAAAATTAAGACAATGTCACTCTTCTGATAATATCAGATGGTATAACAATTTCTTGTGTCACAAAGATTTTGTTACAGAAACACCTTAAAAGCTGTACAAAATTATAAAAATCCGGTTATACCATCTGACCATAAATTTTTCTGGTATTGCAGTATGCCTACTTTGAAATGTCTGGTCTGCAATACCACACACAACATGTGCATTAGTTATTTTTTACTTTATTTATTCATTCCATAGAACTCCTTTAAAGGACAACTTTGGCGCTGATAAAAGAAATACTGAACTGAAGCTCCAGTTGGTTTCTTCATTTTTTCTTCACTTCCTGGTTCACTTCACTTCCTCCTGTCATGTCTAACTGACTCTGTAAAACTGTTAGATGGCTTACAGCTTGCTCAGCCAATCAGAGATGAGCAAGCTGAGTCATCTAAAAAGGGTGGCTGGCCTAAGAGGGCTTAGACCCGCCTCCCTCTTGATGATGTCATTGTCATAAAATGGCTCCCACAGAGCAGCCTGGGGTCAAAAGTCATTAGGTAAGAATGAGTTTACTTCACTTCCTGGTGGGGGATTGAGGGGGGAAAAGATAGGGAAGAGGGGCAGATAGGTGATGGCAGATAGGTTGTATAGGTGTTACATAACTTTGTAATGTGTTTCAATTACTGGGAAAAAGCTTTTCACCGGAGTTATCCTTTAAGCCATCCATACAATATGTCCTACAGCAGTATATTTATAACCAGTATGAAAGCTGCAGCACACTTTTAAAGTCAGGATATATCACATATATCCTAGTTTGCAAAAGGTTAAAGGGGACCAGTCAACAGAAAATGCACTTCAATCTGCAGTCAGCAAGTAATAGAGCAGGATAAGCGGAGAAGAGCAATATATAAATTTGTGAGAATACTCATTCTGGGCTTAGGAGTCCAGTAGGCATTTTTACTGTATCAGCTAGCTTTATGCATGCTTATGTAGGACCACCCACTGGACTCCTTATTCTAGACTGGGCACAAAACAAAACGTATATATTACTATTGAATCTTTTCCCATAAATATGTAAAATGAATCTGCTCAACTCCTCCCAGCTCTACAACCTGCTGACTGGACTGCATTAGAAACATCACCAGTTCCCCTTAAGGTGTTCACCAAATAAAATAAAGGAAAAATCTAATAATACCTATCCATATAAGTAGGTTATAGCAGCTTGGTTATAGAACATGCCTTGTGAATGATCCCAGTCATGATGCCAACATATTCCACAGCACTGTACAGAGATCACTCACTTTATTTATGTATTTTTTTATTAATATGATTGCCGTGTTTCTTAAAGTGTTTTTTTCCTGAAATTATGCGTAAGTCTTTGGTGCCGGGTCTCTTATCGAAGACATATGCTATGCTTTTCACTCGATCTCATAAGGTACCACTGTATGTGGCAAGGAGAACAAGTGCTTGAAGGCATATTACAATACCTAATTTAAAATACATTTACATTAGAAAAATGACCATCATGCACAGAGATCACTCTTTAATAAACAATTCTTACTTAAAAAAAAAGTCTTCTGGCCGTAAAAAGGAGCTCTGGTTATGCCTCCAAGAAAACAGCGCAAGCTACATGCGGTCCAATTCTTAGATTTTCTAACAGCTATGCAGACTGTTTGATAATCTGGCAAATCCTCAGACTATTATTATTTCTTTGTGAGCCATCATTCGTTGTAGGAATTTAATGATTTGCTGGTAGCCCTTTATATATTTTGGTCTGTGTAGGAGATATACAAATCCTCAGACTGTCTAGTCTAAATTTGCATCACCTTTTAGTTGAATTATTTTTTGTCAAAAAATGTGAATCAAAAACTAAATCCTACAAACTCCTCTGTAAATAATTACTGTCAATAACACATGCAACCAGTTTTAGACAAGCCTTATAGACAGTGGTTCTAAAATGGACACAAAACTTGTCTGAAACTGCCCTGAAGTAAGTAATTACAAATGCACTCCTTGAATATCAGTAAGGATCTTACCGTGTACCATTGACAGTCTGATTAAACATCGGGGTGTAACTTTCCTCCCGATCTTCATTCTCCTCCTCTGGTGGGAAGCCATACTGTGGCTCAAAGTATGGATTGTCATACTCGCGTCTTCTTATTTCCCCACCAATAGATGCCTCGCTCTCACGACGTTCCATAACCAGACGGTTGAATGTGGGTGCCAAAGCAGGCAAGTGATTCTGCAGGACCCCCAAAACCTTCTCATCAGGCTCAGTGGAATCGGCAGATTCTTGCTGAAATTATAGTGAAAATAAGAGTTTAAAGGTCTGTGTTAACATATTGTTATTTACACTCTTTTGTTAGCTTCCAGAACCTTCCGTGCAGGGCTGTGGAGTCGGAGTCGTGGAGTCTGAGTCGGAGCTAGTTTTGGCTGGAGTCGGAGACGGAGCTAGTTTTGGCTGGAGTCGGAGTCCGAGTTGGGAAAAAAATGTATCGACTCCAGCTTTAAAAAAATCTTTAAACAATTTAGAATTGAGTTTTGATATGAATTTTATAAGTTTTGCTCATCAATATAACATTCTAATAGAAAACTGGCCCTATTACATAAGGGTGGTCAGGGAAAAGTTGCCGATCACTATTTGGCAGTTTGTTTCTGAGCTGGAAGAGTCCATTGTGTGGGGGGAGATCTGTGCTGTTCTCTTCCTGGATGCTGGGTGACTGTATATGAGCAGTAGTGTAATATGAAGATATCCTGTGTAATATAGTGGAGGAGGAGCCATAAGTAGTGTAGCTGTAACCTCTGTCTTAAGTGTGGTGTTTTCTCGCTGGGAGAAGATTGTGTGTTTTTCTTCAGTGTTCTATGGCAGCAGCTGTGTGTGCGCGCTATGGCTGCAGCAGGCTGTGTGTGTGTGTGTATGTATATATGTATGTATGTATGTATGTATGTATGTATGTATGTGTGCTATGGCTGCAGCAGGCTGTGTGTATGCTATAGCTGCAGCAGGCTGTATGTGTGTGTGTGTGTGTATGTATATATGTGTGCTATGGCTGCAGCATGCTATGTGTGTGTATGCTATGGCTGCAGCAGGCTGTGTGTTTGTGCGCACTATGGCTCTAGTGCTGTGTGTGTGTGCTATTGCTTGCCCCCACAGTGACCCTCAACATCACTATGTGTGATTCTATCAGTATGGCTGACCCCTCTGTATCACAGGTATCTGGCATTGTTAGCAGTGTTTCTGTGTGTATGGTGAATATTAGTTAGAAACATCGAAGATTGTCAGCAGGAAAAACCACCTGCTCCATCTAGTCTAGTTCTGAGTTATTCAGGACATGGAGGCTGGAGACTGGCTGAATCCTCTGCACACACAGGAGAAGCTGCTTTATATACAGTATTCCTTTATTCACTCAGAGGTTGCACCAGGATCATGTAGGACATTAAGGAGAAGCTGCTGAACCAGTGTGATAAATAACTTCCCTGGTATATGACTGGCCATTTATGAAGGAGCAGGAGTCGGTCCTGATAAAATTCAGGAGTCGGAGTTGCGGCTTACAGACTCCACAGCCCTGCTTCCATGGCAACCTTTTACGGTATTACTGTGCTATAATTTGACATGTCAGAGACATTTTAAAAGTTCTGATCGGTCCGGGTGCTAAGACCTATACTAACCACCAGAACAAACAGAGAGAAGAGCTCAGCTGAGCGCTTTTTCTCCTCGCTGTCTCCTTGTTGCAGAAGATAAAATATATATTTTTACTATTCATTCTAGTGATCACCAGGAGTGATCACTAGAATAAACAATGACTTCAACAAATCAAAACTTTTATGACATCTCAAAATTTTGTGGGGCTATTTGTAAGAGGATAACTACATCTCCTAGTACGCTGTGTACCTCGTTTATTCTAACGTCTACCCGACTCTGTCTACTAGTCATCCATGGGCCAGGTTAATGATCTCTTTGTATAGCTAACCCGGCCCACAGAGAGGTAGGACACATCTATGGGCGGGGTTAATGATCTCTTTGTATAGCTAACCCTGCCCAAAGAGATGGCGGTCCCCTGTCCTTCATCTCGGAAGGGAGCAGGGAGGGGGATGTGTATGGAGAGGACCGTGTTCTAAAGATTTCACCTGTCTAGTGGGGGGGAAGAGTCTGCGGCAATAAAAAGAAAATAGAGCAACACAGAAAATTGATGTATATAGCAAACAAGGAGAAATTAGGAAAGTGCATATGATAAGATTAACTTTTTCCTGCCTGGAATACCCCACATGTCAATGGGGCATCTTCTTACACACTGACCATCAATGCCCATCAACACTGATAGTCTCAAGGTAAATAGTAATTGTTCAGTTGTCAATTTATTTATACATTTTTAGGAGGGCTAATAGAGAGGCAGCACAAAGCAAATTTCTCACAAAACATGTGACATTGTTATTTCATGGGAAACCCAAGACAGAGAGCTGTCATAAGTCAATGTCTTCTCTTTAAATCAAACAATAATCCACTTACTGTATTAGCTCCATGGATGACAGTGCTGGGGCTGCTGCTAGCTGTGGTGCTGGAACCTGATCGTGGCTGGTTGTTATCAGGAGAGTTCTCACTGTCCGCTGCAGCTTCTTCCACCTCACCAGAGTACTCATGGAAATCATCAAACTCCACTTCACTGGCGTCTCCAAGTGCTGCATGTGTTAGAGGGTCTACATCTGAAGGCAAAATACATAGTGGTGATGAACTAAATCTACAGTAAAGTCATCAGTCTGACTTAGTCTGATATACTCACTTGGTGTGTCACCATTTATGTCACATTTTATCATTTCACTGACAAAGTCTCCAAGGGAGGAGTATGAAGAGCTGGAGTCATCATATTCTACACTGTCGCTGCCACTGTAAGAACAACATAAGTCAACATTCACAAAAATAATACATTATAACTTGTAATGATATGGCTGGAATTACACTTCCAAACACATTGTCTTGGCTTTGTTAATGAAAATCCGCATTTAGGTTAATAGGGAAAGTTGAGACAACAAGACAACTAAGGAGGCATGTTGTGGATCCATTTTCTTAAAAAAAAACGCACCTGTCATCAGTAGGATCTGAATCACTATCGCGCTCCATTGGGACACTAAGTGCCTCAGCAAGCTGTGAATTTGCATCATAAACACGATAATGGATGGGCTGCAGCTGGTGAGCATACCACTTAGGTTTATCCCCGATAGATGCTGGGTCAAACATATCTGAATAGAAGGAAAAAAGCAAAAGGGTTAAAAAAAAAAAAAAGCTGGAGGCAGTCAGAAAAAAAAGAGAAAGAAAGAGACTTACTGTTGTGGATCCTCTGAAAGGCAAAATTAGTGGGGTTTAGAGACCATTCTCCAAAGTACTCCACTGCTTGTGTTTTGGAAAGCTTCTCGGAGAAGTGAGAAGCCTTGGGACGTGAAGCCAGAAAGGAAGAAGACTGGAAAGCCACCACTGGGCGAGGGAATAGGCGAAGAGTACGTGTATGATACTGGAAACCTTGCAACATATTGGGAGAGTTGAAGAAACGGACCATAGCAACCCTGTAACCAGAAGATGCAGACAAGAGATCAGGAACAATATTAGATGTGTCCCAATGCCAAACACCTAGTTATTTGATTGTGTGTTTGAGCGTTAGCTCACTTCCTACTTTAGTTGGCGTTTCACTTTTACGGCTCAGGGGAGCCATGGAATATTTAAAGATTTGTCATTTTTCTGTGTTCATTATCTGATCTGTGTTTCACGCCTTTTGGGCGCTTGTTATAATGTCGGTTTTACATTTTGAAAAAAGAATAAAATTTTGATAAAAAAAAACAAAAAAAAAACACAACTATTAATGTGCTCCAAAGGCATTCCTCATAGATTTCTAAATCTTATGTGTCACGTGTTAATATTGCATTATGAAATATAAGTCGTACAAGATCCCCCCCTATTCTAATAACCACAGAAAAGAGCCATGGAATCTATTCTAGCAGACTCAGTTAAGCCAGGAGATACTACTACTTCTGCCTTACTGCAACCTGGTCAAAAAATGGCACACTGCCCAGAACACTTAAAGTGACACCCCCTTTTTGCATTCTGACTTCTCTAAACAGGTGTAAAGGGTAAAATTAGCAGTCTTCATATGTTATTTTATTTTATACGTCATGGTGCTTATTCCAGTAAAAAGTGATCTTTTATCATCTGCAGATTGTGCTAAGTGGGCGGGGCTTCACGACAACAGCGCTAATTAGCCCCGCCCATAGCGTCACAGTTGGTCCGCCCCCTCCATGACGTCATAGGCACATAGGCCCCGCCCCTCGCTGGCCATTGGAACAGGATGGCCTAAGTGTCGATGACGTCATGGAGGGGTGGGGCCAACGGTGGTGCTATGGATGGGGCTAAGTGGTGCTGTTGAAGCCCCACCCACTTAGCACAATCTGCAGATGATAAAAGACCACTTTTGACTTGAACTAACACCATGACGTATGATATAAAATAAGGTATAAAAACTGCAAAACTTACCCTTTACACCTGTATAGAGAAGTCAGAATGCAAAAAGGGGATGACAGTGTCACTTTAAGGGAATATGTAAGCATCACAGTATAATGTACCAAGGTCGTGTTACGATATGCTAATAGACACATGCAGTGAAAGTCATCCTAGTATGCATTCACCAATGGTTGCAAGATAATACCAATAATCGCGGCAACATAACACGCCCATTGGTGATCAGACAGGGGCATGGTTTTAGCAGCTTGCATTGATCAACATGTGTAAATGCAGCCCACCCAAGTCAGTTTAATACTCAGAGAAAAAAAAGAAAATAAGGAAAACTATATAAATATATTTTGTTTTTTACTTATTTTACAGTCGTATTTTGCTTTTATTTTACTGTGAGTGAACCTAGCTTAAAAGCGGCAGAGAACCTGCTGATATGCTCCACGAGCTCTTTACCGTATGAATAGATTGCTGTTATTAACAATTTCCTTCTCCCCCGCATTCTTGATTAATTTCCTAATTGCCCCTACGCAAATATGTGGCTTAAGAGCATTTGGGGCTTTGCTCGCTGGCTCCGAGCAACACCAAGTCCCGCCGGGCCTGCCCCCTCCCGCCCAGCATAGTGGCCTCTTCACTGCACATGCGCGATTTGGCTGGGCGTCCTGATGCAGTAAGAAGAATCCTGCTGTAGCCAAGGTTTCATCACACTGTCAGTGACCTCAGAGATGATGACCACTTGGCTGAAGCAGGATTCTTCTTACTATGTCAGAACGGCCGGCCGAATTGCGCGGAAGAGCAGCTAGTCTCCGACGGGACATCTTTCAGGCACTGCGTGGTAAAAAGTCCACTATGCATCTATAAATATGCATAGTGGGCTGGGCGGGAAGGGGCGGGCTGGGCGGGAAGACTTGCAAATGCTTTTAGGCCACATATTTGCATAGGGACAAATTAGGAAATTAATCAAGAATGCGGGGAAGAAGAAAAACGTTAATAACAGCAATCTACTCATACGGTAAAGAGCTCCTGTGGCATATCAGCAGGTTCTCTGTGCCGCTTTAAGAACTGCCATGATGAAATTAAAGATATTTGGATCCTCCCGTGATTTAGTAACATAGTAGCATACTATAGTCTAACATCTATTGTGGGTAAAGTATTTGAGGAAAGCTATACTGGAGTCTGTAAATGAAAATAACCTAATGACACAGCACCCGCATCCTGTCACCTGTCAGACTGATCAGCTTCTATGAGGTCAGTTATATACTGGACCTGGGGGAGGCTGTGGACATTGTGTATCTGGACTTCTTAAAGACATTTGATACAGTGCCGCATGAAAGGTTGGTGTATGAAATGAGGATGCTTGGACTAGGGAAAAATATATGTAAATGGGTAAGTAACTGTCTGAGTGATAGAAAACAGAGGGTGGTTATTAATGGAAAATACTCAGATTGGGTCACAGTTATTATTGGGGTACCACAGGGCTCAATGTTGGGTCCACTTTTTATTTTATTTATTGATGACCTTGTAGAGGGGCTAAAGAGTAGAAACACCATTTTTGTATCTGACAGTAAACTGGATTTTTAAATTAGGCCAGAGATTCCCCTTTAGGACAAGATGGCACTGCACTTTGTATAGCGCTATTTAAGCTGCACCTGCACTTCCCATGTTACATCTTTGTCCCTGCTGCTACAGATGAAATTCTCCTAACAGCGAGAGGGCAGCAGTTTACAAGAAAGGGAAACCCCTGGCTGTGAAGACTTTAGGATTTTTTTTTCTGGCATAAGGAGTAATGTTTAGTAATTGAAGTGATTTTTAAATATGTTAACAACTACATAGGTTAGGAAATGGAGGGAAGTTATTTGGAACAGTGACCATTTAAACATTGGGCATAAATGATTACTTTTTTAGGGACAATAGACTGTGGCCTTGTGTCAGGGCTGCTAAACCAGATTACACAGATAAGAGGACTATTGTCCACTCACTGTGTACATTATAAAATAGAATGTGAAGAACTAATCAGGTTTTAATTCCATCCAATGAAGATGCCTTGCTTCTGAAAAAACAATGTTTTACAAGGAGCAAAGAGGGTCTTACCGTGTTGCTACATCCACAGAATCCACATCATTTCCATAAATAAGAGGGTTGAACTCCGTGGAGGGTGTACCCTGGGCATCATTGTGCGGTCGGAGCATGGCAGCTTCTGAACCCTCATGGAATCTGTCCAAGTTTAGGATTGGCTGCGTATTGAGACTCATACTGGCCAAAGCCTGCATCAAGGAAACATAGTTAGTCATTTTATCCATTACAACCTCAGGTACACATGAGACAAGCATGCTCACTTCTTGCCCTTCAATATGAATGTAATATGAGAAAACCCACAGATCCCATGTACACAGGCCAAAATGTTCTCTCCAGCAACAAGGCAGAGACAGAATTTTCAACCAAGATGGTCATATTTAATCGACTATTATTATTTAGAGGGTACATGCAATGTGATCAATCCCTACAGATCAATCAGGCACTATGAAGGTCTCTAATATATGGTCAGCACAGTCATAAAAGAGGGAAAGACATAAAAATAGAGAATGGCATAGGCCGAGTGCTGTGAATCCTCCAAGCCCTTTTTAGTTCACTGACAATGTTTAAGACCTATATAAGCTGGGACAGGTTCCTAGGGACATGCTGGTGCCAATCACAATGAAAAGAATTCAAAGCAAATAGACTATCAGAAATGTAGGTGATACTTGTTTTAAAGGGTTTCTCCAGGACTGGAAAGCATGTGCTTTCTCTTATAAACAGCACCACACCTGTCCATGTCCAGTACTGCAGCTCATATACAATAAAGTGAATGGGACTGAGCTGCCAAACCTGTGGAAAGGTGTGACACTGTTTCTGGGGGAAAAAAAGCGTCCATGTCTTTCTACTCCTTTACCACCATGTTAAGCATAAGGCTATTTGCACCCTGTTTAGGCCATTTTTGGCGACTTAAGCAACAAGTTCCAAGGAAGAAGCATCACTGGAGTCGATATCACACATTTATTTGACTATAAAGGAAGGTCTGAAAATAGAAAGAACTGCAAGAACCTTGTTATCTGAGGCGAGAAGACGCTGCTGCGTGATCACGGACATGCTGTGCAGACACTGAGAGGACGTCACATGACAATATCAGCGGCCAGAGACAAGACGGACACATGAGCACAAAGAGACAGATGGAGGGAAGAAAATTAAGAATCTGAGCACAGATGAGAAAATGACGGCAAAACAGAGAACAGAAGTTTTCATTTTTATTTTTTCAAAGGGAGGAAAAAATAAAGTTTAGCAACAATAAAATGGGAGGAAAAAGAATCACCATATAAAGAGAGCTTAATCTGTACCTATCCTTTCATTTTCTTTTTCTAAACAGATCCAAAATCATTTCACAATAATCCTTATAGGGGTCAGAGCTCAGTTTTATTTTGTACACAGCTCCAAATCTCTAATTCCCTTCACACAGCCGAATAATGGAAGGAGTTGTCCCACTAACCACATGATAAGTAATAAGTGTCTTACCCTGAGACTTACCATCAATCCTGAGAACAAGGGTCCTGTGTTTCCTATTTATATGAAGTGGCAGTCAAACATTCAGGCTGTCATTTTGTTAAAATTGGTGGGGGGCTGACCTTTGGGACCCCCAGCAATCCCCAACAGATCCTGATCATGAACAATATAGTACTGCATCCTCTACATAGTGTTGTCCTGGCCACTCGCTGGGCACCAGAACTGCAGCTCTGCTCCACTCAAGGGAAGAGATTGGTAGTAATCCCTTGCACAATGGGGTAGGTGCAGAAGTAAATTCAGCATCGCAGTCCCAGAGGTCAGACCCCACTGATCATAAAAGGACAAATCCTTTGAATATGAATCACCCTTTTAATGCCCCTTAAATGTTATGGCTATATGAAGTACAGTAGGGGATTTAGAGCTCTGTAATAAAATCATGGCCAACCCTAATTAAAGTGTAACTGTCATTTAAATGTCACTTTTCAGAAATCAATGAATATCAATGGTACAAGCAATTTTAAGAAACTGTAATAGGTTTTATTTAACAAAAAAGTTTCCTTCTGTAGTCAAAAAGCTGTTTTGCAGCCACTTCCCCACTACAGAAAAAGCAGGAGTTCATTATGGTCCATGGAGGGGGGACGGGTCGAGGGGGATGAGTGAGCATGGACAGGAAAAAAAGCAGCCCTGCAAAACTCATCTTCCTACAAACTTATCAAGTTTCCAGACCTTTCTGACCCATGAATCCAGTGTTTTATTTGCCCAGACAGTCTGCAAACTGTACAGCTGCTTGTCACCTCTTCCTGCTCACTCATCCCCTCGGCCCCTCCCCCTCCATAGGTTATAATGGACTCAGAAAACCAGTCTTCACTTTGCTCCTCTGTGATGAAGACGCCTTTGCCTGATATTGAGCAGATAAGAAGAGAGGGGGGGGGGGAGGCTGCGAAATAGTTTCGAGTCCAGAAAGAGGCTTTTTTGCTTAATAAAACCTATGACAGAGTTTCTTAAAAATCGCTTGTACTATTTATTAATTTCTGCCAAAAATTTAAATGACACTAAAATTAAGTTACACAATAAGATATATTCTGAAATGGTCTTGAGCACATTTTGGGCCTATATAGATAAAAAAGAAACAAAAGAGATAGATACACTTTGAAAAAAGAAGAAGTCCGGGGTCGGACATTTTTTTTCAAAAGAGCTAGGGAGGAGGTGGCTGAACATAACATGCACCTACCTCCCCGTCTCCAGCGCAGGGGTCCACTGTGCCACGCTCCGGTTCCCAGTCCCCTGGCCGCTGACTAGCTGAGCGGGGCTGACACATAACAACCCGGGTTCTGACTCAGACCAGAAAGCAGACAGGGGACTGGGAACCAAAGTGGGAGACAGCATACCCCTGTGCTGGAGCCAGGGAGATAGGTGCATGTTGTGTTCAGCCACCTCTTCCCCAGCACTTTTGAAAAAAATATCCGACCCAGGACTTCTCTTTTAACTGTAAGCTATAAGATGAGGGGGAAAGAAAGAGACCAGCTTAATGTGTGTAAAGCAGCAACTTGGTACTTAGAGTCATCTATAATCCATAGTAAATGCACCAACATTAAGAAGAGGACCCCAAATGAAAAAAAAAAAAAAAAAAAAAAAAAAAAAAAAGATGACGAGAGAAAGAAGGAAAAGACAACACATACATCAAAAACGGAAAACAAAGAAACAAAAGAAGGGAAGGAGTGAGAGGTAACAGAAAATGAAAAATAACCAGACAGGTGTTAAGTATAACAGAAAATTACACGTCCAACATAACATCATCATGGTTTTTTCAATTACAATCAATGGCAGGGAGAGTCTTAGGGTGTCTTTACACAGAGATTTATCTAAGTCAAAGCCAGGAGTGGATTTGAGAGAGGAGAGATTTCAGTCTTTCCTTTATAACCTGTTCCCTGTTTATAGTCTGTTCCTGGCTTTGGCTCAAAAAATCTGTCAGATAAATCTCTCTGTGTAAAGGCACATAAAGGGTTTCCTGGTGCAAGAGAATCCTAACTAGTGTTCAGCAGGCTTGCCAAAAATTTTAGTTTTTCCTTTTTAATACATTTGCAAAATGTTGTAAAATTCAGTTTTTTCATTCTCATTAGGGAGTACGGGGTATTTCCGGGAGAAAACTTTTTTTTTTTTATTTCACCACAAAGTTGCAATATAAAAGGTGAAAAAGTGAAAGAGTCTGAAGACTTTTCTAAATGCATTGTGTAGTCAAAATACAGATTGCTTCTTGAAATAATATCTATGAAGCGTTAAAAAAATGTAACACAACTTTTTTTTTTCTTAGACAATGTGTATTCAGCCAACAGCTATTTTAGGCGTATGGCCAGCTTTAGGTAAGTGTAGTCACGCGTGATTGTTTCAGCTTTGAGTATACATTATATAAAGTGGGAAAAAAAATTAGATAGAGAAGAAGTAAAGGGAAGAAAACACACAGAAGCAAGAAAGAATGTGAAAGAAAAGAAGCAGGCACACAAACTACATGTGGTAGAGCAAGTGGGTAGAAACCATTTATAAAGCTAAAAGTGAAGAAAAGACCAATATAAATGGGCAAACGCTTGGCAACTAGTAGAGATGAATGCAATATAAAATGCCTCCCATCCCAATGTAAACTGTAGGCCACAGCATGGGTGCTTCATCTGTCACCTGTTTCAGGTGCTTCTTGAGCTCTGAGGCTTCTGGTTCAGGGAGAACGGGCAGCAGTTCTGCATTGCTTGGGGCCACAACCTGTTCAGAAAATAAATAACTGCTGAATAAAGCTGAGTATAAATGCACTAGTACTTAAGAGGATGGGAAGAGGAGGTAGACTTACCCTGTTGGTATCTAGGTCTACCAACCATACGTCGTCTGGCATCCTAAAGTCAGACTTGTACAGAAAGAAGCTGGCAGGAACTCCTATGATGTATGGGGTAGGTGCCAACAGCAGCTAAACAATAAATATATTGTAATATTTTCCAATTCGACAAGAACAAATACAAGCAGTAAACATGAAAAAGGAACAGGAGTCTTAGATTAGGAACCTTTCTGCTGCACAATGCCAAGATAAAGGTACAGTGGTTCAGACAGTAATGCTGAAAGGAGAATATGTAAAGATCACATAGGCATATGCACAGTTAAAGGAGATGTCCAGTGAAAATTTTTATTAAAGTATTGTATTGCCCCCCAAAAGTTATACAACTTCCCAATACACACTTATTACAGGAAATGCTTATAAAGTGCTTTTTTCCCTGCACTTAGCTACAGCCAGCACAGCTCTCAGAGTCGGGTCGTGACATCACCATTTTATCCAGGAAGTGAAGCAATGAAGCAATAGTAATTGCAGGGAAAAAAGCACTTTATGTGCATTTCCTGTAATAAGTGTAAAGTGCTTTTTTCCCTGCAGTTACTACTGCCTCAAGGCTTCACTTTCTGGATAAAATGGTGATGTCACGACCCGATTCCCAGAGCTGTGCGGGCTGTGGCTAAGTGCAGGGAAAAAAGCCCTTTATAAGCATTTCCTGCGATACGTGTATATTGGGGATTTTTATAACTTTTGGGGGGCAATACAATACTTCAATAAAAATTTTCACTGGACTTCCCCTTTAACTAGAGAAGACCAAGCCTTACCTGTTCTGCAGAGGCCATACACGTAGGCAGTAGAGGAATCACAGGAAACATATATTCAAGTGGATAGATCATTGATACGAACGCCATGACAGACATAGACAAGGCATTATAGTCGCGGGATTGAAGCACCACCTGAAATGTGGAAGACATTAGAATTAAAAGCTACTTGTCCATTGGATGCCCTATAAATGTGCCTATAGAGAGGGGCAATAATATACATGTTGGATCCCTGCCTCTACAGGGATGTTGGTGTCATGTCAACTCTTCTGGCTCTGCTGAATGAAAGCATGGACTCAAATAAAGGGGAACAATATGGTATAGTTACTAAGTAGCAGACTGTTGCTAACCCCTAGAATGGCCATGGTTCTATAGTCATGGTACTATAACCCCCCGTGGGTTGTCAGTATGGACCCAAAGGCTGTAACCTCCATGATCATGGTGCTATAAAGTCAGTGCTTAGTGCTATCTACTAGCTCTTTCCACCAAATATTTACGAGAAACATCTCCAAGAAACTGTATGAGATTGAAGAATGTTGCAGAATATGTGGAACTCCTGTTCACGTGTCGTGTTTGCCACTGCAGTCAGTCAAAGAACAGGTCATAATTTGAGGATATCCCATACAAACCCCTGGGGGTACTTGAGGACCGGAATTGACAAACACTGCAAATCTGTGGATTCAGCAGACACATATCTAACGTGCATGGCCAGTGTAACATTAGATTGACACTGTGACTTTCTGGCTTCTGAAACTCATCTAGTCCTCAGGTAAAATATATATATGTAGGTAATTTGTACAAACAAATCTTTTTAATACCTTATGTTCCAGCAAAATACAGGTCAGGACTTGCAAACAGGCTTCCACTCCAAGAAGCTCTAGGGGTAAATGTAGAGGAAAATCCACCAGGGAGAATCTGGAAGGGTCGGGAAGGGCAAAGGTCAAGGGTGGTTGCAGTTCTAAAGGTAAGACTTCCACATCAACTCTCTTCTGGCCGGGGATTGGAGTGGGAGAACGCAGCAAGCGATAAATCCAAGCTTCTATTTCCCGTAAGTCATGTAGGAGAACATTAGACTTTTCTTCTAACTGCAAAGAGCCAGTGAAGATCCTCCACATGGTGTCTCTGAAACACAAATGTGAAACCAATACATTTACTTGCCACTGAGACGGTGATCAGAACGCTATGCCTTATTACTAGGGAGGCCAATATCTAGCTGAGTGGTACAGCGGGGAGTAGTGGAGGTTGCAGTACCTTAATACGATATCAGCTACCTCCACACTGGAGATAACACTTTTCTGCTATCATAAAATGTTCTGCAACTTTCTAATATAAAATTTTTGTTTTAACTCATTTTCAAGATGTCTGTTTGCCATCACTGAATAGCATCTTTCAACCTAAAAACTTACATGTGGCCAGTCAACCAGAGCTATCCTGGATGGGGACACCAGATGCAACATGCTGGCTGCGTTCACCTGGAGCACCATAGCAGAAGTGGGGAATGTCCCCACTGTTCCTGAGAACTGCTGCCATTGTGGTTCTGCCAGAAGATTGATGCTACATGGTCAGACTGCCCTGTAATAAAGACATTTGTGGACAATGTCTCTGCAATCTATGGCCGAGTCCCTCTCTCCACTATCCCAAGATCACTTTCTCAATTAAGAAAAAAAGAAATTCTGCACCCCCTTCTGACCGTTTCAAGGATACATGTACACAAAAAATGTCCCCCCATCAACCGCAAACTGGGTAGCAGAACTCCACAACCTGTGCCGCAAAGAGGTGTCAGTGGCAGATAAGGTCAGAAGCCTTCTATACCACCTGTGTCTGTTGGCTTCGCTTTTGGGACTCCCCCTGCCCCTGGGACATGACATTTAAAGTGTCACTGTCGTTATAACTTTCAGAATCTAAAATCAACAGTAGATGTGATATAAAGCAAGTTTGCAATTTACATTATTTATTTTTTAGTTATCATGGCAAACACGGCACTTCCCGTTTTCTGACTCTTTTTTTTCTCAAAAAAAACAAAAAACAAAAACAAAACAGGAAACTGTCAGAAAACAGGAAGTCCTGTGTATCCCAGGTCTGAGCGCTCACAGAGAGAAGGCAGTCATGTGACTGACAGACACATTGAGCCATGACTCTGTACTGGCTGGAATTCCTGTGTTTAGTCTGTTTTTTCAACCAGCACAAGACTAAAAATCTGCCTTTAAGAGACTGGACCTGGATTTCTGGTAAGTTCAGCTTTGTTTTACAGCAAGATAACAACAAATAAATAACAAATCTATATTGCAAACTTGCTTTATTTCACATCTACTGTAGATTTATATTTTGAAAGTTATAACAACAGGTACACTTTAACCTCTTAAGGACCCATGACGTACCGGCACGTCATGGATCACTGTCACTTAAGGACCCATGACGTACCGGTACGTCATCCCTTTAAACGGGCGCCGCGGCCGGCCGGGTCCCGATCGGGGGAGATAGCCTGCTATAATACATAGCAGGCCATCTCTCCCTGTCGGCATGGAGGGTTGTTAACCCCCCCCCATGCCGACGATCGCCGCTATTGGCTGATAAGCCCATAGCGGCGATCGGAACCTTTCCGGGCCATCGGTGGCCCGATGACCCGGAAAAAAATGGCGGTCGGTGCTGTCCGAGGACGGCACCGACCGCCATTACTGTAAAAAGTAATGGTGGTCACGGTACCACCGTCCCGATCGCCGTGAACGGCCGGCCAGCCGGCCGGCCGTTCACGGCGATCAAAGTCCCCACAAGTAATAAATACCTGCTCCGGACCCCTCAGCTAGGTAGCTGAGGGGTCCGGAGCAGGTATTTGTACATTACTCACCTGTCCCGGGGTCCTGATCGGCGTCTTCCGGGTTCCCGGCGTCCTCTTCATCTTCGGCTTCTTCCGTGAGTCCCGATCGTCTCTTTCCGGCTCCAGCGTCGTCTTTTTTCGTATTTTTCCGGCTCCAGCGTCGTCTATTTTCGGATCTTGCGCTCTGCTGCCCCCTAGCGGCTGATAAGTGTAATACACGTATCAGCCACTACAGGGATGTTCAGAATGTAGTAAAAAAAAAATATTTTTTCCCAATTTTTTTTTTTTCTATTTTCCGCACCCTATCGCCGCTGAGTGTTGATCAGCATCGCACAAAAGTGCGCTGCTAATCAGCAACTCCTCCTTTTTGGCGTAGGGTGTTTTTTTTATATCCTACTGCCACGGTCTGCTGATAAGTGCCGAACATAAGTGCGGCATTTATCGGCAACACCATTTTTGGCGTAGGTTTTTTTTGTATACTTACTGTAAAAAACACGTAAAAAACACTACATTACACCACACTACATTGAATAAAGTTTTACACTACACCACTACATACCCCATATACTAGTCCCCATATAAAGATGGCCCCCAGGGTGTTTTCGGTATCGGACGCATACATTATTATTGCCTCCGACACCGAAACAGACAGTGAGGATGAATGGGGGGTCATTTGTTCCTCCATTCATCCTCATCCTCCTCATCATCCAGTGACATGTCTGGGGGTAGCGTAGCGTACGCTGCCCCCCAGACACGTCTTTTCTGCCAGTACCGTCCCAATAAGAGATGACGGTATGGCGTGAAATTCTACAAACTCTGTGAGAGTACCTCAGGGTACACTTACAGATTTAGGGTACGTGCAAACTGCGGAATGGCGAAGGATAACCCTTCGTGCATTCCGCAGCTGGCACCCGCCGGCGGACTGATGCAGGGGCGCGTCTCCGCCCGTGTCATAGACTCTATCCTATGCATGGGCGGATTCCATCATCCGTCATTCCATCAACATGTTGGACGCAGAGCGGAATCCGCCCGTGCATAGAATGGAGTCTACGACACGGACGGAGACGTGCACCTGCATCAGTCCGCCGGCGGGTGCCAGCTGCGGAATGCACAAAGGGTTATCTGTCGCGATTCCGCAGTGTGCACGTACCCTTAGAGTGTATGAAGGAAGGGACACTCGAATCCAGCCCCCAGATGCCCCCTCCCCCCCCATCCTCGGAGTTAGTGGGGAGATCGTTGGGGAACTGATCTTCCCACTGCTGGATAAAGGTCACAACCTGTACGGGGATAACTTTTATACCAGCATCCCCTCTTCCGGTCCCTCGCTGCCCGAGCTACTGTAGCTTGCGGCACGATCCGAACATATCAGAAGTAGTAATAGAGCCCTAATATTTAGCAGCCATGGAGCGGACCCAGCGCTTCTGGATATGAAGGACCCCGTATCGCACCAGGACAACATTTACCAGGTGACGTCCCCCACACTGGAGAACAGAAGACCCCAGAAGAAGTGCAGAGTGTGGTGTAACAGGGGGATCAGGAAGGACACCATTTACCAGTGTGACACCTGTCCTGATCACCCCGGCCTCTGTATACTGGATCGCTCCAAGGCGTACTACACGTCATTGGGGTTCTACATTATCTAAATTCTGTCCCTTATTCCTATTTCAGGGGTCACGTTGATCCAGGGATTATTCTGATCGCCAATATGGAGTCGGGAAGGAATTTTTCCCCTGTGATGAGGCTACTGTCGTCTGCCTCACGAGGGGTTTTTGCCTTCCTCTGGATCAACACAGGTTGAATTTGATGGACACCTGTCATTTCCAACCTTATAAACTAATAATTGGCCTAATACCCCCAAATAAATTAGAATTGTCCCTTTTCCCCAGCTAAGTAGGTATGGCCGCCATTCCCATTAGAGGATGCCATGATGCAATTACAAAGCCTCTGTGCGGCCAGGACAGTAGAAACCCCCCACAAGTGACCCCATTCTGGAAACTACACCCCATAAGGAATCTAACAAGTGGGGCAGCGGGTATATGGCCCCCTGGTGACGGCCACATTTGGGACGTGAAAATGAAAAAAATGGTATTTTTTATTTTCACGGCACATGTTCTACACATGTGCCCATCACTAGTGGGGTCCATATGCTCACTGCACCCCTTGTTAGATTCATTATGGGGTGTAGTTTCCAGAATTGGGTCACTTGTCGGGGGTTTCTACTGTTCTGGCAGCACAGGAGCTTTGTAATTGCGACATGGCCTCCATCCCCCATTCCAGCCTCTAAATGGCGCTCTGTCCTTTTGGTGACTTGCCCTGTGCCCATATGGCAAATTATGTCCACATGTGGGGTATTTTCGTACTCAGGGGAAACTACCCTACACGTTTTGTGTTCATTTTCTTTTTTAACCCCTTGTGGAAATGGAAAAAAATCAAGGCTAGACCAACATTTAGTGTAATTTTTTTTAAATTTTTACTCTAAATCATTGATCTTGTCTTGATTTTTTCATTTTCACAAGGGGTTAAAAGATTAAAAAAAACACAATGTGTGGAGCAATTTCCCCTGAGTACGGAAATACCCCACATGTGGACATAAAGCGCCATGCGGGTGCAGGGTAAGCCTCCAAAGGGAAGGTGCGCCATTTGGTTTTTGAAGGCTGGATTTGGATGGAATGGATTTCGAGGGGCCATGTTGCATTCAAAAGGCCCCTGTGTTGCCAAGACAGTTAAACCCCCCACAAGTGACCCTATTATGGAAACTACACCCCTCAAGGAATGTAACAAGGGGTGTAGTCAGCATATGGACCCCACTGGTGACGGGCACAAATGTGGAACAATGTGGCGTGAAAATGAAATATTCAATTTTTTACACTATAATGTTGCTCTAGCCTTGAATTTATCATTTTCACAAGGGGTTAAAAGAGAAAAAAAAACACAAAATGTGTAGAGCAATTTCCCCCGAGTCCGTAAATACCCCACATCTGGACATAAAGCGCCATGTGGGCGCAGGGCAAGCCTCTGAAGGGAAGGAGCGCCATTTGGATTTTAGAGGTTGGATTTGGCTAGAATGGATGATGAACGCCATGTCGCATTTACAGAGCCCTTGTGCTGCCAAAACACTGTAAACCCCCCACAAGTGACCCCATTCTGGAAACTACACCCCTCAAGGAATCTAACAAGGGGTGCAGTGAGGATATGGACCCCTGGATGACGGGCACATTTGTGCCATGAAAGTGAAAAAATGAAAATTTTCACTTTCACGTCACATTTTTCCACATTTGTGCCCGTCACCAGTGGGGTCCATATGCTCACTGCACCCCTTGTTAGATTCCTTGAGGGGTATAGTTTCCAGAATGGGGTCACTTGTGGGGGGTTTCCAGTGTCTTGGCAGCACGAGAGCTCTGTAAATGCGACATGGCCCTTGAAATCCATTCCAGTGAAATCCAGCTTCCAAAAGCCAATTGGCGCTCCTTCCCTTTGGAGGCTCGTCCTGCGCCCGCTTGGCACTTTATGTCCACATGTGGGGTATTTCCGTACTCGGGAGAAACTGCGCTACATGTTTTGTGTTTTTTTTTTTCCTTTTATCCCTTTGTGAAAATGAAAAATTGAAGGCTAGAACAACATTTTAGTGTAAAAAATACTTTAGTCTTTTTTCAAGCCATATTGTTTGGAAAATCTGTGAAGCACCTGTGGGGTCCAGATGCTCACCGCACCCCTTGTTACATTCCTTGAGGGGTGTAGTTTTCTAAATGGTGTCCCTTTAGGGGTGTTTTTTAGGTTTTGGCACCCCAGAGCCTCTGCCAACCTGAAGTGGTACAGTCAAAAATGACCAAAAATAACGGAGCCATTGAAATTCACTAGGCGCTCCCTTATATCTGAGGCTTGTGGTTGCGTCAAATAGCGCAATAGGGCCACATATGGGGTATTTCTATAAACTGCAGAAACGGGGCAATCAATATTGGGGTGCATTTCTCTGGTAATAGGTTTATAATTATGAAAAATATTGGATTACAATAAAATCTCTGCACAGAAAATTAAAATTTTCAAATTTCTTACACACTTAGCTTTTATTTCTGTGACTCCCCTAAAGGGTTAAAAAACTTTCTGGATGTGCTTTTGCAAAGTTTAGGGGGTGCAGTTTCTGAAATGGGGTGCTTCGTGAGGCTTTCTAACACACAGTCCCCTCAAATACACTTTAAACCTGAACAGTTCCCTAAAAATATCTGATTTTGAAATTTTACAGAAAATTTGGAAATTTGCTGCTAATGTTTTAAGCTTCCTATTGTCTAAAAAAAATGAAAGATAGTTTAATAAATGCCGCCAACATAAAGTAGACATGTTGCTTATGCTATTTAATATATAATTTATGTGGTATAACCATTTTCTGTATAAGCAGAAAAGTTTTAAAGTTGGAAAAATGCATTTTTTCACAATTTTTCACGCTATTTTGGGTTTTTTCATAAAGATTCGTTATAAGTATCGACTCCAATTTACCAGAAATGTGAAGTACAATATGTCACGAGAAAACAATCTCAGAATTAGCCGGATAGGTAAAAGCATCCCGAAGTTATTAATGAATAAAGTGACACTGGTCAAATTCATAAAATTTGCTCCGGTCCTTAAGGCCATTTCAGGCCCGGTCCTTAAGGGGTTAAGCTGCCATTTACTACTAGGTACAGAGTATGGTTTTCTCTTCCTCCATATAACACTTCTTTCCCTCATTTTAGGGTATATTCACACGGACGGGCTCGCAGCGAGATTCTCGCTGCTAGCCCGGCAGGTCCTGGCAGTTCCCATACACTACATACTTGCTGCGGTCTAAACGACCGCAGCGAGTATGTAATTATACCGCCCTTAACCCCTTCTGCTCCCCCGCTGTGTATATACTTTACCTGTCCTCGCTGCACGGGTCCGGCGTCCTGCTCTCCTGTCCGGCCAATCAGTGTGTTGCCCAGCCGCAGCCACTGATTGGCCGGGCGGGAGAGCAGGACGTCGGACCCGTGCAGCGAGGACAGGTAAAGTATATACACAGCGGGGGAGCAGAAGGGGTTAAGGGCGGTATAATTATGGGCGGTGTATGGGAACTGCCAGGACCTGCAGAATCTCGCTGCGAGCCCGCCCGTGTGACTATACCCTTGTTCTGTTTTGTTTTTATTGGTTTGCTCTATCAAAAGACCTAAGAATGAGAAGAGCCCCTCACGATATGTAGAGGCACGTTAGTGGACATATTTCCATAAATCTGGCTAATATCACAGATAAACCAATACGGATACCAAATCAGAGAAGAAAAAAGTAATATGCTACACACAAACAATGGAAACAGATATAAACTTGACATAAAAACACAAAGACACCCAAGATAAAATCTTGTGTCAACCCACAAAGAAGCCTCCCAAGATACAATCAGACTGGGAGTGGGGCACAATGGCATTATACTGTATTGTATCAAATGCTGGCAAAATAGACTCATGTACATGTAAAATAAATGTACAATGTGTCACAAAGAAAGGTTCTCTGGATGCAAGTTCTTTATATCTACGAACAATAAAATGCTTCATGCACGTAATAAGCATTATTAGTCCAGGAATATTGAGTCAAGAGACCAGACCACATTACTCTTTATTGAAACAGCAACCTAAAGGGGTTGGCCACTTTATAGTAAAATTGTACAGTATACAGTATTAGTAACTGTACTCACTGTATATACTGACAGCACCTCCCTGTGTGCTTAAAGTCAGACTCACCTCCCCCAGGCTGGGCTACCCTGCTCTGTGGTGAGTCTGTCCCACCCCTAGTGTCCACCACTGAGCCTGTATAATCCTAGGGTGGACACTGGGGGCGTGGCATGGTCACATGCTCCTCCATGTCAGCCATCTTAGGGACAGATTAACCACAGAGCAGCAAGCAGAGCAGAGGAGCTGCTGTCAGTACACTTACTAATACTGTACACTGAAAAATTTTACTACAAAGTGGACCACCCCTTTAGTTCTTAAAATGTGGGTTTTATTTTGTGCAACCAAATATTGTAACAAATAGAATAAAGTAAAATTTTACCCAGAGGTATACTCAGCGACTTCTACAAGTAAGATCTATAGAACTGGTAACTGGCATCCTGAATATATATATATAATTATATATATACACACACACACAACCAAAAAGTTTGGGGTCACCCAAAAATTGTGTTTTCCATGAAAAGTCACACTTCTTCACCACCATACGTTGTGAAATGAATAGAAAATAGAGTCAAGACATTGACAAGGTTAGAAATAATGATTTGTATTTGAAATAACATTGTTTTTACATCAAACTTTGCTTTCGTCAAAGAATCCACCTTTTGCAGCAATTCCAGCATTGCACACCTTTGGCATTCTAGCTATTAATCTGTTGAGGTAAGCTGGAGAAATTGCACCCCACGCTTCTAGAAGCAGCTCCCACAAGTTGGATTGGTTGGATGGGCACTTCTGGCGTACCATACGGTCAAGCTGCTCCCACAACAGCTCAATGGGGTTCAGATCTGGTGACTGCACTGGCCACTCCAATACCGATAGAATACCAGCTGCCTGCTTCTGCTGTAAATAGTTCTTGCACAATTTGGAGGTGTGTTTAGGGTCATTGTCCTGTTGTAGGATGAAATTGGCTCCAATCAAGCGCTGTCCACTGGGTATGGCATGGCGTTGCAAAATTGAGTGATAGCCTTCCTTATTCAGAATCCCTTTTACCATGTACAAATCTCCCACCTTACCAGCACCAAAGCAACCCCAGACCATCACATTACCTCCACCATGCTTAGCAGATGGCGTCAGGCATTCTTCCAGCATCTTTTCGTTTGTTCTGCGTCTCACAAACGCTCTTCTTTGTGATCCAAACACTTCAAACTTGGATTCATCCGTCCACAACACTTTTTTCCAGTCTTCCTCTGTCCAATGTCTGTGTTCTTTTGCCCATCTTAATCTTTTTCTTTTATTGGCCAGTCTAAGATATGGCTTTTTCTTTGCCACTCTGCCCTGAAGCCCAAAATCCCTCAGCCGGCTCTTCACTGTAGATGTTGACACTGGTGTTTTGCGGGTACTATTTAATGAAGATGCCAGTTGGGGACCTGTGAGGCGTCTGTTTCTCAAACTAGAGACTCTAATGTGCTTATCTTCTTGCTTAGTTGTGCAACGCGGCCTCCCACTTCTTTTTCTACTCTGGTTAGAGCCTGTTTGTGCTGTCCTCTGAATGGAGTAGTACACACCGTTGTAGGAAATCTTAAATTTCCTAGCAATTTCTCGCATGAAATAGCCTTCATTTCTAAGAACAAGAAGTAGACTGTCGAGTTTCAGATTAAAGTTCTCTTTTTCTGGCCTTTTTGAGCGTTTAATTGACCCCACAAATGTGATGCTCCAGAAACACAATCTGCTCAAAGCCTTCCGAGCCAATGAGCAAACACATTGTACCATTAGAACACTGGAGTGATAGTTGCTGGAAATGGGCCTCTATACACCTATGTAGATATTGCACCAAAAACCAGACATTTGCAGCTAGAATAGTCATTTACCACATTAGCAATGTATAGAGTGTATTTCTTTAAAGTTAGGACTAGTTTAAAGTTATCTTCATTGAAAAGTACAGTGCTTTTCCTTCAAAAATAAGGACATTTCAATATGACCCCAAACTTTTGAACGGTACTGTGTGTATATATATATATATATATATATATATATATATATATATATATATATATATATATATATATGGCATGTTTCCCTAGCGGACTGCCTGTAAAGTGAATAGAGTGCCTCCAAAGCCATAGGGACTGCGGCACAGCTGTATAGTCTTTGCTGCGTGCATGAAGCCTTAGAAATATACAAGGGATACTCAACACTAAAAGCTTCTCTTGCACATCCTGTATCCGAGCTTTGTCTGAATTACGCATTGAATCTTGGCCATGATAATTGCCTACGTCTGGGGATTCATCTCTCTCCTCCGTGTGGCCTTGCAGCACACTCAGAATGAGACAGTTTATTCATAGCGGCACAATGCCTCATATTAGAAGGATGTAACAAATCCCTGGTCTTATAATAAGAGGATGCTTTATGAGAAGAACGCTTTATGAGAAGAACATGTACTGAGGACGTCAGTACATGGCTGTCTTGCCGTCACTTTCTGGTCTTCATTTTAGCATTAGGGGGTAGATGCCATCCTACCAGCTTAGGGTAAGACCAATGGGTAAGACTTCATATTGACATACTACTGCACTTAAGCAGACCATGTGGTTGTGAGGGGCCGGATATTGAGGGACTTATTACTGCTATCCCTGTGGGTCAGAGTGGTTACTTTTGAAGTTTACATATAGAGAGGGCATAGCGCAAAGATTATGGGTGAGATTTATTAAACATGGGGTAAGGCTAGATTCACACGAAACGTTTTCGCAGCGGATTTCACAATGCGAGCTCCTTTCCTGCAGATACCTCTCCTGTCATGTGATTTCATACTCGCAGTGGGATTGTCATCCCGCTGCGAGTATGTAAGTGCCGGCCACCTTAACCCCCTGACACCAGGAAGATACTTTACCTGCTCCACGCTCCAGCTGGATCTGTAGCTCCCATAGGTCCCGCGCAGCCAATCAGTGACTGCGGCAGGGCAATGCATTGATTAGCTGCACGCGACCTTCAGGAGCCTCAGATGTGGATGGAGCGTGAAGCAGGTAAAGTATCTTCCCGGCGGCGGGGGGGCCAGCACTTACATACTCGCAGCTGGATGATAACCCCGCTGCGAGTATGTAATCACATTGACACTGACAGGAGAGGTATCCACAGCGTGAAATCCGCTGCAGCTACGTTACGTGTGAATCTAGCCTAAAGTAGAACTGGCTTAGTTCCCCCTGGCAACCAATTAGATTCCAACTTTTATTTTCCAAAGAATCTGTGTGGAATAAAATGTGTAATCTGATTTGGTAGAATCTAGTTGCAACTGAGCCAATTCTAATTTACACCAGTGTAATAAATCTCCCCCTATATATCTATTTATGCCATGCATCTGGTTGTGGTGGTGCTATTTTTGTATTGGGTTGTCATTGAGCAAATTTACATCCCTTTATTACCTTTTTATTGTGAATTTAAAAAAAGGGTAACTTATGTAGAAATATGTGCCCATGCGGTTGTTTCTGAATAAATTAATTATAGCACTAGCATAGAAAACTACAAAGAACGCACCAGCTGTGAAACATTCTCCTGCTTTAAGTACTTTGTAATACACAGCCCACTAAATACATGAGCAGGAGCATTACCTCTGCATTACAGACTGCTAGAACTAAAGGCCCTATTCCACCAACAGATCTGACGACGATTATCTAGATTTTAAGCCAAAGCCAAGAACAGACTATAAACAGAGAACAGGTCATAAAGGAAAGACTGGATTTCTCCTCTTTTCAAATCCACTCCTGGGTTTGGCTTCAAATCTTTGGCAGATAATCTGTCGTCAGATCTGTTGGTGGAATAGGGCCTTAAGACCCATGGGAGCTAAGTCAGTAATACTGGTGGGGGTGTTGGAAGGCTCATTTTCACTGTAATACGTCACATGGCCATGAAGTAAATGTAGGTTATACTTTGGTGGGAACCTCTCAGATTACCTTTTTTCTTTATTGATTGAAAAGCTATGTCAGGTCCTGCATATCATCAATCTGTCCCCCAAGGTTTCTACACCATGGCAACAATGATCCATTGCACATCATTGGAGAGAACTGTACAGTAGTTTCTGAAGTCATGCATTAGCTGTGATAAGTCTCATATAACAGCTTCCTGTCACCATATTATCAACCACAACATAACACTAGACCTATGTGACGCTACTAAGCAAATCCAAATACTTGTATACAAGTACAAAGAGCAGACAAAAATAAAAAGCCATGTATAAAAAAAACTCCTTTAAATTGTACCTGTCATAATAACTTTCAAAATCTAATCCACTGTATATGTGACAAAGCAAGTTTGCAGTTTACATTCATAACTTTTTTTTTTATCATGGAAAACACAGCACTTCCTCTTTTCTGACTTTTTTTTTCTCAAAAACCAGGGAAGTGTCAGAAAACAGGGAGTCCTGTGTTTCCCAGGCCATCTGAGCGCTCACAGAGAGAAGGCAGTCATGTGATTGATGGACACATTAAGCTGTGACTCTCTCTACTGGCTGGAATTCCTGAGTTTAGTCTGTTTTTTTTTCAAACCAGCACAAATCAGAAAATCTGCCTTCAGGAGACTGGACCTGGATTTCTGGTAAGTTCAGCTTTGTTTTACAGCATGATAACAAAAAAAATAATGAGTGTTTATGGCAAACTTGCTTTAAATCAAATCTACTGTTCATTTAGAGTTTGAAAGTTATAACGATAGTGACACTTTAAAAGGGCAGAAAGAGGAAGAAGACTTTTTACAACATTGAACAATACAGAATAATACAACACTGACAAACACTATTGCTATACCACATACTGTAGTAGTATAATACAATAATAATGTGTGCTCTCTTTTATTTACATAGCACAAGCACTGTATATAGAACATACTTATCACATGAATCCTAAACCTGTTTGTTCTGGGTTGGTTATTTTATCTTGTTATTAAAAGGTTATAACCTGACTGGTCAGCAAGGGCAGCAATTTCCTTTGGTCACTATATGTTCCACCCTTTTATGTCTTCTACAGAGATGACTAAGTTACCAGACCCTTCTGTCCCATAGTGGTAACTGCATGTTGTGCATTTGTTCTATACCCCCATATATCAACTTGAGCCGTCTGTCAATCATTCTGAGGAGGCGGGGCGGCCTGACGACAGAGCAGTGGCGGAGAGCAGGGTGGGAGCAGGCAGCATCACAGACCCACCTCTGTGACACGGTTACCAGGATTCAGCGTTTTTTGCAAACATGCCGCATCAGATGAGAAATCTAAAAAGGTACTGATGCACTGCTCACATAGTAGGTAACTGATACCTGACAGCACAGATACATGTATATGCGTGCTGTCAGTTTCCCTTTAAGAAAGAATGTCCTACAGCACCCATGTCCCTTAAAGAAGTCCCACGAACTGCAAAAAACAGCAGGCAGGCCAGGGTGGGTGAGAAAGAAAAAAAAAACAAAAACATCTCCCCAATCTCTGTGCCTCTGTAGCGCTGCACCCGGGTCCCGTTCACATCAGCCGAGTCCTGTAGCTCCACTCCACTAGCTGCAACGTCACAACCCCGGCTGAGTGATTGCCCACCCAGCCAATCAGTGACTGGGGCGTGACACTGCCCCACTTACTGACTGGCTGAGCTGTCAATCACTCAGCCAGGCTGTGACATTGCTACTGCAGGAGCCAGGTGACGTACCCGTTGTCCTGCAGGAAATGACAACCAGCGGCGATAAATATTTAGCGAATGATTAGCAAGCGATTAAGAATAATTTGCTTAAAAGATGTGATTTTTCTATAACTGCCTGCATACACACAAAGCGGTTATTGTTAATTTGTCCCTGTAATACACCCTGCGGCTCCAGTCCTTATTACCAGGAGATGTCTAGCATGGATTTATAGGCTCGGCAGTTTCTACAACAACAATGTAACCCACAGACCCGCACTCATATACTATGAATGAAGACGTTGGCTCCTATCAGTCTGTGACTCTGAGGGGAGGGGGTGGCATGGAGGACCTCATGAGGTATTACACAACAGAAGGTAATACAGCGCACCTTAGATTAGTGGTCCTGTAAGAAGTGGCGGCTGTCTATGGTACAAGTTTGCAGCAAACAAAAGAGCAAATAACAGACAGACAACAACAAGCGTCACAGAAAGCTTCAAGGCACAGAATGGTAAAGTCAAGTGTCATATACTTTTCTTTTAATGACAATCAGAGAATAAAATAAAATAAAAAAAACATAACCCTAAAGCGAAACTCCGTAGTAAGTATAAGTAATCACTGTCTCCTCTCCTTTTAAAATGTTCACATTATTTCGCTTGCTTAAATGGATGAGCCATTGCGGCTGTGTGGCACAGTAAGGACAGTCAAAGCCCTTAACTGGGGTAATTGGTGGGGGTCCTGCAGCTTGGACCCACACTGATCGAAAACACTAATGGTGCGTTTACACGGAACGCGAATCGGCTTGTGTGAACACAGCAAACGATCAAGCGACGAGCGAGAAATCGTTCATTGTGATCTTTCAACATGTTCTCAAATAGTCGTTCGTAAAAAATTCGCAGATCGTTCCGTGTAAACAGTCATTCACCGATTTCTCCTATGTGCGAGATGGGCTTAAGCGATCGCAAAACGAATTTTCCATACAATATATCATTCCGTCTAAACGCTGACCGTTATTAAAAAAAATTGTTACTTCAAAATCGTTAATCGTACTATCGGGCGAATTATCGCTCAGTGTAAACGCAGCATAAGCCTATGGTTCATAAATCAAAAATAAGTGGTGATGGTTCCAGCACTCGTCACCATTTATTTTTGATTTCGATCAAAAATACTGACTTTACAAGAGGCCTCAAACCGATGCTGGAAACCAACCACCTTCTTTGCTGCCAAGACTGGAAGCGGTGATGATGGATAAGTGTGAACATGCTCTACTAGCACATCAGTGTAATGTAATTATTAACACCTGAACCCCATAGCAGAGTAGATAGTCAAGGTATGCTGGGAGTAGTTGTTTCCCTTGAGGTTCCGTAGGTGGTGTTTTACATACACTAAGCAAGGTTTGCATACTAGGCCATAAATAAATGTTACCAGACAAGTACAGCAAACAGGTCTTCATTCATCTACTGTGACCAATAAATTATTCATATCTCACTGCATGTAAACACACATTAAACTGTACTCGGCACTACAGCAAGTTGGCGCTTATTGTTGACTCCGCACAATGTTAAGTGCCGATTCTGCGCCAGATTCACAACGGATATGTAGCTAGATCTGCAGATGAAAGTTACCACTGCAGATAGTCCTGGTTCTAGGGTGAATTCACACAGGTCACATTTACTATGGATTATGCACATAAAATCTGCATCAGATTACCAGGCAGAGGACATTTTACAGATCACATCCACATGCTACCGGATTTTTCCACACCTAAATATGTGCTGTAGATTCTCACATTTATTGCATGCACATTCAGATTGTAGATTGTGGCCACTGCCAATATAAAAGAGGTAAAGGTGTGTTTGCATGTACGTGTGAAGACACCATAAGACTGGCTGGGAATCTTCCAGACCCCTAGCTGTGTGGACCCAGTTTATGGTGTAAGCTCAGCCTAGGTTAACCAAAAAGCAACCTGAACTAATTGCTATTTTATGATCTCATCCATCCATGAAGCCGTACATAAACAGATTTACATGTCACGTTTCTCCAGCAAAAATGACTAATCTGCTATTCTTAAACTGGTGTGGAAAAAGAGTGACAAAACTGCTGCTCCGATCTCCAAGACTGTATCACATTGTATCAATTTTATGGTTGAAAAACTTATTACAAAAGGCACCTTGCCCTGACCACTGGGCTGATTCACCCGCTGCCACTTCTCAGCCAGGTCACAGACACATTTTCTCAGACAAAATAAATCTAATTTTTAGACTCCACTGACTTTGGACAAAGCTTCAGTCCATTTAATATAAACCAAGCTAACAAACAGTTAAAATATGGAAAAAAAAAAAAAAAAACAAATACGCCAATATACTTACTGTCACCTCTAAGGCCATAGCTTTGTTTTCAGTATAAAAATGCACTACAGTCTATTTAAAAAAAAAAACTGTCAATCTGTGTATACATTGTAAGGGTAGCTTCACACGTACCGTATCGCTGCGTTTTTAACGCTGCTTTTTTATTGCTGCGTTTTTGGTGCGATTTTTACATGAAAATCATGTGAAAATCAAAACGCACATGTAAAAAAAAGCAGCAAAAACGCAGCATCAGGGTATATTCACACGGGCGGGCTTGCAGTGAGATTCTCGCTGCGAGCCCGGCAGGTCCTGGCAGTTCCCATAAACTACATACTTGCTGCGGTCTAAACGACCGCAGCGAGTATGTAATTATACCGCGCTTAACCCCTTCTACTCCCGCCGGCTCCCCCGCTGTAGGCAGCATACATTACCTGTCCTTGCTGCACGGGTCCGGCGTCCTGCTCTCCCGTCCGGCCAATTAGTGTGTTGCCCAGCCGCAGCCACTGATTGGCCGGGCGGGAGAGCAGGACGCCGGACCCGTGTAGCAAGGACAGGTAATGTATTCTGCTTACAGCGGGGGAGCCGGCGGGAGTAGAAGGGGTTAAGCACGGTATAATTACATACTCGCTGCGGTCGTTTAGACCGCAGCAAGTATGTAGTGTATGGGAACTGACAGGACCTGCCGGGCTCGCAGCGAGAATCTCGCTGCGAGCCCGCCCGTGTGAATATACCCTTAAAAACGCAGCAATACGGTACGTGTGAAGGCACCCTAAAAAAACTAATTATTTATTTACAATGTGAGCATGGGCGGCAGTTTTTTCATAGACTTTAGTGAAGCACATAATTAGATTATAAATACACTTGCATTTTTTACCTTTTTTGCTGTGTGACAGTATTCTAGGCCAGTTTCACACGTACCGGAATCACAGCGGATTTCACACTGCAAGTCCCGCAGCAAAAGCCACTGCAATTCCAGGTACTGTCAGTTTACATGGATTTACAAACTCGCAAAACTGACAGGTGAATACTTTACCTGCCCGGGCTCTGGCCTGCTTCTGTGGCTCCCGACTTCCTGGTGTCACACCCACCACACCCACTGATTGGCTGAGCAGGACCTATGGCAGCTGGGAGCCACAGAAGCAGACCAGAGCCTGGACAGGTAAAGTATTTACCTGTCAGCTGTGGGTTAAGGGGGACAGCGTTTACATACTCGCAGCGGAATAAAAAATCCATGTATGTATGTAAACCCATTTAAACGGACAGTATTGGGAATCCCAGTAGATTTCCCTGCGGAACTCATTCCAGTACATGTGAAACTGGCCTCAAATTGCAATTCCCTCAAACCAGGCCAAGGGCATGCTCCTTCCTTAGCTGGTGAAAGCTAGTCAGCAGTATATGCCAATACTGGGTTACCAGTTTACAGACACTTATTGGTAATATTGCACTATTAATTTAAGTGCCCAATTTAAACAATGTTATATTAAGTTCTGACAACATCAACAAATCGCCATCAATAAATCTCAAAATGCAATCAAAATAATAGCGAATAATCTGTTATAAAGCAAGCCACGACTAAAGAAAATAAAGACGTTCCTGCTCTTAGGACATGAAAAAAACAAAAATAACCATTTCCCCCGCGAAACAGGTTTATATTGTTTAAAGGTACGAGAATATAAAAGGAAATGTACATAGCTGGTAGTGATATGTTCCTACTGACCTACAAAATAAAGTTAAAGGGCTACTCTGGCCCTGGACATCATTTTTTTTTTGTTGCTGCCTTGTGGAGAACATAATAAACCTACTATTTTTACCTCTCCCTGCTCATGTCTTTGGGTCCCCCACTGAACGCACCTGCCACCAGTTCCAAGATGGTCAGTCTAGTCTCAGCAGTGACAGCCCGCTCAGCCAATCACTGACTGGAGACAGGACACGCTGTGGCCAGTGATTTGCTGGGCAGGCTGTCACTTCTGAGACAAGTCCGTTTTAGAAGTGGTTGCAGGAGCGTTCAGTGGGGGTCCTAATTCAGCATACATTTCTAGACACAATGACTGTGAAAAGTGTGTTTTAAAATTAACTGGGTATTCTCATCTCAACTCATGGTCAAACTTGTAGGGCTTGTCAAGTTAAATACTTTTGATGAGAGATGACCACCATCTGAAATCTAACCACCCAGATGCTGTGGTAACTACTGATCACCGTATCAGTAAAAGTATGGGGTAGAAGTTATCTCTAATCCCATATTACCTATAGTTAACATGGATGGATCAGGCTCCTCCCCACCCCAATATCTGACATACATGTGAAGTGTAAGAAAAGGAATAAAGAAGAGCCAGGAGTGAGGCATAACTTCAAAAGGTGCAGCTCTTTGTTAGGTAGAAGTTAAGATATTCCCTCTGTTAAAAGTGTTATGTTGCATTTTTAGATTATGTGGGCCTACCAACGGTGAATGCCTGTCCTGGATTATTTCCCTGCCCAGCAAGATGTATCAACATCATGCCATCAGCAGGGAAATTGTTTGAATCTCTGCAGCCCTGTAGTGAAGATCCAAGCAGCTCTGTTATTAAAGTGCCATAGAGATTCAAACAGTTTCCCCACTGCCACCATGATGTTGATACATCTTGCCGGGCAGGGAAATAATCCAGGACAGTCATTCACCGCCCGTAGGTCCGCAAAATCTAAGGAAGTGTGAATGCAGCCTAATCCAGGATTAGAAAAACACAGCTGCTTTCTTCCAGACACAGCGCCACTCTTGTTCTCACATTGAGTGCAGAACTACAACATGGATCCGTTCACATCGGTGGAACTGAACTGCAATACCACACACAAACTAAAAGACAGGAGTGGCGCTGTGTCTGGAAGAAAGCAGCTATGTTTTTCTAATCCTGGTCAACTCCTTTAATAGAACACTAAAACTATAACATTTTAGAGGGAGACTTTTTGATGTGTCCGTAAGGTCTGTATTTCATGATACAGACGCTGTATACTCTGCCCTATTCTCAAAGGCTGTTCTGCAGTTATATTTGAGAACAGCCCTGTTAAACTCTGCCTCCACGCCTTTACATGTGCACACAATGCCTGGTCATACAAGTGTCATGGAAATGCAAATATGAGCAGTTTTGGTGGCAAGTTACATGAAGCCTAGATTATTACAGGGACTACGTCCTGAGGGCTGCAACAAAGAGGCAGAGGAGCCATCTATACATAAATTATAACATTATTTATATATATACACACACACACACACACACACACACACACACACACACACACACACACACACACGACATGGCTAGAAACTTTCTGCATGACCATAGCCTTGAGGCTATAAAGGTTATCGGCTGCTTACTGCCTGAAAGCTAACAATCGTAAGGTTGCTCATCATCCGTAGTGCCCATACACAAAAGATTTTATACCTGCACAGAAAAAGAACTATGCATCAGCATAAAAAATTTTTAGTTTGCTTTGATCCGCGTTTTTCACAGTTGTCCCAAAGACTTCTATTGGCTGATCCGTGCCATGATCACATCCAAGTTATGACTTGTCCTATTTTTTCCCGGCATGGATCGTCTAAATAGGCTCACAGGATTCAATGGCCCCTAAAATTGTCCATGGTCCTGGATCTGCGATCACTGACAGTTCACGGAACATGTGAATGCAGCCACAGACTAGAAATAGGATCAGCACCACCCAGCAGTGGCCATCTGCCTGCCAAGTATCTCTGCTAATGAAGACAAGGTATTCATTATCACATCAGAGTCCTTCTAATGTTCACAGCACAGAACAATGGAATGAAGACGTCCTACCTCCCCTGGATCCATGCCATGCACTAGGAACTACATAGTGAATTATGGCAAGCTCCTCTATGACTTGTGGCCATGCAATTTCAGATTGCGATTTGGAACTGATGTGGCTATGAAGAAATCCAGCAGGTTTGGATTACTGCCGACTGTAACGCCACAGTAAGACTGTGTTCACACCCCCATTCTTCTCTTTGTTGTTCAGCAGTTTCACAGTGGCCACAACTGAACATTCATGTGCCCCTTATGGTGAGGGGGGCGACCAGACATCTCTGGCAATGGATTAACCATCCAAGACCAATAGGGTCAGGCAGTGAAAACCATCACATCTCTGACTGGTGAGTCGTTTAATTGGGGGGGGGGGGGGGGGGGTAGAGGGATTAAGTTACTTGTGACTTCTCGGATATCTCTGCAGTGTGCACGTCGGCTAATTGTTGCCTCTCAACACGGGATATAACATAGAAAGGGATGAGCAGCCGGTGACTGATGACTGCATAAAAGAAAAATAATAAAACTGTACACATACCTGTCCATGCACCCCGGAGCTCTCACTTTGGCCCGCTCGCCACCACTGTAGCTTCTACATTGGTCTCTTAAGTGGCAGGCCATTCAGCCAATCATCGCACTCATCGCTGTCTCTTCTCGCCCAGTGATTGGCTGAGCAGCCAATCTGCTCAGAAGGGCAGAAGCAAGAAGAACAACAGTCCTCCTTGCTGCACAATTATCAAGCCTTATCAACACTTATCCAGAATATCAGGCGTGTAATACGGCCCTTACTGTCACCCTGATCCTTTCTTGTAGGCCTGAATGCCTCTTGTGTTTCTATTCAAAATAATGAAGCCAGGGGCCAATCTGGAGATTGCTGGAGGGTACGGAGGTCGGACCTCCTGCGATCTCTTACTTGTCCAAGTGTAAATTGGAGAACCCCTATAATTCTGTAATGTGCGAATGTAAATATAACCCCTGTAAAGTATGAAATATAGACAAGAAACAAAACTTCACTTTTTGTTTTTTGTCTGTAGTTTAGCCTACAACCTACAGTGTGAACAGAGGCACTGGAGTGCTGCCAATTTAAAAACCTCCAGTGCAGGCAGTGTGCAACGGGTCACAGGTGAGTTGAATTGTTTGGTTTTTTTATTGTTCAACTTTATTGTATATTTTCCAGCGTATAAGGCGAACCCCTTAAAATCTTCTAAAAAGTCAGGGATTGTCTTAAACGCCGGAAAATACAGTACTTTTTGCCATGCTTTGACCTATTTTGTGGTGAATAACACTTTCAGCCAAAATTTATGCCAAATGTAAAGCCCAAAATGTAAAGCACAAATTTTCGCTGCGAAAAAAAAAACACAAAAAACACCCTACTAAATAAATTACCTGGGGATATTTGTAGATTTATTAAAAAAAATCTCAAGTCTCCCAGTACTTATCCTGCAGGAAGTGATCTATTCTTTCCAGTCTGACACAGTGCTCTCTGCTGCCACCTCTGTCCATGTCAGGAACTGTCCAGAGCAGCAGCAAATCCCTATAGAAATCCTTTCATGGTGAACAACCCCTTTAATTCTCCCAGTGTCTGTAATCTGAACACACTTACAGAGACTGAAATGTTTCTGTATCCTCCTCCCAGCACGTTCTCCATCATGGAGATGGCCCATTCCTCACCAAATACTGCCACTTACACTCACACCAGAAATATCTGCAAATGCAGAGAAGCCTCGATTCTCACCAGAGTTATTTCTGTAGAATTTCACACTTGCGACCTGTGTTTTTAGACATCGGCAGAGACAACAAGCATCATCTGTATCTGCATCAGACCAGCACTTCCCTTTCCGTGCTGATAAATACAATTTCCACAAACACAATGGGGCTCTGTGTATGTGATCCTTATCACTATATTATAGGAGCTGCTGACCTTTTATACTAGCCCCTGGCAGCTTACTGAGAAGCAAATGTACATTATACTAAACCACCACTGATAGAAAAAGGATTATTAGGTACTGGACTAAATGGCATGTATATAGTAAGAGGGAGCTTGGGGGAGTATCCCCTGCCTTCCAGTCTTTTTTGTGTTTCTCGGGACTTCTCCTTTAAAGGCATTATCCAGGCTTAGAAAGATATAACATATCATCTAATCACCTATTGTTTAAGGTTTTTATATTTTTAGAAAGATGGGTTTTTTTTTCTTACTTCATTATAGGTTTTTTTTTTAAAAAAAAAAAAAAATCCTAAATCATGCAATTTTTATTCTTCCCAGCGAGCCCCACAACAAAATGGCACTTCCTGTTCTACAGAGATGACGTCTCCTCAATATCATCACAAGCAGAATTACAGTGAAAGGCGACACAAATATACATTCACATCAAACCCCATGAACATCTTTAGAGCCTATTGTTTGTATGGGACACATTGGTCAGCATTCTCTGTGCAGAGGTCACTTTACAGGGCAGGGGATGCTGAGCTCCTACCATTTCTGCTTATATACTGGTATTACCTTTCATTGTAATACTGCACAGATCACTTTCCAGTAGTAGTTTCCTTATCACAGACAGAACAGGAATTCTCAGCTGCGTTTTAAGCTTAGTGGTTAGAATATAAACTGCAAGATCGCTGGCCCTACCACACAAGGCAATATCAGCCTGTTTGCCCGATAATCACCCCTAGTAATAGGGTCCTAATTAGAGATGAGCGAACAGGGTTCGGGTTCGAGTCGATCCGAACCCGAACTTTCGGAATTTGATTAGCGGGGGCTGCTGAACTTGGATAAAGCTCTAATGTTGTCTGGAAAACATGGATACAGCCAATGACTATATCCATGTTTTCCACATAGCCTTAGGGCTTTATCCAACTTCAGAAGCCACCGCTAATCAAATGCCGAAAGTTCGGGTTTGGATGGACTCATCTCTAGTCCTAATCAAGTGAATGGGGCTAAACTGCAAAGCCAGACACAAGTAATAGATGAGAGTGGTGCTGTTTCCTAAAAACATTCTCTAACCTCTTACAACTCTGCTGAGGAAAGGGTATGCTTTTCTCAATAAAAGGTCTATTAAATCAAAGATTTTTTTAAAGATCTGAAGAAAGTTGTCTAAAGGAAGGGGGAAAAAAATCAATAAAAGAACCTAAACGTACCTAATAGGTCTTGTGGTACCTATTTATTGCTGCAGCAAGCTAAACAGAACCAATGTGCCCTCTGCAGATCATCACTGGCCTCCTGCTGTACAGTGCAGTGGCCAGTGCTTGCCTGTAGCAGTCATGCTGGCATACAGGCACATCTTTACTGCAGCATAGCGCACAATGATTGATTGGGACCACTGCAGCAGCTGAAGATTCGTCAGGCGAATATAGGTAATTCAAGTCTGGGCCTTCCTTCAGTTATACACCAGGAGTACTGCTGCCCAACGTACAGATCAAACATAAGCTACAGTACAGGTATATGTTGCCAGCCAACTACCATTGTGTTAACAAAACAAAAAAACACTAAATGGTATACATTTTTACAGTATGCAGGGATTTGCATCACTGACATCTACTGTTGTATGACTAGGTTTATTTTTTTATTTCTTGCTTATGGATGTAGTAATGAATAGTTATAACGCTTTTGCAGGAACAGGTATAACTAAAATCTTTCAATGGAATTTTACACTTTAGAATAAGAATGTGACATTGCTGAAATATAAAAGAAATGTTATACTGCATTGTGGATATAAACAGATAGATTTATTTCATGCATACCACATGGAGCTCTATCAGGAACAGTCTTGTATGTCAGACTCAAGGACAGCTGAGGCCTTGCCTCCTATGAGGATCAATGTTAATCCTCCCATTTCTCACAGCTGGTAAAATCATACAATGTTGGAGCAGTAGCAACCTATCACAGATTCACCATCTGTTCCATTATCATGTGATCAGACTCTGCATTTGACAGTCGCAAGAATTTCTCCATTAAAGGGAACTCGTCACCATGAAAATGCTAGCTAAACTATCGGCATCATGTTATAGAGCAGAAGGAGATGAGCGGAGTGATATATATCTTTATGGGAAAAGACTCTGTATAGCTGGTAATTTATTGATTGAAATCACTGATGTTTCCAGTCCATTGAGTGACACCGCCCACTGGACTCCTTGACACAGAATGATCAGGGATTTCAATCACCATGTTACAAGTTATACTAAATCTTTTCCCTCAAAGATATATATCAATCTGCTCAGTTCTTCCTGCCCTATAACATGATGGTGACAGATTAGATAGCAATATCTTTATGACAGGTTCCCTTTAAAGATAAAAATATAAAGGCTAAACTGGCAGCTATGGTACAGTGCATATCAGCTGACTGCAACCCAGGACTTTCTAGCTGTTGGGAAACTACAACTCCCAGCAGGCCCTTACAGTCACAAACGTAACCAATAATGATGTAAATTTCCTACACATAGTCAATATGAATCTGTTCTTCTACACTCTGAAGCAGGTAACCCAGGATTAAAGCTAAAGGTTTCTTTCAAAAACCACACCAAGACTTGTCTCTCCTGTCCACTAATGCCCTCTTATTAAAGGAGTATCAGAAAGTTGGTCCCCAAGTCATGACACTGGGGTTATACTGGCTTTCCTTCAGAATGAACGATTTTAACCACTAGACAAGCAATGACATACCGTTGGACACCCTTGGATATTCCGGCCTTCTTGCTGACCAGCCTATCGCTGCAGCAGTCAACCAACCTCTTGAGAGTATACAGACATTCCCGGAAGGTGGAGAAGAAGGGATAGTGGCTGATGATACAAAGAGACGTGAGTGTGCTGTTGCGTGATCTTTGGGCACCTTTAGAGAGACGTTTCTCTCGAGGAGAGCGATTGATATCTGGAGTAGACTCTGCACTCTGAGCCTGTAAAGAATGGCCACCATCTGAGCCTTCAGATCCATTCTCAGGAACTGGCTTAGGCTGTTTGCGGCTTTTGTCTTTTGGAATCCGTTTTTGAAAGGAGCGGTAGAAATTGACACAGATTCCATAACGTATAACTCCGCTGTCCTTATCAGTGAGTGTGAACACAAATGAAGTATCATCCCGCAAGCTCATCCGCTTTTGCCGTACGCTGAGACATCCTTCTGGCTGGCAGAAAAATACCACATCTGGAGGCAGTGGAAATTCTGGATGGTCCTCAAGGGGGTAACGCCGAAGGAGTTCAGGCGTCTGGGCAACACTGTCACTGCTTGGCTGCCTGGCGAGGAGATAAAAAAAGGATTGAGTACAGATGGCTCACAAGATAGAAGCGGATTGTAGAGGAGACAGAAAAGCACAAACCACAAGAGGCAGAGATTTAATAATCAGACATCTGGAATATAGGGCTGCAAAAGCGGCACTTTCCATTGCCAAGTCTTAAACAGTTTAATTGTAAAAATGTAATCACATTTTCACATTATTAGTATATTCCAGGAGTATTATGCAATATTAAATGCATATGATTATTGCTTGTTCATTAATCCCAGTAATCAGCACCAGTGTGATCATTCAGACCTGCGAAGGGAGTGTGCATGTGGACACTTTCTATAGCCATTCTAGGATAAGATCCTGACAGATGCAAAGCGGGGATCCCTGCAGAACATTCTGTGATAAAGCAGGGTGCACCCAGGAGTCCTCTATTCACATACCATACTCGAATAACAATGATGCAGGGGTGCACAAGCTGCGGTCACCTAAAGGCCCTACAGCTACAATCCATCATGCCTAAATACCTGGGGGCTGTAGGTTGCACACCCCTGCAATAAAATGGCATACAGCTAGCATATTCAATCACTTTATGATGGTGGGACTTAAATGTTTTCACCAGAGTTGACTTTTTTTCTTTCAAATCAACTGGTGTCAGGAAGTTATCAAGATTTGTAATTTACTTCTAATGAAAGATCTCCAGTTTTCCAGACCTTATCAGCTGCTCTATGTCCTGCAGGAAGTGATGTATTCTTTCCAGTCTGACACAGTGCTCTCTGCTATCACCTTAGGGTCCTATTCCACAGGCCGAGGAGGGCCCGATCAACTATGTAAACGAGCGGCGATCTGCTAGATCGCCGCTCGTTTACTGGGCCTATTCCACGGCCCGATGATCGTTGAGCGAGGGCTGCAAGGACATCGTTACCGATGTCCTTGCAGCAGCATACATTACCTGTCCAGGCTTCTTCTCCGCGCTGTCTTCATCCCCGGGTCCCGAGCGCTCTATCTTCAGAATGGCCGGTCAGCTGACAGGCCACACTCAGCCAATCACAGGGCGCGTCGGTCCCAGTCTGTGATTGGCTGAGCGCTCTGTCAGCTGACAGGCCATTCTGAAGATAGAGCGCGGGACTCGGGGATGAAGACAGCGCGGCGAAGAAGTCTGGACAGGTAATATATGCTGCTGCTGCTTGTCAAATCGTCGGTCGCCCTAAGTCTGTATCAGGAACTGTCCAGAGTAAAAGTTTTGTTGTTTTTTTTTTAATATATATCTATGAAGATTCTCTACTGCTCTTGACCGTTCCAGTTACGGACACAAGTGGCAGCAGAGAGCACTGTGTCAGACTGGAAAGAATACACCACTTCCTGCAGGACATTCAGCAGAAGTAAACAGAAGTAAATTGCAAGTCTGTATAAATTTCCCCTTTAAGTGGTGGTCCCAGATGGTATACAGAGCTACACTAGCAGAAGCAAGTCTTAAACTTTGGAAGCCCATGATGACAGGCAAATTTCATAGACTTTCTACCGTGTGTGAATCATTAGATTAACCTGCAATTCATCAGCAGATAGAGTTGTTGAGGGTGCACTATTTCTTCATTACGCATGGATTTTTTTTTCCTTTTAAACTACTCAGCCCCTGCCTTTGGATTTGTGCCTAATAGGTCTTTGTTCAGCTGCAGGGCTTCCTCACAAGAAAATATATCAGCCCAGTAATCCTTTACAAGACTGCCAGCAATACAAAAAAGACAAACATTTCTTTTTCTTTCTTTTTTTTTGCTTCTTTTTTGCTCCTATGGATTCCACTTTAACAGAAAAAAAAATTTGAAGAAAACAATGAACGAATACTAGTGAGAACAAGACTTTAGTCTCAAACCTCAAAAGATTATAGTAACAGCAGGAAAGCCAACAGCACACTCAATGTATGAAGACTGAGGAGAAATGGTTAACAGCGCTCACTACTAACGTGACATAAAGGTAATCTGATGTTCTTGTGAATGAATGAAATATTAATTCACGGTGAGTGATCCTCTCTGAAAGGAAACCTAATTGTGTTGCATAATCTCTAATTTCTTCCCATTATGATATTAATGTTCGTTGTATGATGGGAAAGGCAAATTACAGTTATTGTTCCCTGCGTGTATATAGAAGAAAAGATCAGCTGAACAGGAGCTTTGTGTTACACTGTGGACTTACCTTGCACCTATGATTACCAAGTAGTCCAGCAACCTGGGACATTGCTTCTTCTTCTGCCCCATGATGTCACCACAGTACTATATCATTTTATTCTGACTCACTGGACCATTGCTGACCAGATAGGAACACCAGCAGAGATCTGAAGAAAACAGAAATTACATTATAATTCATTATCTGGTTTACATGTATAGATATTCCTTTAACTACAGGGTTGATACAATCTCCTAGGAGAACACTTTTCCACATAATGGTACATATGTCTGACATACCCTGGTGCACAGATTCTATTACAACATCCAATCATCTTCTGCCACTTCATCACAAATGCCAGACAGATGCCTCAACCACCTCGCCAGGCACAGCACACCTCACCATACACCACAGTGCCAGGATCCTCACCAACAAGCAGCTCTGTTCACCCGAGTGACACATACCTCAAACCTCCACCTCTTAGAATGCACCCTGGCACACTAAACCTAAACGTTCTGTCTCATAGCTATGCCTTTTTAATACCAATGCAATACATCAGGAACCATTGCTGTGTAGAGCCCCACCATACATCCCTGCTCCTCTGTACAGCTGCCTGTCCAAGTACCCCTAAACCAGAGCCCAAGTGGCTAACTACCAAATGTGGCTTCAGTGCAACACCCCTAACTCCAAACCCCCGAGAATACACCATCCCCACATGCCCTGCAAAAATATTTTTACCCAGCATAACCAGTCCCTATGTCCTCCCAGTCTTACTGAAAAGCCAACCCTTCCCTCATTGCCTCAGGATACAGCTCATCTCCTAAAAACATCTGCTCTCTCCACAGACCTCCCAGCACAGCTGCCCCTGCTCACCTCCCTGCCCCCATCATGACCATACCCTGTCTCCATGCACCTAACCTATACATGATATGTGCACTTACCACCTCATCTATTCCTTCCATGTACAAAGCACAAGGCCTCCTCCCTTCCTTGGCACTGAATGCCCTTCTGCATCCACACAGCAATCTCACTCGGTGCTTTTTCCAGCTTCCTTTTCACACTGTGCACAGTACCTATCCCTCCCCAAGCCTGGGCTCTACCACCGCCATCCTTGAACGTGTGGATCAATCGCTCCTTGCTTCTTGCTCATAAGCTATTAATCATCTGTTCCCACTGCTCTGCTGGAACATCTCAGCCTTCTTCCCTTCCGCTTCTAATACTGTCCCTCACAGCAGCCATCCCTTGCCTGCCGAGAGTCGTGTCCTCTCATATACAGTCATTACTCCCCACAATTCGCGCTAAAAAACTGGGATGTCGCTAGCTAAGCTCACTAGTTTACAAAGATGTAGCGGGGATGAATTTGCTGTTTAACCCTTTGAGGTTGCAACACATTACTGATCAGACAGGAAGTCAATGTCACCTTGCCCCACTACAGTTCCTCAGCACATATACAAGAAAAAACAAGCACCATCTGAAGGTGCCCAAATATCATGGAAAGCTGTCAGCCAACAGCTATCTATCCCGTTCTCCCCATATAAATAGTGCCCTATGGAAGCCAGTATGTGGTACTGCAGCTCATTCCTATTCATTACCATAGAGCCTGGCTGCAATGCTACACACAACCCATGGAACGATGTGGCACAGTTACAAGTGTGTTACCATGGAGACACATAGGTCTGCAGAGAGACTGTATTTTGTTTCCAAACAAAATAGAAATTTTTTTTACAATAAGGCTTGAGATTCAATAGGGGAGATATATCTAACAAGTTCAGTTGCCCCTAGCAACCAATCAGATTCCACTTTTAATTCGTCACAGACTCTTAGTAAAATGAAAGGTGGCATCTGATTGGTTGCTAGGGGCAACTGAGCCACTTTCACTTTACACTATGTTTGATAAATCCGCCCCCCCCCCCCAAATGTTTTTTTCAAAATTTCTGAAAATGTACTTCTAACTTGGTCCATAGTAGCTGTATTTTAGATGCATTAGCAGTAAAGACACCCAAAGCTAATGCATCTGAAATACAGCTACCTTGCAGAAATGCACCTCTATATTAACAGAGTCTAAATAGTCTATATAGTCTAAACCTGCCATCATATTCTCTTCAGTCAGTCCCCTAGTTCTTAGTAACCTACTGACTATAAAGTAGCCTTATGGTGCGTTAACACAGGCAGATCTGACAGATTTTGGAAGCCAAAGCCAGGAATGGATTTTAAAAAAAAAGGAAAACGCTCAGTCTTTCCTTTATGACCCGTTCCCTGTTTACGGTCTGTTCCTGTCTTTGGCTTCAAAAATCTGTCAGATAAATCTGCCTGCCTGTGTCAGTATATGTATATTTCAGTCAGTATATTTCAGTCAGTATTGCAACCAAAACCAGGAGTGGATTAAAAACACAGAAAGGATCTGTTCACACAATGTTGAAATTGAGTGGATGGCCGCCATATAACAGTAAATAACTGCCATTATTTCAATATAACAGCCGTTGTTTTAAAATAACAGCAAATATTTGCCATTAAATGGCGGCCATCCACTCAATTTCACCATTGTGTGAACAGAGCCTTTCTGTGTTTTTAATCCACTCCTGGTTTTGGTTGCAATACTGATTGAAATATACTGACTGAAATATACGTAGTGTGAACGCAGCCTAAAACAGGAACAGATTGAAGGAAGTAAGGGTCCATTTACACAGAAAGATTATCTGACAGATTATCTGCCAAAGATTTGAAGCCAAAGCCAGAAACAGACTATAAACAGAGAACTGGTCATAAAGGAAAGCCTGAGATTTCTCCTCTTTTCAAATCCATTCCTGGTTTTGTGTAAATGGACCCTATGACTGCAGGATGAGTCTATATAGGTTGGTTGCAGTTTGTTACCATGGAGATGCATAGGCCTAATGCTACATTTACACAAAACGATAATTCGCCCGATCGTATGATTAACGATGTCGGAGTAACGATTTTTTTTGTTTTCATAACGATCAGCGTTTAGACGGTACGATATATCGTATGGAAATTCGTTTTGTGATCGCTTAAAGCCTATCTCACACATTGGTTAAATCGGCGAACGACTGTTCACACGGAACGATCTGCGAATTTTTTTGCGAACGATCAACGACGATTTGAAAGATCAAAATGAACGATTTCTCGCTCGTCGTTTGATCGTTCGCTGCGTTTACACGTACGATTATCGTTCAAATTCGATCGTTATCGTGCGAATTCGCACGATAATCGTTCCGTGTAAACGCACCATAACAAAGAGCTGTAGACCCTAAATGAAATTACATTTTTAATTATGACCTGTTGCAAAGTTACATTACTTTTATTTTAGATTAATTTGTCCAATAAGAAAATTGTTGCACTTGTGGACACAGGGTATTCTCCTATCATAAAATGACGTCACTAGGGTATGCCACTACTACTACTCCATGAACAGGGGTGGTCTGACCTCTGGGATCCTGACTAACAAAGTTCTTTTGTAGAACCGCACCAACTTCAAAGAATTTGTGGCTCTCACAGTCACCCAGCTAAGCAGGAAAGCGGGACTACACTAGTGGTCACTGCAAGGCAGAGGACAGACCCTAACTACGGACCCTAACTATCTCAGCAATAAGCCATCACTTTCTGAGATGGGACTACCCCTTTAAGCCTGGGCAGCTCCATGGATAACAGTATCATGTGGCTTTCTGTATTAAACGCACCAACGCCCCAAACTTTCCTTATTGTGTACATTATCATCTCACTGCTGTCAATCTGTACAATATCTCCAAGCAGGTGTCCCCTATATGTTCTAGGAAGCCTTCCATCTTATTAGATTTCACAAACTAAACACAAAACTAAAAGCACTAAAGATCCCTCTCACCATATGTACACAGATCTATCCTGGTGACTGTGTGACACACTACCCCCGTCATGCTTGTGAACACAGCCAACTCTTAATTCTAGTCTAATGGCAGATTGTACTCCAGGGATGACAATACTAGCAGTATAGAAGCCATCTGCCTCCTCCTCCTCCTCTTACACATCCCTCCATTTACAAACTGAACTAAATTCTGTTTATTCTCAGCACTTGCGGTGGTGTAAGACATCACTGAATTTGCCGTCATACTATGTACAATGTGGGCAGTGCCTAAACTGTGCCCACTGCCAACATGGAGCACATGAGGAAGACACTGTACAGTCTACCAGTGTACTGAGAACTGTTCACCTCGCTGAGGTATGAAGCATCTCTCAATAGACAACACCTGTTTCATACAAATACCATTTAAATCATTTTAGGCTATGTTCCAACACAAAGTGTATGGACATAGCCTTTCTGTGTTTTCAATCCACTCCTGGTTTTGGTTGCAAAATACTGAGCAAAAATACTGTGTGGGAACATAGCCTTAGGCTTCACGTATCAAAACAGGCCTCGTCCCCTATAGCAACCAATCACAATTTAGTTTACATCCTCACACAGCAGTATACGAAATGAAAGCTGAGCTCTGATTGGTTGCTATGAGCAGCAGGGCCATCTTTTTCCGAATGATCAGTCTGACGTAGGCCACACTATGTTGATGCATGACTGGTGCTTCACTGAACTCTAAGGGGGCATTCACATGTTTGCAGACCTTACGGACATGGAAGAAATGTCACGGATTCGTTCCCTGCCCAGCATGATGTGTCAATATCATGCCAGCAGCAGGGAAACTTTTTAAATCGCCGGCTCTGTCATTACAGTGTGGCGGTGATTTAAAGAGTTCCCCCACTGCCGGTACTGCGATAGTAACTGTTACTGTTTATTGTTTCTTTGCTACTATTGCTTTCCATGTGCATTTTACACTAGATTGGACACTGCGTTGTCCTTGATTTCCATGTGATTATTCTTTGTAATTCTGCAATTTGCTTTAATAAAACGAGATTAAAAAAAAAGAATGACACAAGGGATTCTCTGTTTGACCAAAACACCATAACCCAACAGGAATTACAGGAGTTCACAATGGTTTTAGGCATTATGTAAACCGAAAATGTCGCACTTGATGGCAAGCAGCTTTTTTCTTGCCATTTTCTCAGCACTTGCCAGTTCTAAACAGCGCACAAGAAAAGTGAGAATGAGTTCCCTTTACTGTCAGATCTATTAATACGAAATTCAGAAAATAAGGCAGCGTAGCAGTCCAAGACGTGGCGACTTTATCAGTCAGTGTGAACCTTTTGATAATTCACTCCGACAATCTGCTGTGCTGGTCCACAGAAACAGTATAAAATAGGGAATGGACCAAACATAGACTTTATTAGATTACACTCCGTCCAGTAAATGGCGCAAGTAATTCATGGTATATGCTGGCATACCAAAGTATACCCCAACTGTGTTGTCATAAGGCCTTAGGCACTGATCAGAAGTCATGGACATTTGTCACCCTAGCCTTATTGTTTCTTGGAAATCTGAGCTATAACTAACATGGCCACCATTACTGCCCCCACCTGGACTGACATACAACTTTTTAAGAGTCTTCAAAAGCAAAATTTGTCCAGTTATGCTGTACTATGGAACTATGCAGACTTTCCATTAAGAAGTCTGGCAAAGCTATTGTCAACCCCTGTAAAATCACACTGGTTGTAAAACAGCTTTCCGAGAAAAAAGATGGCTTTAAGGAGTTATTAAAGGGGTACTCCAGCAGGGGGGGGGCACTTTTTCGCTGGGACCGGGGACGAGGTGGCTGAGGGAAAAGACGTCCACTCACCTCCCCGGTCCCAGCGGCGGGTCCCGCATCGCGGCACTCCGGTGCCCGGCCGCTTCCTGGTGTGACGTGACGTCTCAGGTCCAATCAGCCAGTCAGTGAAGGAGGCGGGATCTGAGCAGACTTGAAACCCCTTCAAGGACTAAAAGTGTCTGCTTTTTGGCAATAACAGCACCACCCCTGTCCTTAGGTTGTGTGTGGTATTACAATTTAGCTCCATTTACTTCAATACAACTGAGCTGTAACACCACCCCCAAATTGAGGACAGCAGAGGTGCTGTTCCTGGAAGAGTGCAGTCATGTTTTTCTATACCTGGATATCACCTTTGAAAGGATAGGTCATTGACTTCCTTGCAATTTCTAGTTTTACTTTAGAAAGGTATTCCTATATTAGCCATTTCCAGCTCTCATATCCAGCCAATTTTTGATGATGGTACCACCTGCCCTACTATATCTCAATGGGATTTATCCAAATCTGACATGGCTCTTGTTAGATCTACTTTGGATAAGCAGAACCATCAATGAATACAACAGGAAGGTGAAGGAAGGGCTGCAGTGTATTCTATAATTCCCATGGCTTAATGGTACAGCATGAAACAGTGGTTGTGTTTGCAATAATGGCCAGAATCAGGCTATAAAGAGATCATGGAGGTGATGCAGTTACGGCAGGAATAGCAGAGGGAGAACAAACATCATCTAAATTAACGGCAGCTGTGAGGAGTAGTGACAATGACTTCATCAGGAAGAAACTGGCAAAAGTGATAAAGAAACAGCAAGGGCTATTACTGACAGGAGGAGGAACAAGGGCGACAACCAGAAAGAAGACAGGAATGGTGAGAAGTGAGGGGGATGGGAGGGAGCTTGCGCAGGGGATCTTACACCACCTGGAGGTTTTCAGATTAGGAAATACAGAATGCGGTAGCAATGGCATAATATTGCAATGAGAAAACTGCAAGCACTAGATTAATAGAGAGTAAAGGGGCACTGGCACCTCTCTTATCTTGAGAGCAAACACAGGGACTAAACAGGGAAAGTCCATCCAGTAAGATTCATGTTTTTCCAACAAAGACGCTCTCCAAAAATCTGTGCAAAACATCGACAGCCAATGCAAAAACTCATCCAAAAGCCGTCCGCAAGGGCAATTCAGTGATCATTATGCAATGTGACCACAATCCTACCGGTCATGTCCTTTATGGCCGATATTGCCATACATTAGTACATTTCCCTAGGAACGGACATACTTAACCTGCTCTGTCTCTTATTCTTATTATTATTCCTCACCTGTGTCAGCAAGGCACCTGTGCAATGTTCAGACAGGAGAAAATGTTCCAGTGGCATTCCTAATGATGAGGAGGGTGGGGAGGAGAGACAGAGGGGTGGTGCAAAGTTAGGGCACAGATATCCTATGCCACGGCCGTTGGGCACAGGGCTGCAAGTTTAAACGTTGTTGCCGAACGGAACCCAGGACAGATCTTGGATTAAAAGCAGCTATCTAAAGGTACAAGCGATTTGGGGGAATGAAATTGTAGGTACAGAGTCGCTTTAAATACGTTCTAGCGCCTCCTCTCAAGGCCTCACTAAGATGGCCGTAATACATGACACCCAGACTCTACATGGATCACCACAGAGGTCTTATCATAAGCAATGATGCTATATTTTCGGCAGATAGGTCCCATTTGCTTTTTTTCCCCAGAACAATGCCACTGCCAACCAAGAGCTGTGCCCATGCCCAATACACTTAAATAGGCCAGGGCCTCCTAACAGTGTTCTGGCGACAGACAAACAGACTCTCATTCTGAGGCCGTTCATTCAGCCAACAGCAATAGAAGGTGATTCACCAGCCTAACGTATCAGTAAAAGCATCAGACACACAAAGAGTATAATGACAATGGGGTGGAAGTGAATGAACAGAAAATAATAGGCCATGGTAGAAGACATTGCTGGAAGCAGGGACTGCAGGCCATTGACTGTGTCAGTGACAGATGAATGAAGTTTATTGACACAGGTTGTTGGCCATAGAGATAACACTATACAATGGGGTATGTCACGTGACTATCCGCAAGAACAACATAACACCCACTAGGTGAATGCGGCTCCACATGTGTGACCGGGGTACCAGATCGGCAGAAAGCTGGAAGAGACCACCTGACCATGTGTACTGTATACTATACTGTGGGCACATCAATCACTGTAGACATTGGGGATTACTCCAAGACCAAAAAAAACAACATAAAAATGTCTGTGTATAACCCTGGTTTATAATAGTGAGCATGATACACGTGGTGTCGCTGCCATGCCAGTGAGCCTGGTTCTCTGACCACTGTATAATATTACAGGGCATACAACAGCCGCTAGTAAATGCAGCATCTGCGTAATCCACTGACAGAATCAAAAGAAAGCCACTCATTGATTTCTATGGGAAGAATAAGACATGGACCCAGAATGAGGACCACCCTTACACCTCACCAGGGAGATTAGTCATGTGACAGCCCCCTGGCACCACATCACCCAGGCTGCATAGGTCCCACTGTGGCTGGCTCCTGCATGCCACCTCCAGCCATGCAGCCCTGGAGGGCAGTGGCCATGTCAGGTGCAAGAAATGATGCATGCTATATAATCCCTGGCTGCATTACCAGCACCATGCAGCCTGCAGTGACATGGCACTATGCATGGAGGCAGATGACAGCCTGTCATGATGCCCAGGGAAGCAGTGACAGCCAGGCTGCGTGCAGTGACAGGGGGAGGAGCGGGAGTGCACCATACACATCGCATACACAGAGGCAGCATGCACGGCCGCTTACCTGCTGGCGGAGATACACCGGCTTATTATTACCTTGTCGTCCACCTCTACCGCAATCTCTCCGGGGCCTGCCAACATACACGAACCCGCACACTGCTACCCCCACCGCCCGTGCCCGCGCATCATTAACAGGGACGTGCCAGCACTGGAGCCACGCCCCCTCCCCTCCTGCCTACGACGTGACGTACGTTTTCTCCCTACGTAATGACGCAGTCTTGGTTGCTGTGGTGATGGTGCAAGCGGCCTACATCACCACCAAAGAAATACAAAGTAGATTACTAGGGCAGGATTTAGTAATCTCACTCTGTATCATAGTGTAACATACTGCTGTAAAATAGTATTGTGTGTATTAGAGTTCTGCTGAAAGGACGTTGTTCCAGGGATATCTGTCATATCCGGTGTCACAGAAGGAAGGCTTTATGAGGGGTTTTGAACTCCTCTGAAGGTGACATTCACACATCGATAGTCCAGCTCTTAGCTGTGGACCTGCGGCTATGGACAGGACTATGGATGTGCATCTGCTATCGTCCACAACCTGTCTGTGGTTGCATGGAACCCATCCGGCACCAGACACGGAGATCGCTCCTCCGGGACAACGTCCCGGGGGGCGATCTCCGCCACTAGACACCAGGGAAGAGCTGCAGAAGGTAATCAGATGCAGCTGTCAACTTTGACAGATACATCTGACTACCTGATTAGCGGGCATGGCGATCGAACTGTGCCCACTAATGGCCGCGGTCTCAGGCTACACGCGGCACCCGGGGTTTCTGTGGTTCAGAGCCGCGCGACCCCGCTCTGAACACCTCTTGCAAACGCATTACGTACGGGTACATCATGCGTCCTTAAAGAGAACCAATCACGGAAGATTTTTTTTTTTTTTTATTCCTTAATTCTATTTAAATTACTTTTTTATTAATATTTGTAAATAGAATTAAGGAATTTTCTGTCCGCGTTTTTAATTTATTCATGTCTCTCTTCACTGTCACGCGCCGGCTCTTTTCAAAAGAGCCGGCGCGTGACAGGAAGCTCCCGGCATGCAGAGCGGCAGGAAGAGCTCCCATGAGCCTTTGCCCGCCGCTCTGTAAATACACAGCGATCTCGCGCTATACAGCGCGAGATCGCTGTGTATATCTGTCCTAATTAAACCTATTAGTTTTCTCATGAAGATACAGACTGCAAATGCAGTCTGTATCTTATACTTTACCTAATCCTATGTAGCAGTGTAGTAAGCCGGGCGCCATCTTGATGACTGGAACGCACCGCTGGAACGCAAATGACGTCATCAAGATGGCGCCCGGCATTACTGCACCGCTACATAGGAGTAGGTAAAGTATAAGATACAGACTGCAAAGGCAGTCTGTATCTCCATAAGGTCTACTTATAAAGATACAGACTGCCTTTGCAGTCTGTATCTTATACTTTACCTACTCCTTTGTAGCGGTGCAGTAATGCCGGGCGCCATCTTGATGACGTCATTTGCGTTCCAGCGGTGCGTTCCAGTCATCAAGATGGCGCCCGGCTCACTACACTGCTACATAGGATTAGGTAAAGTATAAGATACAGACTGCACAGGCAGTCTGTATCTTTATAAGTAGACCTTATGGAGATACAGACTGCCTTTGCAGTCTGTATCTTATACTTTACCTAATCCTGTATAGCGGTGCAGTATTCCCGGGCACCGCCATCTTCATGACGTCAGTTGCGTTCCACTGCTGGAACGCACCGCTGGAACGCAAGTGACGTCATCAAGATGGCGGCGCCCAGCAATACTTTTACTACTATACAGGATTGGGTACAGTATAAGATACAGACTGTAAATGCAGTCTGTATCTTCAGGAATAGACTTAGGGAGAGAGAAACTTTTATTATAGGGACAGTTAATTTTAGGTGATTGGTTCTCTTTAAGAGGTTAAGTTAGGTGATCTGTGCCGCAAATGCAGGCCGTCCTATGGATTACCACAGATCCCCGCCCCAACACATACCCATAACACATACAGGTGTATGTATATGGGGCCATAGCAATGAGAGGTACCACATCTGTCTGCATTTGCAAGTCTGCAAATGCGGACTGCATTAAAGGGGTTGGGCACTTCATAGTAAAATAGTTCAGTGTAAAGTATTAGTAACTGTACTTACTGTATACACTGACAGCAGCTCCCTATGTACCTCATAGAGCTAATATCAGACTCCCCTCCTCCAGGCTGGGCTACCCTGCTCTGTGGTGAGTCTGTCCATAGGATGGCCGACACGAAGGAGCATGTGACCAGGCCCCGCCCCCCAGTGTCCACCACTGAGCCTGTATATGCCTATGGAGGACACTGGAGACGGGGCATGGTCACATGCTCCCCCATGTCAGCCATCTTATGGACAGACTCATTACAGAGCAGGGCAGCACAGTCTGGAGGAGGGGAATCTGATTTTAGCTCTGTGAGGTACACAGGAAGCTGCTGTCAGTAAATAATGTGAATACATTTACCAATACTACACACAAAACAATTTTACTATAAAGTGGCCTTTATTATAAAGGGAAACAGCTGGTTGGAAACATCTCACCTACTGATATGTCCCTATAGTGCACGGGAGCTTAGGATAAAGGTACGTTTCTATCAGCACCATTTTAAGGAACTTTGCGGATTGATGCATGTGATGAGGGTGGTAGTCCCATCCCCAGTGCACCAATACTGTACCTATAACTGCTACTATAACAGTGCTCCTATCAGTGTCGGACTGGGATACCTAGGGCCTACCAGAAGAAAATGATCCTTGGGGCCCACCAAAGAACAATCGGTAAAAAGCAACATACTGACCCGGCCCTATCCTGGATTCATCTGGATCTGCGACAACTCCCTTGTCCCCCAGGCTATAGCCCCTTCATCCTCCTGCCCTGCCATCATCATACTACTCCCCCTTCATCCTCCTGCACCTCCAAGATCATACTTGTACCCCTTCATCATAATACTACCACCCCCTTTATCATCATACTACTACCCCCTTTATCCTCCTGCCCCTAAATCATAATACTACCCCTCCATCATCCTCCTACCCCATCATACTACTACCCCTTTCATACTCCTGCCCTGCCATCATCATAGTAGTTCCCCTCTTATCCTTTTGCCCCTCATCACCATACTACTGCCTTCTTCATCATTCTCCTGCCCCTCCATCTCCATTCTCCTGCCCCTCCATTTAAAATAAAAAAAAAAAAACAGCTATACTTACCTCACCTGTGTGGTTCCTCTAGTCTCCCAGCGATTCCTCTCCCTGCTCTGCATGAGAGAGATCAGTCATTCCGTCAGGGGGTGGGGTTTCCCGCGGCGGGGGGCAGAGCTTCCCAGGTGATACCGGGGACATGGTTTTGCCCGATCTTGAGTCCAGGTATCATCCCAGGGCTGCTGGAGACCTGATAGCTGCTGCAGCGTCAGATACTGGGGCCCTCTGAGGACAGGCAGCCTCACTCTATGGCTGTCTGGGGGCCCCAGCTGTGGACTGTAAGTGGGAGTGGGGGAGGGGCCCACCGGAGGATCCTCCGGTCCTCCGGTGGCCCAGTCCGACACTGGCTCCTATAACTTACTTTTATATACTGTATTATAACATATTGTTCCTATAGCATACTGCTATATAGTGTATATCATACCAATCATACACATACTGATATATAATGTAGTATGCCTATAACATACTGTTTATAAAAAAGAAGATACTTAATCCCGACCCCCCGTTACAGCCCCCTATACTCACCTGATCCCGCCGGGTCCCGCTTTTGGATCCAGTCGGGTCAAAGAGATATCAGCTCCAAAAGCTCGGCGCGCGCACTGACAGGAGAGTCCGATGCCCATAGAGAATGACGGAGCATCGGACTCCCCATTCATTCTCTATGAGCGTCGGACTCTCCTGTCAGTGCGCGCGCCGGGCTTCGGGAGCTGATATCTCCGTGACCCGACCGGATCCAAAAGCGGGACCCGACGGCCAGTGGCGGTCTTTGGCACCAAGCACCCCAAGCGATCGCTTGGGGCCCCCAACATCCAGGGGGGCCCCCACGCCCCGCTCTTGTGCTCAAGACCGCTGGACAGGGCCGCTGCCCCGCTCGCTGCTGCCATCTGAACTGTAACTATGAGCACTCGTAATGAGCGCTCATAGTTACATGCAGCAGCACTGACAGGGCGGGAGACATTGGCTCCCTTCCTGTCAGTCACTCTTGTGGCCGCAGGAAGGGTTTTTCCCTGCGGTCACAAGTGGTAGCTTTGTCCTTGTGGTGCCGGCGCTCCAGTGACATCACTGGAGCATCGGCGCCAGGACAAGAGGAGTGCGGCCTCTTGTGATCGCAGGGAAAACCCTTCCTGCGGCCACAAGAGTGAAGAAAAGAGGAGACGCCCAGACCCAGGTGAGTATAAGTGTTTGTTTTATTGTGTTATATACTATATGGGAGAGGGAGCACACAGGGGTCTGTTTAACTGGGGGAGCGCACATCGGGGGTCTATATAAATGGGGGGAGCACACAGGGGGGCTATATAACAGGGGGAACACACAGGGGGCTATAGACTACTGGGGCTTCACAGAGGGGTCTATATACTACTGGGGCAGCACACAGGGGGTCTATATACTACTTGGGGCAGCAGAATGGGGTCTATATACAACTTGGAGAGCACACAGGAGGTCTATATCCAAGTGGGGGAGCACACAGGGGGGCTATATACTACTGGGGGAGCACACAGGGATATATATACTACTGGTGGGGCACACACGGGGTCTATATACTACTGGGGGACTATACAGGGGGTCTATATACTACTTGCGAGGCACACAGGTGGTCTATATATAACTGCGGGAGCACACAGAGGTCTGTATACTACTGGGGCAGCACACAATGGGTCTATATAATACTGGTGGGGCACACAGGGGGTCTATATACTACTGGGGGAATCACACAGGGGGTTTATATACTACTGGAGGAGCACACAGGGGTCTATATCCAAGTGGGGGAGCACACAGAAGGTCTATATCTGTAACGCCTGGAGTAGTGGATCCACTGGACCGGCACCAGCGATGGCACAAACCTCACCAGGGAGCGGAGTCTAAGGGGCCGCTGTTTTTCACCAGAGCCCGCCGCAAAGCGGGATGGACTTGCTGCGGCAGGCGACCCCCAGGTCGCTACCCCTGGCTTGGTTGCTGGTGACGGCAGGCGAGGCGTGGCAGGAGTAGGTACTGACAGTGGCGTGTAGGCGTACCGCAGGTGACAGGCTGAACACAGGAACAGCAGTGAGACGGGAAGCAGGAACCAGGGACTAGGAGTAGGGACTGGGTAGCGGGCAGGAAACAGGAACAAGGACTAGGGACCAGGTAGCGGACAGGTATCAGGAACAACAGGGAGCTGGGCCAAACGCTATGGGAAGCATGTAGAGGCTCCAACACAGGGGACAGGGCATGCTGGGATTTATAGGGAGTGATTGGGTGCAACTATCAATTAGGGACGGACTGGCCCTTTAAATCTGAGACAGCCGGCGCGCGCGCGCCCTAGGAGGCGGGGACGCGCGCGCCGGCCGGCACAGACGGAAGGCGGAGCGGGACGAGGTGAGGCGCCCCCCGGGGCCGAACAGACCGCAGCGCCGTGTCCCTGCACCAGGACCCCGGCAGCTGCCTGGGCAGGATGGCGGTCGCGGCGGCGGCCCGGAGCCCGGGACGCCGCCGCGGCCATGACAGTACCCCCCCCCTTTGGCCTCCCCCTCTTTCTTGCCTGCAGGAATCCCTTGATGAGATCTTTATCCAGGATGTTAGCCTCGGGTTCCCAGGACCTCTCCTCAGGACCAAATCCTCTCCAGTCCACCAGGAAGAAACGTCTCCCTCTGACAGTTTTCATGGCCAGAATATCTTTAACAACGTAGACGTCGTCTGAGACGGCTTGTGGTACAGAGAACAGAGACTGATCGGAGAACCGGTTGAGGACCACAGGTTTCAAGAGGGAGACATGGAAGGCGTTCGGAATCCGCATAGTAGGAGGCAGGCGGAGTTTGTAGGTGACAGGGTTGATGCGTTTTAGCACCGAAAAAGGACCATGGAATCGAGGACCCAACTTGTAGCTGGGAATCTTGAGTCGAACATATTTGGCCGAGAGCCAGACTTTGTCACCTGGACGAAAATTCGTGGCAGGTCTCCTCTTCTTATCCGCCTGGTCCTTCATGCGTTCAGAGGCTTTGAGTAAGGACTGTCGAGTTTGTTCCCAGATCGACTGCAGGTCAGATAACAGCTCCTCCACGGCTGGGACCCCAGAGGATGGAGAGAGAGGCAGAGGAGGACGAGGATGATGCCCGTAAACCACATAGAAAGGAGACTTGCCTGTGGAACTCGAGTCCAGATGGTTATAGGAGAATTCCGCCCATGGAAGGAGATCGGACCAGTTGTCTTGGCGGCTGGACACAAAATGCCGTAGGTAGTTACCCAGGATCTGATTGACTCTCTCCACCTGCCCGTTAGACTGGGGATGGTAGGCTGATGAGAAGTCCAGCTTTACTTGGAGCTGCGAGCAGAGGGAACGCCAAAACTTAGAGACAAATTGAGAGCCTCGGTCGGACACAATGTGAAGAGGAAGTCCATGCAGGCGTAAGATGTGTCGGAAGAACAACTGAGCCAGATGAGGAGCAGAGGGTAGGCCAGGAAGAGCCACGAAGTGAGCCATTTTAGAGAAGCGGTCCGTCACCACCCAAATAACTGTATTGCCCGCAGATGGAGGTAGGTCTGTGATGAAATCCATCCCAATGTGGTGCCAGGGATGGTCCGGGACTGGCAAGGGCAAAAGTAGGCCGGCAGGTCTTTGACGAGGAGACTTATTCCTGGCACAGACTGCACAGGAAGCCACAAAATCCTTGACATCCTGGAGGAGATTGGGCCACCAGTAGTGACGGGAGATCAATTGTCCAGTTTTTTTAGTTCCTGGATGCCCGGCCACCAAAGAGGAATGCCCCCACTTCAAGATGCGTTTACGGAGCGCGGGGCGCACATAAGTCTTCCCGGGGGGCAGTCTCTGCAGAGCAGAAGTAGCAACTGGTACTAGGCGGTCGGGAGGTATAATGTGACGAGGAGATTCCTTTTGCCCCATGACATCGGATGCTCGGGATAATGCATCGGCCTTTAGATTCCTCTCGGCTGGACGGAAATGGATGGTAAAGTTGAACCGAGAGAAGAAGAGAGACCACCTGGCCTGCCGGGGATTGAGGCGTTGAGCCGACTGGAGGTAGAGGAGGTTCTTGTGGTCCGTATAGATGTTAACGGGGTGTTTAGCCCCCTCTAGTAGATGACGCCACTCCTCCAGTGCCAACTTAATGGCCAGGAGTTCACGGTCCCCAATAGTATAGTTCCTCTCGGCAGGGGAGAAAGTCTTAGAAAAGAACCCGCAGGTTCTGGTCTTGCCTGATGAGTCCCTTTGCGAGAGAACGGCTCCTGCGCCCACAGAAGAAGCATCGACCTCGAGAGAAAACGGCCTGGAGACATCCGGGCGGACTAGGGCAGGAGCAGAGGCAAAGGCAGACTTGAGGCTATTGAAGGCTTGTTCGGCCTCTGGAGGCCAACGTCTGGGGTCCGCCTTCTTTTTAGTGAGAGCCACGATGGGTGCGACCAGGGTGGAGAAGTGAGGGATGAATTGCCGATAATAGTTGGCGAATCCAAGGAAGCGCTGGATAGCTCTAAGTCCCACAGGGCGTGGCCATTGGAGGACAGCTGAGAGCTTGGCCGGATCCATTTGTAGACCCTGGTCGGAGACAATATAGCCAAGAAATGGAAGACTGCGCTGATGGAAAACACACTTCTCAAGCTTGGCGTATAAATGATTGGCCCGTAGTCTTCGGAGGACCTGACGCACTTGTGCCACATGAGTCTGCTGATCTGGGGAGAAGACCAAAATGTCATCCAAATAGACAATGACGCAGACATAGAGGAGGTCTCGGAAGATGTCGTTCACCAATTCCTGGAAGACCGCTGGGGCATTGCATAGGCCGAATGGCATGACCAGGTATTCGTAGTGCCCATCTCTGGTGTTGAAAGCGGTCTTCCATTCATCTCCTTTACGAATACGGATCAAGTTATACGCTCCCCTGAGATCCAGTTTGGAGAAGATCCTAGCTCCACGAAGACGGTCGAATAGTTCAGGAATAAGTGGCAGAGGATAGCGATTTTTAACAGTCACCTTATTCAAGCCCCGGTAGTCTATGCATGGGCGAAGGGAACCGTCCTTCTTCTGGACAAAGAAGAATCCTGCGCCAGCGGGAGACGTGGATTTACGGATGAAGCCCTTTTGTAAGTTCTCCCGGATGTAGGAGGACATGGCTTCCGTCTCGGGCACAGAGAGAGGGTATACCCGACCACGTGGAGGAGATGCCCCGGGAAGAAGGTCAATAGGGCAATCATAGGCCCGATGAGGTGGTAGAGAGTCCGCCTCCTTGGCCGAGAAAACATCACCGAAATCTTGATAGTCCTCCGGTAGACCGGCTAGAGGCTTGACATCAGCAGGTGACCTCGTAGAGTACTTGGGTTGAGGAGATCTCAGACACCGGTTATGACAGTCCTGGCCCCAGCTGAGAACCTCCCCAGTTCTCCAGTCCAGCTTAGGGGTATGAAATTGCAGCCAAGGAAGGCCCAGCAGGATGTTGGAAGAGGAATGGCACAAGACCTAGAAGGAGATCCTCTCCTGATGTAAGGCGCCCACCTGGAGGGCTAGGGGTGCCGTCTGGCAGTGCACAGTTTCGGTAAGAATCTCCCCCGTAACCGAAGAGACAGACCGGGGTTGGGCTAGCTGGATCACGGGTAGCCGCCATCTTTGGACCAAAGAAGCAGAGATGAAACTGCCAGCAGAGCCAGAGTCGATGAGGGCAGTAGTCTGGAAAACTTGCCCTGAAGGCGTCTGGATGGAGACGGGTATAGTCAACCTTGAAGAGGTGGCATTCACACCTAGGGAGGCCTCTCCCACCGGACCTAGGTGCGAGCGTTTCCCGGACGCTGAGGACGCTGGGGACATCTCTGCCGGTAGTGATCTGCACCACCGCAATAGAGACAGAGATTCAGCTCCATCCGACGGGCTCTCTCATCAGTCGTCAGACGAGCTCGTTCCACCTGCATTGGGACCTCTGGAGACGACTGGGGTATAGGAGCAACGGGACTCTGGAACACCGGTGCCAGCCGAGGATGGCGACGGGGCAGGCTCAGTCGTCGTTCCTGCCGGACCTCCTCCTCTCTCTCGGAAAACCGGTTGTCGACTCTGGTAGCCAGTAAGATAAGATCGTTTAGAGAAGAAGGGAGGTCGCGGGCGGAGAGTACGTCTTTCACTCGGCTGGATAGGCCCTTCTTGAAGGTGGCTACAAGGGCGGCCTCGTTCCAGTCCAATTCAGCTGCCAGGGTGCGGAACTGGATGGCGTAGTCACCGACAGAGGAGCTCCCTTGAGAGAGGTTGAGAAGGGCAGTCTCAGCAGAGGTGGCACGGGCAGGTTCCTCAAAGACGGAGCGAAACTCGGCCAGGAAGGCCCGGAGATTGGCAGCAACAGGATCATCACGGTCCCACAGTGGCGTGGCCCAGGCCAGAGCTCTACCCTCCAATAGGCTGATGATAAAGGCCACTTTAGAGCGCTCGGTGGGAAACTGACTACTTAACAGTTCAATATGCATTGTGCATTGAGTCAGGAATCCCCTGCACAGCTTGGGATCGCCTCCATATTTATTCGGGAGGGCCAATCGAAGTCCCGAGGTGGCTGCAGGTGGTGGTGGGCGCTGGCCTGTAGTATGCTGCTGTAGGGCGGCAGTCAATTGCTGGATTTGCTGCGACTGCTGCTGGATCTGTTGAGCCTGTTGAGCGACCACTCTGGCGACGTCACGGAGATCAGGCACCTCGCCGGGATCCATGGTTGGAGCCTACTGTAACGCCTGGAGTAGTGGATCCACTGGACCGGCACCAGCGATGGCACAAACCTCACCAGGGAGCAGAGTCTAAGGGGCCGCTGGTTTTCACCAGAGCCCGCCGCAAAGCGGGATGGACTTGCTGCGGCAGGCGACCCCCAGGTCGCTACCCCTGGCTTGGTTGCTGGTGACGGCAGGCGAGGCGTGGCAGGAGTAGGTACTGACAGTGGCGTGTAGGCGTACCGCAGGTGACAGGCTGAACACAGGAACAGCAGTGAGACGGGAAGCAGGAACCAGGGACTAGGAGTAGGGACTGGGTAGCGGGCAGGAAACAGGAACAAGGACTAGGGACCAGGTAGCGGACAGGTATCAGGAACAACAGGGAGCTGGGCCAAACGCTATGGGAAGCATGTAGAGGCTCCAACACAGGGGACAGGGCATGCTGGGATTTATAGGGAGTGATTGGGTGCAACTATCAATTAGGGACGGACTGGCCCTTTAAATCTGAGACAGCCGGCGCGCGCGCGCGCCCTAGGAGGCGGGGACGCGCGCGCCGGCCGGCACAGACGGAAGGCGGAGCGGGACGAGGTGAGGCGCCCCCCGGGGCCGAACAGACCGCAGCGCCGGGTCCCTGCACCAGGACCCCGGCAGCTGCCTGGGCAGGATGGCGGTCGCGGCGGCGGCCCGGAGCACGGGCCGCCGCCGCGGCCATGACAATATCAAAGTGGGGGAGCACACAGGGGGGCTAAATACCCCTGAGGGAGCACACAGGGTGCCTATATACTAGTGGGGGAGCACACAGGGGGTATATACAAATGGGGGCAGCACACAGGGGGTCTATATACAACTGGGGCAGCACACAGGAGGTCTATATACTTCTGGGGGAGCACACGGGGGGCTATATATAACTGGGGGAACACACAGGAGTCTATATACTACTGGGGGAAGCAAACAAGGGGTATATACTACTGGGGGCAGGACACAAGGGGTATGTACTATTGGGGGCAGCACACAAGGAGTATATATTACTGGCGGTAGCGGACAAGGGGTATATACTACTGGAGGCAACACACAGCGGTCTATTGTTTTGGAATGCATGTCGAGGGGGGGCCCCAGACATAACTTCGCTTGGGGCCCCAGAAATGCCAAGACCGCCCCTGCCGACGGCATCAGGTGAGTATAGGGGGCTGTAACCGGGGGTCGGGAGCCTGTCACCCTGGCACGGGGGGTGACAGGTCCTCTTTAACAGGGTTACATCTTTCTTTACTGGAGTTCCCCTTTAATGTAACACTAGGCTGTTAGTGTTCCTGGAATAAAGGTCAAGCTAATGTACATTATGGCACTCCAAACCATAAGCCACTAAGAAAGATCATTCCCTTATGAAGGCCTCTTCATGTCATTGCCTTCATGGTCTCCAGACGAATCACTGGCTATCATTGTGTCTAAAACAAAAGCTGAAGAGGATAGACCACCATTCCAGCATTCATTGCCATATTGCTTTGCACCATGATAGCCGAGGAGAGCGTTGTCTTGAGATCAATTGAACACCTCTAGTTGGACATCTTATAATTTTGTTTTTAACTCCCTCCCAAATGCCACAGATTGGAGCTAGGTTCTTGAAAATATCATTTACATGTTGTCCTTCTTGGGCAATGTTCCCAATGTTTCCACTCCCCCATTTCTTCACCAATAGCCGCACAATATTGCTGAAAGTTTTGGCAACATTGCATGGCTATTGGTAAAGAAGTATTGATCACAGACTTTGTGTTGCAATTTCAATGTTACATACTGACATATAACATAGTAAAACATACTGCACTTACAACATATGTATGATATACTGCAGTGGCGGATTAAATGTACCCTGGGCCCCGGGCTGTCCACCCGACCTGGGGTCCCCCCCCGGTCAATCCTCCCAAACCACCCACATTATAATCCGCTACTGCCCCCCCCCCCACGCTGTCCTTAATAAACACTGCCTGCCTCCCCTCCCTGCTGGCCCCAATAAACATAATGTTTGGTCCCTTGCTGCTACCCCCAGTAAGCATTGTCCACCCCACCTCCACTGCCCCAATAAACATATTGCCACTTGTTCCCCCACTGTTGCCCCCAATAAACATATTGCCACCTGGTTTCCCGCTGTTGCCCCCCCCTCCCCCCCAAGGTCACAACTGCACAGAGGTTGTCAGGAGAGGGGGGGGCTGATCTTATAGGGGAGGTCACAGGGTCATAGCAGCACAGAGGATGTCAGGAGAGAAGGGTGCTAATCCTATAGGAGAGGCCCCAGCAGCACAGAGGATGTCAGGAGAGGAGGGTGCTGATCTATAGGGGAGGTCACAGCAGCACAGAGGATGTCAGGAGAGGAAGGTGCTGATCTATAGGGGAGGTCACAGCAGCACAGAGGATGTCAGGAGAGGAGGGTGCTGATCTATAGGGGAGGTCACAGCAGCACAGAGGATGTCAGGAGAGGAGGGTGCTGATCTATAGGAGAGGTCACAGCAGCACAGAGGATGTCAGGAGAGGAGGGTGCTGATCTATAGGGGAGGTCACAGCAGCACAAAGGATGTCAGCTGGTCCCCTCTTCCCCCCTTATAGATGGTCCCCCTTTTCCCCCCTTATAGATGGTCCCCCTCTTCCCTATTCGCCCCTTATAGATGGTCCCCCTCTTCCCAATTTCCCCCTTATAGATGGTCCCCCTCTTCCCTATTCCCCCCTTATAGATGGTCCCCCTCTTCCCTATTCCCCCTTATAGATGGTCCCCCACTTCCCTCTGCCCCCCCTTATAGATGGTCCCCCTCTGCCCCCTCTTATAGATGGTCCCCCTCTGACCCCCCTCATAGATGGTCCCCCTCTGCCCCCCTTATAGATGGTCCCCCTCTGCCCCCCCTTATAGATGGTCCCCCTCTTCCCCCCTTATAGATGGTCCCCCTCTGCCCCCCTTATAGATGGTTCCCCTCTCCCCCCCCCCCCCCTCCTGTGCAGATGACACTCAAAATAAACAAAAAACACAACACAACTCACCTACCATCCGTTTCCCCGTCGAGCCTCTCGCCACCTGGTCTGTCCCCGGCTGATGTGCGGCTGCCGGGGGTGTCCCGTTCTATCCCCGGCAGCGCACGCATCAGAGAGGTCTCCATGCGCCGGAAGTCACAGCCCTGATGAAGGCGTAAGTCACGCTGAAACGTTGGATGGTCCCTTTGAGACTCCGTAGTGAGTTATTGTGACGTCACACTCTACGCACACGGAACGCTGAAGCCGGTTGAGATCGCGCTACCGGCCGGAGCGCGCTCCCGGCATAGAATCCATAGACTGAATCGCTACATGCATCTGCTACAACTGCTACTAAAACAAGCGAACTGAGGATAATCACACAGAGGATACCGTACTAGCTTCTACATCGAGACTGAGTAAGTTTCATTTACCGTATTGCTCTTATTTGTCATTTGGATACCAGAGTGAGAGTAGTGGCGCTGGGTACATACGTTTAACTATTTACAAACTCTACTACCTGGAGCGAACGGGTCCTTCTCCAGACCGTATCCACTAGCTGCGAGCTACATTTAGCCATAGAACTAAGCGCCGTATCAATTATACTATCTGTTAGTATAGAAACTTTACTAATTTATATAGTTTGGCATACTGATCTCTTGTAACATGGTAACATGTTGCTATATAACATAGAATAACCTTTTGTTCCTATAACATATTGCGTGAGATACACTAACTATGGTGGCACCTTTTCTAGTTAATGTATAGCGCAAGAAAAGTAGGGGGTTTGACTAAGAAGCTATTAGTGAGGCAATATGGCACTAGCCACATGGCCTGTGAAGTCAGAATTTTTAATTAAAGGGATTCTCTATCTTGGACAGTCGCTTCTTGATAGAAGGTTCCCATGACAATAACACGATTGAGAAGTATCCTCCTGCTGGGACACCCCAGCTGTTATCTGTTACAAAAGTGATCGATTTTCCCATAGTACCACCACAGTTAAATGAAGCATTACACAGTGCCTGCGTATAAGGTTCTCTAGGTTCTATGTCTAATAACAACAAGACCGATCCTTCAGAGAAAGATATCCTTATAGCTGACCTTTACTCTGACCAGGATATAAGGCTTGTGAAAGAGAGTCTATTAAAGGAGTTAAAATACCAAATTAAGGTTATATTAGACAGCCTGACCCATGCTGCAAGCGAGCTCTGATCTAGCAGCCTATTACACGGCCATATAATCTATGTAGCCCTTGCTCTAATCACCATTGGCAGGTGCGGCAATGATTTTTCCACATGTTGAAAGACTGCAAGTTTGCCCCACTCCAGCTGATCACTGTCTCTATTACACATTTTTTCTAATTTTCCATTTTTCTATCTATATTGTAAATTAAATAATCTTGCAGTTTTCATTCTAACCACTGGGGCTAAAACTAAGCTGAGACTTCCTGTTCTGTCTGTGATGAAAAAAGGAGGCTGCTGTAAAGTGATCTGCACAGCTCCCTGTGGAATGACCTCCTCAAAGGTCCCATTGATGTTTCACATTCATCTTAAGGGGACAGAGTCTGTCTATTGTCATCTATCTGTGCTGGATGTCTGTGCTTGTAATAGTACAGACAGCGAGTGGGGAACAAAGAGCAAGTGTGTGCTGACCTAACAGGCCAGCGCTCGCTTGCTCCTCATCTCCTGATCTCCTCTTAAGGCACTATTACACAAAATGATTATGTGGCCATATGCGACCGATAATCATCTGGCATAATAGAAGACAAAGATCAGCCGACATGAACAATGTTGGCTGATCGGTGTCTTTCAAAGACAAACGACTAAGATACCAGCGATATGCGTCTGTTGCCCTGTGGAATAGGCACGGCGGCAGAAGACTGCCGATATCTTCAATGGGCTGCCCGGATGATCTAGCGGTTAACCGGGCAGCCCCCCCTGCTCCTTACCCGACGCCTGTAATAGCGCCTGCAGTGAGCGGGGAACGAGGTGCAAGCGAGCACTAACAGCGTTTGTTTGCTCCTCTCCATCGCTTAGTGTAATAGGGGCTTTATACGTAAACATTCAGCATGGCTGAATATTCATGTGTTTAGATATAGACAAGACAGCTCTGGTGTTTGCTCTAAGAACAAAAAGATAAGGCATTTGACAGCTATCATGCCCAACCCATCTCTCCCATGACATCATCTGTTGGGGCTTCCATACACATTAGAGAGTCAACTGGTGCTGCTGAAGTTGGTGGGTTTGTGCAATAAAGGTGGCATATTGAAATTAAGGGGGGGGGGGGCATTTAATAAGTCCTTCTTAGATTAGGCCCCTCCCTCATTCAACCCACTGGATTTACTAAGAGGAGTACACCTCTTAGGTAAAACTAGAGGACCCTGCTCCTGTCACACGGTGGGCGCCGGAAATGTATGCCTGGTCCAGAGCAAGTGTAGACTTCTGCCATGATTTATTTTATTTTTTTTTTAACTGTGATTTTTATTAGTATTAGAGTTTTATAAAACAGAGAAATATGAAACAACAGGCTGTGAAGCCAAAAACAGATGACTATACAGTATGACATATGTAAGCATTGAGCTCCCAAAGGAGGTCGCAGAGCACGTGGCAGGTAGAGAACACATATTTCTTTCAGAAAAGCTCTCATAGAAACACTGAAATATTGTGAGAAAGTGAACCAAGATAAACAATCTCCGAGCCTGCACAAGTATTGCGAAATCAGATACTGACGTCACATCAAAAATATTAAAAAAAAAAAGAAGAAAACACATAGCTGGAGACCAATCGAGAGGAGACACAAAGAAAAAAGAAAAGAGTGGACAGACAGGACAAATGACGACAGGAGGGAGGGGGGGGGAGAGGGAAGGTAGGGCAGCAGTCCAGACTTCTCAGGCATATCCTTGCTGTGTACAATAGGCGTCCCATGGGGACCACACTGCATCAAAGGCATCTAAGCGGTTTGCCAATGAGGCCGTGAGATAGTCCATGGTCCTCATATCTTTTATTCTAGCTATCAGGTCCATCAATGCAGGGGGTAGGGTCTGCTTCCACTGCTGCGCTATCAAAGTTTTGGCCGCCGACAGTAGTTGCAATGTGAGCTTAGTAGCTTTCTTACCAATATTCTTGGGGGTCAAATTGAGGAGGCAGGCCAGAGGATCACACGGGAAGGGTTTCTGTATAATAGTGGACACCATGCCACACACAGCGGTCCAGTAAGGCCTAATAATCGGGCAGTCCCAAAAGATATGTTGAACCGTTCCAGTTCCCACCAGGCATCGCCAGCACAGGGGGGAGATGGAGGGATTCAGTCTGTTCAGTAATTCGGGGGGGTGATACCACAGCATAAGCAATTTGTACTGGGTTTCCTTGTATGCGGTGCATATGGACGTTTTGGCTGCCCTCTCCCATATGATCCTCCAGCACTCTGGAGAGATAGTCTTGGCCAAAGCCGCCTCCCATTTCGCCATATACTTATGGCAGGTCAGGGTGTCGTCCGGAGGCGAGCCCAATATTTTGTAAATATCAGAGATCATTCCCTGCATATTAGGACCTAGCCTAGACAATTGCTCGAAAGCTGTAGGCCTTGATACCGTGGTGGATCCCACTAGGGTTGTCATGAAGTGATGTAGCTTCAGGTAAGTGAAATGCTCAGTCAAGGGGAGTCCATATTTCTCACGCAAGTCCGCAAAAGGTAGCAGAGTGCGGGTTAGTGGGTTGACAATGTCAGCAAATTGGAACAAGTTGTGCTCCCCCCACGTCCGGACCACTGCAGACTGCATGCCCGGGGGAAATGCAGAAGTAAGAAGGAATGAGATTAAGGGTGATGCTTCAGAGTTAAGTTTAAATTTAGCCGAGCATGTCTGCCAAATTTGCCTTGTATGTTTGATAGGGCCGAGGAGTGGATCAGGAAAGGTGGTAGCTGGGCTAGAGAGCCAGAGGATAGAGTTAGGATGCGTGGGGGCCAGCCACCTCCGTTCTATGGCCATCCATTTGCTGTAGGCGTGATAGGCGGTCCAGGAAGGGATATAACGGAGATGGGCCGCCCAGTAATAATGTGTGACATTTGGGACCGCTAAGCCACCCTGCAGTTTACTAGCCATCATCTCTGTTTTGGGGATCCTATGCCTTTTCCCATCCCATATAAATCTAAACATAGCCGCCTGCATGGCCTTAAGTTCCTGCATAGGGACCCTAACAGGTAAGGTTTCGAATAGGTACAGCAGTTTGGGGAGTATAGTCATCTTTACCGCTGCTATTCGACCCAGGAGGGAGATGTAGTGTTTGCTCCATTTTGCCATAAGGGTCTTAACGTCTCTAAAGAGCGTGGGGAAGTTAGCCGGGTACAAGGAGGGATAGGATGCGGTCAGACGAATCCCCAGATAGCGGATAGATTCCGTAGACCAGCGAAATTTAAAGGTCGCAAGTAGGTGCTGCAGCTCTCCAACCCGCAAGTTGAGGGGAAGCGCTTCAGTTTTGGCTGTGTTGACCTTGTACCCCGATAACACCCCGAACTCCCGCAACAGTTCATTTAAATTAGGTAGGGATATGAGTGGGTTAGTGAGGGTCAATAGGACGTCATCTGCGAACAACATCAGCTTGTATTCCCTCCCCCTAATAGTGACCCCGCTGATGTCTACATTACTCCTGATGGCCGCCGCCAGAGGCTCTATACAGAGGACAAATAGCAAAGGCGAAAGCGGGCAGCCCTGGCGGGTGCCATTAGAGAGGGGGAACACTCCTGAGCGGTGATAAGAGGATCTAATGGATGCTGTCGGGCGGGAATATAGACCCTGAATCGCTGCCAGAAAGGGACCGGAAAACCCGTAAATTGAAAGGGCTTCCATTAAGAAGGGCCAGCCCAGGCGATCGAACGCTTTTTCAGCATCCAGGCTCAAGACCAGCGCTTTGTCGTTTTGGAGGTTGACAGCATCGATTATATCGATCGCCCGCCTGGTATTGTCCGACCCATGCCTACCCATAACGAATCCAACTTGGTCCTTATCTACTAAAGATGGTAGATAGAGCCCAAGGCGTGTGGCCAAGCTTTTTGTGAAAAGCTTTAAATCCGTATTTAGCAGGGCGATGGGCCGATAGCTAGAACAGTCCAGGGGGTCTTTGTCCGGTTTGGGTATTAAAGTTATGTGGGAGTGAAGCATAGAGGAGGGGATGGGGGAGCCCTGCATATAGGTATTAAAGAGCGAAACCAATCGGGGGGAGAGGAGTTCCGAGAAAGTTTTGTAATATAGGTAGGTGTAGCCATCCGGCCCCGGGGACTTTCCCGAGGGTAGGTGTTTCAGCACCTCCTGCAGTTCCTCAAGAGCAACAGGGGAATTTAAGTGTTCTACTGCCTCCGGGGTTAGAGTGGGCAGGTTGCAGGTGGTTAGAAAGTCCCTTATCTTCTGGGCTCGAGCGGCTGGGTCGGATGGTAGGGAGGATGGGAGGGAATACAGAGCGGAGAAGTACGTCTCAAAAATTCGGGAGATGTCTGCCGGGTGGTATTTTGTGTTCCCCTGTTCGTCCCTGAGAGCCTGCGGAGAGCCGCCGAGCGTTCAGAAAGTATACGAGCTAAAAGGGTATGCGCCTTGTTCCCCTTCTCATAGAAGCGTTGTCTAGAAAACAGGAGCAAACGCTCTACCTTATGGATAGAGAGATCCTTAAGCTTAGCTCTGGCCGCAACCAACCTACGCAGGGTGCTCACCGAGGGACGGGAGGACATGGAGGCCTCTAGGGCGCGGATACTGCGCTTAGCTTCTAGAATACCAGCTTGGCGGTCCCTTTTAAGTTTAGAACTGAGTGCTATGCAGTGCCCTCTAGTGACGGCCTTATGGGCTTCCCATAGAACTGAGTGGGAGGACACCGATCCCTCATTCTCCCTGAAATAGTTCTCAATACATAATTTAATAGAGTCTCGGGACACTTGGGTTTTAAGTAGGGATTCATTAAGACGCCAATGACATTGTCGGGTGGGCGAGAGCATGGGGGCCAGGGTAATGTGAACGGGACCGTGGTCAGACCACGAGATGGGTTCAATGCTGCTTTCCGGAGTAAGCGAACTGTCGGGATATTCCCAAAAAAATAGTCAATTCTAGTGTGTGTTTGGTGTGGGTGGGAGTAAAAGGAGTAAGCTTTCTCCAGGGGATGCACAATACGCCAGAGATCATAAAGGTTATGCCGGCGAATCAATTTACGAAATTCGACCGATAACCTACGTATATCATGAGAGGGAGGAATACCTGAGTGAGAGCATCTGTCCATCTGGTCTGAGAATGGAAGGTTGAAATCGCCCCCCAACACTCTGGGGGAGGGCGGATAGGTTGCAAGCCGCTTGAGCACCCCTTGGAGAAAGGGAATTTGCCTACGGTTCGGAGCATATACATTGCATAGTAGGAGGGGTTTACCCTGTAGGGACCCCTCCACCACCACAAATCTCCCCCCTGGGTCTGTATAGGAGGAAGTCACTTGTATGGGACAGTGTCGAGAGATCAGTATAGCTACCCCTCCCCTTTTACATCCCATCGAGGCCGAATAGACATGCGGGTAGAGGTGCTTAGAGAAGTTAAAGTTGGCTGTAGCATCAAAGTGGGTCTCCTGTACAAAGGCGATATCCGCTCTCTCTGTAGGAGCAGGCGCCTTTTAATATTAGAGTTTAGCCCTTTGGCATTTATAGTAACTATCTGAGCCATAGGGGAGTCAGGTGGAACGTAAGGCTAGAGCATAAAACTCACCCAAATCCACAGCATAGGGCATCCACCACGGGAGGCGGTCCGAGGAGGCAGGAAGTCCGTTCGAAGTCTGGAGCTGCTTGGGAGAGGGAAGAAAGAGAAGGGGGGGGAGGTACATAAAGGCTACACAGAAAAAAGAAAAGGACAAACAATGTATCAATAAACATTCCAGAAAAATCCCAAAAAAGGGAGTTTACGGCTCTAGGCCATATACCCATGCAAAATGAGCATGGGGAGGAGCAAAAAACCCAAAGAAGGTTCTCCCTACGAAACACAGGTAAATGTAGAATCAAAAAAAGCATAGGGATAGGGCTCCTAGGGGGAGGGAGAAACCAGGTTGCGAACCTGACAAGCAACAGGATGTACAGTAATCAGGTTGGCAACCCGTCCATGCAGCCTATTTAGCTATAGAAGTAAAAAATAGGCCAAATGTAAAGCAAAAAGCAAGAAAAGGAAAAAACAGTCCCACCGCCAGGTGGCAGCTCAATGGGCCCTAATGGCAGGGCGTTAGATCAGCGGGGAGAGGAAAAAGAACCCCCAGGGTCGCGAGCAGGAGGAGGTGAGGGGTGAGAGGAGGATCTGCGCCGCTTCTGCTGTGAGGAGCGCCAGACAGTCTCAGGAGGGGTGGGAGGATGTGTGACGGTCCATTCCGTGATCCGAGGGATGGGAAGGGCAAAGGTCTCGCAGAACGCAGGAAGGTCGGAGAGGTCTCTCAGAGTTGCCGATCTGCCATCCTTCCTAGCCACTAAGGCAAATGGAAAGTTCCAGCGGTACATGACTTGGTTATCTTTCAGCGTAGTGAGGAGGGGACGGAGAAACCGTCTCTTTTGTAGAGTGAGCCAGGACAGATCCGGGAAGAGCTGGATAGGGGCTCCATCGAACTCAAGTTCCTTCATGGCCCGGGCTTTAGTCATGATGCGTTCTTTCACCTCGTAATCATGCACACAGCAGATAATGTCTCTAGGGGCGCCAGAGTTCAGCTTAGGCCGGAGGGCCCTGTGAGCCCTGTCCAGCTTAATTTTGTGTGAGGAGGGTTCTCCCAGGACAATGTTGAATATGGCCTCAAGAGTTTCAAAGAGGTCCTCATCGTGCGTTGCTTCTGGGAGTCCCCGGACCCTGACATTGTTGCGCCGTCCCCTATTGTCCAAATCCTCCATGTGGCGTTGCATATCATTGAGGGCAGAAGATTGTACCCCTACTGTAGCGTGAAGTTGAGCGATGTAGGAGCGAGTGGCATCATGTTCCTCCTCCAGATTTCCTACCCGTTCTGACACATGTTGGATATCTTTGCGGATTTCCGATATTTCCACCCTGCACGCCTTGATCTCCGACAGAAGGGCTCTGAAATCATTTCGTGTGGGAAATTGAGAGAGAAGCTGTCTAACATTACCCTGAGACTGAGCCCCAAATATAGACGAGTCAGAGTCGGAGTCTCCCCCAGGGTGCCAAGAAGCCTCATGTGGCGGTGTAGCTGTGAGGGAATTGCCCCCATTTTTAGCTTTAGTAGATTGTCTCTGGGAGGATTTCTGTTGTGAGTTTTTTGTATGAGACTTGTCACTTCTTGGAGGCAATGGTGCTGCAGCCATGTCTGGATTATACTTTATAGAAGATGTAGACAAACAGGAGGGAGAGAGGGCAGGGTGCAGGGTATTCAGTGAGGTGGGGGTGAGAGAGGCAGGTAGAGGGTCTCTCCGTGAGGCGGGGGGCTGTGCAGGAGGCTGTATAGGAGCTGCTCCCTCCTGTGGTATGTGTCTCTGGTGGGCTCCCTGGGGCCAAGATGGTGCCGGCTCTGGGATCTGGGGGAGTTCAGACAAGTCCAGAGTCCCCTCAGGAGGTTGTGGGCTATTGGGGGGGTCCCCCGGTCTCGGGGCCTCACTTACTGCTGGCTCATGTGGTGCCTCAGGGTGCCGGGGTGTCCGTTCTGCGTCCCGTGCAGCCGGACCTCGCGCCACACGTGGACAAGATGGCGCCCGCTTTCCTTCCCGGTGCTCAGAGCGTGTCCTCGGTTCTGCGCTCACAGCTGACAAGTGAGCCGCCCGGGATCCGCAGCAGTCCGGAGCAGATGCGGGAGGTAGGCTAAGGGAGCGGGTCGGGTCGGCGGCTTCTGACTCACCGGGGGACTGGCGCTGGCTGCGGGATTCACGGCCCCCAGGTGTACCGCGCGGGAAGAAGCGCTCGAGCGTCTGCAAGCGGGTCTTCCGAGGTGCCGCTGGAGTCGGGGTAGGTGAGCGTCCCCCGGTGGTCTTCCCCATGTGCCGGTGGGTGATTCTGGCGGTGGGAACACTGGCAATTAGGCCTGTTCAAGGCTGCATGGACGGAGCTCTCTCAGCGCACGTCCGTTCACATGGCCGGCTAGCTCCGCCCCTCACTTCTGCCATGATTTAAATCATCCCCCTTCTGGTCCTAAGGCGCTGTTCAAATCCTGTGGGCACCCATGTGACCGCTTAGCCTACTGGCCTGCAGCTAGGGAGACTGAAATTCAGGGGCTCCAATGCATCTCTACGAGAGTGGTCTCATAGAGATACATTGGAGACCCCGACTTCTGGTCTTCAATACACCTGGAGAAGAAGAGGCTTAGAAGAGTCGTGATGTCACCACCCATGGGATTTGAACCTGAATGGACCCACGCCGTAGGACACCAGTCATCATCGGTAAGTATATGCGCCAGCATGTAGCAGAGGAGGGATTAAAAAAATGTGGTCCAATGATGTCATTATAGAAGGAATCTGGGAAGGACCTCTGATCAAAGGAGGACTGGGAACTTCAAGTAAAGGAGGAAGAAAGACATCTCCACATTCTCCATTAAGTTCTTCCAGAATTTTTAATATGACAGAACCGACAGACCAGATGCTACTGTTGAAGAAGTTCCCAGAAACATAAAGTCTGCCAGTCTGCTACGTCTCTTAATGAGCTTTCAGATGGCCCAAAAATCCAGATTCGGTTTCTTTTCTGGTAACTATCAGCATCTTTTAGTTATAGGGTATGCCTGACAGATATAACTCGACTACAGATATCAGTGAGTAAGTTGGTCATTGTTGGATGCACATGTTGACAATGCTTGGATAGTCATTTCTGCAAACCAGATATGCACCCTATTCATTTCCACACAAGGTTTTCTTGGAAACGCTGCTGTGTATCAGAATGGATGGTGGACAGTTGCCTGTTCCTGTTTAGCACAAGCACCATGAAAATGAAGGCCTTCTTTTTCCAAAATGACAACCTTCATAGGCCAACCGTGAAACGAATACAGAGTCGAGCTATTCTCTTTTGTCCTCAGTTTTGTGGATTGTCAACATGCTCCTATATTTTATTGTACCATATTCACTGGAAAAACTGGAGGGGTGGCATTGATGGGATGTAAGCAGCTTTGTCATTTACTGTTCCAGATTGTTAACAGGTTATGGGAATTTTACATGTGTTGAGAGAAATTCCTTTTCATACAACTGCAGGCACAATGACTATTGTATAGGATCAATTAATTGACAAGCTTGCCATGCTAAATCAGTCATCCCAATGGAAACCACAAGAAATCTTTCTGTACAAAAAACATGATGGCAGCAGTGCAGACGGTATACAGCCATATGATGTCACATGGAGACCTTTCAGGTGATAATTCTATATTGTATATCAGTCACTTTTTTCTGTAGTGTCCTGTGAGTTAGGATGTGCTATGGGCCTACCCAGCCTATTATTAATATATAGTACGGGTATACCTGCCTTTTTTGTAGTGGCACAATTTTTAAAGATTTTTTGTTGTTGTGGGTTTTTAGAACTGCAATGAGAAAAACACAATCACAGAACCCCAAAGCAGTTCTACTATGATCTTCATTGAAGCAATTATAGTAATATTTCATATACTGAATCTTTAAACTGATGCAGGTCTTTCTGTAACAAAGCTGTGATAAATGTGTATTTTTGTGGTGATGTAGTGTCCCAGAGCGGGGTCCACTGTCTTTTTCTAGCAACAGGTATAGGTCGGTACCATGTGTTGTAGACTCTGGAAATGAAGTATGCGTAATACTGCTCCCACCACTAGATGTAACTGTTTATTACTGTCTTATCTGCACAGCTGAAGGTATACTACACCAAGGGTTAACTGATTTCCTCTACTGATTGTATGCCTCATGCCACTGTACACTTGCACTACACTTTATCTGACCCCTGATCTAGTTACCTCAGGAGCTACTACCCTATCACAGCGGGTTATTCTTCTTACTACCCAATCAGATTCCCCATTGTTAGCCAAGGATATATATAGTGGAGTTGGGACTGGGTCAGTGAGTTGGTCAATAGTCTGTGGTTAGTTCCAGAGTGCATATGAGAGATAACACTACAGGGAGCCTACTGAGAGACTTTCCTGACACTGGCCAGGCGGCCAGGGCCCATGTGCTGGACTAAACTCTTTTTCTTCCTATCTCCTGATTACTGGCAGCTTTTATACTTGGGCAGACCCTCTCTCTACTTGCTTTATGGGGTCTCCGCCATGACAATTTACTTACAATTGCTTTCATCCTCTGTGAGACAAGATCCTTTTGTTAGTTGTCTTTATTCTCTCCATCAACACCAAGATGTAACTTCCTCTTATCTCATGGTGGTATAATGGCTTGAAGCAACATAAAAAAGGACAACTCAAACCTAATTATTATTATAGATGCATTTAAAGGAAAACTCCAGGGAAAACGGATCCCCTGCGCTATGTGTAGAGAAGGACCTCGGGGGGTGGAACATAACAGGGATTCTTTATTTGGCATGCTCTGAATGCTGGTATCATAAATAGCCCCTTCTAGGACCTAAACTATAAGCTATTATGTTAAAGCAGCACTTTATGTTCTCTTCACCCCTTACCTACCCCCCTGACAAACTAAAAATATGTGTTGTTAAATCCCTTTACAGGCACTTTATTTTCAAGATAGAAGATCCTATCACTAGGTCCTGTGCCCATAGATTCCTGTAATTTCACTGAAGGTGAACCTTCTCCACCCTTCTGTCTATGCCCAGGAATGTCCCCAGTGACACACTGATTTCTCTAGGTTTATTGCTTGTTAAAGCCAGGGACAGATTTAGCAATATTTTACAAGCAAGACATATCCTGCATTTACTACTCACTGGTGAGGTTTCCTGTACGTTCCTGAGCTTGCAGGCAGCACGTACACCACCTTTCCATCATCCCCCTCTGTGAACCTTGTGTACAAGCTTATTTACCTAGTAGTCATACTATATATCAGAACAATGAGAGCAATCCTAAATGTAGCTGTCAAGGTCCTAACAGAAAAGTGAAGGGTCAACATAGACATTAACTACCAAGGGGGACATTTATGAAGACCAGTGTACTCGAAGGCAGGTCTTAAATTAGGCCCCGCCCCCATATGTCCTGCCGGACTCAATAAGATGCGCAACAATAGTAACTGTCCCCCCTAGTGTCTACTTCTAGCAGAAATACTCCATCTACAAGCAGGAGTTATCCGCTAATAACAGAGCAAGGCAGTAGCACAAACTGTAGCATCTTCCTGTATTAAGTATATGTTGCCACTTATGCTGCTTTTACACGAAGCGATAATTTGCCCAATCGATCGTTTAACAATTTTGAAGCAGCGATTTGGTTTTTATAACGATCAGCGTTTAGATGAATAAATCGTTAGAAAAAATGTTAGAAAATTCGTAAGAAATATCGTTATCGCGATCGTTTTTAAGAACGACGATTTGAGAACATGTTGAAAGATCAAAATAAACGATTTCTCACTAATGCTAATTCTCACTATATTTGAAGCTTTAAATATTCTAACTTAAATTTTATCTTACAAACTTGTTATTCACATACTGTTTTTATTCACAATTTGGCCTGTGGGTGAAACTTCCTACCAAACCCTCACATGAGGTCTTTGACCACAGCCGCATACCAATCATGCCTGAGGTACAGAAGACAAAAGCACACAAAGACAAAGTTTTAACTAAACTACTTGCTTCTTGTGTTATGTCAAGCATTCTGGAATAACAAGATCAACTGCAGGAGCGAAATCTTGGACTGGAGTGGCCATCAATGAATGTAGTTAATTTGTAGCTACAGGGTTATCTACTATGAGCTCCTATGGAGAAACTGCTAGGACACTCCCTATTATTGAGAACCAAAACTCACTGCATGGAATAGCTGTCTTGGACCCAATTCATCCGTGCATTAGAAAGACAACCATTGGCTATAGGGATCATCATATAATACTTTATTGAAGAGTAAGAGGATGCAAGGAGTAAAAAATAGTTTTGTAAAAAAGATTTGTAAATTACATCTATTTAAAAATCTCAAGTCTTCTAGTACTTACCAGCTGCTGTATGCCCTACAGGAAATGGTGTATTACCTTCAGTCTAACGCAGTGCTGTCTGCTGCCATCTCTGTCCATGACAGGAACTGTCAAGAGCAGTAGCAAATTTCCATAGAAAACCTCTAATGCTCTGGACAGTTTCTGTCATGGACAGATGTGGCAGCAGAGAGCACTGTGCCCGACTGGAAAGAATACACCACTTCTTGCAGGGCATACAGCAGCTGATAAGTACTGGAAGACTTGAGATTCTTAAATAGAAATAATTTACAAGTCTGTATAACTTTCTGACACTGGTTGACCTGAAATATTTTTTTTCTCAGGAGTAACCCTTTAAAAAGCTTGCAGGTCGAATGAATGCCAGAGGAGCTGCACAGTCAACAGCTGTTTTGCACTGGATACTTCACATCGCAATTTCAGATTGTGTCATAATGATAGCCCATTGTTATGGCAACACGATCCAACTAGAGATGAGCGAACCGAGTTCGGGTTCAAGTCCATCCGAACCCGAACGATCGCCATTCGTTTAGAGGTGGCTGCTGAACTTGGATAAAGCTCTAAGGTTGTCTGGAAAACATGGATGCAGCCAATGACTGTATCAATGATTTTCACATAGCCTTAGGGCTTTATCCAACTTCAGCAGCCACCGCTAATCAAATGTCGAAAGTTCGGGTTCGGATGGACTCGAGCATGCTCCAGGTTCGCTCATCTCTAGATCCAACCCTTTTAAAACACCTTTTTTTGGAACCCTACAATGTTGATAGGGTATTAAGGATCCCAAATCTGGTGAATGTGTATAACATTTGCAATTGTTTGTTCATGTACACAGTGTGCTGTTGGTAACCCCTGCTTTGAATCCATGAGCCCTGTTGTGACATTACAATTTTGTATTATAATATCCCAAAGCCCCGTTGTGCCATCTCAGGGCTTTCATGGTAACATCATAATGCCCTACTGTGACATCTTAATTCCAGATTCTGACATTACAAAGGCTCATTCTGCCCTTGTGATGTAACACATAACCAAAGTACAGAAAAAGAGGAAATAGCTGCACTCACAAACTCCTTAGTAATAAAACTTAATTCTGTATTAGAAGTGTGTTAAAATAGCAGGTCAAGGTGAATGCGTCTAAAGTGCGCCATTGTGAAATTCCTGGCCCAGTTCACACAATTCCAAAATGCGTGAGTCACACAATTCCGGAATGTGTGAGGTCACCCAACTCTGGAATGCCTGATGTCACACAATTCTGGATTCTATGTGAATATTTGTCGCAAATGGAGATTTGCGCAAACATTTTTTGAGAGGAATATTGGTCTTTATATAGTATATAGATTTTATTCAGTATCAGTATGGTGGTAATAACAGTGACCATGGTATGATGGTATTATTTGTCTGTTGTATTATTGGTAATATTGGTCTTGGTATGCAGTAGAAACACAGTGGATGAAATTGTAACAAGATCAAACAAAGATATGTATTGGCCAGATCCCCTTTGTGTAAGTCCTGGTGCGCAGATCCTGCACTTGGCCAGGTGCACTGTAGACATCCAATGAAGAAAAAATAGTGGATCCAGCATGTCAGTAAAATCAATACGTTTTATTTTATATTCCAATAATGTTCAGACGTCACATCTCACAGGGCAATCCGCCTGCAGCATCACTGACATGTTTCAAGCACATGCATGCTCATGATCACACATTGTACTTAAAACATGTAATTGATGCTGAATGCCATTTTATGTACTTGTCTAATATACACCAAGGTTTATATTCCCAATCCAGCCCTGAGACCCCCTATGATTGTGCTTGTGTGATTGTGATTCGGAAAACAATTGTGCCAAAAAACAAGCCAAGGTAAAGCCAGAATGTCCCTAAGACTTATGCTGGGTTTACACGGAGTGATAATTCGCCCAATTGTACGATTAACGATTTCTAAGTAGCGATTTTTCTTTTATAACGATCAGCATTTAGATAGAACGATATATCGTACCGAAAATTCGTTTTCTGATTGTTTTGCGATCGCTTAAGCCTATCTCGCACATAGGTAAAATCAGTGAACAACTGTTTACACGGAACGATCGGCGATTTTTTTTGCGAACGACGAACAATGATTTAAGAACAAGTTAAAGGATCAAAATGAACGATTTTTCGCTCGTCGTTCGATCGTTCGCTGCATTTACACGTACGATTATCATTCGAATTCGATCTTTATCGTGCAAATTCGCACGATAATCTTTCCATGTAAACCCAGCATAAGGGTCCATTTACACAGAAAAATTATCTGACAGATTATCTGCCAAAGATTTGAAGCCAAAACCAGGAATGGACTTGAAAAGAGGAGAAATCTCAGTCTTTCCTTTATGACCTGATCTCTGTTTATAATCTGTTTCTGGCTTCATTGTGTAAATGAACCGTTTAAACCTCTAGTATTTTTATCCTGCCTGTAATAGTGCCATACCGCATCTCGCCACTAGAGGGATCCTCACAATATTTTGGTTGACTATGATACTATATTCCTAATTGCTTTTCCCGTCTTGACCACCAGGGGCATAAAAAGAGGAAGTAGGGTGTTGAAGTTATGTGTAATCATCTTTGCACTCCGCAATTGAAACGGCAGCCATGTTACTACTCTCGTGTTACCGCGATACCGTTCCTCACAGGAAGTGCGGCTCTGCACAAGGAGTTCCGGGGTCGGACATTTTGAAGGATTATGGCTTCCAGGAGCGGGTGGAAGTTAATATCACCGTTGGGGTTGGTGGTCCTAATATCGGGACAGATCTTGGCACAGGCTCACCAGCTTCGCTTCGTCACTCTGGTGAGTAAGGGAGGGGGCGCCTGTCGGCCATTACCGGTGTATTGTCAAGAACCCGGAAGTGAGTCCTGGTTGGGGTCTGGGACTTGGGTAGTGTCTAAATCCCATACCGCAAAGGGACCTCACTGGGTGCAAGTAGTCCTGGCAGACAGCTGAGGACATTGTCTTCTTCCCATTGTGCTATTACTGGAATAAGTCCCTGGTGAGCGGTGGGGAGGAGGCGATTTCTGGTCTCACAGCCGGGCTATGGCCCCCAGGTTACTGTGCAGCACAGCGTTCAGCTGCTAGTTATGCAATCACTGCAGTCACTGCACATAGAAGGAGCTTAGCAGCAGCGAGAGGCTTCAGATGAATCTATCCGTCTGCTATACCTGGCACCTATGGGGGAGATCATCAGATCTGTCTGTTGCCCATAGCGACCAATCACAGCGCAGCTATCATATACTATTGCTCTGGTAAAATGGAAGCTGAGCTGTGATTGATTGCTGTGGGCAACAAAAGAAAATCTTACTGTTTACTGGATTGCATATTAACCCATGGGTGACAGTGCCAACATGTGACATTTGTTTAAAAGGGTACTCTGGCCCGGGGGTATTTTTCAGTTATGGACAGCGGAGGTCACTCACCTACCCTGTTCCAGCGCCGCCTGGTACACCCGTCCTGCGGCCGCTTCCTGGTGTGAGCTGCCGCATGAGATGTGACGTCTCAAGGCAGCTCAGCCATTCTGCGGCCGTAGAAAAGTCCCGCCTCGGCCGCTGAATGGCTTAGCTGCCTTTACACGTCACTTCTCATGCGGCAGCTCACACCAGGAAGCGGCTGCTGGAATGGGGGTAGGTAAGTGACCTCCGCCGTCCATAACCACCCCATCCCCTTTTAATGCATTACTTCTCAAACTGTGAGGCACCTCCTAGTTGCTAGGAAGGCAGTAGTCACAAAAGTGACAACTTTTGCACAGTTCTTTCCCTGACTGCAACAATCTCTGGTTTAGGAACATTATTGACTTATTTTGGATTTATTTATTGTTCTACAGAGATTAAGAGACAAATGGAGGGGAGGCTGAGCAATAGTTTTTATTTTTGTATGGACCTCCACAACAGATGGTGTGGCCCCAGGCACCCTCTTGGTCAGTCGGTCAGTCTGGTGCGGCCCCGGGCATCCTCTTGGTCAGTCTGGTGCGGCCCCGGGCATCCTCTTGGTCAGTCTGGTGCGGCCCCGGGCATCCTCTTGGTCAGTCTGGTGCGGCCCCGGGCATCCTCTTGGTCAGTCTGGTGCGGCCCCGGGCATCCTCTTGGTCAGTCTGGTGCGGCCCCGGGCATCCTCTTGGTCAGTCTGGTGCGGCCCCGGGCATCACTTTGCTCTGCTGGATGAAGTTCCAGTAGAAAACGTTTTTAGAAGCGCTGATTTAATGGATAAATTGTGGGCTTGTCACTAGTGTTTTATGACTTTGGCAAGGTTTACACTGCATTTTATGCGTCCTATTCGGTTCAGTGAGTCACCTGGTAATTTAATAGGACTGGATAATGAAGTGCTGCGCTATTAAGTCCTATTGTATTAGCATATACAGCCCACGCTAGGCAACTCTGTTTTGGCCTTTGAAATGGATGGCACCTGCTGCTGCCCACCACTGTATATGGCTGCATCCTGTCATCAGTGGGATGACTGTCAGACGGACACACTTAGGGTCCTATTACACTGAGCGATTTTTACGATAAACGATCGCAAACGAGATTGTTCATCCCTTTTGATGGTAAACTGTCTTGAGAAATGGTTATAACATGGGAGGGTTAATTTGAGGTCCAGTTGCTGTTGAACTCAATGTGATTAATCCTCCCAGCATTACAAAGTTGCAGATAGGGACTTGTTTACGTTAGCTGTCTCCCAAGCGAGGAGGGGGAGACAGAGTGAAAAGCTCTCACACAAATTTTTATTTTTTTATTTTTTTGTGTGTATTCAGCATCAAGCAGCAGCTCAGAAGTGGGGGAAGTAGACAGAATAGTTACTAACAAGTACACAATTAATTATTAGTCTCACTATTGGCAGCAACATATGAAAAGTTATGTTTGAGTGGAATACCCTTTTAATGGCCGCACATCTTTCTGTCTAAACAGGAGATGTGCAGCCAATAACAATGCATGGTAATGGCCGTAAGGTTCGATTGCGCTATTAATAATGCTGAATATCGGCCCATATAGGAGAACCTTACATTGCAGATTGGTGCACTGATTTTGAGACTAATATTTCATCCTTTCCAGTTCCATTCGCTGTATGAAATGACTGATCTCAACAACTTAATCTGATGAGCCTTGCATTTTTTTCCGGGTGTTAATTTTCTGAAGTGATAAAAGTACAGTATAATCGGCCCATAAGATTTGATGGTTTACTTTTTCCAGGTATATCGACATGGTGACCGATCTCCTGTGAGGACATATCCTAATGATGTGCATCAGGAGAGCGCCTGGCCTCAAGGATTTGGGCAGCTTACACAGGTAATATTCACTCCACTGTTGGAGCAACTTTATAGTTAATTGTGATGTTATCACATGGGTTGGGAACCTCAGCTTTCCAGATGTTGCAAAACTACAACTCCCATCATGCACGGACACTTAAAGGTAAAGCTCTGTCCAGCCATGATGGGAGTTATTGTTTTGCAACCGCTGGAGAGCAAAGGTTCCCCACCCCTGCTGTATCATGTCATGTTAAGATCCAAAAGTCTGTGCTGTGTTTTCCAACCACTGGCTCTACAGATGCTAAACTATAACCCCCATATTGCCCTTAAAGCTGTGAGAGTCAGTGGCTTGAGAACAGTACATGAAAATATTCTTTTAGTTTTATTATCTACACTACTCCTTATAAGTAAAGCTTTTTTTCTTTCCAGATTGGAATGAAACAGCACTGGGACTTGGGACAGGCACTGCGGGCACGCTACAAAGGATTCCTGAACGAGTCATATGATAGGCATGAGGTAAGTGGGATTTGTATTTACTTCTATTAAAAAATCTCAAGTACTCCAGTACTTATTAGCTGCTGTATGTCCTACAGGAAGTAAGTGTATTCTTTCCTCACGGTGCTCTCTGCTGCCACTTCTGTCCATGTCAGGAACTGTCCAGAGAGGTAGCAAATTACCATAGAAAACCTCTCCTACTCTCCAGAATGGAAAAAATACACCACTTCCTGCAGGACAAACAGCATCTGATAAGTACTGGAAGACTGGAAATTTTTTAATAGAAGTAAATTACAAATCTCTGGCACTTTCTTGCACTAGTTAGAATTTTTTTTCTGGGAACTACCCCTATAAGGAAGACTTTACTGCATGACCTTTTATAATCTGTTCCTACACAACCCATTTACAACATAAGGCATGATATAACAGGTCCTTATATTAGTTTCCTCTTCCTGCCCAGATCTATGTGAGGAGCACAGATGTGGACCGTACACTGATGAGTGCAGAGGCAAACCTGGCCGGCCTATACCCACCAGAAGGTGTTCAGATCTTCAATCCAAATATCACCTGGCAGCCAATCCCGGTGCACACAGTGCCAGATTCTGAAGAACAGGTACGTAATGGTGTTAACAGACCATTCACAGGTATATAAGGATGTATTTGTTTTTGTGAAATACAGTTGCCTTGTAGGCCCATGCTCCTTGATGCTATTGGAGTACGAGATCTCCTATCCTGTGGACAGACCATCAATAGTTATTGGCAGAAAAACCTCTTTAAAGTGAAAGCTTTAAAGGAAAGCTTGCCTTCCCCGACAGACAACTGAGATCTCAGCCATTTTACTCCTTAGTTGCTACAGGCACTATGTAAAGCTGCATTGTAATTGTTCAAGATAAAGAAGGGACGTCTTTTATCCTCCTGTCTCTTATTCTGCACAGTAGATAGTGAATAAAAAAATACTACGGTACAAATTATTATTTTTTTTTTTTGCATTACTCCATTTAAGCTAGTAATAAAAGTTAAATGCTATGATATGTACTTTAGCTCTAAATGGTGTTAATAAATAATGCAACTTCTGTAAAGAACGAGTGTGTGTGTATGTAAATTGGGGGGGGGGAATTATGACTTTGAGGCAAATGATCTGTTGTGCTCCCTTGAATTATAACAATATGGCAATGCAGCCCACAGACCAAAAGAAAGTTGTATGCACCACTGCTTTATGTCTCAGCTGTTAATGTTATTTTTCTTTATTTTAGCTCTTAAAGTTTCCAATTCTCCCTTGTCCAAAATATCTCAAGTTGCAAGAGGAGACGCGGCACTCTCCTGAATATGTCAACAAGACCAGAGAGAATATGGTAAAGGAAACAGACTAAGGGTTTGTTTACATGTTACGGCAAAAACCATGAGATGATTGTGTTCTTTTGAAGTGATGAAGAAAACACAGTGGTCATGACTGCAATTTGTGAATAAACCTTAAAGGAGAATCCGAAACTTAAAAATCCAGTGCTGGCAGGGCAGGAAGATAATAGAGTAGTTAAACTTACCCTTCCAGACTGACAACCTCTGGTATTGTTTTCCACCAGTTCATCACGATCCACTACCCACATACAGGAACTACTCGCTCAGCCAGTCAGTCACTGCAGTGATGTCCGGTCACTGATCAACTGAGTGGGCATTTCTCAGCTGAGTAATAACTTCACTGCATTGGGAGTTACAGGAGCCCGATAGGGAGCCGTGAGTGAAGCTGCTATGCAATGTGGGCACAGGGACCGGTAAGTGTGACTTTATTATGTTCCCACCCTGCCCTACTAGCACTGGATTTTTAAGTTTTGTCTGGAGTTCTTTTTTAACTGTGTAATTAAGTGGAAAAAAAAAATCAAATTTTTTATACTTACAGCTTCTTTATATTCCATAGGCGTTTTTGCATATGGTTGCCAATAAGACTGGACTAACGGACTGTTCACTAGAATCAGTATGGACCATCTATGACATCTTTTTCTGTGAGGTCAGTTCTCTCTAGCATCTGCTCATGATATCACTTGCACAATGGTAGTTTTTCTGGTGTTCCATGATGGGAGCGGTATTGGGAATCTTGGGAATCATTGTTAAAGTCTAAGGGTCCTATTCCACGGGCCGAGGAGGGCCCGATCAACGATGTAAACGAGCGGCGATCTGCTAGATCGCCGCTCGTTTACTGGGCCTATTCCACGGCCCGATGATCGTTGAGCGAGGGCTGCAAGGACATCGTTACCGATGTCCTTGCAGCATCATACATTACCTGGCTGCAGGGCTTATCCTCCGCTCCGTCTCCTCCCCGGGTCCCCCGCGCTCTATCTTCTGAATGGCCGGTCAGCTGACAGGCCACACTCAGCCAATCACAGGCCGTGGCGGTCCTGGCCTGTGATTGGCTGAGCGCTCCGTCAGCTGACTGGCCATTCAGAAGATAGAGCGCGCAGGAGTCGGGGATGAAGACCGCGCAGAGAAGAAGCCCTGCAGCCAGGTAATGTATGATGATGCTGCTGCTGTTTCTTCTCAAATCGTCGGTCGCCCGCCGCACAGCGCTATTCAACCGTAGCGATGCGCGGTGGGGGAACGATGATTTTAGGTCTGGCCCTAAATGAATGATCAGCCGATGACACGATCATCGGCTGATCGTTCTTTCTATTTCACCGAAAGATAATCGGACGAATCGGGCCAAATGGGGCCAATCCGGCCGATTATCGTTACTGTGGAATAGGGCCCTAAAAGTAGTCACTGAGCAATTAAACTAATTTGATTGTTTGCACATTTTAGTCATACATGATTATGATGTTTGGCAGAATCATGAATTTGATATTAGTTCCACTTCGGGGATGAAGCTGATTAATCAGGCAGCGGTAGGAAGGTCTGTGCAGAATAGATGTAGCAGGGGAGTGGGGCACAGTGACAAACTCTGTTTAAAACAGTGGCTGGTTTTCTTAGACAAGTTTCCTTGTTTTTGAAAAAGGTTTAAGAGGGCCCCAAATTCAAATGCAGTGAAACGCACTGTGAAGGAACCACGATCTGTTAGATCAGTACAGAGCCAATTAGCATTAATTAGCTTACCACTTCTCTACATATAATAGGATGGCACCTTTTTGTGGACAGTTTTAAAATGCATGATCAGCTGATGAGCAACCCCGGTATTTCTAGCAATCAATTAATTAAAGGGGTAGTGCGGCGCTAAAAAATTATTTACAGAATAACACACATTACAAAGTTATACAACTTTGTAATGTATGTTATGTCTGTGAATCGCCCCGTTCCCCGTGTCCCACCACCCCCACCCGTGTACCCGGAAGTGTTGGTGCATTATACATTACCTGATCCGTGTCAAGGGCCGTCCGCCATTTTGTGCTAAACGTCATCTTCGGACGGACGGCCGAGTCGCTGCCGCCCGTCCCCCCCTCCGCCGCGTCACAACTGTGCTCAGCCGCGATTGGCTGAGCACAGTTATGCTCAGCCAATCGCGGCTGAGCATCGGATGACGCTGCAGAGGGCGGCCGGCATTCGGAACAGTCAGAGCTGTTCGCCGGCCGGCAGAAGAAGACGTCACAGAATGAAGATCGGAGATGGGGGTCGGCACGTGACAGGTATGTATAGTGCACCACACTTCCGAGTACACGGGTGGGGGTGGTGGGACACGGGGAAGGGGGCCATTCACAGACATAACATATATTACAAAGTTGTATAACTTTGTAATGTGTGTTATTCTGTGAATAATTATTTACTGCCGCACTACCCCTTTAAGCCATTTCTTGTGCAAAGGCAGTTAAAGAAGGCAGATATTTTTTTTAAACTTTTTTTTTTTTTTTTACTAGCTGAAAAATCGAATGCAATTTATATTTTTGGAGATAACCTTAAAGTGTAACTATCATTCTTCGCTGGCAGCAGGATACACAGTTAAAATTCTGCTGCTACGCTCCCTGAGTCAGAGATGGAATTCCGCATCCAGTGCGCTCTCCTGAACAGGGAGTGCAGCAGGAGAGACTGTATCCTGCAGCCAGCAAAGGTTGATAATGATGTTACACTTTAAGGTGTAACTACACTTTTTTTTTTTTTTTTTTTTTTGAAATTTACATTCATTAGTTGAAACTTACTTTTTTTTGCCTTAGTCTAAACATAACCTGAGCCTCCCATCCTGGGCAACAGACGAAGTTTTGGAACGACTGAGAGGTTTAAAGGATTTTAGCTTCAGGTTCCTCTTTGGGATTACTAAACAAGAGGAAAAAGCACGTTTGCAAGGAGGTAAGAGAGAAACAGTGACAAAGCAGGGGGCATCAAGGCTATGTTCACACATATTTATAAAGTGAAAATACAACTCTATTTTGATGATTACAGCCATAAATAATGATCAAGATCATTATTTACAGCAGTATTTCCTCCATTAAAAATGTAGTGTGAATAGACACGTAAAGTCACTCGCCTAACTGCTCTCTCGTGCTGTTTTGATGCTTTTCATGAAGCTAAAACTGTTAGTGGTTAAAATACACACATGGGATATCTACCTTTTTATACTTCCCCTCATTTTGTGCTCTTTTCCTGCATTTGCATCAAAAACATGACAGGTGAGAAAGGACCATAGTTGAGGAATATGGAAAGGTCTTCACCCATTCCAAGTGGAAGTTAAACCTGCAGCATATTGGAGCAAATGTTAGACAAATTCTCAGTCATCCTTGCTTTGCAGTGATAGTGTCACAAAAGAAAGCGATTTGTCACATTCAATTTGCCATTAATTAATATAGGAGACATAATGGTACTTATTTGATCAGTAAAGTTGGATACTTTGCGCAGGTGTCCTGGTGGCTGAGATCCTGAAGAACATAACAGCGGCTGCACAGAATGCCGCCGATGACCTGAAATTGATTGCATATTCAACAGTAAGTAAATATAAGTGATGGTTTCTTGAAAAGGAGATGGCACTGTAGTAATGATGTCTCCCTATGGTGTCAATGAGTCTCTTACCAACATTTCTACTTCTACTTAGCACGACACCACACTGGGCGCTCTGCAAATGGCATTGGATGTCTACAATGGAAAACAGGCTCCGTATGCTTCTTGCCATATATTCGAGCTGTACGAAGAGTCTCCAGGGTATGACATAGCATAAAATGTAAACTGCTTCTATCATGTGTCCCTTTTTTATTTTCTGTAAGGACATCTTTACAGTCAAATGATTTATGAAGTGGTCTATGCCTATCATTATACATGTGGTGTTCATGCTATTTTTGCTTTTGAGACCATCACTTAGTGAATTTCCACTCCAAAACCGGTTTGAATAGTGATAGCCATGTGTGTGATAGGTTTAGATATTCCGAGAGAATCACTGCACACCAGTCCAAAGAAAACTATGAAGGTGGTTTATTCAGTGTAGCTAAATGGTAATGAACTGCTCGTTCATGCTTAGTAAACCACTGAGTTTGTTTTGGATTGGTGTGCTGCGCTTCTTTCTGGATTTACAATTTTTATTTTTTTTTATCAAAATCCTGTGCTCGGGCAAGCTCCCTCTTTTATTATTTCAGATGTGCTTTTTCCTTGAATGGATAGTTAGATATGTGGATGGTGATGTGTTGTCATTATGTCTCAGCTGCTGTGGCCTTTGGAAATCTATATTAAATCCTAATGGTCTAATCTATTGCATATAAAATTCATCCTTTCATTCTTGGTGAAGCTATATAAGCATAGAGCCACATGCAGCCAAAACAAACCTCTTATTCAGTGGGTAATGGCTGCAGTATTTTCCTAGTAAATCATGTAACTGTTTACCACTGCATGAGCGGATGGCTTCCCCTTACTTCTACTTAATGTCTATCATTGATATTTTTTTATTGTTTCCTCCTATTAGGAACTTTACGGTTGAGATGTATTTTAGAAATGACAGCACACAGCAGCCCTTTCCCTTAAGCTTACCAGGCTGTGTGCACAGCTGCCCCCTAGATAAGTTTAAGAGCTTATTGGATCGAGTCATCGCAAAAGACTGGGAGAAAGAGTGTCAGATCTCCAGTCCAGTCAATGATACAGGTAAGGAAAATGCGATGTACATGCATTCAACATCCTTTTGACTGCCTTTTGTAGAAAGACTGGGGGAGGAAGTCAGTATGCCACTGGTGTAGATCCCCAGTCCAGTCCTAATATAATATGGGCAACTTATCATACTTTCTGGTTTCTTACGTCTTTCTCTTGCTTTGATTGCACAGAAGTCATTGTGGGTCTCGTTGCCTGCGGCTGTATCCTCTTCCTCCTCATCGTCCTGCTGCTAACAGTCCTCTTTCGGCAGAAGTCTCAAACCCAAGGCTACCAGCACGTCTCAGATCTGGGGGAGGAACAGAGCTGAATGACTGAGCTCTGACTCCATACCCGTGGCCTTGGTGCCTCTCAGCCGATGACATCCTAGAGAAGGCATATAGGAATTTTTAAGTAAAATTTTAAATTTTTTTAATTTTTAAATTTCCAAATCTCAGCAAAAGATGGCAATTTTAAACGTTATAATAGGAACAAACCAATGCAAGCAAACTCATGGATTTGGCAAATGTGAGGAAATAAATTCATGTGTTATGGGGTCTGCAGTAGTTATCTGATTCCATCACGTGATTGGTTAAAGCCACATGTCCAGCTGTGTCCAGGGAGTTTGTGTCATGTAGCTGTGTATCTATGGACTGCTGTGACTCCATCACAGAGCTGCAGGTCAGTCCTCTGACTTCCTATACCCCTATACCTATAGACTGTGTATAATGAGCACATATATATATGTGCAGTTCCATTATAATATTTTGTGCTGGTCACAGAAGTAAAAAAGGGAGCCACAGTCCAGCATGTCCACTGCTTCCTGATCATTGATGTGTTTTATTGGGTTTTCTGTAGGAAAATGTTGTTTTTGAGACTGTCTTAGCTGTCTTACTGGGCTATCAGTTGTAACACTAAATGATGTATGTCCTCATAAGGTATATATATCTATAGTGTTACCCATCTTATTTATAGGAGTACATTCTGTTGGTTTTACTAGGTACCCTCTTGAAAGGTAAGTTCCTAAAATAAAGAACAATCCTGGCCTCATATCTAAAAATATCTTCAGTAACATTGAGAGCTATCTATGTAAGCAAGCATTATTTTACTGTTAAATGTCATTGCACTGTTTATAATCATTTGAAAAAGAGGTTTTCTTTTGTAACCCTTTCCAAATATGTTTAAGTTTTACAAGAACCTGAACGCTCAGCATTTTTCCATAGGCTGTATCCGTATTTTCTAGGACTCCCTAGGGCAGCATCCAACTTCTCCAGCCGCTGGGAGTCAAGTGCTGAGCATTCAGGTTCAAAGAATGTTGACGAACCTGAACAGTTCTGCAAGTTATGTCTTAACAAGTAAACTTTTATTCTGTCTGCAGTAAATTTTATACAAATAATCTGCCTAAGAATTTATGGCATTGCACTTATGATAGCCTAAATCTCTCCAGCTCTGGTAAAATTACAGTTACCATGAGAATGGGATGTAGTTTTGCGATAGCTGGAGAGCCACAGATTGGGGAATTTAATAATCCTGGCATAAAAAATTGTGGCCAAAACACAGTGGCCCAGATTTATCAAAGTTTTTAAAATAGAAACTGTTGTAAATTACCCCCAACAACCAATCACAGCTCACATGTTAGCTCTGGTAAAATAAAAGCTGAGCTGTGATTGGTTACAGTGGACAGTTTACACGAGTGTGAATTTTACACACTTTTATAAGTCTGGGCTATTTTCTTAAGGTGCATTTGTTGTACCTTTCTATCTACCTGTTAGGATATGTGGATGTCAGGGGCCCACTACACATGAACAGCTCCACCCTATCCATCTACACCCATTCATTGAATAGCCATGCAATACCACAGGACATATGCCATGTCTTTTAAGTTAAAAAAAAAATGTTTTAAATCCTTACCCTGCTCTGCTTGTGATGGCTGTCCAAACTTTCACATATTGGTGTTTTTGTTGTCACGGCTGTTGTTGCTGTCACTGTAAATCAGCACTTAAAAGAAATTTTTATTATTTCACTCCCTAACAGTTGCTGGGATATTGCAGTGCTGGTAATTCACTTACTTTTCATTTGTATGAGATGCTAATAGTAAAAAAAATGAATAGGGCTGTGGGATTTAGCAAGCCTGTTGTATGGGCAAGCAATATTGCAGCCAGACCTTCAGGGCTTGTAGCTTAAAAAGAAATGTTTCAGAAATGGAATTACTAGCACAGGGGTTTAGCATATGCTGATAACTGCTGGGGATGAAATAATAATAAAATAAATAAAAAAAATCACAGGAGTTTAGTTCTTATGGACCCTTTGTGATGTGCTGCTAAGCACAACTGCCCGTGAATAGTACGCTGTCTACATCTCTATTTCTGACCTCATACATGTGGAATTTTAAAGCCGCTGGACTGTTTATAGGGGTCATATAGCATCTCTCTTTTCTGCTCGATCTGACTTTGTTGTGGAAAGACACTGCTGCAGGCTCGACTGGACAGTTGCAGAAGAAACTCGCTAACACCTGGTCAGTATCCATTACATTTAGTGATGAGTGAACATCAGAAAGTGTTCAGGTTCGGCCATGTGGCCTATGGCTGTAGCCATGTGTTCCTGGCAGCCCTAGGGCGGTGTCCAACGCCTCCAGACGCTAGGAGTTAAATGCCAAGGGTTGGGTTGAACCAGGCGGCCGAACCCAGACACTTTTCCGTTGTTTGCTCATCACGACTTACATGTTCTGCTGGGCAGATGTTTCGGCCAGTGTAAAGTAGGGGATGTTCACAGTACACATAGTTCGTTGTTTGTCTCATTGACTGTCCTGCCCTATGCCCTACAGTGTCTCCACACACAAGATCAAATCAGGAAGAAGAGGAGTGCCGCATAACCCTTTTTATTTTGCACAATGATTTAATGTATGTAATGTGTTTTTGTTAGTTTCTTTATCTGTCTAATGATGTAAATTTTATCAAATAAAGTAATGAAGGATTGGGTAAACTGAGTATTTTATCTGTAAGATTTCACTTGCATCGTATATTTTTCTTAAAGCCACAGCAAAAAGAGAGAAGGAAAACATATAACACAGGGGTGCACCCTTGTGTACCATCATCACATGAAGAGAAGTGAAGCCGCGCACCTGAAAATGTTGTGTCTTTTAAAACCTGAGAAAGACGCAAGTACTGTGGCTTGCACTTTGTTTATGATCCCCAGGAAAATAAACACAAGAACATTTGTACAATCAAAGTTTCTACTTATTTCATATGTAAAACAAAGTGCCACTGTAATTATAGAAGACTTTTTTTTTTTTTTTTATTGGTTTGCGTGTGTGCAGACCCATACTAATCATCAGAACGAGCGGGAAGAGGACCGTACTGCAGCACATTCCGATCCCCACGCTGTGTCAGCATAATCAGTCGAGCTCTATAGACTTGCATTATAAGCCCAACTGATCATGTGACACAGAGCTGGGAGAGTCCTCCTGATCAGTAAGGGTCTGAACGCTCAGACCCAGACCGATCAAAACTTTTGACATGTCTCTATGACATGTCCAAACTTTTTTTTATGGTGACAGTGACCCTCTAACATTCATGAATAGGCAATTCCACACAGATTGAAACAAAAGTGGGGAGCTGGTTGCTGGTCGGCCCCTGTATAATACAGATTCATGCAATTATGTTTGGCCATTCACCTTCAATAACTGATGGCTGAACAATTGTTCAGTGGACAGTTATCCCTTCCATATTCCAGAACGTTCCTGTTTTCTCTTTGTTAAAGTTAATGATGTATTACATATTAAATGAATCTACAATCAGAAAATAGAAACAGATTAGAATCACTAAAAAGAAATCTAGATGATACATTCTATTTAATTAATTCACTAGCTCGCTACCGACGTGCGTAATTGTGCCAGCAGTGAGCGGGGAATGAGGAGCAAGGAAGTTGTAAATCACTTTCGATGTAGATGACTGGAGCTTTTCAAGGGGGACACTGAGGGACACAGGGCACTGGAGGGACACTGAGCACCCCTCTGCCATCATCCTCTCCAGCAGCCACAGCCCGCACAGCTCTGGGAGTCGGGTCGTGACATCACCATTTTATCCAGGAAGTGAAGCCTTGATGCAGTAGTAAGTGCAGGGAAAAAAGCACTTTATAAGCATTTCCCATAATAAGTGTATATTGGTGATTTGTATAACTTCTGGGGGGGCAATACAATACTTTAATAAAAATTTTCACCAGACTTCTCCTTTAATCTCATATGGATTTTATTACCTTGTTTCCCCGAAAATAGAGTATAAGACCTAGTACCTCTTTAAAAGCAAACATTAATATAACAAAAACTGTTTTATTTTTGGCGAAATATGGTAATAGTTGAACCATGCAGCAAATAAGTAGACAGGACTGGAAGACACATTGCTCAGTGTTTCTTCATCTTTTCAGACCAAGTACCCTCAAGTAATTAAGATGTTCCAACTGCAACTGAGAAGCAGGGCATCAGCTATAAATGTTGACTAAATAAGGCCAAGCTCACACTGGCAAAGTTGGTTCTTGGAAAGTCTCTATCGACAATCCAGTCCCAAATCAAGACCACCCCCCCCCTGTGTGGTTGAGCGGTATGTCCCAGCAATAATTCCCCTTCTAGCAAGTTATAATGCCCTCTGTAACCAGCAATAATTAATCTCTTAAAACAAAAAGGAAAACCTACCTTCCCACCACTCCTACCATGGAGAGGAGTCAGCAGGATGCAATGACACAGAAGTTTCTTTGGCAGTCAGGAGCACTTGTAGGCTGTGGGCATAAACCATCCTGTAACCTACAAAACTAAGTAATGGGCCCCACAGCTTTTACCTGAATCAGCCTTACTCTGCAACCACTTTTGGCCTTTAAGAGAACCTATCAAAGTTTTTTTAAATTCTTTCACTGAATTAATAATTAGATGTTTTTGTCAGACCGTCCAGTCATGACAGCACCACCTGGAGATTGAATGCCATTAGTCCTAATAGGAACAGGAAGCACGAGAGGTTAAAAAAGGGCCCCTCCCCATCTCACCCTCAGTGTTTTTCTGTTCCTATCAGGACATAGCACGTGAGGTCTTACCTCCTCCTGGTCCTGGGGCTGACAGCGGGATCAGAGTCTGAAGTGGCGGTCAGGCAGACGAAGGGCATCTGGCCGGGTCCCCAGTTCTCCTCCACAGTCTGCACTGGGTCGTGCGGAATCTTTGCCTCCCGGTCCCATCTTTTCCTCACTGCCGCGCTCTCGGAGTCTAAGCAGCGGGGAAGGAGTGCTGCGACTCCATTGCTGGACCGCGGGACCACGAGTGTGTCTTCCCCTGGTCTCTTCCGGTCCCAGAGCGAGCGTGGCGTCTGACGTCACGCGCAGGGCGCAATGCATCCTGGGACCGGAAGCTCCGCCCCCAAGATGGCGCCGACCACCGGAAAATCGCTGGGTCGGCGTGGGGTTTCCGGAGGGCGTGCTTGCGCCACATGGCGCCAATTGCAAGCTGGTTTGAGGTCTGAAAATCATATATAAGGTAACACTTAGTCATTTGATCTCTTTGTCTCTGTCACTATGGACGCCCTCCGCTCTGAATCTGTGGAGCAGGCCGCCTCTGCCAGCAATGTGAGTAGCTAACCCTTAGGGGGTTCACTTGCTTACTTTATGTACCTATGAGTAATGGCTTCCTTCTCTCCTTAGGGAGACAAGGAGCCACATACGAGGAGATGTGTTATCTGCAAAGACAAGTTGTCTGAAGGATACATTAAACCTCTCTGTCCAGGATGTACATCTAATATTGTGAGACAGGAGTCCCCTTCCCTGGTGGAGGAACTCCGGAAAATGATTAATCAGGAGGTGAAAGCCACAGTTTCTGCTGCCCTGACCAAAGACAGGTCTGAGTCACCTGAGCCACCTCCTAAAAAACATAGACGTATTATTTCTGATTCTGATTCCGATGAACAGCCTCTGTCTTCGGGTGACAAATCCGGTGAGGAACAAACCGTAGTTGTCCCTGAAACATTGGAGGAACCTAAAAGATACTATTTCTCGGCTGAGGATACAGATATCTTATTAAACGCTATCAGAAATACTATGGATATCAAAGAAATACAAGAGTCACTAAATAAACAAGATGAGATGTTTGCGGGTCTCAAGCCTAAGAAAAAGCGTGTTTTTCCTATTCATAGTAACATCAAAGATATGATTCTAGACGAGTGGCGTGACCCTGAAAGAAGATTGCAAATACCTAAGGAATTTAAAGCGAGATTTCCCTTTGATGAAGCAGATATCAACCTCTGGTCGGAGTCCCCAAAGATTGATATCCAAGTAGCTAAAGTGGTAAAGAAAACCTCCCTCCCTTTCGAGGATGCCTCGCAGCTTAAAGACCCCATAGATAGAAAAATGGATAGTTTGCTGCGCAAGGCATGGGATTCTGCTGCTGCTGCACTAAATCCTAATATAGCCGCAACCAGTGCTGCCCGATCTCTATTTGTTTGGTTGGAGGAACTGGAGAATCATCTCCGTAACAAGTCCTCTAGAGAAGATTTGCTTAAGTCCGTACCTATGCTAAAACTGGCCACAGCATTTCTGGTGGATGTTTCAGCAGAATCTGTCCGCTTCGCAGGAAAATCAGTAGCCCTCACCAACTCTGTTAGAAGGGCACTCTGGCTAAAAAGCTGGGAAGGTGATAACCTCTCTAAAACTAAATTGTGTGCCATTCCCTTCGAAGGATCTCTAGTGTTCGGATCAGTTCTCGATTCCATCCTGGAGAAAGCTGCGGACAGGAAAAAGGATTTCCCTAAGGAGAAGACATCTAAAGGTAAACAAAATTTTCGTCCCTATAAGCAGAACACCACCACCTCTTATAGAGGAAAAGGGAAATCTGGGAGATGGAGCTATCCCAAGGGCGGCAGAGGGAGAGAGTTCATGCTCAATCCCAAACCCGCAGACAAAAAACAATGACTCGATCCCGGTAGGTGGAAGGCTCTCCCAATTTTTTCACCAGTGGGAGAATATAACATCAAATCCTTTCATATTGTGGACAATAGAGAAGGGTTACAAGATAGTTTTCAGACCTCCCTCCTCCAAAATTCTGCACAACCAATCTCGACTCATTGAACAACCGTCTGTGGTTAGGCATATCAGAACTTCTCTCGTTGGAAGCTGTTGTTCCAGTTCCCCTCTCCCAACAGGGTCTAGGCCATTACTCTCGGTTATTTCTGGTCCAGAAATCAAATGGAGCTTTCAGGACAATCATAAATCTCAAGCCTCTAAACCGAGTAATAGCCTACAAGAGGTTCAAAATGGAAACTCTAAAAACAGCAATTCCATTAATATCCAAGGGAGCTTGGCTAGCCACAATAGACTTGAAAGACGCTTACTTTCATATTCCCATCTACGAAAACCATCAAAAATACCTAAGATTCGCTCTGATACACAACAGTACCACTCATCACTTCCAATTCAAGGCACTCCCATTTGGAATAGCCTCTGCCCCCCGGATATTCACGAAAGTGATGGTGGAAGTGATAGCCTATCTCAGGTTAAAAGGTGTGATGATAGTTCCTTACCTAGACGACCTACTTATTGTTGCTCAATCCAAAGAACAACTGAATGCACACATTGCTTTGACCATTTCTTCTCTCCAAGATTTAGGCTGGATCGTGAACGTTCAAAAATCGGACCTGACCCCAGCCCACAAAAAGAAATTTCTGGGCATGATGCTAGACACGGAAAGACAGATGACCTTTCTTCTCCAGGACAAAGTGCAAGCTCTTCTGGACAAATTCAGGAGGTTTTCCAGAAAGACAACAACAACGGTCCGGGAGGCAATGTCCATTCTCGGCTCCATGACATCATGCATGTCGGCAGTACCGTGGTGCCAGAGTCACTCACGCATTCTGCAAACTCAAATTCTAAAAACCTGGGACCGTCTTCACTCGCACCTAGATGCAAAGATGCCTGTGTCAACACTGATAAAGCTGTCGATGAAGTGGTGGTTAAACGAAAAAAATCTAACAAAAGGTCTTCGCTGGTCTCCTCCTCAGACGGTAACCCTGACGACAGACGCCAGCCAATGGGGGTGGGGAGCACATGTTCAAGACCTATACCTTCAGGGACAATGGTCGGAAAGGACAAGCCGGTGCTCATCAAATCTAAGAGAACTGAAGGCAGTATACAAAGCACTAAAGGGTGCAGAACATCTCCTACACGGAAAGGATGTCAAGGTATACTCAGACAACGCGACTACAGTGGCGTTCATAAATCACCAAGGTGGGACACGTCACTCGCTCCTACAAAAAATGGCAGCAGAAATCTTCAGCTGGGCGGAAGTACACCTTCAGTCATTGTCAGCAGTCCACCTAAAAGGGACAAACAACACAAAAGCGGACTTCTTGAGTCGAGAAAAGATGTTACCAGGAGAATGGAGTCTAAATCAACAAGAGTTCCTGAACCTAACAGAAAGATGGGGAACTCCGGAGGTGGACCTATTCGCCACAAAGAAAAACAAGAAAGTGGAAAAGTTTTACTCCCTAAACCCAAAAGACAATCCGGAGGCGGTGGATGCTCTAATCCAGCCATGGAATTTCCATCTAGCCTACGCGTTCCCTCCATTTCCCCTGTTAGGAAGAGCTCTACAGAAAATCCTAGTTGCTCATACTCAGGTAATCTTCATAGCTCCAGTATGGCCAAAAAGAAGTTGGTTTTGTCTCCTAAAAAAGCTGACAATAGAAGGTCCCCTCCTACTACCTCAAAGGGAAGATCTTCTCGTCCAGGGTCCGCTAAATCACCAAGGGATTCAACAACTCCACTTAGCGGCCTGGCTACTGAAAAGTCCCTCCTAGCTCGCAGGGGCCTTTCGCCAAAATTTATCGACACCATGCTAAGTAGCAAAAAAGATGTTACATCCTCCATTTACTTAAAATACTGGAAAAAATTCTGCACATGGTGTGGCGACATTTCCCCTGATCCCTGTAAACCGGACATGCCGCAAATTCTGGATTTCCTGCAACAAGGTCTAGATAAAGGACTTTCGCTTAGTACACTTAAGGTCCAGGTGTCTGCGTTAGGTTGCTTCTTCGATTCACCAATTGCGGAGCACAGGTGGATTAAAAGATTTTTCAAAGCAGTTTCGAGATTAAAACCGAAAATCTCAAACCTTACTCCCCCCTGGGACTTAAACCTAGTCCTACAGGCTCTAACCCAAAAACCTTTTGAACCTATCCAGGAACTATCTACAAGATTTTTGACACTAAAGACCGTTTTATTTAGTTGCCATAACATCGGCGAAAAGAGTCTGCGAAATCCAGGCACTCTCCACGGAAGAACCGTACCTTACGGTTCTAGACGATAGAATTGTCCTCAAGCTGAACCCGTCTTTTCTTCCTAAGGTGGTTTCAAATTTCCACAGGTCACAAGATATCATCTTGCCGTCCTTTTGTGATCCTCCTAAAAACGACAAGGAAATTTGTTTCCATACCTTAGATGTTCGCAGGGCAGTTCTCACTTATCTTCAAAATACCAAAGCCTGGAGAACGGATGCTAATCTGTTTCTCCAATTTCAAGGCCCCAACAGGGGCAAGAAGGCTTCAAAGGCATCTATAGCAAGATGGATGAAATCGGCAATTGCAGAAGCCTATAAAGCCTCAAATAGAGAAGTACCAAAAGCCTTAAAAGCGCATTCTACTCGATCTATGTCTGTCTCCTGGGCAGAGAAATCTGCAGCTTCACTTGAACAGATTTGCAGAGCAGCTACATGGTCATCCCCTCATACCTTCTATCGACACTACAAGCTGAACGTGGCCACGTCCCAAGATCTAGCGTTCGGACGGAAAGTGCTACAGGCTGTGGTCCCCCCCTAATTGGTGATCTGGTATGTCTCCAGGTGGTGCTGTCATGACTGGACGGTCTGAAAAGCGAGAATTATTACTCACCGATAATTCGTTTTTCATGAGTCCATCATGACAGCACCCGTTTATTACCCGCCCTTATTATTCTATTATGATACTTGTGTTAAGATATGCTATGTTGATAGTAATTGATAAACACTGAGGGTGAGATGGGGAGGGGCCCTTTTTTAACCTCTCGTGCTTCCTGTTCCTATTAGGACTAATGGCATTCAATCTCCAGGTGGTGCTGTCATGATGGACTCATGAAAAACGAATAATCGGTGAGTAATAATTCTCGCTTTTTTTCTAAATATTAACTTTTTTTTTGCACCCACATTTAATTGCTATAGCTATTTTTCTTTATGGGCTTTTTCTTTTTCAAGCCCAGAACTTCCCAGCATGCAAAGCGACAGGATGGGATCCCATGATCTTTTGCCTGCCACTCCATCCATACTCTTGTGCTATTCAGTGCGAGATCACGGTGTATTACTAAAGGCCCTATTCCACGGAACTTTTTCGAACGATTATCGTTCATAAAATCGTTCAAACGACCGCTCGTTAACGATATTCGTTCAGTGGAATAGCTATAAACAAGCGAACGACAACAGCGAAATCGTCGTTGAGTCGTTCACTATCTTTTTTCAACATGTCGAAAAAAAATCGTTGGTCTTTCAATAATAATTTGCTAATCTTTTCGTTGAATAAAAAATCTTTCAGTCGTTTTTGAAATGTCTACCTACATTTCCCCACGTTTTAAACGACCATGTAATGACCGCAAAAAAATTGTTACACTACAGATATCGTTCACGTTCCCACATGTATTGTGTTATCGTTCGCTTAAAAAAATCGTTAAATGCTCGTTAACGAGCGGTCGTTTGAGCGAGTCTATGAACGATAATCGTTTCGTGAAATAGGGCTATAAGTGTCTATTATGGCAGCATTTGTGTCCCTAAATCTAATTATAAAGATATAGGCTGCCTTTGCAGTCTGTATCTAATACCTCACTTAATCATCTGTCCCCTGGTTGTACCCCCAGGCATCACCATCTTGTGAAAAAAAAGACAAGTTTTGTCAGCTCCCCTAGAACACCATTCACACTAGGCAGGAGCACGTTGCTATGGCTGAAATTGCAAACACAAAAACGAAGAAAAATGCAACAGCTCACTGCAATGGCAAGATACAGACCCACCACAGACATGAGAATAGTTAAAAGCAGCCCCCCCCCCTCCCATTTTTTTTAGCTGTTGGGGGGGGCTGCTTTTAACTATTTATACGTCTGTAGTGAGTCTGTATCTTGCCATTGCGGTGAGCTGTTTCATTTTTCTGTGTTTTTGTGTCACCATCTTGTGACATCACTGCTGGACGAACAGTGACCTCACCAAGAAAGCAGCATCTGATGGCACAGGCAGCGGACAAATGATTACATTAAGTATTAGATACAGACTGCAAAAGCAATTATATGTTTATAGGTTTGTGTGCGATCGGAGCTGCGGGGGGGCGTGCGATCGGGCGGGGGGGCGTGCGATCGGGCGGCCGGGGCTGCGATTGGGCGGCCTTACCTTATCTCGATCACTGAGGGGCAGGCCATGCAGCGTTCGCCGGCAGACTATGTGTGTCTCTCCTCTGGCCGGTGGTAGCTAGATATTAGTTTGCAGATGCCCAGCTTTGGCGAGCCCAGGGTGTATATCTGGCTGGTAATGGTGCCAGGAACAGTCTGGTAGCGTTTTCCTATGTTCCAGAAGGTGGCTTAGGTGTTTGCCTTGCATTTTGCCTTGTTCTTTGGCATGTATGTTCCGGCCTAAACTTTTACTACACTTTTGTCTTGTGTTTCTTCCAAAGTGTCCTACCTTCGATAATATCAATCAAGCTATTGTGTTACCCGTGTTCTTTCCTGATGATCCTAGCCAGGATGCCCGAAACCTTTCATCCCTTGATGTGTCCAGAGCACTTCGGATCTGCCTACAGAGAGTCAAAGACTTCAAAATGGAAGAAAACCTTTAGTGCTTTTCCATGGGAAGAAAGCCTCTAAACTGTCCATTTCTTGATGAATTTGTGAATGTATAGGACTTGGTTATTCTTCTGCAGGCCTGCAGTCTCTGGATTTTACGAAGGCACATTTAACTAGGGCTGTTGCTACTAGTTGGGTGGAAAGCAGTCTGGTTCTTTTGAAACGAATCTGTCAATAAGCACACATTATAGTCTTAGTTCTATTCAGTCTACCCGACCGACTGACCTTGGCTAGGTCAGTTCTTAATGCTGCGGTGCAGGAAAGCCCTCCCATGGGGGATGCTACTTGCCAATCTTCCATACATTGTGATGCCAAAGGGATGTAAGGGAAGTGTACATTATAACGTTAATGTGTTTTTCCCTGAGATTCATTGGCATCACAAGGCTTCCTCCCTTATCACTTTATAATTACACTACTGAGGTCATAGTATAGCTTCCTTATATACTTCCTGAAGGAGAGGTCAATTTCTTAATTTTTGTGTTTAATTAAAACATTCCTTCATTCCATAAATTGTGATGCCAAAGGGTAATAATGTACACTTCCTATGGAATGACCTATTCAAAGGTCACAGAGTATGCTCAGTACAGTTTCAGTGTCATCTCAAGGGGACAGGGTTTGTCTATTGTCATCTATGTCCATGAGTCTGGCTGTAAAACATGTCACTAAATACTGTAAAAAATAGCTCAGGTAAGATGGCAACCCTCATAACAATGTACAAAAAGTGAAATAAAAAAAAAAACTTGGTTATAAAATAGAGTTCGTTTAGACTAGTCAGATACTAAAAGTTTGTCTTTTAATCAGCAATAGAGATGAGCGAACCTGGTTCGAGTCGATCCTAACCCGAACATTCGGTATTTGATTAGCTGGGGCTGCTGAACTTGGATAAAGCTCTAAGGTTGTCTGGAAAACATGGATACAGCCAATGACTATATCCATGATTTCCACAAAGCCTTAGGGCTTTATCCAACTTCAGCAGCCACCGCTAATCAAATGCCGAAAGTTCGGGTTCGGATTAACTCGAGCATGCTCGAAGTTCGCTCATCTCTAAATCAGTGAAAGTAAATCTTGGTGGCACATGGCCTTTAAAGAGCACTATAGATGAGCGAACCTCGAGCATGCTCGAGTCTATCCGAACCCAAGCATTCGGCATAGCGGGGGCTGCTGAAGTTGGATAAAGCCCTAAGGCTATGTGGAAAACATAGCAGCCCCCGCTATGCCAAATGCTCAGGTTCGGATAGACTCGAGCATGCTCAAGGTTCACTCATCTCTAAAGAGAACCACATTTTTTGCAGACTGGGCTCCCAGAACGGTTGCACGCATCTGGCAGTCGGCTCTTTGGACTCAAAGTGCGGTAAAATGCATTTTAATCCCACACACAAGGCAGGAAGAGAGCGTTGAACTAGTCATCTGGGCTGTGACTGTGCTTTGCAGGATGATTGACAGGCAAGGAGGCTAGTAAAAAGGTCTGTTACTGTTTAGTTTGCAGCTAAATTTCTAAGTAGAGATGAGCAAATCTAAACGTTGCACTAGACCAGACAAGTTAAACTCAGGCCCTCCAGCTGTTACAAAAGTACAATTCCCATCATGCCTGGACAGCCAAAGCTTTAGCTTTGGCTGTCCAGGCATGATGGGAATTGTAGTTCTGAAACAGCTGGAGGGCCTGAGTTTAACACCCCTGCACTAGACCATCAGTTTGTCAGCCAGTTGCATTTGAACTCTGCTCCGGGTGCTTGCCAAAGCAGGATGCAGTCCTGGGAGAAGTTTGCCAGGACTGGATTCAGCTTTTTCAAGCACCCAGAGTGAAGTACAAAGGCAGCTGGCTGACAAACTGATGGCCGAGCGGAACTAAGCGCTTCACTTTAATACTGTGAATTCATAGAAGTTTAGATGCAAACTAAACAGTAACAGGGACAAGAAGGTACAGGAACAGGGCAACATTTGCGTACATCAAGAGGGTGAATGCAGGAAGTGGGTCATTTGTCTTTATTCAGTTTTTTGTTCTTACATTGAGGCGTGGGCGGTTCAGGACTCCGGGGTCTGATCTCTCACAGACAACGGAGGAGATTAGAGCTAGAAAAGCTGTCAAAACTCGGCCCCTCTGGTTATTTTACACTGCGATTGCTTTGCCTGTAGTGAGTTCTGTCAGATAAGAGAACCCTCCCTATGGGGTTACTTCTTGGTAAATCCCCATCATTGTACTGCTGGCTAGAACATAAGAGAAGTGTTGATTTCTAAAGTTAAAATTTTTCGCTTAAAAAATCCCCCCTGTCCCAGGGAAATGGCAAGTCATTGAACTGCTGTTAGGACTAAGGAAAATAAGATCATGTTAATAATCAACCTTTGTATTCGGACAGATTTGTTTTAGAACAGTTGCAAGAAAACCAATGCAAAAAAAGAAAAACGCAAGAATCTCAAAGAACACACAAACTGTAAAAAAAAAAGTCCTGTTTATTTTAGCGTAATTTAACAAGCATACAATATTTACATAGCTGGGTCTGCAATGTATTTATACCCATTACAGAATGCCCATATTCGTGTGTTATAACCTCACTAGTGTAAATCCAGATCACCGATTGTGCCACAGATGTTTAGGCCTGGGGTGTGGTGAATTTATAAGCCAGTGATCTAACAAGAATAAAGTCCCTTGGCATTTACCACTTCATTCCCCTTCTCTATGCTCTGATACTCCCTTTGCAGCAGCTGTTCAAAAGAGCCTGAATTAATGACTAGTATTGAGCAGACTTGCCAAACTGTTCAGGTTCGGCAACGTTCTCCAAACCAAAACGCTTGCCAGCGTACGGAGAAGTTGGATGCCGAACCCGAACAGTTCAGCAGTCTGATAAATACTATTGCTGTCAGTATCCTCCTCCACTCCAAGGCGGGTAAAACAGGCGCAGGTCCAAGAGGTAATAGCAATATAAAATATCATAAAATTTATTAAAAGAATTATGCCAGCGACAAAACACGTTTCGAGACCGGTCCGGTCTCTTTATCAAGTGTCTAAAGAGACCGGACCAGTCTCGAAACGTGTTTTGTCGCTGGCATAATTCTTTAATAAATTTTATATCACTATTACCCCTTGGACCTGCGCCTGTTTTACCCGCCTTGGAGTGGAGGAGGATACTGGCTGTCTTTAATCCCTGTGGGGATTAGTCGGGAGTGGCTGCGGTTCATTCACATGCTATCTACTGAGTTGTACCTTACATCAGCACAACCTACTCAGGTGAGAGTTCTATGTGCTTACTTTCACCACTTCAGCCCTGTCTGAGTTACGCTATGGAGCACTGTCTTATATTTTATTTCAAATACTATTGCTGACCTGTAATGGGCACAGTATGGCTATGTTCACACAATGTCAAAAATTTTGAAAAGGTGGCAGATTTTCATATTTTAAAAAACGTCATTTTTGCCGCAATTTAACTGACTGCAATGGCAATGTATTAAAGTCAATGGGAAGACAAACGTCAAATGCGCACAGTGTATTGAATAACAGACATTTTTGCCGTGGACGTCAAAACAATGAACATGATCATTATTTTCAGACATCTTTTGCAAATAGCAGACATTTTTTATTAGTTGTTCACACACAGTTTTTCTTTTTCCACTGTTTTTACTATTGAATTCAATGGACTTTTCAATTTAGCCACACCCAAAGAGCAATTAGTAACCCAAACTAGAATAATGTACAAACACCCGTCATTGCACTAAGGGGAGGCCAGACAGCTAAATGACGTCCATTATTTTAGACTCAAAATAACATGTCATTTTAAACTGAGCTGAAAAAAAACGTGTGAACATAGTCTGTGGTTACATGGTGCAAGGGCTGTTGCAGAAATATTTACAAATCAACTAGTTTCTACTGTCATATGCGGCTCAGACTGCAGCCTGCTAGAGGTAAGTCTTCCCAGTGGCTCTTCTCAGATAAATTAAACCTATAGGCTAGGTCTGGCTAATGGCTAAATCCATTTTTGCCTGGAATTACACATCTGGATGAACACTGGGAAAAATATTCATATTTACATCTTGATTGAGGTTTTTCTTGCTGATATCAACCTAATATGATTTAGCATTGAGCTCTACAACAAACACCAGCATAACTCAGTCTCTATAAATGGAACAAGAGAGAAGTCAATGGTGTGTATTAATATAAAAAAATACATTTTAAAAATATGGCTGTGTGTACCCATCCATTGCATAACACCAATCCCACATGTTGTTCCAAGGACAAAGTTACATAAATGATTGTGAGGTAAGCTGAGAACCATTGTAACTCCAAAAGCCATCACCTTGGCGAAAATCTTTTTCTTTCAAATCAACTGGAGTCAGAAAGTTATATAGATTTGTAATTTAATTATATTTAAAAAGCTCAAGTCTTCCCATACTTATCAGCTGCTGTATGTCCTGCAGGAAATGTTTTATTTTCCGTATGACACAGTGCTCTCTGCTGAGATCTCTGGCCGAGACAGGAACTGTTCAAATCAGCTACAATTCTATAGAAAACCTCTCCTGCTCTGGACAGTACAGGTCTGGGACAGAGATATCATCAGAGAGCACTATCAGACTGAAAAGAAAACATTTCCTACAGGACATACAGCAGCTGGTTCACACTGCGTTTTCAGCATACGTTTAACGCATCCGTTTTTTGCAAAAAACGCATGAAAAACGGATTGCAAAAAACGGATTCATTTGTGTGCATCCGTTTTTCCATTGACTTCCATTATAAAAAAAAACGGATCCGTTTTTTTTGGGCGGACCAAAAAACGTTGCTGACCCTATTTTTCTGGACGTTAAAAAAAACGGATCCGTTAAACGGATGCTGAAAACGCAGTGTGAACCTAGCCTAAGTGTGGAAACACTTGAGATTTTTAAATAGAAGTAAATTACAAATCTACAACTTTTTGAAAGAAAAAGATTTTTGCAGGATAACCCCTTTAATGAGTGGAATTATACATATATCTTAAGCTTGGGTACCAGGTAGCGGACTGACAACTTCTTATGCTACGTTTGAACGTATCATTGAACATGTTAATAAATAGTCATTGATCGTTCGCAAAAAATTCGCAGATTGTTCCGTGTAAACAGTCGTTCACTGATTTTACCTATGTGCGAGATAGGCTTAAGCGATCGCAAAACTAATTTTCTGTACGATATATCGTTCCATCTAAACGCTGATCGTTATAAAAAAAAATTGTTACTTCGAAATCGTTAATCATATGATCGGGCGAATTATCGCTCTGTGTAAACGTAGCATTAGGCAACATTATTGTAACAGTCTGAACCTAAAACAGATGTATAACAATTAGCTAATTTAGTACCAACTTAAAGGTGGTTGGGAAAATTGCAAAAATATAAAGTGTAGCTCTACTCAGGGGTTTAAAGAAGGACAAGTGGGCACACCCTAGTTGGTAGCGAATCCAGGACACAGCTCCCTAAATAACATGAGTGACAGCAAATAAGTGTAAAGTGCTCGCTCCCTCTAAAAGGCCCTGTACAAAGGACGATTATCGTCCAGAAGCGCTGCTAGAAACGCTCCTACTGCCAATAATGGGCCTGTGTAAAAGTGACAACGATCAGCTGAGGACGGGGGAAAACACATCCAATCCTAAGCTGACTCTTCGTGGGTTTCAAAACATCTTGTCATAAGCCACACATCTTCCTGTGTAATAAGGAGATGTGAGGCCAGTAACGATAAAGACAAACTGACAGCATGGATATTCATATATCAGTGCTTTCAGTTTCAGTGGCTGCACAAACCATACATGAATCGTTTGTGCAGTGTGGCCACCCAATTTCTCTTGCCATGTACAAGGAACTGCAACCGAGCGCCGATCTTGATGCTTGTTTGCAGTGACCAGTGTGCGAGAAATCACCACATGTAAAAATGATCCTAATAATCAGATTTTATGTGCTAGGACACTGATCCAGGGATTTATTTGGATTGCTATTTTGGAGTGTTTCTACCAGTGATGGGGCAACTGGCATCTGCCTCATAAGGGTTTGGGGCCTTTCTCTGGATCAACACAGTAGGGTTTCTGTAGGTTGAACTTGATAAACTCTTGTCTTTACTTTAACTTTAATTAACTATGCTCCTGTGTAACCAAGAGGCCCTCCCTTTCTGCAAAGCATATGTAAGTACTTCTACAGAGTGGCAAGTCCATGTCATATATATTTTTTTTTTTTTTTAGGGACAAAATAAAGCTGTCAGGTCTTCTGCCTGCTGCAGGTGTGCAGTGTTGGGACCGTACTCTAGCTGTGGTATATTGACAAATCAAATTGTTTAAGTCCTTAAGGTGGCCATACACCTTTTAATGTTGAAACCGTCTTTAGCATGATCTACAGGTAGAAACACTAATTCCGTGTCTGACCCATAAAAGAACCTAAAAACATGATTTTGAGAGTATTCTCCCTATTGGAGGGGACTACCTTGCATACCTTTTTTTTTCTAGGTGGCATTGTCTATAAGACTCCTTACACCGGTTGGCAGTGTCTGAAAGAGGACTAGTACCATCCAAGAGCCACATCAAGTCACTATGTATGAAGTTTTTACACACAAAAAGACCTACAGCAATGTAGCTTCCAATACATGCTAAGCCGTATTCACACAGCCATATTTGTTGTCCATGTTCAACATAAGGCTATGTTTTCATGTTGTTTTTTTGCCTTTTGCATAATACGGCTGTCATTAAAACGACGGCCATCCAAACATTTGATGTGGCTACAGAACACAAATATGACCACGCACAATTTCTCATAAAACATGATAAACCGTCGCAACAAGCTGTGAGCCAGCTCCGTACATTCACTCGCCAAAGCAGACTGCTATAGGCATTCATTTTTTTTTTACCAGACTGAAAAATTTCCTAAAAAGGATACTTTGTCTTACTTTGACATACTACTTTGAACATCTAGCCACTGTCACTTCTTCCGCCTTGTTTCTGTCTGCCGCCATCCAGGTAGCTGATAAGTACAAGGCCATCTTGGCAGTTCTGAGAATTTTTTTTTTTCATTAGATGGCTGTATCTAACCATATAATGCACTCCTCCTTCATATAACATGTCCCACAGGACTCTTCTCTTTTAAACCCTTTCTGTCAAATGGCAGTAAATCTCTTGAGGATTCCCTTTAAAGACAGTCAGAAGATTCATACTATCTAGACATGGGCCAAGGAAGCACAAGTTCAATGGACATTTCTTGCCTTATGCAAAAAAATAACCAAGAAGCAGCATCTGATGTAACCAAACATACTTAGCCTATTACAACCAGTGCGATAAGGCACTCATGGAGTTTGGTTACAGCAGTCAGACAAGCTGTAGAGGTTGGGTCGACAGTTCTCAGGCTCACTTCTCTCTCATTCTGCTTCGCGTGCTTGTTTTCTCTTTCACAGAGATCTTCACTGACTGTGATGCTTTAGTCTTTTCCTTATGAGAAGGGCCTCTTGTGGGATCCTGTTTTCTCCCCACTGGAATCCCTTTGTCTTTCAAAGCCTTTATCATCTCCTTCTGCTTCATCATAAGAAGAATCTCTCGGCTCCAGATTAATATGTTGAAACCTGAAACAAACATGAAAAACGAAAAAGCAACAATTATGATGTCAATGATGCAAAACCAACAAGTGGCAGATTGGTTGCAACAAGAGTCATATGAAGAGACTCATCCCTGATAACCATGTGTAAACTGGAAAATTCTATACCTTTTTCTAGACAAGGAATACCAATTACTTAGTGTTTTAAAACATTATTGTCTGTCCCTAACAAACTGACAACAAATCTATTAAGTCTAATAGACAAGCTATGGCTGTATGCCTATGAACTAGGACTCCCTCGACCCAACAATCTAGATGTCCCACGTAACTACTGACTGCAGCATCCAATGGAATACACAGAAGGTAACAGATTTCACAAAGCCCAGCTGTCAATCAGTGAAAGGCTCCTGCGACCCCACTCCAAGGTTGCACAGGGTGTTCTTGGGACGCACTGGGTGTCCCTTGGTTTTGACTATTTTGGTTGTTCTTTAGTTATTGTATTGATTTCTTCTTTTTTATAGCAGTCTCTTTGTCTGTGTCTACCCCAATCCTCGTGTGTGACCCACCCCTCCTCCCTGAGCTGATTAGTTATCATCCGGCCGGTGAGTAATTTGGTGCTTTCTTGCTAAGGGGGATACTGTGCTACTTTACGATGGTCAGACTCTTATCCCTTAACGTCCATGGCCTAAACTCTAATACTAAGTGCAGGCTTGCGCTCACGGAGCTCTCTAAATCGCATGTGGAAACACTGATACCAATGGCAATTTTAATTTTGCCAAACAAAAATTTCCTATTGCCTATTCGGCCCATTGCGATCGCAAACGAGCGGGAGCGGCAATACTTCTCTCGCGAACTTGTCCCATCCAAATTCACTCCACAACATTAGATGTAGGCTGTAGATACATCATACTTCGGGGCTCCCTATCGTACTTTGCAATGTCTATGTCCCTAATTCCCATCAGATACGGTTCCTGAATAAGCTATTGCTCCATATCTCTCGCTTACCCCCTGCCACTTTGATCTTAGGGGGTGACTTCAACGCCATTATGTCAGACCGTATTGATCGTTTCTCCCCTACCATTGTACGACCTCCCACTTCCACGGTTACTCTGGCCAGGGAATTCCGCAAAGTCATTCGTAAATACTCGCTATATGACCTGTGGAGAATTAACCACCCCTCTGACAGGTTGTACTCTTTTTACTCCACACCACATGGGACGTTCACACGCATAGACTATTTCTTTGGGAACATCCCCGCTGTGCGGATAATGAAAGATGCTCACATGGACCTTATTACATGGTCAGACCATGCCCCGCTCACACTTGACCTTAAGGACACCGCGCTCTTCACTAGACAGTGTCACTGGCAACTCAATGACTCACTACTTAAAACCCCACACTTGAGATAGTCTGATATCCTCTGATATCCTCTCTGAAAGAATATTTCACTGTAAATACGGGCTCCGTGGGATCCCCGGTGACGCTATGGGAAGCACATAAAGCAGTAATGAGAGGCTATTGTATATCTTTAAATGCAAAACTTTACAAAGATAGGAACCATATGATAGAGAAGTTTTCTGCTCAATTGCGTTCCTTAGAGGCCAAATTGACTACCTCACCTTCTGTGGCACTGTTGCAGAAGGTTCCGAGCACAAGAGCCAAAGTGAAAAACCTAGCTTTACATAAAGTGGAAAAGCTTCTAATGTACACTAAACAAAGGTACTTTGAAAAAACAAGGCCCATACCCTGCTTGCCAAACAGTTATGGGATCGCACTGAGCAAAAAACACCTCATACGATCAGAAGCAAAACTGGCGCTATGGTCCATGACCCTTCTGCCATTGCAGAGGAGTTCAGGGATTGTTTTGCTCAACTATATAACCTCCCGGATACGCTCCCGAGGGCCCCAGTGGACCGAGCACGATTATTTGACGCTTTTCTAGATACTTGTAAACTCCCTAGACTACCCTTGGATGCCCACGATACCTTAAATGCTGCAGTCACAACTGAAGAGCTAGGAGATATACTGAAAGAATTACCTAACGGTAAATCTCCTGGCCCGGATGGACTGACATACTTATATTATAAAACATTTGCCCCTATCCTCTCCCCCCACTTAAAGTGTTTATTGCCCTTCTCCAAGGTGAACTCATCCCGACCACTATGTCACATGCCTACATTTCTTTGATACCCAAACCAGGAAAAGACCCATTGGATTGTGGGAGCTATCGCCCTATCGCACTCCTTAATGCAGATTTAAAACAGTTTACTAAAATTCTTGCTAATAGGTTGTCGCTATGGCTCCCACAACTAATTGATAAGGATCAGGTGGGGTTTGTCCCCTGTCGTCAGTGGGGAGATAACACTAGACATGTAATTGATCTTGTTGACGCTGTCAATAAAGAAAAAGATTCGGCGTTACTTTTGAGCCTTGACGCAGAAAAGGCCTTTGACCGCCTGGGGTAGCCGTTTATGCTGAGAGTCTCAGACACCTTCGGAGTGGCGGGTGCTTTCCTCATGGCGGTCATGGGCCTGTATACATCTCCGACGGCAACCATTAACCCCTTAACGACATCGGGCGTAAATTTACGCCCTGATGCCGGTAAGGGAGTTCAGAGCGGGGCCGCCGCGCGGCCCCGCTCTGAACCGCGCCGGTCCCGGGTGCCGCGTGTAGCCCGGGACCGTAGGTATTAGGGGGAACGGTCCGATCGCCGTGCCCGCTAATACAGTAATCAGATGCAGCTGTCAAACATGACAGCTGCATCCGATTACCGGACGCAGCGTCATCCCTGGTGTCTAGTGGGGAGATCGCTCCTCCGGGATGTTATCCCGGAGGAGCGATCTCCGTAAATGAAGCCGGCCGGGGACCGCTCCAAAAGGGCTATAAGCCTGGGAATGGAGCGGTTTTAAGTGTCGTATATTTGTTGACAATGGTTTAAATTTTTTACAGGCCATCAGATACAATATAAGTTATACATGTTACATATCGTTTTAATCGTAACGACTTGAGGAACATATATAACAAGTCAGTTTTACCCCAGGGCGAATGGCGTAAAAACACATTTCCCCCAAATAAACAAAATGCGTTTTTTTTTTCAATTTCACCACACTTTGAATTTTTTTCTGGTTTCGCAGTGTACTTTATGCAAAAATTCAGCCTGTAATTGCAAAGTACAATTAGCGACGCAAAAAATAAGAGCTCATGTGGGTCTCTAGGTGGAAAAATGCAAGTGCTATGGCCTTTTATGCACAAGGAGGAAAAACCGAAAACGCAAAAATCGAAATTTGCTCTGTCCTTAAAGGGTTAAATTCCCCCATGCCCAATCTAATACCATAAATATACATAATGGTACGAGGCAAGGTTGCCCTGGCGGCAGCTATACGGCACCACTCTGCTATACATGGCATACAGATTAGGGGGATAGATTTTAAGCTTTCCTTATTTGCTGATGACGTCCTGCTGACAATAACACAATCACATATCTACCAACCTAATTTGCATGAACTTCTGACACATTTTAGCCGACTCTCAGGTTATAAAATAAACACGTCCCAAACAGAGGCCCTGGCCATTAATATAGCGGAGCCTTTATTAGCTAATCTCAAGTCTAATTATAAATACAACTGGAAGGATCTTTCCCTTAAATATTTAGGGGTTCAGATTACTAATTCATACTCTGCACTGTACACTCAATTTTCCTAAGCTCTTTCTCAGATATACGGGCTCTGCTAGATAAATTCGCTATCCATACATGGATAAATGGGAGGGACTCTTTGGGAGACAGTTACCCCAGAACGTCTGGAAAATAATATGGGATAGGGCGGCCAAGACCTCAATATGTGTAACATATAAGGAGAATCAATATAAGATAATGCTATTTTGGTATTATACTCCGAAGATCTTGCATGCAATGAACCCAGCTATCCCAGATCACTGTTGGAAGTGCCAGCAGGCTATGGGCTCTCTCCCGCATATCTACTGGCTCTGCCCTCTCATTGTCCCTTACTGGTGTGCAGTGAAGGACCTCCTTAAAGAGAATGCGGGATATCCAGGCCCACTATCTATCTCTAACGTGACACAGATTAAGATAGGACGTACCATCCTAAAATTGCTTCTCCATCTCCTTACAGCAGCTAGATGCCTCATAGCAAAATATTGGAAGAAAACAGCCCCTCCTACAAGGGAAGATTTATACACTCGAATCCTTGATGTGAGGAACATGGAGCACCTAACGGCCATGTTAGACAATAAAATGGACCTGTTAAAGAAAACTGGTGTCCATGGGATGTGTACTGGGAAGAGAGGAATTCTGACCGTTCTCTCCTCCCCCCCACCCACCCACCTTCCTCCACACCTTTACCCTTTAAGGACATGGCCCATTTTCGTTTTTACGTTTTCGGTTTTTCCTCCTTGTGTTTAAAAGGTCATAGCACTTGCATTTTTCCACCTAGAGACCCACATGAGCCCTTATTTTTTGCGTCACTAATTGTACTTTGCAATTACAGGCTGAATTTTTGCATAAAGTACACTGCGAAACCAGAAAAAAATTCAAAGTGTGGTGAAATTGAAAAAAAAAAACGCATTTCTTTTATTTGGGGGAAATGTGTTTTTACGCCATTCTCCCTGGGGTAAAACTGACTTGTTATGCATGTTCCTCAAGTCGTTACGATTAAAACGATATATAACATGTATAACTTATATTGTATCTGATGGCCTGTAAAAAATTCAAACCGTTGTTAACCAATATACGTTCCTTAAAATCGCTCCATTCCCAGGCTTATAGCGCTTTTATCCTTTGGTCTATGGGGCTGTGCGAGGTGTCATTTTTTGCGCCATGATGTGATCTTTCTATCGGTACCTTGATTGCGCATATGCGACTTTTTGATCGCTTTTTATTACATTTTTTCTGGATTTGATGCGACCAAAAATGCTCAATTTTGCACTCTGGGATTTTTTTGCGCTGACGCCGTTTACCGTACGAGATCAGGAATGTGATTAATTAATAGTTCGGGCGATTACGCACGCGGCGATAGCAAACATGTTTATTTATTTATTTATTTGTTTACTTTTATTTAAAACCTGGGAAAAGGGGGGTGATTCAGACTTTTATTAGGGGAGGGGGCTTTTTACTATTAACAACACTTTTTTTTTTTTTTTTTTTTTTTTTTTACACATATACTAGAAGCCCCCCTGGGGGACTTCTAGTATATACACTTGGATCTCTCATTGAGATCTCTGCAGCATAGATATGCTGCAGAGATCCATGAGATCGGCACTCGTTTGCTTTCGGCTGCTGCAGCCGAAAACGAACGAGTGCCGAGCCGAGGAAGGCGCCATCTTGGACGCGTCCCCGGCCGGCATCAGTAACGGAGATCGCTCCTCCGGGACAAGGTCCCGGAGGAGCGATCTCCCCCACTAGACCCCAGGGAAACGTTGCCTCCGGTAATCGGAGGCAGCTGTCAACTTTGACAGCTGCCTCCGATTAGCTAATTAGCGGGCACGGCGATCAGACCGTGCCCGCTAATAGCAGCGGTCCCGGGCTACACGCGGCACCCGGGATCGCGGCACTTCAAAGCGGGGCCGCCGCGCGGCCCCGCTTTGAAGTGCAAGTGAGGACATATGACGTACGCATACGTCCTATGTCCTTAAGAGGTTAAAGAGAACCAATCACGGGCGAAAATGAATTTTTTTTTTTATTCCCTAATTAGATGTAAATTCTAATTTTAACAATATTTGTAAATATAATTAATTAATTTTAAAGCTGCGTTTTTTAAATATTTCTGTTTTACTTTCCTGCCTCGCGCCGGCTCTTTTCAAAAGAGTCGGCGCGAGACAGGAAACTCCCGTCATGCAGAGCGGCAGCAAGGCCGGTGGGGGCCCGCCATCTTGATGACGTCACTTGCGTTCCACCGCTGGAACGCAAGTCACGTCTTCAGACTGCCTTTACAGTCTGTATCTTCTACTTTACTTACTCTGTTCTGTGCAGCAAGGCCGGCGCCGCCATCTTGATGACGTAACTTGCGTCCCAGCGGTGGAACGCAAAGACGTAATCAAGATGGCGGCGCCGGCCCTGCTGCACCGGCACGAAGTAGTAGGTAAGGCATAAGATACAGACTGCAAAGGCAGTCTGTATCTTCATAAATAGACTTCATGAAGATACAGACTACAGTCTGTATCTTCATGAAGTCTATTTATGAAGATACAGACTGTCTTTACAGTCTGTATCTTCTACTTTACCTAATCCTCTGTTTCTGTGCAAGCAAGGCCAGGCGCCGCCATCTTGATGACGCAACTTGCGTTCCAACGGTGGAACGCAAATGACGTCATCAAGATGGCGGCCCCCGGCCTTGCTTACACAGATACGAAAGAGTAGGTAAGGCATAAGATACAGACTGCAAAGGCAGTCTGTATCTTCATAGATAGACTTAGGGAAAGATATACTTTAATATTAGGGACAGTGAAATTTAGATGATAGGTTCTCTTTAAAGTGTCAGTCATAAATTTTTTTTTTTTGCATAAATCAATATTCTAGGCGATTTTAAGAAACTTTGTAATTGGGTTTATTAGCCGAAAAATGAATTTTTATAATGAAAAAGCAGTTTGAACCTCTCCCCTTGTCTGCATTGTTCTCCTATGGAGAGAGGGGTAACCCCTGTCTTATGTCGTTATGCCACAGAGTTAGACTGACTTATAGGGGCCACCCTGGTGTTTCCATATTTAGGTTCCAAAGCTCGCAACAGAGTGAGGACCTGAGGGACTACGTATCAGAGTGGTTTGGTGCTCTCCCCACTAGGAGGCACCCCTTGGCAACGGGCTTCCTTCTCTGGAGAGAGGGATATCTGGCTATTCCCGTGTTTTGAGACTTGTAACTGAGGCTCCACAGACCCCTTCTTTGCATTTTCAAATTTTGTAGGGGGCAATCAGTGGAGACTCGTAAATGAGTACTCCATTGGATTTTTTCGCTGTTCTCCCTGAGTTCAGTGATTGTTGTGTTTTAAGAGGGAAATGAGACACCAAAACAGGACAACAAAGAGTTAATTTACAACGACATGACCCAGTTATCTCCTCTGACAGTCAGCACTGACCTCTCTGACCTTTGAATACAGCTTCACCTAGCTCGGTGCGTTCTCCGCTCTCGCTGACGACTCATGTCCCTCCTCCCCCCTCCCTCTTTATAGAACAGACAGGGTTGTGTCTGATGCAACAAGTCACAATTTCCTGATATTTTCCAGTGAATGGAAAAGAGGAGGGAGGGGGGGACCTTAGGCATATTTGCCTAATAAACCCAATTACAAAGTTTCTTAAAATCGCCTTGACTATCGATTTCTGCAAAAAAAAATAATAATAATACGACAGTGACTCTTTAACCCTTTGAGGACCAGGCCCAAAATGACCCAGTGGACCGCGCAAATTTTGATATTAGTGTTTTTGTTTTTCCCTCCTCCTCTTCTAAGAGCTCTAGCACTCTCAGTTTTCTATCTACAAGCCATGTAAGTGCTTGTTTTTTTACAGGAATAGTTGTACTTTGTAATGGCGTCATTCACTTTACCATAGCATATATGATGGAATTCCAAATATATTATTTATGAAGATATAAATAGGTGAAATCGTAAAAAAGAATGCAATATGGTAAAGTTTGGGGGGTTTCTGTGTCTACGTAATACACTATATGGTAACCGCGACATGATACCATTACTCTATAGGTCAGTCCGAACATGACCATATGCAGGTTACACAGATTCTCTAACGTTATATATATATATATATTTTTTTTTTTTATGAAATCCTTTTTTTTGGCAATTAAATATTAATAAAATGGGCCTATTGTGACACTTATAACAGTTTTATTTTTTCACCTATGGGGCTGTATGGGGTGTCATTTTTTCCGCCATGTTCTCTAGTTTTCATTAATACCATATTTGTGAAGATCGGACGTTTTGATCACTTTTTATAGATTTTTTTTTAATATATAATGTAACATAAAATCGGTAATCCGCGCACTTTTTTCCCTCTTTTCGTGTACGCAGTTCACCGATCACAATGACGCTTGTTATATTTTAATAGATCGGACAATTACGCACGCTACGGTATATTATATGTTTATTTATTTTTATATGTTTTATTTATATAATGGGATGGGGGGGGTTATTTTAACTTTTATTGGGGGAGGGGTTTTGGGGTAGTGTAATAGTGTTTTGAACTTTTTTTTTTTTTTTTTCTACACATTTGAAGTCCCTTTGGGGGACTTTTACATACACTAGTTTGATTTCTACACTGATGATTGCTATGCCATAGGCATAGCATTGATCAGTGTTATCGGCGATCTGCTCATTGAGCCTGCCTGTGCAGGCTCAGTGTAGCAGATCGCCGATCGGACCGCACGGAGGCAGGTGAGAGACCTCCGGGGGTCCCGATCGGTAAGTGATAGGGGACTCCCCCTGTCACTTACACTTCTGCAATCGCGGCGTTTAAAGGGGTTAATGACACACTGCAGCGCGATCGCTGCAGCTTGTCATTACCGGTGAGGTCCCGGCTGCTCACTGCACCCGGCCCCCACCTCCTATGAAGCGCGCTTCATAGCGGGAGAACCACCCAGGACGTACAGTTACGTCCAGGGTCGTCTGGTGACAGACTTCCATGACTTAACTCTACATCCTGGGTCGTCTAGGGGTTAAAAGGATTCAACATCAACATATGGATTAGTCAATTAATGTACAATTTACATAATAAAGATTTACATCTATCCCATGTTAAACACTGGGATATGGGAACTCCTCCTATGTCCCTTTACAAAGAATTACAGTGGTCCCTCAACATACAATATTAATTGGTTCCAGGACGACCATTGTATGTTGAAACCATTATAAGTTGAGACCAAAATTCTATGCAGCACAGGACACGTAGTATCACACAATACTCTAGAGCAGGGATGGGGAACATTTTCCCCAACGAGGGCCATTAGGGCATTAATAAAATCATTCGAGGGCCGCTGCACTCAATGTTATACTGTGCAAGGCAGTTAGTAGCGTGAGTTCGCAGCACACGGGCAAGGCAAAGTATTGTTCCCCTAGTGCTCCTGCTATTGTAGTTAACCCTCTATGATGCCCCTTGTACCTGATGTGAATCCGTAGTAATGCCCGGTAGTCTAGTTAACCCCCGAGTCATGTCCCTGGTAGTCTAGTTAACCCCCGAGTCATGTCCCTGGTAGTCTAGTTAACCCCCGAGTCATGTCCCTGGTAGTCTAGTTAACCCCCGAGTCATGTGCCTGGTAGTCATAGTTAACCCCTCCAGTGATGCCCCTGGTAGTCTAGTTAACCCCAAGTGTCTGTCCCAAATAAAAAAATAAACATCCCACTTACCTTTCCTCCGCTCCCACGCTTCCCAGGTCCTCTTCTCTCTCCTCTGGTCTGTGCCGGTCTTCTCCTGCAGAAGGCACGTGATGAAATGACGACATTGCGTGCGGCCCGCATGAAAAAAGATGTGCGCCACTCTGGTGGGGAAGGAGCCCGCACAGACAGCATCCTCCTGTGTCTGTCACTACCAGACAGCCAGCCAGTGCATGCATTTCAGTAATACTGGGGTTTTATCAGTAAAATGCCCAGTTTCATTGGTTGATCATCTAGTTATTCACATGTGCCACAGACCATTGTAAGTTGAGGGATCACTGTATATATTTAGACCTCCCAAAGTATTCTTTAATTTATGCCCTTTTCATCTAGGGAAAATTCACCTTAAATTAGGTCTACATCTGATAAGCTTTTTTTTAATTCTAGCTTTGCATTAGGTTAAAAAAAAGAAAGGTTCTCCAACGGTCTTCATTAAAGTGTCACTGTTGTTTTTACTTACAAAATCGAAATCAAATGCTGTGATATAAAGCAAGTTTGCAATTTACCCCAGGCTATCTAAGCACTCACAGAGAGAAGGCAGTCATGTGACTGATGGACACATTGAGCAGTGACTCCCTGTACTGGCCGGAATTCCTGTATTTAGTCTGTTTTCTTCAACCAACACAAGTCAGAAAATCTGCATGCAGGAGACTGGACCTTGATTTCTGGCAGTTCGGCTTTGTTTTACAGCATGATATTAATAAAATAATGAATTTAAATTGAAAACTTGCTTTATATCACATTACTGTTGATTTAGATTTTGAAAGTTATAATGACAGTGACACTTAAACCATTTTGCTTGGTTTCTCTTCCACAGCCACATAAACTGGTTGGTTTTTGTGTCTTAGGGTTTCCCGCTGAGAGTTCTGTAGCAAAATCGGCTGCGATTCCGGGTACTGTCATTTTGGATAGGGTTACACACAGCTGATTTTTCATTCAACTGCGAGTATGTAAAGCCCTTTTCCCCTTAACCCACCGCTGCCTGTTTAATACTTTACCTGTCCGCACTCTGGACTACTTCTGTGGCTCCCAGATCCCTGAGCCTTTGCTAGGTTTGTGAATTTTTGATGTTCTGATATATCTTCTACCTCAGCCAATCAGTGCCCTTACAAAATGACATTACCGAACATGCAGCAGGAAATCTGCTGAGATCCAGTATGTGTGAAGCTAGCCTTAGTCGATTTCTCCACCAAATTTCATTCCAGACTTCATCTCTCCTCTCTTGAGCATTCTTCTAAGCCGATTTATGAGAAAATCATGTAGTTATATCACCTTAGAAGATTGTTCATGGTAGGAGATATGAAGGCTCAACCATGAGCCATCAAACCAACTTCTCTGATGACTTCCCTCTGAACTAGACACAGCAATCTACACTAGAGACTGTTGAAGAGAAACATAGATCCAATCACAGCTCAGCTTTCATTTTACTTAGTATATTTAAATATAAACGTTATATAGCTTTGTAGTTTACCTGCACTAATTCTAGACTGCTTAATGAATCTCCCCCCATGATGCTTTGTAAAAAATGTTAGAAACTAATGAAATAGTAGGCTTACCCATTCCTGATGCCAAAAGGTCTCCCATTGGATTGAACTTATTGAGCTATAAATACACAAAAAACAGAGTTAATACAGTATATTATGTTGTAGAATGTAAAATGACTTTAAATTTGCATCAATGAGATTAGACAGGTGATGGATTGTAATCAGGAATTTCCCACAATCTAGCAATCTTGTGACTGTAATTCTGTGCAGGCCGTCACGCGCCCCTGCTTGAAGTTCCGCCCATCCCATAGGCTCCATTCTTTGCTCATGCAGATTCCGCCATCCGCACAAAGAATTGGCAATAACAACGTGTTTTATCTGTGTAGTAACTATGAATGCCGTAACTCCTTATTTTTATAACAATATATTAATGTATCTAACACGGACGACAGCAATTACTAGTAGAGGAGAAAGGTGTGCTCAGCTCATTGCAGGATTGCTACTCACAGGGAGGGAAGGTGGTGTGGTACTAAAAGACAAGTGTGGACACTAGTCCAGCAAGTATAGTGGTGGCAAACCAACATGGGAGCATCCTCGCCCCTGGTTATGTGAGGACTGCAAACAGTGCTGCACTATAAAAAGAAGATCAGCAGGAGAAGGGTAGACAGTGGTAGTAGGGTCAAATTGAGACACTTAAATTTTTTTACACTGAGTATCAAACAACGGATGTTCTTTTACGTGAAAATTGCATTGAAGTCTATGGACAATGGACGGAAATAAACATGAACATTATTTTGATGGCCGTAGCCAAACAGTCGTTGTTCAATACATTGTGTAAAACAACGACCATTGTTTGCATTGCCTTCAATGCAAATTGTTGCATTATGAAAAGAACAGCCGTTGTTTTAATTGAAAACAGTTGTTCTTTTCATAGAAAGTAAAGTGTGTGAATATAGCCTAAAGGAATGTTAACGTTAACTATATTAGATCAGGACTTCTCAAACTTTTTGTTCTCAGGCCTCACCAGGGGATCCATGTTGATGCTGGGGTCTCACCAACGAAGAAATACTACTATGCGGCATCAGATACCGCAATATAGTGCACATCTCCCAGAACAGCACTATAGTACAGAAATAAATACTGGTCCACCTGTATAACCCACCACCACGCTGCACCAATACATACGTGATATCATCCAGGTCCTTAAAGAGTCACTGTCGTATTTTTTATTTTTTTTGCAGAAATCAATAGTCCAGGCGATTTTAAGAAACTTTGTAATTGGGTTTATTAGCCAACTATGCCATTATCTGCATTTAAAAAACCTTTTCCCAGGTCCCCCCCTCCTTCCTCTTTTCCATCCACTGCAAAAAATCTGAAAATTGTGACTTGTTGCAGGAGTCGTACCCTGTCTGCTCTAGGGAGAGGGGAGGGGGGAGGAGGAAGGAGGGAGTTAGCCGACAGCAGAAAGCAGATAACAGAGGATTACAGGCACGGAGCTGGGTGACAGCTGTAATCTGAGCTCAGACAGGTCAGTGGTGACTGTCCCAGGAGATAACAGGTGAGGTATTTGTAGATTAACTCTTTGTTGTCCTGTTTTGGTCTTTTCTTTAGCTCTCTCCATAGGAGAACAATGAAGACAGGGGGGAGAGCTTCAAACTGCTTTTTCATGATAAAAATGCATTTTTTTGGCTAATAAACCTAATTACAAAGTTTCTTAAAATCGCCTGGACTATTGATTTCTGCAAAAAATAAAAATAAAAATTCACGACAGTGACACTTTAAATCTCCTGTTTGTAGGGAACCTACACTCATGATGCAGGGGTGTTATCAGTGTAATCTCTGCTGTGTGCTGATGTCAAGCACAGGCAGGGACCCTACACTTCACAGTTTGAGAAGCACTGTATTAGATACCACAAATCCAGAAGAGTAGATGGTTGGTGACGCTATATATTACAGTATTCTACAGATGAAAGAAACAAGTGCCTCACCGAGACAATCCCAGATGCATAGGGGTCATATAGCTGACACACTATATTGCCATTCTGTCCATCAAACACGTCCACTGTACGCAATTCATCTGCAGTGTAACCTGGGAACTGAGGATCCGGGTATCGCCCAGCAACAATAAGGTCATACCGGGGATGCCATGTGGCCTGTACAAAATGTAATATATATATTAGTAGGGATAAAGGCCAAAGTGTATACAGAATAAATTATGCAGGCACAACCAACCTTTATGGCAGTCAGGTGCTGGAACTGGCGGTGCGGATGTGGAATAATGCGCTGTGGTGTGGACCAATCATATGCAGAATAAACCCGGATCTCACTGTGCTGGTCAGTGGTGAGAAGCTTGGCTCCATCCCAAGGACTGAAGTAAGCTACAACAAGCAAAACACAAAGCCTTACATGCAGTTCTATAGGTTAGGGTATAAAAAGAGAGGGAGGGGAAAATGGAAATGTAACATTACCAGAGTTCACACCACGGGCATGAGGCAAAGTGTACAGGCAACTGGACTTATCCTTGATGTTCCTCAGATCCCACAATTTCACTGTTTGATCCACAGAGGCAGTCGCCAGAAGCCAGTCACATCGTGGGTTAAATTCCACATGTGTCACTTTTTTCTTGTGAAGCCTCAGCTTAAAGATCTTGGGGAAAAAATAAATAAAAAGATATTTATTTATAATCAGCAAGTTAACATATGCTATAGTAGTAGTCAAAAGATTTCCAAGTAAAATTGATCGATGACCTATTCAAATATAGGTAAAAATCAACTGATTGGAGGGTAAGGGGGAGGGTGTCTAACTAGGCAAACATACCAATCAGCTGTTCTGTAGTGCCCAATTGTAAACACAATGGCTAAGGGTCCATTTACACAGAAAGATTATCTGACAGATTATCTGTCAAAGATTTAAAGCCAAAGCCAGAAACATACTATAAACAGAGATCAGGTCATAAAGGAAAGCCTGAGCTTTCTCCTCTTTTCAAATCCATTCCTGAATTTGGCTTCAAATCTTTGGCAGATAAATCGGTCAGATAATCTGTGTAAATGGACCCTTAGATTTTTTGTCTAGACAGCTTGATTTAACTGGGCCACTGTACGGAGCCAGTCATCTCAGCCCTATTCATTGTACAGTGACCTAGTTGATCTTCTGTAGATCAGTTCCTGTTAAAGTGAATGGGAGCAGAGCTGCGGTAACTTGTAACAGAAACTACATAAAATAGAGAGCTTAAAGTGTCACTGACAGTTCACAAAACTTTTTCTGATTCTGATCACTGGATGCTGCCGGAATACATCTTTTCTGGATGTCATAGAGACATGTCAAAAGTTTTGATTGGTCTGGGTCTGGGCAACTGATCAGTCGGGCTCCATTAGAAGTCCGACTGATCATGTGACTCAGAGCCGGGAGAGTATGTGATGCAGCCCATCATCTCCCAGCTCTATCTTCCAATCGTTACCAATCAAAACTTTTGACATGTCTCTATGACGTCAAACGTTTTGTGAAGTGACAGTGACACTTTAAATTTCCATCGCCATACTCTGTGCTTACATCTAGACACTGTAGCTCTGTACAGCTGACTGGCAGAGGTGCCAAGTATCAGCACTCCATCAATCAGCTAATAAGGACCTATCCTGTGGATGGACCAGTCAATTTTTTTTCTGGAAAACCAAGTTAAATAAACAATCTAAACCCACCTCTTTTCCACATGTCTCCAGTAGCACCACATTGCCCACGTTATCCCCAGTTACCACACACTGTTGGCTGGCAGAGACATCCAGACTGCAGTACCACATATAATTATCACTAATAAATAAAAAAAAAAAAAAAAACATGGTTATTGTTTGACCTCTGTGTCAGAGAATGCTGGGTTGTAGTTTTACAATTGCTTCTGGAAGACACCAACTGTACAAAATTGTTGGGGTATATTCACACATACTTAACCCCTTAAGGACCAAGCCAACTTTCATTTTGTTCTCCTTATGTTTGAAAGGCCATAGTGCTTCAATTTTTCACCTACAGACCCACATGAGCCCTTATGTTTTGGGACACCAATTATACTTTGCAATTACAGACTTAACTTTTCCATAAAATATGCTGCGAAAACGGGAATAAAATGTATACAGTGTATTTGAAAAAAACAAAACAAATCTATTTATTTGGGGGGGGGGGGGGGGGGGGGGGTAAATTTACGCCCGATGTTTCCCCGATCGCTGCGTGTTCGCACACAGCGATCGGGGAAGATGGCCTGCTATAAATCATAGCAGGCCATCTTCGCTTAACGGCACGGGGGGTGGTTAACACCCCCCGTGCTTACGATCGCCGCTATAGGCTGATCAATTCAGATCAAAATGGCGGTCGGTGCTGTCCGAGGACGGCACCGACCGCCATTACTGTAAAAAGTAATGGTGGTCACCTTGCCACCGGCCCGATCGCCGTGAACGGCTGTCCGGTACCGGCCGGCCGTTCACGGCGATCGGGCCAGTGGCACAGCGATCAGAGTCCCACAAAATAGTAAATACCTGCCCTGGACCCCTCAGCTAGGTAGCCGAGGGGTCCAGAGCAGGTATTTGTACATTACTCACCTGTCCCGGGCTCCTGATCGGCGTCTTCCGGGTTCGCGGCGTCCTCGTGTTCGTTCGGGTCTTCGGCTTCCTCCGTGACGTCACGTTCCGCTTCTCTCGGCTATTTTCGGCTCCAGCGTCGGCTTTTTCCGTATTTTGCGCTCTGCTGCCCTCTAGCGGCTGATATGTGTAATACACTTATCAGCAGCTACAGGGATGTTCAGAATGTAGAAAAAGTTTTTTTTTTTTTTTTCAAATTTTTTTTCTTTCTATTTTCCGCACCCTATCGCCGCTGAGTGTTGGTCAGCATCGCACGAAAGTGCGCTGCTAATCAGCAACTCCTCCTTTTTGGCGTAGGGTGTTTTTTTTCTATATTCTACTGCCACGGTCTGCTTATAAGTGCCGCACATAAGTGCGGCATTTATCAGCAACTCCTTTGTTGGCGTAGGTTTTTTTTTATACTTACTGTAAAAAAAACACGTAAAAAACACTACATTACACCACACTACATTGAATAAAGTTTGACACTACACCACTACATACCCCATATACTAGTCCTCTTATAAAGATGACCCCCAGGGTGTTTTCGGTGTCAGAGGAATATGTTATTATTGCCTCTGACACCGAAACAGCCAGTGAGGATGAATGGGGGGGGGATCCTTCTTTTCTCCATTCATCCTCATCATCCTGTGACGTGTCTGGGGGTAGCGTAGCGTACGCTGCCCCCCAGACACGTCTTTTCCGCCAGTACCGTCCCAATAAGAGATGACGGTATGGCGTGAAATTCTACAAACTCTGTGAGAGTACCTCAGGGTACTCTTACAGATTTAGGGTACGTGCACACTGCGGAATGGCAAAGGATAACTCTTTGTGCATTCCGCAGCTGGCATCCGCCGGCGGACTGATGCGGGCGCATGTCTCTACCCGTGTCATAGACTCCATTCTATGCACGGGCGGAATCCGTCATCCATCCAAAGAATGAACACGTTGGACGGAGAGCGGAATCCGCCCGTGCATAGAATGGAGCCTATGACACGTGTGGAGACGTGCGCCTGCATCACTCCGCCGGTGGGTGCCAGCTGTGGAATGCACGAAGGGTTATCTGTCGCGATTCCGCAGTGTGCACGTACCCTTAGAGTGTATGTAGGAAGGGACACCCGAATCCAGCCCCCAGATGCCCCCGCCCCCCCCCCCATCCTCGGAACAAGTGGGAAGATCGTCCGGGAACTGATCTTCCCACTGCTGGATAAAAGGTTACCACCTGTACGGGGATAACTTTTATACCAGCACCCCCTCTTCCGCTCCCTCGCTGCCCGAGCTACTGTAGCTTGCGGCACGATCCGAACATCTCAGAAGCAGTAATAGCACCCTAATATTTAGCAGCTATATAGCGGACCCAGCGCTTCTGGATATGAAGGACCCCGTATCGCACCAGGACAACATTTTCCAGGTGACGTCCCCCACACTGGAGAAAGGGAGACCCCAGAAGAAGTGCAGAGTGTGGCGTAACAGGGGGATCAGGAAGGACACCATTTTCCAGTGTGACACCTGTCCTGATCACCCCGGCCTCTGCATACTGGATCGCTTCAAGGCGCACTACACGTCATTGGGGTTCTACATTATCTAAATTCTGTCCATTATTCCTATTTCAGGGGTTACGTTGATCCGGGGATTATTCTGATCGCCAATATGGAGTCGGGAAGGAATTTTATCCCAGTGATGAGGCTACTGTTGTCTGCCTCACAAGGGGTTTTTGCCTTCCTCTGGATCAACACAGGTTGAGTTTGATGGACACCTGTCATTTCCAACCTTATAACTAATAATTGGCCTAATACCCCCAAATAAATTAGAATTGTCCCTTTTTCCCAGCTAAGTAGGTATGGCCGCCATTCCCATTAGAGGAGGCCATGATGCAATTACAAAGCCTCTGTGCGGCCAGGACAGTAGAAACCCCCCACAAGTGACCCCATTCTGGAAACTACACCCGATAAGGAATCTAACAAGGGGGGCAGTGGGGATATGGCCCCCTGGTGACGGCCACATTTGGGACGTGAAAATGAAAAAAATTGTATTTTTATTTTCTCGGCACATGTTCTACGTAAGTGCCCGTCACCAGTGGGGTCCATATGCTCACTGCACCCCTTGTTAGATTCCTTATGGGGTGTAGTTTCCAGAATGGGGTCACTTGTAGGGGGGTTTCTACTGTCCTGGCAGCACAGGAGCTTTGTAATTGCGACATGGCCTCCATCCTCCATTCCAGCCTCTAAATAACGCTCTGTCCCTTTGGTGACTTGCCCTGTGCCCATATGGCACATTATGCCCACATGTGGGGTAATTTCGTACTCAGGGGAAACTACCCTACACGTTTTGTGTTCATTTTCTTTTTTAACCCCTTGTGGAAATGGAAAAAAATCAAGGCTAGACCAACATTTAGTGTAATTTTTGTAAAATTTTTACTCTAAATCATTAATCTTGTCATGATTTTTTCATTTTCACAAGGGGTTAAAAGATAAAAAAAAACATTTAATGTGTAGCGCAATTTCCCCTGAGTACGGAAATACCTCACATGTGTACATAAAGCGCCATGCGGGTGCAGGGTAAGCCTCCGAAGGGACGGAGCGCCATTTGGTTTTTGAAGGCTGGATTTGGATGGAATGGATTTCGAGGGGCCATGTTGCATTCAAAAGGCCCCTGTGTTGCCAAGACAGTTGAACCCCCCCACAAGTGACCCCATTATGGAAACTGCACCCCTCAAGGAATGTAACAAGGGGTGTAGTGAGCATATGGACCCCACTGGTGACTGGCACAAATGTGGAACAATGTGGCGTGAAAATGAAATATTACATTTTTTACACTATAATGTTGGTTTAGCCTTGAATTTATTATTTTCACAAGGGGTTAAAAGAGGAAAAAAAAACAAAATGTGTAGAGCAATTTCCCCCGAGTCCGTAAATACCCCACATGTGGACATAAAGCGCCATGTGGGCGCAGGGCAAGCCTCCGAAGGGAAGGAGCGCCATTTGGATTTTGGAGGTTGGATTTGGCTAGAATGGATGATGAACGCCATGTCGCATTTACAGAGCCCTCGTGCTGCCAAAACACTGGAAACCCCCCACAAGTGACCCCATTCTGGAAACTGCACCCCTCAAGGAATCTAACAAGGGGTGCAGTGAGGATATGGACCCCTTGATGACGGGCACATTTGTGCCATGAAAGTGAAAAAATTAAATTTTTCCCTTTTACGTCACATTGTTCCACATTTGTGCCCGTCACCAGTGGGGTCCATATGCTCACTGCCCCCCTTGTTAAGATTCCTTGAGGGGTGTAGTTTCCAGAATGGGGTCACTTGTGGGGGGTTTCCAGTGTCTTGGCAGCACAAGGGCTCTGTAAAAGCCAATTGGCGCTCCTTCCCTTTGGAGGCTCTTCCTGCGCCCCCTTGCACTACACATTTTGTGTCTTTTTTTTCCTCTTATACCTTTAAGAAAATGAAAAATTGAAGGCTAGAACAACGTTTTAGTGTAAAAAATAAATTTTTCTTTTTTCACGCCATATTGTTCGGAAAATCTGTGAAGCACCTGTGGGGTCCAGATGCTCACCGCACCCCTTGTTACATTCCTTGAGGGGTGTAGTTTTCTAAATGGTGTCCCTTTAGGGGTGTTTTTTAGGTTTTGGCACCCCAGAGCCTCTGCCAACCTGAAGTGGTACAGTCAAAAATTACCAAATATAACGGAGGCGTTGAAATTCACTAGGCACTCCTTTATATCTGAGGCTTGTGGTTGCGTCAAATAGCGCAATAGGGTCACATATGGGGTATTTCTATAAACTGCAGAAATGGGACAATAATTATTGGGGTGCATTTCTCTGGTAATAGGTTTATAATTATGAAAAATATTGGATTACAATAAAATCTCCGCACAGAAAATTAAAATTTTCAAATTCCTTACACACTTAGCTTTTATTTCTGTGACTCCCCTAAAGGGTTAAAACACTTTCTGGATATGCTTTTGCAGAGTTTGGGGGGTGCAGTTTCTGAAATGGGGTGCTTTGTGGGGCTTTCTAACATACAGTCCCCTCAAATACACTTTAAACCTGAACAGGTCCCTAAAAATATCTGATTTTGAAATTTTACTGAAAATTTGGAAATTTGCTGCTAATGTTTTAAGCTTCCTATTGTCTAAAAAAAATGAAAGATCGTTTAATAAATGCCGCCAACATAAAGTAGACATGTTGCTAATGCTATTTAATATATAATTTATGTGGTATAACCACTTTCTGTATACGCAAAAAAGTTTCAAAGTTGGAAAAATGCATTTTTTCACATTATTTGTTTTTTTTTCATAAAGATTTGTTATGAGTATCGACTCCAATTTACCAGAAATGTAAAGTACAATATGTCACGAGAAAACAATCTCAGAATCAGCCGGATAGGTAAAAGCATCCCGAAGTTATTAATGACTAAAGTGACACAGGTCATATTCATAAAATTTGTCTCTGTCATTAAGGCCATTTCAGGCTCTGTCCTTAAGGGGTTAATAGTTCTGGTGTTTGTTTATTTTTATTTCTAAAAATGGGAAAAGGGGGTGATTTAAACTTTTATTAGGGGAGGGGATTTTTTTTTTAATTAATAAACATGCATACTATATCTTTTAGTCCCCCTGGGGGACTTTTATTATTACTGCACTGATCTCTCATAGAATACTCAATACTCGTCCTGCGTCGTCAAAAAAAACCTATACTTCTTGGTATGTCATGACCCAGCGGGAAATAGCCGTAAATACAGGTTCTTTATTATGTCCCTCCACCCCACCCCCTGCCCACACTCAATATTTTTTCTTTTCTCTGACTTCTTTAATCTGCTGTAGATTTTATGTAGCAGACTTAATCAATAAGTCACACCATCGAAATCTACAGTGTATTAAGTGTGGACATACCCTTACAGAGGGTGCAATTACAGTCAATGATCCTAAACATTTGACATTATATTTTTGTACAAGTGTAGAGCTCTTACAACTGTACTTTTATTCACAGGCAAATCCCTTTCATGAATAAATCCATACTTACGCCCAGTCTTCAGTGTTGGTAAACATCTGTACAGTCCGTCCAGTGAAGTCCTGCAGGATGGTGCTGCCTGCAACCGATGACGTGTATAGCTGATTGGGATTAAATGGGTCAAATTTCATTGCTGTAATACAGCCTCCAGCTCCAATCTGCAAGTCAAGAAAAAGCTGATAAAAAAAGCAGCTACCCATCAGTACTATCACTGCCACAGCAGCACTGCTTCGCCACACTTACCCCAGGGATCATTGTGTTATTTAGTTCCTCATAGTCCCACAAAATAATATCCCCGCCTTTTGAGCCAACGGCCACAGTTTTTGGGTGAGTTGGATGCCATTCCAGTGTAGTTACTCTCCTGTCAAAAGGACTGTTGGTTCGATACAGAATATATGATGCCAGTGACCGCAAGAATGGTGTCTGCAGGTACTGGAAAGAGACAAAAAAAAAAAAAAAAATCAATGACAATCTGCAGGACTGCTGCAATACATACATTGATGGATAGATGATGCATAGAGATCACACATCTAACTTACTTTTGCCCTAACATTCCCACCAAGTGTGCTCCGGTAGAGGTAATGCACAATGCTTGTCTCTCCATCTCGTGGTTTCTGGAATTTCTTCTCATTGTGTAGGCCTGCATAGTCAAAAAAAAGAAACACGTCAAATGCATATTATATATATATATTTTACACATATATATACACACACATATACATACACCTCTCTGGCACCTGCAGTTGTCAGGCTAGATGCAACCATATTGTCACTATAGTCATACCTTTCAAAATCTAAATCAGCAAGGGATGTGAAATAAAGCAAGTTTGCAAATCACTTTTTTTTTTTTTTTTTTTTTTTTAGTTATACTTTAAAACACAGCAATACTAACTTGTATCCAGGTCCAGTCTCCTGAAGGCAGATTTTTAGTGCTGGTTGTAAAAAAAAGTGACTAAACACAAAGTCTGACCTGCACACGGCTTAATGTGTTCATCAGTCACGACTGCCTTCTCTACGAGTGATCAGATGACCGGGACTTCGTGTTTAGGCTCTTTTTTCCCCCCAAAGAGACTAAACAGAGGAAGTGCCGTGTTTTCCATTAAAGCTACCAGCTGATCATTTGTACTATATGTAGTAGTACAGGAGTGGCCACCCAGGCGAGGTACTGTCCACATCTCACATGCACAACTCAGGCATCTCTCTACTCCTTAAGAGAATTAACATTCCATAAATGTAATTTTGGCAATACAGTGGTCCCTTGGATTACGAGCATAATTTGTTCCGGGGCCGTGCTTGTAATCCAAATTCACTGTTATACCAAAGCAAATTTTCCCATAAGGAATCATTGAAATGCAGACAAATGGTTCCACACCCCAAAAATAATGATTTTTTTAATTCTTAATGACAGGTAAAACCAATGAAACAAACATTTAGAAAGCTGGGTATGTCGTATTATAAGTTACTGTACCGTATAGCTAGGCAGCATGTGGTGCATAATGTATAGTAAAGACATAAGAATGAAAAAAACAGCAGTTTGTAGATACAGGATGGGACTGCAGATCCCCATAATGCAGTAGCGTAGTACAACAGGCGAGAATAGGGAAGCAAGGCTGCTGTCAGAGGTCTGTGTGGTCACATGACAGCGATGGGGAAGGGGGGGGGGGTGTTCAGCATGGACAAATCAGGAAGTGCAGGAGGACAAAGACAGAAACTTTCTATACAACAGTGTGAATGGCTAAGTGTAAGAACAGGCACATTATAGCAGCAGTTTGTATAGCGGAGTGTGAGTACAGGCACATTATAGCAGCAGTGTATATTGCTGAGTGTAAGCACAGTATAGAATGAATGGAGAGGATGAGAAACACCAGGGCTGACAGACTGCAAGGAGCATGAAGGAATGAGCAGAGCAGATGTGGGCACAGTATAGCAGCATTGTCCGGGGAGAGAGGGGTTACAGCTATGAAGAGATTCCCTCCTCAGTCCTGTCCCCTGATGCAAGCTTCAGCCTGAAGTGGATCTGCTATGATTTGGAAGGTGAGGGAGACTTCTTGGGTCAGAGTACAGTGCTGTAGACCATGCCCCTTCCCTGCTGCACCCTCCCACCTAGTACAGGGAGCTCTTAAACCAAAGCAATGCTCTTAAACCAAGTTACAATTTTGAAAAACTGTAAGCTCTTCTTGAAAAACGCTCTCAATCCAAGTTACTCTTAAGGGTGCCTTCACACCTACCGTATCGCAGCAGAAAATCTGCTGCGGATCCGCAGCAGATTTAACTGAATGAACACAGCATTAAATACGCACTGTCAAATCCGCTGCGGATCCGCAGCAGATTTGTAAGTGCGGATTTGATGCTGTGTTCATTCATTTAGTTAAATCTGCTGCGGATCCGCAGCGGATTTTCTGCTGCGATACGGTAGGTGTGAAGGCACCCTAAAGGGGTAATCCAGCGCTACAAACACATGGCCACTTTTCCCCCTACTGTTGTCTCCAGTTCAGGTGCGGTTTGCAATTAAGCTCCATTTCAAAACCCCACCCAAACTGGAGACAACAGTAGGGGGAAAGTGGCCATGTTTTTGTAGCGCTGGATAACCCCTTTAAACCAAGATACCACTGTACTGGCCAATAATTGAACAGGTTTTAAAGAGGATGTACCATCAGGTATATCCTCTTTAACTTGACACAGGGATAGAACGGCGCCGCCACGGGCAAGCCGGTGCCACGGTCCGTTTTTCCAACTGCGGCCCGTTCTATCCACGGTTACCGGCCGGTGCTCAAGCACTGGAGGCCGGCCGCCACCAGTAATTCTAATGGAGCCGCGTCATAGAGGGGAGGGATTTCACTCCCACTGGGGGCAGGCCAGCCTACCTCCAGTGCTTGAGCATCAGCCGGTAACCGTGAATAGAACGGCGCCGTACACCGGAACAGGGCCGCAGTTCGAAAAAATGGACCGCGGCACCAGCTTGCCCATGACTGCGCCTTTCTATCCCTGTGTCAGGTTAAAGAGGATGTACCTGATGGTACATCCTCTTTAAGTTTTTCTGCATTTGTAGTGACAACACTGGCCAGGATTACCTTTGCTGCACCCTGGTGTGTCCTGTGAGCCTTGTGAAACATTTTTCTTCCTATAAGATTTTTTGAGTGGTTTTTCGATACTTGGGTCCGGCTCTCGTTTTCTCTTCCCTGGGGGCTGTTCTTCCAGCTCCTTTTTCTGGGAGGATGACCCGGGTGTCTTTTTTCCTTGATCTGACTTTTTGGGACGCATCTAGGGGGGTCAAAAAAACAATTTAGGTTTAATAGTTGTGCCCTAAGTACTTAGAATCTTTAAAATAGTGCCAAAAATATGTGATAGTGAAGATCTAACGCTAGCAGAGTAAAGTTGTCTCATTCTTTGTAAAGCTGTCAGCTGCAATTCATGTTACAAACTGCTAATGCTGTTAGATAGCTGTTAGGTCAAGGAGACACATAGTGCCTTACATATATCCAGCTGTACCTCCAGAGCAGTTTTTTCTAAAGAGTTCCATTTTAAAGGGAAATTCATTACAATGTAAATTTTCAAACAGTGCAAAAATTTATTCGAGGTGTGGTTAAAAGCACACATAAAACACTATACAAACTTGGCAGCTTCTGGACCCCTCTAAAGATGCAGCCCCTGAGCACTTGCAGTCACACAAGTTAAATTAAAGGGGTACTCCAGAATTTTTTTTCCTTCCTAATACATTGTTTTAATAAAGTTATATTACTTTGTTATATGGCTTTATTAAAATAAATGCATATTTTCTTTTTTTACCCATATACCTCCATTGATTGGCAGCTGTAAGGGGTGACATGATCTCCTCTGCTGCTACTGTTTGTTTTGGGTACTGCAGGGCTATCTAAGCCCTGCAAGACTTGATCCGCAGTCCTGTCACACAGCTGTTCCGCCCCATGTACTGTATATTTTTTATACATTATACCCAGGGAGAGGCTGCCCAACACAATCGCTGTGCCTGGCAGCCTCTGCACAGCAAGCGGTAACGGCAATCACCACTCCCCGGGTACGCTATATAAGAAATATACAGTACATGGGAGGAACGGGATCCCGTAAAGTCTCAGGAGGGGATATGAGGACCTAGAGGTTCAAACATCAAGCCTATGACAGAGATTCAGAAATGGAAATCCTGAGAGTGAAGGGCCTGCGGTGCTGCTTGAACACTTTGGGGGAGATTTATAAAACATGGTGTAAAGTAAAACTGGCTCAGTTGCCCCTAGCAACTAGTCAGATTCCACCTTTTATTTTCCAAAGAGTCTGCGAGGAATGAAAAACGTAATCTGATTGGTTGCTAGGGGCAACTGAGCCAGTTTCACTTTATACCACCTTTGATAAATCTCCCCCCTTTGTCTCCTGCACAGTGACACCAGGCCACCTGTTGTGTAAGGGGAACTGTTCCAGAGAAAGGGGGCGGCTGCAGTTCCCCTACACAGCAGGTAACAGGGAAAGACTCCGGGAGACACAATGCTAAGTCAATTTTACATCCCATTCATTCTCAGGATCCATGGGGCCCCCAGAGGTCAGACCACTGCAATCACAAGATGATAGCAAATCCTAGTGATATGCTAGGAATACCCCTTTAAATGGCTTGTAGAGGTGGCAATTCTCCCCTTTGCTGTGTGCAGTCAGCTGTAGGAAAAAGCAATGACAAGTCAGGACTCATGCATGAAAATAAACAACATACAGTATATACCTAGTGGTCCTCTATGCCCGCTGCTGGCACTGACGTCACTAAGTAATATCTGTGGGTACAGGAGATAGAGAGCTGATGGCTATGTCTAGCATCACTTTCCTCAATAAAAACAATGGGACGAGAAAGGAATCATCTGCAATTATTTCTTATTGTCAAGACAGGGACGAGTCCAACCCCTGTGGATTCCCTGTATATCAATACCACATTGTAATATAACAGGGCGCATAATACATGAGCCACTTCTGGTGGGGGCAATGCTCTTCTTATGTACTGCTGCAGGCTTTTCAGTGGTGGGCATAGGGCATCTCATGGGGGCATAGGGCATCTCATGGGGGCACAGGGCATCTCATGCAGTAACATGGGCTTCTCATGGGGGGCACAGGGCATCTCATGCAGTAACATGGGCTTCTCATGCAGTAACATGGGCTTCTCACGGGGGCACAGGGCATCTCATGCAGTAACAGGGGCTTCTCATGGGGGGCACAGGGCTTCTCATGCAGTAACATGGGCTTCTCATGGGGGGCACAGGGCATCTCATGCAGTAACATGGGCTTCCCATGGGGGGCACAGGGCATCTCATGTAATGCAGCAGGTATCTCATGGGGGGCATGCAGTAACATGGGCTTCCCATGGGGGCACAGGGCATCTCATGCAGTAACAGGGGCTTCTCATGGGGGGCACAGGGCATCTCATACAGTAACAGGGGCTTCTCATGGGGGGCACAGGGCTTCTCATGCAGTAACATGGGCTTCCCATGGGGGCACAGGGCATCTCATGCAGTAACAGGGGCTTCTCATGGGGGGCACAGGGCATCTCATGCAGTAACAGGGGCTTCTCATGGGGGGCACAGGGCATCTCATGCAGTAACATGGGCTTCTCATGGGGGGGCACAGGGCATCTCATGCAGTAACATGGGCTTCTCATGGGGGGCACAGGGCATCTCATGCAGTAACATGGGCTTCCCATGGGGGGCACAGGGCATCTCATGCAGTAACAGGGGCTTCTCATGGGGGGCACACGGCGTCTCATACAGTAACATGGGCTTCTCATGGGGGCACAGGGCATCTCATACAGTAACATGGGCTTCCCATGGGGGGCACAGGGCATCTCATGCAGTAACATGGGCTTCTCATGGGGGGCACAGGGCATCTCATACAGTAACATGGGCTTCCCATGGGGGGCACAGGGCATCTCATACAGTAACATGGGCTTCCCATGGGGGGCACAGGGCATCTCATACAGTAACATGGGCTTCTCATGGGGGGCACAGGGCATCTCATACAGTAACATGGGCTTCCCATGGGGGGCACAGGGCATCTCATGCAGTAAAAGGGGCTTCTCATGGGGGGCACAGGGCATCTCATACAGTAACATGGGCTTCCCATGGGGGGCACAGGGCATCTCATACAGTAACATGGGCTTCTCATGGGGGGCACAGGGCATCTCATACAGTAACATGGGCTTCCCATGGGGGGCACAGGGCATCTCATACAGTAACATGGGCTTCCCATGGGGGGCACAGGGCATCTCATGCAGTAAAAGGGGCTTCTCATGGGGGGCACAGGGCATCTCATACAGTAACATGGGCTTCCCATGGGGGGCACAGGGCATCTCATACAGTAACATGGGCTTCCCATGGGGGGCACAGGGCATCTCATACAGTAACATGGGCTTCCCATGGGGGGCACAGGGCATCTCATACAGTAACATGGGCTTCTCATGGGGGCACAGGGCATCTCATACAGTAACATGGGCTTCTCATAGGGTGGGGCACATGATGTAATGCAGCAGGTTATGGGGTACACGGTCTCTTACACGGTACCCTGCAGGTTCGGGCTCTGTACACATGCAATGTTGCATAACAAGAGCTGTGAGCCCTCGGGCACATAATGGGAGCAGCACCGTGCCCCGACAGGAACGTGTGCGGGCTTAGGTAACTCACCAGCACCCCCCGCACGTCCCGTGCTCCCCGGTCACCCGCCTCTGCCCTCCCGCATATACCTGTCACTGCCGGAGTCAGGCGCACAAATAGCCGTACACCGCCGCCGCCGCCGTGGAAGAAAGATGTCGCTCTCGGTCTGCGCATGCGCAAGCGACTTAGTAAAAAAATTACTTGGTCTTGCTGTCCCACCTCTTTATTTGCATAGAGTTCTTTCATTGGTCGCTGGCGGGGTCCATAGAAACAATGTGAGCGTCAAATGGAGGGGGCATGCGCACTGACAACATGAGCGATCCTCTGGTCATGCGCTTCCTTCACGTCGATCACTGTTAACCCAAACGGGACTGCCCTGATTTCGAAAGGACAAATTCCCGGCAAAATATGTCCCGTCTTCCCATGACTAAGCACTACTAGTCAGTGCTCATAGAGACATTTTATCTGGAAGCTGTCATTGAGAAGCAGAGCACAAACAGAGCAAGGAACCATTGTCCTCCCACTCTGATGGTCAGCCTTGTAGCCAAAGGTAGTATTCTGCCTCCACAAGTGGTCACCCAGCTTTCCCAGCATCTTATACTCAGTATTATGGAGGTCACCCAGTTTTCCCAGCATCTTATACTCAGTATTATGGAGGTCACCCAGTTTTCCCAGCATCTTATACTCAGTATAATGGAGGTCACCCAGCTTTCCCAGCATCTTATACTCAGTATGATGGAGGTCACCCAGCTTTCCCAGTATCCTGCACTCGGTATTATGGAGGTCACCCATCTTTTCCAGTATCTTGTACTCAGTATGATGGAGGTCACCCAGCTTTCCCAGTATCCTGCACTCAGTATTATGAAGGTCACCCAACTTTTCCAGTATCTTGTACTCAGTATGATGGAGGTCCCCCGCTCTCAGCATTTAATTACAGATACTGTCTGGGCGGGTGAGACTCTGTTACAGGCATTCCTCATCCGTGGGAACGTGGTAATACAGCCTACTAGTATGATGGAGGTCACCCAGATTCCCAGCATTATATACTCAGTATGATGGAGGTCATCCAGCTTTTCCAGCATCTTATACTCAGTATGATGGAGGTCATCAGGCATCTTATACTCAGCATGATAGAGGTCACCCAGCTTTTCCAGCATCTTATACTCAGCATGATTTAGGTCACCCAGCTTTCCCACCATCTTGTATTCAGTATGATGGAGGTCATCCAGTTCTCCCAGCATCTTATATTCTGTATGACAGAGGTTACCCAGCTTTTTCAAACTTCTTGTACTCAGTATGGTGGAGGTCAACCAGCATCTTGTATTCAGTATGGTGGAGGTCACCCAGCTTTCCCGGCATCTTATACTCAGCATGATAGAGGTTTTGTAGATTTTCCAGATGCTCAGTTGAGCGTCTTATGCTCAGCATGATAGAGGTCACCCAGCTTTTCCACCTTCTTGTATTCAGTATGGTATGTCTTCTGTGCCCCTATCCCTGGTCTGCTCACGGGGGAGATCCTTTCTGCTTACCAGGCTGGGGCTCAGCATCGCACTGATGCTGATCCTGACTCGGCAAACCATAGATCTGGTATTTTTTTTTTAAAATAAATAAATAATTAAAAAAAACGCATAGGGTCCCCCCTATTTTTATAACCAGCCGGGTTAAAAACCAAACGACAGCAGCCTGGTAACACCAGGGTGGGAAGAGCCATTGGTTTAGGTCCTCCCCAGCCTAAATCTTACCAGCCTGCTGCCGCCCGGTCCAGGAGCGCCAATTTTGACGCTCCGGGACCACTGGCACCCGGCTCTTCCCAGTTCCCCTGGTGGCATTGGGTACTGGGGTAATAATAGGGGGTTAGTGTTAGCCATTTTATACCGGCTAACACTAGGCCCCGAATTAGTAATGGATTCCGTCTATTAGACGGCTTCCACTACTAAGTCTATAAAATAAAGAAATAAAGACAAGACACAAGTTAAAAAAAATTTTTTATTCAAATAAAAACACCCCCACACCCCTCATTGACCATTTTATAAAAAAAAAACAACAAACAACCGCTGGTCATCGACGTAGTCCACGGAATCCGACGTAATCCCCAGGATACCGATATCTGAAAAACAAAAAGGGAGAAACACACAAAAAACACACAAACAGGAGCACAACACCCATCATTGTGAGCGGTGTTGTGCACCTTACAGTATGCAGCATCTTTACAGATCGCTGCTTACAGTCTGGCCCCCAAGGGGTTAAGGGAGGATGTATTGCATCCCCCTTAACCCCTTGGGGGCCAGACTGATGTCAGACTGCACCCATCCCCGCAAGGAAGGGGTTAAGTGACCCCCCTTCCTTGCTGGGAGGGGTGCAGTGCTGGGGAGGGGGTGGGGAGAGCTCTATACTCACCCCCATGTGTCCTCTTCGCTGGTCCGCAGCACAATGAAGTCACTGTGCTGCAGACCCGCTAATTATATGTGCGCTCAGCCGATCAGCCAATCAGCTGAGCGCACATATAATTCTAAATGTTTCTTCTAATAATGCTATTGTGATAACATAATTAGAAGAAACATTTGATGTTTTCATTAAAGTAAAGTGATGATTAGTACAGAAAGCTCTTTTGCCGGCAATATGAATTAACGGCTTACTGGAGCTTCCTGTACTAATTAATATTTAATTAACAAAACACATTTTCGTTGAAATAAAATCAGTTTCGTTGTGCAATAATTTAATTCTAACGAATCCATCATTGTGCAATTAAATATACTGTCAAAAAATAAATATATATATAAATATACATTTATTTATATATATTTATTTTAACAGTATATTTAATTGCACAATGATGGATTTGTTAGAATTAAATTATTGAACAACGAAAGGGACTTTATTACAAAGAAAATGTGTTTTATTAATTTAATATATTAACTATTAGAGGCATCAGGATTCGGCATCATTGCCGGCTATTTTTGAAGTACTCCGTACGGACGGCCTGTCATTCCACGGCCGCATTTCCAGCCGCAAACAATGGTCTTGTTCATTTTTTACGGGTCCGTTTACGATAGGGCCGTAGATTCATACATAGTGTGCACTGTGCAGCCGTATATCGTATACTTTCCAGCATACGCATGAACCACCAAAAATACCGCCGCGCAATTACAGCCGCAAATACAGCCGCACAGTTACATAGTCTGAACCTAGCCTAAATCTGAAAAGAAATGCTGGGAGTTGTTGTTTTACGCATTATCATTGTAGACTGACTGACGCGTCACTTTGCTCATGTTCAGTTTCTGGCTGCAATTCTTCTTCTTCGCCACCAGGCGGCACATGATGGTTTTCACACTGTATACAGTACTGGCTCCCTGTCAGCTGCTTACAGGGTTTCTCTGTCAGAAGAAGTTTTTTCACACACTCCGCAAAATCCTGTACTCATTTATTCATTAAGACCCAGAGGTCTTAAAGGGGTATTCCCCCCAAAATTATTTTTGCATTAATACGTTGCCCACCCGTAGCTTTCAATCTTTCCATTATAAAGTTATAACGGATTCTGCACAGTTTTGCTGTTATCTAGGTGCCCCCAGCCCCACGGATTGCATAGAATCATCAGCTCTCAGTCCACTCCGACACGCTCCCTGCTCCTGGCCCCGACCCTCCGAGACGGCATCACATGTCCTGCATCTCTTCAATGGGCTGGGTTAGCGCTTCTAACCCAGCCAATCTGAAGTGATGGAGGACACTGACAGGGGATGGCTTCTGTAAGAGAGGGAGACAGTGATCAGTGTAGCTGTCACTGTCTCCCTTTCTAACAGAAGCCACCCGTCACCCACACCGTGTGGCCCCAGCCCCAGAGCTCACCCCCTGACTGTGCCCCCCTCACTCGCGTCGGCGCATACTGGCTTACCTCTCCCGGCCCGCAGTAGGCACCCCCAACACCCTCCCAACCTGTGACTCACCCCCAGCGGCAAGCACCCCCAGATACAACCCACCCCGCCCGTGATTCACCTGCTGCATCACACAATCACCTATGTTTGATGCAGCAGAGTTGATTGTGTGATGCAGCAATCGCCTCTGCTGCATCACACAATCGCCTCTGCTGCATCACACAATCGCCTCTGCTGCATCACACAATCGCCTCTGCTGCATCACACAATCAACTCTGCTGCATCACACAATCGCCTCTGCTGCATCACACAATCGCCTCTGCTGCATCACACAATCAACTCTGCTGCATCACACAATCGCCTCTGCTGCATCACACAATCGCCTCTGCTGCATCACACAATCAACTTTGCTGCATCACACAATCGCCTTTGCTGCATCACACAATCGCCTTTGCTGCATCACACAATCGCCTTTGCTGCATCACACAATCGCCTCTGCTGCATCACACAATCACCTCTGCTGCATCACACAATCAACTCTGCTGCATCACACAATCGCCTCTGCTGCATCACACAATCGACTTTGCTGCATCACACAATCAACTTTGCTGCATCACACAATCAACTCTGCTGCATCACACAATCAACTCTGCTATATAACACAATCAGCTCTGCTATATAACACAATCAACTCTGCTGCATCACACAATCAACTCTGCTGCATCACACAATCAACTCTGCTGCATCACACAATCAACTCTGCTGCATCACACAATCAACTCTACTATATCACACAATCAACTCTGCTGCATCACACAATCAACTTTGCTGCATCACACAGTCAACTCTGCTGCATCACACAATCAACTCTGCTATATAACACAATCAACTCTGCTATATAACACAATCAACTCTGCTATATAACACAATCAACTCTGCTGCATCACACAATCAACTCTGCTGCATCACACAATCAACTCTACTATATAACACAATCAACTCTGCTGCATCACACAATCACCTCTGTATCACTGGCTCAACTGCTATATCTGGTGGATATCAGCTCTGCTACATCATGTACCAATCAGACATTAGCATTGCATGATGGGAGATGTAGTTTTCTGGCCGACGCCATGTTGGATATAGATCAGCTTTTTAAAAAACTTGTAACTATGGAACGGAAGCAGCTAGAAAGACGGGAGACGGCTCAAAATACTCAGGGGGACTTGGAAAGTAAGACCAGCTAGGTTTGGGAGCATTTTATTTTTTTTGCTCTTGGGGGGAATACCCCTTTAATGCTTCAAAATGGGAAATTAAAGCGGCTTCTCTTTGTAGTAGAATTTTATGTCTATCATCACCACCATAGTTTAACCATTTCTAGTCCAGCAAACTTTAAAGCACTGATATCACTGTGGTAGCTGCCTTGCAGCTGTGACCCGTCACTTTCTAGGCGGTAATGTGTGATGCCACTTCTATGGTGGATGGTCGGTGGAATAAAGCTCAGCCGCTTAGGAGGTTGTTGTGACACCAGTGCTAACTAAGCACACGAGTGTGGTGTGGTATACCTGCTTTTAGTTTTTTTGTGGCTGGCTATATTGATCCCCAATGGTCGGTGACCTGCCGGGTTGTGATGGGCGCTTATCACTATGGTCCGGAGTGGAGAGATGACCCACCCGGACTGTCGGTACCGCCACCCACAGAAAGGGGAAATGACCCAAGGACGGTGTCGTTTGTGTGTAGGTGCTGGTGCAATGATCACTGAGTCCCAGTAAAATAAATAAACTTTCTTTACTAGCAAGTCATCTGAGATACAAGATAAATAGTGACTGTTGTGATTCAGGCTTGTGTTCACCAGATCTGTGCTGAGAGATACCGAGGTAGAGAATGAAATAGCAGTGCTGACTTGGTTGCGTGGTGAGAAGAGTAGAGAGTTCAGAGTAGTGGAGTGGAGTTTGTCTTGAGAGTTCCAACCCAATGTAGTACTGTGCTTTGCCGGAACTTTAAAAGAAGAAGAAGAATACGTGAGAAGAATACTTGAAAAAAAAAGAAGAAAAAAGAAGGCCCGTGTTTCGACCTTTGTCACTATACCACCTTTTGCCCTGCAGTGTCGGGGTAAACTTCTTATCAGGTTGACACAAGCCCCAGTCCTAGTTACCTGAGTTGAGCTAGTTGTCCAAAATATTCCGGTGTCACCTGCACTACGAGATAGAGTACGTAGGCTTTTGGCTGCTTTGCTCTATCCGGATCAGTTCCTCTGCATTAGGATACTGTCCTGCACTTTTAGAGATGTTCACGGCGTGAGTTGGGGTGATCCCTGACTTGTCCTCTCTTTAGGTGTTTAGCACTGCATTGTAGGTAGAAGTGTTGCTTTAAGAAGAAGAGTCTCTGTGTTCTCTATATGTTTACACTACAGCTGGCCTGTCCCGGACAGGGAACCTGGCAGAGCCAGGCTCCTGGCTAAGCTCAGCAGGGATGCCTGATCTGTGTGTCTTGCTCCAATGAGAAACAAAGAAGAATTGAACTCACACTTCCTCTCCCCATGTGACCACTTCCTTTAGGGTGTATGTAAGAGCTCCTGTGAGTGGTGAAGAGAGTGCGAGAAGAAAGGAGGATAGAGATAGGTAGAAGAAAAGAGTCTCTCTCATTGGTGTACAGGATCATAAGATACAATACAGTAACCCTTACATTACTACAGCTGTGCAACATGTATACATACATATACATAATACTGACATCTAGTGGCAAAACTTATACATGATGTCATCACCACTTTACTCTTGAAGTACCAGGCTTTTGCGAGGGGTTTTAAAGGAGACCTGTCACCCCCCACGCCGGGGTAACAGGCTCCCGACCCCCAGATAGATCCCTTTATACTTACCTCATGTCGCTGAGTCCCGCTGCCGGAGCCGGTCCCGGGACGGAGATATCCCGGTGAGAAGCAGAGATGAGTACGGCTCCATTCATTCTCTATGGACGCTGGACTCATCTCCACAGCGTGCGCGCCGGCTTCTCACCGGGATATCTCCGTCCCGGGACCGGCTCCGGCAGCGGGACTCGGCGACATGAGGTAAGTATAAGGGGATCTATCTGGGGGGTGGGGAGCCTGTCACCCCGTCGCGGGGGGTGACAGGTCCTCTTTAAAGGAAAAAAAAAAAAAAGGGAAATTTTGGCAGCACATCTATGATTGCTGTTGCACCTTCTGTTTTTGGGGTGTTTAAAGTAGAAACACCCATGGTGGGACACCACATCACTATTATGGACTTTTCTCACATGGCTGATGAATGTGGGTGTCCTTTTACCCATCCTAATGGAACTACAGTGCCCCCTGAATCAAACATTCATTTGGTGAATAGAGTTCCCTATGTAGTATCAACCGCAGGTTCAGGATATTATGTACACTACATGTGAGGATTTACAAGTGCTTTTGAGCAATAATCGGTTCGTGTAAACACAGCGAACAATCAAGCGACGAGCGAGAATTTGTTCATTTTGATCTTTCAACATGTTCTCAAATCATCGTTGGTCGTTTGCTAAAAATTCGCAGATTGCTTCATGTAAACAGTCTTTCACCATTTTACCCTATGCGTGAGACAGGCTTAAGCGATCTTAAAACGATCGCAATAATGATTTTTTCCAAACGATATATCGTTTCGTCTAATAGCTGATCGTTATATAAAAAAAAAAATCGTTATTTCGAAATCGTTAATCGTTCGATTGGGCAAATTAGTGTTCCGTGTAAACGCAGCATTGCTGTAGTCAATGGATAATCCACAAACAACATTAAAAATGACAATATTACTATAATTTTTGCATGGTGGCTAGGATATATTTCTTTCTTTTGGCATGCTTTAATCTCTTTTGTGTCATGTTTGTAAATGTGAAAGGTCTTGTGCTCCAGGAAACCAAATATTTCAGGGAATACTGGTTAGGAAATACTGCCATATATCATGTGACATTATTATTATTATTATCTAGTTGCCAATGTGTATTCCTATATGATGTAGCAGCATAATTCATATAATTGCTAACATGGGAATAAATCCTGGTTATTAATATTATTTACTTCTCTCTGCTGTACTGTCTCAGGGCTGCCTGCAGGAGTCACTATTCTCCCTTTATTCCGTTACCTGTCTGCATACTAGTGTAGACACAAGCATACACAATGATTTCTACTGCTAGGTTTGCAAAGTAGCTTTCCTCCAAAGGAGAGCACCTTTCCCTGCTTCATTTCCCAGGCGTCATCACTCCCCACACCAGATTGGTGGTCTCCTGAAGGAAACACATTACCCCCTCAGACACAGTAAGTTTTGAAGGTACAATTTGCAATGATATACAGCTGTAAAAGATTTACTTACCTGAGGCCCTGGGCATCTATGAAATGTGGAGGTTATTTTTAGTAAGTTGTCCTTTAGCATGCAGCAAGTAGAATATGAGTTGCTGAACCTTGCTCCGTGGCCGTAGTGTCCAACAGAGTCATGAACAGAGATGTCTACCAATTATGTTGTGTATTTTATAAGTGATTGAAATGGACTGTCTATGTCTCCATATTAGAAAGTGAAGTATATAACCTTGTGTTCTACAGAAACTAGGGACCCAAGGGGTCATCCTAATGTCACAGCCAATTTTGTTTTCTGCTTTTCCTTTTTTTTCCAACTTTTTTCCAATACTGCTTTTAATTTATTACCAACTTCTTTTTTTTTTTTACTTTTGGGTTTTCATTTCTTTGTGGTGCACTTCAAACTACAAAGGACATGTTAACTGTAGTCTGTGAGTTAGTACATTACAAAAAATAAAATTGCCTAAAATTGTATTATTACAATACAAAAAAAAATCATTACTTAAAATTGTTCTATTCTGACCACTATAACTTTATTTTTCAGCCTATGGGGCTGATAGGCGAATTTAGATTGTGAGCCCTAATGGGGATAGGGACCAAAATTGTCAAGCTATGTAAAGTGCTGCAGAATCAATTGGCACTATACAAATAAAGGCATAATATTATTATTATTATAGGCCATCCATACTCCACTAAGAATTCTGTGAAGCATATGCAAAGCAGATCTCCAGTCTTTAGAGGTAGCTTTCCCTTTAGGTCAATGTTTATGTTCCTTTAAGAAGCTTCAGTAAATGGCACAGGTCTCTCTGCAGCACCCTGCTCTGCACTGAGGAGGGGCAGGAGCCTAGAAACAGCTGTCTAAAGATGGGTCCCTTCTCCTTCTGGGGAAGTTGCAGCTGCATTTATATGCCTCTTCTACAGAAGCTAGGCTTCTGCTTTCACTCACTTTCTGAATAGGATTAGATGAATACCTCTAAAGTTTCTGGGACGAGTAAGGAAAGACTGACACCAATGAAGTGAAGTGCACAACTAGATCAAATGATAAAATGACATATTTTGTCCATACAGTGACCCAATATTTCAAAACAGTACCCACTTGGAGCAAAAAGTGTTTAGAAGGTACCACACTACCTTTAAAGTCATTTAACGGAATGACAGGCATACCATAGTGTGCCAACATGTGCACATGTTTGTTGTGTGCACCAGGTGCTCAACCACCAGGATGATGTTATGTCAGTGGGTGGAATACAGCTCAGTTAATGGTTGTATAGTTGTGACGCCAGTGCTAAATCAGCACACAGGTTTGGTGTTGTACCTGCTTTTAGTTTTTTGTGGCTGGCTGTATTGACCCCTAATGGTCGGTAACCTGCCGGGTTGTGATGGATCCCTTGGGCTCTTATCACAGTGGTCCGGAGTGGAGATGACCCACCCAGACTGTCGGTACTGACACCCACAGAAAGGGGAAGTGAACCAAGGACGGTGTAGCCGGTGTATATGGGTGCTGGTGCAATTATCAACTGATCTTTACTTACAAGTCTGTGGTAATATAGGATGATAGGATAAGAGATAACTGGTACAGACAGTTTTCACTGAATCTGTGTCAGGAATGTGACTTTGCGCTCCTCGGTCCGTGCTGGGCGACCGAGGAAGCGCTGAGTCTCTGGTTGTTTTTTGTTTGCAGTTCTGTCTGAATGCTGTCTTAGTTTCCCAGCCAAACCCGCATTGCCTGTTACACTCTGGCAGTGCAGGGGTTACTCCTTATAAGACCTGTCCAGCTGAGCTGGGTGCTGGGATCAGGGCTGATAGAATCAAGTGCTGGACCCAGTCCCTGATTCCAGATAAAAAGCAGCAGCCTCTTCATTTCCCTGCTGGCTATTGAGTGTTACTCAGCTAAGCGCTTCATCTCTCCTGGTTCTGTTACTTCTGTTGCCTGACCTATTGCTTGATCTCCCAACCTGCTTTGTCTGCTGCCTGCCCTGACCTCCTTGCCTGTCCCTGACTCTTCTTCTGCCTTACGTTTTTGTACCTCGCTGACCGCCGTTGCTGACCCGGACCGTAGACTTTGCATTATTGTGTTTGTTTCGTCTGTCTTGTTTTGTGTATCACCTGGTGTAGGACAGGGACTGACACTGTGGTTGTCAACGGCCGTTTAGGGCCGTTGAGGCAAGTAGGTAGGGTCAGAAGGTGGGTTCTAGTGGTTAGGGCTCACTGTCTCGTTCTGTTCCCTACCTACGTCCGGCGTATTTGTGGCAATCTGTGCTGAGAGATGCTGAAGTGCTGAGGTAGAATTGTAGTGCTGGTTTAGTTGAGGGCTGAGTAGAGTAGAGAAGAGTGGAGAGGAGTTTGTCGGGAGAGCCCCAACCCAATTTAGTAGTGTGCTCTGCCGTAACTTGTGAAGAGAAAAATTTGAAGAAGGAATACTTGAAAGAAGAATACTTGTGCCTGTGTTTCAATCTTTGTCGCTATAGACCACCTTATGCCCTGTAGTGTCGTGGTACCCGTCCTACATGGGTGACACAAGCCCCAGTCCTGATTACCTGCGTTGAGCAGAATGTCCGAATCTGTCCCGGTGTCACCTATGCTGCGAGATAGAGTACGTAGGCCTTAAATATGGCTGCTTTGCTCTTTCCAGATCAGTTACTCTGCTTAGGATACTGTCCTGCACTGTATAGAGAAGTTCACGGCGTGGGTTAAGGTGTTCTCTGACTTGTCCTCCTTTAAGTGTTTACATACATAAACATAACAGCGACATACATAAATATATACAGTGACATCGTGTGGTAAAACCTGAGAATGCACCTTCATTACCACTGAAGGGATAACTTTCTAAAGCACTTAACTGTGGGACACCACAGAAGCATTCAACCAAGGAGCCTAACTGATGCCACCTATTGACAACCAATTACTAGACTATTCCCTCTTTTTCCGATATGATGTTGTTGTGTCTAGTGTGTATAGTGTCAAATAGCATCTGCAGAGTGGCATATCTTACCTAAATACAGTTATATAAAGCATAAAAATAATGCTTTTCCGACACCATACTAGTTTTTTAGTATGTCATTTGTTGACTCTGCTACCCTCATACATTTACCCTATACCTTAGATGCAGTTTTACTTTGGAATCTGAATAATTTGCACTGACCTTACTGTGATGCCTCGTCCTCCATTCTGCATTTACAAATGACAACACAAAACTAGAAAGTCCAGATTACATTGCAGAGAGGAATTGTACACGGTTCCACAAGAATTGTAAAAACATATAACTATTTTATTACCAGAACCATAATTCCCATTAGGAGTGTAGTCGACTCATAGAGGGGGCCCCTCTGCGCTCTCAACTAACTGTAAAACACTGACTCTGACAGACAAAGGAGCCATGAGCAATTCACTCCTCTGTTCATCCTCTCTTGTAAGGGCCAGTTCACGCAGAGTAAAATTGACAGGATTCGGAGGTGGGCCCACTGACCGCACCGCAGGGAGCTCACTCTGCCAACACACCATCCCCCTGGTGTCCTTACTAGAGGCTGCACTTACAAATCCCTGTAAAGAGAGGCAGATGAACCCGGCCTGGAGGGGCCTCAAAAGGCTTTGGATGTTGCTGGGAAGGTGGGAGGGGTTTTAAGGTTCAATGGAAGTCAGCTGCAAAACTACACCGAAATTGAGGACATGAGTGGTGCTGTTTCTGGAAGAAAGCAGACTTACGCCCGTAGTTTACTTACGCTTCTTGAGCGCCCTACGTAGCGATCTGACAGCGGTCTTTTACTTGGAAATCTTCGCCTAGCCCCGGACATACCACAGAACCTTTTGGATCGGCACAAAAAGCTGCAAAAATGAAGAAATCACCACTACGTACGGGACCGCATGTAACGCTACGGGCGTAAATTACGGCATTTTCGTCCGCAAACAATGGTCTGGTTAATTTTTTATGGCGCCGCGTATGATCCGGGCGTAAGTTCGTACGTAGTGCGAACTGTGCAGCCGTACATCGTATACTTTTCATTGTACGCAAACTACGTAAGTCTCCGGCCGCTTATTCACGGAACGCGCTACGGCCGGAAACTTACGTAGTGTGAACATAGCCTAAAAGGTTATGGTAAGTTGAGCTATAAACCAATAGGGAAAAATAAGGATGTTTCCACACCACAGCATATAACACAGTTCTGGCAGTCAGTAGTTTCTAGTCACATGTAGAAAGCATTTCTATGCTGTGCTGGATACAGAGCTATTTATAGTCATGGGAAAGGTAATCTCATGGATGGATGACTATATCGATGTAACATAATGTATCCTGGTAACAGGCATCTCAAGAGAAACATAGACACTACATGCTTTGACACAGCACCCCTAGCGTTCAAAAAGTGTCCACATGGCATGATAGCTATTGCCTTAACAAAAATTCTTCAAATGTTTTTATATACTGAAGGTATTTTATTCTATATGAAATTATATTTAGCAAAAAACTGGTCACATGATAATTCAGGAAAAGACAAGGTCACTGCTTCTCAAAGTCAGGACTATATCTTATGCATTAGGCGTAGGTATGAATATCTCCATTCAATGTGTGCTTCACATCCCCCCCTGTTCAAACCAAAGTACAGTAGAAAGATGCTGCAAAGATTATCTCTGTTTCTGGCAGAATATAACTAAGCAATCTTTGCATGACAACTATTTATTTAAATGTGCACCATGTAATACTGATATTCCCCTGCAGTGGTCACATGGCACTTCCCCTGAACATACCAGCTGATTTCAGTGGGTGTAAGAAGTGGAAAATGTTTTACTCCATAGGTTGAGTCAGTCTATTCTCGGAGATCAAATATCACTATAGCTTAGAGTTCTATCTGACAGGTCAGGAATGGATCTGAAAAGAGGAGAAATCTCAAGGCCCTATTCCACGGAACTTTTTCGAACGATTATCGTTTATAAAATCGTTCAAACGACCGCTCGTTAACGATGTTCGTTCTGTGGAATAGCTGTAAATGAGCGAACGACAACAGCGAAATCGTCGTTGAGTCGTTCACTATTTTTTTTCAACATGTCGAAAAAAAATCGTTGGTCTTTCAACAATAATTTGCTAATCTTTTCGTTGAATAAAAAATCTTTCAGTCGTTCTTGAAATGTCTACCTACATTTCCCCACGTTTTAAACGACCATGTAACGATGTAACGACCTCAAAAAAATCGTTACACTACAGATATCGTTCACGTTCCCACACGTATTATGTGTTATAGTTGGAGTGGTCATTGGAGCGAGTGTATGAACGATAATCGTTCCGTGAAATCAGTCTTTCCTTTATAAACTGTTCTCTGTATATAGTCTGTTTCTGGCTTTGGTTTCAATAATCTGCTAGATAAATCTGTGTGTGTAATAGATCTGTTATTTAGACGGGTAGTCCGACACTTAAAAACTTTTTATACAGTGCCTTTATATAAAACATAACAGACATCTTATTCTAACCTTACTAAACTCCCCTGGGTTCCTCCTTGTGTTCCTCTTTGGGTCCCCCGGTAACTGCTGCTTCCACCACCTCTGTGATGCACTCATCTCAGCAGTGACAGCTTGCTCAGCCAAAGATTGACCGAGATGGGACAGGGCAGGGCCAGTGATTGGTTAAGCATGCTGTGACTGCCAAGACCAGTTTGTCTCAGAAGTGGTGGTGGCAGCATTTAGTGGGGGACGCTGCAGGAGTAGAGATGAGCGAAACGGCCGAGGTTCGGGTTCGTATGAACCTGAACTCTTGGCTTCTGATTCCCGCTGTATGCCCACTCCGTGGAGAGGGTAGATACAGCCTGAGGACCGCCTGGAAAACTGGGATAAAGCCATAGCCATAGGCTGTATCCCAGTTTTCTAGGCGGTCCTCAGGCTGTATCCACCCTCTCCACAGAGCAGGCAGACAGCGGGAATCAGAAGCCGAAAGTTCAGGTTCGTACGAACCCGAACCTCGGCCAGTTCGCTCATCTCTAAGCAGGAGGACACCAGGGGAGCGTGGGGAGGTAAAAATAAGATGTTTTATATAAAGGCGGCACTATAAAAAAAAGTAAAGTAACTCTTTAAACATGGATGCTTTCTTTCAGGAATAGCATGAAACAATTTGAAGTACCGAAAAAAGATTTTTTTATGGTGATGGACAGTGGGCAGGACCATGATTTTATAGACTGTGCTTAGATCCATTGTGTAAGCATGGTGAGTCCTGCAGATGTGTCCCGTTCTCCAGGGGCCAGAGAGAGATTACAAACTGCAGAAGCAAGTATCTCCACAGGAGAAGGCCGCAGATTTAGCTGACAGGAGCTGGGAATACTGTATGCTGTCCTTTCAGTGGACAGTCCAAGGGCCCTTTTACATGACCTAATTTGCGGCTTTGTATGGTGGCAAATGAGTGCCGATCAGTGCCTGCTTGCAGACCCTTTACACTGAACGACTAATGAATTGCGTGGCCATTTAAATACATTGTTATCGGCCGAACATCTCCTGTTTATACAGAGAGATGTGTGGCCTAAAATAATGATTTAACCTGCCACACAAAAAATTAAATCAGCCTACTAGTGGGCATTTGATCTATTGTTGGCTGATAGCTGGCTGTTTTACACAGGCCAACCATTCCTAGGATGCTTTTTAACGATAATCGGTCCATGTAAAGAGTCTTATAGGGGTTGTCCCACCTGCCGAATATTCAGTTTGGCACCACTTTGTCCCTGCTCACTTCCTGGTTTGGTGCAGGAGGAGCGGTGAATCAGCTTTGCTGTGTCTCTCACTGGGGTTATACATGCCCTCAAGGACAATCCAAGCTCTGGAGAGGTGGTAAGCTCAGTAGGAGAGAGGGAATAAAGTATAATTACCACTCCCCGAGGTCTGACCACCCGGTTGGCCTTTCAGCCAGGCCACCACTCTTCAAGCAGTAGTCGGGAATCTAGGCAACATGCCAGCTCCATTCAGGCTCCCCATACGTGTCGCAGCCCCAGTCATTCTCTCCCATAACAGTCTGCCAACCACAGTCAGACTTACCCCATAATAATATTGTGAAAGTAATTATCTTATGTATATGCATCTAGGTACAGTGAAACCTCGGATTACAAGTTGCTTGGTGTGAGAGCATTTTGCAAGACAAGCTAACAATTTTGAAAAATTCGGTAAACTAGCAAGATTTCACAAAATGAGCTCCCCTGTGAGCTGGGTAGAAAGCCTTCTCATTTTAACCCACTACTACCTAATCAACTATGCAGGTGATCGGACACCTTCCGGCTCTCTTCTGGTCAGGGACCTTGTAGAACTGCAGAGAGCCTCCTGTGGAGGCGAGCAGCTCGACCTTATCTCCTCTCCCTGCTGCAGGAGGACTGAGTGTGAGTAAGGCTGTGGTGCCCTCCTACTCTGGTGTTCAGGCAGCCCAGATCCTGCATGCACAGACATAACCCAAGCAGTGACTGTTTCAACTCCCCAACCTTACTCGCTGCTGCGTGTGTGTCGGCACCATCTTACCTACACATGGCGCTGTATAACCGTTGCTTTCCCTGAATTAACAACTTTATCAATAGCTGCTCCAGGCAGCTGGCACTAGTACTGGAAGGCACCAGCAGGTTTGCATCCACCTGGGGAGTTGTGTGTGGAGGGAGATTTAACTGATTAACCTCCTCTTTACTGATGCAGTGTTCTTTATTGACACAGAACACCTTACCTACCTTATTTTTGGGCTGTGGAATGAATGGTCTGCATTTAAATTATTTCTTATGGGCAAATTTGCTTTGATATATGAGCGATTTGGATTAGAAGCAAGTTTCTGGAACAAATTATGCTTGTAATCCAAGGTTTCATTGTATTCTTTTAGTTTGTTTAGTGAGCACCCCCAGATATATCAGCTACCAGCTAATTTTTAGGGGACCCACAATCTGAAATGAAGTTTTTCACATTTTCACAAGTTTAGCTGCTTTACTATTACACACTATAACCCATTAGATATACATTGGACAATGGCTCAATGATGTTCACACGTAACGTATCCGCAGCGGATTTCACGCTGTGAGTTCGCAGTAATATCTGCTGCGAATACCTCTTCTGTCATTTCCAATGTGATTACATACTTGCAGCATTCCATTCCGCTGCAAGTATGTAATTTCCGGCCTCATTAACCCCCGCCGCGGCGAAAATACTTTACCTGCTCCACGATCTGGCCACATCTGAGGCTCCAGGTCCTTGTAGGTCCCACGCAGCCAATCAGTGCACGGCCCCGCCGCAGTCACTGATTGGCTGCGCAGGACCACTGGGAACTGGGAGTTTCAGATGCGGCCGGATCGTGGAGCAGGGAAAGTATCTTCGCGGCGGGGGGTTAATGGGGCCTGCACGTACACACTCATTGGAAATGACAGGAGAGGTATCTGCAGCGGATGTCACTGCAAACTCTCAGTGTGAAATCCGCTGCAGATACGTTACAGTAATAAAAAACACTATTTTTGTAGCTCTTCCTTAATTTTTTTGTGCAGCTTATCCCTAAAAAGTCCTGTGTGGCCACCATCGTAGGGTGTACGCACTTGTCTGTGGGTAGTGTCACCTAGGCTCAGGAATGAAGGAAATCCAGAATTTAAAGAATTCAAGCTAATGAGTGACATGCAGGTTATGTTTTAACCCCTTTAATTGTGAAATAACTCACTCCTGGGAAGGATTACTACAATCTCTGGACTGTTTGCATTTCAAACACAGTCGGTGGGTTTTCAGTTCTTAGCCAGTTAAATACACTCACAAATCCATGCTGGAGCTGTAATCCGGATTATACCTAAAATCCACCACAATAAATAAACAAAAGAAAAAAAATAGATAAACTAGGGCACACACATATTAAGATTACGCATAATACATCATGATAAAGGATGCCATATCAGCTCAATTCATGCAATAAGCTAGGCCTACATTGCAGCTTACAATGGGGGCTGCCATCAAGGCAATACAGGTGGTGCTGTAATAGGGGCCTTTACTTTAAATTATAAAATACTATAAATTTGTGACAATGCAGACAAAAAGCAGTTGCAAAGGCAAAAGTAACATATATCAGACAGTCTTTCCCTATCCAGGCATAAAAACAGAACGGTGTCAGGGCAGCATGTGTTAATATAGTAAACACCAGTACCCTTGTGTCTAATCCAAAATTCTACATCCGCAGTCCAAATACAGATCTACAAATATCAGACCTATGCGAAGCACCTTATACATTGGGTCCCAGCTATCAGACTTCTGCAAGACCAGACCCTATAACCTATTAACTAAACATATCTTATTTTCCTGGCTGGTCCAGGAAAAATTAGCCCCCAGTATAGTTTAAAGCAACTCTGTACCCACAATCTGACCCCCCAAACCACTTGTACCTTCGGATAGCTGCTTTTAATCCAAGATCTGTCCTGGGGTCCGTTTGGCAGGTGATGCAGTTATTGTCCTAAAACACAACTTTTAAACTTGCAGCCCTGTGCCAAACTGCTGTGGCCTAGAGTATCTGTGCTCTAACTTTGCACCACCCCTCCATCCTTCCTCCCCACCTTCCTCGTCATTAGGAATGCCACTGACAGAATTTTTCCTATTCCTCTGCAGTGAAAACTGCACAGGTGCCGTGTTCTCACAAGTGATGAATAGGAGAATACCTGCCTGGAGCATTCCTAATGATGAGGAGGGTGGGGAGGAGGGACAGAGAGGATGTGCCAGCCTAATGCACAGACACTCTACGCCACGCCAGTTTGGCATAGGGCTACAGGTTTAAAAGTTGTCTTATAGAACAATAACTGCATCCCCTGCCGAACGGACCCCAGGACAGATCTTAAACAGACAGATTAAAAGCAGCTATCCGAAGGTACAAGCGGTTTGGGGGGGGGGGGGGGGGGCAGATTGTGGGTACAGAGTCACTTTAAGAAGAAATCATATAAAGGTACAAATATCATCAAGAAAATTATGTGTGCAAATATACAGGTGGGCAGGGGTGGGTGGAAATATGACCCCTTAGTATGCTGAGAGTATAGGGCTAATTGTAGTAAATCAGTAAAGCTGAGAGATTCTACAAATAAGATCCAGGGTGACCACACATTCATATAGCTTTTTTTTTTCTAGCATGAGGACTATAAAAAATAATGAATGTAAATTGCAAACTTGCTTTGTTTCACATCTACTGTTGATTTAGATTTTGAAAGTTACAAGGACAGATACACTTCATGTATGCTATAAAAGGAATGTACTACCTAACATACTGAAACAAAAATTTTTTTTACAGATGTGCTTTACAGCAAGTTCCATGAACAGAAGCTGCTCCACTGACATGAATGGGAAATGTTTCTGGGCATACTCTGTGACCTCTGAAGAGGTCATTCCACATATCACACAAACATATTACCTGATAGATATCTTACAGATTTTGAGACCAAAACCAGGAATGGACTTGAATAAAGGAGAAATCTCAATTTTTGCTTTATGACCTGTTCTCTTTGTATAGTCTGTTTCTGGCTTTGGCTTCAATAATCTGTCAAATAAATATGTGTGTAATGTGCCCTAAGGCTTTTACAGTCACCAGCAACAGGTGGCACTAGAGAGACAGATTCTTTCTTTTGGAATGAAAGCTAATTTGCATACCCTTTTTCAGGGAGACATTGTCCAGTGTCCCAGAGCAGGTGTGCCACTGATGTATAGCATGTATGTTGGTCGGTACTACTAAGGCTACATTTACACATCCGTAGTGCAGCCCGTGACCGCAGACCCGCGGCCGTGGCCTGCACTACAAATGTGCATCTGTAGTGCTTCGTGCCTTACGGAGCACTACATTGACGCTTCATTAGTGTAGCAATCCGTGCCGCAAAATGCGGTCCACATTACATGTCCTTTTTTTTTGCGGCACAGATCATGGCCCCGTACACACGTACAGACGTGTGAACGGGGCCATTGAATACCATTGGTTCTACGTTCTGTCCGCAATTGCGACGTGTGAATGTAGCCTAAGTATATATGCTCTGGTCTGAAGGTCATTTTCTAAACTCTCACTTCTAGGTTTCTATGTTCTATGCACTGTATGGCACAGCTGAAGGAAGGGTTACAAAAAGGCTTAAAGGGGAACTCCAGCGAAAATCTTTTTATCTCAAATCAACTAGTTTCAAAAAGTTATATAGATTTGTACATTACTTATATTAAAAAATCCCCAGTCTTCCAGTACTTATCAGCTGCTGTATGTCCTACAGAAAGTGGTGTATTCTTTCCAGTCTGGCACTGTGCTCTCTGCTGCCACTTCTGTCCATGTCAGGAACTGACTAGAGCAGGAGAGGTAGTCTATGGGGAATTGCTACTGCTCTGGACAATTTCCCAGATGAACAGAGGTGGCAGCAGAGAGCACTGAGTAAGACAGGAAAGAAGACACCACTTCCTGCAGGACATACAGAGCTGATAAGTACTGGAAGACTTGAGATTTTTAAATAGAAGTATCTGTATAAATTTCTGAAGCCAGTTGATTTGAAAGAAAAAGATTTTCGCCAGAGTACCCCTTTAACTGTGACTTATTGCATATGTTTTCTTATGGTTATGCCACCAACTGTAAGCTGATTAAGAACCAAACCCTGACATGGGCACCTCAAAGTAGTCCCTGCAACATATCAGAGGTATGATTTGATATGTCTCCAATTGTCTTTCCGCAAATCATTTAGCTCCCTGAGTGTTAAATATGGTGTAGCACAGCAGATGTGGTGAGTTCTGGTTCAGTCAGAGTGAAAGAGAAAGCACAAGAGAGTTGTCCCTACTGAGAGACTGTCCAGGGCTTTGCCTCAAGGCCAGGACCCATCTGTGGGGCTTATGCTGTTTCTGAGTAGTATTTTATAAAAGAATTCCAGTAGTAGCCAGGCTGGGCTAGTAACACCTGTGATGAGGCTACTAGGGGTAGAGGGGTAAGCCTTATCCACACTGAGGGGCTATTGTTCTCTATTTCAAGCATCCTGATAACTTAGACAGCAGCAAAACAGTCAGCAGTCAGGAGAGTGCAAGTAAGCTGAGAACTATGCTGCAAACATGGTAGTTTTCCTAAGGGGTCACCCCAATGGCTGGTTTTACCCATAAAATGAGGCCTGTATTCCTGGATTTCGTGTCACTCAGTGCTGTTGACTAGCAATGGGCAGATCTTCATAGCCGTGGATAGAGGTACTGTTTTATCACCACTGACTCAAGGTGGTTAGACGCCCTAGAGCTGAGAACCCAAGGGTCTGGATAGTTCCCCCTCCCTGTAAGTAGCCCACTGTCTGCCAAGTCAAGATTACTTCAAAGTAACCAGAGACTTTATGTAAACTTCCTAAATGTATTCCTCTACAGTATACCTGGGTACAACAGTGATCTGTCTCAAGTCTCATGTATTTTTCTCCATTATACCTGAATGTGACAGTGACTAAAAGTCTAAGGTATTTCAAGTACCCAACGCATTACAAGGGATCTTATTCAGCAACCTCAAACAACTGTATTCTTGCACCTATAGGCTGGGTTCACACACAGTATATTTCAGGCAGTATTTGGTCCTCATGTCAGGTCCTCATAGCAACCAAAACCAGGAGTGGATTAGAAACACAGAAAGGCTCTGTTCACCTAATGTTGAAATTGAGTGGATGGCCATCATTTAATGGCAAATATTTGCTGTTATCTTAAAACAACGGCTGTTATATTGAAATAATGGCCATTATTTACCATTATATGGCGGCCATCCTCTCAATTTCAACATTATGTGAACAGAGCCTTTCTGTGTTTCTAATCCACTCCTGGTTTTGGTTGCTATGAGGACCTGACATGAGGACCAAATACAGCCTCAAATATACTGTGTGTGAACCCAGCCATAGGCTGGGTTCACACTATGTATATTTGAGGCTGTATTTGGTCCTCATGTCAGGTCCTCATAGCAACCAAAACCAGGAGTGGATTGAAAACACAGAAAGGCTCTGTCCATACAATGTTGAAATTGAGTGGATGGCCGCCATATAACAGTAAATAACGGCCATTATTTCAATATAACAGCCGTTGTTTTAAAATAACAGCACATATTTGCCATTAAATGACGGCCATCCACTCAATTACAACATTATGTGAACAGAGCCTTTCTGTGTTTTCAATCCACTCCTTGTTTTGGTTGCTATACAGCCTCAAACATACAGCCTTAGGCTGCGTTCACACTACGTATATTTCAGTCAGTATATTTCAGTCAGTATTGCAACCAAAACCAGGAGTGGATTAAAAACACAGAAAGGATCTGTTCACACAATGGTGAAATTGAGTGGATGGCCGCCATATAACAGTAAATAACGGCCATTATTTCAATACAACAGCCGTTGTTCTAAAATAACAGCAAATATTTGCCATTAAATGGCGGCCATCCACTCAATTTCAACATTGTGTGAACAGAGCCTTTCTGTGTTTTTAATCCACTCCTGGTTTTGGTTGCAATACTGACTGAAATATACTGACTGAAATATACATATACTGACTGAAATATACGTAGTGTGAACGCAGCTTTAAATATACGTAGTGTGAACATAGCCTTATTGAAGAAACTGTGATTTACTGTGTACCGTGCCTTAAAGTGTAACTGTCATTCAAAATATTTTTGCACAAACCAATATTACAAGCAATTTTAGGAAACTCCGTAATAGGTTTTATTAGGCGAAAAAAACTGCAGTTTGAAGACTGGGCAAATATATGGTTGTGCAATGCTTTTTTTTTTTCCTCTTTGTGCTCACTTTCCCCTCCCCCCTTCATAGACCATAATGGACACAGAAATCCTGCTTCTTCTAAAGTGAGGAGGGAGGTAGGAAAACAGCTTTTTGAGTACAGCAGGGGAACTTTTTTTTTTTTGCATAATAAAACCTATTACAGAGTTTTGTAAAATGACTTGTACTATTGATACTTATTGATTTCTGCAAAGTGACATTTAAATGACAGTTACACTTTAAAGGGAACCAATCAGCATGTTTGTGCTGATATGGTTCCCAGCAGCACAGTATAGATCTACTGTGTAGCTTGCAGAGGATACCAGCCGCGACTGCAGCAGTATCTTTACAAAGGGGAAAAAGATGTTTTATTACATAGCGTGAGGCCGGGAGAGAGGAGGCAATTAGTCATCTGGGCAGGAAGCCGCCTGTGACTAGTTACGTCTCTCTGCCTTTCAGTGTGCAGTGAGGGGATGATTGACAGTAATGGTGCGTTTACACAGGCAGATTTATCTGACAGATTTTTTAAGCCAAAGCCAGGAACAGACCATAAACAGGGAACAGGTCATAAAGGAAAGACTGAGATTTCTCCTTTTTTCAAATCCATTCCTGGTTTTGGCTTCCAAAATCTGTCAGATAAATCTGCCTGTGTAAATGCACCATTAGAGAGGCCACTAATGGGTCTCTCTGATGGCGTAATCAGGGCTGCTTCTGCCATGAGGCCAAATTAGTATTCCGTGGCTGGTATGCTCTGTGAGCTGCACAGTAGATCTATACTGTGCTGCTGGGAACCATATCAGAACAATTGTGCTGTTTGGTTCCCTTTAAGAAGTTTACGGTAATTGTTTTGCCTGTTTAAGTCTATTCTGGGCTCTGTAGTTCCTTCTGCAACTACATACTTTAACAAGCATATGTCTGAACCGGGGGAGAGCACATTCCACTAAGGCTCTGTGACAAGTGCCCAAGAGGTACTCCAACACCTGCCCTAGCTAACACCACCTGGCTACCCTGTGTTACTGCAAAAGCAGCACCACTCAATAAGTATGAAAGGACTCAATCTAATATACCTACAAATGATGAACCAGTCGCAGTGCACTGGTACAGAGTTAGTATAGTGCACATACAGTGTTGTCAAAGCCACCAGTTACAATAGTATTTACTCTCTCTATATCACAATTCACTCTCTCTAAATTTGTGCATGGGTATTTGCTCCAGTATTCTATGCCAGTACTCACTTCACACCAGTAGTCACTTTCAATAACTCTAGTATTTACTCTTTCTAGGGATGGTCCGAACCTGCCGAGGTTCGGGTTCGTACGAACCTGAACTCTCGGCAATGATTCCCGCTGTCTTCCACCTTTGTGGAGAGTGTGGATACAGCTATGGCTGTATCCCAGTTTTCCAGGCGGCCCTCCCGCTGTATCCACCCTCTCCACGGAGCGGGCAGACAGCGGGAATCATTGCCGAGAGTTTAGGTTCGTACGAACCCGAACCTCGGCAGGTTTGGACCTCTGCATTCAAACTTTCTGTTCACCAGTACTCATGCTTTCTACACCATACTACTCTACTTACCCTCACTACATCAGTACACACGTACACAGTATTCACTCTGTACACCAGTACTCACTCTCTGTACACCATTACTCATTGGTATTCAAACGCAGAGCATTCAGGTTCGCACACACCCAAGCATGCTTAAGGTTTGCTAATCTCTAGTATGTGCTCCATATCAGGGCTGTATTAACAGCTGCTGCTGCCCTAGGCACTAAACCTGAAGACGCCCCATCTTCACGCACCTATTGGCGATATCAGACCTGACCAATACCACCATACCCCCCACCCCCCTGGAAAAGACACGAGATTTACTGGCAAGTCTGAACGGGAGGAGGGAAACTAAAAAAATAAAAACAAAAAAATTAGTTTTTTCTGTTCCCCTGCTCCCTGGTGCTGCCCCCCCTGCAAGGTGCTGCCCTAGGCACCGGACCACGGGTGCCTAGTGGTAAATACGGCCCTGCTCCATATTTACACTACACCAGTACTCACTCTCTCTACACAAGATTCCATATTCACTCTCCATATCAGTATCTACTCTCTAGTCTTCTTGTGCTCCACTGCTGGGTATGAGAGCTTATTAAAACTTGTCCTGTGGCCCTTGTGCACATTCTCGTAAATTACTGTTACTAAATGCTAAGGACAAGTAATAGGATCAAGAGATGCACAGAGACAGCATGACCCTCCATAACCTACATGACACAATAACAAGTAAGGGAGGGGCACAGCCAATCTGACAGATTTCCTTTTCTATTGATTTCTCAAAATGTGACTAGTAATGTGTCTCTATCGATCACAAAAGTAATGTATTAGTTCTACCATCCCTCACTCCCCCAGAAATTGAGCTAAATTTGGATTGTGTTCCAGATTTCATTTCACAATGTGACAATCTGCTGCAAATCAGCAAAATAATCCATGTACTATGGACTGGGAAATCCACTAAAATGTACAGTGAAAAGTAACCACTGCTCTTATGTCCTGATAAGGGCCCCTACATTAGATTAGTGGGAGACTTAAACATTTGTTTCGCTGTCAGTTATCTCTCCCGTCCAGCCCCCGTCCTCCGGCTGCACGATCTTGTGTTCTCTTTGAGGAGGGGAGGGTTAAACCGCATACAGAGCTATCTTATCGCTTATCTCTCCCAGAACAGAGGGGTCAGGCGGTGATTTTCTATCACGCTCGACCCCTATGTCCACCGACATCATCTGTTAATGGTTGTTCAGAAGAGCCCCACACACCTGATATGTTGTGTATTATGCTGCGTTTACACGAAACGATAATTGGCTCGATCGTACGATTAACGATGTCGGAGTAACGATTTTTTTTCATAACGATCAGTGTTTAGACGGTACATTATATTGTACGGAAAATTGTTTTGAGATCGTTTTGTTTACACGAAGCAATCTGCGAATTTTTTACGAACGACGATTTGAGAACATGTTGTAAGATCAAAATGAACGATTTCTCGTTCGTCGTTTGATCGTTCCCTGCGTTTACACGTACGATTATCGTTCGAATTCGATCATTATCGCGCAAATTTGCACGATAATCGTTACGTGTAAACGCAACATTACACATGACAATTATCGTTAATAAGCATTCCTAGGAATGCTTATTTATATAGTAATCGTCCTGTGTAAGGGTCCATTTACACAGAAAGATTATCTGACAGATTATCTGCCAAAGATTTGAAGCCAAAGCCAGAAACAGACTATAAAAAGAGACCAGGGAGACCAGCCAAACGATAACACTGCTGGCTGCCGGTTAAAGCGTTAAATGCAGTTAAATCCTAGGTGCATTGCTCCCTGGTGAACATGAATATGCAAAAGAAGGGCCCGTGGAGCCTAATTTAAGTCTCGAAACACAGGACTGGTCAGATATCCCTCCGGGAAGGACCCAGCCAAGGACTGTCTTCTGTAGGGAAACCACCCTAACCACCATATTAAGTGGCCCCATAAGTCAATGTAATGACAAGGGAAAAACCAAGGCTAGGTATCCATCCTGAGTAGGGATGGTCCGAACCTGCCGAGGTTCGGGTTTGTACGAACCTGAACTCTCGGCAATGATCCCCGCTGTCTGCCCGCTCCGTGGAGAGGGTGGATACAGCCGGAGGACCGCCTGGAAAACTGGGATACAGCCATAGCCATAGGCTGTATCCCAGTTTTCCACGCGGTCCTCTGGCTGTATCCACCCTCTCCACGGAGCGGGCAGACAGCGGGAATCATTGTACGAACCCGAACCTCGGCAGGTTCAGACCATCCCTAATCCTGAGATCAGCGATCTGTTTCTCTTATGGCTTTACTAGGCATTGCTCCCACCTAGCCAGAATCCTGCTTCACACTGATAAGGGGCAACACCCCCAAACAGCTGTCTGTGGATGGAGCTTGCCCTGTCACTAACTACCTTAAACGCCATGATCGCTATAGATAGCGGTGTTTAGGGGTTAATGACAGGCAGCTGCAGGATCGCAGCTGCCTGTCATTATCTTTGGACACACTGATGTGTGCAGGACCGCTCTCACTGCAGCGGTCCCGCACACATCTACAGCCCCTCACATTTCTACTGCACGGGGTATGTGCAGCAGGAATGTGTATATACAGATTGCTGACATGAAGGGATTAAACAAGAGGTGTATGCCTGATAAGTGCTTTTAAATGGCCACATGAATGATACAGTGATTGTTTGTGCGGCCCAGCTGTTGATTACAGCTGCCTTATAGAGGCACTGTAAACACTTCATTATCTCTGCAATCGGCTCATCTGTTGGCTGCCTTTTAACTCACTTCTGCTCCATGCTGCTCCTCCTCGGGTGCTGAAAAAAGCTGGATCCAGTCCTGGAAAACTAGGGAAAATTTCGCAGCTCTGGATCCAGCTTTTCCCAGCACCCGAGGAGGAGCGGCATGGAAGTGAGTTATAAGGCAGCAGGCTGATGAGCGGATTGCAGAGATAACAACTCACTTTCTTATTACTAACATAAACATATTGTGCCAGATAAACGGTAACAACCATTATAACTTGTCTCCGGGAGCCACTAACTTACTACACAACCCAATAATTTCTTCCTATCTGCGGGTCCAGGACAAACAAAAACCAGACTGCAGAACATAAAGATGAGGGGGAAGTACATACGACGAACTGGGAGGGAGAAAGGGGGGTAGGGAGAGTGACCGTTTGGACTTCCACTAGTGAGTGCGGCCGACACGTGGTGTGAGTCCCAGGGAGACCAAATAAAGTCAAACAAATTCAGTTTATTGTTCAAGGATGCTGTCATTCGCTCCAGGGAGTGTAACTCTTGTATTCTAGTTGTGAGACAATGTAAAGTAGGGGGAGAGGTTTGCTTCCAACACCTGGCTATTAGACATTTGGCTGTGGTCAAAACAACAAGTATCCACTTAGCTTGTTTCTTTCGGAAACAGGTTAAGTAAGCAAGCGGCCGGTTCTCTGGGAAAGTCTATATGGAGAGTCGTCAAGGTCAGGCCACCTCCGCCCAGAACTATTGGATAAGTGGGCACTCCCAAATGATATGATATGGGGATCCTATTGCAGCCGTGCATCTCCAGCATAACCAGAAAATAGAATTATTAAGCCTATGAAGCAGTTCTAGCGTATGGTAACAAAACATCAGTACTTTATAATGTGATTCTTTGTATGTGATGCAAAGCGAAGAGGTAGCCGCCCTATCCCACACAATGCTCCAACCCTACAGGGGAATCTGTCTAGCCAGTAGCGACTCCCATTTGGTCAGGTATGGATGTCAAACACTGTTGGTTTAGAACAGGGATGAAGAACCTTTGGCCCTCCATCTGTTGCAAAACTGCAATTCCCATCATGCTTGGACAGCCAAAGCTAAAGTTTTAGTTTTGCAACAGCTGGAGGGCCGTAGGTTCCCCATCCCTGCTTTAGAGACTGTGAGAGAACCCAGGCGAGAAATCATAAAGTGGCGTACTGTTAAAGTGACTGTACCACCAGGCCCAGCACTGGAGGCACTCCGACCCACCCTTAGTGGGAGGAAACCCTAGCTCCTCTATGATAGGGTTCCATTGATCCTAATGGAGTCACGTCATGGAGGGGCTGGAGTTTCTTCCCACTAAGGGTGGGACGGCCCACCTCCAGTGCTTCAGCCTGGGCCTGGTCAGGGCCGTCTTACCCATTGGGCATGGTAGGCGGCTGCCCGGGGGCCCTTGCGTCCTAGGGGGCCCCTGCCCGCTGTGACATACCCATATGTTTTGCTTTATAAGACGCACTTTTTTCCCCCCAAAGTGGGAGAAAAAACTAAGTGCGTTCTATAAAGCGAATATGGCTCCCAAGCATTGCCGAGCACCGCAAGGAAGCCGTCCCGCCCGCCCCCTCTATTGCCGCTGACTATGCATATGCATAGTGAGTGGCCCTGAGCGACCCCCTCCACCCGCCCCTTCTATCGACGCTCAGCTGAGCCACTCAGAAGCCCAGGAAAGTGCAATGAGTCATCCTCCGGGCACAGGCAGTGGGGTACAGAGACGCTGCCTGTGTCCCGGATGTGTCGTGCAGCCTCTATCATTCATGATAGAGGCTGCAGGACACTTCCGGCACAGGTAGTCTCTCTGTTCCCCGTTGCCTGTGCCCGGAGGATGACAAGTGTGCGCTGCCGGGAGACATCAGCTGCTGGGGCCGGCGGACGGGTGAGTAACTGGTTTGTTGTTTTTCTGTTCGGCAGGGGGGATTGGCTACTATGGGGGGCACTGGCTACTATGGGGGGCACTGGCTACTATGGGGGCACTGGCTACTATGGGGGCAACTGGCTACTATGGGGGCACTGGCTACTATGGGGGGCACTGGCTACTATGGGGGGATTGGCTACTATGGGGGGCACTATATGGGGGGGATTGGCTACTATGGAGGGCACTATATGGAGGCATTGGCTACTATGTGGGGCACTATATGGGGCATTGGCTACTATGTGGGGCACTATATGGGGGCATTGACTACTATGTGGGGCACTATATTGGGGAATTGGCTACTATGTGGGGCACTATATGGGGGCATTGGCTTCTATGTGGGGCACTATATGCAAAGATGGGGGGGTTTTGATGGCAGCGGCTGCGGGGGGGGCAATTCGCACCTCTGCCCAGGGGCCCATAATGCTGTTAGGACGGCCCTGGGCCTGGTGGTACAGTCACTTTAAGCATGTAAAGTGTTCAGAGGGTGGTAGGTCAGACCTATCCACCAGTTTATCAAAGGGGAGCAAAGTGTGGGTCAATGGGTCTACTACATGTGCAAATTGGAATAGCTTCTTACTGCCCCACATATGCACCGTCTGTGACTGAAAGCCTGGCTGGAAGTTCAGGAAAAGTAAAAAGGAATTGAGAGGTGAGATAGGAGAAGCCAACTTAACCCTAGTAGGTTGATTTTTGTTTTATTACAAAGCAAAGTAGGGTTTGACCTGTGACTCTCCAGTTGTTGCAAAAGGACATCTTCCATCATGTTCTAACAGCCTCTATCTTTAGGATACCTCTAGAGCCCCTATTACATCAAAAGGTTATTGTTCGTTTTTGGCCGATTCTGTCTAATATTCATTTGGTGTAAGGGTGCGTTCACATTGAGGAATCTGCGCAGAGAAGCTACTGCAGATTCCGCAGCTCACCCCCGCTCGCATCTCCACTGGTCCCATAGACTCCATTCAATGTTCATGCAGATTCCGCTGTCCGCCCTAAGAAATAACATGCCGCTTCCCCCTTGCTATCGTGCCATGTAATATGGTACCTGTAGTTACTCTAGTTCTTGCAAAGCTACAACTGGTATCATGCCCTGCCAGCCATTCATGCCCTGTCATTCCACAATCCATGGCTGTAGGGCAGCGTTACCCATTCCTGCCTTTCCAGCTATCAAAAAACTACAACTCCCATCATGCCCTGACTGCCTTTAGCATCAAGCTAACTTTAGGCTTCTTCTCCTATTATGCCCTGCCTGTCTTCCCTTTAGGATACCTCTAGAATAGTTATCCCCATGTCTCCTTAGATTTTGTAAAACTACAACTCCCATCATGCACTGACTTCTATCTGCTGTACGGTACCTGTAGGGCAGGGTTTTAATCTTGTGGTTTTCGAGCTCTTGCAAAGCTACATGGAAGCCTGTCAGGGCATGATGGGAGTTGTAGTTCTGCAGCGTCTAGAGAGCCACAGCTTAGGGCACAATGCGGTGAGAAGAGCTGATCTCCTATAAGGACAGGTGATACATCCCACTCCCCAGCTCCACTGGCTGTGAGGCAATGAGGGAAGCAGCAGCAGCTCCACAGGGAGGCGGAGCTTATTAATTACCGGGGAAGGGAGGGCTCCCTGCGGATTGTATACGGGGGCAGGACGGAGCCAGGGACACTGCGGGGAGACGAGGGGACGAGCGGCGCTCTGTACCACAGCTATAGCCGCACACGGCGGGCACAGGCCGAGCTACACGGCGACCACAGGTGAGCAGCGCCTCGTTCCTCAGGTGGGGGTGAGGGGCGCTGTGCTGGCGACGTGACGCAACCGGGGAAGCGGGCGAAACCCGGCGCGTGAGAAGGCGCAGTGAACGGCTGCAGGGCGCCCTGTACGGCTGTGGGCTCTGGTGGATGCATGGGAGGCTATACAGTGCTATGTGTGACAAGCCCCCACTAAGGAACATAGGGGGATGCTGGGAGACAATAGCAATGACCTGTGGCCTGTGTGTAAGTTATAGTGTACATATGTATATTGTATCTTTTATGTGTTTTATTGGCTGGAGAATTGCAACTTGGTTAACATTGGGATATTCCCCCTGAGGCAAGCGCCCTGCTGTATGATGGGTGTGTGTATATATATAATATATATATATATATATATATATATATATATATATATATATATATATATATATGGATGCAGTGCCATCTGCTATAATGCTACTTATAGGGGTCTCATCCTGTAAGTAGATGGAAGGCTGTGTTCACACACAGCAGATTCTTCCAGTGTCCCACTTATGTGCATGTAACTTGCTTAAACAGCCCTGTGTATATGAATAGAATTGCTTTTCTTTTAAAATTGTTTGAACAAATTGGATGAGTTGGATAGTTATCTGCTGGTGAGGGGGTCCAGCTGGTGGTGCCCCTCCAATCTCACAGATGGGGATCTGAGTGAATGGCGCAGTGGGTGGGAGCTGCTGGAGATAGTGGAGTACAGCATTCATCTGACTCCCATAGAGAATGAATGGAGCACCAACTAGGATCCCTGTTATTGAGATCACTGGGGCACCATTGGTTGTGGTTGGATCCTTGTGATCAGATAGTTGTCCTCTACTCGCTGCATCTGGGATAACTTTGCAAGATAGGAAAACCTCTTTGAGCCACAGAAATTTCTGCAATAATCTGCTGTGTGTGAATCCACCCTGATGAGCAATGGATCGGTGACCTTAGGTGTGGCATAAGGAGTAGACGCTAGAGGTAATGCTTTCCCCATATAGGCATGGCCTTAAGTGTTTGATTCCAGCTTATCCTTTCATTGTGAAAGGAAATATGGATAGTTGATCTGTGTAATGTTCTGTTTATTCCATTAGGGTGGGAAAGGTGTTGGCACGGATTATTCATTGGGTGCTGATTGGGTATATAGAAATTCAACATAACCCACTCTCCTGTTTGCTACGACAGTCTAATCGCTTACACCATAAACTGTTGGTGGCCATGGCTAAAAAAAAAGCTGACCGGTTTTAAAGGTTTGAGGTTTTTTAGGATTATATATATCTCTTTAGGATAGGTGCTCTGTATCTGATTAGTGGGGGTCCAACATCTAGTAGCGATTACAAGCCGTGGCACCTGTATACACAGGGTACTTCAGATAGTGGTTGTGCTGGTTTACTGCATCTCAGCTTCCATTCACATCACTGGGGATCAGCTGCTATGCGCCAACATGGCCAATACACCTGTACAGAGCTTCTTCTGCTTCCAGGTCGTTTTTTTTGTACGCTGGTGATGTGGTTCTGGCAAACAGATGATTTTAATGGTGATGGGTGAACCTTACCAGATTAGGCATTGAATCAGAAAACCCTTAAAAGCGTCCATATAGTGTGGTAGGAAGCAATTTGAAACCTCCAGTTGAAGGGGGCTTTTTATTCTCCCCCAAAAGGAAATGTCAGGGGAAGAGATATACTGTATATAGGCAATGGCATTACACTAGCAATTGTTGAATGAACACTCCAGGCAAAACTTATATGCTATGCTATGTCTAGTGTATGGATTAGGGGGCAGAGCATCATGATACCAGAATTCCCATTGCTTTGCAATGAATCCCTGTCGTACACCACAACCATAGGACCTTTAAAGTGACTGTACCACCTGGCCTAGGCTGAAGCACTGGAGGAGGGCCGACCCACCCTAAGTGGGAAGAAACCCCTGCCCCTCTATGATAGGGTTCCATTGATTCTAATGGAGTCACGTCATGGAGGGGCTAGGGTTTCTTCCCACTGGGGGTGGGTCGGCCGCCTCCAGTGCTTCAGCCTGGGCCTGGTGGTACAGTCACTTTAAACCTGTTGACTTCAACTGGTGGCTCTTGAGCTGGTACAAAACCAGTTGCAGGCGGTCAGGTAATGCTGGGAGTTGTAGTTTTGCTACAGTTGGAATGCCACTGGTTGAAAATGAGTGCTTTATAAAGGTTTAATCTTGGTAAATAATAACCTGATAACCAAAATGACATCTAAGCTACTCCACATGGGTTTCCTTAGAGGACAGGGAGTGCTGTGGGGTGTCATTAACAGGGCAAATGGTTACCCACAGCAGGGTTATGGGTGGAGGGAGCTAATATTGCTTTTTGTGTTCCTTGTGGGTTCTGACAAGCTGATGCATTTAATGCATTGTAGATGCAGCAATGCCCATAAATTTTTCTGAATGGATTTTTTTCTTCCTTGATGGGGTTATTTCAGTGCTATCAGCTGAGTATATAGATTGCAGCATGTTGTGTGTAAGTTTATGTTTTTTTTATCACATTTTATAGCTGCTGTGTATACACAGGTGATGTCATATGTCATATACATGTGCCCTTGTGAATCTGTCTTGCACTCCAAGAATGTGTGGTATGCTGCACTATTCTTCCTGTACAGCACAACAGAACCCTATGAACCCCATTATATGTCAGTGAGGTCTGCCAGGCTCACTTGTTGTGCCGTTCAATGGGCCCTCACTGTCATGGCATCTATTGTAATGGAGCCATGATGTTGGTGTGAACAGAGTCTAATGCTACGTTTACACGGGACGATAATTGGCCCGATCGCACGATTAACGATGTCGGAGTATCATTTTTTTTTTTTAAATAACGATCAGCGCTTAGACGGTATGATATATCGTACGGAAAAATCGTTTTGCGATCGTTTTAAGATCGCCTGCTCGCAGCCCGGCCCGCTGCTCATCCGCAGCCCCCTGCGCCGCCCCGATCGCCACCCCCGCCATCCCGATCGCCACCTCCGCCACCGCTCCCATAGCCCCCGCCGCCCCGGCCACGAGCATACCTTACCTGCTCGGCGTAGCGGGTGTTCGAAATTCCCGACTCCCCTCTTCAGTGCATTGATTGGCTGAAGAGGGGAGCCGGGAATTTCAAACAGCTCCTCTTCAGCACTGATTGGCTGAAGAGGAGCTGTTTGAAATTCCCCGCTCCCCTCTTCAGCCAATCAATGCACGGCAGCACTGATTGGCTGAAGAGGAGCTGTTTGAAATTCCCCGCTCCCCTCTTCAACCAATCAATGCACTGAAGAGGGGAGATGGGAATTTCGAACACCCGCTACGCCAAGCAGGTAAGGTATGCTCGTGGCCGGGGCGGGGGTGGCGATCGGGCCAGCACAGGGGGCTGCGGATGGGCGGGGGGCCGGGCTGTGGGCGGCCGGACTTTAGCGACGACTGTTTACACGGAACGATCTGCGAATTTTTTTTACGAACAACAATTTGAGAACATGTTGAAAGATCAAATTGAATGATTTCTCGTTCGCCGTTTGATCGTTCGCTACGTTTACACGTACGATGATCGTTTGAATTTGATCGTTATCGCACAAATTCGCACGATGATTGTTACGTGTAAACGCACCATAAGGCTATGTTCTGCCTGTTGAAACAAATGCTATATATAAGCATACTGATCATCTGGTTTTCTGACAAATGCGACAAGCTTAGGAAGAGCTACAGGTGTGAACCTAAAAATGGTGCAGAATTGTGACCAGTTCAGTGAAGGTATTGCCTAGCCTTGGATTAAGGGGCCCTGCATCTGTGGTTGAACTGTTGAATTCATTGTCGCATCAGTCTTGTGTGTATGATTACTAAAGGGGCTCAAGGTTCCTTCAGGAATTCTTACTTGGCCCATGTTAGGGGTTTTCATCACAAACAATCCCTTTAAACAAAAGTGACAGTCCAAATCTCAAGACCCCAGATAGACAACTCTTTACCAGTGGAATTTACTGTCAGATGCTGGTTTCATCGGCAGAACTGCAGTATTACATATGGCATATCTTCTGGAATACTGTCCATAGAATATAAAACACACTGCTGTCAGCCTCCTGAAATTGTTGACAACAGGAAACAATAGAGTGCAGAAAATTTATGAGGCTTTTATAGCCATGGGGTCTACAAGTATGCCTGTAGTTTGGATCCTTAGGGAATTTTTATGCCCCCCCCCCCCCCCCGAAGTGGCATAGAACCATATTTTCAAGTTTCCATACACCTTCCCTGCCAAGACAACTATGGCATGATTGTGGTTTATCCGTTAGTGACATTTTGCCTTATACTGTTATGACAGTGGAGGCATGGAGGTCTTAAAGTTGTATTCCCATCTAAGATGAGACCTTTGGTATATGTGTCTGCAGGGAACTGCAGCATCACTCTATTCCAGTGACTGTCACTAGGGCTATGTTGTAGTAGTTCTTCACACAATGGGTAGCATCATAATCTGTACCCAGAACTAGTAGTCTGACCCACACTGATCAGAAAGATCTTGTATCCTCTTTCTGCAAGGTAAATAGGGAAGTGGCATGGGCTACCTGCTGGTTGACCACTTGCACAGTAGTGGGGACACTTTGCCTGTTTCTGTTTTGCAGGAACTACAACTCCCATTGTGCTGTCAACCAAAGAGTGCTGGGTGTTTCCCTTGGCAGAACTGGAAAATTAACCCTCTCTAGTATTAACATACTATTTTAGGAGTGGTCCAAACATAGCCCATAGCCCTCTCCTTAGCCTACTATGGATATGCACCCGCGACCAACCCCAACCTGTCTGTACAACTCCTTCATACACTGTAGGCATTTTGTGCCGTGAATACAGGCCACACTAGGGCATGCCTGTTGTATTTTGCGATGCAGATTGCTGCACAAATGGAATGAATAGGTTATATCTGCAAATAGACAAAAATTTACTTATGTATGAATGAGGCCTGGGACAACCCTGTTTTAGATACCTTCTGTGTATGTCAGTGCATTGGAGGAACTTCTGGCATTATAACGGTTGCCTGGGTTACTGGACCACTTCTTCCTCCTGGTATATCTCTGGCCGTCACTTCTGAAAATCTTCATAGTGATGTGTCCGCCACCAGACCTGAAGTTACATATTTAAATGACTTGTAGTAGTGCAGAAATTCTGTTGATCTGAGAGTTGCTTTATGGCACCAATACTACGAGATAATCTGGAATTATAGATGGGGTAGTGATAACTATTCTGCAATGTATGAATCAAAGTGTCTGGTTCTAGCCAGGACCTGTTCCTGTTTCTCGGAAGGATTTATACACATTTATGTTCACTTTGTGTTTTGTGCAAGTTTCCTATTAGGTTGTTTAACTTGTTATGCTAGTTTTCACTTTAGGTGTGTGACTAATTTTATCTTGGTTAAAAACCTCAGTAAATGTGAATCTTGAAAAATGTGACCTAGTGACTTTTTCCTCCTCCTCATTGTGGCTAGATGGGCTGGTGGGGGGCCCTGGCCGCGGCTAGATGGGTTGGTGGGGGGCCCTGGCCGCAGCGAGATGGGTTGGTGGGGGGCCCTGGCCGCAGCGAGATGGGTTGGTGGGGGGCCCTGGCCGCAGCGAGATGGGTTGGTGGGGGCCCTGGCCGCAGCAAAATGGGCTGGTGGGGGGCCCTGGCCGCAGCGAGATGGGCTGGTGGGGACCAGATAGAAATATTGATGGGAGCTCTAGGTTGGTCACTAAAATGAAGATTCCCTCTCTGGCCTCCAGTTCTTTACTGGTGACCTGATTTAGATTTTTTTTTTTCTGGACACTGTTAATAACTCTGATAATATCACAAGCTTATTTGACTTTCTCTGTGACTCACTGTTGTATAATATTAGCATTCCACAGGACTTGACCTAATGAAGTTTAGTGCAGGATCAAAAGTTATCCACACCCCATTTATAAAGTGTTCCGTCCTTGGACAGGAAATAAAAGCCTATGTTTAATAAAATGTCACTTTTTATGTTCCCAAGGGCTACATTGTACTATTTCTTGTATGCAGAATGCCAAAGGCCAGTAGTTCCCAAACTACCCACTTTTAGCCAAGACTTTTGTCTGGACCCCTCCACTACTATACTTTGCTCTATTCGAACAGCCCAACTTAAATAGTGCAGAATCAGCCCGCCAGGGAGCTGTTTACAAGAGCAGTCTTGGAAAGGTGGGGGGGAGGGTTCAGAGTAACAGCTTAAAGCCCTATTCCACGGGGAGTTTAGAAGAGCAAACGAGTGCTCTCAGCGCTCGTTTTCTTCTCGTTTCCCTCTCGCTGCCGCCGCTATTCAACGCGGCTGCAGCGAGCGGGTGAGTGCGCGAGGGGCAGCGGGGGGGCTGCCTGGGTGATCGCTGATCGTCCGGGCAGCCCATAGGATACAGCAGCGGTCTGCTGCCGATGCTCCTATTCAACGGAGCGACGGCAGCAGATCGCTGCTATATCAGTCGCTTGTTTTTCAACATGTTGAAAAACAAGCGACTGCAACGATCAGCCGACATGAACAATTTCGGCTGATCGTTGCACTCTATTCCACGGGACGATTATCCTCCATAGCGGCCGATATCGGTCGAATACGGACGATAATCGTTCCATGGAATAGGGCCTTCACACACAGTTTTCTGGGTCTTCTGCACAAGGCAGCAGACTCTGAACTGGGGGAGGGAGACTGAAAAGATCACAGTATGGAAGAAATTTTTTGTCTCCAGGAGCAGGGATGGTTTAACATGCATTTTACCTGAGTGAAATACCCCTTTAACAAAAGTAGGATATCTTGGGCAGTGGTACAAATAATGAAGGGCACAGTTAGAATCAGCGCAGCAGCAGCACCACTCGGATAGCACTGAAAACTTTTGCTGGTACATACACTTTAAAGGTAATCTTTCATCTGCAGTTTGTGTACCAAGCTGCTGCCAAAGGCTGAGGCGGTTTGTTGCACTGGAAGGGGGGGGCCTGTCCGTTGTAATTAATATTGGAATATTGGGGCAGCCCTACGCAGTGATTTCACTCCAACGCTTAGAGTGCCAGATGAATGTTCATTAGGAGGGGGGAGTGTACCACACCATCTCATTTGCATAGTGTTTAAAGTAAAGATTTCCCAAAAACTGAGGAATAAGGTAAGAAAATTACCTTCACCCTAAGTGTCCAGTGCACAAAGGGAACATGATGGCAGGATACAGTTTTCTAACCTGCTGTTAGTTTCCCTGTAATGATCCATAAAAAGCGATTTTTCCTAAATATTAAAAAAAATTTCAGCTGATGCAGTTTAAATACCACGCATGTAGGTTCTTTACAGGCTAATAGCAATAGTTTTGAGTGCATGTAGTATGGTGACTTTTTAGTAATTGTATTGTGTGTAAAATTCTGTTTGTATCACTCTTGGGATCCTACAGCTTAGTCCTTGTCTATGTATGTGGGTATCTATTATAAAGTAGTGTTCAGCTGTGTGCACAGTAAGCCTGGTTGGGCACAATCGCTCCCACCACACCACCTCCCATCGATTCCATTTTTTTTTTCCTTCAGAACAAAGCTTGTTCTGTCCAGTTTAGCCCTGCGATGCCTTAACAAATTCAAAGGGGGCTCCTCCAGTGTATGCGGTCTGCGGACGCTCTGGCATATTCCTGCGTTACGTAGATTAATTCAAGCCGTGTCTGAGCACAGCCCCCCCACACAGCGTTGCTGCTCTGTGCCAACACAGATTGAAATTTTCCAACCTACTTGTTTGCCAGACAGACCAAAGGCTCCTGAGGCAGTGTTTACCCTCGCGTTCCCCCGTCTGCAGCCGCACTCCACTTCTCGGGCCAGGTAAGGCTCTCTATTACAACCTTGACATTGGGGGGAGGGTTTTGGGCATTGGAAGTGAATATCCGTAGTAGGTTGTACCCTGTTGCATTGGGAGCAGTGACTGTCTGCAGGAGGAATGGGCAGCAGCCTGGATGTTAATGCTCCTGCAGTAATATGACCTATTTAGCTGCAAGATATTTCTGCCTAAAGTGAGTGAAAGATTTCAGGGAGGGGTATGCTGGGCAAAGAAGGATTCTGGTCAGGTGGTGCTGCTTCTGTAAAGGTTAAAACACTTTAGAAAATCCCACATTGAAACTTGAACCCCCCCAATATTTTACCACATTAACTCTTTTGTGGATGGTGCCTTGCATTGCCTTTGGTGCAGTGCAAAACAATCAGTTTTGTCTTGAAACCTTCCCGTCTTTTCCACTCCTGTTGCTGACTTTACTGAATACACAGTATATCCTGTTATATTCTGGAATGGTTGCAGCATCCTGCAGTGACAGAATCGGCTGCTGGACAGTGGATCCATTTAGGGATGAGCCAAGAAAATGTGTATTTTCTGTATTCCAGTGCAATTCAAAACCAAGGAGGGTTTGGCAGCTTCTTTTCAGGTCGTCTTTTGCCAGTGTGCTCATCATTTTTGTTCAGTTTGAGCTAGGGAGGGAGTGGGGTATGGTCATTTCTGTGGGAAGGGATGCATAGTTATCCACAGCTTGTACTGTGTGGGTATAAGGAAAGCACTCAGAGCTGACTTTGTGTCCTTTTAAAACCCGTCGGGGCAGTTCCTGTGCCAGCTGTATCTCAGAAGATTCCACAGCCCATGGCAGTCTTTGTATCCTTCAACTCATTCCACAGCACAAAGTAAGAACAGCAGGGTCTGTGACAGAGGTGAGCAACTCTAAGCGTTATCACAGTGGTAAGCTCCAGTGCCATGCTTACGAAATATCTGTACTCAGGCAGGGAGTGACTTTAGGGTGGGAGAATAAAAAAAACAAACAAAAAACAATATTGCATCAGTTTTCATGTTTTAGCAAGTCCCGTGCTCTAGGAAATGGCAAACTGGGACCTATCAGAGCGAGAAATGAAATCCTATTAAGACCAGTGTGGTGTTGTGGTGCAGGAAGACCCAAGGTAAGTAAACATTTGTGGTTGGGAGATCAAGCTTGGTCCATGCAGCATTAGCTTTTACATGAAAGGGTAATGAGGTTTTGTGTGTTTTATGGCATATGTTTATTTTAAAGGGGTCTTCCAGCTTGAACTAGAAAAGTTCCTGAGGGAGAGACCTCTCCGTAGTTGTTTCCTAGATATGGTTGAGTTGTGCAGCAGATATCTATCTGTGATCTAATGATCTTTATCCTACAGTTTTGCTATGTAAGCAGTTCTGTAACCAGAATGGAGTGGTGCTTATAGCTAAAGGGTACACATTTTTTTGTTTTAGTTTTTTGCCCAATATCATCTTGGGCAGGATATAAATAAACCTAGCAAAATATATTTTGGGACGTTTCTAAAGCGTTGAACTGTTGTATGGAATAGAATATTTCATAATTCACTGTATTAACTTAACATTGTGTAGTCCACCATGTGGTCTACTGTACATTCTTTTTTTGTGCCATTAAGTGGGCAAGGTCTCTTGACAATCCCTTGTCATAAGCTGTTAGCAGTAGTGTAACAGTAGTGGGCGCTCTGCTCGGCACACCTCTTTTGGCAGACCTGGTCCATACATGTGTTACATAGGCAGCCATTCATTTTAGTAAGAAGATAAAAAGATCCTCTCCAGCTAATGTAGTTTTCAATGCTTTTATTGGATATACAATAGCCGGTGGCTTGCCTGGCGCCGTTCATATACCCCCTACAGGATGTTTTATTAAGTAATTACTTTACCTGTCCGCGATTTGGATTGTATGCAGACTGCAGGATTCATTGCAGAAAAACCATGACTAAGGACCCAGTGGGGTCCGAAACGCGTCAGTGTTTAATGTATATCCAATAAAAGCATTGAAAACTACATGAGCTGGAGAGGATCTTTTTCTTCTTCTTGCATATGATACCCCGGAGTCCAGGAGAAGTCTCTCCGTGCTCAACCGTTTAGGCAATCAAGCCAGGAGACATGGCTCTTCATTCTACTGAGTGCTGACCCAGTACACATTGCTTTCTTCATTCATTTTAGTGGCCGCTTGTAATACTGCATTTCTCTCTTAGGGTATGCTCACACTAAGCAAATAGATCGCCACGCTCAGTTTCCTGACGTGAGTGAATGAGAGAGCAAGCGCTCCTCCTCTGCCGCCACTCTCCACTTGAAGAAGTGACTTGTCTGCAGAGGAGCTCGCTCACGCTCTCCCATAGACAGGCTATGGCACACTGAGACAGGCACTGTTTTACTCAGTGTGAACATACCCTTACTGTCCAGTGGCGTGTGACCCTATATTGTGTGGCTAATCATAGGATTTGGCACCATATACACTAGCAGTTTACATTATTGCAGACATATCATATCTATCAAATGCTGTCAATTTTGAGTGGTGTAATACTAATGTGAAATGATTTCTTGTTTCTGCACATGTAATATTTCTTCTGTCAGATTCTGAGCCAAAAATGGTTTTCAACTATTACTGAAAGTTGAATATGGCTCACAGGGTACGTTGGGAACATCTGGTGTGTGATGATGGATTTTGGCCTAAGCAGGATTGCATGGTAAACCTCTGCAGGTTTGTTGGCAGATGATGAAGTAAGAGGTCCTACTGGCCCATCACTGTTGGCAAACGCAGTGAATTGAGGTGATGAAGTCTTTGCTTCATCTCCTCTATACGCATGCTCTGGAAAAAGGTGCATGCATGCGTGCATATAATCTGGTTTGGCTTGAGGAAAAATATGGCACAAGTGCTGGTTAAAATTAAATATCTACAGATTGCTCCATCAGTATAACACTATAGGAGCATGGTTTGAATGCTGGTCACCTGCACTGGAAGGTGGTGAGAACTGTTTTATGTCTGTACAAGGTCCCTTTTTTTTTTTTCTTTTTTTTTTTTTATAACGTATGTGTGATGTCTCACCACGGGTTTTGCTGTTGGTTACACCCTTCGTAAAAGTCTGTACTTATTGTATATGTGTGGTGATGAAGGTAATGATAAAGTTTTACCACTAGATGTCGCTGTATTAGATTACATACTTCATCCGTGCAGCATCTAAGTACATAAAAGGTTATTGTTTATTTGTGTGTCACTTGGATCTGTGAACTTATAGGAATAATCTCTCTCTTTACTTCTATTGCACTCTTCACCCACTCACAGTGCACTTTACATACGCTGAGGAAGGAAGTCACATGGGTAGAGGAAGTGCATGAGTCTTTTGTGTTGGACATTGCAGAGGAAGGAAGCAAGCTAGACAGCTCTCTATAGTAGTCCTCTCTGGGCCCTGGCCCTCTGCCAGGTCCCTCTTCCTTGAAGGTCAGTCTTAGCAAGAACCCTGTATGGGTAGGAAGCAAGACAAGACACAGTTAACAGTTTCTACTTAGTAACGCTACACAACACTATGCAGTGTTAAATACCTCCACAGAAGAAAACAAGTCAGAAACAAACCTCAACCCACCCAGTGGACTAGGAGAGTCACAGAGCTGGGCGGTATCTACAGAAAGCAGTAGGCTAGGAACTGATCCGGATGGAGCAAAGTTGCTAAGAGCCTAGGAACTCTATCTCGCAGCGCGGTTGTCAGCAGGGAATCCTCAGCATTCCGCTCATACCAGGTAACAAGGTCTGGGGCCTTGTCACCCTCATAGGACGGTTCAGCCGACACTGGTGGGCATAAGGTGGTGTGAAGACCCAAAGGTCAATACACAGTCACAAGTATTCTCTTCTAAATATTCTTCTAGCTCATCCTCCAACATCCCAGCAGAGGACAGTACTACTTGGGTTGAGACTCTCATGACATCCTCCTCTCTGCTACTCTGATTCTTTGTATCTCTCAGCACGCTACTCTGTTCACATGACTATACCCTCTACTACATTCCGATCACAGATCTGGTTGCTGTATTGTCAAGTATTCGTCTACAAATATTATCAAGTGCTTTCTCAAGAGAAACCTATACTGTCAAAGTAAAGCTGTATAACTTGCTGCACACAAGTACTTCTCAAGTAAAAAACAGCTTATTTATGGTAAAGAGACTTTGTGATTCTTCACCCCACACCGACACAGTGTACACTACAGTCTTGGGACACTTCCCCTTTCTGTGGGTGACAGTTCCGATAGTCCAGGAGGGTCACTACACCACTCCGGCCCACGGTCATATTATCCCAAGGGACCTAGTAGCAACCTGGCAGGATACTGTCCACAGGGGAGAAGGGTACTACTGGCCTTCTAAAATAAAAGCAGGCGTGCCATCACACCTGTGCCTAATCGGCACTGGTGTCACAAAGTAACATCTTAAGGTCGGGCTGTATCTCTGCCAACCACCACCGGAGTGGCGTCACACTTCACCATCTAGCAAGTGACCAGCCGCTCCTCTGACACAACATCCTGGGGTCACCACATATGCATTTATCACTTACATTGTTCTGTGCAGCTGATTCAGAGAGATCCTCCTGAATAACATGGATCATAAGTAGTCCTCTTCATTATGTGGGTGAGCCTAGTAGTCCTCACTATTTAAATGAAGCAGACTCCGCCCACAGCTGCTGATTGGCAGTTATCTATCAATTTTGTATGTAAGCATTCAACTATCAATCAGCAGCTGGAGGGTTGGGTGAGGGGTGTGTCAAGAATTCTATTCCCCTGTATTAGGAGAACATCTGAACAAAATGATGTAAGTAACACACCAATCTGTTCAGCATTTCTGTCGCTAGTTTATGCTGCTCTCATATAAGGTGGAATAAACCCAGTGACCGATTCCCTTCATTTAACCGCAAATAAATGTTATTTTAAAACAGCGGCCGCCGTTTGAAATAATGTCTGTTATTTGCCATTAAATGGCTGCCATCTACTAAATTTCAACAGTTTGTGAACATGGCCTTTCTGTGTTTTTAGTCCACTCTTTGTTTTGGTTGCAATATACTGAGCAAAAATTCAGTGTGAGCCTAAAAAGTTATATACAATTTATGACCTGTTCCCTTTATCAGTCATGTCAGATTTGGAAGAAGTTGACTGTATTGTTTTTCAGAGGGAAAATAAAGGAATGATTTATAAGGATGTTTTGAATCCAGATTGTATGTACTCTATCTCATACTGTCTGGTCACTGTAGCTTATCACTGTGTCTTTAAGGATTATAAGATGTAAGTAGCTTAAACACCCATTTGGTTTACTCCTATTAAATCACTTATTTTCTTCTTTGGTTTAAAGGCTAGTACCCAAATAGGAATATAATTTTTTCACCAGATTGTTTTCATTATTAATCTGAAAGGATTTTAGTTTTTTTTTATATAGTTAATAAGGTTGAAAAAAGATAAGGGCACACTGTCCATCAAGTTTAACATATAACCCTACTATGTTGATCCAATGGAGAATGGCATTCACCACATAAGAGTTTTTGCCTATTGCCCTATTACAGGGAGAAAAGTTAATTCCCGACTCCACTATGGCAATCAGAATAAATCCCTGGATCAGCGTCCTATCACATGAATTCCAATACCCATAACTCATGATATTATATTTTTTTTAAGCATTCAGGCCTCCATTGAACTTGTTTAGCAAGTAAGCCTTGACAACATCATGTGGCAGAGAGATCCATAGTGTGGCTGCTCTTAGGGTGGTATTACACGGGCCGAGCAGGGCCCGATAATACCTGTAAACGAGCAGCGATCTGCTAGATCGTTGCTCGTTTACTGGACCTATTACACGGCCGATAATCGTTTGACAAGAGCTGCAAGGACATCGTTACCGATGTCCTTGCAGCCCTTGCTAAACTGGCATACATTACCCATCCACGTTCCAGGGCTGCTCCTGCGTCCGCTTCTCCCGGGGGTCCCGCGCGCTCTCTAGCGTCACAGCAGCCTGTCAGCTGGTAGGCCGCTCAGCCAATCACAGGCCGGGACCGCCGCGGCCTGTGATTGGCTGAGCGGCCTATCAGCTGACAGGCCTCTGTGACGCTAGAGCGCGCGCGGGACGCAGGGAGAAGCGGACGGCAGGAGCAGCCCTGGAACGTGGATGGGTAATGTATATCGTTAGTCGCCGGCCACGCACCGCTATTACACGCAGCGGTGCGCGGTCGGCGCCCGACGAAAATAGGTTCTAACCTATATCAACGATCAGCCGATGATCGTTGCATTTATTACACGGAGCGATAATCGGCCGAATCGGGCCAATTCGGCCGATTATCGTTCCGTGTAATACCACCCTTACAGTAAAGTATCCCTGTCTGTGGCAGTGGTGAAACCTCCTTTCCAGGAGCCTTGGTTTGAGTCCTTACAGGAGCAGCATCTTCCGGATAACCGTTTAGATGCCACAGTTGCCATTGATAGCAGCATTTGGGGGGTTAAATGAGTCATTTTGGAGATCATTCCGATGCCTGTCACTGATGGTAGGTATCAGCTGAAGATAGGAGCCGGAACCCGTTGGGTATGGCATGGGACCAGCTCTAGATCCCTCTACATACACTCCTCTCAACATTATGTATCTTGGTGGGGGGGAAAAACAGCGCCTTTCAACAGGATGAAATAATGTGGTGTGAACAGGTCTTCAGGCTGAGAGCTCCAGTGTGCATGCCAAGCTTATTTATAGGGTGACATCCCCCAACTCAGTCAGACCTGTATATATTGCTAAGACAACCTATTACAGGAGCATTTCTTATTTCTACTGATCTCTAGCAACACCACTGATGAAGACCTTGCACAACTTTTAGAAGCACCTAACAGAAACGGTTAGACTCCTCAAGACACTATGGACTCCTCTTGAAGTGTTTTGTGGTAATGTGGAGGGCACCTCTTAGCTCAAGGAGCCCCTGTGCCCCTCCCCCCCCCCCCCCCACACAAATAGTCACATTAACAATATACCCCCCAGTACAATTTAACCCTACTCCAATAATTTAAATTTAAGAAATCTAAAGTTCATATTTCACAATTGGGGACAATCCCCTCCATCTATGTGGCGTAGCCATATTTCAGCTAATTTTACTCAAATAACCATTATTCACACAGTTCTTAATTTCCTTTAGAGCGATGTTCCTCCAAACGCCCCTTCGTATGTACGTACCTATCTCGTCAATTCCTACCGGAACCATTCCACCTATATGTTCTAACGATATGGCACTTATTACTCAAGTATATTCACTAAGCAATATATATTTCATATCTTTTATTGTGTATTATAACCAATATAATCACTGGTGATTCCCAAGCACTCACTCCTGATTGCAATCATTTATTCATTCTTACTCTGTTTTTACCCTAAAGAAACAAGGCCCCCTACTTCAGAGCCTGTCTCTCCTGGTGACACCCGACTTATTTCTTCCATTCACCGAGAGTAGGCCCAACATATATGATGCCGAGCACTGCTCTCCCATCCTGGTTCCCCATCTGCCGTGGCCTGGGGTGCTGAGGATGTTATGCAACAGATGGGCTCTGTTGTTTGTACTGGGGCACTTTGGTCACAGTGGGCAGGAGTGGTTTTACCTAGCCCAGGACACATGGGCATCGGCACTTGAAGGGTTAGCACTAGGTGTGGGTGCAGGTGCAGCAACAAAAATAGTAAAGAGTTCAGCACTTAACCAGGAATGAACTTTACTGGAACACTTCAATGCTATACAGTAGCAGAACACAGATCTTGACAGGGGCAGGTGACAGCAGTGACTACAGAGGTAGAAGAGTTTATAAGTAGGTATGGAAACAGTCTTTGGGGCCCTGTCCAATGTAGTAATGTACTGTGCCGGGATTAGTGTGGAGAATAGTAGAGAAGAATAATGCTCGTCTTATGCCCAACCAGTCCAAGAAAGTTGGGTAATGTGAGCCCCAGGCCTTTACCTCTGGGTTTACCGCTTCCCAGGATAGCAGTACAAAACCAGTAAGATACTTCAGCTTTCTACACTTTGTCTTGATCAGTAAGATCAGTTCTTTGCCTCTGGTAAGGGTGCCTTAACACAAAAAGATTTATCTGACAGATAAATATAGTCTTTTCCTGGCTTTGGCTTTAAAAATGTGTCAGATCTCAGTGCAGAAGCACCCTAAGCATCCCTCCTTTTCGGTTTAGCACTGCATCATCAGAAATATCTTTCTTAGAATTGACTGTGGCTTAGGTCCCTGGCCTGGGCCATCGCCCAGGTTTCACTGCAGCAGGAACTCTTTAGTCTGTCTCTCTTCCCACCATCCACTAAAAAAGACCTATAGGATTGACCGGGCTAAGATCTGTGTGTGGCACCTGCGATTGGTCCGAAACTGAACAAACAGTGTACAAGCTAACCCGTCACACTGCTGCTGTGCTCATACAAACAGACAGTGGTGGGACACCAAGTGGTGAAAATGCTGACAGCAGCTTCATCTTCTTTGTGTGTGACCTTTTTGAGTTACCTTTTACCTAGGTGACACAAGACCACCCATCCCGGGACACTACATATCAGCCTTCGTCCACCACTCAAATGGCAGACTGCCATCCAGGGCTCCAGGTACTTTCATACCAGGATTACATGATACCACCAGTCCCTATACATAGTTCTCCACTTCTGTATATATTGCCACTTTCTGTTATTGTTCACATGCTAATATTTTCTTGTCTTCTTAATATTTTTCCATTCTTCTACTCTTTCATGGTTTGAAAAATTTTCCAAACAACCCCCAACATTAATTACCCATACTCTACCTAGTGGAGAAAAAGGAATGGTAGTTACAAGTGTGAGGGGCAACTCCCAGAGTCACATCAGTCTTCCAAATTTACTTCTCTCTGTTTTGACTTCACCACTGATGGGGCCAGGTTATATTTGGTGGTTACTTTTGGTGGTAAATAGAAATGTATGGTCGTCCTGTCTGCAGCTCCATTAAGGGGCGAGCTGTTAGGATTGGCTGGGTTATTTCAGGATGGAAGGCCAACCTTCATTTCCAAGTCTAATTTTGTGTATAACTTCAGTAACCTTTATTCACCTTTTGTGTACAGCTTGTATGAAAGATTTGTTGTCTTCAAAGCAGGCAGGTTCAAGTCGGAGCCTGAAATCCTGGGCTTAGGGACTTTGATCTCCATTCCATATGCTGACTCTCTATATAGGAACTAGTGAATGAGCTCCACTGTTCTCGCAGTGCTGTGTGGGTACATTTGCCGAGCACCACATTTGCATTCTTTTAATTCTCTGCCCTCATTGTGTCCCATCTTTTTGCTGACCACTCTGTCAAGGAGATTAAAAGGGACTTTCTTTCGAAAATCTAATTCAAAAGGAAATGGAACATCCAGATGCCTCTAATAGATCTCTGCTCCCTGGAAAGGTTATGTTCTTTTATTGTTGAAGCTAAAGTTTTTTTTTTTTTTTTTTTATTCACTCTGTTCGGGCACTTTATGTCTCAATGTAGGCTTAGGTTGCTGCTTTGTCTTTCCTTCATGCTTTATACTACAATTCTGCTTGTTAAAATTCTAGTAACTGCCTCTACATCTAGAGGAAAGAAGGTTTCACCATCAGCACAGATGTGGATTCTTTACTGTAAGAGCAGTGAGACTATGGAACTCTCTGCCACATGATGTTGTCATGGCTGATTTATTAATTATGTTCAAGGGAGGCCTGGATGCTTTTCTTGAGAAATATAATATTACAAGTTATGGGCATTAGCTTTCTGGTGATACGTGATCCAGGGATTATTCTGGTTGCCATTGGAGTCGGGAAGGAATTTTCTCCTTGTGATAGGGCAATTTTCATCTTCCTCATAGGGGTTTTTGCCTTCCTCTGGATCAACCCGGTAGGGTTTCTCTAGGTTGAACCTGATAGACTCTTGTCGTCGTTCAACTTTATTAACTATGTTACTATATACAGAAGCAAATGTTTAAATTGAAATTCTCGATTTTCAGCTTTGCAGTTTCTCCACTTGGCTGTATTAAAGTTTCTGTGGTGGGATCCCATCTCCTTTGTCACTGGAGGCACTCTACCAGGCACCACACCTCTTCACCATAGCGCAAAGAGAGGTGAGGTAGGTCCTTTTAAACTTATTCACAATATCAGCCACTGCCTATGGGCCCGTGTGAGCGATCCTAGTCCCAGCAATCAGCCGTTTGTTCGTTGTACGCTTCTTCGTACTGACTGGATCTTTTGTGCTGCCTGTTCAATGCCCATTCCTACTGGCTGACCTTGAGGCCATTTGAAAAAAAATTAAAAAGGAACCAATATGGAAGGATGCCCCTAATGTTTATGCTGAGAGAATCACTTGGACATGCTTGCTAGCAGCTCTGTAGGCCTGAATAATAAGTGCTATAAAAAGTGGTATTCTGAAATGTTTTTTAACCCCTTTCCCCAATATGACGTCCAGGGACGTCATGAAAAGCAGTGCCAGAAGGCATCATGACGTCCCTGGACGTCATGCTTTCCCTGCCTCCCCCCACTGTCCCTAGATGAGATCGGGCGGCAGGAGGAAGCTGTGTCACACAGCCTCCTCCTGCTGCCACTGCCCGGAGGGGAGCCGTGTTCCCCCCCGGACAGTTAACCCCATAAACGCCGGCGGTCGATGCGACCGCAGAGTCTATGGGAAGATCCGAAGTCTCCTGCTGATCGGCGTTGGGAGGAGGCTGCAGCACGTTGCCTCCTCCCGCCGCCACTGCTGTCATCCTCCCCGTGCTCTTCTCCCCCTCCCCTCCATGATCCGGCCCCCTCCCCGTACTCAGCTCATCCCCCTTTCTGATCCGGCCCCTCACTGTATTTCCCCCCCCCCCCCCAATCCGATCCGTGCTGCCCTCCCCTGCCCCCGTGCTGCACTCCCCCCTTCCCGGAGCCGTGGTAGCAATCCTGCGACTCCGGGTGGGGTTACCATATTAACCCAGACGCTTCCCGGTGCGTCTGGGTCACTATGGTATATAACGATCAGGTCCCTGCACTGAAGCAGGGACCCGATCGTTTTGAATGAGCTGTCAGCTGTATATCTGATAGCTCATTCACTATATAATGCATTGCAGCACACTTCATGTGCTGTAATGCATTATATATACAACTGAAAAAGTTAAGTAAAAAAACAAACACACACAAATAAATAAATACACACATAAATAATTAATTAAAACAAATAAATTAAATAAACAAATAAAATTAATAAATAAATATACACAATCCCTATCCTTCTTTATAAATGATCCCCTATAAGTAAAGTACACATTTGGTATAGACCCGTCCGTAATGACCCCGTCTATTAACCTGTTACATTAACCCCTTAGTGACCGCCGATACGGCTTTCTACGGTGGTCACTAATGGGCCTTATTCTGCTGCCATCAGCTTTTTACGGCGATGGCAGAGAATAAGGTAGCGGCGGCAAGACCCCCACCCCGTCCCCCCAGCTACTGGAGGTAGCTGAGGGGTCGGGGCAGTGTGTGGGGTCCGTCCCGGCCAACCCCCATACCAGCGATTGCTGCTATTAACATTATAACGCCGCTGCATGCTTTCATCTCCCCCCACTGTGAATCCTAGCAAGGGAAGATGAAAAACATGTCCCCCAGAACCCAGATCAGCCCCCCTAGTAGGGAATCACTAACCCTCCTCTCCCCCAGGTGGCCATCACATCCAAGATGGTCGCCCCCATTACTGTGAGCAGACTATGTCTGTTCACAGTGATGAAGAAAAAAAAAAAAAAATCAGTGATTGGGGACCATCCTGTGTGGTCCCGAAACAAGCGATCAGTGGTATATACAATATACCGCTGATCGCTTGTACCCAGTGCAGGGAAGCACTTTTTATCCCCTGTCACCATTAATCATTGGTGACGGGGGATAAAAAGTGATAGCGTGCCCCCCCCTGTCCCCCCCCACCACTTACACTTAACCGTAACCACCCCAGACTGTCCGTAGCCCCCGCAGATTGTCTGCAAACACCCCATGTTGTTCAAACCCACCGCAGGTTGCCTGTGACCACCCCAGATTGTCTGTAAGCAACGCACATTGCCCGTGACCACCGCAGGTTGTTCTTAACCACCGCGGATTGGTCTTAACCACTCCAGGTTGCCCGTAACCACCCCAGACTGTCCATAACCACCCCACATTACCCGTATCCTCATTTATTTTATTGTATTTTAGTAACTGCGCTATTCTAATAACTATTACAAGCTGCAGTTTTGCTCTAGCAAATTGACGATCCTTCCCTTCTGAGCCCTGCTGTGTGCCCATACAGTGGTTTATGCCCACATATGGGGTATCGTTGTACTCAGGAGAACATGCGTTCCAGATTTAAGGGTGCCTTTTTTTTTCTCCTGTTTCTCGGGAAATAAAGAAATTTCTAATTAAAAGAACATATTCTAGTTTTTCATTTTTACTGGCCAATTTTGAATACTTTCCTCTAATACCTGTGGGGTCAAAATGGTCACCGCACCCCAAGATGAATTCTTTGAGGGGTGCACTTTCCAAAATGGGGTTACTTTTAGGGGGGGGGGGGGTCACTCCGCTGGCACTACAGGGGCACTGCAAATGCACCTGGCGCTCAGAAACTTCTTCAGCAAAATCTGCACTGAAATTGCTAATTGGCGCTCCTTCCCTTCTGAGGCCCGCTGTGTGCCCATACAGTGGTTTATGCCCACATATGGGGTACCGTTGTACTCAGGAGAACCTGCGTTACAGATTTTGGGGTGAATTTACTCTCTTGTTCCTTGAGAAATTTCAAACTAAACAAACATATTGGAAAAATTCTAGTTTTTAATTTTTACTGTCTAATTTTGAATACTTTTCTCTAATACTTTGGGGGGTCAAAATGCTCATCCTACCCCAAGATGAATTCTTTGAGGGGTGCACTTTCCAAAATGAGTTGACTTATGGGGGGGGTTTCACTCCGTTGGCACTGCAAACGCACCTGGCGCTCAGAAACTTCTTCAGCAAAATCTGCACTGAAATTGATGATTGGCGCTACTTCCCTTCTGAGGCCTGCTGTGTGCCCATACAGTGGTTTATGCCCACATATGGGGTACCGTTGTACTCATGAGAGTTCCTTGTAAAATTGAGACCTTTCAAACTAAACCAACATATTACTGGAAAAATTCGATTTTTCATTTTTACATTCTAGTTTTAAATACTTTCCTCTAATACCTGTGGCTTCAAAATGCTCACCACACCCCAAGATGAGTTCTTTGAGGGGTGTACTTTCCAAAATGGGGTGACTTATGGGGGCATTTCACTCCGCTGGCACTACAGGGGCACTGCAAACGCACCTGGCGCTCAGAAACTTCTTCAGAAAAATCTGCATTGAAAAAGCTAATAGGCGCTCCTTCCCTTCTGAGCCCTGCTGTGTGCCCATACAGTGGTTTATGCCCACATATGGGGTACCTTTTTACTCAAGAGAACCTTGCTTTACAAATTTTTGGGTGCTTTTTCTCTCATGTTCCTTTTCAAAATGAGAAACTTTAATCTAAATGGATATATTATTGGAAAATTTAAATTTTCCATTTTTTTTTACGGCCTAATTGTAAATACTTTCCTCCAGCCGCTGTAGGGTCAAAATGCTTTTTATACCTTTAGATTAATTCTTCAAGGTGTCTAGTTTCCAAAAAATGGGGTCACTTATGGGGGTTTCTATGATACAAGCCTCCTAAATTTATTCATAAAAAGAACTGGTCCCTAAAAAAATCAGTTTTGGAAACTTTCACAAAAATCTGATAATTTGCTGATAAATTTCTAAGCCCCGTAACACCCTAAAGTAAAATATGTGTACCAAATTATGCCAGTATGTGTACCAAATTATGCCAGAATGAAGAAGACATATTGGTAATGGGACTTAGTAACTAATTTATGTGCTATGACTTCCTTTTTTTAGAAGCAGAGAATTTCAAAGTTCAGAAAATGCTGATTTTTAGAATTTTTCATATTTTGATGTTTTTCACAAAAAACACACAAAGTAGTGACCACATTTTGACACTAACATAAAGTACCATATGTGCCGAAAAAACAATCAGGTCAGATTTTGAAAAATGAGCTTGGTTTAAGGACCAAACTAGCTGCAGCACTAAGGAGTTAAAGTCCAGGTACATTTAAAAAAAAAAAAAAAAAAAATGCCTGCTTAGCTATTCTTTGGCTGAAGTGGCTCACATTATACTATTGCCTGCCAACAATCCACAAAGGATCAGACCTGTTGGATTCTACCATGCCTAATCCTGACAACATGCTTGTGTAAGGGTTAAATTGCTTTTTCTTTTAACCCTTGTAAATGAGAAGACCATCTATCACAATCTGTGTAATGGCACAATGCATTGTACTTTTTGACAAATCCCTTTTGCTTAAGAGTCTTTATCCTGTGAGCCCCTTATAATTGCCAATAATAATGGGTAGAGGGCAGCAAGTTCAAAATAAAGAGACTGCCTTTGTAATATAGAGCTACAGTCTCTTTATAGAGATGCTTCCTTCTTTTTCTTTCTCCTCCTAATCTGAAATTCTTCTTCATTGTACCTATGATAAAATATGACACCTGAAGGCGTATCTGAGTGACAAGTCTGCAGCAGAATGCTATAATTACACCAGTTAGATCTTCCTCCTGTACACTGTGTATAGGAATGTACAGTACTGGTTGTGACTCATGTTGTTTCTATAGCTACTATCTGGTTTAACCCTCAGTAAGGAGCCTACCCTTGTGATCACTACCAATACACTGCACCAGTATACTGGTCCCAGGTAGACCAGGCACTGGTTTCTGCTTGCTCTTTATGGAGATGGGCAGTTGCTCTGTGGTTTCTGTTTGGTTTACCATGGAACTCATTGTCTTGTGTTCATGCTTTTCTCATGACCCTGACTATTGTACTATAAGGTGTGGCACTGCCAGCCTTGTACCTATTCCCGGTGCTCAGTTTTCTGCCTCACTATTTGGCCCAGGACAGTCAACAGTTCACTTACATCAGTGTTCTGGAATTGTGTTAAATTGTTGATGAATATAGAGTATTAAAGGACAACTCCCGCGGGACCCCAAAAAAAACCAAAACACAGACACACACAGACACCATACTCACCATCTCTCCGGTGACGATCGCCACTCGATTCGCCCGCCGTCCGCCTCTCCGTCGCCGCCGTCCGCCATCCAGCGATGTCTCCGACTTCCGGGTCCAGGGGATGGAAAAGGCTGCCAGTGCGCTTGCGCACCGGCAGCCTTTTCATTGGCTGGAGCGCATCACATGGCTTCCAGCAAGCTCAGCCAATCAGGGCTGAGCAAGCTGGAAGCCATGTGATGCGCTCCAGCCAATGAAAAGGCTGCTGGTGCGCATGTGCACCAGCAGCCTTTTCATCCCCATTCACTTTGCATGAAGACGCCGAGGAGGAAGAAGACCCGGACCGCCCCTCGGCTCTGACGTCGTCGTCACCAGATGCTGCCCCGGAGAAGAGGACCGTGACGATCGTAATAGGTAATGTATACATTCCTTAACTTCCGGGGTGGGGGGTCGGGGGTCCGAAAGTGGGGGAAGGGGGCCAGGCCGGGTATTTAACCACATTACAAAGTTACATAACTTTGTAATGTGTGTTAAATGAGCAAAAAAAAATTTTTGTGGGAGTTGTCCTTTAATAGATCAATATACACCAATAAATCAATGTATGCATACAAACACTGTAATAAAGAATGTAGATTAAAAAGGGTCTGCAGGGTCAATAGCCATGGCTGCTTGCTTATCCAGCTGTATAGACACATGGTTGCGTATTTTTTGTAAAATGCATTAAACCTGCTTTTCATGAACTTTGCTTTTTATAAAGCAATCTGCCATCTCCAACAAGCCAAGAGGGTAGCGTGGAGAAAGGAAAGGAAGCCATGTTAGTTAAGGCATAACTTGAAGCTTTTGGTTCCCAACACAAATCGTGTAAAAGCCTACTCCCTTATTTACCATGCGCCATTTGTTATACAGAATGCCTAAGGGCCCTATTCCACCGGACGATTAACGTTCAGATTATTGTTAAATCATTCGAATCTAAACGATAATCGTTCGGTTGAAATGCAGTTAACGATTAGCGACTGTACGAGAAATCATTGATCGCTTTATAAGACCTGGATCTATTTTTATCGTTGCTCATTCGCAAAACGTTCGCATTGAATAATACGTCGTTCGGTCGTTCGCAGTAGATACGAACGCAATAGCAAAGAAAAACGATCGCAAATACGATCATAAGTAACGATTATCGTTCCATGGAAATGAGTGAACGTTTTCAGGTCTTTCGCAATAGCAGTCGTTTGAGATCGTTAGTCGTTAACGATTATGCGAACGATAATCGTCCGGTGGAATAGGGCCCTTAGATTTTTACACAGAGGAATCTGTCCGGATCACCTGCTGCGGATAGACAGCCCGTGCCATAGAACCTGTTCATTCGTTAGACTGCAGAATCCACCCGTGCATAGAATGGAGTCTATGGCACGGGCATAGATGCGGAATCCATGGCAGGTGATCCGCCCTGATTTCTCAGTGTGAACATAGCCTCATGCTGCATTGGGGTCATTGGCCACTCTGGGCTTGAATGGTTTTTAGTTTTGGGCTATGCTCATCACCTATCAAGCCCAGAGGATATTCGTGTCTGGTAGAATGAATGTATCTATGTTCTAGAAAATTGTATATAATTGCATAGAAAGGAAATCTACATTATATTGTGTAGTAATGACCATCTTGTCTTTGCCAGAGTCAGTCAAAATTTGCTTTGACCTTTTCTCACACCAGTGTGTACCCACAACTATCTACAGCATTAGTCTGCTACCCCTCAGGCACCCTTCAAAGTGTGTTCAGTGCTCCAACTGTGCCATTGTGCCCTGCCACAGATAAATACATAGAGCTGAATAGCAGCTAGTGTTCTTGTTGGTCACATTATGTGCAGTCACCTTGTATGCTAAAGGACTTTGACATTTATTCTGCTCTAGTGACAGCCCAGTAACTATAGAATATCCACCCCCCTCTATCACATTGACTTTCTGCTCAGCTGTCAATGCCCTATACATTGAAGTTCCCCTGTGGCCCTCTACAGCACTGTACTGCTGTACACTGTACATAACATTAAAACCACTTACATGTGTGGTGATTAACACACATCATCCTATTACATTGATCCCTAAGTTGGTAAAGTTAATGTGTTAAGAACAGGAAAAAAACGGGTTGAGTGACTCTATTGCTAAATGTCTGGATCAGAGCATTTCCCAAATGGTGGGTCTCATGGGATTTTCTGGTATACAGTGCTTAGTGCCTTTCAGAAATACCCAAGGAATTAATGTGCATTTGTGGTATCCACGGGCTATCCAACTGATGGTATCTTAATGATTAGCTGGGTGTTGTTGTTCCAGTGTAATAATGTGGCAGGGTGGTGGTGGTGGTAACCCAGTGTCACTTATATAGTCCACACTGAGCGGTTTCGGTGATGCAAAGTGCAGGAATGAGATCTCTGGATGCTTGGATGTAATGAAACAAGTTTAAAGGGGTAATCCAGCAAAAAATATATATATTTTCAAATCAACTGGTTATAGAAAATTATACAGATTTGTCATTTACCTGTATTTGAACATTATGTTGATTTGTAATTTACTTCTATTTAAAAATCTCAAGTCTTCTTGTACTTATCAGCTGCTGTATGTCCTGCAGAAAGTGGTTTATTCTTTTCAGTCCGACACACTGCTCTCTGTCCAGAGTAGCAAATCCCCATAGAAAAACTCTCCTGCTCTGGACAGTGCCTGTCTCGAACAGAGATGTCTTCAGTCTGACACAGTGCTTACTGCAAAGAATACACCACTTCCTGAGCCCAATTGGGTATCAGTACAGTCAGCCACAATTAAAAGCAGGTGTAACACCCAACCTGTATGCTGAACAAGCACTGGCGCCACGACAGTACCATAACCGGCTGAGCTGTACTATACCACCGACCAACCACCATAGAAGAGGCGTCACCAGGGACAACCTAGTAAGTGACTGGTCAAGAGCGCACCACACTTCCAATGTGCATTGTGACCATTATTAACAGGTAGTGTTACACAGATCTGACATTGTGTGTGAGAATTAGTGGTGTGCTGGCATGTGTGACCGTGCTGTGATGAACACTTCTGTCTGGTTGCTTGGATTAATGTTTGGCACCAAGCCTTGCAAGATCTACAGCACATAATGCCATAACCGGCCATGTATTGCAAAGCTGCAGAGCGTAATTGCCTCTCACTGGAAGCTGTCATAGTAAATATATATCATCTTAATAAAAGCAGTCTCCGGTTATTGCTTTAATCTTTAATGTAGAGACGTCCCTCTGGATACTCTACGATAATGCAGTGCTTTCACTGTAATTACCTAATGTCTTGCTTGTCTTTTCTAGCATTTAACACCAGACAGCTATACGCAGGTCAGGCATACCATTGGATTTAGCAGGGCCCTGAAAGAGCCCCAATACATACGATAGTTACCTTATACCTTTACAAAGATATCACCAATGATACCATTACATAATACCACCACACCATGACCACTATCACTACAACCCCATAGCAGAGTGCAGTTACACCCATTTACTCTCACTGGGCGTCTTCTCTGATCAGAGTCTTTCACCTTTTCTTTCACTCCATCCAGCGTGGACTATCTTTAAAGCAACTCTGTACCCACAATCTGACCCCTCCCAAACCACTTGTACCTTCGGATAGCTGCTTTTAATCAATGATCTGTCCAGGGGTCTGTTTGGCAGGTGATGCAGTTATTGTCCTAAAAAACAACTTTTAAACTTGCAGCCCGTGAAAAATGGGAGTATCTGTGCCCTAACACTCACCATTTGAGTTGATTTAAGTCTTCTCCTGGCTGTGAATCCCCTCTCCGAAATCTGCCAGAGAAACATTTTAGGCTCCAACACATACAGTAGTTACACCACTCTGTGCCCCCATATAGTAGTTACACCCCTCTGTGCCCCTATATAGTGCACTCCCCCAGTTATATATAGACCCCTCTCTGCGCTCCCCAGTAGTATATAGACCCCTGTGTGCTGCCCCCCAGTAGTATATAGCCCCTCTCTACTCCCCCAGTCACAAGAGGTCGCTCTCCCCCCTCTCTGTGTCGGCGCTGAGTGACGTCACTCGAGCGCCGATAACACAACGGGAGAGTGGCCTCTTGTGACCGCAGGCAAAACACTGCCTGCGGCCACAAGGGTGACTGGCAGAGAGGGGCCCTGTCAGTGCCACTGCTGCTGCTTGTAACTGTGAGACCTCGTTACAAGCGCTTATAGCTGCAGTGCAGAGCGCAGCAGGTGGGTGGGTGGCTGAAGGGGTGCCATGGATGGGTAACTTACCCATCCTGATGGCACCCCCCTGCCGGGCTGTCTGCCGGAGCCCTGTGCGATCGCACAGAGAAAAGGCCGGCCGTGCTCAGGGTTGGCCCCTTTAACCAGTGGGCCCGGTGCACTATTAGCCCTCTGGTTAAAGCGGCCCTGGGATTTAGTGTAAACTCTATAAGAAGAGTCGCTATTGTGGGTGAAGGGTGATCATAGTCTGTAATTCAGGGAAGCCTGAGTGACTTTGTGACAAAATTATATCTACTGTAAATGACAGCTGTAACTTCCTGAAACACACCGCTACGAGAAGAGGTGGCCAGGAGCAAGTTTGCCTAGAATGTGGTAAAAATAGTGCTCGGTTATGCTGAGAGTTCATGTTTCTTCAATTTTTTACATTTTTTTTATAGTATAGATATTTATTGAGGGGTGGCGAGGGCACATGAGTCTATGACTGCAACTGTGACAGGGGAGTTCACTGTGTTAAAGGACAATTCCGGCATTTTCTTTTTTAGCTAATTTAACCCATATTACAAAGTTATATAACTTTGTAATGTGTCTAAATAAGCGGTCTGGCCCCTGCAGGGTTTTCAAATGTTCATTTGGGTTAGAGCGTTGTTAGTCGTAGTGAGGGGCGTAAAACATATTGGGCAGGTGGTCTTATTGTTATGGCTGATCAGTGTATATATACTTTGTGAACTGTACACTGTTGCACTCACTCTCTTCCTCAGGAGAGAAGGGGACAGCCGCCCTAAAGTTAAAGGAATTCTCTATCTCTAATCGGGATCAGGGTGGGGATTGTAATCGATCTAAAGCCTCTTGACCATGACTAATTGACAGCTTCTTGGTTAAAGGGGACATCCAGTGTTACATGAAATAAAGGTTCTTGTTTTTATTTTAGGTGTTGGAGACATGTAGTTAACAGCTGAACTTCTAAATGGGACACCAAATGCTTAGTCAACCTGACCGCTAAAAATAACACCGGTTTCTATGAGCGCATGGTCTCTTTAGAGATATATTATGTAAAAGACCTTTATGAAATAAGAACTTTAGTTTTTGTTGTAGCATTAGCATACATGTCTTTGTTCCAACACCTAAAACTCAGACATTCAATAATAGTCATAAACTTAAATTATTATTATTTTTTTTTTTTGACACAGAGACATGTTTAAAGTTTCCATCAGTCAGGGTCTTCAGGTTGCAGCCATTCATGAACCAACGGGGAGAAATATGTTCCTACATTACTCTTTCTGCGATTTGTCTGTGTGGGTCCCATAGGCGTACATTATGCAGCCACCTTGATCACATGAAATAGAAACAAAATAATCATCCAACATAGGGCCGAGTTCAAACACTGTATTTGGTTGTTAATATTGCTTGATTGAATGGAGCACAAAAGCAGGGGTAATGCACAGCCCAATCAAGGGTGCTCATAGTGTAACATACCACAAAGCAACACTATCACTTTAAGGTTACAAACCCACTTGCCGGATCTGCAGCGAGTCTCCTTGCTGCGTTTTTGCAGGGAGACTCGCTGCAGATCCTGGCCCTATACTTTCAATAGCAGAGAAACTCGCAGCAGGGATGTACATCCCTGCTGCGATTTTGTCTGCAGCCCGCCCCATTAACCCCCCGGCCGCCGGACATTATACATTACCCGGTCCCCTTTCCTGCTTGCTTCGGGGCTCCCGGTGTCTTCACGGCCCGCCGTACATCCCTGCTGCGAGTTTCTCTGCTATTGAAAGTATAGGGCCGGGATCTGCAGCGAGTCTCCCTGCAAAAACGCAGCAAAGAGACTCGCTGCAGATCCGGCAAGTGGGTTTGTAACCTAAAGAAGAGAAAGATGTATGTTATAACACACTTAGGCACACCACTGTTAAATCAAGTCAAAAAATATATAGTCTTTATTAGCAATACAATATGCACAATTGTGTATATTGTATTGCTAATAAAGACTATATATTTTTTGACTTGATTTAACAGTGGTGTGCCTAAGTGTGTTATACATACATCTTTCTCTTTAAAGTGATAGGCTTGATTGAATGGGACAACGGCCATGGTGTATACACACTCTATACGCTATGGCCTTTGTTCCCTGTGGCTGCAGAAAATAATCAGCAGGTCTATTTTCTATGGCCATTGTTCACCAAACTGCTGTGCTCAGTATAAAGTACGGCTCCCGGCCGTACTTTACATTGTGGTCAATGGTAAATCTGAGTGCGGGCACACTTGTATGTGCCTGCATTCCAATTAAAATCAAATGATGTTCTTCCAGCCGATGCTGGATTATCGGCCAGGTGAACATGTAAGACAGCGGTTGTTGTTTGACATGACCTGTTCTTCTAGAATGTGAACATGGCCTATTATGCTGTGGGTGGTGTAAAAACAAAATGTTCCCCACAGCTCCTGTTCCAGTGACTTCCAATCCGCTGCTGCACCACTAGTTACTAACAAGAGTACAAATTAAAATTGTCTGAGTTATGGCTCTGTACAACTTGCAGGAATCCATAATACACCCTTGTGGATTAGGCCTCATTTAAAAATTGATATTTTTGATCCACATATATAGTTGGTGCATCTGTTCTACTTACCAGATTACATTTACAAATTACATTGTTTTATCCCTATAACCTAAGCTTTACATCTTGACGTGTAGGAAGAAGTCATGAAAAACTGAAGCGGGATGTGCTAAATTATAAATAGACAGTGCACTTAATGTGAAGTACATGGGGGCCTGACTGAGCTGCTGCGCTGTCACTTAATTGTAAGGTGCAGCTATTGAAGATGTAGAATGCTTTGTCTTAAGTCATCTTTATGATTCACCCCCCCCCCCCATATTCATCCCAGGAGTCGTAACTGCATTATTACAATTATTGTTCCCCTATTCTCTCAGAATTCTCTCTGTAATTTAAGTTATGGTGGTTATTCTGAAATCACTGCTTGCTGCTGAGTTATCAAGGGCACTTTTTATGCATGACAAACACTTAACGATATATATCCATGTAGCAATATCATGGCTTCCTGTTCCCCTGTTTGAAGCAGCCTGCAATTTGTGTAGCTTACATTGACCATAATGGCAGTTGTGTAAATGGCCCCACAAGATGCATTGTATGTATTACCAGAGTTATATAAACAGCATAGCTCTCAGACTTTAGACAACTGTAATTAAAGGAGGTGGCCAATTTCTAACAAAATTCATAGGTGTAATTTAACTCATGCTTAGTGAGAGAAGCCTTGGTTTATCTATTAGGGACAGTGCAGCACTTCTTAACATTTTTCTACTGGAGCCTCATCCAACAGAGCAAAGTGATGCCTGGCCTCACCAGAATATAAATACTATTGCTCAGTCTACCCTTCATTTTCTCCTTAAGTCTATATGACTTTAAAATAAGTACAAAATGAGTCAATAATGTTGCTAAACGTGAGATTATTGCAGCCAGGGAAAGGACTTTGCTGCTTTTAGTCACTTTTGTAAGCACTGCCTCCCCAGCAACTAGGGACGACTTACTGATGAGGCCCGCCTCAGTTTGTGAAGCATTATTCTAGTACACCTTAAGGCGAATATACCACTAGTACATTGGCTTTTTTGTCTTCAACATGAACAGACCGCTGGCAGCACGGGGATGCCATTGCCGTGAACTTTTTTTTTTTTTTCCTTTTTCTGAACTGCTGCCCAGTTCCCACACACGGTAGCTGTCTATTACCAAGCATCGGTCAGGCATGAAGCCCTGGAGGCGAACCTGCTGGCCCCTAGTGTGACGGAACCCCCTCCCCTCTGTGACGTGACTCCCCTAGGGCCCTATTCCTCTGGACGATTAACGTTCAGATTATCGTCAAATCGTTCGAATCTAAACGATAATCGTTCCGTTGAAATGCAGTTAACGATTAACGACAGAACGAGAAATCGATCGCTTTAGAAGACCTGGACCTATTTTTATCGTTGCTTGTTCGCAAAACGTTCGCAAATCGTTTACATTGAATAAGACGTTGTTCGGTCGTTCGCATTAGATACGAACGCAATAGCGAAGAAAAAACGATTGCAAATACGATCATAAGTAACGATTATCATTCCATGGAAATGAGTGAACGTTTTCTGGTCTTTTGCAAAAGCGGTCGTTTGAGATCGTTAGCGATTATGCGAACGATAATCGTCCGGTGGAATAGGGCCCTTAGAATCAATAGAGCTGCATCACCGGGGGAAGAAAGATGCCCGGCCTGTGCTTGGTAATAGACCAGCACCGCACGCTAGGAAATGGGCGGCAGTTCTAAAGAAAAAAAAGAAAAAGAAAAAGCCGCATTGACATCACTGCTCCGGTCTGTTCATGTAAAAAAACAAAAAAGCAATGTACTAGTGGTACATTCGCTTTATCGTCTGCATTCCTAATCCAGGAGATGGGTCTATAGGACTTGTGGGTTTGAGTCCCTTCCCTAAAGAATAAGTATTATAACTGCCTCCTTCATGGTTCCAGTTATGTTACCTATGTCATATGAGTAGTTTACCACTTTTAACAACTCTTCTATTCCCTTGTCATCTGTTATTTTTTTTTTATATCTCAACTGGGAGGCAGTCAGAACCCGGAACCTTACTCGTCTCCCATATTGCCGCTCCAATCCTTCTTTGGTTATAGATTATAGGTCTTTCCTTTGGTCTTTGTTAATTTCACCAGGGAATATCCCTCAACTCATCCACGTCCTCTAACTCATCATTTCAATTTCTGCCCACACCACATGAACCTGCCAGTTCATCGATCTTTGTATACAATGCTTTTAGTCTTAAAGCTTTGTGGATTAGGACGCTTACAACCCTTGAGTAATTTGACCATGTAGAATGGTAATATTGATAGACCCAACGTTTCTGTAGTATCTGGAGTACTAGGAGTCTCCTGCAGAAATACTATTGCTGAGAGATAATCTTGTATGTTTTTAAACACAGCCAAACTTTTTTATTTGTGTTTTTATTGGTATTTAAGTCTTCAGCAATAAAAAATTAAAATAAAGTTATAGGCGTTTGATACAGGTAGGCATCATACAACAAAAAACATGATTATAACAATCAGGCAAAAAATTGTGCAAAAATTGCGGCAATACCATCCACATAAGTGGCGAGTACCTGCCAAATAAGAAAAAAAGAGCATCTTTAAAGACTTGTCGTTTGCTGTCCTTTGTGCACCTGAGACTTTGCGCTATAATCACCCAGGATGGGGGAGATGGTAGCAAGTAGTTTTTGCGGATCGTCTGCCACCCAATACAATTGGATTGCAAATAAAGAGATGCCTTCCTTTTATAAAAGGTAAGTAACAAAGGAACAAATAATTATAACCTCAAACATTTGAAGCTCACACAAGGAACCCAGCTCATCATGCTCTACAATGTGCATGGTACAGTTCATTGCAGCTGAGATCATATGGAAAAGTTTTCTGCCACCTGCAGAGCAAGGAAAGTCATGGGTGTCTACATAACCACAGATGGCCCATATTAAGCCAAAAGGGATATAATTAATCAGGTGGGTGGTGCCAAATGTTTAGACTTGGTCCCAGAAGGAGCGAATAATGGGGCATTGCCATAGACAGTGATATATGTCCGCCCTTCCCTCATGACGTATATATACCCTGTGGGTTACTTGTAATTGCATTTCCAAATATGTACTAGAAGGTAGATATTTGAGGCAGATATATTTTGTGTGCATGTAACAGAATAGAGGTTGTCATCCCTGCTATGTCTTGTGTCCATTTGGTCAGTGTAGTTAGTGTAATCCAGTGGGGGAATGTAAGAATTTATATTCCTATAGTAGGAAGTGTGGCCCCGTGTTGTGAGAGGGTGTGCAAGTGCTTTTCTTACATCCATAGTCTATTCAGAAGGGTGTATGGCTGCCAATATGCCTAGAAATATAGACAGCCAGTCTTAGAATCTGCTGCTCCTCTGATATTCCTTGAAGTTATTTTTAAAGCGACTCTGTACCCACAATCTGACACCCCAAACCATTTGTACCTTCGGATAGCTGCTTTTAATCCAAGATCTGTCCTGGGGTTCGTTCGGCAGGGGATGCAGTTATTGTCATAAAAACAAATTTTAATCCAGCAGCGCTGTGTCTATCTGTCGGGGCTTACATTTGTATATGCATTAGGCTGGCACACCCTCTCTGCAGGGCCGTATTTACCACTAGGCACCCGTGGTCCGGTGCCTAGGGCAGCACCTTGCAGGGGGGCAGCACCAGGGAGCAGGGGGACAGAAAAAACAATTTTTTTTTGTTTTTATTTTTTTTAGTTTCCCTCCTCCCGTTCAGACTTGCCAGTAAATCTGGTGTCTTTTCCAGGGGGGTGGGGGGTATGGTGGTATTGGTCAGGTCTGGTATCGCCAATAGGTGCGTGAAGATGGGGCGTCTTCAGGTTTAGTGCCTAGGGCAGAAGCAGCTGTTAATACAGCCCTGCCTCTCTGTCCTTCCTTTCCACCCTCCTCATCATTAGGAATACTCCAGGCAGATTGCTTCATATTGGTCAGCTGTGGGAGCCTGGCACATGGGCTGGATCGTTAATACACCTGTGCAAAGCTCAAACAGCAGTAAATGTTCCTTGATCATTCCTAAAGATGAGTGTGGGGAGGAGGGACAGAGAGGGTGTGCCAGCCTAATGCATATACAAATGTAAGCCCCGGCCGTTAGACACAGCGCTGCAGGATTAAAATTTGTTTTTAGGACAATAACTGCATCACCTGCCGAACGGACCCCAGGACAGATCTTGGAAAAAAAGCAGCTATCTGAAGGTACAAGTGGTTTGGGGGGGACAGATTGTGGGTACAGAGTCGCTTTAAGTTACTTCAGTTTAAACCTTAAGTCTTTCAGTACTTATCAGCTGCTGTATGTGCTGCGGGAAGTGGTGTATTCTTTCCACTCTGACACAGTGCTCTCTGCTGCTACCTCTGTCTGTGAAAGGAACAGTTTAAAACTAATGTACCATAAGGTACAAGGCTTTAAGTTTTGCCCATGGATAGAAAGGCACCAGTGCCACCGTCCTTTTTTTTTAACCACGGCCCGGTTCCTGTGTACGACACTGTTCTATTCACTGGCATCGGGCTGGGGGTGAAGCACTGAAAGCAGGCCGGCCCGCCTCCAGTGGAATCAATGGAACAGCATCATAGAGGGGCAGGGTTTCCTCCCACTGGGGACAGGCCGACCTGCCTCCAGTGCTTCACCTCTGGCCCGATGCCTGTGAATAGATTGGCGCCATGCACGGCAACCCTGCGCTGGCACCATTCAATCTATAGGCACATTCACTTCATAGTAGTAACCCTGCTCTGGACCGTTTCTGTCACAGACTTAGGTGGCAGCAGAGAGTACTATGTCAGAGTGGAAAGACCACCACTTCCTGCAGGACCTACAGCAGCTGATAAGTACTAAAATACTTAAGGTTTAAACTTTCCGGCACCATTTGATAAAAAAAAAAAAAAAAATATATATATATATATATATATATATATATATATATATATATTTCTTTTATTTATTTATTTATTTTTTAATCAAATGGTGCCAGAGAGTTATACAAATTTGTAAATTACTTTCGTTTAAACTTCAAGTCTTTCAGTAATTATGAGCTGCTGTATGTCCTGCAGGAGAGGGAATTTGTTACTCCTTTAACCCGTTAGACTGGAATAAAATACATGACTTTCTGTAGGGCATACAGCAGCAGAAGTACTAGAGACTTGAAGACTTGAGGTTTTTAAAGGCCACTAATGGGTCTCTTTGCCTGTCAATCATCCCTGCACTGCGCGCTGACCGGCAGGGAGCTGTGACTAGTTAAGTGTCTCTCCACCCAGATGACTAGTTGCCACCCCTCTCCCGGCCTTGTGCTCCTCAATAAAACACCTTTTTCCTTTATATAAAAATCCAGCTGCACACACGTCTGGTAGCGTCGGGCAGCTGCACAGTAGATCTATAGGGTGAAGCTAGGAGCCATATTAGCACAGTTGTCACCCCCCCCTCCCCCCCGTGCCGGGCTCCCGACCCCTCTACAGCCCCTTATACTCACCTGATCGCCGGGTCCCGCTTCTGGATCCGGTCGGGTCACGGAGATCTCAGCCGCTGCAGCCCGGCGCGCGCGCTGAGAGATGAGTCCAACGCTCATGGAGAATGACTGAGCGCTGGACTCTCCGTCATCCTCTATGAGCGTTGGACTCATCTCTCAGTGCGCGCGCCGGGCTGCAGCGGCTGAGATCTCCGTGACCCGAACGGATCCAGAAGCGGGACCCGGCGGGATCAGGTGAGTATAGGGGGCTGTAGCGGGGGGTCGGGAGCCTGTCACCCCGTCACGGGGGGGTGACAGGTTCCCTTTAAGTGTGTAAATCAAAAGTGGTGTATAGTTCCCAGCTCAACTTTCAGTTTACTAGAGTAGAAAGCTAAGCTGTAATTGGTTGCTGGGGACAGGTTAGAGTTTGTTTAGCAGGGGGTATTGCAACCCTTTCACATGCAATAGAAAATGAATCTGAAGATTTTTGGTGCTGCCGTGGGGGAAAAAAAAAATATAAGGGCAGAAATAATGAGCGTAAAGGATTGACTATGGGTGCAATACTCATGGTTATGTAGCACCACAAACTGCACGTCTGCTGGTGGTCCCAGCAGCGATCAGCTGTAATCTGTGATGAAACCTACCAACGCCATCAGAGGGAGGATGAAGCATTACCCAGTGCTCAGGGGATTCCTAGCTCGGTAGTGGTAACTTTTAGCTTGAAGACTGGAGAAACTACATATTGTTGGTACGGTGCATTCTACAGTACATTTTGTAAAATAAGTTGTCAATTGGAAGTAGTTGAGATGATTAATTTGCTTGTTACCGGTTTGTAGATAGTTAGTAAAAACCATAAGCAGAGTTTCACCCCCTCCTGGCTGCATACGGAACTGTTGTTACCTTGTGGGTGTAAATAGAGAGATATATAGATGTATATTTTCCCTATGGAGCATCCACCCCAAACCTGTTTACTATCCTGCTCCGATACATAGAAAACAACTTGTTTCTTGCCAGAGCTTGCTTTCATCATGCAGAGTCTTCAAAGTGTCACTGTAATTTTTTATGTTTTTGCAGAAATCAATAGTACAGGCGATTTTAAGAAACATTGTAATTGGGTTTATTAGGCAAATTTACCATTTATACTTGTCCCAGGTCCCCCCCTCCCTCCTCTCTCTCATTCACTGCTCCTTAAACCTCTACACGATTTCATTATAAAAATGCATTTTTCGGCTAATAAACCCAATTACAAAGTTCCTTAAAACTGCCCGTACTATTGATTTTCTGCCAAAAAAATGTAAACGACAGTGATACTTTAAATTATTGAAATTTTTCTTTGTTTGGATATATGCTTCAGACATCTAGACACCTACTCTGTAAATCTGTAAAGCGCAGGAGCCTAAAGCCTAGTTGGCTATATAGAATATAACCAAACATTCCTATGTTCTCTGTGGGGAGGATATAGGTAAGTAGCAACCATACAGCTCTGGTATTGGCTTATCTCTCCGCAAACTAAGGGGAAGGGCAGTGAAATTCCACTGGAGTCTGAGGTGGCCCAGAGGTCCCTCTGCTTCATAAAAGGACACTGGTATTATAATTGGCACATAGTGGAGTAGGGCCATATTACAGAACTTGCATCTCTGCATCAGTGACCAAGGGAGCCACAGGTTAGGTCTTCGAGTGGCTGCAACCAATACCTTGTCATCTTCTATGTTGTAGTTCTATTTGTTGCAGTGAACGCTACCTGAACTTCTACACACCCTCCTGTTTGCTTTGTTTAGTCTATCTCCATCTTTGGAGGAAGCAGATAATTAGATATGGTCCTTATATTTATAACTATACCCAGTTTTCAACTTTGACCCTATTGTGACATTGTCTTATTGGTGCCTTGAGGATTACAGTAAATGGGTCTGTTGTAATTTTCCGTACCAGCACGTCTCTGACGTTTTGTATAGTTATTACTTCCTGTTTGTGTTATTTTACCATTTATCCACAACATGCTCATATCGATGAACTGTGGAGGTTAGAGGGAGGTAACAAGTCTGGTTTTCCCAGGGTTTTTGCATAGGGTGGGGCAGCAGGCTTGAGCACATCCAGTATCCCTCGCATATCCATGAAATTATATGTGAGAGGCAATTTATTCATGTTTGTGCTGGGGGAATGGCTGCTTATTTATGTGTAGAGAATGCTAAACACATTTAGGGTACAAACCCACTTGACGTATTTGCTGCGTGAATCAGTCTTAAAAATAAGCAGGCAAAACGCAGGTTGGCTTTATACAATTGTTCTGCGTTAAAATACGCAATTGCGTATTTTTGAAGCGTGAAGCTACATGCGTTTTTAGCACAGGTTGTTAACAACTGATGCTTTGCTAACAACAAGCTTCACGGTTCAAAAATACGCAATTGCGTATTTTAACGCAGAACAATTGTATAAAGCCAACCTGCGTTTTGCCTGCTTATTTGTAAGACTGATTCACGCAGCAAATACGTCAAGTGGGTTTGTACCCTTAGTTGGCATTGCTTAATACAGCGATGTACATTAAATCTGCTTGTCTGTGCCAACACAATTATCAATCTGTTTGGGCACAAGCAAGCTTAAAAACATTTTTTCGTAAATAGTTGAAAGTCTTCAAATTGGATCCAAACCAGCATGGATTTACTGAGGAACAGACTATGTGAAATAAGGTTGATATTCTTTAAGGTGTCTAACGTGGAAAAGGGTTTGCCTTTACTAGATAAGTGGTTAAAACATTGGAAAGTCCTTAGTGCAATTTAATGTTTCGCGTATCATCAGCAGTTCTGTTTTGGCAAAGACTTCCGAAGAGAGGGATTTAGGGGTAGTGACTTTTGACAGCCTTAAAATGGGTTACCTGTGCAGACAGGCAGTAGGGCACGCTAATATGTATAGCTAGAGGTATAACCAGTAGGAAGAGGGAGATTGTGATCCCGCTGTATAGAGTTCTAGTGACATCACATCTAGAATACTGTGTCCAGTTCTGGAGACCTCACCTACAAAAGGATATTGATAAAATAGAAAAGGTCCAAAAACTACAAATTATTATTATATTTTTTTTACATTAGCACCGGCACAGGGATTCTGGTGGCACTTTTTTTTCTTTTTTTTATGCTGCCCGTTGACACCTAACCCCCCCCCCCCCCCCCCCCCCCCCCCGCTGCCCCATTCTTTTGCTGTAAACAGGCCTTGCTCTATGTCCCCCAACGTGACTATTTTCCGACCCCCCCCCCCCCCCCCCCCCCCCCCCGTTAGCGCAGGAAGTGGGCGGCACTTCAAAAAAGGGCTGCAGCATTGTGATACCTGCACTGATCGACTAATTAAAGAAGAAAAAAAAAAGCAGTGTACTTGATGGTACATTCACTTTAAATTGCCACCCTAGAGAATGTTGGGCACAGTGTTTGAGAGCTGTGTGTGGCAACTATAAGGTACTGGCGCTGGTCCACTCTCCACCATGGAGATGGCTAGTTTCCATTAAGGAACTAAATCTGAATAGCCTAAAGAAAAGAAGGGCACGATTGAAACCTTTAAATATGTTAGAAGCCTAAATAAGGTTCAGGAACGAAGATTTTTTCAATAAACTGAAGAAAAGGACACAATTTGAGGTGATTCTGGGAAAAGATAAGAAGCAACTTCATAAAATATAACTTTATTAAAAGAGTTGTAGATACTTGGAATAAACATCCAGCAGATGTGGTTGGCAATGCCTGGGTCGAACATACATCTATCGTAAGATGATAAAGGAAATGTAAGGACAGCCTAAATGGACCAGGTGACCTTTTTCTGCTCACAGTCTTCTATGTTTCTAGTGTCTTACGTACTTGTAAGCAGATGCCTCTCTATTTTATTTTTGTTGAACTTTGGCATTCCATGTTTTCGCTGATCTCATAGATGCATCAACCAATAGCCAGAGTTCTTCTGCTGAGCACTGACCCCATTCACAGCATTTGTGAATGACTGACAGCTGAGAATGATAGAGCTGAGATCATGTAAGTAAGTGGCTTCCTCATTCCCAGCTGTTTGCCATTACCAACGTCATTTATCATATTGGCACCCAGTGGATACCTCCAGCTTCTGAGCGTCATGGATTTCTGGAGAGTCTAAGTGTCAGCAAATACAATAATTGAGGAAAGCTGCAAAAATGCTTCGATAAGCGTTAACCCCTTAAGGACCGCGGGTGTACATTTACGCCCCCACTGCCAGGGCCTTAAGGCAGGAGGGCGTAAATGTACGCCTTAACATGGTCTCGGGCTATGGAGTGGGCTTACGAGCTGAGCTCACTCCATAGCCGTTGAGGACCGTCTGCTATCTGTAGCCAGGCCCTCACCCTCAATGGCGGGCGATCGCGATGTTGCAGCTGCCCGCCACTAACCCCCTCAACATCGCGATCGCACCGCGACCACAGTGTTTTAAGTGTTAAGTGACCGGAGCATCTCCAGTTACTTAACGATCGGGACTCTCGCAGCATGTCTGCGGGGGTCACGATTGCACTGCCTGACTGCCGAAGGTATACTCCTTACCTCTGTGCAGTCCGATCTTCTGGTAGAATCTGCCATAGGCAGGCTCTATCAGAAGATGGCAGATTATACTGATCCCTGCTGTGCTATTGCATAGCAGTGATCAGTGTATTCAATCTAATGCATGTATGTAAAAGTCCCCTAATGGGACTATAAAAGTGTAAAAAAAAAATCAAAAGTTTTAAAAAATGTCCCAAAGTCCCTCCCCCAATAAAAGTGAAAATCATTCCACCCTTCCCATTTTATACAAAAAAAAACATAAAAATAATAAAGTTAATTAACATAAATACCATAGCATGCGTAATTTTCCGATCTATTAAAATAAAACATTTTTGTCCTCGCACGGTTAACGGTGCGAAAAAAAGGGATAAAAAAATGCAGGGATTTATTTTTTTAATTACTTTTTATGTATAAAAAAAATTATAAGAAGTGATCAATACGTCTGATCTCGGACAAAATGTTACTAATAAAAACTAGAGATCCTGGCGCAAAAAATTACACCTCAGACGACCCCATAGGTGAAAATATAAAAGCGCTGTAAGAGTCACAATAGGGCCATTTTAAATATACTTATTAAAAAAAAAGTCTTACTGCTAATAAAAATAGTTAAACTTCAGACCGACCTATAGAATGAAGAAAAAATGCCAGTTTTACTGTAACGTGCATTACGTAAACATGGAAACCTCCACACACCCCGACAAAAAAAAAAACATTGCGGAATCGCATTTTGGGGGTTCAATCATTCATTTTATGGCAGATTGAAAGATGCTATTACAAAGAACACCTGTTCCTGAAAAAAACAAGCCCTCACATGGCCCTGTAGGTGGAAAATGCAAAAGTGACAATTGGCCCGGTCCTTAAGGGTTAAACGCTTATTCAGACGATAAATGGCTCATGTAAAAGTGTAGACAATCAGCCAAGGAGCGGGAAAACACCCACTCGAACGCTAAACGTGTTTTTTATGTACGGCCACATAAATCAGTGTTTATCTTTTAAACAGGAGCTGTGCGACTGATAACAATAAATATAAATGGCTGCACGAATAATACAGGGGTCATTTGTGTGGCCTCACCACTTGAATAGTTGTGCCATGGAAAAGCACTGAAAGTGAGGCCATTCTCACTGATCAGCACTCATTTATGGCCGAGGGCGGCCAAAAATCTCTTCTTGTAAAAGGACCCTAAGTGTGCCTTTACACACAAATTTATCGGGCAGATTTTTGAAGCCAAAGCCAAGAATGGATTTGAGAAGAGGAAAAATCTCAGTCTTTCCTTTATGATCTGTTCTGTTTAGTCTGTTCCTGATTTTGGCTTAAAAAATCTGTCAGATAAATCTCTCTGTGTAAGGGTATAAACCCACACACCGTATACACAGCGTATTTACTGCTGCGATACGCAGCGAATACGCAGCAAATACGCAACAAAAACGCAGCAGATTAGATCTAAATAACTGAACTCAGCATTAAATCTTCACCATCAAACTGCTGCGTATTTGTTGCGTATTTGCTGCGTATTTGCTGCGTATACTGTGTGTGGGTTTGTACCCTAAAGGTACGTTTAGGGTCCATTTACACAGAGGGATTATCTGACAGATTATCTGCCAAAGAAGCCAGAAACTGACTATAAACAGATCAGGTCATAAAGGAAAGCCTGAGATTTCCCCTCTTTTCAAATCCATTCCTGGCTTTGGCTTCAAATCTTTGGCAGATAATCTGTCAGATAATCTTTCTGTGTAAATAGACCCTTAAGGCCCTATTCTACGGGCCGTCTAGAAGAGCAAACAAGCACTCTCAGCGGGTGAGTGCGGGAGGGGCGGCGGGGGGGGGGGGTGCTGCCCGGGTGATCGCTGATCGTCCGGGCAGCCCATAGGATACAGCAGCGTCTGCTGCCGATGCTCCTATTCAACGGAGCAACGGCAGCAGTTCGCTGCTGTATCAGTCGCTTGTTTTTCAACATGTTGAAAAACAAGCGACTGCAACGATCAGCCGACATGAACGATGTTGGCTGATCGTTGCACTCTATTCGTTCCGTGGAATAGGGCCTTTAGTCTGTGATTGGCACAGCGGGTTGGCACTGCCGAGACGAGTCCATCTCAGAAGTGGCAGAGGGATCATTTAGAAGGGGACCCAAAGACCCTGCAGGAGGACACCAGGGGAGAGTAGTGAGGCAAGAATAGTATCTTTATTTTCTATTTAACTGCAGCAATATATTAAAGGTTTTCCAATGCTGGAGTACCCTGTTAATAGAGGCAATTATCTTTTCCTATTCAGCCTGTCTAATGGTGCATTTACACAGAGAATTATTTTACAGATTTTTGAAGACAAAGCCAGAAATGGATTTGCAAAGAGGAGTAATCTCAGTCTTTCCTTTTTTAACCTCTTCTCTGTTTATAGCCTGTTTCTGGCTTTTGCTTTAAAAATCTATCAGATAAATCTCTGTGTAAATGCACCATAAAAGGACCTTTTAGTTATCGTAGAGAGGACTAGATTATAACCTAACATGATTTAGGGTTATATTAATTGTATCGTAGAGGTTGCCAATGTGTTCCTTTATTCGTTCCTTTCCATTAAAATCAATGTGCCCAAGTATTCAGCCATCTGATATTTAAAGGAAATCTGCAATTCACAAATCCAAACTGTTGGTCAAGGAGACACATGGTACCTTTCATTCTGTGCTTTCAAAACTTAGAAAAATTATTTTATTCTAGGATACAAACAGTCAAACAGGCTTTTCGGTGTTCCTTAAAGGGAATGTATCACCTAGATTTTCTTTTACTGATTAGAGTCAGATACTAAAAGTTGTTGTTTTTATTCTAATCTGTTTGTTTTTTAACTGCATTTCCCCCCCCATTTTTGTACCTTGTTATGGGGGCTGCTATCTTGCCTAAGTAATTTTTTTACAGCATTTAGTAACATGCTTTACAGCAAGCCTCATGGACATAGATGACAAAAGAGTCTGTTCCCTTAGGCTGGGTTCACACTACTTATATTTCAGTCAGTATTGTGGTCCTCATATTGCAACCAAAACCAGGAGTGGATTAAAAACACAGAAAGGCTCTGTTGAAATTGAGTGGATGGCCGCCATATAACAGTAAATAACTGCCATTATTTTAATATAACAGCCGTTGTTTTAAAATAACAGCAAATATTTGCCATTAAATGGCGGCCATCCACTCAATTTCAACATTGTGTGAACAGAGCCTTTCTGTGTTTTTAATCCACTCCTGGTTTTGGTTGCAATATGAGGACCACAATACTGACTGAAATATACGTAATGTGTGAACCCAGCCTCAAGATGAATGTAGAATGGTGGGGTGTTGAGTCCCTGCAATTGGCAGTGGGGGATGTAGATGAAACCTTGACAGGCTCTGGCTGATAGTAGATATAGGAAAAGGTCCAAAGCAGGAAGGTAATGTTTGTCTCAAGAGACAATGCGTTCTGGGGTACAGGGAATCCCTTTCAGAGGTCAGGGAGACAGAGCATGTCTCCTTGACTTGAGAAAGGGGTCCCCTGTACCCCAAAACGCGTTGTCCCTTGAGACAAATAAATGTGTTTTTACTAGTACCTGCTTTGGACCTTGACTTATATCCACTATCGGCCAGGGCCTGTCAAGGTTTCATCTATATCCACCGTTGCCAATTACAGGGACTCAACACCCCACCCTTCTTCGTATCCTGCCGGGGTATTGAGGCGCTAAACATTTATTCACTAAATAACACACATTTTAAAGTTATACAAGTGAATGGCCCCCTTCCCCATGTCCCCCCCCACCCCAGAAGTGTGGTGCATTATACTCACCGCATTACTGTCGACCCCCGGCCGTCATCCTGGGACAATGATGACCTCTTCGGGAGACCGGCTGAACCGCTCCAGCTGTCCCTCATGACGGCCCCCCTCTGCCGCGTCATCAGCTGCTCAGTCGTGATTGGCTGAGCATATAGAAGCCGCTGGTCACTTACCTCCCCGGTTCTATCGCCGGGTCCCAGATCGCGCACCCCGTTCTCCTGTCCGGCTGCCACTTCCTGGTTTGAGCTGCGGTTTGAGACGTGACGTCTCAAGGTAGCTCAACCTTTCAGTGGTCGTAGCGGAGTCCCGCCTCGGCTGCTAAGTGCCTGAGTTCTGAGACATCACGTCTCAAGCTGCAGCTCAGACCAGGAAGCGGGAGCCGGACGGGAGAACCGGGTGCGCGATCTGGGACCCTGCGATGGAACCGGGGAGGTAAGTGACCAGCAGCCTCTATATCCACCCCCTCCCCGGCCGTACACTGAAAATAACCCCAGCCCGGAGTACCTCTTTTAAGGGAAGCAGTCTGAGGTTGCTGATTTATAAAACAAAGAGTTAGAATACTTTAGATATTTCATCACCCTTAGTAAATAAAAGGTCACCCTTGTCAGGACTGATACTCTCTTTTGCAGGTTTTTGGACATGTCAGAATGTAATGATATTCTGCTGTAATTCCTATCCTTTAAAGGTTTTTGTGAATAGTTTGTCTTATGATTGATCTTAGATGTCTCTTCATAAGGTGTGACGTTCTGGGAAGGGTCTTTGCAATTTAATATGCCAGTTGCATGGTGTCCTCTAGGTCCTGTGCCCTGGCCCACTCCCTTTTTCATGAGTCACTAACTGGTGTCACTTCTTGGGAAGTGGAGGGGGGGGGGGAATATGTAACATCACTCACTGGGAACGAGTGGCATGGGCGTCAAATTGGACAGTGCTATATTGGGGTCTCCATATTTAGTAGAACGTCATGTGAAAAGAGTCTGTGTGCTTAGTGTGCAGCTGCCTCTGACTGTTCATCTTCTCTCTGCAGATTTGGAAGAGCACAGGTCTGAGCAGGTCTGCTATCCCCTCCCTTTACTGGAGCTTGTCTTCTTGCTGGAAGGTATGTGATAGGAATACTGTATTATGTATGTGGGGAGCCGGGCTCTCTGCAGGGCGACCAGTGCGCTCTGAATTGGGGGGCTGATTTGAGTCCTATGCATTTAGAATCAGATGCCGCTTCTCTGGTAAGACTGCAACTTGAAGCTATATATGGGGGTATCATATATCTTGTATCATGAATACTGAGCAGCTGTGTATTTTTCACATCTGAAATTCAGGCGTTTTTGTATGTGACATTTACACGTATTACTATAGAGCGGCATACCCTGTCTGAATATTATTTATTATGCTAGAACCATGGAATAGATGGTAAATCTGGTAAGATTTGTATTTTGATCTGCATCACTGGGGATTCTATGTGATTACTTTATGAGGTTTGTTGTAGATGTATCGGATGCTAGGGTTTGCTTCTTAATGCTTTGTCATGTAGCATGGCAGAGAATAAATATGGGTAAGGGGATAACTGTATGGTAACTATAGAGGATTGCCTGATGTAATTTATAGAATTCATCTAGAAATTAAGAATGGCTATTTTGCTGTAACTAAGTAAATTCTCCAAGACAGCACTCATTTCGTTGTAAAAAAAATAAACCAGCCTTATTTCCATCATGCAACGTTTTGGTAACGGTCAAGTAGGTTGTTACCGCAACATTGCATGGTGGAATAAAGGCTGTTTTTTTTTTTTTTGTTTTGTTTTTGCTCACAAAGAATTGAGTGCTATCGTGGAGAATTTACTAGATTGACGTGCGGACCTGGGAACAGGCCTGGTGAGGTGTGCACTTACATAATCTGGTTAGACCGTGCCATTACAAAGGGTGAACAGTTGCTATTTTGTTGTAATGACTTGCGCACATATTATTAGGATGTCTATAGTATTTTATAACATTTGGACGGGAACTATTTCCCTTAAGTTGTGTTAAATTGTTTCTGAGATGGGTTGAAATCTTGGTTACATCCATGTGGGGCGCACTAAGATTTCCGCACAAGTTGCAGAATTTGCTAATAGGGCTTCAAGACAAGTTGGGTAACAACCCCAATGAGAGCTGGGATGTTCACCAGCACTGCAAAGTATGGTGACAACAGGAAAATGTCCCTGCAGGTCACAGTTGTTTTCTTCTCTTGAGCCAACTATCTTTTATGGGAGAGGAGAATGTTTCTTTAAGTATTACAGATCTTCACTAGAGACGTGCTACGACTATATTCTAGATTTTTTTTTTTATATCAATATAGGTCATTTACATATTCTATTTTATAACATTATTGTAAATTATTAGTGAGTGAGAGCAACTATATTTTTTGCATATTTCCCCTCAAGATCAAAAGAAATGTGTGTTTGCCAAAAAGTTTGATAAAAATGTAGTTCTATATTTAAGTTATAGGGGCATGTTAATGTTATGCCCCTTGGTAGTCCCCCATCCAAATGCCCTATGTTGATTATCTTTATGAACCAAGCATAATACTGACCTTTCTGGATTTCACCCTACATGCTGGTCTTCATCCCTGTGAGGCCAGTAGACCCTCTGTATAGAGAGAGGGGAAGGGGGGGGGGTGCCTCTCATTGCTGGCAACAGGTGTTGATATTTTAGGCCTGTGTTCAATGTTTATTTTGGGAGTGAGGACAGTTTCCGTTCTTGGATTGTCTGAGCTTTTAATAACAAGGCGTGTTGGGATAGGGGCTGCCGAATCCTTAAATTAGTGAATATAAGAGCTGGGAGCGGTCTCTGTGATCTGACACTTGGATCTGTTGCTGAGGGTTTCTCCTCAGGAGGGTGTGATCTGACACTTGGAGTGGTCGCTGGGGTGTTCTCCTTAGGGTGCATCATACAACCATGAGCTATCATTAATTCGAAATCACGCCTGGGCCAAAGATGATAGATCAAGTTGTGACTAACCTGATACTCTACATAATGCACAAGATGCCATAGGGGTGCAGCACAGATCCAGTCCCATAAACAAAAAAATGTATTTTGTTTATATATAGGAAATGGATCTGTAGACATAACATTGGGCCCTTCTGTAAGAAATCGACAAAAATATGTATGAATTATATCATGTTGAGCATGCTGTTCTAGCTACAGACATGTTCAGGTGGGCAAATTAATGTATCTGTTGATAGGAAAAGATTCTGTAGAACTTGGAATATGTCCGCTTAAATCGCTGTTGGTTCTGGGCTTAGGAGTCCATTCAGTCTTGCATTAGATTCCTTAGCTGAGGTTCAGTTCATCTTAAAATACAGATTCTGAGCCTTTTCTTATAAAACAATAAATCAGTCGTCAGATGAGCGAATCGGGTTCGGGTTCGAGTCGATCCTAACCTGAACGTTCGGTATTTGATTAGCTGGGGCTGCTGAACTTGGATAAAGCTCTAAGGTTGTCTGGAAAAGATGGATACAGCCAATGACTATATCCATAATTTCCACATAGCTTTAGGGCTTTATCCAAGTTCAGCAACCCCCGCTAATCAAATGCCGAAAGTTCGGGTTCGGATGGACTCGAGCATGCTCTAGGTTCGCTCATCTCTAGTCTTCACTATGACCTGCTGATTGTAGGTGGAGAGCATAGTCATTGTGATGGGTTCCCCTTAATATTGTAGAAGTCTGTTACTAAAAACTGCTTCTGAAAGACCTATATAATATCCATGGTACCCTTTTAAGGACAGTGTGAGTGTAGGGAGATATCGATGATATGATTGCCATTGTGCCACCACAAAAATCCTTATCTGCAGCATGTTCTGTAAATGCTGTCTGCAGTGACATTGATTGTAGGCATGGCTCACACAGGACCAGTCACTACGCAGTAATGCCACTCCTTACCCAGGCAAGGGTAATCCTTTCCCACATCACTTACTAGGATCATCGGGATAGAAATGTCCATCTTATCTTTAAAATAACGAAAAATAATTATTCTTGTAAAAACCCTATTCAAATATGTGTTGAACTGCAGTCCCCCTCTAGTCAACTATATATTGCCACAACTGTCATACTTAAAGTGGTATTCTGAGTTAAATTAACTTCATCCCTTATCCACTGAGGGGATAAGGGTCAGATTGTAATGCCCCCCCCCCCCCCAATCTGTAGAAAGGAACCTAGACATCGTTGTCTAGCATGGAGTGGTAACATGCCCATGAGTGTCCCTGCACCATACATTGTCTAAGAAATTAAGTACAGCGCTCTGCTCTCTTCGGCAGCATCATACACATTCAAAGTAATAATTTGCCCCATTTAAAATAAGATTCACCGCCCTGTTTTGGAGATTTGTGGGGGATTCCCCAGAATGAGCTGCATCTTGCCATGCCCGTGTAGAGCATGTGACATGGCATAATGTCTGTAACACTGTAAATTCAGCAGATTTTGACACATGATTTCAGTCATTCATTTTTCCTTTTTTCCTCTATCTGGATCTGACTGCCATGAAGACTTCTAGCCAGAACGTCTCTAGGTAATTTTCTGTGCAGATGTCTATGGCTCCTTGCTTAGCTTTCCCAGTGACATCCCTATCTATTCCCCGACTTCTACTTAAACCTCTTACCCTACCACGCCTTTAATAGTACCATCCTGCTGCTAGTTCTGTGCCTGCTTCTGCTCTTGACATTGTACTCCCACACAGTTGAGGTGCCTCCATACACTAAGGGTACTATTACACGGAACGATAATCGGCTGAATCTGGACGATTATTGCGCCATGTAATAAATACAATGATCAGCCGATGACAACGATCATCGGCTGATCATTGATATAGGTTTGAACCTATAATTTTTGGGCGCCGACCATGCACCGCTACGTGTTATCGGTGCACAGCCGGCGACTGACTATATACATTACCTACCCAGGCTGCAGGGCCCCTCTTGTATACCCCCCACCCAATCCCGCTCCCATGATGAGCAAAGTTATGACCTGCATAGTTCATGGATAGGTGCACATAGGCATGATGACGTCACTGTGAGGATTGAGTAAGCAGACCTTAGGTGCGACCTATGAGAGTGTATGGCAGGCAGGTAATTGGTGGCTATTTGTTTTGGATTATAGTATTTTAACTACATCTGCATCCTGAGGACATGGAAGTAGTTGAAAGAAGTGTGAGGGATGTTTTTCCTTTGTAATCACCATTACTTATTTATAGTGATTAAAAACCACCATGTTATTGAGCCATAAGCTGTTGCCTCCCTGCCAGCTATACCTCTGCCCTCAGATAGTATGGTGGGGAGAAAGTTTGAAATCCCTGATAGTTGGCCGGTCCCACTGAAATCAGCCAGTTCAGATGAGTTTTCACTAATGTTTATGGGGTCCTTTTGTTCATCTGTTACAGTAAAAATTTCTCGCTGCCTTCAGTGCTATACATGTGGTACAGAAACGGATGGAATATTGAAGGATTTTGCCACTGGCTATAGAAAAAAAATGCTATGAATGTTTGAGCTTAAATTACCTAAATAGGTTCTTTGGTCCTCATAGCCTTGAATGTGTTCAGTGTTTAACTATACATGTTCCCCAAGATCCCCATGGGGTGCAAAGTCCGTTAAGCTCTTGAGTAGAATTTGCTGTGGCGGACAGACCTGCAACAATTACAGAAGTAGTTTCCTCATGTCATGGAAGCTGCAGCTTTTGGCATCTTTACTGAGGTAGAATCTTTGGATCTTTTGGAGTAGAATAATGTACAATGTATTGTATGGATATTATTCATACAATTCCAAGAGAAATAAGAGGCTTGTCTCCATTTCAGTACCCTCCTCTGTTAGCCAATGTTTAATTTTCTAATACTCTTAATGCTGTGTTGAGATGGGTCGGGAACCACATTGATTCTGATGTTTGTCCCCATATAGTGTCTGTCTAATCTGCAAAAATTCTGTGCTGCAAGAAATCCGCGGTCATGACTGACGAAGGAGGGGGCCCTTCCGGGGGCAGCTTCTTTGAGGTAAGAATCCCATGGGCTACCAAAGAACCCTGTATCATCTTTTCTGCAGAACAAAAATAGGCTTATATGTAGCATGAAAAGACATTACCCTCCTACCTTGGTCTCCCCTGCAGCTCCCACTGTGACATTTTCCAATCCTTGTCTTGTTGTTCTTCCTTATTCAGAGATGGACTAGTCTTGGCAGCGAGACCAATCACTGCAGTGGTGTCCTACATCAGTCAGTGATTGGCCGAGCAGCCAAGTCTGTTTTAGAAACCGGGAGACAAGTGGCAAGTGGGGGGAGCTGTGAAGGACCCAGGTAGGTGGGTATGGTTATACTGCTGCCAGCAACTTTTTTTGAATGGATAACTCTGGATTTAACCTGTGTGAATAAGAATGTTCCCATTCACTAATGGCAAACAGATCTAGTAAATGGTGAGGTATCAAGATTCCTCACGTGATTAGGTCTTATTTACATAAAACTGGGCAATGCCTTTTTAGCTTTCAAACTAAAAGAAAACTGCATAAAAAACTGAATGCTTATTGTGTCCAAGACCAGACATGGATCAAGCCAAAAATACAAGGCCTTCATTTTTATATTTCCAGTTGTCTTTCAATCCACTTCTGGCCTTGTCTCAGAAAGACTGCCTGTGATTTTGGCCATTGACTTGAATGAAATATGAGCTATATAGTACCAAAGCAAAGAGTGGATTCAAAACAGGAAATATAAATAAAGGCAAAAAATGCACATGTGATACCAGCCTTAAGTAGTTACAGGTGATGAGGAAAAAGTTCTGCCTTCACCTTTTGAGGGAATAACCCCCTGCCCCCAAATCTCTGACAAACCTTGTGCACTCTCCGTTAATGTCTATGTAATATCTCTCCAGCCCACCATGATAGAGGGCACTGTATGTGCCTCTTCCCTGCAAACCAGAACATGCTAACCCCTCCAGTCCACACTCTTTTAACTTGCCTGTTATGGCAGACCCTGTCAATTTGCCATAGATGTACACAGAGGTGACATTCTCTGCAGTGCTGATGCTGCCTCAAACATAAAGCTTGGATCTTAAAGTGACTGTACCACCAGGCCCAGGTTGAAGCACTGGAGGCGACCCACCCCCAGTGGAAAGAAACCCCAGCCCCTCCATGACGTGACTCCATTAGAATCAATGGAACCCTATCATAGAGGGGCGGGGGTTTCCTCCCACTAAGGGTGGGTCGGCCCACCTCCAGTGCATCGGCCTGAGCCTGGTGGTACAGTCACTTTAAAAATTACAAAGATTTCTTGCTGTGGACTGCACATGCTCTTTTTTTTATACACTGATGGGTGCAAACCTTGTGGCCCCTGGCATTCATCTTTTATGGGTTCACCAGGTAACCAAAACTGGTGTAGTTGAGCCTGAAACCTGAAGATTCTAGTTACATATTTAAAAAATTTAGCAATTTGCTATGCTAAAAGTACTGTAAACTGTGACAGTATATTAGCAGACAGTATGCACATGAGACAGTAGACGTTCCAGGGCTTCATAGTGTAAACTCTGCATAAGAATAAAGATGAAATTTATTGGTTATATATCCAAGTGTTTTATAATACATAAATGATTTTACATGTTCCCCCTCTGTCTTCATTCTAGGCTGGAAACTACCGCCGCACCGTGAAGCGGATTGAGGATGGGAACCGACTTTGTAATGACTTGGTCACCTGTTTTAAAGAGAGGGCTAAAATTGAGAAGAGCTATGCCCAGCAACTGACAGACTGGAGTCGCAAATGGAAGAGTAGTTTGGAGAAGGGTGAGGCCCTGTTAATATATATATATATACTGTGTGTGTGTGTGTGTGTGTGTGTGTGTGTATGTATGTGTATATATATTTTGTTGCTGCAGAAATAATTTTCCATGGATTGCGTCTAGTAAAGCAGAGGATTTGCTCTACTGAATAATAACGGAGCTTGTGTCTTGTGTGGATCTCTGGCAGCCTCCAATTTCTGCTAGCGGTCACATTTTTAGTCATAGAAATATGTATACTGAAAGCATTTGGTAATCTCTGTACCATCTAGTCCAATTAGAGGAGACTTTGTGGGAGTAGCCTACTTTCCCGTTGTGAATTCTAGATTATTGGAAGTCATAGCATTGCCTTATGACAAATCCTAGTAATCACATAAAACATTGTTGTGGAGAATACTCACTATAAGATGACCAAGCCCATCCAAGCTAATTTAGAATTGGTAAACATTTCCCATAATTGTAGCTGTGGAAGCACATTCCCTTTTTAAATTTAATTGAGTGACTTCTGAGTATTTTTGGACATCTCCATGAATGTTGTCAGGGCTGATTTTTGGCCAGTTTGGTGATCCCTCTGTGTTTTGTAATACGAGAAGCACTCAGAGGGTGAGCTAAGGGAATCCAACTATTCATACTAATTTACATTGTTTCCATTCTGATAGCTTGTGAAGTTTGCAATTTCTTTTCTTTCCTGGATGAACGCCTTGAACAACACACTAGTGTCTTTTAATATGTTGAATACATGTGCTGTAATTACAAGGCATTGCTTGTAATGTCAAAGGTTAATTTTAGTGACTGTGCCCATTATAAACAAAAGTATTATGTAAAATCTGTTTTCTAAATGCCAGGAAAGGCTTTAGCAGGCCGTTGATATCAATTACTCCTGGAATAGCTCTTTAATGACTTAAGAAAAATCTAAAGGTATCAGCCAAGAAGGAATATTGCCCATGGTAATAAAGGTAGAATGTCTAGCGGACCACAGTGCAAGCACAACACCCTCTGTCACGCTAGTATTCAGGTTCTACAACCGACCCGGACCCACAGGGCTAAAAATATTGCTTCAATGCATATTAATTGCCTGTAATTACCAAAGACATAGTCAACAAGGAAACACAATGTTCTTGTTTAAACAAACAATGAAGGAAGTTACGTTCTGTGGTTAATAAAGGTAACCAACCGCCATGTTATTACATCCAACAAATCACATGGGCTTTAAAAGCAAACAGTCTCTTTGTACAGATTGCACAAATCAGCTTTACAATGTTCACTGATCTATAGGGGAATGTATTTAGTGCAATTGTCTTATTCTATAGCTATTACTAGAATTGCACCCTATGCAAGCAGTGATCAGGATTGGGGGTAAGAAGCTAACATTGCAGTAAATCCCTCTTAAGACACAAAAGGACCTGTACTTTATGAAAATCTGGTCTTAAGTGCTCCACTATTGAACAGAAAATAGTCTAGAAAATGCCATTCCTGAATGCAATATAGTATGTATGAATAAATCCAGTAAGTGGGGAATCTAGTTTCTCAGGTTCTGTGGTATGTAACACTGTACGAGTGGTTCCTTACAGTTGTTGAAAGTGACAGGATTTTTTTTCTCCTTCCCTGATAAAGCCCAGAGGATCTGAAAGTCAAGCCGCCTCTAATAAAGGAAAAAATGTGCACAATTTACAAACTTCTAATATCAGGCCTGGACAGAGCTTGGCCACGTCTAGGAGCCAGTAACAACACGTTGTATGGACAGGTCCACGCAACTCAAGATTGATGCACATTGAAAAAGGATATAAAAGATAGTGTATGAACCTGGACTAAAACATCATAACAATTTTACTAAAATGTCATGTTCATATTTGGCAGCAAACAATCTCCCTAAGGGCATCTTAAGATACAGCAACTTTTGTCAGAAATCCACAGCAGGTCTATGACCATGTGCATTTTGCTGCATATCTTATGCCTTGGATTGTGTGCATTAGCGTTATACAATAAATTTTATGCAAAACCACTTTCCAGAAACAAACCCTTCTAGATTGGGGCATTTTATGCCCGTTCACTGCTATACTAATAGAAGCTTATGTAATGTCCAAGCAGCTATTTTAGCATAACATGTATAGGCTGTGAAAGTTATACATGGCATCATTATTACTAGTTCTGCACAATGCAATTCAGCAGTTATTTCATTGATGGCAGGTCCGCAATATGGTACCCTGGAGAAGGCTTGGCAGGCTTTTCTCACCGCTGCAGATGCCCTCAGTGAGATTCACACTGAGCTGCGGAATCAGCTGTGGGATGAAGATAGCGGGAAGGTGCGGGACTGGCAAAAGGAAGCCTATCACAAGCAGATGATCGGAGGCTTTCGAGAGACAAAGGAGGCAGAAGAGGGATTCAGTAAGGCTCAGAAACCCTGGTTGAAGAAGCTTAAAGATGTAAGTGTTATACAGCTTTGATGAGGAGCTGTGGAGAATGTGGGTGGTTGTTGTGTTCCCCCCCCACACCCTACAATTTGACTTCTGACTGTTTTACACCTATGCCTAATATGGGTCTACTTATGTATGCAGTTTTGGAATTGAGAACATGGCGATTATCTGGAGGGTCACTGTCCTGTTACTGATCCTTTTTTGTGAATCTGCAGAAAGTAAAGTTCATTGAAAAAATAGGGGGGGGGGGAACCCCGTAACGTCTGCAAACTATGGTCACTCCCATTGACTTCTGTTGGTGAATCCATGCTGGAATTTTTTTTTTACGGCATGGATCACGGCCAAATCACAGATTTGTAAAAAAAAAAAAGTGTGACTGGGCCCTATAGCAATCAATGGGGCTGCATTTTGTCCATAACCCATTTTACAAATACTGACAAAGACTGCGGACTTTTGAATGTGGTTCTTCCTGCAAGCAGTGTGTTTGGGGACAGCTTCTGAAAGTCTAAACGTTTTGCCATCATTTATTTATTGATTTATTTATTGATTTATTTTAATTGTCCTGTTTGCTTTACTGTATGTTGCCATAAGCGTAGCTGTAGAGTATATTTTCCCAAGAAAAACATCTAACCCGAGATCCGTTTAGAAATCACAAACCTTCAACTTGGCTTTATTCATCTTTGTCTATTAAAACCCTTTAAGGACCGTACTAACTTTCGTTTTTGCGTTTTCGTTTTTTACTCCATGTGCTTAAAAGGCCATAGCACTTGCATTTTACACTTACAGACCCACATGAGCCCTTATTTGTAAAATGGGAAAAGGGGGTGATTCAGACTTTTATTAGTGGAGGGGATTTTTTATTAATAAAAACACTTTTTTTAACTTTCCCTTACAGTAATATGAAGCCCCCTGGGGGACTTCTATATACACAGAACTGATCTCCCATTGAGATCAATCCTGTGTATATAATAGAGCAATGATCCATCAGATCGGTGCTCTATTATAATGGTCTGCTGCAGACCACCTGAATAGATTGCCGAGCCGGGATCAGCGTCATTCTGACCCTGAGCCCCGACCGGCTCATTAGAACGGATCTCCCCTCCGCGATCGCATCGCGGGGGGGAGATCCCCCACTGGACACCAGGGAGAGGGGGCACAGCTGCTATTCAAATGCAGCTGTCAGCTTTGACAGCGGCATTTGAATAGTTTATTAGCCGGCTGCGGCGATCGGCGTCATTCCGACGCTGAGCCCCGGCCGGCTCATTAGAACGGATCTCCCCTCCGCGATCGCATCGCGGGGGGGAGATCCCCCACTGGACACCAGGGAGAGGGGGCACAGCTGCTATTCAAATGCAGCTGTCAGCTTTGACATAATTTGGCATAATTTGCCCATAGCAGCCAATCACAGGTCAGGTTTCATGTTACCAGAGGTCAAGAGATGAGACAAGATGGGATTGGTTGCTATTGTTGCTGTGGATTGCTATTGCATTATTGTCTAGACCTTAGATATTACTTTTTCTTTGACATGTCATGACACATACGCTTCGGCCGGGATTCCATCCAGCCGCACGAAAAACTGACATGTCAGTTTTCTGTGGCAGCTATTCATTGAATAGCGGCCGCACAGACATGTCCGTTTACACGATAGAGCCGTGAATTGGGATACGGGCACACACTCATGCAACCGCATCCAAAATCAACAGAAATGAAGATCATCTGACCGTTACTGTAGTACTGGCTGGGATGATGTTTAGTAACACCAGCAGTTCTGTGACCCGGCGGGGTTACAGAACGGATGGTTTTATATGTAGTGAGAACTCTGCCTTAGGGTATATTCACACGAACGGAGATTCTCGCTGGTCTCGGCAGGTCCTGGCAGTTCCCATACACTACATACTTGCTGCGGTCTAAACGACCGCAGAGAGTATGTAATTCTGCCGCCCTTAACCCCTTCTGCTCCCGCCCGGCTCCCCGCTGTAAGCATACATTACCTGTCCTCGCTGCACGGGTCCGGCGTCCTGCTCTCCCGTCCGGCCAATTAGTGTGTTGCCCAGCCGCAGCCACTGATTGGCCGGACGGGAGAGCAGGACTCCGGACCCGTGCAGCAAGGACAGGTAAAGTATGCTTACAGCGGGGGAGCCGGCCGGGAGCAGAAGGGGTTAAGGGCAGCAGAATTACATACTCGCTGCGGTCGTTTAGACCGCAGCAAGTATGTAGTGTATGGGAACTGCCAGGACCTGCCGGGCTCGCAGCGAGAACCTCGCTGCGAGCCCGTTCGTGTGAATATACCCTTAAACTGTAAGTCCTTTGTGCAGTGTTGTGTTGCTTGTATAGACTTTCCCAAAATGTTTATGGAAGTTTACTCATAGGCGGAATACAATTCTTTGTGATGGGGTGAGCTTCTGCCTTTTTAGGTAAATATTTAGTTAGCAAGTGATATTATAAGGAAGGCTGAAAGTATTTTACTGGCATATAAAATGGGGCTTAACAGCAACAGAATCATTATACATTACTACAAGCCATGGAGAAAAAGATGCTGAGAATGCGGGACCCACCAGGAATAATTGTACTTTATTTAATCCAAACAATATAGCTATATGGCTATCTCTGTAGCTTGTGATAATGGATTATGAACTTTGTTCCATATCTTATGCTGAGCAACACTGCAGGCAGTTGCAACCACTGATCATCTACTCCCACCGTGAGCCACATCCAAAAAATAACATTAAGGCTGGGTTCACACAGTATATTTCAGGCAGTATTTGGTCCTCATGTCAGGTCCTAATAGCAACCAAAACCAGGAGTGGATTAAAAACACAGAGAGGCTATGTTCACACAATGTTGAAATTGAGTGGATGGCCACCATATAACAGTAAATAACTGCCATTATTTCAATACAACAGCAGTTGTTTTAAGATAACGGCAAATATTTGCAATTAAATGGCAGCCATACACTCAATTTCAACATTATGTGGACAGAGCCTTTCTGTGCTTTCAATCCACTCCTGGTTTTGGTTGCTATTAGGACCACAATACTGACTGAAATATACTGTGTGTGAACCCAGCCTAAGTCTGTTCACTAGTAAACAGCAGAGGGTGTTATCTGTTACTCTGCCTGGATTGATAATAGAGCCAATATATTCTTTCTGCTTATAAGATTTTTCTTAATAATTATACACATACATACATACATACATACATACATACAAACTGTGTTACTTTTACCCAAGTGGTTTGGGGCACACCATAAAGGAAGCCCGTCTTTGTGAAAATGCCATCAAGTTATTCAGTAGAAACAGATATATAAATTTGTGTGGGAAAATTCAACAGCATCTGCCCTTCCTGAACATACAGCAGTAGCTGTCGGTCACAAATTAGGACCGCCTATTGGACTAAATCCAGTTGTAAATAATATACAAGGTATAACTTGAGGGGCCACTGTATAGTATTGTGGGAAAAGATTTAGTATAATGTTAGGTTACATAGTTAATAAGGTTGAAAAAGACAAGAGTCTGTAAAGGTCAAATTATAACCCTACTGTGTTGTTCCAGAGGAAGGCAAAAACCCACATGAGGCAAATTCCTTCCAGGCTCACTATGGCAGAAAAAAATCCCTGGATCAATGTCCTATCACAAGTAATCTAACGCCCATAACGTGTAATATTATATTTATCAAGAAAAGCTTCCAGGCCTCCTTTGAACTTATTTAGTGAATCAGCCATGACAACATCATGTGGCAGAGAGCTCCATTGTCTCACTGCTCTTACAGCAAGGCATCCCAGTCTGTGCTGGTGTTGAAACCTTCTTTTTTGTATACATAGAGGATGCCCCCTTGTCATGGTTACAGGCCTAGGTGTAAAAAGATCACTAGAAAGATCTCTGTCCAGTCATATGTTTGTAAATTGTGATCAGATCCGCCCCTAAAGGCCCTATTACATGGCCCAACTCTGAGGAGCAAACAAGCGCTGTCGGCGCTCGTTTGCTCCTTGTTCCCCACTCGCTGCTGCCGCTATCCCATGCGGCAGCAGGTGAGTCCGGGGAGGGCCGGGGGGAGTTGCCTGGGTGATCGCTGATCGTCTGGGCAGCCCATAGGATATAGCGGCGGTCTGCCGCTGCTCCTATCCCACGGAGCGGCGGCTGCAGATCGCTGCTATAGAAGTCGTTTGTCTTTCAAAATGTTGAAAGACAAACAACTTCAATGATCAGCTGAAATGAATGATGTTGGCTGATCGTTGCCTCCTATTCCACGGGATGATTATCGGCCGATATCGGCCAAATACGGCTGATAATCGCTCCGTGGAAGAGGGCCTTAAGACATAAATTCCCTCCCCCCAAACTGAGTTATCCCAATTTGTCGTGGTACTGTAACCTACCTATTCCCTTAAAGGGGTATTCCCCCCCAAATTATTTTTACATTAATGCGTTGCTCACCCGTAGCTTTCCATCTTTCCAAAATAAAGTTATTATGGATTCTGCACAGTTTTTCTTCTATCTAGGTGCCCCCACCCCCACCGAATGCATAGAATCATCACATCTCAGTCCAACCCGACACGCTCCCTGCTCCTGGCCCGCACCCTCCGAGACTGCATCACATGTCCTCCATCTCTTCAATGGGCCGGGCTAGTGCTTCTAACCCAGTGCATTGAAGAGAGGGAGGACAGTGTGACAGTGACAGCTCCTGGTGGCTGCCCGCGGCACGCCCCCGGCCCGCATCTCACCTCCCGGTACGTTCATCCCTCCTGCCCCGCATCTTACATTCCGGTGGCTACCTGTGGAACTACTGCTCCCAGCAATCCGACAAGTGTCTTCCACTCTGCAATATCTGTTGCATTATCCCCTGTAATTTAGGACAGAGTGGAAGACACTTATTCCACTTGTTCCACAGACTGTCATCACACTAACATGACGTCCCCCCACATCTCGCCGTGGCATGGTGGCCAACCACCGAACCGCCCCCCCAAACACACAGTTAGTTCATCTGGTCACACCATTTTCGCCCCCACCTGACACCATTCACCCTCTCCCCCCCCCCCCCCCCCCCCTCCGACACCATTCACCCTCTCCCCCCCCCCCCCCCCCCGGCCCACATCTCACCTTGGTGGCCCACCTGCAGCATGACCCCCCCCCCCCAGCTCACCCTGAGGCCCTCCACCCTCTGCTCCATCACCTTTACCATCTCAGCTCTGCTACTTCACCATCTTCAGGCATAAGCATTGCATGATGGGAAATGTAGTTTCCTATCTTGGATGTAGAATGGCTTTTAGAAAAACGTGTAACTCAGGAACGGCAGCAGCTAGAAAGATGGGAGACAGCTCAAAATACTTAGGGAGCATTAGATTTTTTTTTAGCTCCTGGGGGGAATACCCCTTTAATGACCTTGGTCATGAGCCTCTGCAGCCACTCCAGTTCAGCCATGTCCTCCTTACAATACAGTGGTGCCTTGGATTACGAGCATAATTTGTTCCGGGGCCGTGCTTGTAATCCAAATCCACTCTTAAGCCAAAGCAAAAAAATTTCCGTTAGAAATCATAGAAATGCAGACAATTGGTTCCACACCCCAAAAATAATAATTTATTAAATAACCTGTAGGACAGATGAAACAAACATTCAGAAACAGCTGAATAGGTTATTATAAGTTACTGTACAGTAATGGAGAGGATTGGAAACAAAAGGGCTGACCAACTGCAGGGAGCATGAAGGAATGAGCAGGACATATGTGGGCACATACATGCAGCGTGCTCTGTCCGGGGAGAGAGAGGTTACAGCTATGGAGAGATCACCTTCACAGTCCTGTCCTCTGATGTGAGCCCCAGTCTAAAGTGGATCTGTTATGATTTGGAAGACCACGTTATGCAGGTAATGCTCCTCCCCCACTCGCGCTCCCACCCAGTACAGGGAGCTCCTAAACCAAAGCAATGCTCCTAAACCAAGTCACAATTTTGAAAAACTGTGAGCTCTTAAACCAAGTTACCCTCAAACCAAGGTACCACTGTATTTGCAACAAACAATGGTCTTTCTTGGACCACAGTCTAGTAGCACCTCTTACTGTACTGTGTGGTACTACTTGCCCTGTACTGATGTTTTCCTGTGCCAAATGAGCTGATCCTCTGGACACCAGATAAGGGTGGCTCCATTTTATATTTTCTGCCACACCAGTGTGAACTGTACAGGACCTTCATGAAGATCCTGTCTTCTACATAGAAGATAGTAGTATAAGGAGTAAGCATAGTATAAGGGCTCACTTTATCTTTATTTTGGGGGTTTCAGAACCAGTTACTAGTTATTGGTTTAAGATAGTGTTTTAATTTACAATGGTCTGAATGGAACCAATTATTTTATACGGTTGTAGTACTGGTCCAATGTATATTAATCGGCTTGCTCCGCCATTGTATTGAACTGTAATTTCCGCACAGAGATGAGGTTTCTAGATCATGCGTAGCATAGGAGCAGCTCTACATCAGTCTAAATAAAGACTTGATCTGCAGGGATATTTTGTGTCCTGAGTGCTGACTATTATAGTTACTTTGAAAATATATTCCGGGTGTGATCATGCACTCTAGCATACATTGCAGACATTAATTTTTAAATTTGTAGAAGGATTCATTGTTATCTGGCATCCTGCACTTTCATCTCTTTCCAGGTGGAAACGGTGAAAAAACGCTATCATGCAGCTCGAAAGGATGAACGGTCAGCCCAAGTACGAGAGGATCATGGAAAGGCTGATGCCTCTGTGTCACAAGAACAGCTCCGTAAACTACAGGACCGTGTGGAGAAATGCAGCCAGGAAGCAGAGAAGGTCAGCTGATTTAGAAGATCTTTTTTCTTAAAGGATTTATGTTTTCATAGGTAGGGACTATACAAGGAATGCAGCTGGACCTGCTGTCATCACCAGAGTTGGCCGCCTTGGACAGTTTTCCTGCAATTTGCTTACCTAGTGCCCTATTATATTATAACATGACCTATTGTCCAAAGAGTATATTCCCCTGTCTCCAAACTGATGAGCATAATTCATGCTTTTTGCATCCATATAATACAAGCACATGCATATCTATGGGTCCTTTGACCCAAACTGCATGCATCATTGATTCATGTACATACAGAATTCATATACATCTGTAACTGGTGTATCTAATGTAGATCCTCTGGTGTATCCAATACCTCTAAGAATGTAATTCTAAATTATTCTAATTGTTTTGTAGGAAAAGGGTGCATATGAAAAGGCTCTTGAAGAGCTGAACCGATACAACCCTCGATACATGGAGGACATGGAACAGCAATTCGAGAGTTGCCAGGAGGCAGAGCAGAAGAGACTACGCTTCTTTAAAGAAATGTTGCTGGATTATCATAAGCACCTTGATCTCTCCAGCAAAGATAGGTATGAGCGGACAGTTTAAGAAGTCCTAAAACAGTACATTCTCTTCTTAATACACATGCAAGTCTGTGTTACATCGTTATTCATGTACATTTAGCGTGTACCCTAGGGATGAGTAAATTTACAATAGGAACAAAGCGAAGCACTTGATCATCCAGCAGCTTGTCAGGCTGCTGGCTTTAAAGTCCTTGCCGCTCCTCCCCAGGTGCCAGGAAAAGTTGGATCCAGTCCTGAGAAACTGGGAGAAGTTGTTGACAGTATTAGATATAAAACTGATAAACCAGATAGTACACTTGATCTTAGCCAAAAGGCCGACAAGCAATTCACAGTTTCCGTTTGGCGTCATAAATGCCAGAAAAAGCTCCCACCATAAGTTTAACAGTTGGAAGTTTACTTACCACCCTATTTGTGTGTAATTTTAATACATGTGTGTGTGTGTGTGTAATATATACATAATGTGTGTGGATATAATTTTTTTGGCTTTCCCTTTCCCCCTTCTTATAGCTTCCATAGTTTGTACAGAGACTTGTATCAAGGTATCCAGGCAGCCGATGATCAACAAGATCTGAAATGGTGGAGGAATACCCATGGGCCAGGGATGGCCATGAATTGGCCTCAGTTTGAGGTAACACTTAAGTGAATTAAAGGAACCACTGATATGCTTACTTTCTAAGCTTCCATGGTTTTTGTTTTGTTTATGTGTATGGTGTGCAGATTTTTTTCCCCAGAAAAAGCAGTAAATTAAGACCCAAGTAGCCAATGTGCATGTGCGATTGGCACCAAATTATTTATGATTATGATTATAATGATTATTTATTTCTTCTATTATTATTATTATTATTATTTATTTCTTCTACTATTATAATAATAATAATAATAATAATAATAATAATAATAATAATAATAATAATAGTAGTAGAAGAAAATAATATTTATTTCTTTTATTATTATTATTATTATTATTATTATTATTATTATTATTATTATTAATAATAATAATTTCTTCTACTACTATTATTAATTTATTTATTTTTAACTTTCTGTTGTATATGGACATTTACCAGCTACTAAAAGCAAAATCAATCAAACAGGCAGAGTTCACGTTAGGTTAGACTGATATTACATGTTTAGGGTTCTGTTTTGGTTTTGGTTAGTCTCTCCCTATGAAAAGTGTTCCTTCCTTCTCTCAAATATAGGGGTTTTTTATCGTCCTAGAGTAAACATCCTCCATTTCCTTCTGTGCTTAAACTGGTGCTGAACTCTTTCTTGAAAGGAATCTGTATGACTGGAAAGAAGTGCTGGAATTTGTACATTTTAAAGAATTAGTCCACTTCCTGTGTTTTTAAAAATAAAAAGTCAGATTGGAAGGTAGAAAACAATATTGCTCAGGCTAAAGGTTTTTCTGTTCTCTGAGTTAGGATGCATGTGGAACTAGTGGTTTTGATCTACGTTGTTTGTGTAGGGTGGAGATAATAGTGTGTGGTAAATGTGGGTGGATATGATGGATAGTATATTATGTATAGGTAATGACCCAAACTTGAATCTTATTGAATCATTGTTACCAAAACCATGAGCTAGTTATGCAATTTTACCTTTGTCCCAACATATAGGAGTGGTCTCCAGAGACTCAGAGGCCCATCAGCAAGAAGGAGCGCAGTAGTAAAAATGTAGAGGAGGTCACCCTTACTGGTATTGTGCCAGCCAAGGATGGTGTTTCAGTAGGGACCCCCACCCAACAGCTGAACCGAGGGTGAGTCAGACTTTCCTTTATGACTTATTGTCCACGTCAACCTATGTTAATGCCAAATCGAACAAATGGAGAAATTGCTAAATGGTTTACATCTCAGTATGAAATGTTACGTAAATATGCGGTGAGCAATACATATTTTCATACTCAGAACTTTGATCTAATGTATGAAAAGATGCACAAAGGGTTTTCCAGTTTCTGCTATAATTCATGTCCCATCATGCCTTATCGGGAGTTGTTGTTTTGCACCAACTGGAAAGCCTTGGGATGGGGAACACTACATGACCAATTTGCCTGCAGTATGATGTAGCTGCTGGGACTTCAGACCTGGTGGTTGAAGTGTTAGTTTACAATCTGTTTGACATCCTCCTCCCAGGTTTTCCTACGCAGATGAAGACCAGGATTTCTATGCCACTTTAACGGATATGCCGAATTCAGAGTCAGTACAGGCTCCACGTCTAGTTCTTCCAAAGACGTGGTGCCCTTGTCTATCCTCCACTTACATTCTCCCCAATTGACTTGACTCTACTGTAGCTTTATATTGGTGATGGGGTTCCTTGGCTAGTTTGTCCTTCATGAACCTAATCTAACAAGAAACTTTCATCTACTTTCTCCTCACACATCTGTCTTCTGGGTGTTATTCAGTAACTGGGAATTCTGGTGGTCAGCAAAACCTATATGTGTATATAGTCCATTTGCTTAGTGATTACAGTCTAGTTTTAAATCTACGTCTGTGTTTTTATTTACCCTAAAAAGAGTATTTCCACCAAAATGAAAATGTTTAATAATGAGTTGGTAGAGGGGTTGGCCTTGAGATCTTAAAGGGGATTTTTCAGGAGTCAAGCATTAATGGCCTGTCCAGTGTCTGATCGGTGGCTACGCTTCATGCTGCATCTCCATCTAAATTATGTGAATGGGGTTGTGCCGCAGTATCGCCTGTGTAGATTTCTTAATCTTTTAGCTTACTTATAGAGCTGGATATCGGGGTTCAGAACCCAACCTGATATAATCAAATAGGCCATTAATGTTTTAAAGGTGTTGTGCACACTGTTAAAAAAAGGCCTGACATTGGTGTAAAATAACAAAAGGGGCAATATTCCCTTAACCCACTTCCATGGCGATGCCTTACATGTCTGTTATACCTGCTTAAGCAATGACATGTCAATTTGACATGTGACTTTGATAGAAAATCACTGTTCACACTGATGTGTTGCTCCAGCAAGCAAATGGTAAAAGAGAGGGAGCTCCTATAACCCACTTGCTTTTCAGGACCCTTAGCGCAATACCCCCATTTCTTTATTTAGTGACAATGTTTCCTAGAGAGAGAAGTCCTGCACAACTTCCTATTGGTGGCAATAGAAATGGGACCAGTCAGGGCTGCGCCCTTTCTCTCCAATGGCCCCATAGCAGCCCCATTGTCTGTCTCCATGGTATGTACAACCTTGCGAAGGTCATATATTGTTACCATGTAATTATTAAAGAAAAAAAAACTAGGACTGGTGGGGGACCAGAAAGGTGTAAGCACAGGAGCTGTAAAGTAAGCATTTTTTTTTTGTTTTTACACCACTGTAAGGTTTTTTGTTTTAATAAATATTTCATATGGTTGGACAACCCCTTTTTAAGTCAAATCCCCCTTGAATACAATTACCTTTTAGGACATAATTGCTAATTTCTGGAATGCTTTATAGGCCAGTCTTACACAGGCATATTAGAGCCACCTTTTTGTTACCAGATTGCCACCAAGTCCTGACCCCATTTTATTTCTGATTACCTGAATTGACCGATGTGAGTTCAGGTCATCAGACGCACTTGTGGCCGTAATACGGATACTAGAATGCAGTTGTATTAAGCCTGTGTGACACTGGCCTTAGGGTGGTGGTGTACTTCACTGGTAATTAATCTGTATGGTTCTTGCAGCACTGCAAAGGATGATGGCTCGGAGTGGTCAGAAGATGAAAGTCCTAAAAAGTCACTGGACAGTAATGGTCGGGAGGTATCACAGGTAGAGGGCGTGCGTGTGCGAGCACTTTATGATTACACTGGACAAGAGTCTGACGAGCTGAGCTTTTCAGCAGGTATACACCACTAACCTTCCCTTAACCACCTTTCCCATTTCCAATCCACAGGCACGTTCCCCAGTCCCATACCTTCCATCCTCCATCCCTCGTCAGGCCTAGTGCATGAATCTGGCAAAGCACGCAGGCTGGCATCTGTGCATGATGCACGTATCTTGCTACCACATTGTCCATCCACCCAATCACCCACTGTTAACACCGCTTTAATGACCGTACTAACTTCAGCATGGGACCAAGAGAGATTATGCCTTGGTTAAAAACCCACACAGTGCTGGACCTGTATGATGGACTCTGCACCAATGATCCACCATTTGTGGTATAGTGAAAGCAGCGAATGCTGGCATTTGTTCAGAAGTGTATGTTGTCTTAAAGTGAAAATCCCCTTTTTGGGGCCATAATATAAAGTTAGTTTAATCTCTCCCTGAAGCCATGGTGGCATCTAGCAGGTTCCTCTAACTCAATTCCATTTTAGATCCTTTTGTAAGTGGCTCTAAAAGTGGATCTTCACTTTAATTCACTAAGGGCATTTATTGTATTGTACCTGTGCGGTTAGTTTATAAAAATGTTTACCAGTATCTGCTAATTCTGTCTAAAATGAATCTTTCTGCGGCTTAACTCACACAAGGATAACTGCTTGACAGCAGATAAAGGGTTTGTCTAAAGGTGCGTTTACACAGAGAGATTTATCTGATAGATTTTGGAAGCCAAAGCCAGTAATGGTTTTGAAAAGAGGATAGATCCCAATCTTTCCTTTATGATATGATCCCTGTTTATAGTCTGTTCCTGGCTTTGGCCTCAAAGATCTGTCAGATAAATCTATCTGTGTAAAAGCACCATAAATGTGCAATATTGGCTCTGTTTAAAGGGTTGTGCCAAATTATTTTCAGAAATGATACATTACTGATCCACAGATTTACATGGTTTTGCAGATCAGCTCTATTCAGTGCGATACCAGACACAACCCAAGAACAAGTGTAGCGCTGTCACTGGAATAAAGAAGCCATGTTTATTTCTGTACAATAAATATATGAGAATCCATGACACTAATGTGAACAAGAACTCTGGACAAAGGATCTTTGCGTCATTGTAAACCCATTGTATCCCATTAAGGCTGAACTGCAGTACTCCACGGAGTGCTGCTATTTTTGGAGTGAGAGTGGACAGACCTTCTTTTATCTCTGAAAACTCCTTTTTAAAGAAGCTTTTCACTTTTTTTTTTCTTTTCATTATTTAACCCTAGACAGCAGGCTTGTCTGCATACTCGCCTGTGCTGACCACTTTTCATATCCCACTGGCACCCATATGACCTCTCCTCTGACTATCCCAAATTAACGGAGGACAAAAGTCACTGTCTGTGCATCTCTAGGAGTGATTTTCAACCCTTCAAAAGCACTGTAGATTCAAGTGAGCCAGAAAAGTGGTCACGTGGCATTAGCGGGATCTTAACGGCATTGGAAAAACACAGTGCCTTCTGAAAGCGATCAGCCCGGGTGAGTATACAGACAAGCCTGCTGCTGCCAGATAATAGAGTACTTCAAGCCAACAATCCCAGTATATGTCCTGCTATTTGGTCAAGCAACATGTAAAAAAATAAACACAATAGGGTAGTGTCCAGAGTATCCCATTACCACAACTGGCCAAGTCGGTTGAATTATTGATACAGGGTGAAACCTCACAAGGTCCCTCATATATAAACCCTTTATACTAGATCAGATTAAGATGATTGTGTCCAGAGGTTGTAGATCTCCTGTAACATAGTGCACCTTACAAAGTTTGATATATTGGATAATTTAACATGTACTGAGAGAATCTACTAAATAACCAGGTAAGTGACTCATTGTGTATGTGTATGAATAATGTTGAAATGAGCCCACTTACTAGTCAAGACACACTGAAATAGCCATGTCAAAGTCCTTTATTATCAAAGAAAACATGTTATACTTTAGACAAAATGTCAGACTTTATTAAGGTTGTTTTTTTATCCTAAGCAGTCTATAGAAAGACCGATGCAACTTACATTCATTCCTGTTGAATGGTCAGTCATTAGACTTTCTAAATTCCCAGATAGGTTTAATAGCGGGGTGTCAGAAACCATTCTTAGCAAACCTCTAGTCAACCCTTGATAGAAGTAGTTATTGGAGAAATATAAGGGTTGGCTAATGGTGGCGATATACCTTCCTGTTCTCCTCACGCCAAGCATTCCTGTATTCTCTATGCAGAGGGGAGAGGTAAGCCGCAGCTGCCCTGGCTGAGGCTCAACTCTACGAGAATAAAGGGATCTGAGACATCTTCAGACATCATCTGTGGTTGGACAGTTGAGAGAGCCCCATAAACCTTATACTGGTGGCTGAACCCATCGCAAGTGCCCCTTACAGCTGACAAAATTAAAACGTGTATGGGGACCTTAAGTTACAGAGTGAAATTGATTAAAAGGGGTTTTATCATCTTGCAAAGTTATCCTCTACCCACGGGATGTGATTGTGAGGGTCTAGTTACTGGGATTCTCCCTTGTTGCTGCGCTATTCATTATGTGGATAATGGATAAATTTGCAAGATGGGAAGACTTAAACAATGCAGTTTCCCTGAGGTGAACAATATTCGCAGTTATGCCCTATGAGGGCATTAGGGCAATATTTTATGGTGCTAAATGTATCGCTTTATTTGTGGGGCCAAGTCCATATTATCTTAAACACATCTTAAACACTTTTCATATTGGAAATATAACTATCTTGTGATGTCACATTGCAACTCAACATTTATTTTTACAGGAGAAGAGCTCGTAAAAATGGGTTCTGAAGATGAACAAGGCTGGTGTAGGGGACGTCTCCTTTCTGGAAAAATTGGACTTTATCCTGCAAACTATGTAGAAGATGTGTCTTGAGTGTCAACCAAGCCTTGAGCGTCCTCCGAGCTGTGTGCGTGTGTCCTGAATCCTCATAAGGACAGGGGACAGACCTATGAACATTGGATACTTCTAGTGAATCCATTGCTGCTTTTACCATATTATTTTAGACATGCAGTTATAAATATATATATATTTTTTTTCTTAATAAAAAATTACCCAGAAAATATTACGCCTGGCTGCACTCCTGCAGCATTGTGAACCAGGGATGTGCATTGTAAAGTTTTTCGTTGTGGAGAGTGCAGGTGAGATTGCTTGAATCACCCAAATGTATATAGACAAAGTGAAAAACACACACAAGTGCTTCCTCTAATCAAAACCCACTTACGGTTGTCCGCTATGGTAAAGGGTCAGAGTATGTTGTATCAATCAGCAGACTAGGTTTTGATTCTTCATTGCTATAGATGGGCCATATGTCCATTGACTGCAGATGGCAACTGGACATGTTGACAGCCCTAAGTGATTTATTTTTTTATTTTCCTGTCCACATTTGCACAAAAGAAATGCCCTTCTCCCCCGTATGGTAGATGAACGCGTTTTTAGTATATTATATTTACCACCTTGATGTCCAAGGGTTTGCATGTGTCTCCAGATCCCTGCTAGGTACCCAGGTGATTTATGTATTTTTCCTAATAACAGGGTATGTATTTAGGACTTTCTGCTGGACACATTTTGGGGTGTTTGATACTTAATAATTTTCAGGTTTGAGGGTTTAGTCAAGATGATGCTAGAGGTGGAGATCACTCCCTATATTTTTGTCCCCTGTTTAGTCTGTGCAAGAATATTAACTTTTGAAGCCTCTTCAGATTTCGTGAAGCCGACTGGTTCAGCATGAAATTGTAAAGCACTTTGGATGGATAAGAGAGTTCAAAAATTTTGTGCCATCTCATCATGCAAGTGACCTTATTGTGAACAATGTATTTTCTATTTAAATGATAATAAAATCTGCGTCGTTTTTACCATATGTGTTTGTTGTTGTTGTGGGGGAAATTACCCACTGCCAGTCCTAGCGAGACTCCAAATTATCAGTAGAGTATTTTTACAAGCTTGGGAGACATGACACAGACACAGGATTGTGTGAAACAAGCTCATTGTTTATTGGACAAAAACACATATTTATACATGAAAGAAAAGGAAGGCGTCCTACCAGAAAGAACATGGGTGGTGGTCAAGTTTCTATTAGTTAGATGTTACATACATATTCTTGTTCTGATTGTGTCAATTACATATTCTATTACCCAGCACGTGAGTGGCTAAGATTAATTAAACAATATGTTATTTGGACTTGTAACTTATTATCCAGACTCTAAGATGCTATAACAATAGTATCATTGGAGCTCTTGGCCTCAATTGTTCCCTTTAAGGTATCTGAACAATGGGTGTTTACATAAACAACAAATTGCACACGTCCAAACAATTGACCATTAACCCCTCCAAGGTGTATCAACAACTTCTACAAACACCATCTTACATACATTCTATGTTTAACTATTTCCATGCCTCACATTCTTGATAGCTTTAGAGTAGAGATTTATTTTCTATAACTGTCATCTAGAGGTTTTTTTTTTCTTTATCCTTTATACACTTAACATTAAACCTTAAGCACCAGAAGGAAAAGTCTATCTTGTGATTTCCATATCTCCATGACATGTTAATGATATGCAAATGATGATAAAGTAAAACAGACTTGAGCACCACAAAAAGAAATACACAGTTTCATGCCTTGGCGTGTTAATGGTTGGAGAGATGCCCTGTCACACTGAATGCCCTTGGGCACACAAATCAACAAGATGTGGTTATGGCAGTTTAAGTTCTGACTAATGACACCCCACGTGTGCTCGATGGAAACCAGTCGGGAGACACAGTGGGCAAATTTAGGCCATACATGGTAACATGAGCAACATGTGGCTGGTGTAGTGTTGGAAAATATCTCCTGGGACACTTTAGAGAAATGGCTATAGCACTATTTCCACGACCAGTACACTACAGGTGTACAGGCAGGGCTGTATTTACCATTAGGCACCCGTGGTCCAGTGCCTAGGGCAGCACCAGGGAGTAGGGGGACAGAAAAAAACTTTTTTTATTTTTTATTTTTTTAGTTTCCCTCCTCCCGTTCAGACTTTTCCAGGGGGGTGGGGGGTATGGTGGTATTGGTCAGGTCTGGTATCGCTAATAGGTGCGTGAAGATGGGGCGTCTTCAGGTTTAGCGCCTAGGGCAGCAGCAGCTGTTAATACAGCCCTGTGTACAGGTACACTATCACGCACCCCATAATCATGGGAGTAGGACAGGTGTAACATTCCCTCTTTCACAGTGGAATTATATACATGGGAGCACCAGGCTGAATTTTGTTTAGGTCATGCAGACTGTTCACAGTAGCATAAACCTGGTACCATGGCCTGCAGCCTCTGTGGACTTGACATCTGGAACGTCATTGGCTGTTACATTCCAAATGCATGTACAGTGGTCCCTCAACTTACAATGGCATCAGGTTACATTATTTTCAACATACAATAACTTGAGACTAGACTCCAACTACAATGCTACAGATGGTCAGGAACTGCGGAATGAACTAGCTGATTGACCAATAAAAATGCCCATTTTACTGGTAAAGCCCTAGTATTAGTAAAGTGCATGCAGTGATTGACTGTCTTGTATCTCCTATCTACAGTACAGTGTGATACAATATGTTCTGTACTGCTCTGTACCTGTCCCAGGATGAGTTGCTCCTTTGGGCACCAGGTGAGGGCGGCTTCATTTTATTTTTCTGGGACCCTGTGTAAACTGTACAGGACCCTGAAAACGCCCTTGTTCTACACATAGAGTAATTTACAATTTCCAGCCCTTTCTGACTGTTGTATGTTGTAAGGACTTGTGTTATCCATATTATCTGCCTATTTTTCTTTAAAAAATTTTTTTATATTTTGGGATAGTATTTTGGTGGCTTTAGAACCAATTACCAATTTTCCATAGAGTTTTGGTCTCAAGATACAATAGTTGTCCTGGAACCAATTAATATTGTAACTTGAGGGCCCACTGTGTATTTCTGTATGTAGTGGGAGATTTATCAAAGGGTGTAAAATTTAGACTGGTGCAAACTGTCCACAATAACCAATCACAGCTCCTTTTTCCTTTCACTAGAGCTGGAAGCTGAGCTGTAATTGGTTGCTGTGGCCAGTTTGCTACAGTCGGAAGCTGCGTGGGGGCTCCCCGGACGATCTATAGATTGGAACTCACAGGAAATAGCGGCGGTCTATACACTGAGTGATGGCAGAAAATCATTGCCATTATTATCATCTGTCCTTCAACATGTTAAAAGGGAACGATTGGCTGACATTGTGCATGTTGGCTGATCGTTGCCTAACATTATTCAAAGCGATTATCAGCCGTAATTGCCTATAATCGCTTTGTGTAATAGGACCTTTAGTGAAGAATATCAGTGAAAAATGACAGATCCTTACCACTACTGACCTGTAATCTTGAGATGTCAATAATGTTCAGAAACAAGAACTGGTGATAAGGATGGGAGGGAGCGAAGCTCTGTGGCTTGTGCCAGTCCTGTAAGCTGCAATACATCAGCGACTGTTGTAATCTTTGCTTGCCCTACTTGTAGCATGACTCCGAAGAGATTACGAAGACCAAATACGTATTAGTTTAACATGCATGTCTACAATCCTTTATGGTGCAAAGGGCAACAGAGCTTCTGTATTCTAAACTCTCAGTTAAAGGCATGCTTCATGCATCCTTTTTGGATTGTCACAGAGGGACGCTGTGACTCCTTCAGACATATCTATACGCTTGAATTCATTTTAATGTAATATCTAGCACAAAAATTATCATAAAATAAAAGTTTTTGTAATACAAATTGCACCAAATGGTATTATACACAGCTATGAGCCAGATAATCCATTTCTGTGGCTATATAGTAAGTGTAATAAAGCAATCTGTTTCTTTAAAAATGTGCTAGATAAAGAGGGACAGAGGGATATGGGTCAAAAGTAGGGATTGCTCTCCAAAATAGGGACACATCGGAGGCTTTACGGATAATTATGATAGGCCTTATGTGCCACAAAACATATTTTGTGCAACCCCCCCAAACAAAAATATATTAAATACAGCAAAGCATCTGTTAGAACACAAGTTTAGATACACCAGCTATTATATGTATAGAAGTCTGGGCACAGAATTATTTAATTTAAAAAAAAAAACTCTTGGGGAGGAGGTGGGTGAGCAAAACAACATGCACTTACCTCCTCGCCTCCAGTACTGGGGTCCACTGCCCTCCGGTCCCCAGCCGCTTCTAGTTGGAGTGGGATCTGGGATGTGACTTTCCAAGCCTGTTCAGCCAGTCAGCAGCTGTAGCGGGGTCACACCTCTGCTGCTGACTGGCTGAGTGGGCCTGACACGTCACGTCCCACATCCTACTTAGAACTAGGAGCGACCAGGGACTGGAGTGGAGGACAGCAGACCCCAGCGCAGGAGCTGGAGAGGTAAGTGCATGTTGTTTTATTCACCTACGTCCTCCCTTGCAGTTTTGAAAAAAAAAAGTCTGTGCCTGGACTTCTCCTTTAATTTTTCACCGTAAAGTCCCCTTTACATGGTGCTTATTAATGGGGCTTGCTTGGAAAGCCTAAAAGGTAAAGGTATGTAATTCTATAAAGAGAGAGGGGAAAAAAATATGGCTTCACATCCACATGCTATACACTGTCCCACTGCTTCTCAGCAAAGTGAAAAAGAACATCAGGAGTTTGTAGGGAATTTACAGTAAGGGTACAAACCCACACAGCAGATACGCAGCAAAAACGCAGCAGATTTGAAGCAGATTTGGTGGTGCAGATTTGATGCTGTGTCCAGTTATTTAGATCTAATCTTCTGCGTATTTGTTGCATGTTGTTGCGTATTTGCTGCGTATCGCAGCAGTAAATAAGCTGCGTATACGGTGTGTGGGTTTGTACCCTAACAAAGCAAAGCGCTTTGTTAGTTTGGCAGCTGTCTGCCTTTGAATTTTGTGCAAATCCGGGTGTCTGGAAAAAGCTGGATCCAGTCCTGGGAAAAGTTAATGTGGTTAAAAGATATTTTGATCAAAGTGTATAAACCCATACAACAACATTCATGTGGTTCCCTAACCTGAATGGTGTAGCTCTGGATGGAGATCACCGTCATCACAACACCTATGCCCATAGTGAGAGTAATCCCACTGCTGAAAGACCAAGCCCTCTGGCCCTTGGCCACACCACTCCACAGAGTCAGCATTGCATTAGAAATGGCCACCACACAGCACCACACCAGTGTTAACAGATGGCTAAGCTCACCTTGTACTCCCAGGCAGCTCACTAATGTGTATGTAACAGCATATAGCATCTCTCATTAAAAGTAATGCATTAAAAAAAAAAAAAAAAAAAGCACTTTAAAGTGGTCAAATGCTAACGCTATTCTGTTGCTGTGTAGGGTATAAGAATGATATAGACCTTATATAAATGATTACAGTGCAGTTATATCCAGTTATTACAGGTGACATCTCAGATCAAAATCACAATTATTCCCTTGTCTTTCCCATTTAGTCCAGACTACCGTGTAGACTTTTCCCAGTCACAATGCATGTGTACAGTTAGGTACCTGCCTTGGTTATGTAATGTCCTCTGCTCGCAACCCAGTCCTGACCCTGCCTGCGCTTTTGCTGCAACTCCCCCATTCATGGCCCGATCCTGCCTGGTGCTCATTTGTGCGGCCCTTGGCAGCGGGTATCCACCAGCTTCCTCTTTCCACCCTGCCCAGGCCCCATGCTTCCACTATAGTTCCTCCACTGTCCTCTATTACGTGAACACCCACCCACTTGGATATAAAGAGGTGCTCTGGGTATTCATATTTTTAATACATTGTTGGGGTTACATAGAAAATAATAAATAGCCAATTCTGACCTACCTCAGTCCCCGGGGGTCCTCCTGCCATGCCATTGGGTACCCCACTGAAAGCTCTGGATGCTACTCCCAAGAGGGCAGTGTCCTGCTTCAGACAGTGATTGTGTTGAGACAAGTCCGTCTAGAAAGTAGCAGCCAGAGTGTTCAATCGGGGACATGAAGATGTTACTTGGGGAATCCTAGAGGAGCATGATAGGTGAAAATAGGCTGTTTATAAATTTCTATGCAAACCCAGTAATATATGTATTAATGCAGATTATTTGCACTTTAGGTATATTTTACAGTAACATATTGCTTTACATGCTGTTTTCAACAATTTCACCTATACACATGAGTTTGTAAAGACAAGGTTGCCCTAATTTTTAACCAGTATAATATTGTAATGCTGTTTATTTGCAAGAACTTTTGCCCAATTATCCAGAAGAGCATTTGTGAGGTCAGACACTGATGTTGGGTGAGACGGCCTGACTGACCATCTCTGTTCTACAGTAGTTCATTCCAAAGGTGTTGGATGGGTTGCAGTCATCGCTCACCCAACCATGCCTTTATAGATTTATAGATTTTGCTTTGTGCACTGGGACACAGTCAGACTGGAACGGAAGAGGGCCAAACCAAAACTATTCCCACAAGGCATACAATTATTAGAACTCTGTGTATGCTGGTCTTGATAAATTCCGCCCTATGACTTTTATTATTATACTGTATTTGCACAGCTTTCCTGCATATATTTGTCAAATATTTTCCCCAAACATTGATTTGCGCAATATTTTTTATTATTTTATAAAAATGTCTTAAACCTTTTAGTGGTAACTGATGTATGCATGTGACAATTTAAAATTGTTGCAAATTATTGCTCAGTCTTATATTTTTGCACAATCTCACTCCAATCTGGGCCACACTTTGAAACTTACATACAGTATATGTTATTTATGAAAATTGTGTGCCATTTTAATACATTTGGTAGAGATACATGTGACCTTAGTTATGAAAAACACTTCAAATACACAATAAAAAATTCCTTTCTATGTACTTGTCGATGACTAAACTTTTATGCAGCTGCCTTGATCCACTGTTTCTTCTAAACAGTGCTTACGGCCCCTTTCACATACCAGGGCAAATGTGGACAGAATAAGGACCCATTCATTTAAATGGCCCCGGACAGAGATCCCAATCTTGAATAAGGTGGTTTGTGCAAATGTGGACTGTGCACATTCAAAATCCTTTCTGAAGCTGTAGGTAAGCAGCTATGGGCAGGACTACGGATATGTGAATTGAGCTTGAGGCTGTGTTTACAGGTAGAATTTTGGTTATTGTGGCAAAAACCAGGAATGGAATGGAGCAGAAAATTTTTTGGGGGACCTTCTCCTGGTTTTGGCTAAAAGTCCTGACTAAAATACTAAGCATAAGCCCAGTTTCAAAGTTACAAAACTACGAATTTGGTGAAAGAAAAACTAGAACCCTAGAAATGTGGCAAAGCAAGCACATACAATATCCAAAGTACTTCAATCTGTACTGGAGACATTTGGAGTGGTGGATTCATGCTGTACATATGGTACATTGGCTGAAGGCCAAGGAGGACCCCACTGCTTAGGTTGCCTTTACACATCGATTTATCTGACAGATTTTTTAAGCGAAAGCCAGGAATGGATTTTTAAAGAGGAGAAATCTCAGTCTTTCCTTTTTGACCTGTTCCCTGATTATAGTCTGTTCCTGGCTTTGGCTTTAGAAATCTGTCAGATAAATCTGTATGTGGAAGGCACCCTTAGTCTGGGTTCACACTACGTATATTTCAGTCAGTATTGTGGTCCTCATATTGCAACCAAAACCAGGAGTGGATTAAAAACACAGAAAGGATCTGTTCACACAATGTTGAAATTGAGTGGATGGCCGCCATATAACAGTAAATAACTGCCATTATTTCAATATAACAGCCGTTGTTTTAAAATGACAGCAAATATTTGCCATTAAATGCCCCTATTCCACGAGTCGTTTGGAGGAGCAAACGAGCGCTATTAGCGCTCGTTTGCTCCTCGTTCCCCGCTCGCTGCCTCCGCTATTCAACGCGGGGGATCGTGAGTGCGGGAGGGGGCGGCGGGGAGCTGCGGGGAGGCTGCCCGGGGGATCGCTGATCGTCCGGGCAGCCCATAGGATATAGCAGCGTCTGCTGCCGATGCTCCTATTCAACGGAGCGACGGCAGCAGATTGCTGCTATATCAGTCGCTTGTTTTTCAACATGTTGAAAAACAAGCGACTGCAACGATCAGCCGACATGAACGATGTCGGCTGATCGTTGCACTCTATTCCACGGGACGAATATCGTTCGTAGCGGCCGATATCGGCCGAATACGAACAATATTGCTCCTTTAAACGACCCGTGGAATAGGGTCTTTAGTGAGAAGAACCGACCTTTACAGACCTGTTCTTCTCACTAAACTGCAGTCTGTGGGTCCTGCTCCCTCCCCTGTGTGGAGATGTTACCGGGGCCCCCACCCTCCTGGCTTTCACAGACTCCTTCCTGCCCCGTGCAGATGAGGAGGGGGAGGGGCGGGAGAGCTGGTTCCGGTGAGGAGGACACAGGAGGCAGGTGCTGGGAAGATGTAAGGAGCTTCCTAATGAAATGTAAGTGCCTGTTGGGAGTGTGTGTGTGTGTGTATATATATATATATATATATATATATATATATATATATATATATAATAAATATATATATATAGTGTGTGAGAGTGAATGAATGTATGTATGTGTGAGAGTAAGTGAGTGAATGAATGTATATGTGTATGTATTTGTGAGAGTGAATGAATGTATGTGTGTGTGTGTATGTATGTATGTTTGAGAGTGAATGTATGCGTGAGAGTGAATGTATGTGTGAGAGTGAATGTATGAGTATGTATGTGTGAGAGTGAATGTATGAGTATGTATGTGTGAGAGTGAATGTATGTATGTATGTATGTGTGTGTGTATATGTGAGAGAGTGAATGAATGTGTGTGTGAATGCATGTGTGAGAGTGAGTGTGTGTATGTGAAAAGTCTGCTCTGACCTGCAGAGGGAGCTGTAGCACTCCGGGCAAACTTCTCTTCCTGCAGGTCAGGGCACCTGCTGCTGGGCTGTTCGCCTGCCCGCCCCCAGGAGACCAGAACCGCTGTGCCATAACCTCATCCCGCGGAGCAATTCATGGGAAGGCTCCTCAGTTTCATGTGATGAAGAGTTCATGACAGCGCGCTTGTTTGCTGACAGGGATACTGCAGCTGTTGGTGCTGCCTAATTCAAACATGGCGGCCAGGTGAGCGTGTCCTGTGAGTCCAGCGGGCAGTGTGTCCCATGCTGTCGCACATGCTGGGATCATGCTCCCCCAATGTCACCCACACTGATGATGTCTCCTCCCGACTCCCATACACTGAAGAGGTCAGAAGTGAGAGACACCTGAGAGGAACATGTGCTGGGCCGGTGTAGCAGAGCTGAGTTAGTAGACAAGCTGGGAGCTGGAGGACTGTCATGTGGTGTCAGAGAGGATTCTCCCATTCTGTGTGTATCCAGCTGGTGCAACACTACAACTCCCAGCATGTACTGACAGCTAGCCTGTGACAACACTACAACTCCCAGCATGTACTGACAGCTAGCCTGTGACAACACTACAAATCCTTGCATGTACTGACAACCTGTGACAACACTACAAATCCCAGCATGTACTGACAGTGCATGCTGGGAGTTGAAGTGTTGTCACAGGCTGTCAGTATGCTAGGATTTGTAGTGTTGTCACAGGTCGTCAGTACATTCTGGGATTTGTAGTGTTGTCACAGGCTGTCAGTACATGCTGGGAGTTGTAGTGTTGTCACAGGCAGTCAGTACATGCTGGGAGTTGAAGTGTTGTCACAGGCTGTCAGTACGCTAGGATTTGTAGTGTTGTCACAGGCTGTCATTACGCTAGGATTTGTAGTGTTGTCACAGGCTGTCAGTACATGCTGGGAGTTGTAGTGTTGTCACAGGCAGTCAGTACATGCTGGGAGTTGTAGTGTTGTCACAGGCAGTCAGTACATGCTGGGAGTTGTAGTGTTGTCACAGGCAGTCAGTACATGCTGGGAGTTGTAGTGTTGTCACAGGCAGTCAGTACATGCTGGGAGTTGTAGTGTTTGCAAAAGGACGCTGGTTGACCTCAGGGAGATCAACCAAAACACCGCAGAGACACCATCACGTGTCTCAACGTCAGTGTATTCTAGAGCATTGCCCCCTGGGAAATCGAATATGCAAAAGAACACTGCAGAGACACCATCACATGTCTCGACATCAGTGAACTAGCCAGACCTTCCCTCCGGGAAGGAACAACCAAGCCAAAGCGTTCTCCAGTCAAGGAAACCACCTCAGCAAGGTATCCATCCACAGACAGCTGTTTCGGGGTTTTTGCCCCTCATCAGTGTGGAGTAGGTTTCTGGCTAGTGGGAGCAATGACTAGTAAGTGCATGCAAAAGGACGCTGGTTGACCTCAGGGAGATCAACCAAAACACCGCAGAGACACCATCACGTGTCTCAACGTCAGTGTATTCTAGAACATTGCCCCCTGGGAAATCGAATATGCAAAAGAACACTGCAGAGACACCATCACATGTCTCGACGTCAGTGAACTAGCCAGACCTTCCCTCCGGGAAGGAACAACCAAGCCAAAGCGTTCTCCAGTAAAGGAAACCACCTCAGCAAGGTATCCATCCACAGACAGCTGTTTCGGGGTTTTTGCCCCTCATCAGTGTGGAGTAGGTTTCTGGCTAGTGGGAGCACTTACTAGTCATTGCTCCCACTAGCCAGAAACCTACTCCACACTGATGAGGGGCAAAAACCCCGAAACAGCTGTCTGTGGATGGATACCTTGCTGAGGTGGTTTCCTTGACTGGAGAACGCTTTGGCTTGGTTGTTCCTTCCCGGAGGGAAGGTCTGGCTAGTTCACTGACGTCGAGACATGTGATGGTGTCTCTGCAGTGTTCTTTTGCATATTCGATTTCCCAGGGGGCAATGCTCTAGAATACACTGACGTTGAGACACGTGATGGTGTCTCTGCGGTGTTTTGGTTGATCTCCCTGAGGTCAACCAGCGTCCTTTTGCATGCACTTACTAGTCATTGCTCCCACTAGCCAGAAACCTACTCCACACTGATGAGGGGCAAAAACCCTGAAACAGCTGTCTGTGGATGGATACCTTGCTGAGGTGGTTTCCTTGACTGGAGAACGCTTTGGCTTGGTTGTTCCTTCCCGGAGGGAAGGTCTGGCTAGTTCACTGATGTCGAGACATGTGATGGTGTCTCTGCAGTGTTCTTTTGCATATTCGATTTCCCAGGGGGCAATGCTCTAGAATACACGGGAGTTGTAGTGTTGTCACAGGCAGTCAGTACATGCTGGGAGTTGTAGTGTTGTCACAGGCAGTCAGTAAATACTGGGAGTTGTAGTGTTGTCACAGGTTGTCAGTTTATGCTGGGATTTGTAGTGTTGTCACAGGTTGTCAGTTCATGCTAGGATTTGTAGTGTTGTTGTCACAGGCAGTCAGTACATGCTGGGATTTGTAGTGTTGTCACAGGCTGTCAGTACATGCTGGGATTTGTAGTGTTGTCACAGGTTGTCAGTACATGCTGGGATTTGTAGTGTTGTCACAGGCTGTCAGTACATGCTGGGAGTTGTAGTGTTGTCACAGGCAGTCAGTACATGCTGGGATTTGTAGTGTTGTCACAGGCTGTCAGTACATGCTGGGAGTTGTAGTCAGGGGCGGATTAACTTTACCAAAGGCCCTGGGCTGTTCACCAAGCCTGGGCCCCCCACCCCACTGTAACTATGGCGGAACTAGCCTGGCGTTCATAGTACAGGACAGATAATGTCATGATGTCCTAATTTGTGCAAAATTGCCATAAAAAAAACTGTGATTTTTTGCAAATCATGGCAGAAATGTAGCCAGGAGACAGTACACCACTTAAAGTATAAGTCTTTTTGGGTGGTCATGGGCCCCTCAGGGCCCCTATTATAATCCACTAGTGGTTGTAGTGTTGTCACAGGCAGTCAGTACATGCTGGGATTTGTAGTGTTGTCACAGGTTGTCAGTACATGCTGGGAGTTGTAGTGTTGTCACAGGCAGTCAGTACATGCTGGGATTTGTAGTGTTATCAGTACATGCTGGGATTTGTAGTGTTGTCACAGGCAGTTAGTACATGCTGGGATTTGTAGTGTTGTCAGTACATGCTAGGATTTGTAGTGTTGTCACAGGCAGTCAGTACATGCTGGGATTTGTAGTGTTGTCACAGGTTGTCAGTACATGCTGGGAGTTGTAGTGTTGTCACAGGCAGTCAGTACATGCTGGGATTTGTAGTGTTGTCACAGGCAGTTAGTACATGCTGGGATTTGTAGTGTTGTCACAGGCAGTCAGTACATGCTGGGATTTGTAGTGTTGTCAGTACATGCTAGGATTTGTAGTGTTGTCACAGGCTGTCAGTACGCTAAGATTTGTAGTGTTGTCACAGGTTGTCAGTACATGCTGGGAGTTGTAGTGTAGTCATAGGCTGTCAGTGCATGCTGGGAGTTGTAGTGTTGTCATAGGCTGTCAGTGCATGCTGGGAGTTGTAGTGCTGTCGCACGTTAGCTGTCAGCCTGTGACAACACTACAACTCCCAGCATGTACTGACAGCTAACCTGCGACTACACTACAACTCCCAGCATGTACTGTCTACCTGTACTACTACACGCTGCAATACTGATAACTGTTACTATGACATATCAGAGATTGCAGAAAAGGTACCGTACATTATATTTTGGTTTGTAAATCAGCAAATATTTTGGACTGTAAAAAAATAATAATATGTTCCCCATTTTGGTAGGGGGGCCCAGACATTTTGGCTGTATGGGGCCCAAAAATTCCTGATGGCGGCCCTGCCTGTCTTCAATCCTTGCTGCACGGGGTCCAGGCTTCCTGCTCTACCGCCCAGCCAACCACTGATTGGCTGGGTGGGAGAGCAGAAAGCTGGGACAGCATGCAGCAAGGATTGAAGACAGGTAATGTATTGTATACAGCGGGAGCCAATTAAGGAGGGGCGGATGATTTACATACTCGCAGCAGACTTTCACACCGCTGTGAGTATGTATTTACAGGGACCTGCCAGGACCTTACATCAGAGCGGATATCGTTGCAAAACTCCCAGCAAGATTTCTGCTGCGATACGTCCTGTGTGTAGGCACCCTAAACGGTTAATCCATTGAAAAAAAAAAAAAAAAACATGACCACTTTCATTCAGAGACAGCACCATTCTTGACAAGTGGCCATGTTTTTCTAATGCAGGAAACCCCCTTTAAATGAACCCCTGTTTTGCCAAATTAACTCTGCTCCACTACAGCTGCAACACACAAGCAATGGATCCACTGGACCAGCGCCACCTTTCCGTTATAGGTGTAAATTACATCCCTTTATGTGACATTCCTCGAAAACCGTCATAACAATATTTTACACGACCTCATGTAGTAAATATCGTATATATTTATAATTACAACCTTAACAAAATCAATTTGACTAAAGATAGCCAAAAACATAAAAAAAATCCGCCATCTTTGAACACTCGTTTGATAGCGCAACACCTCCGGCAGGGAGTACCAACATGTACGCCAGCGTTACGTAAGACGTGCTGGTGCGCATAAACGTATCCTATCGCTTTTGGTCAATTTTCATAGCACCGCCTTGAAATGTGTTCTTCTTTGTGATTGGCCGCTTGTGTTCTGCTCTGTGAGTGGTTAGTTTATGCGGCGCCTCACATGAGTGAGTTCTACTTTGTGATTGGTTGGGAAACGGAAGGATCGTAGTGGTTAATGGGAGCGAGAAAACATGGCTGCCGAGCCGACTAAAGCGGAGATCCAAGCCGTTTTTAAGCGACTGCGGACGGCACCTACCAACAAGGTGAGGCGGCGGCGCTGCGGGGGGCTGGTGCAGAGGGCAGGGGCTGGTTTGTAGCAGCTAGGGTTGCATGTAGCTGTAGTGGCCCAGTTGTCAGTGACTGATGGTACCTATGGTGTCCTATATCTCTAGCTAGTCTGACACTACAAGTCCCAGCACCTCCTGTCAGTAGCATTCTGCTCCTTGTAGTACCACAGCGGAGCTGTCATGTCTGCTGATGTTGTCCTCTCTATTGTCACAGGTACCAGACCCCACTGTATTAGTAGATTTACTATCTAGAAGCCTAAGGAATTGGTGAATCGGTTATTTAAAGGGTTTGTGGTACTCAGCCTCCCCATCTGTGACTCCCTCAGGTCACTCATGTGAATGGCCTCTGTATAGCAGTACATTTCCCCTAGTAGTGGCTGCTGCAGGGGATCCAGTCAGCTGGAAGTGTAACCACCAGGTGACTGCTATGGAGGCGGTTGTATTAAATGTTTTTTCCCATTATAAAAACTTTCACCAATTCAGAGGCTAGATGGTAAGTGAACGGTGTGGTTCTGACTGCTGGGACCCCCGATGAACAATAAGTAGGGCTCCTCTGTCCCTGAGGTGAATGAAGCAGTAGTCGGGCATGTGAGATAGCCGCCTATTCTAAGGCCTTATTAGATGGTGTGGTGCTCGCTGTAAATTGGCGCTGATCTCACAGATTGGAGACTATTTACACGGACGCTGCGTTTACACGGAACGATTATAATTTGAATTTTCGCGATAACAATCTCATTTGAGCGGTAATTGTTCAGTGTAAACACAGCAAACGATCAAGCGTCGAGCGAGAAATCGTTCATTTTGATCTTTCAACAAGTTCTCAAGTGGTCGTTCACTAAAAAGGATTGCAATAATGATTTTTACTATGATTTTTCTAACGATTTATTCGTCTAATGCTGCGTTTACACAGAGCAATAATTTGCCCGATCGTACTATTAATGATATCGAATTATCGCTTTGTGTAAATGCAGCGTGACTATTGCAACACTCCAGCTTTGTTGCCCCATTTATTGCCATCACGTCTGCAGCTTCCTCGCCCCCCCCCCCCCCATCCCCATCCCTATTCCTGCTGGACAGACCGTTTCCAACACTGAGGCCTTTTTTCCCAGTCGTGTTCCTGCCCTATCTATACAATTTATGAGCAGGTGTTTGATCTGAATTTGATAGCACCGTTCTGCACTGTAAACTGTCTGGTATGGGAGGGGGAGCAAGGAGATGTTACAGCCCTCCGCACTTCAGGAGCTAAGGAGAGCCATTTTGACACTTTGCACGAGGAAATAAAAGCACTTTTCTACATTCTGGAGGCGCGGATGGATATATAGAAGGTACCTTACATGTGGATGTAAGACTTATTTAGGGCGAACATATTTACGTAGGTTTTTTGATGCAGTATCTTGCATATCACAGGCCAGGAATCGTATAAATTACAGTGACAATGCCTATCGGGATAAACCCCAGCTTACGTCTGTGTGCTGCTTTGGAGGTGTATTTCTTCCCCCTCCCCCTCCTGAGAGGACAGCATCACACACACAGGCGGCTATTGATCACAGTTGTCTCCAGAAAACAATGCTCCGGGACCTGCTCCCAGATTGATGTGACTGTGGAATAAGGATACGACTACCATTTGACCTCTGGAAAGATGAAGAGACCTGTATAGACTGCCTGCTAGTAATTTTAGTTATTTCTGAGGGATGGGGATAATAAGCCAATGTAAATCCGTAAAGGAGTGATAAAGTGATCACTTAGGGGGAGATTTATCATAGTGTAAAGTGAGACTGGCTCAGTTGCCCCTAAAAACCAATCAGATTCCACCTTTCATTTTTCAAAGAGCTTGTGAGGAATGAAAGGTGGAATCTGATTGGTTGCTAGGGGCAGCTGAGCCAGTCTCACTTTACACCATGTTTGATAAATCTCCCCCTTAGTGTTGATCTGAATTTCCGCGCTAGCTGTGCTAGTTGATGTGTGTATCCGAATTCTGCTTGTTAATACATTAACTTTAATTATTAACATAGAGTTCTAGGCTTCCATTCTTGTATTTTATGTGGTAGAATAGCTTATCCCACAGGGTCCCTAATGGAGCAGAGGGTGCTGCCTGGCAATGGTCGCCAGCTCTTTCTGTTACGCCATAGACTTCATTGCCACAAGTGAAAACCAGTTCATCCATTACTGCATTGAGGGGTATGCTGTCTGGTAACTGGGGATCACAAGACTCCTGTTCTCCCAACTGGAAACTGCATGAATCAGGCATTTATGCTGTATACGGAGTAAGGCTATGTTCACACTACTTAAGTTCTGTAGTAATCATGGCCGTTGTAATAATGGTCGTGATTTCTACGGTACTTACGTAGTGCTGCCTTCTGAGGAATCCCGGCCAGAGTGTATACACATAGCCATTGAATAGCGGCTGCAGAAAACCTGTCAGTGCTCACAATAGAGCGTGATGTGCCCGCATCCGAATTCTGCAGCAGTGAGGATGGGATGATCTTTTCAGAAACTGGGCGTTCCGTGACCGGCCGAGTCACGGAACGTCTAGTGTCTTACAGCGTGTGAACATAGCCTAAAAGGGTATGTTTGAGGCGCAAACTCTGCTTAAAATTCCGCTGTGATTCCGTAGTGTGGACATACCCTGAGCAAGCAATATCCCTTTAAAGTCATTATGGGTATGCAGAATTAAAAATCCTCCCCCTGTTATAACATTCATACTATTCATACATTCATAAATGAGCAGTTCCGCTACTCACAGTTTATTATAGAACTGTATATACATGGTAAGTTGTAATACTCAAAGATGGGACCAACACTGGCATATGTGTTTCAAATGGCAGCTATACAAATGAATGATATGCCGTGTGAGTAACAGGTATTAGAAATTTGCTCTTCATTTAACGTATAGTTACTCATTGCACAGAAGAATCCTTAGGGCTTGGCCACACTAGCGTTTTTACATGAAACTGACGGATCCGTTCATTTTTTGTAAACAGATAGCCAAAGACTGATTTGCTAACGGATGCAAACGGATAGCCAAAAATGGTAGTGTATCTGTTTATTTTAGTAAAATTAGTGGAAGCTTGCCATCCGTCTGCTTCCATTGTCATCCGTTTGTAATTTCGTTCGTGCTCCTCCCCTTCCTTCCCAGAAGAACTTCCTGTCTTCTCTCCCCTTCTGCGCATACTCCAACTAGAAAACTGAATGGGACGGAAACTTGAACAACGGACGCAAACGGATTAACCTTCCATTTCGATTCATCACCATTGACTATCATTATAAAAAAACCGAATTGCATCGATCCGTTTAAGTTCTGTTTTTGAAAACGGAAAAAAAAAAATACTGCAAACACAATTTTTTCGTCTGTTCAGAAAAATGGAACTTAAACAGGTTGCATGCTTACAGAGCACTATTTGGTCAAACGGAGCACAATAAAATATCATTGAAATCTTTGGGGATTATAATGAATCTGACAATTTCCGTTTCGCTTTTTGTAAAACGGAAAAGGATGATGGAATGGTGCCGGAAGGACGAACGCTAATGTGAACGTAGCCTTAGTCTGTGATGTAAGTGCATCAGAATGTTGAATCTGGTTTAGAAAATGTCATTATGCAATGCCTGAAGGGTCATTACAGGCAGAACTGATATACTTGGTGCAGACCATAAGCTGATGGTGCATGACACAGGAACAACCTTTGGTATTGATACCTGGAGTGACCCTTTGCCCTGTATTGATCTAAACACAAGACTTTCGGTGAGCTCAGTCTAATTGTTAATTTCCTTCTTGTTCGCATGTGTCATACTCCTGGTTATAGACCTATAACATCGGGGCTATGTTGTCGGTATTGTACTCCCCACCATGAAGCTTGGTCCCTAGCAAAGGCTAAAGTACTGTGATGATCATTTCTACGTAAATATATTCCATTACATACTTTCCATTAGAAGGTGCTAACAAGTTGCTGCTTTGTTTTTCCATGATACTGTCTTCTGTCTTGCTACATTTTATGCTGCTGCTCCCACATTAACCCTTTCTGTTTCTTTCAGTCCTGCTTTGACTGTGGAGCCAAGAATCCAAGCTGGGCCAGCATCCCTTATGGAGTTTTTCTATGCATTGATTGCTCTGGCATACACCGGTCTTTGGGAGTCCACCTCAGCTTCATCAGGTAAGTCCTTTGCAGGTTATCCACACTGCTGGGGGGAATTCACATACTGTAGCCAAAATATCTGCAATTCTGTTATTCATCTGAACATTGCTAGCTGTAATATATTTACTCTGTTCCTAGTCCAGGTTTTTTTTTCCTTATCAACCCCCCTCCCCCATCCCACAGGCTGGCACATATGCTTAACAATGATGATTGGTGTCCCACGGCGCAGCTTCATCCTAGAACAAAACTGTGCCGCTTATATATATGTATATGCACCGACCTGCAGGGGGGTTAAAAAAAAATACTACTACTTTAATTTTCAGTTGCAGAATCCCTGCAAAAAAATCAACTGCTGCAGGTATTCCCTTAAAGGGCTGAAGTGTGTAGTGGTCAGCTCTATTAGGGGTGGCTGGGGGTTTAAGTCGTGAGTGTAATCACATTGCTTCTTTACTTGAGCTGTGACCGCATATATTTTGCAGTGTGCACTTACAGAAATCAGCATACTTACTAAGAGATGAGTGTAATAAATATGGAGCGAGCAACCTCAGTGATCAGCCAGCGATGGCCTATCCTAGGAGTCTGTACCATAAGGACAATACTCCTGCTGCTCTTGTGTGCTGGTCATTTATCAGAGCTTTCCTTCATTGTTAGGTCAACTGAACTAGATTCCAACTGGAGCTGGTTTCAGCTGCGGTGTATGCAGGTCGGGGGAAATGCCAATGCAGTAAGTATCTTCAGTCACAAGTAACCCATGTTTCTGGTTATTATCTGCCAGCGTGTAAAATGTTACTTTTGTTTACTTCCTGCAGAATGCTTTCTTCCACCAGCATGGCTGCACCACCAACGACACAAATGCCAAGTACAACAGTCGTAGTGCTCAGATGTATCGAGAGAAGATTAGGCAACTGGCAAGCTCAGCCATGTCTAAACATGGTACTGATGTGAGTGCTCTTAAAGGGATATTCTGCTGAAATATTAGAAGTTTTCTTTCTACTAAAATAACTATAAAGAGTACCTTTAGTTATTGGAAACTTCTTTCATGTCTCTGTTTGCACAGTTGCCCCTACCAATGGTTAGGATGAAGTGGCTGTGGCTCTCTTTTAATGTACTGTCTTACACTGTAATACAAGCCTGTTCCACATATAAAGGATCTGCAACACCTTTCCTCTGGTCAGCAGTGTAGTTCACACCATATACACCCTCACTATTGAACATGTGGCATAGTCAGCTTGCAGAAAGAGAATTAGAGTACAAATAGGCAAAATTCTTGCATTCCCCATGAAATAACAATTCTGAAGTGTCTTAGAAAACCATGTGCCATTTCTGTTATTTGCAGTATAAATGGATTGACAACTGTTTTAATATTTCCTTTGTCAATGGAGATAGTCCATCATTGACAGTGTAGGGAGTTCCTCTATTGACAAGGGAAATGGTTTGCCCAGGTTCTCTTTAACATTTAACAATTTGCACGTTTGTTTTTCCACCTTTCTGTTTAAAAGGCCACGGTACTACTTGCATTTTTTTCACCTTCAGATCCACATGAGCTCAAATTTTTTGTTTTAGTTTGCAAAACTACACATGAGCTCTAATTTTTTGTTGTACTTTGCAAAACCTAAAAAAATATTATTTAGGGGAAAAAAAAGCAACTTTAAATTTTGTGGGGGGGTCATCTTTACACCACTAATCCTGTTGTAAAAGAGACATGTTATCTATATTTGTCAAGTATTTTGAAAATTTAATCTTAAAGAAAAAAAAAGTTTAAAATTGCTCTATTTTCGACCATTGTTACTTTTTTATTTTTTGGTCTTTGGGGCTATTTTAGACATTTTTTGCACCATGATCTGTACTTTGTATCAGTATCTTGCTTGCGTATAGAAGACTTTTTAATAGCAAATATGTTTATTATTTAAAAATAGGAAAAAGGGGGAATCCTATGAGCAATACCATGATTGCTCATAGGGATCAATGCAAAACGTATGTACTGCATTGATCGATGTTATCTGGGCTCAATTGCTTCAGGCTGCTTCAGACAGCCTGATGCGATTGAAGAGTCAGGGACAGTATCGGGAACAAGAAGAGGCTTGGACCAAAAAGTATAACAGATCGGCTTACGGCAATTGCATTGTGGCAAGCTAATCTGGCCACTAGACCACCAGGCAAGGCTTTCGTGAGCCATTTAAATGCCACTGTCAGTTTTGATGTCGGCATTCAAATGGTTAATTAGCCAGTGCAGGTTGCTATTTAACCAGGTACGTCATAGGTTAAAATTGATGCCTTTTAACATCTTGAAGCTTACTTTCAACTTGCTTATCTGTGTACAGCTGTATCTAAACAGATATATATTATTTCATTTTTTTTGTTTATTTAGCTTTGGGCAGATGGGATGAATTGCCCTCTTGCAAACTCTCCAGAGAAAAATGAGTCAGACTTCTTTGCTGAGCTTACCCAGGTAAACCTGCACTTCCAGTCTCTGGTTAAATGTTGTCCATTAAACAATGTCACCTGTATACACTGGAGGAGGCAGTTGGATTATATTGACAAAGCGTGTTTCCATGGTGGATGTGGTGTGCTAATATGCATTGTCACCCCCTTTAAACTTAACAATTCTGCTTTGTATTCTAGTCTTCCAACTCCTGGGAGGCAGCACCTGTTGTAGAACTAGTACCAGAGTCTGTCCAGCCATCAGCAAAACAGCCAACCAGTGCCACTGCAAGTGACGAAACCCCATGTGAGTGTTTCTGAATCCTGTGACTTGTGGTTTTACATTCTCCATTGTTCTGTTTAGCTCTCATCAGTTCCTTGCTTGTAGGTACCGAGTCAGGTCCCAGTGTTGATATTCTAAGCACGTCGCCCAAGGCTACAGTAGGTAGGTAATATACTTATTCTGTCGCTTACTGTTTTAGCATCTGGGAAGGCTGGATCCCAAGCATGACCGTTAAGTAGCACTTGGATAACTAAAGGGGTATTTCCATCTCAACTAATATAGTAAAACTTGTCGGGCTTGTCAAGATAAATGTTTTAGCTAATGCAGTCATTAAGTGTTTTAGTCTCCTGATATGCTGCTCTTTCCCACCGATTGTTGACAGCGCATATATATACGCATGCACAGCCACACCACTGCTTTTTACAGTGGTGGTCGGTAACCTAGACAATGAGCTGTCAACAGTTGAAGGTAAAGAGCGGGCAAATCAAGAGAAGGAGGCAAGTTTGCTAAATGATTGCATTTGCTAAAATATTTAACTTTTGTGTTACACATTTTACAAGTATAACTATGTTAGTTGAGATGAGAGTACCTCTTTAATATAGAGCAGCAATCCAAGCGTATATTTTGCTGCACCCTTCAAACTGTTGGATTGAAAAATGTTTCTATCTGTCCCATAGACATTGAATAGAGTGGCAGTGTATACGCTGACCTGCCAAAAACGTTTTGCTTTCCTTTACACCCCAATCATGCAGTAAGGAGGACAAGGGCCGGGGACCATTGTTCTAGTTATTGGTGGAACCCTGCACTATTTATCACCTAGTATAGTTTACAATTGAGCAGGACTAAAACTTGGCTTTTAATAAATATTTCAATAAAATGGTACTCCAAACGGCACACAGGACATACAAATTGTGAATAAATATTGCAAAATAAAGTACCAAAAACAGATTCTGTGGAAAGTATTGTGCTTCATGACAAACCAGATACACAATGCAGGTGTAAAGCTAGGCACGTGTAAGGATTATGTTTCAGAAAGCAGATTATCAGTGCAAGCGCAACCCAACATGGGGGGTTAGATGGATTTTTAGAGATTGCATAATTCTGCGTGGCATCCAGCAGCCCATGTGGCTGCTCCATCATTGTCTTTCATAGTTTGCCCGACAGATGCTATACACCCCCCCCCCCCTTGTTCCATACGTCATCTGAATTGTCATACATGTTCCTCTCTTCCTCAGACCTGGCCATGTGCCTCTGTGTTCAGGAGCCATCCCTCAGCACAGGTGACCCAGATGGTGACTGGCTCGCTCTGGCTGCTGTGTGCTTGGCATGTCTCTGCAGTGCAGACTGTGCTCTTACCCTCTGGCTTCACATTGGTGACTTTGCAGCTGCACAATGTATGCTTGAAAACTGTGGAGTCTTAGTTCGCTTTAGTGACAATGGCCCACATTTTTACAAAAAGTTGGAAACAACAACTGATGTAACTTGCCCACAACAACCACAGGTCAGTTTTTGTTTTACATATGTTTGTAAAGATACAAAGCCTGTGCTGTGATTGGTTGCTATGAGCAAATTACACCGTCTTTTGTTTTACACAGATTGATAAATCTGGGCCAATGAGTCGCTGAATTACTGTCCATGGTACAGAGTTTGCCTGCGTATGACTGTCTTGCTGTTGATTCGTACAGTAGGATATGTCACTGTGGACACGATTGTTCTAACTTGTACTAACAGTATCTAATGTCTAGCATGGGGTTCACTTCTGTGCTCTGCCTCCTGTTGACTAACTCCAAGCCCATTTACGTTGCAGCCTTTTTACTGTTTTTGCTGCTTTCTTGTAGAGGTAAAACCATCACTCATTGGAAAGAAAAAACCTATAGCTGCCAAGAAAGGGGTAAGTATGGAGAGGTTAGAGGGGCGTAGATCTGTGAAATGGCCATATGTTACTCACATTTAACTCCTTTACAGCTGGGGGCTAAGAAGGGCCTTGGTGCCCAAAAAGTTAGCAGCCAAAGTTTTAGTGAAATTGAGAAGAAGGCCCAGGTTGCAGAGAAACTGAGGGAACAACAGGCAGCAGAGCTCCGCAAAGAAGCTGAGGAATCACTGTGAGTTTATCTGTGTACTTCTCCATCAGCTTGTGTGCTTGAGAGTGTAAACGTCACTGCTTCACTATGACTTTTTGTCTAGTGTATCCTCCATGAGACTGGCTTACCAAGAGCTCCAGATAGATCGTAAGAAGGAGGAGAAGAAGCTGCAAAACTTGGAAGGAAAAAAGAGAGAACAGGCTGAACGCCTGGGTATGGGCCTTGCTTCCCGCAGGTACACTTTTCTTACATTGTACTGTACTATACTGATATATGGACATGAGATTTATCAAAGGGGTGTAAAGTAGAACTGGTTCAGTTGCCCCTAACATTTTCTTTGGAAAATGAAAGGTAAAATCTGATTGGTTGCTAAGGGCAACTGGGCCAATTTTAAGTTACACCAGTTTGATAAATCTCCCCCATACTTTAGGCAAGACAAGGCACAAAGGTTGTGCACAACTTCTAAGATTTATGTTGGCTATACTGACCCATCGGTTTTAGTTTAAAAAAAATTAGAACATTCTGGGGCATCTTTCCTTCACAACTGTGCATTGTGTCGTTTATGTCCCCTGCAAATGGATATTATACTAATAGCTGAATGTTATTTCCATATGCAAAGTGCATAGTTGTTAAAAAAAGCTTAGATTTCAGTGTAATTTCTTAGTTATTTAGTTAGGCAACATATAATTAACTTTTTCTTTGTTTTTTTTCCAGCTCCATCTCTCACTCTGTTCTGTCAGAAATGCATGTAATCGAACAAGAAACGCCTGTCTCTACTAAATCCTCCCGTTCACAGCTTGACCTTATGGAAGATGCCAGCTTTACCTCTGGTCCTCCTAAGTAAGTTTTAGTTTGTGTCCCACACAAAAGTTTGTATTGTAGCTGAAGAACATAATACAAGATATATCATTCCTTGTAGGGTATCGCAGTTCTTTTATGTAACACACACACTTGTATTGAGTGTTTCCTTTCTCTCCTTAGATATAAAGATAACCCATTCTCACTAGGTGAAGGGTTTAGCCCACGATGGGAAAATGAAGTTTCAACGTGGGGGTCAGCAGACAAGGCTGACGATGAGCGAGAGGTGACCATTTCCAGTATTCAACCTGCACGAGACCGGTAAATCATTGCCTTCTATTAGATGTTGTTAAAGGAATTTTCCTATCTCATATAGTGACCCAAGGGACTCCCATAATATTGGTAATAAAGAGACAGCAACATTGATTCAGCACTGTAGTCCCTTCACAGTTTATCTGTGCAAGTTGGCCACTTGCAGTGCCAGGAACATCAGCCAGCCCAGTTTACTTGAATGGTGGTGTTCTGTGGTTTTCCTGCACAACAAATTTGTCTGGAAAGGCTATGTGTGGGACACACTACTAAATCTGTTCTGCAGCGCCTTATTTGCAGGATAAGTGAGGATCCTAGACATTAGCCTCTTTTATACAATGGGAAATGCCTTAAAAGAGGTTATCCAGCACTACAAAAACATGGCCACTTTCCCCCTACTGTTGTCTCCAGTTTGGGTGGGGTTTTGAAACTCAGTTCCATTGAAGTAAATAGAGCTTAATTGCAAACTGCACCTGAACTTGAGACAACAGTAGGGGGAACAGTGGCCATGTTTTTGTAGCACTGGATAACCACTTTAATGTCAGTGCTGTGTCTTCTATGATGGTTACATACTCACAGACAGTGCTACTCACAGACAGTGCTACATCGGTTATAGAAACTGCCCTTGGACATGCTGTTAAAGCCTGATTAATGCACTTTGGGCTACTGGGCCCACAGATACCAAGAATGGGGGTCCTCTTGTTAATTTATAGTAGATAAACCCATGTATGAGCATAAATACATCTGTGTTAGAGATGAGCGAACCTCGAGCATGCTCGAGTCGATCCGAACCCGAACTTTAGGCATTTGATTAGCGGTGGCTGCTGAACTTGGATAAAGCCCTAAGGCTATGTGGAAATCATGGATATAGTCATTGGCTGTATCCATGTTTTCCAGACAACCTTAGAGCTTTATCCAAGTTCAGCAGCCCCAGCTAATCAAATACTCGAACCCGAACCCGGTTTGCTCATCTCTAGTCCGTGTACTATAAGTCTCTTGCAGGAAAAAAAAAATCTTAAAAAATCATACAATTCAACGCCAAAGGGCTATAATAACTCAAACAACTATGTAGGTCATGTAGGTTTAAATTATATATTTTATCCCAGTATTTCCTCTATGAAGTCCCATCAATAGGCCAGTAGTGTTATTTTTAAAATGAAAGAAGGTACGGGCACCCCATAAACTTGTTAAATGAATCAGCCATCACAACAACATGTGGCAGAGTTCCATAGTCTCACTGTTCTCACAGTTAAAGGGGTTGTTCATAGAAAAATGTTTTCTTTCAAATCAACTGGTGTCTTAAAGTTTATATAGATTTGTAATTTACTTCTATTAAGAAATCTCCACTCTTCCGGTACTTATAAGCTACTATATATCCTGCAGGAAGTGTTTTATTTACATTCAGACACAGTGCTCTCTGCTTACATATCTGTCCGAGACAGGAATTATCCAGAGCAGCAGCAAATCCCCATTGAAAACCTTTCCTGCTCAGGACAGTTTCTGTCTCAGCCAGAGATGGCAGCAGAGAGCACTGTGCCAGACTGAAAAGAAAACATTTCCTGGATGACAAAAGTAGCTAATAATTATGGGAACACTTGAGATTTTTAAATAGAAGTAAATTACAAATCTATATAACTTTCTGACACCAGTTGATTTGTAAGAATTTTTTTTTTTTTTTTTTGCTAGACAGCCCCTTTAACCTTGTAAGGACGCATGACGTACCCGTACGTCATGCGCCCGCAAGAGGTGTTCAGAGCGTGGCTGCGCGGCGACCCCGCTCTGAACCGCCGCGGTTCCGGGTGCCGCTTGTAGCCCGGGACCGCAAGTATTAGCGGCCACGGTCTCATCACCGTGCCGCTAATACTGTAATCAGATGCAGCTGTCAAAGATTCCCTGGTGTCTAGTGGCGGAGATCGCTCCTCCGTGGTCCGGTGACTGGTGCCGACCGTGGTCTCCGCCGAAATGGCGCTGATCCCGGCTCGGCACTCGTTTGTTTTCGGCTGCAGCAGCTGAAAGCATCAGAGTGCCGATCTCATTGATCTTTGCTGTATAAGTATACAGCAAAGATCTCAATGAGAGATCTGTATACTTATACTAGAAGTCCCCCAGGGGGGCTTCTAGTATATGTGTAAAAAAAAAAAACAATTTTCAGTAAAAAGCCCCCTCCCTTAATAAAAGTGTGAATCACCCCCCTTTTCCCATGTTATAAATAAAAATAAAACATGTTTGGTATCGCCGCGTGTGTAATCGCCCAAACTATCAATTAATCACATTCCTGATCTCGCACGGTAAACGGCGTAAGTGCAAAAAAATCCCAAAGTGCAAAATTGCGCATTTTTGGTCGCATCAAATCCAAATAAAAAGCGACAAAAAGTCGGATATGCGCAGTCAAGGTACCGATAGAAAGTACACATCGTGGCGCAAAAAATGACACCTCACAGCCCCATAGACCACAGGATAAAAGCGCTATGAGCATGGGAAAAGGGCGATTTTAAGGAACGTATATTTGTTAATAATGGTTTGAATTTTTTACAAGCCATCAGATAATATAAAAGTTATACATGTTATATATCGTTTTAATCGTAACGACTTAAGGAACATATATAACATGTCAGTTTTACCCCAGGGCGAATAGCGTAAAAACAAAAAAACCCTAAATAAAAAAAATGTGTTTTTTGTTCAATTTCACCACACATTTGAATTTTTTCCTTGTTTCGCAGTATACTTTATGCAAAAATTCAGCCTGTCATTGCAAAGTATAATTAGTGATGCAAAAAATAAGGGCTCATGTGGGTCTCTAGGGGGAAAAATGCAAGTGCTATGGCCTTTTAAGCACAAGGAGGAAAAAACTAAAACGCAAAAACGAAAATTGGCCCCATCCTTAAGAGGTTAAGAATCCCCCCACCCCTATACTTCTTTCCTCTAAGCTCACAGAGGGGATATCACATTTAATTGTCATACCTCCCCCCCCCCCCCTCTGTGAGATTATTTTGACTCTGTGGTATAGCTTTCATACTGGTGACAAATATCCTCGTATCTGGTTTGTGCCTTCTTTCCTCTAGACGTAGAGGATGCCCCCTTGTCATGGTTTACAAGCCTAGGTTTAAAACGATCACCAGAAAGATCTCTGTACTGTTCATTCATTCATATAGTTGTATATTGTGACGTCAGTCTTGTCCTGCTTTATATACTGGTGCCCAGAACTGTACACAGTATTCTATGTGTGGTCTGACCAGTGATTTATAAAGAGGCAAAAGTATGTTCTCATCTTTACACCTCTTTTGATGCCTCCCATTAATTTACTAGCCTCGACAGCTACTGCCTGGCACTGATCACTAAACGTTGCGTGTACTGTCCACCAGTACCTCCGTAGACCTTTTTGGTAGCAGCGTTTTATTATTTAGCACATAATTGTACAAATGTTACATAGGTCAACTAAGAATACTTTCCCAATTTTGGAATTTTACACAGATTATCTGCCAAAGATTTGAAGCCAAAGTCAGGAATGTATTTGAAGAGGAGAAATCCCAGGCTTTCCTTTATGACCTGATCTCTGTTTATAGTCTGTTTCTGGCTTTGGCTTCAAATCTTTGGCAGATTATCTGTCAGATAATCTTTTTGTGTAAATGGACCCTTAGAAATGTTAGTATAGTATATTTGAATGATTTATTGACTTACTAATGGCATTTTATTTCTACTATAGGCCTGCAAATAGAAGAAAGCCAGAAAGTACTCCGACTCCCGAGTCCAATGAGGCACGCATAAAATTTGCCAGCGCAAAAGCAATCTCCTCAGACATGTTCTTCGGGAGAGAGCAAGATGCTGAGGTAGGATCTCTGCCCCATACTCCTGAGAATTCATAGCTGCACAAGTGGATTGTGTTTTTGCACTTGAAGGCCCATAGTGTTGTGGTATCTGTTTCATTCTGGTGTATATTTGTGGCCATGGATATCGGCTCTGGCTCTCCCATTGTATGTTTTCCCATATCTGGTGGGTTTCCTCTTGGTTCATCCCACAATCCAAAGGCGTAGCAGTGGAAATTGGCCCTAGCATATATGTGTATATACAGTAGGGGCTGGGACTCGTGTGAGTGACTGCCAGTGTACAGCTTTACAGCCTCTGTTGGTACCACATAAACAAGAATTATATGTAGTAATAAGCAGTTACCAAATTTCCCCTTTGAGCAGTCCTTTCGTTTCTCACTGCATATCTACAGTTTTTATACTTTGTGAGTTGTCTCATTGACTTTGCTAGAGTAATAGCTGAGGTTCCCTTTAGTTGATTATTTAATTGGTTGCTTTCTCTTCCCAGTCTCATTTTTCACCATTTTATTATCTGCACAAAGCCCTGTTTTTTCCCCCCAGGACATTGAATCATTGGTGTGGAAATCACCAGCCTAATGTCCTTGCCTGCACTGCCTCAGAAATGTCTCCCCCTCTGCCTTTCATAATATATCAGCATTTGCTCTGCATGGCTGCACCAATGTTCCCTCAACTGTAACTCACTCTGTAACCTTTTTAGCTGCCACCAGGCAGGAGCATTTATTAGGCAGTGACAGATTTATGACCGTCTCTTCTACACCCTGGCTGTAGAGCCGCTGTGTTTCAGGAACTGGGCCGATTGTGCTGTCCCATACTCGCTGAACTACAGCTTACTGGCTGTTTACAGACTGGGGAAAACTAGGTTAGAGCTTTATTCTCAGTATTGTGCAGCTTAAGAAGGGTGTTTAATGGGGAAACAAATCTGGCTCATGAAGCAGGGGGAAATCTGTTCAGCTGATGCTCATGGACACTCAACTTGATAGCGATTCATGTTAAATTATTGAATTGCTTTGACTAGCTGTTAATATGTCCTGTTGGACAATACAGAAGTATACTGGGGATGAGCATGTCTGCTAATGAAAATGAGATCTTACTATTAAAGACAAAGAATTTTCTTAGGGTTGGTGTAATGAAAGACTATATCCGCTAGGGGGTGATATTTAATTGCAGTTTGTTTTTTTCAGTATGAATTGCAAATCTACTGCTTTGCTGATAAATCTGTGGTTAGGATGTTTTTGTGTTTTTTTTTTTTTTTTTTAAATCAGATCTTAGTTTATTGGGAAAAAACAGCATAGTAAAACAACGTTCAGTTTTTCACCTAAACCCAAAAGTATCGAGCACACATAACTTCAACAGTCTATACGTGTGTAATCCCCCCCCTCACCCCTTTCCCAACTGCTTTGCTGTGTTTCCTCTAACATGCATAATTCTTCCTAAAAGCTCAGTAGCTTCCTTAACCCACTCTTGTGCTGATCACTCTCAACAATGCTGCGGATGGTACTCCCGGTCATCCCCAGATTTTTTCGAACTTAGAAGGAGCCTTACATTTCATATAGACCCTCCTCTCCATAAGAATTGTATTATTAACTGTGAGGAGAACTTCTTGAATACCTGGCACATATTTCTGAATCCAATATTTCTCAATAGCCTTTTGTGTATGAGAACAGTATTTTGACTGTACTTAATTGTTCAAAATCATCTCCCACCACCTCTTCTACATACCCCAACACGCACACTTCAGAGACACTGGTGTTTCAGTCCTGAATACTTTGACTATCAAGTCTTTTTTACCTGCCTCCATAGGTCTCCTAATGCCCTATAAATCCAAAATGTATAAAATCGTCTATCTCCTCCGAACATTTGGGACAGCACACTGTCTCTCTGACCCGCGTAGCCATAATATCTTTGGTGTCTGTGGTTAGGATAGTTAACCCAAATTTGGTGTACATGTATGTCAAATGTTGGTCCAGGTGTATGAAGCGGGTGAGAGTTGCATCTGTAGTTGGAATTAATGGTGTGTTCACACAGGAAGATTTATCTGACAGATTTTTTTAAGCCAAAGCCAGGAATGGATTTGAAAAAAAGGAGAAATCTCAGTCTTTATGACCTGTTCCCTGTTTAGTCTGTTCCTGGCTTTGGCTTCTCAAATATGTTTGTGTAAACGCACCCTAACTCCCACCCCACTACCTCTGTCCAACCCAAAATGCTGCCAATGAAAAACTCCAGCTTCATGTAAAAAAAAAAAATATATATATATATAATATTATATATATATATATATATATATATATATATATATATATATATATATATATATATATATATATATATATATATAATATTTATTTATTTTTTTTAAGTTATAGGGGGGCAGGATATTAAGATAAACCTAAAAACACAAAATATACACTAATAAACATTTATATTGTACTTCTTAATGGTACCCTTCATTTTACAACTTGTCCTGCAAATAAAAGGGTCCTAGGATAAAAAAGGAAAGCTGAAAAATGAAAACCATTGTAGCAGGAATGGATTAAATCTTGGAAATGTACTTGGTATATGGCTTTTATGTGGGGTTAATATGGACTACTTTTAGGCCAGATTCTCACTAGCATGATATAGGCGGCACACTTTTACACCCATGTTATGGCCACAAGTCCTGGTCTACTCACAGGTCTAATGACCCAGATTGGCAGCATTATGGATAAAGATGATGCTGTCAGTTCAGATTGTTAGACTTGCGAACATGCCAGGACTTGTGGCCATAACATAGTTGTAAAAGTGTTCCACCTATATCGTGCTAGCGAGAATCTGGACTAAAAGTAGTTCATATTAGCCCCACTACAAAAATACACCCATACTGTGCTTGTGTGAATTTGGCCAACTAGTGATTTGTAGACAAGGTTTTCTGCAGTAAAGCCCCAGAAGTCTGCAAGGAAATCCACAGTGGTCACTCCGCTCCAAATAGTATGGCTTTTGACTTGGATTTTCCAACAGAGGTGAAATCAAGCTAAAGTAAACCAACTCTGTTGCTGCAGATCTGTGAGAAATCTGGAAGTAGAAGTCAAATTCTGCAATAAAATCCACAATTTAAAACTGTGGTGAACTGCAAATTGGCAGAATAAATTTGATGTGCAGAACACTTTTCTCGACCATTTTATTTGCTAAGTATTGTGCTGTGGAATTTCCACAAATCTGGAATAAAAATCTGCAGCAGATCTGCTACATGTAAACCTAAAGCAACTGGTATGTTAGTGCAATAAAGTCATAATAATAAAAATTTAAATGCCAAAATTATAAATTGCCACATGAAATAAAACATACATCATTAAACTGGCTGCTTTTGCTGTGGAAACCTTGCTGATCTCTGTGGACAGTGTCTGCATCTGAAACCTTGTGCCCATTGACTTCAGTGGGAGGTGGGGAAGCATGCAAAAAAAAAAGTGACATGCCACTTATCTGCGATGTTTAGTGCTGAAGCTCCCATGAATCTATTGAAAGTCCTAAATGATGTATATTGGATAATATGTTTTAATGTTGTTTGCAGTATGAAGCCAGATCCCGCCTGCAGCAGTTATCCTCCAGTACTTCCATCAGCTCAGCTGATCTCTTTGGAGAGTCTGACTCTGTAAATCTTGGAGGTTAGTGTTTTTCCTTTGCACTAGTTTGTGTTCATTGTTCTTACAGCTGGACATATAGTGAGCAGTTTCTGCTTCTGTCCCTAGGTGGTGTTTCCCTGGGTAATGTGATCCCATCTACAGACATTACTCACTTCAAGCAGGGAGTAAAATCTGTTGCAGGCAAGATGGCAGTCCTGGCGAATGGTGTGATGAACTCTCTACAGGTGCCATATTTATTATGTTTTTTTCCTCATATACTTTCATCATGTTATATACTTACCCAGCTTTTTTTTGTCCCACAGGATCGATACAGCTCCTATTAAACCAGGAAAGAGGAAGTCGGATCATTCTGTAGCATTTTCCTTTGTTACCCAAAAGCAAGGGAAATGGAGGGGTTAAAAGGAGAGGGAGTCACCTGCATCGTTCCTGCTGTTGGCACATACTCCTTTATAGAAAAATGACCGCTTCAGTATTCCTCTAACACCATGTCCACTACAGGAGCATTTCTCACCCCACTTACACAGTGTCTGCTGTTGCTCGTGCCCATCAGCTGCTGCCCATCCCCCCCCAACGAGGGAGTCCCAGAGACTGTGTGCTTTTAACTTGTGTGTTAGTGTGAGATGACTATATGGGGTCTCTCTCTTATGTTAATGATGGCAGGGTCTATCTGTATAGCATGTTATGACTGCGTTGTAGGCAGGATCAGACACTGATCAAGAGCTGACGGGATGAAGAAGACATAAAGTACCTCATTCTAGGGAACTAATGACTGTTACTGTCTGGATGAGGAGCTATCATGTGCTGTATTAACTTCTCTGGTCCCTGTGTGACTTTAGTGGTTTTAATATTTTAATCCTTAGCAAGTGTGCAGGGTTCTGGTACATGAGGAGAAGCCCTTGTGTGCAGTGGTTCCTGCATGGCAGGAGAGACGCCATAGAGACTGGCTGCATGAGTATTTATTTTGTCGTCTCTTGGTGCACAGCTGCCCGTCAGATGCAAGGCTGGGTGTGTCAATTTTACTTGGAACCACATGCCTCGGGGTATGCTCCCACTACGGAATATGCGGCAGAATTTCAAGCAGAGGCCACGCAGCAGACTCCGCTAAAAGGGGTTATCCAGTGCTACAAAAACATGGCCACTTTTTCCCCTCTCTTGTCTCCAGATTGGGTGGGGTCTCAAACTCTGTTCCATTGAAGTAAATGGAGCTTAACTGCAAACCTAACCTGAACTGGAGACAAGAGAGTGGGAAAAGTGGCCATGTTTTTGAAGCGCTGGATAACCCCTTAAAGTTTCGCCTGTCCCATAGACGCAATGATATTATCAAGTGAAATTGGCCGTCCGCACAAAGAACTGACACATCAATTCTTTCGTCGACTGCAGATTTCGTTTCGCCTATTGGACAGGCAGAACTTGAAGAGGAGTCCGCTGTGCAGCCTCCACTTGGAATTCCGCTGCGTATTCTGTAGTGGGAACATACCCTAAGTATTTAGTGTTGACCAGATAAAAGTAAATAAAGATACTGAGGCTCAAGCACGATTCTGTGTGATTTCTGCTTAGTAGACAACATTGGGTCTGATTTAATGCTGGTTTCACACAAAACCAGAAGTGAATTCAAAGTAATGGGCAAAATAAAGGAAGCACTTATGTCTCCTACCTGCCAGATACACTCCTGGTCTTGGCTCAAAAACTGCAGTGGCATGTTTCCAGAAAGCCATTTGTGAAACCAGTAAAGGTTTATTCTGACCAGCCGAGAATTAGAGATGATCGAACATCGGGCAATCCTAGGTTCGAATTCGAACGTGCCGTATTTGATTCCCGATGCCTTCCCAGTCCGTGGGGAAGGAGGAGACAGCCCGAGTACCGCCTGGAATTCCAGGATATAGCCTAGGTAATAGGCTGTATCCCGGAATTCCTGGCGGTACTCGGGCTGTCTCCTCCTTCCCCACGGACTGGGAAGGCATCAGGAATCAAATGCGGCACGTTCGAACGAACCTAAGATTTCCCGATGTTCGATCATCTCTACCGAGAATCATAAAGTTGGCAATGTTATGCTGGGTTAACGCACAGTACATTGGTCAATAAGGAATTAATTTCAGTCAGTATTTTTACTATTTTTTTTCTTTCTTTTTAAAGAATTTGCATGGAGATTGTAATGCAATGAATTAAGACTGAACATTTTGGACCTTTTCCTCTTTTTGCATATTGTTGGGCAGTGTCCACTGCCTGTCCTTTTTGCAACAACAAGGTTGAGCTGGTTTTTCTTCTTTGTTGGCCAAGAATGTAACTGTTTCAGAGGAAAGACTATAAAGGTTCACACTTTTTCTCACTACTGGTTTTGGTTAATAAAAAATATTGACTAAATTGTGTTCCAGATAATGACCAAAATACTGTGTTTTGAACCCAGTCTTACAGAAAACTTTGGAACTTTTGCCCTAGCAGTAAGAAGCATTGGGATGCAGCAGAATTTTTACTTTCTGACTGTTACTTAGCCTCACCCCCGTATTAAATACGCAGGATACAGAAGCATGCCTGCTCATGACACAAAAGAAAAGGGATTGATATTCAATTAAACAAAAAACAAACAAAGCTTTCCTCCTATATGTGTAGAGATAGATACACACACTTATATTTAAAGAGGACCTGTCACCCCCCCCCCCCAAGCCCGTTGACCCCCCCCCCCCCCCCCCCCCCGGTGGAGACCCTTGTACTTAGCCCGTGCATGAAGATCCGCTCCCGTTGCCAAGATATCGCCGTCGGAAGCCCAGCGTGCGCTCATCAGTGATGAGTCCGACGCTCATAGAGAATGACTTCTCCATTCATTCTCTATGAGCGTCGGACTCAACTCTGATGTGCACGCGCTGGGCTTCCGATGGCGATATCTCGGCAACAGGAGCGGGTCCAGGAGCAGGACTTCGTGCACGGGGTAAGTATAAGGGTCTCCACCAGGGAGTCGGCCGGCTTCTGGCACGGGGGGGAGGGGGTGACAGGTTCCCTTTAAGACAGTACTAGCTAGATTCTCGCTTCTAAGTGACACCACTTGTGTAGAAGTTAAGTGGCTGGCATGGCCAGCATAATAATACGGCTTCACACCAACCACGACAGCTGTGGATTGTAAACTGGTCTAAAGGATAAAAGGCATCAATAGCAACTTTTTTTTTTTTTTTCATAGTTCTTAGCTAATCATCTGTTTTATTTCCCATTAAAATAAAAGACAGGCCTTTATTTATTTTACTTATTAAAAGTATTCAGAGGCTTAGTATACACATTTACATTCTTGTTGCACAGCGCATGTACGCTGTACAGGCATGATGGGAGTTGTAGTTTTGCAGCAGCTGGAGAGCCAAGGTTTCCTACCCCTATATAAGTATTATAATTGAGACTGTCTTGCTCCATCATACTCCATATATTTCATTTAGAAGCATGGAAACAGAATCAAAGCATAACTGTTTTTGCAAAAAAAAAAAAAAAGAAAAACATAGACTTATAGAGTGGCAGGACAGAGGTTGGCGAGAGCTTCTCCCTCTCTGATTCCAACTGAATAAAAACGTAAAATATGTCTCTTTTTAATTGACTAAAGAAGTTTTCCGGTGAGCAGAAGGTTGCTCAAGCTGTCTGCTCCCTAGCCCTCACTTTTCGTATCTCCACATCTCTAAGAGGGAGGGTCTAAGTGTATATACCGACTGATGGTGTGTAAATATTGTGCAGGTATTGGACATCATGTACAATACAGGAAGTGAGTGGTGGGGGCCAGAAGGCTTGAGCTGTCTTCTGCGCCCTGGAAAACATATTTCAGGTATGGTCTAGCAGTGCACCATATCCCTTCCAATTTCTATAATGCTCCCTGTTCACTACACTGCATTGCTACTCTAGAACTACATATATATATATATTTTACACTAAGGGGATGGTTTCTAGCTGCGTTGTGTGTGAATGTATTCAAATTGAACAATGTCCATGTAAAAGGAGAGGAATCATGGAGCATAATCTGAACTACAAGGTTGTATAGACTATAGTGTGAATTTGTACTAGACAATGGGAGCTTGCTTAGAGCAATTGTCACCTTCCCAGCACTACAGAGCTAAAAAAAAAAGGCACTATATCGACTGCACCCATATATTTTAGGTGGAAAGATTCTTACTGATGTAACCATGTATTAATGGCGTTGCTGCTATTAGCAACCATTTGGGTGCTCACTGGCCATCATGGCCTTGCAGCTAGTAGTATACATTGTGTCATCTGTATCAAAAATGTATTTTGTACAAGCGTTCTAGGAATGGAGATCCACTATAAAACGTTAGTTTTCTCATTTTACATTCAAGCTGTCTTGTTAGTGTTTGATGCACTCCACCTAATCTTTAGACTTTGCTTCATATTTGTCAATGGTCAGGCAGCACTTATCAATTATTCTGTTTTAGATTACTCAGGCCTTTAACTCAAGATTCGGATGTCTTCTGTGGGAGGGGAAAAAAAAGACGAGGATTGTCATGTTTTTGAAAAAAATATGTGGGTCAAGTTGGTCAACTGTCTGGTCCACAGCAAGTATTGTGCATAGGCCTTAGTCTTATTTATAGGACCTGTGGGTGCCAGAGAGTTGCTTTACAGCTTTCCTGTTCTGTGCAGTAGCATTCCTAAAGATCAGATGAAAGAGTATGTCTGCACATCCTCTTTTATAGGACAACCTATGCAGTTTAGTTGATCCAGGCATATTGGAACATGTCGTTCTCCTCCCACAATGCACACTGAGCAGAGCGATAGTCCTTCTCCACACTCAGAGACGTGGATAATATTGCAGTTTCCTCAGGATATCTGGGCCACTCAGGTGGCATTGTCCCTGTACATAAAAAAGGAGGCATAAGATGAGAGGGGATAAGATGTAGAGACACCAGGTCACATGTCCCTGTCTTTATTCTCAATATCTTACCTTCTTTGGCAAAGTGGATGTAGTATTTCCTTATGAGTCTCTGGAATTCCCGGTCCTCGTCTGATGTCTCTCCTAAGACTTGGTCCATTGTTCCAAAAAATGCCAGTACATCCAGCATGTGGAAGGAGAACCAGCTGTTGTAGCTGAAGATATTGTTGATTTGTGCTGGACGGGAAGGTGTGTAGGTAACCTGATAGCGGTACACTGGGCTGCTCAGAGCCTCTGAAATTACAACACAGATCAGTCATTTTTAAATGTTCCATTTATATTATAAAACAATCATAAAATCTTGCAGTTATCATTCTCACCCCTAAATATACATATGTAGTGATAAGTGGATGCTGCGGTAAAGTGACCTGTACAGCATTTCAGCAACGTGACACCAGTAGATACAGGAGACAATAGCAGTTTCCTGTGGAATGACAACCTCAAATGTCACAGATTACTCAGTTATGTATCACATTTATCTTAAGGGTCAGTTCACATGTACAGGCTCGCAGCGTAAATCTCGCTGCGAGTCTGTCAGGTCCTGGCAGTTCACGGTCACTACATACAGCTGTCTGAACAACCGCTGCGTGTATTATGTAATTCTGCCGGCCCCTTAACCCCTTTTGCTGCCGCCCGGCTCCCACTCTGTATACATTACCTCTCCTCGCTGCACGGAGTCCCGGTGTACTGCTCTCCCGCCCTGCCAATGTAATGTATACAGACCAGAGCCGGGCAGCAGAATAAGGGGTTAAGTGGCCGGCAGAATTACGCGTTTTGCGAGTCTGTACGTGTGAACTGACCCTTAGTTGACAGTCTGTCTATTGTTGTTTATGCCTATGAGGCTTGCTGTAAAGCATGTTACTAAAAATGCTGTTAAAGCGACTCTGTACCCACAATCTGACCCCCCCCAAACCACTTGTACCTTCGGATAGCTGCTTTTAATCCAAGATCTGTCCTGGGGTCCGTTCGGCAGGGGATGCAGTTATTGTCCTAAAAAACAATGGGAGTATCTGTGTATCTGTATCTGTGCCCTAACTTTGCACCACCCCTCTGTCCCTCCTCCCCACCCTCTTCATCATTAGGGATGCCACTGGAACGCTTCCTCCTGTCTGAACATTGCACAGGTGTCTTAACTATCCAGCCCATGTGCCGGGCTGACACGGGTGGGGAATAGGAGACGATTTGCCTGAAGCGTTCCTCATGATAAGGAGGGTGGGGAGGAGGGACAGAGAGGTTGTTCCAGCCTAATGCATACACAATCTAGGCAACACCCGTTGGGCACAGGGCTGCAAGTTTAAAAGTTGTTTTTTAGGATAATAACTGCATCACCTGCCGAATGGACCCCAGGACAGATCTTGGATTAAAAGCAGCTATCCAAAGGTACAAGTGGTTTGGGGGGGGTCAGATTGTGGGTACAGAGTCGCTTTAAAAAACTGCTCAGGCAATATCGCAGCCCCCATAACAATGTACAAAAAGGGAAATAGAAACAGATTGGAATAATAGAACAACTTTTAGTGTCTGTAAAAGAAAATCTAGGTGACACATTCCCTTTAACTACAATTGTGGTATATTAAAATGGTTATCCAGCAATAGAACCCCCCCCCCCCCCCCAGCTACAGTATATTCTAGCAACAACAGCGCCACTCCTGTTCCCAGGTTGTGATATGTGGTATTAGAAGTAAGCTTGAATCACTTCAATGAAAGTGAGCTTCGAAACTGCACTGAGGACAGGAGTGATGCTATTTCTGGAAGAAAGTTGTAGTAATACACATAAACTTAGGGCCCTATTACACTAAATCATAATTGGCTCGATTTATCAGCTGATTGTCTCTTTAGGCCCAGGCCTAAAATCAATGGCCGCCGACTGTTTATCGCTATCACGTGTATCGATGCGCTGTTGATTGCCCAAACAGTTAATAATTCACCTGCTCACATTCCCAGTCTTCTCCTGCACTCTGTATGCATCCGGGCATTGTGTGCTGCGGCTTCAGTCCATTGCAGCCAGTGATTTGCTGAGTGGCCTGTTAGCTCAGACAGGCCGCTCTGCAGTAGCAGTTTTCCCAAAAAAATTGCCTTGTGTGATTCCAGCCTTAATGTCCAGTTTCTGGGAAAGAGTATGGGTGGGTTCACACTGAGGAATTCCCGCTAATTCCGTTGCTTGCCCCTGCTCACTGCCGTGTGCATCTAAGCCTATGCCATAGCCTCTAGTCCATGCACAGGCGGATTCTGCTGTCTGTCAAAAGAATTGACATGTCAATTCTTACCACAAAATTCATCTGATCACGCAATGTAGTCTATGGAACGGACGGAAATGTATGTAAGCGGGGCGAGTGACGGAATCCATGGGAACCTCTCCGTGCGGATTCCGCAGTGTGAACCCACTGCGGAATTTGACTGCCACTTTATTTCCTAAAGGAATTGTCCTGAAGTTTTTCAAGACTGTAGAATGCAATACTACAAGGCATGCAGTAATGTTGGAAAAACACACCATATGGTTAGCTCACCCCAGTCCACAGCATGAGTTGGGATCCAGAATATTATTTCTGATCTGGGCCAAGCTAGAGGAAGAGACCAGCTGAGGTTTCTTTTGTGGGGAGAATTCTCTCCTCTTATAATTGAATGATCAGGAAGGCAAGTGTTAACAAATAAAAAGCTGTAGATTTTACAGCCTTGTCTACAAAGTGTAATCTGTGAGCATAGGTCGCTGATGGTACCTGCAGCTTGTCGGGCCAGTATATTATTAGGACAGGAGGTTCTGAGGTCTGACACCATAGTCATGTACGTTTTCTCCACACATCTTTCAGGGTGGGAGCAGAATTCAGAGGTGGGATAGAGAGCCAGGGCTTTTGCTGACAGATTTTCTCCAAATGTCTTGAGATGTACTAGAACGGAGAACAAATAGAGGAAATCAAAAGGCTATTATAGTCTGCGGAAAGAACTGCAATACTATATACATGCCACTTACAATTCACAAACCAACGGTAATCATCTTCCGACCATTTGGACATATTGGTATATACTGGGCTGCAAAGAAAAAAAAACTTTAGCAGAATGAACAGATCTGTCAAAATCTGTTAAGCTTCACGTCTTTATTAGAACGAGCACACAACCATATTCCACAAGATGGTTCTTACGCAAATTCTGCTTCCTGAAGAGTGGTACCAATTACATATGGCACATCGCTATAACCTGGTATTTTCTGTTTCCACACATCCAGTGGAGGAGCAGGCACTACGTATCCATCCACTACAGGCAGTGGACCAGCAAATTTTCCTTTCTGTGGTAGATCACATAAGTCTTCTGCGGCCCAGTCTGGATATCCAAAATAAGGAATAGACTAGGAGTAACACAGGCAAAGTTTGTTATGGAATGATTCACAACATGATGTTATAATGCATTGCTGTAAAAGAAGCATTTCATTTATACAGTTTTATTTGCATATATAATGCTAACTTGCCACCAGAATTCTGCATTATGCAGAATTCTGTTATTTGTTTCATTCCAGCTCCATTGCAGCCATATAAGTTAAAGTAATATGGTCATCCCCTTTTCATATCAGGAGTTCACAGCCCAGTTCATAAGTTTATATTGTGGACATTTTATGTCTTACCATATAAAGGATTTCTTTGTGGTCTCTCCCTTCAAAAATACATGGTGGAGAGTGCCATAGAGGCAGGGCTTAATGACCATGGAATCCCCATATCTCCCCCCCACATCTGCCCCATCCTCTCAGTGAAGTCATCTGCGTCCAGACATTGGAATGGGCTGACATAGAGGCCTAGGCCCCGCCCCTCTAGGTCCGCCCATTCCAATGGCTGCTCAAGGTCAACGCATCCGTTTATGTCCCACTGTTTAAACAGACTCTGGAACAGACCGAACAGATGTAAATAAGGTCTAAGTGCAAAAACTTTTCAGATCTGCTGTTTAGAATTTATATTTAAAAAATACAGGGAATTCTGATAGTAAACAAGCATGTGTACAAACAGTGGTAATGAGTAGAGATGAGCGAACCTGCCGGATTTCCAGAAATCTGGTCATCTCACTCCTGCTGTCTGCCGGCTCCGCGCAGCGGGTGGATACAGCGCAAGGATCGCTCATCTCTAGTAATGAGGTATGTGCTCTGAGATACGTCACCTAGAAGAGCTCTCACCTGAAGGATTTTATGTATACTGAGACTCCTTAGGCACTGAGCGTCCCGGCAGCCAGTGCGGTTCAGGAATATAAGGTTGTCATCCTCGGCCTCCTCCATAGTGGATTTAAATACAGAGGATCCACTTATGTCTATGGCACGATGAAAAAGACCCTTGGCTAGAGGTGAGACCATCAAAGCCCACACCGAGGTTCCTCCTGCAAAAACAAAAATAGAATAAAGTGAGCGGAAGAATCCCTGCATGTCATACCATAGAGAAGGCTTGGAACTATAAGAATAGTATAGGTATACTGTCATGTACTATAAGATGTCTCCTAGCTAAAGTGAGTGTTTGGGAACCTTGAGCACCTAAAGGGGTTATCCAGCGCTACAAAAACATGGCCACTTTTCCCCCTACTATTGTCTCCAGTTCAGGTGTAGTTTGCATAACCCCTTTAAGGGTATGCTCACACAACAGAATACACATGGAAATTTCAAGCGGAGGCCACATGGCGGACTCCGCTTGAAATTCAGCCTGTCCCATTGCATTTCTTAAGCTCCATCGGTTGTGTGAACATACCCTTACAATAAAAATGGAATCCAATTTGTTATAGAGTAGGGGGAGATGAGCAGATTGATATGTAGTTTTGTGACAAAAGTTCAAGTTCATTTAGGGTGCCCTCACACATCCTTTTTATGTGGCATTTTTTAACCCCTTCAGGACCAGACTAATTTTTTATTTTTTGCGCTTTTGTTTTTTCCTCCTCGTGTTTAAAAGGTAATAACATTCGCATTTTTTCACCTACAGTGCCACATAAGCCCTTATTTTTTGCGCCAATAATTGTACTTTGCAGTGTCAGGCTTAACTTTTGCATTAAGTACACTGCAAAACCCGAAAAAATAAAATGTGATAAAATTGGGAAAAAAAACGAACTTTTTTTAATTTTATTTAACTTTTATTTTATTATTTGATGACTTTTAAAAAATTAAAACCTTTTTACTAAATTAATGTTCCCCTAAAATCGCTCTATTCCCAGGCTTATAGGGCTTTTATCCTTTGGTCTATGGGGCTGTGTCAGGTGTCATTTTTTGCGCCATAATCTGTGCTTTATATGGGCACCTTGATTGCGCATATACGATTTTTTTTTTTTTTTTTTACTTCTATTAGGGAAGAGGATTTTCTTTAATTATACATAAAAATTTATTTATTTATTTATTTTTTTTACACATATACTAAAAGCCCCCCTGGGGGACTTCTAGTATAACTACACTGATCTCTCATTGAGATCTAGGCAGTATAGTAATACTGCATAGTTCCATGATATAGGCATTCTATTACTTTCGGCTGCTGCAGCCGGAAACAATAGAATGCCAAGCCGGCATCAGCGCCATTACGGTGCAGGCCCCGGCCAATTCCAGATGCGGGGATCGATCGTCCGCGACCGGGGGTGCGATCCTCCCCACTAGACACCAGGGAAGCTGCAAAGGAACATCAACAGCTGCATTTAAAAGGCTAATTAGTGGGCACGGCAATCGGACTGTTCCCGCTAATTGCCGCAGTCCCAGGCTACAGACAGCACCCGGGACCATTGCGGTTCAGAGCAGGGTAGCCACACGACCCCCCTTTAAACTTCCCCACCCGCATGAGGACGTACAGTTACACCCTCATGCGGGAAGGGGCAGGGCCGCTTTAACCAGAGGGCACATGGTGCACGTGCACCGGGCCCACTGGTTAAAGGGGCTCACCCTGAGCAGGCCGGCCGTTGCTATGTGCGACCAATGCTGTCGCACAGGGCTCCGGCCACCAGCCTGTCAGGGTGGAGCGCCATGGATGGGTAATCTACTTACCCCTCCATGGCGCCCCCTGCAGGGCCCCCCCGTCCACCGCTGCTGCACTTCAGCAGAAGCAGCGGTACTGAACGGAACGGGGGGGGGGGGGGGGGTTGCGCACAGCAAGGGGGCTATATACTATTGGGGAGGGCACAGGGGGGCTATATACTGTTGGGGAGAGCACAGGGGGGGCTATATACTGTTGGGGAGAGCACAGGGGGGGCTATATACTGTTGAGGAGAGCACGGGGGGCTATATACTGTTGAGGAAAACACAGGGGGGGCTATATACTGTTGGGGAGAGCACAGGGGGGCTATATACTGTTGGGGAGAGCACGGGGGGCTATATACTGAGCACGGGGGGCTATATACTGTTGGGGAGAGCACGGGGGGGCTATATACTGTTGAGGAGAGCACAGGGGGGGCTGTGGAGAGCACAGGGGGGCTATATACTGTTGGGGAGAGCACAAGGGGGCTATATACTGTTGGGGAGAGCACAAGGGGGCTATATACTGTTGGGGAGAGCACAAGGGGGCTATATACTGTTGGGGAGAGCACAAGGGGGCTATATACTGTTGGGGAGAGCACAAGGGGGCTATATACTGTTGGGGAGAGCACAAGGGGGCTATATACTGTTGGGGAGAGCACAAGGGGGCTATATACTTATGGGGGAGCGCACAGAGGGGCTATTTACTACTGGGGAGTGCACAGAGGGGCTATATACTACTGGGGATAGCACACAGGGGGGCTATATACTACTGGGGCGAGCGCACAGGGGGCTATATACTACTGGGGAGAGCACACAGGGGGGCTATATACTACTGGGAAGAGCGGACAGGGGGGCTATATACTACTGGGAAGAGCGGACAGGGGGCTGTATACTTCTGGGGGAGCGCACAGAGGGGCTATAGACTACTGGGGAGCGCACAGGGGGCTATATACTACTGGGAAGTGAACAGGGGGGGCTATATACTACTGGGGATAGCGCACAGGGGGGCTATAATCTACTGGGGTAGCACACGGGGGGTCTATATACTACTGGGGAGAGCACACAGGGGGCTATATACTACTGGGGGAGCAAACGGGGGGTCTATATACTAATGGGGGGCACACAGGAGGGCTGTATATAACTGGAGGAGCACACAAGGGTCTATATACTACAGGGACACCTTAAAACTATGGAGGCCAGAGGGGTGTAAATATATAGGGGTACGGAGGGGTGTAACTACTATATAGGGGTACAGGGGACTTACTACTGTATGTGTTGGAGCCTAAAATATTTCTCTCGCAGATTCTAGAGAGAAGATTCACAGCCAGGAGAAGACTTTAAGGTGGCCAACACTGGATGGAGAGAAAAAGAAAAGGTGACAGACTCTGATCGGAGAAGACGCCCCCTGTGAGTCACTGGATGTAACTGCACTCTGTTATAGGGTCTGTAGTGAAGGGGTCATGGTGTGACGGTATTATGTAATGGTATTATTGGTAATATCTTTGTTTTGTTCAGTGCAGTTTTCATGTAATATGTAATCACTGTACGGTGGAAATAGTGTTATAAGGTAACTACTGTATGTATTGGGGCTCTTAATACAGTGTGGGGGCAAATTCAGTACATTATACCAAGTGCCGAAAGGGAAGAGGGGGGGGCCCACTCTTGAGGGCTGTGCACCGGGCCCACCAATGTATTAAAACGGCCCTGGGAAGGGGTTAAAGGCTTTAAAAAAACAACAACAAAATAACTGCTGATGCATTTGCGTTTTTTTCTGCCATTTTTGACGCTTTTGTTTGCTTAAATTTTTTCAATGCTATCACATGACCTAGTTACTGGAGCACAAAAGGTGACAAAAATGCCAGGAAAAAAAACAGAACAATCTCATTGAAGTCTATTATAGAATAAAACGCCACAGTTTGCAAAAAAAAAAAAAAAAGACACACCCACAGCATGCTGCGTTTTTAGAACAACTGCCCAAGAGCCTCAAAAGCACCAGAGAGGAGAGAAAATTACCACACCGAAAAAACACCATGGGGGGAGATTTATCAAACATGGTGTAAAGCGAAACTGGCTCAGTTGCCCCTAGCAACCAATCAGATTCCACTTTTCATTCCACACACTCTTTGGAAAATTAAAAGTGGAATCTGATTGGTTGCTAGGGGCAACTGAGCCAGTTTCACTTTACACCATGTTTGATAAATCTCCCCCCATGTGTGTAAAGGCACTGAGTAGGACTGCCTACTTGACTACTTAGCCCAGAATAAGCAAAGTTTTCCAAGAAAAGAAATTATCCTAGAAAGTTATGCTAGAACATAGGTGCTTGCTGGCGGATTTGACAGCTTTTTCCCCACAAAAGGTTACCTTAAACATTGCTGCTTGTTACACCCATTGTGATGAATTGCGTCATTGGAGTGATATAGTGACATCTGTTGGGTGATGATATTGCATTAGGGATGTAGATCAGTCTCACCTGAGCTCTGGCCGTAGATGGTTACTTTGTTTGGATCTCCTCCAAAAGATCTGATGTTTTTCTGTACCCATTTTAGTGCAGCGATTTGATCCATAAAGCCATAGTTTCCTGAAGGGCAGTAATGTGTGAAGAAAGGTTATATAGAGCAGAAGTATTGCTGGTTTCCAAAACTGTTTTTAAATCTTATTAGGCGGGATTGAAATGGGACCTTATTCAGTATTTTCATCTCCTCATGGCCTCACATTTGCCTGAGCACAAACTGACCACTAGCACCTTAGCTTGCCACGGGGGACCCCACACAAACAGCCTAACGATTTTGGTTCAATGTTTTATTTTTGCAGCTCAAGTCTAAAGACCTTTTGGGTCACACTATCATGTTCTACTAATTTGGCATCTGCATCTACCTCCTTGCTGGTACTTGGGAATATGTATTTCGCTTTGATGAAGGTGACAGAGTGAAAAGAGAATGAGAGAACATAGGTGTGAGCTGTAGTTACCGGAGGTGTTGGTGGGGGATCCCTCTCTCAGCAGCGACAGAGCCATGAATCCAAATGCACTGAGACGGTAGTTGAAGCTGACGTGGACTATCTGACTGTTACTAGCTAGATCCTCATTAGGACCGTACCCTGGTTCAGATCCACTATTGATGAGAAGATATCCACCATGTATCCAGAACATAACAGGCAGGTTGGCCTCATGATCCAGTGACGGTGTCCATACATTGACATAGAGGCAATCTTCTGATCCCATCACTTCACCTGTTTCACTCACAGGCCGCACTTGGGCACACATAGATTTAAACTCACTAGCATCCAGTGTACCATTCCAGCAGGTGGGCTCTTTAGGAGGTCTCCACCGTAATGATCCTTTAGGGGGACTTGCATATGGAATCCCTTTAAATGTATAAATCTTGTCACAGTGCTGACCACGTACTTTTCCACATTCTGTAGTTACATCTACAAAGGTGCATGCTGAATTTCCTGATAGGTATGCCAAACTGGCTACCACGAGACACAGTATTACAACAGCCCCACACATGGCCGCAATAGTCTTGTAGGTTGGGAAGTTGCAAGAATGGTCTGGTATATCAAAGTCCCTGTCAAGATAGGTTTCTTCTTCTTCTTCCTCTTCTGAGTTGACCAGATGTTTAAATTCAGATTGGGAGCCCTCCTCCCCCCGCGTCTTGACATGTCTGACAATCACAAAAAACAAGTTAATGGAGGGGGCACAAGTGTAATGGTCTATGGCTCAACTAATGGTGGCCACACACTTTCAATAACTATTGGCTGAAAATGTATTCACTGACTGTTATCTCTCCTGCCCTCCTCATACACATCAACATTCAGCATGGCCAAACATTCATGCTTCAACTATGGGAAAGGAAGAGTTAAAGGGACACTACCATCGATTATTTAATATATATTTTTAAACAACCTGTATGTATGAGACAATAATATATATATATTTTTTTTAAATTTGTTTTGGATTATTTTTTTTACTCTAATTTTCTGATCTGTCTCACTTCTTTCCATGTGATGTGGTCGGCATGGCAGAGAGATTTTCAGCCTCTGTGTCTGACCATGCCAGACCATAGATAGATGGAGGTGGGAGATGGCTCTGACAGATCATCACTCTCCAACTATTACCATTTATAATTATGCCCTCCCAACTCTATGACAGCCAGGAGGTGAAGCTGGGACCACTCCTCTCCCCCAAACTCCCCTCCTCAGCCCTCTTATGTTTACAGGCCGCTGTGTCTCAAAGTGCAGGGCTCCCCCCTTCCCCATTGCTATTGCAAATACCTGTGCACAGGAGTTGCAGCACGTTATTACACATGTCCCTATATACTATACAGAGTTATGCATCTATGTAATACGGACATGCAGCTCCTGTGCAGATTTTTGCAGTAACAAAACCTGAAAGAATACTGCAGCTCCATAATATCATATGAAACAAAAAAAAAAAAAAAACACTGTATAACACTCTAAAACTCAATGCATATAAAGTGCTGAATGCAATTAAAGAAGTGCCAAAGCTATACAACACTACACACTGGGATACTACACACTGGGATAGTATATGCAGTGCATGTATGTACTAAAGTGGCACATACAAACATAGGCTGAGGGGAAATGAAACGTATTCAACCCAAAATAGAGCTCACTACAAATGATAGCAAATTATACTAGTATATGACCCAAATAGAGCAACCCAGATTGGTCCCATGAACCCCACAAGCATTGCTGTAAACCTGTGATGAACACAACTCCCTCAAGATATATAGCGGTGAAATCTGCCCAAAAACCTATGGATATTGGGGGTGGGGCGTTGTTTGCTGCATTTTATTATTTTTTTAAAGCAAAAACATAGAACACTTTTTCTGCCGTAAAATACGGTTACGTTTTGTAGTAGCATCTTTGTAAGCATTTCATTTTTTTTTTTTTTTTTAGAAGGGGAGGTAGATGTGTGCATATTTTAGACAAATAAGTGACCTAAGTACATCACAAACTACATACAAAATATACACAAAAATATAGAAAAATACAAAAAAACAGCTTACCGCAACAGCAAGATACAGACCCACCACTGACATGAAAATAGTTAAAAGCAGCCCCCCCCAACTGCCAAAAAAAATTCCCACAAAAATAATCAGTCTCTTGGTTACTATTTGCAAACAGCGTAAACTTCCTCACCACGATAAGGTGGACTCATATTGAGGCAGACCCTACACTGTAATGGCGTGTAATACACCTATGCTCTGGGTATGCAAGATCCGTCTAATACCTGCAAAAATAATTGCACCACCTGGGTGACACAGGTGGACTGCACGACCAAATAGAGGCAGCCACTCCCTCCATCTGGAACACAGAAAAAAGAAAAAATATGTCTACAGAAGGCTACATTATGGTGCACAAAGGTCCACACGTTCTTAGCCATTTTTAGGCTCATTTTGGTCAGTAGTTGAGGTGGTTCCAAAACACAGAAAAAGGTGCAAATCTTTCCTTTATATATTTTTTTCTGTGCCAGTTCCACTTCTGGTTTTGATTGAAAATAATGACCAAATTGAGGGGTAAAAGATAACTAAAAAAACTGAGTGGGAACAGAGCCTTAAAGGGGCATCTCATGGAGAAAACACCTGTCTCTATGCTCTATCTGTACTATTGGCTCCTATTCCGGCAAACATCTCTGTAGGACACAAATGGCTATTCAATTAAATTTCTACATTCCCCTCTCTGTCTGTGCCCCCACCCTCACCCCCAAGGAGAATCAGCTATTTGCCATGGATGCCAGGAGCAGGACCCCAGAAATACATTAGATGCTAGTCTACAGTATGTGGTAGCTGTGGAGTGTATGCATACAGAGCAGTCATATGGGTAAAACATATGCGAACAAAAACTATCTGCCCTCATAGCAAAGCTGCCAGATAAAAGCTACACTTACGGAATGACAAAAAGTCAAAATGACATGGCCAGTGAAAAGCTCAGAAAAAGGCTCCACAAAATGGTAGACATAAAATAGCAATATAAGAAATAGCATAAAATATAAGAAATAGCAAGCATTACCTACAGTTTATATGCAGCAGGATTCACCATGGGATAAAGCTACTTGCAGAACAGTGATGTTGTTATATACTGTATGTAAGCCTTCGGTCACACTGCCCTTGTGTTGTGGGTGTGGATGCCCTGAGGCGGTATGCTACTCTGACAATAGGTCGCCCACTAAACAGTCCTCTTTGGTGAGATTTAGCACTGACATTAAGTAAATATATTATATATATATATATATATATATATATATATATATATATATTATATTTTATATATATATATATATATATATATATATATATATATATTATATATACACATTCTCTATCCATCTATCTGATATTCATGAATTTATCATGTATTTACAGGGTGAATGATGGAAGAGTCCTTTCATTTTCACAGATATATGGCACCAAGTAATTTAATATTTTACATTATTATTATTATGGATTTAATTGGCAAGGATTAGCTACATTCACAGAAACAACAAAGTGGATCAGTTAAAAAAAATGTTTCCACACATCCAGTTTACATGCGGCAAAATCAACAACTGAAGGTTTTTCCACAGCAGAAAATACTAAATACTCCTAATTTGGTGTAAATTTCCTGCCATGGATTTTGATGTGGAAAGCCTACAGCATTATCACTACATATAGCTTGTCCCTTAAAATGGCTCTTGTTGCTTGATAAATATGAAGCCTGTACATATATAGTATTGGGGATATGTCAGCAGAAGCTGCTCCAAATATATCAGTCTGGAGTGCAGCCTGTTTACATCACAGAGCATTGCTTAGACGCCATACATTCACTTCTCAGCTGAGAGCAGGATCAGCACCCTGAGAGTTAGACAAGGGGGTCTGTGCTCTGTGTACAGCCGCCTCTACCGCTATATGGTGACTGCTGAGGGAGAGTACTGCTCTGTGTACAGCCTCATCTACCGCTATATGGTCACTGCTGAGCGAGAGTACTGCTCTGTGTACAGCCTCATCTACCGCTATATGGTCACTGCTGAGGGAGAGTACTGCTCTGTGTATAGTGGATGTTATACAGTAATGGTATAAGGGGGGGATAAGTCACTATGTGGTAAAGATCTGGTGATAATATTTGTTTCTTATGTAATGGTAATAGGTGATGCGGTTATGAGGGGCGTGGCTATGGGGGCATGGCACATTGCCATGACTGTCCCTCTTTCCTCTGCACAAAAGTTGGGAGGTATGCTTACAACTGAGTTAGACGTAAAAGGGGCCACCCTGGTATTTCCCGATTTCTGTCCCAATACTCGCAACCAAGTGGGACTTAAAGAGACTGTCAGTAGGTTTATGCTGTCCTATCTAAGGATAGCATATACTAGTGACAGAGAAGCTGAACAGAAAGATGTATCACTTACATTGTTCTGTGCAGCTGATCCAGAGATATCCTCCCGAATAACATGGACAATAAGTAGTCATTTCCATTATGTGCGTGAGCCCAGTAGTCCTCAATATGCATGAGAAGCAGAAAACTCTGCCCACAAGCATGCTGTGTATAGGCAGTCAACTGTCAATCAGCAGCCTGAGGGCGGGGGGAGGGGTGTGACAAGAATCCTATTCTCCTGCATATTAGGAGAACGGCTGAACATAATGATGTAAGTGATACACCGATCTGTTCAGCATTTCTGTCACTAGTTTATGCTGCTCTCATTTAATGCAGCATAAACCTAGTAACAGATCCCCTTACTACAAGGTGGTTTGGTGATCTCCTCACTAGGAGGCACATTTTAGCAACAGTTTTCCTTCCCAGGAGGGATATCTGACTATTCCAGGGTTTTGAGACTCGTAACTGGGGCCCACTGACCCCTTTTCTTGCATAAACAAGGGCATTGTCATTTACTGACATCAAGTGTTGCAATCTATGTGTCCAATCTGACAACTTTTTCTGCTGCACCCCCAGAACTGCCTACATGATGTATCTGAAGGAACCCACTTACATCTTGTAAGATATTTTTCCTTCCAATCACATCTAAATAAATCCATCAAAGAAGAATGGGAAATTGCTTTGCAAAATCTCCTGACTAATACAGGGCCATCTTACCCATTGGGCAGGGTAGGCGGCTGCCCGGGGGCCCTTGCGTCCTAGGGGGCCCCTGCCCTCTGTGACCTGTATTTTTTGCTTTATAAGACGCACTTATAAAACTAAGTGCGTCCTATAAAGCGAAGACGGCTTCCAAGCAGTGCTGAGCACCGCAAGGAAGCCGTCCTGCCCGCCCCCTGTATTGCCGCTCACTAAGCATATGCATAGTGAGCAGCCCTGAGCGATCCCCTCCGCCCGCCCCTTCTATCGCTTCTCAGCTGAGCCGATCAGAAGCCCAGGAAAGTGCAATGAGCAGCACTTTCCTGGGCTTCTGATCGGCTCAGCTAAGTGGCGATAGAAGGGGCCGGCAGTCCAGGAACTCACCCGTCCGCCGGCCCCAGCAGCTCCTCTCCCGTCAGCACGCCACTCCCGTCATCCTCCGGGCACAGGCAGCGGGGTACAGAGACGCTGCCTGTGTCCTGGATGTGTCGTGCAGCCGGACGCTTCCGGCACAGGCAGTCTCTCTGTGCCCCGCCGCCTGTGCCCGGAGGATGAGGATGAGGGATGAGGGAGGATGAGGGAGAGGAGCTGCTGGGGCCGCCGGACAGGTGAGTAACTGGTTTGTTGTTTTGGGGGTCACTGGCTACTATGGGGGCACTGGCTACTATGGGGGCACTGGCTACTATAGGGGTACTGGCTACTATGGGGGCACTGGCTACTATGGGGGCACTGGCTACTATGGGGAGCACTGGCTACTATAGGGGTCACTGGCTACTATGGGGGCACTGGCTACTATGGGGGCACTGGTTACTATGGGGGCACTGGCTACTATAGGGGTACTGGCTACTATGGGGGTCACTGGCTACTATGGGGGCACTGGCTACTATGGGGGGCACCGGCTACTATGGGGGGCACTGGCTACTATAGGGGTACTGGCTACTATGGGGGGCACTGGCTACTATAGGGGTACTGGCTACTATGGGGGGCACTGGCTACTATAGGGGTACTGGCTACTATGGGGAGCACTTGCTACTATAGGGGTACTGGCTACTATGGAGGGCACTGGCTACTATGGGGGGCACTGGCTACTATGGGGGCACTGGCTACTATGGGGGGCACTGGCTACTATGGGGGGCACTGGCTACTATGGGGGGCACTGGCTACTATAGGGGTGCTGGCTACTATAGGGGTGCTGGCTACTATGGGGGGCACTGGCTACTATGGGGGGCACTGGCTACTATAGGGGTACTGGCTACTATGGGGGGCACTGGCTACTATGGAGGGCACTGGCTACTATGGAGGGCACTGGCTACTATGGGGGGCACTGGCTACTATGGAGGGCACTGGCTACTATGGGGGCACTGGCTACTATGGGGGGCACTGGCTACTATAGGGGTGCTGGCTACTATAGGGTGGCACTGGCTACTATAGGGGTGCTGGCTACTATGGGGGGCACTGGCTACTATGGGGGGCACTGGCTATTATGGGGGGCACTGGCTACTATAGGGGTACTGGCTACTATAGGGGTGCTGGCTACTATGGGGGGCACTGGCTACTATGGGGGGCACTGGCTACTATAGGGGTGCTGGCTACTATGGGGGGCACTGGCTACTATGGGGGGCACTGGCTATTATGGGGGGCACTGGCTACTATAGGGGTATTGGCTACTATGGGGGGCACTGGCTACTATGGGGGTACTGGCTACTATGGGGGGCACTGGCTACTATAGGGGCACTGGCTACTATGGGGGACACTGGCTACTATGGGGGACACTGGCTACTATGGGGGGCACTGGCTACTATGGGGTACTGGCTACTATGGGGGGCACTGGCTACTATGTGGGGCACTGGCTACTATGGGGGGTACTGGCTACTATGGGGGGTACTGGCTAATATGGGGGGCACTGGCTACTATGGGGGGCACTATATGGGGGAATTGGCTACTATGGGGGGCACTATATGCAAAGATGTGGGGGATTTGATGGCGGCGGTTGGGGGGGGGGGGCAATTCGCACCTCTGCCCAAGGGCCCATAATGCTGTTAAGACGGCCCTGGACTAATACATCAAACATATCCACAGACCCCATTACCTGTGGATGGTCTCCATTAGGGTATATTTGCTGGATGGTATCGTGCATGCTGCTTTGCTATTCCATACAGCATAATAAGGTAAAAAAATGTATATTGCACAATACGGGTTTTGTTTTCACATGGGAGTCTATGTGTGACAGACACCACTCCCCTGAAATATATCTCTGTGGGACACTGCAAACATACAGTGTGAAAAGAGCCTTATAAAATGTTGCTCCATGTTTTTCCAGCTTGACCGATGTGAGAATGTACAAGGTTTATCAGAGCTAAGCTGTCAGGTTACATATCTGAAGGTAGGGTGAGCTATTACAAGGGCAGGAAGCCAATTATAGCAAAGGGGAGAACAAGAGCATTAAAATCTGTAATGCATGTGCTGCCTAACCAGTCCTGACCCTTCAAGGCATGGGCTCTATAAGACTGAAGGTGTCCTGCAGTGTCTGGCTGCAAGATGTTAGCAACATATAGAAAAATTGTGAGGTGCATCCCCCATGGAAGAACTTATTTTTCTAGTTTTTCCCCCAGATGCCTGATTGGGTTAAAAACTATGGAATGGAGAGCATATTAACACCATGTTTCGGCTGTCGCATTCCTCAAATAATTCCTGAACAAGTTCTGCAGCGTGGCTGATGCATCAGCTCCAAGTACTGACAGCTTTTACAGCCAGCAGCTCTGGTAGAATGAAAGCTGAGCTGTGATTGGTTGCTGTGAGCAGTTTACACCAGTCTATATTTTACACTCTTTCATAAATCTAGGCCATAATGATTTGGAGAATACCACTTTTTCTATTGAATTAGTACAGAATCTGATAGAATGAAAAACCCTAAAGCTGTGTGCATACCGTATAAAACACTAGTCCACTAATACATAGAGTATAATACACGATTGTACTTCTTTTTTTAATCTATATTAAGTTGGTCACTGCCTGTGCCAACCATGATTACTAAACCCATAAGTAAAGAAGTGTGGGTATTACATTATCAAATACCATGGACTATTTATTTAAAGGAGAACTTCGGCGTTTCCTAAAAGCCAGCAGCCTGCAGAGAGAAAAGGGGAAATTTATTACAAGTAACAACTTACCTGTCCCCGTGCCCAGAGGAAAATAACTTCCAGCAGCTGCTCCAGCCACTCACTGCAGCCACGGGGAGAGGTAATGGTCCTATTCCACGGGCCGTCTAGAGGCTCTCAGCGCTCGTTTGCTCCTCGTTCCCCGCTCGCTGCCGCCGCTATTCAACGCGGCTGCAGCGAGCGGGTGAGTAAGTGAGGAGCGGCGGGGAGCTGCGGGGGGGCTGCCCAGGTGATCGCTGATCGTCCGGGCAGCCCATAGGATACAGCAGCGTCTGCTGCCGATGCTTCTATTCAACGGAGCGACGGCAGCAGATTGTTGCTGTATCAGTCGCTTGTTTTTCAACATATTGAAAAACAAGCGACTGCAAAGATCAGCCGACATGAACGATGTCGGCTGACCGTTACACTCTATTCCACGGGACGATTATTGTCCGTAGCGGCCAATATCGGCCGAATACGGACTATAATCGTTCCGTGGAATAGGGCCTTAAGTTCCTACTTGTAATCAATTCCCCCCCCCCTCCAGGCTGCTGGCTTTTAGAAAACGCAGGACTTCTCCTTTAAGGGTACAAACCCACTTGACGTATTTGCTGCGTGAATCAGTCTTAAAAATAAGCAGGCAAAACGCAGGTTGGCTTTATGCGATTGTTCTGTGTTAAAATACGCAATTGCGTATTTTTGAAGCGTGAAGCTTGTTGTTAGCAAAGCATCAGTTGTTAACAACCTGTGCAAAAAACGCATGTAGCTTCACGCTTCAAAAATACGCAATTGCGTATTTTAACGCAGAACAATTGTATAAAGCCAACCTGCGTTTTGCCTGCTTATTTTTAAGACTGATTCACGCAGCAAATACGTCAAGTGTGTTTGTACCCTAAGACATAGACACAACCATAAATATTAAAGGAATACTTCACCATAAAATAAATATGACATGTTGTATAGTATAATATCTAGTGTTGAGCGGGCACTGAAATGCTTGAGTGTTCATTACTCGAGTTCAGCATTTTTCAATGCTCGAGTGCTCAAGTACTGAACCCCATTGAAATCAATGGAAAACTCAAGTATTTCACCAGGTGCACCCTGCTCGGTAGAGCCAAGTGTGCCTGGTTCACCTTCAAGTAACCTACTGCATTTCTGTCATCAAATTTTTGTATATTTTGTTCCTTAAAGGGATGTGTAAAAGAAATATACAAAAATAAGAACAAAAAAATGCAAAACATTACTGTGATGGGCAGGAGATATAACTGACAATTTAACTGACAATCTTTACCCAAGCACCGTGAGGTACTTGATAGAGCACCCCAATGCTCCATCAAGCACTCGGCTGAACATGCTCTTTCAACACTAATAATATCCCTATTGGTAGAAGGATTCTCAGAAAATATGTTATGTTATGAAAATCTTATCCATGTGGAAAGCTGTCAGCAATCCTCCGAAGCCTCTACAAGACAAAGCTCCTCCATCTTAGTGATGTCCTAGTGAAATGTTACCATCACTCCTCGCCCAGTGCATCAGTAATGCTGCTTTGGCCGATATCACAGCTCTGTGGTGGCAGTTGGACTCCCAAAACTTCCCATCTTCTTGTATGTGTGGCTCTCCTGAGTTAGGATTTTGTAAATTATCTTGCTTGTTAATGTTGGAGTGAGAAAATCTCTTGGTTCTGCTCTCTGCTTGGCCCTGCTCTAACACCGCATTTTAACCTACCCAGTACTTTCATTCTCACCCATGGGATGCACAAAGGGAAAAGGAAGCTCTCAGTACCTACTAAAGTTGAACCTAGCTCCATCACGCAGTTAAGCACCTTTAGAGTCCTGCTTTAAGATGGCATCAGCACCTGACTGCTGCTTTCCCATGTCTCCCAAGGCTCAGATTTGAATATGCAAAAGAAGAACCCGTGGAGCGTCATTGAAGAGTCTCAAAACACAGGACTAGCCAGATATCCCTCCAGGAAGGACCCAGCCAAGGAGCAGCTCCTGTTAGGAAACCACCAAAACCACCATATTAAGTGGCCCTATAAGTCAATGTAATGACAAGGGATAAACCAAGGCTAGGTGACCATCCACATACAGCTGTTTCGGGGTGTTGCCCCTCATCAGTGTGGAGCAGGATTCTGGCTAGGTGGGAGCAATGCCTAGTAGAGCCATAAGAGAAACTGATCGCTGATTTTAGGTAGACCAGCCAAATGACAACACTGCCGGCTGCTAGTGAAAGCGCTCAATGCAGTGAAGTCCTAGGTGCATTCCGGAGGGATATCTGGCTGGTCCTGTGTTTTGAGACTCTTTGATGAAGCTCCACAGGCTCTTCTTTTGCATATTCATGTTTCCCAGGGGGCAATGCACCTAGGACTTCACTGCATTGAGGGCTTTCACTTCAGCCGGCAGTGCTGTCATTTGGCTGGTCTCCCTGAGTTCAGCAATCTGTTTCTCTTAAGGCTCAGATTTAGAAGACTTGAGTAGGATTTTGAGTGGGATCTGGAATCTTTCATAAAGGGCCTCCCCACTAAGCTGGACACTGAAACGTATGTCACTAGACTGGAAGCCAGCCTTTAAGAAGGAAGTAGATGCAATTAGGGAAGACATCCCCCATCTTGGGCACCAGGTAGTTGAACTAGCCAAGCAACAGGTGGTTCTGCACGAGGTTAGACTCCCACCACAAAATCCTTCAAGACCACTCTACAAAAATGGACAAAAGGGATCTCCCCTCCCAACCTGGCCCTCTAACACCTCCCTTTAGTACCTCACATTTTTTTATTGACCCCCAACTCACATACTCTAGGTCCATGCATGAATTCCAGACAATGTTTATGACAAGTACTCTCTTGATTCCATTTGATACCCCTTGTGAACACATTTCCTTTTGCTCCTGATGACTGGTTCTTGTATGGCAGGTTACCACCTATGTTTCCAATCTACTCCCCCTGCCCACACAGTTTTGTTGGTCTACAACAGGTATGGGGAACCTTAGGTCCTGTTGCAAAAATACAGTTCCCATCATAACTGGACAGCCAAAGTTTTTATCCCTAGACTACAGAGTGCTGCTGGGTACTGGAGAAGGACATTAAACCTCATTTTATACGGTGTCGCTAGGGCGGTGATTCCTCGGTCAACCCCACACACAAACACACATATGGACTTTGTAGAGACTCTGAATCACCTTCATAGGATGGAGGAAATTGTGAGGATTGACACGGATAGTAGGTTGGACTCATTGGTACTGCTGGGACTCATTTAAAGATGCATTTAAAGTTCATTATGGCTAAGGTGCCTCTCTCTTATCATCAGAATTTTCGATAAACCCCCCCAACCCACTTTCTTCCTGTACCAGTGACCCCTCTGTATCCTCCCTTACTTGCACCACGACACAACTGTACATTGTGGTGCCGAAAGGAGTTAAAGAGACTTGTACATGCACCAATTACAGGCTAAGGAATTTTCCTAGACATGCTCATTTCCAATAATTGGTCCATGTTATAAGGTCAGTGATCAGCTGACGAACGAGCAAATGCGGCCATTTATATTACTGTATCATTATCAGCTGCATATTGCCCTGTGTAAACAAGGGATATCTGACTGACAATGATGAAATTCAACAGGCCCACAAACAATCCAGTGATCATTTGAGCAAGGACACTTAAAGTGACTCTGTACCCACAATCTGACCCCCCCAAACCTCTTGTACCTTCAGATAGCTGCTTTTAATCCAAGATCTGTCGTGGGGTCTATTCAGCAGGTGATGCAGAACTAACCAGAGATCCTCTATTACTCTAGTCGGCCAGTCTTACCCTAACAATGAATTACCAATTTCGTGACAGAATAATACTTTTGCACTAATGGAAAGTGGCGCTATTAGCTGTCGTATAAGAGTTTTCTCTAGATTCATAGGGCCCTGCTGGGGTTTCTCATTGTACTGTATGCACTCTCTAGGGTGGCAACCAAACAGTCCTGAAACACAATCTCTTCAGACATAACACCATGGCCTATCAAGAGCAAGGAAGTAGTATGGACTCCCAACACCCTTCTCCCAACACAAATATTCCTAATTATATACAGTACATTGATTTTTCTATCATCCTGAAAATATATAAACATATATAGGTAGCAGAGCAGACGTTGTTAGTGCCCAGAGTTGTATTTATCACATGATATGGACATTATATACATTGATTTCTATTAGGACTGAGAGTTGTGGTACATTGACAAATTCAGCTCTGTTACATTCTGGCAGTAAGACAGAAAAAAATCCATGAATTATAGCGAAATACTATTCCAGCTCCAGTTGACATGGACTGTGGAATATGGATAGTCAAAGATGCGCCAAATTTATTAAGAATCTGTGTTCCTTATAAAAATTTCAGGAATGTCACTAAACCTAACTAAAGTTTTCCACTGCAAACTCAAATGTTAAAGGGGTTATCCAGGATTAAAAATGGCTGCTTTCTTCTAGAAACAGCACCACTTTTGTCCTCAGTTTGTGCCTGGTATTGCAGATCAGTTCCACTGAAATAAATGGTGCCAAGTGGTAATACCACACACAACATGCAGACTGGTGAAAAAAAGCAGCTATGTTTTTCTAATCCTGGATAACCCCTTTAGGGTGCGTTCACACATACAGGATCTGCAGCAGATTTGATGGCGCAGATTTGAATCTGCAGCAAATCTGTGGCAGATCCGTAGCAGATTTGATGGCCCAGAGTTACTTTGCATTGAATCTGCAACTTCAAATCTGGGCCATCAAATCTGCTGCCGATCCTGTACGTGTGAATGCAACCTTAGGGTACCTTCACACGTATCGTATTCGCAGCAGATCTGCAGCAGATTTGATGGCCCAGATTTGAAGTTGCAGATTCAATGCAAAGCAAATCTGGGCCATCAAATCTGCTGCGGATCCTGTATGTGTGAACGCACCCTTAATTTTAAATATCCAACACAAACAAGCAAATCTCAAGCAAAAGCAGTAGAAATGCATGAACATGTGGTGAAGACAACAGACCCCACAGGTGAGCTGTACCTCAGTCCCAGATAAAGATTACTGTCCTAAGTATCTGGTATCATAGTGATCTGTCCACAGGACCAACAGATCTGACGACAGATTATCTGCCAAAGATTTGAAGCCAAATCCAGGAACAGACTATAAACAGAGAACAGGTCATAAAGGAAATACTGGATTTCTCCTCTTTTCAAATCCACTCCTGGGTTTGGCTTCAAATCTTTGGCAGATAATCTTTCGTCAGATCTGTTGGTGTAATAGTACCCTAATGCTGGGTTTACACGGAACGAATTCGAACGATAATCGTACGTGTAAACGCGGCGAACGATCAAAAAATCGTTCATTTTGATCTTTTAACAGGTTCTTAAATCGTCGTTCGCAAAAAATTCGCTGATCGTTCCGTGTAAACAGTCGTTCACTGATTTTACCTATGTGTGAGATAGGCTTGAGCGATCGCAAAATGAATTTTCTGGACGATATATCGTACCGTCTAAACGCTAATCGTTATAAAAAAAAAATTGTTACTTGGAAATCGTTAATCGTACAATGGGGCGAATTATCGCTCCGTGTAAACTTAGCATTAGTGTAGGTGACAGCTATAGAGTACAAGGTCTTGCTGTGTGTCCCATAATGTCCTACACTATAGCGAAGGAGCATGGAGAAGAGAGGTAGGTATAGAGATACCCTGGTGGCTCATGGTGTAGCCTTGCATCACACTGGTTACAGTGACGTTAATCCTTTAAAACAAGTGCCCGTATTCACTGCCAGATCCTCCTTCTCCATAGTCCTCCCAGCCTCCCCCTCTCGGAGTAGACGACTTACTTGTTTCCGGCCATGATGCTGCTGAGGTAAATGAAAGAAGAGCTCAGCTTCGCTCCTCCCTGTGTTGCTGTAGGAATAGGGGCGAGACTCAACCTTTGTCCTGTACTTGCTCCGTCTCCTTGTATTTCCTGTACAGTGTGACCAGCTCAGTGACTATTTAATACTAGCTCTACCACAGACACATATTGCCATAGGAGAGCTTTTTTTTTTTTTCTTTTTTAAACCAACAGGTGGCTGGGGAGCTTCTATTTAGCATATGCTCAAGCCAAATGACCTACCCCTCTGCAGACACTAAGGAGCATACAAGGGAGATATAACATAACAACATGGCTGCTTTTTCAGAAACATTGCCACAGCTGTCTATAGCTCATGACTATTGTAATGAAGCTGTGCTGCTGTACCACACACAACCAGGGGGTAGATGTGGTGCTGTTTTGGGTTCAGGTTCTTAGCAGTGGCGTAGCTACACTGCACTGCTCCCCCCAAAAATCACTCTTGTGACCGCAAGCATTGTTTTGCTTGCGGTCACAAGAGCAGGCTAGTCCGGGTCCCCGGCTGATGCGGTGCTGCCGGGGGTGTCCCGTCCTATCCCCCGCAGCACCGCGCATCAGTGAATTCCCTGTGCCGCCTGGGGCCCTGACTTCCGGCACAGGAAGCGCACGTCAGAGACACTTCCTGTGCTGGAACTCCCAGCCCCGGCGCTGCCGGGGATAGGACGGGACACCCCCGGCAGCCGCGCATCAGCCGGGGAACCCGGACGAGCCTGAAGGAGGAGGGGATCGCTGGGGGAGCGAGTTGTTAGGTGAGTTTGTGTGATTGCTTAGCATAGAGGAAAGAGGGGGCCATCTATAAGAGGGGGGCATCTATAAGGGATGGTAGAGGGGGGCATCTATAAGGGATCGGAGAGGGGGGCATCTATAAGGGGGGGAGGAGGGGGCCATCTATAATGGGGGAGAGGGAAGCATCTATAAGGGGGGGAGAAGAGGGTGCCATCTTCAAGGGGGGAGAAAAGGGGGCCATCTATATAGGATGGGGAAGAGGGGGCCATCTATAAGGGGAGGGGGCCATCTATAAGGGGGGGCAACATGCAGTGGGGGCCATCTTTAAGGGGGGGGAGAGGGGGGCATCTATAAGGGGTGGGGGAGAGAGGGGGCCATCTATAAGGGGGGGCAACATGCAGTGGGGGCCATCTATATATACTATAAGGGGGGTCACATAGTGTCAGGGCTACCCACTACATGAGGGTGTAAAGGGGCCATTACAGATGTGCAGTGTGTATAGTGATGAGGGTGGTGCCAGTGTGAGGAGCCTAATATGTCTGTCTGGAAGATTCTGTGGATTCGTGGCTCGGAGCAGATGGAGAAGAAGAAAATGAAAAATGAAGAACTCCGATCAGAGAAGATGTCACCTGATATAACTGCACTGTAATGTATATAGTGTATAAAACCTGTGTAGAGCTTGGGCCACCTCTATATGACTGTATGAGGTGATAGTGATCTGTGTACAGTGGATCTTATTCCGTAGCAGCGGTGGTGTTAGTCAGTATGTGGTGGTGTTAGTCAGTATGTGGTGGTATTAGTCAATATATATACACACACACACTTACACCTACCAGTAGCATCGCTTGGTCGGTAAAGGGGGGGGGGGGGGGCCAAGTTGACCTCTCGCACCAGGGCCCAGGAGACATTAGCTACGCCCCTGGTTCTTAGCACATATTTTGAGAAGTATGCAGCAGGGTAAATTCTACTGACATGGCTGCACACCCATATGCTACACCCATCCACTACTTCTCAGCACAATCAGTACTAACAGTTACTATACAATTTGATCAAAGTGTACAAGCCTATATTCCACTTCACATGATTCTTGTGGGTCTCTAACCTAAATGGCATAGCACTGGATGGTACATAGCTCCTTTTAATCCTTTGGCCAAGAGCATAAAGCGAATGTACCATCAGTACATTTACTTTAAGTTTTGTACATGGATAGAACCGCAGTCCAGTTTCCATGTACGGCATCGTTCTATTCCCGGGCTCCCGCAACTCCATTAGAAACAATGCGGCCCACATCCAGTGCTTCACCCCTGGCGGTGCCCGAGAAAAAACTGTGTTTTTACGTGGAAACCGGGGCACATTTAAAACAAAGGACCGCAGCTCCGGCCTCCCGGCACCAGTGCCTTTCTATCCACGTGCAAAACTTGTACTGATGGTACATTTGCCTTATGCTCTCGGCTAGAGGACTGAAAGGAGCTATGTACCGCCCAGTGCTACCCCATTTAGGTTAGGGACCCAAAAGAATCATGAACAGTGAAGTGGTATACGGGCTGGTACACTTTGATCAAAATGTATACTAAAGCCCCTATTCCACGGGCCGACAGTGAGGAGCAAACGAGCTATATCAGCGCTCGCTTGCTCCTCGTTCCTCGCTGCCGCCGCTATTCCGTGCGGCAGCAGCAAGTGGGTGGGTGCGGGAGGGGCCACGGGAAGGTGCGGGGGGGCTGCCTGGGTGATCGCTAGATTGCTCAGGCAGCCCATAGGGGAGCAGATCGCTGCTACCCTGGTCATTTGTTTTTCCATATTGTTTTTTGGCCATATTGGGTATATTTTATAAGGTATTCATTTAAGAAAATTAAGATGGAGGACTACAGATGTAGCCAGGGTTAACATGATCTCCGACACAACAATTGTGTCAGGGAGCTATGTTATTGTCTTTGGGATCAACTTAACACAGGCTACATTTATATGTATATTGATGCATGGCTGGAGTGCTGGCATGCTAAATACCCATTGTTTGCCCAGATTCTCGCATCAGATGGTCACTTAGTTTCACAGGTAGAGTATTTACATATACAAGTTAACAATGTGGTACTAACTTACAATATGTCCTTTCAATGATGCAAAGGGTTCTTTCTAACAAAGTAGAGACCAGACGTCTGCAAGAATAGGGAAAAACAATGGGCATAATGGGTATTGAAAGGGACCAAACATGGCTCAGGAGGTCACAGGGAGAGGAGTGAGGAGACCAGAAGAGGCTGCTATCTTTATGCTACTCTCATAACAAATATAAGAGCAAAATTCCACTCTGACAATATGTGATTTACTTTACACTCGCTCTCGTATATCATTACTGGCCCAACCTCAAATCTTGACCCAGCCAGAGGGTGGTGACGGTGTATATATATATCTGTAGTATCTATATTCTAGATATATATTTATATATACATAATAATCCTTACATAATGTCAGATTAGAGACCCAGTCACACATTTTAATTAAAAAAAAAAACCTTACATGTAAAGTATAATAAATAAAGAGCAGCAATGCAATATTTTTACTTATCCAGATATTATTCACTCTTTGCATAAACCTCAAAGCCCACGGAGCACGGCACGGTTACATTATGCATTTGTTACTAACACATATAAAACTCACCTGAGTGGACAAACTTGCTGAACAACATCTATGACAGGGCTACCTGTATAATTTACAGTTCTCTGCTCCATTTATTAATTTTTTTATTTATTTTTGTAGCTAAAACCAGAAATGGCAGAACTGTAACTGGTCCACTTTTCTTTACTCGGGACAATAATTCTGCATGATGACCACCATTTGTATAATATGTAACATAATGGTGGGAATAAATAAAAACAGTGAAACCCAAAACTGTCTGGTTTTGCCCATAGCAACCAATCATAGCTTATAGTTATTTTCTTAACAAGCTCTGTTAGTATGAAACCTTAACTCTGATTGACTCAGACAGCGATCTCCTCCCCCTTCCTGGAACCAGCGCCAACAGGTGCGCCAGCAGCTACAGCCCCCGTAACCTGCTCCGGCAGCCACCTAGCCCCCCTTCCCCCTGGAACCCACACTGGCTGCCGCGAAGCCCACCCTGGAACCTGCTCCGGCAGCCACCTAGCCCCCCTTCCCCCTGGAACCCACACTGGCTGCCGCAAAGCCCCCTTTCCCCCCTGGAACCCTTGCCAGCAGCCTCAAACACGGCGAACACCCCCCCCCCCCCCCCCACACACACACACACACCCCGAACCAATGTCAGTGATTTTTGGTGATTTTTTTTCTTGCGCCCATGACACCACCACCACCACCACCAGGGCACAGCAAGACAGGGGGGCATTCTTACTATATGGGGGTACAGCAGGCACATTATTACTATATTGGGGCACAGCATTGGATCCTACATACAAGGGGTAAACCACATTCCTACTCTACTGCTCATGACACCAAACAGCACAATTACTACTGTATAGGAGCCTATAGGAGGGAATAAGGGAAGGAAGATGTTTGTCTGGCAGGTTCTGAAGAGATGAATTGTAGCTGCAAGAAATCATCACAGTGGTCTGAGCCGTATGGAGAGGAAAAGGAACATGACGCCTCAGGTCAAAGAAGGTGTCACCTGTGAGTCAGTGAATGAGGGTATTTTTTGTATTTTGTAGAACATTATTTGGTAGGGGTGCCCTGAAGTTAAAGCGACTCTGTACCCATAATCTGACCCCCCCAAACCACTTGTACCTTCAGATAGCTGCTTTTAGTCCAGCTGCAGATAGCTGCTTTTAATCTGTCCTGGGGTCCGTTCGGCAGGTGATGGAGTTATTGTCCTAAAAAAATTCTTTTAAACTTGAAGCCCTGTGTCAAACGGGAGTATCTGTGCCCTAACTTTGCACTCCCCCTCCATCCCTCCTCCTCACCGCCCTCCTCATCATTAGGAATGCTCCAGGCAGATTGCCTATATGCAGGGGGCTCTATTACTATATACAGGGGGCTCTATTACTATATGCAGGGGGCTCTATTACTATATGCAGGGGGCCCTATTACTATATGCAGGGGGCTCTATTACTATATACAGGGGGCTCTATTACTATATACAGGGGGCTCTATTACTATATGCAGAGGGCTCTATTACTATATACAGGGCACAGGGGGCTCTATTATTATATGCAGGGCACAGGGGACTCTATTACTATATGCAGGGCACAGGGGGCTCTATTACTATATGTAGGGCACAGGGGGCTCTATTACTATATGCAGGGCACAGCAGGGGGCTCTATTACTATATGCAGAGCACATGGGGCCATTATTATTATATGCAGGGCACAGGGGGCAGTATTACTATATGCAGGGCACCGGGCATTATTACTATATGCAGGGCACAGGGGGCATTAATACTATATGCAGGGGACCGGGCATTATTACTATATGGGGGCACAGCAGGGGATCCTACATACAGGGGGCAACACATACCTACTTGCTTTACTGCACATGACACCTTAAGTGGAAATTGTGTAGAATCTTAGGAGTTGTAAAAAAGTAAGTTGCTGGATAAGTGCGGAGCCTAAGATGTTTGTCTCACAGGTTCAGAAGAAATGAATTGTAGCTGCAAGAAATCATCATGGTGGCCTGGGCTGGATGGAGAGGAAAAGGAAAGGGACGCCTCAGATGAAAGAAGACGTCACCTGTAAGTTATTGTATTGCTATTCACTTTATGGGAAAATACGTTTTTTTTTTTTTAAATTGTGCAGTGCTGCAGCATTTTCGGACGTTTACACCAGTGGATCCTGGTGCAGATACTGGCCCCAGTTCACACTGAAGAATGCAGTGAGTTTTTTTGCATACATATATATATATACCAGAAGCATTGCTTGGTCGAGGAGGGGGGGAGGGGGCCCCAAGCTGACCTCTTGCACCAGGGCCCAGGGGACATTAGCTACGCCCCTGAGAGGATCTGTCAGTTCTCCTGTGTGGTGTAGTATAGAGGATCTGTCAGTTCTCCTGTGTGGTGTAGTATAGAGGATCTGTCAGTTCTCCTGTGTGGTGTAGTATAGAGGATCTGTCAGTTCTCCTGTGTGGTGTAGTATAGAGGATCTGTCAGTTCTCCTGTGTGGTGTAGTATAGAGGATCTGTCAGTTCTTCTGTGTGGTGTAGTATAGAGGATCTGTCAGTTCTCCTGTGTGGTGTAGTATAGAGGATCTGTCAGTTCTTCTGTGTGGTGTAGTATAGAGGATCTGTCAGTTCTTCTGTGTGGTGTAGTATAGAGGATCTGTCAGTTCTTCTGTGTGGTGTAGTATAGAGGATCTGTCAGTTCTCCTGTGTGGTGTAGTATAGAGGATCTGTCAGTTCTTCTGTGTGGTGTAGTATAGAGGATCTGTCAGTTCTCCTGTGTGGTGTAGTATAGAGGATCTGTCAGTTCTCCTGTGTGGTGTAGTATAGAGGATCTGTCAGTTCTCCTGTGTGGTGTAGTATAGAGGATCTGTCAGTTCTCCTGTGTGGTGTAGTATAGAGGATCTGTCAGTTCTCCTGTGTGGTGTAGTATAGAGGATCTGTCAGTTCTCCTGTGTGGTGTAGTATAGAGGATCTGTCAGTTCTCCTGTGTGGTGTAGTATAGAGGATCTGTCAGCTCTCCAGAGTGGTGTAGTATCATAACTCCCAACTGTCTCGGATCCGGCGGGGCAGTCCAGATTTTGGGGTTCTGTCGGCTTCAGCCCTGAGTTAATTGTGTCCATCCTCTCCAGCTGCCCCCACACTTCCGCCCAAACCCCTCCCCCTCCGCTGCATGCCCCTGCTGCGCTTGCGACGGAGGCACGCAATGGTCCTTGAATCTCTTCTGCCGGCTTCTGAGCTCTGATACAAGGCCATACAACTCGCTGTGACATTGCAGTGCTCAGTGTGGCTTTTGTCACAGAGCCTGCAACCGATGGGGTCCGAGGTGAGAGTGGGCCGTGCATAGAGGGAGATGGCACATGCTGATACATGTGTGGTGCGGTACCAGTTGTCGCTGCTCTCCCGCATGTATGAACCTTGCTCTTTGCAGGGTTACACAATGAAGGCTGCAGCGGGGTGATGTGGCTGCTCGCTCCACAGAAGTTCATGTTTCAGTCCACCCATAGAGTAATCAGTGACATCACGACTATGGTTGGAATCCCCCTGTATAGGCCCAGGAACTGATCAGTTATAAGAGTAAGAGCCCTGGGAAACACACTTGCTGAGCTTGAATTATGCAGCTTTTTTTACAGCCTGATCATGTGTGAAAAGAGACTAAGAGTCCTATTACATGGCACAATAATAAACAGTAAATCAGCGCCAATTAACGGGCAGAAAAGGCTGCACGGACATTGTTGAAGATGTTTGTGCAGCCCTCTCATTTAGTGTAAAATAATAAATATTTACTCACCTCACCGCGTTCCCTGGAGTTTGCAGCTTTGCCTCTGCTCCGGCCACTCAGTTAATCACTGGCTGAGACAGTAATTGGCTGAGCAGCCGGTTCTCGGCCGGTGATTGGCTGAGCGGTCACAGCCTGTCACTGCAAAGACCGGAGCAGAGGCAGAGCTGCACACAGAGTGGAAGTTCTCTGAGGACTCCCAGAAAGCAGTAAAGTGAGTTAATATTTATTATTTTACGCTATAATCATCAGCCATCGGCCGCACATTGCTATTTCACGTAGCGATGTGTGGTCGGAGCCTGTTGATTTTAGGTCCGAACCTAAACAACCATCCGCGGATTGTTCTCTTTATTACACAGACCAATATCAGCCGGATTCAGCCTAATATCGTTTAATGTAAAAGGGCCCTAAGGGTGCCCTCACACATCACATTTCTTTGGCAATTTTTTTCTAGGGGGGGATGGTTATCTTACCCTCTGGTCTTCTCCTTCTCTTCTAGCAATCAGTGGTCAAGCAGGGACACAGATTCAGATGCTGATTGGCTGAAATTACACTTGTGCCTTGTCATCTCAGCCAATCAGCAGCTGCAGCGATGTCCCAGCTGCAGCCGCTGATTTGCTGCAGTGTCATATGAAGAGCCAGAGCCTGGCACAGTTGTAGCTTAGTGTGCCAGGTTCAGGTGAAGAAAGATGTCTGTGGTGAGTATAAATAGGGCTTCCCCTTCCCCATGCATCCTCACTTAACCCCAGTTTTTTTTTTTTTTTTTTTTAAAGAAAATGGTCAACGAGGGGTGTGGTGGTGTTATTTTTGTAATAAAATAGTTTTTTCTATTGTGTTGTGTGTTATTTATTTTTTTTGTATTACAGGCTTAGTAGTGGAAGCTGTCTGATACAGAGCTGTGTGCAGTGTATATGTCGTATATGTCTGTGTACTGAGGTGTGTGCCGTGTATATGTTGTATATGTCTGTGTACTCAGCTGTGTAAGGTGTATATGTTGTATATGTCTGTGTACAGAGCTGTGTGCGGTGTATATGTTGTATATGTCAGTGTACAGAGCTGTGTGCAGTGTATATGTCTGTGTACAGAGCGGGTGTATATGTTGTATATGTCTGTGTACTGAGCTGTGTAGGGTGTATATGTTGTATTTGTCTGTGTACTGAGGTGTGTGCGGTGTATATGTTGTATATGTCTGTGTACTGAGCTGTGTAGGGTGTATATGTTGTATATGTCTGTGTACAGAGCTGTGTGCAGTGTATATGTCTGTGTACAGAGCTGTGTGGGGCGTATATGTTGTATATTTCAGTGTACAGAGCTGTGTGGGGTGTATATGTTGTATATTGCTGAGTACAGAGCTGTGTGCTGTGTATATGTATGTATTTGTATATTTCTGTACTATGTATTTATGTGCTCTAGTATAGTTCCTATCAATACCATTATGGGGTAGAGAAGGTTCTCTGATCCCTTTTTATTTGATGTTTTGCATATGAGGGTCAAAGGGGGCCTTTCTATTATATGAGGACATAGAGGGAACCTGGCTCTAAATACTACAAGGGGCATAAAGTGGGCACTGTTACAGCGTGGAACAATATAGACGGGGAGTTTGTATAGAGGTGATGATGGTGCTGGAGCTAAGAGCCTATAATAATTGTCTGGTAGACTCTGCATAGATGATGCATAGACAGCCCCGTACGGTAAGTGGGCCTGTGTGCTTTGAAATGCCAGAGCTGATTTTCAGTCCCAGTCCGGCCCTGAGGCCCGCCCCTCACTCGTGAGAACATCGTCACAAAATGGCGGCGGGAGAAGAGGACAGGGTCAACAGTAAATGTGTAAGTCTAGTTTTTTTCACTTCCGGGGGGAAGGGGGGGTGAGTAAAAGAGGCGGAACGGCTCCAGGCAGATGACTAACACACATAACAGAGTTATATAACTTTGTAATGTGTGTTAGTTAAGGGGGGGGGGGGGGACGCGGGAGTCGTCACCCATGTATGGTAACAAGTTACATGGGTGGTCCTGTATAGGCTCAATTGACAAGGGGACTTTTCATTTAGACCAGGGAGTGGGGATCAGTTATCCAGGACTACCCATATTACTAGTTACCCCATTCCTGGATAGTTTTTCTGTATGGTTTCTCACTGAATCATGACCACTAGAGATGAGCGAATTGCTGATCTAAATGAAGGGAATGGCCTTTAAACACTGCTGCACTCCCTGCCACTCCTCCCAGGATGCCGGGAAAAGCTGGATCCAATCCTTGAAAACTTCTACCAGTTTCCCAGGATTGGATCCAGCTTTCACCCGCACCCGGGTTGGAGTGTCAGGGAGCGGAGCAGCGCTAAAAGGTTGTTGGCTCGATGAGCGGAGCGCAGATCAAACAAAGCGATTCGCTACATTTAGATCAGCGATTAATTAAACTCTTATGACCACTGTAAGGGTGGGTTCACACTACGGAATGCGCATGGATAAATTCCAGCGGATTCTGTCGCTAGTACGCGCTCACGGCCGCGCGCATATCCGCCGCCTCCATAGACACCATTTTATAGGAGGGCCGATTGACATGTCAATTCTTTTGGTGGAATGCGGAATCCGCCCGTACTTAGAAAGGTGTCGATGGCATAGGCGGAGAGATGAGCGGCCGTGAACAGGTACGAGCTACGGAATCCGACGGAATTTATCCACGCAGATTTCTTAGTGTGAACCCACCCCTATACAAGAACCTGTTTCCTGCTGCCTGGAGTATGAAGTTTAAATCCTTGTCCTCCTCTTGAGGTAAATTCACACACAGCAAATTTGTTCTAGAAAGTCCCGATTCTTACATTAGAATGGATTGGTGCATGCTGCATTTATATTGCCACTCCATTCATTCCCTATGGGAACTGTTGAAACAACCAATCAGTTTCTGTGGCCATCATAGAGAATGAATAGAGCGGTGAAGCACATGCCCCACTCTAACAAGAGACTTGGGTTTACGTTCAAAAGACTGTATGATCAGTTATATATCCCCTATCCAGTGGGGAAACACCTTTTAAATGCTAGGTAGTGTTGCATGAATATTGCCAGTAGGTGTTTAAAGGCTTTGAAGGCTTATAATACTATATTTTATAATGATTTCACTGACTACTATTGTTAGGGCTGTTCTCTTTAAGTTGCATGTAGTAAGGATGAGCAGTGGGCAGGAAAGAAACCTAAGGGGGTGGGTATGCAAACTGAATAATCAGAGAGAAGCACTGCATGATTGGAAATGTAGTTTCCTGGCTGGCACCATCTTGAATATAGACTGGCTTTTAGAATAACTTGTGATTCAGGAACAGTGGCAGCTAGAAAGACAGGAGATGGTTCAAATATGTAGGGGGACTTGGTAAGTCTGTCTAGGGCCAGTTTGGGAGCATTTAATTTTTTAGTTTTTGGGTGGAATATTCTTTTAGCGTCACTGGATGACACAGGTACAAAGAAACTGCACCTGTGTCATCCACGGGTCCCGACTGCAACTGACAGCACTGGAGCAGTTCGCTCTACAAATTCTGCAGTCCACATGACTGCAGCATCTATAGGGCTACAGAAGGAGAATTCTTCCTCTGTTCACCACTGGGGATCTGCAATGTGATTGCAGAGTCCCAATAATAGCCATGGACACCGGAGGCTGGTACCTCTGCACCAATTGTGGTCATATTTTGTGAGGAGTTTTACCTGTTAACAAATATTGCACAGTGCACTTTTTTGTATATTTCTTAATAGCAATAATATCTTTGTAGTAATTATTATTCCCTTTTAACTTTTTGATTATAACTATTATCAACTTTCATGGCTTCACCTGGTTGTGCATATATACCATATTTATGTATTTATCTACTTAAATTATTTTTTATATTTGGTCTTCACTAGAGATGAGCGAACCGGGTTCGGGTTCGAGTCCGAGTCCATCCGAACCTGAACGTTCGGTATTTGATTAGCTGGGGCTGCTGAACTTGGATAAAGCCCTAAGGTTGTCTGGAAAACATGGATACAGCCAATGACTATATCCATGTTTTCCACATAGCCTTAGGGCTTTATCCAAGTTCAGCAGCCGCCGCTAATCAAATGCAGAGAGTTCGGGTTCGGATTGACTCGAGCATGCTCCAGGTTCACTCATCTCTAGTCTTCACTTTTTTCTGTCTTTATTTATTCCAATAAAATGGCTTTACAGTCTCCCTAATGTAACTTTCTTTTTATTGTTTCACTTCACTAGGTGTCCCTTATTTGTTTTAGATGCACATATATATATATATATATATATATATATATATATAATATGCAAAAAAGGGGTCCGTGGAGCCTCAGTTACGAGTCTCAAAACACGGGAATAGCCAGATATCCCTCTCTCCAGAGAAGGAAGCCCATCAATGGAGACTCGTAAATGAGTACTCCATTGGAATTTTTCACTGTTCTCCCTGAGTTCAGTGATTGTTGTGTTTTGTTGGTCTATATATATATATATATATATATATATATATATATATATATATATATATATAAAAAACGGCAAGAGTCTGCAGCACACCGGAGTAAAGGTGAATAGTGTTTATTCCATCATCAAGGTACATACAACGTTTCGATTCAATCCAGAATCATTATCAAGCTTTTCGATTCTGGATTGAATCGAAACGTTGTATGTACCTTCATGATGGAATAAACACTATTCACCTTTACTCCGGTGTGCTGCAGACTCTTGCCGTTTTCTGTATTGGGGATCCTACGCCATAGGACTTTCACTGCACAGCACCCACTGCTTTGGATCTGGATGTACGGCTGCTACTCTGCTATATACATATATATATATATATATATATATATATATATATATATATTTTTTTTTTTTTTAACTTGGGAGGCCTTTATACGAGTGCAATAGACATCTATGCAAACACAGTTATGAAGGTGCTGTTATAGCATTCCGCTGGGCTCCATAGACTCAATGATGAGCCTTAAGGCCCTATTACACCAAGCGATTATTGCCAGTATTTGGCATAATGTTGGTTGATCGTTGTTTTTCAATATGTTGAAAATAAACAATAGCGATGTCCAAGCTCCCCCACCCCACCCGCAGCTTCTAGCTCGCTGTCGGTGTGCGTAATAGCACTGACAGCGAGCGGGGAACGAGGAGCAAGAGATCGCTGATCCAACAGGTCGGATTGCTCCTAAGTATTAGCTCATGTAATAGGGCTTTTAGTACATGCTCAATTAAAGACTTTGAAAGATACTCTCTTGGGCTTTTATGAGATTCGTACAAAAAGTTAATGATCTCCATGGTGTTGGACCTACATGTGCAGCGTGCATTGAGTACATATGCATGGTAGGAGCAGTATGCAAGAGGCTTTTTGGTCAGGATCGGCTGCTATAGCTAGCTAGCGGCGTGTGACTTCATGTTGGCTTCACACTTTCTTAAAATCTTGAAAAAGCCATGGTGTTTTTTTTTTCTTTTGCAAAAACGCTGGTGGCAAGATGTCAGCTGGAAGTCAATGGAAGTTTATGATCTGCCTTAAACACATGGCATTTTTTTTGTGTGGCATTTTCCTTTCCTTTGCTGTTTTTGAGGCTCTTTGGCAGTTTTTCCAAAACGCAGGATGCTAAGGGTGTGACTTTTTTTTGGCAAACTGTGGCATTTTTTCTACCATAGACTTTAATGGGATTTTTCTGGTTGTCTGTCTTTTTTTTATTTTTTCTTTTGGCATTTTTGTATCCTTTTGTAGTCCAGCAACTAGGGAAAAAAAATTCTGCACACAAAAACGCCTAAACCACCAGAAAAATGACCTGAAAAACACCTGACAAAAGGTGTCTGTGTGAGGGCACCTGTATTTTAGTTTTTGTTTAAAGTTTTGTTGAATAAATATGTTTTATCCCAATCAATACTTTTTCTTTTTTTGTTTTATTCAGTGATTGTGCATGAAAATTTTAGTCTTTTCCTATATGTTAAATATATTTAGTTTCACCCGAATTATCTTAATGGGGGAGGAGGGGGGGAGCCTGCATGAAAGGCCACAAACTGGGGCAGGTAGGCACTCCATGAAGCATCCACTGTGCTTCACAATGGCACTGTACTGTATTTATGTTCTTCTATGAAAGCAATGCATACAAAATATTAATAAAATTGAAGCATTACAAGGTTTAGTAGGACCCCATAGAATGTGCTGTCTTACAGGTCTATGCAAGTCAGAGGTTGCATGGAGCTGTATTACAGCCATTTAAGTGTAAGGGCCCCATTCACACATTCTGTAGGGTGTCCATAGCTATGAGTCCACGTCTACGGACAGTCTACGGAATGTGTAAATGTGGCCTAAGATAACTTACATAAACTAATAATATGAACATAAAAACACTGAATTCAAATCCAATAACTACCATTTACAATTACTGTAGATTTTATATAAAACGCACCATTTTTTTAAAATGCATGTCTACTTTCTGGCCAGTAGAGGGCAGATTTTGCATGCTTTTTATTCTCATGATTATTAACTATTGTGGCCTTAAAAGAATGTGCTATAACATGTATACTTACTATTCAACACCCATACTGATATTAGTACACTACATTCACTGTTACCTAGAATAGTAATTATGATTACCCATCATTATAGCAGAGAAAATGCAACTATCAGCTTGGAGATATGGAGCTAACAAATCCATGTAGTAATGTTCAACTTTATTTTTCAATAAATGCAGACAGATTCTACTGAAAATGTAGATTGGGGAGGGCTGACAAGCCTTGTGTTCTCTACTAACATGCCAAGTGTATTGAAAGAGCCCAGAGTAGGACATAGAGAAACATGGCTAACGCTAAGGTTTATTGTATAGTTTACATGCTTCTTGTATGAAGGCATAGGATCCATATATATATGCTCTACTGTGTGCCCTTTTTAGGGCCATATAACACGGCCCGATTAGCAAGGTAAACTGATTGACTGTCACTCGTTTACTGCGCCTATTACCTATTATCCTGTACTGATCGAGAATTACATCCTCTATTAAACTCCAGAGCTGCACTCCCAAATTCTGCCAGTGGAGTCACTATGTACATTTATTACATTACTTGTTCTGTACTAATCAGAATTACATCCTGTACTAAACTCCAGAGCTGAACATGAGATTCTGGTGGTGGAATCACGGTGTACACAAATCATTATGATTTTGGAGTAGAGGTAAGTAAAGAATGCCCTATATACTTTTTTGTTTTAGCATGAATTGTTGGAGACGTCTTACAGTCTACTGTAAAATAGGCAAATCTCTGACTTGTTGTTGTGCCACTCTTCATATCAGATGGATGGAAGAAGCTTGTGAACATTACCAGCTTGTTACCCACCAAATAATGAGCAGCGCAGAAGGTAAGGCAATGTGACAGATGTCATTCTATCTGTCACATGATGGCTGCCTATCATGCAATTTTCTGGGTAGGGATGTAGGAAGATGGCATAGCCCCAAACAACCCCCCCCCCCCCCCCCCCAAAGTTGCTGTGTCTCATAAAAGCATGTGGAAGCTTCAGCATAAGCCACAGTAACCTGAAATTTTAATCAAAATTAAATTAATTTCTTGACATTGTGTCCTTTTATTCTGGATTTATTCTTTTTTTTTTCTTTAAAAAAGTGCAAAACAATAATGAAATAAATAAATAAAACAACTATAATACTAAATCAATAACTTAAGCTTCTAGCAGTACATATATTAGAGCAGCATGCAGTATGAGTTGTGCATAGCGGGAAGATGCAGCACCTTGTGTACATGCAGCATTGAAAGAGAGGCTTACTAACCCCTTGTATGCACAGGATACGCCACAAATGTTTAATAGGTGAAGGCTGCACCTCTAAGACCTCACATTTCAGGAGAATCTGGGTCCCCAAACCTCTGCTTCACCAAGGCCATGTATTAAAGGAGCAAGCAAGCAACCGATCTGTCAGGTTAAGGCCCTATTCCACGGAACGATTATCGTCCGTATTCGGCCGATATCGGCCGCTACGAACGATAATCGTCCCGTGGAATAGAGTGCAACGATCAGCCGACATCGTTCATGTCGGCTGATCGTTGCAGTCGCTTGTTTTTCAACATGTTGAAAAACAAGCGACTGATATAGCGGCGATCTGCTGCAGTCGCTTGAATAGGAGCATCTGCAGCAGATCAGCGATCCTCCGAGCAGCCCCCCGCAGCTCCCCGCCGCCCCCTCCCGCACTCACCCGCTCGCTGCAGCCGGGATGAATAGCGGCGGCAGCGAGCGGGGAACGAGGAGCAAACGAGCGCTGAGAGCGCTCGTTTGCTCCTCTGACGACCCGTGGAATAGGGCTATTAGCAATCACTTGCTCCTTGTTCCCCACTCGCTGTTGGTGTTATTACATACGCCGACAGTTAAAGGGAAGGAGTGTGTGTGTGTGTGTGGGGGGGGGGGTGCAGGAAGCTGCCCGCATCTTTAGATTGTCCAGGTGGCCCATAGGAGATAGCAGCCGCTTGCTGCCACCACTCCTTTTACACAGAGCGACAACCAGCAGACCGTAGCTATCAGCATAGTTTTCTTTGAACGTGTTGAAAGACAACAATCAGCAGGCATCGTGCATATCGGCTGATCGTTGCCTTTTGTTTTTTAAACATTTTTATTTAACATTTTTCAAAAAACACAAAGTACAATACAAGTACAATGTGGTAATGAATGATCATTGCCTTTTAACACTACCTATTACACCAATCAGATATCAGCCGGAACGACCGATATTCGCTTGGTGTAACAGGGCCTTAAGAGACAGACTCTTAATGTATCTGACTTTTACGGCATATCCTAAGTATGTGCAATAAATGTTATGAACAGAAAGAGCTACACATAAAAACAGTAGAAAAATGTATAAATAAAAAAAAATTCACTAATACTTACCATTGTACGCTACTAGAGAAGAGCGAATTTACAGTAGGAATGACGCAAATCGCTTTCTTTCAATCTGCATTCTGCTCATCAGGCTGCAAGCTTTGAAGTCTGCTCCACTCAGTGATGCTTCTCCCCAGGTGCTGGGAAAAGATGGATCCAGTCTTTGGAAACTTCTCCTAGGGAAGTTTTCCAGGACTGGATCCACCTTTCCCAGCACCCGGGGAGGAACTGCACAGAGCGGAGCAGACCTCAAAGCCCACAGCCGCGTCGTTCCTACTATACATTTGCTCATCTCTCTATGCTACCCAAATAGTGCAAAGCATACAGTAGATTCCTATTAACATCATCAGGCCATCACAACATCATTTAGATGTAATATCTATTTTTGCACAGAGGCAATTTCTCAGGATGTGATGGTCTAACTTTCAGAGGAGTCCTCCGCCTCTTCAGTGGAACCATCACTCTCCAGATCTGGACGTCGTCTGGTGGGAAGAGTCTTCTTTGGAGAAGCCACACGAGTAATATCTCGGGACGGAGGTAGCAGACTGGTGGTTGCAGGGTGTGTAATGGAGCAGGCAGATAACTGAGCAACACTAAAGTAAAATTAAAATAAAAAAAAGTGTGAGCAGCATCCACAGATAAACTAAAGGAGTTTCCAGGATAAGAGTGCCTGCTTTATTTTATGCCGCTCTTGTTCATGGACTATGTCTGGTATTGCATCTCGGCCTTAGCCTGTAATACCCAACACAGCACATAAACACGAGAGGGTCTTGTTTCTTATCCTGGCTAGGAATGATGCAACAGTAATGTAGGTCTCATCCACTTACATTCTGTCAAGCTCCTTATCCAGAACTTCATCAACTAGCAAATCAGCTTTTTCTGGCAAAGCACCTGTAGGGACAATAATAATATGACAGCAAAAATACAACTAGATAGCATAGGCACATAGAATACAGTAAATATAAAAGTGTGATGCTTCTTAACCCATTCCTCAGATTAGGGCAGGAAAGCTAGTCAATTTGCTAATAGAAATGGGTTTCTGCTAGTAGTAGACAAATTTACAAAAAAAATAAAAAATAATTGACCCAGGGGGTGGGTAGGCCACATCTTCTGTATGAACACCCAGCTTTGAGGCCTAACTCGAGGCTCTTGGACCCAAAGCAAAATTTGTAACAGCACCCTAGTTATCATTTATAGTACTGAGCTTTTTATATGGGTCATACAGAACCTTTTTGGTTCTGTAAGGTACCTGTACTTAGTTGCAAAGGTATACCCCCTGCTCTTCTTGATAAAAAAAAAAATGAACAGCAGAAGTAAAGATGGCCAATGGCCCAGATTTATCAATCTGTTTGAAACAAAAACAGACTCATTTTTATCCCACACCGATAGCAACCAATTACATCTCATTATGAGAAAATTTGTTGCTATTTGTCACAAATGTGAAAGATTGTTGCTGGGTTTACACGAAACCATAATTCGCCCGATCGCACGATTAACGATGTCGGAGTAACGTTTTTTTTTCATAACGGTCAGCGTTTAGACGGTACAATATATTGTACGGAAAATTCGTTTTGTGATCGTTTTGCGATCGCTTAAGCCTATCTCACACATTGGTTAAAATCGGTGAACGACTGTTTACACTGAACGATCTGCGAATTTTTTGCGAACAATCAACGCCGATTTCAGAACTTGTTCAAAGATCAAGATGAACGATTTATCGATTGTTCGCAGCGTTTACACGTACGATTATCGTTCGAATTCGACCGTTATCGCGCAAATTCGCACGATAATCATTCCGTGTAAATGCAGCTTGACTCAGACTAATAAATCTGATATCTCTATCATTAGGATGAGCAAATCGTCCAGACATTAGATAAGAGGAGCTGCAGACAGACTTTAAACACTGGAAACGAGAGAAAGAAGTATTACCATGTTATATAATGGTGCGTTTACACAGAGAGATTTATCCGACAGATCTTTAAAGCCAAAGCTAGGAAGACTATAAACAGGCAACAGATTATAAAGGAAAGACTGGGATCTATCCGCTTTTCAAATCTGTTCCTAGCTTTGACTTCAAACATGTGTCATAAAAATCTCTGTGTAAACACACTATAAGGCCCATAGTCTGTTGATATATTATTTCATGTTTAGGGTATAAACCCACACACCGTATATGCAGCAGATATGCAACAAAAACGCAGAGGATTTGTTGGTACAGATTTGATGCTGTGTTCAGTTATTTAGATCTAATCTGCTGCGAGTTTGCTGCGAGTTTGCTGCGTATCGCAGCAGTAAATACGCTGCATATACGGTGTGTGGGTTTATACCCTTAAGGGTGCCTTCACACCTACCGGATCCATAGCGGATCTCACTTCTGCGGATTCGAAGAGAGAACCGCTGCGGATCCGGTATCAATTCACCCTTATGATAGCACATATTCGCAGCAGGATTAACATCCCGCTGTGAATATGTGCTTTAACTCCCTGGTGCCCGCAGCCCCGCCATCGCATCCCTCATCCCCGGCGGCGGCACATCCCCCCCATCCCGGTCACTTCCCCCCATCAGCCCATCTCCGCCCCGCCGCCGCGAGCAAACATTACCTGCTCGCCGGCGCTGCTGCAGTGAGGCTCCCGGCTCCGATCCCGCTCAGCTGATCTGAGCGGGACCTGAGCCGGCAGCCTCACTGCAGCCGCGCCGCCGAACAGGCGGGATGCGGGCGGCGGCGGGCTGGGGGTGGGCTGATGCGATGGCGGGGCTGCGGGCACCAGGGAGTTAAAACACATATTCACAGCGGGATGACAATCCCGCTGCGAATATGTGCTATCATAGGGGTGAATTGATACCGGATCCGCAGCGGTTCTCGCTTCGAATCCGCAGAAGTGAGATCCGCTGTGGATCCGGTAGGTGTAAAGGCACCCTAAAACAATAAAGAGGCACAAAAACACAAAAAGTAGCTCTTCCCAGGGCTGGATTTACAGCTTACGCTGCTCAGTACTGCTCCATAGTGTTCTTCTTGCGTATGCCGCTTCTGAGGGCGTACAACAGAGATGTACAAGGTCAAGATCTCTTGTCTGTGTAAGCAGTGTATGGGAGCCTTTATAGTATCCTTTTTCTGCTTTTTCCTCCCCCTCCCCTCTCTAGAAACATAAAAATACCTGCTTTCTTTTAAAAACAGTACCACACCTGTCTCTACGTTGTGTTTAGTTTTGCAACACAGCTCTATTCACTTCAGTGGAACGGAGTTGCAATACCCACAAAAACGGAGGACAAGAATCAAGCTGTTTCTAGAAGTAAGTGGCTAAGTGATAACCTGGATGCACCTCAATTGGGTTTCTTGCAACTCGGTCATGTCAATGGAAATTTTCACTGGGAAAATTAATGGGAGATCCGATACTTTGTGTAGAAATACTAAAGATTAGCCCCAATGAATGACAGCAGGCATGATGCTTCTGCTGGTGGATCTGCTGCACACATGAAGCAAATCTGTTGCACGTGTGGGAGAAATTTGAGTGTCAGTCTCAGATTTCTGCTGTGTGTGAGCTGCTCTCTATGTATACTCTCCCAGCTCTTCACATTCTGATCTGCTGTGTATAATTCCCCTCCCTACTGCTGTCTCTAACATTAGTAGATGTAGTAGAATGGCATTGATCTTTCTCTGAGTAGTATCTAAACATGAGGAAATATTTCATTTTTTAATTTAGGAAACAAGTAAAAGATTAAAAAAAATATGTGAAAACGTTCTTATAGCTTTTCAAATAACTATGCTCAGGCTGGAGCAAAAAAAAAACCCCCAAAAAAGACAAGGTAAATGTAGTCACTTTTCCCAATCCCCCACCAATGTTCTCACGATACCCGATCCTGCAGCTCAGCAGTTACTGTTGTCAGTGTCAGCACGGAGAAATGACTGCTCAGCCAATCAGTGTCCTCTTCCATGTCCCAACACCAAAACCAAGAGGTGATGAGCATGTGAATACACTTATATAGTTCCCGGAATATCCCTTTTTAAGCAAATCAATCTCCTCTCTGCTGTTAAGAGTCTGTTAGTGAAGTTCAAGTTAAGATGGTAGGTGGATAGGAGTTGGATATATGGGGGAAGGTATTTTTCTGAAGTAAGCTATATTACACAGTCTTGGTTTATCGCTACTATTGATATACAGACAGTTGTTTATTATGGGAGGTATTACATTAATTGCTATTTTAAACTTGTACAGTAAAATTGTTATATGAAGCCAGACTACGATATCATCCTGTATGTGTTAATGTCCACTTTATATCTCACTTAAGTTCCCGGTAGGGATTTAGCCCTGGCAAACAGGTGCTATAGGAGTAAAAGCAAGAAAGAGAAGCTAAAACATGTGACGTCTCCATGTAAAATCCCCCAAATAGCTTTAGCTCAAAAGTTGCAGAGATGGCTTCAAGCTAAGAATAATCCCAAGTATGTTCTTTGAAGTAGACGAGTGGCTATCATTACAGCCTTGCAGCTCTGTTGCTTTGTGTCTGCCTTAACCAATGAACTATCTGCATGGAGAATGGAGTATGTTTTCCATATGTCTATAAATACCATCCAATGCTTTTGACTCTAACCTTATAGTGCACCCTTGGGTATTATCTAGGTGCTCGTGAGGCAGTTGCCCAAGATTAGAAAAAAAAGGCGGTTTTTCCCCCAGGTTCAGTGCCCCCCTCTTGTCAGTGGGTTGTCTCTAGTATTGCAGCTTAGCACCATTCACTTTCTGCATTGAAAAACCAGATATTTACCATCTGTTCTGGTTTGCATTTTTTACTTTTTGACTAGGAAATTTCAAGAACATTTTGCAAATGTCTTAGAAAGTTTCTCTGTATGATATCAAGCACTTACAAAACTTCAGAATATTAGACAGATCTCCATGCCGGTTTCATCCTGTAGAAAATATTGACCTCCTGCTCCCTTCTAAGTGACAGAGGGCATGAGAACTTTTTAATTCCGCCAAGTTTTTTTGACTTGTTCAGTTTCAGAGCTTTTGTGCCCGTTCCTTTCACGTAGATGGAATCTCCCATTCCTATTCAAGCCTGATCAAGTCCAGGAAATCTCTCTTTCACTACACAGGTGACAATCGACTGAAAGAGATCAACAGAGGCTTGTTATGACGTTGGGCCCAGCTGCGCTATACGTGAGCCGCACACTGCTACATCTGCTGCAGATTGTCAGGGAGATTTGTGCTGCCTCACATCTGACACATTAAACCTGGGCAGAAAAGGGATTAAACGCGGAAGATTGTCAGAGATAAAGAAATAAAAAGTCCTTCACGTTCAGTTTGATGGGTTTAGTGCACATTAATACAGATCAAAGCTGTGCTGTTATCTGCTAAGAGCTTACATGGGATGTTCTCGCTAAAAAGAAACGGCTGCAACATGAAAGGATGATTTGTCATCAAAACTATAGAAATATGTTGCATTTGAGCTTGTGCAGAGGAGGGAGGGGAACATGCTTCATTTCTGTCAGTTATATGTATAAATGGACAAAAGATGAAACCAGGAAAGTTGTTTAACCCCTTGGCTACATCTGCCATACATATAGAGTAGACAGGGGCGTAGCTAATGTCTCTTGGGCCCTGGTGCAAGAGGTCAACTTGGGCCCCCTCTTCCTCGACCAAGCGATGCTATTGGTATATCTCAAGACCGATATAACCAATAATACCAGTATATAGCAAATATTATCACCATAAATATTACCGCCATACATTTACTAACCAAAACCTGTATACTGAGACCAATATTGCCAATAATACCAGTATACAAGGGGCAAATATTACCACCACCCCACAACCACTACCATCACCACCATATTGTTACTGACCAAATCCAGTATACTAAATCCAATAAAACACAGTACCAGATAACAAGTAACAAATATTACCGCCACATACTAACACCGCCACATACTGACTAACACCACCGCTGCTACTGACTAACACCCCCACATACTGACTAACACCACCACCACTGCTACTAAATAACATCCACTGTACACAGATCACCATTACCTCATCCAGTCATATAGAGGCTGACCCAGCCCAACACAGGTTCTGTACACCATATACATTACAGTGCAGGTGACTCACAGGGGACGTCTTCTCTGATCAGAGTTCTTCCCTTTTCATCTTCTGTCCTGGGCCGTTCTGAGAACCTCTCTGAGCCACAAATCCACAGAATCTGCCAGACAGACATATTAGGCTCCTCACTCCATTAGGCACCATCCTCATCTCTCTACAAACTGCACATCTGTATTGGCCCCTTTGTGCCCTCATTTAGTGGGTAGGCTGACTCTATGTGACCCCCTTATAGTACATACCCCCCTCTGTGTAGACCCCTATAGTACATGCATCCCTGTGCATGCCCTATTGTATAAGCGCCCCCCCGTATATTCCCCCTTATAGATGGCCCCCCAATGTATCCCCCTTATAGATGGTGCCCCCCCTGTGCAAAGCAGATGAGAAAAAAATACAAAAAACACTCACCTGAAACTCACTCCCCCACTGTGTCTCTCTTCTGCAGGCTCGGTCCCCTCCCCGGCTGACGCGTGGCTCCAGGGTCGGTCCCTTCCCTGCCAGCACACATCAGTGACCTCTGCGTGCGCTGGAGATGTTACTTCCGGCTCAGGGGAGCTTGTTATAGACGCTCCCTGCACCGGAGGTACTTCCCCGGCACACACAGAGGTCACTGATGTGTGCTGACGGAGACGGGACTGAGCCGGGGAGCCGCGCGCAAGACGGGGGGGGGGACAGCCTTTTGGGACCGCAAGCAAAACACTGCTTGCGGTCACAAGAGGGAGGGGGGCAGTGTGGTGGGGACCTCTACGCCACTGAGAGTAGATGTGCACTGGGAATATGAACAAGAGCTGAGGCTGCTCAATATATGGCAGTTTCTGCCCATAAGGGTTATCTCTGATTCCAGTCATTTAACCTCCAGATGCCATTGACAATAGCAGCTGTGGCATCTAGGTAGTTAGGAACCACATGCTGATTTCTTCCAGTCTGATGGCCCCCTCCCTCAAAACTGCAGGTGCTATTCAAAATGCCAAGGTAGCCACGGACTTCTGAAGGCTTCTGTAAAAAGATATTTTCAAAAATATGAAAAAATCCCCGTATAAGGAATTCAAAACAATGGCCTTTTCCCTTTTTTCAAGTAAAAAAATGTAAACGAGAAAAAAAAAGCTAATTGGTATCACCATGTGCAGAAATGGAATCAAAATAAACTACCGATCGCTGTGCAAAAAGGGGCCTGTACACAGCTCCACAGAAGAAAAAGTAAGGGTGGGTTCACACAATGTACTTGCAGTGGATTTCATGCTGCAAGTTCGCAGCAAAATCCACTGCAATTCCCGTACTGTCAGTTTGAATAGGATTGCGTAAGAGAGGTATTTTCATCCCGCTGTGAGTATGTAAACCTCGCCCCCCTTAATCCGCAGCGGCCCGGTGTATACATTACCGAACTACGCTCTGGCTTGCTTCTGGGGCTCCTAGAATCCTGCTCAGCCAATCAGTGAGCTGTTCCGCTGCAGCCACTGATTGGCTGAGCAGGATGTTAGGGAGCTGGGAGCCCCAGACGCAAGCTTGAGCACGGACTGGTAAAGTATTCACTGGGCCATGGCAGGTAAAGGGGGACAAGCTTTACATACTCACAGCTGGATGAAAACTCCTCTGTGAGTCCGTAATCCTATTCAAACTATAGAATGGGAAATCACTGCGGATTTTGCTGCGAACTTGCAGTGTGAAATTTGCTGCGATTCCGTTATGTCTGAACCAACTTTAAAGCAGGAAAAATAATAAGTCATTGCTGTTTTGAAGGACAGAAAGTAAAAAAACAAATGAAAACAGCTACATAGTCAAGTGGTTATAGGGTACATACACTTTTGCTGCTAGTTTTATTATTTTATATTAATAAATAAGCAACTTTATTAATAGTTAATTAAATTTATCCTGCCTTTTTGTGTCTACATCTCCAATGCTGTCCTATGTGTCACTAAATCATGGTCCTTACGGTAACATATACTAAAGCGACATGCTGCATCCTGAAATGTCTTACTGTATCCTGAGTGCTAATGCATCATAAAATATCCATTGCACCTTACTGTATCCTACTAGCCACTCTGCCTTACTGTATCCTAAGTGTCAATGCGCCATTCTACATCCCTAATGCAAATATGCTTTGCTGTATCCCAAGTGCCAGTGCACCATACTCCATGTGCCAGAGTGCCATTTTTGTGCACGTAGCATTGGAGTACAATTGTTCATTTACTTTATCAATGTTTTTGTGCCACAGCTACCACTTTGCAATTGTTCTTTACATTAAATATTAGTTTCCTTGGATTATTACTCTTTGATCTTATGTTTCATTGTGCCACTGTACTTTACAAAAACTAGACTAGGTTACCCTCATTGTACATATAGCCACTCACCAATGCTCTGGTTGATGCCCACATTCTTTGACAGGGCCATGAGGAATCCATAGAAAGTCAGCCTGGGAGCACTGCTGAGAATCTCTCCAATTAATGGCAGAGGAGGACTGGTACTAGAGAGAGGGTAGAAAATCATTTTAATTCCGGTGTTTGTGGGTAGATATATATAATATTATACAATATTATATTACATAAATAAACATTAGTGCATGGGGCATTACAAGCAATCTCTTCATACTGGTGATCACTGTGAATAGCTATCAGATTAAGTGCACGTAGGTACAACAAAAATGGGCAAAAATATACAGTACAAAAAGGAACATATATGCCAATGGAATAGCAGCTATAGGGGCAAACTGTGTACCCTCCCTTGACTGGTTGAATAACCCCAATTTTGCTGCCTGTGCCAAATAAAACCAGTGGTGGAACTCTACCCATTTTTGAGTTCATTGACCCATGCTCTAGACATCACAATAGAACAACTGCTATGGTACCAGTGAGTGATGCATACGTAATTTAAAGAGGAGCCGACAGTTGTTCTGATATGTCTATTTAAATGTTGCTAGGTTCAGGCATTTTAGCTGTGAGGTGGTAGCGTGTCGCATGGCCAACAGTTGGCCAATGCAAAATCAGCAGGTTTGGCTGACTTTTCTCCAACATGTATAAGACTCTTACTTTTTCAGCACAAACTGATAGTAAATTAAAGTAACACCCAACTAAATAGTGGAGCTGTAACGCCCAGTTGTCAATTTTCTATAAGAATAACAGACAAACAGAACAAAACAGAGTTCATTGAAAAGATGGAAAACTTTATTTCATAGAAATGTAAGTACTTATTAAAGCAAACATGTAAGGGGAGCAGAAAAGTTCCTAGAATCCTAGGATCTTGTCTTTAATGAGGGGTGTTGAAAAGATCCTCTGCCTGTGCTTTCTATAACACCTGGTAGATACTTGGTGGACTCTCTTTTCCATTTCAATATTAATCTACTAGATGCTGGTAGTCTTTAGTTGCTGGGGAAGATTTTGCATCGCCTGGTGCCATCTCCTTCCTAATACACTTGAATGCCCAGTGATGTAAAACTGGCCCTTGTTAATGTGACTGGGACCAAATAAAAACCACTCCGTGACTGCAATATTACATAATGCTGTGGAGTTGCTAAATACATGAAGCAAAATCAACTGGAAACCAGACTGAACTGATGTGAAGCTTTTCACACAATTTCACACAATTTCACACAAGGAATCCACCTCATCACTAGAGAATAGATGTCAGTCAGCGGAGTATCAAAAAATCGGAGAACTTCTAAGAGAATCTGCCAACGAAAAACAACTTCACTCTATGTGGAATTAGCTCTGACATGGCAGCGCTATCACTACAAGTGCCAGTGTGGCAAACAAAGACTACAAGATACTACAAGTCTGTCCCTCTGGAGGACCCACTGACCTCAATTGGTATGGTGCGTAATGCGTCAATTCCCCCTGTGGTGGTTCTGTAGGGGAACTAAACACCTGTGATAAGTTGATCATCAGGAATCTTCTAACAAAAAAAGACTATCCAATGTGGGCATTCTATCAATGTGCACCCGGTTTTGCAGTAGTTAACATACAATCTTTCAGTGCCCAGAGATGCACCAAACAGGCTTAATGAACCATAAGCAGAAAATGACTCCCCCCTCTCCAATAATATATCCATTCTTGGCCAAAATGAATGTGTATGTGAATGGGGGAGATAGGAGGAATAGCTATCAGCTGCACAAGTGTTTGGTGGGCAGCTATTGATGGTGTATGGACACCTAATTTGGGTACCATATTAAAATGTATTAAGAAGACTGACCATTTGCCCTTTAGCTCAATACAGTAGAAAGAAACCACTGACTGCTATTCTGTGCAGTTCACATCACGGCCTAGGAATTCTGTGTTTCTATAAAATTACAATTTTTACGTCAAACTGTAAAACAAGCTACAGATCCTCAAGGGAAACCTTATACTGCAGTAAAAATAGTTAAAAGTGTGAAACGTACAGAGCAGATGGTTTTGCTGCCTATATCAGTGCTAAGAACAAGTATAGACAGGACTGAGATTCCCCATAAAAACTGCTACAACACAAACAGTGCAAGCAACAATACATAAAAGGAAGAGCCAATGAAGCAGAAAGAGCAGAGCAGCACGCAGCAAAATCACTGATAATACAAGATGGAGTATATGGAGTGTCAGGAACAGACGCAGAAATCATCTCCAATAACACAAGTAACAATCCATCTGGGCTGCCATGGCAACAAGATGTCAAAACAAATCCCGAATACTCAGTGTAGCCAAGCAAGCCAATTCATGGTAGCAGAAATGTTGCAAGTTAAAAACCTGACACATACAAAGACAACATAATAGCTGTCATGTCAGCAGGAGGAGACAGGAGGGTACAACAGAGGCGGCGGCAGCACCTATGAATCATGGGTCGTGCACAATGGGAAATAAGTAGCAGGAATTGTACTGGGAACCCCGGCATTACAGAGATTTATGGGGCTGTGCCCATTCAGCAGATTGTGTTCAGTATTTATCTACCCAGATACAATACAAGTCTATACAAAGACAGAGCTATATCCTGAGCTGACCATAGGACTGCTAAGGGGTGCACTGGGATACAAATCTGCCCGGGTCATGTGATAGCACACAGGTGCAATGCAATTCTTAGGGTGGTATCTTGTCAGGAGCCATGCATCCAATGTGTCCATAACATGACCATCAGATGAGGGTTCCTAGGGGGTGACAGCACGCAGAGATCTTGAAAGTATATTGGAAAACCGTATAACTTTTTAATATACAATACTGTAACGTAATACCCTGAGAGTGCTTAACCAAAATAGTTCCCAAACTCATTCTTGGTCTCCCACCATGAAGCTGATCATAGAGGTCTCAGAAACAGAAGCCCACTCAATAAGCATTTGATGATGGTAGACCGGCTGTAAAGCAATGGAGACTGAGTATCGGCAATCTCTTATTCTATTTCTGTACCATCTGTCTAGCTATATAACGTCTATAACGCATATATCTCATGACTATTCATCTATCTTGTAACAATTCCTTCCACACTCCCAAAGCATACTGATTGGTTAATTCACACGGTATGGAACTGGCCATTTTTGAACAGCGCTGCTGAATGTGTTGGTGCTAAATAAGCAGATAACATAAATTGTCAAACTCTTCTGCGGCATATTTGTAAGAAGACTGACTCTCCTCATTGTTCCAATCTGTCACAATGATATGTAATTGACTTTCAAGCACTGACGGCTCTGACCACAAAGGCTCCTCCTTACCGTTATTACCACAGTTCACGCCTCTTACAAACATTACATCATAATCTGTCTCCTTGTCCTCTCTCAATAAGAGCAACTCCCCTAAGGCTCAATTCTAAACACAGATTCAATAAGTAACTAGAAGTGGTTCACAGAAAGTTCTCCGACCTCTTAAGAATTAAGCAGCATTAGGAATCTCTGCCCTAGAAACAGGCCCCTTCTTCATTCTCACCCCACCCTCACAGGTGCAGGGTTTACAAAGAGCACCTAAGGGAGGCCACAGCTATGTGACCTAGGTATTTACTCAACTAAGCTGAACACACCCATAGGAAGAATGTGCCATGCTCACAGGGATTGCATTGCACAATAGAGTCAAGTACAATGTAGAGTGCAGGGTCCTAAACAAAAGATGCAACCACCTTAAGAGAGGAATGATGGGCTCTTACACTACATCCAAACCTGTAAAGAAACTGACCAGTCAGATGGTGGCTTTAAAAATGAAGTAAAAACCGACTGTGTAAGGGCCCTATTACACCAACAGATTATCTGTCAGATTTTTTTGAGCCAAAGCCAGGAACAGACTATAGACAGGGAACAGGTAACAAAGGAAATACTGAGATTCCTCCTCTTTACAAATCCATTCCTGGTTTTGGCTTACAACAATCTGTCAGATAATCTGTTGGTGTAATAGGGCCCTTAGTCCTCGCCGTGCCAATTCTGCTGACTAAAAGCATCTGCAGTAGCTGACATTTTCATGTATTACACAGTCAGGCGAGAACTCTGAAATACTTTATTTCCCCTGCAGGAGATTCCATTACTTTTCACCGGGTTCTGCTGCAGATCACAGTTTATCACTGAGGGTTTCAGCAGAAGGCACACTATGATCAGCCCCTTTTTCACAGACTATCTAACAAATTCCCAAAGAAGACAACCTCATAATGCTTAATACTTGCATCCTCCTATAGGCTATCTAAGTATATAAAATGGTCATAGTAATAAAATAAATTGTTTTTTTTTTTCAAATCCATGCAAGAATGAGGCTGTGCCTAAGCACCTATGGCCACAAAACAGACTGTATGAATGTATTAGTCTCAATGCTCTGGAGAGCTTTGGGCCCATGGCGGAAGCATAAAATATCCAGGCTCTATGAAGCAACCAACAATCGCATCATCATGCACCACTTACACCCAATGCCATTTTATGATGCTAGGACAGTCTCTGTACTCTAGTTATCTGAAATCCTTAAAGTGACAGTCACATCCTTCTTGCATTCTGACATCTCGACACAGGTGTAAAGGGTAAATTTAGCGTTTTTCATACCTTATTTCATATCATACGTCATGGTGTTTGTTCAAGTAAAAAGTCATCTTTTATCAACTGCAGATTATATTAAGTGGGCGTGGCCTCGCGACATTAGCGCCACTTAGCCGTTGACCCCGCCCCCTTGACGCCCATTGGATGGCCGGCGTAAAGGGGGTGGGGTCTAGACCTTTCGGCCAACCTGTTCCAATGGGCGAAGAGGGGGTGGGGCCAACGATGCTGCTGTGGGCGGGGCTAAGTTGCGCTAATGCTGCGAGGCCACGCCCACTTAATACAATCTGCAGTTGATAAAAGGACACTTTTTACATAAACAAACACCATGACATATGATATGAAATAAGGTATGAAAAACGCTAAATTTACCCTTTACACCTGTGTCAAGATGTCAGAATGCAAAAAGGAGGTGACAGTGTCACTTTAAGCATTTATAATTTGTTAGAGATATCGATTGCATGAAAGGAATGTAAAACCAAATTAGACTGAAGGTACAATAAACTACTCCAACAATAACCAGGAACAACTAGGTTCTGTTGTATCTTTACTAAAGTCTTGGTTGTTTCATTCCTGTGTTCCTATTCCTCATGAATATGTGCGATTATGTATGGATATGTATGATTCCACTCATACATAACTTTTCAAATGGACATGGAGAGAAAGGAGCTGCTGCACCTCACACCTAAGGATGACACTAATGCTTCTCGGCTACATTTAAAAAACAACGCCAGGATGTTTGTAAATAATTTGATAAAACCATATTGCCTCATGCCTCATATTGCCACATGCAGGTCCCCTGGCTCACTACACGAGTCCCTACACTAAATCAACACTGTGTCGGCGACCGCCAACCCCTCAAAGAGAGTACAAGCAGGGAAGGGAGGCCACGGAATGGCCCTGCAAACCCACTGTCACAAGACCAAACCCCGAGCCCCCCCCCCCCCCAAAAAAAAACCTGCAAGTGCCGCCGGCGGAGAAAGCGGCCACCAAGCAACAGAAAAGTGCACAAGGTGCTAATGCTCACCACTGCACAGGAGGTAGAATGGTCGAACTAGGAGGTACTTACCATGTGTGCACAGGTGCTTCCTGCTACATGGGTCTTACCAGGAGGAGTGCTAGCCACTCAGAAAAGGGAGAAAAGTAAAATATAGACATGGAGAGAAAAAAGAGCTGCTGCACCTTACACCTATGGCTGACACTAATGCCTCTCGGCTACATTTAAAAACCAACCCCAGGATGTTGGTATATAATTTAATTAAACCATATTGCCTCATGTACCACATGCAGGTCCCCTGGCCCACAAGAAGCTAGAAAGTTGCAGATAAAGCCTGCCAGGGACTTGTTTAAATAAGCCAACTTGGAAGGGAGGGGGGAAGAGGGCGAGAGAGAGCTTACACGTTTTTTGTGTCTTCAGCAGAAAGAAATAGTTTGGAACTGAGGAAAGAAGACAGACGTAAGGAATGAATTGTTAGTCTCACCATGGGCAGCAACATATGAAAAGTTATGTTTAAGCGGAATACCTTAATAAGGGCTTCATAAGCTACCTCTGCAGTAGAAAGCAATACAGTGAGTTGTGTGCCATCTTGTAGATGGCAGCAGTCACAAGGTCAAGTAGCATTCCATTAGTCTCCATGTAGCCCTGGCATGTTCAACAACTGAGCACATCCATTCTCAGTTCCTTGTCAAGTGGATGTGTATACAGTCGCATACTGTCAGTAATTCACCTTAATCCGCACCTCTCACTTCCGTCTCCAGGACTTCACCCGAGCTGCACCAGTTCTATGGAATGCATTACCCAAGACTGTCAGGCTCACCTCCAATACATAAAGCTTCAAACGTGCCCTCAAAACTTATCTGTTCAAGCAGGCTTACCAGGTTCCCTAATTTTGACTGCTACCCTAAAAGCCACCCCCCCCCACACACACACCAAGCATTTAAGCACTTAGACCTGTGCATGCAGGCATTGGCTGGTGACAGGCTCACCCACCCTTACCCGCACTGCCTTATTTATAAAGATGGCCGGACCACAAGAACAATGATGCACTTTGCACCTCTGCCATTTTGTCTCGCACCCCCTCCTGATCAGTGTGTAAGCTCATGCATGCGAGCAGGGACCGCACTCCTCATGTATGGATAATTATATGTAGATCTCTGTAATGTCTGATTTCTGTCTATGTATGTACCCCCAGAATTGTAAAGTGCTGCGGAATCTGTTTCCGCTATATAAATAAAAATTATTATTATTATTATTAATTCCTGGACACTGTCAGAGTGTAGGGACACAGCCCTATAACATCACATTTTAATACTAGACCCTGATATGGCCAGGTATTGGGATTTTACCTACTTGCACTGTACCTATATGACTACACCTATATATACTGCCCTCTGAAGAGACTGGGGATGATCAGAGCGTGATCAGAGGGTGACAGAGATGTTCTGGATGAAGAAGAGGAATGCTGGAAGCACGTCAATGAGAACAGCTCCTGGAAAGTTATCATTTATAGTCACAATACCCAAGGAGAAGAGAGCCAGTAATCTATAAACAATTTTTGAATAATAAAACATTGTGTTACCTTGACTGCGCAGTACAGGATGCTACTGACCATTTATGGACTGGCTTACCAGAGTGTGACATGTATGTGTCTTGTGACTTGGAACCCCGCCTGTATTGGATGTTACATATTTCATATGAATGTGTAGTACCGCCCCATATTCTGTCTTTAAAATGTGATTACCATAATAAAACTTGGGCCATTATCCAGGCTTATAATCATGATACAATGTCTTATCTGTGTCCGTGATTTATAAGTGACGAGTTGGTAATACTGCAGGTTACAGCTCTAGATATATCAAATGATAACCATCCTTTATCCTGGGTATTTGACTTTTCTCCATAGAGAGGGGTCAACATTAAATTTAGACTTATCAGACCCATCCTGTAGACAGATGAAGAGTTATTTGTGGAAGAAAGCAGCCATGAGTTTCTTTGTTATCCTGTACAACCTGTTGCCTGCACACTTTGTAGTAATCTACATGGGTGCAGTCACACATACCTGTGCCGCTCCCGTTCACATAGGTTCTCCAAGCACTGACAAAACTGTGGGGCTTCAACTCCATCAAGAGATGTGCTGTCGCTGTAGGACTGCCGCTGGCATGGTGTTGAGGATCGCGAGGTTGGCACAATAACAGTGTTTATACTCTTACCAGTGAGCAGGTCCTGATAAATAGCAGCAGCGCTGTCCAGAAACTCTACACATGTAAAACATACCAGAATGTAATGTTTATATCACAAACAACACCAAGCTGTGCAACATGTGCCATTACTACAGAAGTGCTGCCCAACTTAAACTAGTGGCCTTCACCCCAATAAATCTAGGAGACAAGATTTCCTGTAAGCATCTGACCACATTGGGCAGACACCGCTATACAGACAACAGATACTTGTCAGCTTGTGCATTCTAATGATAGGCCCTGATACTTACCAGAGTAATAAAACTGGATCTGGAAGGCATACAGGAAATCGGAGAATGACATGAGGCAGTCCATCGCGTCGTCCATCAGCACAATCCTGGCAGGAGAGAAACCAAGAGACTGAATGCAGACACTAAAGAAAAGGATGTGGGGGTATATGAAGCACAAGTTACCAAGAAATAATGATAGAGAGATACATAGATGATATTACATATATATATAGGAATACATAGATGGATATTAGATAGATAGAACAAAGATATATTTAGGATAGCTAGAGAGACTACACAGATAAATATGAGCTAGGTAGACAGATTGATAGGCAGATGGATACAGCATACAGCAGACAGGTATGGCAAAAAGATTTGAGACAGATGATAGACTGCTTAGACTGATCTCAGGAAAGAAAAACCACGTCCCATTTGTCCACAGGCTCTGTCTGGTTACTGCAACTCAACTCATTCAAGAGAATGCAATACCAGATGCAACCTATGGACAAAGATCTTAAAAATGGAAACCTTTGAAGAAAAATCTTTCTCCCATACTGCTGCTTCTACGTATACTAAACTCTATTAATGAGCTAATATGATCGTCTACCGTATGGCAAAACTATATTTCAGGGGGATTTAACATTTATTCATAGCACAAACATCTATCGGACCCAACAGTTTTACATGAATAGACCAGCGCCAGTGTGGAGATGCTGTGCTGAAGCCCTTTTTATTTTTTTTTAGAAAAAAAAGTTTCCTGGATCCCGCACACTGCGCCAATCCACTCCCAGGCGCCAACCTGGCCTGAAGCCCTGGAGGCAGGCTCACCGGCCACTAGTGTGACAAAACCTCTCCCCTCTGTGACGCGGCTTCATTGATTGTAATGGAGCTATGTAACAGAGGGGAGGGGAGATCATCACACTGGGGAATGGTGGGCCCACCTCCAGAGCTTCAGGCCAGGCCAGTGCCTGGGAATAGACTGGCGCTATGCTAGGGAGGTCGTGCCGCAATACTTTCTTTTGAACTGCGGAACCAGCATCCCCGCGCCAGTCTATTAGTCCATTCATGTTAAAAACACAAATCGATCGACCTGATGGTACCTACGCTTTAAATGTAGATGTTTCTTGTACTGAACAATAAATTTTAAATCCCCCTAAAATATAGTTGACCACTTGGTATACACTGATATCAGCTCATCCATAGAGATCATAGTACATAGAAGCAGCAGTATGAGCAAGCGACATCTCTTTAAAACGTACCTACCGACAGCAGGCAAAATATACAAAGTAATAAATATCTGCTGTCTTTTGTGCACATAAGCCGCTCATATATTACATGGGTACTGTAGAACAGAGTGACGAATGAAGGGCTATAATGCCTTTATTGTTTATGAGCAGCTAACAATAGGGTGATTGACAGAGCCAGATGAACACCGAGACATTAACTGCAGAAGTTATGTAAGGTTCTTAAACTATATTGTGTGTCGTGTTTACACTTTATGAAAGACCCGTTTCATGGTTCCCTAAGATCACTTATATTCTCTATATCACTTACAGTAAGAGGAATCACAGAGGACAGCTTTAAGTCAGAACAAAAAAAAAAAAAAAAAAAAAAAAAAGAGGGTCCGAAAAATATTCCCTTCATGGTTGGGACCTAAAGTTGTCCCTGGTCATTCCATAAACGATAAGTGACATGGAGAATATAAGTGATCCTGGGGAACCATGGATCTTGAGAGGATGCTATAAAGAAATGTCTCCAGTTTTTCTTTCTTACTGTTAAAATACATTTCCTTCAATCTGGAAATCCAATGTTCATGAATCCCAGTGGACCTAGCATCCTGCATTTTAGAAACATCAAGATAGATTTACTTAAAATTTTTTGCCAGAATTCTGTCTCAAATTACACCAAAAGCCGACCTATTTTCTTGAGCATCTGCAACACTTATGTACAACTTACTAAACACTTTGGAATAGTGTCTAGAAAGGGGGGGGGGGGGGGAGTATCTGTGTGGAGCCATACAAATGCATCAGATTTATTAACCATGTGCATCATTCTTTTGGTGCAAAATACAGTATTCAGTAAAGTAAAGTAATAAAGAGATACAGGGAAGGAAACAATTATTTGATTCCTTGCGGATTTTGTAAGTTTGCCCACTGAGCAGTCTATCGCTTTAATGGTAGGTTAATTTTAACGGTGAGAGATAAAATATCAAAAATAAAATCCAGAAAATCACATTGTATAAATTCTATAAATTTATTTGCATTTTGCATAGTAAAATAAGTATTTGATCCCTCTGGCAAACAAGACTTAATACATGGTGGCAACGCCCTTATTGGCAAGCACAGCAGTCAGAGGTTTTTGTAGTTGATGATGAGGTTTGCGCATATGTCAGGAGAACTTTTGGTCCACTGCTCTTTGCAAATCATCTCTAAATCATTAAGATTTTGAGGCTGTCACTTGGCAACTTGAAGTTTCAGCTTCGTCCATAAGTTTTGTATGGGATTGGCTGGAGACTGGCTAGGCCACTCGGTGACCTTAATGTGCTTCTTTTTGAGGCACTCCTTTGTTGCCTTGGCTATATGTTTTAGGTCATTGTCGTGTTGGAAGACCCAGCCACAGCCTATTTTTAATATCCTGGCGAAGGGAAGGAGGTTGTCACTTAGGATTTTACGGAACATGGCTCCATCCATTGTTCCACTGATGCAGTTAAGTATACTTGTGCTCTTAGAGAAACAACCCCAAAACAGAATGGTTCCACCTCCATGCTTGACAGTGGGGACGGTGTTCTTTGGGTCATTGGCAGCATTTCTCTTCCTCCAAACACGGCGAGTCCAGTTAATGCTAAAGTGCTCAATTTTTGTCTCATCTGACCACAGCACCTTCTCCCAATCATTCTCAGAAACATCCAGGTGTTTGCTGGCAAACTTCCGATGCACGTGTGCTTTTTTGAAAAGTGGGACTTTGCGGGCACTGAAGGGTTTTAATTATAGATGAGCGAACCTTGAGCATGCTTGAGTCGATCCGAACCCGATTATTCGGCATTTGATTAGCGGTGGCTGCTGAAGTTGGCTAAAGCCCTAAGGCTATGTAGAAAACATGGATATAGTCCTTGGCTTTTATTATATATTGTCTTTATCCAACTTCAGCAGCCCCTGCTAATCAAATGCCGAATGATCAGGTTCGGATGGATTGAGCATGCTCGAGGTTCGCTAAACTCTAGTTATAATCCATTACAGCAAATGTGTTACCAGTAGTTTTCTTGGTGACCGTGGTGCCAGCTGCCTTGAGACCATTAACAAGTTCCCCCCATGTAGTTTTAGGCTGATCTCTCACCTTCCTTATGACCCAGGATACCCCCACAAGACGAGATTTTGCATGGAGCCCCAAGATGGATATTGATTGACAGTCATTTTGTATTTCTTCCGTTTTTTTACTATTGTACCAACAGTTGTCTCCTTCTCACTCATGGTCTTACTTATGGTTTTGTAGCCCATTCCAGTCTTATGCAGGTCTATGATCTTGTCCCTGACATCCTTAGAAAGCTCTTTTGTCTTGTCTATGTTGTAGAGGTTAGAGTTTGACTGAATACAGTCTGTGGACAGGGGTCTTTTATACAGGTGCAATTTAAGACACCTGTCTTCAATGCAGGTAAAAAGTTAATTAGGAGAGTCTAACTGGTCGGTAGGTGATCAAACATCTAGCAAGAGATTCACAGCTTGTGCCAATGTGTTAATTTGGTGCACCTTCTTCCAGACTTTTCTAGTATTATTCTGTCTAAATTCAAGACCCAGAATTTAAAAATTCTGGTACTTTAAATCGTCTTAATCAGGTCCATGGTCTTAATCATTTTCCTCATCAGGGGTTGTTTGCCTCCCTTATTAGCCATCCTGGAAAAAGAGGATGCTATTTTGCCAGATATGACACAACTAATTCATATGGTCACACAGTTTTCTCTGACAATATCACCAACCAAATCAGTATTATCAAGAGCAGAAAACTGCTAGAAAGAGCAGTTCATTCTAAGGAAAACATGGCGCAACTGTGTATTAGATAGTTACCCAATTATCTGAATAGCAATCCTAATATACAATGTTTTCTGAAGTGCCCACTGCAGGAGATCTGTGTAGCAGAGAGTAGTACCTGAGAACAAGCCTTCGATTGATCATAAAACGGTCTGCTGACCTATTCTCTGCTCACCGCAGCTGCCGCTGACACTTCTGGACCCATCTGTTCAATGGTAGGCAGCTCTGCCAATGACTGGCCACAGGGCTGTCCTGTCTTGGCCAGTGATTGGCTGAGCAGCCTGATACTAAAAAGAGACAGGGCCAAAAGTGTCAGCGGTGGCTGTGGCGAGAAGGGAACAGGCAGGAGGACGCCAGGGTAGAATGGGTAAGTATAAACTTTATTATTTTCTATGTAAAAGCATGGGCTGCATGGACATCACTAATAATGTCTGTGCAGCCCTCATGCACGATTATTGAGCAGTGTATAGGCTCGGTAAGCAATGGCGATCAAGCAGATCAGTGTTTTCTTAAAGTACAATGTCAGGCCGTCTAGTACGGCCCTAAGCTGAGACCTTCTGTTCTGTATGTGATAGGGAGGCTTCTGTAAAGTGATCTCTACAGTATTACTATGAAAAGTGACACCAGATGAGCATATTTCAGTATCTGGCTCTAATCTGTAGAAACATATGTAGACAACACATTCCCTTTAAACCAAAGATATTAAACCTGCAGCCCTCCAGCTGCTGCAAAAGGCATGATGGGAATTGTAGTTTTGCAACAGCTGAAGGGCCACAGCTTAGGACAACACTGCTCTCAACAGAGCAGAGAGCGAATATAGACAGTATTAATATCAGCTCTTGGGGAACTCAACAAGTTCATACATTTCATAACAAAACTACTGAACTCAATAAAAACAGTGCTGAAGACTTGGACACTTACACCTGCATTCCCCACATTATGCAGCTGATCATATGAGTTCATTGGGATCATATTAAATTCACAAAACCTTCCTAATAAAAACAGGATTGTGCAAAGAGGGGAACCCCTTTAATTTATTTTTTTTCAGTATTCTTTTTGTATTGATGGCTATCTTTAGTGAAGGCTATCAACATCCAATTGGGGGGGGTCATCTAACTGGTTAAACTTCAGACTGCCAAACATTGGTCAGAGGCTATACCTGGTAGTTCAGCTCATCTCACTAAAGAAAATGGGATCACGTACAACACCAGGTGCAGCTGGTACCCAGTGTAGCCAGTGGACGTATGAGTGCAGCACCCCCTAGATGATTATCAGGGTGCCGGGAATCAAACCCCCACCAATCAGATATTAATGGCCTATCCTAAAGATAGGCCATCAATAAAAAAAATCAAAAATCAGGAAGACCCAATAAATAATATATAGGAACATTCATAGCAGTAAAGACAAAAAAAGATTGCTGGCAATGACATAATTCTTTGTAATAAAACATTTTCCAAGCCCTGGAGATGTGAGGCCATTAGGGCTACAGCTTTTCTGTTCCTTATATCACGCTCACAAACAGAAATGCCAAAGCATTACATTCTCTCACACATCACGTCTCTTGGCGTCTTTCATGTGTTTTTCCAAAGCTCTCTCACAGATCTGTTTGAAGTTTTGTACCAAGTGTAAAAAATCTGTTATCCCCCCCTGCAGCCCCCATCACCCCCTCTGTAAAATATAAAAATGTAGAAGTCACGGTATCTAAGATTTAACTACACTGGTGCTGTGTAACAGCATTAAACCTCTGCACCACAGCCTAGCACACTGTGTGGGGGTACCTGGGATGTGTATAATCTCCAGCTGGGTGCTGACCCATGTCAGGGTCCCATTATACACGCTGCAAATGTGTAACAATATTGTCTTTCTTGTCTAGCGTTGCCTGCACATTAAGTGACCACCATGCTAATAAAATTGTTGTTCAATAAAAGTTCCTCGTGTTTAATGGTGAATATGCTGCAGTTTAAGGCCATGTTCACATGCACGTTGTTTATTGCAAAAATACAGTGTGTGAACGTGGTCTAAAAAGGGAACTATCGGCAGGTTAGATGAATCTAAGGTGCTGATGGCACCCTATCGTGCATGGGGCACTGAGGATGAAGGTACATAGACATACATAGACAAAATTCAGATATTAGAGATATACATAAGGCCGTTTGGAGCACTGCCCTGCCTCCAGAGTGCCAATCCGCCCCTGGCCGGGCCGGGAGAAATTGAGTGGATGGCGGCCATATAACAGTAAATAACGGCCATTATTTCAATTTAACAGCCGTTGTTTTAAAATAACAGCAAATATTTGCCATTAAATGGCGGCCATCCACTCAATTTCAACATTGTGTGGACAGAGCCTTTCTGTGTTTTTAATCCCCTCCTGGTTTTGGTTGCAATATGAGGACCATAATACTGACTGAAATATACGTAGTGTGAACCCAGCCTAAAACTGCATGGGAACGCTGCAGAGGATGAAGTTAAGAGACTTACCATGCGCAACAGGGAGCCATCAGCAGGTTAGATTTGTCTAACCTTCTGATAGTTCCCCTTTAAGGGCCTGGGTTAGAAGGGGAATTTAGCCCAGTAATAACATTTATCACTTATCTACAAGAGAGATGATAAATGTGTGATCGCTGGAGGTAAGACCACCGGGGCCCAATAGTAATCAAGAGAAAGGCGGCCTCTGAGTGCCTCTAGTAAATGCAGTGGTAGTGCAATTGTGTGGCCACTGTTCCATTCAATGTTTATGGCGCTGACAGTGATTGCCAAGTGATTTCTTTGTTGAATTGCTCCATTTACCCCTCAAGATGCTACATATGGAGGGGGATGTCTACCCACCTCGAGGTTCACTCATCTCTAGTGGTAACTAATCCTCGCTGAGGATGAAGGTATGTGTCTTGCCTTCATCCTCGGCATCGCTCCTGTGCACTTAGTTGTTTACTCCACAGTCCTGCCACACTAGGAGTGGCTGATTTGTAGAATGGCTGATTTGTGGATGTATCGGATTTTAAAGATCTTTGTGGTGTATAACATTAGTAAATGTGGAAAGAAAGTAACAGACAGGAAAAACGTATTGACGGAAATACATTAGTAAATGAGAGCACACATGCTTTGGCCATGCAACGGTGTCATGGCCACAAACTCTCTAGCTTTAAATAGCTGCACCTTCGGGGGGGGGGGGATAATTTAACATCTTGATTTTAGGGATCATTGCCTTACATTTGCATACTTACTGCTATTCTTACCATTTCTACACTGCTGAAGAGTCCGTGTGAATCAAAAAGCCATTTATCTTTTAACTACAGGCAGTAAAGTAAAACACCTATCACTACATACAGTGGCCCAAAATCGGACACATTTTTTGGCTTTAGACTAATATTAACCAATCGCAGTTCCTTTTGAGAAATAAAACTGAGCTGTGATTGGTTGCTATTTGTCTGATAAATTTGGAGCAGTATGCGGGAAGGAGGATCACTGTCTGTGCTTACCTTGCAGCTTTCTGTGTCAGATCCATTGGGAAGTCTGGACAAAGCATCTGGAGAAGACACTGATATTCTTTCATTGTCAACAGATCTGCAAAACAGATTGATTTACTCAATGCCCACCAATGAATAAAAAAAAAGCTGACTATACTTTGCACTTATCAAATGAACATAGATAAACAGATATTTCCTGTGGTCAGGGCCGTATTCACTACTAAGCACCAGTGGTCCGGTGCCTAGGGCAGCACCTTGCAGGGGGGCAGCACCAAGCAGCAGGGGAAAGGAAACATTTTTTTTTTTTTTTTTATCTTTTTAGTTTCCCAACTCCCATTCAGACTTGCCAGTAAATCTGGTGTCTTTTTGAGTAGGGGGGAGAAATGGTGGTATTGTTCAGGTCTGGTATGGCGGTGTTACGCAGTCACAGTATGGCGGTATAGGTCAGGTGTCTGGTGTGGCGGTGCAATCCAGTCACAGTATGGTGGTATTGGCCAGGTCTGATGTTAAATGGGACTCCTGGAGCTATTACCTACCAATCCTAAGGCCGGGCTCACACACAGTATGACGGGCGCATTCAGGTGTGCCCACATGCCAATTCACCATAGCACACAATGGAGAGGGCGGATGGAGCCATCATGAGAGCTGTCAGTGTTGTGCAGCCACTATTCAATAAATAGCGGTCGCACAAGACTGACATGTCAGTTTGTCCTGCGGACGAAAGGAATCTGGGCCGGAGTGTATACTAAGGGGGAGATTTCTGAAAGGGTGTAAATATACACCTGGTGTAAACTGCCCACAGCAACCAATCACAGCTCCTTTTATATTTTACCAGAGCTGAAAGCTGAGCTGTGATTGGTTGCTGTGGGCAGTTTACACCAGGTGTATATTTACACCCTTTCAGAAATCTCCCCCTCTGAGTATACACTCCGTCTGGGATTCCTCTGACTTCAATGCAATGTACATTTCCTATTAATTACGGCCGGTGTTGTCAATTGCAACAACGTCCATGATTAATAGTAAATATATGCTGTGAGAACATAGCCTAAGACTGATCAGATATCAATATGATGTTAAGAAACTAGAAAATCATATGATGCTAATTGGTGGGGCGTCTTCAGGTTTAGTGCCTAGGGCAGCAGCAGCTGTTAATACGGCCCTGCCTGTAGATTTAGCAACATTTCTATAGAAAATGACCCGCAATGACGTCTGTGCATTATTACACATAGTTATATGTCCTCCATGTGCTCCTGTAGTATCTTGCTTTGCAGGTCTCAGTGTCATATTTTACTGTGGATCAAACATTGTTAGTATGAACCAGGAGGTTCTAGAATCACCCATACCTCGTATAGCTATGTTTCTTTGATTGGAGTGCATGTATGTGCCTGTGGCTAACAGGCATGGAACACTACAATATACCCAAAGGTAATATATAGACACATCATGTTAGTGTTCCATGGGGGTCTTCCTAGCAGTGCAGGCTGCATGCCTGTGTTGTATAGGGCTCATTCACTATACAGACAGAAGAGACACGGGTGGTCAGGATGTTTCATATGAAGGTAAGAGGGAAGGGGGGGGGGGGTTGTCAGAACCTTGTTGGTGTTTACTTAAGTGTATAAATATCTGTAGCACGGTATAATTTGCACAGTGGTTTCTCTCCCTAAAAATCTTCTCCTTCTGCCACAAAGCTCTTGGGAGCGGCTCATGGAACTCTTGGCACAGGTTAAAGGAATTACGACCGACAATGATATTTCAACACGGGGCAGGGAACAACCACTAGGGCTGTACTGCCATTCGTAATGCACTGAAAATACAATGCATACCATACATTATACTGCCTTGGCTCTCGGATGTGCACAGCAGCCAGCCAGCCAAACTGAACCACAAGTTGGGAATGAAAAAAAACACAAAAACAAAATGAGTGGGATAAGGAAAACCAAGGACCTACTAGAAGCTGTGGTTACTCTGTGGACGGCAGGATGGAAGAGTCAAAGCTCTAAAAATGTGGAGTTTATGTTTACTTTATGGTGGAGGACTTTGGGGGTATTTCTTTAAAAAAATATATCCTCCCCATACACACACATTTAAAAAAAAAAAAAAAAAAAAAAAATGTTTACTATGAGTATGCATGAATTCTGTTAGCATTGGCAGGCTCGATTAATGCATAGATTTTAGCTACAATGTATGCCTGAGTGCTGGTATAAACTGAACTGTGATAGATGCAAAGCATGCAGAGGCCTAGCAGACCTGGCAAATAGACACATATTTGTGCGCAGACACGTTATTTGCAACATTTGCTGGGTCCACACCAGGCAGCACTGAAAGTGTAAATACTTTAGTGGAACCGAGCTGCACCCAAACAGAGGGTAGGAGAGTTGCTGTTTCTGCGGGCACATTATAAGCCTAGATAACCCTAGATGCGCCCGAAACGCGTCAAAGAAACCGGGGGCCCCGGCACTAGAGTGCTGCCAGTGTTTTTTTAATGGACATTCAATAAAAGTTTACAAGTTTTACCCTAAGCGCTGGATCATCATATACTTCTTGAATAGATAATCCTTGTAACCTGTACTGATCTCAAGTTACAGGCTGTATTATACTTCACAGCTTCACTTTCTATTCTACTGATTGAAAATAGAAACAGTAAACAGGCTTCTCATCAGGCAAACCCCCAGCAGTTTAGGGTGCCTTTACACAGAGAGATTTAGCCGACAGATTTTTGAAGCCAAAGCCAGGAATGGATTTGAAAAGAGGAGAAATCAATAATCTGTCAGACAAATCTCTGTGTAAAGGCACCCTTAGCTTAGGTCCTATATAGCAGGGGGCAGGTGTAAAGACTACATTTTCAGAATGCTAATCAATGGGATTAGCTATATGTAGACATTGTGCAAAGAAAGCTGGGAGATTTTAGCTCTGAAGACTGCAGAATTTTTGGTGCAGCTAAAACAGGATAAGCATGGTAGAGCATTTACAAAACTATTTGATTTTTAAAAAGTAAAAATACATCTACCCTATGCACAGGATTTGAATGTTTCTTCCTATAGACACAATTCACATATTCCTACTATGCAGTTTCCTGAATAATCAGCTACATGTACAGAATCAACACATACCATAGAGCCCAACACATACCTTTAGAGCCAAAATTTCGAGAAGCATTAGATGTACTGTGATTATATCCATCATATTACTATATAAAAAAATAGAAATACCCCAGCATGCCAGCAGGGGGTAGTGTGAGCAACAAATACCACAATATTCAGCAGCCCACAGAGTAAATGAAGAGCAGCAATGGTGGTAAATGATGGCACGGCACAGCAGTCAAAACAATCCAAATGAAGGAAAACAGCTCTGTAATGACAGGCAAATGTACCCAGGCAAAACCGACACTCTAGAAAGGATCCAATGGCATGCAATCTATCATACACAAACAGGATAATCATAGAGTATCTTACAAAAAACAGACATCAATCTACTATGAGTTATCCATGTATTGTGCAGTATTGTGCCAGGTTAGTTAATGAAACAGCGTTCTCCTCTCCTGGAATAAAGAAAAACAAATTGTGTGTGTGTGTGTGTGTGTGTGTGTCTGCCCTCAATGTCTGGTATTCTTATAACATTAATTATTCTGATCAGGTAACAAAAAATGTAGATTGCATATAAGGCAAAGGGAAACACCCTGTAGGAGTATACAGCAACTCTGACCTCAAGAAGACACGTTGTGGGAGATTATGTTCATCCTTCCCTACTCATAGGCAGCTCAGAAGTGTAAAGGTATCCAAATACATTACAGCATAGAAGTCCAAACCAAACAACTGCCAGGGTTTTCTGTGGCTGCTATTCACTCAATAGCGGACGCAGAAAACTGACATGTCAGTATCTTGCGGCGCCACTAGGGATCCTGGCAAGAGTGTATACTATGTGTGAACAATCCGGATTCCGGGATTCTATGCTTTTATGCAACGTGCGTGCTGCATAAATCACGGCCGTTGTTGCAACAGCCGTGATTTCTAAAACACATACGTTGTGTAAAAATAGCCTAAGGGTACAAACCCACTTGACGTATTTGCAGCGTGAATCAGTCTTAAAAATAAGCAGGCAAAACGCAGGTTGGCTTTATACAATTGTTCTGCGTTAAAATACGCAATTGCGTATTTTTGAAGCGTGAAGCTTGTTGTTAGCAAAGCATCAGTTGTTAACAACCTGTGCGAAAAACGCATGTAGCTTCACGCTTCAAAAATACGCAATTGCGTATTTTAACGCAGAACAATTGTATAAAGCCAACCTGCGTTTTGCCTGCTTATTTTTAAGACTGATTCACGCAGCAAATACGTCAAGTGGGTTTGTATCCTAAAAGAGGTACAATGAGGTCAAGTACACTGTTCACATGACACTCAGTGCTTCTGGGATCTCTTCCTGCATAACTGTTAAGGTCACTGACAATGTATGTGCCATCAAGCCAAAGGTGTCTCTGCCTATGTCCTCTTCTTTACGGCCTTTATACCTACTTACATATGCCTACCTGAATGACAGAGGGCACAGAGGTGGCGAATGAGAGCAGATAGGTTGGCTATCCCTGGACTCTTGGCATGCTAAGGAACGCCCCATGGGCACTTGAGCCTCATTTACATATTAACAAAGGCTTATATCTCAATGCTGGAAAAGACTATAGGCATAAAATGTCTTACTGCTGCTACATTTAACTAGGGGGAGTAGGTTCCAGAATTCACACTCACCTGCAGCTGAAGTACCAGACATAGCCATGTGACTGCAGTGGAGCTGTTTCTAGAAAACGCAGACCCAATCTGTGTTGTATATCCCTTCTGTTGTGCTAGAAGTCATTTTTGGAAATGTAGTGGTACCTTGGTTTAAGAGTAACTTGGGTTGAGAGCATTTTGCAAGAAGAGCTCACGGTTTTTCAAAATGGTAACTTCGTTTAAGAGCATTGCTTTGGTTTAGGAGCTTCCTGCACTGGGTGGTAGGGGGAGTGGGGCATGGTCTGCATAGTGGGGTCTACATCAATGTACTCCAAACCAGGAAGCCTCTCTCACCTTCCAAATCATGGTAGATCCACTCACACTCAGCTATACAAACTGTTGCTATAATGTGCCTGCACTTACACTCAGCCATTCACACTGCTGTATAGAGAAGTTTCTGTCACTGTCCTCCTGCACAGCTCTGTGATTCTCACTTCCTGATTGGTCCATGCTGAATACACACCCCTTCCCCATTGCTGTCATGTGACCACACAGACCTCTGACAGCAGCCCTGCTTCTCTATTCTAGCCTGTTGTACTACACTACTGCATTATGGGGATCTGCAGTCCCATCCTGTATCTACAAACTGCTGCTGTTTTTCAAGTTTATGCCCTTACTATACATTATGCACTTACTATACATTATACACCACATGCTGATTGTTATACTGTACAGCAACATTTAGCTGTGTCTAAATGTTTGTTTCATTTGTTTTACATATTATTCAGAATAAAAAAATATTTTTAGGGTGTGGAACCAATTGTCTGCATTTCAGTGATTCCTTTTTGGAAAATTTGCTTTGGTTTAAGATTTATTTGAATTACAAGCACGGTCCTGGAACGAATTATGCTCGTAATCCAAGGCACCGCTGTATATAGTGACTCTTCTTAACCAATCACAGGCTAAATATCATATTTCCTTTACTGCTGGTGTTTCTTATGGTTTCACTGGACCTCCCATAAGCAGACAGGATATCTGACCAGTAAGAAAGGTGTATGAGGACTGGCGAAATAAAGAATACCCAGCCAGAACGCACAGGGTTACATCCTCCCAAACAACCTCTTCTTTCATGTTTGCAAATTGTTGGTCAGTGAAGTTCCCATGTGGTTTTGGAGATATTTCTAATGTTTGCAGATCAGAGGAGGACTCGGTTACTCTATGACTGGGGTCTGTCTCATGAAAATAAACTCCACACTCAGTCGATTGCTAATTTGCTGTTCCATCGAGCAGGAATAGAAGGAAAATAAACAAGCTAGAGGCCAAAGGGGACAGTCATCTCTACAGAAAGAGAAGCCCAAACCTTTAATTCCCAAGCAGTGCAGCCAGCACACAGACTGCCCATGGAGCTCTGATCTTCCCAGAAGGAAGCATAAAATGACAGAGCTAAACTGGAGCCAGCTGTTCTAACCACCACCGGCCTGCTGTGCCCATCTGTTGCCGGCGTCCTCCATACCTCCCAGCTATTGAGCCCTCCCCGGCTATAGAGCGGCACTGAACACAACACCACGCATTTATGTGCCATGTGATAAGTGGGAGCAGAGACCCGCGGAGGGCACAATGCTGCTGAGCACCATGGGATACGTAAACAGCTGGAACGCTTTACTCTCTCTCAGTAAATGAATGATGGTGTTACTCTGAAAAAGCTGTTTACACCAAATGTTTAACAAACACGATCATATAAACACTGTAGTATATACCCAAGGACAGGATAAAATATACCAAGAGAGATCCAGGGAACATACCAATTGACCATCTAATCTGTTTCTACCTGGTACAATGAAATTGTGTGGACCACCATGGTAGGCTTGGTCTTAGTCAAAGTAGGCCACACTAAAAACATATGTTACAATGCAATTTCTTCAGTCAGATTGGGTTCCCTCATAATAAATTAGGCGACAAGTGTATATTTATAACACAAGCAAAGTAATTATAGCACAAAACATAGAAAAGGGGCCTCTTCTTCACTGTCCTGTGTCTGGCTGTAAGACAACTGTCTGCAGCAGAAGCCTCCCCCCCTCTGTCCTGTCTGCAGCTGGACACAATATATATGGACCTAATACATGGGGCAATTGTTATACATACTGATAGTCTGAGACATGGCTGGAAAACCCTGTCTGTGTAAAGTATAGGCCCCTCATATAGGCGGGGCATGGTCACATGCTCCTCCATGTCAGCCATTTTATGGACAGACTCACCACAGACCAGAGCAGCCCAGGCTCGAAGAGGGGAGTCTGATTTTAGCTCTATGAGGTACACAGGGATCGGCTGTCAGTAAGGGCTGTAAGTAAACTTACTAATACTGTACACTGAGCAATTTTTACTATATAGAGACCAACCCCTTTAATTCTTCAAAAATAAGGCAGCTAAATACAATAGCCTAAAAGTGACTATGAGGCACCACAAAGTTCATAGTATCAGTCCATCAGCCACTAGTCAGACTGTAACTGAGATGCCCCCTATTAGGACCTATTAATGTTGCTGAGGGTGTCCTGTCCAGGACTCCTATGAGACAGAGAGGGGAGCTGCTGTTATTTTTAATGCTTGCTTATAATACAGCATTTATAGCAGCATTTGCAGAAGCTGCATAGGAAATGAGCGGCCAACTGTATTATCCCCTGGTAAAAGCAGCTGGTGAGCACTGAATTATGTACATAGAAGAAACTGGGTTGCCTCTCTAGCATATAATATCAACATGATACTTCTGACAAACAAAACGCAGAAGATATAAGGAGTATAACACTTATTTATTGATGAAAAAACTTCCGTAATATAAATGGTGGTGTTCTGTGGGCAATGAAATCTATGTGAAAGCACATTATATGTATGAGGTTAATAATTCGAAGAGTTACAAATACGCTTCCTTAAAATTTCAGTAATGCAATCTTAGTTGACTGTCAAGATAGATGTCAGCACCTGAGAAGAGATTTCTAGATAACATTCCATTTCCAGAAGGGTTTAATCAAGATCATCTGCATTTCTGAAAGTCATAAAGTCTACTGTATGTCATAGTTTCCTTAAAGGGCATGTAGATTTTCTTTTGCTGATTAGAGTCACATAATCAAACATGTTCATTTTGTCTAATGATTCTATTTTCTGATTGCAATTTTTATTTTTTGTACATTGTTATGGGGCAGCCATCAGCCATTTAGTGATATGCTTTATAGCAATCCCCATGGTCACAGATGTCAACATACAGGACCCGTCACATTGAGATGAATCTGAAACACTACTGTGTGTACTCTGACCTTTGATGAGGTCATTCCTGCTATTGACTTATACTGGTGCTATCTACTGATGTAATTGTTGCTGTAATTCTGTACAGATCACTTTACAGCAGCCTCCTTTTATTGCCACAAACAGAACAGGAAGTCTTAAGGCCCTATTACACCAAGCAATTATCGGGTGTTACAGCCAATAATCGCTTGGTGCAATAGCTCCTGTTAAAAAGTAACAATCAACCGACATGCGCAAGGTTGGCTGATCCTTGTCTTTCAACATGTCAAAAGATTTTTGAATGATAACAGCGGTCTCTTCTATGGGCTCCCCGCTATCTCCTATGGCAGGGGTGGGGAACCTTTTCCATGTCGAGGGCCGGTCGGGCATTAATAAAATCATTTGAGGCCACATACCGTGTGCGGCAGTTAGTAGCGTGGGTTTGCAGCACATAGGGCAAGGCAGAGTATTGTTCCCGTAATGCCCCTGCTATTGTAGTTGACCCTCTTTGATGCCCCTTGTACCTGATGTGAATCCTTAGCGATGCCCAATAGCCAGAGTTAACCTCCAGTGATGCCTCTGGTAGCTGTAGTTAACCCCTTACTGATGTCCCTGATAGTCTAGTTAACCCCCAGTGATGCCCCTTGTAGTCTAAACCCCCCCAAAAAGTCTGCCACAAAATGATATGTTTGCAATTCAAATATTAAATATCAACCAAAGAAAAAATTGCAGAACTAATACGTGAATAAAACATATTTCTTTATTTAAATCAATAATAAATTACATAATTATCACCATGAGATACACAGAAGTACAAAACTGGAGAGGGGAATAGATGTCAGTGGGGTATATGTAAATAAGGACAAATGATAAATGAACAGTATAAAGGGGAACACCTCGTGTAAGGCACAGCTATATATATATATATATATATATATATATATATATATATATATATATATATATTTTTATATATATATATATATATATATATATATATATATATATATATATATATATATATATATATATATATATATATATATATATATATATATATATATATATATATATAGATTAGATGACCTCCTGTATGTGCAGGGCCAACACACAGGGCAAACACAAGTGTGTATAGTGGAACAAAGTAAACCCACTAATCTGCCCAGCAAACAATAAATACAAGCTCAAATTATAGACAGAAGGAGTGAGAAATAAAATAGCCAAACACAGAAAGGAAGGGGCTGAGCACCAGCTACCACACCAACCACTCTCCAGAACAGACAGCCCGACGTACGTTTCGCTGACTTCATCAGGAGATGCCCCTTGTAGTCTAGTTAACCCCCAAGTCATGCCCCTTGTAGTCTACTTAACCCCCAGTGATGCCTCTGGTAGGCCTAGTTACCCCCCCCCCCCACCCAGTCATGTCCCTGGTAGCCTAGTTACCCCCCCCCCCCCCCCCCCCCGTCATGTCCCTGGTAGCCTAGTTAACCCTAGTGCCTGTCCCTGGTAGCCTAGTTAACCCTAGTGCTAGTCCCTGGTAGCCTAGTTAACACCCAGTGCCTGTCCCTGGTAGCCAAGTTAACCCCAGTGCCTGTCCCTGGTAGCCAAGTTAACTCCAGTGCCTGTCCCTGGTAGCCAAGTTAACCCCAGTGGCTGTCCCTGGTAGTCTAGTTAACTAGACTACCAGGGACAGCCCCTGGGGTTAACTAGACTACCAGGGACAGCCACTGGGGTTAACTTGGCTACCAGGGACAGGCACTGAGGTTAACTTGGCTACCAGGGACAGGCACTGGAGTTAACTTGGCTACCAGGGACAGGCACTGGAGTTAACTTGGCTACCAGGGACAGGCACTGGGGTTAACTCCAGTGCCTGTCCCGGGTAGCCAAGTTAAACCCAGTGCCTGTCCCTGGTAGCCTAGTTAACCCCCAGTGATGCCCTGGTAGTCCAGTTAACCCCCAGTGCCTGTCCCTGGTCGTCTAGTTAACCCCAGTGCCTGTCCCTGGTAGCCAAGTTAACTCCAGTGCCTGTCCCTGGTAGCCAAGGTAACCCCAGTGCCTGTCCCTGGTAGCCGAGTTAACCCCAGTGCCTGTCCCTGGTAGCCTAGTTAACCACCAGTACCTGGTAGCCCAGTTAACCCCCAGTGCCTGTCCCAAATAAAATAATAAAACATGACGTCATGAAATAACGTCATCGTGCGCGGCCCGCAGGAGAAGGAAGACGTGCGGTGCTCTGGTGGGGCAGGGAACGGCACTCACAGCATCCTCCTGTGTCTGGCAGCCGTCACAGACACAGGAAGATGCTGTGTATGCCGCGGGCCGCATCGGGGGGTCTCAGGGGCCGGAGGTTACCCACCCCTGTCATATGGGCTCCCCAGACGGAGCACCTCCCCTCCCTCTGACCTGCTCAATGTTGGCGCATGTAATAGCGCTGGCAGCAAGCGGGAAACGAGGAGCAAGCAAGCGCTGATCTGACAGGTCAGCTCTCACTTGCTTCTCACCATTGACCCGTATAATGGTGGCTTTAATTTCGGTGGGTATGGATGACACATAACTAATGTGTATGGGAATTTAAAAAAAAAAAAAAATAGGTAAAATTATCAAAGTATAATTAATGGTGTTGTTATCCAACCAACACAGAGTTAAAAGGGTCAATCCCAACTATCCCACCACTGGTCGGCCAAGTACAGTAATTCTAGCGCCCATACAGCTTCACTATTATTCACTCAGGATATTTATCTCAACCAGACTGGGAGGTCAAGCTGCTGCCAGTCAGCGGCAGCTTGTCTGCCTGAAAACAAAAGGGTCGGACATGATCCTTCTCTCTCTTTAGGCTGGAATACCGATAAAACTGTAAGGTCCGTATTACACAACCCAACAAGCGCAGATCTGCTAAACTGGCGATCGCTTATCAAGCCTATTACACGGCTAATTGTATACTGAGACAAATGGGCACACAGCTCAGCTGAGCATTACTGCTCATTGGTTTTAGGGGCAATATCAGCACCCAGAGTAGCACTAATCTGACATGTCATATGTTTTTTAAGGTGAAAGGTATTTGTCCCAGTAAAGTCCCAATGAGTTTTTTTGCTCTGCAGCGGCTTAGCCCTCATATTGGTGGTCCTACTCCACTAATAGCCATTGGCAGAGGCTTTTAAGCAGAGTACTTTTAAAGCCCTATATTTTAAAAATGTTTTTTTTTTTTTTGTACTTTTATTTTTTTTGGGGGGGGGGGGGGGATGCTTTTGGTGAAGGTTAGTTTTAGAAATTTATTGATCACTTTGCTGTAATTACATCAAAAGGAAACAAACTGACAATGCCATTTATACTAGATCATACTAAGGTCTCCATTTCCCATATCTGAAGATTTAATAATATGTCTGGAATATTTGGGGTCAGTAGGTCCACACAGCTTAATTTCTGCTGTTTTCTTTGAGCTAGCTTGAAAACATGTACCACAAACCCTACAACTAAGTCAACCTCTGGGTAGATGAAATTCTCTATAATTAAGATTTACCAAGATATGCAGCCTTTTATATCCACGGGAGTAGACTCTCACGGTAACTCAAGTAATGGAAATCTGCAAGATAGTTTATGCTGCTCTTGAACTAATTTTGTGATACGTACTAAAGAAGATCACTCTTTTATGCAACCATTCTTGATGTCCCACATCTTAAGGTCTAAAGTCAGTGGATAAGCATCGTCTCACAACTCACTGGACCCGCAAAGGTATTTAAACCGAATGTACCAACAGGTACATTCACTTTAACAGTTGCACATGAATCCATTGATTCTAATGGAGCCGTGTCATAAAGGGCTGGGTGTTTCCCCAGTCAGTGCTTGGTAATAGACCAGCGCCATGCACATGAATCGGGCCACAGTTCAAAAAAAGGGCTGACAAAGGATCCCCCCTGCTTTCATGCCACCATTACTATTGAACTTGGGATCCAAGAGGTTAAATGGCTGGAATCATAACTATCTCTGATCCCAGCCCCTGCTGCAGAGTGTCAGCTATATGTAGAGCAGCAGTTCACTACTTCCTGTAAGCACTGAAAATATACAGTGGATTTTGGGAAAAAGTTAATAGGGTTTGTATTAATGACAGATTTTTAGGATAGGCCATTAATAATAAATCAATAAAAGGTCAAACCCCAAGAGCCCCACCAATCAGCTGAATGAAGATGCGGTGTCTTGTTCACCAGGCAGAGTGCTGTAGAAATGGTTGTGACTATATCTTGCACTGGAGCTCAGCTTCACTTACTTAAATGAGTCTGCGCTATTTTTAGTTACAGTTCTTTTATTTAGTTTATCGGAAGAGGAAGGAACAATTAGTACATCAATAATATTATTATTCATTAATATTGTTATATTCTAAAATAGCATGCAATATAGTAAGAAACCAATAACAAATCATTATTTCCCCATTGGTACTTTTTGCCTTCTTATTGGTGACAATCATCTAAAGGAGCGGTGTCTATCCTGTGCTCTCCAGTCACTGCAAAGCAACAATTCTCAGAATTCTGTGAAATCCTAAGGCTGTCAGAGCATGCCGAGAGTTGTAGTTTTGCAGCAGCTGAAGAGCCACAGGTTGGGTAACACAGATTTAGACCCTATCTGATGATCCAGCACTAATGCTAGATAATAATTTGCTGTGATAGGAAGTTGATCCAGGGATAAATTCCGATTCTCATATTGGAGTTGGAAAGGAATTTTTCTCCCTGTGATGGGACATCTGCCTCATGAGGGTTTGTGCCTTAGGGTACTATTACATGGAGCGATTTTTAACGATATACGACTAACGATAAACGACCGCAAACGAGATTGTTTATCGTTAACCTGACATCGTTCACCATATTACACAGAACGATGGTCGTTAGTTACAATCGTTACTACGATCGTTATTGTGATCGTTACTAAGATCGTTTAATCCTTCTGATCCCAGCAAAACAATGAACAATGTGAACAAATGTGAAACTTGAGCGAACAAATGTGGAATTACAGCGAACGATTAGCGAAAGATTAACGATAATTTTCAGATCTAAATCAACGATCAACGACATACGAATGATTTTTCGATTGTTGCCTGCAATTACACAGAATGATTATTGTTTAAATTTGAACGATTTAACGATATACTCTGGATCTTTTTTCAACCTTATTAATTATGAAACTATTGCCTTCACCCTTTACTGTATCATTCCCATGTGGCTTGTCTTTGATGATAGAATCTCTTAGCGGCCTGGAGATTTATGTTGCTGAATGAAAAATATCAAATGCACAGTGTCATTCTTTGGGATCTCAAGTTTATTTATTATGTGTACACAGCGGAACAGATTTACAGATGCATTTGACGTGTTTTCTGTGCTGGAAATGAATTTACCATGTTTTTCTGGAGGACCTGACACTTTACACAATGTACTGAAATAAAACATAAGCCAAGGCTTTCTATTCCAAATTCCCTTTAAGAAGATGCAATATCAATGTAGCAATGCTGCACTCATAGTTTGGATATGGATATGATTGCAAGTAAAGTTTATTTTTTTGTTATAAAGTCATAAATGGGAAAACCCATTTCATTAATATCACACTTAGATTTAAAGCTGAGATCTAGGCAGCTGTTTCAGGGTGTGCAAGGGTGTACTATTTATGTGGTGAGTGACTGTGGTTCTTATTAGTGATGAGTAAATACTGTTCGATCGAATAGATATTCGATCGAATAGTGAGATATTCGAATATTCGATATTCGTACGAATATCCCGCGAATATTCGATAAATATTCGATAAGCGTTCAAATCCTCCAGCTTCCGGTTTCACTCTCCAAATGGTCAAATAGATGTTTTTAACTTATCGAACACTTGTTCCCATAGGATCGAATATTCGATTGAATATTCGCGGGATATTCGTACGAATATCGAATATTCGAATATCTCACTATTCGCTCATGACTAGTTCTTATACCTATCTACAGTGGGCAGTCTTTTGGCAGATATGCATCCATTTCTGCAGCATTCCACACAAAAGTCACATTTCATCTAAATCCAGTTGTATCTGAGCTTTCACCATCATCTATGATGTACTGCTACCTATCCATCATCAAAGATTAGCACAGGAAAAGGCTAACTAGTATGATAGTGAGTTGATGGAGGCTATAGTCAGTGGAAGAGGGGAAACAGCTGCTACTAAACAAACACCAAGACTATAGTATAACAAACACATAGACACAAATCGTATAAACTGATTAAAGTGATAAAGTGGACACTTAGCAATGTAACTAAACTCACACTCCACACAGGAAGCATGATGACCTCTAGAGAAGCCCTTCATAAGAGCACTTCAAATTCTACATTTTTATTGGAAGGACAGTACAAATTTTACAGGTCAATGCACTGGTTTACTGCAGTGACCAGATGTTGTATGTGTATTGTAGTGACTCTAAACCACACAGTTAAAAAAGATCTATAAATGTAATAAAAGCGGTTTTCTAGCATAGAAATGCCTTCTTCAAATACCCTACTAGGGAATTTCACCTTAAAGGGAAACAATCAGCAGGTTAGAAGAATATAATCTGCTGAGATGTCCCTATTGCACATGGGGCACTGACACTCGTTTTAATGGGTTTCCACACTGGCCAAAAATTAAGGACTTTATCAAAATTGGTGATACATATATGATTGTTGAAGATCTGATTGATTGGACACTCTTAATGATCACAAGAACAATGGTCCCCATATCCCCCTGTGTGAATGGAGCTCTAGTGCTCCTGGGGGTCTGCCACTTCTCTATTAGAGTGACTGAGCTCTGTACTTGGCCATCTCTGTCGGTCCCACAGAGAGTGAAAAGAGGGGCAGTCACGCAGACACAAAACTACTCAGTTCAAGCAGTTGTCATGATCATACAATTATCGACTATTTTATAGTATGCACAGATGATAAATACTTCTATTAGTTAACTACTGGGTAACATTGAAATGCGTTTCAAAATTTAGAAACCATTTAAAAAATTTGGCCACGTGATGTTGTCATGGCCGATTCATTAAATATGTTCAAAGGAGGCCTGGATGCTTTCCCTGATAAATATAAGATTACAAGTTATGGGCGCTAGATTACTTGTGATAGGACATTGATCTAGGGATTTATTTTTGGAGTCAGGAAGGAATTTTCTCGCTGTGATGGGGCAATTGGCATCTGCCTCATGAAGGTTTTTGCCTTCCTCTGGATCAACACAATAGGGTAATAAGCTTAACTTGATGAACTTCTGTATTTTTTCAATCTGATTAACTATGTAACCATATAACTATGTAACCCCTTAAGCCACTTTTCTATTTAACATACATTGATTACCTAGAAAGATTTTTATAGAAACAAACAACAATTATTATTCCTTCTGCTAAATGATGGCACAGGTTTCCATTACATGAGACTGATGTATAAAAGTTTCCTAGCACTTCAATTTAGAAAATTGTGTTGAATGACAAAGTCTCTAACTTGGCAATTTTCAGCCAGGATCATAATGGCCATAAGGCATGTGGCTACTCACCCTGCAAAGACTGACTAATAGGTTTTTAGCTGCTATTTCTTGACAATTAATATATACAGTGGTCCCAGAACATACATTATTAATTGGTTCTGGGAGAACCATTGTATACTGAAACCATTATATGTTGAGTCCATAACTCTATGGAGACCTGGTAATTGGTTCCAAACCCCCCAAGATGTCAACCCAAGATAACATGAAGCATGAAGAAAAATAACACCAAAAATAGCACAAATCAAATCATGCTCTTACTTTAAATTACTTTCAATAAAAGCAAATGAAATAGATTTATCAATTTCTAGAAGGATGGGAGCATCACTCTTGTCCTATATGAATGGAGCAGTAGTGTGTCTGTGACCATTGCTCCATTGACACCTATGCCCTCTCATCATCCCACCTTCATCAGAATATCCCTACTTAATCAGCATGACCCACTTTTCATCATCCTTCCATCAGCGTGTGCTCCACCCCATTACCATGTAAGCATTCTAGTTGTCCATACATAAGGTAAATGGTGGAGATCCAGACACAACCTAAACCAGTAGGAAAAGGGGAGATGCAGCTTTAGGGTCCTATTACACGGAGCGATTTTTAACGATTACCGACTAACGATTAACGATTGCAAACGAGATTGTTGATCAACGACATACGAACGATTTTTCGATCGTTGCCTGCAATTATACAGAACAATTATCATTTAAATTCAAACGATATAACGATTTTTCGCATAATTGTCCCGTGTAATAGGCCCATACTCTTCCTGTGTGCTCCTCCTCCTCTCCGTCAACCATCCTCACATGCAGGATGCTGGCCCATGCTGACAGAGAGGCCATCGCCTTGTATGTCGGGCCATCACATTGAGGGATCACTGTACTATATATTTGAAAAAACCTTTCTGAATTCTTGATCGTAAACTTGCCTACACTTCCAAGCCTTCCCTGACGTGGTGTTCTGCATACCTTCCATCTACACTGTGTGTTCTCAGCTACAAGTCCCAGCTCGGCAGGCTCAGCATCCTAATTACAGGGGAATTTTTTGCAATATAAACTGCAAAATTAGAGCGCTAGTTTTATTTGTATAACTGAAGATGTTCGAGTAAGGGAGGGGAGGAGACCGTTACGCATACCGAGAAGGACGACACCGGGAAAAGGGGAAAAAAAGAGATGACAAGTTTGGACGGCAGCGCTGGATAATACTCTGCTGTGACAGTTATAAAGAATGTTACTTCATGGTTGAGGACTTTCCAAGTCTTCAGATCCTATAATAGCCTATGTATATAAAGAATCCTTCATCAGTGATTTATTATGTTTAATAAAGGAACTTATCTAAGAAGAAATCATGGTAGCTTTATGGCTTCAGACGGACATTATATAATCCTGGAGTACTTTTTCTGCCTTAAAATGGTTATCCCACAAATTTATACCATACTGAAATTCCATGCTGTTAGCAGACTCTACTGTGTTTTAACAGAATGATGGCTGACCTTAAGGAGATCAACCAAAACACAGCAGAGACACCATCACATGTTTCTCAACGTCACTGAATGGAGAAGCATTGCCCCCTGGTAAATCAAATATGAGAAAATATTGTGGAGACACCATCACAAGGTTTCTCGACGTCAGTGAATAGCCAGACCTTCTACCGGCAAGGAATAACCAAGCCAAGGGGGGCTCCAGTCAAGGAAACCACTTTCCAACAAGCCATAGTCAAAGCTGACAGAACTTGGGAGACAAACAATTGGATTAGATAGATGGTGAGATAGAGATTTCATTATGGTAAACAATACCTTGCAACTGGCCTAACATTACAGCTTTAGTCCAATGATGGCAGTAGTTTCTAATGATTCAATAGCACTGTTGTTATATGCAGTATTACCCAAATTGTGACTGACAGAGGACCCTTAAAGGCTTAAGTGTAAAGTCAATGTGCCGCTCAGTTGGATCAAGTTGTCAGTGTCGACCAAATAATCTCCTGTTGATATGCAATGTCTTATGCATGTGTCTACATTCCAGAGTTAAAAGGGCTGCTATGTGGACCCAGCCCAGTTTGGCGCACAGTGGTCCAGTGGTTAGTACATTTTCACGGATCCTAGGTTCCGATCAGTTCAAGGGAAACATCTATCTGGTTTACACATACTTAGCCATTGTTCCGTGGATTTCCTTTGGGAACATTAGCTTCCTCCTACATACTGATAGGATGAATGGCTTTCTAAGGGCCGTATTAGACGGCCCGATATTTCAGAGCAAGCAAGTGCTAACCTATCTGGTCAGAGCTCGCTTGCTCCTCCTTCCCCGTCTGCTGTCGGTGTTATTATATGCACCGTCATTAAGTAGGGAGGAGAGCGGGAATACAGGGAGCTGCAGGAGGGGCTGCATAAAATGATCTTTAGATCGTCCGGGCAGCCCATAGGTGATAGTGGCAGTCTGCTGCCGCCACTCTTATTGCACATGGCAACGGCCAGCAGACCATTGCTATTATCATCAGGATTTTAGGTCTTGCTTTGAATCAATGATCAGCCGACATTGTGCTTGTAATGGCTGGTAAACGTGTGTACATATGAGTGCTGAGATTCCCAGCGTTTACTGGATATAGCTGGGAGAAGTGCATGCTAAGTGTGTTCTTTTCCAGCTTTGTCAGCATGACTGAGACAGACTTCCGTAGACAGTCTTCGGGCCACTTTCTTTCATGCACACACAGCAGGGAGAAGCAGCAATTGACCACAAACGATTTTCACCCTTAATTTACCAATTGATGAGAGTCTGAACATCCAGACCCCTACCAGACTGTCAGCCTGTTTTACAGAAACATCAGCAGGTTTAGCTGACAATAATCTCTTGTGAATGGTCAGCTTTAGATTGGGGCGAGGTTTCTAATACTAGCAAGCAAGGCAGCAAGAAAGTGACCTAAAGGCCATATCACAAAGCCCGATAATCCGGGGGAAGTGAGCGCTAACCCGTCAGCTCAGTACTCGCTACCTGCACTATTAAACACACAGACAGCGAGCAGGGAGCAGCAGGAGGGGCCGCCTGAACAATCCTTAGATTGTTTGGGTGACCCATTGAAGTCAGTGGTGATCGATCTGCAGGCGCTCCTATTACATGAAGCATCGCACAGCAGACCATTGCTGCAAAAATCAGAATTTTTTAATACGTTGAAAGACCACGATCGGCCGACATAGTGCACGTTGACTAATCGTGGCCTTTCAGCATGTCCTATTACACTAAACGATTATTGGCCTGAACGATCAGTAATTGGCTAAGTATGGCTGATAATCATTTAGTGTAATAGGGCCTTAAGGGTCATATAAGGAGGGTGGGGAGCAAAACACCAGAGGCGGTAGGGGCAAAGGACAATTTGATCCTTCTGTTGCACCTGGAAGGAAGGTCTATTGTAAGGCTTACTATGGGATCATCTGTCTTCTATGCATGTCTCTTATCATATTGTATCATTAACATTAAATTCAGCATTCATGTGCACAAACTATAAAGCAGCAAAAAAAAACAAAAAAAAAAAAAACACCTAATGCTTAATAATTCATCAGAATATTTCTCTATACACTTGCTTCGGTAGGTACTTCCAGACCATAAAGGCCAGCCGCACTTGTAGAAAACAACTCATTTACATTCCTCCTTTATAACTGTCTTAGATGTCCATATTGTCTCATTATAGGATGAAAAATTCATAAAATCCTTCTTAAGCTGACAAAGCCGCAGATTACCAGCCCCCCACTGCGGGATTCTAAATGCAGATGGTACCCACATCAAAGCATATCTTCCGCTGGCAATGCAAAAAAAATAATAACCCCCAACTGTTTTCTTGCTCTTACCTCCATTCTTTGCAATTGTCCTGAAACACCTCCAGAAGAGACGCAGAAAAGATGCTCTGTTGTGTGGTGTGCACTGAACAAAGGCAAACTCTCTGAAGAGGACGTGAGTTCCCTGAGAAACACTGGTGAAACTATGGAGGGAGAGAAGATAGCACAGGTTATTCAGCGGACACATCATCCTAATAATAACAGTAATGATGAAAGAGAATTCATTCTAAATAACATCAAGGATCACAAGTTCTCGCCTGAGCAAGTTAATTTATGGGACTGGGGGAAGGGAAGTGACAACTATTTTTTGCATATATTAGCTGTCATTATTCAAGCTCATTTCATTATTGACTTCATGAAGATACATCATATTGACTCTAACAGCAGTAGCCACAAGAATACTATCAAGGACAGAGATGTAAAAATACTAACACAAAGGTTTAACCTCATTATGGTTAATAAATAAGAACAACCAGTTCTCCTGTTGAGACCCTTATAAAATACTTCAAGTAAATACAAAGAGTGTCTCTTTCCCTGGAGGACCCAGTTTGGGTATACATTACATAGAAGAACCATGTGATGCTTTAATTCTCCTGTAGAGGCACTACAGGGAATTAGAACACTGCCAGTTGCCTCACTGTTTATGGTTGTCAAAAAGACATTTTACAAGTTGCTGAAGTGCTGAGGGCTATAACACCTCCTTGCTTACATCCCCCCATCCCTATCCATGTTTAGAAGTCATCTTCAAGCTGAATAGTGGAGATAGCAATTGGAGAAGGAGCTAGGAGACATTCTAGCTTTTAGCACTTCATTGCTCTTTGACACTATGCACAGGAGAATAAAAGCATTTTTCTACGTTCTGGAATCACAGACTGATATATGAAATGTACCATGTGTCTCATTGTCCTAACATATCTATTGGTTCTAGTAATTTGGAAGGGGAAACAGATTGGCCGGTGTCATACGCTATGTGAACCTGGACTAATAAACAATGAGAAAGGTAGAACTGTCATTACAGTAAAGGCCCTATTCCACGGGTCGTTTAGAGGAGCAATATCGTTCGTATTCGGCCGATAACGGCCGCTACGAACGATATTCGTCCCGTGGAATAGAGTGCAACGATCAGCCGACATCGTTCATGTCGGCTGATCGTTGCAGTCGCTTGTTTTTCAACATGTTGAAAAACAAGCGACTGATATAGCAGCGATCTGCTGCCATCGCTCCGTTGAATAGGACCGTCGGCAGCAGATGCTGCTATATCCTATGGGCTGCCCGGACGATCAGCGATCCCCCGGGCAGCCCCCCCAGCAGCTCCCCGCCGCCCCTCCTGCACTCACCCGCTAGCTGACGCCGCGTTGAATAGCGGCGGCAGCGAGCGGGGAACGAGGAGCAAACGAGCGCTAATAGCGATCGTTTGCTCCTACAAACGACTCGTGGAATAAGGGCATTAGGCTCGCATCTTGTGGGACATTTAGGAAATTAGCATTTATGATACTTATCTTCTCCAAAGCGTATACCAGCTTTAACCCCCCTCCTGATGGGAGCAGCCGGACAGGGAGGAGGCAAGCCCCTTCCCATGCTTGATTTACCATGATTTACAATTGCTAGCAGGCGTAAATCATGGCTCAAGAGCAGGTGAAAATTTCTGCACCTCCCTCACAGCAGGCTCAGGTCCCACCTGATTTACCTACAAGTTGTGCACCTTTTAGTAAATTCAGTGGGCTTTGTGGGGGTGGGGCCTAATTTAAGACTGTCATACTCTTAACTCCCCTCGCTTTAGTATTTCCTGAAGTATATTTCTAAAATTTACATGGGCCACCATACAACCATTGTACACCAGAAAAGTAAAAAGAAAATGTTTAAAGCTATTAGTAGGTTTTAGTTTTACTTGGAAGACCCAACATGTTGACAGAGTTCAGCGGGAAGTTGCCTCTTTTACCGACTATACTTGGAGCAAGACAGGCCTTGGATGAAGGGCATGTTTACAGAAATGGTGAGGCATCTGGAAGCATCCACAGTTGTTATGACATTCAAGAAAAACATATAGATGTAAAAACTGTGCCCAGAAATTGAAGGAAAATTACACATATGTATAATTTCAGTCTAGGAGTAGGTAGTTGCCTGGGCTTGACAGAAAACATCCAGAAATAATCATGATTCACCAGCCAGTTCTCAAAAACATGGAAAAATGAATTTAAATTAATTTAAAAAAGGCAAAATGCTGCACCTAAATTTACCACCGGGGGCTCACCACACCACCATTTATACTTTTGTGGGGTAAAATTACTGGAAATCTTACATGATGCTTCCAATGGATAAAAAGCATGATTGGTGAATAGCCGTCTACCTCACATAATCTCTTAAGAGGCAAACCTACTATTCCATCCCACATTAGAAAACACACCACGGTCTGTAAAAATAATAAACCTATGATTCATCAGACCAGGCTATCTTCTTCCAATGGTCCATCCTCCAGTTCTGGTGATCACACGCTACTGCAGGCGCTCTTGGTGGTAGGCACAAGTCAGCATGGACACTCTGACCAGTAGGTGGCTACACTGCCCCATATGCAGCAAGCTGTGATGTTTTCTGACATCTTTCTCTAATAGCCAGCAGTAAATTTTTTAGCAATTTGTGTTCCAGTAGCAGTGGGATGGATCAAAACAGATGACCTAGCCATCCCTAGCTTTACACATCCGTGATTCTTAGACAACCCCAAACCTGTCGCATGTTTACCGTTGGACCTTGGACCACTTTTGGTAGATCATGCCAGCAACACTGCACAAGACCTGCAATTTTGGGAATGTGATGACCCAGTCATCTAGCAATTACAATTTGGCCCTCAGATCCTTTTTCTTGCCCATTTCTTACCACTTACAACCAGGGCTGTGGAGTCAGTAAGCTGCATCAGGACCGACTACAACTCCGACTCCTGAATTTTATCAGGACCGACTCCGACTCCCGACTTAGACTCCTGCTCCTTCATAAATGGCCAGTCATATACCAGGGGAGTTATTTATCACACTGGCTTAGCAGCTTCTCCCTAATGTCCTACATTCTCCTGGGGCGACTTCTGAGGGAATAAGGAAACATATAAAGCAGCTTCTCCTGTGTGGGCAGTGGATGCATCCAGTCTCCAGCCTCCTGAACTACTCACAACTAGACTAGATGGAGCAGGTGATTTTTTCCTGCTGACAATATTCTATGTTTCTAACTAAATATTCCCCATACTTAAAGAAACACTGCCAACAATGCCAGATCCCTGTGATACAGAGGTCAGCCATAGTGATATATCGGGGGTTACACATAGTGATATAGAGAGGGGTCACACATAGTGATATAGAGGTCACACAGTGATATAGAAGGTCACTGTGGGGGCACGCAATAGCATGCACACACACACACACACACACACACACACACAGCCTGCTGCAGCCATAGCATACACATACACCCACACAGCCTGTTGCAGCTATAGCACACACACACAGCTTGCTGCAGCCGTAGCACACACACACACACACAGCCTGCTGCAGCCATAGTATACACACACAGCCTACTGCAGCCATAGCGCACGCACACACAGCCTGCTGCAGCCATAGCACACACACAGCCTGCTGCAGCCATAGCACACAGCCTGCTGCAGCCATAGTGTGCGTGCACACACACACAGCTTGCTGCAGCCATAGCACACATACACACAGCCTGCTGCAGCCATAGCACACACACACAGCCTGCTGTAGTCATAGCGCGCACACACAGCCTACTGCAGACATAGCACACACACACACACAGCTACAGCCATTGAACACTGAAGAAAAACACACAATCTTCTCCCAGAGAGAAAACACCACACAGAGGACAGAAGAGGTTACTGCTACACTACTTATGTCTTCTCCTCCTCCTCTATATTACACAGGATATCTTCATATTACACTGCTGCTCATATAGTCATCCAGCATCCAGGAAGAGAACAGCACAGATCTCCCCCCCCCCCACACACACACACACAATGGACTCTTCCAGCTCAGAAACAAACTGCCAAATAGTGACCGACAACTTTTCCCTGACCACCCTTATGTAATAGGGCCAGTGTCCTATTACTGATATATTCCCCGACCACCCTTATGTAATAGGCCCAGTGACCTATTACTGATATATTCCCTGACCACCCTTATCTAATAGGGCCAGTGTCCTATTAGAATGTTACTCACAATATACTGTATATTCATGAGCAAAACTTGTAAAATTCATATCAAAATTCAATTCTACATTTTTTAAAGATTTTTTTAAAGCTGGAGTCGTAGTCGGTACAATTTTTTCCAACTCCAGCCAAAACTAGCTCCAAATCAGACACAGACTCCACAGTCCTGCTTACAACACACAACTTAAACTGCATGTTCACTCGCTGTCAACCATATTCCACTCCTTGAAGGGAACCAATGTTCCTTAAAAAACAATGTTATTCACCTCACCTGTCAGAGTAAAATCCCTGTTATGTTTTACCTGATTGGTGCATATGAATACACATTATTGACATTTACATAATATGAATACAAAGGGGTAATATATAGAATTCCTTGATGGAAATACTGTGCCAATGATCCACATCTAAGACTAGTTATTACGAAGTAGTTTATCAGTGCAGCTTATTGAAAACTGTTTAAAATAGCTATGTAATATCACGAGAGATCAAGTATAGACCTTTTGTTCTAAAGAAATGCCAAGCACAGAAGCCGACTGATTAACACTTGGTGTGCCAGTCCAATGTGATTCCTAGACACCTGTACTGTTCAGTACACATGGATATAAAGAACATTATGATCAGGCGGACAGGAAACACAAGCAATGTAGTACAGTGCGGCCTATGTGGCTGCCCGTGCCTCAGGCAAAAAGACACATTTCAATGAGATCCATTGTCTCAGGTTGTCTTAAAATTAGGTGTGGGCCCTCTGCCAGGGCAGGAGAAACGTTTAAGCAATCACAAAAACCTGTAGACAAGCAACATAAAAGGTCATAAGATGCCAGGTACCACCCCTACTCAAACCCCTTCTTCACTTCTGTGCCAAGTCAACATGTCTTGACTGACTCCAGGAAGAAAATCAGCGTCCTATTCAGAGATTTCCCTCAAGGAATAACGAAGATGATAAAAAATAAAAAAAAACACAGTAAATTATCACAAGACTGAAACAAAACAAGAAAATCCAATAAAACAGCAAATCTGCAATAATTACACACAAGGCAATGAAAAAATATAAATCACCTGGTACAAACAGACCCCACTGCTTAGGAAATCAGGATTCATGGCAGCATGGAATTTTTTTTTTTTAAACTGGTCACTCTAAGAAATAACAAACCCAAAATACTGATATTTTGTATAAAAGTCATCTCCGAAAGACCAGCCTTATCCAGACCAGATTTCATGTGATGGATTTTCATTATGAAGTGATCGGGAGTTGTGCTGCCACTACACAATGTACAGAGCTGAGGCTTCTGGCTCCTTATACTGTTTACCATACCTCAACTTTTTAAATGGCCAAAGAGGGACACTAGTGGTTCAGTCTAGGAAAATTTTACAAACATTTCTATACTTTTTAATTCAAGGATGTATTCGCACATATTTACAGGATCTACTGCAGATTGATGCATGCATTTAGTTACATTAGCAGCAGATCATGTATGCTTAGGTCCCATTCACAGACCTGTAGCCATGGACAGGATTACCAATGTGTGTCAGTAACTGGCCGTATTTACAGAGACCCACTGATTCAAGTAGGTGACATGGACGCACAGTGGCTTAATCATTTTTTGTGGTGCAGATCATAGTGGCACAGTGTGTATGGAGTCATAGGATCTGCATGTGTGAAATGATGTGTGTAATTCCTCTGAATATAACAATTTTTTGGATCTTGCACCACATGATAGAATATTAGGCAAGGTCTATTATAAAGTAAGAAACCAGACACTTTCTAAAAGGTAAAAAAGAGGGACATGTAAGGGGCAAAGAGGGACAGAAGAACATGGGTCAAAAAAGGGACTGTCCCTCCAAAAGAGGGACACTTGGGAGGTATGTGTTTACTTCAGGAGTCAGGGCTCTGCAGAACAGCTGATCGTGGGGGGTGCTGGGTGTCAGCATCCAACCAGCTATTGATGTGTGGATAGGCCAACAATTAATTTACTCTGAAAAGGTCATACATACTAAAATTCTAACATACTTGTTCAAGGATAAGTCAGGAAAAAATAACGTTCACCCCATAAATGGCTGCATTCAATTTAATGGTACCTAAAATTGTCAATTTTATGGGACGTGTGAGTGCAGCCTAAGTCCTGTATTACACCTGTCAAAAGGTAACTGTTAGGTGTCACAATCTGGGATGATGAATGCCTTTCAGCATTATCACCACTTGGTGTCTCACTTTCCCCAATTCTAATTGCACAGCTGAAGGTATAAAGGGTTAACTTGTGTGTTTTACTGTTCTGTTGTTATCTAATCACTGGTTTAGGTGCCTCACACTCTCTTATCTTATCACACACCCACTACTCTTTCTTCCAGCACTTTGTCGAGTAGTAGGGGCATGCCTGTGCCAGTTTAAGTTGTAAGTCCCCCCCCCCCCTCTTCCTGTTTTTTAACAACCATGCCCTAACTCCGGGAATGGATACCACTTTAGGTTGCTTTTATCTTTCCCTTTTTTTTATCTTTTTAGGGACCTTATGTTGAGGACATTTACCATATGGAGGATCGGATTGCTCAACTTTATAACTGACAGAATCCAAACTAGGTTCAATTGAGTCCAAAATATCAGATGAGTATCAAATGCTTTTAATTGCTAATCTCCTCATAAACCCAGTCCCCCCCCCCCCCCCCCCCCACACACACACACACCAACATTTTTTCTCTCCTAATCGTTTTTTAATTTTTTCCTTCCTCTTCTTATACATTTAACCTCTCCTGCCCTTGTTCTGGCCCCCTCTCTTTATGTTTATAGGTCCCTAGGCCCCTGCATCGTAGTTCTCAGGTCAGTGATTGGCAGGGGCATAACTAGAAATGGCTGGGCCCCATAGCAAACTTTTAATTGGCCCCCCCCCCTCAACCGACCACTACACCGTCAACACACCCAGCTCTACACAGGGTCTGTACTACATATAAATTACAGTGCAAATATATTTACTGACTCACAGGGGACTTCTCCTCTGATCGGAGTTCTTCCCTTTTCATCTTCTTCTCCATCTGTCCTGGGCCATTATGAGAACTTCTCCGAGCCACGAATCCACAGAATCTGCCAGACAGACATATTAGGCTCCTCACTCTGGCACCATCCTCATCTCTATACACACTGCAAATCTGTTTTGGCCCCTTTAAGCCCTCTTTCAGTGGGTAGCCCTGGCTCTTTATAGATAGTCCCTTGTTCAGTCTTCCACATAGATGGCCCTGTGTGCATCTACTATAGTAGAGAGCCCCCCTGTGTTTATAGTAGATGACAACCTCTGTGCATCCCCTATACCAGGGGTAGGGAACCTCGGCTCTCCAGCTGTTGCAAAACTATAACTCTCATCATGTGTAGACAGTCAAAGCTAAAGCTGTAGTTTTTAAACAGCTGGAGAGCCAAGGTTCCCTATCCCTGCCCTGTAGTATATGGCCCCCTCTGTGTAGTCCCCTTATAGATGACCCCTCTGTTTAGTCCACCAAAATAAATCCCCCCCCCTCTGCGCATGCCCTATTATATACATCCTGCAGTGTAGTTACCCTTATAGATGCCTCCTCTGTGACGTCCTCCTTATAGATTGCCCCCTGTGTTGTTCCCCTTACAAATGGCCCCCAGTGTAGTCCCTCCCCATATATATAGCCCCCAGTGCTGTGCCTCCCCCATATATATAGCCCCCAGTGCTGTGCCTCCCCCATATATATAGCCCCCAGTGCTGTGCCTCCCCATATATATATACAGCCCCCAGTATTGTGCATCCCCCATATATATACAGCCCGCAGTGCTGTGCCTACCCCATATATATAGCCCCCAGTGCTGTGCCTCCCCCATATATATAGCCCCCAGTGCTGTGCCTCCCCATATATATATACAGCCCCCAGTATTGTGCATCCCCCATATATATACAGCCCGCAGTGCTGTGCCTACCCCATATATATAGCCCCCAGTGCTGTCCCTCCCCTATATATACAGCCCCCAGTGCTGTGCCTCCCCCATATATATACAGCCCCCAGTGCTGTCCCTCCCCCATATATACAGCCCCCAGTGCTGTGCCTCCCCCATATATATAGCCCCCAGTGCTGTCCCTCCCCCATATATACAGCCCCCAGTGCTGTGCCTCTCCCATATATATATATATATATATATATATATATATATATACACACACACAACCCCTAGTGCTGTGCATCCCCCATATATATATATACAGCCCCTAGTGCTGTGCATCCCCCATATATATACAGCCCCCAGTGTTCCCCTCTGATAAAAATAAAAAAACTCACAACTCACCTAACCACACGATCCCCCGTCGGTCGCAGGCCTCTTCTTCTCTCTTCATCTGCACCCGACAGATCAGCAGCTTCCAGGCGAAGTCCCGGGCAGCGCCACCACTGAGCTCAGTGTGCGCCGCGGTGGCTGGGACTTCCAGTACAGGGTGCGCGTCACTTCCTGTACCGGAAGTCCCAGCCGCAGCGACGCACACTGACCTCAGTGATGTCGCTGCCCGGGACTTCGCCTGGAAGCTGCTGATCTGTCGGGGGCGGGGGCAACACTCTTGTGATCGCAAGCAAATGCTGCTTGCGGTCACAAGAGTGATTGACAGGGCGGGAAGCCTATGGCTTCTCGCGCTGTCAATCAGAACACTGAACACCCGGGAGGCCCGCTCGGCCACCGGGTGTTGTAGGCAGTAAGCTCCGGGGGCCCAGACCACGGGCCCCCCGATGCTAGGGGCCCCGTAGCAGCCGCTACGGCTGCTACGGCGGTAGTTCCGCCCCTGGTGATTGGGAATTGTTACAAAGAAAACAAGTGATTACCAGCTCAATTGTGCCTGTGAAGAGCTGCTGTGAACTAAAGGCCCTGTTATACCAAGTGATTATCATTCGTTACGGGCAATAATCGATTGGTGTAATAGCTAGTGTTAAAAGGCAACGATCAGCCCATATACTCATCCTGGTCTTTCAACATGTTGAAAAGTCCTGTGGGCTCCCCAGACGATCTACAGATCCTCCAAGATACATGCAAAGGAAAAAAGATTTTCAGCACAACTCTTGTCATAAAATAATCTTCTTCTTTATTAGGGCATAAACAAAAAAGTGCGTTTCAGAATTTTCGGTACTTATGAATTATGAGACTGTATCCGTGTGATGGCCTCTCATCTGTACTCAGCAGATGTTGAGGGGAAGAAAGATTGTGAAATGTTGGATTTCAACTGGCCAATCCTTTTGTTCTCCGCGAGATAAGCCAACTGGGCTTGTGTATATAAGTATTAGGAGGAGTAGCATACAAGCATTCAGCCGACAGCTATGTTATATACATGGCCAGCTTAACCTGTAATTGGCTTCTTCTCTCAAGGAGCTCCATTGCAGCCATATCTGTTGCCATATCTGTTGCCTCAGCAATGCCATCACAGGGAAATAAAGCATTACAACATTCCCACTGAAACCACTGGTCAATATAATATATTTACATTGTGGGTCCGGTAAAATAAGAGGTGCTTTTTGTAGGCAATCTAGTTCAGGCAGATAAATAAGGCTCTTCAACAGGGACCTCTTTGTACTAATTCGGAGTCCCCCTAAAAGGTTACCTTAACCAGACAATCGTTTCAAAGATCTTAGACCCTTTTTATAGCCTAATATGCAACGACTTCTGTAAAGTTGCTTTTTATAGTGTTAAATATTTAGCCAAACCAACCAATACCTTGAAACAATGACTTACCTATGCTTTACCAGTGCTACAGAATACCCCATGACAGTTCATGTGTGTAGTATGTGCTGACACACACAAAATGTTTAAAGTAGGACAATAGCTTTAGGCTGCAGTAAGACTTAACCCCTTTGTGGCTGACAATTTACAATACTGCTATGTCGCAATGACCCTTTTGGTGACAAAGAGGCCATTTAAAGCTCTTTATCCTCCCCTTCTCTTGTTTTGTTTGGCCTGAAGAGGTCAGTAAGTTGAAAGTCTTTTGGTCATCTGCCTACAGGGTCTGCTGTCAAATAGCTGCACAGAGTAAGAAAAGAGAATATGGCTTTGATCAGCGTAACACAGTGGGGTGTGCAATAACTAAACCTTCCATTGTTGTGTGCGAGGCATCGGGCACTGTCCCCTCCTCTAGGTCACATTCTAAAAAGAAAGAAAAACTTACTACATAGCAGAAGGGAACAGCCAATAGATAGATGGCAGGTTGAGAGTTGGGGGTGGCTAAGGTTATAAGGGGGTTCACTTCGCCTTGGATTCTTTTAGTTACTGGTTTGGCAGGCACATGCTGTCCTGGAAAATCCATGCTCAGCAACCCACTTCCAATGCAGAATGACAGCCTTGACAGCTGCTGGAAAATACTCAGAGGAAGCAATTGTAGGCCGAACAAACATGAACCTACATACCTGTGAGTTGGTAATAAGGGACAGTGGCCTGGCACTGAACCGTAGTAGGTGAACATGCAAGAGCATTACAGTTCACATGTTACTCATCATTCCTTCGGTAACATAAGCTCAGCTGCAGAAAGAAACGTTCATCCTGCATTCACAGGTATTTGTAGAACTTCACTTGTCATCAGTATACATTGTTTTACTTGCTAAGGCTAAGTACTGAGCTCCTTATCGAATGGTTAAGCATTCCTCCATTACATTGCAGAAAATACAGTTGGCATCACAAATACCAGTTCCTCTTTGGTTGGTTAAGTATTATAGTACAGTTGTCCTGATCTGTTTCATTCTAGATGAATAAGGACATTACATATCAGTATTAAGCAGTGTAAGCTATGAAACTAGTACTTGGGTAAGGTAACCAAACTCCTTTTTCTAGACCTATGGGCTGTAAAAACTCTAGTGTCAAAATTTTCGGGTTTTCTAACATTATCTTATTTCGAACGCCTAGGCTGTTGCTGTATCTGGGACTCCCTAGGAGGACATTCAACTTCTGCAACCATGGGGAATCAAACGCTGAGCGTTAAGGTTTGGATGACTTTGCAGAACCTAAACATTTTGACAGGTTCGCTCAACATTAGCTGTAAATTAATCCATTAGTGAGCTGATAAACCGCTGTCACCTCTGATGATGGATTTTACCAGTGAACTGGGAACAGGTGGTCAATGAGAGCGATAGAGGGAGAAGCAGAAGAGTCTGATATAGAAAAGGGGCATTTTTCTATATTAAGATAAATTACTAAAGTTTATCACCACAATTACCACTGATTTATGAAAACAATAATTGAAACCCTGTGGATTCCCAGTGATCACATATTTATCACTTTGATAGAAAAAAAAATTGGGACAGCTTTGATCTTTGATGAAATATAATGCTGATTTTGACAAAAATCAGCAGATAACAAAAACTATACAGGGCTGGTCACCCATCTGTGCATGAAAATCAACCCTGTGCTCTCTCTATGAGTATTTTGCAGTTTTAAGAAAGGGAAAAAAAAACCTTTTCAATAAATTTAATAAATTTAATTTAATACCTTTCAAGGTTGAACCGTGACTGTCAATATCTTTCGATAATCAAGACACCAATCAAAATGCTGGCGCTTTTTAAACTAGAAAAGTGCATTTATTTGGTATAACCATTGAAAATCTGTAGCAATAGTATTAGTAGATACATGAAGGTAGAACTGGGGAAAAGAACTGTAGCATTCATGTGAATGCTACTGCAATGCCTTCCACATCCCCTGTGAATTGTAGGGTCCTTTGACTGATGTGGTCATGGGCTTGTGAAGCTGAACAGACGGTAATAATACACTGAACTTCTACACCACTTGAAGAAAAGATACAAGTTTCTCAGGAATGTGGCGGCTGAGTTAAAACAAAACAACGTAATTATTTTATAGCCTCTGCGGTAGAAAATACTGTTTAAATAGCCGTAGGGATAGAATTATACACGTATTCTGATTTACAGTGAGGCACCTGCTAAAACTGCCGCCCTCCCCTGCAGTGCCCTCACCGATAAGCTTCCTCCAAGCTCTGAACACAAAGCCAAGAGTATATGTTTCTGCAGATACTACAACTGAGGGGGAGAGGTTGCATACAGGTCACAAGGGGGCAGGTGAATAGGGAAAAACACCGGATCACGTTATAAAACAAGGAAGGGGGGTAATATGAAAGAGCACACCTGCTAGCAGCTATAACTTCTCATCCACAACACACAATGAAGTGCACCTACAGGGTACAGTTCACATCATTTTCCAATAATTTTCCAGAACATTTTGCTCCTGACATGCGTTATCTAAACTCGTGATGTGTGATACCCTTTTAAAACATTACTTCCTTAAATCAAAATGAGAATCCGCTGCCTGTGGACTTCTCCCAACCCCTTCTCCTGATTGGTTGGAGTCTGAGTGTTCAATTGCAACCAATCAAAACTTTTAAAAACTTTTTTTTCCCTACTGACAGGTATAACTTACCCTGCATTTTTATATGAATTTTTATGTTTTTGTTTTGTTTATTTTTTTATGTTTTTAGTTTTTTTTTGTTTTTTAAAGAAGTGGAGTTTGCAGATGCTGGGTACCCATATCCCAGAGTTTTGTGTCTGAGGAATAGTTTAGTAAGCATATTACACTAGCTTTGGGTATTGTATGGATTGCTTCTTTACCTGTTAAACAGCATACACTGAGGCATATTGTGAATGCATGGGTTAACATTGTTGGGCATTGGTCACATATAAGGAACTAAAGATTTGATCACATGACTCTTCTACAAGCAGCTTCTACATTTGTAAAACTGTGTTCTTTTGCATTCCCTATCACCTAAGCAATTTTACTGCCCACTACAAGTCTTGTACTTTACCGCCTGTATCAACTTTTGCCAGTATTGCTACACTGTTCAGTAAGGTCTTACGGTAGTATTGCAGAATGCTAGCTTCAGAAGTAGTTTGCATCACTGAAACAGATACTTGACAAAGACATGTGACACAAACAGAGCAATATTGCATCCAGCGAGCTCTGTGCTACACCACCTGCTGTATTTCCAGTGCAATAGTAATGAGTAAGGAATAACATTCAAAATGTGCCAGCTGCCACTGTACAGTTTTACATGCTAGGCTATAAATTTTAAAGCCAGATAAATAAATAAAAAAAATAAATACGTTTTATGGACCTTCTGCCAAATTAGTGGATTTTCTAACAAAATTAGGCTATATTGAAAAATAGCAAAATACGACAGTAAAGTGCTACATTAAAGTCTATTAACAAAGTGTCAGTGATGAGCCCAGGAATGGGAAAACGCCCAATCGTCCGCTGATCACACCTTTTGTGTGGCAGCAAAACTAATTGCTATCTCCCTGCGCAAACAGTAGATGTGCAGCAGATAGCAATACATTTAAATAGGCACAATGCAGTAATCGTGCGGCCTGGCCGTGTCTTGTAATGGTGCGTTTACACGTAACGATTATCGTGCGTATTTGCGCGATAACGATCGAATTCGAACAATAATCATAAGTGTAAACGCAGCGAACGATCAAACGACGGACGAGACATCGTTCGTTTTGACCTTTCAACATGTCATCAAATCGTCGTGCGCAAAAAATTCGCCGATCGTTCCGTGTAAACAGTCGTCGCGTGATAGTCCAGCCGCCCGGCCCCCCGCTCATCCGCAGCCCCTGCGCCGGCTCGATCGCCACCCCCGCCGCTCTGATCGCCGTCGCCGTCGCTCCGATCGCCCCCGCCGGCCCGCGGTCATACGTTACCTGCTCCGCACAGCAGGTCTTCAGACATCCCTGGCTCCGCTCTTCAGTGCACTGATTGGCTGAAGAGGGGAGCCGGGAATTTCAAACGGCCGGGCTGCGAGCGGGGGGCCGGGCGGCGGGCAGGGCTGCGGGCGGCCGGACTATTGCGCGACGACTGTTTACACGGAACGATCGGCAATTTTTTTGCGATCGACGAACGACGATTTATGAACATGTTAAAAGATCAAAATGAACGATTTTTCGATCGTTCGCCGCGTTTACACGTACGATTATCGTTCGAATTCGAGCGTTATCGCGTAAATTCGCCCGATAATCGCTCCGTGTAAACTTAGCATAAAAGGACCCTATCTTTCCTCTTTGTTAGCCAGTATTCTTATGCAGCAGAGACAAACCAATGGCTATGTCACATGTAATGTACTTTGTCATGGCTACGTCTACATGTCAGTACAACCACTATATTATATACAATACAAAACTTTATTAAACATTAACATTCTTAGAAATGTAAAGATTAACCCTCATAATACAATAAAACTCTTAGCAATAGTAGCTATTACAAACAATGAAAATCTTAGCAATAGCACCTATTACAAACATTGAAATGGCCGCACTACCACACTAATGCATAACATTATACTGTCGACAAGACCACTTGCCCCAGCTCTGTCTAAGCACCCAGTTAGAGGAGCAGGAGGGGTGAGTTGGCTTTTTGTGATTTTGCAATACCCTGATTTTTTAAGAATTTCATTTAGATGGACCTATTGAACCAACAAGTTTGGCATATAAGGCAATTTATCAGCATTAATAAATGTATAGCAGCTTGAACAGCAGATGGGGTGGCGCAATGCCCAGGAGTGTACTTCTATTACTTGGAAATAAAGTCTTTGCTGTAACTCAGGATTGGGGATCACAAGAACGTCTGTCAGGTGTCTATCCTTCTGCTCCCCTCAATGTATGTACACACGTGTAAGTCCATAAAGACTGCTACTTGGGTATTCTTAAAATCCACCCCTAGAGAGACAATTGAAGCAAATTAATTTCACGTTCAGATCAGCCATAAGATATACAGAGCCCCTTAAAAGGATTTTAATGAACAGAATGCCAAGTATTAAGTCCCAGCTGTCACTTCAGCCCTATGGCATCTAACAGATACACAAGCTGCTTTATCACTTACACAGTTCATGATCCAAGATAGCTTAGCTGCGTATATAAAGAAACATGGGGTCGGTAAAATATAGGCTTTTATATGCAATAGCTGACCATACTCACTATAGAAACAGAGGTCCTATATAGGAAGTGAAATTTCATTATTGGGGTACCTTGATCATGCCATTCTCAGTATACCCTCCACAGCTTTACATTAGAAATCACCACATAGTTGGCAGTGAAATCTTGGTTCCTAATCTGGTACTTGTTCACAGTCACTCAGATCACTGGATTTCCCAATTCTAATGTGGAGTTACACAGACACTGATCCACAAAAAACATGCCCTCTTGATTTTATGCCCTACTTGGAGTGACAGCTGAAATCTCCATAAGTTTTAAAAGTGAAAAGGAATCTACATGTATGTAATAGCTTTTTTGCTAATGGCATTTCCCAATGTTGAAAATGCCTTCTGGCGGGGGTCCCGGTGCCGCTCATACTCCTGATCAAATTCATGGCCGGACTTCTCCTTTAATATGAAGTTTAATGCAATGGTTATTGTAAAAATACAAATATTACCTCATAACAAGGATACTAGTTATTTGTATGCCACTGAAAAATATTGCCCAACAGATTGCAGAAAAACATTAACTAACCAGGTACATTTCACATATTTTTGTGTTTAACATATCCATTCACTAGGAGAAACTGACATCACAGAGATAATGCGCGGTGTCTCCCATCTTGGATTGTTCATGGTTTTAGGCATATTAATAGGCAAGTCAGACATCAAATAGTTGTTCCTAACACTCCTGACTCTGTGCTCTGGGAGGTTGTGCAGGGTCATCTGCTAAATAGTTACAGGATATTGCTTGTAACATGGAAAAGATAGGGTCAATCTTATTAACCTCTTAATTACCAAGTGCCTATGACACAAACCAAGCGTAAATACAAAATCATCGTTCTGTCTTCTTCAAGACTGCGTCTGCTCATGTAGTGGCTCAGTTGAACATGTTATTTTGATATGTCTGGTGCCACTTATATCCATGAAAACAAAGGGACGGACACTTTAAAATTCCAACCAGTACAATCCTTGTCTCCGTCTCCCCTGAGAGGCAGAAGCTGTCTGCTTCACATATATTAGAGTCAGTGGATCTGGTCAAACTTTCCTGACCATATCCAAAGTGTACAGCCATCCAAGGCCTAGTTCACATGCTGTGCTGGAGGTTTTATTAGGAGTCTTGGTTGCCAGAACAACACACAATGCAATACTATTTGGTCTGGTAAAATGCTAAAGACTATAACAGAGATCTGACAGACCCCCATTAATGTCAAAGTGGTCTTTTGAAATTTTTGGTGACATTAATGTTGGGGATCAGCTAAAGAACGGCCAAACACTTGTTCAATTCCAATATGCTTAAAAATCATTGTCCATCGTCCGAACACCATAGAACGAATAACCATAGAACGAATTGTCATAGATTATAAGGAGGTATATGAGTTTACAATTTGTCCGGGACCTGGTGTTATTTACATAGAGTTTGACCATTGTTTTTACTGTATGATTTTGGAGACATTTGGAATTATTTCTTATTTCTTAACATTAAATTATATTTTAAATTATCTTACCTGAAGAAGAGGGCTGTTGTGGTCTAGAGGAACTAAAAATTCCCTGTTGCAATATTTTCCATATCGGCCCTTCTAGGTAGGGGTTCTCTTTCTTAGTTAAACCTCGACCCATTCAGTACTTCAATTGTGAGCTGCACCTATCTATTGTTTTCTAATTTGTTTACTAAACAGCTTGGGCCTTCTAATACAACCTTTAGAAGCTAATTTCAGATAAGTGTATTATGTCATTCATTACAGGTAATGCCTAAGATGGCCCACAGAAGGATGGGGCATATTGGCAAGCCCCCTTTGTAGCCCCCAGTTAGAAACATAAAATATCGTAAGCAGAAAAGACAACCTGGTCCATCTAGCTTGCCATTATATTACCTTATTATTTTATACATATACAGTATTGTTAAAAAGATTTTAGGCAGGTGTGAGAGGCATCTGATTGGCTTTAAATTGGCTTTTGCAGACAGTCCAAACATACAGCTGTTGTAATTAAAGGAGTCCCGCGAAAATAAAAAAAATTGCAGGCGGGAGTGCTGCAACGTCACGTACCCGGCTGATGAATTGCCCACTCAGCCAATAGGTGACTGGGACGGGACACCTGAATGGGCAATACATCAGCAGGGCCATGACGTTGCAGCAGTGGGAACTGAGCCATGAGGTACTAGGAAGCCAAGAGGAAAGGACATCCAGTGGCTGTCTGAGATTGGCGAGAGTGGTGCTACCGGGAGCATGGGGACATTATGTTTCAACACCCCTCTGCTGGACTTCTCCTTTAAGATCTATTCTTCAGAGAAGAACAAGGTAGTAACAGTGCGCTGTGTGGTGTTACAGGAAGAGAATACAGTGTGCTGTGTGGGGTGTTACAGGTAGAGAATACAGTGTGCTGTGTGGTGTTACAGGTAGAGAGTACAGCCTGCTGTGTGGTGTTACAGGTAGAGAATACAGCCTGCTGTGTGGTGTTACAGGTAGAGAATACAGCGTGCTGTGTGGTGTTACAGGCAGAGAATACAGCGTGCTGTGTGGTGTTACAGGTAGAGAGTACAGCATGCTGTGTGGTGTTACAGGCAGAGAATACAGCTAGCTGTGTGGTGTTACAGGCAGAGAATACAGCTAGCTGTGTGGTGTTACAGTTAGAGAATACAGCGGGCTGTGTGGTGTTATAGAAAGAGAATAGAGTGTGCTGTGTGGTGTTACAGGTAGAAAATACAGAGTGCTGTGTGGTGTTACAGGTAGAGAATACAGCGCGCTGTGTGGTGTTACAGGTAGAGAATACAGAGTACTGTGTGGTGTTACAGGTAGAGAATACAGCGTGCTGCGTGATGTTACAGGTAGAGAATACAGCGTGCTGTGTGGTGTTACAGGTAGAGAATACAGCGTGCTGCGTGATGTTACAGGTAGAGAGTACAGCACTGTGTGGTGTTACAGGTAGAGAATACAGCGTGCTGTGTGGGGTGTTACAGGTAGAGAATACAGTGTGCTGTGTAGTGTTACAGGTAGAGAATACAGCATGCTGTGTGGTGTTACAGGTAGAGAGTACAGCACTGTGTGGTGTTACAGGTAGAGAATACAGTGTGCTGTGTGGTGTTACAGGTAGAGAATACAGCGCGCTGTGTAGTGTTACAGGTAGAGAATACAGCGCGCTGTGTGGTGTTACAGGTAGAGAATACATTCTGCTGTGTGGTGTTACGTGCAACGTCACGTACCCGGCTGATGAATTGCCCACTCAGCCAATAGGTGACTGGGACGGGACACCTGAATGGGCAATACATCAGCAGGGCCATGACGTTGCAGCAGTGGGAACTGAGCCATGAGGTACTAGGAAGCCAAGAGGAAAGGACATCCAGTGGCTGTCTGAGATTGGCGAGAGTGGTGCTACCGGGAGCATGGGGACATTATGTTTCAACACCCCTCTGCTGGACTTCTCCTTTAAGATCTATTCTTCAGAGAAGAACAAGGTAGTAACAGTGCGCTGTGTGGTGTTACAGGAAGAGAATACAGTGTGCTGTGTGGGGTGTTACAGGTAGAGAATACAGTGTGCTGTGTGGTGTTACAGGTAGAGAGTACAGCCTGCTGTGTGGTGTTACAGGTAGAGAATACAGCCTGCTGTGTGGTGTTACAGGTAGAGAATACAGCGTGCTGTGTGGTGTTACAGGCAGAGAATACAGCGTGCTGTGTGGTGTTACAGGTAGAGAGTACAGCATGCTGTGTGGTGTTACAGGCAGAGAATACAGCTAGCAGTGTGGTGTTACAGGCAGAGAATACAGCTAGCTGTGTGGTGTTACAGTTAGAGAATACAGCGGGCTGTGTGGTGTTATAGAAAGAGAATAGAGTGTGCTGTGTGGTGTTACAGGTAGAAAATACAGAGTGCTGTGTGGTGTTACAGGTAGAGAATACAGCGCGCTGTGTGGTGTTACAGGTAGAGAATACAGAGTACTGTGTGGTGTTACAGGTAGAGAATACAGCGTGCTGCGTGATGTTACAGGTAGAGAATACAGCGTGCTGTGTGGTGTTACAGGTAGAGAATACAGCGTGCTGCGTGATGTTACAGGTAGAGAGTACAGCACTGTGTGGTGTTACAGCTAGAGAATACAGCGTGCTGTGTGGGGTGTTACAGGTAGAGAATACAGTGTGCTGTGTAGTGTTACAGGTAGAGAATACAGCATGCCGTGTGGTGTTACAGGTAGAGAGTACAGCACTGTGTGGTGTTACAGGTAGAGAATACAGTGTGCTGTGTGGTGTTACAGGTAGAGAATACAGCGCGCTGTGTAGTGTTACAGGTAGAGAATACAGCGCGCTGTGTGGTGTTACAGGTAGAGAATACATTCTGCTGTGTGGTGTTACAGGTAGAGAATACAGCGCGCTGTGTAGTGTTACAGGTAGAGAATACAGCGTGCTGTGTGGTGTTACAAGTAGAGAATACAGCGTGCAGTGTGGCGTTACAGGTAGAGAATACAGCGTGCTGTGTGGTGTTACAGGTAGACAATACAGCGTGCTGTGTGGTGTTACAGGTAGAGAATACAGCATGCTGTGTGGTGTTACAGGGAGAGAATACAGCGTGCTGTGGTTTGTTACAGGTAGAGAATACAGCGTGCTGTGTGGTGTTACAGGTAGAGAATACAGCGTGCTGTGTGGTGTTACAGGGAGAGAATACAGCGTGCTGTGTGGTGTTACAGGGAGAGAATACAGCGTGCTGTGTGATGTTACAGGTAGAGAATACAGCGTGCTGTGTGGTGTTACAGGTAGAGAATACAGCGTGCTGTGTGGGGTTACAGGTAGAGAATACAGCGTGCTGTGTGGGGTTACAGGTAGAGAATACAGTGTGCTGTGTGATGTTACAGGTAGAGGATACAGTGTGCTGTGGTTTGTTACAGGTAGAGAATACAGCGTGCTGTGTGATGTTACAGGTAGAGAATACAGTGTGCTGTGTGGTGTTACAGGTAGAGAATACAGTGTGCTGTGTGGTGTTACAGGTAGAGAATACAGTGTGCTGTTACAGGTAGAGAATACAGTGTGCTGTTACAGGTAGAGAATACAGCGTGCTGTGTGGTGTTACAGGTAGAGAATACAGCGTGCTATGTGTTACAGGTAGAGAATACAGTGCTGTGTGGTGTTACAGGTAGAGAATACAGCGTGCTGTGTGGTGTTACAGGTAGAGAATACAGCGTGCTGTGTGGTGTTACAGGTAGAGAATACAGCGTGCTATGTGTTACAGGTAGAGAATACAGTGCTGTGTGGTGTTACAGGTAGCGAATACATTGTGCTATGTTGTGTTACAGGTAGAGAATACAGTGCTGTGTGGTGTTACAGGTAGTAACTGTGTGCTGTGTAGTGTGTAGAAAATACAGTGTGCTGAGTGGGTGGGAACACAATGAAATGATAAAGTACTGCAAATAATTCAGTAACACAATAAAAACTACAATGTGTGAACACAGCCTAGATGTTCTGCAACAGATTTGGGCGAGGAATGGGCAGGGTTGGGGACTGTGATGAACAGCTGAGGGAAAGCAATGCATTCTGGAACCTGTAGTACTGTGTACATCTGCTCAATCAGGGAGTACAGCCACACAATACAAAAAAAAGATCCTTAAAGCAAATGGATTTTGGTAGTTTCAAAACTGGGTTAGACAGGTAAGCAATGCTATATACTTCTGCAGCTAATTTTGTTTACCTCTACCTGGAGTCCCCCTTTAAGTCTCTTAAAACACTTTAATTGGCTGGAGGCTGTTTATTGTGTGACATCCCCTGGTTTGCCAGTATTATAGGCTTTAAGGTGCACAGTTGTAATTCTCTGTTCTGGGGACAAATTCCTTTAGAAGTGTATCATTCTCTTGTTTGGAATTATATACACATTAGATAAAAATCATCCAACTCTCTAACGTGGAAGGTGGTGTCTCCAGACAAAAAAGATTGGGCAAGTTGGATATTAACATGCTGATGCTTTGTTCCTGTAGAAGAAAGGTTGGCTTCTCTTCCTGAGGAATAACCCTGGGGAACTCGAGAGGCATAGCTGTTAGCTATGTGCACTGCATTTTTTCTCAATGAAAATTGATATTTGGTATATTATGTATCACTATATATCTCCATGTGTCAGATTATATTTCACACATAAACATTCTATGTAAAGTAATACATTTTATCTAGCAGTACCTTACAATCGACCATCAATGCAGAGGACCTACCCAAAATTCTGAAAAGACCATACATTTCAATACCTTTCCAAGTTCAAGAACTGAAAAGAACAAAAGGCGCCTTTTCTCTTGCTGTAACGTGTAAACTACAGATCATTAAACGTTTCCAATGCCCTCAAGGTGAATGTACGTAAGCGGGAACATCAAACAAGTGACCTGGAATCTAGCAGTCACAGGCATGGGCTCAGAAGAAGAAGAACAAGGGGAGAAGAGCAAGCCCTAGGGGAGATTCGGAAGCTTGGTTCAAGTCGCTGAGCATAGAGATGAGAGAAGGGATACAGAAGCTTATAATAAGTTAGAAATCGATGGTGCCAAAGTATCATCTGGAACATGAACATATTTAAGTATGCAGAAGGCTTGAGTAGGAAATAAAGGCAAACAGACAAAGACAAATGCATACCAATTTGGTGTGGAAGCAAATACGTGCAGGACATGGCAAGAGTGTTCAGATATGTACCTGTATGTTATTTGTACAACTGGGGACTGTGGAAACTACTTGGAGCTATGGGATAAGGGTTCAACGGCAAGGTCATCTAAAAATGATCAATTACATCTTTGAGTTGTCTTTATAATTGGATGACATTGCAGCCGTTATATGTCCAACAGACTTATCAGCCAGTTTTCCTACACTCCTGAATTAGTTACATGCCCTGCCCCATATTACTAGGTATGACATAAATGCCTGATAGCTTTGGGATCCACCTTTTGGATGCTCATCCAGTGAAAGAAAGGGTCCGGTAACTTCTCAGCTGCCACAAGTTTGCTAGGGGATACAGATAGAACTGAGTGCCAAGTTTCCTTGCTTTTTAAAATGTAAGCAGGATTAATGAAACCTGGTTACAACCATCTGATACTGCTTCCTTTGCTGCTCTTATGGTGGTCTTCATCTCTCCCACACCCGTAGATCTGAGGATAGGCATGGTGGGAGGAGTTGGTGTTCTTCTCTCCCGCAGTGCACCTTCCAGGTCATTGCCCTGAATCCTCACTTTTATTTCCCTCCTATGAGGCCCACACCCTCAGACTTTTCCACTCACTTTCCCTCAGAGTTGCTGTTAGTTATCGTCTACCGGGCTCACCTTGACAATATGTTCACCACTTTGCCACTTGGCTCTATCACTACTTATTCACAGACCTTTTTACAATAGTCTTGGGTGATTTCAACGTCCCCATCAATATCACAATCTCCACTTCTATATTCTGTTAATAATCTTACACTAACATCTTCCATAGTCAGAACCTGTCACTCCTGTCTCCAAGACTTCTCTCGTGCTGCACCAGTTCTCTGGAATGCTTTACCCAAAGAAATTAAATTTATTCCCAACACCCACAGTTTCAAGCGTGTTCTTAAAACTCATCTCTTCAGGCACACTAATAACCTTCTCTTAATTTGTCTCCCCTTCTGTTGTCCCCTCACTTTTTACGCTATATTGGGTTTATGCACTTGGGTGGGTGACTGGCTCACCTAACAGTTATAGGCACTTTCCAATTATAGGTACAATGGCTGGACCATCTGCAAATGGACCATCTCATTCTTTTTGTATTTTTATTTAATTATTTATTCTGTATTGTGTGTATGCAAATGTAAACCCTGCATTGTATTTAAAAAAAAAAAAAAAAGCTTCAAAATCTGTTGGCGCTTTACAAATAAATATTATAATTTTCTATAAAGGAGATAATTCATAGCAAGTTATACTCACTACTCAGAGAAGAACTTAGTAATGTTGCTGGGTTCAACCTCATCCTTATGTTCCAGAAGCTGAGCGAGAGCATCTTCCATGTACGTCAAGACATGTCTCTGAGCTGCAGTAAATGGAGAGCACATTGAAAAGTAAATAATATTGATTTGCTTATTATGATTATGATTATTATGCTATTTATTGATTTCAGGGTGCCTTCACACCTAGCGACTCGCAGCGTAGATTACGCTGCGAGTCTGTCAGGACCTTGCAGATCACTTTCACCACATAGAACCAGCGGTCTGAACGACCGCTGCGTGTATGTAATTCTGCCGGCCCCTTAACCCCTTCAGCTCCCGCCCGGCTCCCGCTCCCACTCCGCTGTATACATTACCTCTCCTCGCTGCACGGGTCCCGGCGTACTGCTCTCCCGCCCAGCCAATCAGTGGCTGCGGCAGGGCAACACACTGATTGGCCGAGCGGGAGAGCAGTACGCCAGGACCCGTGCCGCGAGGAGAGGTGATGTATACAGAGCGGAGCAGGAGCCAGGCAGCAGCTGAAGGGGTTAAAGGGCCGGCAGAATTACATACACGCAGCGGTCGTTCAGAGTGAAAGTGATCTGCCAGGACCTACCCGACTCGCAGCGTAATGAAGGTGTGAAGGCACCCTCAGTCATTATTTAGTGTCAACATATTTTACAGCACAGTGCACGAAATTCCAGACTTACCTTGGCCTGACCTGATTCACAGAGCATACCTAGAAAACTCATTGATTACTCAGACACCTTATTCAAGAGTGTAGGAAGCATCTCTGCCTCCCTTCCTCACTCTGGCAGAGGCAGAGGTAATGTTATTCCTGCACTCTCCACCAGGAAGGAGAAGGCTCTGCACTGGTTCCATGAGGTAAGGTGGAGGCTCCTGGCTAGAGATGATCGAACAGGGCAGAGGTTCAGGTTCGTGCGAAGCTGAACCATCGGCATTTGACTCCCGCTGCCTTCCCGTTCTGTGGGGAAAGTGGAGACAGCCCGAGTACCGCCTGGAAAACAGGGATACAGCCTAAGTAATAGGCTGTATCCCTGTTTTCCAGGCGGTACTCGGGCTGTCTCCACCTTTCCCCTGAAACAGGAAGGCAGCAGGAGTCAAATGCCGATGGTTTGGGCTCGTACGAACCTGAACCTCGGCCCTGTTCGATCATCTCTACTCCTGGCGTGTGGGAGGGATCTAACTACTCGGATGAACCTGGCTACCGGGGGAAAACATACAGAGAACCTACTTTATTGGGAAAATTACCTACGGGGGCACCTACCTAATGAGAAAAACTAGCTATTTGGGGGCCTACCTAATGGGGGAATTTACCTACTAGGAGCAGTTCTCCATCTACTGGAGTGACCTACTTACTTAGCTGGGGGAAGAGGGTCCCTACCCCTCCCTCCAACCCACTAGGCGAGACAATAAGGGGTACATTATTACCATTAGGGGCACTATGTGTGGGGAATAGTAAGTAGAGAGCTATAAAAATTCAGAGCCCAAGATGTTTGTCTGCGAGTGAGTATTGTCATGAATTTTACAGTATGTTAACCTGATTTGGCAATTGGTAGATTTGATCTATAGAGTAGAAATAATTGATCAAAATATGTAACACTATTATTAATGTTGTCAGCATTATTGGAATGGGAGCGGGGATTACTTGGAAAACCAATATATACCAACCCACCCATCTAAAATGACATATATAGGTACATACATCTCATAACACATGCATATAAGCTATTAAATATGACTAAGTAACTTCTGAATGTTTGTTCTTCTGTGAAAGTAGCATGCAATGCATAAAATTTTCATAAAACAATAATGAACTAAAGATAGTCCACTTACTGCCAATACCTTTATTTAACCTGAAATGCTAGGCATGTTGGCCAGTAACGCAATGGTTCTGCAATGTGTTTTTTTGGTATTCCATCTGAGTCTCTTGTTCATCGGTCATTGCTCCCTGGCAATTCATTCCACGTGTCCCACAAGGTGCTGTCAAGTATCAGTTACTGAGCTAAGTGACCTACATATTTGCATGACCTCCAATCCTTCCTCTCCTGTAATAAATTACAGAGGTGAGCCAATTCCCTCATTGCCAACTATGCTACTAAATCAAATGCAGTCACTTAGAGGAAAACTAATATTTACATGTCTCTTTCTGAACTACTTGCCCTTTAAAGCTTTAATCATACGGCATTAACCCTGTAAAATTTCATAAGTTGTTTATTTAAAGTCCATTCCATCTTGTGTGCTGAATTCATTTCCAATGACTAGACGTAAAAAAGTTTTCCACTTAATTTCATTCTGTACACATATTAGGGTTAAATGAGAATTCATAAAGTGATGGCATATTGCTATTATATGCCATTAAGTTCCAATCAATGGGAGTCCTATCTTTGGGACCCCCACAGATCCTACAAAAAAAAGTAAGACCCTGAATCAGTGGTGCAGCCTCTTCACAGTGGTGCCCAGTCACCTGCTGTACAGGGAAAATGCTGCACAGCTCTATGTAAGTGAATAGGGATGGCTGCAGTTCTCTGCACAACTGGGTTGGCTAGAACACCACTGTTCATAGAATATTATTGATGGGTGTTAGTGTGCTGAATCAGTGCTGCAGCCTCTCCATTCTTAGGTTAAGTAGGGGTCCAAAAAGGTCAGATTGCTAGAATATTCCACCACATGCTATTCACCCTCTGAATACTGGGGTCCAACTATCAGTACCTCCATTGATCCTCAGATAAGGGGGATGCAGAGCTACAGCCTCTTCACAGCAATACTCCTGGCCACTAGCAGTAAAATGCTGATGGGTCCTTGGTCCATTCACTTTCAGGTCCAGAGGGGGTTCCAAAGACCAGCTCCCATTGATTATAGTGTGAAAGTAAATCTGACCTAGCCATTACAAGGTTTTAATAGCCGCCCTGCCAAGCCTCCCTGTCCATGGCACACAAACATGAAAATGATGGCATATGAATTAGGGATGAGCGAACCGGCCGAGGTTCGGGTTCGTATGAACATAAACTATCGGCTTCTGATTCCCGCTGTCTGCCCGCTCCGTGGAGAGGGTGGATACAGCCTGAGGACCGCCTAGAAAACTGGGATACAGCGATAGCCATGGCCGAACATGGGCCGAATATAGAGAACAACTGTCCTTTGCTGAGTCATTTGCTCAATAGGCGGCCCATGTAAAAGGTCCTTAACAGTGATGACAGGTTCCCTTTTAAAGAAGCTTTGGAGGATTTGCCTCTTTCTTGGAATATATTGACAATATAACCACCAATTGATGCTGTATTCCAGTGTTGGCGCTGCCAGGAAAATAAATGGAAGCTGCATATACAGCATAGCATTGTGATCTATGCTGGTTTCCCCTATGTTATGTAAAAAACAGAGCCTACATTGCTATTGCATTGTTTATGCAACTTCAATTAATATCAATAAGGGTCATATAAACTGTGTTAATCAACCCATTTAGCCGTTTTTGGCTTCCCGATCACCTTCAGTGGGTGAAATCAATCCATAGAGGGCTGGGAGGCCCTCAGTCTTGGGTAAGAAGGAAATCCTAGAGGTTGGACCTACATCAGTCAGACATTTATAGCATATTCTGTGGATATACCATAAATGTACAGATGGGGATACCCCTTTAAAGAGATCATGTAGGTGAAATAATCTCCAAAGAAGCTTTAACATTAGCCGAGAAGTGATTGGACAAAGTGTAAAAAGAACAGTCACTTAAGATGTGATTTAGGAGACTGAGCTTGTGTCTGATATGATAATTATCCTTTTAATACTTGACATAACACCTTCTAACACCATTTCTTAGGGCTCACATGTTTCAGTGAGTAGATCGGTAATTATGCCATTAAGGTGGCTTGCAATTATACTCTCCTAGAGACTGAACTCTGGTAACCCAGCATGCAGCAGAAATCATGGTCATGTATATATGTAAAAAAAACTACTTTATTTAGATTTAACATAAGCAGGAATTCTCATGATTTACAGTCAAATCTAAGCATAAATGTGTAAGTTAATCTGAAACCTCACAAGCATCACAAGATGCACAAGAATAAGCAGAGATAACCAATTATAGTGAAACTACTTTTAGAGGACAACCCAAAATTAGCATGGCACTTTCTCAGCATTGCTGTTACTTTGTTCTAGCAGTGAAACCGGTCAGTTCCCCCACTGACTGTACACATGTGGCAAAGGCCGGTGAGGTCAACAGTGACTATCCTTAGAAATGGATGCTTCAAAACTAAAACATAAAAGCATACTTGACTGCTCTGATCCCCCGCTGCTGCCATTCCAATAGCTCCAGGTCCCCAAATGACCCCACTTCTTTCTGCTTCCGATGGCATGCCAACCCTGTAGGAACTGCCTGGTCAGCTCATCACTGGCTGAGGCAGGTCTGATATTGCCAGTGACTGGCTCAGTGGGCAGTATCTGCAGGGACAGCATATCAAAGACACCAATATGTATGGACTCTGTATAGGCCTGTCAACAGTTGTGGTGACAACTCAAGGTCTGCTTTAACAAGATTTAAAGACCCTCCCCAAATAATTGCAAAGCAATAAAAATCCAATGCACAATTCATTATTCCTCTCTTAAGATTAAGGTTAACTGAAAGTTTTGAACAACCCTGTAGATTTTCCTTTAAATTACAGTAAGTTTACCCAATGTAGATCATAAGGATTTTTCCCATGGGAAAATTGTTACTCCAGTAGCAAATAGCTATGCCTATTGGTACTGAGATCTGCTCATAGCCAATTCTTAGTGCCTCCAGTCAATCTTAGCAGATGATGGCATGTTGAACAGAACCCAGACAGACAGTCAGCTAGCACAATGCCTCTATATTGCTGATGGCCTTTGTGATATCAGCCAATGTGTTACTGGAATAACCACAGGGCATAACCCGTCTCTCCCCCAGCATGAAGGAGATTTACATCACTGGGTCTGATCCAGGCCTGAGCTTCAGCTGTGACCTTCCTGTGAAATGTAATCTGCAGCCGGCACATAGCTCCATGCTTCATGCACATGGGCAGGGGAAGTAATGCCTTTGAGTCATGATTTACCTCCTCACATTTCCCTTCTGTATTTTCTCTAAGTCGTCTTTCTTTAGGAAACGTTCCCACCTCTTGACAGCCAAGGACCTGAAATATTATTTGAGGAAGTAAAGATTAACAGAGCCTGTTCAGTGTTAGTAGCCGAGCAGTGTTCAGATCCTATTCCAAAATCCATTACTGAACCAGCCCTCTGCCTCAGCTGTCAGAGAGGTTTTCTGCTTTAAAGAGGCATCCTGCAGTCTACAGAAAGATACAGGTTTTAATGTTCTTTATATATTCCACCTGTTTATCATATTCACTAGACAGATTGTGAAAACTATATTCCAAAATATAGGGTTCCATAATAAGGAAATTTAGAAAAGAAAGGGTTAAAAAAGTATAATATATCTGCCAAAAGATAAAGGAGGAATAGCAACTTCAAGGGAACCAATCAGCACAAACATCGCTATTAAACTACTAATACACTACTACTACACTAAGTCCTAATACACTGCCCAATCAATATATCTATCCCCTGTGCCGCTGCCCGCTATCCCCCGCAAACCTAATGTTATTAACTCCCGCGCTGTATACAAATCTGGCTGAACTAGGCATAAGGGTGGTCCTTGTGGCCAAACTAGTCACAGTCCTGGGGCTGTATGGTGCTGTTATCACACCTCTTATCCGCCTCTGTGTGACCCTAGCAAGATAGTGTGATGTAAATCGCGTCCAGAGAAGCGAGATCATGACTAGTCCTGCCACAAGGACCGCCTTGATGCCTAGTTTAGCTGGATTTGCATACAGTGAGGGGGTTAATAAAAGTACGTTTGCAGGGGATAGCGGGCATGGATACAAGAAATAGATATATGTTTAGGCAGCGTGTGTGCTTATCAGTATTAGTTAAGTATTGTAGTTTAATAGTGACGTTTGTGCTGATTGGTTCCCTTCAAAATGTTATGTGTATGCAGCGTTACTGAAACCTCTAAGAGACTGGTCCTGCCACTACCAAACTGGGCAATACTTCGAGCTGTGTCTTGAGGTAAAAAAACATTGAAGTCTTTTTTTATTAATGCTTTTGGTAAACAGGATAATAGGAGAATGCTGCATTTCTTGCTTTTTTTACCCCCATCAGGCTCATATAGATGAATGGAGAGGCAACGCACATCTCTGACCAACTTTCCATTTATCATGGGGGCATAGGACCCAGTGACAGTCCCAGTGGTTGGAACCATACAGACACTCAACACATATCCTGTGGATATATAATGTTTGTTGTCGGTTAAAAAGCCCCTTTAATGATTCACATTTGTTTTTGGCATTAAAAAAAAAAACAAAACCTGCACATCTACAACCACCCTTAAAACTTTTCTCTGGAAATGGGTGGATGCTCAAATTTTAGTGCCAACACATTTATTATTTTCCTACGACTGGGAAAAAGCATTAAAAAGGAATTAATACACTTGGTAAATGTCGGTACAATGGATCCGAAATAGATGGAATAAGTAGATTAAGGATCTATTACTTAATAAGACTAATCTAATTTCAGTTACATTAGATACCAATTATTTTCCTATTGTTTTGTTCTATAATCTGATTTTGATGGGACTCCAGAGGGAAGCTTTTATTCTATCCCTCATTAATTGTTTTTATGTTTTTATTTTCTTCCTTCTTTGGAAAGGAGGTTTTTAATGTGTCTTTCATACATGGTGATTTTGTGCCCTTCCTTTTTATGGCTATGGAAATTATTTAAAAAAAATAAAACTTACCTACTAAAATAAATTTTTAAAAATCATCATCACTGGTTCCACTAAACTTAGTTATGACTATAGCACCAATATTCTTTAAAACTGTTAGAGGCCCAATATGGATGTTACTTTGTGGCCCAAATGGCATTTCTACTTCCCTTTTCAAACACTTAAATCAGAAGAACAAACATTCTGGGAAAAAGAAGTGGCCAAGCCAGAAGGTGCCTGACGTCTTTTATTTGTCCCTCAAGTGGACCATTCATCTCTTGATCTGAAGATGGTAGATCTCCTGTGTTGGGTTGGGTCCTGGCCAAGCACTAGTTCTCCTGGGCAGACATGGCCCCTTATGTCTTTAAAGGTTGATGTACGAGACTATGTTCCCACACACTATTTTGAGCTGTTTTCATGATGTAATATTGTCCCAAACTGGTCTAAAAATAGTGTTAATGCTCCCATAGACAATACATGAAGTACACACAGACCCACTGCTTATTCCCTATCCTGTGGATTGGGGATACGTTTTAGGGGCTGGAATATCCCTTTAAGTGTTGGAGCCTTTTTATTCATTTTCAATGCTAAAATAAGGCTGTATTTTGGCATATAATTTAGTATTTTTTGGGGCAGGAAAAGCACCAAATGCATCCTGATATAAAATAGTGATTTTTTGGGCTGATAAAAAGGGCCGAAATGACATATAGAAAGGGATTGATGATAGGTTCCCAATGTGTTATGATTCCAAAGAATGAAATATGTATTTTCAATCGATATCACCCTTCAGTTAACGTTGGGAGAAGTGTTTGAGCACTAAAAGCCAGATTAATTCCATGCTTACCCTCTATATGGACAGCTCTCTCATTCCTTTATCTGATATCTAAGATATTTTCAGCAAGCTTGGATAATTTATGGCTTCTGAGCCATTGTAATAGTAGTTCGCAACATGCTGAGGCTGGCTTGGCTGGCACGACATCGCTGGTTTTCGAGTCCCGTGACAGCTGAAGAGCATATGTTGTTCATCTAGTTTTCAGAGTGAAAAATTTTAGGGATTATTTTGGTTTTCCTAAATTGCATATTTTAGGAAAATGATATAGAGTGAACATTGGAGGGGTTGTTCTTACTGTAACCACTACCTGTTGATTAGGAAAGATACAAGAATACTTTCAGAGCAGATCATACAACAGGAAGTGAAATTTAGTTTAATAAGAGCACTCTTTGTAATGAAGACAATCATTACCCTGAGAAAAAGCACCCCCCTGCATATCTGCTCCGCTAAGGCCTTCTCATTCATCATCTGTACGATGCCAAATACGAGGTAGTGAGTATATTGGCTATAGATGCCTATGCATACATTTCTTTCATTGGGCTGTATATATTCTAATATATCTTTCAGTCTCTTAAAAGACCAGTAACCCACATTTCTTATATACCCTTGGTATTATATAAGATCCTTCCCCATCATCTTGGATCTTTAAATAAATATGTGTGTGTGTGGGGGGGGGGCAACTTTTTATAAGCAGAAAGACAGCCACTTAAATCATGTTTTTCCTACATGCTGCATATTAATAAAATCATGGTTTACCACCAAGGTTAATTAATTGGTCCTGCCTGCTAAATTCAGATCTCAATTCACCAAGGTTGTGATTTTTAGAGAGTATGGTTGAAAAATGACCTTGAAAGGCCAAACAGCATGACTGTGTGTGGTCACCTTCTCTATACGAGATGTCCGCCACATTCTGTGAACATTTGTTATTCTCCAGCAGGCAGTGAAAGTTGAGAAGATCCGTGGGAGTCTTCAGACATTAAGAGAAGTGTCTTTTATTTTCCTCAGTCACAATAATGTTCTGTGTAATTAACCAGAGTATGGACTAAAAATAGGCTGGCGACAAGATTCCTTTACCATGGCATCAATAGGAACAGATCTATCCCAGATTATGAGGCATTCCAGATTATTAGACATGGAGACCAATGAATATTCAATGGAAATTCTTAAATTCCCAAACCAAGGATTCACCATCAATTTATCAAAATAGCCCCAAGGCTCCAGCAATCGGCCACAAATTTGAGCAAAACTTCCATAAGAGCTGTTCTTCTAGATCAGCACTCATTTACAGAATTCATCACACGGCTTTCTAATCAAGTGGCCCTTTACATGGGGAGATGTGCGGCAGATGGATGATACATTTTTTGCTTGTTTATAACTAGCCCTATTACACAGATGTTATCGGCCAACAATTACCCTATAGTACTTGGAGGCCATACAACTGACTAGTATGGAGCTGGAAAGCCTTAATACTCTCCAGTAACAAGCTTCCTTGAGCGCCCGATGTATTTACCTATTCTTCGCTAGAAGCAATAGGGGAGGTATAGTGAAAGCCACACCAGTAAGTACTATTTATGGCTCTGTACAACTCTTAAGATGGCCATACACATAAGATAGCTTCATCCAAATGCTTCCTATCTCGACCCCCCCCCCCCCATACAGCTTGGCTGTGCCGAGCATACATGTGACTTAAGTGGGAAGAGCAGAGAAAGCCAATACCGGGCTCCTCAGGAGGTGGTTTATCTCCCTAATAAATGGATGGGGCAGTTGAACTGAAACATGCCTGATCCTTCTCTCTGCCAACATCTGCAACCAGGGAGAGTTAGAAGGCCACCATACACTAAAACTGGCAGATTTGGCTGATACATATCTAATATGTATAGCTTCAGACCGTATGAAGCCATAAATGGGCCATGTGCATGAGGTTTTGCCTTTCCATAATTTCAGGCAAACAGTGTAGGACTGGCATCCCAGCTACAAACAATATGGTGGCCGAGAGTAACACCCTTTATAAAAATGACATGTGATACACCCCATATAAAGTTCAGTTCTAAGGGCTAGCTAACCTAGCTGATATGGATTGTAGCACTATGGATCCCCACTGTCCAAGAATATCTAATATTAACAAGAAATTCTCTTGACTCTGGTATAGAGGGTACTATAAAAAGAGATCATTTGGATCCTTTCTGCCCAGTTGTAGGCTTGTTCAGCCCAGCAGAGGCCATTGCTAGTGTGAGAATGCTAGAGTAGGGACCATATCTCTGGGGACACCTTAACGTGGTGACATGGTACACTCTGTTTGATCAAATAGTTTGCCAAGATCCTTATTTTTCAATATCTACAGAGCAGGTGTTTATGGTGTGTACACCGGGGGGAGTATATACTGTAAGATCTTGCACCTGTGGGTTGCTGTTGCACTTTTTGTATTTTTGTCTGTGGTTAAGCCACATGCAGCATGCAACCCGCAGTTTGAACAGCGGTATTGCCATTTTTTCCTTTTTTCTGGTATAAAGTACAGGTCCAAGGTGGAGGAGCACTTTATTTAGCATGCATGGGTGTGTTCAACTATGTGTACCAATATGTAGCCTTGTCCTCTTATATAACAAAAATAAATAGAAAAAAAGACTAGCTGTAGCACATCCCATTCCAGCTGATCCTCCCACATGCCTGGTGGGTCTTGGCTGGATTTGCGGAAAGCCAGGTCCATGGAAGGCCAGGGCTGTGGTTGCTGACCTGTGATGTGAGGAATGCACGGCTGTCACACACATGCTGCTGGAAACCTCGCTGACACAGGGCTATTTTAGATCCCACACGACCTGGAAATAAACAGTCTAAAAGAGGAATACAAACAGTGCTGAGTCGGGCAGGACATGGCCCGGAGCACTGCTGACCCCATCTATGCTGGATATCAGGCCATTAGCAGGCTATCAAACCTAACAGGCTTGCTGCATATCTCTGTCTCTTCACAGCAGGTCAGGTTTAACTGAATGACTGTGTGAAAGGGCTATACTGTGCATTTATTTCACTGTCCCATGAGTAAAATGCAGCATGCTCACACATTTACACCTACTTGATGAGACAAGTGTTAGAGGATCTGACCTGTCTGTTTTAGTGAATATTTGTATTTCGTACGAAAGAACAATTCTAGATCAGCTTATATGGCCGTTGCGGTTAGTCTTAACTGATATATGGGGCGTTCAAAACACTATTATAAATGGGGAGTGTCCATATACATTAGATACGTGCCAGACAAACCTGCTAATTTGAGAAGGATCTAATGGACATCTAATGAGAACGCAATTCAAAACGTGTCACATACTCAAAGTTCAATTCAAGGACATGGCACTCACCAATAACATATTTCTTCAATCTTTATTCGATAACCATTAACATACAAGTGTGAACGTTCAACAAAAGAGAACGCGTTTCGGTATAACCACCTTTATCAACTGCCAGAGGCAGTTGAATGCCGAATACAGTTTGAAGAAATATATGTTATCAGTGAGTGCCGGGTCCTTGAATTGAATTGTTTGCTGGGATTGTGCTCCTATCAACGTGCACTACTGAACTTTGCATGGAGTGCCGCTCTAAACCCTTCTCCATACATACACATAAGGTTGACATGTCTTGGCCTAATTTTTACATGGGTAAATTAGCATTAAAGCCATGGCTTCATGTTTATTTAATTTTAATTGGAAGTGCTGATTAATTTAGCATTTTTGCATTATATGTGTAGGGGGAGTGGTAGCCCCCCGTTGGTCTTGCACTCCTCCAATTTGTCCAAGGCTGTTTTCAAAGGGTCATGAAACAGCTTGTTCTCAATCAGTGTACAGTAACAGCCAACGCTGGAAGATCGAGTAACCATGAATATGTCCCACTCCAGCTGAGTTTCATGCACAAGCCATATTTGTAATCCTACCCAACCCTGGAAAATGTCTTAATGTGTATACATGGGTCTGTTTACAGGTCCTCAATGGGGAACGGACAACTTGACAGTGGCATGGTGTGGACCTGCTGGAGGTAATTATGAGAGCATTTTTATATAGGTCCCTTACAATTGGAGTTTATATATTTTTCACCACATTATGTACTTGCATTCCCTTTAACCTATTTACCAAATGCACCTGATACACATGTGGTAGGCTTATACTGGTGTTCGTTAATTCTGGGAAAAAATTTTAGCCATTTACAACACATTTTCTGGCAGGACTGTTGCTAACTCACCCAACTGGTTCTACTGTGAGGAATCCCTGGATCATTTGCTACAATAAAGAAGGGTATTCAAAAGCACTTTTTGACTGCAGCCCGTATGGTCATAGTTCACCACTGCAGAACTCCCACTTTACCCACAATAGCTGAGTAGAGAGAAGAAATTAGAGAAACTGTCAGAATGGTAGATATTATTGCAGAGACGCAGGACCGATCTGATAAAGTTAATAAAATATGGTTACCCCGGTGTTTGTTCATGGATTCAGAAGAATTCCTTTCGTTAACCTGTTAGTTCTGGGATACAGTGGTACCTTGGTTCAAGAGTAACTTGGATTAAGAGTGTTTCGCAAGAAGAGCTCACAGCTTTTCAAAATTGTAACTTGTTTTAAGAGCATTGCTTTAGTTTAAGAGCTCCCTGTACTGGGTGGAAGGGGGAGTGGGGGAGGGGCATGGTCTGCATAGCTGGGTGTACAGCCCTGTACTCTGACACAGGAAGTCTCCCTCACCTTACAACTCATAGCAGATCCACTTCAAGCTGGGGCTTGCATAAGGACTGTGGAGGTAATCTCTTTATACAGCTGCTGTAGCCTCTCTGTCCCCAGACAGAGTGCTGCATTTATGTGCCCACAAATGCCCTGCTCATTCCTTCATGCTCCCTGCAGTCTCTATCAGCCCTTGTTTTTCCCATCCTCTCCATTCCTGCTATAATGTGCCTGCACTAACATTCAGCTATACACACTGCTGCTATAATGTGCCTGCACTAACACTCAGCTATTTACACTGCTGTATATAAAGTTTATGTCACTGCCCTCCTACAGCTCTGTGATTCTCATTTCTTGATTGGTCCATGCTGAACCCCCTTCCCATTGCTGTCATGTGACCACACAGACCTCTGACAGCAGCCCTGCTTCTCTATTCTAGCCTGTTGTACTACACTACTGCATTATGGAGATCTGCATCTCCATTCTGTATCTACAAATTGCTGCTGTTTTTTTCAGGTTTATGCACTTACTTTACATTATACACCACATGCTGATTATTATACTGTACAGTAACTTATAATATTACATATTCAGCTGTTTCACATTGTTTGTTTTATTTGTTTTACATGTTTTCAGAATAAAATATAATTATTTTTGGGGTGTGGACCCAATTGTCTGCATATCAGTGATTTCTTATAGGAAAATTTGCTTTGGTTTAAGAGTGCATTTGGATTGCATGCACGGTCCCGGAACGAATTATGCTCATAAAGGCACCACTGTACTTTTGGTGTATGGGACCTTTGGGTTTTAGCCATCATTATACTGAAATGTCTGCTCCCTCCATTCTGTTTACGAGATACCTTGCTAACCCCCCCCCCCCCTTCTTTTTCTGTTTTTTTTATACCTCTGATCTTTTCCCTTTTTCTCGTCTTCTTACTTGCTAAACAGATGCCTAGTTAATGAACAATACTCCACACTGGTTTATACTTTTCTAGATTCATTTTGTCCTAGGACTTATATCTGGCATTGTCAGGTTGCATTAGCATGTTTCTTAATGGACCCTATTTGAAAATGTTTGACAAGTAGCGACTTTTAGGTCGTGTCTATATTACGTTTCAGCTGTGATTTGTAATATGTTATTTTTGTTGATGTCAATATAGATTACACATAACAAAAAGACACACCTATATATCGACACAAGTCAAAAATACAATTTTGTAATACATATCTTCCTGTAGCATTTAGTCTCAGTTAATGATCTATGCAATCCAGAGAGACATTACATTCAAGAGTGGCACACCTGCTAATCCCCCTCCCCTGCATGCTTCAGGCAAACTGCCTGATCCTGCATTGGTGAGTGCCGGCAATTTTCTTTTACTTACATTACATTCTACAATGAACCTGTACTGGGGGCAGACTGGACTTTACATAAAAGTGTACATGTTCTAACAGTTTTATGTTAAAATGCTTATCTTTGCACCCGTGTGGTATTTATTTCCTCACCCCCATCCCATTGCTTATCACATAAAATTTTGTACATGGATCTGAGATTTGGCACCAAATTTAACTTCCAACGTCTCCCAAGTGCCCCAAAGTGAAATCTCCCTTTAATGTCAATGACTTGATATATTACATAAGGAAATGTGTCTTGCCTAGTGACAGCAGCAGCGCTCATCACATGAACATGAGAACGGCCTTTAGCATTGCTGTGACAATGATCCTCTGTCTCCATATAGCTTTCATTCCTATCACTTGTTATCTCAACCAGAAGCCGCAGACAGAGAGGAGACAGCCATGGGGACTAGTGCAGAGATGAGGATACCAGCACCCAGTCTTAGCAGCCATCTCTGGGAGACTCGCTGCATGGACTTGCCTCTGATACAAACGCACACCTGTTCAGTATGTGAAATAGGAACCGCTTATAGATAAAAGCTGCTGGTTTACAAAACTGCCTGAATTCTTCTCCTTCAGTCTGAGGGCATGGCCTCATGTAGTACTGATCCCGGCTGATAACCTGTATTATTAGAGCTACTTAAAAGGATGCTATCAGCCTCTTTAGATGGCCACACTGGTTGATCATCCCATGCAGCAAACAGTGGGAGAAGTGACCAAATAGGATCGGATACATTTATTTGGACTATTATACTATTAAGATTAACCATAGACAAAGGTGACGGACATTTCCCATATCGGTCTATAAAGATGGATGCCCAGTGCCAGCTTCTCCCATCAAAAGCAACTAGATCGGGCCAATAACAGACTCACCAACAGGTATTATAGAGTTACTGCAGGGATGACGTACCTGTATAACCATGTCACCACAAAGGCCAATCAGGGACCTCAGCGGTATATGACACGAGACTAGTGAGGCCAGTGAGGTTAGTATATAGGCATCTCATTACTGCAGCCATGTAAATAAAGCTAAAAAAAGGGGCTGTACTGGATGCTGCAAGGGTTAAACAGCCAAGTATAACTTCTTCTCATAACAATAAAAAGCTGTATAGAAAATGTTAAATGTAATTAATTCTATATATTTAACCATATTCAGTGTCTGCTTTGTCGGTGATTTTTTAAAAATTCATCTTCCAACATTTGCAGAGGATTTTAATTTAATATACAAGAATAAAGAATATTTGTTGGAAAAATTCCCACAGAACAGATCAGTGCTCAGATAAGGAGAATAACAAAAAATAAATTAATCAAATAAAAATATTGCTTGAATTTGATTGCTTTATCTCACCAAAGTGGCATACAAGGTTTACGCAATAAGACAACTGCCCCCACAGGAGAAAAAGAGAGAGCGCGAGAGAAACATCTTTGGTTTGGACACTGTGTTCCCAAAGAACTGCAGGGTGATACAAGCTGTCATGAAAAGAGGCCGGGCGGTGCCACTGGAGATTGGTAAAGACTAATTACTGCCCTCTACTTCCATCACAAAAAAGTGTCACGAGAACCCTTCAATGAGTCCGTGTCAAGCATGTCTGATTAGGAGAAGGAAGCATGGCCAGAGGACTATTTTCTTTGGGAGCGGTTAGCTAGCCCCCCTTTTGCTGGTACAACTACTCTGTAGGAGTTCATTTTATTTCAGCCTCAGAAGAATCAGGGTCTTTTTTTCCTGCCAAGTACCGAGACGCTCTGTCGCCTCACAATTCTAACTCAGGGACCCTTTTCAGTCTTCCTCTGAAAAGCTTTAATGGCACTGGCACTGTATATTTGTGGACTTTACAAGTGTACAAGCCTTGCTTGAAAGTGCTTTAATTCTAATGGTGTGTGCTCACATGTGCAGCGCTGGCAGGAAATGGGCATGGCCCTCATGAGGGGCACAAATAAAAGCTGAGAAAACAATGAGAAAACCAAACTTCATTTCCATTGTAGAGAGGAGAGAGGTCTTAATGAATAAGTTCATTTTAGTATGTAAGGTCCATTTGGAATTATAGCTAAATTCTGTTAATTCAATTTTTGATACTCAAATTTTGTACTTGCCAACAGGCCTGACTTAATGGGATGGGAATTAAATGTCCTACTTGTCTCTGCATAGAATTAGAAAATATTCTGTAATTTCATGAGATTAGAAGTGAAGACATAAGAGACGCTACCAATTAGATTTCTCTTTGAATAAAAAAGACAAACACTGGATAGCAGGAGATTTTACATTGCCCTTGTATTTTGTGTCCTGGTGCTTTTTTTTTATTTAAAATTTTTATTAACAAAACACAGCAAATCGCTGAGCTCAGGGAGACCAGCGACAAAAAAAAAAAAAAAAAAATTATATAAAATTTTTATTAGAAATTTTCCATAGAAATTTTTACTAACACAGCCGAGAGATAATCAGCCAAGCCACGAACATGTGGCTCTGTCATGTAGCAGAGTTTTAACATATGTGATAGTTTTAGCATCCTGGGTGCTAAATGAACTGCAACATTGTGTCCTGGAGCTTTAAGACACCAATGGTATGAGTTGTTATTTACATGATTCCTTGATTTCAAAGTGCTGTCCATACAAATAGTAGATGATGCAAACTGGAGGCACAGTATTGCAGAGGTCCAGGACTTTTTAGGCGCTGTACGGCATCAGTGAAGATACACTACTTGGACCGATGAGAGTCGTAGTGAAAATACATATTTTTATTGCAGTGATTATGCGTTTTGAGGCTCCGCCTCTTCATCAGATCGATATGACAAACAGTACTGACATCAGGACATTTATACAGTCCAAAAAAACGGGAACTCAGTAAATTGCCCAGGAGGTGTTCTAATTGGTCCTCCTGGGCAATTCAAAGACGGAGCCTCAAAACACGTAATCACTGAAATAAAAATATGGATTTTCCCTACGACTCTCATCGGTCCATGTAGTGTATCTTCACTGATGCCATACAGCGCCTAAAAGTCCTGGACCTCTGCAATACTGTGCCTCCAGTTTGCATCTTCTGCTCTGGACACTACACCGGGTTCCCCCGAGTTCGTGGACTGGCTGCAAGTGGCGTTTTTATTGATCAAGTGATTGGCGGTGTCGCGCTCGTAGCACAACCACCCCAGGTGAGAGGCTTCTTAGTCACAACTTTCAAGTTTATGTCTAGCTTGTGGTAATGCACAATGTGCGCCCTTGGTGTTTTCTCTTCACTCTACAAATAGTAGATGGCATACTGGGAAAGCGGCAAAGAGGACCCTGCGCACAAGGGCTTACAAATGGAACATGACATGTAAAGGACCATGTTACAGATTTTGTTCTGGGAAGCAGGAGTATTAAATTATAACTCTGTTCTCATACACTGTAATGGTATGCATAAACATTAGATGAACATCACCTGAACACGATGATTGTGAGGGACTCGTTGGCCATCTAATGTGTATAGCAGCGCTTCTCAAACTTAATTAACAATAAAGTGTACCTGTTGTTATAACTTTCAAAATCTAAATCAACAGTAGATGTGATATAAAGCAAGTTTGCAATATACATTCATTATTTTTTTTTAGTTATTATGGAAAACACTGCACTTCCTGTTTTCTGACTTTTTTTTATTCAAAAAACCAGGAAACGGTCAGAAAACAGAAAGTGCTGCGTATCCCAGGTCATCTGTGCTCACAGAGAGAATGCAGTCATGTGATTGATGGACACATTGAGCCGTGACTCTCTGTACTGGCCGGAATTCCTGTGTTTAGGGTGCCTTCACACCTACCGTATCGCACTTACAAATCTGCTGCGGATCCGCAGCGGATTTGACAGTGTGTATTTAATGCTGTGTTCATTCATTTAGTTAAATCCGCTGCGGATCTGCTGTGGATCCGCAGCGGATTTTCTGCTGCGATACGGTAGGTGTGAAGGCACCCTTAGTCTGTTTTTAACAACCAGCACAAGTCAGAAAATCTGCATGCAGGAGACTGGACCTGGGTTTTTTGGCAAGTTCAGCTTTGTTTTACAGCATGATAACAACAAAAAAATAATCAACGTATATTGCAAACTTTCTTTACATCTACTGTTGATTTAGATTTTGAAAGTTATAACAGGTACACTTTAAATAAGTACAAAAGAAGTCAATAAAGTGTTAAACCAGAGACATGTTTCAGTATGCACCTCTCCACAGAAAACACGTCTGTGTGTATATGGAGGATGGCAGAGATAACTGTAGGAAGAATTACTTCTTTTAAAAAATGTATGGCCACCTTTAAGAACTGTCCTATAACTTTTCACAATAGGGCACCATGTTAAAGTTACTTATTTTTGTAGTACTATCACTGCTTCCTAAGTAAAAAGAACTTTTTTAGGCTAAAATCTGATTTAAATGGCTGTGTCTGAGACATAAGGTCTGAACTCTGGAGACAAGCGGATAAATTCTCAATGAATTATATAGTCAAAGGGTTTACTGTACTTATGACTCTCCAAAGACAGATAATCAGTTTGTTTTATGTCCTTGCTGCTTTGGGACAGAACTGTATCATGTGAGTAACCAGATTAGTACCGTGCACGTCTCAGATCTTCTCCAATGTCCAAGGCTGGAGCTTTTATGTCTCGTATCTTTTTCTTCTACTTAAGTTCAAACACATTAGTTTTGTAAGTGAGATGGGAAAGGGCAACAACAAACCCTGGAGGGTGTAAGAGGCCCTCTATATTTGTTCAGTTTTGTCACCCTGGATCTGTGACATAAGCACACAGAAATCCGTCCGTCATGTAGATGGTGGGCCCCCACCCTTATGTACCTGCCTTGTTTTACCTCTAAACCCAAAGCCCCAGGTGTAGCTTTTAAGATCAGAGAGAACATGAGAGAGAAAGAGCAAACTAAGAATCTGAAACTAATGTACATCTGATAGGATCGCCCGGGGCGGCCAGGAGGCTTCTGAATGTGACTGCAGAAACAGAGTATTGTAGCTTTATCACAATTACCTGTAATCTCCCCGCCAGATAATGGTGTTAACAAGAGCTCATTCCCTACAATAGGACAGCTGGGGACAGGCTCCCAGTGCTTGGGGAAAGAACAACGCTTTGAAGAAAAATAAAAGACTGCAAGAATGAAAATAAAAAAATTAAAAAAAAATCTCTTAGCAAACAATTTTTTTCTCTGTAGTGTTCTTGCAAAGTAAACTTTTACTGGAAGATTTGCAAGCGTTGATGACAGGGATCGGACTAAACTGTCTGTTGTGATAATAAAGTTCTTTAATGATGACAAATGGGGTTCAGCTCAAAAGAGGCTGAAACGATAGTGGCATACTCTGGGAAAACGTCAGAGGAGAGGGCCTGCCTGCGACATGTCCACCGAAGAACAAAGACAATGAATGGGGCAGATAAGAGTGTGTACAGTCACAGGGGCGAAAGGAATCCTTGGAGATGGAGACAGCAAGTAATGGTGGAGCACAAGGGCCACAGTATGATCTGCTGTGAACTGTCTACTGGTTGGGAAATGAACTGTCACTTCAAGTGAAGAATCTGCTATTCTTATGGCGGAGAGTGGAGGAGCCACACGTGGGACCTATTGTGTACTTGGAACAATTCTGTGCGGCATTAGTAGTCTACAATGTGACAATCACAATAAGGACCACGCTGCAAGCGAACAAGTGTGCCCAAGTGACCAGTAAATACACACAGCTTGGTTTACACAAGGTTTCACCAATATGTATGATTCATACGTTTTGGTTCTAAAAGAAAAAAAAAAAAGAAGCATTACTATTGTTTTCTTTTTACTGTCACTGTGCTGTTACTATGCAACAGAATTCTTATTGTGGGGCGGCTTCTGGTTGAGTCATCAACCCTTTAAACCCAGCCAGGCCTCTCAGGTTCCTTTTAGATGGGCCGATGACGGCCTGATAACTAATGTAATCTGCTAATCCGCCAATCTGCTACATTTACTGATCGTTTAGCAAGGGCTGCACAGATATTGTTAGTGATGTCCATGCAGCCCTTGCCCTCAACTGTTATATGTTACCTCTCCACGCCCCTGGTCTTATTCTGCCCTCTTACTGGCATTGTGGCTGGAGCTTCAGAGCAGTCTCTGAGCTGACAGGCCGCTCAGCCAATCACTGTTAGCTCAGAGAGCGCTTTGAGCTATAGCCGTGATGCAAGGAAGAGGGCCAAGGGCGGGAGAAGACCGGGAGCATGGAGAAGTAATGCATATCAGTTTATTCAATCGTTAGCCACCGGGCGCGCATCACTATTACATGTTGCCTGACTATCAGTTTCTATACAGACAGTGGTGCAGATTTACTACTGTAAATGCACCAAAATTTGCACAATAAATAAATGACCTTTTCTCCACAAGGGGTATGGCTTTTTAAAAAGGGGCATACCCATAGTGAAAACCAGGCATGTCCTACATGTGATAGGATATAAATAAAAATTTTGGAACACAATTCTGGTGTAAAGTAAAACAACTAATAGTTGGTCTAAACTTGACTAGACAGCTATACAGCCTATGGCTGGGTTCACACTATGTATATTTGAGGCTGTATTTGTGAGGCTGTATAGCAACCAAAACCAGGAGTGGATTGAAAACACAGAAAGGCTCTGTTCACATAATGTTGTAATTGAGTGGATGGCTGTCATTTAATGGCAAATATTTGCTGTTATTTTAAAACAACGGCTGTGGTATTGAAATAATGGCCGTTATTTACTGTTATATGGCAGCCATCCACTCAATTTCAACATTGTGTGAACAGATCCTTTCTGTGTTTTCAATCCACTCCTGGTTTTGGTTGCTATGAGGACCTGACATGAGGACCAAATACAGCCTCAAATATACATAGTGTGAACCCAGCCTATGGCTGTAACCATGTTTTCTAGGCAGTCCTGGGGCATCATCCACGTTCTCCTGGCAGAGAGATTCAAATGCAGATTGTTCAGGTTTGCTCATCTCTAATGAAAACTCTCCAGTGTTGGCACAACCTGGGAATCTGACTGGTTCTTGTAGAAGTTTTCCTGGTGAAGTCTAGGAAGATCCCGTAGACTTCTCATCTCACTTTAGTAAGCATCAGACTAGCTGCAGTGTAAGGCTATGTTCCCACACTGTATAAACAATGGCCGTTTTGCGTCAACTGCCATTGTATAAAACTACTTATGGCCGGAATTAATGATCATGTTTATTAATTCCGGCCATAGGTAGTGTTAAACAATGGCCATTAACCCGGAACGGCCATTGTTTATACAGTGCGGGAACATAGCCTAAGGGCCCTATTCCACCGGACGATTATCGTTTGCATAATCGTTAACGATTAATGATCTCAAACGACCGCTATTGCGAAAGACCTGAAAACGTTCACTCATTTCCATGGAACGATAAACGTTACTTATGATCGTAATTGCAATCGTTTTTTCTTCGCTATTTGCTATTGCGTTTGTATCTATTGCGAACGACCAAACGATGTCTTATTCAATGCGAACGATTTGCGAACGAGCAACGATAAAAATAGGTCCATATGTTACGTGCTCTGCATAGCAGGTCTTCGAAATCCCCGGCTCCCCTCTTCAGCGCATTGATTGGCTGAAGAGATGAGCCAGGAATTTCAAACGGCTTCTCTTCAATCAGTGAGGAAGAGGAGCCGTTTGAAATTCCCGGCTCCCCTCTTCAGCCAATCAATGCACGGCAGCACTGATTGGCTGAAGAGGGGAGCCAGTAATTTCGGGGTGGCGGCGGGGGTGGTGATCGTGGCGGCGGAGGGGGTGGCGATTGGGGCAGCGGGGGTGCCGATCGACCCGGCGCAGGGGGCCGGGCGGACGGACTTTCGCGCGACGACTGTTTACATGGAACGATCGTCGAATTTTTTGCGAACGACGATTTAAGAACAAGATAAAAGATCAAAATGAACGATTTCTCGCTCGTCGTTCGATCGTTCGCTGTGTTTACACGTACGATTATCGTTCGAAAATTCGCCCGATAATCGTTCCGTGTAAACGTAGCATAAGGCTCCAATGTATCAAGTAAGGTTTCCCACCATTATGTAATACCACATTCCCTGTCTGGTCATGGCTTCCCCCATTGCAATCAGCTTTTTAAAAATTGTGAAGAGAACTTTATATGAATCCAAATACAATATTGGATCAGATACCTTTTAAGGGGTACTCCAGCATTTTTTTTTTCTTTTAAATCTATTACAATTTACTTCTATTGAAAAATCTCCAGTCTTCTAGTACTTATCAGCTGCTGCACGTCCTACAGAAAGTGGTGTCTTCTCTCCAGTTTGACACAGTGCTCTCTGCTGCCAAATGTTGAGAGCAGTAGCAAAATCCCTATGAAAAACCTCTCCTGCTTTCAAGACCTGAAAGAATATACCATTTCCTGCATGACATACAGTGGCTGATAAAAACAGGAAGACTTGAGATTTTTTATTTTTTTTTTATAGAAGTAAATTACAAATCTCTGGAACCAGTTCATTTCAAATAAATTTTATTTTGCTGGAGTATCCATTTAGGCCAGAAGCTATCTTTGAAATTCCTGGCAAACACAGGGTCAGTCTGACTTATGTCATGAAAACAAGGCAACCCGGAGGTCTCGGCAAAACACCCTGATTAGATGTTAATATGATGAAATACACGATCTTTTACAGAAACTCAGAACAGCTGCATTAGATCTTAAGTTTCAGTGTATAATAGTAAGAGTTAGAGGATGGAAAAAACTACTTTATCACCCAGGGTCTGTCAGCCGAAAAGAGTCATGTAACATCTCTCGAGTCCATGTTTTATTGGGGGTTTTTTTGTCTTCACCTCTATGAACATGGAACAATGATTTCTATCTGGAAAGAGTAAAACATATTGCAATGTTCCCAACCTCAACCCATCCCATGTTGTCTGAATCACCAGGACAACACTGGGAATTCTAATGACCACTGAGGGTTGATTGTTTGGAATCAAGCAGGATGTGGTTTCAATGGTCACTGAAGGTTAGCCTGGTTATCTGGTAAGCTGAATAGTGCAGCCTAATGCTATGTTTACACGGAACGATTATCGGACGATTTTTCGCCATAACAATCGAATTCGAACGATAGTCGTACGTGTAAATGCGGCGAATGATCGATAAATCGTTCATTTTGATCTTTTAACATGTTCTTTAATTGTCGTTTGCAAAAAATTTGCTGATCGTTCCGTGTAAACAGTCGTCGCGCGATAGACCGGCCGTCCGGTGCCCGGCCCCCTGCTCATCTGCATGCGCCGGCTCGATCGCCGCCGCCGCTCTGATCACCACCCCCGCCGCCCCGATCGCCACCCCCACCGCCGCCCCGATCGCCGCCGTCGCCGCTCCGATGGCCCCCCTGCCGTCGCCGCTCCGATTGGCTGAAGAGGGGAGCCGGGAATTTCAAACGGCTCCTCTTCAGTCAATCAGTGCTAAAGAGGAGCACTGATTGGCTGAAGAGGAGCCGTTTGAAATTCCCGGCTCACCTCTTCAGCCAATCAATGCACTTAAGAGGGGAGTCGGGGATTTCGAAGACCTGCTACGCGGAACAGGTAACGTATGCTCGCGGACGGGGCGGCGGGGGGGGTGGCGATCGGAGCGGCGGCGGGGGGGGGGGGGGTGGCGATCAGTGGTGGCGCAGGGGGCTGCGGTTGCCCGTGGGGCCGGGCTGCGGATGAGCGGGGGGCCAGGCTGCGAGCGAGGGTGGCGGGCTGCGGGCGCACGATCGCAAAACGATTTTTCCGTAGGTCTAAACGCTGATCGTCATGAAAAAAAAAATCGTTACTCCAACATCGTTAATCGTACGATCGGCCCAATTATCGCTCCGTGTAAACTTAGCATAAGGAGAATCCATATTAGGGCAGTATCCACTAAACAGGGCAGTATCCACTCAAAAGTACAGAAAAAGCCTAGTTTATCATAAAAAAAAATCTAGGCAAGCCAGTGGTACTGGCAAGGATCTCAAGATAGCTTTACTGGCCTGCAAGCCACATATATACAAAATCCATACAATAGAGAGAAACTGAGACAACACATTATCCAAACGCCACCGATTTCGGAAGGATTTGCTATCCATCCACTCTGTATGGTGGTCATGAGACACCCTCCTCGCTCCACAGTAGATGTTGGATTACCGCTCCTTGTAATAAAGACAATGATCAACCGACAAAATGATCACCGGCTGATACAGTTTCTTCAGGCCCTGACCTAAAATGGTCAGCCATTGGCCGTGCATTGCGTTTAATGCGTAGCAATGCGCTGCCGACAGATAATAATTTAATTACCTTCTCCTGCCTTCTCTTCTCAGGACCATGCTGCAGCTTCTTTGAGTTGACAGGGCGCTCAGCCAATCAGTGGCTGTGGCCTGAGCAGCCTGTCAGCTGAGAGACTGCTCTGAAACTGCAGCCGCAGGATCGGGAAGCATGCAGAGTGCAGGAGAAGACCAGTAGCGAAGACAGATAATGTATTAACTGTTTGGGCAAAGGCTGCCCAGACATTGCTAACGATGTCCATGCAACCCTTGCAAAATGATTATCAGGCCATGTAATAGGTCCAGTACACTTGTTTACAATATTGATCGGGCCTTCATCGACCCATGTAATAGTACCCTGAAATAGTTTCTGCCGAATCCTGCCTTGAATCTCTTTGAAAGGGAGGGCTTGCGCGCCTCCATGCCTCTCTGCTCGAAGAATTGAAATGTCAATTCTTTAAGCAGAAAGGCACTGATAGTGGAGGCACGCAAGCCCTCACATTCAAATACACTGAAGGCAGGATTTGGCGCTGAGTCCATGCGTGGCATTTCCGCACAGAATCTCTGCACCAATTCCATAGTGTGAACGGGGCCTAATAGGGCCTTTAGGCCATTGGAGAATCCATAGCATCAACCAAATCTTATCATTGGGATCACGGCTACCTACCATTTAAAAGATGCAATGCTCGTTTAATGTGTTTCAAGATTAGGTACGAAGAGACTGTCGGGAATAATATATATTTAACATTCCACAAGTCAATTTAGATTTTATTTTCCAGCAGCTAACATTTATGGAAAGCATGATAATGCCTACAAAGCTCTTCCCATCTCATAAATGTCTGGACACTTAGAGAGTTGAAAGTCTACGTATCACTCTGACCCCACAGTCTCTAGTAAATCTCAATTGCTGGAACAGACCTGACGACCCTGACTTAACAATGACTCTACCAATGGTTTCTGCTTCGACTCTAACCCATGTTTTCAAGCCCTCAAAGGACAGCAAAGTCCCACCCACTGAATACTTCCAGCCACCGAAAGACAGATGTGGGAAGAAGATACCAAGTATGTAATGACAGTCCAAACCACACGCACAATACTCATTTAGAAAAAGGAGAAACCACTTTACCTTGGCCCCTTCACAAGAACGATAACAATCTGGAACGCGTTACTCATGGCTTTAGAATTCTACTATAGTATGTCTAAAATAATAAATCCCGCAGTAAGCAACCGCCATATACAACAGCAACAATGATCCGTGCTTCATGCATTCATACCACGCTGACATCTAAGAGAACTTACAATCTTACATGACAAATCAGTGTTCTTTGAAAATCAAAAGAAAGTGAACCCTGGAAAGTAAGCAAACATTTACTTTATTAACTGCTTTTGTGACTTTAAATAGCCCTTAGGAACACTCACTCGCGAGGATGAGGAGGAGTAAAGAGAAAAGCTGTAATTACTTTCCCTAGTGCAAAAAGTAAAGGCGGGAAGCTTTCACTGGAGACTATAGGACCGCTAATGATGATCAAAGCCTGAAATGGGATGGGACAAATATTTTTTTCTATTTTAGCTACATTTATTCTACAGACAGAAACTTCAGTTTTCTCTACTCAGGGCATCACTTATGTGATAAAAATACTTTTGAAGTGCATATAATAATAATAATAATAATAATAATAATAATAATAATAATATACACAAGTATGTTCACAGGGCATCACGGCTTGTGTTTTTTGCAGGAACCAGGATGGACATATCAAAGCCTTCATGTCACAAAGGCCTACTGGAGATACGGAACCACTGGGTCACTAAGGTTGGTATTACACGGAACCATTATCATTCGTACAATCGTTAAATCGTTCAGATTTGAACGATAATCGTTTAGTGCAATAGCAGACAACGATTAAACGACCAACAAAATCGCTTGCGTTGTCATTCACTTCCAACAAAAAGGTATTCTTAAGAGATCGATTACATAGTACATAGTTAAACAGCACTTGAATTGACAAGATGTAAAAGTACCCTAGGAGATTGCGAGTTCTACACACATAACCCCCACAAGGAGGTGTAAACTTTTATGTTGGAAAACAGTTAGGAATTATGGTTTAATAGTGCCCATGTTGAAGCAGATGAAGATCGGTAGGATACAGTAGACTGACAAGCTGCAGACAAATAGACATGGTCAAAAGACATTAGCAGACCACAGGAACCAAATGCTCCTTATTGCTCAGGCCCAGAATCATGAGAACCAGCAAGTGGAGCGGCATGATGCAGGAGAACACCACTGGTCATGGGAAGGACGCAGGGCACAGAAACAGGAAGGGCAGCATTGTAAGAAACATTATGATTCATTATATAACAAATCTTGGCAGAAATAATTACCCTATAAAGGGTTTGTCAGGTCACTATTATTATCTATTTATAAAGTTTGATTCCAGAGCGCTATACAAGCGATATGGGTTAACAAACAGGAACATTAAAAGATCAAAAACACATGACATGAAGGTGAATAGTAGACTGGTCCATGAGGAAGAGGACCCTGCCCGCGAGGGCTTACAAACTATAAGGTACTGGGAGAGAAACAGGTGGTAAAGTGCAGCCAGTCAACTGTGGTGCAGAATTATTATAGGTTATAGCCTAGTATAAAGAGATGGGTTTTCAGGTTCCTTTTGAAGGTCTTGATGGTGGATGAATGAGAGCCGGATGTGTTGGGGTAGTGAGTTCCAGAGTATGGGGAAGGCGGGGGCAAAGTGTTGGAAGTGGTTGTGTGAGGTACGAACAAGGGGGAACGCAAAAGGAGGTGGTTGGAGGATCGAAGGTTGCGTGAGGGACGTTAGCAGGATATCAGGTCAGAAATGTACAGAGGGGAAAGGTTGTGGATGGTCTTGTACTGTATGTCATGGTCAACAATTTAAAATGAATGCATTGTGCAATGGGAAGCCAGTGAAGGGAAGGGATTGGCAGAGGAAAAGCGAGCACATTCACAGAAAATGAACAGCTTTGACAGAGGATTGGAACTGAATTAGTAAGCTTGCAAAGTTTATTACTTTTGCTTTTTGATCCCATTTTAAGGATTGTTACACAGACATCCCCTGCAGAGAGACATTTTACTGTGAATTGCTGTGGTTTTACAATGCATTTACTGGCGGTGTGGTTTTGGTAAGACATGTTACACAGCTCTACTGAATGGCTAACTGGGGCTACAAAGGGAAGCAGCATACTTTGCTATTTTGTAGCCCCCTGACTGGCACTTTTGAAGTGTAATGACAGTTTTCACCATTGGATCTGTATGATCCATCTCTAGACAAGTCACCATTATGTTGCAGTAGCTACTTCCAGACACACTGGCTACCTGACACCAAGGAATTCTTCAGCTCTATCTCTAATAAATGAGTGGGAACAATTTTCATCAAATCCCAATTGCCCTCCCCCTCGACATAAATTAAGTACAAAAAAACAGTGTATCTTCAGTGCTAGTAAAAGGTCAGTTTAAAAGCACAGTAAACTCAATTGTAGGCTATGTGCCCTCTAACAATGACATCATGTATATGGCATTTACAGGGCCTCGCAGTGATTATGTATATTCTTTCCAGGCCAGATTACTTTAACAAGAGCTACTAACAATTTGTCAGCCTAACATCATATGCAAGTGCTTTTTCTGGTGCCAATCTGCCTTGTGCATGCTCAATTTACAGAAAAACTGCACCATAAATGCTTTTCTAGACATCAATACATTGAATATCAGAAGCAAATGCCCCTAAACAATAGAGAATGCATCATGCTGGAGTCCCAAAAGCCTTTCGTATGTTGCTGAGGGACGCTGGGAGTAGTACAATGCAACATTTAGTATATCATATAACAAGAAAACACAATGATAAAAATCTAAGGCTCTACAGAGGTTACCCATGCGTCCTAGTTTAAACATGCTGACATGTAATTCCAATTCTTCCCTAAGGGAAAAGTGGCAAGCCAGCTTGTAGCAATTGCCATCAATAACTACACAGTAAGCAATTAAAGGAGTTTCTCTAAACTATGATACAGAAGGCCTGACACAGGCCATCAATATCAGATCAGCATGTTGTCCAACTACAAGCACCCTCCTTTGCGGTGTCCGGTATATATATGTCATACAGAGACTCCAATGTGAAAAGAATGTACACAGCAGCTTGTGCTATAAACTTTTTTGGCCTCTGTCAGGTGACTGGGGTCTGTGGATACGTTTGTAGTATGCACAGGGAGATTTCCTCATACAAATGGTAAGTAGCCACTACAAGAGCCTTAGGGCCCTAATCCACCGGACGATTATCGTTTGCATAATCGTTAACGATTAACTATCTCAAACGGCCGCTATTGCGATCGTTTCATCTTCGCTATTTATTCGCTATTGCGTTCGTATCTATTGCGAACGACCGAACGATGTCTTATTCAATGCGAACGATTTGCGAAAGTTTTGCGAACGAGCAACGATAAAAATAGGTCCAGGTCTTATAAAGCGATCAACGACTTCTCGTTCGGTCGTTAATCGTTAACTGCATTTCAACCGAACAATTATTGTTTAGATTCGAACAATTTAACGATAATCTGAACGATAACAGTCCAGTGGAATAGGGCCCTTAGTAAGGGGAATGCAGCACCATACAGCGCCATACATTTTGGAGTGGTTGGGCTTGGAACTACAGCTTACCACAGCTCACTTCTATGCAAGTAAACAGGACTGAACTATGTGTAATACCAGACACAGCCGCTACAAATTATACAGAGTTGTGCCTGGTAAACAATACGGAGGCCACAAGGCTTACCAGAGCACAGCATCCTCTTCAATCAGCTGGTCAGTCGGGATGCCAGGAGTCTTATCCCCACTGATCTGATACTGTGTTATATTCTAAAGCCAGCTCATCAATAGTCGAGGTGCATATTTGGTCATTTTCAACCTTTTAACAACATTTTTAGGATCGATACAGTGTGCTGATTTTGTGGTTGGATCTCTGTCTATATCTAGTACAGAAAAACACACTGCTATGGATAATACCTAGAAATTTCCTATTGCCACTCTACTCTTAAGGCCCTATTACACCAAAAGATGTCTGACAGATTATCTTACAGATTTTTTCAGCCAAAGCCAGGAATGGATTTTAAAAGAGGAGAAATCTCAGGGTCCTATACCAAGGGACAATGGGGTCCTGGCCAGTGATTGGCTGAGCGGTCTGGTCAGCCAAGACAGGCCACACCGAAGCTGCTGCTGCGCATGGGACCGGGAGGAAGAAGGAGCGCAGGAGAAGCCCTGCAACATGTGTAGGTAATGCATGGTGTTTGTGAGATCGGTCGCCTGCCACGCATCGCTATTCCACGCAGCGATGCGAAGTGGGTGCCCGATGATTTTAGGTTTGAACCCAAATAAACGATCAGCCGATGACACGATCATCGGCTGATTGTTGTCTCTATTCCACGGAGCGATAATTGGCCGAATCAGGCCGATTTGGCCGATTATCGCTCCGTGGAATAGGCCCCTTAGTCTTATCTTTACTACCTGTTCTCTGTTTATAGTCCGTTCCTGTCAGACATCTTTTGGTGTAAAAGGGCCCTTAGGGACCTGTTCCTATTTTTATTGTTGTTTCACTCATTATAAATGCAGAACAATGACAGGCGTGCCAGACACCAACAGTAACGTTATTATGGACCATTGAGTTTCTGTCAAGGTGTCCAGTCTTCTACTGAACAAAGCAGGGCTGCGTACTGCATTTTGGAAAGATGGAGGTAAAAGAACCTCTGAAGCAGATATGAACAAGTTCTTATTAGTTTTTATTTTCTGATGGGCCGATATTCGGAAAGTCCATACCATCACATCCCTGTATTTGATGACACTGTAATAGATAGCATGCAGATTAGATACAATAAGATAAGGATGTAGCATGTGTACAGAGACAGTGCTGTCTAGCTGGATGACTTCATTACAGCATTGTGCATTATATTCCTGCACTACTCAACTGGAGCTGCAGAGACAGGGACCAGTTTCTCAGTTACAACTCTTACAAGAAAGCAATGCATTATATGTACAGTATGGATATACAAACATATTGCACAAATATTACTAGTACACAACAAAATTAAAGCCACTAAAAAGTCCCTCCAGTTATAAATAGGATTGTGGGCCCCAGTATGAACTCCCGACTCCTCAATGACTCACTTTGGTGGAGCTCAAAACCTACGTAATGGGGCTGAGACAATAACTCCACACAATGCATTTCCCTCATTGGGACCATGGCTTTCCCTGAGCAATACACATATGATGACTCCACCATCCCCACTGCACCAGTCTGTACATCCCTTGTTTTCTAGCAGAACATGCCCAATCCCAAAACCATTGCTAATAACCTCTACTACTGGCCAGTCCAGCATATTTTAGTCCATGTATTATAACCAAGATTTTCATACCAGGGGGTGCCACATACATTGAATTATAAAAAGGCTCTGTACTTGTTGTTCACATTTGAATCAGGGTCTCTATTTACACCACAACTCCCTATGCAGGGTCAGAGCCATTACACGACACGTCAGCTATAACTGGGGCTGAAGAATGCCTTTGACTTATAATAAGGGGTTAATCAAGCAGCCGATGACTCTCTGATGGCAGTGTGAACAGAACAAAAGGGTTTTGGATTTTACTGGTGCTTTAGGGTACATTTCTTTCCTTTTTTTTTTTTTTTTTTAATAAATTCTCCTAATCCCACAATTGCTGAAAGAAGCATAACCAAAACTCTGTATTATTTGCACCTTTGTGTGCAACATCACAGGCCTAGACAAGGTAGTCAGTAAATATGCCAGATTTATCAAGGTGGTTTAAAAACAAACGTACAAAAAAAAAAAAAAAAAAAAGCTATGTGCCAAAAACGCTAAACTTTAAAAAAAAAATGTGACAGCACCTGATGAGACTATCCATGATTAGGAAAGTCTGGCTGTTTTCTTCAAAAAACAGTGCCACATATGTCCACAGGTTAGGTACCATATTATAGCTCTTGCACTTCAATTGAGCCGAGTGCCAGTACCAGACACCACCAATGCCAATGGACAGCAATGTTTCTTTTTCTTGTCCTGAAAAACAGCTAAAATAATCCAATGAACCTTTGGCTCCTAAATCTGAAAATAGAGCCAAATTTTTTTTTTTAATATCCATTCATCAAGTTAGCTGTACAATAATGTATTTTATCTTAAAGCAGAAATGGGGTCAGAGTAACATCTGGCCACAGAATTTTTAACAAGAAAAAAAAGCAAAAACAAAATCCATCAAAGCGCTGTGCTGTATTCTGCGGACCAGTTTACTGGCCCTTCTCACTGCCTTGCTTTTTGACCAGATGACACTCTCTACTACACAGAGAACCATGCAATTCTCTGATGCACAAAGCATGTGAGCATACATTTTACATGATAGATGAAATGTTTACGCATTATATGCCCCACCTCTTTCCATTACAAAAATAAATCTTTGTAATGTCTTATAAAACCTGTTCTCTGAAATCTATCACGTTAAATGGATTTCACACCAACTCCCTTAATAATATTATTAGCCGCCATTATGATAATAGCATCAGAACCGGAGGCAATTCCCATCTTGTGGCTGGTTGGATGGATCAGGATTATTCATAGTGAAGTAATGAACCAACTTGTTATGTCTTGCCCTGAGATACAATTCTTTCAGAAAAACACTGGTTTCCAAAACCAGTACAATCACATGCCCTGGTAGTGGTACTCAGCTCAGGTAGTAGATCAGCATCTCTAGTGCAGCCAAAAAAAACAGAGGAAAAACAGCGTTCTCATTTTTGTTTGTATGCTTTTTTTCTTTAGCGCATAACAATAGTTTTTTGTGTGTGCATGTTTTTTTTTTTTCTTCCTGTAGTGCATTGAGAATATGACAAACAGAAGCTGGAGAAGCTGGGGAGTGCTGGATCCATCACATGACAAACACCAATGTGTGCTGTGATATCCTTCCATAAATCTGCAATGGATGATTCTATCAGAGTACACAACGCGAATGTGAACAAAGCCTCATTGGGAGAGACAGGGAGGCAGTACTATCAGTGTCTATGTCATTTACCTGTAGTGACACGGAGCCAGTACTATCCAGGCCTACACCTGGCTTAGAAAAGATACATTACAGTGGCACTCATCTGTAAAATTCAGCCTTTTCATAAAAACATTCTGGCAACGAGAGGAGGCAGATTACCAATATATGACTTTCACATGCTGATACACTGTCAAACCATAACAGTATACCTTAACAAAGTGTGGAATGTTTTATGGACTTATTAAAGCGAATCTATCAGCCGTACATTTGTTTTTTACATGAATAGACCGGTGCCGCGGTTGTTTTTTTGAACCACGGCTCAGTTCAAAGGCACAATGTCAGTAAATTACCTAGCACTGGCCAGACATGAAGCACTGGAGGAGGGCCCACCCACCACCAGTGAGAGGAAACCCACTCCCCTCTATGACGCGGCTTCATTGATTCTAAAAAAAAAGAAAAAAAGGACCACGGCACCAGTCTATTCATGTTAAAAATAAAAAAGCTAAGTACCGCTGGTTAATGCGCTTTAAATAAAAGCTGGATTTTAATGGTGAGTGCCACTATAATGTATTTAATGTGTTTGTAGCTCACAGCAACATTCATTCATATTCATTATAATGCCAGGAGCTCCGAAACAGTTTAAATCTTTGCGCTACTGTTCTCACCCAGATACTCCGGTCCAGGCTGTAGCAGACGCTCCGGGCTCATCCTTCTGTTACCGGTTTCTTGAAGAAAGGTTTGCTTCTAGTTACGTCACTGATCAAAGGTGCAGGTTCCGGGCCAATCAAATAGCTGTGTCTGCGATAACCATAGCAACAATTAGATCCCATGCACCGTCAGTACCAGAAACCTCTATGGTACAGTTATGTTCTGTCACTAGGCGGAGAGTCTTGCAAGGAGCCACTAACTAAGCCCAAGAAGAGAAAACATGACTACATGGAGGAAAAAATACTAATACTTTTAATAAGAAAAAAATCACTAATATACAAAACATAAATGTCTAATACAGTGTTGACTGCAAAGTACTGAAACATTAATGAAGCTAACAAAGTGAACTGTTACATATCTCTTACGGCAGAACTGCAATATTTTTATTAATAACCTATATGTTTTTATGAGAAAAGTAATAGCTCTGCTGGAGATATTTGTCAGTTTAGGAAATAATCAATATTAAAGGGGTAGTGCGGCGCTTAACTTTTATTCACTAAATAACACACATTACAAAGTTATACAACTCTGTCACGTCAACAGTTATGCTCAGCCAATCGCAGCTGAGCAGCTGATGACGCGGCAGAGGGGGGGGGCGGCCTAAGGGATGGCTGAAGAGGTTCGGCCGGCCTCCCGAAGATAATGTCGTCGACACAAGATGGTGGCCGGGGTCGACAGTGAACACGTAAGTATAGTGCACCAACACTTCTGGGGTAGGAGGAACACGGGGAAGGGGGCCATTCACTTAAATAACACACATTACAATGTTGTATAACTTTGTAATGTGTGTTATTTAGTAAATAAAAGTTAAGCGCCGCACTACCCCTTTATTTACAGAGTGGCCGGTGGCTCATGTGCATTATAAATGATTACATATAATAGTATTGAAATGGTTTTAACCCTTCCTGACATTTTTTACATAATACGTCAAAGGTTGAGTGGCGCAGGCAGGTTCTATGGCATACTTGGCTGGTTCTGTCTGCTATCCGCCAGTGGCTGGCATCAGCCCTAGATTTCAATATCGACTGCAGCATTTAGACAGTTATTGTGGAGTATCACCAGTGCACCCTCAACATTTCTCTCAGCAATGCCAGAATTATTTACACCTTAAGGCCATGTTCACACGGGGTATGAACATCGGCTGTGTTAAACAACGGCCGACGTCTGACATGTTCCCCTGGCTGAAACTGCAGTATAGATGCAATATGCAAAAATAGACCTGTCAATTATTTTCTACGGCCGTAGTGTTTACACTACGGCTGTTTTTCTATTCGCTTCGATGCAATCGAGCACTATTAGTAAACAACATTGTTTTACAAAAAAATACAGCCTGTGAACTAAATAAAAATTGGTCAATAAGTCCCATCTCTCCCAAAATGGTACCAATAAAAAAAATTTAAAAAGAAAACACCTCACAAAGCTTCATAGACAGAAAAACAAAGTCAAAGAGGTCGGAGTATGGCAATGCAAAGCAAAAAAAAAAAAACTTATAATCATAAATTATTAGGATGGATGGGTTCACATATGCCATATCCGCAGCGGATTTCCCGCTGTGATTTCGCAGCAAAATCCCCTATGGATACTTTCCCAGTCACTTCAAAGAGATTACATACTTGCAGCGGGATTGTCGTCCCACTTTGAGTATGGAAAAGTCAGCCCCCTTAGCCCCCCGCGGCCCAGGTACATACATTACTGGGTCCACGCTCCAGCTTGCTTCAGGGGCTCCTGGCGCCTCTTGGTTATAAGCCAATCAGTGTGATGATCCGGCGATGGAGAAGAGAGCTCAGGAAAGAAAAGCCATACATTTCTATTCTCCCCTAGGAAGTCTTCTGTAACAGAACTGCGCCAGTACCCACAGAACATGCATTGACCTCCAAGAAGAACTGCCTTGACACATTGGGACAATACAGAATAGGTGCTGCTACAAAGCTCTTCTTCAGCTGAAAGAATGAAGTCTTAAGCCCCTATTCCACGGGGCGACTATGAGGAGCAAATGAGCGCTATTAGCGTTCTTTTGTACCTCGTTCCCGCTTGCTGCCACCACTATTCCATGCGGCAGCAGTGAGCGGGTGAGTCCGGGGGGGGGCGCAGGGAGCGGCCCTGGTGATCGCTAGATCGTCCGGGCATACATAGCATACAGCAGCAGTTTGCTGCCGCCGGGCATACATAGCATGCAGCAGCGGTTTGCTGCCGCCGCTCCTATTTCACGGAGCAACGGTAGCAGAACGTTGCTGTATGAGTCATTTGTTTTTCAACATGTAGAAAAACAAACGACTGCAACAATCAGCCGACATGAGCGATGTCAGCTGATCGTTGCCTTTTATTCCTCGGGGCGATTATCAGCTGTAACGGCAGATAACTAGGAAAAATTCTTTCAGACATAACCTGCCTACAGAGGACTGATCTGCAATCTGACAGCTGAGCGAGCAGGAGTCCGGGCAGCATTGATTATTCATGAAGAGGGAGGAGGATGCATGACAAGTGTGGCACGAACAACTGCTCTGTGACAGTAGGAGACATAAGATTGTACATAATTCGCTGCACGGAAAATTACCAAAAAGGCACCATGCTTACTGGGGGCTGCCAGCTACAGCACACCTTAGGTAGTGCCCGGGAGCTGACGGATTCCCTTTAAGAAGCCTCCCATCGTAGCGTGGAGAAAGCTGAAGCTGGATACCTGCAGTTCCTAGGTCTGGCCATGAAAAGACTGGACCCGTTGGAGGTGCTGGGACTTGTTGTTCCTCAAGAAGCATAGTGAAAATGGCATCTAGGCAGGCAGCGATGGCATACATACAGTGCATCAGGACATCCTGTCACACACTCTGGTGTTTCATTTTCCATACCAGTTCTTACACAGTCATCCTGGCTGACCAGCGGGGTCCATGGCCCAGGCTTACTATAACAGACAGCGAGTATGGACCCGCTGTGCTACTCAACTGGTTTGGGCCACATCAGGGAGCGGAGTCTAAGTGCCCTCTAGGTGTTCACACTTTATCCCACTCCAGGATGCAGAAGTTGGACTTCTGTGGCTAGAGGACACCAGGTAACTCAAGTGTGGTCCCAGTGTGAGCAGCAGTTGGTTCCCAAGAACCAGTTAGAGTCGTTGCAAGGCACTGGGGAACAGGCCGAGTATATGAGGTCAGCAAGACGGGTTGTCAGTAGGAAAAAGTCAGCGCATTCCCAGGGATAAGACGGGCATCGTAGTCAGACTGGCGACATCAGAGGAAGGTAAGGCAATCCGAGTTGCAAAACATAAGAGGCACACGGTATAGACAGGGGAAAGGTCCCTTTACCTAGAGTGCAGCTATGTAACAATGCTCAGGCAAGATGAAGCTAGTTAAAAAGATGCAGGTGGCTCTGGATTGGCAGACGCCAATGGAAGGTAGAAAAAAGCTTCCCCTATAAATCCACAGCAGATGGCCGGTGCAGGAGTTAAAAAAAAAAGAAAGAAATAAAAGAAAATGAGTTTGGCAAAACAATGGTAGCCATTTTGTTGAGGAGAGCCATCAAGTTTGTGATTTGAGATGGCCGGTGGCTGGGATTTGTACAGACACTAAGGCTCAATAAAGTTTGTAGTTTTGAAGGTTTCTTGTAGATACCCCTCAGGTATTTTCTTATGATGATGCGAATACACATTGTGATTTGTAATACTGTGACATGTTTGTATGCATATATCTATGCGATGCTATGTGTGCATATGCTAATGCTTGTTTACCCAGGTGTATATATTTTACCCCAGTCCTCTGTGCGCACGTGGAAGTAGGTGTGTCCTCTGAAACACCCACAGCAGAACGGCGTGCCTTGGTGCCATGGATGTTATAGTCCATTTCTATGCTGTGTTATACTATTAAAGGGGTTATCCAGCGCTACAAAAAAATGGCCACTTCCTTCCAGAGACAGCACCGCTCTTGTCTCCAGCTTGGGCAGGGTTTTGCTGCTCAGTTCCATTAAAGTGAATAGAGTTTAACTCCAAACTGCACCTGAACTGGAGACAAGAGTCGTGTTGTCTCTGAAAAAAAGTGGCCACGTCTTTGTAGCGCTGGATAACCCCTTCAGGGTACAAACCCACACCGTATACGCAGCAGATATGCAACAAATACGCAGCAGATTTGATGGTGCAGATTCGATGCTGTGTTCAGTTATTTAGTTCTAATCTGCTGCGTATTTGCTGCGTATTGCAGCAGTAAATACGCTGCGTATACGGTGTGTGTGTTTATACCCTTAAAAAGTCAATGTCATTTTGCAAAGCTTTCGACATATCAGACACGTCAAAAGTTTTGATCAGTCCAGGTCCGAGCGTTCAGATCTATACCGATCGGCAAAACAAGCAGAGAGAGGGCCGCACAGCAACACGTCCTCTCCCAGCTTTGTGTAAGAAAAAAAAAAAAAAAAGACGCGCTTCATAGACTTACATTACGAACACGTCTCTTTTTTTAACACCGAGCGAGGAGTGCGCACGCGGGGGGGGGGGGGGGGGGGGGGGGTCTTCTCCCCCAACTCAGACCCGGACCAATCAAAACTTTTGACATGTTTCTATGACATGTCAAAAGTTTTGTAAAATGACAGTGACACTTTAATAAACCAGGACATGATTGTTGAAAGCTTCAAAAGTGAGTCCAGCTTCTTTATCTGGAGGTCTTATATGTAATGAAGTGAAACTATTGAAGTATAAATCACAGCACTATTCCCACTCCATATGTGTCTGAAGTGTTGTTACCATTGAACCTGGTGGAGTTCATTTAGATTGACAGCTTGTTAACTGTTGGAGTGCCAGGATCTGCTGAACATTCTGACAATCCCTCAGCCTGCACATCCCACATGGACTCCATATACAAAATACCACAGTAAGCTCAATCAGAATAATACAATGATAGTTACCTGATGCTACAACTGTTTGTAGTCACACACCCCAACACGCGTTTCGATGGCTCACAGAGGTACACTGTACCTGTGCTACCTGCTCCTACTCATACAGTGTAGTGAGGATGCAGTGGTTAGACACCTCCCCCCTGTCAGTCATGTGATCAGTGCCATAGTGCAGCGTCATGACGTCAAGCATGACGGGCCTCCAGGCCAGACCTGCCCATGTCACCTGACATGTTACCATGGCACTGGAGACGCTCTCACAGAGGATACAGAGATGGGGGAGGGTGCAGCAGTGCTATATTGTGCTGGACAGTAAAGGGTGGTTAACCCATGAAACAGCACAGTGTTTATGGCCTAGTATGCCCATACTGAAATATAAATACATATGCAATGTGAACCCAATCTAACTATTATTACACATCAATATAATCATATATAATAACATACCATTATACCCCTGATCATATAATCTCTCCAAGTAATATAATACATCAAGTGATGTGTCATATAAATAACATCACTGAAAATAACCATAATACATACTATAAATATAATAAAACTATATCATTCATAAAGAGAAAACAAAACATGTGACACCAAGAAATACATATACATCTGTATACACAGGTATAAAAGTGCATGCATGCAATGAAACTCACCAGGCAAAACCCTCTAGTGTAGCACAACCCCCCCCCCCCCCCCCCCCCCACACACACACACACACACACACAAGCACACACACACACACACACAAGTAACAGAACACACATGTATCCAATCAATGTTCATGATCAAAACCATGGACAGCGTATAGAACCCCCTGTCAGCTCTAATGGATTTCTGATAGGGAAACCTTAGGGTACAGTCTGTGCCTACAGCATGCACATGGGAACAGATAGGAGGCAGCACTATCTGTGTCTGCTTTAGTTACAGGTAGAGACAGGGAAGCAGTGCTATCTGTGCCTACAGCATGCACATGGGAACAGATAGGAGGCAGCACAATCTGTGTCTGCTTTAGTTACAGGTAGAGACAGGGAAGCAGTGCTATCTGTGCCTACAGCATGCACATGGGAACAGATAGGAGGCAGCACTATCTGTGTCTGCTTTAGTTACAGGTAGAGACAGGGAAGCAGTGCTATCTGTGCCTACAGCATGCACATGGAAACAGATAGGAGGCAGCACTATCTGTATCTGCTTTAGTTACAGGTAGAGACAAAGAAGCAGTGCTATCTATGCCTACAGCATGCACATGGGAACGGATAGGAGGCAGCACTATCTGTGTCTGCTTTAGTTACAGGTAGAGACAGGGAAGCAGTGCTATCTGTGCCTACAGCATGCACATGGGAACAGATAGGAGGCAGCACTATCTGTGTCTGCTTTAGTTACAGGTAGAGACAAAGAAGCAGTGCTATCTGTGCCTACAGCATGTACATGGGAACAGATAGGAGGCAGCACTATCTGTGTCTGCTTTAGTTACAGGTAGAGACAGGGAAGCAGTGCTATCTGTACCTACAGCATGCACATGGGAACAGATAGGAGGCAGCACTATCTGTGTCTGCTTTAGTTACAGGTAGAGACAGGGAAGCAGTGCTATCTATGCCTACAGCATGTACATGGGAACAGATAGGAGGCAGCACTATCTGTGTCTACCTTTAAGGCCCTATTCCACCAACAGATCTGACGACATATTATCTGCCAAAGATTTGAAGCCAAACCAAGGAACAGACTATAATCAGAGACCGGGCCGCTACCAAGGGGGGGCCCGCGAGGCCCCCCTTGCCACTGTACTGCTCCCCTCCCACTCCCTCTTGTGACCGCAAGCAATGTTTTGCTTGCGATCACAAGAGGCAGGCTGGGACAGGCCCCCGGCTGACTTGCAGGGCTGGGAGCATCACGTAGGCAAAAAAACAGGTCCCGCGAACCCCGCCCCCTCCGCCGCGGGAAGCCCGCAAGCTCGCGCATGACTAGAAGACTAGAGAAATCATTCAGGTGAGTATAGATTTTTTTGTTTTAAAGGGCATGATTGGGGGTGTAGTGGTATGATGATGATGGAACAAGAGGATGATGAGGGGTGTAGTGGTGTGATGATGAAGGAACAAGAGGATGATGAGGGATGGTGTAGTGGTATGATGATGGAACAAGAGGATGATGAGGGGTGTAGTGGTATGATGATGATGGAACAAGGGGATGATGAGGGGTGTAGTGATATGATGATGGAACAAGAGGATGATGAGGGGCGGTGTAGTGGTATGATGATGGAACAAGAGGATGATGAGGGGTGTAGTGGTATTATGATGGAACAAGAGGATGATGAGGGGTGTAGTGGTTTGATGATGAAGGAACAAGAGGATGATGGGGGGGTGTAGTGGTATGATGATGAAGGAACAAGAGGATGATGGGGGTGTAGTGGTATGATGATGAAGGAACAAGAGGATGATGGGGGGTGTAGTGGTATGATGATGAAGGAACAAGAGGATGATGAGGGGTGGTATAGTGGTATGATGATGGAACAAGAGGATGTTGAGAGGTGTAGTGGTATGATGGTGGAACAAGAGGATGATGAGGGGTGTAGTAGTATGATGATGAAGGAACAAGAGGATGATGGGGGGTGTAGTGGTATGATGATGAAGGAACAAGAGGATGATGAGGGGTATAGTGGTATGATGATGAAGGAACAAGAGGATGATGAGGGGTGTAGTGGTATGATGATGGAACAAGAGAATGATGGGGGGTGTAGTGGTACGATGATGGAACAAGAGGATGATGGGGGGTGTAGTGGTATGATGATGAAGGAACAAGAGGATGATGGGGGGTGTAGTGGTATGAAGATGAAGGAACAAGAGGATGATGAAGGGTGTAGTAATATGATGATGGAACAAGAGGATGATGAGGGTTGTAGTAATATGATGATGGAACAAGAGGATGATGAGGGGTGTAGTGGTATGATGATGATGATGGAACAAGAGGATGATGAGGGGTGTAGTGGTATGATGATGGAACAAGAGGATGATGAGGGGTGGTGTAGCGGTATGATGATGATGGAACAAGAGGAGGATGAGGGGTGTAGTGGTATGATGATGAAGGAACAGGAGGATGATGAGTGGTGTAGTGGTATGATGATGAAGGAACAAGATGATGATGAGGGGTAGTGTAGTGGTATGATGATGAAACAAGAGGATGATGAGGGGTGTAGTGGTATGATGATGAAGGAACAAGAGGATGATGAGGGGTGATAATGTTTCCTGTATACTGGTATTATTGGTAATATCAGTCTTGAGATATATATACACCAATAGCATCGAGAAAGGGGGGGGGCCCAAGCTGACCTCTTGCACCAGGGCCCAAGAGACATTTGCTACGCCCCCTGATCAGAGAACAGGTCATAAAGAAAAGACTGGATTTCTCCTCTTTTCAAATCCACTCCTGGGTTTGGCTTCAAATCTTTGTCAGATAATTTGTCATCAGATACCTGTTGGTGGAATAGGGCCTTTAGTTACAGGTAGAGACAGGAAAGCAGTGCTATCTGTGCTTACAGCATGCACATGGGAACAGATAGGAGGCAGCACTATCTGTGTCTGCTTTAGTTACAGGTAGAGACAGAGAAGCAGTGCTATCTGTGCCTACAGCATGTACAGGTGGACAGATAGGAGACAGCACTATCTGTGCCTACCTTTAGTTACAGGTAGAGACAGGGAAGCAGTGCTATCTGTGCCTACAGCATGTACAGGTGGACAGATAGGAGGCAGCACTATCTGTGCCTACCTTTAGTTACAGGTAGAGACAGGGAAGCAGTGCTATCTGTGCCTACAGCATGTACATGGGGACAGATAGGAGGCAGCACTATCTGTGTCTACCTTTAGTGACAGGTAGAGACAGGGAAGCAGTGCTATATGTGTGCAGTGTCCCAGAACAGCCCTTCTTATGCTCATATTTTTATTATAACCAGTTCTGTTCTGGAAAGCTATGGTCAACTGCAAACTGCGTGTATTGTGTCACCCCTGCAGTATTCAGGTCTGCCATTTCAGTCATTTATTGCATGTGTATTCAGGTATCAGTGTCTAATGGTATTATGTCGCGTCCTAGTGTTCAAGGATGGTACTTCTCATGTATATTCCTCTGCATATGCCTAATGGTGTGATGATGCAATGGCTGGCTGTCACGTGACTGTGCCCTGCTTCCATGGTAACACCAATGGTCATCGAGCTTTTGACTGGGGTTACCATGTGACTTCCTGTGCTACCGCAGTCTTGTCCTCCACCTTCAGGAGACAAGTTGTGTTTGTCCTCTCTCCCTGCTAAGAGAGAGGCCTGCGTTTTGCTCTGCTGCTCCAGTCCACTGGCTGTGTTCCTGTCTCAAGTCTCAAGATTCTCATCTGGGTGCCGATTCTTCAGTGATTCTTCAGCTCCTCTCATCATCATCTTCTCAAATCATCAACAGCAAGTTTTTTATTCAAGTCTCATTCCACCCAGCATCTTATCTTCAGTATCACTATTACTCCCATCATTCAGCACGCTACTCTCACAGCCTATTGCAGCATCACCCATTACTCTGCTTTGTTCAAGATTGGCTTATTCCCGGTTGCATCCGGAGAGACTGTTACTACTAGTTACCACCGTTGCAATAAATGTACAACTACCGTTGTTTCTGAACCTTGGCATTGGTGCCCTGACTAAGGACAACGAGGAATCGCACGCCCAGTATTCCCGCATGGTCAGGAGCCCGGTTTCCAGCTGTATCACCCTTGTGCCTACACCGTGACCACATTATCCTACAGCTGCCCCGGTTCCTGCACCCCCACAACCATCTACACTGCGGAGTGGCCCCCACGGATCAGGGTGCTGCATTTTTGGCGTCACGAACAGGATTACGTTTACATTGTGTGCCCCAAGGCTGTGCCGCAACCCCAAAGAGACTTTGCTATATCACTATGGGGGTAATCGAGGCCCTCAGGGCCCTAGACTGTACACAAGATGGCCGCCGTCTTCTTCAATTTCTGGCTGCGCCATACCCCGGAGAGGAGGGGGTTAATTGCCATGCTGCCAAAGCGCGGGAATCGCCCGGCGCCATAGACTTTGCATTGACTGCTCCTGATTGGCTGCCTGCGCCAGATGACATCACTGTTACCGGGCAGACTCTGGAACCTGATCCTCCAGCCCTCTGCTCCTCCCCTTCCTGCTACAAGATACGGTCAGAGAGCAGCAAGATGGCGACCCGCGAGGACGGTGCGTGTGTGGCTGCTACCGCTACTCTGCCTATGCGGCCTGCCAGTCTGCCTGAACTGGATCCGGCCTGCCTACTGGTCCCACTCCCGTCCGATGACGACTCCAGCTGGGGGTCCGCTGCATCAGACACTGCCGGTCCCAGTCGAGCTTCCAGCCCGGATCTCGGCCAGCAAAGCGAGGACTCCTCTCCGAACCCCAGCCTCTCCCCGGAGCTAGGGCGCTCCAGCGACTCGGACTTGGCCTTCTCGACTGGGGGATCCACTTCGCCTGACTGCGATTTCAGAGTGAGTACTGACACTCCGTGGGCCCCTGTCCCCGTCCCTAGCAAGGGAAGAAACTCCAAGGCCTCCTGCTTCACAAGCCCCTGGCGGGTCCCGGGACCTAGGTCACCTCCCTTACCTCAGTGGGTGTTTCGGGATGAGCCAGCCATCCTTAAGTTGGCCGAGGAGATCCGACAGGCGCTGTCCCTGCTGACGCCTGTTACTAAAGCTGCGCCCGCTATGGCTACCCCAGCGCCTGCAGCAGCTACCACCGCCCGGCAGTTCACAGCAGCCCCTACTGCCGGTGATACCTTCTCTCCCCAACCCGGCCTAGCACCGGAACCACCTCCATCTGTGCCTTATCCAGATTATGCCCCGCTGTGGGGTCACCCATATACCCCCTATCTGGAATCTCACGCTGCATCTGAGCGGTTGTTCATCCGCAAGTTGGAAAAGCCCCGACCCGGTGCTGCCCCCCTGGAAAGGAGGAGAGGAACCGTGACCAAATTTGACAAGCGACGGGGGTACGGCCTGGTCATGGATTCGTACACCGGGTTACTAGTGATGGTGAATAGACGAGCTGTAATGCGGGACTACCAACCCGCCTATCTCAATAACCTTGTTCCTGGAGAGGTGATTGAGTATACCCTGGTGGGATCCCCGAAGGGTCCATGGGCTGCAGCAGTCACCCGGCCTAAGAATCCGGTACAGCGGCCATTCCTACCAACTCCCTCAGAGGACTGGAACGAAGATTGGCAGGATTTTAAACCGTTGGGTTCTATCACTGCTGCTTCCAGGGCTCCAGGTTCAGCTACCACCGCAGCCTGCTCTGCTGCCTCTGCTGCTGTGGCTAAAGCCGCTTGCTCCACCACTACGGTCACCTACCATGTGGTGCCCATCATCTCCCCCGTCACCACAGTGACCCCCAGCGTTGTGGTTACCACCGCGTCTGCGGACGCCTCTGCTCCAGGGTCCCCACGCTTCTATTACCCATGGGAGAAGGAAAAGCAGAGGAAGGAGAAGGGGCCTAATGAGGTTCCTCCTGCCTCTTCCCAGTAAGTGGTACAAAAGTCCTTAAACTGTTTTCCTTTTCAGTTTTGTTTGCTGTGTGAAGTTTGCAACATTCAAGGTTCGTGCCTGGTCCTCCTGACCAAGTTCCCTTATTATCATCCAGCTATGTGCTGATGGACACTCATTGACCAAACTGTTCTTCAGTGCCTGTCCCAGAGCCTTTACATGGACGATGGTGTATATTGCCTAAAGAGACTCTACCACACAGAGACACTTACCCAGTTCTTCCTAGAGCACTTTTCATGATTATGTGATTGTCAGAGGTTTATTATTGTATTTCATTATTGCACTTCAGTATTGCACTTCAGTAGTCAAAAGTCTATTTTCTTGTCAGTCATATATATATATATATATATTCCTACCTCTGAGTAAGCAGACAAGTCATTTAGATAGTCTCAGAGTAAAGTGTGTCTTTTGAAAAAGTATTTTCTCACAGTGTATATTTTCATGTCAGAGTCAGACAGTTTCCTCCTCCTCTGAGTAAAGAAGTCAGTCTACATATTTATATCTATAGCCTCAGAGAAAGTCTATTTTCTAAAGAGTGTATTTTCTAAAGGTTTATTTTCTAAAAAGTGTATTTACAGAAGAATCTTCTATTTTCTCCATGCATGATATTATTATATCTACAGCTGGAAAGATTATTGGGGCCAGTTTTCTTCAGATGTCTTCAGAGTTATGTGAGCCAGTTCTCCTCCAGACCTCGCAGTATTTGTTGTCTTCTGTGTTTCCCTTCCTTGTGTTTCTAGTGTTTGTTCGCCTCTGTCTTGTCCCAACATAGTAGTTGCTACACATAGTCATACTCAACCTTTACACTTGTCCATACACATTGCACCTTGGATACCTTTTCGTGTGTTCGGCCTATGGAGTGCTTGTGTGGTATGATTGAGTGGTGTGTATGAGGGTACCCAGATGTATGTTTGCATTTGTTATTTTATTCTTTCTCTTCCAGGTGTCCAAGACACTTCACCCAGACACGCCATGGTAGTACACAGGTCTTCACAGGTTTCTTTCCAGTAGGGTAACTCATTTTCATTGGAAACCTACTGTCAAACTGGCTGGAATATTGAGGGTCGCACGCCAGCAGTTAAGTAGTCCTGACTTCCATGTCAGATGGTCCACCACTAACTACCTGTAACCAGAGTACGTTAGGCACCCCTAGGTGAAGTCCTGCCACTAGGGTTTTTCTTTCTCATTCTCTCTCTCTTGTCACCTGTGCCTTGAGCGTGGGAAACACACATCTACACATTCACTCACACTAACATGCCTTCCCCTTGTCTTGTTGTCCTGGTCCTCTATGTTCCTTCGGCCACATCTACCTCAGCTTGTGGTTCGCCGAGGTCGGCTCATTTCTAGTAGGGAGGTATGCAGTGTCCCAGAACAGCCCTTCTTATGCTCATATTTTTATTATAACCAGTTCTGTTCTGGAAAGCTATGGTCCACTGCAAACTGCGTGTATTGTGTCACCCCTGCAGTATTCAGGTCTGCCATTTCAGTCATTTATTGCATGTGTATTCAGGTATCAGTATCTAATGGTATTATGTCACCTCCTAGTGTTCAAGGATGGTACTTCTCATGTATATTCCTCTGCATATGCCTAATGGTGTGATGATGCAATGGCTGGCTGTCACGTGACTGTGCCCTGCTTCCATGGTAACACCAATGGTCATCGAGCTTTTGGCTGGGGTTACCATGTGACTTCCTGTGCTACCGCAGTCTTGTCCTCCACCTTCAGGAGACAAGTTGTGTTTGTCCTCTCTCCCTGCTAAGAGAGAGGCCTGCGTTTTGCTCTGCTGCTCCAGTCCACTGGCTGTGTTCCTGTCTCAAGTCTCAAGATTCTCATCTGGGTGCCGATTCTTCAGTCATTCTTCAGCTCTTCTCATCATCATCTTCTCAAATCATCAACAGCAAGTATTTTATTCAAGTCTTATTCCACCCAGCATCTTATCTTCAGTATCACTACTACTCCCATCATTCAGCACGCTAATCTCACAGCCTATTGCAGCATCACCCATTACTCTGCTTTGTTCAAGATTGCCTTATTCCCGATTGCATCCGGAGAGACTGTTACTACTAGTTACCACCGTTACAATAAATATACAACTACCGTTGTTTCTGAACCTTGGCATTGGTGTGATCATTGGTGCCCTGACTAAGGACAACGAAGAATCGCACGCCCAGTATTCCCGCATGGTCAGGAGCCCGGTTTCTAGCTGTATCACCCTCGTGCCTACACCGTGACCACATTATCCTACAGCTGCCCCGGTTCCTGCACCCCCACAACCATCTACACTGCGGAGTGGCCCCCACCGGTCAGGGTGCTGCATGTGCCTACAGAGACAGGGAAGCAGTGCTATCTGTGCCTACAGCATGTACAGGGATAGAAATCAAGGACAGTCTATATTCACCTACATACTGTATAAGAAAAAAAGAGATAGGCATATCATTTCTGCATATAATTTTTAGTGAGAGACTAGACTGCAGTAATAACTGTGTCATATTAGACATATAGACCTACATATTTTGTTAGTAATATCTGCCCCTACATGATTTATAAGGAAAAACGTGTGGCAGTGCTATATGGGCTTCAGTAATGGTGCTGAACATTGTTTATATAGACCAAATCTGTACAAAGATCTCCTCATGGTGTCACAATGAACATGTGGGCTGTATTACCAATTATCATGAATATCTGATCAATATATGAACATTTGCTATAAGCATATATGTATTTACATTACATTTTATAACTGGACTGAATTGCTTTTATCTCATTTGAAGCTGAGCCCGGAACTATGTACAGGTTGCACACCATTGCATTATGGAGCAGTCTTACTAGGTAGAATAGTCCTCACCCAGATACTCCGGCCCAGGCTGTAGCAGACGCTCCGGGCTCATCCTTCTGCTACCGGCTTCTCACAGAAAGGTTGTCTTCTAGTTACGTCATTGATCAAAGGTGGAGGTTCCAGGCCTAGGTGTCTGCGGTAACCATAGTAACAATCAGATCCCGTGCAACGTAAGTATCTTCCGGAGGGGAACGTCTATACTACAGTTACATTCCGTCACTAGGCAGAGAGGCTTGCAGGATATTCATTAGCACTGGTTCCTACTTGAAAGTGACCCATACTTCAGAGTTGTCAGCTCTAAGACATCTTGTGACATACGGATCAGGAGAAATACTGAACGTGTGAATGCCGCCTAAATGCCACAGGCCTTTGGGACTAAAATAGAGAATTGATTACAATGTTTTCCTATGATCTTGTTTTTATTGTATGTATTCACAATGTTTATACTTACCTGTATACCGTGTTTCCCCGAAAATAAAACACCCTCTTAAAATAAGACACCCACCTACTCTACACTCTAACTGAAAGTAAGGAATCCCCTAAAAGTAAGGCGCCCCCGAAAGTACGGCCACCCCTTGCCACCTCCCGCCGCCACCCAGGACTCACCTAATCCCCTCATGGACCTCCAAAACTGACAGCGCAGACATCCTGGTCCATTTCCCCCACGTCCTCCGACACACACGTCCTCCCGAAGCACACCACCGAATGTCAAGCCGCACAACTGACCCGACGACGCTGCTGCACACCTGACTCGCCATACGCCTGACCCGAAGACACGGCTGCATGCTTGCCCAGCCGTTGACGGTAAGTATTCTGAGGAGGATGTCTTATTTCTCTCTCCCTGGCCCTCACCCCCGGCCAGGGGGAGAGATATAAGACATCCCCCCCAAAAAAATAAGACATAGTGCCTGTTTTTTTGGGGGGGGGAATATAAGGCACAGTATATGCACCTCCTTCTACTGACCGGAAGAAGTGCGTTGACACATGAAACAGCTGTCCCAGCAACGCACCTGCTCCTGCACGTCCCCCTCCTTGCATTTGTTCTCCACATTCGGAGATGGAATAAAGTGAAAGTGATATTACAAGTTGGTGGTGAGTGCTGGACTGTTTCTCCATTTATTCATTACTAGAGATGAGCACAACTGGAGCATGCTCAAGTCCAGTTGTTTGCTTTTGAATACCAGTGGCTGAAGAAGTTGGATGAAGCCCTAGAGAGTCCAAAAAAGCATGTATACAGCCTATGGCTATGTTCCCACACAGTATATTTGCCCTGTATTTTGCTCAGTAATTTGCAACCAAAACCAGGAGTGGATTGAAAATAGAAAAAGGCTATGTTCACTGTTGAAATTGAGTTGATGGCTGTCATTAAAGGGGTAGTGCGGTGGTAAAAAATTATTCACAGAATAACACACATTACAAAGTAATGCAACTTTGTATTGTATGTTATGTCTGTGAATGGCCCCCTTCCCCGTGTCCCACCACCCCCACCCGTGTACCCAGAAGTGTAGTGCATTATACATACCTGATCCGTGCCGACACGCGTCCGCCATCTTGTGCCAAACGTCATCTTCGGCCGGCCGGCCCGAACACCTTCGATCTTCCCGAGTGCCGGCCGCGTCATCAGCTGCTCAGCCGCGATTGGCTGAGCATAACTGTGCTCGGCCAATCGCGGCTCAGCGGCATCCCGCAACACCGGGATAGCATCATCATCACTGGAACCAAGGAGGTAAGTGTGCTTTATTATATTAAAACATCCCATCCCCGAGCATATGTTAAAAATTGCCCCTTGCCCAAAGGGCCTCTTTAAGGTCACCATAAATTTTACACTTTTGTCGACCGCACTTGCTAACTAAATACAATAATAATAGTAATCTAAGAAAAGATAAAACAGGGATTTGGTGGAAAATACTCTAAAATACCACGCTAGCTTGGACAGGCTTCAAGTGTTTCCTCTATTGTTACCAAAGGGAAGCATTTAAAGTGAATGTACCACTGGTACATCACTTTTTTTGTTTTTTACATGAATGGATCGCCCGCCTGGCGCGTGTATGCCGTTGACTCGTTCCTTTTTTTGAACTGTGGCTCAGTTCCTGTGCCCGGTACCGGTCTATTGCCGAGTACCCTCTGGGCAGGAGGCTGGCCTGCCGGCCCCCAGTGTGACAAAACCTCCGGTGTGTCATGCCCCGCCAGTGCTCGGCAATAGACCATCGCCATGCGCAGGAAACGGGCAATGGTTAAAAAAAGGACTGTGCCACCGGCATCCCCGAGCCGGCGCTGATCCATAAAAAAAACAACAAAAAAAAACGTACTAGTGGTACATTCGCTTTAAAAGCTGTATCATGCAAAATACATGGACAATATGCAATTGATTTAACAATTGGAAAATATTTCTGTAACTTTAAACAGGCTTTAATGCATGAGCTTCAGAAAGTGAACAAAAATGGGAACGTTGGTTGTATCAGCACTCAGGAGCAAGTCTAAATGACTAAGGTTAAAAATGAAGCCTAGGAAGAAAAGAGGCTATGTGATGAGGATTTATCTCTGACAACTGGAATGCATCCACCAGCTGTTATGACACGTTGTGTCTGGCAGTCTTGATGTCACCTATGAGGCGGCAGAGGTGTCTAGCACAATTTATAGAGGCTGCCTGCTGTCAGCTTGTTTACCTAACCCCTATGGGCTAGATTTAATTGAGTTTCAGCAATCTATCTCAATGTATTTTCTGTACTTGACAAAACTGGGCACTATGGCACTATGATAAAACATAAGGAAAATATTATATTTTTCTATTAAGCACCTGCCTAGGCAGAGTTCCTAAAAAGCCCTATAATATTAAAACCATATAGCGCCAAGGTTATTACTGACACTGATATAGCCCAAATAATACCACAATATAGTGCCCAAATATTATGTAATAAAATAATAAATTACTAGAAAAACTTCTTTGCTTGTTACCCAGGACACTACCTTCTACCTTGCCTGTCCATACAGTGGAGAGATGAGATAGGACTGCTTGTTACATTGAAGGTAGAACTACAGAAAAAATGTGCCGTTCATATTATAACAAGTAATAGCAAATATAAATATAAGCCTGAAAAAGATGTATCCAGTGAAGCAATCGATATGGATTGTAAGATATATACAGTATGTAGTACCATGGCTTGTGTCAAGAAATGCAATTTAACCCCATTCACTTAAAATCGGACGAAGCTGCATTACTAAACTCAGCCTATAGACAAGAGTGGCGTTGTTCTTAGAAAAAAGCTGACCCTTTCTTGTAACCTCATCCAACCTCTACCTGCCCTGCACTATCCATGAGGTGTTAATGTCTGGGTTGCTCTCTAAAGACCCCTCTTATTTAATAGGCACTTTACTATGATTAAATTAGTAAAAAATTGTTAAAACAGCCTCAGTCCCAGCGGCGATGTCAGAATCAGGATTTAATCCATCACTCTTCTCTCCAGCTGTGTTACCTTCTGCCCCTTCACAAGAAAATCCTATCAGCCTCTGGACGGCTTCTCCTTCTCATTTTAGCCTGGTAAATGTCTGGGGTTTCCTCCCAGCCTCAGCCCCTGGCATGCGAATAATATTTTCTTAAGAATTGAGGATAAAACCTGCTGTTTTTGGACTGTCTTCCTGTGGTTCTAATAATGAGATGTTTTTTGTCTCTCTGGCGCCAGACATAGTAGCTGAAAGAGAATGATAGGATACCCCCAGGACTATGGCCCCACTGTGTGTATCATTACACACATATAGTCTGACTATGATATATATACCATATTTGCTTGTCTTCCCTCACTGTTTCCATGGTTTTTTCTAAACCAGTGTGTGTGTGTGTGTGTGTGTGTGTGTGTGTGTGTGTGTGTGTGTGTGTGTGTGTGTGTGTGTGTCGTTAGATAGATAGATAGATAGATAGATAGATAGATAGATAGATAGATAGATATGCAGTACATAATGCGTAGAAAGCTTAGACATAGAAATGTATTGCATATGCACAGGATGTCCTGCAGGTTGTGTAACCCATGAAAGGCGTGTGTCGAGTCACAGAAACAGCACAAATATGCATATATCCTTGATGTCAGTTTCCAGATCACCAGCAGTACATACATCAGACATACGGCTCTCCCCTCCTTCTCTATGGCCTCCAGCTGTCAACTGTTATGTAGGAGACGGGGGCCTGAAGAAAGAGCAGGACAGGAGAGGCAGAAAGCGGGATGCCGGATCACACAGCACCATACTGGGTAAGTATGCACTGCTAGTGATCTGGAAACTGACAGCTGGGATATATGCATATCCCAGCTGTCAGTTTCCCTTTGATATCAGCCACACATCCCCTGTTCACACAGGAACCGCCATACAAAAGGTGCGGTCAGTCGAGGATTGGGTATTTTCCTGGTCCTCATTTGATCGTTTTACATCACTTTTACATGGGCCAATTATTGGCTAAAGCAGCATTTAGTAGCAACACTCCTGGCCAATGATCGGTCTGTGTAAAAGGCCCTTAAAGTGTCAAAATCGAAATCAACAGTAGTCGTGAAATAAAGCAAGTTTGTAATTTACATTCATTATTTTTTTAGTTGTCAAGGAAATCACAACTTCCTGTGTTTAAACTTTTTTTTTTAAAGAGTCTGAACACAGGAAATACAGTGTTTCCCAGGTAATCTGTGCTCACAGAGAAGACAATCATGTGATTGATGGACACATTGAGCTGTGAATCTCTGTACTGGCCAGCACTTCATGTATTTAGTCTTTTTTTTCAACCAGCACAAAACTAGAAAGCTGCCTTCAGGAGACTGGACCTGAATCCAAGTAAGAGTAGCTTTGTTTTATAGCATGATAATTGGGGGAAAAAACGTAAATGTAAATTTCAAACTTGCTTTAATTCACCCCACCCCCCTGCTGATTTAGAATTTGAAAGTTTTCTTTAAAGTGACTCTGTACCCAGAATCTGCGCTTTTAATCCAAGATCTGTCCTGGGGTCCGTTCAGCAGGTGATGCAGTTATTGCCCTAAAAAAAACAACTTTTAAACTTGCATCCCTGTGTCAAAAGGGCATGGCCTATAGTATGGCTACGTTCACACAGAGCAAAAGGAGCGGATTACGCAAGGAAATATTTCCGCCTGAAATCAACTGACGCTGAATTCCGAGCAGAATATAAGCAGAATGTAAGCAGAATCCCTGCGTATTCTGCTAGGAAAGTGTTCAGCTCGTAATCAGCTCTTGCCAAATTCAGCGCGGAATACTCGAGGAATCCGCGCTGAATCCGCATGCATTCAGCGCTGAAATTCAGCGAGTATTTGGTGAGTAAACTAGACTATACCAGAACATATACTAGAATCCTCCTCCCCCCCCTTTTCCCCATTTCCGCGCTGATTCAGCGAGTAATTTCCGCTTATATTACGCTTGTATTCCGCGCTGAATACGCGCGTATTCCGCGCTGAAACAGAAAATCAGAGCCCCATTGATTTGTATAGGCTTCCGCTAGCGGAAGAATGAACATGTTCATTCTTCTGGCGGAAAGCGGATTAGTTCAGTGCGGAAATTCCACTGTGTGAACTGCAGAGCAGAATTTCCATTCAACACAATGGAAATTAGCTCTGCACCTATTTTAACGGCTGAAATTTCAGCGCTGATTCAGCGCAGAAATTCAGCTGCTTTTGCTCAGTGGGAACGAGCCCTATCTGTGTCCTAGGCCTGCAACGCCTCTCTGTTCCTTCTTCCCGCCCTCCTCATCATTAGCAACGCCCCAGGGCAGTATTTCTCCTATTCATCACTTATCTGAACACTGCACATGTGCCTTAATGATCCAGCACATGTGCAGTGTTCACACAGGTGATAAATAGGAGAAATCCTGCCCGGGGCATTCCTAATGATGAGGAGGGCGGGAAGAAGGAACAGAGAGGCGGTGCAGGCCTAGGGCACAGGTACTCTAGGCCAAGGTTTTTCCATGAGTTTTGTAATTATTTTTTTAATGCAATTTTGCTAAATTAAAAAAAGCAACAGTACTGCTACAGTATGGACTGGGAGGCATGGAAGAGTGTAAACACAGCCTAAAGTGTGCATCACATGGTATTTCTAGTAAGGGGTTCCAACTTGCCAATGGGATGACCTGGGCTGGAATGCAGACTGTTAGGAGGAGGAGTAGGAGGGACCAGCTGAGCGGCCAGAGAACTGCTGCTGTTAGTGCATAGTGAGTAACGTGAGCAGGAGTAATGTGGGGATGAAAGAAAACACATCAAGACATTGAGATATCTTTATTTATGAATAAATCCACATTTTGTAGCTCTTTTATGACTTTTAATGTCCCAGATAACCCCTTTAAGTTCTAAAAATGTGTTACCCCAGAGAGAATGTTTTGTCCTTAACCTCTTAGCATCCTATAGTTCAGAGAGGGGTCCCACCAGATAGCAGCCGGGGAGCGCCTCTATTAGCTGGCACGGGTCCAGTTGCCATGCCAGCTAATTAAAGCGTAACTGTCATTTCAGGGGCATTTTTTTTTAAACATTAAATATCAACAGTTCAAGCGATTTTAAGAAACTCTGTAATAGGTTTTATAAACCAAAAGAGTTTCCTTCTGGACTGAAAAAGCAATCTCCCAGCCTCCCCCTCAATTCAGAAGAAGCAGGATTTCTGTCTCCATTATGTGGCTATGGAGAGGGGAGGGGCTGTTAGGAGTGACTGAGCACGGAGCAGTCTTGCAAAGCACAACACCCTGCAATCTTCTCTCAGTAAGTTCATAGATAAGCACTGACCTTTCTGACCCCAGAATCCTGCGTTTTAGGTGCCTAGAGAGTCTAGAAACAGCTGACCTTCATGTCACCTCTTCCTGCTCCCTCATCTCCCTCGGCCCCTCCCCCCTCCATAAGGATAGAATGGAGAGAGCAGAACCCGTCTTAACTGGCTTCTCTGTAATGAAGACGTGTTTGCCTGATAATGCACAGATAAGAAGTCAGGGGGGGGGGCTGGGAGATTGCTTCTTGAGTACAGAAGGAGGCTTTTTTGGCTGATAAAACCTATTACAGAGTTTCTTAAAATCGATACTACTGATTTCTGCAATAAAAAAAATATGACAGTTACGCTTTAAGCATTTAAATGCAGCTGTCAAACATGACATCTGCATTTAAATGCTGTCCTCCGCACATCCCTGGTGTCTAGTGGGACGGATCTCCGTAGATCCGTTCTTCTGGCCGGGATCAGCATCCCAATGAAGCTAATCCCGTCTCGGCAATACATTGCTCTGGCCTGCAGCAGCCCAGAGCAATGTATCACAGATCTAATGGATCATTGCTGTGTATCTGGACTTAATCTGTAAAAGAAAATCTAACGTAGGACCCACTAACCTCCAGCCTCCAACTAGGCGAAGGATAACTGGAAAGATGGTCCGTGCATGGCTCTCTACACTAATATCCATTTCTGGAAACATCCGAGCATGCCTGTTGAGATGGTCACTGGCTGCTACATCCAAAGAGGTAAGCAAGCTCGTTTGACTGACAAAAACAAGTCAAAGGGGGGGATTTTTGAAGACCGGCATACAAGTATGTATTTATTATACATACATGTAGTTATATTAGGCCCTGCCTCCTTTTCCCCTGCAGGATTCACTAAGGGGCGCATGCTTCTTAGTGAATTCGGCCGGGCGCCCGAATCTGCGCCCGGCGTACAGAATCTACAGCATAAAAGGAGAATATGTCAGCTCACCCTTGATAGCCACAATTAGCGCAGGTGTGTGTGGACCTCCTGGAAGTGAAGCACGTTCTAGCTGTACTGCGGGCCGCAACCCGAAAAGTCCATGAAACGAAAAATTCAATCCACGGCTTCAATAAAATTATGGTAGCTTTATTAGGACATCACAAAACAGAAAACAAACAAAAAACAAAAAAAGCTAAAAACACGCAGATGCGTTGCAGGGTTAGAACCCCTTAATTAAGGGGCGTGGTTTTATCTTTTTTTTTTTCTGTTTTGTGATGTCCCAATAAAGCTACCATAATTTTATTGAAGCCGTGGATGGAATTTTCGTTTCATGTACAGAATCTACAACTGCTTCCAGCAGGTGTGAATTTTGATCATGATGCGAGCAGGCGTAAATCATGATAAACGAGGAGCGGGATGAGGCCACACCTCATCCCCACCTTATCACGCCCCCGCAAGCTCTGCCAGCCCGCCCAACGGGCGAGCAGGAGTGCACGGGAGGTGTGCGCCAGGGAGAAGGGGCGAATCTGCACCTTCTCCCTGGCGTACGCCTCTGGTGTACTCTTCGTAAATCCCTGACAGAATGTGGCATAGTCTATGGCTAATTCATAAACGTTATAAAGCAGATCCATCATCTGCACAATTTATTGTGGTACATTTTATGGGCTGCGCAAAATTTTGCAGTTGTTACACCAAAATTATCATTAGATAATTAGAAAGAGCAACTGCTGGGTTTACAAGGAGCGATAATTCACCTGATCGTACGATTAACGACTTCGAAGTAACGATTTTTTTGAATAATGATCAGCGTTTAGACGGAACGATATATCGTACGGAGAATTCCATTTGCGATCGTTTTGCGATCGCTTAAGCCTATCTCGCACATAGGTAAAATAGGTGAACAACTGTTTACATGGAACGATCTGCGAATTTTTTGCGAACGACGATTTAAGAATATGTTCAAAGTTTAAAATGAACGATTTCTCGCTCGTCGTTCGATCGTTCGTTGCGTTTACACGTACGATTATCGTTCGAATTCGATCGTTATCGTGCAAATTCGCACGATGATCGTTCTGTGTAAATGCAGCATAAGAAAGTAGCTAATAAGAAACCACACACCCTTCCAAGTGTAAAAAATGAAAAATGGCACGTCCAGTGCAAACTGTTTAAATGTAGTCCAAAGGCCTTTATAAATCCAGTTCAAGTTTTTACGCCTTGTGCAAAAACCCAGTATTAGCCAAAAGAAGAGCATAAACCCAATGATGCATGTGCCTCTATATCTGTGATGGGAATACCCCTTTAAAGGAACAGGCTGAACTGAAGGGAATAATGCAATGAATTATATAAATAAAGCATACGAAAGTCAGATATGTCCCTTCTTTCTGTACTGTTCTTTGCTCAGGCCCTTGGGCTCTTTACTAAGCATAACTCAGTATTTACTCTATAATGTAATATAATGAGACATTTATGCAATTGTAGGTATGAAAAAATCTTTATTTCTATTTTTGTCTAGCTGGTTTTTGAAAATATTGTACTGCTGTCGTGTGCAAGTCAGTGTGTGACTCTATGTGTGACTATGTGCTCTATGTATATTCCTATGACCTGCAATCTCGATACACCAGTTGCTAGCACACCTGTTGCGAAACACAAAAGTCATTATGGAGCAGCAAATTAATAGTACGTTCCCAAAAATCAGGTTTTTAATTGCAATAAATAAAAACAAAGCCAGGAATTAGGGATGGTCCGAACCCGCCGAGGTTGGGGTTCGGCTGAACCCGAATGCTCGGCATCGGATTACCGCTGTCTGCCCACTCCGTGCAGCGGGCGGATACAGCGGGAGGACCGCCTGGAAAACTGGGATACAGCCATAGGCTGTATCCCAGTTTTCCAGGTGGTCCTCCCGCTGGATCCGCCCACTGCACGCAGCGGGCAGACAGCGGTAATCATTGCGGATGGTTCGGGTTCGTACGAACTCCGTACGAACTCGGTTCGGACCATCCCTACCAGGAATGCAATTGAAAGGAGAATGAATCTTTGTCTTCCCTTTATAATCTATCCTCCATTTATAATCTGTTCCTGCTTTTGGCTTCAATAATTGCAATTTAAAATCTGACTGTGTGAACACACCCTAAAGATTTTTCAACTATTTGGCCAACATTATGAGGTCATATCACATTTTTGGTCTGTATTACTATATATCATATGCATCAGTAAACTGGAAAATAGTAGTCTAGAATGCACTGGAGCATACCTGCAGAGGATTGATAGACCAAACATAATCTGCTATTGACCATGTTTGGTCTGTTTTTTTCTAGACGGTGCAAAAAGAAAGTATACATTCAGAGAAAGTCATCAGTAGGTTATATTTGATCTGTTAGTCACTAGGTACACTATAGGTATTCTGCGGGGTAAATCAGAATACTTTTTGCCGGTATCCTGATAAATATACTTTACGTAGCCTGAAAACATGATGTGAATGGGGCCTTGGGGTTGATTTTCAGTTACTCTCAGGTTGTCTCAGGGTTTTCTGCGGCCACTATTAACTGAATAGTGGCCGCAGAAAACTGACATGTTAGTTGTTTGCGAAGCCGCTAGGGATCCCAGCCGGAGCGTATACCATGTGTATACGCTCCGGCCAGGATCCCATAGACGGAGAGGTAACGTATATTTTTGTAATAATCACGGCCGTTGTACAACGGCGATGATTTTACGAAAATGTACGTTGTGTGAACATAGCCTTATCCTTTTATGTCCTGTAACCTGATGAAGAGGCATGGACCTCAAAATGCATTGGGGGAGATTTATCAAACTGGTGTAAAGTAGAATTGGCTCAGTTGCCCCTAGCAACCAATCAGATTCCACCTCTCATTGCTCACAGATTCTTTGAAAAATGAAAGGTGGAATCTGATTGGTTGCTAGGGGCAACTAAGACAATTCTACTTTACACCAGTTTGATAAATCTCCCTAACTGTTTTTTGAACATAGCCTTAAAGTGTAATCCTTAGGCCTTATTCACACGTCCTGTGAAATTGTCCGTGGTCGCGGATCCGCAACCACGGACAAATTTAGGGCCCATTGAAGTGAATGTGGCCATTCACATGATCCGTGTTGCAATCCGCACCGCAAAAAAATAGGACATGTCCTATTGCGGATCGGGGCACGGATCCCCTCAACCCCTCCCCTGCTGCCCTAGCCGCAGAGATGAGAGGAGAGCATGATCTCATCTACTATTCACCTATTCCCCGTGCTGACCGGCTTCATGTTCTCCTGGTAGAGTAGTCCAGGCCACTTCCAGGTAGCGCGTGAAGCCGGTCAGTGCGGGGGAATAGGTGAGTAGTAGATGAGATGACAGGAGAGCACATCATGCTCTCCTGTCATCTCTGCGGCAGAGCGGTGGGGGCACCAGCTAGGGGATCCGTGCCACAATCCTCATTCGGATCGCAGTACGGATAGTGTGAATGAGCCCTTAGAATTGTCTGACACTGAGTGAGTTGATGGAGACCATCATAGTCTACCTGAAAACAACTGCGTACTATATCTTCCGCTGTCTAGCTTTATGTTATATATTTGACCAGCCTATTTTTTGGATGCCTTGGGGGTAAAGCACAGTCATCTTTACACTAATGTAGCTTGAAGATCTACAGTTGTGTCATAGATGCTAAACAAGGAATGATAAATGGTGATCTTACACCCTAGAATGTTATATTACACCCTGAAGCAATGCTAGTATGTCAAAAGAGTTGATTAAGTCATTTACTGCCTATTTAAATAGTGGCCAACTCAGATTCTTCCTGTCAACCCTGTACACCAGAAGATATATATATATATATATATATATATATATATATATAGATATATATATATGCAGTGTCCCAGAACATGCAGACTACTACTCCTATTATGGCCATTTCTCTTGCTGTGTCAATGCCTGTTCTGGTAAGTGTTTGCACTGCAACTGCTGCTGGTTTTTCCCTAGTATTCTCTGGTAATGTGCATTCTCATGTGTATTCTCATGTATTCCTGTGTATTATTGCATTGTACAGTGGTATGCAAGGCTGTTGATCACGTGACCTGTAACCATGGTTCCTCCAATGGCCGACTAGCTCTGGCCAGGAGCAACCATGTGACCTCCCACTTCCTCCTAACAAGTTAGTCTTCCCCCTGCTTCCAAGCAAGGAGGATGTGTGTCGTCCCTCTCCTGCCTCAGAGGAGTTGGGCTTCTTCTCTGCAGCTCCCACTTCACCACTAGAAGTGTGGATCAGGTGCTCTGCTATATTCAAGTCTTCGGCTGTATCTGCCTGCTCAAGTGTCCGGAGTCTTCTCTCTCATCTGGGTGTCATTCCGTTATCTCTCCTCATCGCTGCAAGGATTCACAGCAAGTATTATTCTCAAGCTAATCCACCCAGCAACGCTATTTCTCTCATACTCCTACTCCCATCATCCGGCACGTATTCTCACAGCCTATGCAGCCCCACTCCTGCTTTATTTGTCAAAGCCTGCTATATACCCGGTTGCATCCGGACAGAACTGTTGCTACTAGTTACCTCATCTATAATAAAACCGCTGTTACTGAACCCTGGCATTGGTGTCCACTAACTGGTGCCCTGACTAGGTGCAGCGAAGAATCGCATGCCCATCATCACCCGCAGATTCCACAGACCGGCCCTACAGCTGTGCCGCCCTCAGGCCTATACCGTGACAAGTATAACCCCTGCAGCTGCCCCGGTCATTGCCCGCTCATAACACCAGCACTGCGGAAGTGGCCCCCAGGGGCCAGGGCATCGCATATATATATATATATATATATATATATAGTAATGGGGGAATTTACCAAGACTGGAATATCCATACACCAGTCTTACGTTAAGTGATGCCCCTCTCTCCTCCCACACCAGAGTTATTGACAGACGCACACCTCTCAATAAATACTGTGCATCTGTGGCTGCACTGAACTGGCAGCCATAAATTGTAGTAAATCTGCAGTAGGAGAAGACAACACCCCTTTTGCATCAAGCTGCTCCCCCTGACTGCCCATTTAGTGAGCATAGAGCAGACCTGGGGAACATTGAGAACACCCATGACAGTTTGGAACTTTTTGCTGGGTCTGCACACCAGACACAGCCTTCATGGATCTGGGTATACTCCATTAGGCTGTGTTCACACATGCATTTTAATTGCAGTATTTAATCATTTAAATCGAGTGGCCGCACAATACAGTGGCCTGTATTGTTCATGCAGCCATTTAATAAAGGGAAATTGACAGCGCAGATAAGCATATGGATAAGGATGGGAGCCCACAGTGTCACAGACCCAGATCCTTGGATGAAGAAGGTGAATATGCTGAATCACACCGGTGCTGATCATATGTTCTGCTTATGTCCTAGGCTTCTGTAAACTGGCAGCACGGATATATGCATGTCTGTGCTGTCAGTTTCCCTTTTGCTATCGGCCACATATCTCCTGTATACACAGGAAGATGTGCGGCTGGTAAACAACAATTTTAAGGGTTGCACAAAAGATTTGATCATCTGAGAATCAAGCGTTTTTCCACTCCTCGGCTGATCACTGTCAATTTTACACAAATTTCGTCTGTATGAGTGTTTCTACAAATGCTTGTTGCCAATAATTAGCGTTATAAAAGGCTATTAAAAGGCGTGTTCGTCCCTTGTGTTGCACGCCTGTCAGGAACCGGACAGCAGGACAATACAAGACAGTGAGCCGTAACGCTGAACCCCGCTCACTGTCCCTACCTGCTTGCCGCAATCCGCCCTAAGATGGCAGCGGGCAACTTGGCGGCGGTCCCTGTACTGACTTGGTGGGACACAAAGACAAGACAGACAGACAAAACACAATAAAGAGTAGTCCACAGTCCGGGTCACAACAAATGGGCAGCACAGTACAAAATCGCAATCCATAAAGCAAGGTCAATAAACAGGTAATATGGTCAGGGGCAGGCAGCTAGCAGGGATGGTCACAAATACAGGCAAAAGGGTCAGAATAATATAGCAAGAGTAGCAGAAACAGAACCAGGCAGAGACAAGCTCAATATCCGGCACTAGAATGAGCCTCAGCCAAATACTTATAACCAGGACCAGGAGACAGTTCCAGCCCCCTATTGGACAAGGCTCCTGGTTCCAAACAAAATCACCTGCGAATCAGAACTGGCAGCAGTGTAACTCTTTCAAAGCCAGAGCACACAGCAGACGGGTGGGGCTAAACATCATGATAGAAATAGGCCAGTGTTCAGACAGGGTTCAGGTTACTGCACAAGACATACAAAACACTGAATATCAGCTCCATCTCAGCCGCGCAGCACAAGCTGAGGGGCGCATGGAGTTCATCCCAGGCACATTCATGACAACGCCATTTCCTATAGTCCTGTGGCGGACACCAGCCCTATAGGTTTCCTACCTTAAGGCGGGAACCTCGCTTTCTCCTCATTCCCCAATTGGCGCTATTACACCAGACAGCATGCAGGTAAGTGCAGGGGGTGCAACAGGAAGCTGGGGTAAAGATTGTCCGGGAAGCCCATAGGAGATAGCGGTGGTCTACTGCCACCGCTCCTATTGCACAGAGTAACGGCAGCAAATCATTGCTAGGCTGATCGTTTGTGTTTCAGCCTGTTGAAGGACAATGGTCAGCCGACACCGTGCATGTCAGCTGCTTGTTGTCTTCTATTACACAAAGCGATTGTTGGCTGTAACGGCCAATATCGGCCAAATTCGGACAATAATCGCTTCATGCAATAGAGCCTTAATTCTTCAGGAACTCCAAAGGTCATTTTTACTTACTGTCTCCAGTTCTTCTTTTATCTCTAGTGATACTGAGCATTCTCATCACTTTTTTCCTGGGCACTTTATAGTACAGTGGTGCTATTGGATTACAAGCATAGTTCGTCCAGAACTGTGTTTGTAATCCAAATCACTCTTAAAACAAAGCAAAATTTCCCATAAGAAATCAATGAAATGCTGACAATTGGTTCCACACCCCAAACATAATGATATTTTATTCTGAATAACAAGTAAAACAAATATTTAGAAACAGCTGAATATGTGCTATTATCAGTTACTGTACAGAAACCAGCATGTGGAGTATAATGTATAGTAAATGCATTAAACTGAAAAAAACAGCAGCAGTTTGTAGATAGAGTATGGAGGTGCAGATCCCCATAATGCAGTAGCGTAGTAAAACAGGCTAGAATAGAGAAGCAGGGCTGCTGTCAGAGGTCTGTGTGGTCACATAACAGCAATGGGGAAGGGGTGTGTATTCAGCATGGACCAATCAGGAAGTCAGGATCACAGAGCTGTGCAGGAGGACAGTGGCAGAAACTTTATATGCAGCAGTGTGAGTGGCTGTGTAAGTGCAGGCCCATTATAGTTGTCCCCCCGCGACATAGTCATGGAGATGCGATCCTTCCCTCCGGCACTGGCCGGGGTCTGCGCCGTAATGGTGCTGATCCCGGCTCGGCACTCGATTGCTTTCGGCTGCAGCAGCGCCTATCTCATTGATCTATGCAGTATAACTATACTGCATAGATCTCAATGAGAGATCAGTGGACTTCTAGTATAAGTGTAAAAAAAAGTGTTATTATTAATAAAAAAAAAAACCTCCCCTAATAAAATTTTATGTTATAAATAAAAATAAATAAATAAAAAAATAAACATGTTTGGTATCGCCGCGTGCGTAATCGCCCAAGCTATTAATTTGTCATATTTCTGATCTCGCATGGTAAACAGCGTAAGCGCCAGAAAATCCCAAAGTGCTAAATTGTGCATTTATGGTCGCATCAAATCCAGAAAAATTGTAATAAAAAGCGATCAAAAAGTCGCATATGCTCCCCCCCCCAAAAAAAAGAAAAAAAATAGTTTTTGTTTTCTTTAAATTTTTACCACACATTGAATTTTTTACTGGTTATGCAGTGTACTTTATGCAAAAATTCAGCCTGTCATAGCAAAGTACAATGAGTGGTGCAAAAAATAAGGGCTCATGTGGGTTTCTAGGTGAAACAATGCAAGTGCTATGGCCTTTTAAGCACACGGAGGAAAAAAACGAAGGGCAAAAATGCAAATTGGCCCGTTCCTCTAAGAGTTAAAGATGTCTGGCGAAAATTTTTATTAAAGTATTGTATTGCCCCCAAATGTTATACAAATCACCAATATACACTTATTACGGGAAATGCTTTAAAGAGCTTTTTTCCCTGCACTTACTACTGCATCAAGGCTTCCTGATGCAGTCACGACCCGACTCCCAGAGCTGTGCAGGCTGTGACTGCTGGAGAGGATGATGGCAGGGGGACACTGAGGGACACAGGGCACTGGAGGGACACTGAGCATCCCTCTGCCATCATCCTCTCCAGCAGCCACAGCCCGTACAGCTCTGGGAGTCTGGTCGTGATGTGCAGGGAAAAAGCACTTTATAAGCATTTCCCGTAATAAGTGTATATTGGTGATTTGTATAACTTTTGGTGGGCAATACAATACTTTAATAGAAATTTTCGCTGGACTTCTCCTTTAAGGCCATTTTGGGCTCTGTCCTTAAGGGGTTAACCCAGCTATGACACTCACTTGGTGCCAAGCTACCACCTGAAATGCCATAATTTGAGATATTTGTCAACTAAAATATTAACACACTTTATGGCATTATCCTGTCTATTGAATACAGTTTTTGTTCATTATCTGTTCCTTATCTCTGTCCTGTTCTCTCTCTTTTTTTATTAGTTAGGAGTGTTCATTTGGCCGACAGCTTTCTTCCTTTTTTTAATCAGAATATGACAGCTATCTTCCTTGACACCCCCATAAACATGTCTGTTCAGTTTGGCTGATTAATATGGAAAGTGAGATAAGCGGCTATCACACAACTCTCTTGCTACATATCTCATAGGAAACTATGGATCTCACAGGGTGGGTTACAGGTAAAAATAAAGGTGTAAAGAGCATGTTAACTATGCAAACATTGATATAATACTTGCATGCATTTAAGAAAGCAAAAAAGCAACTTTGCTAAAAGCCTTGATTCTTCCATTTTGCCTGATCTACTCCTATGTAAACCATAGTATGTGTACCCATAGCTATATACTACAAACAAATCCTGTGTACAATCTTAGGCTATGTTCACACTACATAAAACTACGGCCGTAGTCTTCTCCGAGGTTTATACCATGGCTGCAATATATACGAACTACGGTCGTACAATGCACACTACGTATCAGACAATGGCCGTTGTTTATACGGCCCCGTGAAAAATGAACATGGCAATTATTTCCGGCCGGTAATGCTCCAACAACGGCCGTAGATTTCAATGTGGCTGCGCACGGAATACTTATTTCAGCCGAATTAAACTTGATTTCGAAATAAAACATTTTCTGTGTGCTTTATTGGGCTGGGTGCAGAACTCCAAATGAATGACCTGTTTCAGCCCGCTTAGAAACAGGCTAGGAAGCAAAATTAAACAACGGCCGTAGTTTTACGACTAGCCTGTAATGCCAAATTTCTATGGCCGTAGTTTCAGGCGCACACGTCCGGCCGGGTAAAAACAAGTGTGAACATCCTAATCCTGCAATCCTGCAATCCTGCAATCATGTGTTTCTCTACTACAGGGATAGGGAACCTTGGCTTTCTGGCTGTTGCAAAACTACAACTCCCATCATGGCTGCACAGCCAAAGCTTTGATTGGAGTTGTAGTTTTGCAACAGCTAGAGAGTCATGGTCAGGCTCGGACTGGGCCACCGGGGGGCCAGGGAAATCCCCGGTAGGCCCCGAGCTGGAGTGGGCCCCCTGCTCCTAGGGGGGCCGGGGGCCACACCTCCCTTTTTAACTGGAAGCGATCGCAACAATCGCTTCCAGTTAAATGTAAGCAGTGTTCTGATTGAAGCCTACGGCTTCCCGCCCTGTCAATCACTCTTGTGACCGCAAGCAGAGATTTGCTTGTGATCACAAAAGTGTTGCAAGCTCCGTTGCAAAGTCCCGGCAGCGCCTTCACTGACCTCAGTGTGCACCGCGACGGCTAGGACTTCCGGTTCATGGAGCGCATACCGGAAGTCCCAGCCACCGCGACGCACACTGAGGTCAGTGATGGCGCTGCCGGGACTTCACATCGGAGCTGCTCATCTGTCAGGAGAAGAGAGAAGAGGAGGCCAGTGACCGACGGGGGAGCGTGTGGTTAGGTGAGTTTTCTTGTGTTTTTTTTTCTTTTTATCAGGGGGGGGGGGGGGCAAAATAAGGGGCCTATATACAGGGGGAGGACAACATAGGGGGGCTATATACAGGGGAGGACAACATAGGGGGGCTATATACAGGGGGAGGACAACATAGGGGGGCTATATACAGGGGGAGGACAACATAACGGGGGCTGTATACAGGGGGAGGACAACATAAGGGGGGCTATATACAGGGGGAGGACAACATAAGGGGGGCTGTATACAGGGGGAGGACAACATAAGGGGGGCTATATACAGGGGGGAGGACAACATAAGGGGGCTATATACAGGGGGAGGACAACATAAGGGGGGCTATATACAGGGGGAGGACAACATAAGGGGGGCTATATACAGGGGGAGGACAACATAAGGGGGCTATATACAGGGGAAGGACAACATAAGGGGGGTATATACAGGGAAGGACAACATAAGGGGCTATATACAGGGAAGGATAACATAAGGGGCTGTATAAAGGGGGAGGACAACATAAGGGGGGTATATACAGGGGAAGGACAACATAAGGGGGGTATATACAGGGGAGGACAACATAAGGGGCTATATACAGCGAAGGACAACATAAGGGGGGCTATATACAGGGGAAGGACAACATAAGGGGCTATATACAGGGGAAGGACAACATAAGGGGCTATATACAGGGGAAGGAAAACATAAGGGGGCTATATGGGGCAAGGACAACATAAGGGGGCTATACGGGGGAATAGACAACATAAGGGGCTATATGGGGGTTAGGGATGGACAACATAAGGGGGCTCTCTATATGGGGAGATGGATAACACAAGCGGGACAGTTATAAGGGGGACAACACAGGGGCCATCTATAAGGGACACTGGATGGGGGCAATTTATAAGGAGGACAACACTGAGGAGGCATCTATAAAGGGCTCTACACAGAGGGGGACAACAATGGGGGGCATCTCTAAGGGTAACTATAGGGCATGCACAGAGGGGGGCATCTACTTTAGTGGACTACACAGAGGGGTCATCTATAAGGGGACTACACAGAGGGGGGCATATACTATAGGGCAGGAATAGGAAACATTGGCTCTTCAGCTGTTGCAAAACTACAGCTGTGGCTGTCCAGGCATGACGGGAGTTGTAGTTTTGCAACAGCTGGAGAGCCGAGGTTCCCTACCCCTGATATAGTGAATCCACAGAGGTTGTCATCTACTGTAAGGGGATTACACAGAGGGGGATCTCTACTATAGTAGATGCACACAGGGCCATCTATATGGAGGACTGAACAAGGGGCCATCTACAAGGTGTCTACACAATATATATATATATATATATATATATATATATATATATATATATAGGGCTAACCACTGAGAGAAGGTGTAAAGGGGCCAATACAGATGTGTAGATGTGCAGATTGTAGAGAGATGAGGATGGTGTGAGGAGCCTAATATATTTCTCTGGCAGATTCTGTGGATTCGTGGCTCGGAGAAGTTCTCATAACAGCCCAGGGCAGATGGAGAAGAAGATGAAAAGGGAAGATCTCTGATCAGAGAAGACGTCCTCTGTTAGTCGCTAAATCTATGTGCACTGTAATGTATATGGTGTATTGAGCCTGGGTAGAGCTGGGGCTACCTCTATATGACTGGATGAGGGGATATTGATCTTTGTTCAGAGGATTTTAATGAGTAGCAGCAGTGGTGTTAGTCAGTATGTGGTGGTGTTATTTGTTACTTGTAATCTGGTGCGGTGTTCATTGGTCTTAGTATACCAGATTTGGTCAGTAACAATATAATAGCAATGGTTGTGGTGTGGCGGTAATATTTCCCCCTTGTATACTGGTAATATTGGTCATAGTATACAGGATTTGCTCAGTAACAGTATAGCGGTGATATGTATGTTGATACTATTTCCCTCCTGTATACTGGTATTATTGGTAATATCGGTCTTGATATACAGGATTTGGTCAGTTACTCTATAGCGGTAATATGTGTGGGGATATTTGCTCTTTGTATACTGGTGTTATTGGTAGCTGTATGACTTGTATCTAAGTATACAGTGTTATCATGCAAAGAAAATTGTCTTATAGCCCAATTACACCGGCCAATAATTGGTAACAAGTGCTCCTAGGAAGCCTATTCAGCCGATGATCGGCCCATGTAAAAGTGCCAGAGATCTGCTGACATGCAAGCAAATGCCCCATAGTCGGCTGATTTGATCTTTTGTGCGGCTAAGATCATTGCTGTCGGCTGCACATCACCTGCCCTGATGATTAGCAATCATTTGCAGCCCCATGCTGCCCCATATCACGCCGTGTTAATGTACCCTTATTAATGTTACCATAGATAAGTGCAGTGGCTGAAGGGTGGGCCCCAAGAATGATTTCCCCTGGTGGGCCCAAGGCACTCCAGTCCGACACTGGCCATGGTTCCCTACCCCTGCTCTACTACCTCTTCTTCCTTCTTCTTGATGGCTGGTGAAGGACACTAAGGTCCTTTTACATAGCCTGCACAAGGATGCAAACGAGCACCAATCAGCAAAATCAGCACTCATTTGCAATAACTTTATAAAGCACAAGTAAGCAAACAGACAGGCCGCACAAATGATCCTTGTAACGTTTGTGTGGCCATAGAAAATTACAGCACATTAAGCATATTTCTGTGGTATCAGTTTTCAGATCTGGCATCCCACTATCCGGCACTCCTGTCCTGCTGTATCCTCATTCTGGAGGAGGCGGAGGCCTGAAAATAAAGCAGCACAGAGCAGGATGGGAGAGCCAGAGAGCAGGATGCTAGATCACACAGCAGAAAACTAGGTATGTATGCACTGTTGGTGTGTGTTGGAAACACATCTGTGCTGTCAATTTCCCTTTGCTATTGGCTGGACATACCCTGCTTACATAGGGAAATGTGTGTGTCTTATAACAATAAATGATGTGATCAGCCGAGGATCAGGCATTTTCCTGTTCCTCTGCTGATTGCTGTGATACTTACATGGGCCGAGTATTGGTCGAACACTGCTCATTAATAATAATCTGCCTGTGTAAAAGTACCTTAAAGGGAACCAATCATGATCATTTAGGGCTCCGGGCTGCAGCATTTCCTACCATGTAAACTGCCCGTGTGGTATGCAAATCAGCACTAACTAGTCATGTGAGTGGCACTTCTTCCTCAACTAGTCAAGGCTCCTGGGCTTTAGTCACGGCTCCCGGGCTGTATTTACTCCCTCTGTGTTATAATCCCATCTCTTGGGTGTAATTCACAAGCCAGAAGCCTGCTACATCATTCAGAGGATCACCATAGAGGCGGGATTACATTGCAGAGGGGAGTGATTACAGCCCGCGGGCTGTGACTACTTCAGAAGGAAACACAGCCCACATGGCTAGTTAGCGCTGACTTGCATACAGCACATGGAGAAAAAAAACTACATTTTCAGGGGAAACAGAGGCAACAGCAAAGAGAAGTTTAGATAGTAGGAAACACTGCAGGATTCTTCATAACATCATTATTGTAACTCAGAACCCTAGATCCTCATGATTGGTTACCTTAAATGCTGTGTTTACACGGAACAATTAATGTGCGAATTCGCATGATAACGATCGATTTGGAGCGATAATTGTGCGTGTAAACGCTGCGAACGATCAAACGACGAACGAGAAATCGTTCATTTGATCTTACAACATGTTCTAAAATCGTTGTTCGCAAAAAATTCGCAGATCGTTCCGTGTAAACAGTCGTTCGCTGATTTAACCAATGTGTGAAATAGGCCTAAGCGATCGCAAAACGAATTTCCATACGATATATTGTACCGTCTAAACGCTGACCGTTATGAAAAAAAAAATCGTTACTCCGACATCGTTAATCGTACGATCGGGCCAATTATCGTTTGGTGTAAACGCAGCATAAGTGGAGCTAATCAAATAAAATTGTTACAAATAAGGGTCCATTTACACAGAAAGATTATCTGACAGGTTATCTGCCAAAGATTTGAAGGCAAAGCCAGGAATGGATTTGAAAAGAGGAGAAATCTCAGGCTTTTACTTATGGCCTGATCTCTGTTTATAGTCTGTTCCTGGCTTTGGCTTCAAATCTTTGGCAGATAATCTGTCAGATAATCTTTCTGTGTAAATGGACCTAAACTATGTGTGTTTTCTGATCCTGCAATCATTTGTTACCCCACACCCACATAGCAAATTGGATAAATGATATATGACTGATTGCTATTGGGGACTCCTACTATTTTAATGACCCCCACCCCACATTATATGAAAAGCACATACAAATGTTTACTTTATGATAAATAATGGTTTTTAATTTCTGCAAGCACAAATATATAAAAGTAGGGATTATAACATGCAAATGCAAGTCACATTTTTCTGCAGCAATTATAGAGAAGACATCACATAGCTGCATCATCTTTACCACAGTCTATGTGATACACCACTGTTTGTAACAGGTAGTTGCAAAGGTGATAAGGATCCAGCACTCCAAGTGATAAGTTTAAAATTCAAAAGACTTTTATTAGAACATATCTAAAAGACAGCTGAGCAGCTCATGCTGTGTGGCCTGAAAGACTGACGCGTTTCGCGCATGCGCGCTTAGTCATAGTCTAATGGTCAATGTGTGACTAGGGATTTAAAAACAAATGATGGCCAATAGGATGTCTCCCCATGCACGTGTGTGCAAGTGGGGTGGATACGTGCAATCAGTGGTGTGCTCCTGCTTGAACACTGTTCAGTTGATACTATGATCAGTTCACATTACAAAAAATATATATATGTATATGGGTTCACTAAGCGTGATACTACAATATATGTGTCAGCAATAATAGTATGATGCAGAGGGTGAATGGTGGAGTGTGATAACACATAATCCACATTGGAGCGTGTCTGGCGGCCAAGTTGCATTTTAAATATAAAAAGATGCCAAGTCCTGTCGCATGTGAAACAACTAAGCCGCACAGTCTGAACACCGCTCTTAAAATAGATTCCATATAGGCAGGTCAATGTGTGAATTATAAGGTTAGTACTTGTATTTGGTTAGCGTGCCCAAATGGCAATTATTAACATGCCCAAGTAATAGCTCTTAATGTATATCAAGAGTGCAACCCTCGGTAGTGAATAAAAAAATATATATAATATGTGTGTATGTATACCTTGGTAACTATAATATATTCACATGTCAACAAGGGTTGCACACTAATGTATGGCCTGATGGTGGAATCTGATGTATATGTATCGAGTGTGCACATGTCCACAAATGCATAATTATGTGAAAATGAGGGGATGTGCACACAATGGTTACAAAATACTGCTTAGAAATATGGAACTGTGTGTGCCATAAATGATAAACTAGAGGCGCTCCCATGGGAGCTAAATTCTCACCTACTCTGGCTGGACTTTTTGTTGCGTGGTGGGAAGAGAAATACATATTCACCAGCTCCAATCCATTTTCCCCTGCCATACGGTGGTACGGTCGTTTCATTGACGACGTGCTCATCGTGTGGCAGGGGAGAACATCTGATGTTGCTGCTTTTGTTGAGTATTGTAACAAAAATTATAATAATCTCAGATTTACTTATGTCACAAATCCAACAGGTATATCATTTTTGGACATCCATTTAAGGGCGGATAGGAACACAGGTTTGGTCCACACATCCCTGTTTCGTAAGCCCACGGCGGGCAACACAATATTGGACGCTGAGAGCAGTCACCCTCTACACAAAGTTAAAGCAATACCAGTAGGCGAACTCACCCGCATCAAGAGGGTCTCCTCTGAACCTAATGTGTATTCGGAACAATCCAAAGAGGCTTGTGCTAGAATGAAAGACAGAGGATACAAAAAACATCACTTGGAAAGAGCAGAAAAAATTGTGCAAACAAAAAATAGATCCGATTTACTAAGAGAAAGAAAAAAAGAGGAAAAAGATAAAGAACAAACAACACATACACCCGTAACTTTCTCCACACGATTCTCCATGGAATATAAAGAAATTACCAAAATAGTCCAACGAAACATCAACATCTTAAGACAAGATTCAATACTTAGCACAATACTAGATGAAGGTATACGCTGTGTAGCACGCAGGGGACGCACCTTACGGGACGAGTTGTCCCCCAGCACTTTACCCACAGCGAAAACTCCCGCGAATGAAAAAGACAAACCTAAAGGAAACTACAAGTGTGGCTTATCTCGGTGCAATATGTGCAAACACTGCAAAAACACCAAAGAATATACTAATAGCACCAACACAAAAACCTACAACATAACTGACTTTATCAACTGTGAAAAGGATCATGTCATCTATATTATAGAGTGTGGAGCGTGCAAATTAAAATATGTTGGCTGCACGACAAGAAAATTAAAAAAGAGGATCAGCGAACACTTAACCGACATCAGAAAGGGTTCTAATCTACACTGCTCTGGTGCAGCAAAGCACTTTATAGATCTACATAATGGGAATACTTCAAACCTTACCTTTTACGGGATCAAACATATTACTGTACCCCAGAGAGGAGGCAACAGACAAGAACTACTCCGGAACAAGGAAGCCGAATACATCTTTAAATTGGACACAAGAAGCCCCCTAGGCCTCAATTACAAGAACGACCTTTTGTACCACTACATAAATTGTTATATCATTTTTGGATCATGGATATATTGAAAAATATAATTCATCATTTATTTTTTAGTGTATTCACAGTTTCTCATTATTGAGTAGCATTTTATGATCATTGTGTGCACATCTCCACATTTTCACACATACAGGTGTTTGTGGACATGCGCATACCCCATTACTCACACATATACCTTAGATTCCACTATCAGGTAATACATTAGTGTGCAACCCTGATTGGACACACTAAAATCCATCATTTATTATTTATCATTTATGGCACACACAGTTCCATATTTCTAAGCAGTATTTTGTAACCATTGTGTGCACATCCCCTCATTTTCACATAATTATGCGTTTGTGGACATGTGCACACTCGATACATATACATCAGATTCCACCATCAGGCCATACATTAGTGTGCAACCCTTGTTGACATGTGAATATATTATAGTTACCAAGGTATACATACACACATATTATATATATTTTTTTATTCACTACCGAGGGTTGCACTCTTGATATACATTAAGAGCTATTACTTGGGCATGTTAATAATTGCCATTTGGGCACGCTAACCAAATACAAGTACTAACCTTATAATTCACACATTGACCTGCCTATATGGAATCTATTTTAAGAGCGGTGTTCAGACTGTGCGGCTTAGTTGTTTCACATGCGACAGGACTTGGCATCTTTTTATATTTAAAATACAACTTGGCCGCCAGACAAGCTCCAATGTGGATTATGTGTTATCACACTCCACCATTCACCCTCTGCATCATACTATTATTGCTGACACATATATTGTAGTATCACGCTTAGTGAACCCATATACATATATATATTTTTTGTAATGTGAACTGACCATAGTACTAACTGAACAGTGTTCAAGCAGGAGCACACCACTGATTGCACGTATCCACCCCACTTGCACACACGTGCATGGGGAGACATCCTATTGGCCATCATTTGTTTTTAAATCCCTAGTAACACATTGACCATTAGACTATGACTAAGCGCGCATGCGCGAAACGCGTCAGTCTTTCAGGCCACACAGCATGAGCTGCTCAGCTGTCTTTTAGATATGTTCTAATAAAAGTCTTTTGAATTTTAAACTTATCACTTGGAGTGCTGGATCCTTATCACCTTTGCAACTACCTATCTACCGACGGACAGCCACCGCCAGGAACCGTGCACCCTCTCATACACGCTGGAGACCCCAACAAATACATGAGGAGGTGAGCTGATTTCCTCCATTTATCTTTGTTCACTGTTTGTAACAACCAGAATGGAGACTGCGTCTATTGGCATGGAATGTGGTCATTAAAGGATGGAATGGGCAGCTGTGGGCACCAAATGAGCCTATGTAGATGAGCGACAGCTTTGAGGGTTGAGAGGACAGCAGAAGAAGACAGCTGCCTATGAATGTAGAGAAGATAATCCACAGTATTCTGAAATGAAGTAATTATGATTTTTTTTTTTTTAATGCTGCAATTTTAAGTGAGCGATTCATATCTACAATCATGTTACATCCAATCCTTGTGTAGACAACTAGTCAGAAAACAGCTATTTGAGTTATACATACAAGGGTTTTGGTTTGGTGGGGGACATTTAAGTGTGGAAGGATGTTGTTACACTTCTGAGGGTCCTATTCCACAAAGCAATTTCTCGACGATTAAAAAATAAATGATCTCAAAGGAGCGCTATGGCGAATGATCTAAAATTGTTCACCCAATTACACATAACGATGAGTTACTTCTGATTGTTCTCGCAGTCGTCCTGTCATCACTACTGCGTTTGCGAATGACAAAACAACGTCTTATCTTAACGATGCCCGAACAATTTGCAACCAATCAACGATTTGCAAACGAAAAAAAGGGCCAAATTCTATCAATTGACTAACAATTTCTTGTTGGTTGTTTAATTGTTGTCTGCTATTACACAAAACGATTATTGATCAATATCGAACGATCTGACGTTTTTTTCAAGTGATAATCGTCCCGTGAATTAGGGCCCTAAGACTAAGCAGTCATTCACACATCCACAAGGCTGTGTCAGTACACTACCACAAAGTTTTAAACTGTTTAGGAGCTCCCAACATCATAATTAATCATGATGCTGGGAGCTCCCAAGTACATTCAGAAAATCTGTGGATGACCCCTTATGCATGAGACCTAGGGCCCAGAGTCTTTATATTTAAAGGGGTAGTGCGGCGCTAAACAATTATTCACTAAATAACACACATTACAAAGTTATACAACTTTGTAATGTATATTATGTTACTGAATTGCCCCCTTCCCCGTGTTTCCCCCCACCCACCCCAGACCACACAGTTATGCTCAGCCAATCGCGGCTGAGCAGCTGATGATGCGGCAGAGCGCGGCCGGCACGAGGGACGGTCGGATCGGTTCGGCCGGCTGCCCGAAGATTACATCATTGTCGCAAGATGGTGGCCGGGGGTCGACACGCATCAGGTGAGTATAGAGCACTAAACTTCCGGGGGTGGCATGGGTGGGGGAAAACACAGGAAATGGGGCCATTCACTAACATAACATACATTACAAAGTTGTATAACTTTGTAATGTGTGTTATTTAGTGAATAATTGTTTAGCGCTGCACTACCCCTTTAACCTCCAAAGTCCAAATGCTAAATCTGTCACAGGGCCCCCACCAACCATGTGTCATTTATAATACTTAAATTGTAGAAGAGCTATTAACAGAAGAGCTGTCTCAGACAGCAGGGCCCAGGTGTAACTGCTACCTTTGCACCCCCTATAGATATAGATGTCTATCTGTATATTCTGCTATACCATATGATAGCATAGGACATCTAAGAGATATGTGTTTAAAGGGGTTCCACATACAGTAAGTATCTGATTAGGAATCAAACTCTACTTCATCTATGCACTATGGGACTGCCATGATAGATAAATATAAATACTGTAAGTGTCTCTTCAAATGGCAAGATAGGTATCTCCAGCGTTCATGAAATCCACTACTATATCTAATTTATGTTAGCATATTATAGAGAAATAACTATTAAAAACATGTCCCTGATACTAACATGTCAACATTTTGGACCCATTTAATTGGGGTCCTTACTCACAACTCTACAGAATAGGTGATAAGGATCTTTTTGGTTGGAGTCCAACACTCCTCCATTCACTCACTACACTCACTATAGGACTGGCAAAGATAACCAAGTGCTGTACTCTGCTATCTATGTCAAGTCTCACAGACAGTGAATGAAGAAGCAGCAACATGCTGGACTGCTATGGTATTGGGGGGTACAGAGACCCCAGCAGGTAGTTGATGGCTCACAGCTCACCGTTCACATCTTAACAAGCTCTTATAAAATTAAACATGACATTTGATTGGTTGCTATGGGCAAGTTAGACTGTCTGTTGTGCATGGCAACCAATTACAGTTCAGCTTTTATTTTACCAGAGTAACTTAAAAAAACAAAAGCTGAGCTGTGATTGGTTGCTATGGGCCACATCAAACCATATTATTTAGTGTTCTTAGTGTGGCCTAACCATAAGCTGTTTGCTTGGTCACAAGTGTGTTTAGTGACCTCTGCAGTAAAGTGCATCGCCAGTCATTAATGGGTTAATGCTTCAGATGTGTTTACCTGTAGTAACCATGGCAACTGTGCACTGTGATGACAAGCGCTCATGTCATAATGAAGGTTCCATAAAGCAATGCACCACACCCTGATCAGTGCCATCTTGGATGGGCCAGAGGACCTTGAGCTTGAATACTTTACTGCCCCCGACCCTTGGTGTAATTTGGAGGTTCTAAAAGGGGTGGTCTGCATTAGACTACCCCTTCATCAAGTCACCACCTTCCTGAGAAGTGGACCTGGATCTAAGAGGGAGAAGAGAAACATCCACCTATCAGTAAGGTGACAGCTACTGCAGACAAATTTCTCTCACATCCAGTTTATTATATTTATAGTATGATATTACCCTCTAAGCCCAGGGGAGGGGCAACTCTCCAGCCATGGCTCCCTCGAGGTTTCCCCCACAGGGGTTTTTTTCCTCGCCTGAGTGCTGGAGGGTGACTCTTCATGAGTCGGGGGTCTGCCATTTTCAGTGTCATGTAATTTTAAATAAAATTGGCACCCTTTGACACCTGATTACAATGTGTTGTGTCTTTATTTTGTGTTCTTTGGTTTATCTCATTAATCTTAGGGGTGGGGGTCCATTACATATTGCAGCATCATAAAGCTGGACATCTGCCTGCTACAGATATCTATCACCTGCACAATGAGCGGAAGTAGGATGGAGCAGAGGATAGTAGAAATCCTGCATGTTTGTGCATATCCCTGGATTAAAGGGCCAATCAAATCTTTATACCTACATCTGCAAGGTTTGTCAAAAGTTTTTGTGAAGGGACACCAATCACAGCATATCATAGCAACATGGACACCACCATAAATATACATCATATATATATATGTTGCAGGGAAATGATAAAATCAGAGATTTCATCAAATCACTGAGGATTTGATGAACATATTGTGCGTGTGTGTGTGTGCTATGTATGCATAAAGCTAATGTGCATTTCTTTATATCTGTGTATGATGTGTGTATATATTGTCCATATTTGTATGTAATACAGTGGTCCCTTGGTTTAAGAGTAACTTGGATTGAGAGCGTTTTGCAAAAGGAGCTCACAGTTTTTCAAAATTGTGACTTGGTTTAAGAGCATTGCTTTCGTTTAAGAGCTCCCTGTACTGGGTGGGAGGGGAGTGGGAGAGGGGCATGGTCTGCATGGGGTCTAGAGCACTGTACTCTGACCCAGGAAGTCTCCCTTACCTTCCAAATCAAAGCAGATCTACTTCAGGCTGGGGCTTGCAACAGGGGACAGGACTGTGGAGGTAATCTCTCCATAGCTGTAACCTCTCTATCCCCGGACAGAGAGTCCTGCATGTATGTTCCCACTTGTGCCTGGATCCTTCCTTCATGCTTCCTGCAGTCTCTGTCAGCCCTTGTGTTTCCCATATTCTCCATTCCTGCTATAATGTGTCTGCACTTACACTCAGCTATACACACTGCTGCTATACTGTGCTCACACAGACCTCTGGCAGCAGCCCTGCTTCTCTATTCTAGCCTGTTGTACTACACTACTGCATTATGGGGATTGCCTGTTTCATCCTGTATCTAGAGAATGCTTCTGTTTCTTCACGTTTATGCACTACCATGTGTCTTTTTGAACTAACAGTATCTTACAGTGTCGGCAGTTTGGAGTATGAATTACAGCTGACAGATTCCCTAAAGGAGAAGTCTTGTGAAACTAAGGGCCCTATTCCACGGGCCAAGCAACGATGTAAACGAGCGCCGATCTGCTAGATCAGCGCTCGTTTACTGGGCCTATTCCACGGTCCCGATGATCGTGAAACAAGGGCTGCAAGGACATCGTAAACGATGTCCTTGCAGCTCTTGTTTCATACATTACCTGTCCGGGCGCAGGTCTTCTTCTTCCTCCCGGTCCCGCGCCGCAGCATCGGCTTTGGAGTGGGGCTGTCTGAACTGACAGACCACTGAGCCAAGCACTGGCCGCGACGTTTCCGGCCAGTGATTCACTGAGCGGTCTGTAAGTTCAGACAGCCCCGCTCCGATGCCGATGCTGCGGCGCGGGACCGGGAGGAAGAAGAAGACCTGCACCAGGACAGGTAATGTATGGTTCTGCTGAAATCGTCGGTCGCCGCCGCGCACCGCTATTCAACCATAGCGATACGCTGGTGGTGAACGACGATTTTAGGTCTGAACCTAAATGAACGATCAGCCGATGACACGATCATTGTTTTGTTTTCTCTATTCCACCGAGCGAAAATAGGCCAAATCGGGCCGAATGGGGCTGATTCGGACGATTATGGCTCCTGTGGAATAGGGCCCTAACAAATGACAGGCAGTCAAGGGGGGTGCGGGAAGATAAAGAAAGTATACTTACCAGTCCCTGTGTCTCTCTCACAGCTGCCAGTAGTCACTTTCACCCGGGTTCGGTGTACGTCTTAGCCTTGGCTCCTCTGGCTGCAATGTCACAGAGCGGCTGATGGATTTCCTGATCAGCCAGTCAGTGACTGCAGCAGTGTCCCGTCCCAGTCACTGAATACCTTAGTGGGTGATCCATCAGCCAAGTATGTGACATTGCAGTTGTAGGGGCTGCAGGAGCTGCCGGCGTCTGTCACATATCTTTAAGGAAGCGATACAAGGGCACGGGGACAGGTAAGTATACTTTCGTTATTATGTTCCCACACACCCCTTCCTGCCTGAGATTTGTTAGTTTCATGACACTTTTACATTCAAGAAGACTAAGTGGCACGCTGACAAGTTACTAGCAGTGAGCCAGTATCGCTGGTCACATACACAGCTCCGTGCAAAGTTGCTATAGTAATGTGAAAGGTTTGATGCTGCTTATATCTGGTATATGTAAGGTGGGCCCCTAGAATTATATTCCCTGGTGGGCGGAAGGCACCCCAGTCCCACACTGTATGTGATAACCCCTTTAACGAAATAAATTTTATTGGTATTTATTTATTTTGTTCCATAGCTTTTTAATTAATTAATTTTTATTAAAGGGGTACTCCACTTGAGAAAGATTTAACCCTATTCAATCCCCACCCATAATCTAAGTTTGTTTGAAATAAGTTTCTATTACATGAATTGGGCTGCAGCATATCCTGACTGCCTGAAGTTGATGAAAATCCTCACTTCTTGGTCCACTCCTCTGTCTTTTCCCTCCTTTCTGAGAGCGAAGTCACATAATCTCTGTCTCTTCTGTTACCAGGCAAGCTGTAACACCTTATCCGTAACCCACCCACCTCTGACATCACACTAATCAGTGAGCACCTGTCCAAGGGGTGGGGAAACATCAGAACAGTGACAGCCTCCTGAGCAGTATAGGGGAAAGGAATCTATCTATCTATCTATCTATCTATGTTGATGAGAGATTCTGTAAATCAGAAGCAGATTGAGCCAACGATGGGCAGATCCTTCAAGATGAGGCAGATATTTAGCAGTTGGCTCTGAGCTACAATGCATGCTGGGAAATATAGTTTCCCGGCTAGTGCCATCTTGGATATAGACAGGCTTTTAGAAAAACTTGCAACTCAGGAATGACTCTTGGGTGGAATACTCTTTAAAGGGGTATTCCCCCAAAAATTATTTTTACATTAATACATTGCCCACCCGTAGCTTTCCATCTTTCCAATATAAACTTATTATGGATTCTGGACAGTTTTGCTGCTATCTAGATGCATTAACCCCCCCTACCAAATACACAGAATCATCAGCTCTCAGTCCAACCCTGACACGCTCCCTGCTTCTGGCTCCCACCCAACGAGACGGCATCACGTGTCCTCAGTCTCTTCAATGGGCCAGGTTAGCGCTTCTACCCCAGTCTCCTGAAGAGAGGGAGGATAGTGAGACAGCCACAGCTGCTACTGCTATTCACTGTCTGCCTCACTAACAGCACCCAGAGCTCACCCGCCCCGCACCCTGTATCCCCCCACCCGGAGCGTATCCACCCCCCGCAGCTCACCCGTTGGCCTGTGAGTGCAGCCCCCCCTCCCCACCCCCCAAAGCGATCTCCCGGCGACCCCCGTCCTCCTCCCTACAGCGCGATCTCCAGGTGCCCCCCCAGTATAGCCCGCAGCCACCCTCCATCGCCGATCCCTCCCCCCTGCGTCTCACCCGGCAGAAGCTGTGGCTTTCCTAGTTCTTGCAGAACTACAGCTCCCAGCATGCTCAGCCTTCTCTCCGTGCATGCAGGGAGTTGTAGTTCTGCCCGAGCCGGGAGAGCCACAGGTAGAAGAGCCGGCATGTAAGTGATCCGGTCCCCGGCCGCCTGCCCCCACCATGTAATGATGTGGGGGTGCATCTCACCCGGCCGCCCCGGGTGAGATGCGCGTGAGATCAGTGGCCGGGTGAGATGCGGCGGGGGGTTGCTGATGCGGCCGGCCGGGTGAGACGCCGGTGCAGGGGTGGCAATGCAGGCGGCCGGGTGAGATGCGCCCCCACATCATCACATGGTGGGGGCAGGCGGCCGGGGACCGGATCACTTACATGCCGACTCTTCTACCTGTGGCTCTCCCGGCTCGGGCAGAACTACAACTCCCTGCATGCATGGAGAGAAGGCTGAGTATGCTGGGAGCTGTAGTTCTGCAAGAACTGGGAAAGCCACAGCTTCTGCCGGTTGAGACGCAGGGGGGAGGGATCGGTGATGGAGGGTGGCTGCGGGCTATACTGGGGGGGCACCTGGAGATCGCGCTGTAGGGAGGAGGACGGGGGTCGCCGGGAGATTGCTTTGGGGGGTGAGGGGGGGCTGCACTCACAGGCCAACGGGTGAGCTGCGGGGGGTGGGGGGATACAGGGTGCGGGGCGGGTGAGCTCTGGGTGCTCATAGTGAGGCAGGCAGTGAACAGCAGCAGCAGCTGTGACTGTTTCACTATCCTCCCTCTCTTCAGTGGACTGGGGTAGAATCGCTAACCCGGCCCATTGAAGAGACTGAGGGCACGTGATGCCGTCTCGGAGGGTGGGAGCCAGAAGCAGGGAGCGTGTCGGGGTTGGACTGAGAGCTGATGATTTTGTGCATTTGGTGGGGGGGGGGGGATGAATGCATCTAGATAGCATCAAAACTGTCCAGAATCCATAATAAGTTTATATTGGAAAGATGGAAAGCTATGGGTGGGCAACGTATTAATGCAAAAATAATTTTGGGGGGAATACCCCTTTAATATTATGTCGAAAAGAGTCATAGAAATTCCTTCTGGTTGTCTTCATTTTATTAGTTTGAGATAATGTGTCACTTCCTTATAGTAAATGTCCTGTAGTTGTGCAAAACAAACACAATTTTTGTCAGTATCATGAGGCAATTCAGGCAATGTGTCTATGTGGTTAAACATTGTATGATATATGACATTTCTGTGCAATAAAAACATCTTATTTTGTGTCTTTACACAACAGCAGAGGAGGAAATGAAACAGCAATCTACAGATATGTAAATATGATTACTTTGCCTTTGTGGAAGCAGACTCCATTGCTGGACAACTAGGCACAATGTCGGACTGGGCTTCCTTGGATAATCAATCTATTTAAGTTCTGATTCCATTTGTGGCTTGCCTGCCATTGGAATGCATTGAAGGAATCAATATGATGTGATTAAGATTAAAGAGCATTAACCACAAATAAATTGACCCATTGTGTTCTACCACTTGGCAGATAGGGAAATCCACTGCGAGTGAGCCAATGAGTTTACTCATCTCTGAACCTCGAGGTTGGAATTTTTTTAAAGTATTGCCTTCATCCATTTATATACATTGGTACCTCGGTTCTCAAACTGCTTGGAACTTGGAACTGTATTTTCAAGAAAAGTTTGCTTTGGTTCTCAAACTCTTGCTCGGTTCTCAAACACTTTTCGGGCCCCCAGTCTTGAAGTATTTGGTATCTGAACGTTTTTGTGAGCATTGATGGTGGGTTGTACCTGGTGAGTTTAGCACTGGTGAGGCGTCACATACAGTACAGTACTGAATAAGACTGCGTGAGTGCATATACAGTACAGTAGTAGTACAGTCAGAGCACCACCATCTCCCATCCTATACAGTGCTGTATAAGACTGCTAGGGTACATATACAGTACAGTAGTAGTACAGTCAGTGCACCACCATCTCCCATCCTATACAGTGCTGTATAAGACTGCTGGAGTACATATACAGTACAGTAGTAGTACAGTCAGTGCACCACCATCTCCCATCCCTTACAGTGCTGTATAAGACTGCTGGAGTACATATACAGTACAGTAGTAGTACAGTCAGTGCACCACCATCTCCCATCCCTTACAGTGCTGTATAAGACTGCTGGAGTACATAAACAGTACAGTAGTAGTACAGTCAGTGCACCACCATCTCCCATCCCTTACAGTGCTGGGATGGGGGGTACTCTATACAGTAAAGGATGAGTGAGTAGTTGGTGACTACTGTACTACTATAATTGCTGGTTTTGTTGAATGTTTCTTATGTATAATGTACTGTACAGTATATAGTGCTGTTCTGTACTGTACTGTAGAGATTAAACTGGGCACTTTTCAATGTAATATAAGTGTACTGCAGGTAATTATTGGTGGCTGCTGGAACCAATTAAACACATATACATTATTACCTATGGGAAGACTTTGCTCGGTTCTCAAACTGCTCAGTACTACCTAATCATCAGGAAGACTTGTACAGGACCACAGTGATGCCATGTGTCTGGCATGCGTACATCATGGGATCCCCACCTACTGTCTCCCTCCCCACACCCTATATGAAATTCATTGGTCAAAGTGGGCAATTGATTCAATATTTTCCATATGTGGACCTTGCAGTCTCTCCCCCTATGCTGTGTTGTTTACCTTGCTTCCTCTTTTTTTAAACATTAATCATGATGTATAATATATATGAAATCTGTTTTCTTTTTTTTTTTTTTTTTTTAATAAACTTTGTGAATGATTTTTCTAAAAATTGCTTGTGTGGCTCAAATGTTTTCTGTTTCTTTGGGGTTTGTTGGCCTCCCCACACCCTGTAGATTGTAACCCCTCTCTTCCTCTCTTCCTATGTACCAGTCTGGCATTTGCCTTATTTATGTTTTGTTCTAGATTTCATTCTATATGTTAACCTTATTATCTGTACATATCTGTAAATAATAATAATCTCAAATACATCCTGGCACCAGATATGTCTGTTTGTATGAGTATTGATCTTAATTTGGATGTGGCTCTACAATGAAAGAGACATCGCTCACAGCCCTGGTACAAGTATATTACAGAACATGCCTTGTGTGTAATCTACAGTACAATAAAGGTAGGTAGTGTTGTTATATTGCACTTCACATTTAACTGGGACAAAGCACATAATAAACTGTAGACACTTCAAAGTGAAATTTAATCAAATATCTTTACTGCCTTTGCTTTATCTGTTTCTGAGTTATCAGATTTTATTCCCATAGAGATATGAAAGAACTTACTGATAAAACCTATAAATGATTTTTGGTCAAAGAATTCCTTACTGTTTGATGGGTCTAATGGCAAGGGGGTGTAGAAGTTGCTGTAATACCCATGAATTGGAACAAGAGATGCAAAGGACTTCATGATCGTTAAGGCTATGTTCACACTACGTAAAAGTACTTTTTGCTTCTCAACTGTCTGAACCTTATGTGCTTGTGGAGGAGTCCTCGACATTAACGTGTATGGCTGGAGGCCTTAGGAATAAATGTCAGCTGTGTTATTGTTACCTTTAGGTGGCCATTTCATATGACATTTAAAGCTCTGTACCCACAATCTGTCCGCCCCAAACCACTTGTACCTTCGGATAGCTGCTTTTAATCCAAGATCTGTCCTGGCGTCCGTTCGGCAGGGGATGCAGTTATTGTCCTAAAAACAACTTTTAATCCTGCAGCGCTGTGTCTAACGGCCGGGGCTTACATTTGTATATGCATTAGGCTGGCACCACCTCTCCATCCTTCCTCCCCACCCTCCTCATAATTAGGAATGCTCCAGGCAGATTGCTTCCTATTCCCCACCTGTGTGCATAATGAACATGGGCTGGATCGTTAAAGAGGACCTGTCACCCCCCGTGCCGGGGTGACAGGCTCCCGACACCCTGTTAGAGCACTCTATACTCACCTAATCCCGCCGGGTCTCGCTTCTGGAGATGGTTGGGTGATGGAGATATGAGTGCCCGAAGCCCGGTGCGCGCGCTCCTCAGATGAGTCCAACACTCGTAGAGAATGACAGGCGAGTCCGACGCTCCGTCATTCTCTATGCTGTTGTTACTGATGGTCGTTCTTGTGCTGGTCCTTTCCTGGCTGATAGACCATGGAACGACCGAACAACATATTATTACACCGAACAGTGTTCGAACGATTTGTGAACAATCAACGATGAAAATAGGTCCAGATTCTATCAAACAATCAACGATTTCTCATTGGCCGTTTAATCGTTTCCTGCTATTACACTAAACGATTATTGTTTATGGCTATGTTCGCACTGCGTAAAAGTATGGACGTTGTTGCCATTGTACGCCTGTGAACACTGCCTGTTGTTCTATGGGATCCCGGCCAGAGCGTATACACATCGTATACGCTCTGGCCGGGATCCCGTGCGGCGCCGCAAATAACTGACAAGTCAGTTTTCTGCGGACGCAATTCACTGAATTGCGGCAGTAGGAAACCTTGTCAGTTCACACAATGAAGCGAGTGGCTCCGGCCGCTTGCTTCATTGTGTGCTGTGGGAGGTTCTTTTTTTTTTTAATTCTTTATTTACTGAGAACACGGGAGAGGCGCGGCAACACGCCCGCCAGACCCAGCAGGCCAACCAAAAAGAAAGAGAACAAGGTGCACAGAGGTAACAAGTAATAGAAATAACAGTTGCATATCATACCAAAACCCGAAGGGCACAGACAATGAACCACGGCCTACGGGCCCGGCAGGGAGGCCCAGCCCACCCCGTCCCCCAGACATTTTGTGCATAGAGGAAAGAGAAACCCGCACCCAAGGGGACAAGCTGGGAGCGGGTGAAGAAGGAAGGGGGTGAAGGGAAGGGGAAGGAGGGAGGGGAAGAGGGAGAGCGGCAGAAGGGGGGGGGGGACAAGAACGAAAGGGAAAGGGGGGAGACAATGGGGTAGAGGGGGGGAAGATAAACACGATCATACACTAAAACATACTGTACACCTAGACAGGGGAGGGGGAAGGAGGGGGAAAGGGGGACATAAAACGCCCCTACCCCCAGCGCGTGAGTCTACGGGAAGCCCCTGGTCGTGCCAGAAAAGGAGCCAAGTAACCGACAACATCCCATGGGCCCCCAAGGCAGAGGGGTCAATCTGAAGGTGGGTCGCTCACCAAAGCGGCATATTCCGGAGTGTCCTTAAAGGACATCCAAGCAAACCAGGTGTTGCGAAACTTGTCTTGAGTATTATGCAAGGAGGAAGTAAGGTCCTCCATGTACATAAGATCATTAACCTTGGAGACCCATAGCGATATCGGCGGGGGGATGCCCCTCTTCCAATAAAGAGGGATACATGCCCTCGCGGCCATGACCAAAAAGCGCAGGAGAGATTTCCTATATTTAGAGATAGGGAGTGAACAGTGGTGCAAGAGGAAAAGGGACGGAGTCAGTTCCATCCGGCTACCAGTCACCTGGAGTGTGACTCTCTTCACCAAATCCCAAAAGGGCCTCAAAACAGGACATGACCAGAAAACGTGCAGGTGGGTGCCCTCAGAAGTACCGCATCGCCAGCACATTGGATCCACTTGAGGCCAGATAGAATGTAACTTAATCGGTACTCTATACCAACGAGTCAATATTTTGTAGCCCGTTTCTTGCAAAGCAGAGCTCAAGGACGACTTGTGTACCAAAATCAGGATGCGTTCCCTCTGTTGTGGGGTGAGTGTCAAATTCAAGTCAGTCTCCCATTTTAGCAAGTAGTCAGGAGGGGGCTGGTCCGGAGGGGACAGGAGATCAGAGTATGTGAGGGAGAGGGAGTGTCTTAGTGGGCCGGAGTCTAGGCAAAGGGCTTCAAAGTGGGTCCTAGAGGTGTCAAAAGAGGAAGGGTCGGGTAGGGTGAGCAGAAAGTGGCGCAACTGGGCCACACGCCATGAGCCCAAGGGGACCGGGTCTATCTGTGTCTGCAGGGTCGCGGGGGTGGCCCAGTCGGCACCCATCAGGAACATGTCCACTCTGTATTTCCCCGCCGTCACCCAGGCCCGAAAAACCGGGTCCTCCACCCCGGGGGCAAACATTGGGTTCCCCAAGACCGGGAATTGAGCAGAGTGTAGCGGAAGAAGGTGGGAGCGGCAGGGGGAGCTAGCACATGCTAGTAGGGTGGGGCCAATAGTGGGGTGTGACCGCAAACTGGCCAGGTGCGATAGGTGTATCCAAGGGGTGCATTTGAGAGGAGTGCTGGTGAAAGACTGTTCCAGACCTACCCAGGGCCTAGTATCTGCATGACGGCACCAGTCAATAACACGGGTCAACAGGGCCGCTGTATGGTAAGCTCGAAAGTCGGGCAGGCCGAGGCCTCCAGCATTCTTAGGGCGGTGTAAAACTGTACGCCGAAGGCGGGGATGTTGATTGTTCCATATAAATTTAATCTGTAGGGAGGTTAGCGTTTTGAAAAAGGAGGGGGGGATGCGAGTCGGGATGCACTGGAAGAAATAGAGAAGCTTGGGGAGGATGGTCATTTTGAAAATCGAACATCTACCAAACCAGGAGAAAAACCCCCGGGTCCACACAGCGCACTGTTCCTGTATCCTGGCGAGAAGGGGTGGGAAATTTAAAGCATACAATTTAGTAAGGTCCGCCGGGAGAGAAATTCCCAAATAGCGGATAGCTGAAGAGGCCCACCGAAACCGGAAGGAGGACCTGAGCGACGACACCACTCCACCTGACATGCCAATATTCAGGGCCTCAGACTTGGAGAAGTTAATCTTATAGTTGGACAACTGGGAGAACGTCTCCAATTCATTCATCAGGTTGGGCAGAGATATGACCGGGTTAGAAATAAAAAATAGCAAGTAGTCGGCATATGCCGCCACTTTGTGGGTGGTGTCGCGCACAGGCACCCCCCAATATCCGGATTAGACCTAATTTTGCAAAGCAAGGGCTCTAGGGTTAGAATGAAGATGAGGGGGGACAATGGACAACCCTGTCTCGTACCGTTTCTTATTACAAAGTCCTCCGAAAGGAGGCCGTTCACTCTCACCCTGGCAGAGGGATTGTTATAAAGAACAGCAATCCATTTCATAAAGTTGGGACCCAGACCAAGATAACGCAACACCTCCATCATGAAGGGCCAATTGACCCTATCAAATGCCTTCTCGGCGTCAGTAGACAGGAGCATGAGAGGCAAATCCATGGTCTTAGCTTTATGGATAAGGTCAATGGCCCTTATGGTGTTGTCTCTTGCCTCTCTGCCCGGCATGAAGCCCACCTGATCAGAGTGAACGGCCCCCCCCAGCAGGGTGGACAGGCGGGTTGCCAGAATTTTAGAAAAAAGTTTTAGGTCCACATTCAGTAACGAGATGGGGCGGTAGTTGCCGCATTGTGAAGAATCTTTTCCCTCCTTGGGGATTACAGCTATGTGTGCACGTGTGGAATCCGGGGGCAATGCCCCCGATCCGGAGATCGAATTAAAGGCCAACAGGAAATGTGGAGCTAGAAGATTTTGGAAAGATTTGTAATAGGCCAAAGATAGGCCGTCGGGACCCAGGGTTTTACCGGTAGGGGATTCCTTAATAGCCAGGGAGAGCTCTGTTTGGGAGATAGGCCCCTCCAGGCCCTCCAGTGCATCAGACTCCAAGCGGCAAAAGCCTGACTCCGCAAGGTAACGCTGAATGCGCTCCCTGAAACCCCCACTTGTTACATTCGGGTTGGAACCATCAATGGAGTACAGGTCTGCGTAAAAATCTCGGAACGCGCCAGAGATATCATCAGGGAGATGTGCCGTTATGCCCCGACCGGTCTGTATCTTAGGGATGTAAGACCTTGCCTGTTGCGCTCGCAACGCCCTAGCCAACGCTCTGCCAGGTTTATTACCGTGTTTATAATAAAAGCGTCTACACTTAGACAAGGTGGCTTTGGCATTGTGAAGCAAGTGGGCACGCAGTTCATCACGCTTCTGAATTAGAGCAATGGTGGAATCCTGGGTCTGGGCCCTCTTATGAGCTATTTTGAGCTCTCTCAGTTGATCTAGTAGCTTCATTGTTTTCGAGGTCCTGTCTCTCTTAAGGCGAGCCCCGTGTTTCACCAGCACTCCCCTCACCACACATTTATGTGCTTCCCACACCATCGTTGGGGATGTTTCCGCCGCTAGATTGTCTTGGAAGTAATGTGTCAATGTGGTCTCAACATCTTTCCTAACCACCACGTCCTGGAGGAGAGAAGAGTTTAGTCTCCATTGCCACTGAGGTCGTTGGAGAGCAGGTAGCGACAGACCAACCACCACCAGGGCGTGATCTGAAAATGTGATACTGTCGATTAATGCCCGGTTCAGTAAGCCAAGGTCGCGGTGGTGGAGAAAGAAGTAGTCGAGCCTAGAATAAACATTGTGGGCCTGGGAAAAGAACGTGTAGTCCCGATCCATAGGATGGCAAAGACGCCATGCGTCCACCAGCCTGTGGTCATGCAGTGTATTACAAATGCGCCCCATTGTCGCCTGACTAAGGTGTGTACGGCCCGCGGAAGTGTCCAACTGAGGGTCCAACACTAGGTTAAAGTCTCCCCCCAGAACCAGTGTCCCCTCTACAAAGTCGTCCAGGAGTTCCAACATCATGGAAAGGGCGCGAGCCTGGCCCGTCGTAGGTAAGTAAAATGAGGCAAAGGTAAAAAGATGTGCAGCGATGCGGCCCTTCAAGAGCACAACCCTACCTTCTTCATCCGTACGTGTCTCCACATGCTCCCAGGGAAGACTCCTGGAAACCAAGATGCACGAGCCACAGGATTTGGGATTTGGTGAGAAGCTATGGTAGGCAGAGGGAAAAGCAGAGTTAGAGAGGGTAATACGGTTAGATTCACGCAGATGTGTTTCCTGGAGAAATGCCACATGGAGCGCTTGTTTCTTCAGGAAGTTCATCAGTATAGAGCGCTTGCCGGGGTCATGAAGGCCCTTAACATTGAGGGATCCAACCTGGAGCTCTGCAGGGAGGGGCACCATGGTCACCAGTGTGAGTCGGGGTGTAGGGAGGGGGAGGACTGACAAATACCAACACCAACAGACAGGACGACAAAAATGACAAGGGAAGGGACAAAGGGGGAGACAGGGAGGAGGGAGGGAGGAAGGGAAGAAGGGAAAAAGAAGGAGGGAGGTGGGTATGAGACCCAAGGAAACCGAGAAGCTAAAGGAAGCTCCCGAGGACAGCAGAAGGAATTAGAAGAAGAGAAAGAAAAAGAGAAGAGAGAAAAAAAAAAAAAAAGGGGGGGGGAGGGGGAGGGGGGCCTAAAGGAAGAAATCCAGAAGAAGCCCACCAAGGAGGCAACAAGCCAAGCCTCAGGGGAGAATAGAGGGGAGGTAGAAAGCCACGGAGGGGAGCCGCAGCCAGGCAACCGCATCAGGCCACACAGAAACAAAGAATAGAGAGAAAACACTGGAGGGGGCCCAACACAAAACGATCGGTGGGACCCCCCAGGGCACTACAACTTAAACAGAAACTTATGTTCATACTCATAGTTATGCTTATCACAGGAATGTAAAATAAAACGCTCTCACAGAACTCAGACGGTGGAACCAGAAGAAGAGAGATATGAAGTTCAGAATGACTGTGTCTCCGACACCCTGAAAGTCCAGTCGTGAGTACACCAAGCGAGCTAACCAGGCAGGCACAGCAAACCATAAAACCTGTCAGAACAAGAACAACCGGGCACAGCCAGTCTGATGTCAACGTAGGCTCTTAAGCTTCCTGCGGGAGGCCAGCGGAGAGGTCCGGACCCGTGGGGTGTTCCAGGAAAGGCAACTGGGGTAAAGAGCTGCGCCTGACCGAGATAGAGCGGCGGCGTGGTCTGTTCTGCGACTGAGACACCCGATCCACAGATAGCCAGTTCGGAAGCGAGATGGGTTGTGTGTCCAGGAAAGAGAAAAGCCCCGGGAGATCATCCGGGTTGCGGAGGATGTAGGAGCGCTCCCCACGCTTCACTATAAGGTGAAAGGGGTGGCCCCATCGATATATGGCACCACAATCACGTATGAGGACCAGCAACGGATGTAGCAGTCTTCTCATATAAAGTGTCCTGTCGGAGACATCGGGGAAGAGCTTTATTTCCACCTCCTCAAACGTGATGGGCCCATAGTCCCTGGCCGCCCTCAGGATGAGTTCCATCTTGTGCCTGTGGGCGGGCCACTCTGTGTATGCGATCCTCAGGCCTGCGGGTGACCATGTTGAACAGGGTGGTGACACGGTGTAGAAGGTCATCCCTCGTCCCCCTTTCCGGCAGGCCTTTCAGGCGGACGTTATTCCGACGCCCCCGGTTCTCCTGGTCGTCTAGCATTAGGGCAAAGGACTGGAGCTGCCTGTGAGACTGGGATGTTTCAGATTCCAGAACAGCAACTCTAGCAGTGAGGGCCCCAATAGCCTCCTCAGCGGTGGTGGTGCGAGTAGTGAGGGCCGAGACGTCTTCTCTGACTGCCTCTATAGCCTGCTGCTGCGCGGCCTCTATCCTTTGGACTACAGCGTCCAGGTCCTGCTTAGATGGGAGAGCCTGGATAAGCCCTCTCAGAAGCTGCAGCTCGGATTGCACTATGGCCGTCGGGGAACCAGGCTGTGACGCAGCAGCAGGGTCGCGATCACCCCGGGGTAAGTTCCCATGATCGGTCCAGATGGGGTGCGCGGGGGCTAGGGAGGTGTCGGGCTGAAGATGATGGGCGCCCATGTCGCTTACCCCCTGTAGCTGTGAGGATGGCAGCAGTTCACTCGGCAGCGGAGCGGGCGCGGGCGCCATGTTGCCCAGCAGGCCCGACTGTGAGGCTGAAGTAAAAGGCCGAAAGAAACGGTCAATGCCCGGAGTTGCCGCTACCGAACGGGTGACCGGACGGCCCAAGGTGTCAGGCTGAGTCCCCTGAGAGCGTGACATGACAGTAGAGCCACGGATGTCTGCGATATTCGGCCGGATAGCGATGCCCGGCGCGGAGCTCCATAGATGAGCGTCCTCACAGCTCCATAGCTAAGCCACGCCCCCCTGTGGGAGGTTCTGATGTGGGCGCGCGCATCAGAACCCTGTGGCTGGAAAGATCATCCGCATCAAAACCCTGCGGCTGGAAAGATCATCTGGCCAGTGCTTAAAGCGACTGTGTACCCACAATCTGACCCCCCCCCCCAAACCACTTGTACCTTCATATAGCTGTTTTTAACCCAAAATCTGTCCTGGGGTCCTTTTGGCAGTTGATGCAGTTATTGCCCTAAAAAAAATACTTTTAAATTTGAAGCCCATGCCAAACGGGAGTATGTGTGCCCTAACTTTGCACTACCCCTCTGTCCCTCCTCCCCCCCCTCTTCATCATTAGGAAGGCCACTGGAACATTTTCTCCATTTAAGTACCGGCCGGGATAATTTGGGCAGAGTCCGGACGTTCCGTGACCCGGCCGGGTCACAGAACGGCCGGTCTCTTACGCCGTGTAAACATGGCTTTAATCTGAACTACCTGTATGGGGTCTCAATGCCTGATTTTTTTTGTTCTCCCTGGAGATAAGCCATTGTGAGAGCAGTTTATTCCACTCTCTTCACTGAAAATGCATGCATACTTACCGGACAGCTATTGAAAGTATAGGGGCACTTTAAGGAGCACATACACTTTATACCAAAATCAGCAGTGTAAGGCAGGGCCGTTTCTGCCATGAGGCGGAATGAGTATTCCGCCTCAGGCGGCAGATTCTGCGCCCCTGCAGGGGGTGGCAGACAGCAGCCCTGCAGCCGCTCACCTGTCCTGCCGCAGCCGTCCCGCCGCCAACGCTTACCGCTGTCCCGCGCCGTCAGTCAGCAGCTGTCATCGCCCTCCAGCGAGTCGTGAGTGCCCGTGGTCACCCACCCCAGGCACTCACGACTCTCTGGAGGGCGATGACAGCTGCTGACTGACGGCACTGGAGCGCGGAAAGGAACAGCGGTGAGCGTTGGCGGTGGGACGGGACGGCTGCGGCAGGACAGGTGAGCGGCTGCAGGGTCGGGAGACAGCGGTGAGCGTTGGCGGCGATGACAGCTGCTGACTGTCGGCGAGGGACAGCGGTAAGCGGGACGGGACGGCTGCTGCAGGACAGGTGAGTGGCTGCAGGGCCGGCCAGGGGGGGGTGGTGGTGCGGGGGGTGCAGGCGCGGGTGATTCGGTTACGGCGGCGGGGGGGGGTGCGGGGGGTGCAGGCGCGGGTGATTCGGTTACGACGGCGGGGGGGGGGTTGTGAGGGGGCGGCCGCCTGAGGTTTGCCTCAGGCGGCAGAAACCCCAGAATCGGCCCTGGTGTAAGGTGTATGGGGTATTCTGAATCTCCACCAACAGATGAAGTTGGTGGAGATAAGTTGGTTTTTACTGCCCTATCTTTTTGTTCTCAGGGGGATAAGGGGAGTCAATCTGGTGGCTGCTTACCTTCCTCACTCCCATAGAAAAAAACATGAACATTCGACTGCGCCATACATGTGTATGGAATTAATTTAATAATTTGTTTGTTAAAAGTGAGTACCTATAGTGGCACTTTCTTTCAAAAGAAGCTGTAGGTATTATCAGTGTTGTAAATGTCAGATACAAAACAGTAATTCAGGTGCTTTACTGTACCTCTGTATGTCTCCAATTTCATATGGAGGCCATGTTCCAGTGAATGCTATATAGTATGTAATTTTTTTTAGATATTTTACCTTAAAAGCATCACTTGTGCAGAAGCAAAGGGCTGGGTACATACAGCACCTGAAGAAACCTGTGCAACGGTAAATGGAGGCTGTACACATAGCCGTGTGCGTGAGGATTGAGACTAGTCACGTACTATAAGCAGATCAAATACATTTCACATATACATACAATGATATTATACTACAAAGAAAATGATTTTCCATGTAAACTTATTTATTTTATTTATAGTGCAAAGCAATTTAATAGGCTACATTTGCATTGCTTAAGGCTGAAAATTCTTGCCTGCTATTGACGTATACTTACCTTTGAACATTATTTTAGAGTTGATTTAGAGATATAATCTATGTAAGAAGTTGAGTACCTGCGGCAATGCAAAGCATCGCATTACGTTCGATTTACAGCTTAAGCTATAACACAGAAATACATTGATGGTTCTGCTGGTTGTTTCTGGAAACAGTCAACAATCTTGTAGTCAGACATATCCTTTACTGCTTAGTTAAGCTTGTATGATGCAGGGAACAGCTTCAATACATTAGATTCCTGTACATTGTTTGATGTAAAATCAATACTTCCATATAATGATAATCCCTTTGCAGACATTTGGCTAGCCAAAGCATGCTGGGATTAAACATGGAATGAAAGGTGACATGCTGGTTTCAATCTTTCATATTTACAAACCTCGCCACTGACCTATTACAATAGGTCTATATTACAAAGCATTTTAAGAGACTGTTCACTTTGGGCCCCTGTTATAATTTTGCCGTGCTTCTAGACTAGGGGTACTCAACAACTTTTAGTGAAGGTCCACTTACCATGGTCTATTGTCAGGTGAGCTGAACATCAGTAGTAAACGTGTTGTTTTGTTAACTTTTCACAAACATTGAACTATTTACATACAGAATTGATGCTTATTAGTGGGTGGTTTCTCTCTCACCAGCCTTTTGAAATTAGGTATAAAGGGGGTGACTGCCCTCAGTAGTATATAGCCCCTCTGTTGCTCCCCAGTAGTAAATAGACCCCTGTGTGCACCTCCAGTAATATATAGACCCCTATGGGCTCCCTCAGAAGTATATAGTTCCCCTGTGCGCTCCCCCTGTAGTATATAGTCCCCCTGTGCGCTCCCCCAGTAGTATATAGCCCCCTGTGCATTCTCCAGTGGGATATAGCCCCCCTGTGCGCTGACCCAGTAGTATATAGACCCCCTGTGCACTCCCCCAATAGTATATAGACCCCCGCTTTGTGATTCCCAGTAGTGTTTAGTGAAGAGTCAATCTCGGCACTCACCATAAATGCTTCACAGTTTTATTGTAGAGAATGCATATTCATCATAAATACCAACAGGATGTTTCGGCATTAACCGTTCTCAGCTGTCCTAACGCCAAAACGTCCTGATGTATTTATGGTGGATATGTATTCTCTACAATAAAACTATGAAACATTTATGGTGAGTGCCGAGATTGACACTTCACAGTATTGCTGGGATTTTTTCCTACTATGTGCACCACCCACAGACACAGAAGTGCCGTCTAAAGACTTTTTATCCAAGTAGTATATAGACCCCCTGTGCGCTCTCCCTCCTATATAGCTCCCCTGTGCGCTCTCCCTCTCATATAGCCCCCCTATGTGCTCCCCCTCCCATATAGCCCCCCTCTGCGCTCCTCCAGTAGTATATAGCCCCTCTGTGCTCCCTCTCCCATGTAGCATATAACATAAAAAAAAAAAACACTTATACTTACCTGGGTCAGTCACCTCCTCTTCTCTCCCCTTGTCCTGGCGCCGGCGCTCCAGCACTCGAGCACCAGCAACAGAGACAGAGAGCAGCCTCTTGTGACCGCTGCTGCCACAAGAGTGATTGACAGGGAGGGAGCCACTGGCTCCCTCTCTGTCAGTGCTGCTGCATTGTAAATAAGAGCACTCATTACGAGCGTTCATAGTTACTGTGCAGAGCCCAGCTCAGTAAACAGGTATACTTAGCTGCAGCAGGGGTCCGGACAGCTGGCCTCTGAGGTCCGCGTTCGGACTGCGGTCTGCCAGTTGAGGACCCCTGTTCTAGACCAACAAGAAACAGTGAAAAATATGTAATATCCCTTCAGCCAGAAAGGAGAGGAATTATTACACATTTCCCATTAAATGCAGTAAGCTGTCCATTTGGAGGGAACCTATCACATTGAAAATACAGTCTAGCTTTCAGGCAGCATGTTACAGAGCCGGAGGAGCTGAGCAGAGTGTTATGTAGTTTTGTGGGTAGAGTTATAGTAAAACTGGTCATTTATTAATGCATATTTTTGCTCATTCTGGGCTTACACAAGTGAGTCACAGCTACCTGTATATAAGCGTGCATATAGATAGCTGTCAATCATTGCCCACTCAGATATGTACACCATACATATATGTAAAGGAGTACAAATGTGCTAGTTTTAGTAAAGTAACTTACTGTTCTGTTCTCCCTATGGATTTAAAAGTGTACCTGTCATTATAACTTTCATGAAGCTGCGTTCACACTACGTATATTTCAGTCAGTATATGTATATTTCAGTCAGTATATTTCAGTCAGTATTGCAACCAAAACCAGGAGTGGATTAAAAACACAGAAAGGATCTGTTCACACAATGTTAAAATTGAGTGGATGGCCGCCATTTAATGGCAAATATTTGCTGTTATTTTAGAACAACGGCTGTTATATTGAAATAATGGCAGTTATTTACTGTTATATGGCGGCCATCCACTCAATTTCAACATTGTTTGAACAGATCCTTTCTGTGTTTTTAATCCACTCCTGGTTTTGGTTGCAATACTGACTGAAATATACTGACTGAAATATACGTAGTGTGAATGAAAGCACCTAAATGTAAATCAACACCAGATGTGATATAAAGCAAGTTTGCAGTTTATATTCATAATTTTTTTTAGTTATCATGGAAAACACGGCACTTCCTGTTTTCTGACTCTTTTTTTCAAAAAACAGGAAACATTCAGAAAACAGGAAGTCCAGCCCAGGCCATCTGAGCAGTCACATAGAAGGCAGTCATGTGATTGACGGACACATTGAGCTGTGACTCTCTGTACTGGCTGGAATTCCTGTGTTTAGTCCTGTGTTTTTTTTTCAACCAGCAAGTCAGAAAATCTGCCTTCAGGAGACTGGACCTGGATTTCTGGTAAGTATAGCTTTGTTTTACAGCATGATAACAACAACAAAATAATGAATGTATATTGTAAACTTGCTTTATATCATATCTCATGTTCATTTAGATTTTGAAACTTATAATGACAGTGACAGTGACTCTAAACTGTGCCCCTGCTGTTGCCATGCAATAGTACACACACTTTCCCACAATCCCCCTTACTTGCAGGCTCAGAGGAGACAAACTGCCTGAACTTCCTAGAGATTGCAGTTGAACTGAGCATGCCTGACCCATCTTACTGGGTCATAACCTAGGGAAAAAGGTTACCAAAACAAACAGGCACATGGGGGATAAGTCATGTTAATTCTTTGGGGGGGACGCTGGAATCTGCCTGAACATAGAATGGAGTCTATTGCACAGTCAGAAAGTCAAGCGGGAACAAGTGGCGGGATGTTATCCGCAAGGATTCTGTAGTGTGAACACGTCCCCAGTGCGGACCGCGGAATCTGCCTGAGCCTAGAATGGAGTCTATGGCATGAGTGAAGAGTCAAGCGGGAGTAGTGTGAACGCGTCCTTAGCCAGTAATGGCTCCTAGGCTGACATGACTGATCTTTTTATCAAATTTTCAACTATGGCCTGCTAATATGCGGGCATGGTAGTAATAAATATTTATTTGTGCATAATATGTGTGCAGTTTTAGGCTATTTTCACAGAACGGCCGGTCTTAGCCCGGATCATCCGGGTGATCTTTCCGAATGCGGAGCTCTGATGCGGGCGCATCAGCGTGCGCCCGCATCAGAGCTTCCCATAGCCCAAAATGAAGCAAGCGGCCGGAGCCGCTTGCTTCACTGTGTGAACTGACAGGGCTTTCTGCGGCCGTAATTCACTGAATTCCGGCCGCAGAAAACTGACATGTCAGTTTTAATGCGGCGCTGCATGGGATCCCGGACAGAGCGCATACAATGTGTATACGCTACGGCCGGGATCCCATTGAACATAAGGCTATGTTACACACCGCAAAACTATGTCGCAGTTTTACGTAGTGTGAACATAGCCTGATGGGGAGAAATCAGGTGAATGCTTCCCTTTAAATGATTTAAATGGCTGCACAAGAGATGACTGTGTCCAGGTCTGGATATAAGGGGGCTCAACAGTGAGACACATTTGGGTGCAATAAGTCAGCCCCCCACACAGTTACCATTTCTGAAACCTACCGCTGCCCCATTGTGTCCAAATGCGTCAAAGAGACTCACAATCTAAATTGTTTTTGGAGTTTGGAAAGAACTGGAGACCCCTCTAGAATTAATAGGATGAGATTGGCAAAAATTAAAGGTAGGTATAACAGCATCATATATTCTAGAATCCACATGGCTGTACTAGACGGCACAAAGCCATTAACTTGTTATTCTCTATTTAAAAAAACGACAATGTTTTGAGGCTAGGGTGGGCCCCTCCAACCTCAGGACCCCATAAAGCTGCTATAACTCCGTCAGCTCTGACCCTCTTACTAACTGCAGTCTGGATTTCATTGCTGCATACTCATCTTGACCTCCCTAGTCACACGTCACTATGGCGGTGGTCCACGGCCTCTTCTAGCTGTTGTGAAACCACTGGTTGGTTCTGCTGGGAGTTGTAGTTTCTCCACAGCCCTAGAGCGCAGGTTGCAGAGCCCTACATGATGAAGTCCACATGTGCCTGCAGTGTCTAGGATTTCATTGCTCTTCATTTGCTCTTATGGGTTTGTTGTTACATGGCCCCCAGTATGTTTTTCATTATTACAAGCCATTGTGTCCCATTCACCTAGTCTTTACAAGTTTGTAAAAAGATCCAACAGGAGACTACGGGACTTCCCACTCAGGTGAGAGGGGCTATCCTTTCTCCAGAAATAACACATCCCCCCTATCAGGAGACCCCCTCCCTTATTTCCACAACCACTGAGCTCTCCCCACAACTCCCCCGGAAACCCCCTAGTCATTCTGCGGTGACTCCGAGGGTAATGTAGCAAATATACGGGAGGTGATCCCCCCCTGCTGTTGTCTCAGTTGGTTTGTTCCACAAGAGGCTTGGGAGGCAGTAAGGGTAGAAGGACACAGAATAAAGTGAAGCTCAGAGGGGGAGAGACAGTGGAGCGCAGGCAGGGGAGGCGGACAGGCAGTAAATCAGGGAGACAGCGGAGAGGGGGCTGAGAGGGCACTGCACTGGGTACACAACAGCAGGCACTGCCATTCATTGCAGCACAGGCAGAAAGCGAGCTAAGGGGGACCCTGCAGCCATCCTGGGCCAGAGTGGGGGAGCCAGGACTCCAGCAGGGCACTGAGGACAAGGGAGCAGGCGAGGCTACCACCACTACTACTATCACACCTAGGGCATGCACTGGCACAGCAGCAGCTCTGCACTGGAGACATGACCAACTGCTGGCAAGGAGAGATCGAGGGAGATCACTGATCTGCGGGATCTCCTTGCCCTGAGGAATCACTGGATGCATCCTTGGATCTGCAGCTGGAAGGATCTGGCTCTGTGGAGGGGGCACGTCCTGGGCACCTTGGGAATGAGGCTCCTGGAGGGCTCCTACCTGGCTCTGCTGCTACTCTATCTGCCAGGTGAGCACCTTGTTACATTGTGGCCATAGCCAGGAACTACCCCCTTATAGCTCTGTAACTTGTCTATTGTTTCCTTCTAATTGTTTCAGCCGATAATTAACCCTTTGTATGACCTCTAATAACTTCCCTTTGGGGATCAATGGAAAAATGCATCTGTTTTTAAAGGGGGTCTTCACTGCAGTGATTTCCGGATATAGGGTTAAATTGCTCCCCCAGGTTTGCATTGGGCCACATCCTATGCATGGGAAACCGTCGCTTATGCATCACTGAGCTGTCGCCTATGCAGGTACCTGCGTAGGATGTATCCAGTGGAGATTGCTTTGGCCACAAGGTCAGAGGAAGAAATATTGAGATATAATTCTTATTCTTGCAAAATATAGGATTGCTTATGATAACTGGTGATACCCCAATATATCCTGGATCGGCTGCCCTCACATATATAAATAGTGTAGGTGGGTGTCACTATGTTTCCATCCCCCCCCAAATGGGTCGTTTAGTATACGAATTGTGTCTCAAGGTGTTGTTGTGCTGCTGTCCCCGTTTTGTTTGATAATCCCCTCCGCTCTCTTGTGCCCTGTTTGTATGCAGGTCAGTGCTTATTTACTTGTTGATAAGCTCAGTACTGTACTTGGAATCCATGGATCCTTTTCATTGCGATGCCCACTTTGACAGTAGAACTGTATGCTATAATTGCTTTCTATGTGCCCACAGATTTGCTGTTTCTCATTGCTGCAGCAGTGTGCCTGTAGATCTCATCCACCCACGTATTGTGCTGCTAGATCTCCTGTAACGCTTCCAGTATGTGCAGGTCTCATCACTGTACTGTCTAGCGTGACAGGATGTCCTTCACATACACCGTACAGTATGGTGCCATTTCTCACGTGGTTTGACCTGTGTGGCCATTTGTCCATTTACAACAATCAGAATTTGTAAATTGTAGCAGAATACATTTACGTATATGATGGGTACACTATCATTCACATCACTGGAGCAGAATCTTAAACTGGGGATACACAGGTCAAGTTACTATTCCACCGATTCTTAGCCTAACCAGTCAGTGGCCAGTTTTGGTCCCCATAAACAACTTCTATCACCCCCATAATATCTTGTTACAGCAGGTCTCCTACCAGGACTAATTTCAATAACACGTAATTGGAGGCTATTAAGTATTAATGTCATTTTATACGGTAGTAAGATTCTCTTTTGACTGGCAGTCAAAGTTAGTTGATTCTAGATGGGCACCTCCATATATTCTGGAGTCCTGTACAGGTGTCATCAGTCACAACAGTTCTTGCCATAGTCCACATGTGCATTCATACCTGCACACTACGGCAAAGAATCAAACTAACCTGCATGGTTCAAGTGTGGTGGAAAACAACTACCTGGAAGAAACCCATGCAAACATGGCCACATTTAAGCTCAATGGAGATATAATAAATATAATTTTTATTTACTGCATATAGCGCTAACTAATTCTGCAGCATTTTACAATTTTGTGGGTACATACATAGACAACGATGTGGTCCTAGGTCGGATTCCTGCACAGGATCCCATTGCTGCTCAGTAACAGTATTAACCACACTGGTGCATCTTGCCAATTTCCCACAGGTCCCTTGGTGCCTGCTGCTGGGGAACTGAAAGATCAGCCATGTTAGCTCCTGTGTTTCACAGGTAGATCATTTGGATCTGGAAGTAATATATCCCTCTGTCCCTACTGTTCATTGATCTAGAGAACTCTGGCAGAATACCGGTTGACCACCAGTTGTCAGAACTAGGGTCAGATATAGTTGCAGATATGGCTCTCAGAGTGGAGGAACCACAGTGAATATAACTTGACAAAATCTAAGAACTATACGGCCAATGCACCTATAAACTGACTGCTTCTTTTGTCTAGTGCCAGTGCATGCACGTCAGTCGTGCCTCCTCTACCTTCATGTGTTTACTGACATTATATAGAAATTCATCATATATTTGGGCAGGCTTCATGAGCTGGGCACCCATTGAGTTCCCAAAAGTTAGTTTATTCTATGGGACCTAGGTCTTAAACAGCACCAAAGCGTTGTTGATTCCAACAATAGTTGATTTTAGCAATTATTGTTGGAATGGTCTGATAAACCTCTATCGTTTTTCAGACCTGAAGATACATGTTGGTGGAACTTCCCTTTAATCCTCTATTTTTTTTTTCTCCTGTTACACCCTTTAAAGTTAACCGAAATAGATCAAAAAACTTTCTACAATATATTTGATGGTAAGTGGAAATGAACATCCTAGATACAGGAGATAATTCCTGTAACTCATTTGCTGTAGGGGTTTAAAGCTGCACAAGGATGATAAGGAACTTGCCAGTGGGATACATAGGCCATATGTCTGAATTGAATTGCTCTACAGTGTATGGATTGCCCTTCGGCAGCCTTGAAAATTCTCAAGCTTCCATTCTGAGCTAGTTAGAAACAAAACCAGCTATTGAAAGCCCATGTAACGGGGAATGTTATGAGAATCAACAATGCCCTCATCTCAAAGGACACTAAGGGAACACATGATGTGATTCGTAAAGATTTCAATCTGTTATCAGCATAGAATCCTGCAAAACTGCAACTTTCATCATGGAGAGCACTGATCTATGTATTTGGAAATGCCCTTGTATATAACTGGGCCAGTTTGGACTGCTTGCTGTTGGTACTTCTGAGGGTGCGTTTACACAGACAGATTTATCTGTCAGATTTTTTAAGCCAAAGCCAGGGACTGACTATAAACGGGTAACAGGTCATAAAGGAAAGACTGAGATTTCGCCTTGTCTCAAATGCATTTTTGAACTTTGGCTTCAAAAATTTGTCAAATCTCTCAGTGGCCAGTGCTTGTCTATGTGGCCACAGTTTGTATCCATGTTGCATATAGATACGACATCTAATGCTTGCTGTGGACCCACATTTTACCATCAGGTATACATGACATGCTGTGGCACAGTGGTGTTCATTACTAGAGGCAGATGTGCCATGTCATAGCAGATACCTACAGGTTTTTACCAGTAAGCTGTATGACATGGGGTCATTCACAGTGACAGTGTTGATGATCAGCTGATAGAGCTGGGGTTGTGTTGATAAGACAACCTTTATATACTGATAATTTCCAACATACATCCCATGTGTTTGACTTTGAAGACTTCTGCTACAGTCCCAATACTTCTTGAAGCGGACAGATTCTTGAAGACAAAGCCAGGAATGGATTAGAAAGGAGGAGAAATCTCAGTCTTTTCTTTATGACCTGATCTCTGCTTATAGTCTGTTCCTGGCTTTGGCTTCAGTGATCTGTCAGATAAATCTGTCTGTGTAATAGGGCCCTTAGACTTAAAGAGGATATGCCATCAGGTATACTCTCTTTAAAATTACACATGAATTGAACGGCGCCAGCACGAGGAGGCCGGTGCAGCTGTCCTTTTTTTGAACCGCATCCCTGTTCCTGCGTATTCTCCAAATAATTGGGAACATAGGTGCATGGCAGGTGCTTATGAATTGGGTGGAAGTTTTGGTATGCACCATAGCCTACAATAATGATCCCAGGTTGTGTCTACCATTTGCAGACAGAACAATATCTGTATGCAGTTGCCAGTGGGCACAACACTTCAGTCACTACATCTTGTTCTAGCTTGGCATGCAGCAGCTGCAACAAGGGAATCAAGTGGATCAGATATGATACAAATCCCTGAAATTATTAGGAAGTTTATTTTAAAGTAAATGTAAAGTATAAGTAAATTCATAATTGATCTTGTGTATACAGAAGTGCGTTGAAATATTTGATTGAATATATAGTCTTCAATCTGAGGAAATGATATGGTCCTTTTTCCCATCACATTATCTGTCCTGCATACAGTAGCTGCTACTTTCCCATTAATTCCCATCAAATGTGAATACAGGCAGATTACAAGTGTAAAGTGGGTTTGTTAATTTTCTGGCTGTATAGGTAAGCACATTACACGTCCCGATCCCTGTCAGATGGCTAATTACGCTATTTTATAATTAATGCAGAGATCTGGAAGCTGCTTATTCTTGATGTACTGCGAAACCTCTCTAATTGACCAGATTTGGCCGCTAAATTCAGGAGCTTTCACTCCAATCCCGCGGGAACCTTGGCAAGGCCGAGTTTTGGGAATACCCCAAACCAATATATTCCATTCACATGTAAAGTAGGCACATTGTCATGTGGACTAATTGGTTACTCCTCAAATCTGGATGCCCTCAGGGTTGGGAACGGAGTATGTGGCTCTGTTATTGGAAGGCAGAATCCGTTCTTAATCCATTTAGTGCCCGAGGGGAGATGGTGTCTAAACTGTGCTGATACACAAAGGGTTAAGGGGCTCTGGTATTTTCCTGAGTGACAGTGGGGCACACTTTCAGCCAACTCAGACCTTTAAATATCCCAGAATGGGAGAGGGGGGGACTGTTTGTGCTCAGATGGTTTAGTTACTTTGATTGACACATGTTAGAGAATGCTCTAAAGGGTCAGGCTTCCTGCAAAGGCCACTGGGTAAAAACATTTTTTATTCTATTAAGGCTAAAGGTCTATACTGCTTTTTTTTCTCAGGCTTTTTGCTTAAAAAGACTCTGGGACAGTTGTCTATAGCAGCCATTCAATCAGATTTAACCTCCTATTTGGAAAATGAAGTAACCTGTTTGGCTGCTATGGGCATTGTCCTTGGTACAACATGTGATAAACATTGTCTGTGAAACTATATAAATATAAGAATGAATGCAACCTGGGCCCCCCCAACTACCATGTGCCATTTATAGGTAGGCCTACATGCGGTGGAATATTGTCACCACCAATCTTGCTGCAAATCTGAAACAATTCAACGTAAAAAACAGCATGTTTGTATATTCCCCCACACACACCCCTGGATGTTGTAGGGGTATAATCACTGGTCAAAAACCTTGGTGTTTTTACAACAGATCGATCATGCTGTGGATTTATAAACCTGCAGCATTTATAGTACCAGTAAGGTGAGATTACAAAAATTAAAATTCTGCTTAAAATCTTTTGCTTCATTGACTATAATGAGTGCGATTTGATGGACAGTCGGGAGGAGACGTGTGCTGCTCTGCACCCCCTCTAGCTGTATTTCGGGATCACAGCAGGTGATCAGACCTGCGGCGATCAGTAACTTTTGACATGATGATCGAAAAGAAGGATGTTTGGTTGGCCAGGGATCATCGGAACTCAGGGTCTCAGCAGGTCGTAGGAGTGAGACCAAGTGCAATCAGTCCCTTTTGACAGGCTATGCTCAAACAGTATTTTAAGACAGTTTATGAGAATTTGTGGATTTGTATCAGGTAAAGAAATAAGGTGTCACTTTCCTGTTGACAGATTTCTTGAATGGTTTTGGTGCATTTTCATGATCTGATATAGATTACATATTACATTTAGATCTGTTTTTACTCACCTGTTATGGCCATATTGTATATTTTGTACAAAATATCGTACAAAATCACCTTAAACCAATACAGTGTTGAAGAAATCATGAAAAAACTGATATGAATGGTGTGTGACTTAGTCCTACCTTTATGGTATAAAACATATTTTTAGATATAAAAGACGTACACTGATTTGTGTTCTGCATTAGTGCGAAATATTTGATTTTTCTTGTGGCTTATGTGCTCTGTTATTGACACTGTGCCCCCATCCACAAAGAAGTTTTGGCAATGTCATCATTTTAAAAAATTGCTTATATATCCCCCTCATAAAAAAAAGTTCTTCACTTTAAATGATGACCATTTATACTTTGAGATACTATAAGAATTGGGAATGCATGTTAGGATGGCGCAGACCAAATTTGCATGATGGTTTTTCAATGATGTAGTGTAACATTTTCCACAGCAGTTGTTGTGTTTTTCTTGCATTGCCTCTTATGTTGTCATTTTGAAAACCCTGTGACAGTTATTAATTGTACAGCTCTTTGTTTCTATAGTAATTATGGCGCCATCTTTAGTCCGACAAGAAGGTAATTAGCCGGATGTTAGCTCTGAACACTCAATGGGAAGGCCTGCCTGCTTGTTGTTTCACCATATGTAAATATGGAGTCATTTGAATTTTATTTTCGCATATTTGAATTCCTATAAGATTCTTTATTACTTGTATAGTGTCAGGGGTGTAACTATAGGGAGTGCTATGGGTGCCGTCACCCATCAAAAGACATATGGAAGTTTGGTCCTGTTATGCTGGCCGATTTATCTGCCAAACTGTCCAATATTGCCCTGGGAAATAGGAAATAGCAATTAGCTAACAAGCAATCGTTCTTTGGCTGATCATAGCATAGTTTGGGTAACTTTAAAAATAGAGATGAGCGAACCGGGTTCGGGTTCGAGACGATTAGCTGTGGCTGCTGAACTTGGATAAAGCTCTAAGGTTGTCTGGAAAACATGGATACAGCCAATGACTATATCCATGATTTCCACATAGCCTTAGGGCTTTATTCAAGTTCAGCAGCCACCGCTAATCAAATGCTGAATGACCGGGTTCGGATCGACTCAAGCATGCTCGAGGTTCGCTCATCTCTAGTTAAAAACCATTCTTCTTTGGCTGCACATGGCCCAGTGTATTAATTGATGGCTGTCTGACAATGATGGCCGTGTGGTACTACCCATATGTTATTTGACCTATGTAATTGGTGCTTGCTTGAGTTGAGCAAACTTTAAGCACACTCTGATTTGTCCAAACCCAAGCATGCAGCGTTTAGTGGTGGCTGCTGAAGTTAAGGCCCTATTACACGGAACGATTATCGTTCATAAAGTCACTCCAACGACCGTTAACGATCACTAAACATTTTTTTTTTTTTTTTCAGAGACCAATAACACATAACACACGTGGGAACGTGAACGATATATGTAGTGTAACGATTATTTTGCGGTCGTTACATGGGTGATCATGACCATACAACACACCTACTTTTTTTTAAACCTTTTTACGAATGACTGAAAAATTTCTAATTTTATGAACCAATTAGCGAATTATCTTTCAAAGACCAACAATTTTTTTTCCACATGCTGAAAAACAATTTTGAACAACTCACCAACTATTGTCGCTCGCTCGTTTACAGCTATTCCACGGAACGATTATAGTTAAAGAGTGGTCGTTGTAGCGAGTTTGTGAATGATAATCGTTCCATGTAATAGGGCCTTTAGATGCAGCCCTAGGGAATCCTGGACAACATTGTTACAGCCTGTACCCATATTTTGCCGGACTCCCTAGGGCTGCATCCAACTTCAGCAGCCATCGCAAGTGAAATGGCGCACACTCTGGTTAGGAAAAATTCTAGTGCGCTCAAAGTTTGCTCAACTATAGTGTTTTGCTGTGTTTTATCAAATGCATTTGCACCAATCACATATCCAATTTTTTCTAAAGGCTTTGGTATTTTTGAGAACACAAATGGCACAGTGTGAAGCTCTATTCTTACCATCAAAATACCAGAACTCCATCAGGAAGCTGTTTGTCACCAGAGTCTGACAGAACCATGACCGCAATACCAGACATATGAGGTCAACATGGTCTATCATAAACAAAAGCAATGACACTAGTGTGAACTAACCTGAGGGCATCACATTTGTATCTTCTCTCTGAGGTTGGTATTCTCCGTTCCCTTCTCATATATCAAAAACAGTTTTTCTATAGAAAGTACCCTAGACTAGACATGCTTGAGATGGAGATTAGATATCCCAATTGTCATTGCTATGTTTACCCTTTACCTTCTATAGATTTTATTCTCCCTATAGTTAGGGTTCCAGAAGGTGGTACATCTTGCCATAAGTGGACCTGTTTACACAAAGCATTGTGATTGGATCACAAGAGCGAGAACTTTCATAAAGGAAAATGTTCCTTTCCTGCTGGGATCCAAGTCTGCTTATGATTTAAGAAAAAACAAAGAAAACTAAAAAGAAAGATGGACCTCTGTAATACTACTTGGTTAATAAAATTATCTGAGGGCAAACCATATGTACATGGAGGGAACATAATAAATACATATGATCATGGTTGTCTTACAGTTTAATTTTTAGATTAAGGGTCCTATTACACAGGACGATTTTTAACGACTAACGATAAACGATCGCAAAAACAAGATTGTTTATCGTTAACGTCTTAGCGTCAGTAATCTGTATATATACGTTCCTACTGCCCATACCCCGTGCAGTAGGAATGTGTATATATATACGTCCCTACACTGACGGGGGCTTTGTGATGTGAGCGGGAGCGCTGCAGACAGAGCTTTCCCGCTCACATCTGTGTCCAGCGCCGGAGGTAATGAGTCATCTTCAATCCCGCAGCTGACTCTCATTAACTCCTTTAATGCCGCGATCTACAGAGATCGCGGCGTTTAAGGTGCTCAGTGACAGATCAAGCATCTGTCAGTGAATGATCGGCAGTTCCTTACCTCCGTCCTGTCAGATCTGCGATCTATGTGTAGAGTCTGCTCTCTGGCAGGCCCTATACATAGATTGCCGATAACACTGATCTATGCTATGGCATAGCATAGATCAGCATATGGAATCTAATGAGTGCATGTTTTACAGTAAATAAAAGTGTAAAAAAAAAAGGTTTTAAAAAGTATAAAAAAAAAACTTATAAACCCCCTCCCAATAAAAATATAAATAAATAAACATATCGTAGCGTGTGGAATTGTCTGATCTATTAAAATATAACATTATTGTTCCCGCACGGTGAACGGCATAAACGGAAACAAAAAAAAAAACGCATCAGGATTGCTGATTTTATTAAATTATATATCACAAAAAAAATAATAAAGAGCGATCCAAATTTTTCTACACCAATATGATATTAATAAAAACTAGAGATCATGGCGCAAAAAATTACACCCCACCCAGCCCTGTAGGTGGAAAAATAAAAGCGCTATGGCTCTTAGAAGGAGGGGAGGAGCATTGCATTAATTTGACCCGGACTTTTGTGCATCAGAGGGCTCTGTCTTGAAGGGGTTAACCTGAAATTGTTCACCATATTACACAGAGCGATAATCGTTAGTTACGATCGTATATTCCTTCTGATCCCAGCAAAACAATGAACAATGTGCAATTACACTGAACGATTAGTGAAAAAATACGGAACTTGAGCGAACGAATGTGGAATTACATGGAAAACGATTACTGATAATTTTAGGTTCACCTCTAAAGGCCCTGTTCCACGGGATGATTATCGGGCATTACGGCCGATAATCGTCCCGTGGAGTAGGAGGCAACGATCAGCTGACATCGTTCATGTTGGCTGATCGTTGAAGTTGTTTGTCTTTCAACATGTTGAAAGACAAACCGACTTATATAGCAGCGATCTGCTGCCGTCGCTTTGTGGGCTGCCAGGACAATCAGCGATCACCAGGGCAGCCCTCCCGCAGCTCCCCCGTCCCTCCACGGACTCACCCGCTTGATGCTGCCGCGTGGAGTAGCGGCAGCAGCGAGCGGGGAATGAGGAGCAAACGAGCGCTAACAGAGTCGGGCCGTGGAATACTGCCTTTAATCAACAATCAACGACATACAAACAATTTTTCGATCGTTGCCTGCAATTACACAGAATGATTATCGTTTAAATTCGAACTATATAATAATTTTTCACACAATAATCGTCCCATGTAATAGGGCCCTAAGTTGTGAGGTGTATAAGGCCTCTTATGGACTCTATGCATTGCCATATAGACTTCATATGTGTGCCCTAAGTCTATGATGCTGGCTTTGACTAGATTCAATGCCTACATATGAATGGCCAAATGAGGAGTACCACTCTTAAGGTGTTTCTGGATGCTGGTCAAATTTGATAGTCCTTCAGTAGGTCACAAACTACAGCTTATGACTTTACTGATCAAATATTTAAAGGGGTTCAGTAAAAAAAAAAAAAAAAAACATGGCTGCTTTCTTCCAAAAATGACATTTCAATTTTCAATGGGTTGTGATATAACAAGGTATTCTCAGACTTCAGCTGGAACGATGCCCTTGTGCTTTCTGGACTTTTTTTTAAAGATGTAAAAAGTCATGTAAGGTCTCCTTTTAATCAATGTAACTAATGTTTTAATGTGTTTGAAGTGCTTCTTGAAATTCTAATTTAATTAAACTTGAGGCCTCGGGATATTGTGGTGATATGATTAGAAGCCAGTTCTGGACGGACACTCCCTTTTGGTATGAGACTTGTTCGGTAGCTTAGAAGAGTTTTGAAGTTTGAAGAGATCAAAATAAGCTGCAGAAGTGTAGATATAAGGGTATATGTAGCTGGGTAATGATTTGGGGCATGAAGAAGTTGACATGGGTCCAACCTCATAAAGCATGCTTTCCACGCTTAGCATGTCTATATGGAGCCATATACATGGAGGTAGTCTCTACTAGAAGCCTTGCTGCAGCACAATATGCAGCTGACTATAACTTGCAAACAACCCCCAAAGTGGGTATTCTACAGTTGGTTCCCTAAGGCTGCCTTATATGTCCAGATTTTTTATTTTGTTTTTCGAGTCTATAACTTACATTGGTAAAGATCAATGATGAGTGACAAAACCTTTAATGTTGCTGTACTTCATTATATGCACCCTATTCACCACCTAACAAGACTTTGCCATGTGCATGAGCCATTTGGGCATCTTATCGATATGATGGTATAGAGAGGTCTATAAACAGACTTGGCTGATCTGGGCCGCTGATGCAGTAAACTCACTACAGCACTGACATTGTAATGTAATGGCATCAGATGACTGAAGCAAAAGAATGACATGCCAGTAAGCAGATGGGCATTATGCACAATCCAGTTTTTTACTTATGGAAGCTTAAATGTTGCAGAAACATAGTGTGTGAGGTGTTGGCAAAGAATAAACGGTACTTTCTTCCAAGTAAAATTCTGCAGATGTCTTACCCCTTTCCTAGGATGTAGAACAGATCCTAGTCCTATTAGATACTTCATAAAGTTTATAGGCGCTAATGTCTCTCTATTCATCACCAGCCTAATGCCATGTTTACACATTGTGAAACACCGGCCGTTCTTACTAAAGATCATCCCGGCCTGTACTGCATTGGGATGCGGGTGCACCCGTGTTCGCCTGCATCCCAATTCACCATTGAACACAATGGAGAGTGCGGCCAGAGCCGCACACTCTATTGTGTGACCTGTCAGGGATGTGCATCCGCTATTCAAGTTCAGTTTTTTGTTGTTTTTTTTACAGCCGCTAGTTTACAGCCGCTAGCAATCCCATACTTTGTGTATACACTCCGTCTGGAATTCCCTCAAAATGCAGTGCACATAAGTTGTGTATTAATCACGGCCGTTGTTGCACATCGGCAACAACGGCTATGATTAATACACAACTTATGTTTTGTGAACATAACCTAAAGGTGCCCATGAAATTCCGTGAAACCTGCATATTTTAGTAGCTTTGGCTGACTAATGTATATAGGAATTTTCAGAACTGTATCTGACAACTGTATTTCAGCATGCCCAATCCTTCTGTGCTGCTCTGAAGAGTCAAACATCTGCTTTTTCTCCTCTTGCCATTGAAAACACAAGCGCTTAAAATTTTGCTGACATCTGTTGTATGTATGGACATGGATGCTCATACACATCTATTCATTTTGAATTCCCCATACACATGCATGCCAAGCTTGGCTGTGTATCCATGTGTTGTCAATGGGGAGGGGATAGAAATCTGCTAGGAAAGGAAAAAGGATCGGGTATTGAAATTTAACATGCCTAACCCTTTTCTACTCTAACGTCATGTGTTAATTTGGTCCGTCTCATCAGAATCTGCACATCAGGCTCTCTTTTTCCTAATGTGTATGGGAACCTTAATTTTTAAAGGGTTGTCCCAGAGGCAAATAAACTTTCTATGTTAGATCATGTAACAATCATTATTGCATCTCCCCCCCCCCCCAGTGTTTTATTGGTTTCCCATTCAGAATGCCTACCTAATGTGCCCAGGTTCTAGTGCATCAATTCCTATTTGAATACACAATGGCAGGAATCGCTCCACCATCAGTATACAGATATCCAGGTAGTGGTTCGGAACTAGAGGCTTTTACGAGTCCCTTAGCTATGTGTGTAGACAACAATCTAGTGAGATGGCCAATTGCTGAACAATCGTCGGTGTGTGACAAGCCTAACTTTCCTAGGAACCTGTACATATAAGCGTACATGCCTTAGGATATACTGAGATTTAATAGAAGCTAGTGCAGACAAAAAGTTATGGCCCGCCGCAGCCAACCAGATCACTGCATCTAACCTCACACCAATCTGGCGGCTGATTGGCTTGTTATGGGTGGCACGTCCACCATTGTCTGCCCTAGTTATAAATGAGACCCGGTATGTTCATCGCTGTCCTGGTAATGTTGGAGAAGTGACAGAATCCAGCAGGCAGTGTCCTCATTATTGCCACTCTTAAACCAGTTCCCATGGAAACCATAATTGGCCGCAGTTTTTGAATCTATTAATATGAGTCAGAGGGAAGCTGCATGGAAGAAAATAAAAAATAAAGTCATTCTGCTGTATGCTGAATCTTCTAACACTGAAAAGAAAAATGTTCTGCAAAATACTAAGGTGGGTTATATGGTGAACAAGCCCCTGGCGTATACGGTAAATGCAGAATGCTGTTGGTGCGCTATACCACAGAGGCATGCAGTAAAACAACACTTCATGTTTTCCACATTGGGTGCCTGTGGTTTCAGATGCCGCTTATTGCATCCACCAGAGAAATCCATTTAACATGTATGTCAGGAGATATTTCTGGAGAAATAATTTACTAGAAGATTTACCACATTGTGAAAGCATCCTTACTACAGACTTGGGAGTCAACTAGATTACTCCAGGACTGAAGTTGAAAAGCTACTAAAAAGTCAGGGGCCAACAGCATAGTCCCTGTTATATGGACTACCATTCTTCCACAGTGTATTAAACATATCTGCCTTACAATGCACATAGTTGTATTACTCGTCTATGTAGGCTGTAACTGTGAGCTTTAGAATTTCATGGGTCTGTGAGTATCCATGGCAAAAATAGAATGTCCCATTGTATGAGGCCATAGCTTCTAGAAAATATGGTGCCTTACTGCACCACTGTATAAAGTCACATAGGGTGCCAATGGGCCGATAGTACAGAAGCACATGGATTCCTTGTACTGCATCACTGTGTAGGAAAGCACCAGACTGGCTGCCTGATACTGTACAGTTATATACTATATTAGCAGGGCATGCCACCAGCTCACTGGGTTCAAAAGATTTCTTAAAGGGGTATTTCAGGAAATAACTTTTTTAAACTTGTGCTTGGGCAGGTGCTAAAACAAAACAGAAAAACTCATTACTTACTTTTCTTGGTCTTCCACTGGTATTATGGAGCTCCAATCCAAATTCATGTTGCTTCTGGGTTCAAGGTTGGCACGTGGCATTGTCTGCTCAACCATGGCTGTGGATGACCTCAGTATGACCACTGATTGACTGAGGGGGCAACACCATGTGTGTACCCTGAACTTAGAAGTGCCGCATGGAGCTTTGTGATCTTGGTGGCCGTAAGGAATGTAAGCATGGTTTGTTCTTGTTTTTTTGTTTTGGCACCATAATATAAAACAACAAAATGCACTCGGCCCTTAATCCGCAGCATGTTCAAAAACGTATATATCGGTCGGCTATGCACTTGAGCCATTATTTTTGGCTCTAATTTTGGGTTATGGTAAAAGCAATATGCCAAAAAGGAACTATTTTCGTTTGTAGTTGGTGCACATTTGTCAGATACTAGTTAATTGCTATACTGTTTCTTTTTCCCTACTGTGTGTAAATAGCAACTTTGTCTTCCCTTTATATTGTTATTTAAAACTTCCTTTTTCTCTGTTTATGTCCTTTGATCTGTGGACTATAGAGTGTAGACCCTTCATTATGGGTCTGTCAAGTGTTGAATCTGTGGCGTCACTTCCGGATGACCAAAGCATTGTCTTCAGGGGTTCATTAGAAGTCAATTAGACCCTTTGTGTCAACACTAACAACCATTCATTTTATGGCAATGGGGCCTGGTGTTCATTGTGTTTCTTATATATTTGAAATTACAGAGAGAGGCACTAATTATACATAATAGACCATCATATTATACAACTTAAAAATCTGCACCAATAAGGTATGGATTATCTTAAAAAAAATTAATAGATTTTTTTTTCCCCCTGGCTATTCATTGAAAAACGCAATGCTATGTTCTTTGTATTCATTTCATGTCTTTAAATTCCTCTATGGGAAATGGCCAGCCGAAACGGAATTGAAAAGTGTTTTGTAACATTAATTGAATTTAATGCAAAATAGTTATTCAATGTCTTTTTTTTATGCCTCCTGATTGCCGGAACACCCGGGGTGTGCCAACAATAAGACTATGACCTGTTAAAAATAGAGGCACTCGGTTACAGGAAGACCAATGGAACCAGGGACCCGTCGTTCTTTGGATAAAGTTAAAATTAGGTTTTAGGACAACAAGGAATCAGAATGGCCGGGCACAGGTGGTGGCTACAAGAGGAATAAAAGGGATTTCACGCCCTGGGAAGTTAAGGAGTACTGTGACCAAATGGGGGATGGGAGCTAGGAATGTTATGGTGATGGGGAATAGAATTAGGAGACCCCATACTATGCAGAGAAAGTCAGAAAGTTAGTAAGAGTTCCAGGAAATAGATTGTTGTCTGTGGAGACTGGTGACCCTCCGGGAACCTTTTTTTTCCTTAAGGCACTTTAAGATAAATTGAAGTACTCTATGCTTTGCCACATGCCTTATTGAAGAGCATTCCTCCCATTACAATAAAAAAGTATTTGTGTTGTCTTCTAATTATAAAAAATTGTAACAATTCTGCTTAACTTCCTTAAAACACATATGATTGGGAACATATTTCTTTTTTTTTTTTTATTTAACCCTGCCCAGACAGTTAATTATATTTCTTTAATGCTCTACACCTACCATATTAGAGAGCTTTACAGTTTTTACAGTTTAGTCATACAAATTTGCTCAATTCTTCAGGGTATGATGACGCTGCAGGTACTGGTAAAAGGTGCTGCGTAATAAGTGAAAAACCTTCTTAAGGTCCCCAGTACATACAACAGAGGCAGTTTACAGACGTCTTTCTCATCCCACCTCCAAAACCCCTTTTTTTTTTTTTTTTTTTTTTTTTATTTCGGGAAGTCTGTTATTTTATAACACATAATTGGTGAAGCTCCCTGTGTCCAGCAGGTTCTTAATGTTATCCCACACAGAGCAGTAGTGACTTATAGGGTGTCCTATTTGGGTTCTACGCTTAATTGCAACAGATAAAGTGGTGGCCTCCCCAAGTTCCTATAAATGACTCAGCATCTCAGCTAAACCGCTAAGAAATACATACAGGCATCAGGACGGCCTGCTCCTTACTTAGTTGAAGAATTTTTTTGTTTTGTTAAAAAAAAAAAACCCAGATAGTATTATAATTTTGGTCAAGTTATCCCTGCCTACCACCACTAAGTAAAATTTTGTCCCAGATTTTTTGGGGCAGATTTGTCTAAGAGCAGGACTAGATTACAGGCAATATAATCCATTAGATCCGCTGTAATATATATGCCCAGGTATGTACACTTGTCCACCACAATTTGGATCTGTGGGGTCATTTTACATCCCCAGAATTCCGTCCATATAGGGACGGTGTTCTGTGGACTGGGATCTCCCAGCATCATGATTAATTATGATGTCAGAAGCATCAGCTGCACGGTTATGTCAGTACACTAGTGCAAACTTTTAAACTGTTCAGGAGCTCCTGTCTGTGTATGGACAGAATTCTGTAGATGTGTAAATGACCCCCTAAATGTTTGATCTAAATACTTAAAAAGGAAACTATCAGCAGGTTAGATGAATCTAACCTGCCGATAGCCCCCTATAGCGTCAGGGACACTGAAGAGAAAGATATTTATCTTGCCTTCCTCCTTGGAACAGGTCCTACGCGGTCCGTAAGGGTAAACTCCACCCCAGAGCACTATTAGGAACACTGCCGCGTCATCCGGCCCTACCCCCGATGATGTGGCAGTTCTCCTAACTGTGCTCTGGAGCGGAGTTGACCCTGTGGAACATCGCAGGACCATTTTTGCTTTTCAGAGTGTCCTGGTGGCTTTTGCCTATGTGAAGTAGGGCCCCTTGATGTATTTTGTGTGTGTGTGTGTGTGTGTATGTGGTTTTTTTTGTTAGTTTTTTAGATGTTTTAACTGTTTATGTCCCAGTATAATGTTTGTTGTTTTTATTTACGTAAAATAAAGATACATATTTTCTTCTTTATTTGTTTGGTACATATGACAGGCCTTCCCTTTTCGTTTTGTTGGAACAGGGCAGGACCAGCGCCAGGGAGGAAGGTGAGACACATACCTTCCTCCTCAGTGTCCCTGGCGCTATAGGGGATGTTCAGCAGGTTAGATTTGTCTAGGCTGTGCATAGTTCCCTTTTAAGCAGTTCTTGGAACTAACAGGGACTGATTTTGTCCCGATTCATCATGAAGTCAGAGCAAGGCAGTGATTTATAGATAGTGTGTGTGAAAATACACAAATCATGTCCTCCTGTGTCACTACTGAAGGATTACATCTGCGACTATGGATTGCAGCAAACGTTTCCAGCCTACTGCTGTGTTATAGAAGTATTTTTATTTGCCCTCCTATAGTACTTGTTTAACACCTGGCACAAGCTGTCTTAGTGTCCCATGCTAATAAGGTTAGGGAAATAAGACCCTCAAAATACCTCACGGCTCAATGAGATTGCGAGTATTTTGGGAAGCCACAAATATTGGTCGGAGTTACACTATGGCTGCATGTAGGTCATGACAAGGGTTCTGTGCCTGGTCTGTCCACAGGCTGTATCTTCTGATAGTGTGCTCTTATTCTGACGCAGAATGCCATGTGCAGCCAATGGTCCCTGTCAGGCACCAGGTTATATTTGGAAATGACTGTCTCCGCAGACATGTAAGGGTCTATTACTCTCACCCTGGCAGGCTGCCATTTAGGGAACATTCCTACATTGAAGAGCTTTGTCAACAGCCCTCTGTATTCTGTCCTTCAATCTTTCATTGCTTTGTGTGCTTAAAAAACAAATGATGGAGTGAAACAACAGGCCCAACTGATATCCCTGAAGATGGAGAGAGGGGGGGGATTTTTGGAGGAATACCAAGAATGTGATAAGGTCATTATTATGAGCTTCATTAGACCCTCAGACATTACCTAAGAGGTATCAAGAAGAACCAGTCCCACCTTACATACCATTAAAGGTTACAGATGTTTTTGTGGTCATTGATGCACTATATTGTAAAGTACTGTCATTTTTTTAACAGCATTTAGTGACTTGCTTTATGGCAAGCACCATTGGCATGGACAAAACCTCTCCAAACAATATTCTTTGTATGAGAAACTTTTGTGAGCATGCTCTGTGTGCTCATTGCACAGAAGGGGGGGAGGGGGCTCTGAGTTGTAAGCAACTTTTTGTGTACCTCTGTTATTGAAACAATAGGTAATTTAATGACTCGTTCCTCAACCCCCAAATTCTAACCAATCTGTGTATGGTAGGTGAGCAAGAAGGTATAGACAATGCAATGTCACTGCAGGATCAAGGTTTGTGTTGTGTTCTCAAATAGAAAAATATAAACCTGCATAGATGCTGTAGACACAAAATACTTTTGTTTCAACGTACCTCTCCCATGCCACCGATGCACTGCGTCACAGGCTTCCAGACCCCCGCTGGAACTCGCTTTCCCTTGAGTTCGGATGTCTTCCCGGCCGCGACAATGTCCCAGTGATTGGCTGAGCGGCTTTTCACTTCAAATACTGCGGGGAGCGAGCCAAAGCTGGCAGGGCATCAGGGAGCATGGACAGATATGTATAGCTTTTTATTTTACAAGGGCCGCGCGGTCATCACTAACTATTACCATGTAGTCCTTGCTGCACGAATATTGGGCTGTATATGTGCTCAGTAAGCGAGCGCAGATCTAGCAGATTTGCGCTCTTACATGAAGTCATGCAATAGGGCTCTTAAAGGGCATGTATCACCTAAATTTTCTTTTACTGAATAGTCAGAAACTAAAAATGGTTCTTTTATTCCAGTCTGTTTCTATTTTGTGACTAATTTTTTTTTTTATTTCCCTTTTTCTACATTGTTATGGGGGCGTCCATTTTGCCTTAGCTATTTTTAACAGCATTTAGTGACATGCCTCACAGCAAGCCGCATGGACATAGACGATCATAGTCAGTCTGTCATCTGGAAATGAATGTAAAACATTACTGTGCAAACTCTGTGACCTGTGAGGAGGACATTCCACAGGGAACTGCGATTGTCTTATACTGGTGCAATATATCTACTGGTGTCAGATGTCTCTGCAGTGCTGTACAGATCACTTTACAGCAGCCTCCTCTTATCACTACAAACAGAACCGCTTAGTTTTAGCCCCAGTGGTGAGAGAGAAAACTGCAAGATTTCTGTATTTATTATTAATAATATTAGAAACAATGTCTCCAACAAATGTTAAACATTCTCAAAAAATATATTTAAACAATGTCATTTTCTGATGAAACATTCCCTTTAACTGACAAGTTCCCTTTAAGGAGAGCCTGGGCGGTCGTAGCTTGAGGCAGGACTAAAGGTTTTGTTATATAAAACTCAGGGATCATTCTGATATGATGTCCAGGGATAGTTTGGATAGGAGACCTGATGTAAAATTTGTATGGCTTGGAAGATCAAAAAGACAGTGGAGCATAACATAAATGTGATGGAAATGTATTACAGAAGACAGATGGTAGACAGCGTTTTGATGATTTCATTTCATGCATGAATACGGACGTCACTCATCTGCACCAATGGTGGTTCATTAGATCCAGACGGTCAGCCTGGAGTCATAAAGACTTGATCTTTATGAGGTAGCTGTATATAAATTTTTATATGTAGTGTACACCTACTCAAGTAAAGGCGAGGCAGTGTGTTTACTGTATGTAACGCGGTCTGTATTCTTGCATGCTGTCAAATAGGACTGGATTTAATAGTGTAGTTACTATTGTGGTGTTCTGTAAACACTGTGTGAGCACAAGTACCTGTTGGTTGTGTCAGCTGTGCCCTCGGGTATGAGGATGTTTAACATAGGCTGAATTTATATGGCTATTTACAGACAGGGCAGAGTCTTGCTAATAGAGTAATGTTGCACAAACCTTGGGGAAACGGACAGTCTACGGGCCTGGTTGCAGGTTCAGGAAGAATTTTACACTGCTTATTAGTATTACTACATTGACCGCTGGTGCAGCATTTTATATTTTAATTTGATCCTGTCGCCTCAATAAACTTTTGGTCGGGTTATAGGTGCTGAGACCTTCACTTATCTCTGGAATGAGGTTGCACAGGACAGTGAGATGGGGAGAGAAACCCTTAACTGAGTACACAAAGTTTCACCACTTAGCAGTCCTCTCATTGTCCTCACAGGCACTGATTCCCATAGTGATTCCCATGCACCCGTATATAGAGAACACATATCTTACCAGGTCCCAAAACATTCCCACAACACTCTCCCATAAAAATCAATTAGCCTATGTTGCTGGGTCTCATGCTGGAGACAGGAACTATGGAAACACAGCGGGATGCTCCATCTCATAAGACATAGTTAGATGTGTCAGGGAGAACGGGTGCTTGTATATTCTGGCATGGAATTATAAATAGATGTACATTAGAGAAATGACTGTCATGCACAAAAGTGACCCCCACCACTGGAGGTAAACTTTAAGCCCTGCCCCTAAGACTTCCAAATGTAATCACTATTTTTACAAGGGTTCTAAGTGATTTGAGGTTCTACCATGGTTACACAGTCACATATCTACCCCTCCCACCCCCCACCCATTAGTTACAATGAAAACCCCATTGATATTACTCCTTTTTCCATAATATACAGCCTTCTCCTACATTGTGCCTTAAGGCCCTATTACACAGAGCGATTGTCGGCTGTATTTGGCCGATTATCGGCTATTATGGTGGATAATCGATTCATGTAATAAAAGGCAACAATCAGCCGACATGCACAATGTTTGCTGATTATTGTCTTTTAATGTATATCAACATGTTGAAAAACAACAATGGCACGGCTATGGACAATATAAATATTGTCAAAAGAGCCCCTCCCACAGCTCTCTTGCTCCCAATGATTGTCGCATGTAATAGGGGCTTTAGGGTCCATTTACACAGAAAGATTATTTGCCAAAGATTTGAAGCCAAAAACAGGAACGGATTTGAAAAGAGGAGAAATCTCAGGCTTTCCTGTATGACCTGATCTCTGTTTATAGTCTGTTTCTGGCTTTGACTTCAAATCTTTAGCAGATAATCTCTGTGCAAATGCAGAGGTGTAGCTGGGCTCTCCTGCACCTGGGGCAAAGATTCAATTTGGCGCCCCCCCCTTTGTGTGCGCAGTAAGCACAAGGGGGCCCATGTTGTCCCTTCACTGGTGGTATATAAGATATATACATTTTTTTTTTTTTTTTAAATGAAGTTCAGATAAGCGATTGTTCAGATGAGCAATTTGCTCATCTCTACAGCAGCACTAGTGTGGTGTTCACAATATGGGATACATAATGTCATATTTACTGTGTACCTGGAACGTTTTTATGAAGAATGAAGTACTTCCATTTCTCCCATTTAAAATTTGGTCCCTAAGTACCTTAGGGCCCCTTTCACACGTAGCAAAACTAGCGGAATTGTCTGCCGTGGAGCGCCATTAGCCTCCCTCTCATAATGGGAGTCTATGGGAGGCGCATGCTGCTGTTCTCACAGCGTCTCTCCACACTGAAGAATTAACATGTTCATTCTTCAGCGCGGGGAGAGCAGCAGGGCGCGCCTCCCATAGACTCCCATTATGAGAGGGAGGCTAACGGCATTCTGCTGGTTTTGCTACGTGTGAATATAGCCTTATGGAGGCGCCGTTCTCTCCGCTCCCTGCTGTCTGTACCTGAGGAGGCGCCGTTGTCTCTGCTCCCTGCTGTCTGTACCTGTGAATTAGGAGGCAAAGCTTCCTGATCTATCTCCAGTGTGACCCACAGCGTAATGTGATTCTATGGTGCCGTCTCCTAATGCACAGGTACGCTCAGCAGTAGAGTTGATCGAACCTCGGAAAATCCTAGGTTTGATCGAACTCGAACATTCACAAACCTGCCGCGTTCGATTGCTGATGCCTTCCCGGTCCGTGGGGAAGGAGGAGAGTGTCCGGGTACCGCCTGGAATTCCAGGATTCAGCCTATTACCTAGGCGGTACTAGGACACTCTCCTCCTTCCCCGCAGACCAGGCAGGCATCAGCAATCTAATACGGCAGGTTTGTGAATGTTCGAGATCGATCGAACCTAGGATTTCCCGAGGTATGATCAACTCCACTTAGCAGCGGAGACAACAGCAGCAGTACCTCCAGTAAGGTATAACCTCACCAAATTCAAAATAGAAATAATTTAGAAAAATGACTCTTACATCATGGTTGCTGTATATACAGATCCAGGTGCTTTATAGATTGGGCGTAGGGAACCTTGGCTCTCCAGCCGTTGCAAAACTACAAATCCCATCATACATGGACAGTCAAAGCTAAAACTTTGGCTGTCCAGACATGATGGAAGTTGGCTCTCCAGCTGTTGCAGAACTACAAGCTTCCCTACCCCTGCAGATAGTAGGTGAGGTTTTTATAAATGTGATATATATTTGGAGAGGGTAGTTATTAAGGGGTTAAGTATATAATAATGTACAACCAGACCAGACCCCTAAATAGACACTCTCTTGTGTGTGCCCCCCCCCCTTCCCCATTCCAGACTGGGCACCCTTCATCCCCCTCCCCACTCCAGACTGGGCACCCTTCACCCCCCACTCCAGACTTTGCACCCCTGATTGTCCTCCCCAGACTCCTCCCACACACCTGTATCTTCTTTCTTCCTCCTCCATAGTGCAATGTACATACAGGACCTGCGGTGACATCGTAGTCACATGCCAAGGTCCTTCACCATCTACACAGTAACTTTGCTGTACTGTTTCCCCGCTGCTGTTTAGCCCTGATTTGCGCAAAATCTCGATAAAAAAGCAGCTATTTTGCGCAAATTATAGCTAAACAGCAGCCAGGAGACAGTACAGTATGGGAAATACCTCTTGCTCAAGTTAAAATCATCTCCTGTCTCCCCACACAGACAGAGGGCAGGAGGCTTTTTATTTTAGACTCAAAATGACGGACGTCATTTTAAACGGAGCTGAAAAAACGTTGTGTGTACATAGCCTCAGAGCTACAGGGCTCAGCATTCCATGTTGTTAACCGGTTTCATTTTTCCTTTACCCTACAATTTTTTTTTTTCCATCATTCTTATCAGTCTGCAAACGATTTAGTTATTTAGTAGATGAATCTATGACTGCCTTTCACAGCATCCTTGCAGCACATTCCTCTCCTCTGTTTTAGGAACTGCTGGGCAGTACATCTAGTATGTGCCTCAGCGGGCCAGCTGAAGAAGGGGTATGCTTGTAAATACTTGTTTCTCCATAGACAATAAGCCTGGCCTTCACCCTCCCCCTCCATACACGACATAAAGAAAGGGAGTGTAGAAACACCTGGAAAACGCTCTTACGTGTATTATTTCAAAGATGTCAAATGAACAATACACTCAAGATCCTAAGAGCCTTGTTTATGCCCTCTGTCTTATCAGATAAAACCATGGATAATAAGTATTCCTCTCGCCGGCTCCTTGTGACTTGTTTTGAATTTGCTTGATGGCTGTCATGTGAAATATAAGACTGATCCTTGTTTCTTGGCCTTGCAAACTTGTAATATAGTGGGTAATGACATGGGCAGCATAGACCACGGAGTAGTAGTCTGCTAACATGTAGCTGGATAGCAGAACTGTAAGTCTGTCACCCTTTTCTCTACACACTATAGCTGGTAACAGCTGCTGTGTAAGCTGAGCTAATGCACAATTTTTCTTCACTAGGAATTGGTGCTCTTGGCTGGGGCTCGTGCTTTGTGGCTTACTACTAGGGAAACGTTAATTGGTTGGGGGGGTTATAGTATCTATAATAAAATAGCATTCCGTCAAGCCAGTCCTAATGAAATAGGCGCATCTTACTCCAGCAGACTTCAGACTTTCAGGGGTTATTCAGCACTTGCACATTTTTAACATGTAGCTACCATATAAGAAAACAACAAACATGGTATACTTACCTCTACATGCTCTCCCAGTGTCCTCTGCTGTCTGCAGCTGCAGTAATTTCAAAGACAAGCTTGTCTCGGGAGTGACAGCCCGCTCATAAGTCACTGAGACGAGACTGCAGCCACTGATGAGCTGAGTGGGCTGTCATTCCCCAGGAGGCTACACCAGTTCAACAGAACACCAGGGGTGAGCAGAGAGGTAAGCATAATATGTTTGTTTTCTTAGATGGTAGCAACAGGTAAAAATGTGCTAGCGCTGGATAACCCCTTTTTAATAAGGAGTTTTGCTGTCTGTACGTAACAGAGGCTGTGAGCAGCCTCAGATTTCTACTATGGTTTCATCCAAATTCTGGTGTAAATTATAATCGGATATGAGGCCTATTTTTTCTATTTTTTTTTGCCGCCAGAATAGTGTATAGAAAGACAGACTTACAAAGCTCTGCTATATCCGTCGCACAAAGGAAGCATCTGGCAGACTCTGCTGATTTATAATGGGTTGACTTTGGTTTTCCTAGAGTATGGTTTCCAATATGTACAGAAACCATGACACCTGTGTGAACAGGGATCACAAATGCCAAGTGATAGCTGTCAGATTTTTGGGCTGAAGGTTGTCCCCCAATAAGCATACAGCTCAGCCTAGTAGTAGCCTAGAGGGGTTCTCCAGGGTTAGAAAACATAGCTGCTTGTTCCAGAAACTGCTCCACTCTTATCCCCAGTTTGTACATGGTATTGCAGCTTCGTTGAAGTGAATAGAACCAGGTTGTAATACACATAACCTGAGGACATGTTTGATGCTGTTTTTGGAAGGAAGCAATTCCCCCCCCCCCCCCTAATCTTGGATAACACCTTTAAGGCAGTCAACATGTTATCTTTCAGTCTTTCTATGTAAAGGATTTGGAGCTCAGTATCAGAAAAATTGGGCTCTGACAACTGTCAATATGTCATCACATAGGATTGGAGGATGTATGGCTGGGTGTCAACCACTGTAGCATTTTACCGGCTGAAGCAATGAGCAGTGACCAACTAATTGTGGCTAAAAGGAGTAGTAGGTTCAGCAGCACCGATAGTCCTTTTTAGTTACCGTCCTTAGTTCTTTCTGGATGCCCGCTGGGAGACCCACAATCCCCAGGTGGGTATGATGTGATAATGCAAAGGAAGTCCAACAGTATCCACGTATATCTTTCCAAAACTTTATTGGTGTCCAAGTCTACATGAATGATGTTTTGACCTCCACTGAGGTCTTTGTCAAGCATACAGAACCCTAGTGCCTTAACAATATAAATACACACAGTGTTTGGCCTTTCATCAATGGGACGTGGACAAAGGCGTGGTCTAACAGATGCGGGTAATCACAAAACATGGCTAGACAAACTCACTAGAGTACATCCTCGGTTCAGGCATGAACGCAAAACAGGGTAAAAATAAGAGTAAATCACAATACCTATATGTAATCCATGTTGGGACTTCTAAGGATTGTGCAGCAGACCCTCTGCAGGGACTGATCGCAGCATCCAGTTGTGACGTCAGGCGGGAATACCGGAGCCACGAGGGAAACCCGGAAGTGTAGTAGGAGATGTCAGAGGGGGCAAGGAGGAGCGTGTCGTTGCCATGGAGACCAGGTAAGTCGGAGGTGCGCGCGCCGCCCACGGCGGTCAGCGCGATCTCAAGCCTCAGTCCTGTGTGTGTCCGATGCTAATGTCAGTGATAGCTGAGCTCAGAGTCGGATATACAGAGTGTAAGAGTATGCAGGAGGAGCAAGTATGCTAAACCTTCGCAATACAAGAGCAGAAGGACTCGGGACGCTTGTAGTCTTGGTCTGTTCATATACGGAGGAGGTACCATAGTATCAAAGTGTCAGCGGTGATATGCTCAATGAGTGATGTATCGCCCAAGCCGGGTTAGGCATAAACCGGTAAGGGTCGGGGCTAGCATCGTCCAATCGGGACTGGGAGCATAGATAAGTGAAGTGGTTCAAGTCACCCTGGCCATGAGAAGCGAGGATTGGACTGCCAAGGCAGGGACAAGTCCACCTCGAAGGCCAGGGGGTGACCTAACAGTCGCATCATCCAAGGACAACACCGTCATGCCAATAAGCCACACAACACCAGGAACCTGGTGCTGGAGGGTTCGCAATGACGGGTGACCAACTAGCACCCCCCAGATAATTGCTGCCAAGTGTCATAACGGCGACATGCATGACCATAGTAGGGGGGTCATGGCTCGTCAGAGTCTGGAAGCCCTATCTAGTACAAACACACAGAGACCTGAGGTACAATGCCATGAAATTTATTGGGGGGTAAGCACACAATGTGGGGAGGTGTGGTTAGGGGTGGAAACATGGGGCCCGAGTCCAGGGAAGAAACGGAGCAATAGAGAGTGGACACGAGAAGTAACGACATAGCACACGGACCGGTGATTCCTGCTCCAAGGCAACATCAAGAAGAACTCTTGAGATCCATGTCCCCTGTGAGGCAAGAACAAAAGACAATCAGTAAACATTGGCTGGAAACTGTATACCCTAGGCCAAAATATGTGAATGCATATTAGTGATATATCGCACATCAGCAACCATAAACACATCTAACAGTTAAAAGTAACGGGTAATGTACCACTATTACAGTATACAGTGAAGATGCATAGTCGGGGCCAGTAAGAGGCACCGTGCCCTTAATACCACTTCATGTCTAGGTTCAAACCCTTAAGGTGTAATGTACCTAGCCTGTAGATCCACTGAGATTCCCTCCGTTTGAGAAGGATCTGTCGGTCCCCCCCACGTCTGGGGGGTGGAATGTGGTCCATAATCCTGTATTTCAATTGGCTAATGGAATGTTGGGCTTCCTGGAAGTGTCTAGGAATGGGGAGATCTGTCATGGCTTTCCGAATAGTGCTTTTGTGTTTGCTTATGCGAGCCTTAACCTACATAGTGGTCTCTCCTACATAGCCAAGGCCGCATGGACAAGTGATTAGGTATACGACGAACTTGGATGTACATGTGAACCGTTTTTTGATGGTGTAGCGTTGTCCGGTCCGTTGTTAACTAATTGTGGAACTACAAATACCAAAGTAATCAGATTTGCTAGGATTTCAACTTTGACACTTAAAGGTTTCTTGTTTTTTTAGTTTGTTTCTAAATGTTCTGTCTTTGTGAGCAGAAATAAGTGCTGGAGCCTTTGGGCAAGATGGGAATGTGTGTGACTTTTGACTGTTTAATCGATTGTGAGGATTATTGTGATAATTTTATCTTTTCAGTAACAGATGACAGTCATGCCACTTGATACAATTCTCCCTATATTTCTATCCAGGCCTTGTTCATTCAGTTTAGTTTACCAAATTCCAACTCAGTGTGGTGAAAGCAAGAGCTATAGCATTAAGTAAAGCAACCCCCCCCCCTCTTAAATAAATTAAATTATGGACTGTCATTCAGCTTTCCTGGCGCTCTGAAAGAAAACTAAATACAGAGATATCAAACTACATTGCCATTAACCAGTTATGTCACAGTACATTGCTGATAAACACAGTACAGGCATAATGGACGCAGCGATGTCGCAGCACACTACTAATAAACACAGCAATGTCACAGTACAGGTATAATGTACACAGCGATGTCACAGTACACTGCTAATAAACACAGCAATGTCACAGTATAAGCATAATGGACACAGCAATGTCACAGTACAGGCACAGGCATAATGGACACAGCAATGTCACAGTACAGGCATAATGGACGCAGCGATGTCACAGTAGAGCCATTATAAGAAAAGTGATACTATAATAAATGAGTGATGTTACATTAGAGATGGAAAAATAATCATGTCACAGTATAGGAATGAAGCCCATTATAATCCCATGTAAATAGCAAGCTACAAATGTCACAATGCTTGTTACCTCCTAGAAAAGGGGGGGAAAAATGAATGATGTCACTGGGTGTAATGGGCACAATGATGTGACTGTATAAGGTATATATCTGATTAAGTTGCAGCAGAGAAAAAGTAGAAACTCCATTGCAAAACAGGGGCATCCATTCAATTTTCCACATCCCCCATTGTATAAAGAATTCACTTATAGATTGTCTTGCGCCCCCTTCACCAACACCATTTTCCCCTTTGGAAGGTAGTAGTCAAAGGGTGTCTTAGAGGTCACTAGCATGCAGGAAAAATGTCTCAAAAAATCATCAAACATTTCCAAAATATTTCCCATATGTTTAGAAAAACATATGGAAAACATCTCTTTAAGGGGAATTCCACTTAAATGAAAAAAAAAAAAAATCAGTTTGGCACATGTTTTAAAAAAAACGTTTGTAGTAGTCAAAGCATGAAAACTGACCTTTTTTATTTATTTTTTATTTTTTTTGTATATCTTCTTACAAAATTAAAGCTGTGATTTAAAGGGTACCTGTCATATCTTTCAAAATCTAAATCAATAGAGAATGGAAAATAAAATGTTTGCAATTTACATTTTAGAGGGGAAGTATCAGCAAGTTCATGCAAACGAACCTACTAATATCGCCCTACAGTTGCATACCTGATACTTGCGCTACTCTTCTTTTTTCTGTTTGCCCTGTTGTTTTTACGCTGTTTGATTAAGAGCAAATATGCAAATCTGATCATGACTGACTAAACTATACTTTTATAAAACTAAAAACACTTTAAGGGCATAACTAGTAATAGTTAAATATTTCCCCCTTATACAACTGTATTGTACATGTCCTTTAGCACCCGTGTTTTTGTAACAGCGGTGATTTATTGATTCTTAGTAAGAAAATTCAGCTTGTGTACAGGCAATATTCCATGGGGGAAGAACTATGTAAATTAGACCTACAGAAAGAAAATGGTACATTCACTTAAGGATATCTCATTGGATGTTTCCACAGTATGTTCTACTGCAGTGAGTATATTATAACATTCACATAAGTAAGCAACTAAAACCCCAAGTGATTTTTAAGATTGGGATGTTTTTTTAGGTGTTTTCAAGGTAAAAGTAAAGTAAAAAAAAAAAAGTGGATTTGTTCTGTGCCTCTTTGTACTCAAAAAAACCCTGCATACTTGCCCTCCACAGTACTAGCAACATAAAGTCTTCCTTTTTCCAACAAGGTTTTTATCACTGCGGGGATCTGAAAACTAGACAACTGTAGCAGCAGGGAAGATCAGAATGGAGTGCACAGGAAGGCATCTAACAATTCATTTGTATAACTCCTTTATTAATAAGTGCAAGGTCACATAAGACACGGTTGTTGCAAAAATTTCTGCAACTTCCCTGTTCATCTCAGTGGAACTTCCAGAACTCCATGTGCCACTGAAATAACTCTGTCCTGATGAATGGAACTAATTTTCAGTCACAGAAATTTCAGCAAAATATCTTCTGTGTGTAAATGTTCCTTATGGGTACAAACCCACTTGACGTATTTGCTGCGTGAATCAGTCTTAAAAATAAGCAAGCAAAACGCAGGTTGGCTTTATACAATTGTTCTGTGTTAAAATACGCAATTGCGTATTTTTGAAGCATGAAGCTACATGCATTTTTCGCACAGGTTGTTAACAACTGATGCTTTGCTAACAACAAGCTTCACGCTTCAAAAATACGCAATTGCGTATTTTAACGCAGAACAATCGTATAAAGCCAACCTGCGTTTTGCCTGCTTATTTTTAAGACTGATTCACGCAGCAAATACGTCAAGTGGGTTTGTACCCTAAATGAGACCATGGCTTAAATTTATCAATGCATGTTAAATAGAAACTGGTGCTGCGGAATCTGTTGGCGCTATACAAATAAATTTATTATTATTATTATTAAACTGCCCACAGCTACTAATGGCAGCTCAGTTTTCACTTCTGGTAAAACGAAGGCTGTGCTGCAATTGGCTTCTGTGGGCAGTTTACACCAGTTGCTTTTGTATCTGTATATGTGCATTTATAGACACTATAATACTTTATTAGTATATATGACATCACATGTGACCCTAAATTCCAACCTTCTATTTGAGTAGCCGCCAGGAGCTGGCTCATAGTCTTGCACTGACCCGAATAAAACATCACACCCCCCCCCCAACTAGATACATTTTATGTCCTTTTAGACTTCTAATTACTGTTTTATTTTATCCCCTTCACAATGCACTATTTTTGTTTTAGCTCTGGTTTGTTTGTATCCTTTTGAACATGTTACCCCCAAGTAGGGGTGAAAGTGTTATATGGGTGACCGATTTGCCTTTGTTTGAACCAAAAAAAAGAGTAGTAAACCTTCTTTGCGAACAGACCTGTCTGTGAAGTAATTCTATTACTTCTATTTGAGGCACAAACGTGCAGCCCCCCTCCTTCCATTGCCATGTAATCCCAACACCCACTCTGCTCCCTTTTTATCCCCCCCACTGCGTAACGGGGCGAATCTTCCCCTGCAGGGGATTGTGGGAATGTTTCAGTCCTCGCTCACCCCTGGAGCCAGATAATAAGCGGCTTCAGAAAGCAGACCCCAGGAGTTTGGCTATGTAGGGCCGGGAACAGTAGGGGATTCCTTGTGTTTCTAAAGGGGCCTTGCACAATTCTTCCTTATTTTCTTACACTTCACTCGGGAGGGAGTTTGGAGGGGGGTGGGAAAGATCTTTTACATCCTTAGATGAAAACAAGAAACAATTTACTTTCTGCATGTTGTGTGCCGAGATACCGCCCCTGTTGTGTGTTTGTGTATTTGGGGTTAGGTTGTGTTGTCCATATCATAAGCCTCATTGCACAATAAGCTCTCAGCACCTGCAATGCACCCATACAATGAGTGGCCTTGCAACCCCTATATCTCGCTGGGGCCCCCTGCTGGTTTTTTAGAACCCTAGCTCTTTGCAACAATAATTTATCCCAAGGACTGGCACTGGTTTTGGGCAAATATTTCAAGCCTTTTTTTTTCTAATCCATTCTTTCTAAGCCAGAATGAGGCCGAGGCTTTTATGTAGTGTTTGGGCTGTATTTTTTTTCCCCCTTCATTTTTTTTTTTGTTTTGTACATCCAGATAATAGGCAAGCTTTAAATGCACAGTAGAACCTGCAGCGTCTCGCTCAGCTTCAGATTTATGGCACTGCTTCTTCCCTTCCTTTGTATATTTGTAAGAGTGTATGCCAGTTTTGGCAGAAGTTTATTCAGCGTATAATGAAAACTTCTACAATTTTCTAATCTAGTGTTTGTATTGTGTTTCAAGTTTTTAAGATCTCTGCTGGCTCTTATAGTAACCTTCATTTGTTTACTTCCAGCAGATACATTGTCTATCCCAGTCATGTGACACATGTAGGCCTCATTGCGAGGCACCACTTTCATAATGGTACTGTAGGGGTTAGGGTCTCAGGATGGACATCTTGCAAAATTCCACAACTATTTATCATCAATAGACAATCAAAATTGTGGAACAACATGCCAATTTTTCAGCTACATTGCCATTGCACCTTAGTTGTCTGGTTTTTGCACCATAAGGGCTACACTATGAAAATCGGGCAGATAAATTGCTGCGGATTCTGCGCACCTCCACTTGAACATCTGGCCGTCCAAAAGGCTTCATTCTAGGCTCAGGCAGATTCTACCATCTGCCCAAAGAATTGACATGTCAATTCTTTGGGCAGACAGCAGAAACCCCCTGACCATAGAATAGAGCCTATGGCACCAGCGGAACTTCAAGCGGGAGCGCAGGGGGGCAAGCAACGGCATTCGTAGAAAGTTATTCTCATGATTCCCGTAGTGTGCAAAGGCCCTAAGCTAACCAAGTTTTCAAAGGAAGGCTCCTGTTCAGTGACAGCAAGCAAAGCTCTTTAAAACTATGTGAAATTTACACAGAACGCATATTGGAAATGTTTAAACTTTTTGTTACACAAAGAATATTTATTAGCTGAAACCAGAATTTACGCAAAGGGTTAATCAGCGATCACTATATGTGCCCAGATATACTTGGAATAAGAGTAAATTTAAGTATGACAGAAATGTACAAAATACAAGTATAAAATATTTATTGGCTCTAACATTTTTGTGTGTTTTTTTTTTTTTATGCCAGGTTTGCAGGTTTGGTAGAAGTTTTGCTGCATATTATCCAGGATTTGTAAATAGTTAAAAACTCTGTTTTGGTGTGGTGTGATTTATTTAAGAAAATCTCTGGGCTGTCAGTGATCCCTCCTTTTCACATAGAAAAAGGAAGGATTGGACCCCTGCTGTGCCTGTGTGGCAGTGTTACTGGCACAGTGTGTGTTGAGGAGGGGGGTCAGTCTGAGAACGAGACGCTTCTATGATCATAGGTGTTGGTGGGAAATCTTACCATGCATGACTGGGATAGAATATAGAAACACCTTGCCTCTTCAATCCTGGCTGACATCTTTGCAATTCGGTTCTACAAATACACCTCAGCAAATTAATCTTAAGACCATCCTATGTTTGTCGCAGCAGGCGTGTCTAATATGACGCTCTATTCTAGAGAAGACTGTGATGGGGTAATGTGTATTCTTGTAGAGACCACCCAGCTGGCACCCTGAGGGAAAAAAAACATGCTAAATAACTCCAGAAGGAAAAGAGCTAATACTGTGGTGTCACTAATTGGAAGTAGCTCCCCTGAACGTTGATGCACTACCCCTAAAAAAACCATAAAACTACTTATTGGATATATTGCAGTTTCCTCCATCCATCTTTAGTCAGCTACTTTATTTTTTTTTTAATAGCCCACATATAATCACCTCTGATCACCCAGGTGCATTAAAACAGGGGGAAAAAGGTGTGTAATACAAATAGACATATTGGCAATAGATGAGTCCTGACCAACCGTTCCCTTTCCCTCAAGGCCAGAGTGCCCCTGCAGGGTTCCAGAATTGATGTTCTCCCTTCACTGAACTTAAAAATCCTCCTAGTTTCCAGTGTTCACCAAGGAGCACCAAATAGTGGATTGCCTCTCTACTTAAAGTGACTCTGTACCTACAATCTGACCCCCCCCCCCCCCCCCCTCAAACCGCTTGTACCTTCGGATAGCGGCTTTTAATCCAAGATCTGTCCTGGGGTCCGTTCGGCAGGTGATGCAGTTATTGTCCTAAAAAACAACTTTTAAACTTGCAGCCCCGTGCCCAATGAGTGTGGTCTAGATTGTGTGTGCATTAGGCTGGCAAAACTTCTCTGTCCCTTCTCCCCACCCTCTTCATCATTAGGAATGCCCCAGGCAGATTGTCTTCTATTCATCAGCTGTGTCAGCACGGCACATGGGCTGGTTCATTACTGTCATGATTTTTTTTTTTTTTTTTTTTTGCAGAAATCAATAGTACAGGTGATTTTAAGAAACTTTGTCATTGGGTTTATTAGCTGAAAAATGAATTTTTATCATAAAAAAGAAGTTTGAAGCTCTCCCCCTGTCTTCATTGTTCTCCTATGGAGAGAGAAAAATAGGAAACCAAAACAGGACAACAAAGAGTTAATTAAAAGCTACAACACAGGCTCTCTCCTCTGACAGTCACCACTGAGCTATCTGACATCTGAATAGCCCCCTGAATAGCTCCCCCGCTGAGGAATCCTTTGTTCTCTGTTTTCTGCTGTTGACATTTCTGCTCCGTCTCTTTTCCCCCCCTCCCCTCTTCATAGAACAAACAGGATGTGTCTGATTTAGGTCTCCTGATTCTGAGCAGTGGATGACAGAAAGGAGAGGAGGGGGGGGGCCTGGGAAAAGGCTTTTTAAATGCAGATAATGGCATATTTGCCTGATAAACCCAATTACAAAGTTTCTTAAAATCGCCTGGACTATTTATTTCTGCAAAAAAAAATTTCACGACAGTGACTCTTTAAGGCACCTGTGCAATATTCAGCATGGATAAAATGTTCCAGTGGCATTCCTAATGATGAAGAGGGTGGGGAGGAGGGACGGAGGGGTGGTGCAAAGTTAGGGCACAGATATTCTAAGCCACGCCCGTTGGGCACGTGGCTGCACGTTTAAGAGTTGTTTATTAGGACAATAACTGCATCACCTGCCGAACGGACCCCAGGTCCTTTAAAGTCGCTTTAAAGGAGGAGTCCAGCATTTTCTAAAAGCAAACAGCCTGCTGGGGGAGTGGGAAAATGTTTTCAAGTAACAAGTTTCCTTCCCCTGTGCACACGGTGAGCAGCTGGAGCGACCACGGGAATCCCGCCAGAAGTCATTTTCCTTTGAGTTGTGATGACGTCACGACTCGGAAGAAAATGCCTGTCCCAGCTGCTCAGCCAATCATTGACCCAGTTACTGACTGGCTGAGCAGCCAGTCCATCAGCCGGGTCCAGGAGCTCAGCGAGGGTCCCATGGCTGCTCCCGCCACTCACAACAGGCACGAGGTGAGGTAAGTTGTTACTTGAAATCAATTTTCCCCCTGTAGGCTGGTGGCTTCAAGAAAATGCTGGACTACTTCTTAAAAGGTTTGCAGGGAAGTTAGGAACCTGACAGCCTTATATACCTCCCCTAGACCTCTAGTTGGGCCACCCAAAAGGACGATAGTCCTTGTTGCAAAATAGTTACAGAAAGCAAACACAGTGATAGAAGGATATAAATTATTCAGATGTACACTATGACATATGGGCCTAACATCTGGCACTTAGATTCTGGGTGTGTGCTGAGACAAGTAAAAGTGAAGTGTAGTGTAGAGTGTAAAAGCTAGTGTTGTAACTTAGTTGAATTGTGAGTTCAGGCACCCCAGGGTCACTACCCCAGGGGGGCTTCTACACCTTGGGCTCTCTCTACCCAAACCAGATGACTTCAAGTAAGATACCATGATTGATCTGTAGATGGCTGTTTTGGGATTCTTTCCCCTTAATACAGAGCTTGGTGCTTGCTGGGAGAGTCTGAGAGTGTCATGTACATCCTTGGGATGGCTGCCAAGCTGGTGTAGGAACTGTTTTCGGCTTTAAAACCTGACTAGGGGTTATCAACCAAACCAGTATCTCCTCTGAAAGTAAGAGATATGTTCACTGTTTTTGCCACGGGTGGAACTTAAGAGCTACCTTTTTTTTTTTTTTTTTTTGGAGGAGTGGGTCCTTTTACACAGAGAGATTATCTGATAGATTTTTGAAGCCAAAGGCCTCATTCACATGCCCAGTGTTTTTCAAGGACCGGGAGTCCACTCCGTGATCTTTGAAAAACAGCTTGGTTTGGGATTGGGAGGCCCTGGTGTTGACCGTGGCCAGAGTGTGGGGGGGGGGGGGGCTGTCAGAAACAGAGGGAGGCTTCTGTGCCACCATCCGCACTATGACCTGTGAACGAGTGAGACGTGTGAATAAGGCCAAAGGGATGGACTTGAAAAGAGAAGAAATCTCAGTCTTTCCTTTATGACCTGTTTATGGTTTATAGTCTGTCTTTGGCTTCACAAATCTGTCACATAATTTGTCTGTGTAAAAGGAACCTATGGCTAAAAAGTAACTCTGGCTATAAGCAGGTCAGCTTGGCTAACATTAATCTTGACATACCACGGATAGTGCAAACATTCATTTACAACAGAGACCACTATTACCACTAAACAGCTATGAGGCTGCTGTCACACTCTTTGCAGTCTTCGAGACAGAAATCAGAGTGAATTTAAAAGAAATGGGAAATATACAAAAATGACTTCTCCGGGATAATCTCCGGGGATCTAGTTTATACTGATAACAGAAAAGTCTTTTTTTGTGGATCCTGATGGTTCCAAACATTTTCTGATTCAGAGGGGACAACCACTAAACCACTATGTATGGTCATTCAGGACATATATGACCATTTGGACGGTCAAATTGGATCCATTGCTTTCACACGCGTGGAATTTAAAGGGGCAACTAGGGACAAATTCCTTATGAAGAACCAGGTTACCTTTTTGTATATGCAGCAGGGCGTTTCTACTCAAGTCAATTTGGGATTTCAAAAGGTTGGCTCTATAAAGTAGTGTATTGTGGAATGGCACGTTTGTGGCTGTTTAACAATAGCCCATGCCCACCCTTCCTTTATGTTATCGTTATTGAGAAGTTGGCAAAGCAGCACTATCCCAACCTGCTCCAAACCATGCAGGTCTTTAGCTAAAAGGTCTTTTCAGGTTTATTGCATCCGATGGTAGGCCATAACGTGCACTTCAGGACTGAGTAGGGCTATGGAGAGTTTTGCTCCGCCTATTCCTTGACAAAGTTGCACACCTATACTTTGTAAAAATCGCTGTATAGGTTCTGGCTTTGATCAATACTTTAGGACTACTGTACAATTTTAAATGTTTCCGTGCACAGTCTGTAAATATGGACTATGTGCCACAGCCGTGTGGCTGTGTCAGTACACTAGCAAGCTCCCAGCATCATAATGAATCAATCGTTATGCCATACGTTCCATGATTCTGGTCCATAGTGCATCTTCCATGCACGGACTATAATCACGGAACATGTGAATGACTCTTTAGTGTTAGTACGGTACACAGTTAAGTCTTGATAGTGATGGGAAATGTCATGTATGTCACCGATTTTTAGTTTTTTGATCAATTCCTTCATATAATGGACAGCCTGGTGGTCCATGAAAACCGACTTTATTTTTTGCTTTGCTGTAAGAAATAAGGTTCACTCCTTAAAAGAGCTTTGTTTATACTAATTGGCTGTGCTTTCTGCCTACATTTCCTATTCCGGTACACCAGAATTCCAACATGCTCATTATTTGTTTATAGTAAACTTGCCAAAAAGTGTAGCTCCATAGGATTCTCCAGTCAGATGTATGAAACAAATATGCCAGTTTGTGGTGCAAAGATTTGTCTATTTTCAAAAGATCTAGACAAACAGTATATTATAATGGTGCCAAAATTACCATATCCACAATAGTAAATAAGCTACCACTGGAAGACAGGCTCAAGCAAAGCCTACTTACAAGTAGAGAACAATTATATATCTAGGCTATAGTGTCTGGATTAACAGTGAAAGGCCTATTTGGTTGAGCGTTGGGGTCGACCCATTACAACTGGTGTCAGAAAGTTATATAGATTTGTAATTTACTTTGATTTAGAAAAAATTCAGTACTTATTAGCTACTTTATGCTCTGCATTTTCAGTCTGACACAGTGCTCTCTGCTGACATCTCTGGCCAAGACAGGAACTGTCCAGAGTAGTAGAGGCTTTATATGGGAATCCCAATAAAAAAACCTCTCCTGTTCTGGACAGTTCCTGTCTCGGCCAGAGATGTCAGCAGAGAGCACTGTGCCAGACTGAAAATAAAACAACACTTCCTGCAGGACATAAAGTAGCTGATAAGTACTGGAAGACTGGAGATTTTTAAATAGAAGTAAATTACAAATCTATATAACCTTCTGACACCAGCTGATTTGAAAGAAAAAGATTTTAGCTGGACAACCCCTTTAAAGAGCTGTCCAGGTGTGGTGCTGTTACTGGAAGAATCTAGCCATATTTTTATAAATTTGTACAAGCCCTTTAACTTTTTTTTTTTTTGTGGCAAAGGGAAACCAGCAGAATTCAGTATTTTTAGATAAGTTATTTGTGATTTACAAAAGTTATTCTGTAAAAAAAAAAAAACAGTTTAAACAAGGTATTTGCAGAACTAAGAATTTATTCCCTCTTAGCCCTGATTTATGTCTTTTCTTTTGTGAGATTTTCTTTTTCTTCTTGATTGTTGTGTCTCGTGGATGGTTCTGAAAAGTTCACAAATGTACAGGATTATTTTTATGAGGTAATTGCTGTGAAAGAAGTGTAATCTGTAATCTAGATTACCGCGGAAAGGTTACAGTCTGGTACCATAAACTGCTGCCTTTGTTGCCTTTATATCTCCACTTTCATTCACCGCACTCCGTTGTGTCTGTATTGTTTGGCAGTGGAAATAATTAACCCCGTATGCTATAGAACGCCTGTTTCTCTTCCCCTCCCTGTCACGACGAACAGGCCGGATGGAGGTTGAATATAAACGGGTCATTGTCTTTGGGGAACAATACATTAATGTGTGCAGCATTGGGGGGATGGGTGTCTGCGTGATATGGGGTGTAGGAATGGAACTGATGGATGACTGAAGTGGGTCACCATCCGTTTGGAGATGATGTGAACAGTTTTTAATATAAATGGGATGATTTGGGATCTGAACAGGTGGAGGCAATCTGGGTCATAACTGTGGCAATGGCCTATTATATACAGAACACTGTATCTCTGTACGGGACATTGTAATCAGATTGCTATCCATAATAGTATCCACAATACCCCTAAGTGAATATAAACCTTTTGATTCGCCCTCTACTTTGATATGATTATACATTATATTTATTCTGGGACTGACAGCAGAAATATATAGTGGAGCTCTTGGGCCTCATTGTAAGATAGCCCACTTTGGCCCCCTACATACCACCTGCTGGCATCTCCCTATGAGGGCGCTCCCTGTAGGAGGAATCTGCAGTAGCGATGAGCGAACATGCCGAAAAGTTCGGGTTTGCTTGAACCCGAACGATCGGCATTTCAATCCTGCTGCCTGGAGAAGAAGGTGGATGCATCCTAAGGACTGCCATATCTAATGGGAAGCTTTCGGGCCTTAAGCTGTTGAAAAACTACAATGCCCATAATGCCTGGCAGCCACTGAGTATTCCTCGATATTCATGAGGTGCTGCCTAGTCTTCCAACCTGCCACTGATTGACAGTTGTCAGTCCGCATCAGAGAGTGAAGTACTGTGGTAAATGTCCTGGTATTATTAGAACCAGTGTATGAAACTGTGTAAATAATACGTCACTGGAATCTGTAAGTAGATGCCCTCAGAGCAACAATTCTTAATAAAGGGAGGTCCCCATTTTACAATTCTTATCTTTTAGCATGAGTAGAGAGTGCTATTACAAAGAGTCTCTCTCGCTCTGGAGGACCTGCTCTGTCCTCCATCACCTTGATGTGAATGGGCACTGTGAAATGCTTTGTTTTACCTGTGTTGTAGCATATGAAAGATACTTCATTAGGCCGGCGCAATTATGCACCAAACCAAAACTGTGATTAATTTAACTTGTAACCTTGATTATGCCCATAACTTTTTTTTTTTTATACAACAAAAACTCTTGCAGGATCTGTGGCCCACATTTCATAACGGGCAAGTCGGCTTAGTAGTTCTACAACCTGAGAAACAAATATGCATTACACCATAATTGGGGAACATTTACATTACATTAGTACTGCAAAGCTGGGTGCCAAAAGCTCAATGGTGCAGTCACCCAACTTTTCTGACAAGCAGATAAGCTAAGTAGTGTTACAATATGTGAATAATTCAACTCTATTTATTGCCTATCCCCATATTACATGTGATTTTACTTTGTGTCACATTTGAGGTTGGTGGCTTTTTTGTTACGTTTTGCTGCTGCTGACCCTAAATAAAACATTAACAAACAACAACTTTCTTTGACACTGTCATCATGACCACAATCTGCCATACAAGCTTAAAAAAACAAGACTGCTTTATTCCAAAAGGAGTGCAATGGCTGTCTGTGGGCAGTGTCTGGTATTCCATTGAAGCGAATGAGGCTCAGCTGCAATACCAGACTCAACCCTTGGCGCTGTTTTTTGGAAAAAGACAGCCATGTTTTTCTAATTCTGGACGAGCTAATGGTTTGTTTTACTAAGCAATGAAGCATCAAAGACAACTGAGGTAATTTCCCCCAGTTGCCCTGTAAGTTTTGGTGAGCTGCATTTGTTTCCCTCTAGTTTTTGGAAGAATCTGTGTCTGTCAGCATCTTAGCCCAGGAACAGCTGACGCTCCTCTAACTTTTGTCTGGAAATTCTACAGTTCTCTATTCTTTTCTGTGTCAAATTCTTTTCCATTACAATACGTTATTGGTGGCAATGCAGGGTATGATGCTTTTAACCAGCATGTACGGTGGTTTCGAGACCATTTGGGCATTACGTTTACCTCCAAATAAAGAACATTTGTAAGTTGTTAGATTAGATGCATGCTGGTGGTGCAGGAAATTTTACTTCTGTCGTCCTATAAGAAATTAATGTTCAGTTACGTCATTTTCTTTTGATCTTTGTGTGCAGGCAACGGACATTAACATTTTTGGAGTGTTTTACGAGTTTCTCATACATTATGTCTACTTGAATTCTTTTATGTGTATGTAACTATGCATTTACGTTGCCCCTTTGCTAATCTAGTGATACCAAATTCAGACCATGACAAATTGGATGACGTCTGCAGGTTGTACAGTACTTCTGGACAGTCAGATGGTTCCAGAGTCTGTGAGAAGTGTCTAGATTAAATGTCGCTCATGGGGTTATAACATGGTGCAGTGTTCCCCAAATGCAGTCCTCAGGAACCACCACCAGGTCATGTTTTAAGGATTTCCTTAAGGCCCTATTACACTAAACGATTATGGGCCATTATAGCAGTTAATAGTCTATAATAATAAGTAATAGAAGACAACGATCATCCAACATGAGCGATGTCTGCTGATCGTTGTCTGTCATTGTCTTTCAACATGTCGAAAGACAAACAACTACAATAGGTACAATCTGTTGCTGTCACTCCGAGGAATCGGAGCGGCGGCAGCAGACCACTGCCATCTAATATGGGCCGCCTGGACACGTTTAATAGCGCCGGCAGCGAGCGGGGAACGAGGAGCAAGTGAGCCCTGACAGCGCTTGTTTGCTCCTCTCTATCACCCCATATAATAGTGCGTTTACGCAAAGAGATTTATGAAGCCAAAGCTAGGAACAGACTATAAACAGGGAACAGGTCATAAAGGAAAGACTGAGATTTCTCCTCTTTTCAAATCCATTCCTGGCTTTGGCTTCCAAAATCTGTCAGATAAATCTTCAGGATTTGTTTGGTCATAGATATTGTCATGTTCATTTTGATCTTACCCCCCAACAATCTATAGTACATTTTCCTCTTTCTCCCAAACTGCCCCCTAGATTGGCACTTTGCAGGTTAAAGGGGTACTCGGGCAAAAAAAAAGTTCTTTCAAATCAACTGGTTGTAGTAAGTTATATATATTTTCAATTTACTTCTGTTTAAAAATCTCAAGTCTACCAGTACTTATCAGCTGCTTTATTTTTTGAAGGTGGTGGTGTATTCTTTTCAGTCTGACACAGTGCTTTCTGCTGCCACCTCTGTCCGAGACAGGAACTGTGCAGAGCAGGAGAGGTTTTCTATAGGGATTTGCAGTAGTACTGCTCTGTACAGTTCCTGTCTCGGACAGAGATGACTGCAGAGAGCACTGTGTCAGACTGGAAAGAACATACCACTTTCTGCAGGGCATTCAGCAGCTGATAAGTACTGGAAGGATTGATATTTTTAATTAGATGTAATTTACAAATCAATACAACTTTCTGAAAGCAGTTGATTTGAAAGAAAAGAAAATGCTGGCGTACCCCTTTTAAGTTCAGCACAATGGCCATACCAAAAAGCTGATGATGAATTGTTCGATGGGTCTGCTAACAACAATTTTACGCCTCTTGCCACATGTAGTTATGCAATAAAAATCCAGTTTTCTTATTAAGATTTCAGTGCGTTCTATTTTAAAACCAATTTATGCTCTGAACTTCTTCTAGAGTTGTGAAGTAAGAAACCAGATACTTTGCATTATTCACTACAATCAGTTATATGATAATGGTCAAGGGTAAAGGCCTACTCAGAAAATCAACATTTGTCGGGAACACTTTCATAGGAAATACTAATTTTCTCATTATGTTAAAAACAGCCAACGTGACCCTCATACACCAGCTTTTTTTTTATTTCTGGGAATAATAAACCATGCCAACTGGTGACAGTCTTCAGAGTTTCATTGTGTACTGGCATTTACATGATATAGGAGACTGATGGGGAATAGGGTGCTAGAAAAGATTAATGCTTTCAAATATTTTTTTCCCCAAAGTTCCCCTTTTATTTAGATATTGTGTCCTCAACTGGCCATAATTCACCCTGTACTGGCATCCATTATAACATGTATTGAGGGTGTTCAGGAAATAGCATGACGTACAAAATGAGATGAAACCAGTTGACTATAAACATTATTGAAATATTGTTTTTCCTGATATTTCAGGGTTTTCCATTACCTCGGAGTGTGCGTGTGGACGAAACCACTTTACGTGTGCAGTGAGTGCATTTGGAGAATGCACATGTATCCCTGCACAGTGGCAATGTGATGGCGACAATGACTGCGGGGACCACAGTGATGAAGATGGCTGCAGTAAGTAACATGCATTTGTGTTGTCGGAGTTCCAATTTCAGCACATCATGTATTTTTATATCCTTTGTGGCCAGAGAGTGGCTTGAGACCCAAATATGTATCATAGAGTCAGGAGCAATATGAAAGGAGTTCAACACCCCAAACAGTTGTTTAACACCTATTGTCAGCTGTAAAGCATCATAAGGGGTCGGGCTAGATAGGGGCTATACTCCCAAGGTTGGGGCTCCTGAACGTCAGCTAGCAATTGTGGGGACCAAAAATCAGTAGGTGGGAGTCTCATTAGTAAATCATCTTTGTATTGTATGGAATGTGAATATATGATTTTGTTTAATTTTGTTTTCAGTGCTGCCTACCTGCTCTCCTTTGGACTTCCACTGTGATAATGGAAAGTGTATTCGTCGCTCATGGGTGTGTGATGGCGACAACGACTGCGAGGACGACTCTGATGAGCAGGACTGCCGTGAGTACTTTTTTATAACTTTTTTTTTTTTGGTCTGGTGTCAGTGTTATGCAGAGTCGAGCTCCAGAATGCAGACATTATGCACATTTTGCCCTGTTTGGATTTAGACCTATGTCTTACCACTGTATCATTGTGTCACCACATTTCTATTATTGTTTCTTAGCAGTTAATGTCTATACCATAATGTGAACTAGTAGTTCATATATATTTAGAATGGTCTGTTTTCTACAGCTCCCCGAGAATGTGAGGAGGATGAATTTTCCTGTCAAAATGGATACTGTATCCGGAGCTTGTGGCACTGCGATGGGGACAATGATTGCGGAGACAACAGCGATGAGCAATGTGGTAAGCCTGTGTTCAGTAATGATAGATAGAGCCCTTCTCCATTTTATGCACCCACAACCTAAGGTAATGAATAATGTAAGTGTGTGGCCATACACTTACACTGTATGACACCCAGATGGGAAACACTTACAGCTGAACTTATCATTGAGAATTGTTACAGTCCTGGATTTGAAGGGTTATTTCTATCCTGTAAACAGAAAAACATACCATCATTTTATGACTGTGGGGGTCTGACCTCTGAGACCCCCATCAATCCTGAGGAAAATGAGGCCACAGTGCTGATTTAGTGCTGCATCCCCTTCACAGTCCCTCAGTCATGCACATCTTGGTGACTGGAAGTGCCACAGTGAAGGGAACATTGAATCAGGATCAGGCACGTTGAATTTTCACATGCCTGATCCCTTTGTTTTTGAATGTGTGGCCGAACCAGTGTTCACATGTATGTGGCCATAAGACTAGAGCTGTTGGGCAAACCATCTTTTGGACAAACAGCAGCTCTCTTATATTTATGGCTATCTTAAGGATTAGTTGGGGTTCCAGATGTTAAACCCCTAAGGATCAGAAAAGTGATTGTATATGCTAATGACATTCCATCACTGTATGAGAACAGCATAAACCTTTTATTTATAGCGTTAATAGACACAGTAATGAAAGTGGTTACAGAATAGTGAATTTCTAAGTGTTACTGACAGCCTATTAACTCTAGGCACGGTTGAGATCAAATAGGTTGTGGACTTTATCAAAGGCATATGATATAGTTGTAGTGAATAAAACGTAAGGGAAGTAGTGGATTGCAAACCAAATATTTGCTCATGATTCAACTGAGTTTAAGGTCATTCAGGGTTGATGTTTTCTTGCTTTTGTTAATCTATTCCATTTAATACTGAGACATTTGTGTGTTTTATTACCAGTACAGTCATGAGTTGGTTTTATTTTTTTAATCTTTTTTAGAAGCATCTTACCTGTTGATATGTCCTTAACCCCTTAAGGTCAAAGCCAATTTTCGTTTTTGCGCTTTTGCTTTTTCCATTTTATGTTTAAAAGTCCATAGCGCTTGCATTTTTTCACCTAGAGACTTATTTGAGCGCTGCTTTTTTGCGAAACCAATTGTACTTTGCAATGACAGGCAAAATATTCAGCGAAATCGGAAACAAATCATTTGCGCTGTTAAATTGAAAAAAACCCCCGAATTTGTTTTGATTTCGGGGAGTTTTGCATTTACGCCGTTCGCCCTATGTTAAAACTGACTTGTTATGCATGTTCCTCAAGTCGTTACGACGATATGTAACATGTATAACTTATATTGTATCTGATGGCTTTTAAAAAAATTCAAACCATTGTTAACAAATATATGTTCCTTAAAATCGCTCTATTCCCAGGCTTATAGCGCTTTATCCTTTGGTCTATGGGGCTGTGTGAGGTGTCATTTTTTGCGCCATGATGTTTGTTTTCTATCGGCACCTTGATTGCGCATATACAACTTTTTGATCGCTTTTTATTACATTTTTTCTGGATTTGATGCGACCAAAAATGCGCAATTTTGCACTTTGGAATTTTTTTGCGCTGAGGCCGTTTACCATGCGAGATCAGGAATGTGATTAATAGTTCGGGCGATTACGTGCGCGGCGATAGCAAACATGTTTATTTATTTGTTTGTTTAATAATTTATATTTATAAAATGGGAAAAGGGGGGTGATTTGGACTTTTATTAGGGGAGGGGGCTTTTTATTAATAAAAACACTTTTTTTACTTTTTTTTTACATAAACTAGAAGTCCCCCTGGGGGACTTGTATATAGAAAGCACTGATCTCTCATAGAGATCAATGCTGTGTATATACACAGCAATAATCCATCATATCGGTGATAGATTGCTATGGCCTGCTGCAGGCCATAGCAATCTATTGCCAAGCCGGGATCAGCGTCATTCCGACGCTGAGGCCCGGGCCGGCCAGAAGAACGGATCTCCCCCCCACGATCACATCGTGGGGGGGAGATCCGTTCCACTAGACACCAGGGATGTTTTGCATAAAGCACTTCAATGCAGCTGTGAGGTTTGACAGCTGCATTGAAGTGCTTAATTAGCCGGCGCGGCAACGGGACCCGCGCCGGCTAATAGAGGCACTGCCCGGCTGCAGATTGCAGCCGGGATCGGTGCCGTTCAGAGCGGGGTCCCGCCGGGACCCCGCTCTGAACACCCTCTGCGGCACCATGACGTACCAGGTACGTCATGGGTCGCTAAGGGGTTAAAGCACACAGAGCGCTGAGGATGAAGGTAATTTTCTTACCTTGATTCTCAGCGACATTTATGGGAACGTTGAAGTTTTAATCATAAGCTAACGAGGTGGCGCACTGGGGGGCAAGACTACCACCCTAAGTGTACCAAGCCCAACCTTGGCCAGCCCGCCCATTCTAATGAATATCGGAGCGGCGCCCTGCAATGACGCCACTCCAGCGCTCATCACTGCAGAATGCCAGAATGTATGTATATTAGGAGGGGAGGCTGACTGGGGCAGATGAGTGCACTTAAGGGTATTAGTCCCGACCAAACCACCAAACCACCTCATAAGCATATGAATTAAACCACAACTTTCCCAAAAACAGCACAGAGGATCATGTTAAAAAATTACCTTCATATCAGCAGGATAGATGTTTCTAACCTGCTAATAGTTCCCCTTTAATCTCATAGTAGCCCTCCCCCCACTGCCCCCCCCCCCCCCTACTTGTTCATCCTTGCATTTGGCTGTGGTAGTTCTCCTAAGCATTGGCCCTGTAAACGGTGCCAGGAAAAATAATCTGTATACTTGTGTGCAAGTGTCCAAGATGTGAAATTGGTTGTACAATCAAGAATGCATTACTTTTTGGTCACTGAACCTTCTTCAGTCACTCATAGAAATAAGTAATTATACAAAGGCAATACGAGAAATACAATTTTTTTCGCTGCCTTTACTATTAAATTTAGACCTTGTATTTCACTATGGGTAATTCCAGATTAAAAGTTTTGAGGGATCTTTGAGTTTAGCATAGGGTAATTAAGCTTGTGGAGAGATTTAGTTACCATTACCCAATTTTCTCCTCTTTATAGATATGAGGAAATGCTCAGAGAAGGAGTTTGGTTGCTCTGACGGAAGCTGTATTGCTGAACATTGGTTTTGTGATGGAGACACTGACTGCAAGGACGGATCCGATGAGGAGTCATGCCGTAAGTACATACTGATGTTTCTCTTCTCATCAGATGTTGCAGCTTAAGGCTGGGTTCACACTACGTATATTTCAGTCAGTATTGTGGTCCTCATATTGCAACCAAAACCAGGAGTGGATTAAAAACACAGAAAGGATCTGTTCACACAATGTTGAAATTGAGTGGATGGCCGCCATTTAATGGCAAATATTTGCTGTTATTTTAAAACAACGGCTGTTATATTGAAATAATGGCCGTTATTTACTGTTATATGGCGGCCATCCACTCAATTTCAACATTGTGTGAACAGATCTTTTCTGTGTTTTTAATCCACTCCTGGTTTTGGTTGCAATATGAGGACCACAATACTGACTGAAATATACGTAGTGTGAACCCAGCCTAAAAAGATAATATAATGGGGAGTTGTACTAAGTTGTGTGCTTGAACTTGTGCTAAGAAAACAGAGTTGGGTTGAGTCTTTAAGAAGACTTTTCACAAGAAACTGTGAAGAATACAGTAATATTTTAATAACATCCACCCAATGGCATATGATTTGGCAAGTTGCCTGTGTTATGCACTGGACCTCTCTGTGGTACAACCATCGCTGAATGAACTATACTTTGGTGTTTTTGGTGTCTCCGCCAGCATCTGATGTTCCAGCCCCCAGTTGCAGCTCAGAAGAATTTCAGTGTGCCTATGGACGATGCATTTTGGACATTTACCACTGCGATGGTGATGACGACTGTGGAGACTGGTCTGATGAATCAGATTGCTGTGAGTTAGGTCCTCCCCATTCTTCTCTGGTATCCTTTGCCCTGTAATAAAACTTTGCCTTTTCAGTAACCTTGAGCCTTTCTTTGACATCTGGCCCTGCTTAGCTGTGGTTATCTTTTCTCCCCACTTCTCTTTGCTATGTTATTTATATTTATTAACTTTTGCAGCATCCCATCAGCCGTGCCGCTCTGGAGAATTTATGTGCAACAGTGGACTGTGTATCAATTCGGGCTGGCGCTGTGATGGAGACGCAGACTGTGACGATCAGTCAGATGAAAGGAATTGCAGTAAGCATATGGAAACTTGTGAATTCTTCTGATCCTTTTAACTTTTTTTTTTTAGTTTTTCTGCCCCACTTGACAAACCTTTATGCTAACTTTTGGTGTCACAGCGATCAGCTGTAATCTGTGTAAGAATCTTGCAGCAAGTGATAAGTATGTCTGTCCACCAGCACAAGCTAAACAAGGCGTATTACCAGTGCTCGGCAATGAAGACCCAGAGAGAATGGATGGAGCTCTGGCTGCACCCTACACTCTATTTATTTAGTGACAGTTTTTTTTCTCCATTCTTGGGATCAGTGGAGGTCCCCGCGGTCAGACCACCACAGATCGGCTTGTTGTTCCTAATTTCTGTAATTCCCTGGAGGCCAGACCAGAGTGACCGGTACATATCCCTGAGAGTTTCTCAAACTTCTGCAGGGTATTACGTTTTTGATAAACTCCACTCTAGTAGGAGGCACAGTATCCAACCAATGTAGAGCGATTTAGCTTCCAAGCCATATACAACATTCATTCAGTTGCTGAATTGTGTGGGTCAGTGAGTCTCAAATCCTCAAGAGACATACTGGCAGGCAGTGATCCACCTCTACACCATACACATCAGAAAAAAATGCATATAGCTTGATACCAGAAGTCTTCTACATGAGTGTAAGACCACATTATGTGGATACAATCTGCAGATGGATTGAGTCTTCTAAACACCTCCTTTAAGTTGGCCATAGACTTCCTTTAGTCACATTCAGGTTATTAAAGGGGTTGTTCACTTTTATAATATTTAATTAAACATTGAAAGGTTGCGAATTATCCTAAAATACTATAACCTTATTTTAGTAGTTCAAGATCTCTACTTGCTGTCAGTGAATGGGAGTATTGTTTATATGTATAGGATGAAAGATGATGTACCATAGACATGCACCTTTTAAGAAATATGGCTCAATTTACTCCAACAGTCTCTCTTAAGACTGGTTTATGAATAAATGTGGGTCATTGATGTTCTCATTCACTGACATCAAAAAGAGACCATGGAAACAGAACCACCATTTTACAACGTGCAGCACTGAAACAGGATTTTACAGCTGATTTTCACACTGAAATGCTGACCAATCTAGCTGCTTCCAGGCAGAAACCAAATAAAATATTTTGCACTTCAAACAATGTGAAATCTAAAGCCGACTTGTGCAGTCATGTGTTTTATCCGTATACTGTATATCTCGTGCTGAAATGCTTTGAAGGGCAAACATTGTTGATTCTTATGTTCTAGTTGTTTGCAGAGGCAGAAAATGTAAAGCTATGGGGTGTATTTACTTAAGCAGATATAGATAAGCAGATTTTTTTTCTAATTTTGGCTGTGATTAAACCAAAAAAGTGTGAAAAACCTATATGCTGCAAAATATTGTGCAACTGTTGCATGCTGGAGGGTGACTGATTTCTGGTATACAGGACAATGTATTGTACCCACTATTTATGTCCGATGTAATAGGTTGTCATATTCTGTTTCAACCTCACAGCGACCTCGGTGTGTACAGCTGATCAGTTTCGGTGTGGCACAGGCCGATGTGTGCGATTGTCCTGGAGATGTGACGGTGAAGATGACTGCTCTGATAATAGTGATGAGATGGGATGTGAAAAAACTGGTGAGTTCTATAGAGGCATGTAAAAAAAGATTGGTTGCTAAAAAACTGGAAGGGATATATGGTTTATGGTAGGAACGAGAATGTAACTGGTTAGATGCTGGAGGATGCTTGCTGCAAAAGTAAAACCATCGGGTCATGTCAGACATGGAAGGTGAATGCAGGAGGTCAGGTCAAGCCAGGAAGGTGGGTGTGCATTAGGGCCATGATGAATAAACTTATTTCTATAGATAATGAATGTATCTGGATTTATTTGCATGAGTTGCATTTGCACAATCAACAGTAGTCTCAGCCATAGCAGGAGCCCCGGAATATTCTCAGTTATTTGCAGTTTCGCGGTCATAAATTATGCCTTTTTTTTCATGACAGGAGCTCCACAATGTGCTCAGGACCAGTTCTTGTGCAGTAACGGCCGCTGTATTGGACATAGGAAACTGTGCAATGGAGTCAATGACTGTGGGGACGGCAGTGATGAAAGCCCACATCAAAACTGCAGTGAGTGTTATTCTGCCAGGCTGAACAATACTGTCACAACTCTAATGAATGGCCTTGTAATTTGTTTTAATTTTTGAGTATTACCAATAAGGCAGAATTTATCATTTAGTGTCCTGCATTCTCAGGGCCTCGCACTGGAGAAGAGAATTGCAACCACAATAATGGAGGCTGTGCTCAGAAGTGCCAGACTGTGCGGGGGCTTGTACAGTGTACCTGTCAGACTGGGTACAAGCTTATGGAGGATGGTCGATCATGCCAAGGTAAGGAAAAATTATTCTGAGGCTGTGAACCTGTGACTAGGTTTATGCTGTTCCTATCTGGGTGCAGCATAACTGAGCCTAGTGATAGAGATGCTGGTTACAGTGATGAACTACATCTTGTAATGCAGCTATTGTCCTGATATACAAGAGAACAAGCATTTTGCTTCTCCCCACCCACCATCCACTGATTGATGGCTGCTGGTGGGTGGAAGGAGTGGGTCCTCATAAATATTGAGGGCTACGGAGCATATGCACATAATTGTGGAGGACTACCTCCTTGTGCCCAGTGTCATTGATATCAACAAAAATATCTGGAGAATTGCTGTAAAATAAAATGTAATCAGTACAGCATTGTAATCAAAGTCTGTCACTGGTTTTATGCTGTCCTCTGAGAAAGGGCAGAATAAACCTAGTGTCTCTTAATTATGGTGTTATGTATCATAGACAAAAGCTAAAGATTATTGCCTTCCTGGACTTGGCTCCTGACAGGCTATGCATAGCAGAGACCACCAATATTTGATCTGCGGGTTCTGCCAGTAATTAGAACAAAGGGGGTGTCTGGTATTTAAAGCGACTCTGTAACCACAATCTGACCCCCCCAAACCACTTGTACCTTTTGGATAGCTGCTTTTAATCCAAGATCTGTCCTGTGGTCTGTTTGGCAGGTCATGCAGTTATTGTCCTAAAAAAATACTTTTAAATTTTAAGCCTGTGCCAAACGGGAGTATCTGTGCCCTAACTTTGCACCACCCCTCTGTCCCTCCTCCTCACAGTCTTCAGCATTAGGAATGCCACTGAAACATTTTCTCCATGCTGAACATTGCACAGGTCCTTAACGATCCAGTAGGCAATCTGCCTGGAGCATTCCTAATGATGAGGAGGGTGGGGAGGAGGGATGGAGGGGTGGTGCAAAGTTAGGGCACAGATACTCCCGTTTGGCACGGGCTTCAAATTTTAAAGTATTTTTTAGGACAATAACTGCATCATCTGCCGAACGGACCGCAGGACAGATCTTGGATTAAAAGCAGCTATCCAAAGGTACAAGTGGTTTGGGGGGACAGATTGTGGGTATAGAGTCGCTTTAAGCTCACTCCTATGCAAGTGATTATGATGGTGCCTGGCGCAGTTAAATTTGATCATTCCTTAGTATCCTAAATTCTGAGTCCTGTTTATTTAGAGGGTTGTATGAGATTGGCAAAAAGTTGTCTTTATAGAAATAGAACCAGGCATGGTGTCTGGTATACAGGTCAACCCTTTTGACTTGAATATGGCTGATCTGCAAAACCAGACATTGCCCATAGACAAGGGTGACACATGTTTTTTTTCTGATCCCCTACAAGTTCTTCTAAAAAGTAGCTTAGGATCCCCTTTTAAAGGGCGGGGAGGGGGTAGAACAGCTGAATTGTTTTGATGATTGTATTACCAATCCCCCACAGACGTGAACGAGTGTGCAGAAGAAGGCTATTGTAGCCAAGGCTGCAGTAACACAGAAGGTGGTTTCCAGTGCTTTTGCGAGTCAGGGTACCAACTGCGACCGGATAAACGGAGCTGCAAAGCTTTGGGTAAGATTTCTTTGTAAGCCCATCATACTTCCTTCTTTGAGGTTTCACGATCGATAAATTTTAATAATCATTTATTGTAATAATATAGTCAAAGTACAGTTACCTAAATTGTTTCTGTAGATAGATAGATTTTTTTGTTTGTTTGTTTCATAAACCTCTGATAGACTGTGATTTAGGATTTGTTAACTGGATCGTGACTGCCTGATCTTTTATAGTAACATATATTTATGGGCTTTAGGTAATGGCCACATTACCTATCCACAGGATAAGTCATACATGTCTGATCACTAAGGGTCATGCTACTGGGACCCCTACCATTGACTAAAATTGGGATTCTGAGCTCCTGTCATCTGCTTATTGTGCTGTACTCTGCTGTCTCTGTCAGACCATAGACAACTGAAGAGACAGGTGCACTCTTAATCACTGCAGTGATGGCTGCTGACAAGTTGGGGGTCTCGGCAGTAGGACCCCCAGCAATCTAACAGTGTGGGGTTCTATGGGATGCCCAGACCATCTTTATTTATATATAAATTTATTTTCTGTTTTTTTAGGACCAGAACCAGTTCTGCTTTTTGCCAATAGGATTGACATTCGCCAAGTTCTACCACATCGATCGGAGTATACGCTTCTGCTTAATAATCTTGAGAATGCCATTGCCTTAGATTTCCATCATCAACATGAGTTGGTCTTCTGGTCAGATGTCACACTGGATCGAATCATGAGTGCCAACCTGAATGGTAGTAATGTACAAGAGGTGGTGTCAACTGGTCTCGAAAGTCCTGGTATGTTTAGGGACATTTTCAGGATACATATTTTAACCTAGGCTGTAGGGAGATCTAATATCAAGCTTGTGCTGAAATGATATATAGTTAATTATTTATATGCATTTTGGAATTAGGGGGCCTGGCCATTGATTGGATCCATGACAAGCTGTTTTGGACAGACTCTGGGACCTCCCGTATTGAAGTATCTAACCTTGATGGGACTCATCGTAGAGTCATTCTTTGGAACAACCTGGAGAAACCTCGAGCCATAGCTTTGAACCCAATGGAAGGGTATGTGGCTGAAGTTATGTAATCAGCATGTGTAAAAATAATTTCCATTTCCATTGTCAAATTGTTTTAGTAATTCTTCACTGTTTTATGTGTTGGCATTCTAACTTATGATACCACTATTTATTAGTGTACTTTTTAGTTCTGTTTAGTTCATCTGCATTTTTATGTCCTTATAGTACCATCTACTGGACAGACTGGGGAAATACACCTCGTATTGAATATTCCAGTATGGATGGATCAAACAGGCGTGTCATTGCTGATACCCATCTTTTTTGGCCCAATGGGCTGACCATCGATTATGCTGGCAGACGAATGTACTGGGTTGATGCCAAACACCATGTCATTGAAAGAGCAGATCTTGATGGGTCCAACCGCAAGGCTGTGATTAACCAAGGTTGGTAGTGTCAGCAAAATCATGCACTATATCTCTTCACTACATCAGCCCTCATAACTCTTATTACATTACTGATCATTTGGTTGCACATCACTGTTCTCCTCTTTGCAGGTCTCCCACATCCATTTGCCATCACTGTCTTTGAGGACAGTCTTTACTGGACAGATTGGCACACTAAAAGTATAAACAGCGCCAATAAATTTACTGGCAAGAATCAAGAGGTGATACGAAGCAAGCTGCACTTCCCTATGGATATCCATACCCTGCACCCACAGAGGCAACCTGCAGGTGAATTATACAGCTTTTTTTTACAGCTTTAGTCAAACCCCTTTTGGCCCATGTTTTATGTCTGTAACTTCTTGTTTTTGTTTTCCTGCAGGGAAGAATCGCTGTGGCACTGATAATGGAGGCTGCTCCCACCTGTGTTTGCCTAGTGGAGACTCTTTTACTTGTGCATGCCCCACTGGCTTCCGAAAGACCGGATCCAAGACTTGTGCATTAAGTAAGCATCATCTACAAAAGTGTTTGTTTTTTGTTTTTTTCTTAAAAGTGCTACAGCGTCATTCTTGTTTTTAGCTTGTGTTTGGTGTAGCAACCTGGTTCATTTGAAGTGAATGACGTTGTGATACCACTGACAACCTGTGTAAAAAGGGTGTGGAGCTGTTTTTAAATATATAATCCCCTTGTGTATTGTTTAACATAATTTTAGCCTACATTTATAGGTCAGTCCCCAAAAATGGGTATGTAAACCTCTGCAACCAATATCTTTTTGCCCCAGTACATCTAACAGAGAGTGCATCTTCATACAGCTTTATCCTACACTCCATACTTGCTTTTCTCTGTCACTTTGTCAATGAATTTTTACTTTATAGGGAATAGATGAAAGGGAGTATTACTGCAGGATCAGACTGTACAGGGTTTGTTGGTAGTCTGGTATCATGGACGTACACAGGTGTGCGTAGGAGCTCTACAAAACAGGGTATTTTTACTTTGGTTTCAATTGGTTGGTTATGGTTTACATTGTTTCTGTGTCCTTTAATGGTGATGATTAGGTAAGGGTTTAACTTCATTGTGGGTATGATCTTCAGATATGAAGGGATATTAAGCGTTACAGGAGAGCATTTTAGTTGAACCTAAATCTATACACAAAACAGAGTTTTCTGAACATGTACTTTTAGATGGCGCTGGGAAACAGAATGTTACACATCCATTCCTTTGGAATACCAGCAAGGGTCTGTGCAGATTATGTACTGAACTAATATATAAATTTCATATTGATGTTCCCACCCTGGCTATGGCCCAAATTCCTGCATTTGCTCTTTATGCCATTTTGAAGCTGAAGAATTAAGATGATGACCTTTGACCTTTGATCAGGTCTTGACAAGTTCCTGCTTTTTGCCCGAAGGACGGACATCCGGAGGATCAGCTTCGACACCAGTGACTTTTCTGATTTTGTCATCCCACTGTCCAATGTACGCAGCGCCGTTGCTCTGGACTGGGATTCTGCAGATGACTACATGTACTGGACAGACACCAACTCAGACTCCATCAACCGTGCAAAGTCTGATGGCAGTAGCCAGGAGGTGAGAGAATAGATAGTATCCTATATAATAGTCCTATATTACTTCTGGCTTCCATTCTTACACGTACACATATAATTGACCATCCAGTAATCCATAATACCTTATACTCTGTTATCATTTAGGTGCTATAAATACTGCTGTTTTTATTACTCACAGCAAATTTACAGTAGTAAAGAAGCAAGGCGCTTCTTTTTCTCTGCAATCTGATCATCAGCCTGCTGCCTTTTAATTCAATGCCGCTCCTTGATGCTCCTTCCCGGGTGCTGGGAAACAGGGAGATTTGCCAGGACTGGATCCAGCCTTTCCCAGCACCCAGGGAGGAGAGGCACTTTGCTTCATTATTACTGTTTTTACTTTATGTATCTATGGGGATATGTATATGCAGTATTGTAGATCTAATGACTGACAAGTTACCAGAGTGGTTCCTCTTGAAAATTAATCCTAATTTTTTTTTTATTTCAACCAGGTCATAATAGAGACAAGCCTAGAAAGTCCTGCTGGGTTGGCTATAGACTGGGTGACACAGAAACTATATTGGACAGATGCAGGTACTGAATACAGGCCTTTGAGAGTTGTAATGAGTCCATGTTTTTAATTTATTGATTAACTTGAATTGATTTTTGATTCTATTAGCATTAAAGGGGTATTCCAGCACTCGAGTCCTAGTAAACATAAGGCTAGGTTCACATAACGGTTTATCCATTCTATGAAAGAAAAAAAAGGATGGTAAAAAGGATGCTGTTATATGCCATCCGCTTGGAGGAAGAATCAAAACGGATCCTTTTTTTTTTTTTTACATTTTGTAACGTACACAAATGTTGTTGACCACATTTTTCTGTACGTTTTCCAAAACAGAGACAGATTGCAAAATCGTTATGTGAACATAGCCTAAGCATGCTCATCTTCCCTGATACCCTCTTATTAGCTTATCATTTAAAAATAAGTGATTTCTTGTATTGTATGTACATTACTACTGTTAGCTAGCAATCCATATTAATTTGTTGTAAAAGCTGCAGTCAGATTTTCAGTGGTCATACTGTATGGGTAAGATGTTCTAGAATATTTAAAATTTAAATATAGTGAAGGAGGGAACCATGCTGATCCAATATTTGTTCCATCTTGTGGGTCTGCTCTTACTTAGGGACTGACCGGATAGAAGTTTCTAACACTGATGGCTCACTGCGCAGTGTACTCATCTGGGAGAACCTAGACAGACCAAGGGACATTGTGGTGGACCCTATAGGCGGGTGAGAATTTTTTCTATGTTTTGTAACAGTAATACACTGTCATAATGGTGACATTGCCAGAGCAATAAAAGTTGTTGTTTACCGTAGGTTCATGTACTGGACAGATTGGGGAGCAAATCCTAAGATAGAACGTGCTGGGATGGACGCTTCTGGACGTATGGTCATCATCTCCTCCAACCTTACTTGGCCCAATGGACTGGCCATTGATTATGATTTCGAGAGGCTTTATTGGGCTGACGCTGGAATGAAAACCATAGAAACAGCAAAACTTGATGGTGCAGACCGCACTGTGAGTTGTCACTGAAGCCCTGCAAAATTGTCCATTTGTGGACCAAAGAGTCCATTCATGGACTGGGGTAATAAAGTCTTGTTTTTGGGGTATTTTAGGTGCTCATCGGTACAGATCTCCCTCACCCTTTTGGTCTCACTCTATATGAAGACCGAATTTACTGGACAGACTGGCAGTCTAAGAGCATCGAGAGTGCAGATCGAAAGACAGGGCTTGACAGGAAAACTGTGAGAGAGAACCTAGAGAACCTTATGGATATTCATGTGTTCCACCGCCAACGTTCCAAAGGTATAAAACCACTTCTAGTTTATATGTCTGTTGACTATGGACATGAATGCTTTTTCTTACTTGGCACCTATTGTGGTGCAGAAAAAACTTTCTCCCTTGGACATAATAATTTTTTTATGCTTTTTTAAAGTGTCCTGTATGAGTTTTGTGTTCTCTCGGTACTTGCACATAGCCCATATGACCCACATAATGGGTTGGTATAGTAGCCAGGGGCCTAATGGATTACTTCTGTTAGGCCCCAAGTCTCAATAGGATAGCACTGACAGGTACAATGCAATGCAAAACGCAGTGTGTCAAGCATTTAATAAAACAAAGACGTAAAGCTTAAAATTATATTTTTTTTTATAATGTTAAAAATATATAAACAATAAACATAATTGATATCACTTTGTCTGTACTTACATCAAACTATTATTTTGTTGGAAATAATTTGTTGTTCTCTTTTCACAGTTCACTCAGCTTGCTCCATAAACAATGGAGGCTGCAGCCATGTCTGTCTTCTCTCTCCCTACCCAAAAGGCCACAGCTGTGCCTGCCCCACTGGGGTAAACCTGCTAGCAGATGGCAGAACCTGTTCCTCAGGTAATTTTATATATTTGTATTTAACTCTTTGTAATTTATAGGATAAGATGTTATGTTTGTAACTGTTTAACTCTTGCATTTCCAGGCATGGACCGTTTCCTTATCTTTGCCAGAAGGACAGACATCCGCTCTGTTTCTCTGGATATTCCATATTTTGCTGATGTTGTGCTTCCCATTAATGTGACCATGAAAAACACAATTGCTGTTGGTGTGGATCCTGTTGAGGGTGAGTTATCCTCATACTTTCGGGTGTTCTGTGTTAAGAGGGAAGATGGAAATGCAGTGGTTGATCTGCAGGTTGATTATCCTTTCTTCTTGTAGGCATGGCATACTGGACAGACAGCACACTTCGTAAAATTAGCCGAGCAGCACTTGATGGATCGAATTACCAAGATATAATAACCACTGGTAATAAATCATCCAGTAGCAACTGTTCAATAGTATACCTAAAATAAAGTCTACATAACTAATGTTGTAATTAATGACAACTGAAAGCTACTTTCTGCTCTGTCCCAGGCTTGGTGACCACAGATGGCTTGGCAGTAGATGCTATAGGTCGCAAAATATATTGGACAGATACTGGGACCAACAGAATTGAAGTGGGAAATTTGGATGGTTCCATGAGGAAGGTGCTTGTTTGGCAAAATCTGGGAAGCCCCCGAGCTATTGCCTTGTATCATGAGATGGGGTAAGGGAACAAAGCTAAAATCTGAAAATTTTGAACCCTGTCTTTCACGTCTGGGGAATAGTGTTAACGTATATGAACAGTTTACATGTATTTTTTTTTTTTTTTTTTTATGTTTCTGTTAGATACATGTACTGGTCAGACTGGGGAGAGAATGCCAAGCTGGAAAGAGCAGGAATGGATGGTTCAGACCGGAAAGTATTGATCAGTATGAACTTGGGTTGGCCTAATGGACTTGCAGTTGACAAAGCTGGTTCTCAGCTTCTTTGGGCCGATGCACATACTGAGGTATGTTTAGAACAGGCGTCAGTGGGTTAAGTGAAAGCACCCTATTTATGTTATCTGTTGTTCGGAAACTGTTTGGCTAGTTTACTGCATGTTTCACACCATTTTTACTTTTTATTTTGATGTATGTGATTCCAGAACAGGTATTTGGGATCTTCTGCCTTCATCTTTAAATGCCTTTCCTTTTCTATCCAGAGAATAGAGGCCTCAGATCTGATGGGAAGGAACAGACGGATCTTGGTATCTCCAGTCCAACATCCATATGGCTTAACTCTCCTTGGAGCACATATATATTGGACAGACTGGCAGACACGTAAAATCCAAAGGGCAGATAAAGACACAGGGGCAAATGTTATTGTGGTCAGAGACAATCTTCCTGGGCTGATGGACATTCAAGCAGTCGACCGAACTCATGCCTTGGGTCAGTCTTCTAGTCCTTATAGTGTACCATTGTTGTCTGTTTTCCTTGCTTTCTTTCTGTGTCCAGCTTCTGATCTTATTATCCTTTCCCCCACAGGGTTTAACAAGTGTGGGGACAAAAATGGTGGCTGCTCTCACCTTTGCCTGCCAAACCCTGAAAGCTACTCCTGTGCCTGCCCCACTGGCATTCTGCTAAAAGATGATGGCAGAACATGTGACCCATCTCCTGATACCTACCTACTCTTCTCCAGTCGAGATTCTATTCGTCGCATCTCTCTAGACACAGATGACTACACCGATGTCTATGTTCCCATTAAAGAACTAAACAATGTCATCTCTTTGGATTATGACAGCGTAGAGGGCAAAATCTACTACACAGATGTTTTCCTGGATGTAATCAGGTACAGAGCAAAGGTGGCACATTGGGGTATACCACTTGAAGTTAAAAAAAAAGTTCAGTCTAGTCAATGCACCTACTTAGGCTAGGTTCACACTGCGTTTTCAGCATCCGTTTAACGGATCCGTTTATTTTACGGTCAAAAAAGTAGTGTCAACAGTACTTTATTGTGCGTCAAAAAAATGCATCCGTTTTGATCGTTTTTTTTTTATAATGGAAGTCAATGGAAAAACGGATCAAAAACTGATGCACACAAATGCATCCGTTTTTTGCAATCCGTTTTTTGCAAAAAACAGATCCGTTAAACGGATGCTAAAAACGCAGTGTGAACCTAGCCTTACCAGACACCATTTTTCCTCATCTGTCCTCAGGGTAGGGCATAAATATGTAACTGATGGGGTGCTGACACCTGGCACCCCGACAATCATCTGTTTGCCAGAGATGCAGCATGGGCAAATGCACAGTGAATGAAACTGAAAGCAAACCGCGCCATACATTGTGTATTTGCCATGCTGAGTTACTGCAGCAAATACACCTGGGACACAAAAACCCAACATAAGCACTACATAGTGTTTGGAGGGGACTGTTTCTGGCACGTAACCTCTTGATATTCTGGTGCCAGTACTTTGACAAACAGCTGATCATTGGGGTGCTGGGTGCTGACACCTAGCTGATAACAAATTGATACACAGACACACAGGATAGACCATCAATCCCCAGAGTGAATACACTTATTAAGGCTATGTTCACACGGACAACACACACAAGGACTGTACGGACAACAACAGTAGTTTTGCAATAAAAAAAAACAGCTGTTTTAAGTGTCAGTGCACAACGGACAGAAATATTTGGCACATCAATTATTTCAACAGCTGTAGCAAACAACGGCAATTGTTCAATACATTGTGTGAACAACGGCCATTGTTTGCATTGACTTCAATGCAACACATTTCACTATGAAAAGAACGACTGTTTTAATTCAAAACAATGGCCGTTCTTGTCATACAATGTACAGTGTGAACATAGCCTAAAGCGGTATTCCAAAATTTACAGATTGACTGGGTTCACACTACGTATATTCCAGTCAGTATTGTGGTCCTCATATTGCAACCAAAACCAGGAGTGGATTAAAAACACAGAAAGGATCTGTTCACACAATGTTGAAATTGAGTGGATGGCCGTCATATAATGGTAAATAACTGCCATTATTTCAATACAACAGCCGTTGTTTCAAAATAACAGCAAATATTTGCCATTAAATGACGGCCATCCACTCAATTTCAACATTATGTGAACAGATCCTTTCTGTGTATTCAATCCACTCCTGGGTTTGGTTGCAATTTGAGGACCACAATACTGACTGAAATATACGTAGTGTGAACCCAGCCTGAAAATGACCTTGTGACTATCACCAACATTTTAAAATGGTCTTAATTGTTTGCCATGTAGAATTGTAGAATTGCAGGCTTGTTTTTGCCTGCAATCCTTGAGTTTATGGGGGTCCTAAAGTCCATGCATCGTGTAGAACTACTTTACAAATGTATGACTAATCAGTGGATGAATTTTAACATTTAAATACGATTATACGGTGCCTGGATTACAAAAGCAGTTACATAATAATGCAAATGTCTTGGATTTCTGTTGCTGAATTTGTTTTCCCCATTAGGAGAGTGGATCTTGATGGAACAGGTATGGAGACAATCATTGGTGAGGGACTGAAGACCACAGATGGTTTGGCTGTGGACTGGGTAGCTAGAAATCTATACTGGACAGACACTGGTGCAAACACTATTGAGGTGTCACGACTAGATGGGAGATACCGGAAGATCCTGATAAACAATAGCCTAGATGAACCTCGAGCGATTGCTATATTTCCAAGAAAAGGGTAAGAATGTCGTGACCTGTCTCCAGCTTCACTTTATGTATAGAGTATGCTGCTAAATTGAAAGCAATTTCCTTTTCTATTGCAGTTATCTATTCTGGACTGATTGGGGTCATGTGGCTAAAATTGAAAGGTCTCACTTGGATGGTTCTGACCGCAAAGTCCTCATTAATACGGACCTTGGATGGCCCAATGGATTGACTTTAGACTATGACACCCGTAGGTCAGTGTTCATGCTAGTAAATCTGCATGTGTTTGACGTAATGGTTTCTCTTTGTACATCATACAGCTATATTTCACTTCTGTATTTTTTGCAAATGAATTCTTTACAGAATTTATTGGGTGGATGCTCACTTAGATCGCATAGAGAATGCCGATCTGAATGGTAAGACCCGCCAGATACTTGTCAGCCAGGTTTCTCACCCATTCGCACTCACTCAGGTAAACATTCTGTTTTATTCTCTCTCTGTTACTGTGATAAGTCTTGACATTATTTATACATTGAGGTTTTTTTTCCAATGATTTTCTACCAACAGGAGGGCCGCTGGATATACTGGACTGACTGGCAGACAAAGTCTGTTCAACGAGTGGATAAATACTCTGGAAGAAGCCAAGAGACCATTTTGGGTAACATGGAAGGACTGATGGACATCATTGTGGTGTCCCCATTAAGACAAACAGGTATGAGACAGCTCAACTTCTGTGTTTTCTTTATTACAACCACTCATACAATAAACTATTGTCTTTTCCCACCATCCAGGAAGCAATCCCTGTGGGGTTAATAATGGTGGCTGCTCCCACCTTTGCTTTGCTCGAAGTTATGACTTTGTATGTGCCTGTCCAGATGACTTGGTGAATGAAGTGTGTTCTACCAGTGAGTATTCAGCTTCTTTCTTTATAATTTCTGCTACATGGATTTCAACAAAGGGTATGCAATGTTCTCAGTGCTGTACTGCCCTTCATTACAATATTTGGGTTACTGAGGGACTCTAATGCCAGGGGAAATTTTTTGTCACGTGTATGTCTTGACCCTAAATTTTAGTGTCCAATATTTATTTATGAGTTTTCTTTTTAGTTCCTGGATTTTTACCATCACCCCCTCATCCAACAAACAATAGCGAGAAGATAGGTGGCCCTTCCAGTCCAAATACCCAGGGTGAGCGAGCAGACAGTACACCAGGGGTGACCGCAGGAAGGTAGGAGCATATTGCTATTTTTGTCACATTAGAATGTTTAATAAGAAGATAACTAGTTTATGTACCTGCCCTGGTCCTTATATGTCATAATTGTATTTCAGCTGCTCAGATGCAGAGGCATCACAAGGACTGTGCACGCACAATGGAGCGATCCCGGCCAGTGCAGGTAAAAGAACATAGGACTTAGTATTATAAACCTATATATTTATCATTACCCCTAATAATGTGCCATGGCTGATATTATTTTACTATGTAATTAGGGGACAAGCTGCGTGTACCTCACATCATTGCTGGATCGCTGTCTCTCTTGTGCCTGCTGCTTTTGATCTGTGCTCTCCTGATTTACAGGTGCGTACATAGATTTAAATGCATGAAGGGGAAGGGGCAAATATTTAGATGGCATAAAGTGAATTTAAAACTTTTAAAACTAATTATAACTAATTATAAAGTGCATAAAGAGCATACCTTTTTGTTTTCTTAGGCATCGTCGAGCAAAGTTGTCAGACCCGGCATTGGGAACACTGACTTACAGTAATCCTTCCTACCGCACATCCACTCAGGAGGTGAAAATTGAGGCTGTGCACAGGCCAGGAGTGTGTCATCTACAAAGACATCGTAAAGAGGTGAGTACTGATGTGAAAATGAAGTAGTGTTTGTCATTCTGTGTCACTGCTGAGCCACAGGATCACTTTAGCATCTGTGGTCCAAGTATTTATCTGACCATTTCCATGTCATCCATCTCCTCCCCTGCAGCGTTCTACTCCCTCTGATAGTCTCTCCCCTTTTCTCTTCTGATTTCTTCTGCTGCCAACAGGTATTGGTGGATGCTGCACGTGATTGGCGCTTTTGGTCTAGTTTTTTATGAATTTGTTTACCAGATCTCCTAAGGATCCAGGTGTATAAGGGCTTTCACTCATTGTGGTATTGCAAATTGTATGGCCCCTTAATAAACTGAGCCTATACTTTGCTTCCAAGCTTACTAGTTCCAAAGAGGATTTTCTGACTAATAAGAATTTAAAAGGAGAAAAATGTGGTGTGGTCCTCTGCATTCACTATTATGAGGAATTCTTTCTTGGAGGCATTAATTCTATGCAAGAACATAGTGTCTCAGATTAAAACTATAAGCCGGCATATGGAGTGCTGACAGGTCCTTATACAGCCTGATAGTTACTCTCTTTGCTGCTATACTGGGTCAGTGCATATGGCTCTGCCTAAATCTGTACATGGCTAATCCACTGTAACTGAATGACCTGTGCATCTATAAGGGATCTGGTAATGATCTTATTTTGGTTGAGGATGCGGGTAGTTTTGAAGATCATTTCCTTAAGTGCTTCTGATTCCTTTCTCTAACTGTGTGAGCATGCACTATACTTAACACCTTTTCTGCTGACTTGTAGTGCATTATTTATTATACTGGAAGGTCTTGTCCAATTTAGATTTGTAATTTGTAACCTTCATATTCTGTTCCAGTGTTTTTTATGTACCTTTTAATTTATCAAATAATTAGAATGTAAAAACAGCCATTTTTGTTAAAGGGGTTATCCAGCGACAATCTTTTTCTTTTAAATCAATTGGTTTCAGAAAGTTATAAAGATTTGTAATTTACTTCTATTTAAGAATCTCAGGTCTTCCATACTTATCAGCTGCTGTATGTCCTGTAGGAAATGTTTTCTTTCCAGTCTGACACAGCGCTCTCTACTGACATCTATGGCCGAGACAGGAACTGTCCAGAGCAGGAGAGGTTTTCTATAGGGCATTGCTACTGCTCTGGACAGTTCCTGTCTCGGACAGAGATGTCAGCAGAGAGCACTGTCAGACTTAAAGGGGTTATCCAGCGCTAAAAAACATGGCCACTTTCCCCCTACTGTTGTCTCCAGTTTGGGTGGGGTTTTGAAATTCCGTTCCATTGAAGTAAATGAAGCTTAATTGCAAACCACACCTGAACTGGAGACAACAGTAGGGGAAAAGTGGCCATGTTTTTGTAGCGCTGAATAACCCCTTTAAAAGAAAACCTCTCCTGCAGGATATACAGCAGCTGATAAGTATGGGAAGACTTGAGATTTTTAAATAGAAGTAAATTACAAATGTATATAACTTTCTGAAACCAGTTGATTTGAAAGAAAAATATATTCACTGGACAACCCCTTTAAAGAGTAACTTTTTTGTCCTACTCTGTAACTTTTATTGTGACTTTGGGTTAGTTAACTGTGATAACACCACCTTCTATATTTCTGTAATCTTTCTTTTTCCTTTTCTTATGAGTTGCATTTTCTACTATTTTGTGCCGAGATGGATGCAGAGCTTACTAGGTTATAAAATTGCTGACCCTCTATGTACAGAGTCTATTGGCCTTTCCTTTCTTTGCCAGTCATTCTCTGTGCACTCTATTTTTGCAGACTGTCCCTGACAATGGTTTTACCAAGGAGAAAATCCGAATCTTGGAAGGCTTTGGTTTACTGTCTGGGGACGAGAGTGAGTGGGATGATCTCAAGCAGGTGAAGCCATCTCGAGCCAGCATCCTTCGGGACCATGTGTGTATCAAGACTGACACAGTCTCTCTACAAGCCAGTACGGCCTCTCTGGATCTGACAGAGACACAGCAGCTGCTTCAAGAAGAACAGTCTGAGACAGGCAGCGTCACTCTCCCACCAAGTCCTGAACATAGAGTCTCCTTATCAGACACCGGCTGGAGAGGAAGGCACTTACCCTCTACTGAGAGTGAGGTGTGAGACATCAGAGGACATGAGAAATGGGGCTGGGGGAGGCATAGGCTCTGTTTATTCCTCCCCAGTACTACTCAACTAATCAGGAGTCTGTGTATCCTCCTTGAGCGCTTAGCTCTGCTACCTTACACTTGGACAAAACTGGACCCTCCAAAGGTCTGTGACCGAACATACGTGAAGGGCAAGACTTGGCGTTATTTGGTACATACCTTCTTGTGTGTGTCAGTGTTTGGCTGCTGCATTCACCTACTTGGATGGTGGTGATCTATCGCTTTTTTTGTGAAGGACACACACATGAGATGTCACTCACCAGTGGTCTTTAAAGGCAAAGTGCTTTGCTCTGTATTTCATTGTTTAGGTTGTTTTTAACTGGAAAAACCATCAGATGTCCTATCCAACACTTAGTGAATTACTGACACAGCATTGCCCTTGCTTTTATGATTTGGACAATTCTTCAATACTTGCCAAATGCTATTGACCTCCAACATCTGTGCCGGGAACATAAGATAATAACTAACTCACTTCTCAGTCTTCAAATTCACCAGAACTGAACATAGGTCTGGAGGCCCTGTTGGCACAGGAAGGTTTAAGCACTGATCCTCACAGGGTTATAAAAAGATAAAAGTCTAATTTTTATACTAAGCCGGAACAAAAAAAACTGTCCGCAGCGAGTTGTTTATTTTATAATGTTTTTAACAAGAATTTCTGGATGTTTTTTTTTTCTATTTTATTTAACCTCTGTATTTTAGACTTGTTGTGATAACTTAATATAAAGATAGATTTTCTTATGTGGTTGTTATTTTTGTTTTTTGTCTAAAAAATTCCGGTTACTTGGGAAAAAAAAACCTCTTCAAATCTTAAATCTGCTGCTACTTCCTAAAGACTTATGGCTTTTTATTTATCCTTGATAATAAGAAATTATGACCTGCTGAACCAAACTCTGTATGAATATGGTGATCTAAATTTTTTGAACTATTACATTTATTAAAGGGGTTATCCAGCGCTACAAAAACATGGCCACTTTCCCCCTATTGTTGTCTCCAGATTGGGTGGGGTTTTGAAACTCTGTTCCATTGAAATAAATGGAGCTTAATTGCAATCTGCACCTGAACTGGAGACAACAGTAGGGGGAAAAGTGGCCATGTTTTTTTAGCGCTGGATAACCCCTTTAAATCCCAGGTGTTGTCTGATTTTAGATTGTGAAGAACAGTTTTTCCCCTAAGTACTGCCACTTGCCTATTTCTGGTACCATAGCTCATCCCTATTCAAGTAAATTTGATTATGCTGTAATGCCAACATAGCCCATAGATAAGAGTGGCATTAGCTGGGAAAACAGACCTTTTTAATCTTGGGCAACACCTTTAAAAGCTTTACTATCACTTCAAACGCTTCTTTACATATTACATTTTTACTTTTTACATGTCAAAAGTTTTGATTGCTCAGGGTTTGTGCGTTCAGACCACCAGCTATGCTCAGCTATGCACTTGTCTCCCTCCGCCCTTTCTCCACTCTCTATAAGTGATCAACGGAGTCTGAACACCCATGTTTTAAATATAAGTAACACTCTACAGAAGATTCCCCTTAAAATGATAAATACAATGAGCCTTAGTATTTGTTCTGTGAAAAACAGTGGTCATAATTACTGTTCCCAAAGGGGGTTGTCGCTTTCTGGGACCCTAAGTGGCAAGCAGGAGCGGGTAAATATCAGATGCTCTACTGGGGGGTCGGGTGGGCCCTGCCCCGGGTGCCAGGTTCCCTTTAAAGAGGATGTACCACCAGGTACATCCTCTTTAATCTGAACCGAAGGATCAAACGGCGCCGTTTGATCCCTCAGTTCAGATTAAAGGGGATGTACCTGGCGGTACATCCTCTTTAAGCCACTTATAAAAATCCTAATTGTAAGAACTGTAGGACTACAGACAGGCAAATTACTTGAAGTCAAGAAGACACTCACTAAATCTGAGAGTAAAGGGGCATTCACATGTTCTATGATTACGGTCCATGCACAGAACATGAGCTACAGAGCAGAATGCAGATCTACTTGCATCATGATTCATTATGATGCCCAGAGCTCCAAAACAGTTTTAATCCTTGCTCTACTGTACTGACACGTCGTGCACGGACTATTATCACAGAATGTGTGAATGCCCACTAAGGTTTACTGAATGGTTTTCAAGCAAGCAGAAGTATAGAATTGTTCATTTCTCACAGTTTTTTTGTTTCAATTGATATTTTTTTTTAATTTGCTGAGATTGGGATGAACCATAACTAGGCTGAAAACCTGGCCAGGTGGATCACTGCAGGATTCTCTAGAATGATCTATGGTCAGGACTTGGTTAATCACTGGAGCCTGAGGAACAGTTCTTCCATGACATTGTCAATGTGACTTGTCTGCATGATCCACTTGTCCCAGACAACAACACATGACATCCCAATGGGGTTAACCCCACCTTTCTGTGTAATCGTTCGGAAATACTTAGGGTTTAGTGACAACCCTCACAAATGAAAAGTTTGACTCGAGATGCACATGAACACCCATAGAGCCTTGAATATGGACTGCTGTTATGATTAAGATGAATTCCGCCCAGAAAATGATTCTTTTTGGGTATGAGTTTTGGTATGACATTGTAGTTTCTGTATTTTACATCAATAAGGATTAATAAGCCTTAGGGCTTTATCCAACTTGAGCAGCCACCGCTAATCAAATGCCAAACGATCGGGTTCGGATGGACTCGAGCATGCTCCAGGTTCGCTCATCTCTAATCAGCAGGTTTGTACATACAACCCTGCTGATGGGTGCCACTAGCTGCAGAGTTGCTGGTTCCTGCCCTGGTCTTCTTTCTTATATCGTTTGTTGTACTATTCATAGCTATTTCCAGGGCAAATTTAGTATTCCAGCTCCTAGACCTTCAACTGCAGGCCAGCACAGTTATCTACTGTAAATCTACAGTCCACAGGGACCTTCTAATTCTTACCACTTGACCTCTTTTGTTAGCTTATATATATTTGTGTATTTATTGAAGACAACATATCTATAAGACCATAGATTGGGGGGGGAGGCAAGCCAAGCTTTTGCGTTGGGGCCCATGCCCCTCGTGGCTCATAAAGAAAAATCTGCTTTAAGAGAAGTGCTTACATTTAAAAGAGCAAGTGGTGATCACAATGGATGCGTGTCAGTGGGAAAGCCCATACAGGAGATCTGTGGATTCAAGATTCCTGGTTCAGGGAAGAAGCAAAGTAAAACACTAACCTAATAGTATTAAAGGGAAACTGTGATCAGATTTGTACATACAAACATGCTGAAAGGTACCTGTAGCTCCAGAGTTGCTGATTTCTGCTTTGCTCTTTTTCTTTTCCTCCTCAGTATTTTGATCAAAAGCAAATGTGCAAATTAGCCAGTTTGGTGCACTGGGGCGTTCTCCTGCCTCTCGGTGCACCGCGGTGCCATCGGTTTGTATATTGCCTCCTACTTTTATGCATATTAGTGTATGCATATGTAGTCACGTCTCTCTGCTCCCACCAAATCTCGCACTTGTACCGTAACAGTGGTCTGACACTGTACATGGGGCTGTTACTGCGCAATTATGAGAAAAATCATGGTAAAGGCATGTGAGAGAGATATGACTACTTTTAAATATATTAATATGCATACTTTGCCAGTGGATGGGACAGTGCTCCAAGGGTCCGGAGAACGCCCCCAGTGGACCAAATGACCAATAGGATAATTTGCATATTTGCTTTTGATAAAAATACTAAAGAACTGTGCTGAGGAGGAAAAGAAAAAGACAGATGCAGGAATCAGCACCTCTGCAGCTACAGGTACCTATCAGGAGGTATTACTATTAGATTAGTGTATAACTTTGCTGCTTCTCTGAACCGGGAAGCTTGAACCCACATATCTCCTGTATGGGCTTCCCTGCTGACACTGCATGCATCCTTTGTGAAATGTAAGCACTTCCCTTAACCCTTTGAGGACCAGGCCCAAAATAACCCAGTGGATCGCGCAAATTTTCATTTTTGTGTTTTCGTTTTTCCCTCCTCCCATTCTAAGAGCTCTAGCACTTTCAGTTTTCTATCTGCAAGGCCATGTAAGTGCTTGTTTTTATAGCAATAGTTGTACTTTGTAATGGCGTCTTTTATTCTACCATAACATGTATGAAGAAACCCCAAAATTATTATTTATGAAGATATAAATTGCTGAAATTGTAAAAAAGAATGCAATATGGTAACTTTTGAGGGGTTCCTGTGTCTACATAATGCACTATATGGTGAAAGCGACATGATACCATTATTCTATAGGTCAGTCCGAACACAACCACAAACATGTTATATATTTTTTTTTCTATGAAATCCTTTTTATTTTTGCAATCAATTATTAATAAAATGGGCCTATTGTGACGCTTATAACGGTTTTATATTTTTCACCTACAGGGTTGTATGGGGTGTCATTTTTTCCGCCATGATCTCTAGTTTCTATTAATACCATATTTGTGAAGATCGGACGTTTTGATCACTTTTTATAATTTTTTATATATATATATATATATATATATATATATATATATATATATATATATATAATGTAACAAAAAATCGGTAATTCGCGCACTTTTTTCCCTCTTTTCATCTTCGCCGTTAGTGATTGACGCTTCTTATATTTTAATAGTTCGGGCAATTATGCCTGCTACGGTGTATTATATGTTTATTTTTATATGTTTTATTTATATAATGGGAAGGGAGGTGATTTAAACTTTTATTGGGGTAGGGGCTTTGGGGTAGTGTAAGAATGATTTTTACTTTTTTTATTTATTTATACATTTTAAGTCCCTCTGGGGCACTTTTACATACATTACTTTGATTTACTTTGATTTCATACACTGATCATTGCCATAAGCATAGCATTGATCAGTGTGATAGGCGATCTGCTCAGTAAGCAGATCGCCGATCGAACCACACGGAGGCAGGTGAGAGACTTTTTGCGGTCCGTTATAACGATCTGGACTACCCCTGTCACTTACACTTAAACGCAACGGTCACGGTCTTCTAGCCCCCAGTGTAATGAAACCCCTCTATGACGCAGTTCCATTAGAATCAATGCTCTGTGATGTGGCTTCCAGTGTGAGGAAACCCCTCCTCTCTTTGACGTGGCTGCATTAGAATCAATGCTCTGTGACGCAGCCCCCAGTGTGATGAAAACCCTCCCCTCTGTGACTCTGCACATACTTACATGTTACATACACATGTGATCATTGGAGCTGAACTTTAAAGGGAACCAATATAATATGGTTTCCTCCAGCACCCTATAGAGCTACTGTGCAGCTTGCAACACGTACCAGCTGCAGTTGCAGCATTAAATTTAGTAAGCAGCAAAAGGAGTTTTACTCTGCTGCGTTACGGTGGGTTCACACTGAGGAATTCCTGCGGATAAATTCCACGGAATTTTGTCGCCTGTACGTGCGCATGGCCGCGCACCTCTCCGCCCGTGCCATAGACACCATTCTATGCACGGGCGCATTCCGCCGAAAGAATTGACACGTCAATTCTTTCGGTGGAATGCGGAATCAGCTGGCCCATAGAATGGTGTCTATGGAGTCGGCGGAAAGGCGCGCGTACAGCCGACGGAGTTCCGGGGATTTTTTTTGCGAGAATTCCTCAGTGTAAACCCACCCTAAGGCAGTGAGAGGGGTGGCAACTAGTCATCTGGGCTAATCATGCCTGTCAGCGCTCTCTGCGGGGATGATTGACAGGCAGAGAGCCCCTTTAGTGGCCTCTCTGCCTGTCAATCATCCACGCACTGCGTGCCTATAGGCAAAAAATAGTGACCAGCCATGAGCGGCTACCCACCCAGATGACTAGTTTGCCCCCCCTCTACCTGCCTCGTGCAGCGATATAAATAGCTTCTTCCCATTTGTAAAGCTACTGCTGCAGTTGCAGCTTGTATGCTCTGTGAGCTGCACAGTAGATCTATACTGTGCTGCTGGGAACCATATCAGCAGAGTTGTGATGATTGGTTCCCTTTAACAGGTCAGGCATATTGTGCGTTTACACAGAGAGATTTATCTAGCAGATTTTGGAAGCCAAAGCCAGGAATGGATTTGCAAAGGGGAGAAATCTCTGTCTTTCCTTTATGACCTGGTCTCTGTTTATATTCTGTTCCTGGCTTTGGCTTAAAAAATCTGTCAGATAAATCTCTCTGTGTAAACGCACCCATAAGCAGTCAACCTTAAAGGGGCAAGGGAACCTGAATTGTGAGCACAGCTGCAAACCCTATAGCTACACCACTGTAAGCTACAGTTGAAGGGTCCTGCAGGTTGCTAATGACATTTTTAATGGGCACAAATTTCTAAGAACATTGTGCTAGAAATCCCAGATATGACTCCTTGACCATGGAACTGCCTTGATTATTACTGTGAGTGAATAGACACTTGTGGAGTCTGACTAATCGTACAATTAACGATGTCGGAGTAATGATTTTTTTCTTTCATAACGATCAGCGTTTAGACGGTACGATATATAGTACGGAAAAATCGTTTTGCGATCGTTTTGCAGCACTGATTGGCTGAAGAGGGGAGCCAGGAATTTCAAACGGCTCCTCTTCAGCCAATCAGTGCTGAATAGGAGCACTGATTGGCTTAAGAAGAGCCGTTTGAAATTCCCGGCTCCCCTCTTCAGCCAATCAATGCACTAAAGAGGGAAGTCGGGGATTTCGAAGACCTGCTACGTGGAGCAGGTAACGTATGCCCGTGGCCGGGGCGACGGGGGCGATCGGAGCGGTGGCGGGGGGGGGGCGATCAGAGCGGTGGCGGCCGGACTATCGCGCGACGACTGTTTACACGGAACGATCGGCGAATTTTTTGCGAACGACGAATTAAGAACATGTTAAAAGATCAAAATGAACGATTTATCAATCGTTAGCCGCGTTTACACGTACGATTATCGTTCAAATTCGATCGTTATCACGAAAATTCGCCCGATAATCGTTCCGTGTAAACGTAGCATAAGGTGGGGATCTTGAGACTTGATGTTGGCAACTTTCTCCAGTGGAGGGAGGAATTTGTTAGAACTGGAGACTGTGATTAGCACCCAAAATATCTTCATTGTGGCACAACCCCCCCCCCACACACACAAAATCTAACGTATAACATATGATAGACAAAAATACAGAAAGTGCAACAGTAACCTACAGGTGCAAGCTCTTACTGTATATACTCTCCCCGGTGTACACACGATAAAAACCTGCTCTGTAGATATTGAAAAATGAGGATCTTAACAAACTATTTGATCAGAGTGTACCATGTCACCACGTTAAGGTGTCCTGAAAGACATTGTCCCTACTCCAGTATTTTCACACTAGCAATGGCCTCTTCTGGGCTGAAGAAGCCTACAACTGGGCAGATAGGATCCAAATAATCTCTTTTTATAGCACCCTTGGGACATGGGTGGAGTGCAAGCCAAAAGGAGGTAGTCACACGCCCCACATTCAACAGAACAAAAAAAATTAAAATTGGCAGCACCTCTGTGCACACTGCAGGTTGCACAATGCATGTGGCTAAAGTACAGACAAAAATACAGAAAGGGCAACAGCAACCCACAGATGCAAGCTCTTACCGTATGTACAGGGGGGTACACACGATAAAAACCTCTATAGATATTGAAAAATGAGGATTTTAGCAAAGTATTTGATCAGAGTGTACCATGTCACCACGTTAAGGTGTCTTTAGAGACATGGCCCAGTTGTAGGCTTGCTCAGGCCATGAGAGGCCATTGCCAGTGTGAAAATACTAGAGTAGGACCATGTCTCTGAAGACACCTTAATGTGGTGAAATGGTACACTCTGTTTGATCAAATAGTTTGGCTAAGCAAACCAATCTCGGACAGTGGCGGAACTACCGCCGTGGTAGCGGCCGCTACGGGGCCCCGCCATATCGGGGCCCCCGGAGCTCACATAGCCTGTAGCACCCGGCGGCCGAGCAGGCCTCCCGGGTGCTACAGCTGTTTGGGGTCCAGGTGACAGGCTCGGAGTGGCTTGGCGTCCGCCGGGGGCCAGGCAAAGTACTTCCGGCGCAGGCGCACTCTAACAAGCGCTCCTGTGTACAGGCTATGGGCGGACGCTGAGCTCACTGGTACCTGTGCTGCCGGGGATGCTGCCCCCCCCTTGCCACCGTATTGCTGTCCCGGCAGCACAGGTACCAGTGAGCTCAGCGTCCGCTCCCAGCCTGTACTTCCGGCACAGGAGCGCTTTTTAGAGATGCACTCTCCGCCGGAAGTACTTGCCCCGGCGGACTCTGAGCCACTCTGAGCCCGTCACCTGTGCTGCCCGGGAATCCCCAGGACGCCCCTCGGGAGAAGAGGAGAAGACAGCCGACAGGGGAGTTAGGTGAGTTGTGTTTTTTTTTATTTTTTATCTGCTTTGCAAAGGGGGATAATACAGGATGGGGCCATCTATGGGGGATAATACAGGGTGGGGCCATCTATGGGGGATATACAGGGGGGACATCTATGGGGGATATACAGAGGGCCATCTATGGGGGATAATACAGGGTGGGGTCATCTATGGGGGATATACAGGGGGCCATCTATGGGGGATATACAGGGGGGCCATCTATGGGGGATATACAGGGGGCCATCTATGGGGGATAATACAGGGGGACATCTATAGGGGGACAACATGGGAGACCATCTATAAGGGAGATGGACAACATGGGGGGGGGTAATTTATAAGGGGCCAACAAGGGTGGCATCAGTAAGGGGGAATACACAGAGGGGCATATACTATAAGGGGATCACATAGTGTCAGGGCTATCCACTAAACAACGGTGTAAAGGGGCCAATACAGATGTGCAGTGTGTATAGAGATAGGGATGGTGCCAGAGTGAGGAGCCTAATATGTTTCTCTGGCAGATTCTGTGGATTCGTGGCTCGGAGAAGTTCTAATGGCCCAGGAAGGATGAAGAAGAAAAGGAAAAGGAAACAACTCCGATCAGAGAAGATGTCCCCTGTGAGTTGCTTAATATAACTGTACTGTTATTTATATGGTGTACAGAACCTGTGTAGAGCTGAGTGTGTTAATGGCGTAGTGGTCGATTGAGGGGGTGGGGGCCCCAATCAAAAGTTTGCTATGGGGCCCAGCCATTTCTAGTTACGCCCCTGATCTCGGACCTTGCTCTACACGGTTTGTGAACTGATTAAAGATGGCAATGAGATAAGCATGAAGGACTGTAAGTGGTGTGCAGGGCAGACATTATTTGACCTTTTTTTTAAGCAAATACTTGCAATGGCCATTAAATAACTGGATCATCTAGTTTCATAGGGCTGTGATGTGATGTTCCTCTGTTATTCTTACTAGAAATGTATGACTAAATAGCCAACTGGCTGTTGCACATAGTGGATGTCTGACTCTGACCAATCAGAACTGACAGTGTCCAAACTCTGGAGGGACATGCCCCCCAATTGGTAACACCCAATTAAATCACACATTTCTAGTATAAATAAAAGAGTAAGGCTGGGTTCACACTACGTTTTTTCAATCCATTTTTTCAAAATGGATGAAAAACGGATGGAAAAATTGGATGAAACTGTGTGCATCCGTTTTTCTATTAACTTCCATTATTTAAAAAAAAAAAAAAAAGATCCTTTTTTTTTGACAGACACAAAAACATGGTCGACCACGTTTTTGTGTCCGTCAAAAGAAACTGATCCGTTTTGAGCCCCTTTTTTTTTTATAGTGGAAGTCAATAGAAAAACGAATAAAAACGGATGCACACAGTAGCATTGGTTTTTTTCCATCCATTTTTTTTTCGCAAGAAACGGATTACAGAAACGTAGTGTGAACCTAGCCTAACAGTACAGCACAAAGGTATATGAAAAGATATTCTAAAATTGTTGTTTCATGGGGAAAACAAGTAAAAACATACAGGTCAGGAGTGGTGACAGGTCCCTTTTAAGTTTGCCATACAAATCTCATACATGTCTTTTGTTCCTGGCTTCGTAAGAGATACCTTTTGGCCTAATGAACATTGGACAGCTATCTAAAATATATGACTAGGTGGTAGGTGGGGCCATAGAGGGGGTATTATTGAGTTGGAACATAGAGGGGCTATTATTGATCTGTGTGGGGGCAGGTAGGCGGCATTATTGATGTGTGGTGGCACAAAGGGGGTATCAGTGATGTGCGGTGGTATAGAGGGGGTATTATTGATGTGTGGTGGCAAAGAGGGGGTATCACTGATGTGTGGTGGCATAGAGGGGGTATTATTGATGTGTGGTGGCACAGAGGGGGTATCACTGATGTGCGGTGGTATACAGGGGGTATTATTGATGTGTGGTGGCACAGAGGGGGTATCACTGATGTGTGGTGGTATAGAGGGGGTATCACTGATGTGTGGTGGTATAGAGGGGGTATCACTGATGTGTGATGGCACAGAGGGGGTATCACTGATGTGTAGTGGTATAGAAGGGGTATCACTGATGTGCAGTGGTATAGAGGGGGTATCACTGATGTGTGGTGGTATAGAGGGGGTATCACTGATGTGCGGTGGTATAGAGGGGGTATCACTGATGTGTGGTGGTATTGAGGGGGTATCACTGATGTGTGGTGGTATAGAGGGGGTATCACTGATGTTGGTGGCAGAGGGGGTATCATTGATGTGCGGTGGTATAGAAGGGGTATCACTGATGTGTGGTGGTATAGAGGGGGTATCACTGATGTGCAGTGGTATAGAGGAAGTATCACTGATGTGTGGTGGTATAGAGGGGGTATCACTGATGTGCGGTGGTATAGAGGGGGTATCACTGATGTTTTGGTGGTATAGAGGGGGTATCACTGATGTTGGTGGCAGAGGGGGTATCATTGATATGCGGTGGTATAGAAGGGGTATCACTGATGTGTGGTGGTATAGAGGGGGTATCACTGATGTGTGGTGGTATAGAGGGGGTATCACTGATGTGCAGTGGTATAGAGAGGGGTATCACTGATGTTGGCGGTATAGAGCTGGTATCACTGATGTGTGGTGGTATAGAGGGGGTATCACTGATGTGCAGTGGTATAGAGGGGGTATCACTGATGTGCGGTGGTATAGAGGGGGTATCACTGATGTGCAGTGGTATAGAGGGGGTATCACTGATGTTGGTGGCAGAGGGGGTATAACTGATGTGCGGTGGCATAGAGGGGGTATCACTGATGTGCGGTGGTACAGAGAGGGTATCACTGATGTGTGGTGGTATAGAGGGGGTATCACTGATGTGTGGTGGTATAGAGAGGGTATCACTGATGTTGGTGGCAGAGGGGGTATCACTGATGTGCGGTGGTATAGAGGGGGTATCACTGATGTGCAGTGGTATAGAGGGGGTATCACTGATGTTGGTGGCAGAGGGGGTATAACTGATGTGTGGTGGTATAGAGGGGGTATCACTGATGTGCGGTGGTATAGAGGGGGTATCACTGATGTGTGGTGGTATAGAGGGGGTATCACTGATGTGTGGTGGTATAGAGGGGGTATCACTGATGTTGGTGGCAGAGGGGGTATAACTGATGTGTGGTGGCATAGAGGGGGTATCACTGATGTGCGGTGGTATAGAGGGGGTATCACTGATGTGTGGTGGTATAGAGGGGGTATCACTGATGTGCGGTGGTATAGAGGGGGTATCACTGATGTGTGGTGGTATAGAAGGGGTATCACTGATGTGTGGTGGTATAGAGGGGGTATCACTGATGTGTGGTGGTATAGAGGGGGTATCACTGATGTGCAGTGGTATAGAGGGGGTATCACTGATGTTGGTGGCAGAGGGGGTATAACTGATGTGTGGTGGTATAGAGGGGGTATCACCAGGGGCGGTCTTGGCATTTCTGGGGCCCCAAGCGAAGTTATGTCTGGGCCCCCCCCCCTCGACACGCGTTCCAAAACAATAGACCGCTGTGTGTTGCCCCCAGTAGTATATACCCCTTGTGCGCTACCGCCAGTAATATATACTCCTTGTGTGCTGCCCCCAATAGTATATACCCCTTGTGTCCTGCCCCCAGTAGTATATACCCCTTGTTTGCTTCCCCCAGTAGTATATAGACCCCTGTGTGTTCCCCCAGTTATATATAGCCCCCCGTGTGCTCCCCCAGAAGTATATAGACCTCCTGTTTGCTGCTCCCAGTTGTATATACCCCCTGTGTGCTCCCCCACTAGTATATAGGTCCCCTGTGTGCTCACCCACTTGGATATAGACCTCCTGTGTGCTCCCCCCACTTGGATATAGACCCCTGTGTGCTCCTCCAGTAGTATATAAACCCCCTGTGTGGTTCCCCCAGTAGTATATAGACCCCCTGTGTGCCCCACCAGTATTATATAGACCCCTTGTGTGCTGCCCCAGTAGTATACAGACCCCTGTGTGCTCCCCAGTTATATATAGACCACCTGTGTGCCTCACAAGTAGTATATAGACCCCCTGTATGTTCCCCCAGTAGTATATAGACCCCCTGTGTGCCCCACCAGTAGTATATAGACCTCTGTGTGCTCCCCCAGTAGTATATAGCCCCCCTGTTTGCTCCCCCACTTGGATATAGACCTCCTGTGTGCTCTCCAAGTTGTATATAGACCCCATTCTGCTGCCCCAAGTAGTATATAGACCCCCTGTGTGCTGCCCCCAGTAGTATATAGACCCCTCTGTGAAGCCCCAGTAGTCTATAGCCCCCCTGTGTGCTCCCCCTGTTATATAGCCCCCCTGTGTGCTCCCCCCATTTATATAGACCCCCGATGTGCACTCCCCCACTTAAACAGACCCCTGTGTGCTCCCCCTTCCATATAGTATATAACACTGTTAATAAAACAAACACTTATACTCACCTGGGTCCGGGCGTCTCCTCTTCTCTTCACTCTTGTGGCCGCGGGAAGGGTTTTCCCTGCGATCACAAGAGGCCGCACTCCCCTTGTCCTGGCGCCGATGTTCCAGTGATGTCACTGGAGTGCCGGCACCCCAAGGACAAAGCTGCCACTTGTGACCGCAGGGAAAACCCTTCCTGCGGCCACAAGAGTGACTGACAGGAAGGGGGCCAATGTCTCCCGCCCTGTCAGTGCTGCTGCATGTAACTATGAGCGCTCATTATGAGTGCTCATAGTTACAGTTCAGATGGCAGCAGCGAGCGGGGCAGCGGCCCTGTCCAGCAGTTTTGAGCACAAGAGCAGGGCGTGGGGGCCCCCTTGGATGTTGGGGGCCCCAAGCGATCGCTTGGGGTGCTTGGTGCCAAAGACCGCCACTGGGTATCACTGATGTGCGGTGGTATAGAGGGGGTATCACTGATGTGTGGTGGTATAGAGAGGGTATCACTGATGTTGGTGGCAGAGGGGGTATCACTGATGTTGGTGGCAGAGGGGGTATCACTGATGTGTGGTGGTATAGAGGGGGTATCACTGATGTGTGGTGGTATAGAGGGGGTATCACTGATCTGCGGTGGTATAGAGGTTGTATCACTGATGTGTGGGGGTATCACTGATGTGTGGTGGCACAGATGGGGTAATATTATGTGGGAGCATAGAGCAGGTATTATTGATGTGTAGTCGCATATAGGGGCATTACTGACGAGTGGGGGCACAGATGGGATGGATTAGCTCATAAGCTGTCGCTATATGTATTTGACGTTAAACCCCGTCCACCACAAGCATGACGTGAACAAACACAGGATGATGTTTGTGAATTGGGTTAGGCCACCATGAGCCGTCATAAGTTGCCGCCCACCATTCACACCCACAGCCCTGACAGGACTGAGAGCGCTGCTAAGCGCGGCACAGCAACTCCCTCGTTAGGCCCCGCCTACCGCGTTCAAACCGCCCAATCATGCGGTAGCCGCTGCTATCGTTTAGTGAACCAATCGGGTTTAAGGATACTGCGCAGTGAGACAGTTCAAACGGGCAGCATAAACGGCGGAGAATCTGGGTGGCCCGGAGTGCCGGGTGTATCGCGACAGATCGCGAAAGGAGCACGGAGCTGCGAGGAAACAGGTCAGGGGCTGATCGTGATTTAATTGCGGCGTAGAGGCTGCTGCCTGGAGACTAGCTGATAAGGGGGCGGCCCTGACTTGGCCTACATAAAGTGGGCTTGTAGTGCTGATGGTGGGGAAGGTAAGGGAGGCTGCAGTATGGGGACAGGTGTGCTGCTATGCTGGAGGGGGCAGGGGCTGTGGAGGGTGGCAGGGGCTGTGGTGGGTGAGGTGGGGGTGGCAGGGGCTGTGGTGGGTGAGGTGGGGGTGGCAGGGGCTGTGGTGGGTGAGGTGGGGGTGGCAGGGGCTGTGGATGAGGAGGGGATGGGTGATACTTGGTATAAGATGGATGGTAGTGTGGGCATTGGTGGGTGCAGGTGAGGGAGCAGCATTGTCAGTCACCACAATACAGGGAACTCTCCGAAGAACTTGTGTAAGATAGAAAAGCTAAAGCTGACTGGTACCTTCATTTACTTATAGGTCTTTAAATTGTCCCTGTCATGATAACATCATGAATCAACAGGGGGTGTGATATACATGTTTGCAATTTACTATATATATATATATATATATATATATATATATATATATATATATATATATATATATATATATATATATATATACAGGGCTCCAGACTAAAAAATTTACCTAGGAGCCATTGGCTCCTAACCTGAAAAATTTAGACGCCAAATAGAATATTTGGTCGCCAACATTTTAAACCATGTAAAATTAATGTTATGTTAAATGGGACTTACTGTGTGCAGAGGCCACTGCAGCATCCTCCTCCTTTAGATCCTTTCTTTTCTTAGTTTGAAAACGTTCAACATGGAAACTTGCAACTTGACAACCATATCCAGTCTGACAACCATATCCAGTCTGACAACCATATCCAGTCTGACTCAGTACTTCAGCTTCACTTGGCTAGCCTTTTAATGAGGCTTACTCTTCTGAAATTGAACTTAAAGGGAACCTGTCACCCCCGGTGACGGGGTGACAGGCTCCCAACCCCCCGTTAGAGCCCCCTATACTCACCTCATCGCGCCGGGTCCCGCTTCTGAAGATGGTCGGGTCACGGAGATCTCAGCCGCTGCAGCCCGGCGTGCGCTGAGAGATGAGTCCAACGCTCATAGAGAATGACGGAGCACTGGACTCTCCCATCAATCTCTATGAGCGTTGGAGAGATGAGTCCAACGCTCATAGAGATTGATGGGAGAGTCCAGTGCTCCGTCATTCTCTATGAGCGTTGGACTCATCTCTCAGTGTGCGCGCCGGGCTGCAGCGGCTGAGATCTCTGTGACCTGACCACCTCCAGAAGCGGGACCCGGCGCGATAAGGTGAGTATAGGGGGTTCTAACGGGGGGTTGGGAGCCTGTCACCCCGTCACCGGGGGTGACAGGTTCCCTTTAAAAGCTTGCAACAGTCTATACATACTGAGCTAGACTTATGACTGCAGCCATAGTGACCCCCCACAAGATGTGTATATAGATAGATATATCTCTCACCTAGTGACTAATGCAAGTGACCCCCTACAATACAGACACCTGAGGGGCCCTGATAATAATAATTGTGCATATATCTATCTCCCAGTGTCTGCAGCCAGTTTGCCCTACACTTATAGATGGCCCCCTCCCCTTATAGATGACCCCCTCTACCCCCATTATAGATGCCCCCTCCTCCCCCCCCATTATAGATGCCCCCTCCTCCCCCCCATTATAGATGCCCCCTCTTCTCCCCCCTTATAGATAACCCCTCCCCTTATAGATGCCCCCTCTCCCCCCCCCCCCCATTATAGATGCCCCCTCTTCTCCCCCCTCCCCTTATAGATGCCCCCTCTTCTCCCCCCCTTATAGATACCCCCTCCCCTTATAGATGCCCCCCCTTCTCTTCTCCCCCCATTATAGATGCCCCCCCTTCTCTTATGCCCCCCCTTTCCTCTATGCTAAGCAGTATTTAAAAAAAATAAACACACAAACTCACCTGACAACCCGCTCCCCCGGCGATCCTCTTCTTCTTCGGACGCTGTCCCCGGCTGATGCGCGGCTGCCGGGGGTGTCCCGTCCTATCCCCGGCAGCGCGGCGCGTCAGTGAGCTCCCTGTACGCCGGGGCTGTGACTTCTGACACAGGAAGCGTCTCTGACGTGCGCTTCCTGTGCCGGAAGTCAGGGCCCCAGGCAGCTCACTGATGCGCCGCGCTGCCGGGGATAGGATGGGACACCCCCGGCAGCCGCGCATCAGCCGCGCATCTTAAAGAGACAGCGCGCCGCCGCTGGGGCCAGTCGCAAATGGCGCCCAGATTAATAAATCTGGGCGCCATTTGCAAAATGTCAGTCGCATTGGCGACCATTTTGGTCGCCATCTGGAGCCCTGATATATATATATATATATATATATATATATATATATATATATATATATATATATATATATATTTATATATATATTTATTTATTTATTTATTGAGATATTGTGTTTCCCAGGCAGTCCTGTGATTGATGGACATATCTGGCTGTCACTTTCTGTACTGGCCAGGACTTCGTGTTTAGTCTGTCTATATCACATCCCCCGTTGTTTTAGATTTTGAAATTTATAACGACAAGGCCACTTAAACTACAACTCCTATGAATGGAGGCCACTGCTGGAAAGGTGTCATCTACTTGTCAGTACTCCTTAGGTGCTGCAGATAATTGGTCACGTAACTGCGGCTAACTGATAGAGGTTCTAGTTATGATTTGTCCATCGTGATGCAGTGGCTTGTGGCAGGGACTAGATGATGTATATGTCGCATGACCCACAGCCATGTTTTCAGGTAACACAGTAAGCCCATACTTCACACAGTGAATTGCTGCTATGAGACATTGCCACTTTGGGCTGTAACTGGTTATTGGAGTTTTGCAGGTTTCTTGTAGGGAGGAGAGAGGAAAAAATATTGGGGTACTGCACACACTATGATGTTACTGGCAGCATGGTGCAGTCATTGGCCAGAACATATGGGTCATGTGGGAACAACAACCTGCGATTTCCCCATACTGCCTCCTGCCCCAAGCCAGATATCAGCTAGGCATCTTTATAGTGAAATTAGTCATATTTTCTTATTAGATTGTTGATGAATCCTGTCGACATTGACACATTCCAAAGCATAGCCCACCTGCTGCTTTTAAAGAGCCCCGCTAAGGTTTGAGTGCTGTGCCTATTGGCAACATTTTTGACTTCCCAATGACAGCTGTAAAAAATGATACTTTACCACTGGAGTATTAGGGTAGGGCCACACTGCATTTTTGCAGTTCATTAAACGTATCCATTATAAAACAAAAGGGACCAAAACATTTTTTTTTTAAATCATTTAGGGTGCACAAAAATGTGGCTGACTGTTTGTGTGTACCTTTTTTAAAAGTAACCATTTAAAAACAGATCCCTTAAATGGACTGCAAACATAGAAAGTAACTCAGAATTAGTACAGAGTAAGTTATGTGCACACAGTGACTTTACAAGCAGAATGAGTTTAACACAAGATATAACTGAACAGCATTGTACATACATTGCTTATCCTCAAAGTAATAGCAGACCCAACAATATTAGCCTGAGAAATGACTGTTTTGGTAAAGACCTATTCCTTTGAAATTTATTCATAAAGGCCCTATTACACAAAAGGATTATCAGCTGTGATGGTCCAATAATCATTTTGGTGTAATATGGTAAATGTTTTTTTTTAACGTGTTGAAACTGCATGATCATGTCAGCAACCATCTGCTGTGCATTGCTGCTAGTAATAGGAGCGGCGGCAGTAGACTGCCACGGACTTCAACGGGGGGCTTGCTGTCTGTGTATGTAATGGCACAGACAGTACGTGGGGAACAAGGAGGAAGCAAACGCTGACCTGACAGGTTGGTGCTCGCTTCCCCCTCATTATCGTCCCCTGTAATATGGCCTTTCATTTAAAAATAAAACTGGCCTGGCAGTTAAGACTTGCCGCTCCCGAGTGATTTTAGGGGCTTGTTTAAAAGGGAATTCCACCCAAGAGCTAAAAAAAATAAATATGAATGCTCCCAAACCTAGCTGGTCTTACTCACCAAGTCCCCACTGAGTATTTTGAGATGTCTCCCGTCTTTCTAGTTGGCACCGTTCCTGAATTACAAGTTTTTTTCTAAAAGCCTGTCTAAATCCAAGGTGGCACCGGCTGGGAAACTACACTTCTCATCATGCATTGCGCCTCAGAGCCAACTGCCAAGTATCCGCCTCATTTTGTAGTATCTGCCCACCGCTGGATCAATTTGCTTCTGCTTTAGGGTGGCTTCACACGTACCGTATCGCTGGGCATTTATCGCTGCGTGTTTGGTGCGATTTTTACATGAGTTTTGATTTTCACATGAAAATCAAAACTCTCATGTAAAAATCGCACCAAAAACGCAGCGATACGGTACGTATGAAGGCACCCTTACACTGAAAACAAAATATCCATCTTCAATGAGATGAAACTGTTTTCTTTCCCCAATACTTCTCAGGAGGCTTTCACTGTTCTGTTTCCCCAACCTTTGGCCAAGTGCTCACTGATTGGTGTGGGCGAGGGTTACAGATGAAGTGTAACAGCTTGGCTGGCACCAGAATTGACAGAGATCACTTGACTTTGGTCTCAGAAGGGAGGGGGAGGAGTGGTGACAAAGTGGACCAGGAAGTGAGGATTTTTTGCAGCTTCAGGCTTTCTTCATACAACGTACTTGTTATAAGAATGGCCATTGTCTTCAATTTACACAACGGCCGTTCTCTTCATAATGAGATGATCTGTATTGAAGTCAATGCAAACAACGGACATTCACACAATGTATAGCACGTTTCCCGCTTTGTCTAAATAATGATCTTGTCAGTTATTTCCGGCCATAGTCCATAGACTTCAATGCAATTTGCATTTAACAACGACCGCTGTTTACATGTTGTGTGGACAAGTTAAGATGTGCTGCAGACAAATGTCCCAATTTGTAATGTAATAGAAACCTATTACAAACAAGCTTAGAATGTGGGTGGGTTAAATCTTAAGTGAAATACCCCTTTAGGGTACAAACCCACTTGCCGGATCCGCAGCGAGTTTCTCACTGCGGATCCCGGCCCTGTTTACTCAATGGCAGCCAAACTCGCAGCAGGGATGTACATCCCTGCTGCGAGTTTGTCCGCAGCCCGCCCCCTTAACCCCCCGGCCGCTGGAGATAATACATCACTGGGTCCCCGCTGTTTCGGGGCTCCCGGTGTCTTCAAATCCCGTTCAGCCAATCAGTGCCCTACGGCTGTGTGTGTGTGGGGGGGGGGGGGGGGGGGGGGGTCGAGGAGGGGGATTCTCAGTGAGAAATCCGCTGTGGATCAGTTACTCTTGAACGCACCCTCAAAATAGAGAGGAGTTACATTGATGAAGTCACTAATTCTGTGGAATAATAGTGGTCAGCTTTGGTCCTGGTTTAAGGTTAGAGGGTGTTGGATGCTGCACACTGGCTGTAGTGCATTTCTTTCTGAAATAGTGTTATGATATGAAAAAAAATTTGATTGGCAAAGGAAAACCATGTAGAGCAGTGCAGCACATTATAGGCCGCTCAGGTAAAATAAGCTCAAATGTCTTTAAGTGGCAAGTAAAACACGAGACATGTCGGGAAGCCGAGAACTACTGGTCAAATGAATGAGATTATAGCCAGAATGGCAGAGGCTAAGCCAATGATCAACTCCAGAAAAATCTAAGTTACCAATGATTACTGCTATAAAGAGAAGACTATACAGGGAAAATAACAGCAAGTTAGGGCCAGGAGGCTGAGAATGAAGGTAATGATGATCTTGCCTTCTACTTGCCTCCTCTTGGTAAGGGCATGTGCACACTATGAATTCTGAGCGGAGAACTTCAAGCGGATTCCGCTGCTGCACTCCCGCTTGAAGATCTGCCCGTCTCATAGGCTCCATTCTATGCTCAGGCAGATTCCGCTGTCCTCCCAATTGACGTGTCTGCCTGGGCATGGCATGGACAGAACTTCAAGCAGATTCCGCCACATGCCCCCTCTTGAGGTTCTCCATTTGGAATGCTTTCCCTTTAGGCACTTTTGCTTGGTGCTTGTGCTTTTTTTTTTTTTAACGGCTATTTATCTTTGTAGTAGTACAGTGCAGCTCTGCAGTATAAGAACTAGCACAAGATAAGTAGTTTGCACAAAAAGTTAGGATACTGTTTAATTGCTTAAAGGTGGACATGGAGATCAAGATCCTGTAGGACTTTCACTTGACCTGTTGGCTGGTATATATTTACCTGTCTGTGTACAGGGCTGCAAACTACAAGACTGCTCCAAGGGAATTATTCTCTGTCTTGGATATGTTGCTGAGCAAACTTTGCTTTGTGACTGGACAAATGTCCTCCTGCGCCCTACGTGTGGTTCTACCTGTTTCTCATAGGAATGCATCATGTGCTTGGTTGTTAGGCATCCAGAGACCAGAATATGTACTTAACCCTGGGTAAGTGGTTTATCTACATCTGTCATTCTTTTTGGGGCCAACAAGGGGTTAAGAATATAAAGGATGAAAGTGCATCTAAGCCTCACAGGTGGGAAGTATGTGCTGCCTTGGGGGATTCTTGCTTATATATAGTCGGCAGCAGGGCTGTGGAGTCGGAGCTAGTTTTGGCTGAAGTCGGAGTCGGGGGAAAAAAATGTACCGATTCCAGCTTTAAAAAAAATGTAGAATTAAATTTTGATATGAATTTTACAAGTTTTGCTCATGAATATATATTATAAGCAACATTCTAATAGGACACTGGCCCTATTACACAAGGGTGGTCGGGGAATATATCAGTAATAGGACACTGGCCCTATTACATAAGGGTGGTCATGGGAAAAGTTGTCGGTCACTATTTGGCAGCTTGTTTCTGAGCTGGAAGAGTCCATTGTGTGGGGGGAGATCTGTGCTGTTCTCTTCCTGGATGCTGGATGACTGTATATGCGCAGCGGTGTAATATGAAGATATCCTGTGTAATATAGAGGAGGAGGAGAAGCCATAAGTAGTGTAGCAGTAACCTCTGTCCTCAGTGTGGTGTTTTCTCTCTGGGAGAAGATTGTGTTTTTCTTCAGTGTTCTATGGCTGCAGCTCTGTGTGTGTGTGTGTGTGTGTGTGTGTGTGTGTGTGTGTGTGTGCTATGGCTGCAGTAGGCTGTGTGTGTGCTTTGACTACCACGGGCAACGTGGGGTGGTTACGGACAAACTGAAGTCCTTATAGGTAATCTGCGGTGGGTACCTGCAATCTGGAGGGGGTCATTGGCAATTTGGGGTGGTTAGAGGCAAGGTGCGGTTGTCAGAGGCGATGTGCGGTGGTCAGGCAACCTGCGGTGGTTGCGTGCAATCTGGGAGGTTACATGTAATCTGGCATGATGACGGGCAAGCTGGGGTGGTTACGGGCAACCTGGGGGGGGTTTACAGACAATCTAGGATTGTTACGGATAAACTGAAGTGCTTATAGGTAATCTTGGGTGGTTACAGGCAATCTGGAGGGGGTCACTGGCAACGTGCGGTGGTTACGGTCACCGTGTGGTGGTTGCGTGCAATCAGGGCGTGATTACGGACAACCTGGGGTGGTTACGGGCAACCTGCGGTGGTTATGGGTAATCTGGTGGGGGGTTAGGGGTAATTTGGGAGAAACTGCAATTATTACTATAATAAGTGTGTGTTTTATTTTTTTGTATGTTTGTCACTTTTTGTACTTTGCACATTCATTTTCACTAGATTACTGTGATATTTTCTATCAGGAGGAGGTAGTAGCTCCCAGCATCTGGTTAAGTACATGGGGTGGGGTGACTTGGGGGGGGGGGGGGGGGGGTGTTAGGCACATCACTTTTTATCCCCTGTCACCAATCATTTATGGTGACAGGGGATAAAAAGTGCCGGCGGCACATGGCACAAGCGATCAGCGGTATATAGTATATACCGCTGATCGCTTGTACCGGGACCCCACAGGGGGGTCCCCGATCACTGCCCCATGCTCTCCGCTACCTTTCATTCATTTTTCTTTTTGATCACTGAACAGACATTAGTCCGTTCACAGTGATGGCGGCGGCCATCTTGGATCTGATGGCCGCCGCGGGGAGGGGGGTTAGTGACTGGGGCACTAGGGGATCTGATCTGGGGTCTGATTGTACTTATTTCATAAATGATCAGTGTATGAAATCAAACCAATGAATGGAAAAGTCCCCCAAAGGGACTCCAAATGTATATATAAAAAAAAAAAAACACCAATACACTACCCCAAAGCCCCTCCCCAATAAAAGTTTAAATCACCCCCTTTCCCATCATATAAATAAACATATAATCTACCGTAGCGTGCGTATTGTCCAATCTATTAAAATATAACAAGCGTCATTGTGAACGGCATACACTAAAAGAGGGGAAAAAAGTGCGCGGGTTACCAATTTTATGTTACATTATATATATATAAAAAAAATTAAAGTGATCAAAACGTCCGATCTTCACAAATATGGTATTAATAAAAACTAGAGATCATAGCGGAAAAAATGACACCCCATACAGCCCCGTAGGTGAGAAAATAAAACCGTTATAAGCGTCACAATAGGCCTATTTTATAACATTAGAGAATCTGTGTAAACCTGCATATGTTTGTGTTTGGGCTGACCTATAGAATAATGGTATCATGTAACTTTTACCATATAGTGCATTACGTAGACATAGAAACCCCCCAAACGTTACCATATTGCATTCTTTTTTTTACGATTTCACCTATTTATATCTCCATAAATAATAGTTTTGGGATTCCGTCATACATGTTATGGTAAAATGAAAGACACCATTACACAGTACAACTATTCCTTTAAAAAACAAGCACTTACATGGCCTTGTAGATAGAAAACTGAAAGTGCTAGAGCTCTTAGAAGGGGAGGAGGAAAAAATGAAAACAAAAGATCAAAATTTGCGTGGTCCCCTGGGTCATTTTGGGCCTGGTCCTCAAAGGGTTAAAGAGTCTGTCTTTTTTTTTTTTTTTTTTTTTTTTGCAGAAATCAGTAGTCCAGGCGATTTTAAAGAAACTTTGTAATTGGGTTTATTAGGCAAATATGCCGTTATCTGCAGTCAAAAAGCCTTTTCCCAGGTCCCCCCCCTCCCTCTTTTCCACTCACTGAAAAATATCAGGAAATTGTGACTTGTTGCATCAGACATACCCAGTCTGTTCTATAGAGAGGGGAGGGGGAGGAGGAAGGAGGGAGTTAGTCAGCAGCAGGGAACAAAGGATTACACAACACAGAGGTGGGTGACAGCGGTATTCAGAGGTCAGAGAGGTCAGTGCTGACTGAGGATAGCCGAGTATTAACTGTAGATTAACTTAGTTGTCCTGTTTTGGTGCCTCATCTCTCTCCGCCCCTCCCCTGTCCATAAGTAAGCCATGAAGACAGGGGGAGAGCTTCAAACTGTTTTTTTCATGATAAAAATTAATTTTTCGGCTAACAAACCCAATTTCAAAGTTTCTTAATCGCCTGGACTATTGATTTTTTTTTTTTTTTTTTTTTTTTTTTTTTTTTAATTAAATCTAAGTCAGAGGCTTTCCCGAGCTCCTGGAGTGCAGCAAGCTGTAACCCATCTGCCCGCCCCCATACCTGACCCTGCTTGGGACTGATTAAGCCCCTACTATACGGGCGATGTTGAGGAGCAAACAAGCACTGTCAGCACTCGTTTGTTCCTCGTTCTCTGCTCGCTGCCGGTGCTATTACACGGTGGTGGTGGGTGTCTGGGGACGATTGCTAGATGTGAGGCGCCAGCAGATCACTGCAATCTTAGTCTTTTGTCTTTTAACATGTTGAAAGACAAACAACGATCAGCCGACATTGTTCATATGGCCGATATTCGTTTGTTGTAATAGGGCCTTAAAGGGGTGGTACAGTGATTTTTACTTTTTACGCTTAATTAACACACAGTACAAAGTTATATAAATTTGTGATGTGTGTTAATAAGCTATCTGGCCCCGTTCCCCAGATAGGGGCTGCCGGAGTACTCCTTTAAGCTTCTGGGTGTCAATCAGAGAGGGGAGAGTGAAGTGTTACCATCTTGCAGCTACTCTGGAGCTCAGGAAAGCCTCAGACTCTTTGTACCAGAGACTAAAAGCATTTCTCTACATTCTGGAAGCACAGCTGGTTATGTTAAAGGGGTACTCTGGGCCAGCTGCATAATCCGTATTTTGCTGGGGAGGGGGTGGAAATAGAAGGCTTCGGTGACTTGCCATACCCGGTTCCAGCGCATGCTCCTGGTTCGCGCCGCCCTGTACTCCCGTCCCGCGGCAGAAGGCAGCTCAGCCGTTCAGCGGTCGTAGCAGAGTCCCGCCTCGGCCGCTGAATGGCTGAGCTGCCTTGAAACGTCACGTCTCAAGCCGCAGCTTAGTCCAGGAAGCTGCCACGGGGCGGCGCGATCTGGGAGTTTAGTGTTTACGCCGTTCGCCCTGGAGTAAAACTGACTTGTTATATATGTTCCTCAAGTCGTTACGATTACGATAAGTAACATGTATAACTTTTATTTTATTTGGCCTGTAAAAATTTCAAACCATTGTTAAGAAATACATGTTCCTTAAAATCGCTCTATTCCTATGATTATAACGCTTTTATCCTTTGGTCTATGGGGCTGTGTCAGGTGTCATTTGTTTGCACCATGAAGTGTTCTTTCTATCGGTACCTTGATTGCGCATATGCGACTTTTTGATCGCTTATTTTTTTTTTCTGGATTTGATGCGACCAAAAGCACAATTTTGCACTTTGGAATCTTTTTGCGCTTACGCCTTTTTGCGCTTGCGCTTTACCGTGTGAGATCAGGAATGTGATAATTTAATAGTTTGGGCGATTACGCGCGGCGATATCAAACATGTTTGTTTATATTTATAAAATGGGAAAAGGGGGGTGATTTGGACTTTTAATAGGGGAGGGGATTTTTATTAATAAAAAAACATTTTGACTTTTTTTTTTCTTTATCTAGAAGTCCCCCTGGGAGACTTGTATATACAAAGCACTGATTTCTCATAGAGATCAATGCTGTGTATATACACAGCAATGATCCATAAGATCGGTGATGGGCCATATTGGATCCTGCAGGCCATAGCAATGTATTGCCGAGCCGGGATCAGCGTCAGTGCGACGCTGAGGCCCGGCCAGAAGAATGGATCGAACCCAACTGCGTATTTTTGAAGCGTGAAGCTTGTTGTTAGCAAAGCATCAGTTGTTAACAACCTGTGCGAAAAACGCATGTAGCTTCACGCTTCAAAAATACGCAATTGCGTATTTTAACGCAGAACAATCGTATGAAGCCAACCTGCGTTTTGCCTGCTTATTTTTAAGACTAAATCACGCAGCAAATACGTCAAGTGGGTTTGTACCCTAAGGCTGGGTTCACACTATGTATATTTGAGGCTGTATTTGTGAGGCTGTATAGCAACCAAAACCAGGAGTGGATTGAAAACACAGAAAGGCTCTGTTCACACAATGTTGAAATTGAGTGGATGGCCGCCATTTAATGGCAAATATTTGCTGTTATTTTAAAACAACGGCTGTGGTATTGAAATAATGGCCGTTATTTACTGTTATATGGCGGCCATCCACTCAATTTCAACATTGTGTGAACAGATCCTTTCTGTGTTTTCAATCCACTCCTGGTTTTGGTTGCTATGAGGACCTGACATGAGGACAAAATACAGCCTCAAATATACATAGTGTGAACCCAGCCTTAAGGCGTAATAATTTTTTTATGACCTGGTCAAACTGCCATCTATGCCGCTTTCTTGATATGCAGTTATGCCTATGTAATATGCAGCATCTGGTGTGCCAGGGACAGTTACTGGGTAAGGGTGACTGTGCCTGGCATACAGCATGGGTAACCAACCCGCTGTGCACTGCATAAGGCTCCGTTCACATTGGTATTGTAGTTTTTTCCCTATCTGACTCCTTGTATTGGTGCCATGTGCAAATAGTGCAGCCAACTGCAGCATTCTGCCCATGACATACAAGATGGTAGTCTGAGTACAGGTCTAGATGTCTGATCCATAGCAAACAATCACAGCTTATTTTCAGAAACCAAAGCCGGGCTGTGATTGGCTGCAATCTCTCGGGGTCAGTCTGCCCCTTGTGTGGTATCTCACTATAGTTAGCATAGTGCCCCCTGTGTGGTATCTCCCTATAGTTAGCAGCACACAGTAATTAGTGCCCCTTGTGTGGTAGCTCCCTATAGTTACCACACAAGGGGCACTACTTACTGTGTGCCAACTATAGGAAGCTACCACACAGGGAGCACTTCTTACTGTGTGCTGATAACTATAGGGAGCTAGCACACAGGGGGCACTATGCTAACTATAGGGAGCTACCACACAGGGGGCACTACTCACTGTGTGCTGATAACTATAGGGAGCTACCACACAGGGGGCACTATGCTAACTATAGGGAGCTAGCACACAAGGGGCAGTACTTACTGTGTGCTGATAATTATAGGGAGCTACCACACAGGGGGCACTATGCTATCAGCACACAGTAAGTAGTGCCCCTTGTGTGCTAGCTCCCTATAGTTATCAGCACACAGTAAGAGGTGCTCCCTGTGTGGTAGCTTCCTATAGTTGGCACACAGTAAGTAGTGCCCCTTGTGTGGTGCCAACTATAGGAAGCTACCACACAGGGAGCACCTCTTACTGTGTGCTGATAACTATAGGGAGCTAGCACACAAGGGGCACTACTTACTGTGTGCTGATAGCATAGTGCCCCCTGTGTGGTAGCTCCCTATAGTTATCAGCACACAGTGAGTAGTGCCCCCTGTGTGGTAGCTCCCTATAGTTAGCATAGTGCCCCCTGTGTGGTAACTATAGGGAGCTACCACACAGGGGGAACTACTTACTATGTGATAACTATAGGGAGCTAACACACAAGGGGCACTACTTACTATGTGGTAACTATAGGGAGCTACCACACAGGGGGAACTACTTACTATGTGATAACTATAGGGAGCTACCACACAGGGGCACTACTTACTATGTGGTAACTATAGGGAGCTACCACACAGGGGGCACTACTTACTGTGTGCTGATAACTATAGGGAGCTACCACACAGGGGCACTACTTACTATGTGATAACTATAGGGAGCTACCACACAGGGGGAACTACTTACTATGTGATAACTATAGGGAGCTACCACACAGGGGGCACTACTTACTATGTGGTAACTATAGGGAGCTACCACACAGGGGGCACTACTTACTGTGTGCTGATAACTATAGGGAGATACCACACAGGGGGCACTACTATGTGTTATCTCCCTATAGTTAGCACACAGTAGTGCCCCTCTGGATGACGTCATACCATTGTCGGATTTGGCGCTGAATAATTTGTGGTAATCAGTGCAGTGTGCTGGCTGTTCGTGTCTCCTACAGTGGGCGGCGGCAGGAGGAGTGGTGATGGGGCCAGTGATCGCCAGCTGTTGTAGAACTAAAAGTCCCAGCATGCCATGCCGGGGCGACCACTTGCCTGGTAATAAATTAATGTGGCCTGGCCGGGTACTGTGCGGCGTGCCCACCTGCCTCTCCCTCCCCCGCCAGGGGTCAGTAGTGATTCCGGTAGGTGATGGTAGCTGTGTGGCGGTCTCTGTATAGTATCGGATGGAGGGGTGGGTGTGCCGGGTCTCACAATGGACGGTGTGTGATGACCGGCGCCGTGCCGCCTGACCGGGTGGGCGCTGGTGCTGAGGCTGGTACGAGGCGGCCGTCATTGGCTCCCGGTGTCGGAAGGGGCGGGGCCTCAGGTTGTGACGTCATTGGCTGCGCCGCTGTGTGATCTCCGGGAGGATGCCGCCGAGCCCTTTGTGAGCAGTCTCCAGCCCCGAGCCGCTCCGGAGGTAACCGGGCACATCTCCGCTGCTTGGTGTATGTGCACAGTGGCTGTGTATCACCCGGTGTCCGGTACGTGTCTGCTCATGGTAGGCGCGGTCCAGGATGGGATCGGTGGCAGCAGAGATGTCAGTGAGCAGTTGCACAGTGGCCTGTAGCTCTGGGGTTGTCACCCGCCCACTGTCGCTGCTGTTGCTAGGCAACCCCCCCAGCCCGGGGCCACCTATATACAGCAGAGATCCTCCAGGCACCTGTAAGTGCTGGGGCAGACAGCTGAGGGTCCTCCTCCCTGACAGGAATAGCACAGCAGGAAGAAATCACACGGTCCTTCATTATTTATTGATAAGTAGAGCAGGAAAGGAGCCTGAAAGCCTGAGTATTCTAGTATGATGAAGGAAATTCATCAAACATGGTGTAAAGTGAAACTGGCTCAGTTGCCCCTAGCAACCAAGATTTCACCTTTCATTCCTCAGACTTAGGAAAATGAAAGGTGGAATCTGGTTGCTAGGGGCAACTGGGCCAGTTTCACTTAACACCATGTTTGATAAATCTTCCCTTATGTGTCTAGTGATGGCCCCAAGAGCCATATCCCACAACCCAGATGTGCGGCTAATGGGGAGGAGGGGGCAGCAGTCCCCTCCTCAATGGTGCGGGTACAGAGCTCACTGGTTGTCACCGTGCTTCTCTAGTACTTCTCATCCTGGCACTAGTGATCTCTATGCTCCCACCATAAGGGTTTTACATTGCCCTATTATTTTATGGCGTAGACAGTTAAACACCAGAATTTCATACAGTTGTAGCCAGCGCCAAAGAGGTTGCACTTGCGTGGATGTATGCAGTTTGCTACACGGCTGTGCACACACCACTGGTCACAGTGGTTTCGTTGGTGCCCTACCAGGGCAGAGTGCCAAGGAAAGTGTGTGCAGTGAGTGGAGAAAAAGAATATCTCCTGCGCTAGACATGTTAAAACTTTAGATTGCATTGGGTGTTAGTCCTGCAAAATGGTTAGAGAACCAGTCGGCACGATTTTACTGATGTACCTCTGTGGCAGCAAATTGAAAGGCGTGCAAGGCAGGAGATGATCCATGATGTAGTACAGATCTTTTTAAACTTTTTCTACTGGAGCCTCACCCAACAGACCAAGGCAATGCCTGGGCCTCACCAGACTGACCAAGCCTGGGCTTCACTATCTGTGGTGAAAGTCCATTTAAAAGTTCAGAATAATGCTAGGACTACCTTTCACCTGTCTTCCAAGCTCTATATGCTAATAAAGTACAAAATAAATTAATAATGTTATAATGGAGATTTCTGCAAACAGCAAAAGGACTGGCTCCTGAGCAGGGCCTCACCAACAACTAGGGGGCGCCTCACTGGTGAGGCCCGCTTCACAGTTCGAGAAGCACTGATCTAGTCAACTATGGCTCTCTGCCTGTCAGGGATGAGTGACAGGCAGAGAGATGCTTTAGTAGCCTCTTTACTTATAAGTCATCCTTGCTGAGTGTGTGTGACTAGGTGCCTGGCTCTCTGCCTCACGTACTGGAATAAAAGAGGTTCTTCTAGTAACTAGATTTACCGATGAAGACACTACAGATTATAGTAGGGGAGCTGTGTAGGAGCTCTGTGCTGCAGCTGGGATCATGCTAATTGATTCCCTTTTTTTTTTTAAATTCTGGTGCATATAAAAGAATAAATGTTGTCCGCGCTCCCTTGTTGTCCTCCTCTGGTGCAGTGGTCCCCCACTGACTGCAGAGCCTCTTTGGAATGACAGCCCACTCAACCAATACCTGAGACATTGCAACCCCATGGCCAGTGATTGGCTGAGCGGGCGGTCTCTTCTGAGACTCGCTACTCTCTGAAGTGGAGTCTTTTAAGTCAGTGGGGGACATCAGGGGAGCATGGACGGGTAAGGATAACATGCTTACTGTTTTATTAGCACCCACAGCAATTTATTAAAGGCCGACCTCCGGACAACCCCTTTACTAAAGTGAAAGGACTTTTGGGGCCCTATTACACCACTGATTGGCTGGGAGCTGCCGGGGCGCGGACAGGTAATGTGGTTAAGGGGGGGCTGCTACTTATATACTCACAGCTGAATGACAATTTCGCTGCGAGTATGTAATTGTATTTAAAGTGACAGTGAAGGGATCCGCAGTGGATTTTGCTGTGAACTTGCACGGTAAAATCCACTGCGGATATGTTGTGTGAACCCACCCTTAGACAGCCCTGCAGTTCCTGAACCCTGCTCTGCACACTGGTCAACAGCCAAAAAAGTTCCGACATGAAAACAGTTGAACTTAACTAATCTTGGGGTGCTGAGATCGAAAATGATGTCCAAATTTGTAATTGGCTCTAATTTTCAAGATATAGACATACTTTCTATACTTCTCACAGCCTGTGATACAATACTAGGAAAAGTTTGCATCATCAGTATTGCATCATCAATTGGTATATTGCTTTATCTAAGAATTGTTACGGATAGCGTTATTGCTATCCGTGTTTTTCATCTGTTTTTTGCAAAAAACGGATGAAAGAAAAACATGCATTTGTGTACATCCGTTTTGATCTGCTTTTTCCATTGACTTCCATTATAAAAAAACAAAAAAACTGATCCGTTTTGTTTGTTTTTTTCCTGACAAAAGTAGTGTCAACTTCATAATGGAAGTCAATGGAAAAACGGTTCAAAACGGGTGCACACAAATGCATCTGTTTTTCATCTGTTTTTTGAAAAAAAAAAAAAAATGAAAAAAACAGATTGCAAAAACGCAGCGTGAACCTAGCTTAAAGGGGTAGTGCACCCAAAAATTTTTTCTTTCAAATCAACTGCTGCCATGAAGTGCCAGAGATTTGTAATTTACTTCTATTAAAAAATCTCAAGCCTTCCAGTACTTATCAGCTGCTGTATGCCCAACAGGAAGTTGTATTATTTCCAGTCTGGACAGCAGGAGAGGTTTTCTATGAGGATTTGCTCCTGTTTTGGACAGTTCCTGACATGGACAGAGGAGGCAACAGAGAGCAGTGTGTCAGACAGGAAAGAAAACACCACTTCCTGCTGGACACACAGCAGCTGATAAGTACTGGAAGACTTGAGATTTTTTAATAGAAGTGAAATTACAAATCTCTGGCACTTTATGGCACCAGTTGATTTGAAAGAAAAACATTTTTGGTGGACTACCCCTTTAAGGGATCTGGGTAAATGGAACCCATCAATGCTTGTCGATTACTGTTGGACAGTTATCAGAGACAATCCCATGTATGAATACAAAAGACGTGTAAATGCACCAAGAAGCCATTGAATAAGGACCTACATTCCAGAGTTCAATAAACATAATTAATTTGTAACAATTCTTAGATCTGCCTGTAAATTGTAGTTGATTTCAGATAGAACTAAGTTTCCTATGAATATATTTCAAAAGTTTATGAACAGTAAACTTTCTTCCTTATGATTGCAGAAGTAATAAATATTTCGGCTATTATACTGTATTCTATACAATTCACAAAACAGTAACATGAGAACTCTTCCATATCATAGAAACTAGAGCCAATTAACATTTTTACTTGTGATATTTGAATTCAGCACATAAAAATCATTAAGAAATGGATAATTTTTATTTCTGAACCAAACAACTTTTGAAACTTTGACCAGTGTGATGTGCTTCCTCACAGTGCTATACACAGCTGAGCCACTGGCAGCGCATGCATTGCCAGCACTGTATTATAGTGATGGGCAGCCTCCTCCTGGATACTGTAAATTCTAAGGGTCCTTTTCCACAGGCCGATGGTGGCCTGGTCAATAATGTAAATGAGCACCAATCTGCTAGATCGGCGCTCGTTAACCGGGCCTATTCCACGGCCCGATAATCTTTTAGCGAGGGCTGCAGGGACTTATTTACTGATGTCCTTGCAGCCCTTGTTTTAAACACCATACATTACCTACACATGTTGCAGGGCTTCTCCTGCGCTCCTTCTGCCCCCAGGTCCCGCGCGCAGCAGCTTCGGTGTGGCCTGTCTGAGCTGACACACCGCTCAGCCAATCACTGGCCGTTGCAGTCCTGCCCAGTGATTGGCTGAGCGGTCTGTCAGCTAAGACAGGCCACACCGAAGCTAATGCTGCGCACGGGACCAGGAGGAAGAAGGAGCGCAGGAGAAGCCCTGCAACATGCTTAGATAAAGCATGCTGCTTGTGAGATCTTTGGTCGCCCACCGCGCATCCCTATTCCACACAGCGATGTGTGGTCTGTGCCCTATTTTAGGTTTCCACCTAAAACTGTCAGCCGTTGACACGATCATCGGCTGATCGTTGTCTCTATTTCACAGATTGATAATTGTCCGAATCGGGCCGATTATCGCTCCGTGGAATAGGCCCCTAATGTATAGGATTGTGCAGCAGCACTTGATCTTAGCAGGAGCCAGAAACCGCAGAGCTTACACAGCCCTGTGTTGGTGGCAGCAGACTATAAAGTAATATAACTTTTATTAAAGCAATGTAAAAAAATCTGAGATACTGATTTCGCACAGCCTTAGGCTATGTTCACACTTTGTATATTTAAGGCTGTATGTTTAAGGCTGTATAGCAACCAAAACAAGGAGTGGATTGAAAACACAGAAAGGCTCTGTTCACATAATGTTGAAATTGAGTGGATGGCCGCCATTTAATGGCAAATATGTGCTGTTATTTTAAAACAGCTGTTGTATTGAAATAATGGCCGTTATTTACTGTTATATGACGGCCATCCACTCAATTTCAACATTGTGTGGACAGAGCCTTTCTGTGTTTTCAATCCACTCCAGGTTTTGGTTGCTATGAGGACCAAATACAGCCTCAAATATACATAGTGGGAACCCAGCCTTAAAGTGTAACTACCGTTTTAGTAAATGCTGCCACCACCTTGTTCCTGTCATTTCCTTGTTATACCTCAATGGCTCCTGTGATGGATCGCTGTGAGCCTTCATAGCCCTGGGCCTATTACAGGAGTAGTACAGGTGATAGTTTAGCAGTGTATCTGCAGGGAATTCTGTATGTGTAAGCGCATCTCCTGGGGAAGCGGGTAATGATCTTGTTGCACAGCACCCACTGCAGCCCACACCTTTTGAAAGGGGAGGGGGGGAATGGGACAAATATTAACTGCAGACATTTATAGCGATTTGCTTCACCTTTCCTATGACAGATGGTGCACTTAATTGAAGTCTTTTAAAAAATAGTGGTAAACATAACTGTCAATAACATTTCACCAAAACTAATGTGTATATATATATATATATATATATATATATATATATATATATATTTTTTTTTTTTTTATTTTGAGGTCAAGAGGGGAAATTGCACCATTCTCACAACCAATAATATTGCGTATTTGAAAATTGCACCATTGTTACTGCATCACAGGGTGTACTGTGTGAGTACATGCTGCCAAGAACGTATCAGTAGACTGCCCTGCCTGTATAATGACAGCTGGTGGCCATGCTGCTTTCCCTGCATTGCCAGTGTGTGTACTGTGTACCTATATCAGGGGCTGCCCTGCTCCCTTACCTCTTCCCATAATTCCCAGTCCTTTTTGCACCATGAATTTGTACTACAGAGGCTGCAGTAGTAACATTAATCACATTTTGATAATCCTGTTTGCTGAAACATTCTGCTGTCCATAGTTGGGATTTGAGATTGAGACCCCCACCGATTGTTAGAACCAGCCAGGAGTATTGCTGGGAGCTGTCTCTTGTGGATTCTAGTGATCGGTGGACACCCCCACCCCTACTGATCAAAACTTCTGACATGTGAAACGTTTGTGAGTGACAGTGACTGGAGCTTCAGGTCTCCTGTAGTTGGCTAACCTGACTGACCAGTCAGATGTGGAAGCTATTGAAGTGAAGCAGTCATGAAAGTTTAGCTGGTGATCTGGTGAACCTAGGAATATACTCAAATCATAACCTCAGGTAGAAGCTTTTATAGGTCCCAAATAATTGATGGTAATATGCAAAATTAAGACACTCATTGACATTCTGAAAAGTCTATGGATACCCTGGTTTTCACAGACTGACAGTAAAAGGACAACTCTGGTGGAAAGCTTTTCCCTAGTAATTAAAACACATTACAATCACCTATCTGCCCCCCCCCTTCCCTATCTTTTCCCCCTCTCAACCCCCCACCAGGAAGTGAAGTAAACTCATTCTTCCCTAATGACTGTTGACCCCAGGCTGCTCTGTGGCAGCCATTTTGTGACATTGACATCAAGAGGGAGGTGGGTCTAATCCCTGTTAGGCCAGCCTCCCTTTGTCAGACACCAACTGAAGCTCCAGTTCAGTGTTTTTTTTTTTTTAATTAGTGCCGGCGTTATCCTTTAAGTGGCAGGAGGGAAGGTGAACAGCATGCTTATAGTCTTGCATTGTGCACATAAGTACAGGAAGTGAGTGAACCGCTTGGACGGGATATAGGGAATAGTTAGATGCCGAATAACACCTCTTAGCCCTAATAGTTGGTAACTGCCCATGAGTCCCAAGAATGCAGTGACCAATACTGTGCCACAACCCATCATTATGTTCTCCTGGTTATTCACTACTCATAACAGAGTGCTGGTTGTGTCTTCCTCACAGATCTGTTTAGTGCGCTGACAGACACCGGGATCCCACCATGGGGGACGACAGCGAGTGGATGAAGCTTCCTGTTGATCAGAAATGTGAGCACAAGGTACGTGCTGACCAAGCGCTTCACGGCAGCATTCTTAATGCTTCTCTCTGATAGCCTGTGTGAATGGACAGCAGTGGGTTCTTCTGCAGAGCCAGCATCTCTGCCTTCATGTAACATACAGAGTTCTGCCAGATCCATCTCATCAATAACAGGAAGGACTTGATGCTTTGCTAAAAGGCATTGGAAGAATAAAATAAAAATAGAAGCAATGAAGTTTAGTAGTCATCAGATTTGCTCTTCTTATTGTTCTAATAGCATTTTAACCGTGCAGCTTCTCTGTTCAGAGTGATTTATTGTAAGAATTATTTATTTTTTTATTTTTTATTTAATTCTTCGTCCAAGTTTCCGCAATGAATTTAGAGGACTTCAGGCTTGGATTTGAGTGTTTTTAATGTAGAATTACTACCCACTGGATACGAGATAAATGTTAAGTTTGGCGGTCTGACTCGTATCACCAAAAAAGTCTCAAGATTTATTATTATTTTTTTTTTGCTAATGATGATGCACCCTGAGGAGCAGCTTGCTGCTCTGGGCCCAGTAAGACTCCGTGTTCAAGCTGGAGGCTGCCAGTAACCACGCCTTTTGGGCCCTGAGTGCTACTGTTCCCCCTGCATGTCACAGTGCACTTAATTTTATTTTTATATGTTTTCAAAAAATACAAAATTAATTTCTAAGTCGCCCAACCCTAGTCTGACTGCTTCACCACTAATCTATAGTATGGTGGTCCCAGGCACAATATAAATGTGCTATGATTGCAGCCAGGAGGAATCTGCTATTCTAATCAATAACATACATTTAGGGTACAAACCCACTTGACGTATTTGCTGCGTGAATCAGTCTAAGGGTACAAACACACACCGTATACACAGCAGATCTGCAGCAGATTTGATGGTGCAGATTTGATACTGTGTTCAGTTATTTAGATCTAGTCTGCTGCGTATCGCAGCAGTAAATACGCTGCGTATACGGTGTGTGTGTTTGTACCCTTAAAAATAAGCAGGCAAAACGCAGGTTGGCTTTATACAATTGTTCTGTGTTAAAATACGCAATTGCGTATTTTTGAAGCGTGAAGCTACATGCGTTTTTCGCACAGGTTGTTAACAACTGATGCTTTGCTAACAACAAGCTTCACGCTTCAAAAATACGCAATTGCGTATTTTAACGCAGAACAATCGTATAAAGCCAACCTGCGTTTTGCCTGCTTATTTTTAAGACTGATTCACGCAGCAAATACGTCAAGTGGGTTTGTACCCTAAATCACAGTGATGGTTATCTTTGAGGCACCCAAGGCTTGGTCTAAAAAGTACAATTCACTTCATTCAGTGTCTCATATGTTTCTTCCTTTTAAAGGGGTACTCCAGCAAAAATATATAAACATATTTTTTCAACTGCCACCAGAAAGTGTCAGAGATTTGTAATTCAACTCCACAAAAAAATCTCCAGTCTTCCAGTACTCATCAGCTTCTGCAGTCCTGCAGGAAGTGTATTCTTTCCAGTATAACAACGTGCTCTGTGCTGCCACCTGTGTACATGACAGGAACTGTCGAGCAGTTAAAATCCCCATACAAAACCTCTCTACCTGCTCTCTCTGGTGGCATACAGCAGCTGATGAGTACTGGAAGACTTGAGATTTTTTTAAAAGAACTAAATAACAAATCTCTTGGCACTTTGTGGCACCAGTTGATTTGAAAAGTAATTTTTTTTTTTGCTTTTTTGCTGAACTATCCCATTAAGGCTCCCCTAATGCTGCGTTTACACGTTTACACGGAACGATTATTGTGCAAATTTGCACGATAACGATCGAATTCGAACGATAATCGTACTTGTAAATGCAGTGAACGATCGAACGACTAGCAAGAAATCGTTCATTTTGATCTTACAACATGTTCTAAAATCGTTGTTCGCTAAAAATTCACAGATCGTTCCGTGTAAACAGTCGTTCACCGTTTTTTGTTTTTTTTTGTTTTTTTTCCTATGTGCGAGATGGGCTTAAGCAATCGCAAAACGATTTAAAAACTAACTTTCCTTACGATATATCGTTCCATCTTAACGCTGATCGTTATTAAAGAAAAATCGTTACTTTGAAATCGTTGATCGGGCGAATTATCGCTCCGTGTAAACGCAGCATTACACTGGCTAGGTATTGGCAACAAGCATTTTTAGAAATGCCTAATTGGTGCAATAATTGACCTTTGTTAAAGTTCGAGCGGTCAGCCGACAAGTGGAAAAAAGCCCGCTCCTTGGCTGGCTGCATCTTTTGACCAGCAGTGAAATCTATTAGCTGCAGATCTGTGTTAACAAGATGGGCGGCCAATAACAATGCATGTTTGCATCCTTCCACAGTCCTGTATCAACCCATGTAAAAGTGCACTGGGTTCACTTGCTCCATGCTTATAGTAATACAGTAAAATAAAGCAATTTTAAGTGTGACAGTTTTTTCTAATCCACATCAATTTTGTTTTTGTTGCCTGGACTGCAGGTATGGAAAGCCAGATTAAATGGTTACGAGGAGGCTATGAAACTGTTCCAAAAGATTGTGGATGAGAAGAGCCCAGAATGGTCCAAGTATCTCGGATTAATCAAGAAGTTTGTCACAGAATCAAATGCTGTTGCCCAGTTAAAAGGCCTGGAGGCTGCACTTGTGTACATAGAGAATGCACATGTCGCTGGAAAGTAAGTGGAACTGAAGCTTATATGTGGTCTGTGATTGAGGGACAGCTTGTGATCATTGAGGGACCTAAATAAGACCTTATGACTAACTATGAATGTCTTATTCTAAACCCATGGGTTCATATGTCTTGCAATGACCCACAACAGGTCTAAACAGCTGAGTGCTATTTCTGTTACTGATTGAATACATTGCAATGAAGATATAGATAAAAAACTTCCGCTCACACATGACCAAGACAGTCTGTTAAGAGTAATCCTTAAAGTGAATGTGTTAGATTTTTTACTGAATAATAATAGGGGCAGCTATTTTGCCCTCACCATGAAGGGAGTGGGTGGAAGTTCTATATGTGTTATGTATGCAAGCCCATAAACTGTTTCAATGTTGCTAATGTAAGTTCCCATTCTTTTCAGGACTACGGGTGAGGTGGTTTCTGGCGTTGTAAACAAAGTATTTAATCAGCCAAAAGCCAGAGCAAAGGAGCTAGGGTCTGACATCTGCCTGATGTACATAGAAATAGAGAAGGGTGAGACTGTACAGGAGGAGCTGCTGAAAGGCCTAGATAATAAGAATCCAAAGATTGTGGTTGCCTGTGTGGAGACCCTGCGGAGAGCCCTGAGGTGAGCGCCTACTGCATTGAAGCAATTTCGACCTTTCTAGTACTGTGCGTGTCCTCATGTCTTGTCTTCTCCTTACAGTGAATTTGGTTCCAAAATAATGTCCCTGAAGCCAATTATTAAAGTATTGCCAAAGCTTTTTGAGTCTCGAGAGAAAGCTGTCAGAGATGAAGCCAAGCTCCTTGCTGTGGAGATCTATCGTTGGATCAGAGATGCTCTGAGGCCACCTCTACAGAATATTAATCCAGTGCAGGTGAGAAAGTTTATCCAATAAAAGTTGATATCTTTTTTACCGTCCAGTGAGCTGATTTTTTTTTTTTATTTTTTTTTTCAGTGCAGTTTAAGGGTACAAACACACACCGTATACACAGCAGATCTGCTGCAGATTTGATGCTGTGTTCAGTTATTTAGATCTAATCTGCTGCGTATCGCAGCAGTAAATACGCTGCGTATATGGTCTGTGTGTTTGTACCCTACGGGTCCATTTACACAGATTCTGCCAAAGACTTGAAGCCAAAGCCAGAAACAGACTATAAACAGAGATCAGGCCATAAAGGAAAGCCTGAAATTTTTTTCCTTTTTAAATCCATTCCTGGCTTTGGCTTCAAATCTTTGACAGATAATCTTTCTGTGTAAATGGACCCTTAGATACAAGAATGTGTTTGGAAATTGTCATACAGTCTGTACAGACATACAACCAAGGACAGTCAAGATCAAGGAAGGGCGGGGGGGGGGGATGCCAGCCATTTAACCCCTTAGATGACAGCAACTGCCACAGCTTCCACAATGAGGCAGAGTTTTTGTAAACTCTAAGCAGTATGTAAACAATATACAGGTGATGGCATACCTTGGTCATGTGTCTGTCTGTGTGCATTGTCTCTCTGATAGAGCCAATGACTGCAGTCATAGGAAGGCTATTTGTTAACATGTGGCCTTAACGTTTTGGTCTCCTTGCTTGCTTATTCAGTTGTGAGCAATATCACTTAAAATTCTATCTACCTCATATTGTATAGTGTTTCCTTTAGGTAACAAGCTGCTTCTTTCATTATCCTCTTTATTGCAACTGTTTTCTATGCAGCTTAAAGAATTAGAGGAGGAATGGGTGAAGATTCCACCATCCGCTCCCAAGCAGACCCGTTTCCTGCGCTCACAGCAAGACCTCAAGGCAAAGTTTGAACAGCAGCAGGCAGGTGGAGAAGCTGAAGGTAGGCTTTATCGGAAGCATTAGAGACATCTTGTCCACGTTTATCAATCCTTAGATTAATGACATCTGGTGACTCTCTTCTCAGGGGAAGAAGAAGATGAAGTTGTGCCACAGGTTGATGCATATGAGCTGCTTGAAGCTGTTGAAATTCTCTCCAAATTGCCGAAAGATTTCTACGATAAAATAGTAAGTAATGATCCTTGAAGTAAAATTTTGAAAGTATCTTTTTTTTTTTTTTTTTTTTTTTTTTTTTTTCTCATACAAACAATGCTGTGAATTTTGTTATAGGAGGCCAAAAAGTGGCAGGAGAGAAAGGAGGCTTTGGAAGCTGTGGAGATCCTTGTCAAAAACCCCAAAATCGAGGCTGGTGACTATGCAGATCTTGTGAGAGCTCTTAAAAAGGTAAACTCTACAAAGAAGTTATAGCTCAAGGGGAAAAGGGTACATACGCAGCTTTTTGTGGTTTAAATTAGCCTGGGAAAAGCTGGGTGCTGCCTCTTTGAAAACTGGGTAATTTGTCTGGCATTGGTCTTGTGTTCGTACATATCGCTCACCACACGTTTAGGGTATACAGCCAAATTACCCAGTAATTCACACACCCAGGAGGACTCAATCTAAAAAATTGAAAAAAAAAATGTACATTACAAAATACCATGCGGCAAATGGCAGTGAAATGCCAGAATTAATAATTTTTGGTCCTAATGCATCCTATATCATTCCGAACCCCACCAATTATAATTAGACAACCTTACAGATGACTTCTTCCCCTCATACGTAATCCACTGTGGATTTACTTAGTATAAAGATTAGGGATGAGTGAATTTACAGTACTAGCAAGCGCTTTGCTAGGCTCTGCTGTTTCCTTTTCAACTGGCTGCCTTTGAGCTCTGTGCCGCTCTAGGTGGCTGAAAAAGCTGGATTTAGTCTTGGGAAAACTTCTCCCAGTTTTCCAGGACTGAATCCTGCTTTTCCAGGCACCCAGGGAAGAATGGAACCAAGTTCAAATGTAGCTTGCTATTAAGCTGCTGGCCGAGCCTATCTTCACTAGTACTGTAAATTTGCTCATACCTAATATGTAGTTTTGGTTAACTCCTTTAGTGTCCCTACCAAATAGGACTTAACCTGACTGCTTAGGGTAGAATTAAATTTTTTATCTAGTGTTTCTGTAATATAACAGTGGAGTGACATTTTATATTGCCACCTTCACTTAATTTCTTTTGCTAAACTTCTTATTTTTTTATTTCTATTATTGCAGGTGGTTGGCAAAGACTCCAATGTAATGCTTGTAGCACTAGCTGCCAAATGCTTAGCAGGGCTAGCTGCTGGACTCAGGAAGAAGTTTGGCTCGTATGCTGGCCAAGTGAGTATTGTTTGCTTGCTCAGTTGCCACAGATTGCAGGGCCTTGTGTTGGTGACTCATAAAGCTTCGGTTTGTAAATCCACAGGTATTTAGTAGTCATAGGGTGTGAACGTAATCCAGCATCTAAAGCATATGTTATCCTGCCTATTAAACTACCATAGTAAAGTGTCTTGGACAGACCCATTAGGAAAGCATTTAAATTGTGTTACTGTAGACTGGTTTATGGGGCCTCTGGAGATTGGTCATGTGGGACATTATGTCCTGTTAGAATGACAGATCCACACTTACAATAGTTGATGCTTGGACTCAACTAATTCAACTTTAAAAAACAGATTTACTGTGTTGCAGCCTGTGTGGTTAGTCATTCACATAGTACTGTTATATGTACATAAAGCTTTTGGTGATAAAAGCTCTTAGAAAAATTGGACACTAATATTTGATGCAGTTGTGTAGAGGTTTATGGAAATACCAGATTATTTATTGTATGCATTTATTTGGTTAGATTCTTAAAGTGTAACTGTCATTTCAGAAAATTTTGCGGAAATCAATAGTAAAAGCGAATATGACAGTAGAATAGGTTTTATTAGTCTTCCTGCTGTGTGTGTGTGATATGAGACAATTATGTAATTAAAGTATATTCTTCACTTTGCTGACTTTAACTATTTTATGCATTATTTTGTTTTTCGAAGGTTGTGCCAACTATATTAGAAAAGTTTAAGGAAAAGAAGCCCCAAGTAGTGCAAGCTCTACAGGAGGCAATTGATGCCATATTTCTCACAGTAAGTGGTCATTTCAGGTTAACTATTCCCCCTTTAAGTCTTTTCAGTGTAAATGTCTGACCAGCCCTTGTCGTTTCAGACAACACTACAGAACATAAGTGAAGATATACTTGCTGTAATGGATAACAAGAACCCAACAATAAAGCAACAAACCTCCCTGTTCCTTGCAAGGAGCTTTCGCCACTGCACACCCACCACTCTTCCCAAAAGTCTCCTAAAGCCATTCTGTGCAGCACTCCTGAAGGTACAGCCCTAACTGCAAGGGATGGTTTGTCTACTTAATTTGCTTTTGTAGGAAATTGGTGCATAATAAATTACTTGTCTGGTAACTCCACAGCAAATCAATGATTCTGCACCGGAAGTGAGAGATGCCGCCTTTGAAGCACTGGGTACAGCTCAAAAAGTAGTTGGAGAAAAAGCGGTCAACCCATTTCTTGCTGATGTGGACAAACTGAAGCTTGATAGGGTAAGTTGCTATAATTAAGATGTGAAACCTAATGTAGCCTGAATTGATTATAAAACTGCAAATGTAAAGCCTTGGTGTACTTAAGGAATTGCTTTCACCTCTCGTACACAGATCAAAGAATGTGCCGACAAGGTTGAATTAGCCAGTGGCAAAAAGGCAGGATCTGGAGAGAAGAAAGAAACTAAAGCAGCTGCTGCTGCAAAAGCTGCGCCTCCAAGTGCAGCTAATGAAAAGGATACAAAGGAGGTGGCCAAACCAGGAATGGCAACTAAAAAAGCACCGCCTTCCAAGGTACGTTAGGTCACAAAGCATGGAACACTATCTACAGGTTATAATCTAGTAGTAATTTTTGCTTCCTTTCAAAAGGCTGGAGGTCCTGTGAAGAAGGCTAAAGCCCCAGCATCTGCAGGTGGAGGTGCTAAGGGGAAGAAGGCTGGTGAAGTGAAAGAGGTGTTTGAACAAGAGCTCTCGGTAAGTTCCCTGAAAGCTCTTACTGTAAGGGTAGATTCAGGCTGTGTTTAGAGTATGTGGAGAGGATTTCCTTATGAATACCACTATGTTAGCTAAACAGTGGCATCTGTTGCCTATAGGCTCCCATGTTTTATTGGTGGAATGCTTCTAGCAACAGTTCTGCACAATCTTCTGTTTAGCTGGGGGGAAAAACGGATTCTGGCATGACTAGGGCCGAAAGGACTCTGCCATGTGAATGGTGGCATGGTAATAGGTGAGGCGTAGTGTTGAGCGAATTTTCTAAAGTGTTCGGCGATGTTCTCGAAACCTGAATGCTCGGCATTTGACTCCCTGCAGCTGGAAAAGATGTATGCTGCCCTCGGGTTGCCAGAAAGCATTGATACTGCCTTCGTGCCCAAGCAGTTCGGCAAGCTCACTCAACACTAGATAGGGGCTTTTTCAGCAATATACACTAAGGGTAGCTTCACACATACCGTATCGCAGTGTATTTGATGGTGCGGATCCGTAGCAGATTTGACCTAATTAACTGAACCAACAAAACACAGTATTCACTGAACTGAAGGAGAGTTCCAATACTCCTATTTCCTTAAATACTTCCTATTTATGTTTCAATACTTGCAACCGAGTTGGACTTAAGGGGCTATCTATCAGGATAGTGCGGTTCTCTCCCCATCATGGAGGCACCCCGTGGCAACAGGCTAGGGATATCTGGCTATTCCCGTGTTTTGAGACTCGCAACCGAGACTCCATGGACTTTTGTTTTGCATATTTCAATTTTTGGGGGCTTTAGTGGAGACTCTTGAGTACTTCATTGGAATTTTTTGACTGATCTCTTTGAGTTCAGTGATTATTATGTTTTGTTGGTTGATTTGTCATTGCCCCAACTAGCCAGAATCCTGCTCCACACTGACTAGAGGCGAATACCCCGAAACTGCTGTCTGTAAATGGATGCGCGCCTTCGCAAGCCCTAGCCATGTCGCAATACTTGCACCTTAAGTTAGACTTTGACACAAAAAGGGCCACCCTTTTTCCCTATTAATGTTCCAATACTCGCAACTGAGTCGGACTTAAGGGGCTACCTATCAGGGTGGTGTGGTGCCCTAAATAACTGAACTAAGCATCAAATTTGATGCGGATCCTGTACATGTGAACACACCTTTAAGGAATGTTCACACTACGTATGTTTTCGTAAAACTACGGCAGTTGTTGCTGAGTGCAACAACTGCCGTGGTTATTACGAAAAAATACATAACATTGCCCCCTATGGCAGCCCGGCCGTAGTGTATACACTCCGGACGGGATCTCTAATGGCACCGCGGGAAACTGACATGTCAGTTTTCTGTGGCCACTGTCAGTGCACACTATGGAGTGAGCGGCTCCAGCCGCTCGCTCCATAGTGTGGAGTTCTGATGCAGGCACATGGACACGCCCGCATCAAAACACCTGCGGCTGCAAAAATCATCTTGGTGGTACTGCAGTACCGGCAGGGATGATCTTTTCAGAGACCAGCCGGGTCACAGAACGGCCAGTCTCATACGAGGTCTGAACATAGCCTAAAGGTACACTGCAACTGCAGTGCAAATCCATCCTGATTCTTTCAGAGAAGCTGTAATGTGGTGTGTGGGTTGGTAGTTTGTTTTTTTTGTTTTTTAAATTACAATTAACCTGGTTAATTGATTTCTTTTCTAGCCTGAGGCCTGTGAAGAGAAAGCAGGAGCAGTTCTCCCTGCAACTTGCATGCAGCAGCTGGACAGTAGTAACTGGAAGGAAAGATTGGCAAGCATGGAGGAATTCCAGAAGGTAAGCAACCCTCCTAAAACAATGGGAGTTAACAAGCACACAGTGGAACCCAAAGAACAGCTAGGGAGATGGAAAAGGAAAAGAATAGTTAATATCGGTAGGAATGAGTTGCCCTCTACCCCACCCCCTTTCTCTGTAATCTTCATGTTTGGCACATGTGTGTGTTTCTTCAGGCTGTTGAATCAATGGAACGGAGTGATATACCCTGCCAAGCACTGGTGAAAATGTTAGCCAAGAAACCAGGTTTTAAAGAAACAAACTTCCAGGTTTGATAAGCATTCCCTTTTTTTTCTAGTTGTCTTACTGACAGGACATCATAAATGTTTGCTCCATATCTGTCCGCTGTGTTTAAAACGTATTATTTGCTTTCCTAGGTCATGCAGATGAAGTTGCACATTGTGGCTCTCATTGCTCAGAAAGGCAACTTTTCAAAAACGTCTGCCAATGTGGTTCTGGATGGGCTTGTAGACAAAGTTGGAGATGTAAAATGTGGAGGTAATGCCAAGGAAGCTCTTAGTGCCATTGCCGAGGCCTGTACACTCCCTTGGACAGCTGAACAGGTAATAGATTCACAGGCATGTGCTTATCTATTGTTAGATGTGGAGCTGCTATCTAATGTATTGGGGTTTACAACAAAAGGCCAAGAAAATACAATGTATAAGTACCTCAAAACCATCAAATTGCAGTTCTCTGAAGTATAAATATTAAAATGTAACTTTTAATAGTACCTTTAAAATGTCTCATGATGGCACAATCTCGTATAGAAAACCTGAAAATACAGACCCCGATAGAAAGATATACAGTGTCTTACCACTGCCAGGTTGCTTATATTTCTTTGGCTCCACATGACTGCTGAGTATCTGATACTGATCTGATGCTGATACTCAGTGACTTGGTGTCAGTGAATTGCTATCTAATGTATTGCTTGTGTATGTCTAGGTTGTCTCTCTGGCTTTTGCACAGAAAAATCCTAAGAACCAATCAGAAACCCTGAACTGGCTTTCTAATGCAATAAAAGAGTTTGGATTTACAGGGTAAGTTTTAAATTTTCCTTTTCTGATCAGACTTAAATAGTAAACCATATTGTTCATTCTAATCTGTTTCTATTTTGTGACTGTAAATTTTTTTTTATTTAGCTTTGTGCATTGTTATGGAGTCTGTCATCTTGCATGAGCTGTTTTTTTTAACAGCATTTAGTGACTGCCTTTAGATGACAATAGACAGTCTGTCCCCTTGAGGTGAATGTGAAACATAACTGAGCGTGCTCTGAAAAATTAGAAAACAAAATTCTTAATTATGTTTAACATTGAAACATTATTTAAACAATAAGTAATTTTCTGATGACCCATTCCCTTTAAGTCTCCATCATGTGGGTTGGGAGAATGGGGACTGCAGTTGTATTTTTGAGCAAAACTTTATTAATATTCCATGGCTTTGTTTTTTTAGGCTAAATGTCAAAGCGTTCATCAGCAATGTAAAGACTGCTCTTGCTGCCACAAACCCTGTAAGTTTCATGTGCTTTTCACTTTTCTCTTGTACCATTTGTGAAGTCACCTGATTCATGATCACATGTAATTGCAGGCTATCAGAACTTCTGCCATCACATTGCTGGGTGTCATGTTTTTATATATGGGAGCTCCGCTGCGAATTTTTTTTGAAGAAGAAAAGCCGGCTCTTCTTTCTCAAATTGATGCAGAGTTTGAGAAGGTAAGTAGGTTCATCCTCTCCTTAGGGAGCTGCGGTGTCTACAGCTTTGTGCCGGCACCAGGAACTCCTGGCATCATGTGTCATGCTAGAAGCTCCTGATGCTGGCCTGCAGCTTCATGCTCTGTAGCATCCGTGATTTACAGTGTATGTATGTATGCTCCCCAAGGGTCGTCAATATTAGGGGTCACCTCTGATTCTGGCAAAAAAATTCCTGCACCAACCTTAATTCTATCTGCTGAAATTTAGCACCTGTAACTTGTGACATTGATTACTTCAATGAAAGACATCCAGGCCATTTTTGAACCTGTCCAAAATCACCATCATCCTGGGCACGCTGGGGGTAGTGAGTAATCCCTGTGGGGATGAGTGCACCATATATGCACTGTGCACTTTCTATCATGATTGCTGTCTTGGCAAACACTGTCAGTATATATGCTTCATGCACTTGCCAGTTTCTGTGATTGTACCTGCTGTATGAGACCTTTTTCATTTTCTAGGATTAGATGTTCCTCTAGTACTTGGCAGACATAGCTAGTATATGCATGGTTGCCATAGATTATTATAAAGGGTATGCATGTTATCATCATATTTGGATGTTGCTTGTGACATCATAGGATAGTGGTATCTAACCTGAACCCCAAAGGACTGTCTCTGAGGGTCATTGCTATTCCTATTTGTCATACATACATTGTCTGACGTGTAATACTGCAGCCATAAAAGTGTACTCCTGATTGTATTGTGTGTGGTTTGTCTGTGTCTTGGTGTTGTCCTGAACTGTCGCTCCAAGTGCTTATCGGAGGCCGGGCCAGGGTGAACACCCGACGCACGCACAGAGTACACACACTATATATATCCCCACTTGTCTCCTACCCTTTTCTATATTCATTTGATTTTTCTATTTATTTAAACACAACAATTCTATATAATCTCTAAACAGTAACCACTGTGTTTTGTGAAGGTCTCCTGATGATCCCAGGGATATATCTGGGTGAAACGCATAGAGACTTGGATTGAGACAGAGATACTTGTTTATCGCAATTTTTTCTGAAGTCTGGTTCCATCTTTATACATCTGGGCTAATCTATCCCTAAGTATACCAGTCTATCAGAGGGTCAACACCCTAGATCTGTTGTGAAGTGCCTATTTCATATGTGTAGAACACTTGTTTTGTTTTAATAGATTTTTTTACTTTTAATAAATATGTAATAAGTTAGATTTTATACGTGATTCTGGGAAATTAAATATAATTTACACGTATTTGGACCGTGGTGATTTCTGTTCAGTGAGTCGCCCATCACAATATCTTGTGGGATATTGTATCATTGGAGTATTTAATTTGACAGATGAAGGGACAAACCCCGCCAGCACCAACCCGTGGTTCTGTAAAGTCTGGTGCAGGAGGAGATGATGGTGATGAGGGTGAGGAGCAGGATGAAGACTCTCCCCCAGCTGATGTCATGGATCTTCTGCCAAGGAGTGATATCAGGTGATTTATGTTTTTATTAGAGCCTTAAATATATACGTAAATCTCCTTGTGATGCATCGATAACATTTTGTGTTTTCTGTAGTGACAAAATCTCTTCCGACCTGGTGTCAAAGATAGGAGATAAAAACTGGAAAATCCGCAAAGAAGGCTTAGATGAAGTTACAACAATCCTTACTGAAGCCAAGTTTATTCTTCCTAATATCGGAGAACTTCCAAGTGCACTGAAGGGTCGACTTAATGACTCAAATAAGATCCTGGTATGTACTGTAAGCGTATTGTAAGAATTGTAGTAGTAGTAAGCTTTCAAAAGCCAGATGTTCGCTTGAACTGCATTAGATGGTATAATCAGTTAGTATAAAGTTATGCCGATATTCTTTGCACAGGTTCAACAGACCTTGGGAATTCTGCAGCAACTTGCCACAGCCATAGGTCCCAATATTAAACAGCATGTTAAGAACTTGGGCATGTCTATTATAACTGTTCTCGGGGACAGCAAGGTAAGATTTTTATTCCTGCGTTCTTAAGTCTCCCACACTGCAATGCATAAACCATGAATATTTCTGGGGAACTAGTGCTTTACAGTATCCATTTAAAGGGGGAATCCTATGTGCATAAGCTGACTTAGACAATTCATGCTGAATTTGTGATGTTGCAAAAAGGAAAGCTACATGTCAGGTGGTAACCATTTTCTAGAGAGGCTCACTAATGAGGGAGCACAATATCAAATGAATTGGAGGGTGGGAAGCATTCTAGGTGGTGGAAGATGGGCTTGAGTAGGCAGTAGTCGGTGCGTGCATGATGGAAACTTGGGCTTCTACCCACATGGGCTGCTACTGAATGCAATACCACTCTTGTGCAGAGAAAAAAAGCACATGGGAGCAATAGTGTTAACAAAATATAACAATACATATTTAGGATGTAGGATTTGTTACGTTATTTTATATGTAATTACTCTGCAGCCTTTCAAGCTTTTTATCCAAACTCTGTAATACCCCTTTTATGTGGCCATATAGTTTAGATTGCTGAATGCTTATTTGGAACATCTATCCCTTATAACCCCCTACCTAAACACTTGACTTTCCTGAGCATGCCCATACATTCAGTAGGATTTAAGCTGCTGCCAGACACCCCTATGGGCAGCTTTATTTCTCTTGAAAACATTAAGGATTGGGCATTTTTAAAATCACTATGCCACATCCTTTTGCACAAATCTTCCATTGTGGGAGAGTCAGGATCCTTCCATAAACATTAGGGAGTTGGCTAATTTGGCCATTGTTCATCTAATATGTGTATGGCCTACTTTTTACCATTTATCTATGTAGTGCCCATTATGCCTAGCCGTGTTCTTTGAATTAGTTAGGGTCTCCGCAGTTGGCAGGTATATCTTTTTTTACTGTCCTTTCTGTTTTTATATTAAGGAATGGTTAGCATGGCTGTTTGTGAAAGGCTCTGGCTCTAAAGGCAAAATGCCAAAGTCACGCTGGTGTCCCTCAGCATGTAGTCTTTGACTGGCCACCTAAATAAATGGCGGTGCTAATGTATGACTAGTAGCAGTTTTGCCAGGAGTTGAAACACCCCTTGAAGAGTGTGAGTGTATGGCCACAAATCCCAGCTTCTTGAAGGTTTTTCCTCATGTTTAACTCTCTGATCTGTGCTGGATATCGATGTTCACTTGGAGCTCTTTCATTTCACGTTGTTTTACTTTGCTAGGCAAATGTTAGAGCTACAGCACTCTCAACGCTACATTCATGGGTGGAGCAAACTGGGATGAAGGAATGGCTAGAAGGGGAAGATCTCTCAGAAGAACTTAAAAAAGAAAACCCATTCCTTAGACAAGAGGTAAATTTTAGTTTTTCTATTTTTGTCCTCTGGTTTTTATGAACCACTGTAAAGGAAGTGTCTAGATTTGCCCCCTATGTAATAAACGCCTTTATTTTCTGCCCACTTTGCATTCTATTGATCTTTTTAATGGGAATTTTTTTTTTTTTTTTTTGTTTGCAGCTTCTTGGATGGTTAACAGTAAAGCTTCCCACCCTGCGGACGGTTCCATCAGATTTACAGCTCTGTGTCCCTTATCTATATGCCTGCCTTGAAGACCGTAATGGAGATGTGCGCAAGAAAGCCCAGGAAGTCCTTCCTATGTTTATGATGCATATTGGATTTGAAAAGATGTCTAAAGCCACTGGAAAACTCAAGGTAAGAATCTTCATAGAATCTGTGTGTGTGTGTGTGTGTGTCCCCTCCATGGTAAAAGTTGAAAAGTTGAAAGGTTTTTTTTTTTTTTTTTTTTCCCTGTCATCTTCATTAGCAAACCCTTAAATATTGGTATAGATATTTGAAGTCTGGCTAAGTTTTCTTATTGTCTCAAATACAGATCTTCTGTTTGGTTGTCAGTAAACAGGAGAGCCATTCACTGTCTTCCTAAGATAACATCTTTTATGCAATTCATTCTCCAAACCCCTTATAGTTTATACATATATTACATTTTACTAACAGTTTGCAGGCAAAGTTCATGGAACCTTCTTACCTTCTGCAATGCTCGTTTTCACTGTTTGTTTGGTTTTCTTTTTTTTGTAGCCGGCATCTAAAGACCAGGTTCTCGCTATGCTGGAGAAAGCTAAAGCCAGCATGCCAGCCAAACCTGCTCCACCAGCTGGCAAGACCTCTTCCAAACCAGCAGGAGGATCAGCCCCACCCTCTGCCCCTGCAGCTGGTACGTATATGACATTATCAACTACTGGTTGAGTAGCTCTTGCTAAGTGCCATAGTAAATGGTTGTAGTGGTGTAGATCTGGTATGTATGCTGTCAGGTGTCCTAAAGATAACTACTCACTGTTGATGCATCATTTTCCTGGTATTAACTGTCTTAATATTCTTCAGCTGTGTGTGATTCTGGACCACCTCCTTCAGAGAGCAAGCCTGACCCAAAGAAAACCAGACCTGGTGTCCCAGCATCAAAAGGAAAGGTATGTTATAGCTTTCAGATTACGGGAAGGAAATATGCTAAAGTTGACAGTGTTTCTCTACTTTAGGCTATGGCTACATGGCAAATTGTTGCCTTTCAATATAAGATTACAATGCATTTTTGGCAAATTCTCAACTAAAGATTATTAAGATGGTTGCATTTAAGTCCAGCAGATTTGGCTTTCTGCCAGCTGTCATGTCACAGTAACTTGGGGTTGCAACATGGTCACATTAACAATCATCAATCGCAATGTAGCAATGTGTCATTGCGATTTCATTATATACAGGCCTTTGTGGGCTGTAAAAAAAAAAAAAAAAACCTTAAAGTAGCCTATATGTCGCAATTGAGGAAAAGGTGTATTCATTTAAAATACTCTCCTCTATAGACCCAATCTGTGTCATCAGAGGGCAACACAAGTATGACCCCAACGAAGGTCAACACCAGCATGTCCAAAGCAAAGTCAGCTAAGCAGGCGGTAACAAAACTGCACTTCTGGGGATGGGTTTTGTGCACTTGCATCTGCTATTCCTTATCTTTGCACCCTTAGTGTGTATGGAGCACATACTTTGTGAATGTAAAATTCGAGGATGGAAGGTGACGCTGCAAGGAGGATGATGAGTTGCACGCAGAGTGCGGTAGTGCCGAGCACTGCTCACTATTCAGACCAAAGATGGTGACACAACCATGTGCACAGGGGCCAGCTGACTCCGTAATGCTCACACTATTTTTTTTCATTTTCCTTCATACACCAAAGAATAACCAAGCGATTGATCTGTGAATGATCTGCCTGGCCATGAGCTACATAGGAGGACTTAGCATTTACTCTGTTGTATATGCCTCCTCAGATTGTGTCTGCAAAGAAAGTGCCAAGTAAGCCATCAGCGAAGGATGAAGAAGATAGGTCTGGCCCCATTTACATAATAGTTCCCAATGGAAAGGAGCAGAGGGTGAAGGAAGAGAAGGCATTAAAGGTAACTAAACTCTGTGGCATCTTACCTCTGTTTTGGCATTTATGGGCACAATTCAGTATGTTGGGTCACTGGTATAGGAGACAAAGATCCTGTTTACACATTTTTTAAGAGAACCTGTCAGACAGGAGACCAGGGCAGAACCCACCATATCCCTTCATAAAGCTTTAGTTACCTACCCTTTCCTCCCACTGACACTCCAGATGCTGGGTAGGGTAAGTATCTGAAACGTTTAGGGAAATGGTGGGTTCTGCCCTGGTCTCCTGCCTGACACGTTCGCTTTAAAGGGGTAGTGCGGCGGTAAAGAATTATTCACAGAATAACACACATTACAAAGTTATACAACTTTGTAATGTATGTTATGTCTGTGAATGACCCCCTTCCCCGTGTCCCACCACCCCCACCCGTGTACCCGGAAGTGTGGTGCGCTATACTCACCTGTCACGTGCCAACCCCCGTCTCCGATCTTCATTCAGTGACGTTGTCTTCGGCCGGCTGGCGAACAGCTCCGACTGTTCCGAATGCCGGCCGCCCTCTGCAGCGTCATCCGATGCTCAGCCGCGATTGGCTGAGCATAACTGTGCTCAGCCGCGATTGGCTGAGCATAACTGTGCTCAGCCGCGATTGGCTGAGCATAACTGTGCTCAGCCATTCGCGACTGAGCACAGTTGGGACACTGCGGAGGGGGGACGGGCGGCAGCGACTTGGCCGTCCGTCCAAAGATGAAGTTTGGCACAAAATGGCGGACGGCCCTCGACACGGATGAGGTAATGTATAATGCACCAACACTTCCGGGTACACGGGTGGGGGTGGGGGGACACGGGGAAGGGGCTATTCACAGACATAACATACATTACAAAGTTGTATAACTTTGTAATGTGTGTTATTCTGTGAATAATTTTTTAGCGCCGCACTACCCCTTTAAGAACCATGCATTCTATGTTTAATGTGCTATTTACATAGTAACTGTGGTTTAAACAAAGTTTGCAGAAAAATGCCTGTTCTGTGAATGGCAAATAACATGAACATTAGCCCCCACCACTAGCTTGGGGTCATGTAACTATTAAAGATGGAGACTGCAGAGAAGGAATCTGGAGGAAGCTGCCACATCAGTTATGTCCAGAAGTAGCGCTTCTCCTCATGTGTACAAACCTCTTTTCCTGAAATAATGACAGCTAGGCATTAATGTGTAGCAAGACTGCTTGTCCCTTTCTTTCACTACTTTTCTCGTTGTTTGACATCTCTCTGAATTCTGTTTAAGTAATAACATTGCATTTCAGGTCTTGAAATGGAATTTTCCAGCACCTCGTGATGAGTATATCGAGCAGCTAAAAACTCAAATGTCTACTTGCCTTGCCAAGTGGCTACAGGATGAGTTGTTTCATGCCGATTTCCAGCGCCATATAAAGGCCTTGGCTGTGATGACTGATGTGAGTAGTGATGCTTTATACTTTTTAGATAAACTGTTCAGTCATTAAATTAAAACCCCATATCAGTGGGATGTGCAGTATTATAGAAAATTTAGAATTTGATATAGGTGATTCTGACAATGGGCAATGGCCAGAGCATCTTCAAGATGGCAGATATAGGGGCGGACCTGTGACATCATGACCCCAAACCCAGAGATGGCCAATCAGCTGCAGCACTGGTGTCCTGATCCTGCCTCAACTATTGATTGGCTTTGGGGGGGGCCTGCAATGTCAGGACCAAAACCCAGAAATCACCCCCTTCCCAGGCATATACATAAAAACTCCCCTACCTGAACAACCTCCTTTTAATGTTTAACTTAAAGGGGTTATCCAGCGTGGGGGCACTTTTTTTAGGGGACCGGAGAGGAGGTGGCTGAAATAAGACGTCCACGTATCTCCCTGGTTCCAGCGGCGGGTCCCGCATCACGGCGCTCCGGTTCCTGGCCGCTTCCGGGTGTGTGACGCCGCCCAAGACGGTACGTCTCAGGGCCGCTCAGCCACTCAGTGAAGGAGGCGGGATCCGAGCGGAATTCAAACGGATCCCGCCTCCTTCACTGAGTGGCTGAGCGGCCCTGAGACATAGCGTCTCGGGCGGCGTCAGACGCCCGGAAGCGGCTGGGAAACGGGCACCAGAGCGCCGTGATGCGGGACCCGCCGCTGGAACCGGGGAGGTAAGTGGACGTCTTTTATTTCAGCCACCTCCTCCTCGGTCCCCCCAAAAACGTGCCCCCATGCTGGAGCACCCCTTTAAACTAGTTTAACTGTTCACACTATTTGAAATCATTTATTTTTTTTTGCAAAGATGGATGTGTATCTGTTTTTCCATTAACTTCTATTATATAAAGGATCATAACGTATTCTTTTTTTAATGTACATAAAATGTGGTTGACCACATGCCGCTGGAGGATGATGAGTTGCACCAGAGGGTCTACAGTGCTGTGTGTACTGTGGTACCCCACAGAGCCAACATGGTGACACAACCATGTGCACAGGGGCCAGCTGACTCCAGATCACTCATAAAAAGATGTGCATTTTGAAATAATAATAATAACTTCATTTTTGTAAAAAAACATGGCAAAAGACTTGCAAGAATGTAGTATGAACCCAGCCTTACACTGTTTTGTGCAGCTCTTCTTCTGATATCCAGAAAAACTCTCTCCCTCTCCCTCTCTCAATAATGAGCTGTCAACAAGTCTGCAAAAATATTTAACTTGATCAGCCCTACAATATATGTGTGTTCTTGCTCTCTTCTTTCTTAGCACTTAGAGACAGAGAAGGAAGGCGTCATGAGCTGCTTAGACCTCATTCTTAAATGGTTTACCTTGCGCTTCTTTGATACAAATACCAGTGTCTTGATGAAGGTACTGGAATACCTGAAGCTGCTGTTTACCATGCTTAGCCAAGAGGAATACCATTTTACTGAACTAGAAGCCACCTCATTCATCCCTTATCTGCTACTGAAGGTGAGTTCTTTCTGGTAAGCCCTGGTGGGAGAAGCTACTGGAGGATGATGAGTTGCACCAGAGGGTCTACAGTGCTGTGTGTACTGTGGTACCCTACATAGTCATCATGGTGACACAACCATGTGCACAGGGGCCAGCTGACTCCAGATCACTCCCATCAATAGTTTATATATGTTATATAATTTATTTATTTTTGTATTGTGCATAGTTGGAAACACACTGTTAATCTGTGTTTACCATATGCACGAGGAAAGCACCTTATGTGCATGCGTTAATTAACCTGTCAAGGCCAATGATGATTTTGCTTCTATGGGGCAGGTATACCACTATATACCACAAAACGAATGCAGTTTGAAATGGCATAGGGGTCTGTAGTATTCAATATAAAAATTTTAAAATAAAATCCTCTTTTAACTGATCTTGATCGATAGATAACCCTGTATGGTATCTGTTTACCTTATACACAAGTTTTTCATATTTTGTCGGTTGGCCAGATACCATATTGGTTTATGGGTAATGTGTTTGTCATTGGCTTTTTAGTTTGCAGTCTTGGTAACCATTCTGTCATCTGGTCTCTTCACAGGTAGGCGAGCCAAAAGATATTGTACGAAAGGATGTGCGTGCCATTTTGACCAAGATGTGCCAGGTTTACCCAGCTAGCAAGATGTTTAACTTTGTAATGGAAGGAATAAAGTCTAAGAACTCCAAGCAAAGAGCTGGTTAGTTGTGTAGTGTAAAGTGTGAATAATACACAAACTATAAAAGAAACTGAAAAACCCTTTTGATTCCTTTTGATTTTTCTGCACAGAGTGCCTGGAGGAACTTGGCTGCCTAGTTGAATCCTATGGAGTGAATGTTTGTCAGCCAACACCTGCCAAAGCTCTGAAGGAGATCGCTGTGCACATTGGGGATCGAGATACCACTGTGCGCAATGCTGCTCTTAATACCATTGTGGCTGTGTACAATGTGCATGGAGAACAAGTCTTCAAACTCATAGGAAATGTAAGCATGTACTCCTGGCAGAGAGATCGGGTCATTGTCATAATGGACATTATTCATTTTTCTTTGTTCCCCCCCCCCCCCCCCCCCCCCTCTAGCTGTCAGAGAAAGACTTGAGCATGCTAGAGGAGAGGATAAAACGTGCTGGTAAGAAGCAGACTGCAGCTGCTCCAGCTAAACCACCAGAAGAGAAACCTCAGCGTGCTCAGAGTGCCAATGCCAGTCTCCTCCGGAAAGCACCTCCTGAAGACATGTCTTCCAAACTGAAGTAGGTTCAGTGTCCCCCTGGCAATGAAATGTATCTTGCCTTACACAGTTGTAATGTGTGTCAGTAACTAGAAAGCACTAAATGCTCTGTTTTTCTATCAATGCCTTTCCTTGGATAGAATTATGTACCGTACTTACAGGATGTAAGTATTGATCACAGGGTTATTTCTCTTACTAAGTCTCACTTTCTGTTTTTTTTTTTGTTTTTTTTTTCTTTAGTGTTTTAGTAGTTGATGCTTTGTTTTTCAGATGCAGTACTTCAGAATATATAATGTCATTAAAATGTAATATAATAATAATTAACAATATAATTTACTTACATACATAATTTTAAAGTGAGTGGCAGCAGTAAGACCCCCTCTACTAGCTGCCACCAATGTTTACAATCACAAATGGCAAAATTGCTGTAGCAGAGAGCAGTGAGGTGGGATCTTATCCCAAATGTCCCTTAATGGGAGCATCCCTGGCCCTTTTTCTTACCATTTTATTGATAGTTCTGGAGTCTATAAAGAAAACTGCTAGGGCTGTTTATAATTGGTGAGGTATGTTATCCCCTCCTCTTCCCAGTGTGTATTTAGGGCTTTCAACAGTGACAGGTTCCCTTTCTAAGCACATTACATTTATATTTGGATGCCTGTCATCACAATAGCATGTTCCTTTTATACTGATAATCTGTCAATGTCTTTAACGTGCATGGAAAAACACTCTTGTCCAGACTTCTATAAATCACACAAACAATAGATTTTCTCTAAGCAGCTCTTCTTTATTCACAGTCAAGCCCGGAACATGGGAGGACACCCAGAACCAACTCATACAGTTCCCAGAGAGTTCCAGTTGGATTTGGATGAAATTGAGAATGATAATGGCACAGTGCGGTGTGAGATGCCAGCTTTAGTTCAGCACAAACTGGATGAGATCTTCGAACCAGTCCTGATTCCAGAGCCAAAGTAGGTTGTTGTTTTCCACTCTGCAGATGTAAAATTCAGCTTTTTACAGTGGAATAGTAAATCTGGTAGCCACCTCTGCTGGAACAGCAAGTGACGTGAGACACAAACACTAGTTATAGACCTGGACAGGTTTCGGCACCAAATGCATCATTAATGTAAATCTTAGTCATGGCATGATGCTGGGATATGTAGCAGAGAATTCATTGACTTTTTCCTGAAGCATAATCTGATATAAGACTTAATTCCCTGCAGGGGTACCTCCATCCACATGACAGCAGTGCTTTTCCATTTCTCTGCCCAGCCGAGTGGTTACTAAAACTAAGAAGGGTAAACGGTGCTTACTTTATAGTAAAATTGCTCAGTATACAGTATTAGAAACTCTTCTCACTGCACTTACTGACAACAGCTCCCTGTGCACCTCATAGAGCTCAAGTCATACACCCCTCCTCCAGGCTGGGCTGCCCTGCTCTGTGGTGAGTCTGTCCATAAGATGGCTGACATGAAGAAGCATGTGACCATGCTCCACCCCCAATGTCCTCCACTGAGACTGTATATTCCTATGGAGAAAACAGAGGACAGGGTATGGTCACATGCTCCTCTATGTCAGCCATCTTATAGACTTGCTTACCACAGAGAAGGACAGTACAGCCTGGAGGAGGGGAGTCTGATTTTAGCTCTGAGGCACACAGGAAGCTGCTGTCAGTAAGTGCAGGGAGTACAGTTCCTAATACTATACATTGAACAATTTTACTATAAAGTGACCAACGCCTTTTAACTAGGGCTATGGCCCCTTCAGAATCGTAAGGGTCCTGTCATTCCCCCCCCCCCCCTTTTTTTTTTTTTTTTTTCCCCCCACCCCCTCTATAATTGCTTCCTAATGTGAAGCTGATCACAAGGTGTCCTAATACTACATCCTCCTCTCTATCTATGGGGTAACCTAGCAGCAAACTGTTTTAACTCTTTCTATGCTGTAAATCTACATATAATTGACACTTGCTATCCTGTGACACTCCCTATTAACCCCAAAGAGATGTTTTATTGATTTCCACCACTTTATTCTTACAGGATTCGGGCTGTATCACCACACTTTGATGACATGCATAGCAACACTGCTTCTACAATCAACTTTGTGATCTCGCAAGTTGCCAGTGGTGACATAAATACCAGTATACAAGCTTTAGCTCAGGTAACTAATACATTCTGCTGCTATAAAATTTTGGCTCTATTGATGTAATGTTGAGTTTTGAAGAACAAGAAACATGTGTTTATTCTGGTTTTTAGATTGATGAAGTATTGCGTCAGGAGGATAAGGCAGAAGCCATGTCTGGTCACATAGATCAATTCCTCATCGCCACCTTTATGCAGCTGCGTCTAATATACAACACCCACATGGCAGATGAGCGGCTGGACAAGGATGATATTGTCCGTCTCTACAGTTGCATCATTGGAAACATGATATCGGTAAGAAAATGCAATTTGTGGGAGAGGATCGTCACAAGATGAAAGAGGCTAAAAATTCTCTTAAATGTACTTATTTGTGTTAATGCCTCTTTTAAGCTTTTTCATATGGAGAGTCTGGCCCGGGAGGCCTCCACTGGAGTTCTGAAGGACCTGATGCATGGTCTCATCACCCTAATGCTTGACTCCAGGGTGGAAGATCTAGAAGAGGGACAGCAAGTTGTGCGTTCAGTCAACCTCCTTGTGGTTAAAGTGCTAGAGAAGTCAGACCAGACTAATATATTGAGGTAGGCTGCTTGTGATATTTATGGGGGGGGGGGGGGGAGATTCTACATAATGTAACCAAAGTATTTGTCCTTGCAGTGCTCTTCTGGTGCTGCTTCAAGACAGTCTGCTAGCAACCGCCAGCTCACCCAAGTTCTCAGAGCTAGTTATGAAGGTACGTTTCTTAATTTCAGGCAAAGGTGCAGATCAATGCTGTATATCTTGTGGGTAGACTGCACTCTTCACTATGTTAATGGTAGGCTGTTGGTTTTGTATATTTTCATGACCTTTAAGTATCCTTTTGTACAGGGTACTGTAATCTGTCTGTGTGTCCTTAACTTAGAATTCCAAAATAGGGTGTATGAAAGAGTATTCTAAACTGGAGAACTCCTTCAATTATCACACATTGTCCTTTTTAAAGGGGTTATCCAGTGCTACAAAAACATGGCCACTTTTCCCCCTCTCGTCTCCATTGAAGTAAATGGAGCTTAATTGCAAACTACACCTGAACTGGAGACAAGAGAGGGGGGGGGGAAGTAGCCATGTTTTTGTAGCACTGGATCACACCTTTAAGGAGGCACTCCGGTCATTTCACCCTCATAGCATAGGGTTGCTAAGAGTAAATAGTTGCTCTGCTGCTCTGAGCACTTTGTTTCCTCATTATGCTGCCAGCTCTGGTTCACACTGCACTGCTGATTGACACAGTGCTTGTGTGAACCAGAACTAAGGACCCTGATACACGGAGCGATAATCTGCCGATTCAGCAGATTATTGCTCTGTGTAAAAAGACGATTGTCGGCTGATCGTGTCTTTAGGTACTGACCTAAAATTATCATCCATCTCAAAGTCCCAGTGTGAATCTGTTAGGGCCATATTAGACTGCCCAATGCTTCGTGTAAGCCAGCCTATTACAATGTTCGATAATCGTTTAGCAAAGGCTGCATGATTGGCTGATTGTCAGTTTAGAGACCCGATCTGAAGCTACAGTGGCAGCTCCGGGGGAAGCAAGCAGAGAGCAGAAAAACACTGGGGACTGATGCAGCAGGTGCTGGAAGTAGCAATTGGGGTGTCTGTTAAAGGGGGGGAAGCGGGATAGATGTTAATCACTTTATGCTAGGAGGGTAAAATGACATGGTCACTGAAGTATTTTAATGTCCGTTTACATATTTGTGCCATTGTTCTACTTAGTTACCATAAATTTTACTTACAGTGTCTGTGGAGGATGATTCGGCTCCTCCCTGAAGCCATCAATAACATTAATCTGGACAGAATTCTGCTGGATATCCATAATTTCATGAGGGTCCTTCCCAAAGAGAAGCTAAAGCAACACAAAAGTGAGCTTCCAATGAGGACTCTGAAAACACTGCTGCACACTTTGTGCAAGCTGAAGGGTCCAAAGGTAAGAAACCAATATAACTTTCAGATGGTTCCTTTTTTAGCTGTTAGTTGTTGTATGCCATCCTGTTCATCTAGGTGCACAGTGTGGCCATGTATGAAGTAGATGTGTTTTTTTTTTTTTTTTTCCTTTTGATGTTTTTAGATCATGGATCACTTAAGTATGATTGAAAACAAACATGAGTCTGAGCTAGAGGTTCACCTCCTAAGAGTAATGAAGCACTCCATGGATGGCACTGGTTCAAAGTCTGACAAGGAGACAGAGAAAGGAGCATCCCGCACTGTGAGTTTGTTTTCAGCAATAACCTAACATGGGGATTTTCAGGACACTGAAGATTATATTTACTTCAATTCCTTTTTCATATAAAGTTAAATATGTAATGGAATATTTTGGTAAACAATGGTATGCAGTGTGTCTTTACCAGTGGAGACTTAGTGTCTGTTCTTGTATTTTGTCCGAGGAGGAAAAAGTTTCAAAAGCGAATGTTAGTGACTTCTTGGCTGAAATTTTCAAGAAAATTGGATCTAAAGAGAACACAAAGGAGGTAAATAATTTAAAGTCTGTTAGATGTGGTGGAATGCAGAAGGATCTTGTGTATGTTTGTTGTTTTCTTTTCTTTTAAACATCTAACTATCCACCATAGGGTTTAGCAGAGCTGTATGAGTACAAGAAACAATACTCTGACGCTGACATTGAACCTTTCCTCAAGAACACCTCCCAGTTCTTCCAGAGTTATGTGGAACGTGGTCTCCGTCTCATTGAGATGGAGCGGGAAGGAAAAGCGCGCATCACCGCCTCTACAGGTGAAGGTTTTAAAGATCAGTCTCTTTTTTACTTATGTTGGTAAAATAACACAAGTCCGCTCCCTTATGCTGTATAAATGCTGGGCAGTACCTTTTAGTTGTTGGGCACAGTGTATGGGTGCGAGGCCTGTAAGTTTCCTGACACATGGCATTTTCAAAAGAAACAACTGATTATTGCCATGTCACAGGAGCACAGTATCCGAACACAGTGCCAGACAGGTAATGGGTACTGACCAGTGTTTTCTATAAGAGCTGCCTGGTTTCCTTTTAATGACTTTCATCATCTGACAAACTACTGTGTTGTCACAGGTATGACTCCGCATATGACAGAGATAAATACTGCTCCCACAGTTACCACTAGTGCTCCCCCTGCTACTAATGCTAATGGAGAGGAAGTGGGACCTTCGGTCTACCTGGAGAGGCTGAAAATTCTGCGGCAGAAATGTGGGCTTGATAATGCCAAGGTAAAGTCTTTAATACATTTCGTCAGCTAATGCCTAAAGGGTCTGTGCTTTGTGTGGAAAGATGCAACTCTCATTTGAGGATCTGATTGCAGAGGCAATTGTATAAGCAATCAGCTGTGGCTTGTGTACAGACCCTGACTAATCACTAGAATGAGCAGGGAGAAGTGCACGCTTAGCGCTTCCTCCAGCTCTGTACCATATGATGTAACTTTTGACATAATGTAGGGATTGATATGGTAAGTTATGAATCCTCTGATGTTATATGTACATTCTGTCAGACGATTGTTGTCTTTCAACATGTTGAAAGACTAACTACAAGGATAGCATTGATCTGCTGCCGCCGCTCTGCGTAGTTGCAGCGGCAGCAGCAGACCGCCGCTATCTCGTATGGGCTCCCTGGGGACCCTCCCCCCCCCCCAAAACACACACACCTGCTTGCTTACCCACTTGCTGTCGGTACATGTAATAGCACTTGCAGTGAGCAAGAAACAAGGAGCAAGCAAGCGCTGACCTGACAGGTTGGCGCTCGCATGCTCCCGCTGATCGCCCCATGTAATAAGGGCTTTAGACAATCATTCGCTTGGTAGGGGGTCTGACTTCCAGCACGCTATATGATCAGCTGTTTAAATAAATCTATCATCAATATAACACTCACATCTTTCAGTATGTGCAGAGAGCTGCATCCATGTAGAACACAGGGATGTTTTTATTATGCAAACCAGTTGTCCCTTTTAGGAAAATGGAATAAAAACCAAACTGCTATAAAATGCTATATAACTCTCTTTTAAAGGAGTATTCCATTAATCGATCGTAATGACATGACTGTTTAGAATACATTGGCCTGCTCAGTGGTTTGTTTGTCCCATGGTTGAAATAAGATTTGCTACATTAGTAGTGGTGGTGATAGATTGTGTTTGCAGCCCTAGGCACTGCTATGGTCTTCTCTCATGACTGGGGGATAGTTATATTAACCAATATATGCTTGCCCTGTTCTAGCAGGATGAGAGGCCTCCCCTCAGCTCCTTGCTCTCGAAGACCTCTACTCCATCAGTAGTATCCTCCACAGATATGCTGCACAGCAAACTCTCTCAACTCCGAGAATCTCGTGAGCAATTCCAACACTTGGATTTAGACTCCAACCAGACTCTTGCTAGCACCACATCATCCACCTCTTCCTCGGCCACTACAGCCAATATTGATGACCTGAAAAAGAGACTGGAAAGGATTAAAAGCAGTCGGAAGTGATTTACTCCGCACTTAAACTTTGCGCTGCTGTCTCTTCCTTTTAAACTCTCTAGGAGTCACGTCTCTGGCTCAGTGGCTTTGTCTAGGCCTATTGTAAACTATTGTTTTATGTATCATACTGTGCATTTCTTTGTTCTGGGGGAGGGAGAGCAACATCTACCGTGGCTGAGTATTTGTACATATATTGCTGTTCTAACTCCCCTGTGTGTTTTAGTGTACAGACTGTCTATCTGTTCTATACCTAACTTTTTTTTTTTTTGTCTAGTTTTAATCGTCCATTTCCATGGCTCTTATATTTGTAGCTCCGTGGCTGTTCTTTGACTTGCTTTTAATTTAACATAAAGCAGTGGATCGCTGATTCTGTATGGAATCGTAAGGCATGGCATGAAAATGTTTTTGTAAATAAAGTTTGAAATAAGTGAGTACATTGTAAATTATGCTGTTTTTTCAGTTGCTCTGGTGTGTTTAGGTTTTTTTTGTATGCTTTTGAACCTGTACATTACAGTGACTAATCCACAAGGCCTTGTACCTCCGCATAGCCACTAGCTCTTGCTCTAAGCAGTAAGGATTGGCATTTAATTCTCACGGGCCGTTATAATAATAATAAAATTCTCATTTTAAAACCATTCCTTTTTGAAGTACACTTTGTTGATACATCTTGGTAACATAAAAAAGACCAACAGTTTAAATCAAGGTTTGACTAAAAATGGCAGCTACCAAATAGGTTACTTTAGAGAGATGACTGGTATTGGTGAAGATCAACTAGTAAGGAGTCTTTGGGTGAATTCAGGATTAGAACAGCAAACCAAGTATCGTTTTGTATATTGGAATAACAGACAAAAACTGCTGTACTACTGGAGCACATCAGGACTCTGCTATGCAATCACAGTGAGAGAGTGAGTGCGTTTATCTTAGCTCCATTTCATATCATTTAATATATACTATTTGTGTCTCTATCTATCTCCATCTCACACTCCATTGTAGTGAGAGGATTAACCATAGTGTGCACACAGCCTGAGAATAAGTAGGCACTACACGCCAACGCCCTGAGGTCTTAGCAATTGAGAGGAGCGCGATCAGATACCTTGTTTTATATTGATTCCAAATGTATTTGAAAATCTCAATGTACATTATTTTGTGGAAATGTTGCAGATTTTCACCAAGGATCTAATCTATTTGATGTTAGGTCTGAATCCACCCAAAAATCTGTATAATACATGCCACTTTCTGCTGCAAGACCCTCAGAGGAAAAGTTCTGTAATGGAGACACAAGCTTCTGATTAAAAAGTTCATTCTGTGGTAGAAGCCTATATAGAGAATCCTCATGCAACTGATAACTTCTGGTCAGTGACTAGTTTTTAGCTGGATGCTCGTGTAAAAGGTGCAGACATGCTACCTCCCAGTCTTCAGCCGTTTTACACACACACTTGCACTTCTGCAAGGCACAGAGAAGCGCCAGTGGGCGTGAAGTGGACTATTGTCATATCAGCTGAGCACCACTACACTGAGTTGAGCGAATTTACATTACAAACTAAGCAAAGCCCTTATATGCTGACTGCCTTAAATCTCTGTGCTGCAACTCCCTGGGTGCCTGGAAAATCTGGATCCAGTCCTTGAAAAACTGGGAGAAGTTTCCCAGTACTAGATCCAGCTTTTCCAGGCACCCGGGGTGAAGCAGCACTGAGATCAAAGGCAGTCTGCGTATAAGCCAACTGCCGAGCAAATAAAGTGCTACCCTATGTTTGTAATGTAAATTCGCTCATCTCTAGTTGTGACAACCAAGGTGTCTTCAGTCTATGCTTGGAATTTTGCCTGCAAGTGAAATTTCTAAAGACTAGAGATGAGCGAACCTCGAGCATGCTAGAGTCGATCCGAACCCAAACTTTCGGCATTTGATTAGCGGTGGCTGCTGAACTTTGATAAAGCCCTAAGGCTATGTGGAAAACATGAATATAGTCATTGGCTGCATCCACGTTTTCCAGACATTTAGAGCTTTATCCAAGTTAAGCAGCCACTGCTAATCAAATGCCGACTCGAACCCGAACCTGGTTCGCTCATCTCTACTAAAGACCTTAACGCTGTCTTTCCACATCTATGTGCCAAATGTAGTCGAAACCTTGTCCACATTTCTTAATCAGTAGCCTAGTGATGTCAGGATTATTGAATTTTAGAGTTCCAATCACAAATGTGAAGATACAGCTTTTGGCACATTGAAGTTATAGCCTACTGCTGCATCCAACTTCTCTAGCTAACAGGGTGATGCTGATAACCTGGGTATCCTCATCTAGACCCAACTCTGATAGGAGAGTCCCTGATCTTGTGCCACCCTGTTGATGTAATACACACAAGCTAGATTGTCTGTACAAAAACTACCTTCCCCAGAAGTTGAGGGTTGAAGTGGTGGAGGGCCAGGAAAATGGCCTGAAGCTCCCTCTGATTGGAGTTTTCATCCAGGAAACAATGTCCCAGCTATGCTCAGGTCTCCAAGATGGGCAACCCAACTGGTTCCTGAAGCATCCATAGTTAGGATGGTCCAGCTAGGTTCCACCAAAGAGGCTCTGTCTCGGATGACCTTCCACCACTTGCGTTTGTCTGTCAGTGCTAGAGTGTGTGTCGAGAGTCTAAGGCTGCGTGCACACTACGGAATTGCCGCGTATAACCTGCGGCGTATTCAGTCGCTCGTCCCCGCACGCGGCGGCGCGCTTTTCCGCCGGTGCCATAGACACTGTTCTGTGCACGGGCGGATTACGCGTTCCGTCGAAAGAATTGACATGTCAATTCTTTTGGCGGAACGCGGAATCCGCCCGTGCATAGAATAGTGTCTATGGCACGGATGGAAATGTGCGCCGCCGCGTGCGGAGACGAGCGACGGAATACGCCGCGGGTTATACGCGGCAATTCCGTAGTGTGCACGCAGCCTAAAAGATGACAGTTTCAAATCCTGAAAATCTCCGACTGACTGCTCCTTGTTCTTCAAAGGGCCCATGGAACTGCTTCTGCAGAGTCCGAGGAACTTCATTAGCGTTCTTATAGCTACAGGCTACAATGCTCTGAGAAATTGGACTCCTGTCAAGATTTTGTCTTTTCTGGCAGGAGGAAAAACCTCATGATATGAGAACCATTAGTGAAGCCTAAAAACTACTCTGTGGTCTCTGGGATCTGGTTGGACTTCTCCCATTTGACTATCTATTCTAAGGAGTGAAGCAGTGTAAGGGTGGCATTCACATGTTGCTGAAGGAGAACCTTGTGATTGTGATAGAATGAGCCACTTGTCCAGGTACAGAATTATCCTGATCCACTGTAGCCACAACCTTTGTGAATTACAAAGGGAGCAGTGAAAATGTCAAAAGGGAGAACCCTGAACTGTAGATGTTTTAGTTCGTCCCGTATGTAGAGGGCAATCTCCCCAAGCAATGGGGACATGGAAGTAGGCATCTTTCAGGTCGAGTGATGCCATGTATATTCCCTGGATTAGGATGGATCTGACCGATCTGATGATCTGCATATGAAATCTCTTCAGGATAAAGCTTTTCAGGTATCTGAGGTCTATGGTGAGCTTCATCTTGTCTGAGGGTTTGGGAACCAAAAACACTGGAATAAACTCTCTGGCCTATTTCTGCTTGTGGAATGGGTTTGATGGCAGGCAGGGTGATGAGCTCAAATAGTGCTGCTTCCATGGTGGCTCTCCATGCTGGTAAGAAGTTACCTTCTACGTGGTTCTTCTCTTAAGGGTATAGAGCAGGGGAAGGGGACCTTGGCTCTCCAGCTGATGCAAAACTGCCACTCCCCATCATGCCTAGACAGCTAAAGCTTTCACTGTCCAGGCATGATGAGAGTTGTAGTTTTGCAACAGCTGGACAGCCAAGGTTTCTTACCCCTGGTAAAGATAACCCTACTCGATAACCCTTAGAACCAAATGATCTGTAATGGCCCGTTCCCAAGCTGGAATAAATAGGGAAAGACCGCCTCCTCCTGGAGCCGTACTGTGTTAGAAGTCCTAATGCTTAGAGGGAGAAGGCTTTCCTTGGTAGTTGTTGGCCTCTTGGCCTCAGAGACAAATGATTCTGTCTCTCCTTATGTGGAGATCTTTCATCATGTCCTTGTCTTCTCCAAAAAGACAGAGACTGGGGAAGGTTCTTGTCCTTCGTATCAGAGACTGCTTCCAACAGGCAATCCGACATTGAACTAAAGAGTCTGCTGGTGGAGTACTCTGTTACAAATGCTAAATTTAGACGGGTTATCACCCATCAGAGAGCCTGTCTGGCCGTGGTAGACAAAGACATGGCACAGGAGGATAGGCTGGCTTGCTGGATAGAAGACTCACAGAGGAAATTCACCGCCATTGAAAGTTGAAGGATTCTACAATCTCAGGACGCTGGATCCTTGCTTTAATGTCATCCTCCATGTGATTAAGCCAGTGTCTCAAGACATCTTGCAAATTCAAAGTTGGTGACACACTCCCCTGCCCTGCTGCTGTGGCATAAGCCCTCCATGTGCCTGTCCATCAGGTCCTGAAAGATGGAACCATCCTCTAAAGGAACTATGGTTGGTTTGGAGATTTTAGCGATGGCTATATCCACCTTTAGGGGGGGGGATCCAAACCTTTTCTTCTATGGGGAAAAAGGGACTTGAACCTCTTGCCCAAAACAGGACCCCTTTCAGGGTTCTTCCAATCAGTCTTAACTAGATCGAACAAGGTCTCACCCATCAAAGAGGCACCAGGCCCCTTGCATGTGAAGGCGGCTTCATCTGCTCCGAGGAATGAAGTTCCTTGTTGACAGCCTTAATAAGATTGAGTCTTTTCCCAGAAGAAAATAAGTTTTCAAAGAAGATTTATTCTCTTCCTCAGAGAAGGTATACACCTCATCAATGACTGTAAGCTCATGCTCTGGAGTAATCTGGGTCTACAACCTATACACGTAGTGTACTCAGTGTCGTTTGCCAAGGGATTGCCACAGGTTTTGCACTCAAGAAACCTCTTGGCAGTGGCTTTGCCTCCAGAACACACCAGCAATAATCAAGTGTGGACAGCTTTGGCTGGTTGTGGAGGTGTGATGACGTAGCACGTCACGTTGGCTCCGTGCGCTACCTGGGCTGTGCGAAGAAATGAGGATGGGCTCTAGCGGGCGTTGAAGTGACGGAACACGGGAAAGTAAGACTGGAGGCTGCTGGATGGCTGTTGTAGTGAACGGAGAGGCGGTGCAGAGAGCGGCAGTACAGCAGAGAGGAGGCTGCAGGTGAGTTCGGGGACGCTGGTGGTCCGAAAGACCCGATCACATGACCGAAGGGCAGCGGGGATTCGGAGAGTAACCGGACGAAGAAAGCGTCATCGGTGCCCGGAGTGTCCAGTGGACGGAGGAGTTGGTAGGCAAGTGTTGAGGCTACAACCGGAGGCAGGTGAGATCCACGCTGTCTTTCAGCTTGTGCCGGGCAGAGGAAGCCGAGTATGAACTGGCCATCTGTGACTGGTATTGAAGCTGTAGACTGGCAATGTGATAGAGACTGCATCCTTGCAGATTAATGTGCTGCGTTTCTTTCACCCCGGGACTACTATTCAGTGCTGTGGCTGTGAGGTGCTGGGCCCGTAGAGTGACAGTCTTGCTTGTCCTCCAGAATAATATGCTCAGATTAATATGCTTACACGTGTGACGGCCTTTCTGTCGAGAGAGTGTATAACAGCATAACCTCTACCTTGTGTGAAACTGTAACTAAAAGAACTGCTATCTTCTATTGAGCCTGCAAAGGAATAAGGAAAAAATCCATCTGCTCCTTGGTTTTGGAGTTACAATCAACAGGACTATCTGCTGTGAGGGAGACCAAAGATAGCAGAGTTGCTTTTTTTGAGAGAAGGGTGGATATTAGCAGGACTGTTTTGAAAAGTGCTGAATAATGAGTTGGCAGAGTGTGTAAAGTTTGTTGAATAACTACATCACTAATCAAAGCTGAGTAAGCGTACTAATAAAGTTATCAATTTGGACGAGACTGTAAAAGAATAACCGGAAGCTCTGAGTTAAGTTGGTAAAATAACAGCATTATTATCCTTGGACTGAGCCTGCAAACTAATATATTTGTTTCTGTGTGGGAAGACTACGATTTCTAGGACGGTTATTTTGTACTAAGAACGGATTATAACATCGCTGTTAAAGTGTCACTGTCGTGAATTTTTTTTTTGCAGAAATCAATAGTCCAGGCGATTTTAAGAAACTTTGTAATTGGGTTTATTATCCGAAAAATGCATTTTTATCATGAAAAAGCAGTTTGAAGCTCTCCCCCCTGTCTTCATTGTTCTCCTATGGAGAGAGCTAAAGAAAAGACCAAAACAGGACAACAAAGAGTTAATCTACAAATCCCTCATGGGATATCTCCTGTGACCATCACCACTGACCTGTCTGAGCTTGGATTACAGCTGTCACCCAGCTGTGCCTGTAATCCTCTGTTATCTGCTTTCTGCTGCGGCTAACTCCCTCCTTCCTCCTCCCCCCTCCCCTCTCCCTAGAGCAGACAGGGTACGACTCCTGCAACAAGTCACAATTTTCAGATTTTTCAGAGTGGATGAAAAAGAGGAAGGAGGGGGGGACCTGGGAAAAGGCTTTTTACATGCAGATAATGGCAGATTTGGCTAATAAACCCAATTACAAAGTTTCTTAAAATCGCCTGGACTATTGATTTCTGCAAAAAAAAAAAAATACGACAGTGACTCTTTAATTTACAGCTATATAAATTGTGAGAGTAATGGGGGAAAAAGGACGCTATCAACCCCCCCCTAAAGCTGGGAAAGCTGATTTAAAGATGGATAAGCACCTGAGCCCAGGGGCGGATTAACTTTACCATAGGACCCGGGCTGTTCACCAATCCTGGGCCCCCCCACCCCACTGTAACTATGGCGGCACTAGCCTGGCGTTCATACCGTGTTTCCCCGAAAGTAAGACCCTGTCTTACATTAATTTTACTCCCAAAAGTCCCACCCTGCCTTACTTTCGGGGGAGGCCTTACATTGGGAAATTCCTCTACTGTTTTTCCTCCTAGTCATTCCCCTTCCTTTTTTCTGTCATTCCTCCTCATTCCCCCTGTACTTCTCATGCTTCCTCTCGCTCCTCCATATTCCTCTCCTGTATACATCCCCATTCATTTCCCCCTTATTCCTCTTTGATCCTTTGGATTTCTCATGCTTCCTCCCACTCCTCCTTATTCCTTTCCTATCCTTCTTCTTATTCATTCCCCTCCATTTCCCCTGTTCCTTCTCATTCCACAGACACACATACACACCTTACCTTTCTTCTGTCTCAACGCGATTCCTCTGCGGTACCGGGCTGACGAGGTGACGTTCGGCCAATCAGCTGCGAGCCGGCTGACTGGCCAATCGCAGCTCGAGCTGACTGGCCAATCGCAGCTCGAGCAGCAGGATGCGCCGCAGGCCATTTACTGAAGGCGGAATACGGGCGGCTCCTGGATGGAGCGAGGTACCGTAGCAGTTCCTGTACTTTCCCCAGGGACCCCACCCATATGCGGCCTTACATTCCCCCCTCCCAGCTACCCTGCTCTACAATCGGGGGGTGCCCTACATTGGCGGACCCCCCCGAAACCCTCACCCTGCCTTACTTTCGGGGGGGTCCTACTTTCGGGGAAACACGGTAGTACAGTATAGATAATTATCGCTACATTGTTCGAATCTAAACGATAATTGTTCGGTTGAATAGCAGTTAGCGATTAAACGACGAACGAGAAATCATTGTTCGTTTAATAAGACCTGGACCTATTTTTATCATTGCTCATTCGCATTGAATAAGACGTCGTTCAGTCGTTCACAGTAGCAACGAACGCAATAGCGAGGACAAGACGACCGCAAGAACAATCATAAGTAACGATTATCATTCCATGTAAATGGGTGAATGATTTCAGGCCGTTTGCAATAGTGGTCGTTTGAAATCGTTTATCGTTAACGATTATGCGAACGATAGTCGTCTTGTGGAATAGGGCCCTTAGCCTGTGGGCACTTACAGCACAGACTAAAGGGCTGAGCAGGCTTTTATACAACAACCACCAAACTTACTGCCAGAAGGAGGCTGGCAACACCTGTTCTACTAATGGGCTACAGAAAAAGCCCCAGAAAAAACTCAGGTGCTGGAAACAAACAGCAAAGCTTGACATCACCCTGTGACCTCACTACCGCCCAGAGCAAGGATCTTCAGGAAGAGAACCTCAGTAATGACGGCATCCATTCCCCACCAGGGGAGAACCTGCAGGACCAGAGGTGTTGGTGGCAGCTCCTTACACCGCTGGAGAGTGGTCAAAACCCAGCCCTGAAGAGAAAAAGAAACAGTGAGTACAAAAAAACCCGGGGGTGGGTTACATAGTAACATAGTAAATAAGGTTGAAAGAAGACTAGAGTCCATCAGGTTCAACCTAGGGGAACCCTACTGTGTTGATCCAGGGAAGGCAAAAACCCCCACAAGGCAGACGACAACCACCCCACCACAGGGAGAAAACTCCCCCCGACTCCAATGGCAACCAGAATAATCCCTGGATCAACGTATCACCGGAAATCTAATGCCCATAACTTGTAATATTATATTATATATATTACATAAAGCATCCAGGCCTCCCTTGAACTTATTTAATGAATCGGCCATGACAACATCATGTGGCAGAGTTCCACAGTCTTACCGCTCGTACAGTAAAGAACCCGCGTCGATGCTGATGATAAAATCTTCTTTCCTCTAGACGTAGAGGATGCCCCCTTGTCATGGTTACAGTCCTAGGAGTAAAAAGATCACTACAAAGATCTCTGTACTGTCTATTCATATATTTGTACATTGTGATCAGATCGCCCCTAAGACGTCTTTTTTCTAGCGTAAATAACCCCAAGCTTGATAACCTGTCCTGGTACTGTAACCCACCCATTCCCTTAATGACCTTTGTTGCACTCCTCTGCACCCGCTCCAGTTCAGCTGTGTCCTTATATACCGGTGCCCAAAACTGTACACAGTATTCCATATGTGGTCTGACCAGTGATTTATACAGAGGCAAAACTATGTTCTCATCTTTAGCATCTATACCTCTTTTGATGCACCCCATTATTTTATTAGCCTTGGCAGCTGCTGCCTGGCACTGATCACTAAAGTTGAGTTTACTGTCCACCAATACCCCCAGGTCCTTTTCGGAAGTAGTTTTACCCAGTGTTTTATTATTTAGCACATAACTGTACTTATTATTTCTATGGCCCAAGTGCATAACCTTACATTTATCCACATTAAACTTCATTTGCCATTTCACCGCCCAAGCCTCTAGCTTCTCCAAATCCCTCTGTAGTATGATATTATCATCCTCTGTGCTGATTACTTTACCCAGTTTAGTATCATCTGCAAAAATGGAGATTCTACTCTAGCCCCTCAACAAGATCATTAATAAAAATACTAAAAAGAAGTGGACCCAACACTGACCCCTGTGGTACCCCACTAGTAACTAAAACCCAATCTGAATATGTTCCATCAATGACCACCCTCTGTTTTCTATCACACAACCAGTTACTTACCCATTTGCATACGTTTTCCCCGAGTCCCAGCATCTTCATTTTGTAGACCAACCTTTCATGAGTTCCCCGAGGAAGCGTGCAATAGTGAAACGTACGTAGGAACGGCTCGTGCGGTGTCTGGCATTATGGGTAGGTGCAATATGTTCTAAAATGTTATAATGGCCATTTAGTCTGTGCAGCCTATGTGTTTGTTGGAACTGAGGCAGTATTAGAGCATTAGGAGATTCAAAGCACCTTATATATTTATATATTCCCATATAGAAAAACTGTTGTGGTTAATGTATTTCACTGCAGACACTCGTTTTATATTTGATTTTACTGTGGTCATACTTTTTAACTTCATTTAGTCTTGGAAAAGTTTTTTATGTATTGGTACCTATTATATATAATAAAAATTACTTGTATTTTCATGAACTAGGCCCATTTTTTTCTTTCATTGTATTCAATCTTAGTTTGGGTAGTTTCAAATGATAGAGTGACATCTGGTGGTGTAAGTTGGTACTACAACCCATATTTTTAGATTATTTTATTTCACATCTATCACAAACCAGTGTGTGTAAATCTTTCATGCGGCACAGTATCAAATGCCTTTGAAAAGTCCAGATACACAACATCAACAGCCTCCCCCAGGTCCAGTCTATAACTTACCTCTTCATAGAAGCCGATCAGATTAGTCTGACAGGATCGATCCCTCATAAATCCATGCTGGTGCTGCGTCATAAGATCATTTTCATCAAGATACTCCAGTATAGCATCTCTTACGGGCCTGTAGTTTCCAGGATCACTCTTTGACCCCTTCTTGAATATTGGTACCACATTAGCTATGCGCCAGTCCTGTGGAACAATCCCTGTTGTAATAGAATCTTTAAATATTAGGAACTGTCTAACACAGTATTTAATTCTTGCAAAACTCTAGGATGGATACCTTCTGGGCCTGGTGACTTATTGATTTTAATGTTTTTAAGGCGTCTTCCCACTTCTTGTTGTGTTAGGCAGGTGAGATTTATGGGAGGATTTATATTATCCCTAGTCATGTCCTCTGTTATGGGATTCTCCTCTGTGAATACAGTAGATAAAAATGTATTTAATAGATTGGCCTTTTCCTCTTCCCCCTCCACCATTACACCCAGATTATTTTTGAGGGGACCAACATTTTCAGTTTTAAGTCTTTTGTTGTTTATATAGGTGTAACGCCTGGAGTAGTGGATCCACTGGACCGGCACCAGCGATGGCACAAACCTCACCAGGGAGCGGAGTCTAAGGGGCCGCTGGTTTTCACCAGAGCCCGCCGCAAGGCGGGATGGACTTGCTGCGGCAGGCGACCCCCAGGTCGCTACCCCTGGCTTGGTTGCTGGTGACGGCAGGCGAGGCGTGGCAGGAGTAGGTACTGACAGTGGCGTGTAGGCGTACCGCAGGTGACAGGCTGAACACAGGAACAGCAGTGAGACGGGAAGCAGGAACCAGGGACTAGGAGTAGGGACTGGGTAGCGGGCAGGAAACAGGAACAAGGACTGGGGACCAGGTAGCGGACAGGTATCAGGAACAACAGGGAGCTGGGCCAAACGCTATGGGAAGCATGTAGAGGCTCCAACACAGGGGACAGGGCATGCTGGGATTTATAGGGGAGTGATTGGGTGCAACTACCAATTAGGAGCGCACTGCCCCTTTAAATCTGAGACAGCCGGCGCGTGCGCGCCGGCCGGCACAGCGAGAGACAGGAGCGTGGAGAGGTGAGGCGCCCCCCGGGGCCGAAGTAATAGCGCCGGGTCCCTGACTATGGACACCGGCTGCTGCATGGGGCAGGAGGCGGTCGCGGCGGCGGCCCGGAACGCGGGACTCCGCTGCGGCCGTGACAATAGGTGAAGAACATTTTGGGATTCATTTTACTTTCTGTGGCTATCCTTCTGTCTGTTGCTATTTTTTCTTCTTTTGAGAGATTATATAACATTTCTTTTACTACTTTTACAAAATTAAAACTTTAAAAAAAGAAATGTGCTTAAAATTGCTCTCTTCTGATCCTTATAACATTTTTTTATGTATTTTATGGCTAATTTTTGCATTTTGGTGGTCTTCTGCTCTTACGTCGTTTACCATAGGAGATGAGTAGATATATACTGCATTGATCCATGTTTTTGAATTTCGATTGCTAGCAGTCACCAAGCCACAACAGCAACTGATGCCTAGCAGAGGCCTCAGGCTGTCTTTACAACAGATCGGCTTCCTGCGATTACATCAAGGGGAGCCAATCCGACCACCAGTGACAGGCATTCATACTGCTTAAACAGTTAAAATAATGAGTTTTAAGCCTTCTATATCTCCTTAGCAAAGCCATGTACCTGGGTGTACCTGTCATGCGTTGTTAAGAGGTTTAAAAGCAAGATCATGTAAAAGTGCATGATTTTGTGTTAAGTGATTAATGTACATTACATTATGCTTACAAATCTGTTTCTCACATAATTAAATGCAAATGCTAAGATGGCACAACCTCTTTTATAGACCAGAAATAACCATCTACAACTTGTCCTCTTTCCTTCACTGTCGAAGGCCTTGGTTTAGGCAAGACGTAGGTGCTGTGTCCTCTATACCAGTGTTTCTCAACCTTTTCAAAGCCAAGTACCCCCAAGGATACGATTGATTATAATCTTTGCCTTAGGGTAGATTCACGTGTATGTTTTGCAGCAAAATCCGCTGCAATACTCTGTACTGTTATGGCCTATGGTTTTGCATTCTTGCAGCAGATTTCCATTTCGCTACCAGAATGCCTGGCCTGGCCTTAGAGATCATACTTACCCGACCACGCTTCATCTGCTTCTCAGTCTCGCAGGTCACAAATCAGTGGCTGCGGTGGGCAGTCAATGAGTTGGGAGCCAGGGAAACAGGCAGAAGCTTGGACAGATAATGATATGCCCCTTTCAGCTAGGTACGCCCCTGGAGCCAGATATGTCCCCTGCAGCCAAATACATCCCTTGCAGCCACATATGCCCCCTTAGGCTAGGTATGCCCCATGGAGCCAGATTTGCCACTAGCCAGATGTGTCTCATAGAGCTGGATATGTCCCCCTGCAGCCAAATAACACCCCCAACGTAGCAAGATACCTGCCCCCATGTAGTCAGATACCTGCCCCCATGTAGTCAGATACCTGCCCCCATGTAGTCAGATACCTGCCCCCATGTAGTCAGATACCTGCCCCCATGTAGTCAGATACCTCCCCCCATGTAGTCAGATACCTCTCCCCATGTAGTCAGATGTTTTGATGGTTGATTTGAATTTGCTATTGATTAATGCTGAACTGAGAGAGGTCTGTGATGGGGTAACTCCTTGGAAATTTCTTTTTACCTTGGGGCACCCCTACTAAATAACGTTCTACGGGGAAAAAAAATCATTCAGTGACTCACAGTTGATGTCTTTTTTGGTTTAAGGTGTCACTTTCCCTATCCATCTGGCCCAGGCCTCCATGATGATTTCTTGCAGCTACAATTCATCTCTTCAGAACCTGCCAGACAAACATCTTAGGTTCCGTACATTTCCAGCAACTTCCTTCACTTTTCCCCCACCTATAGGCTCCCATACAGTAGTCATGGTGTCATGTGTAGTAAAGTGAGTAGGTATATGGGTTGCCCTCTGTATACAGGTTCCTCTGCTGTGTCCACCATATAGTAATAATGCCCCTGCTGGGCCTTCATATAGTAATAATGCCTCCTGCTGTGCCTCCATATAGTAATAATGTCTCCTGCTGTGTCTCCATATAGTAAAAATGCCTCCTGCTGTGCCACCATATAGTAATAATGTCCCCTGCTGTGCCCCCCATATAGTAATAATGTCCCCTGCTGTTCCCTCCATATAGTAATAATGTCCCCTGCTTTGCCCCATAAAGTAATAATGTCCCCTGCTGTGCCCCCCCCATATAGTAATAATGTCCCCTGCTGTGCCCCCCCATATAGTAATAATGTCCCCTGCTGTGCCCTCAATATAGTAATAATGTCCCCTGCTGTGCTCCTCATATAGTAATAATATCCCACTCCCCTTACCCTCATGGTAATAATGCCTTCCTCCCTACTTTGCCCCATAGTAAATGTCCCCTGCCCTGTCACATAGTAATGCCCGAAAACAAACAAAACAAAGTTCATACTCACCCAATCCTAAAACTCTCTTCTCCAGCCACTGAGCCAGTGAGGTCTGAAGAAGAGAGAGGAGGAGAAGGGGGGAGAGAGAGGAGGAGGAGAAGAGGGGAGAGAGAGGAGGAGAAGGGGGGAGAGAGGAGAAGGAGGAGAAGGGGGGAGAGAGAGGAGGAGAAGGGGGGGGGGGGGAGAGGAGGAGAAGTGAGAGTTGAACTTAGTGTTGGAGGCGCAATCGCCTCATAGCACCCGCCAGTGGGTGATGTGGGAGGAAGGAGAGCTGTTCCTTTCAGCCGGCGACCACGCGGTGAGCTGGCAGTGACATTCCCCGGACACCACTCAGCTCGTGATAAGATGCCGACTCCCCTTCCCTCCCGAATCGCAATCTGCGGATAGTGGCAGCCCACCCACCCCTGGCTCAGCATAGATTGGTCCCGGGATGGAGGGCGCGGGTGCTTAGCGCCCTCCGTGTCAGGGGCGCAATCACCAAGCATAGCACCCGTGTCCTCCATCCCGGGACCCGAGCCAGGGGGAGGGCGGGCTGCTGCTCTCCGCAGAGTGTGGTCCGGTAGGGAAAGGGAGTCAGCATCCTATGGCGAGCTGAGTGGGGTCCGGGAGATGTCACTGCCAGCGCACCGCATGCTCGCCTGCTGAAAGGAACGGCTCTCACTTTACTCCTTTCTCCTAGCAGCAACACCAGTGTGGAGAGCTGCTGCAGCAAGGCATTGTTTTTCTGTAATAGAGCAGATCACCTCATGATGACTCCTTGATATCAGGCAGTATTGTTGTACAACTCCATGTAAATTGTTTTTACATCATGTTGCCTTGGAACAATGGGAGTTGTAGAGGAGATGTGTAAAGCTACAACTTAAAGGGGTTGTCCAGTTTAAAACTTTTTCTCTCCCTTTCTGTCCCTTTCCCAAAATTATACATACAACCCATGTGCTTCCAGTTCCGGTCTGGTCATTTTTCCTGACTTTGACCCCTCTCCAGCTGCACAGGAAGTTCTGTAGTTCTAAAAATTGTGTTGTCAATACATGTTACTGTCCTCCATTTTGTGCCAATACATCATAGAACAAAGAGTCTAATTGGTCCCCTTCCTCAGTTTCAATATCTGGGCGTCTCAATTCCTATTGGCTTGTTACACTCAAAGAAATTGACGCTGCTGCCTAATAGCAGTGCAGTGTTCTGGGAAGAAGAAATTCACCATCTGTGCTGTATGACAGGGGGGCTTGGGTAAGCTATAGCGACTACGCCTGTATTTCTTTGCATTTTTTATTGAACATCCTCTTTAAAGTGCTTGGAGGGTGAGCACAGTATATACATTTGTGTATGCTCTTAGGGTAATACAAAGCCGAAGAAGTGTTTTAAAATATTTTATTGATAAGCACAAATACATAATTTGGTTGTGTTGGGCTGGAAAGCTTTGAAAAGCCAAGTGGTTAAGCTGCTGGCAAATTAAACTTGCTATGAGGAATGGTATTAACGAGGATACTGCTCTATAATCTTCATAATCCATTTTCGCAAGCGATGTACATGTGCGTAGAAGCCATACTTTGCGTCACGGTCACATCCTTCACCCCAAGACACTATACCCATCTGGTACCAACGATTGCTGACAGGATCCTGGAAAGAAAATAGACATAGAACCAGAATATTTATTGTTTTGTATTCAATAACCATTAGAAAAAGAAAAAATTTATACATTTATTCAATCCATTTGGTGCTAATCTCAGCTGATGGCAAGAAACGCCATTGGTAAACCTGTACCTACAAATTGTCTTCACCATACCTTCATGACAAAGGGGCCTCCACTGTCACCTTCACATGCATCTCCTCTCTTGCTGTCTTCTGGACTGTAACCTGCAATAAATGGGTACGGTGTCAAGATAAGGCATAGCAAAGGTAGACCTTGAAACCTCCTTGAGATGGTGCTTGTTTTTTAAGGTACTAAAGCAAAATGAAGAGCCATTTAAACTCCCAATAGAAGACTGAACTACCATAGCTGGTACACAAGCAAATATTTTACAGACTGGTTACCATTGACACATTACAATTAGGTTATCTTGTATAAGGAGGGGACTTATAGGTGAAAAGCTAGCTACCTGCACAAAACATGTTATCTGTTACTTTAATCTTAGTGGATTGCTTGCATTTCTCCTGTTCAACCACCGGAAGATTTATCTGCTGCAGGGCTGAGGGTAACTGTGGTCCTCCTGTACTCCAGGTTTCCTGAAGATTGCCCCAACCTGAAACACGACCTTTGAATCCTGCCTGCAGAAACCTGTAAGACAAAGGCCATGTTGCGCATGTCATATTTTAGAACATCAAGTGAATCTGTAGCCATCGCAACACCTCTCTCTTCTTCAGCGACTTAAGGTAGTCCATCCCAGGGGCATGGCTAGAAGGAAGAAAGGTGGAGAAGAAGAGAGAGACACTGCAGGCCTAAGGCACGGATGCTCTAGGCCCCACTTCTTCGACTCAGTGCTGCTGGGGGTCGCTACAAATTCACTTAAATACAAAGATGGAGAGGTTTGTATAGTATAATATGGAGGTCCTTACTTTTGTACAATCTCCTTGGTGGGAAGACACACTGGATGGATGTAGTTTGTGAAGGACACAGGCTTCTTTAGCTGCATAAGTGCAATATCTCGGTCAAGATTTTCCTTCCAGTTGTATTTAGGATGGACAATGATCCGTTCAAGCTGCAGAATTCTCTCTGTTGTCCTCTCATATCTGAAAGGAGAAGAGGAAAGAATGAAGGGTGAAATATAGCATTCCCTCAAAAAACTGTGGTGTCTAGAGATTTTTATGTGATGTGTTATGTGATTTCAATAAACAACTTCTTGTCCAACATGGTACCAACGTGCATGGTAGACACAGGCCCCAAAAACGTTTATATAAAACTACCCCAAAATCTGAAATGAAATTCCAAAGTAATGTCTTCATAGACTACTAAATAATGCTGGATGGATTACGTTTTCAACTGGGTGTGTACTTGCTGTGGATGTGAGCTAGTTCTATGCTTGGGAGAGATTTAGTGAAACTAGCAGTGGCGTAACTACCAGGGTTGCAGCGATCGCCGCTGAGACCCGGCCCGCCGCAAGCCGAAGCCGACCCCCCATCAATCACTCTTATGACCGCAAGCATTGTTTTGCTTGCAGACACAAGAGGCTGATGTGCAGCTGCTGGGGGTGTCCCGCCTTTTCCCCAGCAACGCGCGCATCAGAGAGCTCCCCGTGTGCCTGTGGCCCTGACTTCCGGCACAGGGAGCGCACATTAGAGACGCTCCCTGTGCCGGAAGTCCCAGCCCCGGCGCACAAGGAGCTCTTTGATGCGCGCGCTGCCGAGGAAAGGGAAGGACACCCCCGGCAGCCGCACATCAGCCAGGGAGCGGGTTGTTAGGTAAGTTATAAGGGGGGGAGAGGCACCATCTATGGGGGGGGCATTTATAAGGGGGGAGAGGGGGCTATCTATAAGGGGCGCCATTTATAAGGGGAGGAGCAACATAGGGGGAGAGGGGGCTATCTATAATGGAGAGCAACATAGGGGAAGAGGAAGCCATCTATAGGGGGGGGCAACATAGGGGGAGAGGGGGCCATCTATAAGGGGCAACATAAGGGAAGAGTGGGCCATCTATAAGGGGGCAACCTAGGGAGAGAGGGGGCCATCTATTAAGAGGGGCAACATAGGGGGAGAGGGGCCATCTACAGGGGGACAACATAGGGGGAGAGGGGGCCATCTATAAGGGGGACAACACAGGGGGCCATCTATAAGAGGGGATACACAGAGGGGGCATTTATATGGAGGCTACACAGAGGGGGGCATATAGAGTCAGCCTACCCACTAAATGAGGGCACAAAGGGGCCAATACAGATGTGCAGTTTGTAGAGAGATGAGGATGGTGCCAGAGTGAGGAGCCTAATATGTTTCTCTGACAGATTCTGTGGATTCGTGGCTCGGATAAGTTCTTTTAATGGCCCAGGGCAGAAGAAGATGAAAAAGGGAAAAACTCTAATCAGAGAAGACGTCCCCTGTGAGTCACCTGATATAACTGCACTGTAATGTATATGGTGTACAGAACCTGTGTAGGGCTGGGGCTACCTCTATATGACTGGATGAGGTGATAGTGTTCTGTGTAGCAGCGGTGGGGTTAGTCAGTATGTGGTGGTATTAGTCAGTAGCAACGGTGGTGTATGTGATGGTATTAGTCAGTAGCAACGGTGGTGTTAGTATGTGGTGGTATTAGTCAGTAGCAACGTTGGTGTTAGTCAGTATGTGGCGGTGTTAGTATGTGGTGGTATTAGTCAGTATGAGGTGTTATTCAGTAGCAGCGGTGGTGTTAGTATGTGGTGGTATTAGTCAGTAGCAGTGGTGGTGTTAGTCAGTATGTGCTGGAATCATTTGTTACTTATCTGGTTCTGTGTTTTATTGGTCTCAGTATACTGGATTTGGTCAGTATGGTGGTGATGGTAGTGGTTGTGGTGTGGCGGTAATATTTTCTTCCTATATACTGGTAATATTGGTCTCAGTATACAGGATTTGGTCATTAACAGTATGGTGATAATATTTTTTCTTCCTATATGCTGGTGTTATTGGTAATATCTGTAAAGGAGGGGCCCCCCCCCAAGTTGACCTCTCGCACCAGGGCCCAGGAGACATTAGCTACGCCCCTGGAAACTAGTACAATGGAAGAATGGAGAAGTATCTTACTTGGCACGATAATGTTTTCCTATCCGCACCAGGAGATCTTCAGTGGTAAAATTTTTATCCCATGGAGGATAGAAGATGCAATGAGCAGCAGTCAGCACCCAGCGGTCGCTTAGTAGACTGGCCCCACACAAGAGCTCCTGAGGGCTCCTTTTAAACAGCATCACCTGCCTTGGAAACAGAAAAACACAGGTTTATCTAATTTGAGGTCATCTATTTTAGAAAACTATGCTTAATATTATTCAAGACAGAAAAACTAGGAGCAAGATAAATGAATAGTAGAGCCTCACCTTGGATTATACGTGGCTATGTAGTCCACTACGGAACATATCTCTAGCTGCTTTAACATACTTTTGTATTTATGCTGCACACTTAAAAATAATCTGTAGCTACATGGAAGCTGTAAACAAGCAGGCCTCCTGACATTGGTGGCTTTTGTACTGATACCCTGGACAATCTGACTGTTTAAAGTGAGTACCTGAAATGTATTAATGGGTTCCCCAAGTTTAAAAAAAAAAATGTTTTTTTTCCTTCCTAGAAACAGCAACACTTAACCATAGGCAATGAAAGTTCCTTGTCTGGCAATGGCATACCTTCCATAGAGGAAGACCATGCCATTGTTATAGAGCCCACAGAGAATTTATGCTGTCTGGCAGCCATAGTTATTTGCAGGGAGTTCTCTGCATAGAGAATTTTACAGTTTCCTGTGACTTTAAAGAGTCACTGTCGTGTGTTTTTTCTTTTTTTTTCTTTCTTTTTTTTTTTTTGGCAGAAATGAATAGTACAGGCGATTTTAAGAAACTTAGTAATCGGGTTTATTAGGCAAATGTGCCATTATCTGCATTCACAAAGACTTTCCCCAGGTCTCCCCCCCCTCCTCTCTCTCATTCACTGTCTATTATCAGGAAATCACGTCTTGTTACATCAGTCGAGCCCTTTGTTACCTATAGAAAAGGGAAGGAGGGAGATTAGTCGCCAGTAGAGAGCAGAGAACAAAGGATTATACAGTGGGAGCTGTGTGAAAGCCGGTATTCAGAGGTCAGAGAGGTCAGTGCTGACTTCAGAGGAATTCCGGTGATGTAGCTGTAAATAAACTCTTTGTTGTCCTGTTTTGGTGCTATATCTCCCTCAACCCCTCCCCTGTCCATAGACAACCATGAAGACAGGGGAGAGAGCTTAGAACTGCTTTTTCATGATAAAAATTCATTTTTAGCTAATAAACCCAATTACAACGTTTCTTAAAATCGCCTGTACTATTGATTTCTGCCAAGTACCAGCTGTGTAGAAGGACTGCAGCACAGCTCCATTAAAATGAATAGGGCAGTCTACAGTTCCCTGCATAGACAAGCGGACAAGCGCGGGGGGAGGGAGGGGATACTCTTTTAAGGTTTTGATTAGTAAATCAGACTAGTAGTTCAGATCTATAGTCCACTATGTACTCGAAGTACTTGATAAGGTAGGAAGAATAACAGATAGTTACCTACTTGGTGACAGTTTCCACAGTAATCAAATTATATGAAAAAATTATACCTTTTACATAATTTTTACTGTAAAACACATGAAAATAGGACATACTTTGTCTTCAAAGATTACCTGAGGTCATATAATACAACAACTTTGTCTATAGGAAATAGTATAAATGAGTTGGTTTGGATTACCATGGGGAACTGCCTGGTTCAGCTTCCTCTCCCTTAACAATCCGACCTTGCATGTAGGATTCCAGCAGCTCTGCCTCACTCTTATCAGTTTTTTTTGTCTGTTCAAACAGTGGCCTTAATCCACAGACTGCAAAGTATAACACAACCAGTTAAGACACCAGTGACATCAATACATACCTCAGAAATAGCAAGGTCACCATTCATTCAGCTCCCTCACTGAAGATGTGGCTTGTACATTTACAGTGTCCCCTCCAGGTCATTACACCTTCCATGTTTTCATATTAAGGTGCAATGATCTGCTTCTCTACTGCATTAGGATATAATAGGGCATATACAGTGTATTTATAGATACATAGATGTTGTGGGGAGTACCAAAACCACTCTATGCTTGCACCTAGGTTTGGAGAAAGTAGGCCAGGAACATCTTTAAAGGGGTATTCCATCCAAGAGCTAAAAAAAAACCTGAAATGCTCCCAATCCTAGCTGGTCTTACCAAGCCCCTCTGAGAATTTTGAGCCGTCTCCCGTCTTTCTAGCAGCTGCCATTCCTGAATTACAAGTTTTTCTAAAAGCTGGTCTATATCCAAGATGGCGCCAGACGGGAAACTATATTTCGAACCATGCAGTGCTTCTCCCTGATTGGTCCGTTTGCATACATGCCCCCTTAGCTTTCTTTCCTGCCCACTGCTGTCATTACTATTGTAGAGTAAAAACAGGACTGTTTTTTTTCACTGATGTAAGAGTGGGTGAGCACATGATTCACTGATGTAAAAGTGGATGAGCACATGATGTAGCTGAGCTGATCCTGCATGATGAAGCAGAGCTGATGCGCAGGAGCGGTATTCTGTTTACCAGGTGTTGGGGGTGGGGCACTGAGGGGCTGGGGGGGTTGCAGGAGGGAGCCAGAGAGGGTACTGTTTATGGAGGAATCCAAACCGGATCAGGTTAGGATTCAGTAATTGAAATATCCACTTAAACCGCAGTTTAAGGCTATGCTCCCAAACAATATTTTTACTCTTTTGAACCATTCACATTATATTTTGTACTTGGGAAGTGTTAATGTAAAAATAGATTTATTTATTTTTTTAACACATGTACATCTGTAATACTGGTGTCTTTTTGCCTTTTGTCCTGAGTGTGACTTCCACTCTGAGCCGCCTAAAGCTACACTTCCTATTGAGAGTTGTTTTTGTCCCATATGAAACCCCTGTTCTTCAGATAGGTATGTGTTAAATACCTATGGATAAAATACCTGGTGGTATTGGCCATATGTTAGTCTCAAGGTTCCCTTACGTCCCATTGGCATCACAACATATGGGGTAAATTCGCCCCTGCGAGCCCCTGGGACGAAGGAATATTTAATGAAAAAATAACAATTAAATTTTAATCCCCTCCTCCATGAGGTATAAATAGGCTCCACCTCCCCCTAGACCTCAGTCTTTTTTTTACTTCGTTGCTGTTAGCCCTAGGGGACTTTGTCCCTCCTCCGTTTTTATGCTTTGTTTACCTGTTGCATTCAGGTTTTCTCTCCAGGTAATGATTGCTGGGATGCCGCTGGAGCCGGTGTCCAGGTAGTATCCTGATATTTGCTTCTGCAGGTCTTAGCTTTTAAGTTTTTCTTACCTAGTGCGTCTTGGAACGCACTCTGCGTGTCACCCGAGCCGCTGGCTTTTCTTCCAGTCGCGTTCGACTGTGGAACGCATCAGCGCTGCGTGCGTCTCAGCACTGCGGCGTCAGCGTGATGTTAATTCCGGGGGCCGGCAGCGGCGCGCTCTCTCTCTGCACGCCGGATTAGCTGTGTGTTCAAGGCAGAAGGTAAGCTGTTGCTACCTCTAGGTCTGGCTGTCTTCCTCTGGAAGGATTTTCTGTGGCTCATTTGGATCTAATAGAAAACATCTGAGTGCAAAGTGCTGTGATCTCTCTTCTATATGCTTAAAAGTAAGTGTTGCTGCCACCTAGTGTCTCTTTCCGGTATCACTCTAGCCAGGCTAGTGGCTTATATGTATTGTAATACATTGATTATTTGCAGATGTCTGAAATGGAGACCAGTCCTGCTGCTGGCAAAAGACCTTCTAAGGAAGCACTTCATGTGCCGAGTGTGAGACGCCTCTACCTGACGGCTATGGATACCGTAGGAGGATCATTTTTTCCAGATAAGATTCATCCTTTCTTTCATAAAAATATTTATGAATGCCTATGTGTTTCAGTACGCTGTCCTTCATGCAGACCTAAACCTATGAGGAGCCTGATGTTCAGGATGTAGTTGTATGCGTCAAGGACTATGTGCAAAAGACTTTAGCGGCTAATGAGAATCGCCGCCCGTGTCCTAAGATAAAGACCAAACGGAGTATTTCTCTCTCTACTCCCAGCCTTGAGTATATTACTTTATGGTTGTAGGATTATGGTCATTTTCAGTTTTAGTGTGATTGATGAAGTTAACTCATCATCTTCTTCTAAACCTCTTCTACTTCTGAAGATGAGAAAGAATTATTCAAGGGATATTTCACAGCTGATAGAATTCACAAGCTCTGCTAAGCTGTGCAGGCTGAAATACACCCTGAGGAAATAGAAGAGGATAGGATTGGTCGTCCTCAAAAAAGCCTAGGGCTTTTTCTGTGGGTAAGACTTCATTGTCTATGTTACAGGTGGAATGGAAGGAACCGGAAAAGGCTCCGGGTTTGAGCAAGAGGTTTAAGACCTTATATGTTCTCAAGGAAGAACAATGTAAGGACTGGATTGAGCCTCCAAAGGTGGACCCGGCCATAGCCAAACTGTCGAAAAGTACTGTGCTGCCTGCGGAGGACGGATCCAATCTTAAGGATCTGATGGATAGAAGGGTGGAGGTAGCCCTCAAGAGATCACATACGGCAGCGGCAGCCCAAGGGGCAGTCTCCATTTCTTCTTTTGAGGTTTCTAGAAGCCTAAGAAGATGGCTGACCAAGGTCCAGGAAAATCTGGAAGGTAGAGCTAGCAGGGACAAGATCCTTCGCTCCTTAAAAAAGGTCATTATGGCCATTGACTTCCTCTGCGATGCTGCATCTCAGGGAACCAGGTTAGCGTAAAAAAACTAGTACGCTCTCGACCGCTGCCAAAGGGTGCTATGGTTAAAACCCTGGGTTGGAGATGCTAACTCCAAAATTCAGCTCTGTAATATTGAGTTCCAGCCAGGTAGGCTGTTTGGCTCTGAGCTAGATAAATTAATGGAGGAATTGTCTGACAAGAGGGGAAGTCCCTACCATTGTCCTATAAAAGCCGTAATTCCTTTCGCAGAGCAAAATCTCCTCAGCGAGGCAAAGGGAGATACCAGTACAGAGGTTGAGGAAGAAACTATTCCAGAAGAGGTTCTGGGAAGCAGCTGAATTAGGACGCCAACAAGAAACCAGACTTCTGATGCCAGAAGCAGTCCAGTGGGGAAACGTCTGAGTTTATTTCTCCCTGCCTGGGAAGAATTAAGGAAAGATCGCTGGATGTTAAATATTATTCAAAATGGTTGTGTCCTTCATTTATCATCTCTTCCTACTCCAAGATTTCTTCTGTCAAGAAATCTTAAAGAGAACCAATCATGGCCGAAATGAAAAAAATTTTTTTTTGCTAATAAGCTGTAAATTAATATTTTATTAATATTTGTAATTGGAATTATTTTATTTTACTCCCGTGATTTTACAATATACACATTCTCTTTTCCTGTCTCGCGCCGGCTCTTTTTAAAAGAGCCGGCGCGAGACAGGAAGCTCCCGGCATGCCGAGCGGCAGGAAGGGCTCCCATGAGCCTTTGCCGCCGCTCTGTAAATACACAGTGATCCCGCGCTATACAGCGCAAGATCACTGTGTATGTCTATTCTAACTGGGCCTATTAGTATGTCCCTGAAGATACAGACTGCCTGTGCAGTCTGCATCTTATGCGTTTACCTAATCCTGTATAGCGGAGCAGTAAGGGCGGGGGCGGCCATCTTGATGACGTCACTGGTGCGTTCCAGTGCTGGAACGCAAGGGACGTAATCAAGATGGCGTCCGGCTTAGCACACCGCTACAGAGGACTGGGTAAAGTATAACATACAGACTGCACAGGCAGTCTGTATCTTCAGAAATAAACTACATGAAGATACAGACTGCCTTTGCAGTCCTCTGTAGCGGTGCAGTAAAGCCGGGCGCCATCTTGATTACAACCCTTGCGTTCCAACGCTGGAACGCATCACTGTGACGTCATCAAGATGGCCGCCCCCGCCCTTACTGCTCCGCTTTACAGGATTAGGTAAAAGCATAAGATACAGACTGCACAGGCAATCTGTATCTTCAGGAATAGACTTAGGGACAGATAATCTTTTATTATAGGGACAGTTAATTTTAGGTGATTGGTTCTCTTTAAGCCAGAAAGACACTTAGTCCTCGAGACAGAAATTCTTCACCTCCTTTCCATTGAGGCTCTAGAGGATGTTCCTCTATCCGAGATCGGTCAGGGAGTTTACTCCCCAGTGTTTCTAGTGCTGAAGCCATCCGGAAAGTGGAGGCTTATTATAGATTTGCGATATCTCAACAGGTGCATCGTAAAGAAGATGTTCCACATGGAGAACATAAGATCGGTAAAATCTATCCTCCAGGAGGGAGATTTTATGGTCACCATAGATCTACAGGATGCATATCTTCATGTACCGATTCTGAAGGCTCACAAAAGATTTTTAAGAATCGCCATCCAAATCCAGGGGAAGGTAAGACACTTACAATTCAAAGTCCTTCCATCCGGAATACCTCTGCACCCTTTGTTTTCACAAAGGTAGTGTCACCATGATGGTTCGCTTCCGTCTACAGTGGATAAAGTTATCCCTTACCTGGACGATTGGTTGATTATGACTCTGAGAGTTCAGTTGAACTATGTCCAGGACATACTTCAACAATTAGGTCGGCTTATCAACATAGAGAAATCAGACTTAATTCCTAATTCCTCCTCATCAGGTATCCATAAGAACATTAATGCGCTTTCTAGGGCTCCTTGCCTCAGCTGCGGATGCGGTGCCATGGGCGTTATGGCACATGAGATTTCTTCAGAGAGAAGCACTAACAGTATGGAACCGAGGCCTGAAGGACTTGGATGCCATGCATGTTCTATCGACTCAAACAAGACATTCTCTAATGTGGTGGAGACAAGTCAAACATGGAGTTTTAATTTCAGTACCACACTGGATAACCATCACGACAGATGCTTCAGGAACAGGTTGGGGAGCTCATCTGACAGTCATCACGACTGCAGGATCTTGGAGTCAATAGGAATCCGCTCTGCCCTCCAACGTGGGGGAGCTCAGAGCGATTTACCTAGCTCTTCTTCATTTTTCTCCTCTTATTTTACAGAGAGCAGTCAGAATCCGGATGAATGACATGGCCTGCGTGGCGTACCTAAACAGGGAGGTACCAGATCCCCTTCTCTCCTCAGGGAAGTAGAGAAGATATTCTGTTGGGCAGAAACCAGAATAACCAGACTCTCTGCCATTCATATCAGGGGTGTCGACAATACATTGGCGGATCGACTGAGTCGAGGCCTGACATTACCGGGGGAATGGTCTCTCTCAAGGAGAGTGTTCATTCAATTAACCCAGAGGTGGGGGCTTCCTCAGAGAGACCTCATGGCATCAGCAAGCAATGCCAAACTGAGGAATTTCTGCTCCCTTTACAGGGCAGACAATCCCACGGTAGTGGACTCAATGACAATACCATGGACATACCAGCTGGCGTATATCTTTCCTCCCATAGCCATGATTCCCAGAGTTTGATGAAGATCAGTCGTCAGTGATAATAACTTCCTTCTGGCCGAAGGGGTCATGGTTCACCCTGCCCATGAATATGAGCAGAGGGGAATTTTGGAGGTTACCTCTGCATCCGGATCTAATATTCCAGGGTCAGCACCTGTGCAGGAATCTTTCCAGCCTCAGCTTGACAGCTTGGAGACTGAGAGGACCGTATTAGACTCTAGTTTTTCTGAGAAGGTATAGTATACTCTTTCTCACGCTCGTAGTAGCACTACAAATAAATCTTATGCACGTATTTGGAAGATTTTTCAAGATTGGTGTGCAAGCAGGAGTATTGATGGACTTAAACCTTCTACTCCACAGTCATTGGAGTTTTTACAGGAAGGCTTCTATAAAGGATTAAAACCTAGTTCCATCAAGGTGCAGATAGCAGCCCTCTCTGCACACCTAAACTCACCTTTTTTCAGATCTTGGAGGTAAAGAATTTTGTTAAGGCTAGACTAGGCCTAACCTGGTAAAGCAGGTAGACCCATGGGACTTATCCTTTGTGTTGAGACGCCTGTGTCTTCCTCCCTTTAAGCCTTGGGAGGAAGTAGACTTCAAGTTAACATTGAAAGCCATTACCTCTGCTAAGAGAGTTGGAGAACTTCAAGCCCTTGGCTCTGCACCTCCATACGTGATTTTTTTTCCCAAGACAAGGTTATCCTTAGGTTCCTTCCAGGATTCCTGACTGTGGTGGCTTCATTTGCCAACATCAACCAGCCTATAGTATTGCCTGTATTTTCTCCTACTGGATCATCTGAAGAAGACTTGGATCTTTCTTTATTGGACGTATCCAGAGCTATCAAGATCTATCTACATAGAGTAGGTGATTTTCATAAAGACGAGAATTTTTTTATCCCTTTCGCAGGAAAGAACAAGGGCTCGCAAGGGCGAATTTACCCCATATGTTGTGATGCCAATGGGTCTCAGGGAAAACAAATTAACATAATAATTTTAGCTTCTTCCATTTTTGTGTTTTACTACAAATATCAGTTTCCTCACCTGCTTCTCCTTGGCCAAAGGATTTCTCATCGAAGAATGTTTCATGTTTTGTTGAATCTGTTCGACCTGCTTGGCTAGTAATGGGTTCTTCATCTAGAGGGCTATCTGTCAGAGACAGGGATCACAAAGACACAAACAGAAGATACAAATAAGTTAGAAGAAAAATTTACAAATTATAATATATAAGGTGTGTGTTAAAGCGAATGTACAACTTTGATTAGTGATTTTTTTTAAATATATTATGTGGTTAGAATGCTTGTAATTGGTAGGTACATATATGAAGGTTACTTACCACAATAATTTAAATTGCAGTACTCAAATGTTTTGTTGCTGTGAGATACATAGCACCACACACCCTCATCATCATTGTCTGGGTTCCTGCAGTAATTCTCTTTCAGAACTACATCTTTCCTAAAATCTTTGCGGCTGTACTCCTCCACAGATGGTGAGTTCCAGGGTAGACATAGAAGTCCTGTCACTGTTACAGCCAGGGTACCATCATAATCTTTGCCACGGTCTTGTACACAGGGTGACTCCTCTTTCTGTGCAGTTTTAGCCACTTCTTGCACAATTGGCTCTATTGTATACCCAGTTTTGCCTATGAGGACAATAAACCAGGTTGTAAAGACTGGAAGGTGTAGTGTATAATGCAAGCTATTGGTATAATGAAACACTAGTCAATGGACATCAACAGTATATTATTATATTATTATCTCATAACATTTCTATTGGAGATTACCACTATATGGCACTATACAGGCTTCTCAGTGACTAATTGTTTTGAGTAATTTAGTTGAAGCCTGCATAAAAGGGGGGGGGGGGGCTGTGGATATAGTGTATCTGGACTTTGTAAAAGCATTTTACATTGTCCCTCATAGACACCTGTTGGGTAAGTTAAGGTCTATGGTTTAAGGAAATTGGTAACTGGATTGAAAATTGGCTTAAGGACCATACACAAAGAGTGTTAGTTAATAATTCCTACTCTGAATGGTCCCCAGTATAAGTGGTGTACCCCAAGGATCAGTTCTGGCCCCCTTCTGTTTAACTTATTTTCAGTGATATTGAGGATTAAATTGACAGCAATGTTTCCATCTTTACAGGTGACACCAAGTTTTGTAGTACAGTACAGTCTGTGGAAGATTTGCAGATGTTACAAGTGGACTTAGACTTGCTGAGTGTTTGGGCGTCCACTTGGAAAATGAGGTTCAATATGGATAAATGTAAAGTTATGCACCTGGGTACTAACCTACAGGCATCATATGTCCTATGGGGAGTACATGGAAACATGGACCCACTTACCACATAAAGGTATTGAACATTCCTCTCTAGGTTTCTCAGGATCCTTGGTATAGCACCATGGTCCCAATGGGTTGTCATCAGGGTTTCGACAATAATTCTCAGTTAGGTTGCGGTCTGGATGGGTGGTTGGGTTAATTCTGATAAACAGAGAGATTACAGCTTTATATCTTAGTGATCTTGAAGTAACTGAATATTTCTTATTTCACCTTTTCCATTAAACTGGAAAGTCACTGTTGACCATAAATTCCTGACCTATTATTCATGATGTGTGACACAGAAATGGCAGGTAATATGAGTCCGATCTGCACTCAGTCCGGGATCCGCTGCACGTAGATAACAGTACTGGAAAGCAGGAAGACTCAGCACTCAGAAACCTGTGTTAAGAAGCTGAATTCCGAGTACAGAAATGGCATGGGCAGGGATGGACTAGGCCGCCAGAGTGCCAGACAATCCTCTTGTGGGCCATTACTGTACCACAGTAATTTACTCCTAATTTAACACTCCAAAGCTCTAGAAAAGATCCTCATTTGGCACTGACCTTAAAAACAAATATCCTATTAAACCCTGTGTGTTCAATGATTACTTACAAAGGCTTAAAAGGATGGGCCCTCACAATCATTTACTCTGGTGGGCCCAAAAACAGTTTGACACTGAGTACGGGATGGGAGCTGCAAAAGCAGGACATCACTCTGTAGCGTGTAGGTGGGTCACTTATTTTATCCCACATAACATTAATAAAGTTCATTAAGGCCTAGGATAGGAACACATCCCGGGCACATAAAATATATTTTGGGTAATTTTTGTTGTGCCTAAACACAAGCAAACAAATTCTTGATAAACAATGAAATTTCCAGTACAAGCAAGTGTCCCATAAAGCAAGAGGTGACTTCTCTCTCAGTAGACTGGACGCTAAGTGTCACTTTAGATTTTAGTAGGCCATTTGTTCAAAAGCTAAAAAGCTTACTTTTGTAACGTTTTTCTTAAAAATGTATCTTTTGCATCTGAAATAAGTTTGCAAGTTTTGATTTAAAGAAATGGGAGTGAAACAAGTGATAGCAGCATCAGACTATACCCAAGAATCGTGCATAGGAGCTGTATGAACAAAACAGTAGAATTTAATTATTCATTTAATTATTCATCTTTCATCATTCATTTTTTTAATCAATCAATGCTAAATATTTACCTTTATAAATAACACAATGTATGAGTCCTGCAAACCCAACACTTACTTTGTCTTATGCGGAAAGTTACTGGCCCAGTACTGACAGTCTCTCCCAGACCTGGTGACGCTAATGGTTCCTACATAATTCTGACCAAGTCCTTCTGCACAGTTACCTGTCAGTCAGTAATAGACAAAGATTAGGTGCAGTCTTCTATCATTGATGTACTAGTATCCTTGTTATTTCTTCTATCATTAATATTACCACTACTTGTAATGTTATTTAGTTATAACCATATGTTTCCTTGTAATTTATTACTGCATCTATTATACTCATTGAGAAAAAAATAACACACCAGCAATGTTTGATTACTGCAAAACTCACTTGCAGTTATGTCAGACAGATAAGTAAATAATTACAGGTATGGTCTGACTAGAAAATGAGTGTTAAAGTGTTTTCCCAGCTGCCATATAAAAAAAGGATCTCAGGGGCTACTTTTGGGTAGTGTACATATCAGTGACAGACTTTGAGAGGTGACACAGTATTGGAGTGAGAGAAGCAGGATGGTAATTTTCAAGAGCTGCCATCATTATCTAGGCCGTTCTGACCAAGCTATTAGGAGGTGTTGGAAGCAATGGTTATGTGAGGGCATGCACACAAGGCCAACAAATTCCCGATGGCCCAGACAGACCACCAGTAGGGAAAATCATTTGACTTGCCAACAACTCCAACAGCCTCCTTGTTCATTATCCAGACAAAGCGGGTACCTTCAATACACACAGGGGAAACTAACAGCTCAGTGATATGTGCAGGACAACCCATTGGACCACATGTGTTGGCCTCCAACAGGCATTTTTTCTGAAGGGTAATGCTCACCCACACACAGCAAGGGTTTCCCAGGAATGACTTCGCTAGATTGCAACACTTCCTTGGCCGGTCTGGTCACCAGATTTATTACCAATTGAGAATTTATGGCTTCAGCAACCTATTAGTGTGCAGGATCTACAGGCCCAGCTGCACCTTCTATGGGTATATGTGCTGCAGGATGCTATATAGAACATGTATGCCTCCATGCCCAATCGTATCTCATCTTGTATCCAGACTAGAAGTGCTCAACAGGGTATGAGAGCCTCTTTTCAATTAACAGTATTCCTTCCCTGTAATCACTTAAATATATCATCGCCACATTCTCATAAGTAAGTTAAATTCAGTCCTATTAATTCTTTATTGGCGTTCTGTATTTTTTGTCAATGAGTGTAGCACTATTACTAGTAATAATATACAACTAATATTACTATGGTATGTCATCTACAGTAGGAATAGAAGATAAAGTCATGTGAACCATTTCCAAAACAGATGATCGTGATGGTATTCAAAACAGAAGCAAACTTAAAAAGTGAATCAATTATTTATGTTAAACATATTTTTAAATAATTTAACTTTTTTTTTTCTTTCAAATTTTCAAGTTTTCATTTTGGTCACTAGGCTTAAAGTAAAGCTGGGACGGCCTATTCTGTCTGTAATGATAAGTAGGGGGCTGCTGGAAAGTGATCTGTACAGCATTAAAGCAAAATGTGACTCTAGTAGTGAAATGAATTTTGCACAGGTCATAGAAGTTACTGAGCATGCCTACAAATGTGCCCCATACAAAGAATAGAGTCTACTATAGAGATGTTACTTGTCTTTGTCCGTGAGTATAGATGAGCGACTTACAATATGCTTGGGTTCATGCAAAATCAATCACTCAGCATTAGAGTCCTGGGTGAACCAGAAACTGTAAATTTGCTCATCTCTATCCATGAGGCCTGCCGTAAAGCATGTCACAAAATTCTGTTAAAAACATCTTAGACAAGATAGCAGCCCCTATAATAATATACTAAAAATAAAATTACAAATCTCACAATAGAAACAGATTATTAAAAAGGAACATCAAGTTCCAGTTTCTGTCTCAAATCTGTAAAAACAAATCTAGCTGATACATTCTCTTTAAAAGGGGTTGATCGGGAGTATATGTTTTATATTTAAAGGGAACCTGTCACCCCCCCGTGCCGGGGTGAAGGCCGCCCAACCTCCCACTAGAGGCCCGGATACTTACCCCATCTCGCCAATTCCCGCTCCTGGAGCTGGTCCCAGGGAGGAGATATCCTTGTCGGAAGCCCGGTGCGCGCTGCAGAGATGAGTACGACGCCCATAGAGAATGGCGGCTCCATTCATTCTCTATGGGCATCGGACTCATCTATGCAGCGCGCGCTGGGCTTCCGAAAAGGATATCTCCTTCCTGGGACCAGCTCCAGGAGCGGGAATTGGCGAGATGGAGTAAGTATCCGGTCTTCTAGTGGGGGGTCAAGCGACCTTCACCATGGCACGGGGGGTGACAGGTTCCCTTTAAAATTGTTTAGGTAGAGATGAAAAATTCAAAAACTTGTACTCACTTGCAAACCCCATTCCTTGGCCGTTCCCTCAAAGGTTTCCTGCTCTCCACTTGAAACAAAGAACATGCCTGTTTAGCCTATCACTGGCTGAAGTGGGTGTCCACTACAGCCAGTGATTGGCTGAGCAGGAATTCCCTATAAGAGAACAGCACTAGCAGAACGGCTACAGTGGGGGTTCAACGGCACAGGAGTAAAATCCCTTTTATATTTCCTCTTATTATAACCACTGATATTAATATCTAATTATTGTTTCTTACTATTATTTATATAATATTATTGTTCAGGGGGCCCAGTGTATTGCAGGAGTGGGCCACTGGCCCCCTAATGCAGTGGCTATGGCTGCTACAGTGGTAGTTATGCCCCTGGCTTCTGCTCTTAGTACTAAAACAACCTTAGGCTTTAGTTAGATCCAGTTTCATAATGTGCGATTTTACCCTTAGTCTATGTTCACAAAATGTTCTTTTCATGAACAGAATGACCATTGTTCTCCATTTAAACAATGGCCATTCTTTTCATAATGAAATTATCTGCACTGAAGTCAATGCTAACAGCAGCCACAAAAATAATGAACATGTCAACTATTAATGGCCGATGTTTCGCAAACAATGGCTGTTGTTTTTAGTTCACCCACAGTCCTTTTTTTTTTTGCCCTTTGCATTAAAGGGTCCATTTACACAGAAAGATTATTTGACATCTGATAAACATAGATCAGGTCATAAAGGAAAGACTGAGATTTCTTCTTTTCTTAAATCCATTCCTGGCTTTGGCTTCAAATCTTTGGCAGATAATCTTTCTGTGTAAATGGACCCAAAGTCAATGGAATTCAATTATAGGACACACCCAAAGAGTCCAGCAGTTAATATTGAGCTAAATTCATGCTCCTACAGCTGAAACTGCAATGTCAGTCGTAGCAACATGCAAAACCACAGACTCTGTGTGACCATAGCCTTATAGTAAATCAAGTGAAGAAGAACAAAAATACATCTTTTCACCTGACATGCAGAGGTCCAGGGATTCTCTTGGTGGCTTCTTTTCAGGATGACAAGCTGCGAATGAGTATGAAGCAGTCTTTTACTTGAGCCCAATAAGCATCTTTTTTATATTTGTGTATACAGAGACATTTGTATAGACAAAGGCATCAACTCAGCTACATGTTAAATAGTCAAAAATTTACAAATGACAATATGAAAAAATATATTTAGGGGCGAGGTCTGTTATTAAATACTTGCCATCGGGTGAAGGAACTGACATTCCTTGAGACAAAAAATCTGAGACTGTCCTTAATGGCCCAATAACATCTTGCAATGGGGGGAAAGGGGGGGTGGACACATGGGATCTAATGTCTCCACCAAGCACATATTTTAAAGTTTGGGTGAGGAGCTCCAGTGATCAGAGTTGAGGAGAAGAACATCTTATCCAGTATACGTCTTATTGGTTGTACTATTAGGCGTAAACTGTGGCTGTAGTGTTATGGCAGATGTGGCTACATATTTGTGGGGACTTTGATGTGTGGAAACTGATATAACAATGAACAATTACAGGACATGCTGTGCCCATCACAGAGACACAGGTACACTCTCCTGCATTGCTTCATAACAGGCCCTGATGACTTCTGAACTATGGGGAAATCAGCAAACACTCCACACACCAGTGCACTGAGATAAATGGCGTTTCCCATCAATACTCACATTGGTAGCGGCGCCAGAATGCATCCTGTAATATAGAAGACACGTGGCTGTGAGGACTCAATCTATACCTCAGCACAAGCACAAATAGGCCACAAGAACAGTTCCCTTGTTAAGACACATACAGTTAATTCAGTATAGAAAACTAATAAATACATTTTTAGGAGACAGGGGACAGAGTGCAGCAATTGATTGGGATTGAGAGATTAGATTGAGGGGGGGTACTAGATGGGGGGGGGGGCGGTGTTCTATGTTGTGTCCCAGGCTAAAAGTATAGATGGAGAAGAAGCCCAGAGCATTGGGGGATACCAACAGTGAGGGGACAAGGGAGAGGGGGTGGTGTGGGAGTGGGAGACATTAAAAGTGCTGTTAGAGCTAGTGACACCGAGGAATGAAAGACTTTGTAGGAGGGAATGGTCAACTGTGTCAAAGGCAGAAGACAGGTCAAGGAGAAGTAGCACTGAATCAGTATTGGTGTGGGGCTATGGCAGTTAGCAAGTCATTGGCCACCTTGGTGAGGGCAGTTTCTATGGAACTATGATAACACTCTGCTGCCAGATCATAGTGTTGTCATAGGGAAAATATAGAGGAGCTTTAAACAGAATGTACTGTAAATTCATGGCTAAACATACTATAGGATTTGTGCCAGCAGTGATGCCATGCCCATACCCTTTGTTTTTGCATACTAATCCTGTACTGTACTGAATTTAATGCTGAATTACAGCAAAGGAAATCTCTAAGCCAGGGATGGGGAACCTTCAGCCCTACAACTGTTGCAAAACTACAGTTCCCATTATGCCTGGACAGTCCATACATGATGGGAATTGTAGTTTTGCAGCAGCTGGAGGGCCAAAGGTTCCCCATACCTACTCTAAGCAGTGAAAAAGATGTTTGTTTGCTCTATGCTGCACTGCAGCCCTTGGAAGTTTTTGGTGATCTGAGCTCACAGGCTTTATAGATCTACCCATAACACATCACTTTCTTGAGATTGGAACAAATGTTATACAATAGCACTCAACCAAAAGATTTTTAGGTGGGACCAAGTTCTGCCAAAATAAATTTACAGATGGAGGATGGGCTCTCACAATCATTGACTCCAACTAAACATTATTATGTCTATAAAATATGCCTAGATATTAACATTACATGAGCATTATAATTTGATCATCTCACCGTGGCAGTGTTTGACTCTTTAATCTCCCTTGCTTCCTCGTAGTCACATAATTCCTCCATACATTCTCTTTCCATATTTCCCTGTTTCACCTCCTCAAATAACGAATTAGCTCTCCGAGAACGTTTCAGGACCGACATTGCCTCTTGGTTGCTGATAAACACTGAAGAGAGATGGTATGAAAGATGGAATGCGAGATGGTATATTGCCTTTTTTTTTAGCTGGGTTTAAATTGCTGTTTTATGTTGTTGCCCTGATGTACACACTGTCCTGCTTGAATACATTTAGTCTATTCTAATAACCTAATAGATTACCCTATGAGGTCTCCTACTGTAATGAAGAGTCAAAAGGAGTTGTTTGTGGTACACCTCACCACTCCTTCCTCTTCCCTTTTCTTCATGAATAATCAATGCCGCCCGACCTCCTGCTCGCTCAGCTGTCAGCCAGTGTCTCTGATTGCAGTTCAGTCCTCTGTAGTCAGTTTATTTCTGAAACAAACACTCGGATTTAGTTGAATCTCTGAACCTAAATGTGTTAGAACTGTGGTCTAACTCACCTGTCTAGAGACCTGCCAGCAGATCATTCTTTGGTTCAAATCCCTGTTGAAATTGAGTGGATGGACGCCATGTAATGGCAAATAATTGCCGTTATTTTAAAACAATGACCGTTGTTTTGAAATAATGGCCTTTTTTGCTATTAAATGGCAGCCATCCACTAAATTTCAACAGTGTGTGAACATAGCCTTTGTGTGTTTTAAATCCACTCCTGGTTTTGGTTGCAAAATACTAAGAAAAAATACTAAGTGTGAACACAGCCTTAAAAATGATACAATAATAAGAAAAAAAAACATAAAGACCTATATTTAATTTTTATCTGGGTATTTGAACCAAAGAATGAACTGCTGGCAGGTCTGTAGACAGGTAAGTTACCCCTAGACCACAGCTCCAACACATTTGGGTTCTGAGATTCAACTATACGTGAGTGTTTCTTTCAAACATAAACTGCCTACAGAGAATTGATCTTCAATCGCAGACACTGACTGACAGCTGAGCGAGGAGGCTGAGCAGCATTAATTATTCATGAAGAAGAGGAAGGCGTGGCGAGGTGTTCCAGAGTGTTGCACAAACAACTCCTCTTTGACTCTTCATTACAGTAGGATTGTGCATAATCCACTGCACAGACAAATTACCAAAAGGCACCATGCTCACTAGGGGACTGTTAGCACCCTAGGTAGGGCCCGGGAGCTGACAGATTCCCTTTAAGCATGGTTGAACCTGTCGCTCCATACTGCTGAACCTTTTGGTAAAAGTATCTTTTGTCATTGCAGCAATTTCTTGCAAGATATTCATTTTAAGTTCCTGGATAGTTTGTGATTAATTACAGTAAACTTTATCCTTCTGGAGACCCCACAAGAAAAGTTCTAGTTAAATCAAGTGACCAAGTCCCTTAGAAATGATTTGATCCCTTAAAAAAAAGGTTGATCTCAGGTATGGTCATATTGGAGGTATGGCAGGTTGCCCCATCTTGTTGAGAGTAACCAGTGCCAATTTCCACATAGTCCAACTAATAATGAGGACAATCGTGCATTGCCGTGATATTGCTCACAAGACATTTCTTTTCAGGATAAAGGGAACGTGCACACTACGGAATCCCAACGGAACACTTGTTGCGGATTCTGCAGCTCACACCCACTCGCAGACTCAGGCGGCCGTGAACATCTCCGCTGCTCCCATAGGCTTCATTCTATGGTTTGCCAGATTCCGCCATCCGCCCGAAGAGTGAGCGGGATCATTCTTTGAGTGGATAGCGGAATCTGGCAAACCATAGAATGGAGTCTATGGGAGCAGCGGAGATGCGTGCGGCCGCCTGAGTCCACAAGCGGGTGCAAGCTGTGGAATCCGCAACAGGTGTTCCGTCGGGATTACGTAGTATGCACATTCCCATGGGTGCATAAGGATTTTAGGCTGCCCACATCTGTATATTATGAGTTTATGAAGCTGGATAACTGAAACCATGCCTTGTCTGTAAACCACTTGACCCAAGGAGATTGTTTTTATGTGGACTTTTCAATTCTTGTACTGCAGTTACTCAGTATACATGAAAAAGGGCCCTGCAGCTCTTTGGCACATGCTAATAGATGTCCACATGTGCTAAGTCAATTTGCATGAAAACCTTATTGGATAAGCCAACAATTTGTCTTTAATGTTCCACACGATTTCTAGTGAGAGCTTCATCCTGCCTCCACTAAGCATAACCAACATTATTCTTATTACTTCTAGTTTCTGTACCACTTTCTGAATTTCTTCACGAACCCAGTTTGACACTCTCGCACAGTATAGTGAGACATATGCAGAACAGGCTCCTGTCAACTACATGACTGAAGCAGAAAGCGGCTGTTAGGGTGGCATGGTGTGACAAGCGAGATAGCCAGGCTTGATTCTTATTTTTGCCATTCCCTCCCCCTTGAGGCAGTCAGCTTCTAGAGTGATCAATGAACATGCTATATGGCGTTCCTGATCGTCATAACAAATTACGTTCTGATCAACATGTTCTGATCTTTAATAAAATGTTTCATTAGCCTTTGAATCAAAGCTTAATTTTCTCGGGCTCCAGTAAGTGGAAAACCATGTGTATAATAAAAGGACATAAAAAAAAACTTATTTTCTGTCATCCAATAATTCAGAACTTCTATTGGTTGGATTGTACAGTGGAGTCCTTTATACTGACAATTATTTTCCTAATTTCTTTAGGGTATGTTCACACGCCATCAAAATGACAGGCATTTTTATTGGAGGGCCATCATTTAATGGAAAATAATGTCCATTATTTTGCAAGAATGATTGTTACTATATAAAAAATGGCTGTTATTGTAAAACAACGCCCGTCATTTGGCGGTAAATGGTGGCCATTCAATAAAAATGGCCGTCATTTTGATGTTATGTGAACATAACCTTGGAATGACATAATGAAAAATCATCTTGAAATCTTGCACATTGTCCACTAATTCAAATAAGCTGTCATAAGCCCTTTTGGATCTCAGCAGTCACCTAATACTAATCACAGGCAGGATAACAATAAAAAGGTAACGTATAAAGAACACAGGATCCCATCACTCACAATCGGTGATGGTCACAGCTCTCCCCCTCCACCTTCTTGCACAATGACCTCAGCACAGGTCAAAGAGCATGCTTATAACACACTCCCACTGTCCAAGACCACAAGTTGCTATCCATGTGGCTACTGTAAAGCATATTATTAGGTATTAGATATTAGGTATTAGAAATAAAAAGAAAAGAAAATAGATTAGAAAAAAAGAATATGGTTGAGCTTCTCTAGACCTCAGGCTGACACTTCATTTTACATTTTTTGCCTACTGGATTTGAGATATATGCAGTTATATTCAGTTGTCAGTAGAAAGTTCCAACAAACAAAAACAGGAAAAATAAAAGAAGTTAAAAAAAAAGAGAGATATTATATTTTGATTTTAAGATAAACTATATAGGGGTTAGTAGTAAAATCATCTTTTCGTTAGCCCTGATGAGGCTTCACACTATGTTACAAGATAATCAGCACACAAATGGTAGCCCTGTAAAGGTGCCTCTACCTTTATTAACTTCTGTGCTCCCCATACACATGAACGAGAATGAGCTGGGTTCTTAAAGGGATTGTCCTGTTTAGAATATTAATTTCATATATCGTGTTAATGAATTCTAGATTAATACATGGTGGGCCTCTAATAATTATCCTTATCTTTTGCTAAGAAAGGAGAACTCTTACAAAGAGCCTCTCAGAGCCCTTTTACATGGCCTGATATGCAGCAGCGTAGGGCCACAAATGAGCGCCAGTCATCGAGATCCGCTTGTAATGCCTTTACACTGCACAACTGATCAAGTGGCTTGGCCACATGGGGGATACATCATTCAAATAAATTGTTATCAGCTGCACATTTCCTGTTTAGGCAAAGAGATGCGCAGATGATTGCTCGCTTGTCAGCTGATTGCTGGCCCAATTTATTTGTAGCACCAAGGAAGTGTCAGGGAGGTGGTCCTCCTGGCATGCCCCTGCCCTATTCAGCTTGTGTGATAGGTTTCTCCTGGCTTTCTGGGGACTTGTCTATTAAAGTGACACTGTCACCCCCAATAATCATTTTTCAATCTTTACAGGTGTGTGCAACCGGCCTATATCTCTCTGCATACCTGTAACTATTTTTCAGTTTCATGAGGTGGCTTACCCTGAAATTGTAATTTGGCCGAGTATCTTCTAGCGCCACTGGGCGGGGCTTGGTCCCTGAAGCGCCACATAGCCCCGCCCATTACAGTGCCGTTGACCCCGCCCCCTTGGGCTCCGTTTTGAGGCCTCCTTGACGTGCGCGTCCACATCTCCCGCCGTCTTCCGCGTGCGGGAGCGTCATGTGGCACGCAGGGGCAGAAGGTGACCGCCGGGTCACCCACAGCCGGGCTGTGCGTGCGATCGCACAGCCCGCCGATTACACCGGCCGCACCGGCCCTTGTTGTGTGGGACACTCCGGAGGCCTCGCTGCGGCTGTGAAACCCTCCTCACAGCCAGCAGCGAGGCGCAGACATAGTGCGCAGGCGCACTGCGGCGTCCGCCGCGCACTGCGCATGCGCCGAAAAGGACCGCCGCAGTGCGCCTGCGCACTATGTCTGCGCCTCGCTGCTGGCTGTGAGGAGGGTTTCACAGCCGCAGCGAGGCCTCCGGAGAGTCCCACACAACAAGGGACGGTGCGGCCGGTGTAATCGGCGGGCTGTGCGATCGCACGCACAGCCCGGCTGTGGGTGACCCGGCGGTCACCTTCTGCGCCTGCGCGCCACATGACGCTCCCGAACGCGGGAGATGTGGACGCGCACGTCACGGAGGCCTCAAAACGGAGCCCAAGGGGGCGGGGTCAACAGCGCTGTAATGGGCGGGGCTATGTGGCGCTTCAGGGACCAAGCCCCGCCCAGTGGCGCTAGAAGATACTCGGCCAAATTACAATTTCAGGGTAAGCCACCTCATGAAACTGAAAAATAGTTACAGGTATGCAGAGAGATATAGGCGGGTTACACACACCTGTAAAGATTGAAAAATGATTATTGGGGGTGACAGTGTCACTTTAAGTCAAGCCAGGCAGAGAGAAGCTGTTTATTTGCACATACTATTTAATTACACTATACTGTATTCCTTCTATTTGCACATGCATTTGCACTTTAGTGTTTGTTGGTGCAGCATATTATACATATTTATTTATATTAGTGATTATTTGCTGTCTAGGGGTAGTCATACATATATTGCAGGACAGGGTGTGAGATGGTGCTGTAGGTAACAGCTCTAGTTTAGGGATGGTCCGAACAGAGTTCGAACGAACCCGAACTCTCGGCAATGATTCCCGCTGTCTGCCCTCTCCGTGGAGCGGGTGGATACAGCGGGAGGACCCCCTGGAAAACTGGGATACAGCTATAGCCATAGGCTGTATCCCAGCTTTCCAGGCGGTCCTCCCACTGTATCCACCCGCTCACGGAGCGGGCAAACAGCGGGAATCATTGCCGAGCGTTCGGGTTCATACGAACCCGAACCTCGGCAGTTTCGGACCATGCCTACTCTAGTTGCTTGTTTTTTAATTGTTTTAGAGGTTTGAAATATATATTTAGAATATGTTTTAGAAAGTTAGCGTATTCTTTCCAGTCTGCCACATTGCTCTCTGCTTCCACCTCTGTCCATGACAGGAACTGTCCAAAGCAGGAAAGGTTTTCTATAGGGATTTGCTGGTGTTCTGGACAATTCCTGTCACAGATAGCAGAGAGCACTGTGTAACAATAGAAAGAATGCACCACATCCTGCAGGACATACAGCAGCTGATAAGTACTAGAAGACTTGAGATTTTTAAATAGAAGTCATTTACAAACCTGTAAAACTTTCTGACACAAGTTGATTTGAAATAAAAAATGGTTTTCCAGGAGTACCTTAATGATATATATATATATATATATATATATATATATATATATATATATATATATATATATATTGCAGTTTTCTCTTAGTATATAGTACAAATCAGATGCAAGCCTCAGAATCCAGCCTTTGTGTCCATCATATGCTATACTATTGATACAAACAGCACTCTAAGGTCTTACTCTCACAATCCGTGTTTCCTGGATGGCACGGACAAGTGGAATCCCCCTAGCACAGCAGCATCTCCAATATGATGTTGTGAGTGGGGAAACTGTATGAATCTGTGTGGCGCTTTAATGAAGCAGCTTCACAGATGTGTCATTACAGCGCCATGCATATTCATACAGTTTCCCCACTCCCAGCATCATATTGAAGATGCTGCCATGCTGGGGGGGGGGGGGGGGGGGATTCCACTACAGGCCTTCCAAGTCCATGGAACACGGAACACAGGGATAAAGCCTAATTAATTCACTAAATTGTCAATAGCTAAACAGGGTTGATGATCATGTCTTCATAACGCTTGCACCCTGTGACTATTATCACTATTAGCTGTGAATCTTAGTTGTGAACTTTAGACAGATAGATAGATAGATAGATAGATAGATAGATAGATAGATAGATAGATAGATAGGAGATGATAGATAGAGCTTGTACTGTTTTCTCTGGTTGAAGGCATGGCTAGCTACAATTATCTATCCATCCATCCATCCATCCAAGCTGAGTGGCTTGTTTTGGAGAGATAGATAGATAGATATTACTTATAAACAAGATTTATTAAATAGATGTACATAAGATCTCTTCTAGCACTGAGGTTTGTAATACAATATACCAGGACCCTTATGGTTTGTAAGGATCTACTAAATATGACCCCTCCCTGTACTGTTATAGAAAGGAAAAGGAATTTCAGATGAAGTTTTCCAGTAATTTAACATATCAGATCATATTGTCTCATAAAGTACAAGACAATTTGACTGACCATAACATAGACCCTCATATCCTACTGAGAATACAAATAAATTCCTTCTTTACACACTATTCCCATAGTGAGACCACCCACTTCCTCTGATCAGGACTGACCTCTCCTCTTATAACAAAGCAGTATACTTACCATCGTCTCCCAGAGCTAGGGGCAGCAGGGAAGCCAAAATTAATCCGCATATTATATTGGTTCGGTGTGGCATTCTGGGGAAGAAAAGCCTTTGCATGGCAGCCCTGCAGCTGTAAGTCAACTGAATAGAAATTTGGAACATTACCCAGTGTCAGAAAGATAGAGACCCTCCTCTGGCCTTCCGCCCTCCCCCCGTCATTTAGCCCCTGGGGTCAGGAGCAGTTACACATTGACCAGCAAACACTGAAGCCTCTTCATTAACATAGTATTACCTGGTTTATTTACATGCACAAGTACCAGTGAGACAATACCACCATACATAGTCAACTGACATGTATAATGATGCCTATCTACCTATCTGACTATACAATATGCATGTACAATTTACTTTAATGGGAATAATCAATTTAAGTATCAATAGCCTATATACATATAATGGTGGGAATCATATGCCCTTCCTTTTCGCAAAAAAATGGTCTGCAGATATATCCCTTATTATGGGTTTACTGGTTAGCTGATGATAGTGTTCTGTAGTTGCATTGTTTTTTTTGCACTGTACTGCCGGTAAAGCTTTTGTGGCTGGCTGTGGGAATTATGGTGGTCTGGGCTGTCAGCTGAGAGGTACTGAATTAACCTTCAATATCCTTCTCTAACACGATGTGACCAGTAGCTTCTGGGGGGTAAGATATAAAAGAGGAAGGTTTGGTCTAAGTAGGGAGAATGGTTATCCATGTGTGGGGCCTATTGAAGCTGCTGTTGGCATGTGCAGTAGTGAGGCTTGGGGCCTGTCACACCTGGGAGGGTTGCAGTGTACTGGAAGCTAGTACAGTATGGGACATTGCTAGGAGGATCTTGCCCAGACATTGCTGGTGGGCTGGAAGCTGGAGATGTGATATCTCATCCTGTGTGGGCAGCCTTGGGGAGTCTGCTGTGGACTGGAGGAAGCTAAGCAGTCTTTAGCTGAGCTCACACCCAGTGACATTATAGCTGGCTCCAGTTGAGGCTATAAAATAGGCCTGTGGAGACTTACAATGATCTATAATGGAGGCTTGGTTACCTGGGGGGGCTGAAGTGATCCAAATGAACTATTTTGTCATTAAGGACGGAGACATGTGACTAGGTCATCTTGAAAGCGAAACCTGGTATAAAGAGTTTGGGACCCTTTAGAGTCAGGTTTGGTCTAAGAGGAATAAAGTGGACTGGAAAAAATAAAGAGCTCTGAGAGTAGGGTCCGGGCAGGGGGAAGATGTCCATCTGAAAGTGATGGGAAAGGGAATTGACAGGCCACGTTCCACATGCTGGTGAACACATGAGAATTCTCCCTTTGTTCGTCATGGTAGCTATGACAACTGGAGGCCTCCAGTGTCATGGCTATGGTGGCTGATCAGGTTCAGCCCTAAGGGCTTAATCCATGGAGGTTACCATGTGAAGTGAAGGACTTGACGCTCTCCCGGCATCATGTATCAATACGGTTCTGGGAGAGCTCCAAGTGTTTAAAACTTTGTGGGACTGTACTGATACAGCCGCACATCTACTTCATTACATTCCCGCAAAAATTGAAACACTTACAGCTCTTCCAGCATTGTATGGATTCATGACGCCAGTTAAGCTACAAATCCACGTCGCAGCTTCACGTTACATAACGTCTGTGGATTACAGAGCATGGGAATAAGCTCTTGGGCTGAGTCTAATCAGCAATGTCTATGACAGGCACATTACCTTGCAATGAAGATCAGCATTGCCAAGTACTGTGCCTGTCATCAGGCTGCGTTTACACACAGATAATTGACCAATTTATATGACAGGATTTTGAAGCCAAAGCCAGGAATGGATTTGGAAAGAGGAGAAATCTCAGTCTTTCCTTTATGACCTGTTCTCTGTTTATAGTCTGTTCCTGATTTTGGCTTCAAAAATTTGTCAGATAAATTGGTTAATTATCTGTGTGCGTAAATGCAGCCTATAACGTTAAAGGGAACCAATCACCACAAAATCGGACCAGAAGCTAGTAACATAGCATAATACAGCCAGTAGCAGCGTTTCCAGACATATAAATATACTGTTTCTACATTACACAAAGCCCACGAAAATCAAATTTGAAAACTTCCAGCGCTGTATGTAAATTACTGCTCGCTAGTCATGTGGGCAGTCCTTCGGTTCCAAGTGGTCACCAATGGCGCAAATGTTCGTCTTCAAACCTGCCTCTCTGGGCGTGATTCTCTGTTCCTGAGCCCCCTGCGTCACAGAGGAGCCCAGTGATGACGGTGCACAGGGAAGATTGCCCCACAGTGACACTGGGGGCTCTGACACAGAGAATCACGCCCAACTTTATAGTAAATGGTTCCCTTTAAAAATCACATAAAGTGAGACAGGTCAGATTTAAAGAAATGTGCTCTGGTCTGTAAGGCACTTTCTGGAGTGGTCCTGAAGGGGTTAAGGTCTGTGTGAAGTAGCACAGCACTGGGTGTGGCTCCTGTGGATTAAACAAGCATCATAGGGGTTGACACAATTATTTAGTGTTATTCTTTTAAGTCTGCAACATTCAAGCTACAGCGCCATCTGTTGAGTTGACACCATCAAGATTTTGCGTCTAAACTGAGAGTTTTAAAGTCACTATAAGATGTATTGTGCCTCCTTATTGTATTCTGGTCTGTTCTCTCTTAAAGGGGAAGCAATCCAGAAATGTTGTTAGTGATGGACTACATATCTTTTTAGCTTCTACATATTTACACAAACATCCAAAGCTGTTTGAATTTGAGTGGCATTTGCTTGATGTTAGAGGGTCTTAAAGTGATATTGTCAACACCCCTATGTGCGGTCCTCCATACCATCCACAACTTTAGATGCTGCACATTTGAAATATACCTGTATAACACTTGTCCAGTCTTCTTTCTGCTCTAAAATCTCTTCATTTCATCAGTGGACAGTGTCACCTAGGTGGAGCTTCATGACAGTTGGACCCTCTCCCCAGATGATGGGTGTTGAAAACGCACCAGCGTGGTAGATATTAATAATTGCAGGCATGGTACCTTGGTTAATGTAGGTCTTAGATGCAAACTATGGGGGAGATTTATCAAACATGGTGTAAAGTGAAACTGGCTCAGTTGCCCCTAGCAACCAATCAGATTCCACCTTTCATTCCTCACAGACTCTCCCCCTATATCTTAGGGCATATTAAGGCTACGTTCACACTACGTATATTTCAGTCAGTATATGTATATTTCAGTCAGTATTGCAACCAAAACCAGGAGTGGATTAAAAACACAGAAAGGATCTGTTCACACAATGTTGAAATTGAGTGGATGGACGCCATTTAATGGCAAATATTTGCTGTTATTTTAGAACAACGGCTGTTATATTGAAATAATGGCAGTTATTTACTGTTATATGGCGGCCATCCACTCAATTTCAACATTGTGTGATCATATCCTTTCTGTGTTTTTAATCCACTCCTGGTTTTGGTTGCAATACTGACTGAAATATACGTAGTGTGAACGCAGCCTAAAAATCTGTATAGAATAAGCCCATTGTTTAAAACTGTGAAAAGGTTGAGGTGTTGGATAGCCAAAAATTATTACCTCAACTTTAATCCATAAAGCTTTGGTTTCATACTTGATTTTCACAATGTAGCAGCATGCAGAACACCTAGAGATTGGTTTCCACAGATTTGCTTAGAACCTGTGATCTTCTATGTCGAACAGAATAAATATTTATTTTAGGACGAGAGGGAACTGACAGATGGGACAGAGGTCCAAAGAGCAGGGTCAGAACTAAGCCGGTGCAGAGGGCAGGACTGGGGGTGGGTGTTTATGGGCTGAATGTTGAAAGACTGTGCACGTACTAAATATTGCAGAGTTAATGCTATAAACAGGGAGGCATCTTAGGTCTTCTATGGAATATTGATTTTGTGCATATTCACAAATATAAAGCACAAAAAAGGATACAGCAATGAATGTGACTACCAGGGCCGCCAATCTTATATACTAGCCAATGGCATTAAGCAGGAACTGTAGATGCTTTTTAGAGTTGCTTCTATAGGTAGCCCATGTTGGAAAACCTCTTTTCTATAGGTCCTCTTGGGGTTGGTGCCTTACTTGGCAGTCCCCAGTATTAGCTACAATGGGAGCCACTACAAAGGGTGTCTCTAGCTCTGTTGGATTTGTACATTGCACAAATACTCTGACATCAATGGACACAGTATAGGACTTCACTCCCTAGAGACATTGGCAAGTCACCTTGCTATAGCGTCTTGCCATTGTAGGCACCTGTTTTTAAAGAGAACCTAGGCTGTAGATTTGAATAGGGCAGGGCACATGGAGGCCTCACGCAGCTTAATTCTGTTGGCGCACTGCACCATTATATGTAAATGTGGGTGCTCGTTGCGCTGAGGAGGGTCATCTAGCCCTCAAAGCACTGATCTGCCTGACAGCCTGCTCCTGTAGTATGCCTACTAATAAATATTTAGCCGACACTCTTTAATGAACGGCCAGAGACAGCGGACAGAACTGTGCACCAAGTGCTCTCAGTTACATGTCCGTAAATGCAAAAGTCACTCGATAATGCTGCAACACGCCAACATAATGAAGGTGCGTGCAGCCTCCCTGTCCAATGTACTATTAGACTCTATTGTTAGGATAGGATTGTCTATTTCTTTGTGTTTTTTCCCTACAATCACAATGATCTGGCATATGACATCATAAATAATTCATCCAATGATAAAGTGCTATCGTGTAATATGTAATCTCTACCCATATAACCTCTTTAAGGCTTCGCCATAGGTGTTTGTGCATAATAAAAAAAAAAAATCTTACTACAGATAATGTAAACCATGGATAAGATTATGACGCACCTCTGTAGGTTTATTGTGCAAAGTTTTGCCCATTCATTTGCAAGAGCCAATGTGCAGAAGCGGCTAGGCATCCAACAGTGAGAATAGCTCATATTTTAAAGCTGTGGCTCTCTGAAGAAATATAGAAGAAAAGGACCACTTGGTCCATGTAGTCTGCCCTTTTATTATAGGATAGATGTTTATCCCAAGCAGGTTTACATTGTTAGATTTAGGTAGATTTACCAACCACATCTGCTGGAACTTTGTTCCAAGCACCTACTACTCTTTCAGTTAAGTAATATTTTTTCATGTTGCTTCTGACCTTTCCCCCAACTAACCTTTGACTGTGCCTCCTTGTTCAGTTTTTTTTTTAATTATAAACACTTCCCTCCTGAACCTTATTGTCATTTAAAGGGGAACTCCGGATAAGAAAAACTTGTTTTCTATAAAAAGTACATTAAAAGTTATATAGATGTGTCTATACAATATATTACTGTATCTGTACAGTTCTGCCACACTGGTAGCTGATAGAAAAAAAAAGTGAAAAAAACGGCCCCTGCTGCTATCCCCCTCTAGGGTGTTCCATGTCTCTGTCTTACATTGTGTGTGTTTGCTGATGATGCAGACAGGGGGCTTGGCTGGATAACTCAATCCCCTGACTGATTCACCATCTCTAACCGGCCAGAAGCAGCTGCTGCACTAATTTTACTGATGTTCACATGAGGGAAAGCATTGCATTCTTGGAAATGCCAAACCAGGAAGAACAGAAACACAAAACAGAGCAAACTCCCACCCCCCAAAACAATTGGATTTTTGGTCATTTCAAAACTGGGATACAGGTAAGTAATGCGTTATGCTTCTGCAGAAGTTTAATTTTTTTTAACCTCTACCTGGAGTTCCCCTTTACATGTTTAAAGTGACTCTGTACCCACAATCTGTCCCCCCCAAACCACTTGTACCTTCGGATAGCTGCTTTTAATCAAAGATCTGTCCTGGGGTCCATTCGGCAGGTGATGCAGTTGTTGTTTTAAAAACGACTTTTAATTCTGCAGTACTGTGTCTAACAGCCGGGGCTTACATTAGTATATGCATTAGGCTGGCACCACCTCTGTCCTTCCTCCCCACCCTCCCCATCATTAGGAATGATCCAGGCAGATTGCTTTCTATTCCCCACCTGTGTGTATAATGAACATGGGTTGGATCGTTAAGACACCTGTGCAAAGCTCAAACAGCAGTAAATGTTCCTGGGGCATTCCTAATGATGAGGAGGGGCGGGGAGGAAGGACAGAGAGGGTGTACCAGCCTAATGCATATACCAATGTAAGCCGTTGCCGTTAGACATAGCGCTGTAGGATTAAAGGTTGTTTTTAGGACAATAACTGCATCCCCTGCCAAACGGACCCCAGGACAGATCTTGGATTAAAAGCAGCTATCTGAAGGTACAAGTGGCTTGGGGGGGGGGGGTGTCAGATTGTGGGTACAGAGTCGCTTTAAAGGTTTTAATCATGCCCCCCCCTTTTTCTACAGACTATACATATTCAATCCCTTAAGTCTTTCCTGATATGTTTTATGCTTCAGACTGTCTACCATTTTTGTAGCCATTTCAAATATGGTCTCACTAGAGCTCTGTGTAGCAGGATCACAATCTCTCTCTTCCTACTGGTTATACCTCTAGCTGTACTATACAGCCCAGAATACAATTTGATTTTCCTACAGCCTGGTTGCACTGGTGACTCATTTGAACACTGTCAGAAATTACTACTTCTAAATCCTTCTCTTCTAAAGTCTTTGCTAAGAACTGGCGATATGATATTCTGTGGATTTCTCATCCCCAAGTGCATTATTTTACATTTGGAGACATTGAACTGCAGTTTCCATTGTTTGGACCACATCCATCTAGTAAAGCCAAATCATTCTCTATATAACTGACACCTCCAGGAATATCAATCAATAGTGACTTAGTTGGTTGTTGAAGGTGTATGGCCAATTTAGTCCAAAAATGTTCAATCTTGGTTTCACACAGTCTAAGAATCCTTTAGGTGCTTTATTTATTTACCTATTCATTTGCAAACTCCAAATGGGCCTTTAGAATCTAAAACTAAGACATTGTTAAATATGACTTTCTACACAGGCCTACAACTTTACAATAAACCCATCTGAGAAACGCCTACACCTTTCCAGTATCTGCAGTTGTTTTGTGCTAATACCTGATCATATTTTCATGCTTTCAGTGACATAGGGCGGCAATGCATACAGGAGACATTGTCACAATTATCTACATGAAAAATGCTACTGTGCTTCCCTAAGACCTTTTTAAAATACTTTTTTTTTTTGTTTTTACATCTGATCTTGTCGGAATAGAACATTTTTTAATATGCTCTTATATGTGACGCCTGTCATATATAATAACAGGGAATAGGTTTCTGAATTAGTTTTATTCCAAGCAGTGAGACATTTCTGATAGCTAATGCTGAACAACTATCTCACTTTCCTGTACAGTTCTCTTCCAATTTAAGTCTAAAAGGTGTCTATAACACATTAGATACGGCTTTGCTTGAATCACAATCTAACATGTGTAAGCTACGTTCACACGTAGCAAAACTAGCGGAATTCTGTTAGCCTCCCTCTCATGATGGGAGGCTATGGGAACCGCGCTGCTGCTCTCCCTGCGCTGAAGAATGAACATGTTCATTCTTCAGCGCGGAGAGACGCTGTGAGAACAGCAGCGTGCGCCTCCCATAGACTCCCATTATGAGAGGGAGGCTAACGGCATTCCGTGGCGGAATTCTGCTAGTTTTGCTACGTGTGAACAGGGCCTTAGAGTGTCCTCCAGTGGCAGATATGAATGATTGGGCATGTTGATTATCAATATGTCCAAGGCTATGGATTCAGGTTTTGCCACATAGCAGTCAATCTGCTCAGAACTATTCATATTAACTACTTCACTGTGCTTAGAGGTCAGGGACACTTCTATCTGTTCCTACCATGGGGAGAAAATTTCTACTCAGAGTGGAGGATGGATTCTCCGCTTCAGGTAAAGTGGAAGCCTGGCTGTCAGTAATGATCTCCTACAATGCCTACTTATATCGATCCCACCATATAGACATATAGATCTGAATAAGGCCAATTATTTACTGCCGTAAAAAGGTGTATCGACAATTACTAAGAAAGGGGGGTTATGAAAAAAAATCTCTTTGGAAAAATTTTACAAGCTTTTGTCCTGCCCTATGGTCCCCCTTCCCTATCTTTCCCCCCCTCAACGCCCCACCAGTAAACTCATACATGCCTAATTACTGTCGACCCCAGGCTCTTCTCTCAGCTTCATCTTGTGACAATGTCGTCATCAGGAGGGAAAAGGACGCTGGTTGACCTCAGGGAGATCAACCAAAACACCGCAGAGACACCATCACGTGTCTCAACGGCAGTGTAATCTAGAACATTGCCCCCTGGGAAATCAAATATGCAAAAGAACACTGCAGAGACACCATCACGTGTCTCAACGTCAGTGAACTAGCCAGACCTTCCTCCAGGAAGGAACAACCAAGCCTTCCCTTAACTAGAGACATTCCTTGGCTTGGTTGTTCCTTCCAGGAGGAAGGTCTGGCTAGTTCACTGACGTCGAGACACGTGATGGTGTCTCTGCGGTGTTTTGGTAGATCTCCCTGAGGTCAACCAGCGTCCTTTTGCATGCACTTACTAGTCATTGCTCCCACTAGCCAGAAACCTACTCCACACTGATGAGGGGCAAAACCCCCAAAACAGCTGTCTGTGGATGGATACCTTGCTTAGGTGGTTTCCTTAATTGGAGACATTCCTTTGCTTGGTTGTTCCTTCCCAGAGGAAGGTCTGGCTAGTTTACTGACGTCGAGACACGTGATGGTGTCTCTGCAGTGTTCTTTTGCATATTTGTCATTAGGAGGGAGGCTGCTCTAGGTCCCGTTAGTCCAGCCTCCCTCTCCTGCCTTGTTAGATGACTCTGCTTGCTCAGCTCCCATTGGCTGAGCAAGCTGCAAGCCATCTGAACTTTTACAATTCAATAATGAAAAAAAAAAAAGCTTTCTTGCAGTTTCAATTTGGTGCAATATGCAATTTGGTGCAATCTTATCTCTCCCCTGCTGCCCTGACCTAATTAGGGATGGTGATCCTGCAGATTTCACTTTGCAATGTATGCTATATTGCAAAGTGAAGGTATGTGTGTGCAGCTTCAGTGCAGGGGCTGAGAACTTGTGTGTTTATATAGCAGCCTGATTGAAGATATAGATGGGGTCATGTTTAGTGTATGATGGTAGTTGAAGTGAATGGAGGGGCAGGCACTTGCAACCTCACAGCAGCCAAAGTGCATCATGGGAAGCTGAAACCAGGAAGTAAAGAAGAAATGAAGACCGAGACTGGAGCTCAGGAGGTACGCAGACGGTGGGAAATTCAAACATTAACAGCTCAGGAGGGATGATAAGTATAAAAACTATGTTTCTGGGTTTGTTTGTTTTCTTCTTAGCATGGGAGCTGTCCTTTAATAGTTTGGGCAATTCCACACGATGCAATATCAAATGTTTCTTTTTCTATTTATTTCTATAATATGGGAAAATATATAATATGTTTTCAGTTTTTGATTACTATGGGCTGCTAAACCATCACGGATGAGTTTTTTAAGCCATTTAAATGCCACTGTCAGTTTTGACAGTATTTGCCACTGTTAATTTTAATGTACAGAAAATGTGAACATTCTAAAATATACAGTGTGTGTGTGTGTGTGTGGGGGGGGGGGTAACCTATGTTGTTTCCTATCCCTACAGGATATGGGCATCAACCTCCGGTCATGGAAGATTTCTAGAAATAGAATTACTGTTAAGACTAATTTCTTTTGGCTTGAGGAATCTTCTCACTCTGCAACGAATTATGGTAATTTCTTTGATTTATCAGGTTTGATGGACGGTCCTAGGGTGGAGTCTGGCTGCCTTCTGCACTGCCTTTAGACTCGAGGAAAGCAAAAAATATATATATTTTGGGGACAAGCACAAAGATTTCTGCAAGTTCACAAGAATTGGAAATTCTCAAAAATGTTTGCAATAAATCTGCTGCATGTAAATATACCCTAAAAAGAGAGTCCGCCTCTACTAGATGCTGGAAATAGGAGTAATGGATGTTAAATTTACAGGCACACAGATGGGCAATAATGCATCTAGTAAATGAAAGAAAGAATCTCATAATGTAAAATTCTTAGTGTTAATAATTAAATACCGTTTTCTCAATATATCTTAAAATGTAAAATAATTCTTATTCATTTAAACATATATAAAATACAAATTGCCATACATTTAGCAGCTGACCATAGTTTTTGTAATATGTAAGTAGTAACATTTTAATTCATGCAATATCATAGGCTATGTAAGAATGTTCCGGTGCAAGAATGAAAATTTATTTGATATATTTTTTTCACATCATCTAAAAACACAAATATGTAAATATTCTTTTTTTTCTCTATTTTTTTTCTTTGCCCAATTTTACAATAAAGGAAAGGAATCCAAAAAAACATAATTTTAAAACTCAGCCAATAAAGATATCCAACGATTAACTAAGTAGGACTAATAAGGATCTGTGGCCCTTCATTATTGCCACCATCACAAGGACGTTCTCCCACTGTATGGGAGCAAAGCAGGCACAGTTTTTCTGAAGATTTACAATCGAGTTGTTGAGAGCCTGTACATTACTGGAATAAGTCTAATTCGCAGAGGTGACAAGCCCCTGAAGCATAATCATCAGTCGTCTTGCAGATTTGTGTAAAGAGGTATGAGGCTCCACTTGCAAGAACTGGAAGAGTTTCTGCCGCACTTGAGTGATGATGCTTCCCATGTGATCTCTTGTTACAGGGTCACTGTGATCAAGATGCATTACCGCTTCTTCCAAGTAGCTAGAAAAAATTAAGTGGATTATACAATCTTTACTAAAGATTGCAATACAAAACAAGAAAAGCAAATCTTGCAATACATGGCCTCCTTATCTAAATTCATGCAACTGTAGCTTGTTATTAGACATGTAAACCTATCAATCTCCCCACACAGCTCTATATAGAGATGCTCCTCACGCTATGTCTACCATCCTACTCAGGCTATACATTCTGCCTATGATCTAAAGATCCTGTTACACAGGCAGATTATTAGGCAAGCCAGCACTCCTAGCAACACTAATTACTGATAATCAGTACATGTAAAAGGGTCAGCTGATTGAATCTTTGGTGCGGACAGTTATGTGCAGATGATAATAATTTATCTGTTTAAACAGGTGCAGCTGATAACAATGAATTTAAACGGCCCATCGTTTTTGGGTCAAAGCTGCCAGGGCACCACCCCAGTGCCTTGAAGACCTGTCCCTGGCCAGAAAGCCATACAGCACTCAGCTCTTTCCAGTGGCTCCACAGAAAATGAATAGAGCCGCGGGTCACATGCCGATCCGCGGCTCTATTGAAAACTAAGGAGCCAGGGGCCCATCTGAAGATGGTTAGGGCAGGAGCACGGAGGGGACAAGTAAGTTTTAATCAGAAAAAAAACCTTTAATAAAGACATTTTTGTGCCATTTGTTAACAAGAGAGTGGGCCTGTCCATACTATGGTGCCATGTTCAGCAAAACTTGTGAGAAAATGAACATTATAACTTGTAATACACGCATAGGCATAAACATCTACATTACAGATTTAGGTATGGAAGACTTACTTAAGCTTGAGTTCGGTGCGGGTACAAAGGTCAAAAGATAGCTGCTGGATGAGAGACAGTAGAACAGGTTGAGTAAGAGGGCAGGGATGCTGACCAAAAACTTGCTGGGAATCCACGGTATCACAAACATACAGAATCAAATTCAGATCCGAAGCTGTTAAAGCCTGCCAGGGAAGAGAAAACATATATAAAATAACTACACAAAAAAGCACTATAGAGATGAGGAGGAAAACTATGACATTTCATACTACCCATAAATTTTTATTTTGGTCTTTTTTCAGAAATCTGATTTTTTTTTTCTGATTAAATTCACAGGTGTCCAGTTAGTCATTAGCTGTTATGCTGAACACTGGTTTGTGCCTTCAATTCCTGTTTTGTTTCAGGAAAGAAACCATTTTAAATTGTATATGTTACAGGGATATTTTAACCTCATATACATTAACCTCATATACATGCAATTTCATCACTTGTGTTGTCTTATAAAGCTCTCACACGTTATACTATGTTACTTGAATATCACCAACAAAGTGTTCAGACAATGGATAACTACAGAATAAGCTGTGCTGCATGTTAACATGTAAAGCAGCACTATTTCTAGACATTATATAACTTGGATATGCCATTTTTCACCACAATTCTGCTCTGTGGCTTCATCTCTTGATGTCCCTGAGCTGATGGGTAGAGCCTAACGGCTGTTATGTCTCTGATACACTGTTCACACACAGTTCCTGCTCTAGGTTCTATGTATAGGAAAAATAGGTTTAAGTAGTGGCTCAGTTCCGTTACAACTTTGCCCAGTGCTTCACATTTACATTGCCAGCCTGTCAAAATGGCATGCTGATGAATATGTACGCACTTTGGTTCCTAAATAATGGACTTAAATTGTGCCATCATAGTCAACGATTGTGCTAGGTAGAGAGAAGGGAATTTACAGCAGGAACAAAGCAAATCTCTTTTTTCCTATTTGCATTCTGCTTATCAGGCTGGGTGCTTTGAAGTCTGCTCTGCTCAGTGTCGCTCCGCCCCCAGTTGCTGGGAAAAGATGGATCCATACTGGAAAATTGGGAGAAGTTTCCCAAGACTGAATCCATTTTTTCCCAGCACCAGGGGAGAAGTGAGCGGAGCAGACTTTAAAGCCCTGCAGCCTGATGAGTAGAATGCAGATGGGAACGAAGCAATTTGCTTTGTTTCTACTGTAAATTTACTGTAAAACTCTAATGATTTTACACATATATGCATATGAAATGACCTGAACATATCCTTCAGTACCACTTTAATCATTATTATGCTCAATGGGGCCTATGTCATACACATAAATATAGGTTGGTTCCTCATTGTGACAAGCTGACAACATTTAAGCGCAGTGCAGCTCCTCACATCCAGTTGCCCGCTGCTCTCACACAGGCCACTGCACCCGTAGTGGTTCTCTCACAAGCCACAAGCACTGCTATGACTTCACAATTTGGTCTCAAAACTTCAATGCAGAACACTCATCTGGCAGGAAACCACCAGTTTTACTGTGAGTATGGGGCCTGGCCACGGAGTGGATGAACTGCACTGCTGTAATGTTGTCAACCAACAAATATCTCAGCAAGCACAACATATTTACCCATCAAATATAGTGCAGTGTTCAATATACCAAAGTCCGCAGCACATACCTGCTGAAAAGCTTGGTTTAAATGGCCTTGTTGAAGCAGCTGCATGATATGTGTCTGTTGTGACTGATAGTCGAGATGGGAAGAAGGAATAGGCGTCCCTGCAGCAGATCTCATGGCATGCATAATGCTTGATGTAACTACTGCTTGCTGTTCCTTCATAGCATGATTCACTTCTTCCTTAATAATTCTTTGCACCTGTGAAAGAATGGAGTCTTGCATGCTGCAAGCAGAAACAGTCAATCCATTAGAACAATGTATTACTTACACACTGCAGTGTGCTTTTATTAGAAGAATAGGAGAAACTGAAAATGCAAACGTGGTAGCCATGGAGGATTGTATAAGGACTCAAGCATAGATGACAACTAGTCATGGGGGGGGGGGGGGGGCTGGACAGCTGTGACATCACAAAATCTGTAGTGAAAAATTCCCCCAAAAATCTGAACAATTTAGCGCAGATTTTGAGACCGCTATGGTGTAACTAACATGGGAAGTAAAGGCTCAGCACAACAACCTCTGGGATGTCACACAAACAGTAAAGAATATAATTGTGTGATAGAATGTGAGACTGCCATAGGAATTTCAGCAAAGATACATACAACTTACTTTGCTACAACTATGTGTAACTGCTGCTGTACTTCCGATCTCACATTTCCGCTCAGGTTTGAAGACAGCTGGTCAGTTGTTGACTGGAGAGAATCTATTAACTGCTGTAGCTGTGCCACCAGGGGCTCCCTTACTTCTTGTTCATTTGCTTTTTTCGTCTTCAGATGAGTTTCCAATTGCTGCATATCTGTGACACACATACACAGAAAAATAAGCAGGATCATTATACAAATGTAAGGTTACAATGCATAAGCTTTATTCTAAGCCACTTTTGTAGTTTTATATGCACCAGTTTTACACCAGCTACTTCATGGACACATTTTTGAAAAGGAAAGGACATTTCTTTTAACCACTAGATTGCTGCAAACGTCAAACTAGAAAGGGTCCAAGACTGGGTTCACACTTTACATGTTTACGTTTCACATACATGTGGGTTAACACGTACTGGAATAGCAGCTGATTTCACGTTGCGATTCCCATACGGTCATTTTAAATAGTTTTACATTTTCATTCCGCTGCAAGTATGTAAAGCGCAACCCCCTTATCCCACCATGGCCTGGTTTACCCAGCCGTACTCTAGCCAGGTTCTGTGGCTCCCACAGAACCAGGCCAGAGCGTCTACCGTTAATGTATTCACCGTGCCGCAGAGGAGTAAGGGGGGCAGGGTTTCCATACTCAGTGGAATTAATATTCCGCTGCAAGTATGTACACCTATTGAAGTAACAATGATATCAGGAAACCAAGCTTGGACCTCACCGTGACTCTCCCTTTGTTTGTGTAACTCTACTGTAGGTGGTGCTCAGCTTGAGAAAACAGTCCAGTAAAGTCTTTGCACAACAGGATAAGATGAAGTGCGGCAGCTCACCAAAATCGGTTAAAAGATGCTTTATTTGGACATAGAAGGCATCAATAGCAGGTACTATCCACAAATAAACAGAGCGACGGCCGTTTCACGTATAAAGAAGCGTTTTATACGTGAAACGGCCGTCGCTCTGTTTATTTGTGGATAGTACCTGCTATTGATGCCTTCTATGTCCAAATAAAGCATCTTTTAACCGATTTTGGTGAGCTGCCGCACTTCATCTTATCCTTTTGTGCAAGGAACAATTTATTAGCATACCAATGTTTCGTCATACCACACATAAGACTATCTGGCAATGGAATGGATGGAATGATGTCATTGGGGAGCACTTTGAGGTCAGAGGAAATTTATGCATGCACACTTTCCAAACCTGTCTGGTGTGAGCGATAGGACTCTGCAGAGTAATGTCAGATGTGGACCACAGCACTGAGTTAGGGTGAACTGGGGCAATCCAAAGCTTCTCTGTCATCATCCACTTTGAATAGGCTCGTAATGCTGACCAAGCTTGGATGTGGTGAAAATGTGCAGCCCAGTAATAACAGGTGATGTCCGGAAGGGCAAGCCCCCCCAACATTTAGGAGCCCGTAGAGTATTTTTAGCCACTCTGTGTCATCTACGGGCCTAAACAAAACGGAGGTTAGAAGCCTGAATGGATTTAAGAGCACTAAGAGGAAACTGAACCGGGAGAGTCTCGAAATAGTATACTAGTTTGAGAAGAATAGTCATCTTGACTGCCGCAATTCTCCCCAAAAGGGACAAGGGAAGCGTATGCCATTTATCTAACAGAGCCAATATATACGAGAAAAGCTTAGGAAAGATATGAATATACTGGGAAGAGTAGGAGTTGGTGATCTGCACCCCTAAATATTTAAGGGAAATATCCCTCCAGTTATACTTGTAGTTAAGATTTTAAATTATGTAATAAAGGCTCTGGTATATTAATGGCCAGGGCTTCAGTCTTATGGCCCTATTTCACGGGTCGTTTAGAGGAGCAAACGAGCGCTCTCAGTGCTAGTTTGCTCCTCGTTCGCTGCCACAGCCATTCAACGTGGCAGCAGCGAGCGGGTGAGTGCGGGAGGAGCGGCGGGGAGCTGCCCGGGTGATCGCTGATTGTCCGGGCAGCCCATAGGATACAGCAGCGTCTGCTGCCGATGCTCCTATTCAACGGAGCGACGGCAGCAGATCGTTGCTGTATCAGTCACTTGTTTTTCAACATGTTGAAAAACAAGCGACTGCAACGATCAGCCAACATGAACGATGTCGGCTGATCGTTGCACTCTATTCCACGGGACGATTATCGTCCGTAGCGGCCGAATACGGATGATAATCGTTCCGTGCAATAGGGCCTTTAGACGTGTTAATTTTCTAACCGGAAAGCCGACTAAATTGAGTCAGAAGTCAGGGTAAATTAGCTAGGGGGATATGTGGTTGGGTTATCATTAATAATTCATCATCAGTGAATAGTGAGAGTTTAAAGTCTATCCCTCTAATCTGGATGCCATGTATAGCTGGGTGCTGTCGCACCGCTGCCGCTAGGGGGTTCAATGCACAGGACAAAAATGAGGGGAGAGAGCGAGCAACCTTGCCTCGTGCCATTATGTACATGTATAATATTATATAAGGTATGGGGAAATCTAATGGTCGCTGAAGGCGAAGTATACAGGCCCCTAATCACTATAAGGAAGGTGCCATTCCAAAGGTCTCCAAGACTCTTAACAAGAAAGGCCACCCCAGGCGATCAAAGGCCTTTTCTGCGTCAAGGCTCAAAAGCAGTGCTGATCCTTTTTCCTTATTGACCACATCTATTAGTTCAAATACACTTCTAGTGTTATTTCCCCCTTGGCAGCAGGGGACAAAAGCCACCTGATCTTTATTAATTAGTTGGGGGAGCCATAGCGACAATCCGTTAGCAAGGTGAACAATTTCAAGTCTGCATTAAGAAGTGTGATGGGGCGATCGCTCCCACAATCGAATGGGTCCTTCCCTGGTTTAGGAATTAAAGTGATATCAGCATGTAACATGGTGGTTGGGACCAGTTCTCCCTTAAGAAAAAATTAAACACCTTGAGTAGGTGGGGAGTGAGAATAAGGGCAAATGTTTTGAACCCACCCTTCATGTGGACACACAGCAAAATCTCGACCACCACTTATCCACACTAGAATTTGTGTGACAGATTTCAGTCCACCATTCTGCATAGAGGCCATTTACTTCCTAGAAAAGACCACCCTCTAAAAGACAATTGTTTAATGCAATTTTTGGTTGTTCCACTGTGTAAGCTAAATGGATGCTAAAAACGAATGCTGCAGTCTGCTATACAGCAGAATCCATTTCCAACATCCCTTTTTTTGTTGTTGCTGTAAACAATAGCGTAGTAGGCTATGATTTCGTTTACAGCAAAATTAAACATTGAAATGCATATCTATAGGCACTAGGTTTGTATATCTATAGGCACTAGGTTTGTATAGGTACACATTAATGTGGCCGTATAACGCAGGAAAATCTTTATATACATGATTATTGCATCTTTTGTGAGGCCACTTAAATCATTGTTAATAGTAAAAAAAAAAAAAAAAGTGGCCCAAAATGGAAAAAAGAAAAACAACTCACTGTATACTTTGTTAAAACTAGTTGATTTGCTATTTATATCCCAGTAATATTTTATATTTGCCGGTATTGGTTGGATCCTGTATGCCCAAAGCTTATTATTAGCCTAGGAGAGGCCAGAGTTTAGTGTAGGTCCCATCCTGGGCATGTATAGTACACACTAGGGCTGGGCGGTATACCGCAAAAATACCGATACCGTCTCTGGCGTTGGTTAACCGACCTGAACTCTGCCAGGACGGTATCTGCGGTATTTCCCCCCTCCCTCCTCCTCCTCCTCCTCCTCCTCGGCGGCCGCATGCTCTCCTCCACTCCGTTTAATCTTCCTGTGGAGGAGGACTGGAGATGTGACAGGCTGCGCCCAGGCGTGCTGTGTGCTCAGCGCTGCCGCTGCTTCCGGGTGGCGCTGGAAGCTGCACGGTGTGCCCTGCCTCCCCTCTCCCGTACATAAAGTGGCTGCTGGGGTCAGGTATGGGTCGGCACATCCTCCCCCCACCAGGCACCGCACAGGAATCCTCGGCGTCCCGTTATCTTTTGGAAGTGCTGGAAGAGGAAGAGAGACAGAGACAGAGACAGAGACAGAGACAGAGACAGAGACAGAGACAGAGAGAGAGAGAGAGAGACCCGGTGGAGCATGGAGGTGCCGACCTATACCTGACCCCAAGTGTATGTGTGGGAGAGGGGGTGGGGGGGTCCAGAACAGCTTGTGACTGGGGGCAGATATTGGGTAGAAAGAGATAGATAGATAGGAGTCCTATCTCTCTATCTATCTCCTATCTATCTATCTATCTCCTACCTACCTACCTACCTACCTACCTATCTATCTTTCTTTCTATCTCCTATCTATCTATGTCCTATCTATCTATGTCCTATCTATCTATGTCCTATCTATCTATGTCCTATCTATCTATGTCCTATCTATCTATGTCCTATCTATCTATGTCCTATCTATCTATGTCCTATCTATCTATGTCCTATCTATCTATCTCCTACACAAACAACAAAAGTCCATGGCACCCGGGCAGTAAATAAGGAGAGTGGGTGCCACCCCTGCACTGTGGATCCTCGAGTGCAGAATATACACGTCCAAAATTAGGGTACCGGCACTCCAAATGAAGAATAAGTGTTTTATTTCAGCTCACAGGAACAAACTAGCCTTGGCTAGTTTGTTCCTGTGAGCTGAAATAAAACACTTATTCTTCATTTGGAGTGCCGGTACCCTAATTTTGGACGTGTGTGTATGTATGTATGTATGTATATATATATATATATATATATATATATATATATATATATATATATATATATATATATATATATATATATATATATATATAAATATATACATATATATATATACACACACACACACACACACACACACGGAGAGACTTATCAAACATGCTCAGTTGCCCCCGGCAACCAATCAGATTCCACCTTTCATTCCTCACAGACTCTTTGGAAAATGAAAGGTGGAATCTGATTGGTTGCTAGGGGCAACAGCCAGTTTCACTTTACACCTTGTTTGATAAATCTCCCCACAGTATAAAGATAGATATAGCAAAAAATATAGGCAGCACAATAAACAAACTGTGGGTGCCAGCAGACGAATCCCAGACCTTGGATCAAGTCAGCTAGTAAAAAATACTCCGATGGTAATACAAACGTGAAAACGTGAATTTACTCCATAGAACAATGTGCAGCAAACTTCACAAGTAATATACAATGTTTTGGCATCTCCTATGCCATTTTCAAGTGCCACTTGAAAATGGTGTAGGAGGTGCCAAAATATTGTGTATTACTTGTGAAGTTTGCTGCACATTGTTCTATGGAGTAAATTCACGTTTGTATTACCATCGGAAAATGGGGTTTTCAAAGGGGTGTGGCTTTTAAAGGGGGCGTGTCATAATTATCGTTCAATTTATCGTTACCGCGGCTACATGTACGATAAACCGCAATATTGATTTAGGCCATTATCGCCCAGCCCTAGTACACACTATTTGCAAACAGTATACCAAGAGCCTTATTTTTATGGAGATTTTCTTTAGCAGTTGGGGAGCTGCTTTAAGTGATTTTCAAATCTGTATTGGGTTGATGTCTTGCCATTTTTGTGTTTTTCTGTAACATAGTAATACCATATATTTGAGAAAATACAGAATCCAAAAATAAATCAAGAACTTACACTCTTGGGTGCCTTGTTTGAAGCTGCTGTTTATTTGCTGGAACATAGACTGACAACCTTTCTCAAACGCTGGAAGCACAGTATTCTGGAAGGCTTCTCTATAGGCTGTATGCATTGGCACATGAAGCGCATCAGCAACTGCTCTGGCAATAGCATCTGTAATGTTCTGAAAAAACAAAAACATACAGATTTTTACACAGATAACACAATTAAAACTCCTTACACAATTAAAACTCCTTACAAATAAAGTGTACCTGTTGTTATAACTGTAAAAAAACAAAATCAACAGTAGTCATCATGAAAAACATGGCACTTCCTGTGTTTAGACTCTGCTTTTTTTTTTTTTTTTTTAGACAAAGAGTCTAAACACAGGAAGTACAGAGTTTTCCAGGTCATCTGTGAATTCAGAGAAAGCAGTCTTGTGACTGATGGACACATCGTGCCGCGACTCTCCGTACTGGCCGGGAACTCATGTGTTTAGTCTCTTTTTCCAACCAGCACAAGACAGAAAATCTGCCTTTAGGAGACTGGACCTGGATGTCTGGTAAGTTTAGCTTTGTTTTACAGCCCGATAACTAAAAAAAAAAAAAATAATGAATGTAAATTGGAAACTTGCTTTATATCACATCCTCTGCTGATTTAGATTTTGAAAGTAATAAGGACAGGGAAACTGTAAAATGGATTACAAACATAATGGCTGGCTCCACTACCGTGGCTTCTATGCAGCCGAAACAACTGCATGTATGTTGGTGCGATTTCAGAATGGCCGACCCAGAGAAGAATTCTGTGTATCTTTTTTACATTTTTAAATCCAAAACGTGTTTGTGATAGCCCTGTCACAAACAGCTTTATTGTGTCCAGGGCTGTCTATAGTGATGACAAACCCAACGATTACAACACTGGGACAGGCAATGCCCTCAGACAATGTCACAATCACACTTGATTGAAGCACTAGAAGTATTACCAGCCAAAATAGCAAATTAAGAATTCTCTACCTTAGATTTAACCATCTTGGCAATGTTTTCCTTTAGTGATCCCTCAATAGAAGTCAGTTTTGTTGCAATTGTGCTGCCAAGCTGTGCAGTGACTGGGTCCAGACTCTTGCTGATGCCTTGTGAAGAAATAACACAATAAATTCAATCAAGTTATATTCACAAAGTATGGTTTGTGCTGACTATTTTAGGTAGCTCATTCACATTAAGTGAGGAAAAAAAAAAAAAATCGGAGAATTGGAAAGTGCATTTTGTGGATTTTAAAATAAAAGTTGGGCTCGATTATTTTGTGAATTTGCTCCATATTCTGCAGCAGAGCTGGATTATAAAGCATCTGCGTGTCTTACAACCAGTGTGTCAGATAAAGCTGGGGATTTTATTAATGAACAAATAAGATGTCACACATCCGACATGTTTTGGGTTAACCTAACCCTTAGTCATATAGCAATGTAATGCTATGGTGTGTATAACACTATAGGTGAGTGGTTAGTGCAGTTTGTGTGTGACACTGGCTGTGGGTGGAGTCTGTTCTGTGTGGTTCTGTTCACAGTAGAAAAGAGAAGTTTGAAGAAGTTGCTGCTGACTTCAGGGATAAAACACTGTCACATACTGAAGTGACAGAAATCTGAGAAACATGACTGCCCTAACATGCCATTCTATGGAGATTAAATTTAGGGATTGAGAGGAGCCCAAGTTCCAGGCTGAAGCCGTTAGTGAGTGTGAAAGAAGTTGTACAGCAGCAACGCAGTGAAGGTTGAGGGCAACCTAAGTGAAAAAAAGATCAAATTGTGTAGTTAAGGGTCCTGATTTGCTTATTTGAAGACCTATGGCTTTCTCAGTTAAATAAGGGCATATCAGTGTGTATCCTATGCATCTCTCTTAGGTACATCTTGCATCATCAGTCTCTAAGTAAAAGGACCAATGTTGGGAATCTGCCGTTGTTTGTTATAATGGTTTGTAGGCATAGAAATGTACCCGCTTTATGTGTTTAAACACTCTGAATAATCCATCAAATCAAAGTAAAATTTGGGTAAATATAAATTCCATGAATGTAGACAAAGGAAACTGTGGATGTGTGCACATATGCAGTCCTCCCCTCTCAAGGATATATTATACCAGGTCTTAAAGGGAACCTATCAGCAGGTTAGATGATTCTAACCTGCTGATAGAAAAACAATTGGTCCAGGAAGGTAAAGGGGAACTATGTCTGATGATTCCTTAAGTTAATTTTGATGGTGCCCAGTATTCAGTATGGTTGATCCATTTAAGATTAAATAAAGAATTAGGAGTTAAAAATGCAGAAAACACAAACACTTTACTTACACTGAGGAATGGTCTTCTTAAACTCTTCTCGGACGGTTTTATCAAGTCTATTGCAGACAGGGCCAGAAAGAGAATGAGAAAGCTGCTGTGAAAGGTATTCTTGTAGTTGACCATTTCTCTGCTGTCCGTCACTTAGGATTCTATCTAATCTCCTTTCTGGAAAACTTAGTTAAGGTTTTAAGATATTTCTGTCGGAGACATGCAAGGCTATACATCAAACTACAAACTGTGGGGGAAACACCTACTTTCTGACACTACCGCACTGCTTTCTCCAATAGCCTTATCACAATTGTTTCCTTCCTCTATTTCCTGCAAAGTAATATTGTTAAAATTTCCTTTTATTTTAGACGGACTTGTTTGTCTTATATTAGTTATATTTTTTTTGCAGTAACACATGTCAAATGGTTGAACCTTTCCTGGGAAAAAATGAAATACTGTGGTATCTAGTCACATGTTAACCCGCTCATTTGAGTAATTATTAGATATTATTTGTACAACAGAACGATGGAAGAATAGTAGAGTCAGTCTTTAAAGCACTAATATTGATAAACTCCAAAACTCATTTGACTGCAGGGCAACAAAAATATTTAGTGTTCGCTGATGTGTTAACAGGCTTTTCTTTTTTGCTTATATTACAGAATAGGCCAATAAAGAATAACGTAGATGCCTTGTATACCTATTTTAGCTTATGTGCCATTTATGAGTTGTCTTGACTTCTCCTTGCCATCTAATATGGAGCTCCTAATGCAACTGAAATTTTTTCTCTATGCAGAGACAGAGTGGGCAGTCTCATCACACTAAACCTACAGTGAGTCCTAAGTGCAGCAAGTGACAGATCAGTGACATAGTCTGCAGCTTCCCACTGCCTCATTGTTATATATTTCTCTCAGTCAACTCATACAAGCATCTCATAAGATCCACTAGAGAATCTGCACACAGCAGACACAAGCATTGCGGGTCAAGAGAGTTTTAGACCTATGCAGTCACTGTATGGACTCACCTACTAAACGACTGCACTCCTAATCCCTTAGAATGGGTAAAAGAAAATCTCTTTAGTAACTCTGTACAAGGAAGGTGAAGCTGAGAGGGAAGGGGGTCTAACAGCTGCCATGAGGGAACTGGTAGGTGATCATGTAATCATACAGTTCACATAGGTTTAGGAGATGCATGTAAATGTTTCATGATACATATGAAAGCTTGCAATTTTCTGGTGGTCGCAGGACCCAGCTTCAGTAATTAAATGTATGTCAATGAGGCTGAGCTGGGAAAAAAAACAAATACACTGCTAGAATACATATGGGAGAATTTTTTTAAAAGTGACAAACATCAACAAAGGATACGTTCTTGTTGCTGCTGAGATTCAATTACACGTTCCACATGGCCCATGATAGAACTCTGAACTGTGTCTAAATGATCACTGAGTCTCTGCATGAGCTCTATCTGGTTTTGCCGAAGCTCTGAAAGTTCTCTTTGTTGAATGTACAGAAGAGACATCAGTTCCCCATGTTCAAAGTTTGTCTGTAAAGATTTATAGAAATACTGCAAAAAAATTTCTTATACAAATGTATATTCTGTGTTACATATGGCTCTGAATAAATTTAACAAACACATACACCTGCATTTGAGTCAGACACTTACTTGGTTTTCAGGTATTTTTGGCGACAATGGCAGGTCTCTGGAAAAAAACGAATAAATCGAAAAAAATTGATAAACAAAAGTACTAACGTCTATTTCAATCTCAATAACCAATATTAAATGTTTTATGGAAACATTTCCAGCTTATGTAAAGATTACAGCCTACTAAAATACGACTAAAGCACCAAGAGCAGGATTTATGCAAGACATACATGTCATCTTTCAGGGACTTCTTGTAAGGTTTGGGGGAAGAATGTGGGGATACTTGGGTATTCCAATCCTTCACAAGCAAACGTGGACTTTGTCCCTTCCCTCCAAAACTATTCATGGCGGCTGCAAATGTGCCCACTTCATCATCATGATCACTATAAAGAAAAAAAAAAAAAAAAAAGAGAACATAAAAGAATTTTAATCTGGCACTTGTTTACATGGATCCAATTTACAGAACATACTAAAGGCCAAATGACTGATAATGTGACCTACTTTACTTGATTCCATGCAATGCAATGTATATGGCTGAACTCAATAACTATGACATGTATCCACATACTTTTGCCCATTTCGTGTATACTCGTATTCAGAAAAATTACCATAAGAAAACTATTTTTAAAAAAAATACCTTTCTATTAAACTGTTTTTGGTTTCTCTTGTTATATCAGGTGCTGCTGGCCACGGCTGGGAAATAACATCATCTTTCTGGTCCATAAGGCTTGCATTTTCTAGACATGGAGCACTGATCAACTCATTATCAGACATGGAAGATGGAAATTCCAGTGGCCTTAGACCAAGCTCGGATGTATTCCGGCTACGAGTTGATAGAAGCTGTAATGCGGAGGCTGCAGAGCTCATGCTTGGTGCTTGATTAGATGCACAATTCTCTTCTTGGACAACACCGACAGATATAGATGATGGGAAACTTCTCTGTAGTGTCTCAGAGGCAATTTCTGGAATATCCTGGGATATGACTGTGGAAGCACTTGATATAACATCAGGAGATCGCTCACGGGTAGGGGAAGACTGGGGTACCACCAAGGGTTCCAAAGTCTGAAGTTCTATGGGAAGGTTAGGTGTAGTAACCTATTAGACAAAACATTTAAAGTGATATTAAAAGGTTATTTTTTTTTCTTACCAAGATGTGATTTAAGAGGAGGTCCCACGAATTGGAAGCTGGAAGGGGGTGCCCAGGCCTACTTTCGGTTACAGCAGACAGCCACTGCACTACCCCTGGAGGGGAAGACAGTGCCCCCAACCTTGCCCGGGACCACCTCCCCAGACCATAAAGCCCACTGGCATCCAGTAAAGGAAGGAGGCAAGACTCTGATCAATTCTGCCGGCCAGGTTCAGTAAGTTTTTTTTTTTTGGGGGGGGTATCTTTCCTCACCTTCACATGAACACCCCCCCCCCCCCCTTGTGCCTGCCTTACTGAGACAGGAAGAAGCAGGTGCTGGGGAAGGGGGGACTTTTAACCTCATGCTTTTCCTGGGTACAACCCAGTCTCCGGGTGTGGGGAAATATCATGGACATGGGGATGGGTAAGTATACTTTATTATGTAGCCGCACCCCCTTTCTTCCATTCCATTAAGTTTTACATTTTGTGGGATTTATCCTTTAAATGTTCCTGGTTTCTGGGATTATCACAGACTAACCACATATTCCAACCTAAATTTACCTTGTTATATCAGTGATCAGCTGATTTCTGGAAAAGGAGGAGTTTTTTACTCACCGTAAACTCTCTTTCTCGTAGTCTTCATTGGGGGACACAGACACCGTGGGTATAGGCTGCTGCCACTAGGAGGCTGACACTAAGAAAAAACAAAACAAGTCGGCCCCTCCCAGCAGGCTATACCCGCCCACTGGCACTGAGCTAATTCAGTAGTGAAAAAGCAGTAGGAGGAGCCGAAACAACCATAAAGAAAAAACAGTCCACACTCAAAATCTGAAAAACAACACAGGCCAACAGGCAACCTTAATCAGACAACAGAGGGTGGGTGCTGTGTCCCCCAATGAAGACTACGAGAAAGAGAGTTTACGGTGAGTAAAAACTCCTCCTTTCTCGTGCGTCTTATTGGGGGACACAGACACCGTGGGACGTCCAAAAGCAGTCCCTTGGGTGGGAAGAGACAGAGTGGAGCTAAGAAGAGGAAGAAGCCACTGCTGCCTGCAAGACCATGCGGCCCAGACTCGCATCGGCCGATGCAAACGTGTCCACACGGTAAAACCTAGAAAAGGTGTGCAGCGAGGACCACGTGGCGGCCTTACAGAGTTGAAGAGCTGAGGCCCCATGACGAATGGCCCAGGAAGCCCCAACCGAACGAGTCGAGTGAGCTGCAATCCGGAACGGGGGCGACTTACCCTTACTCCGGTAAGCCTGAGCGATGGCGGAGCGGACCCAGCGAGCCAGGGTCGCCTTAGACGCTGCTGACCCCTTTCGAGGACCCTCAGGGATGACAAAGAGTGAGTCCGAGTGTCGAAGAGACTTTGTCCTGGAGAGATAGATGCGCAGGGCGCGGACCACATCCAGCTTGTGGAGCGCGCGCTCCCTTGGATGAGAGGGGGCCGGGCAGAAAGAGGGAAGAACAATATCTTCGTTGAGGTGGAAAGGCGAAACCACCTTGGGCTGAAAAGAAGCCACGGGCCTAAGTACCGCCTTGTCCTGGTGCAACACCAGCAGGGGAGGGCGGCAAGAAAGGGCTGCCAATTCCGAAATCCTCCGGACAGACGTAACCGCCACCAGGAAAGCCACCTTAAAGGACAAGATGGCCAAAGGCACTTCCCGGAGGGGCTCAAACGGAGGGGACTGCATAGCATCCAGGACGAGATTCAGATCCCACGGGGGAACTGGGTGCCGATAAGGAGGTGCAATGCGCGCCACTGCTTGGAGAAAAGTCCTGACTTGAGGAACTGACGCCAATGGTCTCTGGAAAAAAACTGAAAGGGCAGAAACCTGGCCCTTAAGAGAGCTCAGAGCTAAGCCTGCGTCCAGACCTGCCTGGAGGAAGGCCAGGAGTTGCGCCAGAGAAAAGGGAAGTGGAGGCGCAGAACAGGCCTCACAGTGACGGAGGAAAGCCTTCCAACAACGATAATAAATCCTTGCCGATGCAGGCTTCCGGGCCCTGATCATGGTCCTAATGACCGCATCAGAGAAACCACGTGATTTCAGAATCCAGGTTTCAACAGCCACGCCGTCAAACGTAGCGTGGCTAAACGCGGGTGGCAGAGCGGACCTTGAGTGAGAAGATCCGGTCGGTCTGGTAGACGCCAGGGGACGTCGGCGGCGAGGTTCACGAGATCCGTGTACCAGGCGCGCCGTGGCCAGTCCGGGGCCACGAGGATTACCGGAAGTCCTTCCGACTTTATCTTTCTCACCACCCGCGGCAGAAGCGGGAGAGGAGGAAAGATGTAAGGGAGGCTGAACTGACGCCAGGGAATCACCAAGGCGTCCGAGGCCAGAGCCAGAGGGTCCCTCGTCCGGCAGACGAACTTCGGCAGTCTGTGGTTGAAGCGAGACGCCATCAGATCCACATCCGGTGTCCCCCACCTGCGACAGATCTGGGAGAACACCTCGGGATGCAGGGTCCATTCCCCTGGATCCACCCGTGCACGACTCAGATAGTCGGCCATCCAGTTGTCCACACCCGGAATGTGAACAGCGGACAAGGCAAGCACGGTTTCCTCCGCCCAGGAGAGGATCAGCGCCACTTCCATCATGGCGGCCTTGCTGCGGGTCCCGCCCTGATGATTCACATAAGCCACTGCAGTGGCGTTGTCTGTCTGCACCCGAACGGGGAGACCGTGGAGCTGTGTCTGCCAGTGCAGAAGGGAGAGCCGAATCGCCCGCAGTTCGAGGATGTTGATGGGGAGGCAAGCTTCCTTGGCCGACCAGGTTCCCTGAACCGTCAGATCGTTCCAAACCCCTCCCCAGCCCCGCAGGCTGGCATCGGTGGTCACAATCTGCCAATGAACGGGAAGGAAGGAGCGACCCAGAGAGAGGCTCGGAGACCGTAACCACCACTGAAGGTCTTGGCGGAGGCGAGCCGGTAGTTTCACCCTCCGATCTAGAGAGGGGAGTGACCTGTCCCACCGTGACAGCAGGAAGAGCTGCAGGGGGCGGGAATGAAACTGGGCAAAAGGGATCGCCTCCATAGACGCCACCATCTTCCCCAGAACCCTCATACAGGAACGTATGGACACAGGGCGGTGGCTGCAAAGAGCTCTGATATTGGCCTGAAGGGACTGCAACTTGTCCTCTGGAAGAAAAACGCGGGCCTGTACTGAATCCAACCGCATCCCCAGAAAAACGATGGACTGGGCAGGGACCAGGGAGGACTTGGAACGGTTGAGCAGCCAACCGAAGCGGGAGAGCGTATCCAGGGTGATGTGGAGGCTCTCTAAATTCTGGTCCTTGGATGGGGCTTTGACGAGTATGTCGTCCAAGTAAGGAGTTACTGAGACACCTCGAGCCCGAAGAAGAGCCATGACAGCCGCCATGGTCTTCGTGAAAACCCGCGGAGCCGAAGCCAGGCCGAACGGAAGAGCCACAAACTGATAATGCTCTTCCCCTACTGCAAAACGCAGGAAACGTTGATGAGGAGGATAAATCGGCACGTGAAGATACGCGTCCTGAATATCCACCGAAGAAAGAAACTCGCCTGGCTCCAGAGATGCGATCACAGAACGCAGGGACTCCATCCGGAAGTGAGATAGTCGGACGTGACCATTCAGACGCTTGAGGTCTAGAATCGGACGCACCGAACCGTCCCTCTTCGGAACCACGAATAGGTTCGAATAGAACCCGCGGAACCGTTGAAGAGGAGGGACGCGAACAATCACTCCCTTCGAGAGGAGGGAAGGGATGGCCTGGAAAAAACCGTCCGCCAGGGCAGGGGACCTGGGAGGACGAGAAAGGAAAAAACGATCGCGGGGAACGGAAACGAACTCGATCTTGTAACCCTGTGAGATCAGTTCTCGCACCCAGGCGTCCTGAACATGAGCAAGCCAGACCTCCCGGAACAACAGGAGGCGGCCGCCCACCTGAGGAGATCCGGGTGGAGGAAAACCTTCAGGAGGAGGAGGGCTTGGAGGTGCCAGGCTTAAAGGGTGGGCGGGAGGCGGCAGATCGCGCCTGCCAGGAAGAACGGTTCTTAGAGAAACCGGACCTTTTGTTCTGAGGGGCCGCCGACTTTCCGGAGCGAGACGGCGGAAGCGACCGAAAGGAACGAAAGGAGCCTGGTTTGCGACGGGGATCCTGACGCTTGGGGCGCTGCTGGGGAAGATTGGTACTCTTCCCCCCCGTGGCATCGGAAATTATGTCATCCAGACGTTTCCCGAAGAGACGAGAGCCCGCAAAAGGAAGACTGGTGAGAGAACGCTTGGAAGCGTTGTCAGCCCGCCACTCCCGAAGCCACAAGGACCGGCGAATGGCTACAATATTGGCCGACGCAAAAGCCGAACAGGCTGCAGCGTCCAGAGAAGCCGAACAGAGGTACTGAGCCGCGTCCTGAACCTGTTGGGCGAGGTCGGCCAAGTCCTCGGCCGATACGCCAGATGTAAGGCCGTCCCTCAGTTGCTTAGCCCACACTGAAATGGACTTAGACACCCAAGTGGAAGCAAGTGTGGGAAGGAGAGAGGAGCCAGCGGCCTCAAAAGCTGACTTAGCTAAGGACTCAGTGCGTCTGTCAGTGGAATCCTTAAGAGACGACGCATTGTCCAGCGGAAGAGTCGTGACCTTGGTCAGCCGAGAGATCGGGGGATCCACAGAAGGCGGACCTGACCAGCGAGACACGAGGTCTTCGGGGAAAGGATAAAGAACCGACAAGTGTTTAGGCTTAGAGAAACGCTTGTCTGGGGTCTTCCAAAATTTGGAAAACAGGTCATCAAATTCCTTGTGACTGGGGAAAGTGCTGCGGACACGGTGGCCGCTTTTATGGAAAAAGACCTCATCAGCAGGCGATGGGTCCGGAGCATCCTTCAACTGGAAGGTATCGCGGACTGCGGCCACAAGGCTGTCCACAGTGGAAGCCGCGTGAGAAACATCTTCAGGATCAGAGTTGGAAACCGACTCTGAATCCGACAGATCTCCTGGCGAATGGGATCGCCTGTTAGGAGAGAGATGCGTGGGGGCCAGGCTAGTTCCAGGGGAGCCAGAGGAAGAGCGAGAAGAGGCACGGCGAGGACGCTTGTGGGAGCGGCTCCTGCCGGGACGGACGCCACTGACTGCCGGTCGGGATTGGGCGGGCGCTGAAGAAGTAGCAGACAGGCGGTCGAGGGCGGCCGCCACAGACTGAGACAACTGAGCCATCTGCGACACTGACTGGCAGAGAGAGCGCGCCCAGGCCGGGGCAGACTCCTCAGACTCCGGTGGGGGGTCCTGAGTAGGGGACAAAGACGAACAGGACTGCATGGAGCAAGCAGCACAGAGAGGCTGAGAGTGGCCAGAAGCAGATTTAGTGTTACAAGACGTACAGAAATAGTAGGTAACAGAGGAAGGAGGAGGATGCTGGCGGCGTGTGGATTCAGATCTTGAGTCAGACATAATGAAAAAAATTAAATATATATATCTATATTAGAAAAACCAGCCAGCTAGTGAATTCCTTCAGGCAGGCAGCTGTTGGAGACTAAGAAGTAACCAAAAAGCCTGCAGAATAACAGAAAAACATACAGTGAAAAACTCAGGACAGTAATAGAAAAGACAACCAGGCATAAGGGTCCCAGAGAGGCCTTACCAGACAAATCCGGACAAAAAAAGGCCGAGGTCCGGTCAGGGCACAGGACGGAGGGCAAGATGAGCAGAAGAAGCTGGCCAGGAACGGCAGGCTGGGGGCTGTAGTCCCACAGAATGAGGGCTCTTGCGACCGGGGAGCTGCAGTCTGCTGTACCGACCGGGCTGCACAGGAGCGCGTCACGAGCGGAGTGACGCGTCACGTGCGTGCGTGGTGACGTCAGGCGTCGGCCCGCGCGGGAAAGAAGACCGCGCGCGGGAAATACAAAAAAAGACCGGGAAGAGCGGCGTGCGGACAGAGGAGGCCGCGAAACCGGAAGTCACGGGCCGGACCCCGGAAGTCGCGGCCCGTAGGAGAAGAGGAGGCCCCGCACCCGGCAACTACAAGACCGGCATCCCAGGACCCGACCCCCGCATGCGGTGACGGTATAAGACCGGAACGCCGCAAGAGGACGCGGGGGACACGGGAGCCGGAAGCGCATGTGAGGGGCCGCCGTAGGGGGCGGCGGGAGAGGGCGGCGGGCGGGGGCGGCGTCCGCTGGAGGGGACCGGGGGACCCGTACAACCCACGGGAGGGAGGGAAGAGAGAGCCGGGGAGGAACTACTTACCCCTCTGAAGCCCATGGATCTTCTGCCGGCACTGTGCCGCGCTGCCGCGCGCAGCTTTGGGGGGCTGGGCGGGCAGGGGCTGGCGGAGCAAGTCCGCATAAGGAGCAAACAGACAGCAGGGCTAGTCTGTGTCCTGGGCGCTGGGTCCGGCCGGTGGCAACCTAGGGTAAACAGCCCCTTTCCAGTTAGGGTCTGTGCCCTGGTTGCATGAGGGGGGGATCAGGGTGAGTCTTTAAATGACCCACCGTGCCCCGACCTGTAAAAGGAAAGAGTTAAATTTACAGAAAAAAACACAAGCAGAAACTGGTCTGGAGCAACCAGACCTGCGTCTGCCTCCTACTGACACTAAGCTAAACTGAATTAGCTCAGTGCCAGTGGGCGGGTATAGCCTGCTGGGAGGGGCCGACTTGTTTTGTTTTTTCTTAGTGTCAGCCTCCTAGTGGCAGCAGCCTATACCCACGGTGTCTGTGTCCCCCAATAAGACGCACGAGAAACAGAGCATCTACCTGGATGTTCTGGAAGAGGTTTGAGATTGCAGTCACTGTGTAGTGTTGGCAATGTGAAGCTGCAGCTCAGCTTCCGTTCAAGTGATAGGAGCCGAGCAGAAATTTAAGGTCAGCACAGCTACACAATGAACAAACTCTGTTCACTGTGTAGTGCAGGCACCAAACAGCTGATTGGCGTGAGTGCAGGGGTTCTGCATTCTGCAAATAGCTATTTTGCACGAAAACTGATGCATCTCAATTCCACTGTTGACCACCTAGATGCCAGTGTCACTAAATTACAGCCAGGGCTATTCATATGAAACTGGTTATTTTGCTTAGAAGTTTACATTTATAAAAATAATACACAGCTAAAAAAAAAAAAAAAAAAAAAAAAAAAAAAAACACGACATACCGGAACAACAGATCTAGCTGTAAGTGAGTCAGACAGCCCTGGAATAAGCACTGCAGGTGTTCTTGAAGGTGCTTGAAAGCTTCCACCACTTGATCCACTTATACAACCAGTTAAGCTGTTCTCCATTTTTAGCTTTGGACTAAGTGCAAGATCATCGCCAGACCTAAAATTATATAAAAAAACAAACAAAAAACAAACACTTATTGTTGCCTCAGACATGGAAAAGTACACACCATGTGTACTTTACGTATTTGAGTGTTAATAGATTAAAGGGATAAAAACCTAAGCTATGATTCAAACCATATAAATTTACTTTACACTTAAAACCGAGACTAGGATGTAAGTGGACACTTGACCATCAAACTTGTTTACAACACTTTAAGGACCTCCACACCTCCATAGTTGTCAATAAATTAATAATGTCACCCCAGTTTTCCTGTGTGCCATTACTGGCACCATCAGTTACTGGCAGTGTCACTAAGGCAGGGCTTAGCGTCCGTTGAGGCCCCCATCCTTGCCTCTGTCCAGTGCTGTAATCCAGGCTCCCTCTGTGATTAGCCAGGGAAAGGGAATTCAACGAACACTAAACTTCTAGAACTGATGGTGCCCATAACAGCACACAGGACAAATAGGGGGACAGTATAAATTTAATGGAACATTTTAGATCTCTCAATCTATGTACAGGCAGGGATATTACATTGGGCTGGCAACTAACAACCAAGGTCTTGCTCAACACGTCATACTGTATGTAACTAACTGTGCACCAATCGACTTCCCATGTCGTTATGATGCTCTTGATGGGGGGGAGGGAACTGGAACTATGGAGGATAGGGGTGTTACCCTTTAAAAATAGCCTTGGAGATTCTGATTTCTTGCCTCGGGATGGGTGTAGTACTTTAAAGGGAACCAATCACCCAGAAAATCAATGTAAAGACAAGGATATGTGCTGATAGATCACCCAGCACACTTCCCAAATATGCCCCTGTAACCTCTGTGCCCCCCTCAATTAGACAGTAATCTTACTTTGTTCAGGTCACGCGCTGTATGTAAATTTTTGCTAAGTAGTCCTGGTGGGCGTATGTAGTCCTGGTGGGCGTATGTAGTCACGGTCCGGGGGCGTATGTAGTCACGGTCCGGGGGCGTATGTAGTCACGGTCCGGGGCTGTAATCACGCCCAGAGGGGCGTGATTCGGAGGCTTGCGGTCCAGTGACGTCATCCGGCGGCTTGCGTTCCGCGTCGCGGCCGCGCTGACGTGTTCGGGAACCCGCGCATGTGCAGTACGTCAGCGTCGTCTCCCGCCGTACTGCGCATGCGCGGGTTCCCGAACACGCCAGCGCGGCTGCGACGCGGAACGCAAGCCGCCGGATGACGTCACTGGACCGCAAGCCTCCGAATCACGCCCCTCTGGGCGTGATTACAGCCCCGGACCGTGACTACATACGCCCCCGGACCGTGACTAGATACGCCCCCGGACCGTGACTACATACGCCCACCAGGACTACATACGCCCACCAGGACTATATACGCCCACCAGGACTACATACGCCCACCAGGACTACATACGCCCACCAGGACTACATACGCCCACCAGGACTACATACGCCCACCAGGACTACATACGCCCACCAGGACTACATACGCCCACCAGGACTACTTAGCAAAAATTTACATACAGCGCGTGACCTGAACAAAGTAAGATTACTGTCTAATTGAGGGGGGCACAGAGGTTACAGGGGCATATTTGGGAAGTGTGCTGGGTGATCTATCAGCACATATCCTTGTCTTTACATTGATTTTCTGGGTGATTGGTTCCCTTTAAACAATAAAACTATACATAAAGCAAAATGAAGGTATTACCTGGAGACAGAAGTATCACTGGTTGAGACATTATTTAGGGTGGTAACAGAAGTGAGTGAACCAAGACTTGTGGAAGAAGAGGAGACTATCTGTCATAAAAATAATATACTGAATCAAGCGGTGCCATAACACAGATAGAAAAGCAAATATAATGTCTATACAGCAGAGCTCTTAATTTTTCATATATTAGGCAGACATGTACAACTGTGTAAGAAGTGACCTGTCTAAGCCTATGATTTGCTGATCAGGCATTTCCTGCAGAAATAAAACATCAGGGACCCACATTTGTTGCAATGGCAGTCATGGGGGATTGGGGAAAGGGAGTATGCTCGCTCTATTTATTTTGAAAGCATCCCAGGCCCACTATAAAAATACTAGTATGGCTGGGGAAATCCTTTAACAAATAAGACACGACTAGTAAAATGATTGTGCCCCTTTGTTTTAATTATTTGAGTCAGGTCTCAGCACCTGGACCCCTACTGACACAAACTGCTCATATATCACCCATCCTAGGGACATATCAAACATTTTGATTAATTGGGGTCTTAGTGGTCAAACCACAACCAAAACAAGCTTTTTGTCCATGGCCAAGGTTCCCTACCCATGGTCTAGACTGTTTTTACTATAAAAAATGTCTGCATTTAAATTCTAACAGATTTACCTGTTGAACGGTAACACTGGGCATCATAAAAGCATCAGGTGTCATCAGTTTAGGTTTTGAATCTGTTGACAGCAACAAGAAATCTGTGGTGCTTCTGAGACTTTCAGACGTAGATTCATGAAGTGCCTCAGAAATAGGCAGCCTTTCAGTTCCAACATCGATTATTTGTTCAGGAGTAGCTGAAAACAAGAGCAGATTGCGGATCTAGTTGTTATAATGACTGTAAGGATGCAGGCTGGCCAATTACCATGCAGCAAAACTGCAGGCATTTTACCACAAAGCACTGCAGTTTGTTTTTTTGGCTATGCAATTTTTTTCAGATTCAAAAAGTTTGTAATAATTTTGCAAAGCACGAACCATTGCATTTGGACATGTTCTAACTCGGGTTCCTAAAAGGTCCCCAAACACTCCACCAAAAGATGACGTCAGTGGAGATAAAGGGTCAGATGTGATGAAATTTCACTACCCAACCCCCTTGTTCTTGGAGAGATAAGCCACTGCCAGAGCTCCCTCATTCAGAGAGAGAAAACAGTCAGCTAAGCTACAGTTATTGAAGGTGTATGGTCACCTTTAGCTTGCTACATTTCAACCAGTTAAAAAATGTCTGGTCACTGTCTGGCTTATGTATTTCACTCCTTGATGGGGCCATAGTAACAAGAATGTTAGTTACTTTACCGGTCATTAGTTTCAATGTTATAATCAATCGGTGTATACATGGTATTCAGACTATTGGCGCAAAGACAACATACCAAAATCATCATGTTCGTCTTTTGAAGAAAGGGCAGCCGATACTGTTGAGGGGCCCTGGTGAGGCTGAAATCTTATCTGCACATCCTGCAAAGCCCTAAAAAGCATGGACAAGTGTTAGGGACAGAATTGTAGATATAATTTACAGCACAGTAGTGGAGACAAACCAAATAACCCTACTATATAGTCATAGTTATGTAGAACATAGAATATCACGTTTAAATGCTACAAAATTTCTACTGAAATAGTCTCTATTATTTGTCGGATAAATGTTTAACAACATACATATGGCCCTTCCTCCATAATTATTATGGAAGAAGTGCGAAACCTCTGCAGTGACAGTGGAGAGGTTTAAGCGCAACCTTAAAGTGAGGGGCCCGATGGTGGTTGGATGCCCATCTGGAGAAGGTGGGGGTCTGACGATCAAGGACTCGCTGGGTGTGAGTAAATTGGTGGATGAGGAAGGCTGCGGTGGCTAAGGGGGTCATGGACATAGAGGATAGTTAATTCTGGTAGGTTATTTATTTTCTGGAGTATTAGTCTTATTATTTTTTGATAGTTGGTTCTGTAGTATTGTTTGGTGGTGTCTGGCTATGCCCGGGTGAGGATGCAGCCCTCGGGTGGGTGGGTAGGGGCGGAGACCCTGCACAATTAGAGTAAAATGTAGATTGAATAGTTAGAGGGAGGTGGAAGTGGGAGAGAGGTAAGCATTACCCCAAAAGGATTGTGAGATTATTCGGGGCCTTGCATTGTGACTCCACGGGAGAAACAGGCTTTGTATCGGTTTTGGGTATATATGAGTAATTGCTCCGTGAGGGTGGGTAGGGGTATTTATGCAATATTATGATTGTTATTGAAATGCAATAAAAAATAAATTAATAATAAAAAAACATACACATGGCCAAACGTAACCCCTGCCGCATCACAATGCTTATTGCGTAAATGGATGGCACTTACAATAAGGAAAGTATAACATGTTTTTGCAAAGAATAGATCAAGGTGATGAGGTAAATTATTTGCTTGCCAACGCTTCTTACAGTCAACTACCAGCTCGCTCCAGGGAGGAAGACCGCCTAGTCTGTCCACACAAACTACCAGGACCCTACAGCTACTACGACTAAAGACCGGTGTCCAATCATTCTTACCTTTCAGACACCATTACATAGCACACAAAGAGTTTATACTTCTCTCTGCAGGCCTTTACTCCTACTCCTAGGAGACCTGTTACTAACATGCGCTGTCCCCTTTCCTACCCATGTACAGATCAGCTATACCCCTGGTGGCTGATCAGATCACAATTAGATTCTTGCCTGCACAACATATAAGAAAATACTCCCCATTTGTAATAGAGTATAAATTACTTCTACATTACTTACTCAGATTTAGGGGTAATTTAAATTTTTTTATTTAAATTACCATTTCAGACATCAGCTATAGGGCTGAGTGAAGATCAAGCATGCTCGAGTTCGTCCAAGCCTGAGCGCTCATCATTTGATTAGCAGTGGCTCCTAAAGTTGAATAAAGCCTAAGGCCGGGTTCACACAGCGTATAACAACGGCCGGTGTCAGTGAAGATCATCTTGGCTGGTACTGGATGATCTTCATTTCTGTTGAATTCGGATGTGCATAGATGCGCCTGCATCCCAATTTACATTGCACAAAATGGAGAGTGCAACCAGAGCTCCATTGTGTGAGCTGACATGTCTGTGTGGCCCTATTCAATGAATGACATGTCAGTTTTTCGTGCAGCCGGTTGGAATCCCAGTTGGAGTGTATACTATGTGTGTACACTCCGGCCAGGATTCCATTCATTCAAATACAACGCATGTTTTGCATAAATCACGGCCATTGTTGCAAATGGCAAATCACAAAACGTACGTTGTGTGAACATAGCCTTAGGCTGTATCAATGTCATCTCATTATCATTTTAACATGTGTGATTGTTTTTGACAAAGTTTTGTTTATTGTTTTTTTTGCACATGTACCAAAGAGGTGCTAAAACTGTAAGGGCCCTATTCCACAGTAACGATAATCGGCCCCATTTGGCCGATTATCGTTCGGTGAAATAAAGAGAGCGATCAGCCGATGATCGCGTCATCGGCTGATCGTTCATTTAGGGCCAGACCTAAAATCATCGATCCTCCACCGCGCATCGCTACGATTGAATAGCGGTGCGCGGCGGGCAACTGGCAATTTGACAAGCAGCAGCATCATACATACCTGTCCAGGCATCTTCATCCCCGGGTCCCGCACGCTCTATCTTCAGAATGGCTGGTCAGCTGACGGAGCGCTCAGCCAATCACAGGCCGGGACCGCCGCGGCCTGTGGTTGGCTGAGTGTGGCCTCTCAGCTGACCGGCCATTCTGAAGATAGAGCGCGCGGGACCTGGGGATGAAGACAGCGCGGAGAAGAAGCCTGGACAGGTAATGTATGATGCTGCAAGGACATCGGTAACGATGTCCTTGCAGCCCGCGCTCAACAATCATCAGGCCGTGGAATAGCAGATCGCCGCTCGTTTACATCGTTGATCGGGCCCTCCTCGGCCCATGGAATAGGACCCTAAGAGTACAATAAATGTTAAAAAAAAAACAAAAAAAAAAACACACAACAACACTCACTTTGGGTGTACACAGAAGAGCTTTATAAGAACAGCAGGGTCTTCCTCATCTAGCTCCAATGTATCATCTACAAATACAGGGGGAAAAAGGAAGTGATGAAAACCTCTTTGCAGGAACATAATTGATAAAGGAACAAAAACAATGAAAGTTTGAAGACACATAATATCAATTATAGATTCCATATACAGATGGGCTTTTAGTGAGGTGGTACTGCACAAAAGGAAGAAACAAAACAAAGCAGCTAAAAAATCCCACACATACTGCTGGGAATATCAAAAGGTACTCGCTGCGTCTATAGAGGTCTATGGAGACTGGAGGGGGGGGGGGGGGTGAGGAGGAATGGCTGGAGAGAGATAGGTAGAGGAAAAAAAAAAATCTAGACAGACTGTTGGTGTTGTTTGCAGCATTAGATTTTAGCCCCACTACTGGATTCACAGCTCGGGCAGGGTTCACACTGAGTTTCTGCAGTCTGTTTAACATATATGTTTTGTGGGGGAAAACGGATGCAATTGTGTGCTATCCGTTTTTCCATTACAAAAATGCGGATTATATTTTAAAACAGATAGGTTAAACAGATTGCAAAAATGCAGTGTGAACTCATCCTTATACTGCTCTACATTCCCAATGCTGCTGTTGTTTCTCAGAGTATGCTATAGAAAAATTAAAGGATCGCAAGACTGGTAAGAAGTTTTAAAAGAAAACTTAAGCAAAGTGAAGTAACCCTTCCTTGCTGTGATTATCTCTACTGCTGTAGTCACCATCATTTTCAGCAGTTCATTGCTTAGACCAGGGCTGCTTTGTGTTGGAGTATCTTCCTTGCTATGATCCTGCTTCTGCTGCTTTCCTTTATGCTCTAAGAGCACCGTGTTGTAAATCCTCCCCCATCACAGTCCCAGCCTGTGGAGGTCACTGCAGAGATTACTGTTAGTCTTTGCTGAAAGATTGCATTAAAATAGGGCTGAAGTGACCTTATTCAATGGCTTTTTCTATTGCAATTGGTGTTTATGATTTAAAAAGGTAACTGGAGTGAGTTATTTCTATGTTCCATTTTTTTATATCCATTTGGCTGCCAATAAGCAAATCTGTAAACTGCTCATTAAAAAAAAAAAAAAAAAAAAAAAAAAAGAGCTTTGTGGTTTAAGGATGCCCAGTTTCTTTCCATATTGCAAATTTCTACTTTCTTAAAAGTGACACTGTCACCCCCTTTCTGGATGCGGACATCTCTGCACAGCTGTAAAGCCTAAATTCTGCAGTTTTCATGCCTTACTTTATAATAGATTTCTTGGTATTCGGTGCAGTGAAAAATGTTTTTTTATAATTGGTGGATTTGTGCCACCTGGGTTGGGCTTCACAGATGCTGCGCCACTTCGTCCTGCCCACATCAACACAGACCACGCCCCTAAGGGATGTCATATAAGCCCCGCCCCTCTAAGCCCCATTGGAATGGGTAGACTTAGAGGGGATGGGGCTTAGAAATCTAGGCTGGCTGTCGAGGGGGTTGGGCCTAGATGTGATAATGTCACTGGGGGCAGGGCCTGCAGTGTCAACGTTGACGGGCAAAGTGGTGCAGCAGCCTTGAAGCTCTGCCCAGCTGGCACATTCCACCAATGATAAAATGTATTTTTCACTGGACCAAACACAAAGAAATTATTATAACGTGAAAAAAAAAAAAAAAAAAAAAAAAAAAAAAAAAAACACTGAGCAGCTTAGGCACGATACCTGCATAATCTTGAAGCAAAATAAGCACAAACATATGTACATTTATAAAAAATAAAAATAAAAAATAAAAATAAAAAAATGGAAAAATGTACATTTCCGCTTAGGGCTGGGCGATATAAACGATATGCCAAAATATCGTCATCAATTCGGTTGACGATATAGATTTTTGGCATATCGTCATATCGCGATATACCACGGAGCGGTAGTGAATAAGCTTCTCACTTACCACTCCGTGGTACCGCGCTGCAGGGCCTTCCGTTCACGCATCGTCAGCGCGCTAGCGCGCTGATGCGTGTGACGTCAGGTCTCCCAGTGCATGCTGGGAAGAAGACGCGGCCCGTCTCGCCTCGCGGACTCCATCAGCCAGCCCTGCAGGAAAGGTAAGTAGCAGAGGGGTCGGGGGGCGGCAGATGGCTTGGCATGGGGCTGATGATGGCCCTGGCTGGGGGGACATGATGGCTGGCACATGAAATGGCTGGAAAACTGAGAGGGGAGATGACTGGCACTGGGGGGGGGCTGATGACTGGCAACGGGGGCTGATGACTGGCAACGGGGGGCTGATGACTGGCAACGGGGGGCTGATGACTGGCAACGGGGGGCTGATGACTGGCAACGGGGGGCTGATGACTGGCAAGGCGGGTGATAACTGGCACAAGGGAAGGCTGATGACTGGCAAGGGGGGCTGATGACTGGCGCAAGGGGGGCTGATCACTGGCACAGGGTGGGCTGATGGCACAGGGGAGGGCTGATCACTGGCACAGGGTGGGCTGATGGCACAGGGGAAGGCTGATGACTGGCAAGGGGGGTGATAACTGGCACAAAGGGGGCTGAAGGCATAGGGGAAGGCTGATCACTGGCAAGGGGGGGGTGAGTATACACACAAAAAAAAATTATATATCGTGATATATCGTTATATCGTGCATGCATCAAATTATATCGTGATATAAATTTTAGGCCATATCGCCCAGCCCTATTTCCGCTATTGGTTTTACATTTATGTTTTGGGTGGAAATCCTCCTGCATACACACCTCCACTAACATTGTCGCTTTCTACTTCTGAAGGAAGTACTTCTGTATGTTGAAGACGGCAATGGCTAACATCTTGGATTCCAAAACTCAACACAGGATGAGTAAGCAAAAATTCAGAAATAGAGGTGAAAGCAGCCTTTCCATTATCCTGATTCTGGTGTAACTCCATCACATATAATACCTACAAAACACATAACCCACAACTGCTTACAATACAATATTACATTTTCAGATTCAAGGCCTAATGTGAAGCAAAACTGTTTTATTGCCACAAATACAGAAAAATTGTCACAGCAGAGAAATTCTTAGCCACCCACTGTGCAAAAAGGTTCATAATATCAAGAATACAGCTGTGAGATACCTACAGACAAACATTGGTAATAGACGTATGTGTCATAGGAGGTCGCTCTTAACAAGTGAATTCATAAAATTTCGGATATAATAGACATAACCCTAGTAGAACGAGCAAATGGACAGATTCTAATATAACATTAGTTAGTCAAACACAGTCTGTTTAATTCTATGGTGGTGTAAAGGAAAGCAGCAAATTTGGAGGTTTATGGTTAAAAAGAAGGGACTAAACAGATGAAAACTCACATTATTTTGGATCTATTAAATTATATACAATACTTTAGCTCATAATAATGTTATTATACTTACTTTTCTGTGAACATCAGTAAGTATCAGGAACTCTGCAGATAAATCCAGGGAAGCTTTTAACCCCGGTAATACACTGGAACTAAATGGGTCTGGAGAGAACCTGGAAGAAAATAATGAAGCATTTGAATTGTCACTTAGAACGAGTGTGTGTGTGTGTGTGTGTGTGTGTGTGTGTGTGTGTGTGTGTGTGTGTGTGTGTCGACAGGAGTAATAAACCATTTCTGGATATTATGTGAGCTGTATCCTGCATATTTTTACCGGTAGCCTTTCCACTCTGCAGGCTCCATCTCAAATTGTCAGTACTCCCTGAACATTGGTTCTAGAAAGGGCAGAATCTAGCTATGTTCCAGAATCTAGCTATGTTGTCTCCCGTACTAATCACATACAAGGGCATCTGTTACACATTACAGAAATTATGTACACTGGCCACTTTCTTTCAAAAACAGCTCCACACTTTTCCTCAGTTTGGGTGTGGTTTTGCAGCTCAGTTCCATTGAAGTGAATGAAGCTTATTGAAATACCACACACACACACACAACCTGGGGACAGGTGTGTTGCTGTTTTTGCAAGAAAGTAGCTGTGCTTTTTCTAACCCTGGATACGAACTATTGAGCAGAACTGGGGTGTGATAGCTGAACAGTAAGTCTGCTGCAGATCCCACATCCTTCTTTCCACAGACATCTATGGACGGTAGCAGTACCCCAATCCTTGTCAAGCGGAAATTTAATTGTAAAATGAATAGAATGGTATTGGTTAAGATAGAGAATTAAATTGGAACAGGGAGAAGCAGTTAGGCCCTTCACTCTCTGTTTCATTGCCTTTTCTGTCTTCACTTCCAACTCCGAGCCTTACTTTAAGAGCCAATGTACCACTAGGTACATCGCTATAGGCCTTTTACATTAAGGGAACAGCGCAAGGATGCTGGTGACGTGGTCCATTTCTTGAACCAGCGCCAGTCTTCTCCCAAGCACCAGCCGAGCATGAAGCACAGGGGGTGGGCCCTCAGTGTGACACAACCTCCATACAACGAATGGAGCCATGTCACAGAGAGAAGATAAAATCGTTTCCTGCCCAGCCGGTACTCAGGAATAGACCGGCACCAATGTGTGTTTAATAAAAAAAAAAAATACAAAAAAAAAAAAAAACACACAACACCACGTCACCAGCTTCCCCACACTGGTCTGTTAATGTAAAAAGCATGTAGCGATGTACATTCGCTTTAAAGGGGTATTCTGGGCCGGGGGGTATTTTGGAAGATCGCCGGGGAGGGGATGGAAATTGCCTCCCCCATTCCAGCGCCGGATTGTGCCACCTGGTACTTCCGTCTCGCAGCCGCTTCCTGGTCAGAGCTGCCGCGTGAGACGTGACGTCTCAAGACAGCTCTGCCATTCAGCGGCCGAGGCGGGACTCCGCTACGGCCGCTGATTGGCAGAGCTGCCTTAAAACGTCACATCTCATGCGGTAGCTCTGATCAGGAAGCGGCCGCTGGACGGGAGTACCGGGTGGCGCAATCCGGACACCAGTGCTGGAACGGGGGGAGGTAAGTGACCTCCGGCCTCAATTTCCACCCCCTCCCCGGCGATTCACTGAAAAAAACCCCTGGCCCGGAGTACCCCTTTAAGTCTACTGGGGGCTTCTTATTAGAGATGAGCGAACCGGGTTCGGGTTCGAGTCGATCCGAACCCGAACGATCGGCATTTGATTAGCAGTGGCTGCTGAACTTGGATAAAGCTCTAAGGTTGTCTGGAAAACGTGGATGCAGCCAATGACTATATCCATGTTTTCCACATAGCCTTAGGGCTTCCAAGTTCAGCAGCCACCGCTAATCAAATGCCGAAAGTTCGGGTTCAGATCGACTCGAGCATGCTCGAGGTTTGCTCATCTCTACTTCTTATGCAATGAGACAGGGAGATGAGAAAAGAAGCGCTCACAACAGAGCCTCTGTCACAGATTTTCTTCAATACAGGCAAACAGAGTTGGCTGGACCTCTGCATGACAGATACAAACTGAGCCCAATAGACCCTACTGACGTTAAAATGATATGTCAGGTTTTCCACTGGTGTCCATCATTTTTTGCAGGTTTGTAACATAAAAAACTGCATCCTGGACTTTTTGGCCTATTATTCAGCAGACTGAGGTTGATCAAACACATTTCCTGAGTAGAGTAGAGTGTTTTAGTGAGTATGTCATCAACTCATCTCACTCAAATATTTCTCTTACCGAATAGTCTGTAGGCATGTCCAAGAAACCGTGCACCACATCTTAATTTGTCTATTCTGGTCCGCCCCTGTGATCAGAAACCTCCAAAATGGAACACTGTAGACAAACAACAAAAGAAAAAAAAATTGCTAAATCTCCTAACATTTGCTATAATATTTATACATTTAAATAGAGATTAATTCAGGATCACCTACAACTATACAAAACTGAATTGTAATATGTTAAATAAAATAAAAAAAACACACAAAGAGACCATTTAAATCTGCCTTTTGTAGAAATTTACTCATAACTCCCCATAAAGAACAAGCGCAGGCCACGGTGAGTGCTTCAGTCACTGTGGATACAACTGCATCTGACCCCCAGTGATCAGCTTGTTATTCCCCAGCCTATGGATATCAGTCTCCATACACCCACTGTGTATGGAAAAAGCAAGGGTAGGGTGGGGTGGTGGTGAGGGTAGGGTGATTTTGACTAAATACTCACTTCACTGCTTGAGTTTGCCCTATCAGAAGCAGAAGGTCCAAAGTTACATGAAGGGATGCCAATCCCGGATACCCAGATGTACTACATATTAGCACAACATCCCACATTGTTTACTAGGGCGGTTAGGAGAGCATGCTTAGCTAAATCACTGACAGACGAGACAGTGCCCTGGCCACTGATTGGCTGAGCAGGCTGGCACTGCAAAGACAAGTGTGTCTCAGAAGTGGAGACAGGAGTATTCAGCCAGGACCCAAAGATGGCGCAAGACACTGGGGGGAGTGTGGAAAGGTATGAACATACTGTTTGTTATGTTATGTTCTTGGGCAGAGTTTAATTTAAGCAGAATACCCCTATAATTACATGCTATTACAGGACAAGTATGGTTAAGGGGGTATACAGTATTTTTTTTTGTGGCATGGTAAGGCATCAACAGAAAAAAAAAGGATTTTATTTTATTTTATGGTAAGGCATCAGTCACAGGCATCTGTTAAATTGATATAACAGAAGCTCCAGTACTGTAACTGATTTTATTAAAATTGGTTCTTTCCACTTGACTACTGATCATTATAAAAAGACATAAATGATAAAAGTACTTACTCAGGATCTTGTTTCTTATGGTTATCACAGAATAATAGACACGACACAGGTCTTCCATTATGTGGCTTCCATTCATGCAGACACCTGAACAGATGACAAAATTCTTAATTTATTCTTTAATTTAATATTTTCAAACAATTTCAGGATGAATGAGGACCACATCATAGGCGAGACCCAAATCTGTCAAACATTTAAAGAATATCATGTGGTGTAGTTACCCCTTTAACAACACAGAGATACAAGATGAAAGTATCATGTTAACTTTGCAATTGTGGAAACATTTTTTTTTTTAACATTATGAATGTATACCTTGGTTGATCCTGCCCTTCAATATAAATCTGCCAAAACTTCACATAACCATCATGGCTGGCAGTCGCCAAAACTGTTCCATCAGGAGACAGGGCTCCTTCACTTAAACACTGGACAGAAGGAAACAAAATAAATGTTATTTCTATGTATATTATAAAACACATTAAACTAATTGTATTTAAGTGTACCTGTCGATACCCTCCCCCTCCAAAAAAAAAATAATAATACAGATATACAACAGATATCATTTTTTAATCGGTGGTTGTTCAATGAAGGATACAGTTACAGCTAAATCCAGCCATGAACATTGCAGAAGAAAAAAAAGCAGGACTAGATATGCATGTCAACCACAAGACTGCAATAGCAGGTAAAAGAAAATAAGTAAGCAACCTACCCCAGAATGTCCAGTCACAGATATGAATCCTTCTTTGAGGTCACTGATGAGAGTAGGCCATGAGCTGTAATTTGCCCTTATAATGTCAAGGTCCCAGACCTCAGCCTAGAAATAATAAAAATTAAGGTCTACAGTTTTGAATAACATGGAGGGCATACAGTGCTGAAATATTAATTCTTTTCTGAATGTCTTCCATTATGATTGTGGTTTTCACACAATCCTCCAGCCTAGTTCTCCTAGTCCTGCTTCACTGCTGTAAAATGTGATGGTGGCACACAAGGTGAACTCCACAGCTTCCATGGCAACTTCTGTTTCTCACTGAACACACGCTACTCCTGACAGCTGTGCACACGTTAGAATTAGCAGAGAGTAGACAGTAGACAGCTCTTGTGTACTGCCAGGAGCAGAGCACACGCAGGAAGACACAGGCATCACCGGGGAAAGCAGGAAGTTCACTGCATGTGCGCATTGCACAGGGCATGCGTGGGGAGTTAAGTAGGACTACAAGAGCTACACTGGGGTAGGAAGGGTAGCATTTAGAAGCCAAAAAAGCATTACAGAGCAGAGCTCTGACAATCCTTCTTGGCTCTTCAAAACCAGGATAAAAGGAGCTTTATTCTTTGATGCAGTGTGTGTTGGCATCTTACAGGGTCCCTTTAAAGCAGGGGTGGGGAACTTCCAGCCCACGGGCCACATTCATCCCGAGCCCTCCAGATGCGGCCTGCGGCTCTCCTGTGATGTGCGCAGCTCTGGTGGGGCGGGTGCCAGCACGCACAGCATCCTCCTGTGTCTATGAATGCAACAGCTGCCAGACACAGGAGAATGCTGTGTGTGCCGTCTTCTTTCTCCTGTGTGCCGCACATGATGGCGTAATTTCATTGCATGCCGCCTGAAGGAGAAGGCCAGCACAGACTAGAGGAGAGAGACGAGGACCTGGGCAGCGTGGGAGCGGTTGAAAGGTGAGTGGGAAGTTTATTTTTTTTTATTTGGTACAGACACTGGGGGCTAAGTACATTACCAGGGACATGACTTGGGAGTTATGTAGGCTACTAGGGACATCACTGGGGGTTAACTCTGGCTACTGGGCATTACTAAGGATTCAGATCATAAACCAGGGGCATCACAGAGGGTTACCTACAATAGCAGGGACATTAGGGAAACAACACTTTGCCTTGCAAAGCCCAAATGGCCCTCGACAGGGAAAGGGTTCCCCATGCCTGCTTTAAAGCATTATTGTCATTTATCAGTCTTAGTGTTAAGGCACTCATGATCACTGGGAGAAGCAGGCAATTTAGCACTTTTCTCCCTGTCTCACTGCTTTCTTTCATTTCAGTAGTCAGGACAGGACAGTTAAAAGTCTTTATGCAATAAGTCAGGCAGAAAAGCAAGCCAGGAAGTAAAGCGCTTAGCCGTGTGTAGTACCTGCTCTATTTAGCAATCAGTGAGGGTTTGAACACACAGACCCTGACCAATTAAAACCTTTAAAATGTCCGTGTGTTTTTGAGGTGACAGTAATGCTTTAAAACTTTGGTTCTTTTAGCAAAACTGTATGATTTTTACAAATGTCGTTATAAAAAGCTTTAAAAAGACCGAGCAAAGTAATGTGCTTTACCATCTCTTCATGCAACAATGCAATAGTCTGGCTAGTATCCTCTGATAAATTCTCCTCATTTTCTTCAGGTATGTAAGGGCACCAGATTATCCGTCGGTTACTATTTAAGGGAGTGAGGTTTGGTCTACTGATGTGCACCACAATCTCATCCCTAGAAAAATGAATAAACAGAAATAAAAATAAAACACAAATTTTATTTTGCACATAAATGTACACATAAATCACACCTTAAAAGGGTATTCTCATATTTAATAAAAAATAATAAAGAATGTATACATTTAGTAAAAATCTAGGGCTAGATAATAAACTACAATAGAGTGACCTCACCCAGTCTAATGCCAGCATTCTGGTGCACCCCTGTCTCTCTGTTTACTTACCCTGATAACATTCCTAACAATCACTGAGAGATGCTGGACTGGGTGATGTGGGTTGATTATTTCTAGTACTAGCAAGCAGAAATTTTTTGTTTTGTTTATATTAAAACCAAGAAACCCAAAACATAATAAAGCAATACTTACCTGTCCCTGATCCCCCTACAGCATCACCAGCTCAATCTTTCCCAGCTACCTGTGCCCTAATGACCCAGTGGTAAGTACCTGCAGCTATGGGCCACCTCAGTCACTGACTGGCTGAGCAGCTTTTTCTCAGCTGGGTAGTAATGTCACAGGAGATACAGGAAGCCAATGGGGGTCCATGAGCAGTGACTGTTAAGCAGGTTTCTTTATTATGTTCCAAACACCCCTCAACAGCGCCCCCCTGGATTTTAACTTTTCACCTGAGTTACACAATGTGAACTGAACCTAAACAAAGCACTGTGTAATAAATAGCAATATTTAAAGGTTTGGCTGATATAGCTGTGAAAATGGGCAGTTATTGATGAAGAAAGCAATGTTTGCCAATGCATAGACAGGACAGATCTATTAAAGCGGAGACCACACAACTCTTCTCCTCAGTTTGGTTGTGGTATTGCAGGTCAGCTCCATTGAATGGAGCCAAGTTGTAATACAACACACAAACTGAGGACAGGTGCGACACTGTTTATTGGAAGAAAGCTGCCATGTTTTGTATAACTACTATCTTGTATAACTACTTTAAGGCCAAAAATGGCCTGATCCTAAAGGGGTTACAGGAGCTGTTCCAAGAGGCAAAGTTAGTAAAATATGTGATTCTAGCACAAATGTGCTGTTTTTAGTAAAGTAACCAACATGACATTTTTCCCCCCACAAGTCTAGTCACTTCCTGGATTTCTCTTAAACTGCGACCCAGCTGCTGCCATGCTAGAGTACAGACGCCACAGTTGCATGGTCAGTGGAGACCACCTGCCTGTACTTCCTGGACATTGCAGTTGAACTGGGCATGCCTGGCCCATCTTAGAGGGTCATAACCACAGACAAAAAATATTAAAACAAAGAAAGGTACATGGGGATTAGCAAGTCTATATCTCGCAAAGAGTACTGTTTCAGGAATGCTCAACACTTTAAAGATATGTTTAAATTTAGCATCAGCTAAAGCTTTTCTTAATAATACAATAAAAAACATTTTATTCAAGCTATAGAAACGTACATTATTTTTCCATTCTCCATAGTGAGTCGCCATACAAAGAGGCTTCCTGCTTCATCTAGGCAGGCCAGCTGGTCTGAGTTGAGGTGAGCAAACGCCAAGTCTGTGACACTACCAGTAATTCCTTTAAGCAATATTCGTTCTGCTGTGGTGATACTTAGAACTCTTATCATAGCTGTACCATTGGAACCTGTATATCACAAAGAAAATAGGATGAAAATACATTTTCTTAATCTTTACAAACCTCTCTATAAGTTTCCACATTGGCACAGTATCTTTTTTCTGGCCTTGGTTTATTACCAATACTTTACTTGTATTAGGTCTAATACACATTGAAACACAATGTAATATTAACATACAGTAAAAAAATCTTTCAGATGACTGGTCATGTGAAAGAATACATCCCTCCCACAGAGTGTACTCCCCCTCCCCCCAGCACTCCTAACAGTGCCCTGCCCTGAGCCATTACAGAACATTGCAGCTGCTGTATTCATTCCCCAAATTCTCCTCTGCCTGTGGAAATGTTCAGCACAAAGCAGCATGCTGTAAAAACAAATCATATTCTTGACATTAGCACTAACTACCTCTAGACCAAAGACCTGTAATGAGTTAACTGCATTACCATTCCTCATGAATCAAGTGACAGCTATGCAATAATCCAAAATGTCTATTTTTCCAGTCTGTATCAGGTCCCCAATGATGCTGTTTTTTACTGTATATTGCACTATGCCTTATTGTTCTCACATAACCAAAAATACACAGAAAACCATAATACCTCTTGTAGCATATGCAAGGTAAGCATTAGACACAGCGATCAGGTTTCCATTATAATATTTCTGTTCCCAGTCATATTTTGCCACAGGTTGTATTTTCACCTGTACATAAAGAGACAAAACTTTAGTAATCCATTTATTGCTATGTGACAGTAACAGACAATATGTACCACTCTAATTTTAGTAAGGGTGCTATACATTAGATCCATGATACAAAACTCAAAAGAAACACAAAAATTGAGTGCACATCCAGAATGTGATACTACCACACACTTAGATGACAACAACACACACAGTATACACTAAAAAGACATGGCATGGTCAGAACTCTTAAAAAGGGATTAAAAACTTATCAGCAGATGCTTATAATTAAAATTGTTCAAGAAATAAATGCTTATTTTACAGGTCTCTTGGCACAAATAGATGGACCAACCAAAAAATAAAAATTACAATGTGATATCCAAATAAGATTCCAAATTATACTTTAAATTTTTTTATACTAAAATGATTGACACTTGCTCAGGCACTTGGTAAACATTGTGAAGCACAGGACCCATAAAACATGTTACAAAGCCCAAAGCCAACAGATTGCATACAGGGAAAAACACCCGCTTTCAATCACGTCTATGAACCTCTAAGTATAGACCTATTAACTAAACAATGAAACATACCTAGGACGACTTTAAAAAGTTTACACATTAAACCGAGACTTTTTACTTCAATTATTTTATATATACACTTTTTTGTTAGACTCATGTCACCATAATGTAATGTAACCATATACTTTACTCACTTATTGACTTATATGTAACATTATAGGGTTAGCTTACTTGAAATAGAATATTATTTTCATTGTTAAAAGGATTTCTTCTCCGATACTATATACACATATACAGACTAAATTGGCCCCTTAACAGAGGAAGAATAGAGTCAGGCTGGAGTTGCAGCAGTTGCAGCTTTTATGGAAAAGCAGATGGTGGGAAAAGAAGTTTGGGGGAAAAAAAAAAAAACAGTCAAGGAAGAAAATCTCATTTTCAGTGTGGTCTCCCTCAGTGTGAGGCCTATTGAGGGATGGCTGTAAGTGGGGGAGACTCAAAATGACCCCTATACAAGCAGCTCTCTTCTACTCTAGCAGATTAATCTACTGCACTCAGATATGTTCTAGGGACGCACGGACACAGTTGGTGCAACCTGGTAAAAGTAAAATCTGTTTCTTTTTAATACTGTAAGAAAGCAGATGTATCTGAGAAAGTTTTATAAAAACACAACAGTTTTATATTCAGTTTGAACCAAAGTCAGAGTTTGATGCAAAAGGAATAAGAACTATAAAGGAAGGAATTCTCCTTCTTGCCGGGTCCGTGTGTGGCTTTGACATGTGGTGCTATCAGCAGTGTCCTGTTCCATCAGAGAAGAAGTGTGTCTGATCTGCCTTCAGTCCTGAATGATCATCTAAGATTATTTATGGACCAGAGCACGGTTGAACTTACCTTGTTGCTTCCTCTTGCTTTGCTACAAATATTAGAATCACTACTGGCCACAATCTCAACATCATTGCCCACAATCTCAATGCAAGCAGGAGAGTCACCCCCAGAGAGGCAGCTACAGTTGAAAAACAAAACAAAAAACGGTATTTAAAGTCAATGTAGATGATGATAAATGCAGCTTAAAGGGGATATCCAGCGCTACAAAAACATGGCCACTTTCTTCCATAGCCAGCCCCTTTCTTGTCTCCAGCTTGGGGGGTGGTTTGCTGCTCAATTCCATAGAAGTGAATGGAGCTTAATTGCAAACCGCACCTCAACTGGAGACAAGAGTCGTGTTATCTCTGAAAGAAAGTGGCCATGTTTTTGTAACACTGAATAACCCTACCCTTTAACCCTACAATCTCATTCAAACACCAAAAACGTCAAAATGCAAACGATTTACCATATAAACATTTTTTGATCAGTCAAAGCTTAGAAAGTCCAGACCAAACCCACTAGAACAAGCAGAGAGAAAACCAGGACGGTTCTATATACTTACACTGGGATTTCATCTTCTCCCAGCTCTCTATTGCTCCATACATGCTCTTTTCCAGTGTAAGAGTGGGTGAGGTTTCAGCTGTATTCCATGTGGGTAGCAGACTACAGATCCCATCATACACTGCGGTCATCTATTTTGGGGGATCTTCCCCTCATCCTGTATTTCCCTGTAGTCTCCACCCTTTTGTGCACTTCATGTTGTGCTTTCATTGCTAAACCTCACATATTAGTCCCTAGTCCCAATCCCTTGCTGTTTCACAGACAGCTCGCTCTCCACTAATTCCTAGTGCTGCAATGGAGCATGTGCAGCCAACAAGCTTAACCCCTTCCCTCCTGGGCATATTTTCGATTTTGTGTTTTTGTCTTTTCCTCCTCGGGTTTAAAAGGCCATAGCACTTGCATTTTTTCACCTACAGACCCCTCTAATTTTTTGTGCAACTAATTGTACTTTGAAATGGCAGACTTAATTTTTACAAAAAATATATTGCGAAACCAAAAAAAAAAAAAATAAATAAATTATATGCACAGTGAAATTGAAACTAAAACGCAATATTTTTTATTTGGGGTGGTATTGTTATGCATGTTTCTTTAGTTGTTACGATTGCAACGATATGTAACATGTATAACTTTTATATTATTTGATGGCTTATAAAAAAAATCAAGACCTTTCGAAAAAACTAAATGTTCCTTAATGTTACTTATAGCGCTTTTATATTTATTGGTCTATGGGGCCGTGTGAGGTGTCATTTTTTGTGCCATGATGTGTACTTTTTCTCGGTACCTTAATAGCTTATATGGGTCTTTTTGATCGCTTTTTATCACAATTTTTCTGAATTTAATGCGACCAAAAATGCGCAATTTTGCACTTTGGGATTTTTTGGCACTTACGCTGTTTACCGCGCGAGATCAGGAATGTGATAATTTAATATTTCGAGCGATGTAAAATATATTTATTTATATTTATAAAATGGGAAAAGGGGGTGATTTAAACTTTTATTAGGGGAGGGGATTTTTTATTATTAAAAACAGGGGGACTTCTATATACACAGCACTGATCTCGCATTTAAATCAATGCTGTGTATATAATAGAGCGCCAATCCATCAGATACGTGCATTATTATAATGGTCTGCTGCAGACTAACTAAATAGATTGCCGAGCCGGGATCAGCGTCATTCCGACGCTGAGCCCCAGTCGGCTCAGTACACTGGATCTCGGGGATACGATCGCAGGTGGGGGAGATCCGGCCACTAGACACCAGGGAGAGGCGCACACAAGGCAGTTAGAAGCATCTGTCATGTTTCACAGCTGCATCTAACTGTCCTAATTAGCGGGCGCGGCCGATCGGCGGCATCCGCTAATAGCCGCGGTCCGTGCAACAGTAGGCAACCAGGATCGCGGCGGTTCAGAGCGGCCCCTCTCTGAACCTCCCCTTCATTGGGTTTTCCCAATCATGAGTTTTTGGGTTTTTTTTGTGATGAAAAGACAGAAACTATCTTAGGCAGGGTTTGTGTTATGATTGTGCCTTCCAAGGAACAGATATGTTAACATATCTGTGCATGGACTGGCACAGACCCCATTTACTTCTATGGCTTAAATGGAGTCAGCTAGTGACTACATTTGGGTTATTAACCGCACTTATTAGGCTTACTGCACTTCTGAGTCCATATGAAAACATGTGGGAAAGGACCTGAACATAGTCATTAGCTAACTACATTCAAGTTATAGAAGTAAATGGAACCCTTGCAATGAGAGATTGGCACCTGACTTCGACAGGGTCCAATGTATCCGCTCCTCAGAGGGCACAATCTGTGTGAACACACCCTTACTATCCTGGGCTTATTACTAGGATATGTTGTAATGTTTATTTTTAGTGTGCAACACTTGTACAACTTTGAATTATGCCGCTGCAGGTTGTTAGTGGCCGTTTGTCTTTAACTCTTTATTGTTTGATAAAACCTTGAATTAAGTTAAACTGTAAGTTTGAAAGAAAAAAAAAATACTTACATGACTTGCTTCTCAGGGAATGGCATCTGAACATTACGAACTGTATTGTCCAGCAACGTAGCATCAACACTTGTGGCATCTGGATGTGTTACAGGGTCAGAAATGAAGCCATTCAGTTCTCCATTAAAAGAACTTGACTTTCGACGACTTTCATTCAGAGGATCTAAAAAAAAAAATGACTTTTTAATTGTTTAGTCAATGTGTTGGATCTTAGAATAAAAGACAAAAACATGTATAGAGACACGTAGACAGACTAAATTGGTCCACATTTATCAATCTATCTTTTTTGTCTATGATAGATAGCAACATATCAGAGTCCACGAAAGCTGAGCTGTGATGAATGAGCCAGATGCGCCAATTGCAAAGTGTCAGAAGCTAGAAAGAAAATGTTGGTTAGAGAAAGAAGAGAAATTAATGGACCGCTAGTGGGCAGAGCAAAAGAGGACATTATACATGTGCTTGGAAGCAAGCCCGGACAGTGCACGGGAGAAGGGTTTCCTATAGAAGAAGAAAGAAGAGATGGTCAACGAACAGTGGTTTACCTGGAATGTTTTATTATGGAAGGGAAGGGAACTACAAGAGCGGAGGAGACATGAGAGAGGAGAGACAGTGAAATTATTGGCGATTGTTGTGTGTTTTGAGCTCACAGTTTTTTAAAATTGTAACTTGGTTTAAGAGCATTGCTTTTGTTTAAGAGCTTCCTGAACTGGGTGGGAGCGGGAAAGCGGGAGGGGCATGGCTTGCACAAAGTGGTCTACAGCACTGTACTCTGACCCATTAAGTCTCCCTCACCTTCCAAACATAGCTGATCCACTTCAGGCTGGGGCTTACATCAGGGAACAGGACTGTGGAGGTAATCTCTTCATAGCTGTAACCTCTCTCTCCCCCCGGACAGAGAGTGCTACATGTATGTGCCCACATATGCCCTGCCCATTCCTTCATGCTCCCTGCAGTCTCTGTCAGCCCTTGTGTTTCCCATCCTCTCCATTCTTGCTATAATGTGCCTGCACTTACACTCAGCTATACACACTGCTGTTATAATGTGCCTGCACTCACACTCAGCTATACACACTGCTATATAGAAAAGTTTCTGTCACTGTCCTCCTGCACAGCTGTGATTCTCACTTTCTGATTGGTCCATGCTGAACACACTCCCCTTCCCATTGCTGTCATGTGACCACACAGACCTCCTTCCTTATTCTAGCCTGTTGTACTACACTACTGCATTACGGGGATCTGCAGTTCCATCCCGTATCTACAAACTTCTGCTGTGTTTTAGGTTTATGCACTTACTATACATTATACACCACATGCTGATGGCTATACTCTACAGTAATGTATAATATGACAAATCCAGCTGTTTCTCATTGTTTCATCTGTTCTACATGTTATTCAATATATAAAAAAAAAACATTATTTTTGGGGGTGTGGAATCAATTGTCTGCATATCAGCAATTTCTTATGGGAACATTTCCTTTGGTATAAGAGTGTATTTGGTCCCGGAACCAACTATGCTCGTAATCCAAGGTACCGCTGTATTTAAAAAAAAAAAAAAAAAGAAAAAAGTTATTGGCTCTTTACTCAGGCTGACACGTGGCGCTGAATACTGTCAGATCAGAAGCTCTTTGGGATCCAGTAGGTAGTTTTAAATACTGTTATATTCCACAGATTGTCCCTGGAGGATGGAAGATCTGTGGCCAGTCATAATATATATAGTTTACACTCCTGACACAATTTAAACATATGACTGCATAACCAAGCAGGTGTTACCAATTGGAGTCTTGTCACTACACTGCACAGGACCCAATCAGAGCAGACAGTGCCTGACAGTGTAAAGACCCTCCAAGTGGTGACACCTAATTGGTTATTGAGTGATACATTTCCTTACATTCTTACTAGAAATCTATTTCGTGGACAATACCTGGATTTGCTTTAACTGACAGGTGACAGGACCTCTTAGGTAAAATAACAAATCTCTGTACAGTTTTTATCCCTCATGGACCTGCTTTCCTCTTTGAACTCTGACCCCACTGTTGCCATGCAACAATGCACAAAGTTTCCCATAATCCTCCTTGCTTCTTTGCACACACTGCGTCAGTGTGGGCCTATAGTATGACCCGTCCCAGGGATGTAGAAGCATACAGAAGGGTCCATTAGCTTCTGCTGGGAGTTATAATGCAGCTCGGCAGACGTGATCAGTGCTGCCTGTGGGGGGTGATGAGAGTGATAACATTTGCTCCATCACATACAAAGTAAACTTTTGCTTAGAAATAACTAGCCCAAGCTGCCTGTCCCCCGGCCCGGTATAAGGCGTCAGTGCTCCGAGATATATATATAATATACAGAACCGATCCGCACAGCCGAGGCTCCCCCCATCTCTACTCTAAACTTCCCAAACTGACTTCCGCCTCCCGCACATCCCTCCCCGCTTCTCACCTCCGGGACGATCTAGCTTCAGAATATCCCTCAGGTGCTGAGTGGCATCCACATCAATGTTAGGGGCCGAAGCCATCCTTTATCTAGCGCTCTCCCGCCTCGAGCACAACAAGCACGTAAAAGCCGTTCCCCAACTCTATGGACTTCCGCTCCGTTCTGTGCTTGATTTTCTTCTTCCCCCCAGAAAACTAGAGCGCGGCTCAATGGTTCTTCCAGTTACAGTACTGGAGCTACTCCTGCTAGGATTGATGATGTGTGGGTCACGTGGTACATGGAGTGGTCACATGATTTCTCTCTGTGTTGCCTTTTTGGTTACTGTGGAGCAGATGTAATAATGATAGACTGTGTGATGGTGTGACTGGCGCTGCAGGTGGGGGGTCACCTGGTGTCTGGCAATGTTACCTTATTAATAGTGACTTCCATTAGTTGGCATACATTTCATCCATACAATGTCTGCATACCACAATTTCTGGAACCCTTAAAGGACAACTCCCACGAAAGATTTTTTTTAGCTTATTTAACACACATTACAAAGTTATATAACTTTGTAATGTGGTTAAATACCCGGTCTGGCCCCCTTCCCCCACTTTCGGACCCCCGACCGGAAGTTAAAGAATATATACATTACCTATTACGATCGTCACGGTCCTCTTCTCCCGGGCGGCATCTGGTGACGACGACGTCAGAGCTGGGGGGCGGTCCGGGTCTTCTTCCTCCTCGGCGTCTTCATAGAGAGTGAATGGGACGGAAAAGGCTGCTGGTGCACATGCGCACCAGCAGCCTTTTCATTGGCTGGAGCGCATCACATGGCTTCCAGCTTGCTCAGCCCTGTTTGGCTGAGGTTGCTGGAAGCCATGTGATGCGCTCCAGCCAATGAAAAGGCTGCCGGTGCGCAAGCGCACTGGCAGCCTTTTCCATCCCCAGGACCCGGAAGTCAGAGACATCGCTGGACGGCGGTGACGGTGAGGCGGACGGCGGGCGAAGGGAGTGGCGAACGTCACCGGAGGGATGGTGAGTATGGTGTCTGTGTGTGTCTGTGTTGTTTTTTTTTTTTGAGGGGTCCCGCGGGAGTTGTCCTTTAAGCCATGCCTATTTTCGAGAGGCCATCCCCACTTTCCAGTAAGATGTGCTTAAAGGGAACCTGTCACCCCCCGTGCCGGGGTGACAGGCTCCCGACCCCCCGTTAGAGCCCCATATACTTACCTAATCCCGCCGGGTCCCGCTTCTGGAGGTGGTCGGGTGACGGAGATCTCAGCCGCTGCAGCCCGGCGCGCGCGCTGAGAGATGAGTCCAACGCTCATAGAGAATGACGGAGCGCTGGACTCTCCCGTCATTCTCTATGGGTGTTGGACTCATCTCTCAGCGCGCGCGCCGGGCTGCAGCGGCTGAGATCTTCATCACCCGACCATCTCCAGAAGCGGGACCCGGCGGGATTAGGTAAGTATATGGGGCTCTAACGGGGGGTCGGGAGCCTGTCACCCCGGCACGGGGGGTGACAGGTTCCCTTTAAAGGGGTACTCCTTAAAGGGGTTATCCATCGCTACAAAAACATGGTCACTTTCTTCCAGAGACAGCCCCACTCTTGTCTCCAGCTCGGGTGAGGTTTTGCTGCTCAGTTCCATTGAAGTGAATGGAGCTTAAAGGGGTTATCCAGCGCTACAAAAACATGGCCACTTTTCCTGTACTGTTGTCTCCAGTTCAGGTGCGGTTTGCAATTAAGCTCCATTTTCTTCAATGGAATTGAGTTTGAAACCCCACCCAATCTGGTGACAAGAGAGGGGGAAAAGTGGCCATGTTTTGTAGCGCTGGATAACTCCTTTAATTGCAAACCGCACCTGAACTCGAGACTAGAGTCGTGTTGTCTCTGAAAGAAAGTGGCCATGTTTTTGTAGCATTGGATAACCAGGCAGAAGGATACTAGGTGAGGCTGGAGAGGTAAGTATAACTTTATTATGTTCTATAATCTTTCATCAGCCGTCAACCGTGCTCCTGCTATTACATGGAGCGATGCATGGTCAGAGGTCGATGATTTTTAAACTTGCCGAAAGACAACGATTAGATGATAATCGGCTCCTCGGCTGATTATTGTCTTTATTACATGGGGTGATATCTGCCTGATTGCCCTGTCTAATCAGCCTCTAAAGCAGAGCAAGCGATGACTGAAAAATACTCAATACTCAATCAATATTTTCATGCTTTTGTAAATAAAATGTGTTTCAATTTTAATTACTTTTTTACACTTTAAAGTGACTACCACCAGGCCCAGGCTGAAGCACTGGAGGCGGGCCGACCCACCCTTAGTGGGAAGAAACCCCAGCCCCTCCATGACTTGACTCCATTATAATCAATGAAACCTTATCATAGAGGGGCGGGGGTTTCCTCCCACTAAGGGTGGGTCGGCCTGCCTCCAGTGCTTCAGCCTGGGCCTGGTGGTACAGTCACTTTAATGTGGGAAAACAGTAAGGTCTAATCAATAAAGATCCTGCTCTAGTTTTTCCTGAAAAAATATATTGGTCATTTAATAGGTAATTCAACATACTCATTGTTCTATTGGGTCAGCTCATGATTTTCTACTATTGTACACCCACATTAAGATTAAGGGGGAGATTTATAAAACATGGTGTAAAGTGAAACTGGCTCAGTTGCCCCTAGCAACCAATCAGATTTCACCTTTCATTCCTTAGAGACTCTTAGGAAAATGAAAGGTGGAATCTGATTGGTTGCTAGGGGCAACTGAGCCATTTCACTTTACACCATGTTTGATAAATCTCCCCCTAAATGCCTGTAACCTGCAGATATGTCTCTATTGCGCATAGGGGACTGAGGATGAAGTAACGCGTCCTACCTTCATCCTTGGTGCAGTTTCTGTGCAGTTTGTAGTTAAATCCTTTGGCACGTAAGGCTGGGTTCATACTGAGTTTTTGCAGTACGTTTACCGTATGTTTTATGAAAAAAAACGCATGCAATTAATTGTGTGCAGTCCGTTTGGATCCGTTTTATTTAAATTGACTTCCATCATGAAGAAAAAAACAGATCAAAACGGATGCTTTTTATTAGCTTACACAAAAATGTGGTTGACCACGTTTTTGTCTACATTAAAAGTAATCATTTAAAAAATTGATACATTACACGAAACACAAAAACGCAGTGTGAACCCGGTTTGGTGCCGATCCTCCCTTTCTAATGAATATCAGCGTAGAGTGTTAGCCGGGGCGAGACAGATCGGTGCACTGGTGGTGGTAGATCACAGAGAGTGAAGGGCATGACTGCATGCTTCTTCCTGGTATATCTACAGAACTTCTGACATGTCTCTGTGATGTGTTACACATGCTTTGCAATAATAGTAACACTTCAATGTACTGAAAATGGGATTTGATTTTGCTATGGGAAATGTGGTGTATTGTTAATATGGTATACATATACTCCTACCTTCAAGGGAATATACATGGAACTGGTAAAGACTACTCAAAACTTTATATTATCAGAAAAATTACAAATTTTCAATTTTATGTCTTAACCCTTTGAGGACCAGGCCCAAAATGACCCAGTGGACCGCGCAAATTTGATCTTGTGTTTTCGTTTTTCCCTCCTCCCCTTCTAAGAGCTCTAGCACTTTCAGTTTTTTATCTACAAGGCCATGTAAGGGCTTATTTGTTACAGGAATAGTTGTACTTTGTAATGGCGTCTTTCATTTTACCATAACATGTATGATGGAATTCCATATATATTATTTATGAAGATATAAATTGGTGAAATCGCAAAAAAGAATGCAATATGGTAACGTTTGGGGGGTTCCTGTGTCTACGTAATGTACTATATGGTAAAAGCGACATAATACTATTATTCTATAGGTCAGTCCGAACACAACCATATGCAGGTTACACAGATTCTCTAATGTTATATATTTTTTTTTAAATGAAATCCTTTTTTTTGGCAATTAATTATACATAAAATGGGCCTATTGTGACGCTTATAACGGTTTTATTTTTTCACCTATGAGGCTGTATGGGGTGTCATTTTTTCCGCCATGATCTCTAGTTTTTATTAATACCATATTTGTGAAGATCGGACGTTTTGATCACTTTTTATTAATTATTTTTTATATATAATGTAACATAAAATCGGTAATCCGCGCACTTTTTCCCCTATTTTCGTGTACGCCGTTTACCGTTCGTAATGACGCTTGTTATATTTTAATAGATTGGACAATTACGCACGCTACGGTATTTTATATGTTTTTTTGTATATTTTTATATGTTTTATTTATATAATGGGAAAGGAGGATGATTTCAACTTTTATTGGGGAAGGGGTTTTGGGGTTGTGTGTTGGTGTTTTTAACTTTTTTTTTTTTTTTTTTACACATTTGAAGTCCCTTTGGGGGACTTGTACATTCACTACTTTGATTTTTACACTGATCATTGCTATGCCATAGGCATAGCGTTGATCAGTGTTATCGGCGATCTGCTCATTGAGCCTGCCTGTGCAGGCTCAGTGCAGCAGATCGCCGATCGGACCGCACGGAGGCAGGTGAGAGACCTCCGGCGGTTTGTTTTACCGATCGGGACCCCCGCAGTCACACTGCGGGGGTCCCGATCGGTAAGTGACAGGGGACTCCCCCTGTCACTTACACTTAAACGCAGCGGTCGCGTGTCATTACCGGTGAGGTCCCGGCTGCTGATTGCAGCCGGCTCCCACCTGCTATGAAGCGCGCTCCGCTCCGGAGCACGCTTCATAGCGGGAGAAACACCCAGGGCGTACAGTTACGCCCTAGGTCGTCTGGGGACAGACGTCCATGGCGTAACTATACGCCCTGGGTCGTCTAAGGGTTAAAGTGTCACTTTTCATTTTTTATTTTTTTTTTTTTTTGCAGAAATCAATAGTCCAGGCAATTTTAAGAAACTTTGTAATTGGGTTTATTAGCCAACTATGCCATTATCTGCATTTAAAAAACCTTTTCCCAGGTCCCCCCCTCCCTCCTCTTTTCCATCCACTGCAAAAAATCTGGAAATTGTGACTTGTTGCATCAGACGTACCCAGTCTGTTCTAGGGAGAGGGGAGGGGGAGGAGGAAGGAGGCAGTTAGCCGACAGCAGAAAGCAGATAACAGAGGATTACAGGCACAGAGCTGGGTGAACCCTGTAATCAGAGCTCAGAGAGGTCAGTGGTGACTGTTAGAGGAGATAAAGGGTGAGGGATTTGTAGATTAACTCTTTGTTGTCCTGTTTTGGTGTTTTATTTAGCTCTCTCCATAGGAGAACAATGAAGACAGGGGGGAGAGCTTCAAACTGCTTTTTCATGATAAAAATGCATTTTTAGGCTAATAAACCCAATTACAAAGTTTCTTAAAATCGCCTGGACTATTGATTTCTGCAAAAAAAAAAAAATTCCAGACAGTGACATTTTTATAAATTCTATGAAATATTTGTACAGGTCAAACGTTTACTACCCAAACCCTTTACCAATGCAGTCTGCCTTTACAAACATTTGTGAAAGAATGGATTGTTCTAAAGAGCTTACTGATTTCCAGGGTGGTCCTGAAATAGCCTGCCATCACTAAAGCAGGTCAATTCCTGATTAGTGCTGATGTGAATGGGCCCTATAGAAATCAATGGGGACATAATTCATCCATAATGACAGATCCACAATTATAGGCAAAACATACAGACATGTAAATGAGACCTTTGATCTTTTACTTTTAACTGTGAGCAGTATTATTGAAAAGTGGAAGTGACAGCAACCCAATCATGAAGTGGCAGATTACATAAAATGAGGTTGCTGAGGTAAGTCACCACTAACTGCAGAGGTCCACCACCTTATTTGACATTAAAATCACCACACAAACTGTGAAATGGGAGCTTTATGGCATGAGTTTCCATGGCCAAGCAGCTGCATGCAAGCTGTACATCACCAGACACAAAGCATAGCATGAGATAGATTAGTAGAGTGATAAATCTTATTTTTTTATCTGGCAATCTAATGGAGAAGTCTGGGTTTGCAGCCTGCCAGGGGAACATTACCTGCCTTGGAATACTATTTTTCAAGGGTTCAAGAAATTTTGGACAATTGTAGGGAGTAGTTTGAGTTTGGCATTTTTCTCCTCTGGGATGACTGTGCCCCAGTTTTCTGGCATGGGCAATGTTTATCCTAGGTGACTTCTCTCCTCCAAGGTGAACTTAGCACTGCATACTTGCTGTAGCGTATAGTAGGATAACTTTGTAACGAGCTAGCATCATACATGCCTGTTCGCTTAGATGTCCAACTACTAACTCTCTGAACTTCCTCCCACCAGGAACTAACTCCTCCTACAGGGGTAAATCTAAACCCTCCTGTGAGTGGTGGGGCTGAGTGTATGTGTGAAAGAGAGGGAAGATAGGACAGGCAGAAGAGCACCAGCACTTGATATTGGTCAGCACATAAACACATGGTACAAAACAGTTAACCCTTGACTTCAGCTGTGCATAGAAGACACAAAAACAGTGGTGACACCTAGTGGGGAAAACAAAGTACTACATCTCCCACTTGTTTACCTTAAAGAGTGACTTACTCAGGTGCTCAGTCTAGATCAGAGTGTCTCAACTTGTGGTACACTTACCACAAGGGGTACGCGGCGCAGGTTGAGTGGGTACATGGTAGTAGTGCTGGGCGATTCAAAAAAGTGTGGGATCTGGTGCAGTGAAGAAGCTGAAGACACATGTAATTGTCAGCGCCTACTCTGCACTCACGTGTCTGCCATGGCAGTGCGGGGCACAATGGTGGTCTGGAAGGGGGAGAAGGCCTGTGTGCTGTGGTGCCCGGGCCAAGGAGGCACCGCGGTCTACATATTTTCCATCAACTATTTCGCTGGTTTCCCCAGGGGACACATGGCGGGGATTACTTGTTGTGGACAAATAAGAACAATTAGTAAGCCGTCTAAATTTTAATACAAAGTCATCAAATTTATATTTGCTCCATAGAGTATATAAAACTCCAGCATTGTTGCATAAAATTGTTTACTGTTTACTAGGACTATTGGATGACTTAAATCTTGATGACCATATCACAACTGGCATACAGCGTATCCTGTATCAGGCCCGTAAAACAATAGCCTTTCATTGGACAAGCCCTACAGCTCCTAACAAGCATGAAATGGTGTCTAGACTAAATGTGATGGTACGATTAGAAAGAGGGATTTATCTTAAACGTAAATGCCCTCGCAAGTTTGAAGTAATGTGGGGGCGTTGGCTGGATTCTCCCGGGCTGCCCACTGCAATCCTTTTGAGAGTCATTAGGAACCCAATGCAATTGTTAACTAATTTTTGAGAACTGTGCACAGGGGCGAGGGGGAGGTTCGAGGAGTGGGGAGCTAGGCTATTACTCTTTCTCTCTTTAAAATTTACTGCAATTTTTTCTTAGCCACCGTCCCCTTCGAGCCATAGTATAATACTGTTTCTGTAACGGGGTTGGTGCCCGCACAGGGCTGGACTGTTGACTCTGCATCAATCGGTGACATGCGGTTTCTTGTTACTGATTGTTGCAGTTTTTGTTCTATTTTCTTGGGTTTTTGTATCGGTTTTACAAAAAAGAAAAAATGAAAAATTAGCCAATAATAACACGATGGACGACAAGATATTTGCTGTTTTATTATGTATACTCTGTTGTACATGTATCAGATTTATTATGCGAGCTCTGCAAGACGCACTTTAATTTCTTTGTTGTTCACTGCATACTTCTAATAAAAACGATGTGATTAAATTTTTATTTTTTTTTACCACAGAACATTTGTAAATCACTCAGAAAATAGCACAACAGTAATGCAATGGATCTGATTTGTGGTGCTGACTGTGGACAAGAAGAATTTGTTATTGTAATCCTGGATAACCCTTTTAATGCAGGTATCACACCAACATAATCTAAAGTGTGAAGAAAAAGAAATGCCCATAAGTAGGGATGGTCCGAACCTGCCGAGGTTCGGGTTCCTACGAACCCGGACTCTCGGCAATGATTCCCGCTGGAATAGGCTGTATCCCATTTTTTTCAGGCGGTCTTCCCGCTTTATCCACCCTCTCCACGGAGCTTTAAGACAGCGGGAATCATTGCCGAGAGTCCGGGTTCGTACGAACCCGAACCTCGGCAGCTTCGGAACATACCTACCCATAAGCCATTGGTATTTATACATGTTTATTGGTGAGACAATACTAGAACATTCTTAGATGTATAACTCTGGCGGAATTTAGTGGCGTGATGAACAGCACAGCCACAAAGAAGGGGGGGATGGATTCTGCACCACCTAAATATAAGGGGGTGCTCCTACTACATACCTAAATATGTGCATAACCAACCAAAAGAGAACAACAGAGGTATGTAATTAGCGTAAGGCACACCACAACAAATTTAGGAAAATACAAAAAGGAATTTTTATTCACATGATTGCAAGAGACATATACAAATACATGAAAAACATATGGCCACAAACCCCCCTAACATTTAAAAACAATTAAAAATATACAAGGGACGGGGGGCGCATGCGCGCGGCTCACTGAGGAGGACGCGTCTCATGTGAGCTCCGCTCTACCCGCGGTGAAACCGGCATAAAGCAGCGCCATTATTTGGCACATCAGTACCAAACTATGTCCGGCCGGAAGGGGGCTCTGCCTAGAAGTGTTCGGAAGACTAAAGAGCGACTTACCAGCCGTCTTTCACAGTCTATCTCGGACGTCTTCCGCGCCATGCAGGCCTCACAGGAAAGCACGGGCGCCATCTTAGCTCCCTCCCAGGCCTCAGAGGATGACGCAGCTCAGCTCCCCGATCCTCCGGACACTCCAGCGTTATTTCACTCCATCAAGACTCTATTCAGGCAAGAATTGCACAAAGCTCTTTCTGATTTTACTGCACAAATTCATGAACTGGGCCAACGTGTCTCTGATGTGGAGCAAAAAGTAGATGAGATAGCGGACACGCTGGACTCAGATCGCCAAGACGTTATTGAGCATGCTGAACGTTTAGATATGATGGAGCTGAAACTTGAGGATTTGGAGAATCGCTCTTGCAGGGCAAACATCCGAATAAGAGGTATGGCTGAATCTTATGTGGACCTGAAGTCCACAGTCACTACCCTCTTTATGGCCCTACTTCCTGATGCATCGGCAGAAATGCTCCGATTTGATAGAATACACAGAGCACTGACTAAGCCCCGCAATGCTGACACCCCGAGGGACATTATACTGCGTCTCCATTACCCTGAAATGCGGGACTTAATTATGGCAGCAGCACGTAATCGGGACCCCCTGCCGGGGATGCCCCCCTCCGTGCACTTATACACAGACTTAGCCCCATCTACCTTGGAACGTCGACGCTCCTTCCGCCCGATCACCATGGCCTTGGTGAAGCAAGGAATAAGATACCGTTGGGGCTTTCCATTCTCTTTGGGCTTTGCTATCAACGGACATACCTACCTGGTCCGCACCACCCTGGAAGCATGTGAGGCCCTCAAGAAAGAAGATATCACCTGTGAGGACGGAGGGCTCCTTCCTAAACCACAGAGAGCTCCACGCCCGATGCGCTCCTGGAACGCACCCAAGAATCCTGCCAGCCGTAGATTTCAAGGAGTGGAGGATGATCCGGCACCAGACTGACTAACTCTCTCTTTCCTACAGTAACTAGTTCCCTTCTTGCCAGCATTGGTTTACCGCGGCCGGTTGCGGATAGTTATTCATGTTGCCTACTGTACCTTCGGGTATGCTTGGAAGTGGCTGGCATACTGTTTTGCTAGCCGCCATTCCAGCCACAAGTTTACAGACTTTTATGTTTGTTTTTGTTTCTTTGTCTTTGTTTCCTCTAGTTCTTCAGTGCAGTCCGTGTCTTGTGTTATGTGTGCTTGTTAAGTGCCTCTTATTCCTCCGTGGGATGTCTCCCTTCCATTGGACTTCATCAGAGTCTCGTGGGATCCATCTGTTCTACCAGGTCTTCTTAGCACAATGTTTTGCACGTTATAATGTGTAGGATCATTTCTCATAATGTCCGGGGTTTCAATTCCCCTATGAAGAGGAAAAAAGCCTTCAGGGACTACGCTAAACATAAGCCAGATATTATAGCACTACAAGAATGTCACTTTACTCCAAATTCCCATCCTAAATATTTTCACCCCGAATATTCTGTTCACTATATGGCCACGTACCACACCAAATCCAGAGGGGTGTTAATATTGTTTCATAATTCTTCCCCTGTTAAAATACACGAGGTTGTCGTGGACCCTGAAGGCAGGTTTCTCATTCTGCAAGGTACAGTCTATGATAAGAAAATTTGTCTTGTCAACTCCTATGCCCCAACAGACGATCCCCTGACCTTTTTCTCGTCTCTTTGTACCACCCTTTCTGACCTGCAATATGATGTGTTATTATGGGCGGGGGACTTTAACATGGTATATAATGGTCGGCTGGATAGATCGAATACTGCCCCTTTGCGGCGTACAGGCTGGCAACAACGCCTCTTGACATCATCCTTCCAAACTTTGGGCATTGCAGACACTTGGAGAGAATGTAATGGTGTGGCTCGGGGCTACTCTTATTACTCCCCTACCCATCGCCATTACACTAGAATAGACTGGATATTAACTAACTCTACGTTTTTACCGCATTTGTTATATGCCCGACATGTTGTATCAGCCTGGTCCGACCACGACGCAGTGTTAGCGGAGTTTGATCTTGCAGAAAAATTAGCTACTCCATTTAGATGGAGACTTAATCAATCTCTCCTTACGAATCCCCGAATAAGGCAGCAAATGCAAGAGGAACTCCAGTCTTTTTTTTAAACTAATGCGTCATCGTCGGACCCCTGCTGGATATGGTTGGCCCATAAGGCCTTTATGAGGGGCCGCTTGATTGCTGTGGCAACTAAGGTTAAGAGGGACCGTAATGCAGCCCAAGTAGCACTTGAGAACAAACTTGCCAGGCTTTCCATAGCTAATCAACGCAACCCAAAATTGTATCTCCATAAAGCTATCTCTGATGCTTAGCTACAACTCAATGCTGTTCTTTCCCACAGGACAGAGAAGGCACTTCGCTGGACTCAGGCAACTTACTATAAGTGGGCAAACAAGCCGGATAGACTCCTAGCTCGTATGTTGGCCCAGAAGCAGCGTTTGAACCAAATTCATAGACTGCAGGTACGACCGGGGGTATATTCCTCTCATCCTGACCGTATTTATAAGGCATTCCACTCTTTCTACTCCTCCCTATATTCTGAACCTCTCCCCCCCTCGCCAGCAAAGATAAGAGACTTCCTCCAATCCCTACCCCTCCCTACTCTTTCTCAGGAGGCCAGGGACGCCCTGAACCGCCCTATAACGGCGGAAGAACTGACTGATGCTATAGGCCGATTGAAGTTGGGCAAAGCCCCGGGCCCAGATGGGTACTCAGCACTATACTATAAAAAAGTTATATCCCTTCTTGTGAAACCTCTCCTCTCCTTCTATAACTCTTTACAGGATAGTACCTCTGTACCCTCTGAATGCGCTAATTACGGTGATCCCCAAACCCCATAAGGACCCCACGAGAACAGGCAACTACCGCCCAATCTCTCTCATAAATTTAGATACCAAACTTCTCACTTCCATTCTATCCTCTCGGTTAAACCTCCTCCTTCCCTCCCTCATACATAGTGATCAGGTTGGCTTTATCCCTGGGAGACAGGCCCCAGATAATGTACGCAAAGTGCTAGACCTTATTCAGTGGTCTAATTCCCATTCACGACCTCTGATGTTATTAGGTCTCGATATTGAGAAGGCCTTTGATAGTGTGTCTTGGACATACCTATTTAAAGTCCTGAGCACTATGGGATTCGGAGGATCTTTTACCCATATACTTCACCTTCTTTATTCCAACCCCTCTGCTTACCTTAAACTTCCTTCCTCCACTGCACAACCTATTTGCATAGCGCGGGGAACCCGCCAGGGGTGTCCTCTATCCCCAGCACTCTTTGCCCTTGCGATGGAGCCCCTGTCAACTTCCCTTCGCCTAAATCCTAATGTCAAGGGAGTTGATATAGCTGATTGTTCATATAAGATACATCTCTTCGCTGATGATTCCCTCCTTACCCTTACCTCCCCACTAACCTCCCTCCCAAACCTCTTGACTGTCCTTAACGATTTTGAGAAGCTCTCCGGCCTCAGGCTCAACCAATCTAAATCTGAAACTCTATATTGCAAAGTCCCTTTAACTCAACAGCAACTAATAAACTTAAACTTTGGCTTTAGCCCCCAACCCCGCTCCTTGGCTTACCTAGGAATGAAACTTACACCCTCGCTTTCTACGCTCTATTCTTCCAATTATTCCTCTCTTTTCTCCTCTATCAGAGCTGATCTTAAAAAATGGAATGTTCCTCACCTTTCTTGGATAGGCAGAATAAATGCGGTCAGGATGGTGGTGCTACCACGTATCTTATACTATTTCCGGTGCCTGCCCATACCATTGGCTAACTCTGATTTGGTGAGTCTCCAACGTGACCTTATGCGATTCATTTGGAATGGCAGACGGCCGCAAATTCCTAAAAAGATAATGCTGATTCATAAACGTTTTGGGGTTTATCGGTACCTCATCTGCGCAACTATTACACTGCAGCACCCAACTGCTGTTGGTTAACACCCCTCATGCTGCCCCTAGTTGGGTTCGATTGGAGTCGGACCTTGTGTCACCTTATTCTTTACCAGCCCTAATGTGGTCTTGTTTGCCCACTCTGCCACGGTTACATGCCTCAGCCCAAATAGTGCTCCATTCTCTGGCGCTCTAGAGAAAGGTACGCTTTAAATAGAAATTGAAATCTGCTGTCTCTCCGTTGTCCCCCCTGTTTGGAAATCCCTGCTTCCCTCCCGGTTTGCTGCAGATCCAGTTTGCCTGGTGGAAAGCCAATGGACTGCTTAGACTACAGGACTTTTTATGTAGAAAACGTTTGTATACTATGGAGGAGTGCGCCCGCCAATTTAGTCCACCTCCATCTGAAATATACCGATTACGACAAATTTATTCCTTCTTTTCCTCTCTTAAGGTGGTTGGAGCTGAAATTTCTCCGTCCGACTTTGAGAGACTAGCCTTATACACCCCTGATAGGATTGGAATGTTGTCTACTCTCTACAGTTTGCTGAACTCACTCCCGCCTGATCATAAACTTCCTTATATGACCCAATGGGAGTCAGACCTACATATCACTATGTCCCCCCTTCAATGGCAAACTAGCAGTGAGCTCCTTAGTAAGGGCAGCTGGCAGGTAGCGCTTTCTGAAACAGCCCTTAAAATTCTCCATAGAGCATATTATGTCCCTGCTAGGCTAAATGCAATTTATCCTACAGTTTCTCCCCTTTGCTTTCGGCGCTGTCAAGCCACTGGTGACATGCATCATATTTGGTGGTTGTGCCCAGTGGTGCAGACCCTATGGTCACAAGTGGTTCAGCTGGCGGTGGACGTGGTGGGATACCCTCTCCGTTCAACGCCTCAGCTATGTCTATTTGGTGTCAAACCCTCCCGTATGCCCTATAGGCCATTTAAGCTGGCTCAACTTATTTTAATGGCAGCCAGAATATATATAGCTTCCAGTTGGAAAAAACCTCATCTTCACTTAGATAAGGTGAAGGACAAGGTCAACGATATCATGTTATCTGAAAAAATTGCTGCGACCAGGGGAGATACAGTGGAGGCGTTTGAACGAACCTGGAGACCGTGGCATACCTCTTCCCACGTGAGGGATATTTCGTACTATATTACTACTTGATTTGGCACTACTTGCTATTTATTTTAGCCATTGAAACTGTACTGCACTATTTCTGTTTGTTCCCTATGATCATTACTTGCTTGATTGCTCTTTTTTCTTTGTTCTCTATGGAGGCCGAAAAGGCCCATATGCTTGTACTATGCATTGCCTTGAGATTGCAATAAAATTGATCTGTTTGATACTAAAAATATACAAGGGACCTATAAAATATAAAGGTACCCTAAGACTCAACAGCCTATATGAAATATATGCTCCGGATGCAAACAGAAATCAATAGCATGATAAAAGGTCAAAAAAATCCCAAAGAGAAAATGTGAACATGTGCAAGTGTAAACTGATACTACTGAAATATATCAAACAGACAACTAATCAAGCCCAAAATAGAAAGCCACCTAAAAAATGAATAAATGAAAGTGCATCACTGTAAACACAAATGAGCCACACTTCACCATATCGAAAAAAAATTATGAGCAACCGGAGCAACAAGGTTGGAGTCCATGACCCTACGCGTTACGTTCCCTACTGGAACTTCGTCAGGGATTATTGGTACGGAGGCAAGTGCCCATATTTATATATACGTCAATAATATACACATTGTGCACATATGATACCTGTTAACTAGTGCGTGATGGCCCGGCGCCATAGGTCCATATTAGATACGCACAAGATGGCCGCGGCGTTCCAAGGAGTACAGTGCGCAGGCACCGATGGCAGAACGTGCGTCGCGTCAACACGCTGCTTGACGTCAATATACGCAAGCGCAGTGATAATGAGGGCAAGATTGCCCATACAGAGAATGGAAGTACGGTACCAATACCTCATTGCGCAAGCGCAGATAATACAAGTATAATATTCAGTCCAATAATGATTATTCGCTGGAAATATGCGCCAGCGCCCATGCAGCCCTAATCAAACCGTATATTCGGCAGTTAGCAAGCATGATACCACTGTACTCAAGACGATTATCGTTTAGCGCTCATAATAAGATAAACCTTCGTGCATAAGACCGATTCAACAATAAATGTAACAGCATGCATTGAGATCCTACCATTATAAATATATTTTTTGTGTAAACAGTAAGAAATAATAAAAAATGAGAATAATAAATGGATGGTTACAAAAAGTATATAATGAGCAATGGACAGAGGATATAATACAAGATAATATAGCATCGGACCATCACGCACCAAAATGAAACTGAAAAATCAAAGATAAGGATATAAGTAACCTAAGTAACTAAAAATATCTCGCATCTATATGTATTATCAAATAATTTCCAGCAGACCTGTACAAATCATAAAGAGGATAAATCATTCATAGGGTGAACGGGAAATAACAGCATCAGAAAATCCCAGATATACATGCATGTATATGCAACAAAAATATGTCCATATATTACAAAAAAGGGGGAAAGAAAGATCCATTTCATATCCTGAAAGCAATAAAATTGAAGAGGCAAGTGAGATCCAAGCTGATCATAGTGCGGTCCAGGTGTAGACAACATTAGCCCGAAGTCTTGACGTTGTACGGAATTTAACAAGGCAAGATGGTAGCCATCGATTAGTATGATCCAAAACCAATGCATCACAAGGAAATTGGAGTGAAGTGAGCAGTCTAGTGAAAAATTCTAGTGGAAAAATGAACAATGATCAAAAACCGTGAATTCATTATTAAAGAGGCTGACAAAGGCGGGAACATAGTTCTTTGGCCGATTGATCAGTATTTGAGTGAGGCCAAGCGTCAATTAAACAACAGAAAGTACTATGCACCAATTCCTTCTGATCCGACTGCCATATTTAAAAAGAAACTGGATAGACTCCTAATTACATCTTTGGAGGCCGGGATCATCACAAAGAAAGAGTTAAAATTTCTTACAGTTGATAAACCTGTTATACCCACCTTCTACATGCTACCTAAGGTGCACAAATCAGTAATCAACCCGCCCGGGAGACCTATCGTCTCGGGAATTGGAGGTCTTTGTGAACAGTCTTGTACTACTTTTTTCTACAGCCTTACGTCCTGATACTCCCCTCTTATGCCAGAGACTCCTTACATCTCATTGAGCAATTGGAAGATGCGGAGATTCCGGATGGAGCTTTGCTTGTGACACTGGATGTGGAATCCCTTTATACGAATATTGGACATGATGTAGGGGTAAGGGCGATATCCACTTTTTTGCCCCCTGGGGACATGCAACACAACTCGTTTCTGCTTGAGCTCCTTTATTTCATTCTGAATCAGAATTATTTCATGTTTGACAACGTCTTCTACAAGCAGGTATCAGGGACGGCCATTGGTGCACGTTGTGCCCCCTCCTACACCAACCTCTTTTTGGGGCAACCCTAGGGCCTGCTTTCAACAGCATGTTTTTAAATGGTACCGGTACATCGATGACATTCTCATCGTGTGGACCGGTACCAGAGATGAATGTAAAACATTTGTGAACTCTTTGAATCATAATGATTTCAACATTCTTCTTACTTTCCATATTTCAGACGCCGAGGCGGAGTTCCTGGACCTAAAGCTGATGTTACGTGACAACAGAATTCAGACTACTTTACATCGTAAACAAACGGCAACAAACAGCCTCTTGGAATACAACAGCTTCCATCAACAGCACCTTCGCGATGGTATACCCACTGGGCAATTTCTGCGCATCAGGCGGAATTGCTCAGATGTTCAAGATTTCCTTCATGAGGCCAATTCACTTACACAGAGATTTAAAGGACGAGGTTACCCGAAGAAGATAATCTCGAAAGCCTTCCAACGGGCACGTGACACAGAAAGATCACATCTATTACAGCCTAGAATTCGCAATAATTCAAATAAAGTTAGGATGATAACCACATACAGCAACCAGTGGAATGACATTTATTCAATATTGCAAAAGAATTGAGGCATTCTATTATCAGAACCAAGACTTACTCCACACATTACGGAAAGACCACTCCTGACTGCGAGGAGAGCGAAAAATCTCAAAGACATTCTCACAACAAGTCATTTTACACGACCTCGTACTGCCCTGAATAGGGGCACCAGACTTAACCCCTTAAAGACAGAGCCTGAAATGGCCTTAAGGACAGAGACAAATTTTATGAATATGACCTGTGTCACTTTAGTAATTAATAACTTCGGGATGCTTTTACCTATCCAGATGATTCTGAGATTGTTTTCTCGTGACATATGGTACTTTACATTTCTGGTAAAATGGAGTCGATCCTCATAACAAATCTTTATGAAAAACACCAAAATAACGTGAAAAATTGTGAAAAAATGCATTTTTCCAACTTTGAAACCTTTCTGCTTATACAGAAAATGGTTATGCCACATAAATTATATATTAAATAGCATTAGCAACATGTCTACTTTATGTTGGTAGCTTTTATTAAACTATATTTCATTTTTTTTAGACAATAGTAAGCTTAAAACATTAGCAGCAATTTTCCAAATTTTCAGTAGAATTTTAAAATCAGATATTTTTAGGGACCTGTTCAGGTTTAAAGTGTATTTGAGGGGACTGTATGTTAGAAAGCCCCACAAAGCACCCCATTTCAGAAACTGCACCCCCCAAACTCTGCAAAAGGGCAACCAGAAAGTTTTTTAACCCTTTAGGGGAGTCACAGAAATAAAAGCTAAGTGTGTAAGAAATTTGAAAATTTTTATTTTCTGTGCAGAGATTTTATTGTAATCCAATATCTTTCATAATGATAAACCTATTAGCAGAGAAATGCATCCCAATATTGATTGCTCCGTTTCTGCAGTTTATAGAAATACCCCATATGTGGCCCTATTGCGCTATTTGACGCAACCACAAGCCTCAAATATAAGGGAGCGCCTAGTGAATTTCAACGCCTCCGTTATATTTGGTCATTTTTGACCGTACCACTTCAGGTTGGCAGAGGCTCTGGGGTGCCAAAACCTAAAAAGCACCCCTAAAGGGACACCATTTAGAAAACTACACCCCTCAAGGAATGTAACAAGGGGTGCGGTGAGCATTTGGACCCCACAGGTGCTTCACAGATTTTCAGAACAATGTGGCGTAAAAAAGGAAAAATTCTATTTTTTACACTAAAATGTTGTTCTAGCATTCATTTTTCATTTTTACAAGGGGATAAAAGAAAAAAAAACACCAAACGTGTAGCGCAGTTTCTCCCGAGTACATGTGGACATAAAGTGCCAAGCGGGCGCAGGACGAGCCTCCAAAGGGAAGGAGCGCCAATTGGCCTTTGCAAGCTGGATTTTACTGGAATGTATTTCAAGGGTCATGTCGCATTTACAGAGCCCTCGTACTGCCAAAACACTGGAAACCCCCCACAAGTGACCCCATTCTGGAAACAACACCCCTCAAGGAATCTAACAAGGGGTTCAGTAAGCATATGGACCCCACTGGTGACGGGCACAAATGTGGAACAATGTGACGTGAAAGGGAAAATTTTCATTTTTCCACTTTCACTGCACAAATGTGGCCATCATCAAGGGGTCCATATCCTCACTGCACCCCTTGTTAGATTCCTTGAGGGGTGTAGTTTCCAGAATGGGGTCACTTGTGGGGGGTTTCCAGTGTTTTGGCAGCACCAGGGCTCTGTAAATGTGACATGGCGTTCATCATCCATTCTGGCCACATCCAGCCTCCAAAATCCAAATGGCGCTCCTTGCCTTTGGAGGCTTTCTCTGAGCCCACATGGCACTTTATGTCCACATGTGGGGTGTTTACGGACTCAGGGGAAATTGCTCTACACATTTTGTGTGTTTTTTTCTCTTTTAACCTCTTGTGAAAATAAAAAATTGAAGGCTAAACCAACATTATAGTGTAAAAAATGTAATATTTAATTTTCACGCCATATTGTTCCACATTTGTGCCCGTCACCAGTGGGGTCCATATGCTCACTACACCCCTTGTTACATTCCCTGAGGGGTGTAGTTTCCATAATGGGGTCACTTGTGGGGGGGTTCAACTGTCTTGGCAACACAGGGGCCTTTTAAATGCAACATGGCCCTCGAAATCCATTCCAGCCAAATCCAGCCTCCAAAAGCCAAATGGCGCTCCTTCCCTTTGGAGGCTTACCCTGCACCTGCATGGCGCTTTATGTCCACATGTGGGGTATTTCCATACTCAGGGGAAATAGCTCTACACATTTAGTGTTTTTTTTAATGTTTTAACCCCTTGTGAAATGAAAAAATCAAGACAAGATCAATGATTTAGTGTAAAAATTAAACATTTTTTACACTAAATGTTGGTCTAGCCTTGATTTTTTCCTTTTCCACAAGGGGTTAAAAAAGAAAGTGAACACAAAACGTGTAGGGTAATTTCCCCTGAGTACGAAAATACCCCACATGTGGATATAATGTGCCATATGGGCACAGGGCAAGCCACCAAAGGGACAGAGCGCCATTTAGAGGCTGGAATGGAGGATGGCGGCCATGTCGCAATTAAAAAGCTCCTGTGCTGCCAGGACAGTAGAAACCCCCCACAAGTGACCCCATTCTGGAAACTACACCCCATAAGGAATCTAACAAGGGGTGCAGTGAGCATATGGCCCTCATGGTGACGGGCACATATGTGGAACATGTGCCGTGAAAATAAAAAATACAATTTTTTCATTTTCACGGCCCAATGTGGCCGTCACCAGGGGGCCATATCCCCACTGCCCCCCTCGTTAGATTCCTTATGGGGTCACTTGTGGGGGGTTTCTACTGTCTTGGCAGCACAGAGGCTTTGTAATTGCATCATGGCATCCTCTAATGGGAATGGCGGCCATACCTATTTAGCTGGGGAAAAGGGACAATTATTAATCTATTTGGGGGTATTAGGCCAATTATTAGTTTATAAGGTTGAAAATGACAGGTGTCCATCAAATTCAACCTGTGTTGATCCAGAGAAAGGCAAAAAACCCTCGTGAGGCAGATGACAGTAGCTTTATAACAGGGGAAAAATTCCTTCCTGACTCCATAATAGCAATCGGAATAATCCCTGGATCAACGTGACCCCTGAAATAGGAATAAGGGTCAGAATTTAGAAAATGTAGAACTCCAATGACGTGTGGTACGCCTTGAAGCGATCCTGTATGCAGAGAGGTGATCAGGACAGGCGTCACACTGGTAAATGGTATCCTTCCTGATCCCCCTGTTACGCCACGCTCTGCACTTCTTCTGGGGTCTCCAATTTTCAGCGTGGGGGACGTCACCTGGAAAATGTTACCCTGGTGCGATACGGGGTCCCTCATATCCAGAAGCGCTGGGTCCGCTCCATGGCTGCTAAATATTAGGGCTTTATTATTACGTCTGATGTTTTCGGATCGTGCCGCAAGCTACAGTAGCTCGGGCAGCGAGGCACCAGAAGAGGGGGTTGCTGGTATAAAAGTTATCCCCGTACAGGTGGTAACCTTTATCCAGCAGTGGGAAGATCAGTTCCCGAATGCTCTCCCCACTAACTCCGAGGATGGGTTCATCTGGAGGCATCTGGGGGTGGATTTGGGTGTCCCTTCCTTCATACACTGTAATGGTACCTGCACACTGCGGAATGGCGAAGGATAACCCTTTGTGCATTCCGCAGCTGGCATCCGCTGGCGGACTGATGGAGGCGCACGTCTCCTCTCGTGTCACACTCCATTCTATGCACGGGCGGATTCTGCCCTCTGTCTAAAGAGTGAACGTGTTCATTCTTTGGACGGACAACGGAATCCGCCCGTGCATAGGATGGAGTCTATGACACGGGGGGAGACACGCGCCTGCATCAGTCCGCCGGCGGGTGCCAGCTGCGGAATGCACAAAGGGTTATCCTTCGCCATTCCGCAGTGTGCACATACCCTAAATCTGTAAGTGTTCCCTGAGGTACTCTCACAGAGTTTGTAGAATTTCACCCCATACCGTCATCTCTTATTGGGACGGTACTGGTGGGAAAGACGTGTCTGGGGGGCAGCATACACTACGCTACCCCCAGACACGTCACTGGATGATGAGGATGAATGGAGGAAAGAAGGATCCCCCCATTCATCCTCACTGGCTGTTTCGGTGTCGGAGGCAATAATAGCGTATGCGTCCGCCACTGAAAACACCCTGGGGGCCATCTTTATACGGGGATTGGTATATGGGGTATGTAAATGTGTAGTGGTGTAGTGTAAAACTTTATTTCATGTAGTGTGGTGTAGTGTAGTGTTTTTTACGTGTTTTTTTCACAGTAAGAAAAAATATCCCTACGCCAAGAAAGGAGCTGCTGATAAATGCCGCACTTATGTGCGGCACTTATCAGCAGACAGTGGCGGTAGTATATAGGGGGGGAAAACGCCCCTACGCCAAAAAGGAGGAGTTGCTGATCAGCGGCGCACTTACGTGCGATACTGATCAGCACTCAGCGGCGTTAGGACGCAAAAAAAGAAAAAAAAAATCTTTTTAACCCAAAGCAACTGATCAGTGAATGATATTCACTGATCAGCCGCTAGGGGGGAGTAGAGCGACGCTGCTGGAGATTGCCGAGGCCCGCCGAACCCGAGGACCCGAGTGATTACGAAGATTTCCGACGCTGGACGACCAAACCCGGAAGTGAACCGAAGAAGACGCGAGGACGGCGCAGACCGCAGATCGTCGCTCCGGATGCCCAGATCAGGTGAGTATGGTACACGTGCACCCCACACACCTGTTCTGCACCCCTCAGCTACCTAGCTGAGGGGAGCAGAACCCGGCAAAACTGTGTTTTTACAGTATGATCGCCGTGATGGGCTGGCCGGTACTGGCCGGCCTATCTCGGCGACACTTATGGCGATTGGTGCTATCTCGGACAGCACCAATCGCCATTGCTTTCCGGGTCACCGATGACCCGGAAAGCTGTTTTCAGCTGTTATATGCTGATCTGTATTGATCAGCATATAGCAGCGATCGTCGGCACGGGAGGGGTTAATCACCCCCCATGCCGACGAGCAGAGATCAGTGAACACACAGCGATCGGGGAAACATCGGGCGTAAGTATACGCCCGTTTGCGTTAAAGCCCACCCTGCGGGGGCGTATAATTACGCCCCATGTCGTTAAGGGGTTAACCTCTTAAGGACATAAGACGTACCGGTACGTCCTATGTCCTCACTTGCACTTCAAAGCGGGGCCGCGCGGCGGCCCCGCTTTGAAGTGCCGCGATCCCGGGTGCCGCGTGTAGCCCGGGACCGCCGCTATTAGCGGGCACGGTCTGATCGCCGTGCCCGCTAATTAGCTAATCGGAGGCAGCTGTCAAAGTTGACAGCTGCCTCCGATTACCGGAGGCAACCTTTCCCTGGTGTCTAGTGGGGGAGATCGCTCCTCCGGGACGTTGTCCCGGAGGAGCGATCTCCGTTACTGATGCCGGCCGGGGACGCGTCCAAGATGGCGCCGTCCTCGGCTCGGCACTCGTTTGTTTCCGGCTGCAGCAGCCGAAAGCAAACGAGTGCCGATCTCATGGATCTCTGCAGCATATCTATGCTGCAGAGATCTCAATGAGAGATCCAAGTGTATATACTAGAAGTCCCCCAGGGGGGCTTCTAGTATATGTGTAAAAAAAAAAAAAAAAGTGTTGTTAATAGTAAAAAGCCCCCTCCCCTAATAAAAGTCTGAATCACCCCCCTTTTCCCAGGTTTTAAATAAAAGTAAACAAATAAATAAATAAATAAACATGTTTGCTATCGCCGCGTGCGTAATCGCCCGAACTATTAATTAATCACATTCCTGATCTCGTACGGTAAACGGCGTCAGCGCAAAAAAATCCCAAAGTGCAAAATTGCGCATTTTTGGTCGCATCAAATCCAGAAAAAATGTAATAAAAAGCGATCAAAAAGACGTATATGGGCAATCAAGGTACCGATAGAAAGATCACATCATGGCGCAAAAAATGAAACCTCGCACAGCCCCATAGACCAAAGGATAAAAGCGCTATAAGCCTGGGAATGGAGCGATTTTAAGGAACGTATATTGGTTAACAACAGTTTGAATTTTTTACAGGCCATCAGATACAATATAAGTTATACATGTTATATATCGTTTTAATCGTAACGACTTGAGGAACATTCATAACAAGTCAGTTTTACCCCAGGGTGAATGGCGTAAAAACACATTTCCCCCAAATAAAAGAAATGCGTTTTTTTTTTCAATTTCCCCACACTTTGAATTTTTTTCTGGTTTCGCAGTGTACTTTATGCAAAAATTCAGCCTGTAATTGCAAAGTACAATTAGTGACGCAAAAAATAAGGGCTCATGTGGGTTTCTAGGTGGAAAAATGCAAGTGCTATGACCTTTTAAACACAAGGAGGAAAAACCGAAAACGTAAAAACGAAAATGGGCCATGTCCTTAAAGGGTTAAAGGCTCTTACCCGTGCGGTAACTGTAATATATGCTCCTTCATGAGTCCCAGCCAACATTTTGACAATCCAAAGGACGGCCACCGGTATACATTGAACAACTATATTAATTGCGGCACCAGGGACGTGATCTATGTGATCACTTGTTCGTGCCCTATGGTGTATGTTGGGCAAACGACACAGGAATTACGGAGGCGGATACAACAGCATCTGTCAAATATTCGGAGAGCATCATCCACAATACATGAAACACCTGATTTGACATCGGTGGCTGCACACTTTAAGGAATATCACAGAGGTAAGTTTGACGATTTGCATGTTGTGGGCCTCGAGAAAGTCTCAATGGGTGTCAGGGGTGGTAACATTGGCAAACTTCTTTTACGTAGGGAGTCTAGGTGGATTTACCGTCTAGGCAGCTTAGTCCCGGATGGCATGAATGGAGAACTTTTGTATACTTGGTTTTATGGGAAAGTATAGATCTCTATAATCCTTGTAGTTATTTATTGTGTTATTTAATCTTCCTTCTCCTCCCTTTTTTGTTCTTCCTTCCTTCTTTCTTAGTTTCCTTTTTTAGGCTTTCTTTTCTTTTTCATCCTTCATCATTTTATTAACTCACATATATAATAAATACCATATTCACACGGTTTTTGATCATTGTTCATTTTTCCACTAGAATTTTTCACTAGACTGCTCACTTCACTCCAATTTCCTTGTGATGCATTGGTTTTGGATCATACTAATCGATGGCTACCATCTTGCCGTGTTAAATTCCGTACAACGTCAAGACTTCGGGCTAATGTTGTCTACACCTGGACCGCACTATGATCAGCTTGGATCTCACTTGCCTCTTCAATTTTATTGCTTTCAGGATATGAAATGGATCTTTCTTTCCCCCTTTTTTGTAATATATGGACATATTTTTGTTGCATATACATGCATGTATATCTGGGATTTTCTGATGCTGTTATTTCCCGTTCACCCTATGAATGATTTATCCTCTTTATGATTTGTACAGGTCTACTGGAAATTATTTGATAATACATATAGATGCGAGATATTTTTAGTTACTTAGGTTACTTATATCCTTATCTTTGATTTTTCAGTTTCATTTTGGTGCGTGATGGTCCGATGCTATATTATCTTGTATTATATCCTCTGTCCATTGCTCATTATATACTTTTTGTAACCATCCATTTATTATTCTCATTTTTTATTATTTCTTACTGTTTACACAAAAAATATATTTATAATGGTAGGATCTCAATGCATGCTGTTACATTTATTGTTGAATCGGTCTTATGCACGAAGGGTTATCTTATTATGAGCGCTGAGCGATAATCGACTTAAGTACAGTGGTATCATGCTTGCTAACTGCCGAATATACGGTTTGATTAGGGCTGCATGGGCGCTGGCGCATATTTCCGCCGAATAATCATTATTGGACTGAATATTATACTCGTATTATCTGCGCTTGCGCAATGAGGTATTGGTACCGTACTTCCATTCTCTGTATGGGCAATCTTGCCCTCATTATCACTGCGCTTGCGCATATTGACGTCAAGCAGCGCGTTGACGCGACGCACGTTCTGCCATCGGCGCCTGCGCACTGTACTCCTTGGAACGCCGCGGCCATCTTGTGTGTATCTAATATGGACCTATGGCGCCGGGCCATCAAGCACTAGTTAACAGGTATCATATGTGCACAATGTGTATATTATTGACGTATATATAAATATGGGCTTGTTGCTCCGGTTGTTCATCATTTTTTTCCGATATGGTGAAGTGTGGCTCATTTGTGTTTACAGTGATGCATTTTCATTCATTCATTTTTTAGGTGGCTTTCTATTTTGGGCTTGATTAGTTGTCTGTTTGATATATTTCAGTAGTATCAGTTTACACTTGCACATGTTCACATTTTCTCTTTGGGATTTTTTTGACCTTTTATCATGTTATTGATTTCTGTTTGCATATATTTCATATAGGCTGTTGAGTCTTAGGGTACCTTTATATTTTATAGGTCCCTTGTTGTATATTTTTAATTGTTTTTAAATGTTAGGGGGCTTTGTGGCCATATGTTTTTCATGTATTTGTATATGTCTCTTGCAATCATGTGAATAAAAATTCCTTTTTGTATTTTCCTAAATTTGTTGTGGTGTGCCTTACGCTAATTACATACCTCTGTTGTTCTCTGTTGGTTGGTTATGAACAGCACAGCCATGAGGCCTTTTTGGATTTAGATGCAAGATGTAATTTTTTTCCCCAACTCCTACTCTTTTTCTGTCTTCTCTTTCCAGCCAGGAGTTGACTTTCTTATGTTTCTCATCACGTTTATTCCTTTCGTCCGATCGGCTCTTTTTGAACAAAAAGCGGATATTTGGGAATTTTTTAAACTTTGATTTTTTTATCATTTTAGCAGCCATGGTCACTGTGTCCTCTGTCTCTTTCGGCCCAGGCTCTTCCTTCATGATGGTCACTGTTTTTTGCGATTTTTACATCTTTTGATGTTTCTCTTTCCTTGGGGCTGTCTGTGTGAGGTTCGTCCTCCACTTTTGCCATGGCTTTTGGAATATCTGTAATGTAAAAGGGAAACCAAATGTTACTGCTGTAACCAGGTCTTGAAAGACTGTACAATAGATTTATGGGTTTGCTTTTTTATTGGAGTATATCCATCAGGGCACTTATGGAAAATCCACAGGATATGCCATAAATGCTTCCTAGATGCAGGTCCCACTTCTGGGATTCACACCTATTTTAGATCAAAGGCTTCCAGATGGGACTCCAATAGGAATTACACAACTTATTGGGATCATCATGCCTACCAACTACGACAGCCACAAATAAGCCAGAGGGTGCCAGGGAGTCCTTAATTTAAATATAGATGTCAGTCCAGGGGTGGGTCCCACATCTAGGTGACACTTATGGCACATGCCAGTACTTTACTAACAGATTTTAAGGGTAACCTGGTGACCTTTCATTTTCATCTATGAGAAGACCAATTCTAATAACAGTATATAAGGAAATAGCATGTACATTCCTTATAATACAAGTATATGGTTACCATTTAGAATTAATGTCTGAAGACAAATCCTCTTCCTTTAAGAATAGTAATTATTACCTGGCTTATGGACGACAACTTCCTCTAAATCAACTGCTTTCGGTCTGTGACACGACTGCGTCTGCGACGATACCAGTATGTAGCGCTGTGAAACAAAGTAAAGTGTTTTAGACAAACTGATGTAGATGACAATTTTGTACGGTCAGAACACAAGAACAGGAACTTACCAGAGTATGATGACAATTATAACCAATACCAGGACCAGGCCAACTATCAGGCCAACACTGCCTTTGCCTGTTAATAAACAGAGACCGTGATTAATGTATTATTATAATAGGATTATTATTTGTTATTATTACTATTATTCTTTTAGTTTTGGGGGTGATCTTTAGACCTTCCTGATGCCACAATTAGTAATAATGATTTATATAGGGGATTGGCATCTCTGGCTGGATGTGGTTGAACTAGTCTGTGAACTATGGTGACTGGTGTTTGTATATCATGAACATCATTGTGGCTTTTCATGACTGATCTCTGAATCACACCCTGGAATGGTTGTTCTACTCCATAGAGAAGACCCTTGGGGCAGAATTAGGAGAGGATGGAAATAACTACTTACTGTTATGGCCACCTCCGTCCCGTCAGGTTGGATTCTCTACCACCGAATCTAAGAAGCAAAATACAGACATCAAATACATTTTCCCAGCTACATAAACCCCCCCCCCCCCCCCCCCCCAATATATAGATAACAGGGTTTCCTATAATCCTGGATTGATATACAGTAATATTTAATCTCCATGTAGTATAATAAAGTCCTTTCAATATGAAGCCATTACCTGTTGATGAGAGCTCCTCTTCTCCATAGCACAATCTACAAAGCAAACAAATCGCCAGCACTCTGAACACCTCCACCCACTCCGAGTAGTAACCCTGAAAAGACTCCAGTGCAGCACAGATCCATAGAACACTTAGCACAGCATTGTGATGTCATTGATGACACTAATGTCATAGATAATACCGCCTGTGTGGCAGTTAGAATGTCATATGAGCAATGTGTGTATTTACAGGATATCCTAGGACTTGCAGTGTTTTTTTTTTCATCAATGGCCTTTTCTATCAGACACAGTGCCATAGGATGGGTGGCTTATCTACCTCTTATTGCTGCTCCTCTTATTCACTTCAGTGATATGATCTGCAATGTCAGGAGCAGCTGCTGGTAGGAAATGAAAAGGCCATTAGCAAGAAATATACTGGAAAACCTCTTTACCTTGTAGGTGGAGATGGGCAAACCCTAATCACTCCCCAGAAGCTACGGATCTTCTGACTTTTCATCCAAATAGTTAAATCCCTAAAACCTAGGAACTGGGGTACAGCAAGAAAGTAAAGATACCACTGTACTTAGGGCACCCAAGGCTCTAAATCAGTGTTTCTCAACCTGCAGTACGGGTAAACAGCGCAAGTTGAGGGGGTACAATGGAGGAGTGTAAAAAAAAAGAAGAAAAAAACAGCCAACATGCATAATGAAAAAGCTAAGAGCACCGCCGTGGCCCTCTGCCTGAGTGCTGCTTAACCATCAGCTGAGGGCCGATGCTGGGCTGCGGACGTCCTTTAAAGTGGGTAGGGAGATGTTTGGCCACCCGTTACCTGCTCCCTGGCAACTCCTCTCCCAGTAACTCCCCCATCCTCAGCGCCTTCTCTTTGGTCTCCTCTGTTATGTCCCGACACAGGCAAGCAGTGTACAGAGACACTGCCTGCAGCGGATGTGCCTCACAGCCCCGTATGTGTGTCTTTAAGATGCACACATGCAGGTGAATGATTGTGGCTGCTGGGCACATTGGGTGCAAGCAGTGTCTCTGTACCAGGCTGTATGATTGTTTTTCTAGTGGAGGCACTTCACAGCGGGGGCATAGAAAACGAATTGGGGCACAGAGGGGGCATAGCAAAACGAATTGGAGCACAGAGAAATTAGGTTCAAACCTAAAATGCGTGAAATGGCGATGCACAGTCGGTGCCCAATGATTTAAAAAACACCATACTTTACCTAGCATGTTGCAGGGCTTTTCCTGCGCTCCTTCTTCCTCCCGGTCCCGCACGCAGCAGCAGCTTCGGAGCAGCCTGTCTGAGCTGACAGACCACTCAGCCACTCACTGGCCAGGACCACCGCGGTCAGTGATTGGCTGAGCGGTCTGTCAGCTCAGACAGGCCGCTCAAAAGTTGCTGCTGTGCGCGGGATCGGGAGGAAGAAGGAGCGCAGGAGAAGCCCTGTGACATGTTTAGGTAAGTATGGTGTTTAAAACAAGGGCTGTAAGGACATCGGTAACGATGTCCCTGCAGCCCTTGCTAAACGATTATCGGGCTGTGGAATAGGCCCAGTAAACTACTATAGGCCCAATAATCTAGCAGATTGGCGCTCGTTTACATGATTGATCGGGCCCCCATCAGCCCGTGGAATAGGACCCTTAGAAGTAGAGTAGAGGAGAGGAGTTTGTCAAGGGAGTCCTAACCCAATATAGCAATGTATTCTGCTGGAACTTGAGAGACTCCTTGAGTCAGAAGTTACTTGTACTTGTGTATAGACTATAGTCTGACCACCTTCTGCCCTACAGTGTCGAGTGACTTGTCCTCCTAGGGTGATACAAGTACCAGCCTTGGTTACCTGGGTGAAGCTAAGTTCCCAGGGATGTCCCAGTTGCCTGCACTGATACGTATACTTTCTGGTAGCTTTATCCTATCCAGGCTAGTTCCTCTTTTGATACTGCCCTGCACCCTTTAGACTGGTTCATGACATGGGCTAGGTTGTTCCCAGACTCTTCCCCCTCTTGTAGAGTTTAGCACTGTACAGTAGATATAGTATAAGTACTGAAAAAACGAAGTGTCTCTAGTTGCATCCGACCACACTCGTGTCTTAGATTCAACTCACTGAACACACTGAACTGACTTCCTGCCATACCGGGGCTAACTAACTACTTCCACAGGGGCTGTGTGTGTAGAGAACAGGCATAGGTAGAAAAAGAAAGAGCATCTCCTATAGGCTAACACAGAACACATGGTACACACAAAACAGTAACCCATTGCTAACTGTGCATGAAATAACAAGGCTTAAGGGTACAAACACACACACTATATACACAGCAAATACGCAGCAGATCTGCAGCAGATTTGATGGTGCAGATTTGATGTTGTGTTCAGTTATTTAGATCTAATCTGCTGCGTATTTGTTGCGTATTTGCTGCGTATCGCAGCAGTAAACAAGCTGCGTATACGGTGTGTGTGTTTATACCCTAAGGGCACAAACACACACACCATATACGCAGTGTATTTACTGCTGCAAATACGCAGCAGATCCGCAGCAGATTAGATCTAAATAACTGAACACAGCATCAAATCTGCACCATCAAATCTGCTGCGTATCTGCACACATACACACATCTGCACACATATATGGTGTGTGTGTTTGTACCCTTAAAGCAGGCATGTCCAAACTTTTTTCGAAGAGTGTAAATTTGATGAAGAGAACATGTGCGAGGGCCGACCATTTTGCTTGACATTCTTTGGACCATTAAAATGAATGCAAATAAACTTTTTTTCACAAAGTTTATTGAAAACTGCATTTTATTTTATGACTTGTATGACAAATCTAAACAGGTGCTTAATCAATCTGCCTTAGGCCCCGTTCCCACTGAGCAAAGCTAGAGGAACATGTTCATTCTTCAGCGCGTACAGAGCAGCAGCGTGCGCCTCCCATAGACTCCCATTATGAGCGGGAGGCTAACGGCATTCCGCGGCGGACAATTCCGTCGCGGAATTTCGCTACCTTTCCTCAGTGGGAACGGGGCCTAAGAAGGAGAAGTGTCCTACCTACAGCACTGTCAAAATCTGGGTTTTTCATTTCACAACTTAGCATTTCCCCATTAAAAATGAACTTCACAGTGGGTGCCCCACAATCTGAACAGAACTGGCAACAAGCAATATTGTCCATAAGCTGATTCGTGAGGACTGGTGAGTCTCCGCCAAAAAGATCTCCCTGGAGCATGTTGGTTTAATTATTACCAATATGCTAGGCATGCACGCGCTTTCTGCGAAGTGAATGGTAAAATTTTGGAACATTGAACAATGTACCTATGCAAACCTCTAAAGTTGTGGCTGCCAAATTGGAGACCCTGGGTTTCTAATTAGTCCACCATCCCCCCTATTCACCTGACCTGGCCCCTTCTGAGTGCTATCTGCTTCCTAACTTGAAGAAATAAGAGAGCCGGTTTGACCACCTATCCAATGATTTCATTTTAAATGGACCAAAATAGCTGCAACAACGATGTAACAAGTGCATCAGTCGGAAAGGGGTATATGTTGAATAAATTTGTACTCTGACTCAATTCATTGTGTGCAAAGCCAGGAACTAGGGATGGTCCGAACCGAGTTCGGATCGGTAATGATTGCCGCTGTCTGCCCGCTCCGTGCAGCGGGCGGATCCAGCGGGAGGACCGCCTGGAAAAATGGGATACAGCCATAGCCATAGCGGGCAGACAGCGGGAATCCGATGCCGAGCGTTCGGGTTCATCCGAACCGAACCTCGGCCGGTTCGGACCATCCCTACCAGGAACCTCTCAGCACCACATTAATCGATTCTTGTGAAAAAAAATCACCATTTGTCGTTTAAATATATTATGCCTATCACATTAAATACTAAGGCCTTGAGGAACCAAAACATGTTTGGGATAAGCTGATGTACTGGCTTTATATTTTTTTTTCTGGTCTACAGAGCTGTCTGAGGACTCTGAGTGAGCTGTACTTTGCCAGTTAGCTGTGCCATGAGGGGCAGCACGTGTGGCCTCAGGATATTCTGCACATATTGGTGACTTGTTAGTGTCCCCTTTGTCACAGTGGTGACGGACAGTCATATGCAATGGCTTCCGAGATCAGTACACCAGCAGGTGGGGCAGTGTGTCCCTCTGCAGCACAGGCGGGATTGAGGCACTAAGCGCGAGGCTTCAATGCTCAAATCTGACTACACAAATCTACATTATTCATCAAAGATGACAGGATGCAATCTGTATCAGTCCAGGGTTCTTGTTCACAACACTGCTGCAAATAAAGGTTACGGTAGCTGCCTGTCAATTGCAGAACATGTAATAGGAACTGACACCAAACTTCTTTTAAGAACTTGGAAATCATGTGGGCAAGGACGGGTGTGTAATGAAGGTGTTGGCTGTGTCTGGATGGTGGGCAAGGAAACTGAGAGCTGCTCATGCTTGTCAGCAGCTAACATAATCCCCTCTACTGGTGGTCTGTCTGGGCTGTTTAGCATGTATGTGTGCCTTCATGTAACCACTGTCCCCAAAACAACCCAACACATTGGGCTTCATGGCAGAAATGGAGAAATTACCATCTTGTTTCTCAGACCAATGATGTGCACCCTCTCAAAGTCTCAAAATGAAGATAAATTGTCTTCAAGTACATGGTAGAAGCATGTATAGCATTCAACAATCTTATTAATGGTGCGTTTACACAGACAGATTTATCAGATAGATCTTTGAAGCCAGAGCCAGGAACAGAATATAGACAGGGAACAGGTCATAAAGGAAAGACTGATATTTCTCCTCTTCTCAAATCCATTCCTGGCTTTGGCTTCAATAATGTCAGATAAATCTGTCTGTGTAAACACACTATTATGCTGGGTTTACACGGAGCGATTATCGGGCGCATTTGAACGATAATCGTACGTGTAAACGCAGCGAACGATCGAAAAATCGTTAATTTTGATCTATTAACATGTTCATAAATCGGCGTTCGCAAAAAATTCGCCGACCGTTCCGTGTAAACAGTCGTTGCGCAATAGTCCGGCCACCCGCCGCCCCGCTCGCAGCCCGGCCCCCCGCTCATCCGCAGCCCACTGCGCCGGCTCGATCGCCAGCCCCGCCGCCGCTCTGATCGCCACCCCCGCCGGCACTCCGCTTGCCACCCTCGCCGCTCCGATCGCCACCCTCGCGGCTCTGATCGCCACCCCCGCCGTTCCGATCACCACCCCCGCCGTTCCGATCGCCACCCCCGCCGCCCCGATCGCCACCCCCGCCGCTCCGATAGCCACCCCCGCTCCGATTGCCACCCCGATCGCCACCCCCGCCGCCGCTCCGATCGCCAGCCCCGCCGATCCGATCGCCAGCCCCGCCGATCCGATCGCCACCCCCGCCGCTCCGATCACCACCCCCACCCGCCGCCGCTCCGATCGCCGCCACCACCACGGCCAAAAACAAACGTTACCTGCTCCGCGCAGCAGGTCTTCCGACATCCCCGGCTCCCCTCTTCAGCGCACTGATTGGCTGAAGAGATGAGACGGGAATTTCAAACAGCTCCCCTTCAGCCTATCTGTGCTGCTGTGCATTGATTGGCTGAAGAGGGGAGCTGGGAATTTCAAACGGCTCCCCTTCAGCCAATCAGTGCTGAAGAGGAGCACTGATTGGCTGAAGAGGAGCCGTTTGAAATTCCCGGCTCATCTCTTCAGCCAATCAATGCGCTGAAGATGGGAGCCGGGGATGTCGGAAGACCTGCTGCGCGGAGCAGGTAACGTATGCTCTTGGCCGTGGCGGTGGGGGCGATCGGAGAAGCGGCGGGGGGCGATCGGAGCGGCGGGGGGGGGGGGTGATCGGAGCGGCGGCGGGGGGGCAATCAGAGCGGCGGGGGTGGCGATCGGGGCGGAGCAGGGGGCTGCGGTTGAGCGGGGGGGGGATGGGCTGCGGGCTGGCCGGGCTGCGGGCGCACGACCACAAAACGATTTTTCCGTACGATATATCGTACCGTCTAAACGCTGATCGTTATAAAAAAAATCGTTATTTGGAAATCGTTAATCGTACGATCGGGCCAATAATCGCCTCGTGTAAACTTAGCATAAGGGTGCGTTCACACGTACAGGATCTGCAGTAGATTTGATGGCCCAGATTTGCTTTGAATATGCAACTTCAAATCTGCACCATCAAATCTGCTGCGGATCCTGTACGTGTAAACACACCCTAAGAGGTAAAGTAACCACTGAGTCTTTTTATGTGGCAGCAGGGGAAGCACTCTTATGCCCTCTTGTGGCAAGACCCAGCATGTAATCAGAGCACACGTGTAACCTGCCTGACACATAACTGCAGGCTGAGTTTTTCAGCAATCCTACGTCTGTACTTGGGTGCCTCACCCTGGCAGTATTGTACATTGACAAAATAATAAGAGTGTATCACAGTGTGCACTGATGCCTTAGCTGGCATCTTGTCAGAAATGCCTAGCTGTGTTTATTTCATACAGCCATAAATTTTTTAAAAGTAGTGTGCAAAGAGTGAGTCATAAAAAATTCAATTTTAGTTTAAGAGAAACCAGTAATCAGAATATTTGGTGAACCTGCACAACACCCTTTCAAGAGTGCTTATTAATGTCATCAAATACTATAGTGTGGTCAATCTCTACCCTCCTGTATAATTAGGCCTCATCCACATGTTCAGTAGTTTTTCAGGACAGTAAATTATGCCGCAGTCCTGATCCACAATCTGCAAAAAATTTGTCTGTAGTGCATCCTGAGATTATGTTCCCCCACAGTATTTTGGTCAGTATTTTGCAACCAAAACCAGGAGTGGATTGAAAACACAGAAAGGCTATGTTCATATACCGCTAAAATTGAGTGGATGGACGCCATTTAATGGCAAATAACGGATGTTGTTTTAAAACTACGGCAATAATTTTCCAGGGAAAACACCACTTCACCCCCTCTGTATTACACAGGATATCTTTATATTACACTGCTGCTCATATACAGTCATCCAGCATCAGAGCACAGCACAGATCGCCCCCCACACAATGGACTCTTCAAGATCAGAAACAAACTGCCAAATAGTGACCGACAACATCCCCCCGACCACCCTTATGTAATAGGGCCAGTGCTTTATTATTGATATATAGAGGAAACTAATGTATAGGGTAAAGGGGTTGTCTGATTTTAATAAATAAGGTCCTTAGATTAATAGAACTTAAATTATATCCATGTGAAAATTTATAAAATTCACATGAAAATTACATATAAAAGATGAAAGTTTTTTTTTTTACAGTGGGCTAACACATAGTGAATCGCAGCGGCTTTCACAATGATTGTTTCGCAGTGAAATCCACTGTGATTCCCAATACTGTCATTTTGAATAGGTTTACATACTCGCAGCTAAATTTTTATTGCACTGTGAGTATGTAAAGTGCCATACCCCTTAACCCTCCGTGGCCCGGTGAATACTTTTAAGGGTCCGCACTCCGGCCTGCTTCTTTGGCTCCCGGCATCCTGACGTCCTGCTCAGCCAATCAGTGCGCTGTCCCACTGCAGCCACTGACATATATTGTTGGGGTACACCCATCATTGTTGTTGGCTTTTCCTTCAATACTTTGTTTGAGATGAGGAAGTCACCATTGCTGCTTCTCACATGCCCTACTGTCAAGATATAATATCACTGGAACATGAACTTTTCACATTTTCTATAGATTTAACCAGAAAGCCAAAAATGTATGTATGTGGTTTACTTTTATTTTTTTAAACATGGGTGTCTATATACTGCATAACAAATGCAACAAACTAGCATACCCCATAACTATACACCCCTATACACACTATAATTGGCCAAATCGGGCTGTTATCGCTCCTGTGGAATAGGCCCCTTAGGCTATGTTCACAGTGAGTAAATTGGGCGGAATTCTGCGGCGAATCCCGCCTGTCTCAGTGTGCCATAGCCCATCTATATAAGAGTGTGCCCCCGCTCTCCGCTCCAAGTAACATGACACTTCTATGAGCGGAGGGCGGTGGTAGCGGAGGAGTGTGTGCTCTCCCATAGAGATGCTATGGCACACTGAGACAGGTGGAAAGTTCCGTCGCGGAATTCCGCCTAATTTACTCACTGTGAACATACCATTAGGCTCCGTTCATACGGAATCCCGCCAGCTTCCATCTCATAATGGCGATCTATAGGAGGCTTGCGCGCTTCCTCTCTCTGCGCTGAAGAATGAACATGTCCATTCTTTAGCACAGAGAGAGGAAGCACACATGCCTCCCATAGACTGCGAATATGACACGGAAGCTGGCGGGATTCTGCCAGTTTTACTCCATGTGAACGGAGCCTTAAGCTATGTTCACATCTAGTTACACTCTGTTCATCCAATTCCCACCACTTCAATGGTCCATTCGCACTTGTATACTGTTATTCTGTGTGGCCGCCAGAATTTTTTTAGTTCCGCAAAATACCAGCATAGACTTGGCAGGGCTCCAGATGGCGACCAAAATGGTCGCCAATGCGACTGACATTTTGCAAATGGCGCCCAGATTTATTAATCTGGGCGCCATTTGCGACTGGCCCCGGCGGCGGCGCGCTGTCTCTTTAAGATGCGCGGCTGATGTGCGGCTGCCGGGGGTGTCCCGTCCTATCCCCGGCAGCGCGGCGCATCAGTGAGCTGCCTGGGGCCCTGACTTCCGGCACAGGAAGCGCACGTCAGAGACGCTTCCTGTGTCAGAAGTCACAGCCCCGGCGTACACTGACGCGCCGCGCTGCCGGGGATAGGACGGGACACCCCCGGCAGCCGCACATCAGCCGGGGACAGCACCTAAAGAAGAAGAGGATCGCCGGGGGAGCGGGTTGTCAGGTGAGTTTGTGTGTTTGTTTGTTTTTAAATATTGCTTAGCATAGAGGAGAGGGGGGGGGGCTTTATAATGGGGGGAAGAGAAGGGGGGCATCTATAATGGGGGGAAGGAGGGGGCATCTATAATGGGGGGAGAAGAGGGGCCATCTTCAAGGGGGGGAGAGGGGGCCATCTATAAGGGGAGGGGGTATCTATAAGGGGGGGAGAAGAGGGGGCATCTATAATGGGGGGGGGGAGAGGGGGCATCTATAAGGGGAGGGGGTATCTATAAGGGGGGAGAAGAGGGGGCATCTATAATGGGGGGGAGAAGGGGGCATCTATAAGGGGAGGGGGTCATCTATAAGGGGGGGAGAAGAGGGGGCATCTATAATGGGGGGGAGAGGGGGCCATCTATAAGGGGAGGGGGGTCATCTATAAGGGGGGGGGTCATCTATAATGGGGGGGAGAGGGGGCATCTATAAGGGGAGGTGGTATCTATAAGGGGGGGGGGAGAGGGGGCATCTATAATGGGGGGGAGGAGGGGGCATCTATAATGGGGGTAGAGGGGGTCATCTATAAGGGGAGGGGGGCCATCTATAAGGGGGGGAGAAGAGGGGGCATCTATAACGGGGGGGAGGAGGGGGCATCTATAATGGGGGGGAGGAGGGGGCATCTATAATGGGGGGGAGAGGGGGCCATCTATAAGGGGAGGGGGGTCATCTATAAGGGGGGGGGTCATCTATAATGGGGGGGAGAGGGGGCATCTATAAGGGGAGGTGGTATCTATAAGGGGGGGGGGGGAGAGGGGGCATCTATAATGGGGGGGAGGAGGGGGCATCTATAATGGGGGTAGAGGGGGTCATCTATAAGAGGAGGGGGCCATCTATAAGGGGGGGAGAGGAGGGGGCCATCTATAAGGGGGGGAGAAGAGGGGGCATCTATAATGGGGGGGAGGAGGGGGCATCTATAATGGGGGGGAGGAGGGGGCATCTATAATGGTGGTAGAGGGGGTCATCTATAAGGGGAGGGGGCCATCTATAAGTGTAGGGCAAACTGGCTGCAGACACTGGGAGATAGATATATGCACAATTATTATTATCAGGGCCCCTCAGGTGTCTGTATTGTAGGGGGTCACTTGCATTAGTCACTAGGTGAGAGATATAGCTATCTATATACACATCTTGTGGGGGGTCACTATGGCTGCAGTCATAAGTCTAGCTCAGTATGTATAGACTGTTGCAAGCTTTTAAAGGGAACCTGTCACCCCCGGTGACGGGGTGACAGGCTCCCAACCCCCCGTTAGAGCCCCCTATACTCACCTCATCGCGCCGGGTCCCGCTTCTGAAGATGGTCGGGTCACGGAGATCTCAGCCGCTGCAGCCCGGCGCGCACACTGAGAGATGAGTCCAACACCCATAGAGAATGACGGAGCGCTGGACTCTCCTGTCATTCTCTGAGCGTTGGACTCATCTCTCAGCGCACGCCGGGCTGCAGCGGCTGAGATCTCCGTGACCCGACCATCTTCAGAAGCGGGACCCGGCGCCATGAGGTGAGTATAGGGGGCTCTAACGGGGGGTTGGGAGCCTGTCACCTAGGCACGGGGGTCGACAGGTTCCCTTTAAGTTCAAGTTCAGAAGAGTAAGCCTCATTAAAAGGCTAGCCAAGTGAGGCTGAAGTACTGAGTCAGACTGAAAACGTTCAACATGGAAACTTGCAACTTGACAACCATATACAAACTAAGAAAAGAAAGGATCTAAAGGAGGAGGAGGCTGCCGTGGCCTCTGCACACAGTAAGTCCCATTTAACATAACATTAATTTTACATGGTTTAAAATGTTGGCGACCAAATATTCTATTTGGCGCCTAAATTTTGCAGGTTAGGAGCCAATGGCTCCTAGGTAAATTTTTTAGTCTGGAGCCCTGCTTGGAGGACGGTAGTCACCAGCATAGACTTGGAGGACGGTAGTCACCAGCATAGACTTGGAGGACGGTAATCACCAGCAGACTATGTGCAGTATACACCGGCACATCATTCCGCTGCTGCACTGATGTATAACACAAATAGAGTGTGATTTGTTGGTGTGAACACTGCCAGAGACGGAGACGCAGCGCTTCAGTGGGGGTCCCAGAAGTTGGCTCCTCACAGATGACGCCATCCCTCACCCCTCATGCAGGGCGCCCCGGTATGTGAGGCGCCATCACCCGCGGCCACTGTACTGACAGGCAGAGCTGGGTTCGGCGCTTCCCCTGTAACGTGTCGCAGTTGCTCTCCATGGGGAGGGAGGGGTCTGGAGGGATATGTGAGGGCTCCGGGAGGAAGTGAGGCGATGGGATAGGAATTCATGTGGAGAGGAGAGCGGCGGACGGGCTGGCTGGGCTGGAGCAGTGAACTGGAGCTGGAAGACGCGCACAATGCCGCACTTTACTGTGGTCCCAGTGTCCGAGCGGCAGAAAGATGACTACTGCTCTGTGGAGGGGATCAACTACGTGGACTATCACGACCCCCGGGAGCGCCCTCCGGATCTCTATGACACTGTGAGCTCGGATGGTGAGTGCCTGGCGGCGGGGCGCCTTCTCCATCCAGCTGCATGTCTTGTATCTGCTTCTGTAACGTTGTAGCGGAGCGTTCACACCAGACCCTGAGGCTGCGGCTGACGTGCAGCTTCTATACAGCTATGAGCTATATAATGTGATGCCCGGGGGTGCCCCGCCAGCTATGCCAGGCTCCGGACTATAGGGACTCACTTGGCACTGTCTAGGAGTCCCCATAGCAGTACTATGCCGCCCAGCTGTCATCTGCAGGGCTTCATGTTGTTACTTATATGGAGGAGACACTTACTGGTGACAACTATATCCAGTGTATGTGGTAAATGCCCAGCCACCTGACCTCCCCCAGTCTCTGCTATGGTGGTCCCCCTATTCTTTCCAGTACAGCCAGTATGGGAGCTGGGGACCATATCCAGGCTGTCACTGGCTGCTTGATGAGAGAGATAGTTTAAACAATGAAGAGTTCTCTCCTATCCAAAGCATTGTACCCCATAAGAGAACACTTTGTTTATTTCAGAGGATTTTGGATGTCCTTTCTTATGATCGGTGGCCGTTCCAGCAGTTGGATCCCCCCCCCCCCCCCCGCCGCTATCCAGCTGTTTGGCTCCCCTATTCTATGGAGAGGGGAGACCTTTTGATTGTGGAAACACCCCTTTAAAAGAAGCCCTCTGGCTCCTATTAGCATGGCAAGCTATGTGAATTATCATCCACTGCAAGTAAAACTTACTGGTATCCCCTGATGATAAAGTCTAAAGGTCTCCATACACTTTATACTTATGTCGGCCAAACCCGCCACTCGCAGCTGTCAGTATAAAGTGTATGGAGCTCTTCTGAGACTCCACTGACAGGTGTCAGTGGAGATAGAGGTCTTCTCTGGTTGTCAGGTATGCATCTGGTCTGTAGTCTAAGGCCACATACCCAGGGCCATAGAAATAAATAGGTCCGCAGTTGCCCTTACCCTTAGGGTTTGTTCACACAATGATAATTTCTATAATTTCTGTCCGCAGTTGGCCTTAGGCTACATCTGGCCTTGGGCTACACAGCAACTTTGGTTAGGACACATGTGGTTTGCAGTGTGACCATTTATACGGGCTGATGAAGGGCAAGCAAGGCTCATTTATATGTATGGCTGGTCCACAAGAATGATTGTGGGATCGTTGAAGCCATTAGCGATAATTATAAGGACACAGAAAATCCAATAATCTGGTTATGGGCAATGAGCATTCCTAGGATTTGCCTGATAATCTGCCTGTGTCAAAAGGCCTTTGCTTATTGGATAAATCCCTGATGGTCATTTTTAGGGTATGTTCCCGCTATGGAATATGCGGGTGAATGTCAAGCGAAGGCTGCAATGTGGACTTCATTTAAAGTTCCTTCTATTCCATAGAGTCAGTGATATTCTCAAACTTAATCAGTTCTTTGGGTGGACAGTGGATTTTGTCTATGGGACAGGCAGAGCTTCAAGCAGAGTCCGCCGCGTGGCCTCCGCTTGATATTCCGCTGCATATTTTGTAGTGGGAACATACCCTTAGGCTACAGGGAATGATGTACTACATTATACACATGCTGCAACCAGTCACTGGCCTCAGCAGTCTCTATCTGTATACCTCTAAGGTAAGTGTTGAGCTACAGGAGTCACATGGGTGTATGGTGATGTTACTTCTGTAGCCTAGTAAACAAAGTCGTAGAACGTGGGGGATCATATGAGTAAGGCATTGTTTACACTTTGCATATGTGTTGCGGGACTGTCCTGGTATTGTAATAAACTTCTGAAATTGTGGCAAAAAAGGCTACAATTATAGAAAATCATGAAGGGAAGGGAATTAATCCATGCTTACACTACAAAACTTGCTTATAAAAGCCAATATATACACACACATTTCCTGTACATAAGAATTCAGGAGCAGTGGAAAGTGTATGCATGAAGGTTACTAGTTATCACCTTACATTCTTATGAAATCCATTCATATTTACTTCTTAATTTATGAAATATTTGGTACCTAAAATTCACAGTAACTATATGCCTAAGTTAAATTGATGTTGCCCAGTAAACAAAGTGCGATGGAGCCCGTTAACCCCCCCTCCACCACTACTTAAAGACAACCTTGGCTTTAGCACAGAAAGCCTTTTGCTAATTCCAGATTAATTCACTTTGCTGTTGCCTCAACCTAAGAGCATCCAGACAGGCGCAGTACTGAAGAAGTCAAACGTTAGCCATTCATATTCTGCAGACGTCTGGGAATATATCATTGGCAGTGCCCTAAACATGGGAGACTCCTGTCTTAGCGGACAGAAAGGTAAGATCAGTGCAACACTTGTGTTAGGAGAGCAATGTTTATAAACGTATCCTTTATGTTGCATTAGCCTTGTACCCCTCTCTCGCTCTAGTATTTACCTGTCTACTCCAAAAATGTAAACTTCATGGTGCAGCTCGATATAGGAACATAACCTTATTATTGTCTTTTCTTCCTGTTTGTTTTTGTTTTGTAAGATTCTGCCCATCTATTAAATATACTTTAGAAGTATTTGTATTTTTTTATATTGTTATATTGCTGTGAGGTGGAGACCTCATAAGGGAAGTAGGAGGTGGTGCTATAGTTTATTGTCAGGGTGTTTTTAGGTTTCTTTTCAGAGCTGGGTTTTTTCGAGCCCTTTTGAACTTGCAGTGTTGGGTAGCCTTATGTAATGGGAAACGGTATTCTAAAGAAGAGGGAAAGGTTTGTTTACAGATCATGTATGTTAATCGGTAGATGCAGGATTTATATTGGTAGTTAAATTATTGTGTTTTTTTTTGTTTTACTATATATTATCCTAAAATCTTTCAGTGTTCATTCTCGCCACTAGACTAAACCTGAGACCTTCTGTCTGTGATGATAAAGAAGGCTTCTGTAGAGTGATATGTACAGCATTACAGTGAAGGGTAACACCGGTAGATGGAGAAAACAATGGATGACGCTCACAGCTCATCCTTCCCCCTCCCTGTGGAATGATCTCTTCAAAGCTCGTAGGGTATACTGAGTAAGGGTCGGTTCACACTGAGGAATTCTCACGGATAAACTCAGCGGAATTCCGCCGGCTATACGCGCTCACGGATGCGCCTTTTCGCCGGCTTCATAGACCCCATTCTATGGGCCGGCTCATTCTGCATTCCGCCGAAAGAATTGACATGTCAGTTCTTTTGGTGGAATGCGGAAACAGACGGCCCATAGAATGGTGTTTATGGAGCCGGCGGAATTCTGCAGAGTTTATCCGCGAGAAGTCCTCAATTTGAACCCACCCTAATGTTTACCTGTTGGGGAGGTCCTGTACATTGTTGTCTATGTCTATAGATCTTGCTGTCAAGCCTATCGCCAAATGCTGTTAAATTTCAACTCAGGCAGCATAACTGTCTCCATAAAAAAGTCCAAAAAATTTAATAAAAAAAATGACAATCGGAAAATAGTAACTGATTAAAGAACATGTTTCAGTATGTTTTTCAAATCATTAAAAAAAAAAAAAAAAAAAAACTAGAAAACTAGACGATAACTCACTGATAAACACTGCAGAGCATAGTGCATGGCTGGGCTCATAAGAGAATTTGATAGATACAATGGAAATGGATACAATGTGAAATGTTGTATGCTTTAAGAATTAGTAAACTGACCTACTAAGGTTTCATGTGTAATTTGTCACTTAACCCCTTACATCTTATACTTATTTCAAACCACTTCCCTTCATTTCATTTAGCCTATGTAATTCCTAACATATTTGGAAAAAAAAATCAATTCTTAGGCCATCCCTACTGTCCGCTGCCTCTTGTTAGTGAAAACTTCACTCTAGTAACAGAGAAACCCAGAATAAAAGACAGGAAGTGGGGTTGGGGCTAAGCATGTGCTGTGTACAAGAGAGGGAGAGAGCCAGGGCTGAAAGCTTGCCTGCTGAAGATGATGGGCACTGTTCCTGGAAGGTAAATCAAGGCTTCCCTCATTTCTGACCTCCCTCCCATAAAGCTCAGGGTATTTGTGTCAATAGCAATATAGCAACTACCTTATGTCCACAGTGTTGCAATGTAAAGGCAACATGCTCTAAACTTATGTAATTCTCCTGATAAAGTTCTATTTTTTACCCCACAAGAGAAAAATAGTGTATGGGGGACATTTATTAGGTCTGGCGCACTGCCTCTACATAAATCCCGTGTGCACGGAGCCCGTCTGTGCGAACAAAGTAAAACCTAACAATAATAATGGTGTATCCTATGATTTGTTAGTTGTTTCTTTAATTTTCTATGTACTCTATAACACTTAGTTTTCCCTTTACTATCTTCTATGCATATATCAGTAGATTGTTATATTTTATACAATTACATTTATATTTACAGGTCATGGGAGTGTCCGAGAGAATAGTCCATTTCTCAAGAACTCTGAGCCACACAAAGGCAATGAGTTCTATGACAGAAACTTGGCGTTGTTTGAGGTAAGACTATGTGTGCACATGTTTCTGCACTTTGCTACTGAGAGAATAGTCACAGTGCTGCAATACATAAACTTATATGGATAATAAACTTAAATTAACTAAGTGACGGGGGAAGGAAAAGTGTGTTAAAAGACATTACTATTTTAAGCGAATGTACCGAGTGTTGCATACCATGGCAAATCAGGTCAGTTGTTTACAGGAGTTGAGCCCGGGAAGAGCAGTTCAAAGCTATCTCCTCCCCCAGGCCTGATGACGTGTCTCCTCTTCTCCTTAGGGCCCTATTCCACCGGACGATTATCATTCAGATTATTGTTAAATCGTTCGAATCTAAACGATAAACGTTCGGTTGAAATGCAGTTAACGATTAACGACCGAACAAGAAATCGTTGATCGCTTTATAAGACCTGGACCTATTTTTATTGTTGCTCGTTCGCAAAACGTTCGCAAATTGTTCGCATTGAATAAGACGTCGTTCGTTCGCAGTAGATATGAACGCAATAGCGAAGAAAAAACTATTGCAAATACGATCATAAGTAACGATTATCGTTCCGTGGAAATGAGTGAACGTTTTCAGGTCTTTCGCAATAGCGGTCGTTTGAGATCGTTAATCATTAAAGGATTGTGCGAACGATAATCGTCCAGTGGAATAGGGCCCTTAGTCCCATCTCTAGTCGCTCATACCCCACTTTGATGACAGGCTGGGCCACGCTATGCAGGTTGGGCGGGGAGGAGACTGGAGGCAGGACTGAGGAGAAGAGGAGACAAGTCATCTTGCCTGGGGGAGAAGATAGCTTTGATTTGCTTTTCCTGGGCTCAACTCCTGTGCACAGCTGACCTGATTTGCATATAGCTATTCAGGCGAAAATAACACGAATGGGTCGAGAAATTAGAAAAGGGACTGCGGCAGCAGATTCACTTGATATAGCCTGTTAAGTTGTACATTCGTAACCTCAGTTCAGGTGTGTAAACCTGATTTATGTCTACTTAGCCTTATATTTACATTATTTTTGAAACAAAGACCCTGCCCATGTGACAATTCAGAGAAAAGTACACAGCTGTTTCACGAGGTAACATGCATAGCCGCGTGTGTGTATACACTGGCTCAGCAGCTTCTCCCTAATGTCCCACATGATCCTGGGGCAACATCTGAGTGAATAAGGTAAGATATAAAGCAGCTTCTCCTGTGTGTGCAGTGGAAGCGGGCCAGTCTCCAGCCTCCATGTCCTGACAAACTACTCTAGATGAAGTAGAACTAGACTAGATGTAGAACTAGACTAGATGAAGCAGGTGGTCTTTTCCTACTGACAATCTTCAATTTTTTTTTAAAACTAAATATTTACCATACCCAAACACTGCTAACAATGCCAGATACCTGTAATATAGAGGTCAGCAAAAGTGATAGAGAGGGGGTCACTTTTGGGGCACACCATAGCACACACACACACACAGCCTGCTGCAGCCGTAGTACACACACACACACACACACACACACAGCCTGCTGCAGCCATAGCATACACACACATACACACACACACAACCTGCTGCAGCCAAAACAAAAATCTTCTACCAGAGAGAAAACACCACATTAAGGTGGTTGACAGAGGTTACTGCTGCACTTCTTATGTCTTCTCCTCCTCTATATTACACATGATATCTTCATATTACACTGCTGCTTATATACAGTCATCCAGCATCCAGGAAGAGAACAGCACAGATCTCCCCCCACACAATGGACTCTTCCAGCTCAGAAACAAACTGCCAAATAGTGACCGACAGATTTTCCCTGGCCACCCTTATGTAACAGGGCCAGTGTCCTATCAGAATGTTGCTCATAAAATATATTGATGAATAAAACTTCATATAAAAACTCAATTCTAAAATTTTTTAAAGATTGTTTTAAAGCTGGAGTTGGAATCGGTACATTTCTTCCAGCCAAAACTAGCTCCAACTCCACGACTCCAACTCCACAGCCCTGCCTATGCCACAAAGTTTCCTGAGCAAATGCAGAAGTTGTGACAAATCTGGTTTTCCAGGAAAATCTTGCGGCATTTAGCAGAATAGTAAGCCGGCATTGGCTTATTGTGGTGCTGGGCCTAGATGTCCTGAGCCGTTAACAGGAAGTCAGGTATGCTTTATGCATAAAACATCCCTGGCTTACTGTTTTGTATGTGGAGAAGTCCCTGCTCCTCTTATCATGGTGTCCTGCACTAATAGCATAGGGAGCCATAGAAGTTACACAAAGAAAGCAAGGGCATCTGTCAAAGACTGGGGTCCCTGCCCTTTGCAAAGCAAGCTATGTTGGATATAGCATGCCAAATGTACAGTTGGCAATGGCTGTATGTGTAATGGATGCCAATATATTGAGTTTTCAGTGTTTTTATTATGGCGTTAATTGGATGCCATTATAACAATTGCTCTAGACTGAAAACTGAAACTTTTTAAACATTGATTTAATTCCCCCCCCCTTTTTTTTTTGTAGGAAGAATTGGACATTCGACCTAAAGTTTCTTCTCTTCTAAGCCGCCTTGTAAACTACACAAACCTCACACAGGGAGCAAAGGAACATGAAGAGGCTGAAAGTGGAGAAGGGGCTCGTAAAAAAGTATTCAAGGTAAAAGCTTAGATGAATGATTGCTTCATAGTCTGAAGCCTAACTAATAAATTAGTGACAAGAATGCTGATTGCAACAGCATCTCTTTTAAAAAAGTAAATGTTGTAGTTTGGCTAAATGTGCTTTTTAGTAGTTATAGCAAGCTGTGTACACTGGAGTCCAGGGTATTCATGAGTTGTGGGTTCCCACCACCCAGCCACTGATTTGATAGTTTGGTCTGTGTATCTATGGGGTGAGTAAGTAGAGCCTGCAGGTCATAAATTCACAGGTCTCCAGTCTTAAAAGTTGCACAGGCCACTGGGATGCCACTGTAATCGCTAGATGCTTAGCCAATCTTGCCAACACCTATCTAATATGTATGGCAACTTAAAAGCAATGGGACCCTTTGAAAAGTATCATTATTTGTACATATTGGGGTATGTGCACACTACAGATTCTGAGTGGAGAACTTCAAGTGGATTCCGCCGCTTGCCCATGCTTGAAGTTCCGCCTCTCCCATAGTCTCTATTCTATGCTCAGGCGGATTCCGCCGTCCACCCCAAAGAATTTACATGCCTAAGGGACAGGCAGAACTTCAAGCGGAGCCATGCTGCCGAATCCGCTTGAAGTACTCCGCTCGGAATCTGTAGTGTGCGTATAACCTTATGGTGCAAAAATACCATATCCAAAGGTCTTTTATAAAATTTTCTGCACAACTCACTGTGTAAGCTCTGCTTCCTCGCTACACTTATACACAGCTAAAACAGTAATTCTCCCCTATATGCTCCCTTTTGTGGGCTTTCCTTCTATAGCCGATATGTGTTTGGCTATCCACAGCTTCGTCGGGAGCTCCTGACGAAGCTTTGGGTAGCAAAACATATCAGGCGGTCCAGAGATCCCAATGGCAGCAGTAAAGTAAGGCTTCTTTGACATTTATTATACAAGTAGTTTTGTCTCCTCTTTGTTTGCCATTTTCTGGTCTTTGATTATAGCAGTGTAGTGCTTATGTATCCCTGTCTTAGCAGTGTTACCTATACTGGTGTATTACTATTACATACAGGGTCTGATTATAGCACTTTATTTTCTTATTTATTTATTCAATTTGTTTTCTGCACTATACTGACCAATTACCTATGTGTTCTGTACATATTGTCCCATGTACTAATTTCTAGACTAATGTCATGACAGTTGGCACCGAGCTCCCGCAACCTGGTGTGTGTCCCTGGCTTTTTTTCTTGTGACTGTGTAATTTACCAGTGAAGTGTACTAAATGTATTTTATTGCTCTTAATCAAGTTTGATAAAGATAATTAAGATAATTAATATATATTCTTATATTCAGTTGTCATGTTAATTATGTAGGTTTTGTATTGTATATATCCTTTTGATTGACACTTTGATAGTTTCAATGAGAATGTTACTGGACCAATTTGGGTGGGTATATATAAACAATGCATGCACTGATTTATTTCAATCGACTTTAATAGTGTGTGTGAACGCAGCCTAAATATAACCCTGTTTTACAGTATGTGGATCTTTTAAACCCTGAACAGCTGGTACTTCCTGAGGATTACTTTGAGGAGCACTAATCTTCTATATTTGACATAATTAGTGATCTCAAAGCAGCACAAGATCATATACTGTAGCCTTGATTCCTGTATCTTCCTGGTAGTCTTTACACTGAAAAAGAACATTGTATTACTCTTGCAACTCTGTATGTGGTATTTATGCCACAGTACATAAAGCGCACTTCAATGTACCATACAGCCATAGACAGACAGGTAGGCTAAACACTGCATGATCATCTATTGGTCTGCTGTTGGGAGAAAGGGGTTAGGCCCCCTTACACATCAGAGGAGGAGGGTTTATGCTGCATTTTATCATATCGAGTTCTTCATTCCTGTGTTAAAGGTGCCAAAATGCAAGTGTGTGTTCATGATAGAAGAAGAAGACATCTGTGAGCCAAAAGTTATGCCATGTACATGGCAAGTTTTATTCTTTAGACTTAAAGCCCATGTTTCTTTTTGATTATTTATTTTATTTATTAATCTTTTACTCGTATTTTATCAGAAACTTAGTTTCAGTGCTACAAATAGAGAAGAGAAGAAGCTAACACAGGCCAATTAAAACTCAGGAAAGCTTGTAGTACAATTTTAGAAAAGAGCAAATGCAGGGCCATAATCCAGTTAGACTTTGAGTCTTCGGAAATTGGTCTCCTGTAATAATCTCACCTTTGATCTTTGGCTGGGCCAAGGGTGAGGGATGTGTCCTGGAGTTACCGTGTGTGTCTAACCTTTAAAGGTTATCTCTTCTTTCGATGTAGTGCTTCACTTAATGATTTATTGTGTAGTCAAGGAGCAAGATTTTATATATACATACACTGCAGCAGGGATAAAATGGCATAGTGGTCTTTCTATGCAGTAGATAATACATACCGAGATCCTGCTAGGATATTCAGCAACATTACGTGGCTAGTGGGAAAGAACTGAGGGCATGGTTTCCACAGCGCTCTTGTTGTATTACAAACAATTATATGAAAATGTGGATGGGAATCCCTTTCTTGGTCTGAACCAAAAGACCAGTTCTACCACTTTTTGTGTTGATTATATATTTGAAGCATTGCAGTACAATGACTATATGGCTATTTATATGAGTATCTAGTTGTTTTATACACTTTTACACCTTTGTTTTGTTTTGTTTTTTCTTCCATTTGTTTTCATATGCTTTTGTACCGCATTCCCTAACCCTCTGTGTTGATCTATTGTACTATAAGGGCCCCGGGGCTTATGTATTTGTATGGTTTATGCTTTTAATGTGTTTGAGTATTTTATCCTGGACTAGACAGAAAGACATTTCAGGTTTAAGATTTTTTTTTTTTTATTATTATATATTTATATATATTTTTATTACATTTTATTACAATAAATTGACACATTATCAGATTTTGCTTTGAGGACTGGTATGTTTAAGAATTTTTTAGTTACTGTGTACATTGGATGGTGTATTCCAGTTAACCTCAGCCAAATCAGATACAGGTGAGCTGCATCTTAGATCGTTACTATATGAAAATGTGGTCTGAAGAAAACTTAGGGGGACTTTTATCAAGACTAGCCCCGGTCCCGATTAACTAAGAGGTGCACAACTCCTAGGGTCCATTTACACAAAAAGATTATCTGCCAAAGATTTGAAGCCAAAGCCAGGAATGGATTTGAAAAGAGGAGAAATCTCAGGCTTTCCTTCATGACCTGATCTCTGTTTATAGTCTGTCTCTGACTTTGGCTTGAAATCTTTGGCAGATAAACTTTTTGTGCAAATGGACCCTTAGTAAAGCCAATTGAACCGACACAAGGCATAAATTTTCACCTGATCAGAACATGTGTAGATTTTTGCCTGGTTTAAAGCGACTCTGTACCCACATTCTGACCCCCTCCCCCAAACTGCTTGTACCTTCAGATAGCTGCTTTTAATCCAAGATCTGTCCTGGGGTCCGTTTGGCAGGTGATGCAGTCATTGTCCTAAAAAACAACAACTTTTAAACTGGCAGCCCGTGCCCAATGGGCGTGGCCTAGACTGTGTATGCATTAGGCTGGCACAACCTCTCCGTCCCTCCTCCCCGCCCTCCTCATCATTAGGAATGTTTCAGGCAGATTGCCTCCTATTCGTCAGCTGTGTGAATACTGAACATCTCCCCCTTCTTATTGTTTTTAGTTGTCTGCTCCTAGTCTCTATAAGATGGGTATATATATAAAGATAAAACACTAATAAGGTATATGCCGATGTTTACTTGCCATATATTCTGTATCTTTTTTTTTTTCTCTTTGTGTAGTCTCCCAGTATGGGCACACTGATGGGTGTCTACCTTCCATGTATGCAGAATATCTTAGGAGTGATACTGTTTCTTCGACTGACATGGATAGTGGGTACAGCTGGAGTACTTCAAACCCTTCTCATTGTGCTATTATGCTGTTGCTGTGTAAGTAAATAATATAGAATGGGTAAATGAATATTCATTCATAATAATGTCCACTAGTAACACTTAGGATTTTGCCTGCTTGAGCAATGCCATATTCTAGTTATTTACGGCCAGAAATAGTGCTGCTATACTGTATACATACAGGACAGCTTATCCTTAAAAGTCGCCTGAAGTTACGGGGAGGGGGGGGGGGGCTTTGATGTTTTCCACATACAGTCATGGTCAGAAGTGTTGGCACCCCAGAATTTTTCCAGAAAATGAAGTATTCCTGCTAGGAAATTATTGAAATTACACATGTTTTGTTATACACATGTTTATTTCCTTTGTGTGTATTGGAACAACACAAAAGTACTGAGGGAAAAAAAGGGCAAATTTGGCATAGTTTCACACAAAATTTCAAAAATGGGCTGGACAAAAATAATACTTAAATAATACTTTAGTGTAAATGCAGACATCGATCAAACGACCAATAAGAAATGGTTCATCGTTTGTTTGGTGCAGACACCAAGATAAATTGTTAACCTTTTGCTGTAATTCCACATTAGTTCACTAAGCGTTCGGTGTAATTTCACATTGTTCCTTCATTTGCTGGGATCTGATGGAGAAAACAATCATAGTAACAATCGTAATTAAAGACTATTCTATGTAATATGGTGAGCAATTTCAAGTAAACGATAAACAATCACGTTTGCGATAATTTATTGTTAAACATCGCTTCGTCTACTAGGACCGTAAGGCCCACTGGTTTCTCGTCCAGTGTAGATGCTCTCTGACCCATACAAGACAATGAGCCTTTGCTGATGGTGATGCTGAATCCCCAGAACTTCAGTGACCTGAGGGCCACCCTTCAGGAAAAGTGGGATGCCATGCCTCAGCAGGCAATAAATGACCTGTGAACAGCATTGGATGTCGTCGTCAAGCTGTAAAGGCTCCAGGGCACAAGACACACATTGACACACTGACATATTTTGTTGGGGTATACCCACCGCTGGTGTTGGCTTTTGTTTCGATGAATTGAGATGAGGAAATCGACATTGCATGCTTCCTAAGTTTCATAATGTCATAAAAATTATATAAATACATCAACTTATGTAATCACATGTGAAGGATTGACAGGAAAACTGGAGGTGTAGGGGGATTGAGAGGTGAATAAAGTTTGTTCCGGTAAAGTTATTTTTTAATGTTTATTTTTGCAAAAATAAAGTAGATAATGTGTGAATGGGCTTTTCAAAAATGCCGTGTCAGAACTTGACTTGACTATTCAGCAGCTTGCAGAGTGCAGACTATTTGATATAGGACATCTGACAGAATAGTGTTAAATATTGATAAATGTGTCCGTATTTTTATTTTATTTTTGAAGCCCAAATCTTGTTAAATATTCCACATTTACTTTCTTTCATACAGACTTTACTCACAACTATATCAATGAGTGCCATTGCTACGAATGGTGTTGTGCCAGGTAAATACTGTTATTTATAAATGAAATGATCACCTTTTACAGCTTGTAAGCTTCACTATCCCTTAAGCTTATCTTTGATAAAATCCACTTAAAGGAAACATGTTGTCAATTTTCATGCTGCCTGAACAAGTAATCATCAGACAGGTCCCTGTTAGCTTCTCCCTGCCCAACCAGCTTCGATTGATAGATCTTTTTCTATATTCAAAGAAGGAAAGATCTATAAATCAAGGCTGAGGGTCAGGCAGAAGCTACCAGGGATCACCTGGATGACTTGTGGTTCAGGCAGCATGAAAGTGATGTCAGGTTCTCTTTAAAGGCCATTGACAGATGATGTCAGTGGTAATACTGGTCAGGTAAGATGGGTTTAAGCGAGGATGCAACGCATCCACACTTAACCCTTTGGGTGTCAAACTGACAATGTGGCTCCAACAAGGATACGTGGATGTATGGCATCAACACTTAACCCCCTGGGGGCCAGATTGATCTCACACTGTACCAGTCTTAGCAAGGAAAGGGGTTAAGTTCCCCCCTTCCTTGCTGGGATGGGTGCAGTGCTTGGGGGGTGTAAGGGTGCCTTGTTTATACTCACCACTGATGTCTTTATTCTTCACCAGAGCCTGGTACTCTGAGCTAGAAGTATGCTGGGCTCTGGGCTTTTCAAAAGTGTTAACACTAAATCAGCAGCTGCACACTGCACAAATGTCAATCAGCGGCTGAAGCAGTGTCCCTGCTCAGCCACTGACTAAAAGAAGACAGGGAGAAGACCGGGGGGTAAGTTAACTATCCCCCGGCCTCACAATCCCCCCCAAAATGGAGCACATTCTGGCACACGGGGTTCATTCTTCTTTTGCTGCATCACATAGAAAATAGAAGAACCGTATCAGAACTCTCTTCTTTTCTGTCTAGTGCCAGTATATGGGGCACTGGGGATCTAACAGGGTTCTGTTTAAAACAAACATATTTATGAGCTCAATTAACAAATATATTCTTCTTGAAACTCCAAACATCAACCAACAAGACTATAGACTCTTCTGTGGGGCAGTTACAGTGTTTTGTTTACTTTCTAAAGGGAACTAATCGGCACAATTGTGCGGATTAAGCTCCCAGCAGTGCTATATTGATATTTTAACAGGTTTCCCTATTATTTCTGGGGTTCCTTGCTCCCTAGCTTCAGATCCCAGCAAAACCAGCTTTTAACATGATGTGCAGGGCAGGCAGAGCGCTGTTAACTGGGCGCTCTGCAGGGTTGATTGACAGGCAGAGAGCCGTGACTAGTTACAGACTCAGCCCTGATGCCTAGATCATGGCTTTCTATCTGACTGCTGTAGTGCTGCTGGGAGCTTAAAGCATAACTGTAATTTTTTTTTTTTTTTTTTCCAGAAATCAGTAGTATAAGCGATTTTAAGAAACTCTATAATAGGTTTTATTGGGCAAAAAAGCCTCTTTCTGTACTCAAAAAGCTATTTCCCAGCCTCCCTCCCTCACTTCTTATCTGTGCATTATCAGGTCCATTATATCCTATGGAGGGGGAGGGGCTGAGGGAGATGAAGGAACAGGAAGAGGTGACATGAAGGTCAGCTGTTTTGTACACTGTCTGGGCACCTAAAACGCTGGATTCAGGGGTCAGAAAGGTCAGTGCTTATCTAGGAACTTGCTGAGAGAAGATTGCAGGGTGTTGTGCTGTGCAGGACTGCTCTGTGCTCACTCACTCCTCTCAGCCCCTCCCCTCTCCATAGCCACATAATGGACAGAGAAATCCTGCTTCTTCTGAAGTCGGGGGGAGCAAGGAAAACAGTTTTTTTCAGTACAGATGGAAACTCATTTGGTATATAAAACCTATTATAGAGTTTCTTAAAATCGCTTGTATTATAGATATGTTTTCAGAAAAATTACCCTGAAATGACAGTTACGCTTTGACTGTTGTGCTGATTGCTTCCTTTGGAATTGTATTTAGTTTTTATTATTGACTAGCTGAAATTATACATAATTAAAGGGAATCTGTCTGCACCTGGGCCCTACCTAAGGTGCTGGCAGCCCCCTAGTGAGCATGGTATCTTTTGGTAATGTGTCGGTGGAGGAGGCCGGGCAGCATTGATTATTCATGCAGAAGAGGGAGGAGGAAGGAGTGGTGAGGTGTGCCAGAGTGTGGCACAAATGCTGAGCCACAACTCCTTTTTGACTCTTCATCACAGTAGGAGAGCTGAGAATTTGTCCATGCAGTGGATTATTCACAAAGGTACCCTGCTTACAAGGGGACTGCCAGCTACAGCACACTGTGAGCACCTTATGTAGAGCCCGAGTGCTGACAGAATCCCTTTAACTTTAAAATCTATTCTGTCAGAAGATATACAGGTATGTCATCACTTTTTATGTCTGGAATTCTGCTCTATATACATTTGTATGTTGTACATGTTTAAATTTCTTTCTAACTTTTATGTACAGCTGGTGGCTCATATTTTATGATATCGAGATCTCTTGGACCAGAGTTTGGTGGAGCTGTAGGCCTCTGCTTCTATTTAGGTACCACATTTGCTGGAGCAATGTACATTCTTGGTGCAATTGAGATTCTTTTGGTAAGAAAAAAAATATTCCTTGTTACTTGTTTATGGAAGAACTGTAGCTTGGTTCCTGTCCTGTTACATTGTCCACACAATTTTACCAGCAAAATCATGGTGGTGTTGCGTTCGGCAGCCTCTAAGCTACTACTATGATGCCACAAGGGTACATAGGCTAATATTTTATTTGCTACTTTGTTTACTATCACCATACCTGTTGTGGTTGACAATGTAGGTTATTCCACACTTGAGCTTACATCGCTCTATAAAACATTACACAAATCTCAGTCTGTGCGGTTGGTTTGCTGAGACTTGTGAAAGCATTCTGTCTGTCTAGGTGTTTTAAAAGAACAATGTAACTATTGTTTAGCTTTGTAAATTATTAATGTCTTGTCTGTATAATTTGTTGAATGGGTCTCTAAGGGCTTTCTTCCAGTCCCTGTAATGATCTGATGTAACATTGATTATTAACCACTTGTAGGTTAAATTTTATATGTTAACTCTTGTTTTACAAAATACAGTCTATATGCATGGAGATGTCCTATTTTAATGATGGCAGAATTCTTTAACCACTTCTGGACCAAGCATTTTGGCCTTTTCGGAGTTCTGGATTATTTAGATATTTATAAGTAATGTTACATTTATTGTTCAGTAGGGTTAAAGCAATAGCAGTGTCACTACATTCTAAGTAGTCTGCGTTTATAACTCTTTATGATGTGATTTCGCTTTATAATGTGATCTTCATGTAAGTGAAGATATCAAAATCAGACCAAATCTTGCTATACACCTATACCAGAGGTGTCCATTTAATATTTAATATAAAGATATGCTATACCATCATCTACTGTGTACAGTTTAACGTGGAACTGGGTCTGTGAAGTAACCCTAAAATTTGATGTAACTTTACACTATTATCATTTATCATTAAAGGCTGTTTTTTTTTTTGTTTTTTTTTATGCATTTGACATAATTTTTTTTGTCTTTTTAGGTATACATTGTGCCTTCAGCTGCCATATTTCATTCTACTAACTCCCATGAAGACTCGAGTTCTAAACTGAACAATATGCGAGTATATGGGACAATCTTCCTTACACTGATGGCGTTTGTAGTATTTGTCGGTGTGAAATATGTGAACAAATTTGCATCTCTGTTTCTAGCTTGTGTAATCCTCTCCATATTGTCTATATATGCAGGAAGCATTAAGTCTATTTTTGACCCACCATGGTTTCCGTAAGTGAATAATTTTAATTATGACTTGTATCCATAATATAATAAAGGTAATAAAGCAGCAAGTAGAACTGACTTTATGCCGCACCACTCCCTCCACCCTCCAGCTGCTGATTGACCACTGTCTGCCTTAACACAGAATATACACTGTATAGGCAGACAACTGCCAGTTGGCGGCTGGTAGGCACTAGGAGCCGGATGGTTCATAAATCTCAGAAATATAGAAAATAACTCAGACCACAAAGTGATGCATGTTTGTCTTTTTTCATGCTGTTTTTATTAACATTTCATGGTATTCCACAACAGAGATCAGTGATAAAAAAAAGCCAGATCTTACTAGGCATAGCTTTGTTCCAGTGCTATGTTACAGGGTCCACCCCCCTTACTCATGGTGCACTCTGTCAATAGCTTCTCTGTCACTAGTTCTTGCTACCCTATGGCAGCATAATAGTCTCTTTAAAAAGTGTTTGAACACTGCATCTATTCTGTTGAAGATCCGGTACGTGTGAATGGATCCTTCAAAACTATTTTTAAGGGGATTATGAGAAAATTACCTAAAGTTTAAATCAAATTATATTTCCTCATCCCTACCTATTTTTATTAAAATGATCACTCTAATAAGCCAAAATGTGTTTTCATTCTTAACCAGTGTCTTGTCCAGCTCTCGATGTGGCCAATTTAGTTGCTTTTCCATTGTCCTTTATTTATCCTTATATTTTTTTTCTCTGCATTGTACAAATGTCATATTTTCTTTCTGTTTTTAGAATTTGTGTGCTGGGCAACCGAACCCTTAATAGAGGCCAGTTTGATGTATGTGCCAAGACTGTAAATATAGATAATGTGACTGTGGCAACAAAGCTTTACGAAATGTTTTGTGGATCTTCAAATTTTTCAAGTGGCTCATGTGATGAATATTTTCTTCATAACAATGTCAGTGAAATCTCTGGTATTCCTGGAGCAGCTAGTGGTATTTTGTCAGGTGACTATGAATGTTTGTTTGTTTCTAAAAAATATGTTCAATTATTGAAACTCTTTAAGAAAACATTTGAAATATTGAAGGATTGCTGTAATTTCTATAAAAAAAAAATATTTATATGTCTGTGCGGAGACCACCATGATCTCTAGATATAGCCGAGAGAGCTGAGCAGCACTGAGCTGTGAATTTAAAGGGGTATTCCCATCTCAACTAACATAGTTAAGCTAAAGACCTTTAGTAAACTTGTCTCTTTCCCTGATATGCCTCCTCTTTCCCCATTTGGGACTGTATTCTATGTTTTGTAATTTATTTTCTTGGTTATGTAGATTGTTTTGATCATACTTTTTGCTATTTTATTAAAATTTACAGATAATTTGTGGAGCAGTTATCTGGAAAAAGGTGAAATCCTTGAAAAACCGAACATCCATTCTTCAGAAGTTCTGGGATCTAAGAGTAACCTTCACTTGTACGTCTTGGCGGACATCACGACTTCATTTACAGTTCTTGTTGGCATCTTTTTTCCATCTGTGACTGGTAATCAAAACCATACATTAAGATTGTATTATTTCTTTCCACCCGAGTTCAACCCCTTTAGGACCCAATTTGTTGCTAAACAGAAGTGAATGGTTATTGAGGATTTCAGTTAAGATTTAAAGGAGAAGTCCGGCGAAAATTATTTTTTTATATGTTATTACTGATGGAAAGTTATACAATTTTCTAATGTACATTCATTATGGGAAATGCTCCTATACTGCTATTTCCCTTAATTTAGTGTACCAGGAAGTGTTAGAATTCTCTCAGAAGCAGTGACGTCACGACGAAAGGTGTAATTCCTATGGAGTGTCCAGCAGGGGGCGCACTATATATAGAAGTCAATGAGTACCATTGACTTCTATATATAGTGCGCCCCTGCTGGACACTCCATTGGAATTACAATGGATGTGTATGTAATGTAATATACAGTGTTTTTGATTGAATACATTTATGAAATACTTTGGGGAGCAAGTGTCCTTGCTCCCCAAAGTATTCCATAAATGTAAGCAATCAGTACATCACAGTAAGCCCGCCGCTACCGAACGCCCGCCACTGCCGCCGCTACCGAACGCCCGCCGCTGTGGACTACTCTCAACTACTACTCTCCCCACCTGCTCATAGCATGTGCAGGTGATGGGAGAGTAGTAGCCGGGTTATATGGCTGAGATCGCTGCCGCTGATGCCGCGCAGGGGGAGCCGCTCATCACTGCAGCTATCATCCCCCTCCGCTCCCCCTCCTCCTGCTTCCTTACTCTATGTGATAGCTGACTTCCTGCCGGCATGTGTGAACGGAGAGCAGCGGCCCGGCAGGAAGTCAGCTATCACATAGAGTAAGGAAGCAGGAGGTGGGGGAGCGGAGGGGGATGATAGCTGCAGTGATGAGCGGCTCCCCCTGCGCGGCATCGCGGCGGCGATCTCAGCCATATAACCTGGCTACTACTCTTCCATCACCTGCACATGCTATGTGCAGGTGGGGAGAGTAGTAGTTGAGAGTAGTCCACAGCGGCGGGCGTTCGGTAGCGGCGGGCGGCAGGCTTACTGTGATGTACTGATTGCTTACATTTATGGAATACTTTGGGGAGCAAGGACACTTGCTCCCCAAAGTATTTCATAAATGTATTCAATCAAAAACACTGTATATTACATTACATACTCATCCATTGTAATTCCAATGGAGTGTCCAGCAGGGGCGCACTATATATAGAAGTCAATGGTACTCATTGACTTCTATATATAGACCGCCCCCTGCTGGACACTCCATAGGAATTACACCGTTCGTCGTGACGTCACTGCTTCTGAGAGAATTCTAACACTTCCTGGTACACTAAATTAAGGGAAATAGCAGTATAGGAGCATTTCCCATAATTAATGTACATTAGAAAATTGTATAACTTTCCATCAGTAATAACATATAAAAAAAATAATTTTCGCTGGACTTCTCCTTTAAGGAAATAAAGTTAGAAGTATTGAATGGGTTCATTATCCACACTTGCAGATTTTGCTGCAGATCCGCAGTTTTCATGACAAAATCAAGAATAAAGAAAGTTTGCAATAAATCAGCTGCATTTTCAACACAAAAAAACGTGCAGATTTGAAATTTCTGCACTGATTATTTTCTGTGGATTTTTTTTCTGTGAATACGTTTTTAACAAATTGCATTTTCTGCATAGTAAGGCTATGTTGACACAATATATTTTTTATAACAAGAATGGCTGTTTTCAATTAAAACAACAGCCGTTCTTTTCATATTGAAATGTACTGCATTAAAGTCAATGTAAACAACAGCCGTTCACATAATGGCCGTTCTGCATTGATTTCAATGCAACAAGGGCAGTAGTTCGAGTGTCAAACAACAGCTGTTGTCCATATAATGTGTGAACATAGCCTAACTCCATAACAAATGTGATGTGTGACCCTAGTCCTAAAGTACTTTCACAAGGGTTGGATTTGTGTGTGGAAAACCCACAGGAAATTGTTGTACCAGCAACAATGTGAATGAGATTTTAAGAAATCTTTCACATACTTTGGAATTACTATGTACAGACTCCACATGGATATTGACTTCAGTAGGGAAGGCAGAGTGTACAATAACATTTTTATTGTTGTGGATATCCAGTGTTTCTACAGCAAACTCAACTGCAGATTATTAACACGTTGCTAAAATTTACATTTTCCACTCTTAAATTCCAGCAAATTGACATTATTTAAAGCAGATTTGCTTCAATAGATAGGCTGCAATATTTTTGACGCTTGAAATAACCAAATGGGACAGTGTGACTTCCTTTAAAAAAAAAAATGTTTTGAGGGTCAATAAACTACGGTAAAATGTAATACTTTTGAGTAGAACCACTTTTTATCCAGATCAGTTGTCTTTTAACCAATTTTGAATCTACCATATAGTATGCATAATGGCTGTTTTGAGAAGACACACCTCCTTGAAAAAGCTAATTTTTGGTTGCATTTCCCATAGAAGTTTCACTGTACACTGATACTAATAACCTTTGTGCTTTACTAGCCGTATATAAAGCAGCACTACTACATTTTCTGGTGCTGGCAGACAAGCAACATTTTTAACTATTTATTTTCCCTTTTACAGGTATAATGGCTGGAAGCAACCGATCTGGGGACCTTAAAGATGCTCAGAAGTCAATTCCCGTTGGCACTATTCTGGCTATAGTCACTACTTCATTGATCTGTATCCTGCTGAGAATTTGTAGAGCCAAACAAGCTTGCAGTGTAGAAAAAGGGCATTGGGTACCTAAAAGTAAAGCTTTATACTTTAAGGCTATGTTCACACAACATTCTTTTTATGGCAAGAACAGCCGTTGTTTTTAATTACAACACCGGTTGTTGTTTTCATAGTGAAATGGGTTGCATTAAATTCAGTGCAAACAACGGCTGTTGTTCACACAATGTATTGAACAACGGCCGTTGTTTGATACTGCCTAAGAGATCATGAGCATGTAAATTATTTCCGGCCATTGTGCATTAATTTCAGTGCCATGTTCGCTGAAAACAAAGGCCATTGTGTGAACGTGGCCTCAGGGTGTTATCAAGTTTAAAAAATCCTTTCTCATATACCCTGTTATAGAATGCCGAGTTCATAAATAATAATCCTATGAAAGAAAAAAGTCCTTACGTGTAATAATTAACTGGAGTCAACATGAACTAAATATTAGAATCCAAAACTTTATTGATTAAAAATATAACAACAGAATAGCAGTAAAAAGTTCAGAAAACCACACATAGAAAACAGCACCATAGGTATGAGCAGGCCGGGGTAACCTAATGATGCAGGCTGCACCACGTTGTAAACTACTAGGAGAAAGTCAAAATCATACAATAATGGCATATGTGACAAGGTGTATGGCTCTAAAGCCCAAATAATATCCTAAATAAACCATCTGTGGTAAGGTGACTAAGTACTAAAGTGCATGAAGCAAGGTGCAGAACATACCCATCCACAGTTCACTGCCCGTCCTGGATGCCGCCAACCCCCGACGTACGTTTCGTCTCCTTCATCAGGGGAGTTCATAAATAGGAAACCTCTCTTCATTGCATTACACTAATAATCCAGTGAGTTGAAGAGAAACTTGCAGACAAAGTAAATACTTACTGCCAAGGTACCCCACAAATTGTAGCTCATCGCTGGGGGACCCATTAGGAGAACAACCTTTTATCACTTTTGATTCTTTAAAAAAAAACCTGAGGATTGTCCAAATGAGAGAAACCTTTTTTATTTTCTTTTTTTATTACATTTGTTTTTATTTTTAAAACATATGCAGGAACAGAAATATTTAGTAAATGAGTTTACAATAACGTCAAACATGTTTGTGTTTTTTAAAGAAAACTTAGAGCATTTCTTTTTACACATCACAGAGATAAGGTACTGTTGAGCAGCAACAAGTATGTGTACATCAAAGTAATAGACTGCAATAGTATTTTGGTTACAGTATTTTTTAAAATTCAGATTATAATAGCGTAAAATAAGGAGAGAATGTAAAAGTGTAACTTTGTGTAGGGTATTAGGGAATAAAGACTGTGTTATATGGTAAGTCTAGCCATATTTTACCGTTATGGTGCTGAAAAGCAATTTAATGAAGAGGCAGTTTTTGATTTGCACTAACAGTTATTTGTTTCTTTAAGGGGTGAAGGTGTAGTTGATTTCCAATATGATGCTAATTTGGCTCGTGTTGAGATTAACCCCCTCCCACCGATGCACAGTAAATTAACGTCGCTGCAGCCTATGCCTGGTGCTGCAGAGACTTTTAATTTACTGCAGAGGATGACACAGGCGTAGGAGCTACGCCTGTGTCATCCACCGCGGGTCCCGTGCTCTGGTGCTGAGAGTGAACCCTATGGATACTGCGGTCAGCAAGGCCGCAGTATCTATAGGGCTCCGGAGAGACAATTCTCCCTATACAGAGGGAGAATTCTCTCTCCGGTGTCCATCGGGGCTCTTCGATGGTAGCCATAGAAACCGGAAGCCTCGGGCTTCCGGTTTCTAGCTACGGAGGCCCGCGAGAGGGACAGGAGGGAAGGCAGGGTGTGCGCCGGGCGCGCGGCCGTGCGCTTTGCCCCCTCCCCACTCTCCCTTGCCGCTGTCAAAAGATTATTACAGCGACGGGACAGCGGAGAGGGGGCAGACATAGGGGACATCAGCTGTGGGATCAGTATGAGGCATCAGCATTGAGGTATCAATGATCCTAGGTCGTGAAAGGGTTAAGATACATTACTACTACCACCATATTATCAGGTGCAAAGGTATCTATGTCTATGGAAAGTAGAGCTAGATGGGGGGAAATAATTGGGTATCAGCAGATACAGGATAATATGTTGTCCATATTTTTTCATAGCCGATATATCAAAGGACCATCTTAGAGGACATGACACAGAGACCCCCCTTTGGTTATGTCTCCAGCAATTATCTGAGGAGTTGAAGAGTTTTGAAAGGAGTTCTTGAGTTTAGTATTTGTGGTAAAGGATTTTTTATGGATATTACAACGTGGTTAATACAAAAAGAGAAGGATGAAATTACTTAGAAAGCGGAGTTCCACTGGTATTCTGTAATATTTATGTTTAGGTCTTGTTCCTGTAGTTGTAGTAGTGGTTTTATGAAATCAAGATATGACTCTATTAGAATGTTATAGTATTTTGGGGATACACTTGGGAGAATCCACCGAAAACACCAACTTGGCATTTAAATTGGTTGAGATTGGTGGTTTATCAAGTTTAGTTAAAGCATGCCTAACTTATAAAAGTTGTGTTTGCGTAAGTGATATTTAATTGTAAGGTTTTCATAGGTTGCAAGTTTTTCCTCCTCGAAGATGTCTGAGATACGCCCAATTCCATTATTTTTCTAAGCACTAAGGTTTAGATTAAGTATAATAATTTCAAATGGGGAGAATGAAGGGAGCAGAATGAAGTTACATGGCCAATATTTTTTTTTTTGTTAGAATTGATGATCTCTAGACTTCTATTATTGCTTGGATGGTAGGATAATTATATTTTTTTGACCAGTCACTTATACAAAATGCAGATAAAATATGTGAAGTTCGTTGGTTGTAAAAAAAAAAAAAAATTTCTATGCCTCTTTTAAAGCAACTTTTTAGATCCTCTTTTACTAAGGCTTATTTGTGTGTGTGTGTGTGTATGGCATGTAATAACATCCTATTTTACCCACTGGTTTAGCAGTCTGTACTTAACCATTAAAATGTATAATTATAGCCCTCCAATTGCAATGTGAGGAAATCCAAATGCATCGGTAGGACGCCGTTTTTGGAATGTTAGTACACAACTATGTCTTTAGAAAATACTTGTAAAAATAATAGATGTTAACAATTATGCTGACATTTTAGGTAGAATAACTCTGTTATCTGCATTTGTGGAGGAAACAGGCAAGTAGAGTATTTAACATGTAAAATCTACTTACCTTAACATCTTTGATGCGTCCCAGATTTCAGCACTGTGATCCTTTTTGGAGCATGTATCGAGGGAGTCGTTTTAAGAGACAAGTAAGTTACATTTTCACTCCTTTTTTTTTTTTAAATATAGGGAGATAAAGGATACATGTATCTTAGCTAAAACAGTTCACAAAAGTTGTTATAAAATCATGTTTTTCTCCTAAGCTCAAGAGCCACATTTGGTACTCAGCTGCTGCATGCACAACTCTATTTTCCCCCGTTCCTCGCTGTCCTGCATGATTTGATGTACAAGGCTCAGTGCTTAAAGCCAAGCCCTGTATATAAATCTGCCGGGTAGAGTTGGGGAGCTGAAGCTCAGCAACAACTCTGACTCTTGGGCTTAAAAGGAAAACATGATTTTATAACATTTGCAAACAGCCTTAGCTAAGATACAGGTATCATTGTTTTACCTCCTTATGAACGATTTGCCTGTGTTGGCAGTTCTGAGCATGATATTGTTAAATAATTTAACAATAGTTTATTTCTATTATAGGTATGGTGATGCAGTAAACAAGAACCTAGTAGTGGGGACCCTGTCATGGCCCTCACCATGGGTTATAGTTATAGGATCATTCTTCTCCACTTGTGGTGCTGGACTGCAAAGTCTGACTGGTGCACCCCGGTTACTGCAAGCAATAGCTAAGGACAATATAATTCCATTCCTGAGAGTAAGTTTGCATGCTGTAAATGATTGCACTTATTCAAATGGGAATAATATACTGTATATTGTTTTCAATTATTTGTGTTTTAGACATCCTTTAACTCACGTGCATCTTCCAAAAACTGACTTGCCAAAACAGGCCCTGTGCATCTCAGACATTTTATTAATCCTTTGTTAAATGATTCCACCTAAAAATCAAATCACACACATTGTTTAAAAGAGAAGTCTGGTGAAAATTTTTATTAAAGCATTGTATTGCCCCCCAAAAGTTATACAAATCACCAATATACACTTATTACGGGAAATGCTTATAAAGTGCTTTTCTCCCTGCACTTACTACTGCATCAAGGCTTCCTTTCTGGAAAACATGATGATGTCACGCCCTGACTCCCAGAGCTGTGCAGGCTGTGGCTGCTGAAGAGGATGATGGCAGGGGGACACAGGGCACTGGAGGGACACTGAGCATCCCTCTGCCATCATCCTCTTCAGCAGCCACAGCCCGCACAGCTCTGGGAGTCGGGTCGTGACATCACCATGTTATCCAGGAAGTGAAGCCTTGATGCAGTAGTAAGTGCAGAGAAAAAAGCACTTTATAAGCATTTCCTGTAATAAGTGTATATTGGTAATTTGTATGACTTTTAGGGGGGGGGGGGCAATACAATACTTTAATAAAAAATTATGCCGGACTTCTCCTTTAATACATTCATCCTACCTCCACAGCTAGTTGTAGTGGTGTTATCTTATATGAAGTAATTAAACGGTTAGCACATAACTGTTGGAATTGACTTTTTGACAGGTATTTGGACATGGCAAAGCAAATGGTGAACCTACGTGGGCACTTCTTCTGACTGCCTTTATTGCTGAACTGGGAATTCTAATTGCCTCGCTGGACATGGTAGCACCAATATTGTCAATGTAAGAATATAAATGTGTTATGTATAAATGAAAACATTTTACAGTACAAATACAGCAATGTTGAATTTGAAACACACACAAAAAGTACTGAAACAGCTGAACTACCTTATTAATACTCATACACTGGCAACTATCACATTGGACACCTGTTTACTAGCCAGAATAGAATGCCACTAGGAGGAGCAGCTCTCTGGACACTAATTTACATGCCCTCTTTTTGGAAGGAATATTTGACCAGCTACCTTGGTACTTCTGTGGCTGCAGTGATGTATAAGCTCAGTCAGTGGCTAAGCTGGGCCGTACTTGTGGGGTTCTAATGTTAGCGGAACCAGGAAGAAGTAGTGACCCGTGTAGGATTTGGAGAGTTGGTGTGGCATGGTAGAAGAGTACCACGGCTGTTATTTGACCTTATTTTTATCACAATCTGAGACAGTGACTGAAGAAAAAAACCTTCTGGTTGGTCAGTGCCTGTTAACTGTGCTACGGAATTATCTTGATTACTATGGCGCAGTTAGTTTCCTTTGAAATACTGTAGTTAGCAGCTAAATGGAATCTCATAAGTGTATGTTGATCTCGTAAACACCTAGCTCACTTTACATTCACATCAAATGGTTAAACTTTGCATAACCTTTTTTTGTTTGTTTTAGGTTCTTCTTGATGTGCTACTTATTTGTAAATTTAGCCTGTGCTGTGCAGACACTACTGAGAACGCCAAACTGGAGGCCAAGATTCAAATATTATCATTGGTGAGAAGAGTATACAATATATAAGAATACAAAAGAGGAGAACTAGTTGACATTTTGGTGACATATATAATTATTACACTCTTAAAATTGGTATATTTATATTTGCTGTCTTTTCTAAATACAATGATGTGGTAATTTATATAATCAGTAACTTATATATAATCTTTTTAACATTAATAGGGCACTCTCTTTCTTGGGGATGAGCATCTGCTTGGCCCTGATGTTCATTTCTTCCTGGTATTATGCTCTTGTGGCCATGCTAATAGCTGGAATGATATACAAGTACATAGAATACCAAGGGTAAGTTTTAATTGTTGAATGATCAAAATTAACCTATTTGCTACAGATATAAATTGCCTCTTAAGAGTAGTCTTAAAGGGCTACTGTCGCACAGCGCTATACATGGCAGGGTCTCGTTCCTCCTGTGTACTGTGTGTTCTTATATTACTGTATAATTGCATATATATTCTTATTCTGTCCTGCAGCCTGCAAATTGTAGTAAATCTGGCTTTGTTTAGGCCACAATTGTGTGGCTGGTGTAAAACAGCAAAAAGTCACAATTTTTAGCTCAAACAGGAGCTTTCACAATAATTCATGTCTTTTTCACTCCAAACTGCAGGTGTAACCATTGTCTGGACATTATTTCTTCCCCACTCGGAATCTCAGAGTAGCACCACAAAGAGCAAATGGCATTATTATACAGCAGCTATTGATTTTGTTTTGTTGTATTTAAAATATTATTTCTGTTTGTTAACAGAGCAGAGAAAGAATGGGGAGATGGCATTCGAGGACTCTCTCTTAGTGCTGCTAGATATGCCTTGCTGAGATTGGAAGAAGGACCTCCTCACACAAAGAACTGGAGGTAGTCTGCTATTTTCTAAGTATACATATTAGAGTTTTTCATCTTTTTATACCCTAATGCTTTAATGAAACAATAGCTTGGTCAATCACTGTTTATTTGAAGCCATACAGGTTGATTGATGGCCTATTTTATACTTAAAGCGTAACTGTCATGTGTTTTTTTATTGCAGAAATCAGTAGTATAAGCGATTTTAAGAAACTCTGTAATAGGTTTCATCAGCCAAAAAAGCCTCTTTCTGTACTCAAGAAGCAATCTCCCAGCCTCCCCCCCTGACTTCTTATCTGTGCATTATCAGGCAAACACGTCTTCATTACAGAGAAGCCAGTGAAGACGGGCTCTGCTCTCTCCATTGTAAGCTTATGAAGGGGAGGGCTGAGGGAGATGAGGGAGCAGGAAGAGGTGACAAGGTCAGCTGTTTGTAGACTGTCTGGGCACCTAAAACGCTAAATTCAGGTGTCAGAAAGGTCAGTGCTTATCTATGAACTTACTGAGAGAAGATTGCAGGGTGTTGTGCTTTGCAGAAATCCTCCGTGCTCAGTCACTCCTAACAGCCCCTCCCCTCTCCATAGCTACATAATGGAGACAGAAATCCTGCTTCTTTTGATGTGAGGGGGGAGGCTGGGAGATTGCTTTTTCAGTACAGAAGGAAACTCTTTTAGTACATAAAAGCTATTACAGAGTTTCTTAAAATCGCTTGTACTGTTGATATTTAATGTTTTCAGAAAAATGGCCCTGAAATGACAGTTACGCTTTAACGATGCCTGGTTGTGAACAAGGAGATATATTCAATAGGTATGAGCGAACCTAAAGTATACTCAGTTTCGTCTGAATCTGGGCATGCAGCATTTGAATACGGGTTGCTGAAGGAGCTGTGTGCAGACCTAGGCAGTTCTGGAAAATATGAATACAGATAAAAGCCATGTTCACACAATGTAAGTTAAGTATTAATCACGGACGTTGTTGCCGATTTACAACAACGGATGTGATTAATACTTAACTTACATTATGCTGCACCGAGAGGGAATCCCGGCCAGAGGGTATACACATAGTATACACTCTGTCAGAAATTGCTAAGGCCACACAAAAAACTGACATGTCAGTTTTCTGCGTCCGCTATTCATTGAATAACGGCCGCAGAGGACCTGTCAGTTCACACAGTGGAGCATACGGCGAATTGGGGTGCGCCCACATCCCAATTCATCAGAAATGAAGATCATCCGGCCGGTACTGCACTTCTCAAACATTGGCTGTAAACATGGCCATAAGCTGTATGCATGTTTTCCAGGCAGCCTTAGGGTTGCATCCAGCTTCTTCAGCCAGAGGTAATCAAATGCTGCATGCTTAGGTTTGGACATCTCTATTAACTGTATGTCCTTGATTGTTCATGACCAGGTATTTTTAGTATGGGATAGCATCAATCAACCTGTATTTACTATATCTCATTCATCTTTAATAGTTAATTAGGAGATGAACGAACCTCGAGCATGCTCGATTCCATCCGAACCTGATCGTTCGGCATTTGATTAGTGGTGGCTGCTGAACTTGGACAAAGCCCTAAGGCTATGTGGAAAACATGGATATAGTCATTGGCTGTATCAATGTTTTCCAGACAACCTTAGAGCTTTACCCAACTTCAGCAGCCCCCGCTAATCAAATGCCGAAGGTTCGGATGGACTCGAGCATGCTCGAGGTTCACTCATCTCTATTAATTAACCTTTGCCAATGCTCCCTGCGCCCTGCCCCCATCAGATAGATCACTGGCAAGGAGATGCCAAGCAACTCATTCATTATTATAGAAAATTCATTATACCCTACAGTCTTAGAGAGTTAGAGAGAAAGCAAAGGCTATTTAATATTTCTTTTTTTCCCCACAAATCTGTTACCTCATTCTAAATGAATCATAATGGCTTATGTTTTTCTGTTAGGCCCCAGCTTCTAGTTCTGCTAAAATTGGATGAGGATTTACATGTTAAATACCCACGTCTGTTAACATTTGCCTCTCAGCTGAAAGCTGGGAAGGGGTTAACTATTATTGGTACCGCAATACAGGGTAACTTCTTGGACAGCTATGGGGAGGTACAAGCAGCTGAACAGGTAAACATCTGTACACACTATATATTAAAATGTTTGGAAACATGCCAATTTTTTATAGTGTTTCTCTGAAAATAAGACCTTTTAGTAGTAGGCTTGATGTAGAAGTCCTACTCTAAAATGAGCCCTAAATAAAGTCAGTTGACCAGATTCCTTACACTGGGGGGGCTAAGCTTCAGCCAATCAGTGCCAGACGTGTACTGCTGTGCACCCACTGCTCAGCACAAAGTGAGTAGTAAGAAGATGCAATGTAGGGGGACATTAAATATGAACACAGCGGGATCGGTGCTCGCTTGCAGTGCCTTTTACAAGGCGTGATGAATCACGTGGCTGGGCCACACAAATGATCACTACATTATTTGTCTTTTGTGTGGCCATTTAAATATATTGCTATTAGCTGTACGTCTCCTGTTTTAAGCAGGAAGCTGTGAGGCTGATAGCTATATGTTTTACATCCGCATGAAGGATGCGATCAGCCAAGGAGTAGGCATTTCCCCCTTCCTCTGCTGATTGCTGACACACTTACAGGGGTAGATTAGTGGCTGAATTATTATTTCTAGCAAAACTCCTGGCGATAATCAGCCCATGGAAAATGGGCTTTATACAGCTTTATTTTTAGGCTTTTTAGGTTCATGCTCACTTTCACGTGACTTTGTGAATTTATGAAATGTCAAAAGTTTAAAGGACAAGTGCCATGAAAAACTTTTTCCCAGTAATTGAAGCATATTACAAAGTTATATAACTCTGTAATGTGCTTCAATCACCTATCTGCCTCCCTTCCCTGTCTTTTCCCCCCTCCACCCCCCAGCAGGAAGTGTCCTGACTCACATAGACCTGATTACTGTCGTCATCGTCACCAAGCTCTTCTCTCAGCTCCTTCTCCTGTTACACTAGCCTCCCCCCTCCCCTAGCTCCCCCCTCCCCTGCCTTGTCAGGTGACAGGCTTGCTCAGCTCCCATTGGCTGAACAACTGCAAGCCATCACTTGTTACATCTCACTTGCTTATCTTCCCTCAGACTGACTCGGGCACATAGGCAGCTCCCCCCTCCCCTCATACCCTCTCTCCTGCTGCCGTGAGTGAATTAGTCATGTCACTAGAGAAGATAAGCTGAGCAAGCGGAGTCACCTGACAAGGAGGGCATACCTCCCAACCGTCCCGGATCTGGAGGGACAGTCCCGATTTCGGGGTCATGTCCAGCCGTCCCGGAACGGTTCCCATGTATCCCGATTCCCCAAATATGCCTGGCCTCTTTAACTGGGAGTGCTCCTGATGAGCGCTCGCAGATATGGACTGTGCACAACTCGCTCTTGTGGCCGGAAGCTGCATTCTGCCTCCGGTCACAAGAGGCCTCTCTCGCTTCCCCTGCGTTCCGGCGCGGCATTCTGACACCACTGGGGGAGGGGCTTCATCACTCTGCTGTCTGACTGCTATGCTTTCCGGCTGGGGTCGGAGGGGGGAGCCGGTGCAGTCACACAGCAGAGTCATCAGCAGGGCCGTATTTCCCCCTAGGCATCGGAGCAGGGGGGGGGGGGGACTCCTTATTTATTTTTTCACCCCTCCACCTCCCTCTCAGACATGCCGAACAATCTGACATCTTTTCTGAGGAGGGGGGGGAGGGGTGGTCACAGACGCCGGTGAAGAGTATGTAGAGAGAGAGCCAGGAGATAAGGCCCTGCGCTCCCCCTCCCTCTCTCCTCAGCTGTGAATGGACAGGAGACTCTCTGCTTCTGTAGCTAGAGGCCGCTCTGTCTCTCAGCTGCCTGCACGCTGTGGATGATGATCTGTGTGACCCCTTAACCCTCTCCTGCCTGGACCTCAGTGACAGCTCCTTATGTAAGTATATACACAACACTGTCACTGATAATGAGTGAGTGTGTGTGTGTGTCTGGGGGGGTTGGGGCTGGCTTACACAGAGCAGTGATTGTGTGTAAGCTCTAAAGGGGTTTTAGTTCTACAGTAGCTGTGACAATGGGGGACTACAACTCCCAGCATGGTCTGGCTGCTGTCTGTGTCCCCCCTTTCCCCCCAAGACTCAGCGTTGAATGGGGCAAAGGCTGCATAGACAGACAGGGCACACTGGGAGTTTTAGTCCCACACTGTGTACACCCGAGACTCTACAGCTCCTCTGGGAGTAAAATATAATAATTGCCTCATAGGGAAAAACGGCAGAAATAAATGAATGTGTGACGTGTGGTTAGATGCAGAAGCCAATGTTGCCAAGTTAGGGCCAGTTCACACTGAGCAAACACGGCGCAATTCCGCGGCAGAACTAGTGTGCTGCTGTAAGTGAATAGGAGAGCGCACACTCGTCTACTGCCGCCGCTTTCCGCTCTCCGCTCGAAGAATGAACATGTTCATTCTTTGAGAGGAGAGGGAGCGGACGAGTGTGCGCTCTCCCATTCACTTACAGCAGCACACTTAGCGCGGCGGGATTCCGCGACGGAGAGTTCTGCCGCGGAATTGCGCCGTGTTTGCTCAGTGTGAACTGGCCCTTATGTAGTACAGCTGAAAGAAGACACAACAAAGGGGTTCTCATAGTTACCCAGGTCAGGAGAATAAAAGGGGGATGTAATCCATAATATGTTTTATCACTTATTGCCAGCTAAAGTCTTCAGAAATTAAAAAGATTTAGCTCAGAAGTAGGGATGGTCCGAACCCGCCGAGGTTCGGGTTCGGCTGAACCCGAACGCTCGGCATCTGATTCCCGCTGTCTGCCCGCTCCGTGCAGCGGGTGGATACAGCGGGAGTACCGCCTGGAAAACTGGGCGACAGCCTATGGCTATGGCTGTATCCCAGTTTTCCAGGCGTTCTTCTTGCTTGATCCACCCGCTGCACGAAGTGGGCAGACAGCGGTAATCCTTGCGGAGGGTTCGGGTTCGTACGAACCCCGTCCGAACCAGATTCTGATCATCCCTACTCAGAAGGAATAGAGATATAAGGAGAAGTGCCATACTTACCATCCTGGTCAATCCATTTTCTTCTGCAAAAAAAACAGTGTGGCACTACCCTATGATTGTGTGAAAAACAGGGGAAGACGTGATATGGGTGTTAGGGGCGTGTCTTGGGGAGTTTAGGGGCGTGTCTTTGGGTGCGGTTAGGGGCGTGTCCATGTCCTTCTTTCCTCTCAGCCAAAGATGGGAGGGGAGCGGTAGGCTGGTGTAACAGGACCTAGAGCAGCCCCCCTGCTGATGACTCATCCTCACAAGAAGGAGCTGCCTGGTGACGGTGACGACAGTAATCAGGTCTGTGTGAGTTAGGACACTTCCTGGTGGGGGGTGGAGGGGGGAAAAGACAGGGAAGGGAGGCAGATAGGTGATTGAAGCACATTACAGAGTTATATAACTTTGTAATATGCTTCAATTACTGGGAAAAAGTTTTTCATGGCACTTGTCCTTTAACTAAAACTTGCATCTAAAGCAGAGGCTTACACACAAAGCACACTGGAAAAAATATTACCATCTACAAGCCCTCCTTCCACATCTATAAGAGCTTTTGCTAACAAAAGACCACACCCTTATCCAAACCAAATTCTCTGTCACAGATTGTCAGTTCCACAATCTATTGTATATTCTAGCCATCTGTTTTGTTAATTGCACCCCACTTCTCTATGCAGTTGTAGGTGAAGGTGACATAGTGCTGGTATAGTGATCTTTCATCTTTTCCATATAAAGCAGCACTCTGTATGGTAGTGCTGAAAATAGTTGTGTGCTATTTTATGCTAGCTCAGGTTTGTCTTTTTACTGTGCAATTACAAATATGTTTTCTGATAATTTCAGACCATAAAAAATATGATGGAAATAGAGAAAGTGAAAGGTTTTTGCCAAGTGGTTGTTTGCAATAAAATTAGAGAAGGAATTTCCCATTTGATTCAGTCCTGTGGACTTGGAGGAATGAAGCACAACACAGTAATGCTGGGATGGCCTTATGGCTGGAGACAAAGTGAAGATCCACGTTCATGGAAAACTTTTATAGGCAAGTTTTGGGTTTTGGGCCTCAGAAGTGTTATTATTAGCACTCATAAGTGTGTTGGAATATTATAGCGTTATTATTGGTGGGGGTTAGTTCTCCCCATCTCCAGAAAGAAAGAACTAAGAATGTCTTAGTTTTTAACCTGCACATTGTTTTTTCCATTGCCTTACTTTGCAAGGCATAGCAACATTGCTTTATGTCATCACACCTAGTGGTAGGAAAACCTTTTTTACTCAACATTTTAATGTGTGGTTATTTTGTGGTTATTTTTCCCCCTCACGCAGAGACTGTACGATGTACGACTGCAGCTCACTTAGCACTGATGGTTCCTAAAAATGTCTCTTTCTATCCGAGCAACCATGAACGTTACCTAGAAGGAAATATCGATGTTTGGTGGATTGTGCATGATGGCGGGATGCTTATGTTGCTGCCATTCCTCTTAAAACAACATAAGGTATTTCTTTAAATATTTAATCTGTAACAAGTTATGTTCATATAATGTTGTTTCTTTGGGCGGAAAGCAGATCCGCAGCAGAAATGGGACATTGCTCTGTTCATATTTTACAGGAGGAATTTCAAGTGGAAATTAAGAGCCGATTCTGCATCAAATTCCTTGCCTATTCCTCAGTGTGCACATACCCTAAAACCCTCATAGATTCCTGACTGATATAATTTAACTACACAGATACATTATAGAAAACTAAATACCAACATAGGAGAGAGGCTGCAAGTACAAGTCATCTTCAGGCATCCTAAACAGTGGACTCCTAAGCTGTCTGATCCATCATTAGCTTTGTATTTTATAGGTGATCTAAGAGAAGATCTTTCAGCTAATAGACCTCTATTTAAGTGTAATTCTTCAATTGCTGTTCGTTTTTATGTTTGATGTGAAAATGTGTTCAACTGTATTTGACAGGTTTGGAAAAAATGCAGAATGAGAATTTTTACTGTTGCACAAATGGATGACAACAGTATCCAAATGAAGAAAGACCTTGCGACCTTCCTTTATCATCTGAGAATAGAGGCTGAGGTAGAAGTCGTTGAAATGGTAAGACCGTGGATCTGGTGTCCTTTAACTAATTTAAATGTATTGCTCTGTATTAGACTGCATCCTCACATAAAATCATGTCCCGGTTCTTTCACCTATAGCCATGGGGTGTTGACAGAATTATTGGTGACTGCATGAAGATGTGGATTTAGCTGCATCCAATGGTTGCAAATGTGGGAATTCGTCCTTTCTAAACTTTTAGATTTTTAATTTGTATTTTATTACAAATTATCAAGGGGTTATCCAGGATTAGCAAAAGCACAACTACACCATATCTGTATCCAGGTTGTGTGTGGAATTACAATACAACTCCATTGACTTCAATAGAACTGAGCTGGAAAACCACACTCAAACTGGAGATGAGATGTGCTATTTCTGAAAGAAAGCAGCCATGTTTTTATAAATCTGTATAACCCCTTAAAGTGATATTGTCACCACCCTTTCCATAGGAGTTCTCAGCACCCTTTTTAAGCTTATATTCTGGACATTTTATATCTTACTGAATAAAGGATTTCTTGGTGGTCTTTCTGCTCAAAAATTCATGTTGTTAGTGGACAGTGCCATCTGGGCAGGACTTCACAGCCGTCATGACCCTTGTCTCCGCCCCCCCCCCCCCACCCAGTGAGGTAATAACCACCTAGGCTTCAGTCCCCTCTGTGACTCCTTCGGAATTGGCCGGCCTGGATGCCTAGGTCACACCCTCTCAGTGATGTAGTTGGAACTGGCCTGATCAGAAGGAGCTGAAAGAGGATTTCAGCAAGTTCACTGCATGTGGGCTAAACACCACACATGTCATTCTTCTCCACATTAAGGGTGGGTTCACACTGAGGAATCCGCACTGAGAAATTCCTGCAGATTCCATCACTAGCGCCCGCATGCATTTCCGCCCTTGCCATAGACTACATTCTATGGTCTGGCAAAGTCTGCTGAAAGAATGGACATGTCAAGTCTTTTGGCAGACAACGGAATCCGCCTGTGCATAGAATGGAGTCTATGGCATGGGAGGAAATGCACAGTGGGGCGAGCTGCGGAAACTTCTCTGCACGGATTTCTTAGCATGAACCTACCCTGATAAGATGGCCTTGCAGGATGAATTGAGCAGAATGTGGAGAAGAAGGGCATTAGTGGGGAGATACTGTATAAAGGATTTCTTGGTGGTAAGATATGAAATGTCCAGAATATAAGCTTAAGAATGGTGCTTAAAACTCCATATATAGAAAGGGGGACAATAATATCACTTTAACGTTGCAGCCAGTTCTAATTTTTGGGCCTATGTTTTCTCCTCGCTACCTTTTTGAAACCCATAACTCTTATTTTCTGTATAATTTAGAGTATATCTTTGTTTTTCAGCATGATAGTGATATTTCTGCATACACCTATGAAAGAACACTAATGATGGAACAACGTTCTCAGATGCTCAGGCAAATGCGCTTGACCAAGACAGAGAGAGATCGAGAGGTAGGTTTTACTTCCTAATTCTATGTATAAAGAATTTTTTTAAATACAATAGTTATGTCGATTAACCACCTGCCTAATACTGTGTAGATCCTCCTTGTATCATGAAAACAGCTGACCTGTTAAAGTGTATTCACAGTGGAGCCTTAAAACCAGGGATGGGGAACCTTTGGCCCTTCAGCTTCTGCAAACTACAATTCCCATCATGCCTTACCAGCTAAAGCTTTGGCTGTCCAGGCATGATGGGAATTGTAGTTTTGCAACAGATGGAGGGCCGAAGGTTGCCCATCCCTGCTTTTAAACCTCTGCATGCAAATGTAGCGTTCAACGGAATTTCTGGTTGCCCTAGAAACGTCTAAAGGCCCTATTACACAGAACTATTATCAGTTGAATCAGCCGACATGAACAATGTCGGCTGATTGTTGTCTTTCAACATGTTGAAAGATAAGCGACAAAGATAGCAACAATCTGCTGCCATCGCTCAGTGGAATAGGAGCGGCAGCAGCAGACTGCCGCTATCTTCTATAGGCTGCCCGGGCGATCTAGCAATCACCCAGGCAGCTGCCCCCAGCTCTTACCCACTCGTTGCTGATGCGTGTAATAGCGCTGGCAGGTAACAAGGAGCAAGCGAGCACTGACATTACTCGGTTGCTTCTCTGCATTGCCCCGTGTAATAGGGGCCTAACTGTGACAGGTACACTTTAAAGTATTGCAAAGCCCCAACTATTGTGCTTTCCTGCTAAGTTCCAGATAGAATGCTGCAGTACCTTTAACCCCACAGCCCCTAATCGTTTTGAATGGGGCATAGTAGTAATAATATTTATTTGTATAGTGCCAACAGATTGAGCAGACTATAGTTTCTTGCATAACCACAGGTCTTTTGAACAGCTAATTGACAAAGGTGCCAGGAGTTGGACCCTCGATAATCTAATGTTGATGGCCTCTTTGGAGAATCTGCCATCCGTTTTAATGCCCTTGCATCTTCAGGGTCAAAAGTCTCTGGACACCATTTTATTTCAAAAACTAATGAGAAAATTACATGAACCTATCAAGTAATGGGTGAGGGGGCTATCTTTTAGGCTATGTCAGGAACATGGCCATCCCCTTGAAATCTGCCATTTCGGATCAAGGGCAATTTTTTTCCAGTATGGTCATGTAGTGTATCAGAAGACCAGAACTGTCTCAGAAATAGATTGCTGCAATTAGATTTGCAGTCTCTCCTTCTTTCCTCTGGTTCCAAAGTTATCAACACAGAAAATTAAAAACCTCAGCTCTGTGTTCAGTGCCAGGATCAGCAAATTGAAAATGTTAAATAGTTGTGCATCACATGGGAAGTTTCTGGTGGTGGTGGTTGTTGTTGTTGTTGTAACTTTCTGTGTTTCTTTTTGTGTTGTATATTTCCCCCCCCCCCTAAATATCTTAGGCACAGCTAATAAAGGATAGACATTCAATCATTCGAATGGATAGCTTGTATTCTGAAGATGAAGAGGAGATTGAGCTGGATCAAGAGAAAATTCACATGACTTGGACAAAGGAGAAACACAGTGCTGAGAAGCGAGGAAAAAATATTTTATCAGAACCCTTCAGGGAACTTGTTCACCTTAAACCGTATGTTGGCCTAATTGTAGATGCAGAATTTGGGTGTTTCAATTACTATTTAGGGTGTTTTTAGGCTGTGAGTCCAATGCAATTTCCGTTCCTGCCGCAGAAATACACATATATCACACTCGCATACACACATCAAAAATGCAGACTTGTTGCAAGTGCGTCTCGTTCATGGGCAACTTGTTTCGAATAGTGTGACCTGTGTGTAAAAATTGCTGCAGGGAAAATAAACAATTTGTTTCTGCAATCTTCTAAAAGAAGGTAATCTTAGATAATCTGGGTACTCTGGCCATTTTGTAAGAAGTAGACAACATTAAATGAAAAAAAACAAAAACAAACACAAAAAATTTTTTCATTACTCACTAGGTTCTCTTTATCCAGATGACACCATATAATTGGGCTTCTTCCTCCAGCCTGCTATTAGAGTCAATTCACACTGAGGAATCGGCACAGAAATTCCGAGCGGAATCCCTGTTGCAGACTCGGCTCGGAATTCACGCCTGCCTCAACTTCTCAATGTAAGGTATAGGGCGCCACTGCTCAAAGGATTGATAGTCTGTGGCGGGGATTCTGCTCTGAATTTCTGCGCCAATTCCTCAGTGTAAACTGACCCTTAAATGCTGCAACTGATAACCTCACATTAACATTCATGCATTAAAAATCATGGTGATAAGATAAGGACATTTTCAAATAAAAAAAGGCCACCTTTACCATACCTTGAAATGTTGTTAAAATAGACCTGTAGATTGAAGGTTTATCTTTTAAAACTTTCATGTAGGAACTTCTTAGGCTCCCCTCAAACACAGCTTTTGCACAGGGTTTTTGGCTTAAATCTCCCTTTTTTTGTTTTTGTTTAGTTTTTTTCTGGCATTTTTTCATTTTAGTGTAAATAGCTACAGGCATTTCTATCTCTGGCGCTTTACCTTCAGTTACTCCCCTGGTTTTTGTTATTAGTACAAGTCTTAAACTTTGGCATATTATTCGAGGTTTTCTATTGAAGAATTGGGGTAAAAAAATGCCAATATGCATTTAGACATGACTTTATCAAAGGGTATAAAATATCCACAGGTGTAAACTGCCCAAAGCAACCAATTGGTTGCTGAGGGCAGTTTACACCAGTCTATATTTTACACCCTTTGATAAATCTCCTCCTTACTTTGTACATATTTTTTGTATGTATTTTGCTTGTCTATATACATGTATATTTTGCTTTCTTTTTCTTCTGCTTCAAAGGGAATGGAAAATACTGTAAGTGATTATCATTTTGTGATTTCCCAACCCCTCCCAATCAACTTGCAGAATACTAAATATGTATTTTTTCTTTTTAGCGATCAATCAAATGTTCGGAGGATGCACACTGCAGTGAAACTGAATGAAGTTATAGTAACAAAATCGCATGATGCCAAATTAGTACTACTCAACATGCCAGGCCCACCGAAAAACACTGACGGGGATGAGAACTGTATCCTTTCCATACACGTTAATATACCAGTACGAGGGTCCAGAAAATTGATTTTACACAATTATTGGCTTCTAGTTAAACGCCTTGTATCACACAGATGTGTTGTAGAGCTTGTAACTGTTCCATTCAGTTGATTAGGACTTTAAGAACTAGAAGTTAACCTACAAATTAATAGTTGTTTGAATTTTTTTTTTCTATGTAATTTCTGCTGAAAAACATACTGCACTTCATTTGAAGATGTTTGTGAATCCTTATATTTAATCTGTAAAGATATGGAGTTCCTTGAAGTGTTAACAGAAGGTCTGGAGAGAGTGTTGCTGGTCCGAGGAGGAGGAAGAGAAGTTATCACCATCTATTCCTGATACCGGAGAAACCATATGTAAAGTGCCTTCAGATCAAATGTTTTGCAAGAAAGAATTTTATATTTAAACCTCTACCCTTATGCATTTTATACAGTCTGAAATTATTCCACAGGTCATCCATCCAAAGCTGTATGAATAATGTTTACTTGAAGAGATGGCAGGCTATCTAGAATTTTTTGGTTTAAGATGTAATTTTTTTTTACAATAGATAATTAGCACTTTAATGAACCAGTGCAAATTGTTAGCACTTTAAATATAGTCTCCCCCCCCCCCCCTTTTTTTTTTTTTTTTTTTTTTTTTATAAAAGTTATTAAGGGAGCCTCCAAAAAGTGTTTTTCTATATATTGTACAGCACCTGCCAACTAACTTTTTATTATAAGAAATCATTTGGAGCCAGGGAACAAAATGTATACATGAGCTTAAATGGGCCCTGTCACTAAAATTTACTTTTGACATGTCGTCGGACATCAAGGAAATTCAAAGTCCAACAGCATCCACAGTGAAAGTAATCCAATTTTATTGGGCCAAGTACCATACAACATACAAGTAAATACCAGTGATTGGTTGAAACGTTGCTGAATAAAATTCGTTTACATTTTTCACTGTAGATGCTGTTATACTTTGAATTTCCTTGATGTTGTGGTTCACTGATATGGGATTCTGAATCCCCAATGTGCATCGTTTTTGACCTACTTAAAGGGAACCAATCGCGCCGAAATTGCCCCCATTGATGAGGAAACGTGCTGGTACATCACCCAGCAGGCTTCCCAAACATCCCTCTGTACCCTCCGTCCCCTCCTTTATTACCCCGTAATCTTACATTTGTGAAGTCCCGCGCCGTATGCTAATCAGCCCCAAGTAGTCACGGTGGGCTGAACTAGTCATGGTCCTGGGCATAGTTATCCGGGTCCTGGGCGGCTTCCAGCGCTAATTCAAAGACCTGCTCTCCGCCAGCGTCATCTCTGGCTTGCGTTCCACGTCGGCAGCGTTTGCGTTCCACGATGGCGGTGCGCCAACATCTTCGGTACGTCGCGCACGCGCAGTACGTCAGTGTCTTCTCCCGCCGTACTGCGCTTGCGCGGTGTGCGAAAGACTCGGCACACCACTGTCGTGGAACGCAAGCGCCGCCGATGTGGAGTGCAAGCCAGAGATGATGTTGGCGGAGCGCAGGTCTTTGAATCACGCCCCTCTGGGTGTGATTACAGCGCCGCCCAGGACCTGGATAACTACACCCAGGACCATGACTAGTTCAGCCCACCGTGACTACTTGGGGCTGATTAGCATACGGCGCGGGACTTCGCAAATGTAAGATTGCGGGGTAATAAAGGAGAGGACAGGGGGATGTTTGGGAAGCGTGCTGGATGATGTACCAGCACGTTTTCTTATCAATGGGGCAATTGCGGCCTGATTGGTTCCCTTTAAGTATCTAGTGATCTACTGGTGCTGCTGGACCCATCATTCTCTGGCATGTCATAACAGGCTATTTTAAAGTGTGTTTTGTCTTATACTCATCATGCTAGATTTGTTTTGATTTTTTTTTTTTTAAGATCAGATCATGATCATGTTAAAGGGAATTTTTTACTTCCCTGGTGGAGTGTCAACTGGCCCCAGTAACTTTTAGCTGCCAGGCACAGCTCTTTAAAAAAAAAAAAATGTAATCCTCTGTCCTCTTCTCAGCCACTCACACTTGGTTGGCAGCCTGAGCGCTGGAAACTTGATGAAAAGGCCAGCACTCAGGTTGCCAATTAAGCGTGAGTGGATGGAAAGAGGGCAGAGATGCCTAGATACTGGGAGACAGGACTGAGGATTGAAGATGTTTTTTAAATTTCCATCCCACTGGAGACTACCAGGTGTAGCCTGGGGGAGCTGTGCCTGGCAGCTATAAGGCATTGGGGCCAATTCACACTCCATCAAAGAGGCAATCGGTTCCCTTTTGGTAAAACAAATGAGCTGGTATTTCTAGTTCTAAATTGTGGGATTAAGCAGGATGTTAACCAGGCAATCACTCAGCTGACATGCTATGCGCATGTCCAGTGTAAGCACCAGTTATTTCTGAGTTTAGCCTTTAACTGTAGCATACTACACTGTATAGTACAGGCTCAGAATAAGAGACTGATATCTTCCATTTTTTAGTATTTTCAGTATTCGTATTATCTTGAGACATATGTCAGCTTTTTGGCTGTACTACTGATGACCTTACAGACACATGGCCAGATTCCAGACTTGTAGCAAAGACCATTGTGGCAAATTTCTGATTTTCTTTCATTTCAAATAACACTTAAAGGGGTATTCCAAGTTAAAACTAACTTGTTCCCTATCCACAGGGTAGATCGCATAGGGGGTGGGGTAGCTGACTTCCATACCCTCTGGCGATTCCAATATAGACCCCCAGCTCCTCTGTTTTGAATAAAACCGCGAGTACGGCCCATGACCTATGGCTCTATTCATTATGGAGCCACTGGAAACAGCACAGCACGTGGCTCTTTCGAAAAGGGGGATCCTGTAGTTAGGGGAAAAGTTGGGATGAAGTTGGAATACCTCTTTAGGCTATATTCACACTCTGCATAAACAACTGCAATTGTTCGGCATTTGAAAACAACGCCCATTGTTGTGAGTGTCAAACAATGGCCATTGTTGAAGTGAAAATTGCATTGATTTAAATGCACAACAGCCGGAAATAATTGACATGTCAATTATTTCCAAAGCTGTTACAAACAATGGCCGTTGTTCAATACATTGTGTGAACAGCGACTGTTGTTTTCATTGACTTCAACGCAACACATTTCAATATGAAGGGAAAGTCAGTTTTAATTGAAAACAAGGGCCGTTCTTGTCATAAAATAATTGTGTGAGCATAGCCTTAAGCCATATTTGTATTTTATTTTTAACTGTTCATTCTAGTTTGTAGATTAAACGTTAAAGGGAATCTGTCAGCTGTAATTCAGGTTCAAAACTACTGATGCTGTAAGTTGGTAAGAGAGGGGAAACCTGGTACCTTTCATATCCATCGGTGCTCTCAGGACGTAGAAGACTTTATTCTCCTTTGCAAAGAGTTTTTTTCTGAACTTCTGAGGGTTGTAACGCCTCCTCACTCCCCCCACCTGTCCCTCCTGTGAATTCTGCCTCCAGCTGACTTGTCCATCAAGCAAGCAGGCAGGGGTGGAGATGACCGTGGGGGAGTGAGGAGGTATTCCAGCTTGTTGGATTTCAGGAAATGGGGAAAGTCTCTTTCACTCTGGCACCAGAGCATAAAAGCGTTTTTGTATGTTATGATGGCAAAGATATACCATGTGACTCCTTGACCTAACAGTGTCAGTAGTTTGGAATGTGAACTGCAGCTGACGGATTTTACTTTAAATAAAACACTGACCTCCTGTATAGCTTAAACCCCTTTGTTAAAGTTTTACTCGGTTATGTCCTCTGTTGGTTCTTAAAGGAAACGTATTATTTGTTCCATACCTTCTAAACTACAGGCAGCATGAAACAGACTGGCTTCTTTATCACAGTGATCTATAAATTACTGTGATCCCTTTGCAGTTTCAGAGAAAATATAATTGTAGCTTCAGCAGGGAATGGGGCTAGGAGTCATTGGGACAGTCCACTGACCCTGATTGACAGATCTCTCCCTATACATAAAGAATGAGACATCTGTCAATTGGGGGGCCATTAAAACTGGCGACCAGTTCTATTTATTGAGCTGTCTTCAAACTCTATTTAGTTAGGGCGTCATGTTGGCGGAATAGGCACAGAAATTCTTTTTATGAAGTTACACACTTCATATGCTTTAATGTATAGTGTAAAACAGTATAGAAATGAAATTGTTTATATGCTTTCTCTACTGAGCAAAGTAATATTTATATTGTTTGCATCTGGCATTTCTCTGAAAGAAAAAATGTTAAAAGTTAAACCTTAATGGTAAGTAAGGAAGGCAGAGAAAATAGATAAAGAAATTGTGCATTGTCCCGATTTAAGGGACCCATTGGAGATGCCTCATCCTTTAAATTGTCATTGAGAATACTAGTTTGCCATGACATTTTTAATAAAACAATTTTTCTTTTTTTTTTTTTTGCCTTTGTCAGTGCAGTTACAAAATATCTTTAACGTGTGCAATTTACCTTAAGTTTATTTAATGTTTTGTTTTTTGTTTTCTATTAGATATGAGATGTTTATTTTGCTATGTCTTAATATAATAAACTTGCATTTTTACCACAATTATTTTTCTTGGAATATTTAAAAACAATCCTTTCAATATGACAACAAACAATATTCATGTTGTTCACATTCAGGGCTTATGTTTAACAAGCATGGTTGTAGGGTTCTGCTTAAAGTATTTTCAGGACACATTCGGCTCTGGTTAGTAGAGAACATATGTAACTATACCTCTACAAATATATCAGAAGTACACTGTCTTTGTATACATTTTGACTTACTACAGACTTGATGTGAACAGCATGAAATAGTGAAGGAAAAAGGACTATTGTGGTGAGCCCAGCATATTATACAAAAAGCAACTTTATTAGATGATCATAAAGTGCAGAGTACATAGAACGTGCAATTATTCCATAAGTGTGCAATAGAGGTGTGAATGAGTTATTAAAAAAGGTAGGGTGCTGTCGGGTAAGGTGACCCTGTTATACCCTACCTATACTAATTGAGGGACCGCTGGGTAAGGCGTCCCTCCTCCAGACTGTTTCTGGCCCTGCACTGATTCGTCATATAGAGGTATGTAGGCTGTCAAAGTATATATGTCAGATCGATGGCTTTAGTAAAATAGGCACCGATTGGTTGTGCAGTAAGGGGAGTTAGGAGACTAGGATGGTGTCTCAGGTCAGTACACAGCAATAATGACTCATAACATTCGTATATGCTATCGTATGTGCTATCTACAATTCCTGTGATATTAGGAGTGTGTAGCAAGTTTCCAGTTACTCCGACGCGTTTCCCCTCGGTGGTGTACAGAGGTTCATCAGGGAGGTATCATGGAAGTGTTTTTTTTTTTTAAACAATATTTTATTAGTGGCTTATGTAATATTTGAACATACATATTGAAAATTCATTACATATTCAAAAAGAAAGTCGGTCACAGGCAACAAAGGATTGTATGTTTACAATATCATACAGATACAATGAGCCTTTGTAATAACCTTAAAAGACATATTATATACAATACAACGTAGTCTTACCAAAAACATAGGTAGAAAAACAGTAACCTATAATATCACCTTAAAACATGGTATAGATGTCAGATATTCAAATATGCTACCAATAGAATGGAGAGAATTGTCTTTTAACAGAGAAAGGGAAAAGCTTAAGATATTTGGAGTGCTCCCAGAGTTCCCTTTTGGGCGGCCATGCAATACCAATCAGTGTCCTTAAATTGATTAATGACAGAGTCTCTCTCTTCTATAGTAAAATCATGAATTAGAAATTGTGTCCATTTGGACATAAATGTTTTTGTTGATTTTTCTTTGGTGCGCAATACATCCAAAAGTTCCCAATGAAAGATCTCCTTCAGAGCAGAGATTACCTCAGAAATGTCTGGTAGAGTATCCAGTGTCTTAATAAACATTTCAGGGAAACTAATAGTTAAATTAATTCCTTTAGAAGGAAGTAATTTAGGAGAGGGAGTAGTAGAGTCTATATCAATAAAATGAAAAAGATAACTAAGAGGGAGAAGTGGTATGGCATGGCCCCAAGTGGACAAAAGATAGAGCCGCACAGAGTCCCACAGGCCCAGGCACAATGAAACAAGTCTGCTTTAGGAAGTGAACATTTCGGGCAACTGTTTATGTGAGAAGTGTGGGAGTTGGAAAAAGGAATATTAAAGGCATATATAGCCTTGTGTATAAAGCGGAAATGTATTTCACGTAGAACCACATTAGGAGTGGCAGAATGCACTAGTTAAGATCCTCTCAATATTTGTTGGGTCAGATCCTCTGAAAAAATTACGGAGGACCATTTTAAAAAAAAAAAAATTTGTCTAGATAAATTCTTTTGAGAGCGTGATCTAAGTTCTCCATATGTATGTGATAAAGAATTATGAACCGGTGGTGTTGGGAATAGATTATCAAATTCCATATCACTTTCTGCTTCTGCTATGTCCCGTACTCTGGAAGTAAGAAATTCAATTATAGAATTGTATTGAGGTAAATGAAATGAGGACAATTTAAATTGTGTTCTGACGATATTTCATGATAAGAAAGTGTTGGAATTAGTATCCAGCAGATCCCCAACAGAAGAAACGTGCACTCTGCCACTCTGAGTAGTCCAATTTGTCTGAGTCAGGTGGGTAAAGTGGTGAATGCCAGAGGAAATCTTTTCCATAGGCAAAAGGGTAAAACATATAATTTTCGTATCGCCTTTCATCTGGCAATGGTGTCTTTAAAGATAACACTTCTTAATTTATGGGGGTAGTTCTGGTAATTTAGCATGTAGCAGGGTGGGTAAAGGCCAAGGTGCTGCTAAAGCTTTCTCAATTAAAATATTGGAGAAATATGATGTGTCCATAATCCAATCTTTAGCATGGCGAAAGAGAGCAGCTAAATTATATAATCTAATATCTGGGCATTAAGCACCACCTTTAGAAGTAGGGAGACAGAGAGTGGAATAGGCAATACGAGGTCTCTTTGATTGCCAAATAAATTTAGTGAAATATGATTGGAGTAGGGAAACGTCAGAATGTTTGAGTAAAAGGGGTATTGTTTGCATTGGATATAACAGTTTTCCAAAACACATCATTTTGATTAAGTGGGTACGGCCTAGAATTGACAATGGTAGAGATTCCCATCTCTGGAGATCTTGTTTTATTCTCTTAATTATAGGGCGATAGTTCAGGGAATATAGTGAGGAGGGAGTTCTGCCAATCTGGATTCCAAGATAAGTAATATAGGATTTAGCAATGGAGACCCCCGCAGGACCCGAAGTAGACCTCTTATGTGGAGTTAGGTAAAGAAGTTGACTTTTATGTATATTGATTCTATACCCAGAGAAGGAACCAAAAATTGTTAAGGCATCTAATACTGCCGGAACATGTAGATCTGGTTTATCTAAATATATTAAAGTATCATCAGCAAAGCATGTAACTTTGATGACTTGGGAACCAACCCGTATGCCTGAGAAAAAGTCAGAAGAAATAAGATATCTAGCAAGAGGCTCCATCGCCAAATTGAACAATAGAGGGGATAGGGGGCAACCCTGTCTGGTACCTTTTTGTAAGGGAAAACTATCTGAAAGGAAACCCAGGGTATGAATTCTAGCTTTCGGAGATGTGTATATTGTGGAAATAAAATCTTTAAATTGACCTGTGATACCAAATTTTGTTAAGGTCATGTCCAGCCACTCCCAGCTGATATTATCAAAAGCCTTTTCGGCGTCAATTGCCAACAGACCTGGAGAGTGGCTGGAACGACCCCCAGATTGGACACCAGACTGGGCCGCTAGTACCGTTCTTATATTAGTGACACCAGAACGTCCTTTTATAAAGCCAACTTGATGGCTGCCTATTAGTGATGGTAGGATGTCTGCCAATCTATTGGTCATAATCTTTGCCAACAATTTTAGGTCTAAATTTATTAAAGAGATTGGCCTGTACAAATTAGGAGATGTCGGATCCTTCCCCTGTTTGTGTAGTATTTTGATATATGCAGTATCTCCCGAGGGGAGCATGTGATGGTCAGTCAGAATAGTTTGGAAAGTAGAAAGAAGGGTGGGGGAGATGACAGAAGACATAGATTTATAAAATTCCGCACTATAGCCATCAGGGCCTGGAGCTTTGTTATTTTTAAGTGTACAGATAGTGGCAGTAATTTCCTCCAATATGACTGGGGAGTTGAGAGAATCAAGAGAAGGTGTATCAAGAGAAGGTAGAGTTAATGACTCTAGAAAGTTCTTACCAGCAGCTAGATCAAGTCTATCTTTGGAATATAGTGAGCGGTAAAATTGTTGTAAAAGTTGTGATATGACTTTAGGATCTTTTTGTATATTACCCGCTGTATCTTTGAGAGCAGGGATATGTGTAGTAGGTCTACGTCCTTTAGCAAGGTTGGCTAACATTTTCCCTGATTTATTACCATAGCGGAATAAACGGGATATGTATTTATCTCTATATATAGCATTGAGTTTTTCCTGTGCAATTTCGAAAAGCTTGTCTAGCTGCTGTCCATTTAGATTTATTGTCATCTGTAGGGGGAAGACAGGAAAAAAATGTATGTAGAGCGCAGATCTTGGGAAAGTTGAAGATAGTTTTTACGTGCTTCACGTTTCTGGGCAGCCACATAAGAAATTATTTGGCCCCTTAGAACTGCTTTTGCAGTCTCCCAGAGAAGTATTGGGGATTATGTATGTTGAGCATTGTTAGAATAGAAGTCTGACCACCATTTTTTTAATAGTTTGATAAATGATTCATCATTAGCTAAATGAGAAGGAAATCTCCAAATAATATCGGATCCCTTCTGAAAAATATCTCTTAATTGTAAACTAACAGGGGAGTGATCCGAAATTACTATATCATGAATTTCAGAGTCTTCTACTCTGCCAAGAGAGTCCGGTGACACTAAACAGTAGTCTATTCTTGACCAGGCCGTTTGGGAGTGAGAGTAAAAAGAGTATTCTCTACCATCTGGGTGTAGATGACGCCAAGAATCAGATAGGGAGGTAGAATTAAGGAAGTTGGTATTTAGGTCTCCACCAACTATTTTAAGATTATTGTCATCTTGCAGAATGAGGTTTTCCATTTAAAAAAAAAAAATCAGGTCTCTGAGTGTTGGGACCATAAACGTTATATATGCTATATTTGCCCGCTGGAGTGTCAATAAGAAGATGACATATCCTGCCTTCATCATCTTGATATTGAGATAATACCATGCAGGCTAAATTTTTATGTGTAAGAATAACTACCCCGCCTTTACGGTTAATAGCTGGTGAACCATAAACTGCACCCACCCAAAAACGTTGGGTGAAATAATCCGATTCAGCTAAATGTGTTTCTTGCAATAATACTATATCGGCCCTAAGTCTCTTAAGGTGTTTCAGTATAGAAGTCCTCTTAGATGGGGAACGTAGTCCCTTAACATTCCAAGTGATGAATTTCATACAATATTAATAGAAGAGGAGGTGTTAAGAAGAGACCCTGGAAGCACAATAACATAGTGGGTAACCCTTTCAGGCAGAAAAAGAGGATAGCATGTAGCATTTTCAGACAAACTAAAGGTGATATACCTAAGAATAAAACAGTTAACAATATAAACTAGGCAAATAAAGTGAGATGTGGACTTCACTTTTTTTCGTATTGTCCAATGTTCGGAGCATTCGCAAACTCCGCATTATGGAGAAGAAATAAAGAGAAAGAAATAACTGGTGGAGAGGTCACTTCAACCTCCGCTCCACTAAATGAGTATATATTAAAATTAAAGACATACACATCCCTACCCTCCTGAGAAATGTGTGAGTTGTCACAGGGAAGCAAATAAATAAAATAAAATAAAAGGGAGAGCCAGTATATAATGATTAGTACTTAAAGAAGTTGTACTTAAACCTAAAACCATACAAGGTGGAATTATACATATACATACATATACATGCACACACACACACATATACATATATACATACATAAATACATACTTACACATAGACACACACACCACCAAATGCATTACTACCTAGACTAAAGAAAATAATAATGTAGTAACAAGGTGTCCCTAATATAGTATTTAGTCAACATATATAGGGCTAAATAGAGAAAAAATACTCAGTTTTAATGATTAGCATAGCGTCCAACAGAATAGAGACGGCGTTCATAATCATTCCATTTTTTCTACCGTGTCAGTAGGACTATCCAAACGTCGTCTCTTGTGCTTGTCTTGAATAGGTGGAGTGAGACCCTTTACATCTTTAAGGGAAGAAATGGCTTCCTCAGGAGAACTGTAAAGAGAGGCTGAACCATCCGATTTGAAAACTTTCAGTATGGCAGGATAAAGAAGAGCAAATCGTATGAGGATTTTGTGGCCACGAATTGCAACATCAACTGTAGATTTTTTAAAGCTTTGTAAAATGTTGTTTTTATCATTATAATTCAGATACTTGACAATCACTTGTCTGGGTTTCTGTTCCTTTTGATTTGCATCTTGCTTTTGTTTCGCTGGTGGGGGTCCCACACGGTGAGCTCTTTCCACAGTAATGTGACCTGGGATACCCAAGGCTTGGGGAATTTCTAGAGAACATATAGCATGTAATTGCATGGCTGGAATGGATTCAGGTAAACCTATAATACGTAAATTGTTGCGCCTAGAGCGGTTCTCTAGATCATCAGTCTTTGTTTGCAATGAAGCTGTGACATTCATATTCTGTTGTAGTTTTATTTTTGTAGAATGTATTTCATCTTCTAACAGGCTGACTCTCTCCTGAAGTTCAGTAATCTGTGAGGTATGCGTTGCTATATCTCCCTGTATGGTTGCTAGGGAGGAAACTATAGTGGCCTCAAGAGAGGATTTTATGTCATTTAATATCATCTTGGACGCTTGAATTGCCAGTGCCTTGCAAGACATATTTAGTCCTGGTTTTATGGTGTCACAGAGGTCCGGCACTGGGGTTTGTGAGGTATGTGTTTCCTCTGTGTGTGCCTCAGCAGCAGCACCTCATGTCGGCGCCATCTTAGGTGTCCCTGTGACAGAGCTGTGAGGTAAATGAAGGAGGGCTTATGGGGAGGTGTATAACTGGTTCCCCGCTTAATGAAGTGGTGCCTCAGACTCCTCGGCACTTAGAGAAGTCAGAGGTGTGGTCCGGCAGGGCCGGTAATGTCAGGAGTCAGAGCGGGGAGCGATATTATGAGCGGAGGGTGGAGGAGCTCACTCACACTGCTGCCATCCCATACGCGCCGGAACCGTAAGTCCATCATGGAAGTCTTATTATATCATCTAATAAAGTTGCTTTTTGTATAATATGCTAGTCTTTTTTCCTTCACTATTTCTTGTTTGTAGTACAGACTTGTGAGAGCCACATATAGAATTATTCAGCCAGGTACCATCCTCCTTTCTTACTCCGTGAACAGCATGAAGTCAGATACTAGAAATATGCAACTCTAAAGAAAACCTACACCACTAGATAAAACTTATTGGGGTATTGCAAGTATGTACTGTGATCAACCTTAACAAAAGACACCCCACTCACACTGATAATTTACACACACAAATGTGGCAAACAATATTTTTATTAAATAAAAATGACAACAGGAAGGGATAAAACATTTTTTAAACAGTACAAGTTACAGAAATCTATTTAACTGTTTTAAGAGAATAAAAATCTACTGCAGCAAAGCCTCCAATTTCAAAAGGTAAATTAATGTCTCAAAGACCACAATATGTCCTTAAGTATAAATCCAATAAAATCTAAAACTTAACCTTTATTCTTATCAATAAAAAAATATATATATATATTTCCTTACCTAAACAATATACACAGTGATAATTACAAAATACAAAGTAGCGTCATCAAACCCAGATGATCTCTAAGTAAAAAGCCACTTTGCCAGCACTAGATAATAGAAGAGGCAATATACCTACGCTCGGACCGCCCTTCGTGTATGCAACCGATGTATGTGGCAGAGAGAGAGGTATAGACAACAGAGGACGATAAGCAGACGTAGATAGAGGGGTCTGTATTGCCCTAGGCTAAAAGTCCCTTGCTCTCCCTGCCCTAGGCAGAGTGATCGTACTTAAAAGTTCGGCCCCGCACAGGAACCTAATCCCTGGCTCCTATTATAACCTGCTAATTCTGAAGGGAACTAACTATCTCACTAGGCCAAGTATCCTATCTGGCTGTGTGTACTAGTGAGGTAGAATTCCTATACTAGGTATATAGCACACAACCGATGTTATTAATAAACATCCTCAACCAGTCTGCCACCTGATGTAACAAAAAGTGGCAGACTTTTATGTCTCTGATAATGCATACGCACTTAGTGATGCAGTGCCCAGTCAATTAATCACGATTCAGATAGTGACGCTGTAGGGATAGATATCTTAGAGTACCCCAGTGTGATATATATGTAGGACGTTACTCGATATGAACTCTAAGCCGTTGATTAGGCAGTTATATTCCCAAAATCCTAGGTATAAATAGATTATGAACATGCATTAATTACAGCACAGTACATTGCTGAATACATGGACACTACAGCGATACCAGCCGCGTTAATCATAGCGGAGCAGAGTCCATCATGACCACGGACATCAGTTATCTTTCCTCTATTGGGTCTCCTGACGATTTAAGGAAATGAATCGCGTTGAGACCACTTCTGTGGGGGGACAGATGAGTATATATCTATGTTACATCTGCCTCTCTTATTAGTTATTTAGTCCATTTTTTGCCAGCAGCGAAGTGTACACGCAGCCCCAATCACCAAGATATCACGGGTGAGCCCGGGCTGTCTGGGAGCAGGGCCTGGAGAGCATATTAGGCTGCGCAATCTCTGGGACACGGCAGTTTACCGTATCAGTGAGAACTGTGATTTATTTGTGTATATCTGAGAATCATGATCTATTTGTCTATCATTGAGAATCGCGGTTAATTTGTCTAGCCTGAGGTGACTGCAGGTGTACCCTTCCAGTGTCGGACTGAGTATTCCCCCCTTTGGAGTGGATAACTATAGGACATCATTGGTAGCCACTACATGTATGGGAGCTATCAGCGATACTGGATAAGGGTATTCAGCAATGTACTGTGCTGTAATTAATGCATGTTCATAATCTATTTATACCTAGGATTTTGGGAATATAACTGCCTAATCAACGGCTTACAGTACATATCGAGTAACGTCCTACATATATATCACACTGGGGTACTCTAAGATATCTATCCCTACAGCGTCACTATCTTAATCGTGATTAATTGACTGGGTACTGCATCACTAAGTGCGTATGCATTATCAGAGACATAAAAGTCTGCCACTTTTTGTTACATCAGGTGGCAGACTGGTTGAGGATGTTTATTAATAATATCGGTTGTGTGCTATATACCTAGTATAGGAATTCTACCTCACTAGTACACAATGCCAGATAGGATACTTGGCCTAGTGAGATAGTTAGTTCCCTTCAGAATTAGCAGGTTATACTAGGAGCCAGGGATTAGGTTCCTGTGCGGGGCCGTACTTTTAAGTACGATCACTCTGCCTAGGGCAGGGAGAGCAATGGACTTATAGCCTAGGGCAATACAGACCCCTCTATCTACGTCTGCTTATCGTCCTCTGTTGTCTATACCTCTCTCTCTCTGCCACATACATCGGTTGCATACACGAAGGGCGGTCCGAGTGTAGGTATATTGCCTCTTCTATTATCTAGTGCTGGCAAAGTGGCTTTTTACTTAGCGATCATCTGGGTTTGATGACGCTACTTTGTATTTTGTAATTATCACTGTGTATATTGTTTAGGTAAGGAAATATTTTTTTTTATTTTTTTTATTGATAAGAATAAAGGTTAAGTTTTAGCTTTTCTGTGATCCTATTGGTTTAAGCTTGACGATTTATCCTTTTCTGTGAATTCTTTGTTTGATAAACCCAATAAAAGATGATTGTGAAAAATTGCGCAAAATGTATCCGTACCCCCCCCCCCCCAAAAATAAAAGAATAACTCAATAGAAAGAAGCCACTAGAGTTGTAAGAGCATTTAATTAGAAGTGTACCTTTTCGTTATAACTTTAAAAATCTAAATAGTAGATGTGGTATAAAACATGTTTGCAACTTTACATTTATTTATTTACTTTAGTTCTTGGCACGGAACTTCCTCTGTTTAGACTCTTTGAAAAAAAAAAAAGTCTAAAACAGGAAGTCCTTTGTTTCCCAGGTCACAGTGCAGGCAGTCATTTGACTGACGCATTGAGCCGTTACACTCTTTATTGGCCTAGATTTCCTGCATTTGCCCCCCCCCCCCCCAACACAACACTAAAAAGCTACCTTCCTAAGACTTGAACTGGATACAAGTAAGGATAGCTTTGTTATAAAACATGATAACTTAGCTGCAGCAGACTGGCACAGAGCCTGCTCTTTTTTTTTTTTTTTTAAAGAGGCTCCACAAGTTTTGTTGCTTTATATGGCAGCTTCCTTAATGGTAAATATGCCTAGTTAAACTTGTGCCTTAATAATTACAATCAATCAGAGCAAAGAAAACTCAGGATACTGGAAAGTAATGCAGAATATCACTAGTGGGCAGAAAGTCAGTTAAATAAAAAAAACATTGCTATAAATACTATATAAAAAAATCTAGGCAAATGGAGTATAGTAAGTTTTGAAGAACTTTTGAAATTTCTTAGGTCCCGTAGACACAAAATTCTATGTCTTAATATTTGTATTCAGATCCTTTAAGTATGGCACCAATCTTTATCTGTATGTTGGCAAGAAGCACCTTGTTTGCTGTATACACAGAGTAAGGGTAGGTTCACTCTACGGAATCCATGTGGATCCCATTGCTCGTACCCGTTCGCGGCGGCGCACCTATCCGTACATGCCATAGACACCATTCTATGGCCGGGCCGATTCCGCCGAAAGAACTGACATATCTATTTTTTTCGGTGGACAGCAGAATCGGCCTGGCCATAGAATGGTGTGTACTATGTGGTTCTCAGCGCGGATTCTGTAGTGTGACCCTACCCTGATAAAATATTTAACATTTCTATTTGCAAAGCTGTTTAATTTTAAAGGGGTTGGCCACTTTATAGTAAAATTGTTCAGTGTATAGTACAGAAGCTACTGTCAGTATTGCTGACAGCAGCTCCCTGTGTACATCATAGAGGTAAAATCAGATTCACCTCCTCCAGACTGTGCTGTCCTGCTCTGTAGTAAGTCTGTCCATAAGATGTCTGACATGGAGGAGCATGTGACCATTCCCCACCCTCTCTGTCCACCACTGTGCCTGTATTTGCCAATGGAGAACACTGGAGGTGGGCATGGTCACATGGTCTTGCTTGTCAGCAATTTTATGGACAGAATCTCCGCAAAGGGCAGCCCATTCTGGAGGAGGGGAGTCTGATTTTAGCTCTGAGGTACACAGGGAGCTGCTGTCAGTAAGTGATGTGAGTACAGTTACTAATACTAAGTGGCCAACCCCTTTAAAATATTCATCAGAAGAAAAAAACTGAGTGCAGAGGTGCATACGATATGTTATACTAAATATCAATGAATAGTAATAGTTACCAAAATACAAATATACAGGATAATATACATGTCGTTAGAGTGAAAGCAGTCATACTCCATTCCTGAATGGCAGATGCAGATCCCTTTTGAATTAGATGTTGAACTGTCCGCAGATCTAACCGGCAAGAATAATCCAGCTCATCCTCTGGAATCTCTGTTTCCGAAGCAGGCAAGATTTCTAGGTCTTCTCTAACCTACAGGGTCAAATAAAAAAATGAAATAAAAAGGTAATAAAAGCACTTATACACATTTACACGGTCTACATACCATAAATTGGATCAGCAGATTGTGAACAACCCCTTAGTGCTATTACGGGTTTGGCCCAATGACAAAACTGACTTGATACTTTTTTTCTTTTTGTTTTGTTTTCTGGTATCAGAAGTTTTTAAAAAGTTAAACATAAAAGAACTACACAATGTGGTATTGTTTATAGGTCTCTAACTGCTCCCCCTGTCCAGAGACAACACATCATCTACCATTGTTTCAGGAGACTCCAATAGGAGGTCCTCCCAGGCCCCCTTAGTGATGTCACTGCTTGGCCCAGCTCCTACAGTCTACATCACCACCTCATAAACATGTAGATTTATTGGGACATTTTAGGATGTTGCCTTGTACTGCACAATGCCATAAGCAAACAGACAATGATACTGTAGTTTTTGCCGACTTGCTGTGTGGATCTACTTACATTTTTAGGCCATGTTTATGATTTGCAAGGCAGCCAGGATAGCTAGCGACTAAGTGAAAAACTGGAATGTCAGTTTTCTGCGGCCACTATTCAATGAATAGCAGCCGCAGAGAACCTGTCAGTTCACACAATGGAGAGTGCGGCACCGGTGCAGCAGTGGATTCGGGTGCACCCACATCCAAATGATCTTCAGTAACTCCGGCCATTCTGTGACCTGGCTGGTGTTATGCAAAATATGAACATGGCCTTAATATGTGGGCAGATCAAGAAGGGTAATATGCACTAACAGAATCAATTTTTGCTTACATAGGCAAAATGGAACTAGCAACCAATATTCAGATGCCACTTTATTCAAGGTACTACAAACATTGTAATTGTCTTTAAAAGGGCAAATTTCTTTTCATCCATAATACATTTTCTAAATACATGCTATATTTTGGCAGTGAAAGGTGAATATGTTTTAAGTGTCAAAAGGGTTAAAAAAAAAAAAAACTAAAATGGTCTGGTCTGATGCTTCCTGGCTGTTAATTTTTCATTTTATTCCCTTTAGTGTCATTATAGAGCCACTTTATAATACCTATGTTTACTAAGAGCTGGTGGATAGACCCAGGCAAACAATGATGTTTGCCTGGGGCTACAAGTCCCTACATATCACTGGGCCAGAACAGTGCACGGTAGCACACACAGACGTTGGCCAATCTGGTTCTATCAGTGCTGTTTTCCCTGGCCCAACCAATAGCAGTAGTCAATGGGCTACGGACCCCACTCTACTGCACAGATAACCCTCCTCTGCTTTCTGCGTGCATCAGGCTGGCTGACAAAAATGAGCCATGGGAGAACACACACAGTGCAAAAGGAGGCCTGATAATATTTCCTACATTTTGTCTCCCAACATCAGTTGCTAGAGACAGAATGACAATAGTGACAGGGACTCTACCTTGCATGTACTTTTTTCCCCCCAGCTACAGTTAAACAAATTATATTACAAAGATGCATGTTATGTCATATCCTGTCGATTAAACCAAAGTGCATTAAAAAGACAGCGTCCATTTAAGTTTGGCTTTTGTAAAACATATTTTGCTGTGTTGAAAATATTTTTATATTTATTATACACCCATTTGTCACTCACTTTTTCCACTTCCCTAAACACTCTCAAGAAATTTTCTCTCAAAACGCCTTTAATTTCTTGATCTTGCCATCCACGTCTCAGCAGTTCCTGAATCAGCAGTGGATATTTTGACACATCCTCAAGACCTTCAGGAAACCTAGGAATGTTAAAGCATTTGGACAAGGCAACTCATTAAATATTAAAAAGGTTGTCTGGCTATTAGGTATACTTATTTTTATGCTCAGCGTGCATATCCAGTCTACACAGCACATCACTGGAAGCAGGCTTGGACTGGCCCATAGGGGAGCAGGGAAATCCTCCAGTGGGACACTGAGCAGGTGGTGGGCCTTTTTGTCTAGCAGCTCCAGGATGACATATAATCCCCCAGCACTGCTGTACATGCCTAGGTCATGTACATCACCTGGTCACTCACTGCCTCTATCTAGTAACGTGGGGTTTCATCATATTATATAGAGGCATGGAGTTACTGGTGTGACAAGCAGCAGCATGTAGTGTGCAGACTCACTGTATCCCCTCTCCTCTTCCCTGGGACCCTCCACCACCTCCTTCTCTCAGGGTGCCCCCATCTGCTCTATGTGCTGTTTATGGCCCTGGAGTTGCAAAGCTGACAGTATGTGAGCTGTACGTGGTGTATTCCTGTACCAGAGGTAAACCCATACCTCCCAACTGTCCCGGATTCCGCGGGACAGTCCCGTTTTCGGGGTGCTGTCCCGCGGTCCCGGAACAGCACCCAGTGTCCCGCATTATACGTGGCCCCACCGAAAAAAAACAATAAACCAGTAACTCACCTGTCCGCCGGTCCCAGCAGCTCCTCTCCCGGCAGAGCGCGCACTCCCGTCCTCCGGGGCGGGGAGCAGGGTATACAGACACTGACTGTACCGGAAGTGACCTGCAGCTTCTGTCATGAATTACTTCCGGCACAGTCAGTGTCTGTATACCCCGCTGCCCGCCCCGGAGGATGACGGGAGTGCGCGCTCTCTGCCGGGAGAAGAGATGCTGGGACCGGCGGACAGGTGAGTTACTGGTTTATTGTTTTTTTTGGTGGAACCACACAAATGGGAGGATTGGCTACTATTTGGGGGGATTGGCTACTATTTGGGGAGCTATATGGGGGGATTGGCTAATATGTGGGGCACTATATGGGGGGCATTGGCTACTATGTGGGCACTATATGGGGAATTGGCTACTATGTGGGCACTATATGGGGGATTGGCTGCTATGTAGGGCACTATATGGGGGATTGGCTACTATGTGGGCACTATATGTGGGATTGGCTACTATGTGGGACACTATATGGGGGCATTGGCTGCTATGTGGGCACTATATGGGGGATTGGCTACTATGTGGGGCACTATATGCGGGCATTGGCTGCTATGTGGGGCATTGGCTACTATGTGGGCACTATGTGGGATTGGCTACTATGTGGGCACTATATGGGGGCATTGGATACTATGTGGGTTATATATGGGGGCATTGGCTACTATGTGGGCACTATATTAGGGGGATTGGATACTATGTGGGCACTATATGGGGCATTGACTACTATGTGGGGCACTCTGGGGGATTGGCTACTATGTGGGGCACTCTATGGGGGATTGGCTACTATGTTGGGCACTATATGGGGATTGGGCACTATGTGGGGCACTATATGGGGGATTGGCTACTATGTGGGGCACTATATGGGGATTGGCTACTATGTGGGGCACTATATGGGGGGCATTGGCTACTATGTGGGCACTATATGGGGGATTGGCTACTATGTGGGGCACTATATGGGGGCACTGGCTACTATGTGGGGCACTATATGGGGGATTGGATACTATGTGGGGCATATATGGGGGCATTGGCTACTATGTGGGCACTATATTAGGGGGATTGGATACTATGTGGGCACTATATGGGGCATTGGCTACTATGTGGGGCACTCTATGGGGGATTGGCTACTATGTGGGGCACTCTATGGGGGATTGGCTACTATGTGGGGCACTCTATGGGGGATTGGCTACTATGTGGGGCACTATATGGGGGGATTGGCTACTATGTGGGGCACTATATGGGGGCATAGGCTACTATGTGGGGCACTATGTGGGGGATTGGCTACTATGTGGGGCACTTTATGGGGCATTGGATACTATGTGGGGCACTATGTGGGGGATTGGATACTATGTGTGGCACTATTGGGGGATTGGATACTATGTGGGGCACTATAATGGGGGATTGGATACTATATATGGCATTTTGGAGGGGATTGGATACTGTATAGGGCACTATTCAGTCAGCAGCATGTGGTGACTGTAGGGGAGTGACTATGGAGGGTTGCTATGGGGGCGTGGCTATGGAGGGTTGCTATGGGGGCGTGGCTATGGGGACCACGGCGCACATGTCCCTCTTTGCTCTTTGCAAAAGTTGGGAGGTATGGGTAAATCTGTGTGGACATGAAGTATGTATTTCTCGTGCGTCTTATTGGGGGACACAGATACCATGGGTATAGGCTGCTGCCACTAGGAGGCGCTGACACTAAGAAAGAAACAAAGGAAGTGACTCCTCCTGAGCAGGATATACCCGCCCACAGGCACTGAGGTAAACCAGTTTAGCTTAGTGTCAGTAGGAGGCAGACACAGGTCTGGGTTCTCCAGACCAGTTTCTTCCTTTATGTTTAGTTAGTTAGATTTTCTTTTTCCTTCTAGGTTCTATGGATTCTTGGGCACGGTGGGTAATCTAGACCCACCCTGATCCCCTCACTATGCGACCAGGGAACAGACCATAAATATAGATGGACTGTCTACCCTCGGTTGCCACCGGCCGGCAACGTGACACCAGGGCCCCAGATCAGTCTGACTGTCTGGTCGCCTTTTCTGCGGACTCTGTATCCGCACAGCCCCTTCCCGCCTCGCCCCCCAGAGCTTGGCGCGTAAGGTGAGGCACCCACCGGCTGAAGACAGCAATGGTGAGTATGGGCTCCTACCTGGTGAGTATATTCCCCCTGCCCTCCCTCCCAGGCCACCATTGTATTCTTATAGACAACCCTGGGCCATGCTTTCCTCACACAGGGATTTCTCCATCTCCCCATGCTCCACTCCCTCAGGGTCACTGTACCTCTGTGGCTCTCTCCTCAGTCAGTAACAGGCCAGCCCCCTCCTCCATTTTATTTTGTACTTGTGCCTCTCTGGGTGCCATGGGGTGTACAGTGAGGGGTCTCCCACTCCTGTCAGTGCTGTGCAGGCTGCAGTTTCCCGCCTTTTTTCCCTATTGTGGCTATGTCTGGAGTACCTGCTCTGGAGGATGCTCCGCCTCCTCCGTTAGGCCCCGCCCCCTGTCGGCCGCAGCATCCCGCCATTTTTCTTAGGTTGCTGAGCCTGCACTACTGCACTGTGGATGCCCCGCCCCTCCCGTTAGGCTCCGCCCCCTTTCGGGTGCCGCGTGGGCCACAGCATCCAGCCCTGTATCTTATGTGGCTGATTCTGCACCGTGGGATGCCCCGCCCCCTCCCGTTAGGCCCCGCCCCTTTCGGATGCCGTAAGGGCCGCAGCATCACCATTTTTGTTATCTTTTTAACTCTGTGGAGCCTTCACTGTGATGCCCCGCCCCCTCCCGGGTTGCCCCGCCCCTTTTCGGGTGCTGCGGACTGCAGCATCCTGCCTTTTTATTAGGATTGTGGCTACACTGAGCCTACACTGAGGGATGTCGCTCTCCCCTGCCACGTGTGTGTGGTCTCCCGGGAGAGCTACCACACACACTGTTCTATTCCCAGCAGCTTCTCCTGCCACCTACTGGTGGAAGTGGTTATTACACCATTACATATATAAGAATGGCTTGCATCATGTTTTATTATGGCCAATGTTCCATATAATGTTCCAGCAACCCTTGGTCTGCAGATCCAGCATTTTTGGTGCTGGTTGACCCCTCTGTGTCAGATTTTATATATTTAAGATTACATTAATACTTATATACACATTCTGGTTCCCCGCCAACCACATACGCACAGACACATTCCCCATCACCATACAGTGTTTCTGTGCCCTCAGTGAGATCCTTCTGCTACATGGTGTCACAAGTAGGACACGGCACCAGACACGTTACTCGCTACTAGACGGAGTTTACTGTGCTCTGAGCAGAACCCTCTGCTACATGGTGTCACGAGAAGTACATGGAACCAGACACGTTACTCGCTATCCAGGTGGTGTATCTGTGCTATGAGCAGAACCCTCTGCTACATGGTGTCACGAGAAGTACATGGAACCAGACACGTTACCCGCTATCCAGGTGGTGTATCTGTGCTCTGAGCAGAACCCTCTGCTACATGGTGTCACGAGAAGTACATGGAACCAGACACGTTACCCGCTATCCAGGTGGTGTATCTGTGCTCTGAGCAGAACCCTCTGCTACATGGTGTCACAAGAAGTTCATGGAACCAGACACGTTACCCGCTATCCAGGTGGTGTATGTGTGCTCTGAGCAGAACCCTCTGCTACATGGTGTCACGAGCAGGACACGGATCCAGACACGTTATCTGTTTCCAGGCAGTGTATCTGGGCTCTGAGCAGAACCCTCTGCTACACGGTGTCACGGTAAGTACACGAAACCAGACACGTTACCTGTTTCCAGGCGGTGTATCTGTGCTCTGAGCAGAACCCTCTGCTACACGGTTTCCCAACCAGGAGAACCGTCTGCTACATGGTTGGTCATACAGGTTATGGGACCAGACACATCACCCATTGCCAATCATTGTTCCTGTGTTACTCAGAGCTACCCCCTCTGCTACAGGATGTCACAAGCACAACACATGTCCTGTCATTCACATCACCCCTTAGCGGGCGGTGCTTCAGACCTGCCTCTCATCTTCATGACATAGATTCCTTTACTACATGATGTCAGAGACATAGAACTGGACACGTTATCACCTCCCAGGTGGTGGTACAAGGTGATTCAGAGCTCTGCCCTCTGTTGCATGATATGGCTCCAACTACATTACCTGTAGTTTGGTGTGCACAGATTGTGGTATTCTGTTACACGATGTAATACACCTTCTTCAGGTCCACTCATTATAGTGCATTATAGTGGTGATGCTTGGCATTTCTCGTGTCCAGTTCTCGTTTACATTGGGACTCAGTCCTCTTCTCTTCCCTGCTCCCAGAGCACACCCTGTAGGCTTCTGTTTGCTTGTCTAGTTTACAGGTCTGACCAGGCACATTACCTGCTTCCAGTCCAGGGATTTGTATCTCTTGAATGCTGGTCCTTGGTTACTTACTGCTTGCAGCTACTCTGCTCGTGTTACCCTGTATATTACCTTTCATCCTCATAGGACTCCCAGGATCGGTGCCTGTCACTTCAGGGGATCATCATAGGGTAACTTGTTACCACACCATTTCGTCTTCTATATGTTTCCACTAACAAGTCTCATTACCTGCTCTCAGGCAGTGTAACCTTGGTTTATTCCTCTCGGGCCGTATCCTTTCTAAAGCCCGAGCATCCTGCTACGTGTCCCACTACACAAGGTACAGAACCCCCTGCTTTACCTGCCCCCGGCCTGTTGTACTGTCATACTCTGGTCCTCTGAGTGGCCGGCAGCATATAGGTACAGTCACTATTTCATCCTGGTACTGTCAGGGTGGTTCTTCTGTCCTTCATCTGGGCATAACTACCATGTTTTGGCATTTGTTTCACTGGCTGTTACCCAGTAGTATGGCTTAGTAACAGTAGTAGTATTGTATTGCTTAGACCGTCCCCTCTGCTATACTGCGGATGGCCCTCAGCGAGGTTTGTTCTTATTGTCTCATGGTGCTCTACTTCAGGAAGCTGTCCTTGGTCAGCACCAGCCACATTGCCTCTTCTCTTTGATCTGGGTGAAGCGAGGCCTCTCGGTTCCTCAGGTAAAACAGTAAGGGTTTCTTCTACCCCTGGTGTATGTAGGACATCGACTGCCTACATGACTCACAGTGCTGCTTTAGGACTTCTCCTTCTGCATCTGCCTATGGCCAACATGGCTAGTATTTAGTCTTCTCTCTCTTAGGCAGCTGCAGTCTCACAGGGTAAGGATTCCTGTTTACTGCCTGTACTGTTTCTCTACCGTCCTAAGCCTAGGTGTATGATCCCTTTGTGGTCTAGCTTCTCCAAGTGTCCTTTTTTGGCCATATGGACTATGAAGCATTGTTGTTCTCAGTTCAGGGTTTTGCAGTGCTCCCGCATACACAGTTATTCCTACGCTCTGGGGTAGCACACTGTTGTGCATGACCCCCCTATCCTAGGTTTGGTTTTTTACTACTCAGTCAGGAAATCTTCAAGCAGTCCTTCTCTCCTCCATGAGGATGGAATATTTAGTATAATAGGTATCCTACAGTCCTCCAGAGGACTGTTATTCCGAGATTGCTTCTTCCGACAGGCAGGTGTGGGTTTTCGGCCCTCATTGGCCTCTATGAGCACTCCTGCCTGACTTGCTTGTCCTTGGTCTTCTTGTTGACCTGCCATGCTCTCCAGATGGGACTCCCGGTCCCCCTCCCTAATCTTGTCTCCCATGTGGAGTCCTCGAGAACTTCTCCCTTAAAGATTTCCTCTACTTGCAAACAGGGTTGTTCACTGGCCCATGTCTGGCCCTACCTAAGGCTCTATCGTCTCCGAACCTATTGCATTCTGGCCAGGCTTCATTTCTTCGGCAAGTTGCCAATTCTCGATCATCTTTTCTCATTCACCATTAAAGTCCCCTTGTTTTCCTGTTGCTCTGTCCACCAGAATGCATCTGGCTCTCACCTTTCCAATTGCCTAGGGATCCGGTTGAGCTGGTTGATCCGCTAAGCTCTTCAATGTGGCCATTGGATCCCGCATAAGGTTCCTTTCTCAAGCAATGTCTCTGCTCACCCTTTGAGGCGTTGGTTTCTAGATCTAGTCTACATATGGACTCTAGTCTATGTATTAACTGTTGTTCCCATTGTCCTGTGACAACTCCCGTGCCCATCAGCCTTACCTCGACCTCCCTCAACGGTTTTCTTCTTTGACTTCATGCTCTCGAGTACCTCTAGGCTTCCTTGGAGCGGAGTGTTTTATATGATCGACCTCCTTTCTAAGGCTTTAACAGCCCATGGAGTTGTTTTTTTCCCGGCCTACCGGCTTCCTCTGCTCATCTTTTCTGTCGGACACTGCGGGGTACCTGGTACTACTGTACTCTTTTCAGGACAACTTGCTCAAGATTCAGATCATGGTTTTCTTTTCTCCCTCTCCTTCTTTCCCTGGACTGCATTACGCTTGGAAAGCTTTATTCTTATTAACATGTATGTGTTTCTCAGATGGGGTAACTCATGTCATAGGCCATGGTTTTCTCTTCTCAGTGAAGACTGTACTCCTAGGCCTATGGAGCTTCCAGCCTGGCCATTCTTCCCTGCTCCATAGTCAGGGACGCAGCTTCTCCTGCATCTCATGTGGCACCTTCTATGAGAGACTCTCAGTCCTTTCTCCTTTATTTGACGCCTTAGGCCTCTAGGTGCCACAAAACACTTTCCAGTCTCTCCCATCATGGTTGTATTTGCCTTTTTTCTGTTCTACCTCAGAGTAAGTCCCTGCCGCCTGTGGTCGCCTACTTGGCTGGGCGTCTGCTTTTTTCCCCACATCTAGCTTACTAGTTCTGTTGGACTCAATGTTACATCACGTTGCTGGCTTCCAGGAAGGCTACAACCCACTCTGCAGTGCAGCACGTTGCTCCAGGGACTAGACCCGCTTTCCTTTGCTGCGGACCTGTAGGGGTTTTCTCTGATTCATTCAGCATCATCCCTTGCTCTATTCCTAGTTGATGGTTGTGTTGGTGCTATTCTGTGCCTTCTCGCCAAGCGCTCTTGTCTAGCGGTTATCTTTCCCACCCCATGGACTGCTTTTGGACGTCCCATGGTATCTGTGTCCCCCAATAAGACGCACGAGAAAAGAGGATTTTTTACTCACCGTAAAATCTCTTTCTCGTAGTCTTCATTGGGGGACACAGCACCCACCCATTTTTCTTTTGGGTTTTTCCTCGGTATGGTAGTTTTCTCCGTTTTGGTGTTATTCCTACTTTACCTGTTCTTGACTTCTCCTACTGCTCTGGCACAAACTGGTTTACCTCAGTGCCTGTGGGCGGGTATATCCTGCTCAGGAGGAGTCACTTCCTTTGTTTCTTTCTTAGTGTCAGCGCCTCCTAGTGGCAGCAGCCTATACCCATGGTATCTGTGTCCCCCAATGAAGACTACGAGAAAGAGATTTTACGGTGAGTAAAAAATCCTCTTATTATGTGAGTCTGTGTGTATGGTGTGTGTGTATTATCTATGCATATATGTAATGTGCATTTGTTTACTGTAGATGTGTGTCTTTATATCTGTGTATGGTGTGTGTATTGTGCATGCGTGTGTCCTACGTATGCATTTAGGTGATGAGCAATTCTTTATATCTGTGTATGATGTGTGTGTGTATGTATTGTGCATATTTGTATGTAATATATATGTACACGTTATGTGCACTCATTTGTAACTCCCCCTCCCACACCTAAACCTGCTGGGGAGGTGTCAATTAAAGTGTCCCAGTCATTCTAACTTTCAAAATATAAATCAACATTAGATGTGATATAAAGCAAGTTTGCAATTTGCATTCATAGTTGTTTTTTTTTTGTTTAAGTTATCATGGAAAACATGGCACTTCCTGTTTTCTGACGCTTTTTCAGAAAACAGGAAGTTCTGTGTTTCCCAGGCAATCTGAGTGCTCACAGAGAGAAAGCAGTCATGTGATTGATGGACACATTGAGCTATGACTCTCTGTACTAGTCAGAATTGCAATGTTTTAGTCAGGTTTTTTTTATACCAGCACAAGTCTATAAATCTGCCATCAGGAGACTGGATCTGGATTTCTGGTAAGTTCAACTCTCTGCGCCTCTCCACTCAAAGAATTTACATGTCTGCGCGGGGGGTTCTCGCACAGAATTGTGACGCCGATCCTGTAGTGTGAACGGGCCCTAAGAGGAACTTTCCAGATTAGGAGAGGTTTTCTATGGGAATTTGCTACTGCTCTGGACAGTTCCTGTCATGGACAGAAGTGGCAGCAGAGAGCACTGTAGGACTGGAAAGAATACACCACTTCCTGCAGGACATACAGCATCTCATAAGTACTGGAAGACGACTTTTTAAATAGAAGTAATTACAAATCTATATAACTTTCTGACATTAGTTGATTTGAGGCAAGAAAACCTTTTAGCCAGAGTGAGGGTATGTGCACACTGAGGAATCTGGGAGGATCACCCGCCTCGAATTCCGCAGCTCACCTCTGCTCACGGACGTGAGTATCTCTGCCTGTGTCATTGACTCCATTCTATGCACAGGCAGATTCCGCCATCCACCCCACGAAGGAACTTGGCCAGACCACTGGACGAGAGCATAATACAAATTCTATAATACTCTGTACCTACAACATTACAACCCCCAATATGACAATAATCTATTTCGATTATACCCTCTGCATAGAACACCACAACCCCCAACATAACCTGACAACTGGACAAGACCATAATACAATTCTTTTATTGGCTATACATTAAACACTACAACCCCCATCATGACCATAATGAACCTGCTCCATAGGACCCTACCACAATACTGATATGTATTTATATAGGAAGGCGGGAAGAAGGTCTAGATTCAGAACAACCTGGCTGCCTTCTTGCAAAAGCAGCGTCACACCTGTCCACGAGATGCAGGTGGGGTCCTATTCATTTCTATGGAAATGGCTGCAATAGCAAATACAACCCTATAGAGAGGGAGTAAAGCGGTTTCATGGAGAAGGCTGTATTCACACAACATGCAATTTGATTGGTGAATTTAATGAGAGACTTGGGAGTTAAACAACAAAACGCATAGTGTGACCCTTGCCAAAAGCTGCAGAGTCTAATTATGTAGCCGCGGGAAGTCAAGCGCTACGTGTCTGGGTTCGGGTAACGTTGCTGAACCCAAATATCTTGACAGATTCTCTCACCACAACTCCTCAGCAATATGCTTGGTATATGTGACATTTCAGCTTCCTTATATAATGTATATAAAAATACACAGTGTTAACTGTGGCATGTATTGTACACATCGCATACATTTTCAGTGCATATTTTGGTGTGTAATAGTTGGAAAGTTTGGGGTGTTTTATTACAGTATATATGTTTTAACATTTGCTGCTCTTTACAGGATTTTATTTGTGCAGAAGGAGGAGACTGCCCGGGTACTGCCTGGAATTCCGGGATAAGGCCTATTACCTATGCTAAATCCCAGAATTCTTAGCACAGGCTAAGAAGGCATCAGGAATCAAATGCGGAAGGTCCGGCTAGGTTTAAGTTCGATCGAACCTAGCTTTTTCTGCTGTTTGATCAAGCCTACTGATAAGTACTGGAAGAATGGAGATTTTTTAATATAAAGAAATTACAAATTTCTGGCACCAGTTGATTTGAAAGAATTTCTTTTTTTTTTTTTTGCTGGAGTACCCCTTTAATACTGTGGACTATTTTACTTTTAAACAACCAGATAACCCCTTTTGTACAGTCAATGCAGTTGCTCAAGTGATCAACTAATCGTGTGACCACCAATTTCCTATGACAACCTGGGAAATGCAGTTTTACATGCCACCCATACTGCTTGTCTTTACTCTGGAGGATTTACAGGTAGGGATCCCCTTCTTCTCTATTATTTTCAGCAGCTTTATTTATAATACTCCTTGGCAGCCCTTTCCAACATACAATTACATCAGATTGTCAGCCGTCTCCTTCACGTTAACAAATCCGTAGTGTATACCAGTGGATTCTAAACTGAGTGACTGGAAATGCTGGGAATTGTAGTGTATAGAAATGTCTGTGAATCACAAGTGTCCCTTCAAGAAGTTGGGAGGTATGGAGGAAGGGCTGACTGCAAAGCATTATGGGGAAGCTTGATGTCATGTGTTTTCAGTCATCATCATCATCATCATCATAAACTTTACAACAATGGAGCTTATCAAATTACCACAGATTGATTCGCCCATAGCAACTAATCACAGCTCATCCCTTTCATATCTTAACAAGCTCTTATAAAATTAAAGTGGAGCTTTGATTGGTTGCTGTGGGTACGTTAGTCTAAATTGCGCATGGCAACCAATCACAGTTCAGCTTTTATTTTACCAGAGTAATATGAGAAACAAAAGCTGAGCTGTGATTGGTTGCTATGGGCCACATCAAACCAAACCATATTATCAAGCTGTTTGCTTGGTCACAAGTGTGTTTAGTGACCTCTGCAGTAAAGCACATCGCCAGTTAAATAATGGGTTAATGCTTCAGATGTGTTTACCAGCAGTAACCATGGCAACCATGCACTGTAATGACAAGCGCTTATGTCATTAAAAAAAGTTCCATAAAGCAATGCACCACACCCTGATCAGTGCCATCTTGGATGAGTCATTGGACCTTGAGCTTAACCATTTTACTGCCCCGACCCTTGATGTAATTTGGAGGTTCTAGCAGGGGAAAAGGGGTGGTCTGCTTTACCCCTTCATCGAGTCTCCACCTTCTCAAGAAGTGGACCTGGATCTGTGAGGGAGAAGAGATGCATCCGCCTAGCCATCAGTAAGGTGACAGATGTTGCAGCCAGATTTCTCTCACATCCAGTTTATTATATTTATAGTATGGTATTACCCTCTAAGCCCAGGGGAGGGGCAACTCTCCAGCCATGGCTCCCTCGAGGTTTCCCCCACAGGGTGTTTTTCCTCGCCTGAGTGCTGAAGGGTGACTCTTCGTGAGTCTGGGGTCTGCCATTTTCGGTGTCATGTAATTTTAAATAAAATTGGCACCCTTTGACACCTGATTACAATATGTTGTGTCTTTATTTTGTGTTCTTTGATTTCACTTTGCCTGGGAGTTGGGGGTCCATCAAATATTGCAGTCGTAAAGCTGGACATCTGCCTGCTACATGGATCTATCACCTTCACAATGAGCGCAAGTAGGACACTCAAATCTTGAAGAAAAAACATGCATCGCAAGGTTTATACCTACATCTGCAAGGTTTGTCAAAAGGTTTTTTTAAGTGACAGGGTCACAGCAACCATAGCATATCATAGCAGCATGACACCATCATAAATATACATCATATATACACAAATCAGTGGCTCTTGTGTGTGTGGGCAGCATCAAGGGCAAGGCAAAGTATTGCTCCCCCACACACATACTGTACATTCAGGTGTGGCCTAGGTAGCTGCCTATCCCCACCAAATCCACAGGATAGGGGATATCAAACTGATTGGTGGGGGTCCCAGTGGTCACGAGAATGTGGATAATTTGTCCCCCTCAAATAAAAAGGAAGGCGGTGCTCCATTAATTCTCTATAGGTCTTGTTATCCCTTATCCTGTGAATAACTTTGGTAGAGGGGTATGTTCTCATGTACTATATGGCTGGACTCAGACTAGGCGTTTTTCAGAAATATGGCATTTTTAGGCTCAAAAACGCTGCAACCAGATGTTAGCTGATAATATTATTGTAATGTCTATATGGAAATTAGTGTTTTCCCCAATTCTTCAACAGAAAACTTGGAATGACATGATAAAGTATCACATGACTTGTACTGAAAAAAACCCTCAAGGGAAAAAACACCAATAGTATTTTACACAAAAATGAGAAAATGGCAGAAAAAGTGAAAGTGCCAAGCTTATGTGCATGTATTTGTTACTCCTTCTCCCATACCTAACCCTGCTGGGGACTCAGCTTCCAAGTGTCAATTATGTCAAAATATATGTAAGGTACCATGTGTCTTCTAACAGCATCTAACAGTGTTAGCAGTTTGGAATATGAAATACAGCTGACAGATTCCCTAGAGAAGTCTTGTGAAATTATGAAATGACAGGCAGGCGCTGGGGGGGAGTGACAAGATAATAAAGAAAGTATACCAGTCACTGTGTCCAGTAGCACGTCTCTCGATTCTCTGTCACAGCTCCCAGAAGCAATTTTTGCTTGGGTTCAGTTTACGTCTGCCCCCTGGCTCCTTAACCTGCAATGCCACTGAGCGGCTGATGGACTGCCCACTTATCCAGTCAGTGACTGCAGTGGTGTTCTGTCCATCGGCCGAGTATGTGATGTTGCAGCTGGAGGAGCTGCAGGAGGCAGACGTCTGTCTAATATAATTATGGAAGCACTACGGGGGCACAGGGACTGGTAAGTATACTTTCTTTATTATGTTCCCGCATTTGCTGCTGGTTATATCTGGTATATATTAGGTGGGCCCCTAGAATTAAATTCCCTGGTGGGCCCAAGGTACCTCAGTCCAACACTGACTGGAAGTATTGATAAAGAAGACTGAGAAGTAAGGAACCAGACAGCAGTGCAAAAGTGCACCTCTCATTTATCTTCAGTGCAACCACAGCAGCATATTATTGTATGCCCAGATAACCTCCTTAAAAGTGATAGTCACCCCCTTTCAAGATCAGGAGTTCTCAGCACCATTCTTAAGACATTTCATGTCTTACCGAATAAAGGATTTCTTGGTGGTCTCTCTCCTCAAAAATGCATGTTATTGTAGGTGACCAGCGCAGTAGGGGCGGGGTTTAATGGCCGCAATGTCCCATATCTCCGCACACATCTGCACTGTAGGCCCAGCCCCCTCAGTGCCGTTATTGCTATCTATGTCCTGCCTCCTTTGCAGCCATTGGAAAAAGCTGACCTACGGCACTGTTTACCAACAGTAACATGCATTTTTGAGGGGAGAGGCCACCAAGAAATCCTTTACTGGGAATAAGGTCTTACTCAGATGCGTGTACTAATGGCTCTATGTTGGAGCCACATGTTTGTTATTAATGACGTTATTCATCAACACTGCACAGGTACTGTTCTGTCACATTTTCATTATGTAATTCTAAACAGACTGACTTACCTATCTGTCCCATCGTAATCTCCTCCAATTCCAATATATTCGGGTCCTACTAATGTCTTTATGTAGTCAAAATGGTCTAGAGAGAAAAAAAACAGTGTGTAGGTGCTGGGCTGGACACAAATTTGGTTTTTCCATCAGCATTCTCTCCTCATTTCAGCTGGGGTTGTCCAAAACATGTAAAACTTTTCATTACAGTTTTTTTGTGTTTGTTCCACTGCACAAATACTGACCAAACTACTATGTGTGAACCTAGTCCCATGTAGTTAGAGGGGTTTATTACTATAATTTGTTAAACTTTTTAACTTATAAAACCAACCATGAATTTAAAGGGTATTTCAGTGTGTTTTACAATCATTTTTGGTAGTGTAATTTATTGTATTACAATTATAAAACATTTTTCAGCTCAAAAGCAAATAAAAAAAAAGCATCAAAACTGCCATAGATGTGGCATTGTATGTGTAAACAGCCTGTACAATAGCCGGCACTTGAAAATATGTAATATAGAAGGCATTATTCAAATGCATATACAAAACATGCAAACATAAAAAACAAATACACTGCAGTGCTAAGACATGGAATAAAACAGTGACATTAAATTTCAAACCTGCCAATGTAGATATGTTTGCCGTTTCCCTGCATGCAATGAAATTCGTATGAAAATTCACCATCACTATTCCTCTGTTCTTTTTCTGAAGAAAAATAATCGAAAGATTGATACTATGTTTTATAGCAGTTTTCAAGTATATCTGCTAATTTCCAAATGTCAGAATCTGCTGGCAGTGAGGGATTAGATTTTAAAGGGCTTAACCAGACATAAAAAATAGATAGCGGATCCTCAGTATAGGCCATCAATATTAGATTGTCAGGAGTGTAAATTCTGGCACTAGAGATGAGCGAACCGGGCAGAGGTTCGGGTTCGTATGACCTAGACTGTATTCCTGTTTTCCAGACGGGACTCGGACTGTCTGCACCTTCCCCACGGAGCGGGAAGACAGAGGGAGTCAAATGCTGGTTCCGGTTCGTACAAGCCGAACCTCGGCCCAATTCGCTCGTCTCTACCTGGCACCTGCAAGCTGCAATACCTCCTCACTCATTTAGAGATTATGTTGCAGATTGCAAGCTCCCTTTTGTTTACTTTCTAGGAGAAGAACATATTACTCACAATGCTAAGCAAAATGTCATCAGGAACATTCCGCTCTATCTTACATAGAGCAAAGACTGCCGAGTGACTGAATATGACTGGTGCTTTAGATATTGCTAGGACTTCCCGAGATGTGTTGGATGAGGTATGAGACAGATCAATGATCATACCTATTCTGTTCATTTCTCTGACAACTTCCTAAAAGATAAAAGGAGAACATTCATCTGCATTTTATGTGTAAGGATAATGTCATCTATAGTTTGGGGTTTGTAGTTGTGTAAGCAAAGTATAATCATTCAGAGTTATGCCTCTTACTGACCTACTTTTGTTTCTATACTATTGCTTTTTAAGTTTTTTAATATCTCTTCTATGGCTCATAGCAAAGTGCTGCAGATCCTTCTCATTGTTTCTCAATACAGTGAGCCTCCAAAGGTATTGAGTATATTACAGTTCAGAATGTGGCGCAAGACTGGTCAACAGTACATTAGTAAATTGTATTGATTCTTATTATCAATACAGTAGATAGATTTGGAGAAGAGCATGAAAACCTTCTGACTCCCTTAGGTATCTAAAAGTTTAATTGAGTCTGGAGAGACAGATTTTTATAAATATCAGAGATGAGTTGAAACCTTATAGGAGGAAAAAACAATAAGGTGTTTGGAGGTAGTGATAGTGGGACCTCAACGGCAGGTCAAACTTTGTTTCAAAATAAAACAAAAACACAACTGTGAACCTACCTCTGGTGTTCGGCTGGGCATGTCAGTGCACCTAAAACCTAAAATTTGTTTACAAAATTTAAAAAAAAGTAGTCAAGCACAACGGGGCAGATCTGGAGAAGGTCACTGCTCCTCTTCTTGTCACTGACAAATCCCAAAGACCAGCTAAAGTTAGAGATATGGACAAGTGCATGGCACTGGATTTGGCCAAGACAATTGCTTATTTGAATTTAATAGAATAAAAATTATATTGATCAAGCAAGGAATACAATCGGTTGCATAAATATATTACAAAATGTTTATAGAAAAAAAGTAGTATAAAAAATATGCAGAGTTTGCTTACTGCGCCAAAAGCTGTCAGGCTTTTCCTTCCCTGATAGAATTTATGGTGACCTCCACCAGATGTTACTGCCCTGCAGACAGAAACAAAGGACTTCAGTAATATTGTCAGGTGTCCCGTCAATCACCTGTCTCAGGTCCCTTTTGGATTTCATTTCCTTTGCTGGAAATGTGTTGCAGAATTTTCTGAAAGTCTGTTCCTTCCATTGTCTGGGGATATTTCAGATGAATAGCACAGTTGAAGAAATACAGTATATGCAACAAAACTACCACATGTGAATTCACTCTTAGGCCCAGTTTACACTGAGCAAAAACGGCGAAATCCAGCCGTGCTCAGTGTTCTGAAGTAACTGAATGGGAGGGCGCATACACGTCCACTCCCGTCAATTCTTTGAGTGTAAATGGGAGGAAGCGGAGGTCCGCGCGCCCTTCCATAGAGATACTGCAGGACTCCAAGAACGGCGGGATACCGCGATGGAGAGCTCCATCATGGATTTCCCCCTTTTTTGCTCAGTGTGAACTGGGCCTTACAGAGTTATTTAAATAACGTTTATAGCTAACAGTCAGTCCCCTAAGTCAGCCTAGTGTACCAATGATGTAAAGCATAGTATGATGTCATAAAAGCTCTTAACTACCATATGTCAGTATTGTACCACTTTGGGAATCTGGTCTCAGAACTGCTTTGGTAGGGTGAAATATGTTTTTATATACGTATATATTTTTAGATTAAGTATTTTAAAAGACTGGAGAAGCTTATAGCAATATCCAAGGAGCTACACAAATTTCTGGCAAGTACTGTTTGTATACTGCATGTGACAACAATCTCCTGTATTCTTCATATGTGTGAAGTGGGGTGGCAATATGAAAGCATTTTCTTACAAAGAAAAACACCCAAGCCTGGTCAAAAACCATGTGGGAAAAGGTGTTATAGTCTGATAAGACAGAGGTTGAACTTTTTGGCCATCATTTCAAAATTTATGTTTGGTGCAAAATCAATGCTGCACATCAATGAGAGAACACTATTCCCAAAATAGAGACAGCATTATCCTTTGAGACAGTTTTTCTGCAGCTGAAACTCAAGGTGGAGGGAATTATTTTAATTTATTTAATTTATACCCCAAATTATTTTATTCTGTTTTTCAAGGTTGTCTTGTTCTTAGAAACATAGAGGATTGTCAGCAGAAAAAGACCACTTGGTCCATTTAGTCTGCTCTTTTAGTATTTACTTTCTTACCATCCTAGAGTCCTACTAGACAAAACAATTTTACGTTTCTGCCGATTAACAATAAATGGTTGCAAATGAACGCTTTAGTGAACCAACTGAAATCATTCACCATAATACACAAAATAATAGTCGTTATTTACGAGACTCTAGTATACAAACAATTGTAATTAGGAATTAAGAACGTGTACATACACCAAAAGATATTCAAACAATTAACTATCATTTTATGGTCAGCTTGAAAGATCCCATCAACGGCAAATGAATTAATTTTAGTTAGTTGTTTGATCGTTGCCTGCATACACACCCAAAGACTATCTCTTAAATTCGAATATAACAATTTTTTTTACATAATCATTCCGTGTCATGGGGCTCTTACATGACAAGAGCCTGGCAATTTAACAGGCGTGTAGACTTTTTTATATTCTCTCTTTCTATTATTCTAAGCCCTATAATTTAGGTAGGTTACTCCTTGCAACCACTGGCTGAGATAAATTTGCCTAATGCCCTTTTAGTTCATCCTGTAACTGCTCTACATAGCAAAATACAATACAGGGAATTTACTAATTGCCCCCCCCCCTCCAAATAATATAACAAAGTGCCTAAGCTTTACATGGAGACATTTTTCTCAAATACATTTACATTTGTATAGAACATAATTTTCCCTTTGTCTCTTCCTACTACCTGAATGGTGCATGGCTATTGTTTCACATTTACTTTGCCTACAGGAGAACAAATGGACATGCACAACATACTGTATAAAACAGCACTGGCAGAGAAAATCCTGTTTTGTTGTTTTGTACATTACCATGGAGTATTGCACGTGTGAGTTAGGGACATATATCTGGCCCCAAGGTCATAGAACATCCTAAGAGCCCCCAGGCTGCTGTCTATGATGTGCCCTCCTTCCAATCCAATAAGGCAGGCAATCTTTTTTGTGTTTGTAATACCTGATTGGGAAGAAAAACAAAAACATATGTAGATTTGTATCTAGAAACAGACTATTTGTCTTTGAGATAGAGACTGCTAATATCACTGAAAATTAGCCAGTATGGAATTTTCACACAGAGGATGCCCACCCAGCTATGTACTTCATAGCAAATATTCAAGTCACTGGTGTGAGACAAGGAATGTTTGGTATATAGCTACATTTTCTGGCTAAATTAGAGCGAGACTGTACCCACAATCTGCCCACCCCAAACCGCTTGTACCTTTGGATAGCTGCTTTTAATCCAAGATCTGTCCTGGGGTCCGTTTGGCAAGTGATGCAGTTATTGTCCTAAAAAACAACTTTTAAACTGGCAGCCCTGTGCCCAACTGCCATAGCCTAGATTGTGTATGCATTAGACTGGCACAACCTCTCTGTCCCTCCTCCCCGCCCTCCTCATCTATAGGAATGCTCCAGGCAGATTTTCTATTATTCATCCCCTGTGTCAGCACGGCACATGGGCTGGATCGGTAATGCACCTGTGCAATGTTCAGACAGAAGAAAATGTTTTAGGGGAATTTCTAATGATGAAAAGGGCGGGGAGGAGGGACGGAGGGGTGATGCACAGTTAGGGCACAGATATTGTAGGCCACAGCCGTTTGACACAGGACTGCCACTTTAAAAGTTGTTTTTTAGGACAATAACTGCATCACCTGCCGAACGGACCCCAGGACAGATCTTGGATTAAAAGCAGCTATCTGAAGGTAGAAGTGGTTTGGGGGGGGGGCACAGAATGTGGGTACAGATTCACTTTAACCCCTTCAAGACAGAGCCCTTTGATGCCCGGATGTCCGGGTCAAATTACTGCAATGTTCCTCCCCGCCTTCTAAGAGCCATATCGCTTTTATGTTTCCACCTACAGGGCTGGTCAGGGTGTCATTTTTTGCACCATGATCTCTAGTTTTTATTAATTTCATATTGGTGTAGCAGAAAAATTTTGATCGCTTTTTATAAAATTTTTTCTGATATATAATTTAAAAAATCATTAATCCTAAACAAAAGGTACAAGCAAAAACCAGCTACACTGTATTAAAAAGAAAAAAAAAAAGCTGTGATAAGTTAATAAATAAATAAATATACACAAAAGAAACTGGCGAAGGAGGAAGAACTTGTCATATGTGGGAATTGTGTCTATGCATAGCTAGCGCTACAGAACTATATTCAACTGCTTAATCCACTATAATAATAAAAAATGCTATGTAATTTAGGGATATGTGCATATGTCATATAATGTTAGGAAGCCATAGGAGCGCAGTACAATAACTCCTCATGTGTAACTTGAAGTGTATGCAGCTGCTCTATAATGAGGCAAAACTTTATGAATAGGCTTCTATGCTAAATTGCCAGGGGAACATTACATTAGACTGTAGAGCATAGGATTAATATGTGTGGAAAAAACCCCCCACAGCTTTATTGCTATGGGGGGGGGGGGGGGGAAATCTACAGTAGAACACGGCCAGATAGCTATGGAAGCGAAAAAAAACAAACTAATTAATGCCCCTATTCCACAGGCCGTTTAGAGGAGCAAACGAGCGCTCTCAGCGCTCATTTGCTCCTCGTTCCCCGCTCGCTGCCGCCGCTATTCAACGCGGCTGCAGCGAGCGGGTGACTGCGGGAGGGGGCGGCGGGGAGCTGCGGGGGGCTGCCCGGGGGATCGCTGATCGTCCGGGCAGCCCATAGGATATAGCAGCGCCTGCTGCCGATGCTCCTATTCAATGGAGCGACGGCAGCAGATCGCTGCTATATCAGTCGCTTGTTTTTCAACATGTTGAAAAACAAGCGACTGCAACGATCAGCCGACATGAACGATGTCGGCTGATCGTTGCACTCTATTCCACCGGACGATTATCGTCCGTAGCGGCCGATATCGGCCGAATACGAACGATAATCGTTCCGAGGAATAGGGCCTTAAGGGCTTTATACAGTGCCAAATACCAGAGGCACAAAAAAATAAACTGTTACTGACACTTAGGGCATAAAAACAGCAAAGTTGGAACAAAAACATGCTGTGATAAGTAAATATACACAAAAGAAGCTGGCGGGGCAGGAAGAATTTGGTATAGACGTCTAAGCAGGATGTGCCAAGGCCTTGTCTTCATATTTATTGGCTAATTAGGTACATCACTTTGAGTTTTATACCTTAATGGATCGGCAACAGCACGGGTATGCCAAAAACGCAGCCCTTATTTTGAACCACACCCCTGTTCCTGTGCATGGCACCAGTCTTTTTGGGAGCACTGGCCCACCCCAGACCACTGGGGGCAGGCCCGCCGGCCCCCAGTATGACGAAACCCCCTCCCCTCTGTGATGCAGTTCCATTGATTCCACTAGACCTGCATCACAAAGGGGAGGAGAGAACATCACAGTGGGGGCCGGCGGGTAGAAGTTTCCGAGGACAGGATACAGCTTTTCCAGGTTCACGGGGAGGAGCGGCAGGGAGTAGCACGGAGACTCATCAAATCATGGACTCCACAAGACCTCTTAAAGCGAAAGTACCATCAGGTACATTCGCTTTAAGTGATTCACATGAATAGAATGCTGCGGGGAAGCCAGTTGACATGAAACCGGGCCTGGTTTCCATGAATGGAGCTGGTCTATAGTGCTTCAGCCCGGGCCGGTGCTCAGTAATAGTCTAGCGCTGTGTGTGAGAACCCAGCTGAGGTTAAAAAAAAAAAGGACTGTAGCACCAGCTTTCCCTCGCTGGCACCGTTCTAGTCATGTGAAACACTGAAAGTGAATATACCTTATGGTTCAGTCGCTTTAAGGTATTGTGTAGTATGACACCAAAGTTTTAGCAGCCAATTCTTACAATTAGTATTTTATGGTGCCCATGACCCCGATGCTGTGTACCAGTTCTTTGTTGGTACACTTTGGTAGATACTACCCACTGCATACTGGGAACACCCCATAAGATAATATTTCGGAGATGTTGTAACCAGTCGCCTGGTCATAATTTAGCCCTACTCACTATTGCTAAATACTTATATTTTTCCTGCTTTTAACAAATGACTTCATTTACTGCCAATGTATCCCACCCTTTTTTTTTTTTTTTTTACAAACTAATGTCATGAGGTGACCAATGTTATTCACTTGACCTGTCAGTGCTTTACATGTTATGGCTGGTCAGTGTATGCTGTATAATTAAGAACGTTGGCTGAGGAAGCTTGAGGATTCTGAGACCCATCTAGCTAGACACCATTACAGAACATATATTGCTATAGGCATCGCTTTTACTGGATTAAAGAAACCTTAAGCATTAAAGGGGTACTCCAGGCAGCCTTGTTAAAAAATAAAATAAAATAAAAAACTTTTTACAGTTTTTACAGTCTACGTTTTACAGTAGACCTGCGGCTCTGATTCAGCTTTCTGCCTGAACTACCAGTGCGGCAGAACTTTCAAATGTATTTTTTAAAAGTTTAAAAGTTCCCCTTCAATATATACAGAATCAGTTGGCTAATCACCTATTGCCATACATAGGCTGCTAAATCAGTGTGCTAACAATTGCCGCACAACATCTAAAGTTGCTTCCAGTTTATCACCTGGAAACAAGTAAATCTGTCAGCCTAGACCACTGTTAGGTCAAGGATACATATTGTACCTTTTATATATCTGTCTGTGTTTCCAGAATGTAGAAACATGCTTCTGTCTAAGTGCCACAATCTTTCTCAAACATGAAAAAATGTCCATGAATAACACCTTGTGTATGGAGAGACACTCTGGAGTACCTAAAGATTTTCATGTACTAAACTAGTTTGACCGACATGAGTCATTAAAGGACAAGTGCCATGAAAACCTTTTTCCCAGTAATTGAAGCACATTACAAAGTTATATAACTCTGTAATATGCTTCAATCACCTATCTGCCTCCCTTCCCTGTCTTTTCCCCCTCCACCCCCTACCAGGAAGTGTCCTAACTCACACAGACCTAATGACTGTCATCACCGTCACCAAGCTCTTCTCTCAGCTCCTCCTGTTACAGCAGCCCCCCCCCCCCTCCCCTGCCTTGTCAGGTGACTCAGCTTGCTCAGCTCCCATTGGCTGAACAACTGCAAGCCAACACTTGGACTGGGGAAGGGGGGCTGCTGTAACAGGACCTAGACCGGCCTCCTGCTGATGACTCATCCTCACAAGAAGGAGCTGCCTGGTGACGGTGATGACAGTCATTAGGTCTGTGTGAGTTTAGGACACTTCCTGGTGGGGGGTGGAGGGGGGAAAAGACAGGGAAGGGAGGCAGATAGGTGATTAAAGCACATTACAGAGTTACATAACTTTGTAATGTGCTTCAATTACTGGGAAAAAGTTTTTCATGGCACTTGTCCTTTAAGCCGAATCTACTTGAGGTACTTGTGCAACACCAAGATCCATGTGTACTATCAGCCACCTTGTCTACTATAGGAGTGTGAAGCAAGTAAGTGCTGTGGAAAATCATCATATGAGGTCTGTCCTGAAAGTATCCAGACATTCTTGGAAACTGTTCAGATGATTCAGAAGGCTTTCGGGAATGAAACAATAAGTGCAGTGGAAATAAAAGTGCAGCACAATAACTTCAAAGATGGCTTAGAATCTGTTAGGTAGATTTGTATTGAGAGTTCTGGCTTCCTTTGAAAGGGCAATGGGCGAGGTCTACAGACAGCTGAAAGATAACTGAATGGTCCCCACGAGTCTAATTACAAAGGCAGAGAGAAATTGAAAGAATGACTGACGTGGTGGACCCAAGGTAGTGCAAACATAGGTTTAAAGAAATAAGTATATTACAAACACATTCAATTTTTGTTCACCAAGAGACACTCCCCAGGCATTCTCAGGATCTCCTTGATTTACGGCACAGCCTGACTAGTAAGGGCAACTTATATTACAGCTTATGAAAATATACTACAGTATATTTGTATATCCAGCATGGCTTCTCAAACCTTACCATTCCATACCTAACTGTGCACACCACAGAGATACAATATACTGCAAGCGAGATAACCAACTGAGGACAGCTCATACATTATCTCCACACAGTTCCCTGATGAAACCATGCACACCACATTGGGGGAAACACGTCGGAAGTGGAATCAATAACTTTCCGAACATACTTTGACATTGAGTGTGCCTGCAATAACCATAGTCCTGACTGAATATTGACAAATAATTACCAAACCGGATGGGATAACTGTACTTTTCAAATATTCCTATCTTAAGCTAACCATTTTCTCTCCTACTTTATCTTGATCACACGCCAGTGACAGTGTCCCAGTGTAGGGGATAGCTCCTGTCTGGCAAAGAGGCGCCTGACCCAGGGGTCTCCCGATTATATTAGGCAGTATGTAATAGGTTATCCTTCCCAACAGTACTTTAGCCCTATGCCTATCACATCCAAAACCTCTTTCTAAACAAAACTTTTATGTGTTCGCAATATACTTATTTCTTTGCACTCAATAAACCTATGTTTGCACTACTTTGGGTCCACCACATCAGTCATTCTTTGGAAAATATGGCGAGCAGACACTGAATGCAACAAAGGATTTTGAGTGTTTTGAGCAGTAAAAGTCGACACAGTAGCCCAGATTTATCAGAGGGTGTAAAATATAGACTGGTGTAAACTGCCCACAGCAACCAATCACAGCTCAGCTTTCAGGTCTGGTAAAATGAAAGCTGAGCTGTGATTGGTTGCTGTGGGCAGTTTACACCAGTCTATATTTTACACCCTTTGATAAATCTGGGCCGCTGTGTTGATTTCATGCACTTGATGTGGAGTACTTTGCCATTGCATATAGATGATGTTTATAGATATGTTCTTACATACTGTGATGCATAAATTATAGATATTCAACTGGACAATAACAAATAGTAAGAACTGGTTAAAGTTTGTTATCAATTAATTTTTTACAACTTACCTTGGGATGAAGTAACAAACTCCAGTTCTTCATAATCTTTACACATTCTCTTTATAACATCAATTTGTTCCAAAGCCAGCCTCACTGCATCTTTATCTTGAGCGTGGCACAAAACATATGCTGACCAGAACTAGAACAAACACCATTTTTATTTATAACTGATACATTACTTATTCCTTTTTTGCTTCCCTACACAGTAATTATGTTTTTTTTTGTTTGTTTGTTTTTTTTTTTTGTCTCCCACACAGTATGGGACACAAAGGGAAAAAATTCAATTTATTTGAATAGGAGACTCTGCAATTTCAGGTAAAGCCACTCAGGGCCCTAATAAACAGAGCGATAATTGGAAGAATCAGGTCGATATAGCTCCGCGTAATAAAGACAACGATCAGCCAAAGAGCTTACCATCATCTGATCGTTGTCTTTTGGCAAGTTTAAAAATCATTTCCAGCCGACCATGCATCGCTAATAGTTAGACAGCTGATGATTGCGTGTATAAAATAATAAAGCTATTACTTACCTGTCCAGGCTCCCCTGGTGTCCTTCAGCCTTAAATGTGGGTTACCCCAGCTGCCGCTCTTACTTTTGGTACAGTCTCTAAAGTGACAGGCCGCTCAGCCAATCACTGGCCGCAGTGCTGTCCCATTTCGACCAGTGATTGGCTGAGCGGCTTGTCACTTCAAAGACGGGACTAGAAGTGAGAGCTGCAGCTGCAGAGACCATGGAAGACCATGGAAGGACTGAGGGGAATGGGAAACATGAGCAGGTAAATATCTCTTTTAGTTTACACCAAAGCAAGGGCTCTAGCGATGTCTGTGCAGCCATCCCTGCAAGATAATTGAGCTGTGTTATAGTCTTTGTAAGGGAGTGCCGATCTAGTAGACTGGCACTTACTTATTGGGGATAACAGGCAATGTAATACAGCCCTAACAAATGGTAAGCAATAAAGGAGCACAAGCATTGCACTCCTTTAATCAGCTGATCAAAAGAGATGCTGGGAAGTCAACCCCCACCAATCTAATATTGACTGTTTATTGTAATGGTAATTAATTAACATTAGAGGGGAACTATCAGGAGGTTAGACGAATTTAACCTGCTGATAGCTCCCTTCCACGATAAACGGTGAAAGTTGAAAAACCCACCAAAGTGCAAAGTTGCAAATACGCAAGCAAGGTGCCGATAGAAAGAACAGATCATGGAGCATAAAATTACATCTCACGCAGCCCCATAGACCAAAGGATAAAAGCGTTTTAAGGATGGGAATAGAGCAATTTTAAACACATTTAGTTATTTTTTAAAAGTTTTAATTTTTTAAAAGCAGTCAGATAAAATAAAAGTTAGATAAATTCAATATCATTGTAATCGTACTGACTTGAGAAACTTATATAACGTCAGTTTTACCATATGACGAACCCCCCAAATTGAAAACAAATTCCTTTTTTATTCAATTTCACTGCACAAATATTTTTTTCCCGGTTTCACAGCATACTTTATGGAAAAATTATGTCTGTCATTACAAAGAACAATTGGTGTCGCAAAAAATAAGGGCTCATGTATGTCTGTAGGTAAAAAATTGCAAGCGCCTTGGCCTTTTAGACATGGAGAGGAAAAAATTAAAGCCCAAAAATGAAAAGCCAGATCCTGAAGGGTTTCGTTATTATTTGCGGTTGTGAGTATTACGAAACTACTGGCTTTCCCTGCTATGTTCCTGTATTGGGAACATAGCCCAAAAGTACAGACCTAGAGAAAGAGGAGCTTCTGCACCTCACACCCATGGTTTACACTAATGCCTCTTGGCTATATTTAAAAACCAACGCAAGAATGTTGGTATATCATTTTATCAAACCATATTGCCTCGTACCGTGTGCAGGTCTTTTGGCACACGAGTCCCTACTCTAAAACAACATTGTGCCAGTCAGCGACCGCCAACCCCGCAAAGTAAGCGCCAACAGGGGAGGGGGGCCTCAGAAAAGTCCTGCAACTCCACTGTAACAGGACCAAACCCCATGGGCCCCACACCCCGCAGGTGCTGCCAGTGGAGAAGGCGGCCGCCAATCAACACAGGTGTGAACAAGGTGTTACTTCTCACCAATGCACCAGCAGGTATGGGAGAAAGAGGAGGTACTTACCATATGTGCTGTGGGAGATTAGCTCTGTAGAGCCGGGCAGACAGCAGGATTGGCAGTCAGAGACAGTGACACAAACTTGTATAAAACAGCGATACTCCTGTTTGTTTATTGAAACCAAAAGAAATTCAGCCTTACATACAGGCACAAAGTAAAATAAATCCTGCTCGTCTGAGCTCTAACTAACACAGCAAATCCTAGCTATACAGATGACTTGCTACCAGTCACCCAATATAAAACAACAACAGTTGGTACAATATCAGTGTGGCTCAAAGTCCCAGCAGAAGCTTTAGCAGCCCTGACCCTCTCCACAGCCAGGAGAGACCTCCATGTACAGCCACACCTCTATACACTCTGTGCCTCCCCTTATGAGATCTGTGATCAGTGGCCTCCAGCACCTGGGCTGACTTGGCCAGGTAGAAAAACCTGGACTGGCCAGAAAGGGAATGACAGGCCCCACTACCAACCTGCCTGTCATTCCATAAATATCCAGCCCCTTTTACAGCAACTAAAACAGTCCCATAGCAAGTAGTTTGCTATGGGTTTTAACTTTCCTGGATTCCTCCATATCTCACCCAGCTTTCCCTGGATGAGGTATGGACTTTCTGGAACCTAGTGTTCACATATGACAGGTACCTCGGGGAGATATAGCGATTCCCAACCACAATCCCTGTCACTGTCTCACAGTGCACAGATGCTTCCTGCTGATTGGGGTAACATGGGTCTTACAAGGGAGGAGTGCGAGCCACAAAGAAAGGGGAGAACATTTAAAATACAGACCTATGTAGCCATTTCTGTGTTCTCCAGGCTTGTGCATTTTTATATTCTATCCCCTTTCTTTGTGTTTTTGCACTACTCCCTATAAGACCCATATGTGACCAATTAGCGGCAAGTGATGTGCATGGTACCTCCTCTTTCCCAGTCTATCGGGGAGCACATGGAGTGGGCTTTTAGATCTGTTCACACTGCCGGCCATTGACTCTGCTGGCCTCTGCGGGCCTGGTTTTACGACAGTGAGGCTGTGAATGTTTCATCATGGCTAGAGTAGAGACTCATGTGGATCAGAAGACCTGCATGTGGTACATGAGGCAATATGGTTTGATCAAATTATATTATATACTAACTTCTGATGTTGGTTTTAATGTAGCTGAGAAGTTTAAGTATCAACCATGGGTGTGATGTGCGGCCATTTCTGTTTTCTCCAGGCTTGTGCATAGCCCAAAAGTGTTTTTACAAGATTAAAAGTAATCTTCTAAGCACATGATGGGTAATAACTTACTGGCTGGTGGGGGTTCAGGTGTCCCAGCTGTTCTCTAGGGATGGGATGTATTTAAATGTATGGACAGCTTACAATTTCTTGTAGTAATATACTGGCCCAGATTTATTGGTCTGTCTGAAATCAAAATTGTCTGGTTTTATGAAATCTTTTCTCATATTGCACTAGTAAAATGAAAGCTGAACTATGAGCAAATCCCAACAGTTTTGGTTTCAGGCAGGTTGATAAACTTAGGCCATTGATCGAGAATCCTTACAAAGGGCTTGAATCAATTCAGACTTGAGAAAAGTAGGGTACCTGCGCGCCAACATGGCCAGTTTTAAGCTTATGCAAATTGGTCTTTGTGGTATCAATGGTCCGCAAATCAATTTTTGATATCCTGTTTTTGTAGCGAATTCTGAGCTGAAGGGGAAGGTCATTGTGTCTGCAATAAAGAAAATTAAAGGGACTGTATCATTTGAAAATGACCTATTGCCTTAATCAAGTTTATATGTTGAAAATATTTTTGACAGAATTTTTGTCTATTTCTATAAATTTTCAATTTTACTATATTTTAAAATAACCATGAAATCTTGCAAAATTGAAGATTTGAATGCATAAAGCAACACACCAGTGGTTAAAAAAATCACTGAGTTTCAACTGGTCCAGCATGTACATGTTTCAACTCTTCCATACAGTATTTCTCAAGCCTTCTAGATTCTGGGAACACTCTGACATAGGAAGTGGCTCGATGCAGGTGCATGATGAGGTACTGTAGCTTATGTGCCCAACATGCTTCTGGAGTCCCATTAGCCGCAGGTCTATACCAGCCTGGGGCCTATAACCGCTGCTTAGAAGACAACAAAACCTAGGAAGGGTGTGTCCAGGGAACATTAGGGGGGCATACGTTTTTTCTTTAGAGTGCACAGTTTCCAATACTAATAAGTGGGGGAGTAAAGGGATTGAAATCTGTGACTGGGAGGGGGCAAAGGAGCCAATATTAATGAGTGGGGACCAAAGTTGGCAAATCTTTGGACGAGTCAACATTTGTGACTTGGAGGGCCAAAGAGGGCAATATTTGTGTCTGGAGGAATAAAGAGAGAAAAAATTTTGCATTCTCTGGATCAGAGGGGGTCAGTGCAGCTGGACCCAACTAAATCTACTAATCTTTTTCCATCCACGGGATAATTTTCTTAAATAAGAATACCCCTTTAATACTACTCATAGGCCAAAGGGAGCCATGTTACTATGATTTCTAAAGTTGACACTATTCCTGTTTTGGGAGGACTATACGGGGGAGTCTTATTATAAGTGGGCTCTCTGAATGAGGAATTTTTGTGGCTAGAAAAAATGATTATGCCAGTTTGGGCCAGATGAAGAAGAAACGTAACGAGTACAAAACCAATAAGAGAAGATGTCACCTTGAGCCACTGGTTATATGGCTCATAAAGTGGCAGTACTATTTAGCGCTTATATTGAGCTATTGTTGGTAATCTTAATTTTGGAGTAGTAGGATTAGTTTGGGAAAGTGAGATGGTAATATAAATGCTCATCTATTTTCTATTTGTATAATATTATTATTTTGTAACTGTATTATTTAGAAGAATTCCATCAACCATAGATCTGTTCTTTTAAAGAGAAAAATTATCTGTAAGCCCTCACAGCAGTGATTTTTATTATATAGCAAGTCAAGGGACTATGTACTGCTGAGGTACTTGATCTAAGCCTGTCATATGTAATATATTTTTATTTTCTTTGGGAGATAGAAGATTTGGCTTGGTTTGTGCCCCTGACAAAATACCCTAGTAATGGCCCTGCTTGCTTGGCACCAAATGTTAGTGTGCTTTAGGGGACTGCAGTCCAATCTGGTAATCGAATAACTATGACTAACTGTTAAATAGTAGTATTAATAATACATAGGACAGACTCACCCATCAATCAGAGGGTTTGACTTCATGAGATTCTCTGCTCTCTCGGACAAATCATCAGTGGAACACCATATATTCTGAGTAAATATGCACAGTAAAAAATAAGTCCACAAAGCATTTTGTGAAGACATTGGCTTCATCCACTCCACAAATGTCAGGTAATGGAAATGACTGGCTCCCAGAACTGAAAGCAGAAAGCATCAAAGCTGATTGAAAGTGTAGTTTTTTACACTGTACATCAGAGTAAGGGATTAGTAAAGTAATTTGGACCATGACAACAGTGTTACATCACCCCAATATTCTGAAACAGGAGGGACGCTAGACTATGATATCTATATCTAAATGAATTAGGCATAAAGGCATCTCTGAGAAAGGGAAACAAATACTGGCACTAATCCAAGTGTTTGAGACTTTTATGGTCTTTTTTAATTGAGCATAAGGAAGAGTAATACATATTAAGACATTACATATTTGCACAAGGAGAAAAGTAAGATACACGGGTCAGGGGCATAGCTCAGTGCGACTGACAGGATAGGGTACAGGATGTGCTGTCTAGCCCATAATAATGTTTTCTGAGATTGCTTGTCATATGAGCACTTATTGTTAGTGGAACGAGTTGTACTTTTTAGTAGCACCCACACCTGAATCTAGGCAGATAAGAGAGCAGGTAATGACCATGAGCATAAAACAGCATGTTTGGCTGTTTACAGCTTCCTAACCACCTTTGGTGGTCACAACTGGGCTGGAGGCAGCTGGCGGGCCTTGGCCTTTAAATAAGTGCAGGCCCCAGAGATCAGACTCACATCTATTAGATATCCTTTGGACATGCCATAAATGTCCCGGATGAGACTAGCCCTTTAATTTTTACATTGTATGCATAATGGTGCGTTCACACCTACAGGATCTGCAGCTGATTTTCTGCAGCAGATTTCATTTAAATAACTGAACACAGCATCAAATCTGCTGCAGATCTGCTGCAGATCCTGTAGGTGTGAACGCACTACGTTCACACAGAACAAAAGGGGTGGATTACGCGAGGAAATATTTCCGCCTGAAATCAACTGACACTGAATTCCGAGCAGAATATAAGCAGAATCCCTGCGTATTCCGCTAGGAAAGTGTTCAGCTCGTAATCAGCTCTTGACAAATTCAGTGCGGAATACTCGAGGAATCCGCGCTGAATCCGCAGGCATTCAGCGCTGAAATTCAGCGAGTATTTGGTGAGTAAACTAGACTATACCAGAATATATACTAGAATCCTCCTCCCCCCCCTTTTTTCCCCATTTCCGCGCTGATTCAGCGCGTAATTTCCGCTTGTATTACGCTTGTATTCCGCGCTGAAACAGGATATCAGAGCCCCATTGGTTTGTATAGGCTTCCGCTAGCGGAAGAATGAACATGTTCATTCTTTTGGCGGAAAGCGGATTAGTTCAGTGCGGAAATTCCACCGTGTGAACTGCAGTGCAGAATTTCCATTCAACACAATGTAAATTAGCTCTGCACCTATTTTAACAGCTGAAATTTCAGAGCAGAAATTCAGCTGCTTTTGCTCTGTGTGAACGAGCCCTTACACTGAAACTTTTACTCTAGTAAAGGAAAAGCAAGAGATCAGGAAGTGTGTATTCTTTTCTTAATGACATTGCTATGCAATGGTGTCAGCAGAAGTATAGAGGGTGTTCATATGTACAAACTGTGGTGCAACTTCCGTTCCTGCTTTTTTAACAGTTTTGTTGAAAATAAAAGCATTGCCTCAGTGACCTCCACTGATCCAAATAAAATGGATTTCTGCCCATTCATCATTTATTCTACACAGTCCCAGTGGCTTAGATAGAAAAGAAGAGAGCCCACTACAAAGTTCAAAATGGACCCCTCATTATGGTGTTTGGATTTTTTTTAACCATTAGACCGCTATCTTTTGGCACAGCTGTCATTTTGAGAGCAAATAACACCTATTATTTCATTATGTTGGCTGCAATTGTACACATAATGGCCGTGGTTAAGAAGTAATGAGTGTTATTCAGACAAATAATGACGGCCATCCAAAAATACATAGCCTAAGGATACAAGATAGTTACCCCCACACCCTTGTCATCACTCCTTGCTTAGCAACGATGAACAATATTTTTCAATTGCATTTGTTTCCTGCAGTGATTGTGTTAAGTTCTTAATACTGACATATATGACATCTAACAACAGTTACACAAACCTTTTCCTAAAACTGTATATACTTCTATATAGAAATTTGTTGCATGCATTTGTACACTTCTGTTTTCGCACTTGTCATTAACTCGGCTATTTCCCATTTCTATTTTTATTTGTTCTTTAACATATTACAGTAAGAGGTCCAAACACTTTTGAAACTTCTACTTATTGGTTTGACTGTATCAAATAAGCTTTGTTTTAGATATACATTTTTATTATAGATTGCAAAGAATGCCACTTAGTTTATCTAAATGTAACTTGGTTTAAGAGCATTGCTTTGGTATAAGAGCTCCCTGTACTGGGTGGGAGGGAGAGTTGGGAAGGGGCATAGTCTGCATAGCGGGGTCTATAGCACTGTACTCTGACCCAGGATGTCTCCCTCCCCTTCCAAATCATGGCAGATCCACCTCAGGCTGGGGCTTACATCAGGGGACAGGACTGTGGAGGTAATCTCTCCATAGCTGTAACCCCTCTCTCCCCGGACAGAGAGTGCTGCATGTATGTGCCCACATCTGTCCTGCTCATTCCTTCATGCTCCCTGTAGTCTCTGTCAGTCCTTGTGTTTCCCATCCTCTCCATTCCTGTACAGTAATTTATAATATGACATATTCAGCTGTTTCTAAATGTTTGTCTCATTTGTTTTACATGTTATTCAGGATAAAAAAAAAATCACTATTTTTGGGGTATGGAACCAATTGTCTGCATTTCAGTGTTTTCCTATGGGAAAATTTGCTTTGGTTTAAGAGTGGATTTGGATTACAAGTGCAGTCCCAGAACAAATTATGCTCGTAATCCAAGGCTGTATATTATACCGTATATATACACCATATCTTTATATATCTACATTGTAGCTATATATACGCCAGCCATACCACTGCTTCATTAATAGGAAGTTATAGCAGACTAAAAAATGTGATTAAGATTATGTTTAGAGTAATAATAGTAATATTTATATATTATAAAGGACAGTTCTTAAACTACTAGATTAGACACGTACATTTGGGAGAAACCTTACATCTGTTCTGCAAAAAACTGCCAGTATCCTGTTACAGTACTGTGCAATGTTGTTAGCTGTCAGCAGACTACACAGTGTTGCTTGAATGAAGGAAATTGCCATTATTCAATTCTATAGCAAATAAAGTTCACAATGATCACTTTTTATGCTTACAATAAAATAACAAGTGTTTATAAGATTATTGTCACAATGATAGATCTTTTCTTTCAGAAGTATAAACAGAAGAAATAATGTGCAGACTACTGTAACACCAGTGCACATACCAATACCAGGAAAAACATCACATTACATAGAGACAGAGAAGAGAGAAGACTGGTAAACATTCAGCATAATGCAGACTACAATGCCAAAGAGGGATAAACAGTCATATACCTGGCTGTACTTCTGAATAAGATGCTTTATGTGAAAAGGCAGGAAACTATACTGCCAAGCTGTTGAGGAATATGTCTGTTCCTCCTTTTCCGGAGCAATGATCACACACAGAGGCTGGGCTGCTCAATAAGTGGCTCTGTCACAAAAAAAAAACAACTCATACAGGAGGCTGCAGGAAAACGTAAGTGTATAAATAATTGGAGAATATTAATTATTATTAACTCTAGAAATCTTTGTGAATTATAAATAAAATATGAAATAATTTGAAATCTGAAATAAAGTAATTAAGGATAAATAGTAAAAATGTAAAGTAAAAAAAAATCTAACTGTGAGCTGTTTCAGGGGACATGGCTGGATCTTGTCTCTGAGCTCTAGCATCGTACCCCGAGTGATGTCGACATGTCTGAATAGCCCATACAGCCGACATGACCACCACTGACCAGCCCCTACAGTGCACATGACCACCACTAACCAGCCCATACAGCCGACATCACAACCCCTAACCAGCCCATACAGCCGACACCACCTCTGACCAGCCCACACAGCAGACATTACATCCTCTGACCAGCCCATATAGCAGACATCACAACCTCTGACCCGCCTATACAGCAGACATCACAACCTCTGACCAACCCATACAGCCGACATCACCACCTCTAACCAGCCCCTGCAGTGCACATCACCACCACTGACCAGCCCATACAGCCGACACCACCACTGACCAGCCCATACAGCCAACATTACCACCTCTGACCAGCCCATACAGCCGACATCACCACCTCTAACCAGCCCCTGCAGTGCACATCACCACCACTGACCAGCCCATACAGCCGACACCACCACTGACCAGCCCATACAGCCGACACCACCACTGACCAGCCCATACAGCCGACACCACCTCTGACCAGCCCATACAGCCGACATCACCACCTCTGACCAGCCCCTACAGTGCACATCACCACCACTGACCAGCCCATACAGCCGACATCACCTCTGACCAGCCCATACAGTCGACACCACCACTGACCAGCCCATACAGCCGACATCACAACCTCTGACCAGCCCATAAAGCCGACATCACCACCTCCTCCCAGCCCACACAGCCCTGGCATATTCTGGCCAGATAACAGCTGAATAGCCCATACAGCCGACATCACCACCATTGACCAGCCCCTACAGTGCACATCACCACCACTGACCAGCCCATACAGCCGACACCACCACCACTGACCCGCCCATACAGCCGACACCACCACCACTGACCCGCCCATACAGCCGACATCACAACCTCTGACCAGCCCATACAGCCGACACCACCTCTGACCAGCCCACACAGCAGACATCACAACCTCTGACCAGCCCATACAGCCGACACCACCACTGACCAGCCCATACAGAGCACACCACCTCTAACCAGCCCATACAGCCGACACCACCACTGACCATCCCATACAGCCAACACCACCTCTAACCAGCCCACACAGCAGACATCACAACCTCTGACCAGCCCATACAGCCGACACCACCACTGACCAGCCCATACAGAGGACACCACCTCTGACCAGCCCATACAGCCGACACCACCACCACTGACCAGCCCATACAGCCAACATCACAACCTCTGACCAGCCCATACAGCCAACACCATCTCTGACCAGCCCACACAGCAGACATCACAACCTCTGACCTGCCCATACAGCCGACACCACCACTGACCAGCCCATACAGAGGACACCACCTCTGACCAGCCCATACAGCAGACATCACCACCTCTGACCAGCCCATACAGCAGACATCACCACCTCTGACCAGCCCATACAGCCGACATCACCACCTACAGTGCACATCACTACCTCCTCCCAGCCCACACAGCCCTGGCATATTCTGGCCAGATAACAGCTGTCTTTTAGGACAACCCTCAATTTGAGTCCAAATACTACCTGTTATTATAAAATAATGGGCCTTATTTGACCTCAAAATGACAGCCAGTGGTCAAACGGTCAAACTTGGTCAAAATTGCATGGTTTCCAGCTCCCATTGAGTTGAATAGGTATTGCTCAAAACAGTATGAAAACAACACTACAGAGCATTGGGAATCAATGGGAGCTTAAAAAGACTAAACAAAATTCAAAAAAGGTCTGTATGTAAAAAAAAAAAACAACACACCTGTAAAAACCCTGCTGATTTGTAGGCTGTTTTTCAAAGCTATACAGTGCAGATTTTACACTATATATTTTACATTATATTATCATATTTGTTGCTGATTTCTGTAAAAATGCCCAAACTTACTAAAGGAGGATTCCAAAGAAATGTAAAAATCTGATGCAGGCAGGGGGAGTGGGAAACATAATAAGGAATCTTTACTTACCTGTCCCCATGTCCAAGCAGCAGCATCAACTTCCTGTCTGAAGGCCCCCAGCCTCCTCCAGCTCCCACAACATTACATCCTGGCTGAGAAAATGAGGCTGGACACCACTGCAGTCACTGACTGGCTGAGCGTGTACTTCCCATTAGGACATGATAATGCAGGAAGCAGGGAGAATGTGGAGCATGACGGCGGCCAGAGTGCTTGTGATGCTGCACTATGGGTAAGTATAGATTCTTTATTATGTCCCCACCATCCCCTCCCAAACCTGGATTTTTAGATTTGGATAACATAGAATATTTTTAACATAGTATATTAATAAAACAATGTGACAAATGGCCTAAACATAAAAAAAAAATCAAATACCAGTGGTGAGTGCGGTAATGAGTGCCAAACAACGATGTTACATAGCACTATGCCAGCTAAGGTAGAATGGTGCTGTCCACCAGGCCTAGCACATTTTTAGAAGAAAAAAAATGCACAACAGGAGTAAAGTAGATATCTTACTTGGCTGTATTCCCCTAAATGATTAGACCATGCAGACTGGAGAAAGTATAGAGACAGCTATTTATATACTGGAGCTAATGCAACAAAGAGGGAATAATACATAGCAGGCGGGATACTTCCTTTACTCCACTGTTCACTGCACTGGCCCGGTGACCTAAGGATTGCAGACTTAAAAAAGAAGACAAAGAAAGAAAGGAAAAGAACACAGGGCAACTATATAAAACTATAGATTAGGATGACTACTAATGTTGCAGCACATTAGCCCTTTACTATTTACTGTATCAGTCGGCTGTCTTTTTATTTTTAAATTAATTCGGCTTACCTGTAATATGGGTTAAACTCCGTCAAAAAGCCTATTTTCCTGTTCTGATGTTTGTGCTAGTGTAAAACAACATGCTGGCACATGAAGATAAATCTTTATCTATGTTATACAGCTTGAATCGTTCCTTACTAATAGAGCTAGAAGCAGAGAACTAGCAGGGGGTATCTTAATGGCAATTTTTTTTTTTATTTAGTTTATAGAATGATGTGAATTTAATTCATAGATAGCTGAGACATCCTGAGTATGATGTGCGCATTGTTATCAATGTTAATAAATGTCAATATAGATTTGTATAGAAGAGGAGGAAACTGACTGTAATGTCAGGGTCTGATGATATATTAGTAGAGGTTCGTCTTTCTTGTATTCATGTTCACTGATAACCTGCCTGAAACTAAATCTAGAAATATTAGTCAATTCCTTAAAAAAATATTTTAATTACAGTAACTGAATGATTATCATCTTCTCCCTCTGACCAATAGTAATAGGGAGGACATCATAGGTCTACCTGTCACTAGCTCAAGAGGAGTAAGATGATCTGAGACACTTATATTTCTTAAAGTGTCACTGTTGTTATATATTTCAAACAGGGGATGTGATATAAAGCAAGTCTGTAATTTACATTCATGATATATATTCATCATATTATCTATCAAAGGCAAGCAATATAACCAATACACTGGTTCACTTTTGTGTTATTCTCAGTTGTTCGCACGCTTCCGTCATTACTTCATTTGAAAAGATGGCGTCTATAATCTGATCACCATATATGCTAGCATATTTGCCAGTGTGGCAAATGCAAAAACAAACATTCAAATACCGACAATGCCTATTCATCACAATGGGGTGATAACTGGCTTAATTGTTTGCAATTATTTAATTAATTGATTGATTAAGCCACATGGCTTTTAATAAATTCATTGGTCATATATATAACTAAATTGAATTATTTTCTGTCTTTAATCTCAAATAGAATGAAGGTTAATCTTCTCATCCTGATATGACAGAATGATAAGTGTACCCATCATTCCACTTCCGTAGTTATGTCAACAGCTCACTTTAGAAGAGGACAGCGTACTGTCTCTTCTGAGGTTTGATTTATCCTGCTGTGCCAGTGGCATAATAGGTACACTTTAAGGGGTTATCCAGCAAAAATCTTTTTTTTTTTTTTTTTTTCAAATCAACTGGTGTCAGAAAGTGTCCGAATTGTAATTTACTTCTATAAAAAAATATCAAGTCTTCCCATACTTATTAGCTGATGTATGTCCTGCAGGAAATGTTTTATTTTAGGTCTGACACAGTGCTCTCTGCTGCTATCTCTGGCCGAGACAGGAACTGTCCAGAGAAGGAGAGGTTTTCTATGGGGATTCATATAAAACTGAGACAGATTTCCTGTCTTGACCAGAGATGTCAGCAGAGATAAAATGTGTCAGACTGAAAATAAAAAAACATTTCCTGCATAACATATAGCAGCTAATAAGTATGAGAAGACTTGAGATTTTTTAATAAAAGTAAATTACAAATCTATATAACTTTGTGATATCAGTTGAAAAGAAACAGATTTTCGCTGGACAACCCCTTTAACCTCGCTATAGTTCTGTAACAAGGGTAGAAAGCTACAGTTTACATTCACACTTCCATATGCCCTAACATTCCTCACATCCTGAGGTTTCTTACTGGTCTTAAAGTGACACTGTCACCTCCTTTTTGCTTTCTGACATCTCTACACAGGTGTAAAGGGTAAATTTAGCGCTTTTCATACCTTATTTCATATCATACATCATGGTGTTTGTTCAAGTAAAAAGTGCTTTTATCAACTGCAGATTGTATTAAGTGGGCATGGCCTCGCGGCATTAGAGGCACTTAGCCCCGCCCACAATGGCACCCTTGGCTCCGCCCCCTCGTGGGCCATTGAAACAAGCTGGCCGAAAGGTCTAGACCCCACCCCCTTTACATCGGCCAACCAATGGGCGTCAATCTGCAGTTGATAAAAGGACACTTTTTACTTGAATAAACACCATGACTTTTGATATGAAATAAGGTATGAAAACCGCTAAATTTACCCTTTACACCTGTGTAGAGATGTCAGAAAGCATTTTTTGTGCATAGCATATTTATATCACCCTTCCATAGGCCATATGTGAGGACATCAGCCTTTTCAGTCCCCCCAGCAAGATGATTGCAGAAAGGGTTACAGTAATAATCGCCCTCACTTACTGTAGTTATCTGCTTCAGAGTCTGACTGATTTCTTCCAGCTGTTACAAACCTAAACTAGATTTGCATTTCCAGGGAAATACATAGTGCTTGAAAAGAGCGCCTCTTTACCAGTGACTTCCCTTCAAGAGAAACTTTAACCCTGGGTCCCATCCTTTTAAGAGCAACTTGGATTGCGTCCCTTTAAGAGCAACATGGGTCCCTTTAAGAGCGTCATGGGTCGCGGCCCCGTTAAGATCAACTTGGGTCCCTTTAAGAGCAACTTGGGTCCCATCCCTTTAAGAGCAACTTGGGTCACGTCCCCTTAAGATCAACTTGAGTCCCTTTAAGAGCGTCATGGGTCATGTCCCTTTAAGAGCGGCTTGGGTCCTGTCCCTGTTAGAGCAACTTGGGTCCTATCCCTTTAAGAGCGACTTGGGTCCCTTTAAGAGCGACTTGGGTACTTATAATGGTAAAGATCATTGCTCGGTTACCATGACAATCTTACTCAGGGAAACAAAAATCGTTTAGGACCTTCCATCCTCTACATCTTCTACTGGCCAATAGTGGACATGTGACTGTGTGGATGTTGTGAGCCATTGTTTGACAAGACCTCAGAGTTCCTATTGGATGCTATATTTCAGCTATTTGCATATGTGCTGTGATTGGCTGTTAGCGGTTAGAGTGTGGCCATTATTTCCAATGGGTCATTATTTTCTATGGGAAATTCGGGGTCTTTAAACGTAAATTTCTTAAAAACTTCAAATCCGATCGAAACGAAAAATAAATAGCGCACCTCACCCCACCGAGGGCTTTGAAACGGAGTCTGAACGGAGTCTGTGCGCAAAGCGGTTCAGGCTGTATTAATCGCAGAAAATAGCTGGAAGAAGAAGAAACGGAATAAGAAGAAGAATACGGATTACACTATAGTCCTTTTGCAAGCACTATAATTATTTAATATGTTCCCACGTGACTGCTCTCTATGCCTGTCTATAGTGACTCCAACTCACTCTTGTCCCCCCGCACTAATGTAGAAGGTTTAGGAAGACCAATATAAAACAGGGCGACTAAACAAGGAACTGCTTTAACCCATAAGCTGCATTATCCAATTCTTCTAGGTCGGATCTTTCTCCCTTTTCCTCTTCTGCTTTATAGCAACAAGACCTAACTTCCTTCTTGAATTTCTTTGTTTTCCCATTACTCTTATCTCTGACCTCTTTACTAGGGAATTTATGTATCCCTCCCTATATGTTGTACAGAAATACTCTCTCGGGATGCTTACTAGGCTGACATCAGTTTCCACTATACTTGGGGTTTTATGTTTCCTCATTTGTAGGAGATATATAGGAAACATATGTAAGTGGTTTACATTAGAAAAATTTCTTATTTGCCAGGAGACAAGGAGACATAACATATGTCCGCTTACAATACATGGACTTTTAGCACTCAGGGTATACATTAAGTGGTTAGTACAATAGTTACAAATCTATAACATTATTGACAAGTTGACAACACAAAATGTATGGGATTATCAGACGGCTGAACTCGCTTCACGGCCATAAATAAAAACCTTATGGACACAGGCTCTTACAACATACTCTCAGGACAACTTTTTCTTGTCATCCTATAGCAGTATTGCAATTTAAAATATCTATACTATCCGCATATCTTAGCATTTGCAGTGTGGTCTTGTACTCTGTACTTCTGTATTTTAGAACCTGCATAGTTATAATAGTTCTATTATAGTGGAGTGGAGAAGGTAAATGAGTTGTGGATGACAGGCGCTGAACAGTAGCTGAACAATCTTAATGGTTATCAGTATTAGAATGTAGCCAGGATGTTTTCGGTTGATGGTGGCATTCTCCAAGTATGATAGGCAAAAAAATAAAAATAAAAAAAATCTTTCCAGAACATACATTAGTTATGAGGTCCAGATCCTGATGGCAGTACAAGGGTGAAGAGGGTGAATACAGGCCTGAAATTTTAGGTTAGAGGGTCATTTACTATGAAACTCTGTTGTAGAAACCAAGTGGTTGTGTTGAAGCAACTTGTCATAGAGTCCTTTATGTGGGGCAGAAGCAGTCTAACTATGACCATAGCTCAATGAATTTTTTTTTGACCCGGATGCCTCTACCCAATCCATACTTAGTAAGAAGGTGAGTTTTTCTAGAAAGATGTCAAAAGTTTTGATCTTGGGGTCTGAGTGTTCAGACTGCTACCGATCATGCTGAGAGAATTTTGTGCTCAGCGTGTTCTCACCTGGACGTGTATCACGAGACCTGGATGGCCATATAATGTAAGCCTATGGAGCCGTCTTCCTCACAGAGAGGGGAGAGGAACACATGGCAACAGGGTTAACTCCCCATGCTTCTCCTGATTGGTCGGGGTCTGAGTGTTCATGTCAAAACTTTTTTCTCATGACAGGTATGCTTTAAGTTTTGGAAAACTTTTGTGGTGTGGGGTCACTACACCCTAAATGAATTTCTTGAGGCGTTTAGTTTCCAGAACGGTGTAAATGGTGTGTACTGTCCCTCAATGTTAAGGTGGCCTCAAACCCAGGAGACAACCTACACTAACCATGGCCACTCCTGGGCTAATAAGCCTATACTCTGGTCATGCAGACTCTTAACTGATGCTGGCCAAAATAACCCCCAGGGTGGAATACGTGTAGTGCACAACCAAGTAGAGGCAACCGCTACCCTCATCTGCAACAGACAGCTTTCCTACAACACTTTACACTGGGCAAGTGTAGTATACCAGAGGGCAACCCCTGCGGCTGGGCTGAGCATGGCACCTGTCCACAAGTCTGTGCTAAGTGCCAATAGCGAGACTTGAAACATTCCCTGTTGTGCAGAAGCCCACTATGTTTACAGAGTTGTTTGCACTTTATTTGCCTATGTGCCTAACCAAACTTTTACACTTATTTAAACAGGTATGGTGCCTTTTATTTGTGTTTTCAGCTTTCATCCCCCCCAAGCTCTTCGCCGAGGCAGACTTAAGAGAGATTACCAACAGAGCAGCCTAAGAAAACAGCCGGAGGTGAGAGAAAAAGACTTTGGAGAGACAGTTTGTCAGGTGCCCCCTCAGGAAAGGGCCCGCACACTTACAGTAAGTGGGAATCCCAAAGCCAGACACCCAAGTGGAGAGACTTGACTGTAAAAGGGAGCAGAGTTAACGTAGGCCTCTGCACCTATCTTCCTGAAATTCGGGGGGATAAGCTTTACTAGGACCCCTGGATACCTCTGGGACCCGAAAGTTGTGGCCTAAGGCCCGGCCCAGTAACTAAAGCAGGAAGCTCCCTAGCTCACAGGGAGGGTAAACAGACTCAAGCACCATTGGGGAGAGGTCCACAGGATCACAGTGCCCACCAGCATCCCACACGTACTGACCAGGATCTGAAGCAGATCATCTCTCCACACACCAGACTCTCCACAAGCACAGTAACCCAGTCAAGGCCGCCAGTATTAGCAGCTGTATGCCACAGGACTGTAAAACACCTGCAAGTCCATCAGTAAAGGAGTTATTGTTTTACTGCCTCCCTCCTTGTCTCCCTGTTGTCCTGGTCTACCTGCACCACGCCACCATCAAGGGCCACAATACCGGACAGCAGTATTTGGGGTTGGCCCTGGGGGAACTACAGGTCCACACCATTGACCACCTTACACACAGGTGCAGCCCCCCTACAGGAACCTCTGCAGTAGCCCACAGAAGGGATAGAGAATTCAGGAAGCACTAGAGAGTCCTCTGTACCTGTGGAAGCCCTCGAACCCGCCTGTGACTGTGACAAGACCCAGCCATCCTGCAGGTACATCACACTCTCACCCTGCAGCCCTCAGTGCATCCCCTCACTCAGGAGCTCAGCGCTACACTCAGGAGAGGTATAACCACCATCATCCTCTCCTCAGGAGTTTTGTTTGCACTATTACACTGTTGTTGCAGCCATGTGTATTACCTGTCTAAAGAAGCACTGTAATATGGACTCTGTGCTAAGTGCCAATAGAGAGACTTCAAACATCCCCTGTTGGGAAGGAGCGCACTATGTTTACAGAGTTGTTTGCACTATATTTGCCTATGTGCCTAACCAAACTTTTACACTTCTTTAAACAGGTATGGTGCCTTTTGTGTTTTCAGCTTTCATCCTCGCCCCAGCCCCTATTTTTAGAGGGGGAATATGTAGTATAACAGAGCGCAACCCCTGCGGCTGGGCTGAGGATGGCACCTGTCCACAAGTGTTTTATTGTATATTCTAGGATATTAAACTGTTATGTGTGTAACTGGCAGGCAGAGAATGGGTTACATGCTTTTTACTGCACATCACACAAAACAGCGACACCTACTGCCCTTAGTGGGAACTGCTCTATGTAATGTTGTAAGCCTAGAAAGTGCTTGCAAGTGGGCGGAGTATGCAAATAGGCTCCCCATAAAAGGTTGGCAGTTGCAGTGTTTAGCTGAGACAAGTGACTAGCTGCTGAGGGAACAACATCACCTCAGGAGAGACCATCACCAGAGTAAAGCTGCTGAGGGGAACAAGAGAGATTACCAACAGAGCAGCCTAAGAAAACAGCCGGAGGTGAGACAAAAAGAGAGAGACTTTAAGAGACAGTTTGTCAGGTGCACCCTCAGGAAAGGGCCAGCACATATACAGTCAGTGGGAATCCTAAAGCCAGACACCCAAGTGGAGAGACTTGACTGTAAAAGGGAGCAGAGTTAAAGGACAACTCCCGTGGGACCCCCCCCCCAAAAAAAAAAAAAAAACACAGACACACACAGACACCATACTCACCATCCCTCCGGTGACGATCGCCACTCCATTCGCCTGCCGTCCGCCTCACCGTCACTGCCGTCCAGCGATGTCTCTGACTTCCGGGTCCTGGGGATGGAAAAGGCTGCCAGTGCGCTTGCGCACCGGCAGCCTTTCCATTGGCTGGAGCGCATCACATGGCTTCCAGCAACCTCAGCCAATCAGGGCTGAGCAAGCTGGAAGCCATGTGATGCGCTCCAGCCAATGAAAAGGCTGCTGGTGCGCATGTGCAACAGCAGCCTTTTCCGTCCCATTCACTTTCTATGAAGACGCCGAGGAGGAAGAAGACCCGGACCGCCCCCCGGCTCTAACGTCGTCGTCACCAGATGCCGCCCGGGAGAAGAGGACCGTGACGATCGTAATAGGTAATGTATATATTCTTTAACTTCCGGGCGGGGGGGTCGGGGGCCAGACCGGGTATTTAACCACATTACAAAGTTATATAACTTTGTAATGTGTGTTAAATAAGCTAAAAAAATTTTTCGTGGGAGTTGTCCTTTAACGTAGGCCTCTGCACCCATCTTCCTGAAATTCGGGGGGATAAGCTTTACTAGGACCCCTGGATACCTCTGGGACCCGAAAGTTGTGGCCTAAGACCCGGCCCAATAACTAAAGCAGGAAGCTCCCTAGCTGACAGGGAGGGTAAACAGACTCAAGCACCATTGGGGAAGAGGTCCACAGGATCACAGTGCCCACCAGCATCCCACACGTACTGACAGGCAAGGATCTGAGGCAGATTGTCTCTTCACACACCACCAGACTCTCCACAAGCACAGTAACCCAGTCAAGGCCGCCAGTATTAGCAGCTGTATGCCACAGGACTGTAAAACACTTGCAAGTCCATCAGTAAAGGAGTTATACTGCCTCCCTCCTTGTCTCCCTGTTGTCCTGGTCTACCTGCACCACACCACCATCAAGGGCCACACTACCGGACAGCAGTATTTGGGGTTGGCCCTGGGGGAACTATTGACCACCATTTGGACACCATTGACCACCTTACACACATGTGCAGCCCCCCTACAGGAACCTCTGCAGTAGTCCACAGAAGGGATAGAGAATTCAGGGAAGCGCTAGAGAGTCCTCTGTACCTGTGGAAGCCTTCGAGCCCGCCTGTGACCGTGACAAGACCCAGCCATACTGCAGGTACAGCACACTCTCACTCTGCAGCCCTTAGTGCGTCCCCTCACTTAGGAGCTCAGCGCTACACTCAGGAGAGGTATAACCACCATCATCCTATCCTCATTTCCCCTCACTCTTCCACAAGCACCCCGGCTCGCTGCACAAGGGCACATTGCTATGGCTGAAAATACAAAAACACAAAAAAACAAAACTTACAACAGCTCACTGCTAATGGCAAAACATAAACCCAATACAGATATGAAAGGGTTTATACAGGGTTATACAGATATAAAGAGGGTTATCTAGGATTTGAAAAGGCAAAGCTACTTTTTTGCAACACCACTACATCTGTCCCCTGGTTGTGCATAGTTTTACAATTCAGCACCATTTATTTCAATGGAACTGAGCTACAAAATTACACCAAAACCAAGGACAAGAGTAATGCTGTATGTGAAAGAAGCTTCCTAAATGTCATTTTGAATGCCCCCAAGTTATAACAGTGACAATTTAAAGAGTTTTTTTTTTTTTTTTTTGCAGAAATCAATAGTCCAGGTGATTTTAAGAAACTTTGTAATTAGGTTTATTAGGCAAATATGTCATTATCTGCATTCAAAACGACTTTTACCAGCCCCCCCCCCCTCCTCTTTTCCATTCACTGCAAAATATTAGGAAATTGTGACTTGTTGCATCAGACACAACCCTGTCTGTTGTATAGAGAGGGGAGGGGGAGGAGGGAGTTAGTCGGCAGCAGAGAGCAGAGAACAAAGGATTACACAACACGGAGGTGGGTGACAGAGGTATTCAGAGGTCTGAGAGGTCAGTGCTGACTGTCAGAGGAGATAGCCAGGTGATTAACTGTAGATTAACTCTTTGTTGTCCTGTTTTGGTGCCTCATCTCTCTCCACCCCTCCCCTCTCCATAAGCAAACCATGAAGACAGTGGGGAGAGCTTCAAACTGTTTTTTCATGATAAAAATGCATTTTTCGGCAAATAATCCCAATTACAAAGTTTCTTAAGATCCCCTGTATTATTGATTTCTGAAAAAAAAATTAAACCACAGTGACACTTTAAATATTTTTTTATACATTTTAAATATATTTTTTTTAAAGAGGCTGATTTATGGAGTTTCTAGCATTCAAGCCTTTCAAATCCACTTTCAATCCAGAGAAGAATTGGCCCCTAAAAATAACAATATTGGAATTTTTTATGAAAAAGGATCAGCTAACCATATAATGTCCTAAAAGTAAGGATGTTTACCAAATAAGGTCAACATACAGTAGACAACTGGGGGTGCTGGGCCCCAACCAAGCAGACTTTGATAGCCTATCTTTAAGATAGGCTATTAATGTAAAATGCCTGGAAATCCTTTGTAAGGTATGATTAACGTACCACCAGGCCCAGGCTGAAGCACTGAAGGCGGGCCGACCCACCCTTAGTGGGAAGAAACTCCAGCCCCTCCATGACGTGACTCCATTAAAATCAATGGAACCCTATCATAGAGGGGCGAGGGTTTCCTCCCACTAAGGGTACAGTCACTTTAAGTCACCTTCTAGTCACAGGTGATAAGTAGCTGATTGGCAGAGAACCCACATAGACGTACAGTGTCCCACTTTTTACCGGCAGTGTACATGCCTGGCCACATATCTACTCACACTGTGGGACTTTCGAACATTGCCAAGCAGCTGGTTATCCCCTATCCTGTAATTGGCGATTACTTTTATTCTTGGGATAACCCCATCAATACTACTGTGAACTACATGGTAGTCCATGCCCGGTTCATGCACAGGGTCAGAGCTTTGCCTTCCAAATACGTACCCAGGTTGACTAGTGCATGAGTAGTGTAAACACAATGGGATCGCACTGTGTATACACTAGAAAGGTTTGCAGTGTTCGGAAACACTGTACAGCTGGTACGTCACAGAAAGCTCTGAAATAATGACCTGTGCCACTCTTGAAGAATACACGCTATTGCCGTTATGTAAGTACTTTTGGAGTCGGAATACCCTTTTAACAAACCACATCACAGCTTTCAAACAGCTCAATCAGATAATAAGGCTGAAGTTGGTTGCTGTTCACAGTTTAAAACAACATGCTTTTTATCAGTCGAAATACTGCTTAAGGGTGCGTTCACACCTACAGGATCTGCAGCAGATCTGCAGCAGATTTGATGCTGTGTTCAGTTATTTAAATGAAAACTGCTGCAGAAAATCAGCTGCAGATCCTGTAGGTGTGAACGCACCATAAGGGTATAAACCCACACACCTTATACGCAGCGTATTTACTGCTGCGATACGCAGCAAATACGCAGCAGATTAGATCTAAATAACTGAACACAGCATCAAATCTGTACCAACAAATCTGCTGCGTATTTGTTGCGGATCTGCTGTGTGGGTTTGTACCCTAAGGGTGCCTTCACACCTACCGTATCGCAGCAGAAAATCCGCTGCGGATCCGCAGCAGATTTAACTAAATGAATGAACACAGCATCAAACCGCACTTACAAATCCGCTGCGGATCCGCAGCAGATTTAACTAAATGAATGAACACAGCATCAAACCGCACTTACAAATCTGCTGCGGATCCGCAGCGGATTTGACAGTGCGTATTTAATGCTGTGTTCATTCATTTAGTCAAATCTGCTGTGCATCTGCTGCGGATCCGCAGCGGATTTTCTACTGCGATACGGTAGGTGTGAAGGCACCCTTAAAGGGGTACTTCAGCTAAAGGTAAAAAAAAATAAACCTGCTGCAGAAGCATATAGAACTGCTTACCTGTCTGATTCTGACAGGTAAACAATTCTGAAACTACCAAAAATCCATTTGTATTGGGAGTCTTAGTTCTGTGTTTTGTGGCTGTACTTCCTGGTTGAGCAGTTGCTCAGTACTACAAGTTCCAGAATGCATTGCTTTCCCTCAGTTGTTCATCACAGTCCTTCACCCTGTACATTCCCCACCCCAAACTGTTGAAACTAATTGCAGTACTTTATCATTTACAGTCCTGCATCACTTTATTGTATTCTTGCCCACACAGCACGCTGTATTCTCTACCTGTAACACCACACAGCACGCTGTATTCTCTACCTGTAACACCACACAGAACGCTGTATTCTTTACCTGTAACACCACACAGCACGCTGTATTCTCTACCTGTTAGGCTGGGTTTACATATATAAGTTGGCATCAGTTGCGTTTTTTGCCTAAAAACTGACCACAACTGATGTTACAACTGATGCCAAAAATGCATCAGTTGTGATCAGTTTTTCTATCCGTCTTTTCATTAAAAACCATCAGTTGCCATCAGTTTCCATCAGTTGTCATCAGTTGTCACTAGTTGCGCTCATCAGTTGACATTTTTTTCCCCAGTATGTTTTCCTGTCATTTTCAATGGGATTTGCGGGGGAGCGCACGGGGGCTATATACTAATTGGGGGAGCTCACAGGGGGGCTATATACTACAAGGGGAGAGCGCACAGGGGGGCTATATGGGAGGGGGAGAGCGCACAGGGGGGCTATATGGGAGGGGGAGAGCGCACATGGGGGGCTATATACTATTGGGGGAGAGCGCACAGCAATGCTGTATACTAATTGGGGGAGAGCACACAGGGAAGCTAAATATTACTGGGGGGGCAACAGGGGGGCTATATACTACTGGAGGAGAAACAGGGGGGGGGTGATATACTACTGGGGGACCAAGGGGGGACTATAGGGGAGGGGGAGAGCACACAGGGGGAGATATATGTTTATTTTGTGTACTATTTGCCTGAACACCGGATGCAAGAGCCGAACGGCATGCGTCCTGCCCAGCGAGGCATCCGGCGCTCTATTCGATTGAATTGGTGCGGCGCCGCATCACCGGAGCGGCGGTCCGCCAGGACGCTGCAAGATGCGTCCTAACGCACCGACGGTCCGGCGATGCGGCGGCCACTAGTTCACGCCGCACATTTTGAACGATCCCATTGAAAACAATGGGATCAGTTCAAAAATGCGTTTCCCTCCGGCGCTTTTCTCCTGCGCCGGAGGGAAACGCCGCCGCACCGCCGGACATATGTAAACCCGGCCTTACACCACTCAGCACACTGTATTCTCTACCTGTAACACCACACAGCACGCTGTATTCTCTACCTGTAACACCACACAGCACGCTGTATTCTCTACCTGTAACACCACACAGCACACTGTATTCTCTACCTGTAACAGCACACAGCACGCTGTATTCTCTACATGTAAAACCACATAGCACGCTGTATTCTTTACCTGTAACACCACACAGCACACTGTATTCTCTACCTGTAACACCACTCAGCACACTGTATTCTCTACCTGTAACACCACACAGTACGCTGTATTCTCTACCTGTAACACCACACAGCACACTGTATTCTCTACCTGTAACACCACACAGCACACAGTTACTACCTGTAACACCACACAGCACGCTGTATTCTCTACCTGTAACACCACACAGCACGCTGTATTCTCTACCTGTAACACCACACAGCGCACTATATTCTCTACCTGTAACACCACACAGCGCGCTGTATTCTCTACCTGTAACACCACACAGCACGCTGTATTCTCTGAATTTAAAGAGAATAGAGCATACTCCTATTTTACAACCTCCAACTATACTGACACAGAAACTGACATCTCTTCATCAGACGTAGACAGTACAGACATCCCCAGATCCAGACCTAGGAAGCCCAGGAAGCCTTTTTAGAGATCACCATACCAGACCAGAAGAGGTCAACAGGGACAATGGCAAAACCCACACGCATCACAAGGAGGATACTCGAACAGAGGGAGAGGACGTGGACGGGGGAACTACCAACAAAACAGAAACTACGGACCAGACACCTCGTCCCACCAACAAGGCACCGGAATGCACACCGCCACATCCACAAATACCTCAAATACCTCTTCCTGCCCCTCCTCATCATCTTTTTTGGAGAAAGGCGTCCCGACCCCGGACACGATGTAACCATCACTGGTGGGCTACCCACAGTATCCCCCGGTCCACCAAACCAAATTGTGAACTTATCCCAGTATAAATTAAACGACACGGAAATCGCACTCCTGACAAAAGGCCTTTCCTTTGTACCTACCAACAGTTTCCGCCTTTTTGAGTGGGTTAAAGACTTGAATCTCTTCTCCAGAAAACTGAAATGGAGAAAGTTCTTCAAGCTACATGACCATAGGAAGTGTCTAGAACTAGACATCTCCCCAGAAGATCTCCCAGGAGTCGAGGTACTGTCCTCTCTCCTCACCGACAACGAAAGGGACCGAGGGTGGGGCCCCTTTTCCACATGTCAACACAAATCGAGACGTATGCCGCCGATGGGCGACTCGGACAACATTGATGTCTTCGTAAAGGTGGTCACCAAAGAGCTTGAAAGACTCACCGACACACCATGGAGAAAACATAATAACCTCACAAGGGAGAAGCAGGTTGCCCTGAGGGGACTAGAAACCAATAAAAACATTGTGATAAAGAATGCGGACAAAGGAGGCAATCTGGTCCTCATGGACCCCCAGCCGTACCGAAATATGTGCCTGGTGGCACTTGCAGATAGAGAGGGCTACAGGATTCTCAAAAAGATCCAACCATTGAGTTCCAAAAGGAACTAAAGAACATCCTGGATGAGGCACTACGGGATCATATCATTAACAAACGGGAATATGACTTTTTGTTCCCCATAAATCCCCGCATAGCAACATTCTACGGCCTACCGAAAATACACAAAGGCCTCACACCTTTAAAATGCAGACCAATAGTCGCTGGCATCGACAATCTCACACAAAATCTGGGAATTTATTTGGATGAAATCCTACAACCATTCGTATTGAATTTACCATCTTACATCAGAGATACGATGGATCTCCTCTCTAAACTGAATGACCTAACAGTTGAACAAGAGGCCTACCTCTGCAGCATAGATGTAGAGGCCCTGTATAGCTCTATTCCACATACCCACGGTCTATCTGCAGTCAAACATTTCTTGGATATGAGAAGCACCCACCTCCAAAGACACAATTAATTCATCATGACACTCCTCCAATATATCCTTAATCACAACTACTTCCTCTTTAGTGGTTGCTTCCACCACCAGCTCAGAGGGACGGCTATGGGGAGCCCTGTAGCTCCCACGTACGCCAACATCTTCCTGGGCTGGTGGGAGGATAGATTCATCTTTGGGGATACTTGCCAGGAATTCCAGGAACATCTACATTTCTGGGGGCGTTATATAGATGATGTGATCATCATCTGGACCGGCACCCCCATCATCTTTAAGAGATTTATCTCAACCATCAACAATAACGACCTCGGCCTAAGATTCACATCGGAAATCAACAGGAGCAGCCTCTGTTTTCTTGACACCACGATTGAACTTCAAGATGGCAAACTCATCACCAGGGCCTACCGGAAGCCAACAGCGGGGAACAGCCTGTTCAACTGGGAAAGTCATCATCCATTGAGCCTTAAGAAAGGCATTCCGAAAGGCCAATATCTCAGGATTCGGAGGAACTGCACATCGGAGGGAGCTTTTCAACAAGAAGCAAATCTGCTGAGACAAAAGTTCAAGGATCGAGGCTATCCGAATCGAATCCTAAAAGCAGCATACCAATATGCGAAAAACAAACCACGAGAAGAACTACTAATTCCTAGGAGGAAACAAGATGATACAACGTCCACGGACACACGGATCATCGGCACCTTCGATGCAGCAGCCCCTCAAGTAAGAGCCATTTTTGAGAAATTCTGGCCAATTCTCAAATCAGACCCTCTCACCGCAGAGTTGGTCACTTCAAGACCACTCATCACATACAGAAGAGGGCGCAACCTAGGGGATTGTCTAACCCACAGCCACTACACTGCTCCAGCCCCCGAACGGGTCACCTGGCTTAACCCCCGAGTAAAGGGCACCTACAGGTGTGGCACACGTAAGGCCTGTCAGTACATTAGGGTGTCCAGCACTTTCAGCACCCACCAAGGAACACGGCCCTTCCATAACAAACATTTTGCAAATTGCAAGACCACAGGGGTCATCTATCTGGCCACATGTTCCTGCCCTAAATCCTATGTGGGCAAAACCAAACGCGAATTCCGAAGAAGAATATTGGAACACATAGGAGACATCAAAAACACAAGAGAGAAACCTCTAGCTTTACACATGATAACATCTCACAAAGAAGATCCGTATGCTATCTCCTTCCAAATGATCAAGGTCATTCAGACTGATGAAAGAGGTGGGGACCTGGACAATCGTCTACTCCGTAAGGAAACAGAGTGGATCTTTAAATTGAAAACATTGGAACCAATTGGCCTCAATGACCAGCTACTCTTCACAAGCTTTATCTAATATATGTAACAAGAAATTCTCTTCAGTACCCACCCCGCAACTTGATCCACTGCTAACCCAATCTTGCCACCCTCTATGCATGTATATCCCTATTCACAGCAATACATTCATTATCTTGCTGTGTTTATCCCACTATCTTTGATATTATCCTGCAATTTCTCCACTTGTCCACTAGAGGTCAGTAGAATACGGCAACTGACACTTTAATGTGGAACACTATTTAAAGGAGAAGTCCGGCCAAAATAAATTTTTTATATGTTATCACTGATGGAAAGTTATACAATTTTCTAATGTACATTAATTATGGGAAATGCTCATATACTGCTATTTCCCTTATTTTAGTGTATCAGGAAGTGTTAGAATTATCTCTGAAGCAGTGACGTCACGACGAATGGTGTAGTTCCTATGGAGTGTCCAGCAGGGGGCGCACTATATATAGAAGTCAATGAGTACCATTGACTTCTATATATAGTGCGCCCCTGCTAGACACTCCATTGGAATTACAATGTATATGTATGTAAATGTAGTATACAGTGTTTTTGATTGAACACATTTATAAAATACTTTGGGGAGCAAGTGTCCTTGCTCCCCAAAGTATTCCATAAATGTAAGCAATCAGTACATAACAGTAAGCCCGCCGAACCGCCGCTACCGAACACCCGCCGCTCTGGACTACTGAACTACTACTCTCCCCACCTGCTTATAGCATGAGCAGGTGATGGGAAAGTAGTAGCTGGGTTATATCTCCGAGATCGCTGCCGCCACCGCTGATGCCGCGCAGGGGAGCCGCTCATCACTGCAGCCATCATCCCCCTCCTGCTGCTTCCTTACTCTATCTCAGAGATATAACCCGGCTGCTACTCTCCCATCACCTGCGCATGCTATGAGCAGGTGGGGAGAGTAGTAGTTCGCTGCCGCCGCTGATGCTGCCGTGCAGGGGAGCCGCTGTTCACTGCAGTCATCATCCCCCTCCTGCTGCTTCCTTACTCTATCTGATGGCTGACTCCCCGCCCGGCCGCCGGCATGTATGATCAGCCATCAGATAGTGTAAGGAAGCAGCAGGAGGGGGATGATGGCTGCAGTGATGAGCGGCTCCCCTGCGCCGCATCAGCGGCGGCGGCGATCTCGGAGATATAACCCAGCTACTACTCTCCCATCACCTGCTCATGCTATAAGCAGGTGGGGAGAGTAGTAGTTGAGTAGTCCAGAGCGGCGGGCGTTCGGTAGCGGCGGGCGGGCGGCGGCGGTTTGGCGGGCTTACTGTTATGTACTGATTACTTACATTTATGGAATACTTTGGGGAGCAAGGACACTTGCTCCCCAAAGTATTTCATAAATGTATTCAATCAAAAACACTGTATATTACATTTACATACACATCCATTGTAATTCCAATGGAGTGTCCAGCAGGGGCACACTATATATAGAAGTCAATGGTACTTATTGACTTCTATATATAGTGCGCCCCCTGCTGGACACTCCATAGGAATTACACCATTCATCGTGACGTCACTGCTTCAGAGATAATTCTAACACTTCCTGATACACTAAATTAAGGGAAATAGCAGTATATGAGCATTTCCCATAATTAATGTACATTAGAAAATTGTATAACTTTCCACCAGTAATAACATATAAAAATAAATTTTGGCCGGACTTTAACTCTGGAAATAATACAACTGGATTATAAAGCACTTTAACAAAACAAGGGGCACAAACCAGTACAAATACAGATGATTACCTGCCTTTAACATTGCCAGTACACCGGACATCAGCGGCTGTACTGCGCATGTGTGGGCAATGACGTCACCACGCACAGTGACGCACATGCCGCGCCTCCACTGTGATGCGGTCAGGTGACCGCCGGCATCTACTTTCTCCATCTATATAAAGCAGCTCTTGGCAGCCACACACCAGGCACCTCAGGACAGGATGCTGCCACAGCACCACTAAATGTAAGTTCTCAAGGAATCACTTTCCTACCATACTCCCTGTAAGATCTGTTCTCTTATGGCTACCTCTTTCATCATTTTAGCCACTATATCGATCATCTGTAAAAGAGATATATCATCTTCTCCTCTCTAGGACATAGCTCTGACGACATGCCACACACCATTGACATGCCAAGACGTCTCTAAATGTAAGTCCTTTTGCTACTATCCTCTCTTGAATTTATCCATACACATTTCCCTTATGATTGTATATAATTTTTGTTATGCATAGGTTTCCCCTATCATTGCTTTTGTGTTCTAGCAGCCACATCTATTATCTGAGTAGGGGGCACACCTTCTCCCACCTCCCAGATCTCAACATTGCCGCCATGCCTCACACCACTGGCATGCCAACACAAACTTTGTGACCCACGGCAACGCATTTGCAAGCCATACACATCACCTCATGGTGAGTAACTAGATGCTAAGGGAATACTACAATCTATGGGGGATATGCACTTATCAGATTGCAATTCATCCATAACAGATTCTTTGCTTAAAGGAGAAGTCCGGCCAAAATTTATTTTTTTATATGTTATTACTTATGGAAAGTTATACAATTTTCTAATGTACATTAATTATGGGAAATGCTCATATAGTGCTATTTCCCTTAATTTAGTGTATCAGGAAGTGTTAGAATTCTCTCAGAACCAGTGACGTCACGACGAACGGTGTAATTCCTATGGAGTGTCCAGCAGGGGGCGGTCTATATATAGAAGTCAATGAGTACCATTGACTTCTATATATAGTGCGCCCCTGCTGGACACTCCATTGGAATTACAATGGATGTGTGTATGTAATGTAATGTTATGCACTGTACTTTGCGATTGAATACATTTATGGAATACTTTGGGGAGCAAGTGTCCTTGCTCCCCAAAGTATCCCATAAATGTATTCAATAAATACAATTGCAGGGCACAGAGCAGGGAGGGAGAGAGGTGCCATCTACCTCCCCCCTCCTTGCTCGGTGCTGGGAACATATACAAAGTACTACTCCCCCATTATCTGCAGATAATGGGGGAGTAGTACCTGTGCTATCTTATCGCCACCCGCATCGCCGCCGCTCATATAGGTGCCGCCCGCTCCGCCGCTCACAGAAGTGCCCCCTCCGCTCCCCCTCCCGGCTTGAAACACTATGGTCGCGTTTTCTCCCCGCCGCCGGCGCTGCTGTCTTCCCGCCGCCACTCACACTATCCGGCCGGGAGCACGGCGCTCCTGGTGCTTCCTGGTGCTCCCGGCCGGGGTGGGTGAGGGCTGGCGCGGCCGGCCTGCAGGAGCAGAGAGCGCCGGCCGGATAGTGTGAGTGTCGGCGGGGAGAGAGCAGCGCGGGCGGCGGGGAGACAGCGCGACCATAGTGTTTTCAAGTCGGGAGGAGGAAGGGGAGCGGAGGAGAGGGCACTTCTGTGAGCGGTGGCGGCGGAGCGGGTGGCACCTATATGAGCGGCGGCGAAGCGGGCGGCACCTATATGAGCGGCGGCGGCGGAGCAGGCAGCACCTATATGAGCGGTGGCGGCGAAGCGGGCGGCGATAAGATAGCACAGGTACTACTCCCCCATTATCTGCAGATAATGGAGGAGTAGTACTTTGTATATGTTCCCAGCACCGAGCAGGGAGGGGGGAGGTAGATGGCACTTCTCTCCCTCCCTGCTCGGTGCCCTTCAAATGTATTTATTGAATACATTTATGGGATACTTTGGGGAGCAAGGACACTTGCTCCCCAAAGTATTCCATAAATGTATTCAATCGCAAAGTACAGTGCATAACATTACATACACAAATTCATTGTAATTCCAATGGAGTGTCCAGCAGGGGTGCACTATATATAGAAGTCAATGGTACTCATTGACTTCTATATATATATAGAGCGCCCCCTGCTGGACACTCCATAGGAATTACACCGTTCGTCGTGACGTCACTGGTTCTGAGAGAATTCTAACACTTCCTGATAAACTAAATTAAGGGAAATAGCTGTATATGAGCATTTCCCATAATTAATGTACATGAGAAAATTGTATAACTTTCCATAAGTAATAACATATAAAAAATACATTTTGGCTGGACTTCTCATTTAACTGCATATACAGAAAAGGACTGATCATTAGGAGCTATCCTAGTACTTACGACAACATAGACAGGAGGCTGTACCTGACCGCCAGATTATCCATAATATACTTTAATAGTAAGTGACTACCAAGTATCATTATCCGCAGAACATCTAGCCATTCATGTTGATCATGCCTGCCTACCTTTCCAGACCCACACCAGGACCGGCTAACATTTCTTATGGAATATCATCTGCCACAAAGACTACTTCCACATTAAGGTACACTCCACCACCAACCATAGTCTGTTTGTGAGGGGTACCCCATCAATCACTATACTATATTTCCCCCCCCCCCCTCCTCTCTCGTTTTCTATCCAACATAGATTGTCTTTCTGACCACCAAAATTACAACACTTCCATGTTATCTCCCTGATGAACCTCTGTACACCACTGAGGGGAAACGCGTCAGAGCAATTGGAAGAAGTGGAAACCTGCTATACACTCCTAAATACCTCAGGAAGTGAAGATAGCATATACAAACACTATGAGTTATTAATGCCCTATATTCACCTGAGACAATACCTTAGTCTCGGGCTCACTTCCGTTTCTGCATACTGATCGGTGCCCAGTATCATACGCAAGCCATCGATCTTGTACTTCTTGACAGCCTGCAGACCGTTTCATGACTGTCCAGTGCAGGGCCAGCAACCGTCTGGCGATGGGACGCCTGACCCAGCGGTCCCTCAACTAGGATAGGTAGGGTATAACAGGGTCACCTTCCCCGACAGTACCCTAGTTTGTCAATAACCTATCCACACCCCTATTGTACATTGTTGGAACAATTGCACTTTTTATGTACTCTGCACTTTATGAATATCTAATAAAGCTGCTTTTTCTACAATATTCTGGGCTCACCACAATAGTCCTTCCTCACTTTTCTTTGTTTGTTCTTTAGACTTGTGGGAGCCACACATAGAATACTCAGCTAGGTACCCTCTTCCTCCTTTACTAATAGTATTCTCTACCTGTAACATCACACAGCACGCTGTATTCTCTACCTGTAACCCCGTACAGCACGCTGTATTCTCTACCTGTAACACCACACAGCACACTGTATTCTCTACCTGTAACACCACACAGCACGCTGTATTCTCTACCTGTGACACCACACAGCACGCTGTATTCTCTACCTGTGACACCACACAGCACACTGTATTCTCTACCTGTAACACCACACAGCACACTGTATTCTCTACCTGTAACACCACACAGCACACTGTATTCTCTACCTGTAACACCACACAGCACTCTGTATTCTCTACCTGTAACACCACACAGCACGCTGTATTCTCTACCTGTAACATCACACAGCACGCTGTATTCTCTACCTGTAATACCACACAGCACTGTATTCTCTTCCTGTAACACCACACAGCACTGTATTCTCTTCCTGTAACACCACACAGCACACTGTATTCTCTACCTGTAACACCACACGCTGTATTCTCTACCTGTAACCCCACACAGCACTGTATTCTCTACCTGTAACCCCACACAGCACACTGTATTCTCTACCTGTAACACCACACAGCACGCTGTATTCTCTTCCTGTAACCCCACACAGCACGCTGTATTCTCTACCTGTAACACCACACAGCACGCTGTATTCTCTTCCTGTAACCCCACACAGCACGCTGTATTCTCTTCCTGTAACCCCACACAGCACGCTGTATTCTCTTCCTGTAACCCCACACAGCACGCTGTATTCTCTTCCTGTAACCCCACACAGCACGCTGTATTCTCTTCCTGTAACCCCACACAGCACACTGTATTCTCTACCTGTAACACCACACAGCACGCTGTATTCTCTACCTGTAACACCACACAGCACACTGTATTCTCTACCTGTACCACCACACAGCACACTGTATTCTCTACCTGTAACACCACACAGCACGCTGTATTCTCTACCTGTAACACCACACAGCACGCTGTATTCTCTACCTGTAACAACACACAGCACGCTGTATTCTCTACCTGTAATACCACACAGCACTGTATTCTCTACCTGTAACACCACACAGCACGCTGTATTCTCTACCTGTAACACCACACAGCACGCTGTATTCTCTACCTGTAACAACACACAGCACGCTGTATTCTCTACCTGTAATACCACACAGCACTGTATTCTCTTCCTGTAACACCACACAGCACACTGTATTCTCTACCTGTAACCCCACACAGCACACTGTATTCTCTACCTGTAACCCCACACAGCACACTGTATTCTCTACCTGTAACACCACACAGCACGCTGTATTCTCTTCCTGTAACCCCACACAGCACGCTGTATTCTCTACCTGTAACCCCACACAGCACGCTGTATTCTCTACCTGTAACCCCACACAGCACGCTGTATTCTCTTCCTGTAACCCCACACAGCACGCTGTATTCTCTACCTGTAACGCCTCACATTGCGCTATTTTCTGCCTGTAACACCACACTGTATTCTCTGCCTGTACCACACAGCACACTGTATTCTCTACCTGTAAAACCACACAGCATAGTTACATAGTTAATACGGTTGAAAAAAGACACATGTCCATCAAGTTCAACCAAGGAGGGGATGGATACAGGGAAGGGGGAGGGGTGATAGGTTCTATACATATGCATTTATATTATTTTGCTCTAAGAACTTGTCTAGCCCTGTTTTGAAGCCCTCTACTGTTTTTGCTGTGACCAGATCCTGTGGTAGACTGTTCCATAGATTCACAGTTCTCATGGTAAAGAAGGCTTGTCGCCTCCGAAGATTGAACCTTTTTTTCTCCAGGCGGAGACAGTGCCCCCTTGTCCTTTGAGGGGGTTTTACCTGGAACATCTTTTCCCCATATTTCTTGTAGGGGCCATTTACATATTTAAATAAGTTAATCATATCTCCCCTTAAACGTCTTTTCTCCAGACTAAACAAATTTAATTCTTTTAATCTCTCCTCATAACTAAGATGCTCTATTCCCCTTATTAGTTTAGTTGCCCGTCTTTGTACCCTCTCCAGCTCTAGAACATCCTTTTTATGAATCGGGTTCCAAAGCTGGACAGCATACTCCAGATGAGGCCGCACCAAAGTTTTATAAAGCGGTAATATTATATCCCTGTCTGAGAGTCCATGCCTTTTTTAATGCATGACAATATCCTGCTGGCTTTAGAAGCAGCTGACTGACATTGTGTGCTGTTCTGTAGTTTATTATCTACAAGTACACCCAGATCCTTCTCCATTAGCGACTCTCCCAGAGTTACTCCCCCCAGGACATATGATGCATGTGGGTTATTAGTACCCAGGTGCATAACTTTACATTTATCCACATTGAACCTCATTTGCCAAGTGGACGCCCAAACACTCAGTGTGTCTAATTGTGTGCTGTTCTGTAGTTTATTATCTACAAGTACACCCAGATCCTTCTCCATTAGCGACTCTTCCAGAGTTACTCCCCCCAGGACATATGATGCATGTGGGTTATTAGTACCTAGGTGCATAACTTTACATTTATCCACATTGAACCTCATTTGCCAAGTGGACGCCCAAACACTCAGTGTGTCTAAGTCATCCTGTAACATCTGCACATCTTCCATAGACTGTACTGTACTACAAAGCTTGGTGTCATCTGCAAAGATAGAAACATTGCTGTTAATTCCATTCTCAATATCATTAATAAACAAGTTAAACAGAAGAGGGCCCAGTACTGACCCTTGGGGTACACCACTTATTACCGGGGACCATTCGGAGTAGGAATCATTGACCACCACTCTCTGGGTACGATTTTTAAGCCAGTTTTCAATCAGTTATAAGGGACTACATCCAGGAATATGTAGTGGCTAATAGTATTATTCAGGTACAGGTAATTCTCTACCTGTTACTCTTATATTGGAAAAAAGTATATCTTTTTTCATTCAATTTGTGCCCCCCCCACCTCACATGTATTATGATCGAGCATCTTTTGTCTTCGAAGTTGAGCTCCACAATAAGAATTTTATCCGATATTATCTTACATATACCGTTTATGCTTCTTTTTTTGCCTAGGTGGGATTGGCAGCACTGGCTCCGATCCTCTGTACTTTTTAGCATCATGTAATTGCAGTAGTGCATTATTTTTGTGTGAACACAGCCCTAATTTTACTGCAGAGTTGCAGCAGCTGCTTCTGTCACTTCTTGCCTGGACAGGTGTAGGCTAGAGGGGCTAGTCAGAGATGTTGAATTGGTAGGGGGTGGGGGTCAGAGATCCAGCCAAGCCTCCTGTGACATTAGAGATGATGTATTGACATGGGGGACAGAAGCTAGGGGTCAATCCATTTCCCATGTGAGTGGTAAAAAGCAAGTGGGGAGGACTATTAGAAATAACATTATACTACAAAGTTATATATCTTGGGTTGATATTTTCATTTAAATACAATTTCCTCACACTAGAGTACCCCTTTAAATGCCTCGTCCTCATGCTTGTCCCCCCCATGTAACCTTGACGTAAGGAATTCTTTAGAAAAGTTAAATACAATAAATTTTATTTTTATTAAAAAAAACAAACAAAAAAAAAACAAACATTGTTGCTACCAAAGAAGATCTTTCATTATTATCTTTGGAGAAGTACTGCAAAATATCAGGTTGTAGAAACCTAACAATGAATGAATTGAATTACAATCATTATAAACATTATTATGTGCTTTACAGATAGAACCTATACATTTCTGCTGCTGGTCTGCTGTTCCTCTTTTATAACATCATCTGACTTTACAGGATCCCTTATCCTGGACTCTAACCCTGGGAGACTGCTTCGTTTTCGAGCAGAAGTTTCAATCTTTTGTACCAGTTCCACATCCCAGGCATGGGTGACAAAACTCACTACCACACCTTTACTTTCACTACCAACACGGCCAACCCTCCCTGCTCTGTGCAAGTAGTCCGCTAAAGTCAGGGGAAAATCATAGTTCACTACTGTATCCACTCGGAGACTGTCCAGCCCTCTTGAGGCTATGTCCGTGCAGACTAACACGTCAAATTGAGCTTTCTGAAAGGTTACAAATATACCAGAACGCATGTCTGCTGGCATTTGGCCTTGAAGCCTAGCATGCTTGATGCCATGGTCATCCAACATATAACCAAGCCAATTCACTGTGCTCGAGCTGTTACAGAACACCAGTATTCCTCTACCAGGCTTCTCTGCGACATGCGTCTTCAGCAGCTCCAGAAGTTCAGCCATTTTATCCTGACCCTTGAGTTTTTTAAACACCTGCTGAACATGAGGCATAAGGAAATGTAGTCTCTTGCTTTTGATGGTCTCAATGCTGCCGAGATCTGTGACCTTGTTTAGTACTTTAGAAACACCTCGAGGGAAGGTGGCTCCAATAACTGCTAGCTGGGCTTTCCTACCCAGCCCTTGCAAATCACTGGGCCGAGAAGCGATCTGGGTCTGTGTGAGGATTCCCTCAATGAGTTCACAAAAAGTATCATCAAACAGCGTGTCCGCCTCGTCCAGTACAATGTAATGGAGATCTAACAAACTCACTTTTCCCCACTTCAATGACTTCAGCAGGGCACCAGGCGTGGCCACTAATACATCCAATGGATCGCCACGGAATTGCATCTCTATAGCTTTGCGGCCGTGACCTCCTCCTACAAATCGTACCCTTAAGCCTATCTGGGTACAGAGCCGTTTAGCCACAGACGTGACCTGTACGCCGAGCTCCCTGGAGGGAACCAGGATCAGGCTCTGCGGGTCTGGGGAGGCGTGGCAGTCATGGGTCAGCAGTCTGTGCAGGACAGGGAGCAGATAGGCCAGGGTTTTCCCACTACCAGTCTCGGAGGCACACAGCACGTTCTTCCCCATCAGCAGGGCAGGGATGGTCTGTTTCTGAATCCAGGTAGGAGTGGTGATGCTCAGCAGCTCCAGGGCAGACAGCAGCCGGGGGTCCAGGGACAGGGACTGGAAGGTCTCCTCAGTCTCCGGCCAGGGGCGCTCTTCCCGCTGTCTGGTAATGGTAAAGTAATCCCCCCAAGCCTCTCTGTGCTTCCAGCCCCGGCTCACCAGGGGCGGCTGCTCCCACTGGCCGCACGTCTCACCGGAGAACTGGTTAAGCTCCCGCCTGCGAGTACTGATGAGCAGCCTACCGGCCCGGGGAGCCTGCACCCCCTCAGCCCGCTTCTTCTCCTGCCTCTGCAGAAACTGCTGTGTCCGCACGGGCAGCTGAATCACCGGCAGGTCGCTGCTGGTAGAGTACCGGAGGAAACGTCCCAGTCTGGGGCTCCATGCCCGTAAACGTAGGACACACAGCGGAAGCATAACGCATGCAGACTTCCAGGGGACGCATGCAAGTGACAGGAGAGCCGCGTCACCTGCTGATGACGGAGGAGGCGCGCCGGAAGTGACGTATCTGTCTCCCGTAAACAGAAGGCAGTGACAGGCGCACGTGCTGCTTCCGGAGTGGCAGAGGGAGAGGTGAGGACTGTATCTAGATGTCAGTAGTGCCTGGTCGTAATGGCTGCTCTGTGCTTTATGCCTCACCATGGTGATGATGGCTTATAGTATATGGCAATGGAATGCGTCTATATAACATCATGCTGGAGCTGGAGCATAGTGCTGTAAGGTTTACACTGCATGTGCAGAGGTGGTTGGCACCTCTGGAAGCCCTTGTGTTCATGCAGGAGGGGGCAAGCACTTCCTGTTGGAGGGATCTAAGCTTAAAGGTATATGCCCACAGAGAGGAAAACTCTGCTGAATCCGCTGCTCACTCCCCTGCGCTCCCATCTGAATTTCCACCTGTCACAACATAGGCTCCATCATATGCTCCGGCGGATTCCGTCGTCCGCCCAAAGAATTGACAAGACGGAAGCGGACTCATAAAATGAAGGCGGCAGAGAGGGAAGCGGAGCGTGCAGGGAAGAGTGGCGTATTCGTTGAGAATTACTCTGTGTGCATATACCCTTACAAGGAATATTGCAAGGAGCAGACATAACATTAAACTATTGTTTGATCTATCGTCATGCTGATGTCATCAGATGCTGCATATAGTATATCTAGTATCAAAACAAAATAGTTTGCACATGGCGGCACTCCAGTATAAAGTGAAAAAGTAAAGGTTTTATTCACTCATGAATGTACTATTGGAGTGCCGCCTCGTGCAAACTATTTTGTGGATTTGGAAGCCCGTGTCAGGCGACCTGAGTTTGTGCGCCCACCTGAGCCTTGAGCCAACACAGTGCCGTCCGGCAACCTCTTGTTTAGTATCCAAGACATGTATGTTGAGGTATTGGCTCCTCCCTATGTTTTCATTGCTATATGACATTGTAACTTTGTTGAAAACATTTAGGCCAAGTTCACACAGTGCATGAACAACGGCCATTGTAGTAGGTGCCGAACAACGGCCTGAAAACTTCTTTAATAATGTTATCTAACTTTGTACTTTGTAATATAAATTTATTTTAAAAAGTATATATAGTTAATTTTTTTTATTTAACTACTTCCTTGAGTGGCAGCAGTAAGGGGTAACACGGGTCCCTCTGCTACCACCAACATTCATGTTGGGAACTGCAGGGATGTCTAAGCCCAGCAGTTCCCAACCCCTGGTCTGATATAGTGCTGTCGCACAGCCCTATACAGAGCAGGGTTTTGTTCCCCCAGTGTACTATATATTACTGTAAGTCTGACTTTTTTGTTCTGTATTGTTTAGGAATTATCAAAATGGTACTTTCATTCCGTGATAAGATCATCCTGGCTCCGATGGTTCGTGTGGGGACCTTGCCAATGCGACTTCTTGCTTTAGATTATGGTGCAGATATTGTATATTGTGAGGTAAACAAAGATTCATGTATATTTATAGATAGGGTTACACTGTTGCCTATTGATTGCCACGCTCTCTTATTTTTCATTTTACCCCTCCGCATGATTTAATAAATCTCCTATTTTTCTTTAGTGGACTTTTCACACCACATTACTATTTACTATGCTGTGTACAACTGGCAAAACTTGTATTTTCAGATCCCTAATACCTGGTTTTGCCCCTTTAGGTAGGAAAAAAAAAAACTTCCGCTGGCTGTTTTTTAGTCTTTGTCATTGACAAGTAGAATTTATTTTCACACTTCCCCATAGGGGATATTTCAGAGAGTTTTGACTTGGCCGCTAAATGTCTAATGTCTCTGGGAAAACTAGCAAGTGCCCTTTATTAGTAGAATTCTGACTCTAATGGTGCATTTACACAAAGAGATTTATCTGACAGATTTGTGAAGCCAAAGCCAGGAACAGACTATAAACTGTGAACAGTTCATACAAGATAGACTGAGATTTCTCCTCTTTTCAAATCCATTCCTGGCTTTGGCTTCCAAAATCTGTCAGATAAATCTCTGTGTGTAAAGGCACCCTAACAGCAGAGACACAAAGACAGAACACTTGAAGCCTTAGCTTATGCAGGGGAGAGATCCTGGGCTATGTACCTGCAATCTATGAACCAATGTGGACCCCCTAAATGGTCCATGCTATGTCTGAAAGGTATATTGTGGCTTCCATCAATGCCCTCCGTTTAGTCTGCAGGCTTGCCTCATTATTACCAGCAGCAGCAGCAGCAGCAATTCATTGCTTAGTGTAACCACTTTCTGGCTTCAATGCTGCTGCTGCATTCCCTTCTAATTCCTGTCGTGCCATGAAGTGTCACTGTCGTTAAATTTTTTCTGCAGAAATCAATAGTCCAGGCGATTTTAATAAACTTTGTAATTGGGTTTACTAGGCAAATATGCCATTATCTGCATCTAAAAAGACTTTTCCCAGGCCCCCCCTCTCCTATCTGTCATCTACTGCTCATTATCAGGAAATCTCGACTGTTTTACATCATTGGGATCCTGTCTGTGCTGTGGAGAGGGGGGGGGGAAGAAGGGAGATTAGTTGGCAGCAGAGAGCAGAGAAAAAAGGATTTCCCCACAGGGAGCCTCTGAAAGTCGCTATTCAGAGGTCAGAGAGGTCAGTGCTAATGTCAGAGGAGAGAGCCTGTTGATGTACAGCAGCTGTAAATTAACTCTTTGTTGTCCTGTTTTGGTGCCTCATCTCCCTCCACCCCTCCCTTCTTTATAGAGAACCATGAAGACAGGGGGGAGAGCTTCAAACTGCTTTTTCATGATAAAAATGCATTTTTCGGCTAATAAACCCAATTATAAAGTTCCTTAAAATTGCTTGTACTATTGATTTCTGCAAAAAAAATGTACCGACAGTGACGCTTTAAAACCCCAATGCATTACATCATGTTAACACAGTGGATCAATATCCCCTTCCTGCTCATATTCCATCTATAGTAGTGTACTGTGTAAATCACCCTCCTAGCAAAGTACCAGCCTGTTCAGATCAGTCGTTGAGAAAAAAAACCTGTCTTGTACTAAGTTTAGGAAAGGAAGTGCCTGTGTGAGTACTGCTGGCAAACAGTTTTGTTCTGACCCCTTTCCTGAAATGGAGTGAATAAGAAATATCAATGCTCGTTGGAGGGAACTCCAAGGGGCTTTTTCCACGCACACCTTTTGTTAACTTGGCCAAATAAGTCTATCTTTGCCCCATCTGTCCAAAGAACATTTTTCCTCACTTCTCAACTTCCAGCATGGAGCTCTGTACATCAATTCTGTGGGGTGTGGGAGGAGGCTAATAAGTTGTAGTAATAGTTGTATAACATTAAAAATGGAGAAACAAAGGTGTGAATAGCTTTATCTCTACACTGCCTATAACACTGTACTTCTATATTCTGTTATGCACACCTCTGGGGACTCTCTTATTTGCCTGAGCGTAAGGAAGAGTAAGTGAAGTAAAAGCCGCTAGTTATCCCCACTCCCTAGTCAGATCATGCCTCCCTGTAGCACTGCTCCTTTCACATGTCGTAGCTGCAGCCTTAAAGCGAATGTACCATCAGGTTCATTGTTTTAAGTTTTTTATATGAGAGGATCAGCAGTGGCACAAAGATGCTGGTGCTCTTGTCCTTTTTTTTTTTTTTTTTTTTTTTTTAAACTGTGATTTTTATTAGTATTAGAGTTTTATAAAACAGAGAAACATGAAACAACAGGCTGTGAAGCCAAAAACAGATGACTATACAGTATGACATATGTAAGCATTGAGCTCCCAAAGGAGGTCGCAGAGCACGTGGCAGGTAGAGAACACATATTTCTTTCAGAAAAGCTCTCATAGAAACACTGAAATATTGTGAGAAAGTGAACCAAGATAAACAATCTCCAAGCCTGCACAAGTATTGCGAAATCAGATACTGACGTCACATCATAAATATAAAAAAACCCAGAAGAAAACACATAGCTGGAGACCAATCGAGAGGAGACACAAAGAAAAAAGAAAAGAGTGGACAGACAGGACAAATGACGACAGGAGGGAGGGGGGGGAGAGGGAAGGTAGGGCAGTAGTCCAGACTTCTCAGGCATATCCTTGCTGTGTACAATAGGCGTCCCATGGGGACCACACTGCATCAAAGGCATCTAAGCGGTTTGCCAATGAGGCCGTGAGATAGTCCATGGTCCTCATATCTTTTATTCTAGCTATCAGGTCCATCAATGCAGGGGGTAGGGTCTGCTTCCACTGCTGCGCTATCAAAGTTTTGGCCGCCGACAGTAGTTGCAATGTGAGCTTAGTAGCTTTCTTACCAATATTCTTGGGGGTCAAATTGAGGAGGCAGGCCAGAGGATCACACGGGAAGGGTTTCTGTATAATAGTGGACACCATGCCACACACAGCGGTCCAGTAAGGCCTAATAATCGGGCAGTCCCAAAAGATATGTTGAACCGTTCCAGTTCCCACCAGGCATCGCCAGCACAGGGGGGAGATGGAGGGATTCAGTCTGTTCAGTAATTCGGGGGTGTGATACCACAGCATAAGCAATTTGTACTGGGTTTCCTTGTATGCGGTGCATATGGACGTTTTGGCTGCCCTCTCCCATATGATCCTCCAGCACTCTGGAGAGATAGTCTTGGCCAAAGCCGCCTCCCATTTTGCCATATACTTATGGCAGGTCAGGGTGTCGTCCGGAGGCGAGCCCAATATTTTGTAAATATCAGAGATCATTCCCTGCATATTAGGACCTAGCCTAGACAATTGCTCGAAAGCTGTAGGCCTTGATACCGTGGTGGATCCCACTAGGGTTGTCATGAAGTGACGTAACTGCAGGTAAGTGAAATGCTCAGTCAAGGGGAGTCCATATTTCTCACGCAAGTCCGCAAAAGGTAGCAGAGTGCGGGTTAGTGGGTTGACAATGTCAGCAAATTGGAACAAGTTGTGCTCCCCCCACGTCCGGACCACTGCAGACTGCATGCCCGGGGGAAATGCAGAAGTAAGAAGGAATGAGATTAAGGGTGATGCTTCAGAGTTAAGCTTAAATTTAGCCGAGCAGGTCTGCCAAATTTGCCTTGTATGTTTGATAGGGCCGAGGAGTGGATCAGAAAAGGTGGTAGCTGGGCTAGAGAGCCAGAGGATAGAGTTAGGATGCGTGGGGGCCAGCCACCTCCGCTCTATGGCCATCCATTTGCTGTAGGCGTGATAGGCGGTCCAGGAAGGGATATAACGGAGATGGGCCGCCCAGTAATAATGTGTGACATTTGGGACCGCTAAGCCACCCTGCAGTTTACTAGCCATCATCACTGTTTTGGGGATCCTATGCCTTTTCCTATCCCATATAAATCTAAACATAGCAGCCTGCATGGCCTTAAGTTCCTGCATAGGGACCCTAACAGGTAAGGTTTCGAATAGGTACAGCAGTTTGGGGAGTATAGTCATCTTTACCGCTGCTATTCGACCCAGGAGGGAGATGTAGTGTTTGCTCCATTTTGCCATAAGGGTCTTAACGTCTCTAAAGAGCGTGGGGAAGTTAGCCGGGTACAAGGAGGGATAGGATGCGGTCAGACGAATCCCCAGATAGCGGATAGATTCCGTAGACCAGCGAAATTTAAAGGTCGCACGTAGGTGCTGCAGCTCTCCAACCCGCATGTTGAGGGGAAGCGCTTCAGTTTTGGCTGTGTTGACCTTGTACCCCGATAACACCCCGAACTCCCGCAACAGTTCATTTAAATTAGGTAGGGATATGAGTGGGTTAGTGAGGGTCAATAGGACGTCATCTGCGAACAACATCAGCTTGTATTCCCTCCCCCTAATAGTGAGCCCGCTGATGTCTACATTACTCCTGATGGCCGCCGCCAGAGGCTCTATACAGAGGACAAATAGCAAAGGCGAAAGCGGGCAGCCCTGGCGGGTGCCATTAGAGAGGGGGAACACTCCTGAGCGGTGATGCGAGGATCTAATGGATGCTGTCGGGCGGGAATATAAACCCTGAATCGCTGCCAGAAAGGGACCGGAAAACCCGTAAATTGAAAGGGCTTCCATTAAGAAGGGCCAGCCCAGGCGATCGAACGCTTTTTCAGCATCCAGGCTCAAGACCAGCGCTTTGTCGTTTTGGAGGTTGACAGCATCTATTATATTGATCGCCCGCCTGGTATTGTCCGACCCATGCCTACCCATAACGAATCCAACTTGGTCCTTATCTACTAAAGATGGTAGATAGAGCCCAAGGCGTGTGGCCAAGATTTTTGAGAAAAGCTTTAAATCCGTATTTAGCAGGGCGATGGGCCGATAGCTAGAACAGTCCAGGGGGTCTTTGTCCGGTTTGGGTATTAAAGTTATGTGGGAGTGAAGCATAGAGGAGGGGATGGGGGAGCCCTGCATATAGGTATTAAAGAGCGAAACCAATCGGGGGGAGAGGAGTTCCGAGAAAGTTTTGTAATATAGGTAGGTGTAGCCATCCGGCCCCGGGGACTTTCCCGAGGGTAGGTGTTTCAGCACCTCCTGCAGTTCCTCAAGAGCAACAGGGGAATTTAAGTGTTCTACTGCCTCCGGGGTTAGAGTGGGCAGGTTGCAGGTGGTTAGAAAGTCCCTTATCTTCTGGGCTCGAGCGGCTGGGTCGGATGGTAGGGAGGATGGGAGGGAATACAGAGCGGAGAAGTACGTCTCAAAAATTCGGGAGATGTCTGCCGGGTGGTATTTTGTGTTCCCCTGTTCGTCCCTGAGAGCCTGCGGAGATTGTGCCGCCGAGCGTTCAGAAAGCATACGAGCTAAAAGGGTATGCGCCTTGTTCCCCTTCTCATAGAAGCGTTGTCTAGAAAACAAGAGCAAACGCTCTACCTTATGGATAGAGAGATCCTTAAGCTTAGCTCTGGCCGCTACCAACCTACGCAGGGTGCTCACCGAGGGACGGGAGGACATGGAGGCCTCTAGGGCGCGGATACTGCGCTTAGCTTCTAGAATACCAGCTTGGCGGTCCCTTTTAAGTTTAGAACTGAGTGCTATGCAGTGCCCTCTAGTGACGGCCTTATGGGCTTCCCATAGAACTGAGTGGGAGGACACCGATCCCTCATTCTCCCTGAAATAGTTCTCAATACATAATTTAATAGAGTCTCGGGACACTTAGGTTTTAAGTAGGGATTCATTAAGACGCCAATGACATTGTCGGGTGGGCGAGAGCATGGGGGCCAGGGTAATGTGAACGGGGCCGTGGTCAGACCACGAGATGGGTTCAATGTCTGCTTTCCGGAGTAAGCGAACTGTCGGGATATTCCCAAAAAAATAGTCAATTCTAGTGTGTGTTTGGTGTGGGTGGGAGTAAAAGGAGTAAGCTTTCTCCAGGGGATGCACAATACGCCAGAGATCATAAAGGTTATGCCGGCGAATCAATTTACGAAATTTGACCGATAACCTACGTAAATCATGAGAGGGAGGAATACCTGAGTGAGAGCATCTGTCCATCTGGTCTGAGAATGGAAGGTTGCAGCTCCTGTAGGAGCAGGCGCCTTTTAATATTAGAGTTTAGCCCTTTGGCATTTATAGTAACTATCTGAGCCATAGGGGAGTCAGGTGGAACGTAAGGCTAGTGAGAGCATAAAACTCACCCAAATCCACAGCATAGGGCATCCACCACGGGAGGCGGTCCGAGGAGGCAGGAAGTCCGTTCGAAGTCTGGAGCTGCTTGGGAGAGGGAAGGAAGAGAAGGGGGGGAGGTACATAAAGGCTACACAGAAAAAAGAAAAGGACAAACAATGTATCAATAAACATTCCAGAAAAATCCCAAAAAAGGGAGTTTACGGCTCTAGGCCATATACCCATGCAAAATGAGCATGGGGAGGAGCAAAAAACCCAAAAAAGGTTCTCCCTACGAAACACAGGTAAATGTAGAATCAAAAAAAGCATAGGGATAGGGCTCCTAGGGGGAGGGAGAAACCAGGTTGCGAACCTGACAAGCAACAGGATGTACAGTAATCAGGTTGGCAACCCGTCCATGCAGCCTATTCAGCTATAGAAGTAAAAAATAGGCCAAATGTAAAGCAAAAAGCAAGAAAAGGAAAAAACAGTCCCACCGCCAGGTGGCAGCTCAATGGGCCCTAATGGCAGGGCGTTAGATCAGCGGGGAGAGGAAGAAGAACCCCCAGGGTCGCGAGCAGGAGGAGGTGAGGGGTGAGAGGAGGATCTGCGCCGCTTCTGCTGTGAGGAGCGCCAGACAGTCTCAGGAGGGGTGGGAGGATGTGCGACGGTCCATTCTGTGATCCGAGGGATGGGAAGGGCAAAGGTCTCGCAGAACGCAGGAAGGTCGGAGAGGTCTCTCAGAGTTGCCGATCTGCCATCCTTCCTAGCCACTAAGGCAAATGGAAAGTTCCAACTGTACATGACTTGGTTATCTTTCAGCGTAGTGAGGAGGGGACGGAGAAACCGTCTCTTTTGTAGAGTGAGCCAGGACAGATCCGGGAAGAGCTGGATAGGGGCTCCATCAAACTCAAGTTCCTTCATGGCCCGGGCTTTAGTCATGATGCGTTCTTTCACCTCGTAATCATGCACACAGCAGATAATGTCTCTAGGGGCGCCAGAGTTCAGCTTAGGGCGGAGGGCCCTGTGAGCCCTGTCCAGCTTAATTTTGTGTGAGGAGGGTTCTCCCAGGACAATGTTGAATATGGCCTCAAGAGTTTCAAAGAGGTCCTCATCGTGCGTTGCTTCTGGGAGCCCCCGGACCCTGACATTGTTGCGCCGTCCCCTATTGTCCAAATCCTCCATGTGGCGTTGCATATCATTGAGGGCAGAAGATTGTACCCCTACTGTAGCGTGAAGTTGAGTGATGTAGGAGCGAGTGGCATCATGTTCCTCCTCCAGATTTCCTACCCGTTCTGACACATGTTGGATATCTTTGCGGATTTCCGATATTTCCACCCTGCACGCCTTGATCTCCGACAGAAGGGCTCTGAAATCATTTCGTGTGGGAAGTTGAGAGAGAAGCTGTCTAACATTACCCTGAGACTGAGCCCCAAATATAGACGAGTCAGAGTCGGAGTCTCCCCCAGGGTGCCAAGAAGCCTCATGTGGCGGTGTAGCTGTGAGGGAATTGCCCCCATTTTTAGCTTTAGTAGATTGTCTCTGGGAGGATTTCTGTTGTGAGTTTTTTGTATGAGACTTGTCACTTCTTGGAGGCAATGGTGCTGCAGCCATGTCTGGATTATACTTTATAGAAGATGTAGACAAACAGGAGGGAGAGAGGGCAGGGTGCAGGGTATTCAGTGAGGTGGGGGTGAGAGAGGCAGGTAGAGGGTCTCTCCGTGAGGCGGGGGGCTGTGCAGGAGGCTGTATAGGAGCTGCTCCCTCCTGTGGTATGTGTCTCTGGTGGGCTCCCTGGGGCCAAGATGGTGCCGGCTCTGGGATCTGGGGGAGTTCAGACAAGTCCAGAGTCCCCTCAGGAGGTTGTGGGCTATTGGGGGGGTCCCCCGGTCTCGGGGCCTCACTTACTGCTGGCTCATGTGGTGCCTCAGGGTGCCGGGGTGTCCGTTCTGCGTCCCGTGCAGCCGGACCTCGCGCCACACGTGGACAAGATGGCGCCCGCTTTCCTTCCCGGTGCTCAGAGCGTGTCCTCGGTTCTGCGCTCACAGCTGACAAGTGAGCCGCCCGGGATCCGCAGCAGTCCGGAGCAGATGCGGGAGGTAGGCTAAGGGAGCGGGTCGGGTCGGCGGCTTCTGACTCACCGGGGGACTGGCGCTGGCTGCGGGATTCACGGCCCCCAGGTGTACCGCGCGGGAAGAAGCGCTCGAGCGTCTGCAAGCGGGTCTTCCGAGGTGCCGCTGGAGTCGGGGTAGGTGAGCGTCCCCCGGTGGTCTTCCCCATGTGCCGGTGGGTGATTCTGGCGGTGGGAACACTGGCAATTAGGCCTGTTCAGGGCTGCATGGACGGAGCTCTCTCAGCGCACGTCCGTTCACATGGCCGGCTAGCTCCGCCCCCCTTGTCCTTTTTTTAAACCGGTTCCCGTGCCCGGCACCTGTCTATTCCCGGGCACTGGCTTCACATGAAGCACTGGGGGCATATTCACCGGCCCCCAGTGTGACAATCACTCCTCCCCTCTGTGATGCAGTTAGGAAACATTCGGTTTAAGGCCCGATTTTTGGCCAGGAGCATTAGTAGTGATGCAGCAGTGTTGTGTCAGATGTAGTAGTGATGCAGCAGTGTTGTGTCAGATGTAGTAGTGATGCAGCAGTGTTGTGTCAGATGTAGTAGTGATGCAGCAGTGTTGTGTCAGATGTAGTAGGTTTTAGTGCAGCAGCAACAAGTCTAGGTCCTATCAGCTGTGATAGTAATGCAGACTGGCAGTAATACATCTGATGTATTATTGCAACTATGCTACATTTCACATATCTTGTTGTGATAAATCTATCTTTACTTCATATGCTAAACTTAAGACTGCTGCGTTTTACCAGATCTATTTCTTATGACATATTCATCTTTCCTGTATCAGATTGACTCATCAAAATTACATCTGACAAAAAACGCACTCGTCTTGCTAAACCTGATAACTGCATCTCTGCTATATATTCATATCTGATAGACCCAGCTCTGCTATATCTGATAGACCCAGCTCTGCCATATCTGATGGCTTCAGCTCTACCACATCTGACATATTCACTAACACTGATTCTGATAGACTTGGTTTTACTACATCTGACATAGTCAGCATTTTATACACCTAGTACGTCTGACTTATGTTCTCCCTGTATTTGTGTGGGTTTTTTGCCACACTTCTAAGCCTACCAATAGGTTAATTTGCAGTTTTTAATGGTGATCCCTATAAGGGATAGGGACTCATGTAAATGATCACAATGTTGGTACAGCACCACAGAATATGTTGGTGCTGTACAAAGATATATAAAGAAGGAAATTATTATTATTCTTAAATACAGTGTTGCCTTGGATTACGAGCATAATTCGTTCCGGGGCTGTGCTTGTAATCCAAATACACTCTTAAACCAAAGCAAATTTTCCCATAAGAAATCATTGATATGCAGACAATTGGTTCCACACCCCAAATATAATGATTTATTATTCTGAATAACATGTAAAACAGATGAAACAAACATTTAGAAACATCAGAATATGTGATATTATAAGTTACTGTACAGTAATGGAGAGGATGGGAAACACAAGGGCTGACAGAGACTGCAGGGAGCATGAAGGAATGAGCAGGGCAGATGTGGGCACATACATGCAGCACTCTCTGTGCGGGGAGAGAGGGGTTACAGCTATGAAGAGATTACCTCCACAGTCCTGTCCCCTGATGTGAGCCCCAGCCTTAAGTGGATCTGCTATGATTTGGAAGGTAAGGGAGACTTCCTGGGTCAGAGTACAGTGCTGTAGACCACACTATGCAGACCATGCCCCTCCTCCACTCGCCCTCCAACCCAGTACAGGGAGCTCTTAAACCAAAGCAATGCTCTTAAACCAAGTCACAATTTTGAAAAACTCTGAGCTCTTAAACCAAAACGCTCTTAAACCAAGTTACTCTTAAACCAAGGTACCACTGTACTACTTTTCTGCACTCGACACTTTTACGTCTGACATATTTGCTGCATATGATATGCCTATAGTAGTTCCGCATTGTATGACCAAACGTGACCAGAATGTCCTGTACAACATGTACGTGTATTTATGTGTATAGATAATGGACTTTTAATACTTTTTTCTTTTTAGGAGCTGGTTGATATAAAGATGTTGCAGTGCAGGCGGGTTGTAAATGGTACAGTGACTTTTCACATTTTATAATTATTTTAATTTGATATGTTGATATGCTGATCATGGGCTAGGTTTTTAGTTTGACAGGAAGTGGATGAGAAGCCTGACAGTGTCGATATGGTCTTATTAAACCAATTTGGGGGGAGACATTATGCAGATCTTGAAAGTAGGGATGCTTGTGGTCAGATTGTGGCAAGCTGACTTAAAGGACAAGTGTCATCAAAATAAAGAATTACAGGCAGGCGGGTGTGTGTGTTGGAACATAATAAAGAAAGAATACTTACTCATCCCTGTGTCCCCATAACGCTGCCCTAACGATAGCTCACAGCCGCTGGCCTCCTGTGAAATGTCACTTAGTGACTACAGCAGTGTCCACTGGCTGAGTGGCTAACTGGCTGAGCAGGCAATCCATCAGCGGGGCGGTTATGTTCCAGCAGTAGGACCCAGGGGAGCGACATACGAAGAAGCCAGCCGAAAATGACTTCTGGCAGCTGTCATAGAGAGGTGAGAGCAGCACTATGGGGACTTTATACTTTCCTTATTATGTTCATGCATCCCCCTTGCCTGCAGAGTATTTATTTGTATTATTTTAATGGGATTTCCTCTTTAGACTTCATTTTTAACTACATTGCCCATATTTCATTTGTTTTTCTTTTGTGGTTTCCATTAAAGGGGGGTTCCTGAGACCCATAAAAGATAAATAACAGCCTGTGATATAAACCAATAAAATACAGCATACTCGCCTTCCCAAATCCAGTGTTGGTTCATTAGTCATTACTTTATGAGTAACTATATCTTGTTGGGCAGCCCTGTGCAGTAAGTATAGGGCTGTGTATTCACACAAAAATCTGAGATCATTTTGGTAAAATCTGAATGTCCATATGGCATTGTCAGGTGTCAAAAAATTGTAGTATCACCATCAGTTACATAAACTATTTGTATTTTATTTACTGCAGAAGTTCTCCAGACAGTGGACTACATTGCTCCCACAGAAAGAGTCATTTTTCAGACCTGCGAAAGGGAGAAGGATCAGGTTGTATTTCAGATGGTAAGAGTGTTCATTTAAGACGTTCACTAAATGCAATTTCCAAACATAAGCTTTGGCAGACATCTCATAAAATTTTATATCTTTGGGAAAGGAGTACTATGTTGTACTTCTGGCCACCAGCAACTTTTCTATATCTATTATACATAACATATGGACATATAGTACTGTGCAATGGTTTTAGGCAGGTGTGAAAAAATGATGCTAAATAAGAGCCCCCCTCAATCCAGGAGGCCTCTAATTTATGACTATCTTCAGTGTAAAGGAGAGCAATGAGTCCTGTAGGAGATGATATGAGACAGAAGGGATAGGCAGCCTACATGTACACAAGAACTGTGGTTAATTCTCAAGATGTATGGACAAAACTCCCTGCAGAGTTCCTTCATACACAGTGTATACAAGAATACTTAGACAAATTGATGCTTTTTTTAAAGGCAGACACCGGATAGCCTGGGACCTGGCAGTGTTGGTGGAGCTAGATCTACACCACTGTTGTTTTTTCCATAGCCTCGGAAGCTTGATAAATTATTTTACAACAGACAACCCCTTTAAATTCAGCCAGAAAGTTAGGAGAATCCCCTACACATTCAATGGTCAGCTGGTTCCCTTCAAATCAGCAGGTTCAGCTGACGTTAGTTTAATTGTATGGCCGTTCCAGAAACGTCCCCTTCAAAGGTAGGGGAAAAGGCATCAACAAGATATAAATATAAGAAGCATGGTCATCTGATTGCATGTGACTCTGGCTTATAGAGAGGTTTCAGCTGCAGACTATACATTCGTAAGTGATGAATCACACTTCATTTGCAGCGTTTCGAGGTCGAAAAACCTCTTAAACTTGAAAGACAATCAAAGAACTGTCAATTCTGTGTATTTCGCATCCCTTGAAAAATGTGCTTTACTTATGACTCCTATTACTTATATTTAGATATCTCATTACTTAATATTTATATATCTTATATTTTCCCATAGGGGACTGCTGATCCAGAAAGAGCACTGGCTGTAGCCAAACTTATGTAAGTTTTTTTTTTTTGCTGTTTATGCCATAGTAGTGTCATATTGTTTAACAGTAAGATAATTTATTATCGGAATATCTTCTCAACCCCTTCACGTGTTATTTCATACATGTTTATAATTCATGCAGAGGGGACAGATGGAGCAGGCTCAGGACCTGATCTCATTCCATGTGCAGTGGGTGTTGGCTGTATATGACTTCACCAGACTTTAGTCTGATCCCAATAATTAACCCTCTAGATGCCATAATCGCAGCATCACGTTGCCCACACTGTTTTTATACACTTTTTAAGAGTATAAACAGGCAAGTCCAGCCCGCGTCCTCTTATTCACTTAGCAAAAACACTTATCATATGTTTCACTTTATAAGTCACACCTAATTGGAAGCACCTAGGTTTTAGAGAAGGAAAATAGGAAAAAAAAACTGTTCATTGCCGCAGTACACAGTAAACAGAGTTTGCCTCTGTTTGTTCTATTGACACCTCTGAAAAATGACATTTAAATGGCCGTTACAGTTTAAATCTCGCTGAGCTGTAGGAGGGCATGTGGGGATAATGAATTCATTCCATATACCCTCCTACAGCTCATTGAGGGTTCACTCCCTGACACCTAATACAGAGGGCCACTAATACTAAATTCTAAACTTGCTGGAAGGTAGGGGTGGGAGGGGAGTAGGGATTAGAGAGAGAGAGACAGATCTGTTGGTGTCTGCTGCTTCAGCGGCTGTCACTTGTCTTCTCCCAGAACAACAAATCACCCACTCCTGCAGCCGGTGCTAAAATCTGTCTGGCAGCTGTCACTTGCCTTGTCCCATATGTACACAGCGTCTCTCTCTCTCTCTCTCTCTCTCTCTCTCTCTCTCTCTCTCTCTCTCTCTATTTATGAACAAAAGTGAAGGTGCACAGTGCAGTGGCACCCTAGAGGAGTTGGGGGGATTCTGACAGCTCCGTGGAGAGGGTGGAAATTGCAAAAGTAAACTTTCAAAAGGGAGTAGGGGATGGTAGGGGAGAGGAATACTTAGAACCCACTGCCTCCTTTCCGGGAATGGTCCTTTTTGAAAAAAAAAAAAAAGGAACGGACATAAGACCTACTGAGTCTTTGTAGGTGTGTCTAATAAAACGAAAAATATGTCGGAGAGGACTAAAAAAATTTCCAAAATTATGATTACTAGTCTGTCTAGCCATGTTCTTATTTACACCCCTGTTTTCCTGCTGACAGGTCTGTTTCACATCACCCCCTTCCCAGTTTTGAGCCCCCCACTGATTTCTAGATATAGTTGAGAGAAGCACACGGCTGTGTACTTCACTTCCCAACACTCTATCCTACTTATTTCAGTAGTTTGGTTCCATAGACTTTGAATGGAAACAGACTGAGCAGGGATGCACATATAGCAGAAGGTTGTGTGCTTTGCCCTCTAGAGATCAGTGGGGGTCACTGCTCAATTTTGCAGCAGAACAGAACTTTATAATGAGAATATAACAGAATAAAGATAATGTGTCAGTTGTGCAAATGTGAAGACATAAAAACTAGACCTCCCACAAGTTGCAAAATTGTGGTTTTCAGTTTCACTGCACAGATTGTTTGTTTTTCTATTTCACATTTTATTGGTAAAATGAGGGATGTCATTAAAAAGTACAAATGGTCCCTCGGAAAAGCAAGCCGTCATGTGACTCTGCAGATGGAAAAATAAGAGGCGCTTAAATGCCAAGGAGGAAAAAACAAAAATGCAAAACAAAATTGGCATTTGTTCTTAAGGGGGTTAAACCCAGCGCTGTTTTTGCAGAACTCCCCAGCAGTCATGTTTCTATAAATGGAGCAGTAAGCAGAAACACTTATTTTGTGTCCTCATCTCAGCACTTACTATCAATGTTGTGAAAGTTTCTAAGAAATTCTGTTTAAAATTACTGCTGGTTGGCAGGATACTTGTAGATTGGTTTGGCTTGACCTTCTACATCACTCATCCCAATGATGACATATTTATGCTGCTCTATAAGTACCCATCAGAGGCTTGTAAAAGCATTTTGTTAAGTTTCCTATGATTTCACCACATCTGGTTATTTTCTTTTGTAACTAGTTTAATTATTCCTATCCGGGCAGTGTAGATGTTAGTGTTTCAAAATTAGCCCCATCTATCAGACATGTAGTCATGCTGTAAACGTCTGAGATGTGCATATCTCTTTAAACGTCAATATCGCTTACACTGAGAATGGCATTAGCGGCAATGCAAGTTGTCTCTGCTCTATGATGACATAGGGTTAAAAAGTCTCCCACAGCTTCTGGCTAGTTTATTGTCTCATAGAGATGTCTTTTATTTATGGGTCGCGCAAGTTCTATAATCGCTCCATCCGAGTGACCAATCTTGTTACATATTCATATTACATTGCTTTAGCATGGGGGAAAGGGTTTTAAGACCTTTTTATGATCATCTAGATCTTCATATTTTATTTCAGAATTTCTGCCCCTGTTAGATGCTAAGAACAGGAATTGGGGCTTTTCTACTACAGCTTAGATGAGGGTGCCAAAGGTAATAACCATTTGGCTGAAATGTAGTACTCATTATGAATTTGCAGTGAAATCTTTGTTATGATAGTATTATATCCCAGAAAACTTACAATAATGTATCTTGGCCACTGTTCCTGTGTATTGAGAGGATAGGAGAGATACCTGTCGGCCAAACGATTGTTCAGCTGACAGTTATTGAGGCCCACCTGCAAGTGGGGTAAGAAGATATTTCTTATTTTCTATGCAAGTGCAGCATAAAAAAAAATATCTATCGATTTATCTATTAGCAGAGAATCCACAGCACACCAAAAATTTGTAAGGATTGTGATTTCTTTATTTCATAAGTGCAGCAATCCAACAGACGCTTGGTGTGCTGCGGATTCTCTGCTAATATACAAAGACGGTCTGAAGTCAGGACCCCCACCACTGGCACCTACACCTGCATTGCTGTGCTGCTCACTCTCTTTGCTTATCGATTTATCTATCTATCAGGAATACTCCGTATATAACTAATGTATGATCACTGGGGGTCTTACCTTTGGTATCACTCACTGTTAACAGCTGGGGTTCCGAGTCCCCCTGTTAAAATGGAATGGCAGTCATGTGCAAAATTGTCATGTCATGTGCCCTAAATTATATATATATTTTGGCATCCGTATTATGAGAGGAAGCCCAAGCCAGACATCAGAATATACGTTTGTTGTTTTTGTTTGTGTTTATATTTTCAATAAAAAAAAAAAAAAAAGCCTTTCTTTGGGCAGTGAATAGTGTCAAGGAGGCGGGGACTCTCATTCCCTGAGACCTCACTATGCTGTATGGCTGCCCCTTTGCACAATGAGTAGTGCACACAGTACATTATCAAGATGGTTGAAATGACTGCCATTAATATTTTCATTGTTATTATAATACTATTTTCTTCTGTGCAGAGAAAATGATGTTGCTGCTATTGATATTAACATGGGTTGTCCGAAGGAATATTCTACCAAGGTATTAACTTTTTCATTTGGTTTTGATTTTTTTTTTTTATGTGCTTTGCAGTATTGCTACAGTATGTTCATATATGCATCAGGTTCTTTATCAGTCACCTGTTTAGTCATGGTAGAGACCTAAATAAATCCCCTCTGGACCTTACTCTAATTTAGTAAGGAGATGCTCTTTGGATCTATTATTGTTGCTTTCAAATAACAGCTACAGCACAGATTAGAATGGAACCTTATGAATTAAATAACTTACCTAGTAAACATGCTAAGAGTATTCACATTTGAAGTCAACTAACATAGACAACCTGCAGCACACTCCAGTGTCACAATGGTCATAATCCTAATAATTTCATAATTCTCATTTTTTAAATAAAGTAATAAAATGATAGTGCACTAAATGTTCTCTAATGTGGACCAGACGTGCATCAGTGTTAGGTATACGTTACTTTTAGTTGAAGACACCAACAAGGTAGTATATCATACTCGCTTAATCTGGCAAATTCATTCGACTAGCCCTAATATAATTCTACCTTTCCCCTGCACTGGCCAGTCCAGAGAATATACCCGAGACTTGCCAAATTGTGTGCACTTTAATTTGGGGATGGCTGTGCCCATCGGTTACTGTGGCTATGTAACTGGACAGGACAGAGTTGGCAGCAGGACAGAACAGGACAGAGGTGGCAGCAGGAAGCACTCTGTCAGAGTACACCACTTCCTGCAAGGCACACAGCAGCTGATATTTTCTTTAAGTGAAGTCCTGTATAACTTTGATTTAAGTTGATTTAAAGAGATATATTTTCTCTGAAGAACCACTTTAATGGTTGTAAGTATTTTCCAGCAACCACTTCAGCACAGTTCAGGGAAAGTTGTCTCCCTCACATCAGTGCAGCTAGTGATAGTAACTGCAAACAAAATAACATCAAGTTGTATTTCTTTTGTCTCTCCATTTATGCAATAGACTTTTTTTTTTTTTTTTGCCTATGGTAGACGAAAGGATTCAGTGAGAAAAATATAACTGTACAGAAAACAGTCTTTTGTGAAAACCAAAAATGTTTAATGCATTGAGTTTAATTCGAGCATCGTTCTGCCAGTACCCTTCAGTATTTCTATGTTTTGGAAGGGGGAATTTCAGCCTTGTGAATTAAAGAGAATACAGATGGAAGCACAATATTACTTATTACTTTTAACAGGGTTATCCAGCTTAATAAAATCCTTAGAATAGGCCATCAATATTGGATCGGTGGGGATCTGGCTCCTGGTAAACATGTATGATGCAATTACTTAAGACAGCTGATTGACAGGGTTGGTGGCAGTCAGACCTACACTGATCTGAGACTAGGTAATCTGTTTTATAAGGCTGAATAACCCCTTTTAATAGTATACTGATTTGAAGGGGAACAATGATTTATAGTTTTCCAGTCTGTTAGCATTGTAACAATAGGGCATGTGGTACCCATTGCCATTCATGTTGCTTTTCACACTTGGCCAACATTAAAATTTACCTGTCACAAAGTCTTTATTGGGTCTTAAAGCGACCCCACTTGGATCAGAATGTGGGTCGCACCCAGTACCAGCCCGGCGTGGTCATCTCCATGGATGCCTAAACAATGCAATGGAGTGCACCATGCGCTTGGCTCAGACTTAAGGCCCTATTCCACCAACAGATCTGACGACAGATTATCTGCCAAAGATTTGAAGCCAAACCCAGGAACAGACTATAAACAGAGAACAGGTCATAAAGGAAAGACTGGATTTCTCCTCTTTTCAAATCCACTCCTGGGTTTGGCTTCAAATCTTTGACAGATAATCTGTCGTCAGATCTGTTGGTGGAATAGGGCCTTAAATGACACGTTTGCTTTAAAGTGGATCTGTCAGCAGCAAATCATGTTCCAAAAATGCAGACCCTGTTAGTGGTAAGGAGACACGTGTGATACCTTTCATTTATCTGTCTGTGTTTCCATAAACTAAAACATTGCTTTTATTCCCTGGTGCAAAGTGTCGAAGAGGCATACACGAGCCCCGTAAAGTGCTAAGGACTGTAATGTCTTGTTGGTCTACCTCCTATCCCTATCCCTGCTTGAATAGGCATTGAAGGGGGAGCAAGAAGTTATTTTAGGAGCTTGGTAAAGCCTCCTTGACACTTTACACTTTAGATTAATAGCATTTTTCTACATACTGGAAGCCCAGACAGATGTATTACCTAACAGCTGTCTAACAGTGTCAGCAGTTTGGAGTCTAAATTTCACCTTACTGTGAAATTGTCCATTCTTTAGGGCGGCATGGGAGCAGCTCTTCTATCAAATCCAGAAAAAATTGAGAAAGTAAGTGGTGTTTTCAGTGGGGAAATATTTTCAAAAAAGTTTCATCACTGTCAGCATAAGTATATGTTAAAGAGTTGTTCACCAATTTGTTTTTCTTTTAAATCAACTGGTGCCAGAAAGTGCCAGAGATTTGGACTGGAAAGAATACACCACTTTCTGCAGGACATACAGCAGCTGATATGTACTGGAAGACTTGAGAGTTTTTAATAGAAATAAATTACAGATTTCTGGCACCAGTTGATTTGAAAGAAAACACATTTTGGTAAACTACCACTTTAATATACAGCAGCATGTTATTTTTCTTTCCTAAAATTTTCATTTGTTTTTATTAAAAATGTTGATTGTTTTTTATTAACATGTAAATATAGAATATGTGAGAGAAACAATGTCAGTTATTTGTAAACATATTCAAACATAGCAGAGGGAGGTAGGACATTTTCACATTTTTTTTTTATTACCAGCAACTTGATTCCGCAGAAAGAAAGACTTGCCTCATGAGGGTAACAGTATCACTTTAAAGGCTATAGGCATTTTTCAGTTCTTTCTTTTTTCCACTTGTTAAAGGGGTAGTGCGGTATAAAACCTTTTTGCACTAAATAACACACATTACAAAGTTATACAACATTGTAATGTGTGTTTATGTGAATGGCCCCCTTCCCCATGTTTCCACCCCCCGATCGTTGACCTGAAAGTGTGATACAGTATACTCACGGAATCACTGTCGACCCCGGCCGCCATTTTGGAACGATCACGTCACTCTTCAGGAGGCCGTCCTGACTGCTCCAGTGCTCCCTTATGCTGGCCCCCCACCAGCAAGTCATCAGCTGCTCAGCCGCCATTGGCTGAGCATAACAGAAGCCCCAGACATCTTCTGTTATGCTCAGCCAATCGTGGCTGAGCAGCTAATGACGCGCTGGAGGGGGGCTGGCATGAGGGAGGGCTGCAGCAGTCAGGCTGGCCTCCTGAAGAGTGACGTGATCGTTCCAAAATGGAATAAAATTGAACTATGGTGGGCACAGCTGCATATCACATGAAGTGGTGCAACTCAACACATTCCAGAAATCATGTATAACCAAAAAGAACAGCGTATATGTCATATACCAGATGCGCACACAAAACAGAAAATAATTAAAGCAATGAAAAAATCTTTATTATGAAAACACCACAAACAAAGTTAAAACCACTTAAAATTGATCACAAAGGATCAAGTGTACAGTCTGGTGACCCCCCACAATCATTGGGGCAACACCATAATGCTAGGAGGAGGAGATGCAGTAGCCTCAAATGGTTAGCATGCAGGTATACAAGAGACAAAGACACTTAGACATGTAACTGAATAAAGAATAGCAGCCAATAAGTTTGTAAGAAAGTGCCAAGTGCCTAAATACAATCACATAAAATAACATGCAACCCTCCTGGTACAATATCACCTAAACTCCACACGTTCCGTTATGTTCCCATAACTTCATCAGGAGTGGACAAGACATGGCTCATTTTATAAAACGAATATTCAGTTTGTGTTTTTCCCCATCAGTTGTATCACATCACATCAGTTACATCATCATCGTTTTTAGCACCAGACTTAAAAATGTCCCCACATCGCCAGGGTTCACTGGATTAATGTAGCGGTGCAATGCCTTTACATATTGGAGCCCCTCTGTGTAAGCACGCAGTGAAAGTTTCCTTCACATTTTTCTGCTGGAAAAATGTTAAATGTGGCGCACACAGGGGCCCCCTCCCCGTCTCTCTGGTGTGAACAGGGCAGAGGGACGCGATGCAAATATGTTTATTTGCACAAATAATAAATGTATTTGCATCTGGTCCCTCTGCGACAGAGTGCCATTTCTGCTGGTTCATAAATATCCTATGTGTGTTCTTATTTTTTCATGTCTGTGCATTTGGAATGACTGTAATAGATCTAGACTGAGCTCTTTATTTTTCACAGATATTGAAAACATTAGTAAATGGAATTTCCAAGCCAGTAACGTGTAAAATACGCATCCTTCCTACAGTAAGAGCTTTACCATACTCTATCCACTTTGGTGTTCCAAGCATACTCCTTTTTTACATTGATATTTCAGTATGAATATTCAGTGGACGGCACTGTATATATGTACCTGAATATATTCTGATCCATCTGTTAAGCCACATATAAATGTTTTAGAAGTGCCACACATTTGCATTTCTGATTTCATATGACATATCTGTGGCTTTTTCCAGCATAATACATGTATTAAACAAGCGGCAGATTTTACCCATTGTAATCTGCATGTGCATTACAAGGTGAACAGGGCTGTGTAGTGGCATGGGCTGGTTACTGCATCTGTGCTGCCATTCACTTGAATAGGAGCTGAGCTGCAGTTACACCTTGTTGCTGCTACACAGTTAACTGCTTCCTGCCCTATATACTGTGTAGTGCGGGTATTAAACAACTGATTAGCGGAGTGTCGGGTGTCAACATCTGCCCATCAGTGACTGATGCTATCCTGTGTGTGTTTTGTCAATAAAACCCCTTTATTATTTTAGAATAATATATAATTATATAATATTTTTTAAGAATTTGCATTGCTCTTTTTTCAGGGCCTGGCTCAAATCGGTAAAAAAAAATTTCTAGGTGACACATTCCATTTAAAGCAAAGCTTTTCTGTGTTCTGTACTGCCATGTCTAAAAACAGGTTTATTGCTTATGGATTTAGATTGTGTAGGTGTATATGCCATCCATAAAGTATATATCAGTGAAATAATAAAAGGGAGAACCAGCATTACTAATATTCTGAATTTCATTCCTCTCACAAGGTCATCCCATACTTTTTCTAAAGTATTTTACTTCATCCCCTCATGACCATCTGTCACTATTGTTGTTATAAATTAACAAATGTCATTTTTTTAGCTTAAAGAAACGGTCGATCTTGTGAAGATAATTGAGAGAACTGGTGTGGCAGCTATTGCAGTTCATGGAAGGTAAATGTTTTTCTAAATTGCTATAGTCATATGTTGATTCTTTCATTATATAAGGGTAACTCTACTGGGAGTTACATCTGTTTTTAAATAGTTGTTTTTACCCGCTACCAGGAGAGGAACAATCCAAAGGGCTCTTTACTGTCAATATGTATTGAGTAGCGATGAGCAAACCTCAAGCAAGTGGCTGAAGGGAGTCCTGGAATACATGGATACAGCTTATGGATATATCCCCCCTTTCCTTTTTTTCTCCACCTTTCTTTTCTCCGCTTTTGTTTTTGTCCCTCTCTCCTTTTCTGTTGTCTGCTCTCTACTCTCACTACCCTTCTTCTTTTGAAGGAGTTGTCCTGTTTAGTGGTTGCTTCACAACTACTGTTGGGCTCTGCCCATTTACTTTTGTTTTGTTGGAAAATTGATGGGTTCACGTGGATTTACTTCCCTCTGTTCTGATAAGCACTTTTTGTTACTGTGAGCGGCATATCAAAAGAAGGGGCCACATTTGCTAAATGAATGTATTTGTAAAAATACTTAGTGTCACTGTCATTTTAACTTTCAAAATCTAAATTAACAGTTGATGTTACATAAAGCAAGTTTGCAATATACATTTTTTGTTGTTATCATGCTTTAAAACAAAGCTGAACTTACCAGAAATCCAGGTCCAGTCTCCTGAAGGCAGATTTTCTGACTTGTGCTGGTTGAACAAAACAGACTAAACACAGGAATTCTGGCCAGTACAGAGAGTCACAGCTCAATGTGTCCATCAATGACATGACTTCTCTCTGTGAGCACAGATGACCTGGGAAACATGGGACTTCTGTTTTCTGTGTCTTTGAGAAAACCAAAAAGTGGGAAAACAAAGTGTCATGTTTTCCATGATAACTAAAAATAAAATAATGTAAATTGCAAACTTGCTTTATATCATTATATCACATATACTGTTGATTTAGGTATTGAAAGTTATAACGACAGCTACACTTTAAGGCTATGTTCACACTACGTAAATTTCGTAATAATCACAACTGTTGTAACAACATCTGTGATTATTACGGAACTTATGTAGTGCTGCCTTCTAAGGAATCCCGGCAGGAGTGTATACACCGGGATCCCTAGTGGCGCCACAAGAAACTGACATGTCAGTTTTCTGCAGCCGCTGTTCAGTGAATAGCAGCCTCAGAAAACCTGTCAGTGCACACAATGGAGCGTGTGGCTCTGGCCGCACGCTCCATTGTAAGCAGCAGGGAATTTGCATGCGGGTGGACACCGATGCGCCCGCATCCGAATTCAGTGGCAGTGAAGATCCTCTGGCCAGTACTGCAGTACCGGCTGGGTTGATCTTCTCTGACATCGGCTGTACCGTGACCTGGCCGGGTCACAGAACAGCCGGTGTTTTGCAACATGGTAACATGGCCTAACTTGGTGTGCCCTTCAAGTATAACTTTATTAGTTAAGATGGGAAGACCTTTAGTTTAATTTACAAGGCTCTACTCATTCTGGATGATATTTCTATATCTATGAAAAATTAGGAAGTCTGATGAGACAAGCTTCTCATACAGACAGCATTGTACTCTGCCAATATAAAAAGAGGAACTATATGTATGATAAGAATTATATGGATTTATATGCTTTCTAAATCAATAACTACAAGTGGCTATTTTTAACTTTAATTTTGAATATAGCTATAACTGTGGGGTGTGTAGAGGTTTGCTCACTAAGATCCTGACCGATCAATACTTTTGACATGACATGTCCAAAAAATTTTTATAAGTGACAGGGACACTTTATGGGTCCTGAACATTGTAGTTGACCTCATAATGAACTGCTAAATTATACAAGATGCATTCAGGGTACTGCGATAAATACCCATTATGCCAATAGGGATTATTTTCTTTGTATTATAGTTAGAAGTCCCATACAAACGACCATTCTGATTTCGTAATACACCTTTTAGTAACATATGAAAAATTATTTAATTCTAATTATTATTCTTAAAGGAAAAAAGAGGAAAGGCAACAGCATCCTGTCCACTGTGATTTTATCAAGGCCATAGCTGAAGCTGTGTCAATTCCAGTTATTGCCAAGTAAGTCATGTTGCAGTGTGCAAGATTTAAAGGAGAAGTCCTGTGAAAATTTTTATTTAAGGATTGTATTGTCCCCCAAAAGTTATACAATTCACCAATATACACTTATTACGGGAAATACACATAAGGTGCTTTTTTCCCTGAGCTTACTACTGAATCAACAGTTCCTGGATAAAATGTTGATGTCACGACCCGACTCCCAGAGCTGTGCGGGCTGTGGCTGCTGGAGAGGATGATGGCAGAGGGATGCTCAGTGTCCCTCCAGTGCCCTGTGTCCCTCAGTGTCCTCCTGCCATCATCCTCTCCAGCAGCCACAGCCTGCACAGCTCAGGGAGTCGGGTGGTGACATCATCATGTTATCCAGGAAGTGAAGCCTTGATGCAGTAGTAAGTGCAGGGGGAAAAAGTACTTTATGTGCATTTCCCATAATAAGTGTATATCGGAGAATTGTATAACTTTTGGGGGACAATACAATACAGTACTTTAATAAAAAATTTCGCTGGACTTCTCCTTTAACACGGTTTTCTAACTTTAGGTTTCTAATGCTTAATCATTGTATAGGGGTAAAGTTTTACTTATGCTTTCTGTTTCAATTACTTACCTTTTTCAAGATATTTCTTGTCTGTCTGTGAATAAAAACAATGACAATGTGATTGCAATAGCCAGTTGCTGCCTCTTACAGCACAATTTCATTTACAGACACATCTCTACATCGATTAGGCAGCTAGGCACTGCACTGTAGGTGACAAATTATCACACTGATTTACAGCAGTGGACTGTGAGAAAGAATAAAGGTTTCATGCAGGATTAGAAAAAGATATTCCATGCTCACAGTTTGCACGTTAGAGCCCAATTACATGCAGCGATAATCTGCTGAATCAGGCCGATTCTGCAGATTACTCCTTGCAATAAAGACAACGATCAGCCGATGACAACGATCATTGGCTGATCGTGTCTTTTGATCCTGACCTAAAACAATTGGTTGCCAACCATGCATTACTACATGTTATAGTGATAAGTGGCTGACAGGTGATGACTGTGTAAAAAAATAACTTGCCTGTCCACACTCTCCAGTGTTCTTCTCACTTCTGCCCGTTCCACGCCGCAGCCGCTGAAGCTTTTACACCAGTCTTTTAAGTGAAAGGCCGCTCAGCCAATCACTGGCTACAGCTCTGTCCTAAATTGTTCAGTGATTGGCTGAGCAACCTGTCACTTCAGAGACTGTCTCTAAAGTTCCACCAGCCACATGCGGGGAGCAGGCACAAGCGAGAAGACAAGGGAAATTTTGGCAGCACATCTATGACTATGACTGTTCGCACTGCAGGTTGCACGCTGCTTGTGGCTTAAGTACAGACAAAAAACAAAAGGTGCAACAGCAACCCACAGGTGCAAGGGCTTACCGTTTATACTCCTCCCAGCATACACACAGTAAACACCTGGTCTGTAGATATAAAAAAATAAAATATAAAATCAGGGAGACTTCAGATTCTCTAAAATGCTGTGACGTCACAAATCTGGGGTGTAATTATAATGGAGTGTCCTACAGGGGGCACACTATATATAGAAGTCAATGAGTACCATTGACTTCTATATATAGTGCGCCCCTGCTGGACACTCCATTGGAATTACAATGGATGTGTATGTAAATGTAATAGACAGTATGTTTTTGATTGAATACATTTATGGAATACTTTGGGGAGCAAGTGTCCTTGCTCCCCAAAGTAATCCATAAATGTATTTAATCACTACATTTGGAGGGGATCGAGCAGGGAGGCAGAGATGTGCCTATGCATGTACCTCCCCCCTCCCTCCCTGCTCAGTGCTGCTGCTGCCACATATACACAGTACTACTCCTCCCAGTATGAGCATATAATGGGGGAGTAGTACCTGTGCTATCCCCATAACGCCGCTGCTCCTCACAAGAGCTTCAGCATGCCCCCTCCGCTGCTCCCCCTCCTAACTAACAATTTCTAACTATCCTGCCGCTGTCCGCCGCTGACCGCCTCTCTCCGCCGCTGGTGGCCGCTCTCCGGCGCTCACTGCCGCCGCTCTCCGGCGCTCACTGCCGCCGCTCTCCGCTCCCACATACAGCCTCCCGGTCCGCACTGCATGCCGGCCCGGGACAGGAAGCATGCAGTGCGAACCGGGAGGCTGTATGGGGGAGCAGAAAGCGGCGGAGAGAGGCTGTGAGCGGCGGGATAGTTAGAAATTGTTAGCTAGGAGGGGGAGCGGCGGAGGGGGCATGCTGAAGCCCTTGTGAGGAGCAGCTGTGTGGTGGCGGCGTTATGGGGATAGCACAGGTACTACTCCCCCATTATATGCTCATACTATGAGCAGATAATGGGAGGAGTAGTACTGTGTATATGTGGCAGCAGCACCAGCACCGAGCAGGGAGGGAGGGGGGAGGTACATGCATAGGCACATCTCACCCTCCCTGCTTGGTGCCCTCCAAATGTAGTGGTTAAATACATTTATGGATTACTTTGGGGAGCAAGGACACTTGCTCCTCAAAGTATTCCATTAATGTATTCAATCAAAAACATACTGTATTTTACATTCACATACACATCCATTGTAATTCCAATGGAGTGTCCAGCAGGGGAGCACTATATATAGAAGTCAATGGTACTCATTGACTTCTATATATAGTGCGCCCCCTGTTGGACACTCCATTGGAATTACACCCCCGCATCGTGTTGTTACAGTATTTTCGAGAATCTGAAGTCTCCTTGATGTACTAAATTAAGGAAAATAGCCCTATATGTGCATTCCCCATAATTAATGTACATTAGAAATTTGTCTAACTTTCCATAAGTAATAACATATTAAAAAATAGTTTTGGCTGGAGTTGTCCTTTAATATGTTTTACCGAATTTGATTATTGTTTGTTTGATGATTTGTATTTAATGTGACATCAATTTGCTTTTCAGCGGAGGCTCACAAGAACTGATACGAGAGTTCCATGACATAGAAGCATTTAGATCCGTCACAGCTGCTTCAGCTGTCATGATTGCTCGAGCAGCCATGTGGAATCCCTCAGTTTTTAGAAGAGAGGGTCTTCTGCCTCTAGAAGATGTCATGCGGGATTATATTAGACATGTGGGTGTTTTCCTTTAGATTTTCTTTTGCTGTTGTGTGAAGCTGACTAAAGACTGTACATTGAACAATTTTTTAATGATTCATACAAATAATTGTTTTGTCAGACTTGTGCATAGAAAATACCACTACTTAACCTTTTAACAACCTTTGAAAAAGTAAAATCTGGACACAGTGGCCTTACAGACTTGTCAATTTGCTTGAAAACAAAACTGTCTGAGCTCTAAAGGTTTATCAATCTGCGTCTCTGGCATACACCACGGAACAGGGGCAGATTTTACCCTTTTCTGTGGCGTTCGCCAGGGGTAAGCCCTGCTTGCCTGATTGGAGGTGTAAAATTGTCTTGGCAGATTTACCAAGAGGTGTGCACCTCTTAGTAAATCAGGCCAGGTAAAAGGGGCAGGGCTTTATTTAAGACTGGAGTAAGAGTACACCATTCTTAATAAATCTCCCCCTATACACTAGATAGGGTATGGCCGTGATAAGACTTTAGTGTTTAACCTCTTAAGGACGGAGCCAATTTTCTTTTTTGCGTTTTCATTTTTTCCTCCTTGTGTTTAAAAGGCCATAGCACTTGCATTCTCCACCTAGAAACCCACATAAGCCCTTATTTTTGCGTCACTAATTGTACTTTGCAATGACAGGCTGAATTTTTGCATAAAGTACACTGCGAAACCAAGAAAAAATTCAATGTGTGGTGAAATTGAACAAAAAAACGCATTTCTTTTATTTAGAGTTTTTTTGTTTTTACGCCATTCGCCCTGGGATAAAACTGAGTTGTTATGCATGTTCCTCAAGTCGTTACGATTACAACGATATATAACATGTATAAGTTTTCTTGTATCTGATGGCCTGTAAAAAATTCAAACTATTGTTAACAAATATATGTTCCTTAAAATCGCTCCATTCCCAGGCTTATATCGCTTTTATCCCCCTGGGGGACTTCTAGTATAAGTGCACTGATCTCTCATTGAGATCTTTGCTGTATACTTATACAGCAAAGATCAATGAGATCGGCATTCGTTTGCTTTCGGCTGCTGCAGCCGAAAGCATCCGAGTGCCGAGCCGGGATCAGCGCCATTTTAGCGAAGACCCCGGCAGGTAAAGGATGTGTGGATCGCTCCTCCGGAACAACGTCCCTGAGGAGCGATCCTCCCCACTAGACACCAGGGAAGTGCTGCATACAGTAATCGGAAGCAGCTGCCAACTTTGACAGCTGCATCCGATTACTGAATTAGCGGGCTACACGCGGCACCCGGGAACGCGGCGGTTCAGAGCGGGGGCGCCGTGCACCCCCGCTCTGAACACCTCTTGCGGACGCATGACATACCGGTACGTCATGCGTCTTTAAGAGTTTAACCCCTTTGTTCTTGAAGAGAGAGGCCGTCGCCAGTGCGATTTGCCCCTACTCCCCCTATACAGAACATAGGAATATTCGGCAAAACATTTATGGGTATGGTTGTTGCTGAAGAGATAACTGTCGAGCGAGCGAATGTCCAACCGATAGGTATTAAAGATGTATGGCCACCATAAGGCCCAGTGCAGATAGTTTTCCATATGAAAAAAATCAGTCACTTCCCACATCAGAAATCTTTAGGGAAAAGCCTTGGATTTCGGACATGGATTCTCAGATTTCACAGTTGTTTTGGCAAACATTTGCATGGAATCCTTGGTCACTTTAAAGGACAACTCCGGCGAAAAATTTTTTTGGCTTATTTAACACACATTACAAAGTTATATAACTTTGTAATGTGGTTAAATACCTGGTCTGGCCCCCTTCCCCCACTTTCCGACCCGGACCCCCCACCCCGGAAGTTAAAGAATATATACATTACTTATTACGGTCGTGACGGTCCCCTTCTCTGGTGTCGGGTGATGTCAGAGCTGGGGGGCGGTCCGGGTCTTCTTCCTCCTCGGCGTCTTCATTGAGAGTGAATGGGAGAGAAAAGGCTGCTGGTGCACATGCGCACCAGCAGCCTTTTCATTGGCTGGAGCGCATCACATGGCTTCCAGCTTGCTCAGCCCTGATTGGCTGAGCTTGCTGGAAGCCATGTGATGCGCTCCAGCCAATGAAAAGGCAACCGATGCGCAAGCGCACTGGCAGCCTTTTCTCTCTCATGGACCCGGAAGCAAGAGACATCGCTGGACGGCGGACGCAGGTGACGGTGAGGCGGACGGCGGGCGAATGGAGTGGCGATCGTCACCGGAGGGATGGTGAGTATGGTGTCTGTGTGTGTCTGTGTTTTTTTTTTTGGGGGGGGTCCCGCCGGAGTTGTCCTTTAATGTTGCCCAGCTAATTTTGAAAACATTAAGAAATGAGAAATTTCAGTTGTATGAACTACGTGGAGCCTCACTCACATAGATTTTAAAATGATGTTTCCAACTTTTTTTTTAGTATTTTGTATTCTTTACCATGGTTTCTGAACATGATACATATGGAATATGTTCAAAATCACAAAGAGCTCTAAAATCCTGTATATGTACATAGATTAAAAGCATGACACGTTTGCTGCCCAAGGTCACCCAAGACTTAGAGCCCTATGACACTGAGCGATAATCTGCAGAATCAGGCCGGTTCGGTAGATCATAACTCTGTGTAATAAAGACAATGATCAGCCGATGACAACAATCGTCGCCTGATTGTGTCTTTAGGTCCTGATCTAAAATCATAAGCCACCGGGCGTGTATTGCTACGTGTAATAGTGATGTGCGGCCAACGGCTGATGAATCTGTAGGGGGGAAAAAAAAACTATACATACCTCTCCACGCTCCTGATTTCCTGCTAGCTTTGGCCCGCTCCTGGCAGTGTCCGAAGTAACAGGCCGCTCAGCCAATATCTGTGATTGACCGAGCGGCATGTCAATTCACCGCAGGGAGCAGCACAAAGCTAGCAGGACATCAGGGAGCGTGGAGAGGTATGTATAGTTTTATTTTAGAGGGCTGCCTGGACATCGCTAAGAATTATCATATATGGGCTCAGTAAGCGTGTTCCGATCTAGACTTACACCAAGGAGCACCTAGGAGCTCTTACTGTGCACTGGTATATATTGAACTCACATGACACAGTTTGCAGTAAGCCCCATGCCTCTCTGTAGTGGCATCTACAGGCAGCCAGTATTTTCTCTATTAAATCTACATCTATACTGGTGAATTTATAGATTTTTTTTCTTTTTCTTTTACGGATTGTAGTATTGTTCTATGGTGTACATCATATTTCTTTTCCTTAAACAGGCAGTTATATACAACAATCACTACACCAATACTAAATACTGCTTGTGCCAAATGATGCGAGACCAGCTTGAATCTCCTCTGGGTAGAAAACTTCACGGAACACAGTCAACTTTGGATATTTGGTGAGTTTTAAGTTTCTAATATGTTGTAATATTTTGTTTGTTAAGAAGGTAAAACGCTTATTCTAGGAAAATGCTATCACTTGTAAAATATACCTGCACGTATCTGAGTTTGTTTTGCAGAGATATATCCTCATTATGTGATGTGTCTTTTTTTTGCTTGTTTCTAATGTGTATATTCCTTTATGGATAAAAGAAAATATTGTTACAATCTGTTACCATGGCTAATAGCTATTGATTTATACCATGTAATTTCCCATGCTGTATTACCTGGTAGTTTAGTTACTACTAAAGAATTGTCAACAATTCTGTTGTTCTTGCTTAGTGAAGTATTTGAAATGACTTCATTTTATGAGAGCTGCCAGTTGTCTCAAGAAGCCAGGAAAGTATCCATACATGTCAACGTTCAAGAGACCGTAGAAACAGAAAATGACAATGAGGAAAACCATGACCTGATTCAAATGCCTGTAAGGTTTGAAAGGTATGAGACCTAATAAAGATAATTTATGTACATAATATATACTGTATTTTTATTTTCTTTCATTTCTGATATGCAACAACATAAATAACCAGGGCACTTGTTGACAATTTATTCTCTGTATTCCTTATTATTGGGGGCAGGGCTAATCTATGTATACAGATTCCTAGTCCTGATATTCTATCATATGCCTTGTAGACAAGCAGATGAGTCTTGAGAAACACTGTACACTCCACTGAACAACAGGGCCAAACTGAACTTGATAACAATGCTAGGTGTAAATGTCACTATAAGCAGCATTTACATTTACATGCATTGTGCCATCAATAATTATTTGTACAGCCCTGATTCTGCATTACATCCTTTTGTACAAAAAGATTTAAGATTCAGATTTAAAGGAGATCCTAGACAAGATTCTAATGTACACTAATTATGGGAAATGCACATGTAGTGCTATTTCCCTCAATTTAGTAGATTAGGCAGGCTTCAATTTCTCTAAAAAAAAAAAACCAACCAAAACAAACGTGACGTTAAAACTCGGGTGTACGTACCCGCAGGGTCCAGCAGGGGGCACAGTATATGTAGAAATCTATGTAGAAACTATATGTAGTGGAATCAGTGTGTTCTCCCTCCCATCCCGTGTCTGCAATTTCCACCCTCCCTTCGGGCCCGGTGTTTGTGATGTCCAAGGGAGGGAGAACGCACTGATTCCACTACTTATAGTTTCTGCATAGACTTCTACATATACTGTGCCCCCTGCGGGTACATACACCTGGGTCATGACGTCACTTTTCTTCTTTTTTTTTTTGAGAAATTGAAGCCTGTGTGACCTACCAAATTGAGGGAAATAGCACTATATTTACATTTCCCTTAAAGGGGTTGGACACTTTAAAGTAAAATTGCTCAATGTACAGTATTAGTAAGTGTACTCACTGTATATACTGACAGCAGCTCCCTGTGTACCTCATAGAGCTAAAATCTGACTCTCCTCCTCCAGGCTGGGCTTTCCTGCTCTGTGTTGTTTTGGTCCATAAGATTGCTGATCTGGAGGAGCATGTGACCAGGCCCCGCCCCCCAGTATCCACCACTGAGCCTGTATATGTCTATGGAGGACACAGGGGACAGGGCATGGTCACATGCTCCTCCATGTTGGCCATTTTATGGACAGAAACAAAACAGAGCAGGGCAGCCCAGCCTGGTGAAGGGGAGTCTGATTTTAGCTCTATGAGGTACAAAGGAAGCTGCTGTCAGTATATACATTATGCACACTTACAAATACTTTGTACTGACCTATTTTACTATAAAGTGGCCAACCCCTTTAATTAGTATTTATTAGGAATTTGTCTAACTTTCTTTATGTAATAACTAGAGATGAGCGAACCTCGATTATTCTCAAGTCCATCCGAACCCAAACTTTCAGCATTTGATTAGCGGTGGCTGCTGACCTTGGATAAAGCCCTAAGGCTATGTGGAAAACATGGATATAGTCATTGGCTGTATCCATGTTTTCCAGACAACCTTAGAGCTTTATCCAAGTTCAGCAGCCACCGCTAATCAAATGTCGAACCCGGTTCGCTCATCTCTAGTAATAACATATTAAAAAATACATTTTGTCCAGAGTTCTCCTTTAACTCAAGTCATAAGCAATAAATCTGACATCAGGGAAACCTCTCACAGGAAATCATCCTCTCTGTACCGGATCTTTAGAAATCAGTATATAAATATAGATACTAGAACACAGCTTACATTTGGAAGTTGGATGTATAAATTACCCAACTCATGCATGCTGCAGATATAGACATAGAGTAGCATACATCAAAGATAGCTTCCTATTAATAAAAAACATGGATTACACGTGGCGATATTATAAACTGTATATGAGATTTCCATGCAGAATTTTTGTTTTCTGTTTTTCGCTAATGTCGTCTCCTTTTTTCCTCCTCTATAGAAAAGACTACCTTCCTCAGATTACTCCTAAGATGTTTCTCTTGGAGTGGTGCAGGAAGGAAACATTGCCGCAGCCAGTTTACCATACAGTAAGTTTATCAAACTTCTCTTAACAAGAAATAAAACCAGCAGATTTACTACATTTACTAAAAAAAGGAAAAAAGTGTTTTTTGGGTAGAGCTTAAAGCTGTGTGTATCGCTCAACAATCAGAATATGTAATTTGAGGTTTGAGGAGAGATGTCAGTTTTCACATTGTCTGCTGTGTAATGCAGATATTGCAGTCATATCCACTAGACTAGAGTGGTTTATGGCTTTTCCTCCACATAAATATGCCCAGCAAGTCATAGATAAAGTGCAGGAGAAGTGCATAGGTCTAAGGGGTTTTGGATTGCCTTGCTCCTTAGCGAACTTTTAGACAGGCAGATTTCTCATCTGTAGGGGCTGTAAATTAGCGCCAATCAGCTTATTTGCGATGCATTGACGTGGAAAAAAGATGGCACAGATCGCACAGATGGGTTGAATGAACGATACCAGATATGTATATATCTATGCTGTCAGTTTCCAGATCACAAGCAGTCTATACACACCAGACATGCTGCCTGTGATCCGGCATCTGGCTCTATCTTCTAGCCCCACCGCTTTCAGCTTTGCCTGAAGTTCCTGCAGCGACAGGTTTCTGCTTAGTTTTAGACCTAGAATAAAAACTGCAAGATTTCAGGATTGAAAAATTAAAAAAACAAAAACACTGAAATTCTTTAAAATATCTAGAACATAAAAACTTGATTGAAACAATCTTTCTGATAACACACATTGGGGGACATGTATTAAGGTGCATATCGGCGGAAAGTGCCGATTTGCATATTATTTTATTTGCAAATGGCCGATTTGCGAAGAAAATATTCGCATATCGGCACTTTCCGCCGGGGGGGCCGGGGTGGTGGTGTGGAAGGGGCGCGACGGGGGGGGGGGGGGCGGACTCAAGAGTCCGCACGATTTATTTTTTTCTCCGGCAAAAGATACGCCGAAAACCTACTCCACCTTTCAGGTGGCGTAGGTTTTCTGCCGTGTGCACTGCCGCGCACGGGATTTATGTAGAGGCAGTCCGCCTCTACATAAATCTTCGTAGCGCCGGAGATGCGGGGATATTTTAAATGCGGGGGACTTAATAAATGTCCCCCATTGTGTTTTTGGTTCCTTTTTGTTTTATTATTTTCACTCGGATTTTCCAAAAAGTGTGATGGAAAATGTGCCATTTGACCGCAATTGTACAATTTTAACAACAATGTTGGACAGTTGCAGCAAAACCACAGTAAAATGTGTGAAAAATTCAGTAAAAATCAACATGCTACATAGCCTAAGGCTGCATTTCCACATTTCGTGTTCCTCATGGAACACGGACGTGAAATGCTTGTCTCCCCGCCCGGCAGCATCTGTAATTAGATGCTGGGAGCGGGGGAACTGTATAGATATGCGTGGCGCTGTAATGAATCAGCAGTGCGGCACTGTAATTACAACGTGGCGCATATCTGTACAGTTCCCCCACTCCCAGCATCTAATTACAGATGCTGCCCAGGCAGGGGGAGAGTCCATTACAGGCATTTCACGGAACGTGAGAATGGAGCCTAAAGATTTCAAATCTCAATTTAATTGTGATGATAGGTCAAATCACCTTCCTCTCATAACAATATTTCTAAAATAAAATGCACTTTGAGTAGAAGAGTGCATTAAACTGCACATGCTGTGAACTGACGCCAACCCATTTATGAGTCTCACCTTGCTTGACTCCACCAGCTTAATTAACTCATTGGGTGATCTCATTAGGAACTTCAATAATGACGCTGCACATCCCCCCCCCCCCCTCCCAGAAAAGTTAGAGGCTTCATGGGAAAGGTAGGCAGCGTTAGAAATTCATTCCGAGAGCAAAGATGATCAAATATAGCGGAATTTCAATACCTGCCAGCTAAAACAGGTAAGCATAAGGTATACACACACATCTTACTCTCTAATAATAGCATATACTGCACTATATAAGCAACAACAACCAAAAATGTTCGGGACCGATTTCCTCCCCCCACACACACACACACACACACACACACACTATGTGTAGTAATAATGATGTAAATGAGATATTTAGTAAGTCATATTTTGTTTCTTTAGGTTCAGAGATCGCTGGATAAATTCTTCCGTTCTGTGGTCACTGTGAATGAAAAAAAATATTGTTCGACTCTTTGGTGAGTTTGGATTTATTTATTTGTAAACCCTTTCAGAATCCCAGTGTCTTGGGCCCTGATGCCCCCCAGGGGGGCTTCTAGTATAAGTGTAAAAAAAAAAATATGCCACTGTATATTTCTAGCAGCTGGGAGACTGGCCCATTCCTAGATAGCATATATATATCCTTAGCTGATGGGGTTACCATAAAATCATAATTCAAACAACAGGCCATAATGACTGATTATGTAAACATTTGTTTGTGCCTTCTTTTAGGGACAAGTCAAAGAAGTTAGCAGAACAGGCTGCAGCCATTGTATGCCTTCGAACATTAGGGCTTCCAGAAGGAAAGCTTGGCGAGGAAGAAAGTAATCTTGTTCGGAAGAGGAAAAGGGTAATTACAGAAGAAAGTGTTAACATGTCAGGTCAACAAGGTGGAGAGCAGGTCAAGAAAAGACTTCATGACAATGAGAACGTTGATGACTAGCGGCAGATTAGCAGCGGATTTGATGCCATACCTCACTTATGAATGCACATTTTATTTGAACTGTTTATTTTTACAATATTTTATTAAATAAATTATGTATACAACTCATACATGTCTTTAGTGCATATAAGAGTTTACTTCAATGTTATTTAGATTGCATAATATCAAAAATATTCAAATATTATAGATATTTAGATAAGTGTGTATTTTCTTAACATTAGCAGATAATTGTTTATAGCAACACTGACAGGTGCATGTAAGCGTATTTGAACAACAGGAACTTAAAAAGACAAGGGACGCCTCCTAGTGTACACTCTTCTGATCACCAAATCAAGAATAAAAATACCTAGCAGGTTTGAATTAACCTTATGTAGTTGTGCAAGTAAAGGCACAACTCTGTGTAGCTTTCAGATAGTGACATCCAGTGCTGCACCCTTGGGAACGATCCACAAGATTGAATGCTGGATAGTGCCATGACCAGGCTGTAAATAGAGACTTCTCAAGCTTGCTGGGTGGAGTGGCTTTCCAGTTGAACATGAAGTGCCAAAATCTCTAATACTGAAATCACTGAAAAACTCCACAGGATTTGTCTAATACCTGTTTTGGATAGTATGCAATGGGTTTCAAAGGCTCTCCAGCCACCTCCATTGGGCCTGACCTCCAGACTTCCATCCTCCGTATCTTTTTATGGTCCTGTATTGTGGTATTGTTTTCAGGCTACAATATTTGGGAAGTACATCGAAGATGCTCCCTTTTGGAATCTATTCTTCTGATCTATTTTTGGATTCTATATTCTTTTGTACAGGCAGTGGCGCTTTTTAAGGCTGCGTTCACACTACGTATATTTTAGTCAGTATATGTATATTTCAGTCAGTATTGCAACCAAAACCAGGAGTGGATTAAAAACACAGGATCTGTTCACACAATGTTGAAATTGAGTGGATGGCCGCCATTTAATGGCAAATATTTGCTGTTATTTTAGAACAACGGCTGTTATATTGAAATAATGGTAGTTATTTACTGTTATATGGCGGCCATCCACTCAATTTCACCATTGTGTGAACAGAGCCTTTTTGTGTATTTAATCCACCCCTGGTTTTGGTTGCAATACTGACTGAAATATACGTAGTGTGAACGCAGCCTAAGGTTGTACTAATGTCTTCCTCCAGTTTGTGTGTCACAAAATACAACTTAATTAGTTGGCACGGCCAATCAGGCAGCCGAGAGTGGCATGGTACAGGGAAGGCTCACATTGTGTCATGGGTCCTTAAAGGGCTAAAGTGAAACTCCGTCATTAGGTTAAAAAAATAGATATGCTGCAGAGGCATATAGCATTCCTTTCTGTTTTCCACAGTTCTGCAACCACCAAAAAATCCAACTAGAAAAGCTAAAAATCAATATGGGGTTAGTATAAATAATGCCAGGCATGTACTGACTACTATGTAACATAGTCACGATGAAGACATGAGGTGTGTTCTGTGCACAAACCCTATTCTATACAATAGGGCTTTTGCACAGAATTTGCCGGGTTGGTCAGGAAGGATTGCAGTGTGGGAAAGGTTTTCACTGTCTGTGGTTGTGCATTTCTGCATTTTCCTCCTCTGGTAACAGTGCTTGCCCAAAAGACCAGCACCAAGTTAGTAGAACCTATAGTGACTGGCTAGAAAATGTCAAGGAAGGCTATAATTCAGTGGTTGTATTTAGTTTGGTATAGTTCTAGTTAGTCCAACAAAAGTGGCATACATACATGTGATGTGAACATAGTTCTACTACTTTACTACTGCAAAAGAAGACTTTTAGAAAAAAACACAGCTAAAAGGTCACCTAATAATGATTTATACATTTATCAAATTCAAACATCAAATATAACACTCAGGTGGCAATTTTCTGCCATTCTAGGCACATCTTTTGCAAAAGAAGAGCCTGTGGAGCCTCATCGAAGAGTCTCGAAACACAGGACTAGCCAGATATCCCTCAGGGAAGGACCCAGCCAAGAGGTGGCTCCTGTTAGGAAACCACCATATTAAGTGTCCCTATAAGTCAATGTAATGACATAGGAAAAACCTAGGCCAGGTATCCATCCACATACAGCTGTTTCGGGGTGTTGCCCCTCATCAGTGTGGAGCAGGATTCTGGCTAGGTGGGAGCAATGCCCAGCAGAGCCACAAAAGAAACAGATTGCTGATCTCAGGGAGACCAGCCAAATGATAACACTGCCGGCTGCTAGTGAAAGCGCTCAATGTAGTAAAATCCTAGGTGCATTGCCCCCCGGGAAACATAAATATGCAAGAGCCCATGGAGCCTCATCGAAGAGTCTCGAAACACAGGACTAGGCACATCTTTTGGCCTTTAGCCTCCAATCCAGTGCTGCAACAACATCCTGTGCGACTGCCTATTTTACAGAGGGCCAAGCGTGTGTGTTCTGATAACCAGGCTTTAGGCTTAATCTTTCTTCAGCAGAGCTGACCATACTCCCTAAGAACTATGAGGACTATCATAAATGGCTTTAAAAAATAGCTCTAAGAAAAAACACACTATATAGTAAGATTTGGGATGATTAACTTTCCAAGGTGAAACATGCCCTGTAATTTAGCGAATTTGACTGCAGCAAACTTGACCCTGTGGACAGCTCATCAATACATTTTGCACGGAAAACCCCTTTAAATTAATACGACTGGGTAATCAAGCTGACCCTGAACTACAATAAAAATAAAACAGACTTTATGGACCTGTTAATCTCACATCTGGATACAATACAGCTTCCTAGTTTGAGAATTTAGACATTGAAGAAAGTAAACATTCATCTCAATTTTAAAGGTGGACATTACAAGAAAAAGATTGCTAACATTTCCTATAGTCAGTAAAAGCAGGGCTGTAGTTGAAATTGGCGAAATTGTATGCATCAACATTATATAATTTTATGGTTAGCATGTAGAATGTTTACCTTTTACATGTGATAGAAGAACAGGTGTTACCATCTTACTTTATTACCAGTTAATTCGAGGGGGGGGGGCGTTGATAAGTCTTTGGCTTTACACAGAAAGAAATGAGATAGGAAGATGAAACTTTACATTTACCCCACATACTCTCCACTGATGTCAACACACTTCTTACATTGGTATGCCAAGTTCTGTAAGCCTTGCAAAAAGAAGGATTTTAGTTGTGCCCCAAACCAGTCATCCATAGCAGCTATGGCATCAGAAATGGTGTGAAATTTGGTATCCTTGAGGTGTTTCTTCAGGTTTGGAAACAGATGATAGTAGGAGGGAATGAGATCTGGTGTACAAGGTGGTTGGTCAACCAGCCGGAATCTTAGTTCCACCAGTTTTGCCGTGGTCGCTTGTGCAGTAATCGGAGGCCTAGTCTTGCAGGAGCAAGTTTCCTTTGGATGGCTTGCCCTGCCTTTTGGCCTTCAGAGCTGCCTTTAATTGGTCCAAAAGTTCAATGTAATACCTTGCATTGATGATGAAACCATTTTGAAGGTAGTCAACTAACAGCATACCCTCCTTATCCCAGAACACAGACTCCATCACCTTAGTGGCTGTTTTTTGCACCCTGAACTTCTTTGGACTAGGAGAACCGCTGTGCCTCCACTCTTCTGACTGCTCCTTGGTTTCAGGATCATACAAATAAATCCAGGTCTCATCCATAATGACCATTACTTCCAGAAAGTTCTTTTCAGTCTGGAAACACTGACAAATGGACCAGGAAGTTTTCAGTCCCATGCTTTTCTGATCTGTTGTCAAACATTTGGGGACCCACTTTGCAGATAGCTTCTTCATGTTCCAATGTTCATGGATTATGACACAAACACTTTCACGAGAAATTCCCATGATGTCTGCTTTTCCTTTAGCTGAAATTAAAGCCTATTCACCAGTATGAAATTGTGCACAGCATCGACAATCTCCGGAACAACAACCATTCTCGGTTATCCAGGACGTTCCCCATCATTGATGCTCAGACGGCCAGTTTTAAATTTGGCAACCCAGCTCTTACCTGTAGAATATGAAGAGAATTGTTCCCCCAATGTCTGCAACAATTTACCATGAATATCCTTCACGGACTTTTCTTGCAGAAATTAGAATTGTATCACTCCTCTGCTCTCATTTGCTCTGAATATCACCTTAGACCTCGCCACTTTGTTTTCCTGCGCACCTGATCAGATATCAATATGATGTTCAGAAACTAGAAACTCATGGTGCTAATTAGTCAGTGAAGATGGGGCGTCTCCAGGTTTAGTGCCTAGGGAAGCAGCAGCTGTTATACGGCCCTGGTAACTGCGGAGCACCATTGATGTGAGCGTTGGATGAATGTTGCCTATAAAGGTGTGCAATTATCCAAATTCTACCTCAGCTGATTGGCAAAGCATTGACTTATCCGATAAATCACATTTGTAGCTTCATTGAATATATGAACGTTGGCTTGTCATTAGAGATGAGCGATCCTCGAGAATGCTCGAGTCCATCCGAACCCGAACTTTCTGCATTTAATTAGTGGTGGCTGCTGAAGTTGGATAAAGCCCTAAGGCTATGTGGAAAACATAGATATAGTCATTGGCTCTATCCATGTTTTCCAGACAACCTTAGAGCTTTATCCAAGTTCAGCAGCCCCCGCTAATCAAATGCCGATCGTTTGGGTTCGGATGGACTTGAACCCGAACCCGGTTCGCTCATCTCTACTTGTCATGCAAACACCCTGCAATTGTCCCTGGAAGAACACCAGCTGGTTATGGTCTGAAAGTGTGTTTGTGTCATTCTCTGGGCCCACTCATTCATGTGGAAGACACTCCATTACAATTGAATATGTACAAACTATACTGGAGAGAATACATTCACAAGAAACCATCCGAAACCTTCACAAAATGCTATGAGGATAATGGCTATCCAGAACAGTTACCCATTGAAATGTAATATTTCCCAACACAAAGAAAACAAATGAGGAAAAACCAAACAATAACTTTATCAGTATGTATAATAATGCTTCTCACCATCTAATTTGAAATACTCTTAAAGTGAATGTACTATCAAAACTACAGGGATCCTAGTGCTGCGGTCCTTTTTCCAAAACGCTGCCCTGTTCCTGTGCTCGGCGTCGTTTTCTGCTTGAGCAATGGCCTGGCTCGAAGCACTGGAGGCAGGCCTAGCTTGACAATAACCCCTTGCCTTGGTGATGCATCCCTGCTTGATTCTAATAGAGATGCGTGGGTCCCCGGGTGGGCGTCAGTCAGGTACTGGAAAAAACAAATCTGTTCTGGGGCTACATTCACTTTAAGAGGTATTGATGATAATATGTGCTGAAAAAAGGGTAGTGTATCCAAAATGGCAGTCCCACAAGTTTCTAGCTCTACCCGACTGCTTATTGGCCAGAATCCTGTGCGTGTTATAATGAATGAGCTAGGCGTGACATCACAATGGAGGCCTTTGTGATGTAACACCTAACTTGCTCATTATGACGCACTCAGCTAAGTCTCTGGAGGCTGCCACAACAGTTTCATTCAGCTCAGATGCAGAGCGCCGTACATATTGTAGCTGAGCACTGCCGAGCGCTAGGGGATGTGTTCCCGCGTCTCCAGGGGCGTGTGGGCACAGTGAGGGGTACAGGGAGGCCTGTCTAAAATTGGGTATCTTTGCAGATGTAAAGCCTGCTGCAGAGCAAAACAGTGAGTGAGGACCATGGGAAATAGGTTACCTGTACCTGACTGGTGCGTTGTGGTCCTTAGGGTGGGTTCAGGAGAGCTCTCCTAAAAGTGCAATTTGAAAGGAGATGTTGCCCCCATCGCCCCCCCCCCCCCCCCCCCCCCAAACCATAAGCATTAATCTCTCTTTCTACACCAGAAAGCAGACAGCAACTCGCTGCGCTCTTGAGGCCACTGTCTGTCTAATTTCGCTGATGGCTGCCCATGTGCAACCGAGTCCCCCTGTCTCTACAGTTACCCCTAACCCCCTCAGCTGAGACAGGTGTCAGAACACAAATGAATTGGCATCCATTGCCAGAAATGTGTGCCTGATCCAAGCATTCTATCAGTCTGCTCTGCTGTGCTGTGTTTGCCATGTCACCCCTATTCAACATAACAATGAAGTAGTTACAACTATTCTGTAAGCTGATACACCAGTGACATCTATTGGTCAAAAAGGGACCGTACTTTATAGTAGTTTTATGTTATGGCTAATGAGTTGCTACCTTTTGTTTGTTTGTGTGTGTGTGTGTATGTATGTATATATATATATATATATATATATACACATACAGTGGTACTTTGTTTAAGAGTAACTTGGATTAAGAGTGTTTTGGTTTAAGAGCTCACAGTTTTTCAAAATTGTGACTTTGTTTAAGAGCATTGCTCTGGTTTAAGAGCTCTCTGTACTGGGTGGGAGGAGGAGGAGGGGGAGAGGGGCATGGTCTGTATAGCGAGGTCTACAGCCCTGTACTCTGACCCAGGAAGTCTCCCTCACCTTTCATATCATAGCAGATCCACTTCAGGCTGGGGCTTACATCAGGGGACAGGACTGTGGAGGTAATCTCTTCATAGCTGTAACCCCTCTCTCCCCGGACAGAGAGTGCTGCATGTTCTGAATGTTTCTAAATGTTCGTTTCATTTGTTTTACATGTTATTCAGAATAATAAATCATTTTTGGGGTGTGGAACCAATTTTCTGCATTTCAATGATTTCTTATGGGAAAATTTGCTTTGGTTTAAAGGGGTAGTGCGGCGGTAAAGAATTATTCACAGAATAACACACATTACAAAGTTATACAACTTTGTAATGTATGTTATGTCTGTGAATGGCCCCCTTCCCCGTGTCCCACCACCCCCACGCGTGTACCCGGAAGTGTGGTGCGCTATACATACCTGTCACGTGCCGACTCGTCTCCGATCTTCAGTCAGTGAAGTCATCTTCGGATCGTCCAACCGTCCTGAGTGTCGGCCGCCCTCTGCCGCGTCATCGGCAGATGACTCTGCTCAGCCAATCGCGGCTGAGCAGCCTATGACGCGGCCGCGTCATCAGCTGCTCAGCCGCGATTGGCTGAGCCAAACTGTGCTCAGCCAATCGATGCGCGGCAGAGAGCGGCCGGCACTCAGGACGGTCGGAGGGATTCGGCCCGGCCGTCCAAAGATGACTTCACTGACTGAAGATGGGAGCCGGCACGTGACAGGTATGTATAGCGCACCACACTTCCGGGTACACGGGTGGGGGTGGTGGGACACGGGGAAGGGGGCCATTCACAGACATAACATACATTACAAAGTTGTATAACTTTGTAATGTGTGTTATTCTGTGAATAATTCTTTACCGCCGCACTACCCCTTTAAGAGTGGATTTGGATCACAAGCACGGTCATGGAACAAATTATGCTCGTAATTCAAGGCACCACTGTGTGTATGTGTGTGTGTATGTATATATATATATATATATATATATATATATATATATATATATATACATACAGGGCCGGCGTCAAAACCCGGCTTACTCGGGCAAGTGTCGGGGCCCACAGCCGCTCAAGGGCCCCCCCCCCGGCACTTGCCCCAGTAATGATTATCCGCATACCCTTCATAACGTCCAGGGCCTCCCTCCGTTGCGCCGCGGGGATGGATCATCCGGCATGCGCGATGACGTCATCGCTCTGCCCTGCTGGGGAGATCCCATGATCCATCCAGCGCTGCGGAGGGAGGCCCAGCTCAGGACGTCATGGAGGGGGAGAGCGCATCCTCTCCCCAAGACTCAGGGTCGGCAGCACCCCACCCGGGTGACAGCGATGCTGACCTTGATTACCGGGGAGGGGATGCGGCGGGACGCCACTCTCCCCCTCCATGACGTCCTGAGCTGGGCCTCCCTCCGCAGTGCTGGATGGATTATGGGATCTCCCCAGCAGGGCAGAGCGATGATGTCATCGCGCCTGCCGGATGATCCATCCCCCTGGCGCACAGAAGGGAGAGCAGTGGACATTGGGGGGTCAGCAGGGGCATTACTATGGGGGGATCAGCAGGGGACATTACTATGGGGGGGTCAGCAGGGGCATTACTATGGGGGGATCAGCAGGGGACATTACTATGGGGGGGTCAGCAGGGGACATTACTATGTAGGATCAGCAGGGGACATTACTATGGGGGGTCAGCAGGGGCATTACTATGGGGGGGATCAGCAGGGGACATTACTATGGGGGGATCAGCAGGGGCATTACTATGGGGGGATCAGCAGGGGACATTACTATGGGGGGGATCAGCAGGGGACATTACTATGGGGGATCAGCAGGGGATATTACTATGGGGACAAAGGACATTTTTACTATATGGGGGGCACAGCATGAGGACATTATTACTATATTTGGGACATAGCACGGGATCCTACATACGGGACCCACATACCTCCTTACTTTACTGCACATAACACCTAGCAGCAGAATTACTACTATATAGGAGCCTATGGGTGGGAAGGAAGTTGCTGGAAATGTGCGGAGCCTAAGATGGTTTGTCTGACAGGTTCTGAAGGGAAGAATTGTAGCTGCAAGAAATCATCATGGTGGTCTGGGCCAGATGGAGAGAAAACGGAGAGCAATCCCCTCAGATCAAAGAAAACGTCACCTGTGAGTTACTGAATTAAGTTTTTTATTTCCCAGTATTTTGTCAAACTTTATTTGACCTGTATGCTGGGACCCTTCACAGCATCTCTCCATTCTGTGTAGGGGATCAGCAATGTATTATATACTTATTATCCTCCTTCTGTATGAGTGTGTGTACATCTCCCCATTCTGTGTAGGTATACAGCAGTGTATTATATACGTATTATCCTCCTGTATGAGTGTGTATATATCTCTCCATTCTGTGTAGGTATACAGCAGTGTATTATATACTTATTATCCTTCTGTATGAGTGTGTGTATATCTCCCCATTCTGTGTAGGTATACAGCAGTGTATTATATACTTATTATCCTCCTGTATGAGTGTGTATATATCTCCCCATTCTGTGTAGGGGATCAGCAGTGTATTATATACTTATTATCCTCCTTCTGTATGAGTGTGTGTATATCTCCCCATTCTGTGTAGGTATACAGCAGTGTATTATATACTTATTATCCTCCTGTATGAGTATGCATATATATGCCTAAGAGATAGATATATCAACACTCATACAGGAGGGGGGATAATAAGTATATAATACACTGCTGTATACCTACACAGAATGGAGAAATATACACACACTCATGCAGGAGGATAATAAGTATATAATACACTGCTTTATACCTACACAGAATGGGGAGATATATACACACTCATACAGAAGGATAATAAGTATATAATACACTGCTGTATACCTACACAGAATGGAGATATTATCCCCCCCTCCTGTATGAGTGTGTATATATCTCCCCATTCTGTGTAGGTATACAGCAGTGTATTATATACTTATTATCCCCCCCCCCCCCTGTATGAGTGTGTTTATAAGTATATAATACACTGCTGTATACCTACACAGAATGGGGAGATATATACACACTCATACAGGAGGATAATAAGTATATAATACACTGCTGTATACCTACACAGAATGAGGAGATATATTCACACTCATACAGAGAATCGAGAGATATAGACCCGAGACCCTCTAACAATGATGCCACATAATTTGCTATACAAAGGGGCCCACTGAGGCTCTTTCGACCAAGGGCCCACAAAATCCTGGAGCCGGCCCTGTATATATATATATATATATATATATATGTGTATGTGTGTGTGTATATATACATCTATCCAATATGTGTGTGTCTATATACATCTATCCAATAGATGCTCTATTGGATTGAGATCTGGTGACTGTGGAGGCCATTTGAGTACAGTGAACTCATTGTCATGTTCAAGAAACCAGTCTGAGATGATTCTAGCTTTATGACATGGCGCATTATCCTGCTGAAAGTAGCCATCAGATGTTGGGTACATTGTGGTCATAAAGGGATGGACATGGTCAGCAACAATACTCAGGTAGGCTGTGGCGTTGCAACGATGCTCAATTGGTACCAAGGGGCCCAAAGAGTGCCAAGAAAATATTCCCCACACCATGACACCACCACCACCAGCCTGAACCGTTGATACAAGGCAGGATGGATCCATGCTTTCATGTTGTTGACCCCAAATTCTGACCCTACCATCCGAATGTCGCAGCAGAAATCGAGACTCATCAGACCAGGCAACGTTTTTCCAATCTTCTACTGTCCAATTTCGATGAGCTTGTGCAAATTGTAGCCTCAGTTTCCTGTTCTTAGCTGAAAGGAGTGGCACCCGGTGTGGTCTTCTGCTGCTGTAGCCCATCTGCCTCAAAGTTCGAGGTACTGTGCGTTCAGAGATGCTCTTCTGCCTACCTTGGTTGTAATGGTTGGCTATTTGAGTCACTGTTGCCTTTCTACCAGCTCGAACCAGTCTGCCCATTCTCCTCTGACCTCTGGCATCAACAAGGCATTTCCACCCACAGAACTGCCGCTCACTGGATGTTTTTTCTTTTTCGGACCATTCTCTGTAAACCCTAGAGATGGTTGTGCGTGAAAATCCCAGTAGATCAGCAGTTTCTGAAATACTCAGACCAGCCCTTCTGGCACCAACAACCATGCCACGTTCAAAGGCACTCAAATCACCTTTCTTCCCCATACTGATGCTCGGTTTGAACTGCAGGAGATTGTCTTGACCATGTCTACATGCCTAAATGCACTGAGTTGCCGCCATGTGATTGGCTGATTAGAAATTAAGTGGTAACGTGCAGTTGGACAGGTGTACCTAATAAAGTGGCCGGTGAGTGTATATATGTGTGTGTGTGTGTGTGTGTATATATATATATATATATATATATCTTTACACTCAATGATTGCTGCATTCGTAACATCTAGTGACCAATAAAGCCACATCACGATCTGCTCTCAGATAATGTGTTGACCCCTTTTCTGCACAGCACAAGGCAACATTTGCCAGTCATGGATGATGATTTTAGCATCTTTCACTTTGGGCAGATTATTGGGGTGCAGAGGTTTAGTGGCAGTTGTTGTGAAACTGTCACCATTGTTTGCTGTCCCCAAACCAAAGTTACAAGAGCGTACCAAGACTGGATGAACCATGGACAGACATCTAAAAATAACCCAGCTGCAGACCACATGTGGACGGAGCGAGCGTCTAGTGATACGTTTGTTATTTCAGCAATGATGTACCACAGAGGACTGACTCATCCAGCAGTACAACAATGTGCAAGAAATATTTCCACAACAAACAGGCAGCGTACTTTGTATTGACAAGTGTTCAATAGCTGAAGACTGACAAGGGTCACCCTGTGTTGGCCAGTATCATTACACACAACACCTAACATGAGCCAAGAAAAGACGCTAATGGACCTTGGACACATGGCAGAAAGGCATCTGGAGTGATAAATCCCATTTCCTGCTGAATCATACAGATGTATGTGTTCCACATCTGGGGTAAACAGCATGAAGCTATATCTGTTGGATTCACCACTGGGGTTCAACAGGTTGGTGGTAGAGTTCTCCTGGAACGTCCAAGCACTGTTGGTCAAAATACAATAATTAGGGATGAGCAAACTCGAACCTCCAAGTTATGCACACGAACCAGTATACCAACAGTAACATGTCTGTTCATGTATCTGTTCGTTGTTCTGAAATAAGTTTGCCGAAAGGCTGCTGGACCCATCACCGTAGTCCTGGCAATCCAAGCCATGCTTCGACTGATATTGGTCATGTGGAACCTGTGAAGCTGGTGTATTATAACACCGGTCATATGCCCTACGGCCATTCTGCTGCTGGTTAGTGCAGGGAGAGGTTGGCGCTGCAGGCAGGGAGAACCAGGTAGGCCGAAAGACTTTACTAACTACCCTTTTCAGAGCACAATAGTGGGGTGGTCTGTGCTGAGGGGCCAGTGGCTCAAAACATCAGTAGGACATAAGGAGGGTTTAAAAAATGTCCACAGCTTTTTCAAGTGTATTGCTAAAAAAGTCTATGCTGCATGACATTTAAGTGACGCTGTGCCCCCCTTTGTGCATTTTGACATCTCTACACAGGTGTAAAGGGTAAATTTAGCGTTTTTCATACCTTATTTCATATCATACATCATGGTGCTTGTTCAAGTAAAAAGTGTCCTTTTATCAACTGCAGATTGTATTAAGTGGGCGTGGCCTCGAGGCATTAGCGCCACTTAGCCCCACCCACAACTGCACCGTTGGCCCCAACCCCTTGACGCCTTTTGGTTGGCCGACGTAAAGGGGGTGAGGTCTAGACCTTTCGGCCAGCCTGTTCCAATGGCCGGCAAGGGGGCGGGGCCAACTGTGGTGTTGTGGGCGGAACTAAGTGGCGCTGATGCCGCAAGACCACTCCCACTTAACACAATCTGCAGTTGATAAAAGATGACTTTTTACTTGAACAAGCACCATGACGTATGATATAAAATAAGGTATGAAAACCGCTAAATTTACCCTTTACACCTGTGTAGAGATGTCAGAATGCAAAAAGGAGGTGACAGTGTCACTTTAACACAGCTTGGCTAATGAAAAAAAGTTGGGGACCACATATTTTTGTTAAGTGTATTACAAAAAAAAAATATAAGGCGCAGAAAAATAATAAAGCTTGGCTGATGAAAAAGAATTGAGGCTCACTTAAACAGTATTGGCCAGTTTATTGAAAAGAAAAAGTCTGTACTGAAAAATGAGAACCCGAGTGTGTCTAACTTGGCCAGTGACCACAAACTTTTATCAGTCTTAGCTAGTCTATTTTATGTATACTGAAATCTCTACCAGTTGATAGTATTGCCACATCAATTTCATTTTAGATAAATGTGTCCAAGCGTTTTAAAGGCAGCAAATTATATGTGTCTACATTGAACAACTGGAGTGTCTGTGCCACTTTTCAAGGAGCTTCAATGTTATAAACCCCCACCCCCACTTCAGTAGCAGTGCCTCCTGTTACCCATAAAAACGGGCATCTCCTTTGGGGGAGAGTTTTCTCCAGGGCATGGCCCCTGTGACCAGGTGTCTAAGTCTGCCAATAACTTATTTTACATTTTTCTTAAAAAATTTCCTTGTGGGATCCATAGTTGTGTTTAAAATTAAACGAAAGTTAATTGACAAAAACTAAAATTTGTCAAAATTAACTTAAAATTGAAAAACAAAGGGGGAGATTTATCAAACATGGTGTAAAATAAAATTTTCTTAGTTGCCCCTAGCAACCAATGAGATTCCACTTTTCATTCCTCACAGATTCTTTTAAAAATGAAAAGTGGAATCTGGTTGCTGTAACGCCTGGAGTAGTGGATCCACTGGACCGTCACCAGCGGTGGCACTAACCTCACCAGGGAGCGGAGTCTAAGGGGCCGCTGGTTTTCACAAGGCGGGATGGACTTGCTGCGGCAGGCGACCCCCAGGTCGCTACCCCTGGCTTGGTTGCTAGTGACGGCAGGCGAGGCGTGGCAGGAGCAGTAGGCAGGAGATGGTGCTGGCAGAGGTCTGTAGGCGTAACCGCAGGTGACAGGCTGAACACAGGAGCAATGGTATAACAGGGGAGCAGGAACCAGGAACAAGGACTAGGGACCAGGTAGCGGATAGGAATCAGGAACAGGGACTAGGGACCAGGTAGCGGATAGGAATCAGGAACAACATGGAGCTGGGCCAAACGCCATGGGAAGCATGTAGAGGCTCCAACACCTGGAAGGGGGCAGGGCTGGAACTTATAGGGAGTGATTGTGTGCAACACCAATTAGGGGCGGACTGGCCCTTTAAATCTGAGACAGCCGGCGCGCGCGCGCCCTAGGAGGCGGGGACGCGCGCGCCGGCCGGCACAGACGGAGACAGGAGCGGAGGAGAGGTGAGGCCGAACTAGCAGCAGCGCCGGGTCCCTGCACAAGGACCCCGGCGGCTGCATGGGGCAGGAGGAGGTCGCGGCGGCGGCCCGGAACACGGGACGCCGCCGCGGCCGTGACAGTACCCCCCCCTTTGGCCTCCCCCTCTTTCTTGCCTGCAGATGGAGGCATCAGGCAAGTCTTGGTATTCCGCCGGTAGGCCGGACAAAGGCTTGGCGGGCTCGGGTGACAACATAGAGTACTTGGGCTGAGGTGACCTCAGACACTGGTTGGAATAGTCCTGACCCCAACTAAGAATCTTCCCGCTTCTCCAGTCCAGCTTAGGAGCATGTAATTGCAGCCAAGGGAGTCCCAGGAGGATGGTGGAAGAAGAATAGGGCAGGACGTAGAAGGAGACCTTTTCCTGATGTGAAGTGCCCACCTGGAGGACTAGAGGTGCGGTCTGGTAGTGCACATGGTCGGTAAGAATCTCGCCCGTGACCGAGGAGATAGTCAGGGGCGGACTGGCCCTTTAAATCTGAGACAGCCGGCGCGCGCGCGCCCTAGGAGGCGGGGACGCGCACGCCGGCCGGCACAGACGGAGACAGGAGCGGAGGAGAGGTGAGGCGCCCCCAGGGGCCGAACTAGCAGCAGCGCCGGGTCCCTGCACAAGGACCTCGGCAGCTGCATGGGGCAGGAGGAGGTCGCGGCGGCGGCCCGGAACACGGGACGCCGCCGCGGCCGTGACAGTTGCTAGGGGAAACTAAGACAATTCCAATTTAAAATTTTATTTAGAGAGCTCTTGCCCACTTTGAATCCTTCACAACTGTCCATCATGATTGGCATGGATAATGTCTTTAAATTCCTTGTCTTTACTGCAGGAACATTTTTTAAATAAAATTCCATTTTAAATTTAATTTAAAAATCTTTGTCAAATTCAATTTAAATTAAAAAAAATATACCCTGGTTTGCAAGAGCTGCCAGACTTCCTCCCATAGTCCACCTGATAGAAATCCTTTCAATAGAAAGGATTGAAAGTGTGTTCATTAGGGCCCTATTCCACCGGACGATTATCGTTCCGATTATCGTTCAATCGTTCGAATCTAAACGATAATCGTTCGGTTGAAATGCAGCTAACGATTAATGACCGAACGTGAAATCTTTGATCGTTTGAAGAGACCTGGACCTATTTTTATCGTTGCTCGTTCGTACGTCGTTCGCAAATTTTGCCGCGGAATAAAAAATCGTTTGATTGTTCTTTGGTCGTTAGTGAGTGCGCTCAAGTGCAAATTCTATTGGCTAAACTCATTAATTGACAGGGACCATCTTCCATTGTTTCTACATTTTCTATTCATTATTTTTTTTATATAATTGGTAATAGTAGTGGATTGACGAACATCACTAATAATATCCAAAGATGTATAATATAAATGTGTAATATAAATTATCTTACAAACACGCTCTGCATCCGGCACAGATGAGCGAACCTCGAGCATGCTCGAGTCCATCCGAACCCGATCGTTCGGCATTTGATTAGTGGTGGCTGTGGAAGCTGGATAAAGCCCTAAGGCTATGTGGAAAACATGGATATAGTCATTGGCTGTATTCATGTTTTCCAGACAACCTTAGGTCTATATCCAACTTCAGCAGCCCCTGCTAATCAAATACCGAAAGTTCAGGTTCGGATGGACTCGAACCCGAACCCGGTTTGCTCATCTCTAGTGTTCATTCAAATTCCTGGGCCTCTTAAAAGTACTGCATTGTTATTAATCTGTTTTTTTACCTCAAAGAATTTTTTGGAGGGTCACCACCAGGCTCTCCCCAACTTTTTGGAGGGTCACCACCAGGCTTTCCTCAACTTTTCGGAGGGTCACCACCAGGCTTTCCCCAGTTTGACACAGCGCTGCAGATAAAAAGATAAATTTTTTGCTCTAACCAAGACACCAGGCATATTTTAAAAGACACCACCGGTAAAGATCTTCTCTCATCAAACATACGGTACAAGCTGTTTGGTGGGGTGGGTTGGGGGATACAGAGTCGCTTTGAGTCTAGAGTCACATGTACCGTATCACAGTAGATTTCACGCTGCAGGTTTTCGTAGTGAAACTCCTGCAATACTGATTTCTATTAAAGTTTAAAGGACAACTCCTGTGCTAAGAAAAAAAAAAAAAAAAAACAATCAGAAACATAGTTTATATACTTATCGTCCCTCCTGAGCTGTTACTGTTTGAATTTCCCACCGTCTGCATACCGCCTGATCTCTAGTCTTGGGGGGACATGTATCATGTGGCGTATCTTTTTTTTTCTGCGGAAAGAGACGATTTACCAATATTTTCTCCGCAAATCGGCCGTTAAGCGAATAGAATATTCACAAATCGGCTCTTTCCGGTGGGTACGCCAGGGGGGCGGGGAGGGGGTGTGGAGGGGGCGGAACGGGGCGCAGACTCATAGTCCGCGCGATTCAGCGTTTTTTTCTCTTAAAGATACGCTGAAAACCTACTCCAGCCCTCAGCCGGCGTAGGTATTTGGCGGTGCGCACCGAAGCGCACGGGATTTATGTAGAGGTAGTCCGCCTCTACATAAATTCCCGTAGCGCCGGAGATGCGGGGACATTTTTAATGTAAAAAACGTCGGACTTAATAAATGTCCCCCAAAGTGTTCATTTCTTCCTTACTTCCTGGTTTCAGCTTCCCATGATGCACTTTGGCTGCTGTGACGTTGCAAGTGCCTGCCCCTCAATTCACTTCAACTCCCATCATACACTAAACATGACCACCTCTCTCTCTTCAGTCAGGTTGTCAGCCCCTGCACTGAAGCTGCACACACATACTGTCACTTTGCAATGTAGTGTACATAGCAAAGTGACATCTGCACAATGGCCGTCCCTAATTAGGTCAGGGCAGCAGGAGAGATAAGACAGGGTCTGTCAAGAAGGGAAGATAAACAAGTGACAGGACTCCTTCACTCACTGAGTCCACTCAGCAGCAGGAGAGAGTATGAGGGGAGGGGGGAGCTGCCTATGTGCTGGGAGTCTGTAACGGAGAGAAGATAAGCAAGTGACATGACTTGCAGTTGCTCAGCCAATCGGAGCTGAGCAAGCAGAGTCACCTGACAAGGCAGGGGAGGGGGAGGCTGGTGTAAAAGGAGCTAGAGCAGCCCTCCTGCTGATGACTCATCCTCACAAGAAAAAGCTGAGAGAAGAGCTTGGTGACGACAGTAATTAGGCATGTGTGAGTTTAGTGCACTTCCTGGTGGGGGGTGGAGGGGGGAAAAGACAGGGAAGGGAGGCAGATAGGTGATTGAAGCATATTACACAATTATATAACTTTGTAATGTGCTTCAATTACTGGGAAAAAGTTTTTCATGGGAGTTGTCCTTTAAGGCACTCCATTCTCGCAGTCATGTTTTCTGAATAACCCCTTTAAAAAGAAGGTTCCAAATAGATTAAAGCAAATATCAGAAACAGCACATATTTGTTGTAAAATATTGAACAATTATCCGGTTAGCTTTTAAAAACATATGTGGTGTAGCACTTATTATATCAGTGCAAAATGACTGTACATAAAACATATATCAATCAATAAACTGTTAAGTATGGACTTCAACAAGGTACATTATGTTCCACGCACAGTAACCTCACTAAACTACAAACATGCAATCTGTAATAGCCATCACCACCAGGTCTATTTTAGTAACACTAATGTAATCCCAAGTTGAATCCCAAATGTGTGTTTTGCATTTTTCATTCCTGCTTCCTCAATTTAATGTTTGCATGAGAAATTTTAGACTGTAATGCCGGGTATACACTCAAGAATAGCTGTCAGATGCTTCATCTGTTTTATAACCTACATACTCTGTATGACCCAGCATGCATGTTTATTAAATAGGGTGAGGGAGGGAGACAAGCACTACTACGGACTTTTAGTAGCACTATATTTTCTAGCATAACAAAAGATGAGGCATCTTGAAATCCATTAGATTAAACCCTTCCTTCAACATTTGCCATCAGGGGTTGGCTTGGAGGTCCATACACTTTAGGCCATGGGTCTCCAAGCTGCAGCCCTCCATCTGTTGCAAAACCACAGTTCTCTTCATTCCCAGACAGCTAAAGCTTTGGATTTGGCTGTCCAGGCATGATGGGAAATGTAGTACTTTAACAGCTAGAGGTCCGCAGTTTGTAGACCCATGCTTTAACATGGACAATGGATTTAGGTTATTACAGCAAGATTGGCACCTGTTTGCAAAAAAGAGACCTATCGCAGGAAGTTCTAGTCAGTACACAGAGTGTCAATCCGTCAATCTGTCCATAACATGACTGCCTTCTCTGTGAGCTTGCAGATGACCAGGACTTTGTGCGTTTTTTTTTTCAACCAGCGCAAGACTAGAAAGCTGCCTTCAGGAGACTGGACCTGAGTTTCTGGTAATTATAGCTTAAAAGGTATAGTGCGGTGCTACACATTTATTCACTAAATAACACACATTACAAAGTTATACAACTTTGTAATGTGTATTATTTAAGTGAATGGCCCCCTTCCCCGTGTTCCCCCCACCCCCGGAAGTGTGGTGCATTATACTTACATAATCAGTGTCGACCCCGGGCGCCATCTTGGGTCAAACACTTCATCTTCAGGAGGCCGGACGGATGGCTCCAGCCCTCCCTCCCTCATAGTTATGCTCAGCCGATGATGTGCTGGAGGGGGGCCGGCATGAGGGAGGGCCGGCGGGCCTCCTGAAGATGAAGTGTTCCACCCAAGCTGGCGCCCGGGTCGACACTGATTATGTGAGTATAATGCAACACACTTCCGGGGGTGGGGGGAACACGGGGAAAGGGGCCATTCACTTAAATAACACACATTACAAAGTTGGATAACTTTGCAGTGTGTGTTATTTAATGAATAAATGTTTAGCAACGCACTACCCCTTTAATAACTAAAAAAATAATGAATGTAAATTGCAAACTTGCTTTATATCACATCTATTATTCATTTAGATTGTAAAAGTTAGGTACCCTTTAAGGGTACAAACACACACACCGTATACGCAGCAGATCTGCAGCAGATTTTATGGGGCAGATTTGATACTGTGTTCAGTTATTTAGATCTAATCTGCTGCGTATCTGTTGCGTATCGCAGCAGAAAATATGTTGCGATACGGTGTGTGTGTTTGTACCCTAAAGCCTAATCCATTGCATCCTTTGGGATCCAAATCTGTCTGGATAGGTCATGTGTCAACTTGGAATTTATAGACTAAATAACAGCATGCAATGTCAATCAGCTGTTTCTAAGGCCAGCAGAATAGTGTCATCACAAGAAGAATGGACTCAGAGGACAGGGACATATTATTACTGCACTGGTGCGGCCTCGTCTGGAGTATGCCATTCTGTTCTGAACACTGGTTCATAGAAAGTATGCCCTGGTGATATAGGAGAAAGAAATCAATAGTACAGGCGATTTTAAGAAACTTTGTAATTGGGTTTATTAGCTGAAAAATTAATTTTTATCATGAAAAAGCTGTTTGAAGCTCCCCCCCAACCCCCCCCCCCCCTTCCCATCTTTATTGTTCTCCTATAGAAAGAGAAAGTAAAGGCACCAAAACAGGACAACAAAGAGTTAATTTACGTTCACATCAAGAGCTCTCTCCTCTGCAGTCACCACTGACCTCTCTGACCTCTGAATAGCACTCTGAATAGCTCCCCCGCTCAGACAGGATCCGACTGATGAAAAAAACTGTCGAGATTTCCTGATTCTAAACAGTGGGTGACAGAAAGGAGAGGAGGGGGGACCTGGGAAAAGGCTTTTTGAATGCAGATAATGGCATATTTGCCTTATAACCCCAATTACAAAGTTTCTTAAAATCGCCTGGACTATTGATTTCTGCAAAAAAAAATTTAACGACAGTGACTCTTTAAATTAGCTAAGATTTACATTTATTTAGTCTTGAGAAGAGGCATCTGAGGGGAAACAATTTGTTTATTTTGTTTAACTTCTTAATGACCTATGACATGTATTTACATCATAGGGCAGTTAAGGGTGTATGGAGCTGTGTCTGCTATTTAAATGCAGCTGTCAAAACTGACAGCAGTATTTAAAGCGTAACTATAAAATATTTTGACCATTTAGTTTTAGTTAGCTTAGGTCATGATAATACTATTAATACATTAATTATTAATATTATTAATACATGTAGCTGAATGTCCCCTCAGCCCTGTGTCTGTCTCTGCGTTACTTGTAAATTCTTGTTTACCCCATTTGTGGCTAAGCTTGGGACAGATTCTCAGGCAGCCAGATGACAGGCAGCCTTCACACTGTTGAGTGAGCAGCAGCGGCGGGGAAGGTGCTGGACTGGTGCAGGTCACTGCTGGCTGGAGGAGGAAAAGTTAGCACTCACCATCAGTCTGCAGCAGGTGCCCCTCCATCCTGCAGTGTTATAAGAGCAGGTGACTGTCACTGCATGTATGTCACCTGAGTGGAGAACCACAACTCCCAGAACCACACACTTACTGTGCACATAGTACTGCAGCAGCTGACATCCCCCTTCCATGGCTTACAGTGCTGCGAGAGCAGGTGACTATAACATCTGCTGGAGCTCTGTATCTAATCCCACTGTATGTGATACCTTATGCTGTTCTGAGGCGCTGTATCTAATTCCACTGTATGTGATATTTTCATTTTTTGGACACTTAAATTAAAGTTGCGATTTAAAGTAATACTTTAAGTATAGAGAGAAGTGCCACCTGGGGCGTCCTAGGCGCCGCCTGCCCCAAAATCGCCCGGAAGGCATCAAAAACACCTGACCAGAACGGAGTCAGCTTGTCACACCCCCACCACATGTGGAGCATAGTGCCCCTCTCACTGCTACATCGCCAGCAAAGATCCGGTACTGACGGGAACATGGAATGGACTTTTGTGGGGACCCGGTACCATCGTGAAAGAACTTTATAATTCCGTTCCTGAGCTGAACATGCAGTGGACAGTTTATGCGTGAAGATGTGTGCTTTCTGCCTGTCTTCTGGGGAGATTGTGGCTGACAAATCTTTCTCCCACGCGGCCCAGAACCCAGGGGGATCGTCTCCCCCGTCTTGCTGGAGGAGGCGGTATATCACAGAGATGGAATGCTCAGGAGAAGAGTCCAAAAGGAACAGGGATTCAAAGGAAGTAGGAGTAGATGAGATAGAGCCGCGGCCCCCACAAGGGCCAAGGTAAGAGCTAAGCTGAGAGTATTCGAGCCAGGAGAGGTTGGTGGAGCCGGCGCGCTTCTGCAAGTCCCCAAAGGAGGGTAGAGGGTTGCCCTCTAGCCAGGGGTGATTCTAGCCTCTCTGCTGCCCGAGGCGAACTATAGAATGACGCCCCCCCCCCCCCCCCCCCGTCAATCCGCCCACATTATAATCCACTACTGCCCCCCCCCCCCACTGCTGTCCCCAATAAACATAATGTTTGGTCCCTTTCTGCACAGAGGATGTCAGGAGAGGAGGGGGCTGACTTTATAGGAGAGGTCCCAGCAGCACAGAGGATGTCAGGAGAGGAGGGGGCTAATCCTATAGGAGAGGTCCCAGCAGCACAGAGGATGTCAGGAGAGGAGGGGGCTAATCCTATAGGAGAGGTCCCAGCAGCACAGAGGATGTCAGGAGATGAGGGTGCTAATCCTATAGGAGAGGTCCCAGCAGCACAGAGGATGTCAGGAGAGGAGGGTGCTAATCCTATAGGAGAAGTCCCAGCAGCACAGAGGATGTCAGGAGAGGAGGGTGCTGATCTTTTAGGAGAGGTCACAGCAGCACAGAGGATGTCAGGAGAGGAGGGTGCTGATCTTTTAGGAGATGGTCCCCCTCTTCCCCCCTTATAGATGGTCCCCCTCTTCCCCCCCTTATAGATGGTCCCCCTCTTCCCCCCCTTATAGATGCCCCCGCCCCCCTTATAGATGGTCCCCCTCTCCCCCCCCCCCTTATAGATGGTCCCCCTCTCCCTTATAGATGGTCCCCCTCTTTCCCCTCCCTTATAGATGGTCCCCCTCTCCCCCCCCCCTTATAGATGGTCCCCCTCTTCCCTCTCTCCCCCCCTTATAGATGGTCCCCCTCTCCCCCCCCCCCCTTATAGATGGTCCCCCTCTTCCCTCTCTCCCCCCCTTATAGATGGTCCCCCCTCTCCCCCCCCCTTATAGATGGTCCCCCTCTTCCCCCCCCTTATAGATGGTCCCCCTCTCCCTTATAGATGGTCCCCCCTCTCCCCCCTCCCTTATAGATGCCCCCTTATAGATGGTCCCCCTCTTTCCCCCTCCCTTATAGATGGTCCCCCTCTTCCCCCCCCCTTATAGACAGTCCCCCTCCCGCCCCTCCCTTATAGATGGTCCCCCCCTTATAGATGGTCGCCCTCTTTCCCCCCTCCCTTATAGATGGCCCCCCCTTATAGATGGTCCCCCTCTTTCCCCCCTCCCTTATAGATGGTCCCCTTCCCCCCCCTATAGATGGTCCCCCTCTTCCCTCTCCCCCTCCCTTATAGATGGTCCCCCCTTATAGATGGTCCCCCTCTTCCCCCCCTACCTTATAGATGGTCCCCCTCTCCCCCCTCCCTTATAGATGGTCCCCCTCTTTCCCCTCCCTTATAGATGGTCCCCCTCTTCCCCCCCCCCCCTTATAGATGGTCCCCCTCTTCCCTCTCTCCCCCCCCTTATAGATGGTCCCCCTCTCCCCCCCTTATAGATGGTCCCCCTCTTCCCTCTCTCCCCCCCCTTATAGATGGTCCCCCTCTCCCCCCCCCTTATAGATGGTCCCCCTCTCCCCCTCCCTTATAGATGGTCCCCTCTCCCTTATAGATGGTCCCCCTCCCCCCCTTATACATGGTCCCCCTCTCCCCCTCCCTTATAGATGCCCCCTTATAGATGGTCCCCCTCTTTCCCCCTCCCTTATAGATGGTCCCCCTCTTCCCCCCCCTTATAGATGGTCCCCCTCTCCCCCCTCCCTTATAGATGGTCCCCCTCTCCCCCCCTCCCTTATAGATGGTCCCCCTCTTTCCCCCCTCCCTTATAGATGGTCCCCCCCTTATAGATGGTCCCCCTCTTTCCCCCCTCCCTTATAGATGGTCCCCTTCCCCCCCCCCTATAGATGGTCCCCCCTCTTCCCTCTCCCCCTCCCTTATAGATCGTCCCCCTCTTTCCCCCCTCCCTTATAGATGGTCCCCTTCCCCCCCTACCTTATAGATGGTCCCCCTCTCCCCCCCCCCTGCACAGCAGATAAAACAAAAACAAAAAACAGCACACAACTCACCTGCCCTCCGTTCCCCCGTCGAGCCTCTCTGGTCTGGTCCCGGCTGATGTGCGGCTGCCCGGGGTGTCCCGTCCTGTCCCCGGCAGCGCGCGCATCAGAGAGCTCCCCGTGCGCCTGTGGCTGTGACTTCCGGCGCACGGGATCTCTCTGATGCGCGCGCTGCCGGAGACAGGATAGGACACCTCCGGCAGCCGCACATCAGCTGGGGGACTAAGGCTGCATTCCCACGTTCCGTGATCCTGACGGATCACGGACGTGGAATGCATTTACCGGAGTCCCCCCGCGCCCGGACAGCATCTGTAATGAGATGCTGTGAGCGGGGGAGACTGTATTCATAAGCGCCGCGCGGCTGATTCATTACAGATGCTGTCCGGGCGCGGGGGGACTCCGGTACATGGTACGATCAGTGGCGGATTATAATGTGGGCGGCCGCCCGAACCGCTCATATTATAATCTGCCACTGAATGCCGCCCCCATGAAGACAGCTGGTGGCGCCGCCTGAGGCAGACGACTCAGGTCGCCTCATGATTGCGGCGCCCCTGCCTCTAGCACAACTCTGAAGCTAGGATTGTCCTGAGCCTTCCAGATCAAAAACGTGTCTTTCCTGCACGCCGGGGGGAAGTCAGGGTTAAAGAATAGCGGAGTGAGCGGGCTAAAGGGTCTGGACAGAATGTTACTACGTACCAATCTACGCCATAAATTAAATGCCACTCTGGGCAAGGGAGAGTCTGTGGAGAATGGAGAGGCGATGGTAAGGGGGAGCCAAGGGACATTTGATAGAGGGTGTGGGACCTCTAGTTGTTCAAGCTTGACCCACTGCTTTGAAGCAGCATGGTACCGCGAATCCAGCAGGCGCTGAAGGACCGAGGCCCGATGGTAGAGGCGAAGATCGGGCAAACCCGCACCCCCGTCCGACTTATGCTTAGATAAGGTGGAGTACTTGATCCTAGGGCGTGAACTATTCCAGATGAACTTAAGAAATGCTGTGCACAATCGGCGAAAGAAAATGACGGGGGGGCATGATGGGGGCAGTTTGGAATATGTATAGGAATTGGGGGAGGATATCCATTTTTATAACATTGATGCGGCCAAACCAGGACAGGGGTTTCTTATTATATGTCATGAGATCTTTTAGTGTGCGGTCTAGGAGGGGTTGATAGTTAAGAGAATACAGGCGGGAAAGGACGGCAGGAACATTTACTCCGAGGTATGTGAGATCGTCTCGATGCCATTTGAAAGGAAAGTTTTGCGCGATGGAGGAGGCAGTATTGGCAGGGAGGGAAATGTTCAGCACTTCAGATTTTGTATAGTTTACCTTAAAATTAGACACCTTTCCAAAATGTTGAAACTCAGAAATAATAGACGGGAAGGAGACATAGGGTTGGGTAACATACAGGAGGAGGTCGTCCGCGTATAAGGCGGTTTTATACTGGGTCCCCTGCACTGAAAATCCATGGATGTTAGGGTTGTCTCGTATGGCTGTCGCTAGGTGCTCCATTACCAGAACATACAGAAGGGGAGAAAGGGGGCACCCCTGTCGCGTGCCATTGGATATAGAAATAGAATCAGATAATGCCCCATTGACACGCACCCTCGCCGTGGGACCCGCATATAGTGACAGGATTCTGCTAAGGAAGCGAGGGCCAACACCAACTTGCCGCAAAGCGGCCTGGAGAAAACCCCAATAAACGAGATCAAAGGCCTTCTCTGCGTCCACCGAGAGAAGGCATAATGGTAAAGCATGAGATTTGGCCTTTGATATGAGAGCCAGAGTCTTGTTGGTGTTGTCCCTCGCCTCCCGTCCCTGTACAATTCCAACTTGGTCTGTGTGCGTTATCCCAGGCAAGAGCGGCGTCAAGCGATTGGCGAGAGTTTTGGAGAACAATTTAATATCGACATTAATTACCGATATGGGTCTGTAATTGGAGACCTGGGTGTGATCCTTACCCGGTTTAGGTAATACACTGATGTCACGATCCTCGTGACTTAGGTTCTGGCTAGTAGGCAACCGGGCTCACCTCGGACCGTCTTGGATCAGCTACCAACCAGAACCTAACACCCAGTTACACGTTTTCTGCTGCCACCACACGTCACAATAAGGCTGACGTGACACCTTACCTGTCAGGATGGTATCTCTGCAGAGCATTATGCGCCCCTCGGCTCGTGCTGTTCGGCCGAGAAGGCACTGATTTTCTTGTATCCTGTTTCTGTGTTTTGTTTTGTTGTGTGTGAACTCTGGTTTATTGCTCACCTGGGTTGGGATACACACCCGACTTCACCTGCTGAGTTCTGTCTGGCCATGTCATGGTTAATCTGTGTTTTGGTTCTGCTGTGACTGACAGGTCTTCCTGCCAGTGGATCTGTTTTGTTCTCAGCTGTCTGTGCTTGGAGATCAGGGGGATGGTCCAATTATGTTCTGGATCAGAACCCTGGCCTCCTATATAACTACCTCAGTCTTGGATATCATTGCTGGTTATTGACTTAGTCTCTGCCTGCTTGTGTGTTCTGTTTTCTCCTGATTCCTGCTTTGTATCTCTGACCTCCCTTGCTTGCTGCCTGCCCCCGACCATATTGCCTGTTATTTGACTACTCTTTTGGATCCTTATTTTGTACCTTTGCTTGCCAGACTGTTGTGACCCGGACTGTCGACCATTCTTTATTGTGTTTTGTCTGTCTGTCTTGTCTTTTTGTCCCACCAAGCCAGTACAGGGACCGCCGCCCAGTTGCTGCCCTAGGGTTTAGCCTAGGGGGGCAAGTAGGTAGAGTCAGTGGGCGGGGCTGAGCTTAGGGCTCACTGTCTCTGTGTGTCTGGTGTCACCGGTTCCTGACATAATAACCGGCCCATTATTTTTTTTTCTCTCCACCTTGCTATGGACCCCATGAAAGCTCTGGTTGAGCAAATGCAAAGTCTCAACCAGCTTGTTCTGGACCTTACGCAACGGGTGCAGCAGGTAGAGTCTTTCCTGGGCCAAAATGCCATGCTATCTACTGCTGTTCCCTCAGAACCTCCTGTGCAGCTTCCTGATAGGTTCAAAGGCGAGAGAAGGGCCTTTCGAATCTTCAGAGAGGGATGTAAGTTGTTTTTCAGACTTTGTCCCCGGTCCTCTGGGGATGAGAGCCAGAGAGTGGGCATAGTTATGTCACTCTTACAAGGACCTCCGCAGGAGTGGGCCTTTTCTTTGCCTCCAGATGCCACTGAATTGTCTTCTGTAGATCAGTTTTTCTCTACATTGGAGTTACTCTATGATGACCCTGACAGGGCAGCAGCAGCTGAGAGGCAGTTGACAGTTTTGAGACAGGGCAAGCGACCGGTGGAGGAGTATTGTGCAGAGTTCCGCCAGTGGTGCGTTCCATCCAGATGGAATTATCCAGCGCTTAGATGCAAATTTAAGCAGGGGTTATCTGATGACATTAAAGATGCCTGGACAGGACATCCAGATCCTTCCACCCTAAAGCAGGCCATGAATTTGGCTATTCGCATAGACCGTAGACTCCGTGACAGACATAGGCAAAAAGTAGGCTCTGACCCTTCTAAGACCTCTGTCCCCTGCTCTGTCAAACACTCTGTTGTTATCCCTGATATTCATGAGGACGAGCCCATGCAGCTGGGACTATTGGACGCCAGGACCAGGCGAGAACACCGGAGACACAACGGTCTGTGCTATTACTGTGGTGACAGTAGCCACTTCATCAGTTTCTGCCACAAGCGTCCCAAGCGGCAAGAAAACCTGCACCCAGATCATCAGCGTTCAGGTGACTCCCAGGAAGGTCACTTGGTCGCACAGGTACCCTCCAGCGAAATAAATGTTTCTAGTTCTGTTGTACCTGATTTGCCTGTATCTGATGCGAATTTATCATGTTCTTCTGCTCGTCCTGTCAGTAAGCCTGTTCTCCATGCCATGGACTCTTCTTCTGATGAATGGGAGTCAGATGGCAATCTTCTAAGTGAAGTTGAGTCCTGTGAGGGTCCTGAGGCCCCTCGTAAAAGGGGGGTACTGTCAGGATGGTATCTCTGCAGAGCATTATGCGCCCCTCGGCTCGTGCTGTTCGGCCGAGAAGGCACTGATTTTCTTGTATCCTGTTTCTGTGTTTTGTTTTGCTGTGTGTGAACTCTGGTTTATTGCTCACCTGGGTTGGGAGACACACCCGACTTCACCTGCTGAGTTCTGTCTGGCCATGTCATGGTTAATCTGTGTTTTGGTTCTGCTGTGACTGACAGGTCTTCCTGCCAGTGGATCTGTCTTGTTCTCAGGTGTCTGTGCTTGGAGATCAGGGGGATGGTCCAATTATGTTCTGGATCAGAACCCTGGCCTCCTATATAACTACCTCAGTCTTGGATATCACTGCTGGTTATTGACTTAGTCTCTGCCTGCTTGTGTGTTCTGTTTTCTCCTGATTCCTGCTTTGTATCTCTGACCTCCCTTGCTTGCTGCCTGCCCCCGACCATATTGCCTGTTATTTGACTACTCTTTTGGATCCTTATTTTGTACCTTTGCTGCCAGACTGTTGTGACCCGGACTTTCGACCATTCTTTATTGTGTTTTGTCTGTCTGTCTTGTCTTTTTGTCCCACCAAGCCAGTACAGGGACTGCCGCCCAGTTGCTGCCCTAGGGTTTAGCCTAGGGGGGCAAGTAGGTAGAGTCAGTGGGCGGGGCTGAGCTTAGGGCTCACTGTCTCTGTGTGTCTGGTGTCACCGGTTCCTGACATTACCCTTATGCACACCTAAGGCAACTACAAATTATGTCTATCACAATCTTATGGTAATCACTTACCCTTGGTAACGTTTTACTTCAGAGACATAGGGCCTTTTTAGAACACAGGAAAGCTCTTATTAAAGTGAAATTTAATATCAAATAAAAAAAGGACAGTGCATACAGTACAGGTCACAATAAAAAAAAAAGATGGTACAAAATATACAGACACATACATACATAGTAAAAACAGTTCTTAAAAAGGAGAAAACCAGAACCTACTTTGCTATCGGGCTCTTTGGAACTGGAACGCTATGGGGATTAGCAGGAACGGCGGGCCAACACACTCATAACAAGTTCCCCAAGTGTTGAACACTCTCCCATCATACTCCCTGCCTTATCAAGCATGGTGAGAACAGTTGTCTCTCTCCCTCCTCTGACCTCACAGGGGGGTGACAGGGACTATGCTTATGAGCTAATGGTCCATCTTTTATAACTGGAGAGGCTTGCCTGAAGATTTTCAAATCCTCATAACTTGGCAGGCGCGTTTCCAATCAGCATTCCAGGGGCATCAAACTACGGGGCATCACCTGCCGGTCACGGGCATACCAACCATGGGTCTGGTATGTACCCGATTAGAGGAGTTACAGGTTTCCCTGGGTTCCCCTAGAGCCGCTTTCTTGCTTTTACAATGGTGGGTCCCTCTCCCTACCCTGCTGACCTGTAGCAAATCTCCTCTCTGGAATATGACAGCTTGTCATCTTTCTGAAGAGGTCAAATTTCTCCATAGACGTCTACAGTGACCTCTGTTTGTCTCCTGCGTGAACTCAGGATGCATATTGCAGCCAGACCCCTTGTCATAAAGCCATTACGCCATGAGGACGTTTTATTGCGCCCCCCAGTCTGGTAAGAGATAAGAGAACCCGTTAATATCCTGGACTCTCACTATATGGCCCCAATCAATCTAGCCATGACATCTAGTGCCCACAGGTAAACAAGACACCAGCTTCAAAAAGAAACAAAAAAGGTGTGTGTGTGTGTGTGTGGGGGGGGGGGGGGGGGGTGAGGAGCTTTGCCAACTATGAGTGATCAGGGATATTTTAATCAATATATTGATCATCCTCACACCTCCCCCTTTGAAATATGGCACGGGACTATTGATCCATCCATCAATATCCCACGCCATCCTCGACCACTTATCCCTGTCGGGACAATCCATCGGCATTACCATGATTACTTCCCTTCTTGTGTTGGATGGTGAACTCATACTGCTGCAGCGCCAAACTCCACCTCAGCAACTTCCCGTTGTCACCAGCTACCCGGTGTAACCAACTCAGAGGGTTGTGATCAGTAATGACCGTAAATCGGCGCCCATACAGGTACGACTGCAACTTCTGCAGGGCCCACACGATGGCTAAGCACTCTTTCTCCACCGTGGTGTATGCTACTTCCCTAGATAGCAGTTTCCTACTCAGGTAAAGTATGGGATGCTCTTCCCATGCTGCATTGACCTGACTGAGCACAGCGCCTAGGCCATATGCGCTGGCGTCAGTCTGGACGATGAATTGGCGGTTAAAGTCGGGGCTTTGCAAGACTGGTGCGCTTGTCAGGGTCCGCTTTAGCGCCGTTAGAGCTTGCTCACAATCTGGGGTCCAACACATCACTTGTGGCAATCTCTTTTTTGTGAGGTCCGTTAAGGGTTTTGCAAGGGTGCTATAGTTGGGAATGAACTTCCTATAGTACCCTGCAGTCCCTAGAAAGGACATCACATGCTTTTTGGTCTTGGGGGTGGGCCAGGCTACAATAGCCTCCACCTTACCTTGTTTGGGTCTCAAGGTCCCTCCCCCTTCTCTGTGTCCAAGGTACTGGACCTCTGTCATGGCCATCTGACACTTTCCAGGCTTGATTGTCAGCCCGGCTGTTTGGATCCGCTGTAGCACCTGTGACAGGTGGGACAGGTGATCCTCCCAGGTCTGACTAAACACAGCGATGTCATCCAGGTAAGCTACTGCAAACCCTTCAAACTCCTCGAGCAGCTGGTTAACCAAGCGCTGGAATGTGGCAGGGGCATTCTTCATGCCAAAGGGCATGACGACATACTCGTACAGCCCAAATGGCGTGATGAAGGCTGACCTCTCCTGGGCTTCTTTGGACATGGGAATCTGCCAGTATCCCCTACTTAAGTCCATAATCGTGATGTATTGGGCACCGGCGAGCTGATCCAGTAAATCTTCAATGCGGGGCATCGGATACGCATCGAACACCGTGATGGCATTCAGTTTCCGATAGTCCCCACAAAAACGAGTTGTCCGGTCTTTCTTAGGGATAAGAACAACTGATGAGGCCCATGAGCTATGGGATCTCTGGATCACGCCCATGCCCAACATCTCCTCTATCTCCCTCTTCATGTCCGCCCGTACCTCTAAGGAGACCCAGTAGGCTGACTGTCGGATAGGGAGGTGCGCACCCGTGTCTACATGGTGCACCGCAAGGCTAGTCCTCCCTGGTTTCCCTGTGAACGTGGACAGGAAAGGGTTCAGCATCGCCCACAGCTGGGACTTCTGGGTCTCTGTTAGCTGGGCCTCGGCTAGGGTCCCCTCGGTCTTTGCGTCAACGTCAACGTATGACGTCAACTAGACTGTCACTCTCCCCTTCCACTGGCAGACTGCACACTGGCATGACGCACGTGTCACGCTCCACATGGGCCTTGATCATGTTAACATGAAACACTTTGTGCTTCTTGCGAATTTGATCAATAGTGACGACATAGTTCACATCATTCACCCGCTGGTGAATGGTGTAAGGACCTTCCCATGCAGCCTGCAGCTTGTTTTGAGGCATGGGTACTAGTACCCACACCTTTTGTCCGACGGCGTAAATGCGCTCTCGGGCATTTCGGTCGTACCACCTTTTCTGACTATCCTGCGCTTGGGCCATGTTCTCCTGAACCAGGCCGGTCAGGGTTTCCATCCTCTCCCTGAATCTTAGTACATAGTCTACGACCGAGACGTCAGGGTGACCCACTTCTCCCTTCCAGGATTCCTTGATGAGATCTAGGGGACCCCGTATTCGTCTTCCATAGAGGAGCTCAAACGGAGAGAACCCAGTGGATGCCTGAGGTACTTCTCTGTAAGCAAATAGCAGGTGCGGGAGGTACCGCTCTCAGTCCCGTCCGTGGGACTCCACAAGCATCTTGAGCATCTGCTTGAGGACGCCATTGAACCGCTCACACAGACCATTAGTCTGTGGGTGATAGGCACTGGCGACCAGATGCTGCACCTGTATTTTCTTGCCGAGACACTCCATTAAGTTAGACATAAACTGTGTTCCCTGATCCGGCAGCATCTCCTTAGGAAATCCTACTCGGGAAAAGATGGTGAGAAGTGCATCCGCAACTTTATCGGTCCTGATGGAGGATAGGGCAACTGCTTCTGGGTACCTAGTAGCATAATCTACCACGGTCAGAATGTAGCTTTTGCCAGAACTACTGGGTACTGCTAACGGTCCTACAATATCTACGGCCACCCGCTGGAACGGCTCATCTATGATCGGTAAAGGGATGAGGGGAGCCTTGGGAACATGCCCAGGCTTTCCCATCCTTTGACAGACTAAACATGACCGGCAGAAGTTAGCCACTTCTTTTCCCATACCCGGCCAATAGAAACGCCGTTTCAACCGGTCCTGGGTCTTGCGGATACCCAAGTGGCCTGCGAGGGGTATCTCATGGGCCACTTGCAGTAGTCGCTCCCGGAATGGACGAGGCACTAGCAGCTGCCTACTCTGCACCCCACCACAGCTATGTACTTACAATTTGTTCCGCCCACCTGCTGAGGATCAGGGGTGAGGGGGACAGATGGAAGCCTGGTACAGTCCTGGTTATATACATCAGATTCATTACCTATGTCATTGGCATCAGGATTAGTACCCATGTTTATCACATTTAAAGGGTTAGTACAAACAGTGAGGTCATCTTTATAGACCTCCGCACTAGCACCAACCAATGAGGGGGATTCACACGAAATGTTGGGAACCTGTGAATCCTCCCTGACATCAGCAGGTACATAGTGGGAGACTAAGAAACCAAGATCAGTGGCTAATCCGTGAGAATATGATCCGTCACTCCCACCTCCCTTATTCCACTCCCAGCCCCCCAGTCAAGAAATACCCTCGCCATGGGCAAAGCGGGGCTCACTCCTCCAATCCCAGTCACAGTTCGTGTTTTCCCAGGGATTAAGTCCTCTTCGTTCACCAGTTCCGGGCAAACCAGGGTGATCTCCGCCCCAGTATCCCTCAAGCCCATCGTGATTTTGTTACCCACGGTAACGGCCTGCATGTTATCACTGAGCTTCCCTCCCCGTCCACCCACGAACAAAACAGTCGATGGGGAAACCGGTGATTTGGGCACAGGGGTTGGTTCCTTCCTCTCGGGACAGTCTCGACTAATATGTCCCCCTTTGCGACACATAAAACAGATGCGGGTATCAGCAACAGGTTTGGTGGGGACCACAGGGGTAAAAACCCCAGAGGGTCGAGTAGCAGGGACAGAGTTGGTAGAAGTCTGCTAACCCCCTTTCCAGCTGGTCACTGCCGGCTTCCGATTGGCGGTGTACGTGTCGGCCAGCTTGGCTGCTTGCGCTGCATCTCTGGGTTCTCGGTCCAAGATGAACTGACGAACTTCTGCGGGACACAGGTGCAAAAACTGATCCTTGACCATCAGGTCTTTGAGGTCCTTCGATCCACTGGTGAAAGTTGGTGTTCAATCCATTAACGACATCTGCGTAACTGTCATGAGGTCCACGCTGCATAGCCCGAAATCGTTTCCGATACATCTCTGGCGAGAGATTGTATTTCTGGATGAGGGCTTGCTTAATGGCCTCATAGTCACCGTCCTTGTCTCTGGGCAAGGATGCAAAAACCTCCAGGGCTTTGCCTCTCAGTCCTGGAGTCAAGTACCGCGCCCACTGCTCACAAGGCAACTGGTACTGTCTGCAGATTTTTTCAAAGCCTCTGAGAAACGTGTCCAGGTCCCCATCCTTCTCCATCACCGGGAAGTGATCTAAACGGGGTTTAAGGTGTCCCATCTCACTAGACTCACGGTTTGGTGGTGACGAGCTGGACATCTGGAGACGTGCTAGCTCCAGCTGGTGTTGTCTCTCGGCCTCTGCCTGCCGTGCTGCAAATTCTCGCTCAGCCTCTGCCTGCCGTGCTGCACCTTGTCGCTCGGCCTCTGCTTGCCGTGCTGCAAATTCTCGCTCAGCCTCCTGCTGTCTTGCTGCTGCTGCAAATTCCCGTATGAGCTCCAACCGCAAAGCTTGGTCGCAGTCGGTCATCTGTTGGAGAATCAAGGGTAAAGGAGAGTCTGTACCATTCTGGGGACTGGCGCTACCAGTACGTTGGTGCCCCATTGATTCCAGAACCGGACCCTCTGCTGCCTCCGATGACGGTGTGGAGACCACAGGCCGCTCTGGCCGGGCATCATCTTCCATCAATGCTTGGATCAGCTGGTCTTTACTGCGATTCCCTCCTTCCAGACCTCTTTGCTCACAGAGGCTGCGTAGCCCATCTCTCGTGTAATTTCGATATGCCTCCACCATTTTAGCAGGGATTTGCCAAATAAAAGATAGGATAGAAGAACAGAGAACAGGGGAGGGGGAAAACTGTTTCACGTATATGTATGTCTGTTATAACCAAGTGTATGCACTGAGAGCCTTCCTGTAGACTGAGAAAGTCTGCTACAGATAACTCAGCCCTTAAGTGTATGGAGCAATTTATTACTCCACAGACTTAATGTTCTAAGATATCCCACCGCTTGCCACCAATTTGTCACTATCCTCATGACTTAGGTTCTGGCTAGTAGGCAACCGGGCTCACCTCGGACCCTCTTGGATCAGCTACCAACCAGAACCTAACACCCAGTTACACGTTTTCTGCTGCCACCACATGTCACAATAAGGCTGACGTGACACCTTACCCTTATGCACACCTAAGGCAACAACAAATTACGTCTATCACAATCTTATGGTAATCACTTACCCTTGGTAACGTTTTACTTCAGAGACATAGGGCCTTTTTAGAACACAGGAAAGCTCTTATTAAAGTGAAATTTAATATCAAATAAAAAAAGGACAGTGCATACAGTACAGGTCACAATAAAAAAAAAAAAAAGATGGTACAAAATATACAGACACATACATACACAGTAAAAACAGTTCTTAAAATAAAAAGGAGAAAACCAGAACCTACTTTGCTATTGGGCTGTTTGGAACTGGAACGCTATGGGGATTAGCAGGAACGGCGGGCCAACACGCTCATAACAAGTTCCCCAAGTGTTGAACACTCTCCCATACTACTCCCTCCCTTATCAAGCATGGTGAGAGCAGTTGTCTCCCTCCCTCCTCTGACCTCACAGGGGGGTGACAGGGACTATGCTAATGAGCTAATGGTCCATCTTTTATGACTGGAGACGCTTGCCTGAAGATTTTCAAATCCTCATAACTTGGCAGGCGCATTTCTGATCAGCATTCCAGGGGCATCAAACTACTGGGCATCACCTGTCGGTCACGGGCATACCAACCAGGGGTCTGGTGTGTACCCGATTAGAGGAGTTACAGGTTTCCCTGAGTTCCCCTAGAGCCACTTTCTTGCTTTTACAATAGTGGGTCCCTCTCCCAACCCTGCTGACCTGTAGCAAATCTCCTCTCTGGAATATGACAGCTTGTCATCTTTCTGAAGAGGTCAAATTTCTTCATAGACATCTACAGTGACCTCTGTTTGTCTCCTGCGTTAACTCTGGATGCATATTGCAGCCAGACCCCTTGTCATAAAGCCATTACGCCATGAGGACGTTTTATTGCGCCCCCCCCCCCCCCCCCCCCCGGTCTGGTAAGAGATAAGAGAACCCGTTAATATTCTGGACTCTCACTATATGGCCCCAATCAATCTAGCCATGACATCTAGTGCCCACAGGTAAACAGGACACCAGCTTCAAAAAGAAACAAAAAAGGTGGTGGGGGGGGAGGAGCTTTGCCAACTATGAGTGATCAGGGATATTTTTATCAATATATTGATCATCCTCACAACTGATATGAGCCTCCAAGGACTGAGGCACCCAGCAAGAGCCATCCGAGACAGAATTGAATACCCTCATCATAAAAGGAGCAAGAAGACTACTAAAGGTTTTGTAGAAGGAGGGGGTGAACCGGTCAGGGCCAGGGCATTTACCGGCAGGGGTGTTCTTAATGGCGAACCGTATTTCCTGTTCCGATATGTCCTCCTCTAACATCTCCACCTCTTCCGATTTTAGTGTGGGGAGGGCCGTGTCAGAAATATAGTCCTGAATGTCGGAGGAGGCCACGTCATTAGCTATGCTGGTGGGGGAAATGTTATAGAGTTGGGTGTAGAAGGCATGGAAAGCACTGAGAATATCCGCAGGGTTCTGTGAATCTGTACCATCGGGTCGTTGTATACGTGGTATGTAGGCATGTCCCAGCCTGGGATGTATGAGACGAGCCAAGGGACGTCCACACTTATCGGAATGGTCATAAAGAAAGCGACGATACTGTAAGTATATTTCTGGTCTAGAAGCGCCTTCAAGTCATCTTTCAGTTTGACCAATTCTGCGTAGGTGGTACAGGATTTGTGACCTTTTCTGGGGTGTATTAAATCCCCGTACATTTAATGAACAAATATTCAAGGTCGACATCCTCGGTCAGGGCAAGAGGAGGGCGTAGAAAGGGAAAGGGAGGCGGTAGAAAGGGGGGTAGCTTGGAGGGGAAGGGAAGAGCAAAGTAGATAAAAAGCAAAAAAGAGGGAAAAGATAGGAATAGGTGGAATAACCCCTAACAGGAAGAGGGTAAGCTCCACAAAGGGGAAGGGTAGAGTGGGACCAAACTACTCGTGCACCCTAAGGGTACGGATCCCGGTGAGAACGAGACTGACCAGGCAGGAGTGCTCCCCCCGGCCCCCCCAAACCAATGTCTCAACATGAGAGAACGACCAACATAAAACATTCAACAATATTCCAGTCCCCACCCCCCTTAGGCTGCAGAATATGGTATGCATTCTCCTTGGCAAATGGATAGTATAGCATAGCAAAAACATGGTGGTGACAACACATTCATCCAAGTGCCGTACCCCCCTACTTAGGTGTTTCATCCTGCACAGCCCATCCCACGGAAGGGAGGCGCTGGAGACGTACTCTGCAAGTCGTGTATCTATGGGGTCGGCAAGTAGATGAAGGGGCATCAACAAAAAGTAGATACAACATAATAGAAACATAGCCAAGACCAACTAAAACCAGCCAAGGATATAGCATGCAGAGGGGGGGGGCAGACAGTCAGTGAAAAGCCCTAAGGCACATATGTAAGGCTCCTAAGCAGAGGGAGGACTTTGTCTCGGTGAAGAGGCAGGATCCCTCTGCTGCGTTGGACGGGTGTTCCTCCTGGTACCTCCCCGTCGTCTCCTCGAAGATCGCTGCGGCCGCGGCGGAGGAGTAATTAGAGGGCCAATGGGAAGTTCCGGCCAATCTTGGAGAGTGACCTCCGGCAGGTCGAGGGCCTCCCGAAATCGGAACAAGTCTCTGGGGTGACTTAGTAATAAAACCCGGCCATCCCTCCACACCTGTAGGCGAAATGGGAATCCCCATGAGTAGGCAATATTGCGGCTGCGAAAAACCTCCAGCAGGGGGCGGAACGCTCTGCGTTCTTGCAAGGTTACGCGGCAGAGATCAGGGAGTATTTGTATGTCTTGACCATCATACAGAATAGGACCAGCATCTCTCAGTTTGAACAGAATAGCCTCTTTCTGTTGGTAACGGTGCACCCTACAAATGACATCCCTAGGGATAGCCGGGTCGGAGGACCGTGGCCCCAGGGATCTATGAGCTCTGTCCAGTTCCAATCGTGTGTCCGGTGGGGCGCCTAAAACAAAGTTAAAGAGAGATTGCAAGGTAGAATCCAGGTCTCGTGTCTCAACCAACTCAGGTAAACCCTGAACCCTCAAATTATTCCGCCGCCCTCTGTTCTCCAGGTCATCTAGTGCATCAGAAAGGTATTGTAATTGATAAGAGTGTTCAGAGAGGAGGTGGTCATGGTCGGCGACTCTATTGGATAGTGTATCAGTCACGTTAACATTAGCGGTCACCTGTTGCTCAAGGTGCTGGACATCGGCCCGTAGAGTAGTGATATCAGCCCTGCAGGAAGTCTCAAGGCGGGTAACAAACGCCTCCATATCGTTCTTAGTTGGTATGGTGTGTAGATGAGCCCGGAGGTCCTTCAATTCTCTCAGGACATCTAGAAAAGAAGACTCCAACTGGGATGGGCAGGCCGGTCCAGCTACCTGTGTTACTGCCCGAGCGGGCGGGGTAGGTGGGATGAGGGGAGAAGCAGGTAGGGATGGACAACGGTCCCCCACATGTATGTCCATCAACAGGACCTGGTCATCTCGGTCACCAAAGAGTTCCTGGCTGCACTCAGGAGGAGGTGTCACAACACTTTCTTCAGAAGATGCGGAGTGCAATATGGAGGGGGGATCAGAGGCCTGTGGCCTAAGGAGAGGTAATCCAGCCACTGTATGGGGTATGAGAGAGACATTCTGCCCCTGTGGGGGTGCGGAGTCCCCTGCAGCTCCCTGTGGGGCAATATGAGGGGCCCAATTACTCTCCTCTGCGGTATTGTCAGCAGATGTCCCAAAGTCCTGGCTGCATAGCCATGCACCCTCACCCTCTGCGGCGTGCACCTGGGCCCTGACCCCGCTGGCATAGGTGGCAACGGTGACTGCTGGTTGTGCAGGCCGGAGGGGGGGATAATCCTTATCATCCGAGGCCCAGCGTACATTCTCACCCTCAGCATTCATCTGGTAGCCTAGGGGAGGGGGGAGAGACGCGATGGCCGCAGATTGTGCAGGGGAGGGGGCCGGGTCCCCAGAGGATTGTGCGGGCAAGATGGCGGCCGCGCCACATGGGGAGGAGGCCGAAGTGGCTGTAGTGCCTACCGGAGCGGATCTCAGAGTCCGTACTGCATCCATCCCACCAGCAACTGATCCGGTGGTCCCGGCGGCGGATTGCGAACTCCTGGCATCGGAGCGGGCTGCTGAGGCAGGAGCTGGCTGGCCGGTAACGGAGGGTTGCGGCGCCATCACTGCGAGAGGCGGCTGCGTGCTCTGTGGAGGGAAGAAGCTGGTGATGTCCTTGTTGGTCGGCACCGGAGCAGAGGAGGGATGCTTCCTGGTGTTCTGCTTCCCCCTCATGGCGTCAGGAGTCAAGTGGTCGTTCCGACGGCTGACTTAGGTGGGTTTGTGAGGAGACCGGGCAGGAGCGCTGAGTACAAGCGTCCTCACTCCTCCATAGCCAGGCCCCGCCCCCCTCCTTTATTTGTAATATTATGATTGCCACCATATCATGCACTTTACTTGGGATACTGCAACATTCCCTTCTTGTCTGCATGTTAGGCTGAGTTCACACAGAGTAAATCTGGCGGAATTCTCAGTCGTGGAATCCCGCCAGCCTCTGTGTCATACTGGCAGTCTATGGGAGGCTTGCGCGCCTCCTCTCTCCACGCCTTTCCGCTCTGAAGAATTGACATGTCCATTCTTTCGGATGGAGAGAGGAGGCGCGCAAGCCTCCCATAGAGAATTCCGCGGCAGAATTCAGCCAGTTTTACTCCATGTGAACTGGCCCTTACTGTGAAATTGATACTCTTAACCGCTTAATGACCAATAATACGCCTTTTACAGTGGTCATTAAGGGTCCCTATTCTATGCCCCCATCTTTTAACAGATGGACTAGAATATGGAATCGCGGTCCCACCATGCAGGGATCGCAGAAGCATGACTGTTAATACGACAGCTGGGCCCCCGCTGTATCTATCAGGAATGGAGAAACTTCAGTTCCTGATAGAATCACTTTTTACATGCCGCTGTCAGATGATGACTCAGACATGTTAAGAGTATACAATGCTGTATACTTACCATCAGCTTCTTGATGAGAAGATCTCCAGTCCAATGCGTCTCCATGGCAGCTGGGGGCCTTGTGAAAGCCATTAGGGCTGTCATGGATGCCTGAGTATCCGGCCGTGTTTGCAGCATGGCCGGGTACAGTGCCTGTCAGCATACTGCTGACTAGTGCAGTATATTACAGTAGAAAATTAAGAATTACTGGAAAAGTCCCCTTGTGAGACATGAAAAAAGTGGCGAAAAAAGTACATAAAATAAAATAAGAACCAATCCCCCCATAAAATAAACAATATATTTTCTCTTTCCCTCCCCTTTTTCTACATAAAACAAACAAAAACAATACACATATCACGTATTGCCATGTTCATTACGACTTAACAATAAAATTATTGCATTATTTATCCTGCACAGTGAGCGCATAAAACAACCTGTAAAAAAGAACGCTAGCATTCCTGTATTTTGTAAATCTGTACCCCCAAAAAAGATAAAAACTAAATTAGTCATACTTCATACTTTAAATTCATGCTTGTCCTGCAAAAAATAAGCCCTCATTTGTCCATGGAAAAATAAAAAAAAGGTTATACAACTTGGGAGGAAAAACAAAAAAAGGAAAAAAAATTACTTAGCCATTAAGGCTCAGAATGCATGCTGGGAGAAGGGGTTAATAAAAAAAAATATAAATAGGAATTAAGTAGTCCAGGGTAGTAGCACCAGGGTTATAGGTGCCCAAGTCTTATTGTTGTGCGTGAGGATTGAAGTTTAGCATGTATAATTCATTCTAACAATGAGCTACTATAGCACAAAATGCTGAAAAATGTAATGCTTGTAGTATAGTAAAGTTGTAAAAACTTTGCACTTTTTAGTGAATACGGCCATTTATTATGGGAACTTTTCCTCACTGCAACTGGTAAAATTGAAGATTCTGGAACCTCCAGTCTAGCCTCTCTGTCCAATATGGGATGAATACTTGAAGCCAAACAATGTCAGACCATAAATTCTTGTCTTTAGTGACGTTCTTTCTAGTAAAAATCACATCTGCTAAGCATGTGGGAAAACTTCAGGCTCTTTCTTTGAGACATGATATCTTGTATTTCTTCTGGACTGTTAAGCTCTCTGAATAGTTCCATCTGTTCTTTCCAAATTATTGTTCGAAGAAAAATGTAAACAAAAGCAAATTTTGTCTGTCAGCATTTTTAGCTGATGACTGGTCTGTATACCAGACAAGATTGCAGTATTTGACAGCTAGGAGCTCCTGGCATATCGACCTCCAACATAGAAAGGATTATAGAATAGTAGGTTCTCTGTTGGATCCAGGAAAGGTATCCAACCTCAAAAAACCTGATTTAATAGAGGTCCTGTCAGCATACTATTGCTTTCTACCTCCGGCTCCTGTTCTATGCTTTTCCGACTCTCTCCTAGCACCAGTGTATTCTGGGTCAGCTGGTACCCGGCCCTGAATTCTTGGAATGCAACATGGTACAATTTAGCAGCAGAAGTCCAGCTTCTGCAGCCTGAAATGGGTATAAAGCTCCTCAGAATGGCCCAAAGCCAAACTGGTTGAGTAGAAAAGTGGGTCTGAGTGCCCTCTGAGAATTTGTGAACAACTATTGCTCAGGTGGGGGCTCCAAAAGCGCTAATGCGATCAATTTTCTTTGACTCATAGGGCCTGTTCACTCTGAGTAAGGCTGGGTTCACACACAGTATGTTTCAGGCAGCATTTGGTCCTCATGTCAGGTCCTCATAGCAACCAAAACCAGGAGTGGATTGAAAACACAGAAAGGCTCTGTTCACACAATGTTGAAATTGAGTGGATGGCCGCCATATAACAGTAAATAACTGCCATTATTTCAATATAACAGCCGTTGTTTTAAGATAACAGCAAATATTTTCCATTAAATGGCGGCCATCCACTCAATATCAACATTGTGTGAACAGATCCTTTCTGTGTTTTCAATCCACTCCTGGTTTTGATTGCTATGAGGACCTGACATGAGGACCAAATACTGCCTGAAATATACTGTGTGTGAACTCAGCCTAAGGCTATGTTCACACTACGTAAGAGACCGGCCGTTCTGTGACCCGACCGGGTCACAGAACGGGCAGTCCCTGGCCGGATCATCTTAAGTACCGGCCGGATGATCTTTCTAGCCGCAGAGCTCTAATGCTCTAATGCTCTAACCGCGCGCCCACATCAGAGCTTGACCAGAAATGGTTAACTGCCAGGACCAAAAAAACAGATTGTCCTCTCACAACTAGGGCGTAGGTGTTCAAATACTGGCACTCTAATAGCTGAACCACATCAGGTTCTAAACGCGGTGCTAACAAACGAGTGCCATCTTTGTATTATCATAAAGAACAAAAGTAATTTATTTTGGCAACGCGTTTCTGCCCTCTAATCTAGGAGGGCCTTTCTCAAGCTCTAACAAGCATGTTACAAATGGATCCTTATATAACATTAAATCTGACCAAAAAATGTGCTTCTGGTCTCAATTGGACATCAAAATACGTCACATACATCAAGGTCTTCTAAGTAAATTCATAAAACATAAACCATAAAACATCAGAGCTTGCCATAGCACACAGTGAGGCAATTCACTGAATTCCGGTCGCAGAAAACTGACATGTCAGTTATTTGCGGCCCCGTATGGGATCCCAGCCGGAACGTATGCGTCCCATATCAGATAAGGTTATATTGCGCTCCGCAAAAAGTATGGCCGTTGTTGCCGATGGCAACAACGGCCATACTTTTACGTAGTGTGAACATAGCCTGAATTCTCGCATGCCTCAGTGTATCAATGGGATGCCATGCGCCTCTGCTCAAAGGATTGTCATGTCACTTTTTTGAGCGGAGAGCGGTGGCGCACAACGCATCCTATTGGCACACTGAGGCAGGTGGGATACCGTAGTGGGCACTCTGCCACTTTCACTCAGTGTGAACATACCTTTAGCTTTAATGGTTGGAGCAGAGCCCAGAATCCAGTACATAGTGGAGGCACTCCGAAATAGTGCCTCCAATACATGAGGCACCCTATACCAACATATTATATCTTATGATTCATTTCTTATTAAGCATTGCAGATAGAAGCCTTAAAGGGGTTTTCCAATTTAAACTTAGGGCCCTATTACATGGGACAATTATCGTGCATTATTTTGTTTGAATTTAAATGATAATCATCCTGTGTAATTGCAGGCAACGATCGAAAAATCGTGTGTGTCATTGATTTAGATCTGACCCTAAAATCATTGTTAATTGTGCGCTGCAATTTCACATTCTTTCACTAATCGTTCAGTGTAATTCCAAATTGTCCCTTCTTTTGTTGGGATCTAACAGAGTAAACAAACGTAGTAACGATTGTTGTCACAATCGGAACTAACAACTATCGTTCTGTGTAATATGGCAAACAATTTCAGGTTAACAATAAACAAACTAGTTTGCGATAGTTTATCATTAATCGCTAATTGTTAAAAATCGCATTATCTAATATCGCCCTTACTTGTACCCTAGCCAAAGGATGGGGACAAATACGGGATTATGTGGGTCCGACCTCCCTGCCCCCGGGGAACCCTTGATCAGTGTCCCAGTTCCTTTGTTATGAATACAGCTGCGGGTCTCTTGCTGCATCCTCTTTACTGGCAGAAAATATTTAGCTATCATACAGACTGTTAATACATCGCGTAAAGGAGCTACGTCCAATGATCTTGGCTGAGGAAGTTAACAGGAAGTGAAGTAGTGATATGCTTCCTTTTTAACAATCAACATCTGAAAAGCCTCACACCTTTATGGTTTAACCAGTTTTTATACTACAGTGATTAGTCTTATGCAGTGAGCTGTCTTCTTAAGGTAAAGCCCTTAGTATGTTCCCATGCAGCAACCTTACTACCAATGGTAGCTTATGTATAACACGGCCACAAAGTATAAGGACTAATTTGTAGCATCTATCTTCTATGACAAATCAAGTATAGTAACAAATTAATGCGTACCATATAGTAACTATATATATGCTGGATGGTCCACATTTTGTCTGATTTTGTTGGTTGGGCAGAACAGCGTAATCTGTAAACCTATTATGGAGACAGTCATGAGTTGGCCATATTCCAATCAGAGATCTCAAACAATCTACAGTGGTCCCTCAACATACGATATGAATTGGTTCCAGGACGACCATTGTATGTTGAAACCATTGTATGTCGAGACCAAAATTCTATGGAAAACTGGCCCAGGTACAGAGTAGCACAAGACACGTAGTATCACACTATACTCAGAGAATTACTACTAGACAGCCAACCAATGCAGGCATTTCACTAATACTGGGGTTTTATCAGTAAATTGACCACTTTCATTGGTTGATCATCTAGTTATTTACATGTGCTGCAGATCCTGACTGTCTGTAGCACTGTATGTTGAGTCTGGTCTTGAGTTACGATGGTCCAGAAATATGACCATTATATGTTGAAAATATTGTATCTTGAGGCCATCGTAAGTTGAGGGATCACTGTACATACTGTACATGTAATTGAGTACACTGAATCACTAAACTCATACAGCCAACAGCATATTCATTGCAAGAATTCATTTAAGACCTCAATACAAGTAAAGCTGTGTCTAAACAAATTAAATATTAATAATACCTATGGGTATTAACCCCTTCATGTCACACTAGCAGGCCCTAATAGGCATAATACATTTTAGTAATAAAGAAGTGATTAAACGTTTATACAGCAATGTCCTGTAGAGGAGCTTAAAAAAAATGAATGGGTTAAAACATTTGAAAATATTTAAGAAAAAAATAAATGATCTCTTGCTACAGCTGGGAAAAGGGTGCACTTCTCCTGACTATCGCTAAGGATCAATACTTGATATTTCTAAATAACAAGTCAAAGTTTTTATACATGACATTAACAATTTAAAGGGGTTGTCTGGGGATAAACATTTTTGGCAGCTGTCATTTGGACCTTTAAATGCTTTAATCCCTATTGATCACAGTACTTAAATGAATGAATGACTGACTTCAGTGTCGTCACTGATGTCAGTCATTAATGTTGAGCACTGGCAGCAAATTGCCAGTGATTGCAGCAAACATCCACCGTACATAAAGAAAGCTCAGCTCCTAAGCTTGTTTCATAGTCCCTGATGATTAACATATCGTACTAAATTGTTCAGGGGTACAGTGGAGTAGCGACCACGGTCGCCGCCAAGATCGGGCCGCTACCAATATGCGAGGCGCTGTAATGAATAGGACACGCAGCTGTGTTATTACATTTTAATATTTCTGCAGTTTCCCTGCCCCTGACATCATATTGGATATGCTGCTGTGGGGGGGGGGGGGGAATTGTTGGTCTTTGCTGTCTGTGAAACACGGAATGTGGGAACAAGACCTAACTCTTGTCCACCAAAATGGTTGGAGCAGGGCCAGAAATACTCTGTATTGCCAGCACAGACTGGATGCACTCAGAATAGGGATGGTCCGAACCCTCCAAGGTTCGGGTTCGTATGAACCCGAACGCTCGGCATCAGATTCCCGCTGTCTGCACGCTCTGTGGAGCGGGTGGATACAGCGGGAGGACCACCTGGAAAACTGGGATACAGCCTATGCCATACCTAGAATTCATCTGTTAATGCAGAAAAGAGCCTTAAAACTGGTGTACATGGCAAAGACCTGTCTCCAAATCCTGTGAGTGTTGGTAAGTACAGGATTTGGTACAGGTCTTGGCACTATAAGCTGAGCCCTATAGTACAGTAATCAATTAGTGCAAAGAGGGGAGGTGAGCAATGCTGTGGCTTAGGGCCCTATTCCACAGTAACAATAATCGTCCGGATCGGCCCCATTTGGCCCGATTCGGCCGATTATCGTTTGGTGAAATAGAGAGAACGATCAGCCGATGATCGTGTCATCGGCTGATCGTTCATTTAGGGCCAGACTAAAATCATCGTTCCCCCACTGCGCATCGCTACGGTTGAATAGTGGTGCGCGGCGTGCAACCAACGGTTTGACAGGCTGCAGCATTATACATTACCTGTCAGGTCTTCTCCGCGCTGTCTTCATCCCCAGGTACTGCGCGCTCTATCTTCAGAATGGCCGGTCAGCTGACAGAGCGCTCAGCCAATCAGCTGACCGGCCATTCTGAAGAGGAGCGAGGAAGACAGCGCGGAGAAGAAGACCTGACAGGTAATGTATGATGCTGCAAGGACATCGGTAACGATGTCCTTGCAGCCCTCGCTCAACGATCATCGGGCCGTGGAATAGGCCCAGAAAACGAGGGGCGATCTAGCAGATCGCCGCTTGTATACATCGTTGATCAGGCCCTCCTCGGCCCGTGGAATACGAAAATAAGCCTCATTGCTCATAGAGATCAACACAGTAGGGGGTAATGCTCACGTCCGCAGAATTCCGTCTGTGCACGGATGATGTTCTGTGGACTGGACCCTGGAGCTCCCAGCATCACAATCATGATGTCAGCTGCACCAACAGCATTGGAGCTCCCAACATCATTACTAATCATGATCAGGTCCAGTCCGCAGGACAGTCTGTGCACAGACGTGTTTCTGTGGACGTGTGCATTAGCCCTATTAGGGGCGACACCCAGCTGTTGATAGCAGCCAGGAGTTGTTGTGTTTGGAGCGGTTTTGAGTCACTACATACCCTCTTAGGGTGCCCTCACACGTAGCGAATCGCAGCGGATTTCATGCTTCCAGTTTGCAACGAAATCTGCTGCAATTCCATGCACTGTAATTTTGAATAGGATTACATACCCGCAGTGGAATTTTCATTCCCCTGCGAGTATGTAATCCTATTTACAATGACAGTTAAGGGATCCACAGTGGATTTCGCTGCAAACTTGCAGTGTGAAATCCGCTGCAGATCAGTTACATGTGAACCCACCCTTAATGGCTTATTCGCATTAAGAGCTTAAAGGCAAGTTCTGTACATATACAGTCTTCATTGTTTATCTCAGCGTCAGTGGGGAAAGAGGGTATAAGTTAAACAGTCATTGGGAAGACTGGGTAATTTATGTTTTTTTACAGGAGGGGATAAGTCTGTATGATTTAACATATGGGAAGTGTTTCTGCATTTGTTTCAGTAAATTGGCTTCTGCATAGTGTGATGTATTTATTGTGCTTTTACACATGTATTGGGTATAAAGACAAAATAGAGTAATGGAAGGAAAATTAAAATAAAAATAAATGGCAGTTAATGAATACAAAGCCAGGAATGCATTTGAAAAGAGGGGAAATCTCAGTCTTTCCTTTATAACCTGCCCTCCATTAATAATCTTTTCCTGGCTTTGGTATCAATAAGCCTGACTGTGTGAACACACTCTTAAGAGTTTACAATGAGTCTCTGAGAAGGGTATTTGATGTGGTTGAGGTCAGGTTCCCCAAAGTTCCCCAACTATGCCTTCATGGACTTTTGTAGATTTGGACAGTCATGCTGAAAAAGAAAAGGGCCAGAAAACCTAATAGCTGGTACCATGCAGTCAGGCACAATGGTTGCCTGGCATTCGCTAAACCTGATTCGAATATCTATAGTCCATAGAGAAACATGATTTGTGAATCCACACAAGTATTTTCTGCTCCAGGTTTCAATGGCTAGATTATAAAGTAAGTGTCAAAAGTCCCTTACACTTTAATAATCTACTATGCAGAAATACAATAGGTTACAATGTTCAAAGACAAGAGATATGGCCTTTACCACGATTACACTGTTCTAATCTTTAAGAACGTCAAACATATCAGCTCACATTACATGGAAGGAAACACAACCTCATCAGTTTACATTAGAAAATATTTACCTTCTGTCTGAATTTGCTGATTTATAGTTTTTTTTTTTCAGTGATTTTATTATTCTATTTGCCTGGTAAGCTTTGGCTAAGTTTACTAACTCAGTAGAGTACAAAAAAAGAAGGTGTGTGGCTGATAAAAATACATTTTATAGCAGGTTCTAAACAAGACGATCAGCTTGTGTTCCCTAAGTGGGAACATAGTCTCAAACTATAAGGGGGAATTTATCGTTTGCCTCTTTTGTACAGCCATGTTTATACCTGTAAGAGATGTATTTACAGCCAAACTATTGATCAAGCAGCCACACAATTTTTACTGAATTAGTTGTATCTAAGTATATGCTTAAAGGGGTACTCCGGCGGGGGGGCTTTTTTCCGATCTGTCCGGGGAGGAGGTGGCAACGACGGTAGCCCCCCCCCCCCCCCTCCCAGTGCTCCAAACTGCTTACCAGTCACAAATAACCGCACGAGAATGGAGCCGGGGATGAAGGTGAGAAACTTACCTTCATCCTCAGCGCCACATGCCCACTAGGGAAATATCAGCAAGTCTGGATTTTTTTTCTTGCCGCAAAATGACGTTCCAGGAACGTTATGTAAAGCAGGTAGTTACTGCAATATGACGTTCCTGGAACGTCATGCTGTCCTTGCCTCCCCCCGCTGTCCCTAGCAGCGATCGGCCAGCAGGAGGAGGCTGTCTTACACAGCCTCCTCCCGCTGCCACTGCCCGGAGGGGAGCCGCGCTCCCCATAGGCAGTTAACCCCATAGGCGCTGCGGTCTGTGGGACTGCAGCGTCTATGGGGAGGAAGCATAGCAACCCAGATGCTGCCTAATGCGCCTGGGCTGCTATGGTTAAAACGATCAGGTCCCTGCACTGAGGCAGGGCCCTGATCGTTTCAATGAGCTGTCAGTGTACTGACAGCTCATTCACTATATAATACATTACAGCACACATCATGTGCTGTAATGGATTATACATGTACCTGAAAAAGTAAGTTAAAAACACACACAAATACATACATCAATAAATAAATAAAAATAAATAAATAAATATACATAATCCCCATCCCCCCTTTATAAATATTTCCCTATAAAGGAGATACATATATTAACGCCGTAAAAAATAAAAAAATAACCAAAACGACATTTTTTTGTTAATCACGCTCCCTAAAAAATATAGAAAAAAGATATCAAAATGACACATGTACCCAAAAGGTGTACCACTAAAAACGTCAGATTATGCCACAAAAAAAAAACCCCCACACTACTCCATTGGCAAAAAAATTAAAATATTATTGCTTTTGCAATTTGTAATACACAAAAAGTTTTTATAGTATAAATGCCATAAACTATAACAAAAGCTATATAAAATGGATATCACTGTAATCGTACCAACCTGATGAATAAAGATAACATGTCATATGTAATGTTTAGTAAACGGCGTACAAAAAAAAAAAAATGAAAACAGACGCTAAATTGTGTTTTTCATTCGCACCACCTCATAAAAAATTAAATAAATAATGGTCAGGGTGTCACTTGTCCCCCAGAATGGTACAGATGGAAACGTCAACTCGTCTTACACAAATATTTTGGCACCGCAAGGCCTCTGTGACATAGTATAATGGCTAAAAAAACCTGAAATTAAAAATGGCCCAAAATTCCCCAGGTCTCTGTCATGTGACTCGCTACGGCCATATATGGGGGATTTCTAGAAACATTGGAATAAGAGGAATAAAAAATGAGTGGTATTTCTTAGTTAGTATTAGCTGTGTTAGAGGAAAAAAAATTATCAAAATGGAATATCTGCAAAAAAATGAAAATTTTACATTTATCCTCCAACTTGCTTAAATTTGCTTAAAAAACAGCTAGAGGGTTAATAAACTTATGAAATGGTACTTTGAATACTTTGAGGGGTGCAGTTTTTACAGCAGAGGGATTTATGGGGGTAACTTAACATACAGGCCTCACAAATCCACTTCAGAAATGAACTGGTCCCTAATAAAAACTGAATTTTAAATTTTCCTGAAAATTTGAAAAATTGCTGCAAAATTTCAAAGCCCTCTAACATCCTAAAAAAAGGATGTTCATTCACCAAATGACATCATCATAAAGTAGACATGTTGTATATGTTGCAGTAATAAAAGGTTTATGTCACAACTTTTTTTTTCTTAGAACAAGAGTATTTTGAATATAAAGAAATGTAAACGTTTCAAATTTTTGCGCAAATGTGTTTTTTACAAAAATTTACTAAGTGTATCCACCAAAGTATACCACAAACATAAACAGGAGGCATCTGTACTAAAAGGAAAATTTAAGGAAAAGAAATATCCAGAAGCAGTTCTGGAGAAGGCTCTTAATAAAGCGAGGGAGTTAGACAGGAGTTCCTTTTTTCTGGAACCATCAAATACAGAAAATAAGGAAGATACACATCAGGAGGTGAAACTGGTTCTCCCATTCAACTCTAACCATAAACACATAGGCAAAATCATTACCAAACACTGGCACCATTTACAAGACGACAGATTGATTGGCCCCATATTACCCCTGAGACCCCCCATAGTATACTCTAAGGCACCCAACCTTGGTCTACAGATAGCTCCGACTGTAAGAAAAAGAACTGGTAGTTCCCAACCGACTATCTGTCCTGAAATAAATGGTTTTTTTAGGTGTGGCATGTGTAATAACTGTAAAGCCACACAATTTCCAAGACGCACGGAAACAATAATATCAACAGCAAATGGACATGAGCATAAGATCAGAGACACACTCTCATGCAATTCAGAAAATATTATATATGTTATTGAATGTCCATGCCATAAGCAATATATAGGGAGGACCTCTAGAACACTGAAAAAAAGAATAACAGAGCATCTATACAATATAAAAAGGGGATATGAAAAACATACACTCTCAGCCCACTATAAAGAAGTCCATCAGAGTAGACTGAGAGGCACCACTTTTGCAGCCATTCAAAAAGTGGAGAACGAGTGGAGAGGAGGTGATTTTATATCTAAAATGTCAAGACAGGAGTCCAGATTCATTTTTGAACTACAGACAATCACACCCTATGGCCTCAATGCTGAACTAGAAATCTTTGGGTTCCTGTGAGTGGTAAATGTGAAAGGGATATTATTTGGTTGGATTCTGTTAAACCTGCCAGGCTAGGGATGGTGGGGGTGTGACCGATGGACGGTACAGTGCCAGACTGTTTCATCAGTGCCTGGACCGCCCCTTGGTGACTCCCGGCATCCTTCTATATTTCTCTATATTTCTCTACATTCTATATATTTTTATATTCATATATTTCATATTCATTTCATTGTATTCTATTCATCTGTTACCTGACCCATTTATTCTTTCCCAGTTTATTTCCTCATATCTGTTGGTGTATATATACATTTGTCTTTTGGACATGGGCATATGTTTACGTATATGTAAATCTATGATACTACCAAACAACACAACTGGTTAGTCCTTGGTGCCCTAGTGAACATAGTACCTAGACCATATCGCCTGAAACATCAGCACTTTGTCTCACCTGAAATATAATCAACATAAGAAAGAAGCCACATCGGCAAACCTCTCATAAAGAACCCACACAGGGAAGAAGCCACATCCAATGTGGAATACGTAGAACACCTATATGTTCAGATATACTAAGTAAGATCAGATCACAAAGAACTCACACAGGGAAGAAGCCACACCCAGTGTGAAACACGTAGAACACCCATATGTTCAGAACACCTATATGTTCAGATATACTAAGTAAGATCAGATCACAAAGAACTCACACAGGAAAGAAGCCACACCCAGTGTGAAATACGTAGAACACTCATATGTTCAGATATACTAAGTAAGATCAGATGGCAATATAGAGAGAATTCAACTATAATTTCACACATTTATTGTATTGTATTTTACTTTGTCCTTATATGTTGCAGACACATATACATTCTATTACATATTTCTCCATGTAGTGTTACATTTTTTACCATTTTCCATTATTGTTCATTATTCTTATTATTGTGTTTAAACTAATTTCATTCTTCCACTCAAACTGTACGGTGGGAGTAATGCAAAACAGAATAGAGATGTAATGATGTAGACCAATAAATGTTGCTAAGTTGCCGATCTATGTAACTCCATATGAGGTAGTAACAACTATGCAGCAGCAAATGATCTACAGGTGTGGAGAATTACCTGGAAGGATCCATCACAGGTTTTGTGGATTAGTCCAGAATGGATATAAAAGCTGACAGGATACAAGGGACATTAGAGTTATCCAGATTCCTTTTGCTGAGGAAAGGAGCGAGCAGATCTCCTGAAACGCGTCCCGGGAACTCAGGATAACAGAGCCTTTCAGAAACTATACCTAGGTTTACAAACGTAGATCCCGAACCGGAGCCATATTCCTCTGGCACCCTATACAACAGCAGCCGGAAGGAGCGCGCGCTCCCATCCACGCGGACGCCACAACAACTCAAGTCAACGCATATGTTGCACTAGACCGCGATTGCACGGCTCCCAAGCTGACCGCAGAGACTGGTTCACGGATTACCATCACAATACCGCATTTGACTGCAGATGATATCACCAGCAGGGTGAGAGGTGGATATCCCACCACCATTTACCTGTCTTTTAATTCTCCCTTGCATGATCTCATTCTAAAAGGAGTATTATTTATCTAAAGTACAAGTACACCGGCTCAACAACAATACGAGCCTAGGTTAAAAAACCGTGATTCGGGACTACCATTATTTAAGTGGGGTGACCGCGCTGGGCCCGGCGCGGTGCTCATCACTTGGCTCTCTTCTTATTTTTATATATATATATTCCACCATTCATTGGATATTTTATTGTCCATGTGGACGTTTTATCAGATATATATATACGTGTATTTATCCGTTTTTTGTTTTTTTTTTATGGTATTTTTAATTATTTCTCTATGCATTTAGATTATTGCCGTTTATGAATTGTAGCATTAAATATTTTCATTCAATTTTGTTGACATATAATCATTATAGCTACACCTATAGTATTATTTCACCCACTTCTTGAGAGCCTACTACACTGTTATACATTTGATAAACAGGAATATGTAACAAATCTCAGAATAACCACAATAGTTAAAAGCATCGCAGGGTTATAACTACATAAAGAGAGACAGGTCAGATTTGAAAAATAAGCCCTGGGCATTAAAGGGGTAGTGCGGCGTTTAAAAATTATTCACTAAATAACACACATTACAAAGTTATACAACTTTGTAATGTGTGTTATGTAAGTGAATGGCCTCCTTACCCGTGTCCCCCCACCCCCAGAAGTGTGGTGCAGTATACTTACCAGATTACTGTCGACCCCAGCTGCCCTCTTTGGTTGAACGTCATCTTCGGGAAGCCGACCGGACCGCTCCAGCCACGCCCCCCCCTCTGCCGCGTCATCAGCGGCTCAGCCGCGATTGGCTGAGCACAGTTAGGCTCAGCCAACTGCGGCTGAGCAGCTGATGACACAGCAGAGTGGGTCTGGCATAAGGAACGGCTGGAGCGGCCGGCCTCCTGAAGATGACGTTGTTCGACCCAAGATGGTGTGTTATTTAGTGATTCATTTTTAAACGCCGCCCTACCCCTTTAAGGCCAAAAGAGGCTGCAGAGGCAAGGAGATAAAGGCAACTGTTTTTTTTTTTGCATGTTTGAATCAACATTATGCATATGGCTACTAGGTGTCATTCTTCCAGTCAAACAGTAAAATACGCTCCCATCATGCTGATATTTGGTCTTTTCTCAGTTCAAAAAAAAGAGACCAAACACAAGAAGTCCCAGTCCTTTGCCCGATTGATTGACAGCTCTTAGTGAGCTTGCACAGAGCAGGACAAGTCTCCACTGAGTATGTGTACAGCCACTGCATGTCCACATTCAGTAGCAGAAAATCATGGGGTGCTTGCACTGTATGGTCAGTTCTCCTGTCATACATTACCAAAACCTCTGTAACCACATAGTAACATTCTATTGACTGAATTGATGCATAACAAAAACCACTGTTTTCTGGTAAGTATGCAGAGTTCATAATATGATTAGAAAAAATATATATAATTAATTGCAGAGTTGATATAGAGCCTGCATGATTCGTATCCGTACTGCAATCTGTGTTTGTTGTTTCGCGGATCTGCCATAAGGGGCCAGTGAAACAGTCTGACATCACATCTGTTTTTTTTCACACATTTGCACTCCGTACTAGGTCATGCCCAATTTTATGTGGAACAGATTGCATATCTGTAAAGACTTGGATCATGTGAATAGCGCAATAAAAATGAATGGGCCCTAAAATTGCCTTCCAGTACATATCAGCTGCTATAACTGGTGTAATTCTTTCCTTCTGAACAAGGAGGAGATGAGAAGAGTAACCTAAAAGAAGCTGTGGGACCAAGATGAAGCTCATCACACGTTAAAGGGGTACTTCAGCGGCGGGCCCGAGACGATTGAAACGGATCCCGCCTCTGTCACTTACTGGCTGAGCGGAGCTGAGACGTCACGTCTCGGGCCCGTGTCAGACACCCGGAAGCGGCCGGGAACCGGGCACCAGAGCGCAGCGATGCGGGACCCGCCGCTGGAACCGTTGAGGTGAGTGGACGTCTTTTCCCTCAGCCACCTCGTCCCAGCAAAAAAGTGCCCCCCCCCCGCTGGAGTACCCCTTTAACATGGGCCATGGTCTCAAACAGTAACACCCACCAAGGGATGGAGGGGAGAAAGAAAGGAAGACTTGAAAAGACATTTACAATTCTGTGTGACGTTCTGAAACAATCGATTTCCCCCCAGATTACCCCTTTATTTGGCTTTCAGTGCTTATCAAAGCAACAAGACCTTGGAAAAAATACCAAATACCATACCAGGGGGGCAGTACATTGGTGACAGCAGAGAATATATCTTTATTAAAGAATTGTTACAAAAGAAAGTTATAGTGAACAGTATAAATAAATCTCTTTTAAAAAATAAAGACAACCGAAGATATTACTGCACACCTATACCTGGCGTTGGCCCTTGCCACCACTCTACCAGTCTCCTATACTGCATACTGGCCACCATCATACCTTTCTCTGATACAGCACATAATACCAAAGCCCTATTACTCATCTTCACCTCTCGCCTCCCCGCCTATTATATGCCCTGTCCACACAGTGCACCTCACAATGCACTAGTGATACAAGCCTCCTCATAGTCAGCAATATCACCACCACAGTGCACTATTACCCATCTTCACCCCCCATCTTTTACTAATGTCAGAACCGTCCACCACACCGCAGTGCACTATTATCAATCCCGCCATATCCTGCACTATTACCCATCACCACCTCCCTGTCAGTCCTGTCCCGCACTATTACCTGTCACCGCCTCCCTGTCAGTCCTGTCCCGCACTATTACCCGTCACCGCCTCCCTGTCAGTCCTGTCCCGCACTACTAACAGTCACCACCCTCCTGTCAGTCCTGTTTCGCACTATTACCCATCACCACCTCCCTATCCCGCACTATTACCCTTACTCAACACCTCCCTGTCAGTCCTGTTCCGCACTATTACCGGTACTCACCACCTCCCTGTCAGTCCTGTTCCGCACTATTACCGGTACTCACCACCTCCCTGTCAGTCTTGTTCCGCACTATTACCGATACTCACCACCTCCCTGTCCCGCACTAATACCGGTACTCACCACCTCCCTGTCAGTTGTATCCTGCACTATTACCCATCACCACCTCCCTGTCAGTCCTGTCCCACACTATTACCCATACTCACCACCTCCCTGTCAGTCCTGCCCCGCACTATTACCCATACTCACCACCTCCCTGTCAGTCCTGTCCCGCACTATTACCCATCACCACCTCCCTGTCAGTCCTGTCCCACACTATTACCCATACTCACCACCTCCCTGTCAGTCCTGTCCTGCACTATTACCGGTACTCACCACCTTCCTTTCAGTCCTGTTCTGCACTATTACCGGTATTCACCACCTCCCTGTCCCGCACTAATACTGGTACTCACCACCTCCCTGTCAGTTGTATCCCGCACTATTACCCATACTCACCACCTCCCTGTCAGTCCTGTCCCGCACTATTACCCATACTCACCCCCTCCCTGTCAGTCCTGTCCCGCACTATTACCCATACTCACTACCTCCCTGTCCCGCACTAATACCGGTACTCACCAATTGCTTGTCAGCTGTATTCTGCACTATTACTGGTACTCACCACTTCCCTGTCAGCCGTATCCCGCACTATTACCGATACTCACCACCTCCCTGTCAGCAGTGTCCCGCACTATTACCCGTACTCACCACCCCCGTCAGTCCTGTCCTGCACTATTACCGGTACTCACCACCTCCCTGTCAGCTGTATCCTGCACTATTACCCATCACCACCTCCCTGTCAGTCCTGTCCCGCACTATTACCCATACTCACCACCTCCCTGTCAGTCCTGTCCCGCACTAATACCGGTACTCACCACCTCCCTGTCAGCTGTATCTTGCACTATTACCCATCACCACCTCCCTGTCAGTCCTGTCCCACACTATTACCCATACTCACCACCTCCCTGTCAGTCCTGTCCCGCACTACTAACAGTCACCACCTGTCAGCAGTGTCCCGCACTGTTACCCGTCACCACCTCCCTGTCCCGCACTATTACCCGTACTCACCACTTCCCTGTCAGCCGTATCCCGCACTATTACTGGTACTCACCACTTCCCTGTCAGCCGTATCCCGCACTATTACCCGTACTCACCACCTCCCCGTCAGCAGTGTCCCGCACTATTACCCGTACTCACCACCCCCGTCAGTCCTGTCCTGCACTATTACCGGTACTCACCACCTCCCTGTCAGCTGTATCCTGCACTATTAGCCATCACCACCTCCCTGTCAGTCCTGTCCCGCACTAATACCGGTACTCACCACCTCCCTGTCAGTCCTGTCCCGCACTACTAACAGTCACCACCTTCAAGCAGTGTCCCGCACTGTTACCCGTCACCACCTCCCTGTCCCGCACTATTACCCGTACTCACCACTTCCCTGTCAGCCGTATCCCGCACTATTACTGGTACTCACCACTTCCCTGTCAGCCGTATCCCGCACTATTACCCGTACTCACCACCTCCCCGTCAGCAGTGTCCCGCACTATTACCCGTACTCACCACCCCCGTCAGTCCTGTCCTGCACTATTACCGGTACTCACCACCTCCCTGTCAGCTGTATCCTGCACTATTAGCCATCACCACCTCCCTGTCAGTCCTGTCCCGCACTAATACCGGTACTCACCACCTCCCTGTCAGTCCTGTCCCGCACTACTAACAGTCACCACCTTCAAGCAGTGTCCCGCACTGTTACCCGTCACCACCTCCCTGTCCTGCACTATTACCCGTCACCACTTCCCTGTCAGCCGTATCCCGCACTATTACCCGTACTCACCACCTACCTGTCAGCCGTGTCCCGCACTATTACCCGTCACCACCTCCCTGTCAGCACTGTCTCCCATCTCCCCGTACACACGCCTCCTCAGTGTCAGCCCTAGCCACTACACAGCGCTGCACGACTACCATGCCCCTCACAGCACCAACCAGAGCGGAATCCTGCGCCACGTGACTATATGTGTCACGTGAGGCTCCGACGTCACAGGGTCCTTATCGAGAAGGGGAACTAGCCGCTACTGAGGCCCCGAACGCTCGACACCGAGAAAGTTGGTGTGGGGTCAGAGAGGAAGGCGCTAAACCGGGGGAAGGGCGGAAACCGGTGCGGAGAGGACGGAAAAGCTGAGTGCGGTATACCGGCACCGATGAGTGCCACACATTGTGGTTCTGACGAGTTGGACTTCAGGCTCTTATTCGGGGAGGAGGCGACACAGCCCGTAGGACCGGCAGGTAAGCCCCAGCCCGGGTGTCTGCTCGTGTCGTTGTTGACAATAGGCGTGCGGTGAGTCACTACGTCATTCACGTGTGGAGGGAAGTGGCGGGGGGTGCAGGTGTTGTGGTATAACCGTAAATAGTAACCTGTGCGGCGGGGTCCGATGTGCTGACGTGCCGCCAGGGGGCGCTGTGCTGGCTCCATAGGCGTCTAATAATAAGGCAGCAGTGAGTGACATGTGTGGCGGCTGGGTGGCAGTTGTAGGCTGGGCACGGGCTGGCGTCATGAACTCTCTGGAGTTTGCCGACAGGGCAGGAAGCTGAGGGACAGCCGTGCGCCTCCTCACCGGCCCTGTCCTTGTGCTGGGAATGTCGCTGTCAGCAGGCGCCACATCACTGCCCTCTCAGCGGGGAGAAAGCGGCGCGTCGTGTTGGACGGAGTTTGTTTACAAAGCGCGCAGTGTGCACGGGCAGCTCTGCCGCCGGCCGGTTACGGGCAGATGGAGCTGTCACCTGTGATGGAGCGATCACACCGACCTGTCATAGCGGAGACTGCCCCTCAGTGAGCGCGATCCGCGGCGGCTGCGGCCGGTGCTGCCGGGAAGGTGACGGGTGACACTGACAGCGGTACCGGCGGCGGCACAAGTCGTGTGAACGGTGGTTGGAGATCAGAATTTATTTAGTCTAAATTTGTAGTCGTTAATGTTCAATGCTACTAGTGATACATACGTGTGTACAATACTAGTGATACATACGTGTGTACAATACCAGTGATACATACGTGTGTACAATACCCGTGATACATACGTGTGTATGATACTGAGAAGAAGAAAAAGCATGTATATAGTCAGCCCTCAGACGAATGAACAAACATGTCTCCTGGTTTGATTGCTTATCAGTTTGTGCACGGAGAGACTTCCCCTGGACTCCGGGGTATCATATACAGAAAGAAGAAAGGATCCTCTCCAGCTCAAATAATTTTAAATGCTTTATTGGACATACATTTAACACCGACGCGTTTCAGACCCCACTGGGTCCTTAGTCATGGTTTTCTGAAATCAATTCCGCTGTATTCATAACGTCCATAGGAACAACAGTTGAAGTAATTACTGTATTAACATCTCGCAAGGAGTGTATATCTGGCGAGATGTAAGTTTGAGTCTGAATGTAGCCTTATATACACCAAAATTCAGTTAGGCAGTATTCCCTCACTCAGTTACTATTATTGTCTCACATCTGAATGGGGAAATAAGTATTGTGTAAAGGAGACCAACATAATTGGGGTTCTAGTTACTAAACGGCAAACCAACAAAAACACAACTGAACCTCGAACTGATATCAATATAAACAAATCTTTATTGTATAAACTGTTATAAATTTATAAATTGCTCTTTGTCATTTCATGTGTGTTTTTTAACAATTCATACAATAAAGATTTTTTTATATTGATATCAGTTCGAGGTTCAGTTGTGTTTTTGTTGGTTTGCTGAATGTAGCCTTAGGCTGGGTTCTGCGTTATTGCTGTCCGTTTAACGTATGCGTTTTAAAGGAAAAAGAGGTTGCAAAACTGGATGGTAAAAAGGTCCTGTAAATTGTGGTCTATGGATTGGGAAGCCCTGTAAGTTCTGTCTGCAGGGCCTGTGTAAATAAGCTCTTACATTATAAAAAAAAATAAAAAATAGACTAGACCCGTTGTTTTTTTTTATTTTTTAATGTACACAAAGACATAGTGGACCATGTTTTTCTGTACGTTAAAATTAATGGATACAGAAATGCAGCCTAGCATTGAACGTAGCCTTAGTCAGCATTCACATATTTCAAGCATTTGTAACCCATTTAAATATCTTGGTAACATGCACGTTCTTTCTGGTCTCTTTCAAGAGTTCGTTATAGACATTAAAATACCGTAACAGTGTTTCAAAGGGAAAATTGACATACCTATTAGTGTAAATCCAGCCCAACCCTCGACTTCTATATTGTTTCAAGACTTTGACCATTGCCATGCCTGATCAGCTCAAATTGTAAACACAGATCAATTTATTGATTGTTTTTTATAGTACAATCTGAGGTTTCTTGTTACAGGCCCAAACAAAATCTCCCAGTGGTCTACTTGGGTCTTTTGGCGTGACCCCTATTATATACTCTGCTGTCTTTGTCCTTTGGCCAGCCATGCACACTTGGCTTTAGGTTGTAAACACACGGGGCCCTGGCTTCTGTATTTTAGATACATGTGGCCGATAGCCTTTGTGTGGTCACTCATAGATTGACTGACTGACTGACTGACTGACTGACTGTAGGTTTCAAAAAAATAGTGATGTTGCTAATAATCTGACCCTAGGACATATTTAAATCAGTTTTAGTGTTTCACTTCCTGGCATTAGTTGATTTGAAGTAATTTTGTTTTGCTGAACTACCCCTCTAATATACTTTTTTAATGATATGCAGTCTTTTTCTGTGCTCTGTATCTAGTGTTTTTGTAGGGATCTTTTTTTTCCCTTTTGTACATTTCTGCATGTTAAGAAATCTCCTGGTCTACACAATAAATATACCCATAGAACCTCATCACTTCCTAGAGGCTTAGGGCTCGTTCACACAGAGCAAAAGCAGCTGAATTTCTGCGCTGAATCAGCGCTGAAATTTCAGCCGTTAAAATAGGTGCAGAGCTAATTTCCATTGTGTTGAATGGAAATTCTGCTCTGCAGTTCACACGGTGGAATTTCCGCACTGAACTAATCCGCTTTCCGCCAGAAGAAAGAACATGTTCATTCTTCTGCTAGCGGAAGCCTATACAAACCAATGGGGCTCTGATTTTCTGTTTCAGCGCGGAATACGCGCGTATTTAGCGCGGAATACAAGCGGAAATTACACACGGAATCAGCGCGGAAATGGGGAAAAAAGGGGGGAGGAGGATTCTAGTATACTGGTATAGTCTAGTTTACTCGCCAAATACTCGCTGAATTTCAGCGCTGAATGCATGCGGATTCAGCGCGGATTCCTTGAGTATTCTGTGCTGAATTTGTCAAGAGCTGATTACGAGCTGAACACTTTCCTAGCGGAATACGCAGTGATTCTGCTTACATTCTGCTCGGAACTCAGCGTCAGTTGATTTCAGGCAGAAATATTTCCTCGCGTAATCCACCCCTTTTGCTCTGTGTGAACATAGCCTTAGAGTGTAATTCTGTTCTCCATTATGGTGGCTCCTGCGAGGTTATGTTTATGTATCCGATCAAATAGCTCATCCATAGTGCACACTCATCCATAGTATAAAGAAAGTATAGTGTGCTGTATGTTTATGTTTTTTTTTAAGCATGGGAAACCTTCATTAGTAACTGATGCTTTGCTAGCTTTGCTCAAAAGAATCTGCCATATTGACCCATATATATTCCTTGTGCTGATGTATGGTGCCTCCATGAGCAATGTTTCTATGGGTAAATAGTAAATACAACATGCATTTGAACACTCAACAGTCTTCAGGTAACAAAAACGTGTGTGCCTTCATGTATTTTGTGAGGCAGGGAGGTACCATATGGGTCCTTAAAGTACTGTGGCTTCCACATTTGGGATGCATGAGTCCTTTAAGAGCCACTCAGCAGTAACCTAACTTGCTTGATCGTATGGGCTGGTTGTCCTTTCAGTGTCTCCTTTACCCCAGCTATGATGTCACTCCTGTCCCACTGACTGCTCATGTGACTATCCGCATCGCACACCAACTGCAGTATGGATCAGATATCGCTACCTGTTGTTTGTGTGTCCTCGGGATGCATAGGGAAATTGACTTCTTTTCCATACAGCAGTAGTTGTGAGAATTGGACAGTACGGCATCATAGCATTTTACACTTCATATGTAGACAGTTATAGCTAATTTTGTGGAAATTATTATTTTAATGGGGCTTGCTCCATAAGCAAATAAAGCTATTCCAGCCACAGAGGTTTTGGGTCTCTAAGTCACCCTGGCTTTGCCCAGGTTCTGCCCACAACAGCTTGAGCGACATCCCTGCTGCTTACATTGTTGCTTTCTATCTTCAGCCCTCAGGGAATCACTTAAGCTGTGGTGGGTGTCATGTTATTATTCAGTAGGTACATGTACAAACAAAATCTGACACATAAATAACACCAACTCTCTAGACACTCCAAAATGTGATACTACAAGTATTTAGCCAAGCAGCCTGCAGCCATTCTTACAGCTGTGGTTTTTCTATATTAAAGTATCTGTGGCAGTGCTTTCCACAGAACTGGGGCAGCACAAGCAAAGCCTGAAGGATATTAGTTTTTAGATTGCAGAACACAGAGCCTAAGATGGGTGCTAGAAAGAAGTAAGTAACTATTATTGGCTGGCTACACCCTGTTGAGGCTTTGTGGGTGAGAGCGATAAGTTTAAAGCGACTCTGTACCCACAATCTTACCCCCCAAAACCGCTTGTACCATGATCTGTTATGCTCAGCCAATCGCGGCTGAGCAGCTGATGACGCGGCCGGCACTCGGGAAGATCGGAGTTGTTCGGGCCGGCCCGCCGAAGATGACGTTTGCCACAAGATGGCGGACGCGTGTCGGCACGGATCAGGTATGTATAATGCACTACACTTCCGGGTACACGGGTGGGGGTGGTGGGACACGGGGAAGGGGGCCATTCACAGACATAACATACATTACAAAGTTGTATAACTTTGTAATGTGTGTTATTCTGTGAATATTTTTTTACTGCCGCACTACCCCTTAAACTTAAACGGCTCGTCAAGTTAAAGGACAACGCGCGCGCACATCGGCAGCCTTTTCGCTTTCGTTCATGCCATGGAAACCCGGAAGTGCGGCTGCGTTCACACGTAATGGATCGACAGCGGGTTTCTCGCTGCGGATCCCTGCCCTGTCAGGGCTCCAGACTAAAAAATTTACCTAGGAGCCATTGGCTCCTAACCTGAAAAATTTAGGCGCCAAATAGAATATTTGGTCGCCAACATTTTAAACCATGTAAAATTAATGTTATGTTAAATGGGACTTACTGTGTGCAGAGGCCACGGCAGCATCCTCCTCCTTTAGATTTTCTATTTTCTTAGTTTGAAAATGTTCAACATGGAAACTTGCAACCTGACAACCATATACAGTCTGACAACCATATACAGTCTGACTCAGTACTTCAGCCTCACTTGGCTAGCCTTTTAATGAGGCTTACTCTTCTGAACTTGAACTTAAAGGGAACCTGTTGACCCCCGTGCCAGGGTGACAGGCTCCCAACCCCCCGTTAGAGCCCCCTATACTCACCTCATCGCGCGGGGTCCCGCTTCTGAAGATGGTCGGGTCACGGAGATCTCAGCCGCTGCAGCCCGGCGTGCGCTGAGAGATGAGTCCAACGCTCATAGAGAATGACAGGAGAGTCCAGCGCTCCGTCATTCTCTATGAGGGTTGGACTCATCTCTCAGTGTGCGCGCCGGGCTGCAGCGGCTGAGATCTCCGTGACCCGACCATCTTCAGAAGCGGGATCCGGCGCGATGAGGTGAGTATAGGGGGCTCTAACGGGGGGTTGGGAGCCTGTCACCCTGGCATCGGGGGTGACAGGTTCCCTTTAAAAGCTTGCAACAGTCTATACAGACTGAGCTAGACTTATGACTGCAGCCATAGTGACCCCCCCACAAGATGAGTATATAGATAGATATATCTCTCACCTAGTGACTAATGCAAGTGACCCCCTACAATACAGACACCTGAGGGGCCCTGATAATAATTGTGCATATATCTATCTCCCAGTGTCTGCAGCCAGTTTGCCCTACACTTATAGATGGCCCCCTCCCCATTATAGATGCCCCCTTCCCCCCCATTATAGATGCCCCCTCCTCCCCCCCATTATAGATGCCCCCTCCTCCCCCCCATTATAGATGCCCCCTCCTCCCCCCCATTATAGATGCCCCCTCTCCCCCCCATTATAGATGCCCCCTCTCCCCCCCATTATAGATGCCCCCTCTCCCCCCCATTATAGATGCCCCCTCTCCCCCCCCATTATAGATACCCCCTCCCCTTATAGATGACCCCCTCTACCCCCATTATAGATGCCCCCTCTTCTCCCCCCCTTATAGATACCCCCTCCCCTTATAGATGACCCCCTCCCCTTATAGATGACCCCCTCTACCCCCATTATAGATGCCCCCTCCTCCTCCCCATTATAGATGCCCCCCCCTTTCCTCTATGCTAAGCAGTATTTAAAAAAAATAAACACACAAACTCACCTGACAACCCGCTCCCCCGGCGATCCTCTTCTTCTTCGGACGCTGTCCCCGGCTGATGTGGGTGTCCCGTCCTATCCCCGGCAGCGCGGCGCGTCAGTGAGCTCCCTGTACGCCGGGGCTGTGACTTCTGACACAGGAAGCGTCTCTGACGCGCGCTTCCTGTGCCGGAAGTCAGGGCCCCAGGCAGCTCACTGATGCGCCGCGCTGCCGGGGATAGGATGGGACACCCCCGGCAGCCGCGCATCAGCCGGGGACCCGGACTTAAAGAGACAGCGCGCCGCCGCCGGGGCCAGTCGCAAATGGCGCCCAGATTAATAAATCTGGGCGCCATTTGCAAAATATTAGTCGCATTGGCGACCATTTTGGTCGCCATCTGGAGCCCTGCCTGTACACCCTATGTGCAGACAAACTCGCAGCAGAATGCACATCCCGCTGCGAGTATGTCCGCAGCCCACCCTGTTAACCCCCCGGCCGCCGGAGCGTATACATCTCCTGGTCCCCGCTCCAGCTTGCTTCGTGGCTTCTCGGCACATCCTGCTCGGCCAATCAGTGTGCTGCCCCACCTCAGTTCACTGATTGGCTGAGCGGGACGTGAAGACACCGGGAGCCCCGAAGCAAGCCGGAGTGGGGACCCGGTGAAGTATAGGCTCCGGCAGCCGGGGGGTTAACTGGGTGGGCTGCGGACATACTCGCAGTGGGATGTGCATCCTGCTGCGAGTTTGTCTGCCCACAGAGTTTACTGGGCAGGGATCCGCAGCGGATCTCGCTGCGAATACACAGCGAGAAATCCGCTGCGGATCCAGTACGTGTGAACGAACCCTAAAGAAGATCTGAAGACGCGGACGGTGTTGACGGGGACCGAGGCCGGCGGGAATTTCGAATGGCGATCGACTGAGGAGGGATGGGGAGTATAGAGTTTGTGTCTGTTTTTTTTTTTTTTTTTTTCTGACGCCGGAGTTGTCCTTTAGGGTACAAACACACACGCCATATACGCAGCGTATTTACGCTGCAAATACGCAACAGATATGCAGCAGATTAGATCTAAACTGAACACCGCATCAAATCAGCTGCAGATCTGCTGCGTATTTGCTGCGTATCTGCTGCGTATATACGGTGTGTGTGTTTGTACCCTTAGGGCATAAACCCACACACCGTATACGCAGCAGATGTCATGGGGAAGATTTGATGCTGTGTTCAGTTTTTTAGATCTAATCTGCGTATTTGCTGCGTATCGCAGTAGTAAATACGCTGCATATACGGTGTGTGGGTTTATACCCTTAAAGGAAAATCTAACCTGCTCATATGCCCCTAAAGTGCATAGGGCCCTGAGGATAAGTCATTCTTAAATCTCGGCGCCGTCTCTGGGTTAATTGTAGGTTCCATATGCTACTGAGGCATTTTGGTGCACTGGAGGTGGGACTACCATCCTCAGTGCACCGATTTGCGTCACCAGTCCGCTCTCCTAGGAAATATTAGCAGAGTGCCGCCATAAAATTTAGTAGGAGGAATGGGCCTGGGAAGGAGGCAAGTTTGCTAAATGGATTTGTTTGCAAAAATATTTTAAAAAGTGCTGTAAAAACAAACAACTTTTGACATTGTAGAGAGACATGTCAACAGTTTTGATTGGTCAGGGTCTGCATGTTTAGGCTGGGTTCACACTATGTATATTTGAGGCTGTATTTGGTCCTCATGTCAGGTCCTCATAGTACCCAAAACCAGGAGTGGATTGAAAACACAGAAAGGCTCTGTTCACATAATGTTGAAATTGAGTGGATGGCCGCCATATAACTGTAAATAACTTCCATTATTTCAATATAACAGCCGTTGTTTTAAAATAACAGCACATATTTGCCATTAAATGACGGCCATCCACTCAATTTCATCATTGTGTGAACAGATCCTTTCTGTGTTTTCAATCCACTCCTTGTTTTGGTTGCTATACAGCCTCAAACATACAGCCTCAAATATACGTAGTGTGAACATAGCCTTAGGCTGGGTTCACACTACGTATATTTCGGTCAGTATTGTGGTTCTCATATTGCAACCAAAACCAGGAGTGGATTGAAAACATAGAAAGGCTCTGTTCACACAATGTTGTAATTGAGTGGATGGCCGCCATTTAATGGCAAATATTTTCTGTTATTTTAAAACAACGGCTGTTATATTGAAATATTGGCCGTTATTTACTGTTATATGGCGGCCATCCACTCAATTTCAACATTGTGTGGACAGAGCCTTTCTGTGTTTTTAATCAACTCCTGGTTTTGGTTGCAATATGAGGACCACAATACTGACTGAAATATACGTAGTGTGAACCCAGCCTTAGACTGCGAGCCATATGAGTCCTTATTTTTTGCAACTTTATTTTTCCATAAAATATGAAAACAGGAAAAAAATATTTGTGCAGTGAAATTGCAAAGAAAATATATATTTTTTTTTAATTTTGGGGATTTCATGTTTACGCCATTCACACTGTGGTAAAACTGACAACTTTGTTCCTCAAGTCAGTACTATTGAAACAAAAGTTAGCTTATATAACTTTTATTTTATTTGACTGCTTTCAAAATATTTAAAGGGATTCATATATATTTTTAACTTACCAATATATACTTATGTAGCCTACAAACATAGTTGAAAGCCATTCTAATGTACACAGTACTGATATGGCATACACAATATTAGCCACAACTGGTAGCTTAGCAGAAAAGCTCTGGTATTTCTTAGTAATTCAAGTTTTTTTAGTTATTACATTGCTTTCAGCCTCAACAATGTAACTAATGCATAGTAAATGGGTTTTATGAACAGTGGATCCTTGGATGCAAAGATTTCACTATTCAAAGTGTAGGATAGTATGGTTCACTGCAAAACAAATAAACAAATGAAATAAATAGTAAAACCAGTTCTTTATTCCAATATTAAATATAGATATGTAGATGAACATGAACTCATGATAATAAAGATGCACACATAGAAAAAATTTGGGTTTAAACATAGTTCAGAAACAGAAGTCCAAGTATGGAAAGTACGTGATAAAACATGAAGACCAAATTCTTATCTTCTGCTTGTAAAAACACGTTTACAGAATTTGCACATACCACCAGTTTGACTCACACAAACTGAACATCAATCAGTGGAGTAAAGGAAGAACCAAAAAGTGCATTGAAAAACCTAGGGGAGGTTACTATTCTCTTTACCCCTATCTGATGGTTGCTTGTCATAAGGGAACACTTCTGTCAAAGGGTAATTTTTTTTTTAAAGGATATTTTAGTTTTTTGGTTGCTTTTTGTGCATTTTGGCACTTATGCATTTCAATAAAATACTAAATATGAGAATTCTTTAAACACCTAAATGTTAGGTCAGACTGATCTCAGTTTACAACCTGTTGCAAATGTAAGATTTTATGTCTGAGGTTCCATTAGAGCACCCTTTCACACTGCACTAGCAGCCATGGATAACGCTTGTGGTATTGAGCTGCGGTAATCTGTACCACCGGACAGCGCCCCCAAACCATTGGCACGGTTTTGTAGTCTTTATCAAGGCATATCTAGTGCCCAGGTCTGTATGTCCCCTAGGGTCGGTACTGGGGATACAAATAACTTTTTTTTCTGGTAGCGCTGTGTCAATGAGGTGGGGCCTAGAGCATTTGTGCCCTAGGCTTGCAGCCCCTCTCTTTCTCTGAATTTCTTCTTCTCCTCCTCCTCCTCCCCCCCCCCCAAAGGGGCATGCCGTAAATTAAAAATAACAGGTAAAGAGAAGGGGTGCTGCTGACCTTGGGCACAGGTACTCTAGGCCCTACCTCATTGACACCGTGCCGCCGTAATAAATTATTATTTTTTTTTAGTTTAAATAGCCGCAGGAGATAGGAAGACCCTTGGGACCGGACATTACTTGATGAAGATGATAAAACGGTTTAGGTGGTTTGGGGGGCTGTCCGACAGTACAGATTTGCTCTAAGGGCTAGTCACAGATGCTAGACTTGTGATAGGGGCAATAACAGGGAAAAATAAAGGAGTCAAAGTATATAAGCAATACTAATCTACTAGCTGATGGATGTAGCTGTAGTAAAAATGTTATATGTAACTATTTAAAATAGTATTCTCTTTTTTTCTGGTCTAGTTACTGTATTTCAGTAAAACTATGTGAACATCCAGGGTTTTACCATCTCAACTAACGAAGTTAAACTTCTAGAACTTTTTTTTTTTTTCAAATTTATAAATATATTTACAAAAATATTTACCTTGACATGTGCTACATGTTTAACTTTGAAAGTTGGGATGGAAATGCCCCTTTAACCCCTTCCTTAGCCACTTTTCGTTTTTGCACTTTTTTTCTTCCTCCTCGTGTTAAAAAGGCCATAGCACTTTCATTTTTTTTCCTACAGACCCACATGAGCCCTTATTTTTTGTGACACTAACTTTACTTAGCAATGATAGACTGAATTGTTGTAGACTGAAAAAAATTTGCGTGGTGAAATTGAATAAAAAAGAAATAGCTATTTGTTTTTATTTCAGGGGCTTTTGTGTATACGCCGTTCACCCTGTGGTAAACTGACGTTTCAGCTACTTTAGGTGTCTTTTTTTTTTTTTTTTTTTTGTGCCACAGTCTGTACTTTCTATTGGTAGCTTTCTTGTGTAAATGAAACATTTTGATCACTTTATAAGGCTGGGTTTACATTTGTCAGTTACATCCGTTTCAGTTTTTTTTACTTTTTCAGAAAGCGAACACAACTGTTCCCAAAAAGACGTTCTGACATATGGTGTGTGGCGATCCGGCAGCACGGCAGATGCTTTAAACCGTCCTGTTGAAATTAATGGGATCAGTTCAAAGATGCGTTTTCCTCCGGTACTTTGCTACTGTGCTGGAGGGAAATGCTGCTGGATCGCCGGATGAATGTAAACCTGCCCCTACAATTTTTCCGGATTTGATGTGACCAAAGATCTTGAACGTGAATGCGTTTCAAGCCCTAATTGCTCTTAATCCAATTTTCGACTTCCTGGTAAAGTCTTGGCACACAGGAAGTGCCCATTCAGCCTATAACTGCATACATTTCCTGTATGTCATGTTGTCACAAGAAAACTTTTTAACTCACCCTGACCCCGATCCAAGCTGCTGTTAGGTCATGAATAATTGGTACTTTTCATATAGCCATCTCTGCTTTTAGAAGGTAGAAAATTCTTTTATTCTAAAGTACAAGGTGTCAAAGAGGCGCTTCTAATCCGCTGCACGCTAGAATGTCTCCGACTCTTACTCCCAGCACTTTTCCTGCATCATTTACAATCAGGGCTCAACATGTAGTATTGCTTCCTGTCTGCCCAAGTTCTGAAACCACCAAAATCCATTTGTTTTGTGAGTATGTAATGCTTTCTCCTACCATGTTCTCTAACTACTTCCTGGTCGAACAGTTTGTCAGTTTGTCAGCACACATGTCACTTCCTATCTCTCCTAACAGCAAATCTGCTGTGATCCTTGTCTACCTTTCTGCTTTCAGCAATGTTCAGTACAAAGCAGTGGCTGTCAACACACCTCATTCTTTCCCAAATGGAAAGAGTTGATGACATTAGTCAGGGTGGGGCTTAAGGGGAACCTTTCACCCTGCCACCCGGGGCAGAGCCTGCTCGACAAGCTGGTAGAGCCCTGGATACTTACCCCTTTGTGCAAGTCCCGCTCTACAGAAGCCGTTACCGCTGCGAATAAATAGGTGTCTGATGGTCTGTGCAAGGGATATGTAAATAACCAGAGATGAGTCTGACGTCCATAGGAAAGCACTGCCTCGGGTGCTGGGGTGAAAGGTTCTCTTTAAGCTTAGAGCCAAGATCCAGCCAAGTCTTCTGTGACATCAGAGGAAGATGCATTGTCTTGGAAGAGACGGAGGAGTTAAAGACCTAGAGACCATACCGCATTGTGTAGTTCTTTCATTTTCAACTTCCTGTCGGGGTAAATAAAGTAAAAACATGCTGAAGCCAGTACAATTGGTGACAACACTATATTAGTAAGTTATTTATCTTGGGGTAGTAGTTTTAAAATAAAACAATTTTTGATACCAGAATACGTCTGTCATCTGCTTTTATTTTCCTGGACAACCCCATTATCACCCCCTTAAATAAAGACTATTGAAATGCTTGTTTGGTGCTTTCTGGTTACGTTTTTTCTATTGCTAATTGCATTCATGTAAGTATTAACCCCTTAAGGACAGAGCCAATTTCGATTTTTGCGTTTTAGTTTTTTCCTCCTTGTGCTTAAAAGGCCATAGCACTTGCATTTTTCCACCTAGAGACCCACATGAGCCCTTATTTTTTGCGTCACTAATTGTACTTTGCAATGACAGGCTGAATTTTTGCATAAAGTACACTGCGAAACCAGAAGAAAATTCAAAGTGTGGTGAAATTGAAAAAAAAAAAGCATTTTTATTTATTTGGGGGAAACGTGTTTTTACGCCATTCGCCCTGGGGTAAAACTGACTTGTTATATATGTTCCTCAAGTCGTTACGATTAAAACGATATGTAACATGTATAACTTATATTGTATCTGATGGCCTGTAAAAAAATTTAAACCATTGTCATCAAATATACGTCACTTAAAATCGCTCCATTCCCAGGCTTATAGCCCTTTTATCCTTTGGTCTATGGGACTGTGTGAGGTGTCATTTTTTGCGCCATGATGTGTTCTTTCTATCGGTACCTTGATTGTGCATATATGACTTTTTGATCGCTTTTTATTACAATTTTTCTGGATTTGATGCGACCAAAAATGCGCAATTTTTCACTTTGGGATTTTTTTGCGCTGACGCCATTTACCGTGCGAGATCAGGAATGTGATTAATAGTTCGGGCGATTACGCACGCGGCGATAGCAAACATGTTTATTTATTTATTTACTTTTATTTATAACCTGGGAAAAGGGGGGTGATTCAGACTTTTATTAGGGGAGGGGGCTTTTTACTGTTAACAACATTTTTTTTTTTAACTTTTACACTTATACTAGAAGCCCCCCTAGGGGACTTCTAGTATAAGTGCTTTGATCTGCAGCCGGAAGTAAACGAGTGCCGAGCCGGGGACGGCGCCATCTTGGAGCGTTCCCTGGCCGGCTTCAGAAACGGAGATCGCTCCTCTGGGATAACATCCCGGGGGAGCGACCTCCGCCACTAGACACCAGGGAACAGCTGAATCCGGTAATCGGATGCAGCTGTCATGTTTGACAGCTGCATCTGATTACTGTATTAGCGGGCACGGCGATCGGACCGTGCCCGCTAATACCTACGGTCCCGGGCTACAAGCGGCACCCGGGACCGCCGCGGTTCAGAGCGGGGTCGCCGCGCGGCCCCGCTCTGAACGTCCTTACCGGCATCAGGGCGTAAGTATACGCCCGATGTCGTTAAGGGGTACTCCGTCGAATTTCTTTTCTTAGACTGGTTTCTGAATGTTATATATATTTGTAATTTACGTCTATTTAAAAATCTCAAGTCTTCCAGTACTTATCAGCTGCTGTATGTCTGATGGGAAGTGGTGGATTCTTTCCAGTCTGTTACATTGCTCTCTACTGCCACTTCTGTCCGTGACTGGAACTGTCCAGATCAGGAGCAAATCCCCATAGAAGATCTTTCCTGCTTTGGACAGTTCCTATTTCGGAAAGAGATGTCAGCAGAGAGCACTGTGTCAGACCGGAAAGAAAACACCCATTTCCTGTAGGACATACAGCAGCTGAGAAGACTTTAGATTTGTTATCTACTTCTATAAAAAAAAAAATCTCTATCTTTCTGACATCAGTTTATTTGAAAGATTTTTTTTCCCTCCGGAGAACCCCTTTAAAATGTTTTAAATAGGTTGTTGGAGGAGCTAAAGTATTAATGGGTTTTTTTACTCCCTGGCATCCTACTCCACTCTCTCTACTAATTTCACCTTGTTCATGGTTTGGGCAGCACAGAACTAGTGATAGGTGCCCTTTAAATAAATTGTTACCTATTAATCTTTGAACTTGGCAACAGTTCAATTTAAATTAGTTTATGTGGCAGTGTTTATCTTTGGCCTTTGATCCCTTTCCCTGTCTGAAAGTGTGACTGTCAGTTTAACTTTTAAAATCTAAATTAACAGTAGATGTGATCAATGTTCCCTCTAAGCTTTAGCCACTGCTGAGCGCAATGACAAGTGAGCTGAGCAGTGTTCAAGCAAAGTTGGGCAAACCAAAAGTTAACACAGAAATGTCGGGACCTTAGTCTAATGTAACATAGCAAATTAACTCTAGTGGAACAGTTAGGGTACTATTACACGGAACGATAATCGGCCAAATTGGCCCGATTCGGCCGATTATTGCTCCGTGTAATAAATGCAACGATCAGCCGATGACAGCGATCATCGGCTGATCGTTGATATAGGTTAGACCCTATTTTTGTCGGGCGCCGACCGCGCACCGCTACGTGTAATAGCAGTGCATGGCTGGCGACTAACGATATACATTACCCATCAACGTTCCAGGGCTGTTTCTGCCGTCCGCTTCTCCCGGGTCCCGCGTGCGCTCTAGCTTCACAGCGGCCTGTCAGCTGATAGGCCGCTCAGCCAATCAAAGGCCGCGGCGGTCCCGGCCTGTGATTGGCTGAGCGGCCTACCAGCTGACAGGCCGCTGTGAAGCTAGAGCGCGCACGGGACCCCGGGAGTATTGGACGGCAGAAGCAGCCCTGGAACGTGGATGGGTAATGTATACCAGTTTAGCAAGGGCTGCAAGGACATCGGTAACTATGTCCTTGCAGCTCTTGTCAAACGATTATCGGGCCGTGTAATAGGCCCAGTAAACGAGCAACGATCTAGCAGATCGGCGCTCGTTTACAGGTATTATCGGGCCCTGCTCGGCCCGTGTAATACCACCCTTAGTGTACATTCACATGAATATCTATTGCAGATTTGATGCAAAATTTAGTTGTATTGGTTTACACAGCATCAGATTAGAATCTTTAAGTAATGACAGTGCAGTTACATCCAGTGACTCACGTGGGGCATCTTCTCTGATCAGTCATTTTTCCTCTCTAGCCATGCTGGGCCACCTTGAAGACTTCTCCTGGCTACGAATCCTCTCTCCAGATTCTGCAAGAGAAACATTTTAGTTTCCTTCCAGCACATAGTAGTTAAGGCCCTCTGTGCCCCGACATTTTTTTTAAAGGGAACCAATCGGCCCAACTGGGCTGATTTAGTTCCCTGAAGCACAATATAATGCACCTTTTGCAGCTTGTGGCACATATTGGCCATGGCTGCAGCAGAAGCTTTATACTAGAGAAAATGAAGTTTTAATACGCTGGTGCCCGGCTGGCAGAGGCGAGCAGGTAGTCATCTGGGTGACTCCCCATCTGTGTCTAGTCACTGCTCTCTGCCTGTCAGTGCACTCGGAGGGGATGAGTAACAGCCAGAGAGGCCAGTAATGGGCCTGGATAAGTACAGCTTTGTTTTACAGCATAACAAAAAAAGAAGAATGTAAATGGCAAACTTGGTTTACGTCATATATAATATTGCCTGGGATAAACATATCTATCCTAGGATGATCAGAAAGGAAGTACTGAAAGGGCAGACTAGATGGACCGAGTGAGCTTTTTCTGCCTACAGTCTTTTATGTTTTGATGTAACTGTTCTCTCTGTCAATCATCCCCGCACTGTGCACTGACAGGCAGAGAACTGTGACTAGTCACTGGCGGCTCCCCACCCAGATGACTAGTTGCCGCCCTCTCTTAGCCTTGCGTGGCATAATAAAACATCTTTTTTTCCCACTTTGTAAAACTACTGCTGCAGACGTGGCTGGTATGCTCTGTGAGCTGTCCAGTAGATCTATACTGTGCTGCTGGGAACCATATCAGCACAAACGTGCCGATTGGTTTCCTTTAGGACAGTAACCATTCATAGTGTAAAACAGTGGAAGCAAGGTTATTGTTGTAGACTTTCCTGTAGAGATGAAGATAGTCATGTAATGGGTCAAATGGAAGGAGTATGTGCACTAGGTATCCGGGGAAGGGATTGGTATTAGAGTTGATGATGCACATGCATACATGTCCAGAAGTGACACTAGCCGGACTATTGTGGGGAGTATTTTATGATCTCTGGTCATCTCCTGTACATGCTCCAGCGTGTTGGTGATAGTTATGGTGATATGTTGCTCTTTGAGTAATTGGGGTTGCAATAGAAATGGTATGAACTCTGAAGGTATTTTGTGATGATGATTTTTGTTTCTACCAGTGATTTTATTATTAGACATACAGGCCAGCATGTTCATTGCTTACTTTTATATACTTTTTATATACTGCAATGTTATATTTTTATATATTAATGATCAATGTCTTAATTCCTTTTACAGACTGCGTTGTGGGGGGGTGGCGACCGGGGGGGGGGTTGGGGGCGACCGGAGCAGCGGCGGCGGGGGGCGATCGGAGCTGCGGCGATCAGATCGGCAGCGGGGGTGGGGACAGAGCCGGCGCGGGGGGCCGGGCTGCGGGCGCGCGATCGCAAAACGATTTTTCCCGTACCGTCTAAACGCTGATCGTTATGAGAAAAAAATCGTTACTCCGACATCGTTAATCGTAAGATCGGGCCAATTATGGTTTCGTGTAAACGCACCATGATAGCGGGCAGGTAAGTGCGGGGGTGGTGGTTGGGGCCATGGGGAGCTACAGGAGGAGGGGGGGCTTGTCCTAGCAATCATTACATCGTCTGGGAAGCTCAAAGAAGATAGCGGGGCAACGGCAGCAGATCGTTGCTATCGTAATCGTTTGTCTTTCAACATGTTGAAAGACCTTGTAAGACATTTGTGCTTGTCGGCTGATCGTTGTCTTTTATTACATAAAGTGATTATTGGCCAAATAAGGCTGATAATTGCTTCATGTAATAGGGCCTTTAGACCAGTGACATGAGAGGAAGAGGGATTTTTCATGACTTGCTGCTAACCCCTCTTTCTCCACAAGACAAAGCCAGCCCTACTGCCCCTCGGTCAGGTATTAGCCGTGCCTACAGGGGCAGGACCAACACTGAATTATGAAAAATCTGATTGAGATGCTCCAGCCCTAGCCTTCGTCAAGTGTTTGCCCCCCCCCCCCCCTTTTTATTTTTTTATTTTCCCCTGTTATTACAGGGATTACTGTTTCTGCAATGATGTTCCTAAGTATTCTGAGTAAGCTGGAAGTGAGTGCCAGTGTGAGATGCAGAAAATAGCAGTGCTTATGCCTTATGAATTTACATCAGCGCTTTGCAACCTGTGACTCTCCAGCTGTTGTAAAACATCAAGTGCCTGCTTGACATGAAATCTGTGGGACTGGCATGGCATGCTGGGATTTTTAATGTTACAACAGCTGGAGAACCACAGATTGTGAACTTTTAAATTAATGCAAAGCACATCAGTTGTATATGTGAGTATTAAAAGCAAGTAATGTATAGAAATGAGGAAACGTTGATCACGTTTGTGTTGTTCCGAACCTGAACGCTCTGTATTTGATTATCGGTGGCTGAAGAAGTTAACCCCTAGTAATGTATAGACAAATTTAAAACCCCCAAATTACAGGACGACAAGACATTGCATTCAGAATAATCAATGTAATGCACATACACACTGGTCTACTAGACCAGTCTTCTGGACATGTACACAGGGACCTTATGAGTGGGCCCAGGAGCTGAGATTGCTCCATATCTGACTGCCAGGCAGCTAACTGCTACAGCCACTGAGCGACATTGAACCTAGCTAGAAGGACAAGCAAAATGTAAAGAGGACTGTGCTTTGTTTGATACCACAATGCTAAGGGAGAAAACCCCACAAAATGTGCTCATTGTGTATTGTTTTTCCAGGATAAATAGTGTGAACATTACAATAAAGTGGCCCAGAGTTAAAATTGCAAGTACTCCAGAATTCTGGTGCAATTTGTACCATTAAAACACAAACCTGCCTTATATGACTTGTGCCACATTTAGACACCCTTCCACTGGGTCCAACAAATGAGGTATGGTCTAAATGCACCAAAGTTTTGGCACACAATACTGATTTGAGGTAAGCCTAATAATAGTAGCTCTAAACTTAGACTAGTCAGTCTTCAGATATGCTTGTCAATCAGCCTGAAACACTTTGAAGACTCTCTGTTTGAGTTTGTTCTGTTTAAAGGGTCACTGATGTTTCATAAAACTAAGGGTGCGTTTACACAGAGATTTATCTGACAGATTTCTGAAGCCAAAGCCAGGAACAGAGTATAAACAGGGAACAGTTCCCAGGAACTTCTCATAAATAAATAATAAATAAATCTTTGTGTAAACACACCACAAGGCATATCAACCAGCCAATTACTAAGGGCCCTATTACACGGGACGATTATCATGCGAAAAATCGTTATGTTGTTCGAATTTAAACGATAATCGTTCTGTGTAATTGCAGGCAACGATCGAAAAATCGTTCGTATGTCGATCGTTGATTTAGATCTGTACCTAAAATTATCGTTAATCGTTCAGTGTAATAGCACATTGCCCATTGTTTTCCTGAGATCAGAAGGAATAAACAATCGCAATAAAGATCGTATCTAACGACCATCATTCTGTGTAATATGGTGAACAATTTCAGGTTAATGATAAACAATGTAGTTTGCGATCGTTAATTGTTAAAAATCGCTCCGTGTAATTGGTCCCTAAGACGAGCCAGGAGTTGTATCATTAGGAACACTTATACCCCAACCGATCAAAGCTTTTGACATGACCCTAAATTTAGTAAATGGAAGCCGGTGCTCTAAGAAAAGGTTTATTATTGGTTATTCACCAAACTTGTAAGGAGCACTGACACTTTAGATTTAATTTATTTTTTTACAAAGTTCATGGGGTCTTGCATGTTTGTTTTTGTTACGTAACTGAACTTTTCATTGAAAAATAAATTTCTATTTTGCATTCCTGCAGTTTTGACGAATTTGTGAAGACATGTCCTTGTAGACCTAGGCATGTGTGGTATGTATGAATTTTGTAAGTCTTGCACTTATTTTTTATGTGTGAGCAGAGTGCAAGGGTCAGACCTTTATTGGCAGTTTTGAATTTGCATGTGACTTCTGCTTCAAATAACTAATGCACTCATGTTGCTGCTTGGTGAAAAAAGGTGTGTCTTGTGGCTGTCTTGTAGTTGAGAGCACCAGCTGTTGTGTGATGTATATATACACCCTTCATACCTTTATATTATCCAAACAGTATTTTTAAATGGTTTCTGTAACTCAAAAGTTTTGATTGGGTGCGCAACACACTGAGTGTTTGCTGAATGTGCTTTCCCCCAGCTCTCACACACATTCTAGATCAGGGATGGGGAACCTTCGGCCCTCCAGCTGTTGCAAAACTACAATTCCCATCATGCCTGGACAGCCAGAGCTAAAGCTTTGGCTGTCCAGGCATGATGGGAATTGTAGTTTTGCAACAGCTGGAGGGCCAAAGGTTCCCCATCTCTGATCTAGATCATGGGTGGGCTGAGCCTTTTCACTGTCGAGGGCCATTCGGGCATTAATAAAATCATTTGAGGGCCACATACTGTGCGTGGCAGTTTATAGTGTGGGTTAGCAGCACCCGGGGCAAGGCAAAGTATTGTTCCCCTAATGCCCCTGCTACTGTTAACCCTCTGTGATGTCTCTGGTACCTGATGTGAATCCTAAGTGATGCCCGGTAGCAAGAGTAAACCCCCAGTGATGCCCCTGGTAGTCCTAATAAACCCCCAGTGATGCACCTGGTGGCTGATGTTAACCTCTTATTGATGCCCCTGGTAGCTCTAGTTAACCCCCTCAGTCATGCACCTGGTAGCTCTAGTTAACCCCCTAGTCATGCACCTGGTAGCTCTAGTTAACCCCCTAGTCATGCACCTGGTAGCTCTAGTTAACCCCCCCCAGTCATAGTGGATAGAAGTGGTCATCTGCATGCTTCTCTCCCTGCCTGTTCTAGAGATCAGTGGGGGTCTAAACACTCAGACATTTACTGAACAATTCACTAATCACAAACTGGAAGCAGAGTCCAAAGCGAGGCAGATGTGGGATGGAAATGCGGAGGTATTACAGCCCACAGCAATTCAGGACTCTTCGATTCCTTCCCCTGGAGAATAGAAGCATTTTTCTACACTTTGGTATAATAATATTTATTTGTTTAGCACCAACATATTCTGCAGCGCTTGTATGAATATATGAAAGGTACCATGTGCCTCCTTGCCCAGTTAGCTGTCGTAAAGGGGTACTCCAGCGGGGGGGGGGCACTTTTTCGCTGGGACCTCTCACCACCCCGGTTCCAGTGGCGGCTCCCGCATTGTGGCGCTCCGGTGCCCGGTTCCCGGACGCTTCCTGGTGTCTGACGCGGACCTGAGACGTCATGCCTCGGGCCCGCGTCAGACACCAGGAAGCGGCCGGGCACCGGAGTGCCGCGATGCGGGACCCGCCGCTGGAACCGGGGAGGTGAGTGGACGTTTTTTCCCTCAGCCACCTCGTCCCCAGTCCTAGCGAAAAAGTGTTCCACAGAGCGACGGCAGCAGATCGTTGCTGAACGAGTTGTTTGTCTTTCAACATGTTTGAAAGACAAATGATGCAACAATCAGCTGACATGAACGATGTCGGCTGATTGTTGTAAACGCACCATTAGGGTACTATTCCACAAAGCAATTTTTCGATGATAAACTATCAGAAACAACCGCTATGGCGAATGACCTAAAATGGTTCACCCAATTACTCGGAACGATGACCATTACTTATGATCGTTCTTGCCGTTGTCCTGTCGTCGCTGCTGTGAACGACTGGACGGCGCCTTATTACATGCGAACGATTTGCAAATGATCAATGATAAAAATGAGTCCAAATTCTATCAAACGACCAACGATTTCTCGTTGGTTGTTTAATTGTTGTCTGCTATTACACTAAATGATTACCGTTCAAATACAAACGATCTAACAATTTTTCAAACGATAATCGTCCTGTGTGATAGGGCCCTAAGGCTGTGTTCACTCATACTGCATTTGCAGCCAATTTCACGCTGTGAGTTCCGCAGCGTTATGCGGTACAGTTATACCGTATGGCCTCTGCATTGAAGTGGATTTTCAATTGTCTGCGAGAATGTGGCTCCTCTGCCTTTATTAACTAATCAGTTGCTGGAATTTTAAAGAAGCTCATACATTACCTGCCCACACTTGCCCAGCTTGCTTCGGGACCCGGGAGCTGGAGAAGCAAGCCAGAGAGCAGGCAAGTCCAGTAGCTAGTTAGTTAATAAAGCAGAAGGGCTACATTCTCTCAGCGAATTAAAAATCCACTGCAAGAATGCAGAGGCCATAGGGCATAACTGTACCGCATATCGCTGCAGAACTGCTGAATGCAGTATGTGTGAACGCAGCCTAAGGGTGCGTTCACACCTACAGGATCCGCAGCAGATTTGATGGTGCAGATTTGATGCTGTGTTCAGTTATTTAAATGAAATCTGCTGCAGATCCGCAGCAGAAAATCAGCTGCGGATCTGGTAAGTGTGAACGTACCCTTAGGGTGCCTTCACACCTACCGGATCCACAGCGGATCTCACTTCTGCGGATTCAAATCGAGAACCGCTGCGGATCCGGTACCATTCACCCCTATGATAGCACATATTCGCAGTGGGATTAACATCCCGCTGTGAATATGTGCTTTAACCCCTCGCTGTCCGCAGCCCCGCCGCCGCATTAGCCCATCCTCGGCCGCATCCCCCCCTCCCCCACCGCATCCAGCAGCCCGCATCCCCTATCCCCGGCCGCATCCTGCAGCCCGCCGCCGAGAGCATAAAGTACCTGCTCGGTGGCACGGCTGCAGTGAGGCTCTCGGCTCCGGTCCCGCTCATGTCTGAGGTATGTGGTTCAGATTTGAGAAAGGAAACCAAGACCAGTGACTACAACAAAGTGCCTGTGGTTTTGTCCAGTCTTGGCTGTGTTCACACAGTAACCCCATAGACCTTAACAGAACTGTAATAAATTTAACATGTGGGGGAAAACAGCTCTGATTTAATGTACACAAGCAGACTTGTTTGCTGTGTCCGTAACAACCGATGCTGTAGAGTTTGTCTTCCATTGACTTAATAAAAAAAAGAGGACTGCGATTTTTTTAAAATATCAATATATCAAATATATTAAAATATCAAAATATCCGGCACAGGCACTCGATAACTAGGGATGGGATTGGAGCTGCAGCTTGTAGTCATACTGCTTCTGCCCTTTTCCCACAATTGATTGGTAGCTTGAGTGCTAGGAACTTAAAGGGCTTATCTGTTGTTAGAAAACCATGGCCACTTATGTAAAGAGATGACACAACTCTTGCCTCCAGTTCAGGTGTGATTTGCAAATAAACTTTCTTCACTTCAGTGGAACTGATCTGCAAAACCTGCACCCAAGCCGGGGACGAGGTTTTTTTTTCTAACACTTGATAACCCCTTTAAAGGGGTTGTCTGGAGCTACAAAAACATGGCTACTTTCTTTCAGAGACAGCACCACTCTTGTCTCTAGTTTGGATGCAGGTTTTCTAACTTAGTTCCATTATAGTGAATGGAGCTTAATTTCAAACCCCACCTGAACTGGAGACAAGAATGGGGCTGTCTCTGGAAGAAAGTGGCCATGTTTTTTGTAGCGCTGGATAACCCCTTTAATGCAAAGTCAGAGCTCAGGCTGCCAGTCAAGCCTGATGAACTGGAAAGAGGAAGGAAGCAGGTGATTACTTGCCGCAGCACCTCTGCTACCATGCCTAGTAACCGGGCACAGGGATAGAGGATTAAAGTGATACTGTCACCCCCTTCCTTACTCTGTGCAGTTCTCTGTACCATCCACAAACTTAGATGCTGCACATTTGATAAATACCTGGATGAAACTTGTCTGCATCTTCATTTTGCTCTAAAATCACTTCATTTCATTGGTTGACAGTGTCTCCCAGCCAGGAGATGCTTTGAAGCCCTGCCTAAGTAACACTGTTAACCAATGAAATGAAGTGAGAGTAGGGGGGGATCACAGTATTGCTTTAAGGGTTGGTTCACACGTACCGACTAGTAGCGGAAATCTCGTAGCGCGTTTAGCAGCAAGATCCGCTAGTTAAGGTCCTGGCAGGCCCCTGGGACTACATACCAGCATGTAATGCAGCCGCCCCCTTAACCCCTTTGGCTCCCGCTCTGTCTGTGTATACATTACCTGTCTCCTTGCTGCACGGGGTCTTGCCGTCCTGCTCTCCCGCCCTCTCCAGCCAATCAGTGCGTGCCTGGACCCTGTGCAGCAAGGAGACAAGTAATGTATACACAGACAGCACGGGAGATGAAGGGGTTAAGTGGGCGGCTGCATTATATACTCGCAGCGGTCTGAAAGAGTGAGTAGTCCCAGGGACCTGCCAGGACCTTAACTCGTAGCGGATCTTGCTGCTAAACTCGCAGCGACATTTCCGCTTCAAGTCGGTACATGTGAACCCTAAGGGTGTGTTCACAAATAACTGAAATGTAAATGTGAAATCCGGTGCGGATCACCATGAGGTATCCTTTAAAATGAAATGCACGAAAACGGGGAAACATATGGAAAGACAAAGTGTGAACCTAGCCTTAGTGTAAATGGATCATGTCATCACCAGTCTGACCTACAAAAAAATCACAGTGCTTAATCTGTCAGAGGAAGTGTCAGCTCACCTTCTATGTAAAATCTGCTCAAAAGTCAGGGGTTGTCTTATATGCCTGATATCGGTTGCCGCATACGGTGGCGGGAGCTCAAAAACAGCTGCGGAAACAGCCCTGCCGTATGTGCCGATTGCTATTAGTTCCATTGCCTGCCCCACATCCCCCTCCTCCCATAGGAAACAAAAAAATCTATGAACTCACATATCACCCGTTCCCAGCAGCTGCACATCTCCTCTGCCATTTTCCCAGCGCAGGCAGCATAGTACAGAGACACTGCATGCGCAAAAAAGTCCCTGCAACCTTTGTCATTCATCTGCATCACGCACAGGACACCCTCAGCATGCAGTGGGTCTTTAGGAGATAAATTCATTTGCTGGTGAAAACTACTCTGTAGCTCAAAATAGTGATGATTGCCTTGCTTTACCGAACTGCGACATCAGAAGTCAACAGTGTATGGGAGACAGAAACCTCGGCTCTGGTCATTGTGTAGTGGTGGCACTGGGTTACATTACATTGACTTAACTATTCAGTGTACTGGACCAAGGCTTCTAGCGCTGTCATATTGTTTACTTCCAGAGCTGCAGCCCACCTGAAGAGCTGATCATTGGGGGTGCCTGGTGCCAATCTGCTAATGATGGCCTATTCTGTGAAGAAGCTTTGAGTAACTTTTCACTGTAGGGGTACAAACACACACAGCAGATACGCAGCAGATTTGATACTGTGTTCAGTTATTTAGATCTAAACTTCTGCGTATCTGCTGCGTATCGCAGCAGTAAATACGCAGTGTATAAGCCATTGACCCCCTATGATAGCACATACTCGCAGCGGGATTGACATCCCGCTGTCAGTATGTGCTTTAACCCCCCGCTTCCCGCAGCCCTGCCGCCCGAATCTACCATCCTCGGCCGCATCAGTCCATACTCTGCCGCATTAGCCCATCCCCGGCCGCATCCAGCAGCCCTCCGTCGTCTGCATTCCCCTATCCCCGGCCTCATCAGTCTATCCCCGACGCATCCACCCATCCCCGGCCGCATCCCGCCGCCGTCCGCATCTCCGATCCCCGGTGCATCCTCCCATCCCCGGCCGCATCCCGCAGCCTGCCGCCGAGAGCATACAGTACCTGCTCGGCGGCGCGGCTGCAGTGAGGCTCTCGGCTCCGGTCCCGCTCAGCTCACCTTTAAAGTAATGTGTCCAGCAATGGATAACTCTAGAAAAAATGGGGTTTGCAGATTAGAGCTGAGTGATCCTACTGTAAATGCATCTGAAAGTGACAGCTTGGCCTTTCTTTGGTAGTCTGCCTGAATTAATGCCTTTAAAGTGCTCCAGTTGCTCAGACAAGTTGGATATAGACCTAAGAGACCTTGGACTATAATATCCATATAACTGGAGCATGTTGAAAGCACCAGTAATTTATGCAGACTAAACAAATTAACAGCTTAGCTGTAAGCTTTGTTTTGGGCTATATTCACTGTAGGTTTACACAGCTCTATAGCAAATCATAGATTTCTGCGAACTCCTGGCCCATAGATGGTTGGCCCATAGATGGTTGTAAGGTCTAATCCTTAGGCTAACTGGATGGGACTAAACATGGTGTTGCTCATGTGAACCTGCTCGCACATCATCAGTTACCACTAGAGATGAGCAAACCTCGAGCATGCTCGAGTCGATCCGAACCCGAACTTTCAGCATTTGATTAGCGGTGGCTGCTGAACTTGGATAAAGCCCTAAGGCTATGTGGAAATCATGGATATAGTCATTGGCTGTATCCATGTTTTCCAGACAACCTTAGAGCTTTATCCAACTTCAGCAGCCCCAGCTAATCAAATACCGAACGTTCGGGTTCGAACCCGAACCCGGTTCGCTCATCTCTAGTTACCACCAAGGTGTAATGGCTTACTATTTAGGACGCTGTCCTGGTGGGTAACAGCTGATAATCGGTTAAACAGCAGATCTTATAATGTATTTCTAACTAGAATAAAAAAAAACTCATGTTTCTCAGCCTCTATGCAGGAGCATCTGTTCCATTGTCCTCACTGTCACCACTATAGTTGTGTGCTTTTTTTTTTTTTTTTTTGACAGTGGACTTTAACAACATAAAATCACCTTAAGACAGGGGCCCGTGTTGTACAAGGATATACTCACGCCATCAAATAAGCTTGCCATACATTTTTAAAGCGACTCTGTACCCACAATTTGACCCCCCAAACCACTTGTACCTTCTGATATCTGTCCTGGGGTCCGTTCGGCAGGGGATGCAGTTATTGTTTTAAAAACAATTTTTAATCCTACAGCGCTGTGTCTAACGGCCGGGGCTTACATTTGTATATGCATTAGGCTGGCACAACCTCTCCTTTGCCTCCTCAGCATTAGGAATAATCCAGGAACATTTACTGCTGTTTCAGCTTTGCACAGGTGTCTTAATGATCCAGCCCATGTTCATTATGCACAAAGCTGGGGAATAGGAAGTAATCTGCCTGGAGCATTCCTAATCATGAGGAGGGTGAGGAGGAGGGACAGAGAGGTGGTGCCAGCCTAATGCATATACTAATGTAAGCCCCGGCTGTTAGACACAGGGCTGCAAGTTTAAAAGTTGTTTTTTAAACAATAACTGCATCACCTGCCGAATGGACCCCAGGACAGATCTTGGATTAAAAGCAGCTATCCGAAGGTACAAGTGGTTTGGGGGGGACAGATTGTGGGTACAGAGTCACTTTAACAGTTGTCAGAAGTTTAAGGACCTTTTACATGATTATTACCTGATTATCAACCTGGAGTGTTGCTAGAAACGCTCTTTCAGACAATAATTGGCCCCTGTAAAAGTGACAGTAATCCACGGAGAAGCAAGAAAATGCCTGATCTTTGGTTGAACGCATCTTTTGGGCAGGCTTCAAAATTTGTTATCGGTTGCACATCTTTCTGTGTAAATGGTAGATGTGTGGCTGATAGCAAAGGGAAACAGAAATGCAAATATCATCTTTTCAGTTTCTAGATCACAAGGAGGTGACTGGGGAGATCGGGACAGGAGAGCTGTATGCTGGATCGCAAGCAGCACAGAACATTGTTAGCAGGGCTGTGGAGTCGGAGCTATATTTGGCTGGAGTTGGAGTCTGTGCTAGTTTTGGCTGGAGTCGGAGTTTGGGTCGGAAAAATATGTACCGACTCCAACTCCAGCTTTAAAAAAATCTTTAAAAAATGTAGTATTGAATCTTGATATGCATTTTACAAGTTTTGCTCCTGAATATATATTATGAGCAACATTCTAATAGGACACTGGCCCTATTACATAAGGGTGGTCAGGGAATATATCAGTAATAGGACACTGGGCCTATTAAAAAAGGGTGGTTGGGGAATATATCAGTAATAGGACACTGGCCCTATTACATAAGGGTGGTCATGGAAAAGTTGTCGGTCACTATTTGGCAGTTTGTTTCTAAACTGGAAGAGTCCATTGTGTGGGGGGAGATCTGTACTGTTTTCTTCCTGGATGCTGGATGACTGTATATGAGCAGCAGTGTAATATGAAGATATCCTGTGTAATATAATAGAGGAGGAGGAGAAGACATAAGTAGTGTAGCTGTAACCTCTGTCCTCAGTGTGTTGTTTTCTCTCTGGGAGAAGATTGTGTGCGTGTGTGCACGCGCTATGGCTGCAGCAGGCTGTGTGTATGTGTGCTATTGCTTCAGCAAGCTGTGTGTGTGCGCTATGGCTGCAGCTGGCTGTGTGTATGTGTGCTATTGCTTCAGCAAGCTGTGTGTGTGTGCACACTATGGCTGCAGCAGGCTGTGTGTGTGCTATAGCTGCAGCAGGCTGTGTCAGTGTGTGTATGCTATGGCTGCAGCAGGCTTTGTGTGTGTGTGTGTGTATGTGTGTGCTATTGCGTGCCCCCACAGTGACCCCCCTCTATATCACTATATGTGACCCATCTATATCACTATGGCTGACTTCTATATTACAGGTATCTGGCATTGTTAGCAGTGTTTCTGTTTGTATGGTGAATATTTAGTTAGAAACATAGAAGAATGTCAGCAGGTAAAGACTCCCTGCTCCATCTAGTCTAGTTGTGAGTAGTTCAGGATATGGAGGCTGGAGACTTGCTGCATCCACTGCACACACAGGAGAAGCTGCTTTATATACAGTATTCCTTTATTCCGCCCCAGGATCATGTAGGACATTAGGGAGAAGCTGCTGAGCCAGTGTGATAAATAACTCCCCTGGTATATGACTGGCCATTTGTGAAGGAGCAGGAGTCGGAGTCGGTCCTGATAAAATTCAGAAGTTTGAGTCGGAGCTGCGGCTTACTGACTCCACAGCCCTGATTGTTAGTCCTATTTGGTTAGACCACGAATGTTTTCTGTGTGTTGACCTGACAACTACCCAGAAGCATTTTAGATTTGCCACAGTTACCTCTTTTGCTCATTTGAAGAACAAATCGCATTTGGGTTGTACACTGACAGTATTTGCCAGGATACTGGCAGAATGGTGTGCTAACATTTTTTCTTTAAATCATTTTTTTTTTTCCATAACACAAAGTGCATTTTTAACAAAACCCCCACCCTACGAGAAAATTACCCACCCACCATCCTTGAACCCTAAACCTTTAGATCCCGCATATGAACAGTCTTTATGGAGGTAGTAAGAAATAATTCCTCATGAAAACAGCTAATTAATATAACAAAGTAACAAAGGGAAACAATCCCCTAGCATTTTCTATCTCACAATATAAGAGAAATCATGGAAAGCACCTAAAGCAAAGAACTTTCAGCACATAATCATGTATGAGGGTAGGCAAATGGACAGTAAGAGAAAAGTTCTGTTTATGTTGCAGTAACTCTGTCTTCCTCTTAAAGGGGTTGTCCGGCACTAAAAAAATATTCACAGAATAACAAACATTACAAAGTTATACAACTTTGTAATGTATGTTATGTCTGTGAATGGCCCCCTTCCCCGTGTCCCACCACCCCCACCCGGGTACCCGGAAGTGTGGTGCGCTATACTCACCTGTCACGTGCCGACCACGGTCTCTGATCCTCAGCAGTGACGTCTTCTTCGGGCGGCCGGCGGATCTTCCCGAGTGCCGGCCGCCCTCTGCAGCGTCATCCGAAGCTCAGCCGCGATTGGCTGAGCATAACTGTGCTCAGCCAATCGCAGCTGAGCAGCTGATGACGTGGCCGCGTCATCAGCCGCGATTGGCTGAGCACAGTTATGCTCAGCCAATCGCGGCTGAGTTTCGGATGACGCTGCAGAGGGCGACCGGCACTCGGGAAGATCCGCCGGCCTCCCGAAGAAGACGTCACTGCTGAGGATCGGAGACCGTGGTCGGCACGTGACAGGTAATGTATAGCGCACCACACTTCCGGGTACACGGGTGGGGGTGGTGGGACACGGGGAAGGGGGCCATTCACAGACATAACATACATTACAAAGTTGTATAACTTTGTAATGTGTGTTATTCTGTGAATAATTTTTTAGCGCCGGACAACCCCTTTAAAATGGCTTGCCTATTAAAGGGGTAGTGCGGTGTAAAAGATTTTTTCACAAAATAACACACATCACTAAGTTTTATACAACATTGTAATGTGTGTTTTTTAAGTGAATGGCCCCCTTCCCCGGACCGCTCCACCCCTCCCTCATGCCGGCCCCCCTCCAGTGTGTCATCAGCTGCTCAGCCGCGATTGACTGAGCATAACAGAAATCGTTTAGACCACACTACCCCTTTAAAAGTCACATTTTGATCCGACAGTAGTAAAAGGGCGGTGTGCTAACATTTACTCCAAGAACTATCTGGTACGTCAAAATGGACTCACTGAACACATACTTACAGCACAAAGGGAATGTGAACCCAGACATAATTATGCAGTCTGGGCTGATAACAGTTAGCCTGGCGGATAATGTTCTTTCCAATTAATTTACTATATTTCACAAATTTCTCTTACATGCTACCTGTTTGTGTAATTTTAGGCACATTGATAGCCATTAAAACACATTCCAGTGTGCAGTGTTACTACCTACATGTAGTTTTAGTCAAGTGACTGTTGTGTCAACATTTTCCTTTTTCCTCATTCACAGATCTTCACCCTGATGACAGTGCATCCTTTTATATCTTCAATGTAGACCAAGCTTTAACAGCAGTGAACCAGCCCATTTCCCTGTTGTCTCAGCATGGACCTTCACATCACTGCTCCACACGTTCTCCCTCTTCCCGCTTTCAGGATTATAAGACTTATGGCACAAATGAAATGCAGGAATCTATGTACAGCCAGACTGGAGGCCCAAAGCCATTTGAATGTCCCAGCATTCAGATCACATCAATATCCCCGAACTGCCAGCAAGATACTGAAACTGCTGAGGAATTCCACAACAATTGCTCCGAAAATGACTACAATGAAAGACCTTCCCGTGACCACCTCTACCTCCATCTTGAGCCGTCTTATAGAGAGCCGTCATTAAGTCCAAGCCCAGGAAGCAGCATTTCCTCCAGGAGCTGGTTTTCAGATGCATCCTCTTGTGAATCTATTTCACACATATATGATGATGTTGATTCTGAGCTTAATGAGGCTGCAGCACGATTTACTTTGGGTTCACCATTACCTTCACCTAGCTGTTCTCCCAGAGGGTTTCCCGGAGATGAGACATGGCAGCAAATGGGCTATGGTGCTTCTCTGTCACCCAGACAGTCCCCATGCCACTCTCCCAGAACTAGCATTACAGATGAGAATTGGTTAAGCCCACGACCTACATCAAGGCCTTCATCCAGGCCTACTTCCCCTTGTGGCAAGAGGCGACACTCCAGTGCAGATATCTGCTACCAAAGTCCTCCCTCCCCTCATCACTCCCCTACACCATCCCCCAGTCATTCACCCAGGGGAAGTATCACAGAAGATACTTGGATCAGCTTGTCATATACTTCTGTTCCTAGTGCTTCTCCATCCCAGTGCTTCCAAGAGACTGCTGTACCCCTAAAAACAAGAAAGACCTCTGAAGACCAAAGTGCCACATTACTAGGAAAAGTTGATCTTTGTGCTGAAGATCAAGGTAACTTGTCTCCAACTCGTGAGACATCCTCAGAGGATAATTCAAGTTCCCCCCATCTACTCAAGAAGGACTCCTCCAATGATCAGTTTTTGTCTGTTCCGCCTCTTTTTACAAGGAATAAACCAAAGTCTGGACACGCTCCTATATTTCGGTGAGTACCAATATTTATAATCGCAGTATGCTGTAGAAAGATTGCAAGGAATGGAGTTTTTATAGTGGAATGTATAATGTCTGTGACAGATTCTCCATAATGGCATCACTTCACTGTTATGTAATTGTGATAATCACATGTGTCTAGGAAAATGCATCACCATATCATGCATAATGTATTCCTTAGAGATCATGTGATATTAGTTGTGTACAACCCAGTATGTGAATCCAGCACAGTGGCGAGATAGTAAAAAGTTTGCAGCATCTCTATTTGTATCTGTCCCTCTCTCACTGTACCCCTGCCTTTATGATCCTGCAGTGAATTGAAAGTTACATTACCCGACCCTTTAGATCGGCATATATATATGGCTCAATAATTATGTATCCCTTTGCTTTAATCAGTCGTCGACAGCTCATCTCTTATTACATGGATTAATCAGTAAATTAGGTGGTTTGGTGCACTGGGGCAGGACTGCAGCTATTGGTGCACCAATCCACCCTGCCGGTCATCATTGCAGAATGATGGATGAATATTCATGTGGAGGGACAGACAGGGCGTTGAGTCAGTGCTACCCCCAGTGCAGTAAACTGTCTATTTTACATTAAAACAGAACATTTAATAAAAATTAGTTGAAGGACTTCATGATGAGTTGAAAGACCTTTCTGTAAGTGCTCAGATGAGTGGTGGGGGTCATATCAAATATGTAAACACATGGACGATTATTGTTTTTTTTTAATGACTGTAACACTTTTAAAGCATAATTTTAAAGCCAATCCACATTGGATTTGTGGCTGAAAATGCCACAGCACATGTAAGTGATCAGAAAAATCTGCCAGACAAATTTTTAGAACATTGCGCATATTTGTTGCAAATTTATCCTGTGGGGAGATGATTAAGTTTAATGGCTGTCTGTCTGTATTATGCTGCTCTGTTTAAGGATACCATAAACTAGTGACAGAGAAGCTCTTTCTGGTGTTCTGGCAGCATGGGTGAGTGCAATAGAACTAGAGGATAGCAATAGTTGTTTTTAGACCCCTTGTAAATTGTATGTAAGCAGATGGGATACTAGGAGATTCTTTTGCTCCTAGATACATATATACCCCTGTATAGCATATTGAGGTGGAGTGCTAAAACAAGCGATATTTTCATAGTTACACCTTCCATGATGATTTGTATCTGCTGACACCAGTTTTTTATGTAATGGTTTTTTATTAATTTATTGTGGTCATTTTTAAATTTTATTTTAATGAGACATAATATTGTATTGGTACCAATGTATACATAATAAAAATTATATATATTTTTTTTTATGAACTAAAACCCAGTGTCCGTGTGTATATAGTGACAGAGAAGCTGAACAGAATGTTGTATTAGGCTAGGTTCACACTGCGTTATCGGCATCCGTTTAACGGATCAGTTTTTTTTTTAACGGTCAAAAAAGTAGTGTCAACAGTACTTTATTGTGCGTAAAAAAAAACGCATCCGTTTTGATCCATTTTTTTATAATTGAAGTCAATGGAAAAACAGATCAAAAACGGATGCACACAAATGCATCCGTTTTTTGCAATCCGTTTTTTTGCAAAAAAAAATGGATCCGTTAAATGGTTGCTGAAAACGCAGTGTGAACCTAGCCTCACTTACATTGTTCTGTGCAGCTGATCCAGAGAGATTCTCCTGAATAACATGGACAATAAGTATTCCTTTCCATTGTGTGCATGTGCTCAGTAGTCCCCGATATTCATGAGAAGCACAAAAAACTCCGCCAACCAGTTGCTGATTGGAGTGAAGTTATCTATCCATACTGTGTATAGGCAGTTAACTGTCAATCAGCAGCTGGAGGGCAGGTGAAGGGGTGTGGCAAAAATCCTATTCTCCTGTATGTTAGGAGAACGGCTGAACAGAACAATACAAGTAATATAAATGCTGAACAGATTGGTGTGTCACTAGTTTATGTTGCTCTCATTTAAGGTAGGATAAACCTAGTGAAAGATTCCCTTTTAATGTTGATAAAATTTTGATTTTGTTTTCTGGAGAAAGTATATTTCTGTAGGAAAATGAAGGGAATTTGCCAGTTTTAGGTCAATTACTGTAAAAAGATAGAGAATTTAAATATTTAAAATACGTCACACAAAGGTTTACAGAACAGAAATCGGGGAGGAAGATATTTCATACTAACTTTAAGTTTATGGTTACGCTAAGGCCCCGTTCCCACTGAGCAAAACTAGTGGAATTCCGCGGCGGAATTGTCCGCCGCGGAATGCCGTTAGCCTCCAGCTCATATTGGGAGTCTATGGGAAGTGTGCGCTCCTGCCCTGTCCGCGCTGAAGAATGAACATGTTCATTCTTCAGCACGGACAGAGCAGGAGTGCGCGCCTCCCATAGACTCCCATTATGAGCGGGATGCTAATGGCATTCTGCGGCGGACAATTCCGCCGCGGAATTCCCCTAGTTTTGCTCAGTGGGAACGGGGCCTAAAGGCCAGCGATTAGCATAGATGCTTAACCTTGACATGTCAAATAATAATCATCTGTTGTCGGCTTAGGAGTTAATGTCCCTAACATTTAGTGGTACAGTAATGGAGCAATGAAATGTTGTGCCTGTTCACAGATCACCAAGGGGACTATTTTGTTTTGAACATTGATGATCTTGCCTAAGGAATACATTATGTGTGATATTGCACTGCAATTAAATGCAACCTTATTTGTGCAGTTGGTGAACTTAAAGGGGATGTCCTTTGATTAAACGTATGCCCTATACTCAGGAGTAGAAGTTTTAGTCATTTGTGAACATGTGCTTTTAGAATGAAACCACTTTCTTCCTCAGGACTTCATCTCTGCCTCCATTAGATCTGCCCTTACCCAGCCATTATGGGCAGTGTGAGCTGAAGGTGGAGGTACAGCCAAAGACTCACCATCGAGCACATTATGAAACCGAAGGTAGTCGAGGAGCTGTGAAAGCTGCTACTGGTGGTCACCCAGTTGTTAAGGTACAACACTTTTAAAATGCTTTAATACAAGAGACCTACTGAAAGAAATGAAAAGGGAAAGGGAATGTGTCATAAAAAAATTCACCTATTGTTTAACTCAAAATCCTTTGTTAAATGTCTTTTTGATTTGTGTTTAATTTTAATCTGCAATGTCCATTCCTTCATTCATTTTCAGACCACCTGATGTATAATTTGCACCTTCACTTGGTTTCAGACTTTTCTCATGTGTTCCCTTCATAAGTACTTTGCAAATGCATGAGGTATGAGTCCAGGACACAGCAGCTTTCACTACCTCTTATGTATCAGTGCAGCTTTGTTCCTATGCTGCTTTCCCCTTGGACAATTCATAAGAGAGCTCCTCTCCTTCGTACTGACACTGATCCTGGGCTGTGTGTGAATTTCCCTTGAAGTTCCTTGTTCAGCAGAAAGAGACAACACAACCAGGAACAGTGTTATGTTGGATTTCTCACAGAGGCAGCTGGACAGTCTGATATCTAAAAAAGTTGCTCAGTCTTTACTTTAGCAGAATTGTAAAAATTTTATAAAGGCTATTTTGATGCAAACAAACAATGAAAAAAAATACTGTCATGACTTAAGTGGGGATATTTATCCATGTTTTTCAGGACCCTCGCGCTGCATCCAACTGCAGCCCCCAGTAATAAAATGGCACACACTCTGGTTCAGACAACCCAGAGCATGCTTGAGATTAGGTCATCTCTAAAAGCTATTGCTCACAAGTAGCCTTTTCTAATGCAGAGGTTGCTTAGGATTGACCAAGCCTGTAAGCACCTTTTTTTTTTTTTACTGTGGGCAAATGCACTATAGTGGATGTATGACTGATCAAAGATGTATTTTCTTCATATGTGGGAGTAAACAGTTGCTCTTTCCAGCAGAAGTGGGAGGTAGGTCATGGCAAGTGTAGAGAATGTTTGGGTTCTTCCAAACTTACTGTAAGTTGGCTACTTTCTAGCCATCAATGTGTTTTTCCTACTATATGATGGATATACTTATTGAATCAGAGCACTTGGTGAGCAAGCCAATAAACATTTTGGGGGACACTTATGAACGCTGTGCCCCTGGCATACACCAGCCATACACCAGGGAGAAGGCAGCCATATCCCCTGCCCATTAGGGGCCTCTCTGCCAGCCAATCATCCCCGCAGAGCATGCTAACAAACAAAGCCGTGACTAGTCACAGACTGCTCCCCGCTTAGATGACTAGTTGCCGCCCCTCTGTTGTCCTCATGTGGCATGATAAAACTTCATTCCCTTATGTACAATTGGCAGCACAACAGATGGGGTGTCTCTACCCCTGTGAACCCATGGACAAGGGAATATTTTAATGAGGTAAAATAAGAAAACGCCACCCCCTCCAGTATAACTAGCCCCCTTACGCATGTCCTGTAGGACCATGGAACAGGGTGCACAGCTAGTCTGCTGTGCTCAGGGCTAGGAAACAACTTATGGGAGCGTTCATTTATGGCATCTCCCGCTATTTTGATTCAGTTCCGTTCCGATTCAGTGATTCTGTTCCGTGGAGCCTGTCTTTGGCGCCAAAGGGCACCTGTTTAAACATGGCAAACACTGGGGAGGTGCTGTTTGCGTTTACAGAGGAAGGTATCTGTGCTACAGCTCCCTTACACTGTGTTGGATTTCTTTGCAGATAAGTTCAAGGTGAACCTAGCAAAGCATGCTCTGGGTGAGATCTACTCTTTTAATGCAATGTTTGTCTTCTAGGGAATCTAGCAGAGGTTCTCTCGGACACAAAAGCACCTCTAAACACAGGAACTTATCCTGTATCCGGTGTGGTAAGTGAGGGACTATACCCTCGCATTTTAGTTCATTTTATGCTGTTGCTAGCCTGAATGTGATACATCTTTTATCCCCAGACAAATCCCTTCCTGAGGGTTGTGACTCAGCTATGTGCCAGGAGTGCTGCAATAGCTTGCCTAATAGAGAAGAGCCTTCTATACAAAATGTCATAGTCTGGGTGAAGGACTTTGTTCAGCAGAGACACAGGAAGATTTAGAGAAAGGTGTTAAGAGAGATGACATACTCTTCCAATTCAAAAAGATCAATCTTGCCATTTACTTTCTCTGTGATTACTCCTTACAACAGATTATTCTAGCATCCAGAACAATGGCCCTATCTACTGCTGGTAGAAGGTCTTTGTGGCTAAAGCCTTGGACAGGAGATAATCTGTTCAAATATCATCCCTGCAACCTTGAATATTACCCAGGGAGGTTGTTTGGTGCAGAGCATGATGCATTGATGGAGGAGCTGTCGGATAAAAAGGGAAAGTCCCTTCTGGAGCTGAAAGTTTAAAAAGGGGAGCTCTCCACAGAGGGGAAGACAGTCTAGGTACTCCCACAGAGGTAGGGGTACTTTCTCCCACAGGAGAGGAACCTCAAGACAGGTGTCAAAAGAGGGAGCAAAGAAGCCCGACTTTTGACCATGAAGATTTACTGGTCGGCGGGCGATTAACAGTTTTTTTGGAAGGCATGGGCATCTGCGATTCAAGATTCTTGGGTCATAAACACTATCTGGTTTGGATACTCCCTTCTGTTAAACCCTTTCCCCTTAGAAAGATTTTTAGTTTCAAAAGGACTGGAGGGCGACAGAAGAAGTATTCTGGAGCAGCAAGTCCTATAGTTAATCGCTATAGCAGCTCTGGAGGAGGTTCCTCAATCAGAAAGAGCAAAAGGGGTGTATTCCCCGATGATGATGATAACAGGAGGCACAAGATTCCAGACTCTTCTGAAGGAAGTGGAGAGGATCTTTGTATGGGCAGAAAGAAGGATAACAAGGTTATCCGCAGCCCATATCAAAGGCTCACGCTATGTGATAGCAGACCAGCTGAGTCGGGGACTCACTGTACCTGGAGAGTGGTCACTGAACAAAATGGTGTTCAGACTGTTGGTTGCTCGGTAGAGTCTTCCCCAAGTGGACCTTATGGCAACCAGGCAGAACTCCAAACTCAGAAAGTTTTGTTCCCTTTACAGGGAGAACAGGCCACTGGCAGTGGATGCATTATCAATCCACTGGAATTTTCAGCTGGCCTATCTGTTCCCACCGATCCCCCTAATACCGAGGGTATTAGCCAAGATCCGTCAGGATCAGACCAATGTGATAGCAATTATTCTCTTTTGCTGGTTTCCACAGCTACTGAACATGAGCAGAGGAGGGTTCTGGAAATTGCAACTGAGGAAGGACTTATTATCTCAGGGCAGCTAGTTTTGCAAAAGCCTCAAAGTGTTCAGTCTCACAGCATGGAGGCTGATCAGCCCTTATTAAGAGCCCGAGGGCTATCTCAGAGAGTATTGAACACGCTATCCCACTCTAGGAGTGAGGTGACCAATAGGGCATAAAAAAGAATTAGTAGGATATTTAAGAACTGGGCTGGTCCAAGACAAGTGGACCCAGAAAAACAAACGGTGGCACAAATTCTAGAATTTTTGCAAGACTGGTTTAACATGGGGCTGAAACCAAGTTTCATCAGGGTTCAGATAGCCGCCTTGTCATCCTTCCTCAACAGGAGACTACTACAATTTAAAAGAAGTGAAGGACTTCACTAGAGCTATTTCACGTTTGCGACCCACTATGTCTAAGCCTATCCCAGCCTGGGACCTTAGTTTAGTCTTAAAACAGTTGTACAAACCACCGTTTGAGCCACTGGATTCAGTGGAGACTAAATATCTCACACCCAAGGTAGCTTTTCTCTTGACCGTAACAACTGCTAAAAGAGTAGTAGAGCTGCAAGCGCTAGCAGCTAAGGAGCCGTATACTACCTTTCTAGATCATACAGTAATTTTGAGATGCCTACCAGACTTTTATCCAAAGTATTCCTCATTTGCAAATATAAATCACTCCATCATTCTTCCTGAATTTGCCCCAGAATCGTCAGAAGGAGAAGATTATTCCAATCTGGATGTAGTCAGAGCAACGTACCTTCAGAGAACATACTCTTTCAGGAAGGAAGAGAATGTGCTGGTCCGAAAGTGCTGGTTTCGCATGGGCGAAACAAGGGGAAAAAGGCTTCTACGCCATCCCTATCGCGTTGGATATGTTACTGGATTGGTGTATGCTATTCAGCAGCGGGCCAACGATGCTTAGACTTTACCAGGGCACACTCGACCAGAGCTGTGTCAACTTCATGGGCAGAGAAGTGTTTTGTTCCTCTAGACCAAATATGCAACTCTGCTACTTTGTCTTCTCCACTCACTTTTGTTAAAGCGAATCTGTACCCCCCCCCCCCCCAAACCACTACCCTACGGATAGCTGCTTTTAATCCAAGATCTGTCCTGGGGTCCGTTCGCAGATGATGCAGTTATTGTCCTAAAAACAACTTTTAAACTTGCAGCCCCGTGCCCAACGGCCAGGGCTTAGAATATCTTTGCCCTAACTTTGCACCACCCCTCCGTTCCTCCTCCGCAACCTCTTCATCATTAGGAATGCCACTGGAATATTTTTCTCCTGTCTGAACATTGCACAGGTGCCTTAATGATCCAGCCCATGTTAAGAATTCACTCAGCTGATGAATACGAGACAATCTGCCTGAAATATTCCTAATGATGAGGGGGGCAGGGAGGAGGGACAGAGAGGTTGTGCCAGCCTAATGCATAGACATTCTAAGCCCCTGCCAGTTTAAAAGTTGTTTTTTAGGACAATAACTGCATCACCTGCCAAACAGACCCCAGGACAGATCTTGGATTAAAAGCAGCTATCCAAAGGTACAAGCGGTTGGGGGGGGGGGGGGTGTCGGATTGTGGGTACAGAATCACTTTAAGCATTATAGAATTGATTCTTTGCTTTATAGACAACTTTTGTTTGCCAGATCTGTCCTAAATTCTGTGACAGCACAGAGCCCTCCCTATGGAGGTGTTTCTTGCCAAATCTCTATCTGTTGTGCTGCCAGTTGGATGTAAGGGAAGTTAACATTTAGAATGTTAATGTGTTTTCCATGAGTCCTATTGGCAGCACATGTTACCCTCCCTATTATGTACTTTAAAATTTACTCTGAGGGGGGCATGCCTAAGGGGGCTAGTTATACTGGAGGGGTTGGAGTTTTCTAATTTTACCTCATTAACATATTCCCTGTCTATTACTGCAGTTGGTATGCGCCATGAGCTGCATAGTAGAGTATCTGTTTGGTATTGAGAATCGTTATACTAATTTTTTTTTATCAGTTTCAAACTTAAATTTCTGGTATCGTGACATCCGAATCCAAACTTTTGAACTTTAAAAGTTGAATGAACACTTTTCAAACTTATCAGCAATGTTGGTCATATTCCAAGTATGTTTTAAATCTAGTTTTTCAGGCTTGTGTTAGCAGTGTTTACCTCTTTTTGCCACTTAGCAGCATATGAGAACTAATGCTGGCTATTGTTTAAGACCATTTATAGCACTTACTAAATATAGTTGTGCTTCAGCCATTGATGAACAGTGTTCAGGGCGTCCTTTAGTGTGCTGTGCAGGACTATATTTTTATAGACTTTTTTTTTTTTATACAAGCCGTTGCTTTCAAATCCACTTTTTAATTCATTTTGCAGGCAGCCCCAAGGTGCACGTTAAATATCTAATTCACTTGGTTACTTTTTTTGGTTCGTTTGCATCACTGTTGGGACTATTTCAGTACATATGTAGTTTTTATCCATTTATATTTGTCCTAAGTTACTTATAGCATCATTACATGCTTAAATCATCAACAAAAATCATCCTATGAGAGCTGTGAATGTGTGTCAGTGTATCGGAGGGTAAATAAAAAGATATTAGTTAAATGCATAGGTTTGTCTTAGTGCTACCTTGCAAACACGCAGCTTATCCCATTGTGACCTTCACTGCTTCCTTTCTAGTCACTCAGCTTTGGTTAGCTTACGCATGCATTGGCCTTTGCTATGGAAACAGCAGGGAAACACAAACGAGAGCTGGCTCTGTTCCCTGTATGCACGGTCTGCTGACATTGTTGGTATAGTGCTCTGCTAAAGTCTGAGGTCAACTCCTTTATTGTCATTTTCTTTTCTACATTTATATGCGAGGACCTAAAATAATTATGGGACAAAATTATTTTTTTCTTATTTTGACTTAGAATGCCAGATATGTGGTTGCAGGTGGTGTCAGGCATTTATATGTAGCCATGTAGAAATCTAGCTGAAAGGGTACCAGCCATTCCAAAAGGAGGGAAAAAGCCCCCCAATATTGAAAACTATCATTTACAAATTATAGCTACTGCTGTTTTTATTTTTTTACTTGCTTTTTTTTAACCCTTCGGGGCCCCCATTGTCCTTCTTGGCTTTAGTTTGTTTACATACACCTAGGGGGCATTGCCTGCAAATGTGACACTTAGTCACACTATGTACATAGTAGACAACTTCTGTTTCTTGACTGTGCCCCTTTAAAATCTTTAAAAATCTTTATTATAAAATTAAGATCAATTGCAGAAAATTATTTTAAAACAAATCCCCTTCCTGCTCCATAGAAAGAAAAAAAAAAACACGAACCGTAACATTATGGACAAACAGCATTTTTCACAAATTGTAATTATTTTTTTACATGCCCTTTTTTTGTTTTTAGACACTTATTAGATTTGACATCCAGTTACAGACCATCTCATATTTAGCATAGCATACATTCATCTTGGTATTCTGCTTCATCATCTTCGATTTCCTTACATCTGTATCATCTTCCATTATGGTTACACCTGGATCAAAGAGCAAAGACATTTTACATTTCCCCACTGTCTCATCGAAAATTCCTTGCCTAACACAGGACATGACCGGATCATATGGAAGTAGCCCAACCTCTGCTTCTCAAATTTAGGGCAACAAGAGGTGTTACATCTTCCAATCCTGTTAAATACTGGAGTATAATATTATTGGCCGTGGTGGTGATGATGATGAATTGTGGTTTCACCCCTTCAACATTCACACATATTCATCTTTTAATCTTCTCCATTCTTTTACTATCCTACCACAGAACACATTGTTCAGACTAATATCTGCATAATTATTTATGTAATCTATAAATTTATAGACATGAAAATATTGGTGTCTATTCTTTGTAATACTATTGCAATAAAGTATATTAGTAGCTGAGAGTCAGATTGCCTGGACTACCATTGATTACAAGAAGGGGGATGCTATCGGCCCACAATGAATGGAGCACTCTGCACGTCTGTGACACCACTTTGGCTGGCGGTCCATAAACCAGATGCTGGTGGTGGGTTCAGATAATGATATAAGATGTATGGAGGCCTCCTGATCTATGTAGCTGCAATGTAGAGAGCACATAAGAGAAGCAACCAGAGACCAGCATAGACATGATGTATAGCTACTAAGCAGTAAATGTTATTATCTATTTTGTCTTCCAGCTCATAGGTTACACAGAGAAGCCTGTAAACCTGCAAATGTTCATTGGCACAGCTGATGACCGCTATTTGAGGCCTCATGCGTTCTACCAGGTGCACAGAATAACTGGGAAAACTGTAGCTACTGCAAGCCAAGAGATTATCATAGCAAGCACTAAAGTTCTGGAAATCCCACTCTTGCCAGAAAATAATATGTGTGCCAGGTGTGTTTTGGCATTTTTGCTATCCACTGTTCTGGAATTAAAGTTTTCTGGGGAAAATGTAAAATGTGCATGCTGTCTCCCCATGGCTTAAAAACACCATACTTGGCTCTTCTCGCCCCTCCTGCTGCTCCCCTTGTGGAAATCTTCTGGTCCTGGCTTCTGATGACATCCCACTCCCCATTCAGTTCTGTAAGTGGTAGAGCAGGGTACCATGGGAAGCTAGGAACACAGGAAGATTATGCTGGGGGAGCAAGGGAGGGTAAGTATGGCTTGTTTGTGAATTTAAAGTATAACTATAATTTCATACTATCTTTTCAATTTCATGTAGGTTTATATGACTGGAGCTAATTTTGTGTATTGTTAATATACTAGCAGACAATGTTTCTTTTATCAATAGCCCATATACATACCCATGCACATACACATTTATTTCTGGACTTCTTTTTAAGTTAGGCCCCACTTGGCAGTATATGTCTTGATATCTTCAGAATGGTATTACAATATACTGTATAATGCAGCACATCCATAGACTTTAATATCTATTTAACTTGGGACACCTCCATAACAGGTGTTTTAGCTCACCTCTTGCTCCATTACATCTACTACATAGATCAGTTTTGTGTACTTTGATCTTAAATAATCTACTCTGTGTATAGTGTAATCCAGTGCTTCTCAAACTGTGAGGTGGGCCTCTGCAGTGAGGCGCTTCCCAGTTGTTGGTGAGGCCCAGCTGGGGAGCCAGTTTTCACAAAAGTAACTGATCTGCACAGACCTTTTGCTGTTTGCAGAAACCTCCATTTTAGTAACATTATTAATTTATTTTGTACTTGCTTTATTAGGATATAGAGCTTGGAAGACTGGTGAAAGGTAGCCCTAGCATGGACTTTCACCACAGAGAGTGAAGCCCAGGCACCCTCTTGGTCAGTCTGGTGAGGGCCAGGCATTGCCTCGGTCTGTTGGGTGAGGCTCCAGTAAAAATGTTTGAGAAGCGCTAGTGTAATCTCCGTATTCTAAATACCTGCGTCACTCTGTTACACAAAAACTGTAAGAGACTGGTAGCGTAGTCCACCACTGAGTACCAAAGCCAGATTGGACACTTACATAGCATATCTCAATACACAACAGTATCCTGCTTTAGTAACGCCAGATTGGGATTGCAGACTGGTAATTAGTCTACAGCAGATAGACTGGCTCTCCAGCTGTTGCAAAACTACAACTCCCATCATGCTTGGACATGTATCTAGATGTATCCCATTTTTAGTGAGTCTAAATGTTCTAAAAAAAGGTACAGAAATAACTTAACTTTCTTCCCTGGCCTACAAGGCTTGCTAAAAACATGACACAGTAAACCCAACCTTACACCCAAAAGCCTACAGCAAAACAAGTTATCACAGAAATGAATACTTTTTTTTTCTTCCCCACTGTGAATCATCAGAGTTTTGCAGTGTAGTTACTGACTGCACAGATGAAACATTCTGTGCATTTTTCTAAACAAATTAATATGTACAAGGCTGCACATACACATGGCGGTAATAGCCTGCGGAAGTTATTGCAGCCAGCACATAGAGTTGCCACACCAAGTAGCGCAAAGTCCAGATGCTGGCCACAGTTATTGGGGAATATTGAGCTCTTGTGGCTAGCTGTTTGCCAATAGCGTTTTATAGATTTCCTGAGAATTGCTACCCGCAGCAGGACATTGCACTGCTTAAAGAGGCAACTCTAGATGCTGGCTGCAATGTTTAATGTAAGTGGCAACTGCAGGTTATTACTGCTGCATGTAAGAGCAACCTTAAACATTGCTTATTGCCACCAACAACAGATAGTGTGCTGCACTACATTATGCTGTTAGTAAAAAGATTTATTCAGTTTTTTAGATTTTTCTTTTCGTCGTTTAGGATTTTTGTGAAAGCAGTGTGTTCGTTTCATAGTGTTAATGTATAGTCTGTTTTACAGCATCGACTGTGCTGGGATTCTGAAGCTGCGAAATTCGGATATTGAATTGCGTAAAGGGGAGACCGACATTGGTAGGAAGAATACACGTGTGCGTCTGGTGTTTAGAGTGCACATACCCCAGGCGAATGGTAGCGTTTTCTCCATACAGACTGCTTCCATACCTATTGAATGTTGTAAGTATTGTAGGTGTCCAGCCAACATAGTAAATGAGATGTTGTATTCTGAATCAATAATGGGAAGCAAAGCATAGTGTGAGACTTCTTGAAAAGTCTTCTAGGAAAATTGTACTAAATAACGGGTGTGGCATATCCCTGGGTTCTTGCTGTGCTGGGAAATGTGCCTGTGCACTTATGTTTTGTTTACATATTACCAAATGGGCTGCGGGCAGGTCCTCTTTAAATACTGGATTCTGTACACCAGTGCCAAATATTTTTTGTTTATTATATTTTTGGCAAAATGTTGGGCATCATCAAGTATAATTGGTCCGGCAAAAAACAAGCCCACCTATAGCTCTGTCTATGGAAAGATAAGAGATACAGCTCTTGGAACCCTGATTAAACCATGATTTCTCTGAAATGCTGTAGTGTTTCTTTCTAAAGGCAAAAAAGGTTTTTTTTGTACTTAGAATGCCCTGCCTATATTAGATTGTTTGCACAACCCAATATAGATGTTGGCTTAGGTTGTTGGAGCTGCGTGTCAGATTACTGCTACCTGTAATCAGTAAATTGGAGATAATCTGTATGAAAATGTGGCTGTCCGCGCTCCTGTGTGAGTGCATCAACTAGATAAATAGATACATGTGTGATCTGTTACTCTGCTAGATGGCAACACTGTCTATTAATATAACTGTTTGTTTCATCTAGCTAAACACTATGGGGGATTTATCAATGGCTTTGCACCTATTTTAACATAAATAATTGGATTTTTCACCCATTTTTGGTCTAAGTTCTATTTATGAACCAGTATTTGACTGGCGAATATTTTTCACCCAAAAGTTCGGATAATCCGGGATTAGCGCCCAATTTATGATTTGCGACTTTTTAAAAAGTCGCACAAACAGGTGCATGCCTACGTCTGGTCAGTACCAGGTGAATACGATTGCGCAATTTTTGTGACTTTTTACTTAGATACATTTACTATGGCAATGCTACATTTTAATAAATCTGTCACAAGATATTGGAACAAAATACACACCAATCCCCATTAGAATAGTTGCACACATTGGACTCCATAGTAAATGTCCCCCTTTGTGTCTCTTTAAGTTTGCTAGCACTCTCCCGATGTTATATGGTGGTATATATGCAAGTAGACTGTCCACTTGCATATAAACCATCATATAACATAGGAAGAGTGCTAGCAAACTTAGAGACACATAGGGGGAGATTTATCAAACATGGTGTAAAGTGAAACTGGCTCAGTTGCCCCTAGCAACCAATCAGATTCCACCTCTCATTCCTCACAGACTCCTTGGAAAAAGAAAGGTGGAATCTGGTTGCTAGGGGCAACTGAGCCTGTTTCACTTTACACCATGTTTGATAAATCCCTGCATAGTGTTTATTAATATAACTGTGTCATCTAGCTAGACAGTGTTGCCTTCTAGCAGAGTAACAGATCGCACATGTATCTATTCATCTAGTTGCTGCACTCACACAGGAGCGCGATCAGCCACATATTCATACAGATTATTTCTATTTCTTTCCCTCTCAATAAAACCAACAGTAGGGGACTCTGCAAGACACGTTATTGTGTCCAGCGATCCTGTGTCTAGATTGTGCTGGATAATATCAAAAAAAGAAAAAGTCAGCCCTTGTTTGATGATGCCCATGGTTCAGCAAACATGAAAGTGATAACTGGTTGCTTTTAATTATTTAATGGAATTTGATCATTTATGTTGTCAATGTTAAAGGGGAACTCCAGGTAGAGGTTAAAAAAATGAAACTTCTGCATAAGCATACAGCATTACTTACCTTTTCATTTGTTTTTTTTTTGGGGGGGGGGGGTTGTTCTGTTTTTTGTATTTCCTGGTTGAGCAGTTGTACATAGTACTTCAGGTTCCAGAATGCAATGCTTTCCCTCAGCTGTTCATCACAGTCCCCCACCCTGCACATTTCCTGCCGAAATCTATTGCAGAACATCTAGGCTGTGTTCACACATTGCAGTTTCATTGTGTTACTGAATTATTTGCGTTACTTTATCATTTCATTGTTGTCCCACCCACACCCCACACGGCACACAGTTACTACCTGTAACACCACACAGCACACTGTATTCTCTACCTGTAACACCACACAGCATGCTGTATTCTCTACCTGTAACACCACACAGCACACTGTATTCTCTACCTGTAACACCACACAGCACACTGTATTCTCTACCTGTAACAGCACACTGTATTCTCTACCTGTAACCACACACAGCTCACTGTATTCTCTCCCTGTAACACCACACAGCACGCTGTATTCTCTACCTGTTACACCACAGAGCACGCTGTATTCTCTACCTGTAACATCACACAGCACGCTGTATTCTCTACCTGTTACACCACAGAGCACACTGTATTCTCTACCTGTAACACCACACAGCACGCTGTATTCTCTACCTGTAACACCACACAGCACGCTGTATTCTCTCCCTGTAACACCACACAGCACGCTGTATTCTCTACCTGTAACACCACACAGCACACTGTATTCTCTACCTGTAACACCACACAGCACACTGTATTCTCTACCTGTAACACCACACAGCACACTGTATTCTCTACCTGTAACACCACACAGCATGCTGTATTCTCTACCTGTAACACCACACAGCTCGCTGTATTCTCTACCTCTATTAGCACGCTATATTCTATACCTGTAACGCTGGTATTGGAATAAAGTGAAGAACTTTTTGAATTTTTTTTTTCTTTTGATTTCCATGCACATATTATGATCAAGCATCTGTTGAGCCCCACAAGAAGGCTCTGACCCTATCTGCCGTTTGTCCTGCATCATTTTTGTGAATACGCTGCAGTACTGCAATGACACTCCAACATGTGTGAACACAGCCCTAATTTCACTGCACACTTCTGCACCAGAGAAATCAGTGCCACACCTGCTTTTGGCTGGTCAGAGATGGTAAATCACTCAGGGGATTGGGGGATCCAGCCAAGCCTCCTGTGACATCACGCCCTGCTCCCTGTCTGCATCATCAGCCTGTGCTCAGCAAACACACACAATGTGAGACAGAGGTATCGGATATTTGTCTTCTAAGGTGGGAGAGCAGAGGGATGTTGGCACAGAGGCCATGTGAATTGGCACAGAGGCCATTTTTCTTCACTTCCTGGATTTCTATCAGTGCTACCAGTGTGGCAGAACCGCACAGATACGGTAATAAATTGTATAGACACATCTATATAACTTTTAATATACTTTTAATAGAAAACAAGTTTTCCTTATCCGGAGTTCCCCTTTTAATGTGTTTTTCATTTGTATTTATGTGTTTTGTTTTTTCCTAATGAAAGCCCAGCGATCTGCCCAGGAGTTACCACAAGTGGACAAATATAATATAAATAGTTGCTCGGTTAACGGAGGAATGGAGATGATTATTGTAGGTTCCAACATCATGCCCGAGTCCAAAGTAATTTTTGTGGAGAAAGGACAAGGTAGGAGTCTTCCAAAATGTATTAAGAAATGTTTGGAGATGTCTTGACAAAGCATGCCATAGATACACTGGCCCATTTCCTAAAGAAAATTCTTAGGCAGTGTAAGCTGTAAGTGGGCAAAACCCACACAACATCAAAATCCATGTACCTTTAGTCCCTTCAGTCTACAAATGCACCAGATTTGTCATAGTGGGTTATGCTGTTCGAGAAATTCATCTTCAGCTGGTCTAAACTAAGTGAAAATTGTACTGGAACATTTTGTCAAATTTTTTTGGTGCAAGCTTCTTATTTGAAACTCTTTTGGTTGAAGCCACATTGTTTTCCAATAAGCTACACAAGGGAGGAAAACAGACCTGGTCTTGTCCTAATCTGAACTGCATTCAGATGCTGTGGCAGAGGCATACATACAGCCGCGAGCCGTACTTAACATTGTGTGCACAGGTTATCTTGTTTGGCTCCTGTTTACTGAATAGCGGCCGCACAAAATAGAAATGTCAGCTTTTCTGTGCGGCAACAGAGAACGGCTGCAGTGTATACAGAGTGTATACACTGTGACCATTATTTAATACACACCAATTCAAATGGCCACTTTCAATAAACAACAGTTGTTGTTGCTACCTGCAATAACAGCCGTTGTTTATTGCAAAAATATGTATTGTGAACTTGGCCTAAAGATGTGCCAGATTTTTTAATATTTTTAGACTGACTTTGCTAAAGTTACTTTCTCAGGAACACAACCCGCATCTATGTCAAAGCCTAGGCAGCACACAGGAAAACTGGGGGGACAGTATCACTTTAGGCTTTGCTTGTGGAAGTGATTTTTTTCTATGCGGATGTTTCATCCATATCCGGATCCATAACTAAAATTAAAAATTAAGAATTTTTGTCTATTGTGCGGATCTATTTTTCACACATGAAACGAAGGAAGGTCTTTTGTAATTGCACATGGGTATGTTTTGGTGCACTTATTGTAGTAAAGCTGAGTGTTCTTTCTAACAAAGGAAATATGAAGAAATAAAAAATAGATAATAAAATATTTATAGAAAATCTCCCGATCTATGTGAATATTTCTAAACAATTATGTCTGCTGTAATTAAAGTAAATAATTGATGGCTTTATTATGTAAGAGGATGGCATTAATATTTACTTATGCTGTGAGCAGTGTAAGCAGCTGTCCAAACAATACACCATTAAAGATGACATGTTTTCATGGGCCATAGGCTTAGGCAATACATCTGTGGTTTGTTTGTTTTTATCTTAAAAACAAAATAAATTAGAAGAATAAGTGAGTACTATCATTCAAAGAAGTACTCTGGATTTGTTTTTGTTTTTTTTACGTATAGGCGCTATTTGAAGACGACTTCGTTATTTGCCTAATACCTGTCTAACTTGACTTGTGCCACATTTATTATGCAGTTTAAACTCTGCAACTTAGGCCCACTAACACCAAAGGAAAGGTCTGCGAGTATATTATAATGCAATCATAAAAAATGAAAAAATACCCAAAGAAAATTGCACAATATAGAAACTATATAAAGAAGATATATCTTTATTAATCAGTTTTCTAAAAAGTAAAAACAGTAAGAAATTCATGTGATAAAATACACACAAGTACAAAACTAGAGAGAAAGGTAAACATCAGTGGGGTGCATGGATGTATATCATATTGCATGGAAAAAAAATGGATGAGAAAGGTGCTTAATAAAAGCAATTCCCCCCCCCCCTCAGCAAAATGACCTAATAAGTGGCTGAAATGAATAAATAGAACCTCCCAAAAAGGATAATTATACAGGGCTAAAGAGCAGTAATACACCAAAAATCAAAGTAATGCTGTCCACAGGACTAGTTAGTGATAGTCGCTACTCAGGCCCAAGCAGAAGTATTCGTATGAAGGAAAAAAGTAAAAGCCAAACATAGAGAAAAAATGGGTGAGCACCAGCTGCCCCACTGATGTCTTACCCCTCGTCCAGCCAACACAGCCCGATGTATGTTTTGCTCACTTTATCAGGAGCTCTGAAGCTTTAGGCTGGGTTCACACTACGTATATTTCGGTCAGTATTGTGGTCCTCATATTGCAACCAAAACCAGGAGTGGATTAAAAACACAGAAAGGCTCTGTTCACACAATGTTGAAATTGAGTGGATGGCCGCCATATAACAGTAAATAACTGCCATTATTTCAATATAACAGCTGTTGTTTTAGGGTGCCTTCACACCTTCCGGATCCACAGCGGATCTCACTTCTGCGGATTCGAAGCGAGAACTGCTGCTGATCTGGTACCATTCACCCCTATGATAGCACATATTCGCAGCGGGATTAACATCCCGCTGTGAATATGTGCTTTAACCCCCCCCCCCCCCCCCCCCCCCCCCCGCTGTCCGCAGCCCTGCCGCCGCATTAGCCCATCCTCGGCCGCATCCCCCATCCCCCGCTGCATCCAGCAGCCCGCATCCCCGGCAGCATCCTGCAGCCCGCCGAGAGCATAAAGTACCTGCTCGGCGGCTGCAGTGAGGCTCCCGGCTCCGTTCCCCCTAATGAGCGGGATCGGAGCCGGGAGCCTCACTGCAGCCGAGCAGGTACTTTATGCAGGATGCGGCCGGGGATAGGGGATGCGGGCTGCTGGATGTGGCCGGGGATGGGGGATGTGGCCGAGGATGGGCTAATGCGGTGGCGGGGCTGCGGACAGCGGGGGGTTAAAGCACATATTCACAGCGGGATGTTAATCCCGCTGCAAATATGTGCTATCATAGGGGTGAATGGTACCGGATCCGCAGCGGTTCTCGCTTTGAATCCGCAGAAGTGAGATCCGCTAGGTGTGAAGGCACCCTTAAAATAACAGCAAATATTTGCCATTAAATGGCGGCCATCCACTCAATTTCAACATTGTGTGGACAGAGCCTTTCTGTGTTTTCAATCCACTTCTGGTTTTGGTTGCAATATGAGGACCACAATACTGACTGAAATATACGTAGTGTGAACCCAGCCTTAAAGTGTACCTGTTAAGAAAATAAACTTAATACGTCAGAGAGACCTGTCTAAACACTCAGACCTTGACCAAACAAAACTTTTGACATGTATGTCTGACATGTCAAAAGTTAATTTTTTTTGACAGTACCTAATAAACTTTTGAGCAGCAGCTCTTCCTAGCTGAGCAGACTTTTAGATGTCTATATAGGACATGTTTTACTCTTCTCCGGGTGCCTGGAAAAGCTGGATGTAGTCCTTTGGAAACTTCTCCCAGGACTACATTCAATTTAAGAGCAGCAGCCTAAAAAGCCGACTGCCGAGCACAACAGTGCGCTTCACTTTGTTAATACTGTAAATTTGCTTATCTCTAATAAAATAGTTTTGAAGACAATGATGTCAAAACTCAAAGTAAAGTTCAAAAGTTGGGACATTGGGAGAGCATATGGAAGTTGAGTTGACTGGTGGAAGGCAGGCTGGCTGTGACAAAAGGGAAGTTGAGTGGGGTAGTATGGCAACTGAAGTAGGGAGGAGTTAAGTCACCTAAAGAACAATGTGGCCCTGCTGTTAGTACTGGTTGTATATATCTGTTAATAAAATATACAGGAAACAATGGCTGCAAAGAAATCATTTGGCATAAGACTTATAGGGTAATTCTGAAAACTTCTCAAATGTGACAGTTCAGTACTGCCTAATGGACTCTTATAGTTTCATCATTTGTTGATGGGCCTGGTTCACACACTTTCTTTATGAAATAGTAATGAGTATTTATTGCTGAAGAAATGGAAAAGTATAGACTGCAGCGGAGAAAATGAGCAATTAACCTGACACAGTTTATAGCAGCAGAGACAATATGGCTCATATTCGTTTTTCTACCCCAAAGTTCTGCACCATGTTGGAAGAGTCAGACAAAAGTGAGCGATGTTATGAAAGCAAGGTTCTTGCATACAGATGCTCGTGTTTTTTTTTTTTTGTTTTTTTTTAAATATATATATATTTTTATTATTTAGATGGACGGCCACAGTGGGAAGTAGAAGCAAAAATTGTGGCTGAAAAAAGACAAGTGATGGTGAGTTTTTCTTTAAACATAAAGCTGTAGCGTGTTAGCGTTGTGTGAAACTTAAGGTATTTATTACGCTGTTCTTATATTTTATTTTATCAATTCATGAAAGTCTGTGATGATTTCAAAAGAATAATTGATTCCTTTCAGAATGAAATTGTTGTTGAAATTCCTCCTTACCACAACAAGTCAATTGTAACAGGAGTTCAAGTACAGTTTTATCTATGCAATGGGAAAAGAAAACGTAGCCAGTCCCAGCGTTTTACCTATACACCAGGTTGGTTAACAGAACTGTACTATTTTCATGACTTTCTCTCTCTTGTGTGTATATTTTAATATACATTAATACTACAACCAAATCTAAAGAATAACGAGAAAAAAGCTGCCACCAGAAACCTCTGGTAGCTGCTTATCTCCCTGAGATCTATAGGGATTGGGTCTACTGAAATCCAGCATGCCTGATTGCCTTGATACAGAGAGAACCAGGAGGCCACGTATACATCATTTGGTTGTCCAAAAATGGGTATGATTATCTGACTTCAATGTAATGTTTATGGCCAGCAAATCCTAGTACTGAGACACAGAAAATAAATTTAGACCCTAAAAAATACAGGTTCTTTCGATTCAGCAGTTAAAGTGAAAGGTGAGAATGTCAAAAGAATAAAAGAGACTGAGTGATTTAGGCTCTTTTTACACTAACACCAGTATACTGTGTAGACCTGTATGCACTAGTTTGTAACTGTGGTGCAGCACCTATATCAAACTACAAATGCTATGTTAAGTCTGGACCTGCAGTCATGCATTCCTCTCCTGCTTCTTGCAGACCTCCTCCTAAACACTTTGGAGGCATCTTTAGTTGAAACAGGTCAATGTTATTGACACATAGCATGAAACATTATGATTTATATAAAAAATTGTTCAGCAATGTTCTGGTACAGGAGACAGTAAGACTATACATTTTTGCCTGTCTGGGCCTGACTAACCTAGAATGCATTTAACATGTGCTAAAGGGGTATTCCAGAAAAAGTAGTTGGTGCTTGAAAGTTATACAGTTAGACCTTCTGACATATTATTATGATTGGTTAAAAGGGTGCTGTCCTTAAAAAAAAGAACTTGTGACATGTCAAAAAATTGTGATTCGTCTTTCTATAAATTGTGAGACGTCTATCTATAAAAACGTTTGAGATGTCACTGTGACATGTCAAAAGTAGTTTTTTCTTAATGATGGGTACACTTGAACTTTAGGGTTTATCTGTTGTGTCAAAACAGGTGTGACCAGGTTATTTTAGTTTTATCACTGCTGTAATGGGCCCCTGGGACTCCCCTCGATGGCACATAGCTATTTCTCATTCTTTTTATTTTGGGGGGCTGGGCCAGAGCTAAATTGTTTGCTAACAGTACTCACACAGGGACTTCAATTCCTTTACTTCTGGCAAATCACAGGACAGCCCCTACCCCTCTTTGACACAGTGCTAATGAAAGTGCACTAGACTAAACAAGCTGCCACTGGGTTGGGAGATAAGTATACACAGTACTGTATGTAGATGGCAGAGAATTGAAAATTTTTTACCAAATAAATGATTGCTCAAAATTTGTGACAATTTTTAAGCTGTTTGAAGCAATGTTCAGCACAGTTTACACTAGCTAAGCCATATCCCCACTTTCTTTGTTCTGTCTTGGTGTCTCTGCTACAAGTGGAAGAATTTCCCTAACATCTAGTTAACAGTTCGCTAGGAAGGGGAACACCTGGTGGCCAACACTTTAGGGCATTTTTTTTTTTTTATAAATAAATCAAGTGATTTACAAATATGGAATAAAATAAGCAAATGAAGGGAAGTTGATTGAAGTACAGTGAGGAAACCAGTGAATATTTTTTTTAAATTGTTTATTACTATAGCTTGTGCTGCCCTGCACTTGTGTGTCCTGAAATGTAATTGTTTTTCCACAGTTATACTTAAAAGAGAACATACAGAAGAAGAGGATTTACCATCAACATCTTCTGTATCTCTGCCCCATGTAGTAAGTGTTTCTAATCAACAATCACTGCACTCGGATAGGTCTTCTGCAGATCAGAGACCTAATCATGATACTCTCATGTCCACTTTGGATCGAAATCTAGGATGCCCTGCTCAACCGACTTTTGCAACCCTGGTGAATCATGGAGTTCCCCGCCTTACACAAGGTAGGAACCTGAATGAGAGAGCAGAATGCCTCCCTCCAACGATACAGCAGTCGTATCATGTATCAGCTTCTACCACCAGGTCTTCCTATCCATCTATGCAGTCTAATGTAATGTTCAATGGACAGTCCAGTCTTCCGCTGAATTCAGTCCCTGCTCAGGGGTATGATGCACTGTCATTTCAGCAAGAAGCAGGTATTCCTCACTTGGTCAACCATGGTCATCAGTCTTTGGCAATGATGCAGTACCATACATCAAGATTAAGTCCTTCCACCTCATCTCCTGTCATCCTTGATCCATTGGTCCATGCAGTGCAATCATCACATCTCCAGCAGATTGGTTACTCTTGTCCAAACTCTGGTCAAAGTACCATTCCATCATCTTCAGCAAGTTTGTCAATTGGGCATTTACCACTTCAGCTTCCATCTGTCTCCTATCACCTGACAAAACCGGGACCTACCTCTTCCCTTACCAATGCTAATACAAATTCATTAACACACTCGCCACTGTCTAGTCCATCTTCTCCTCAAATGCAGCCTATCCCATATGAATCACCAACATCAAGTGTAAAGGCTTCATCACCATCTTCCACCCCCCTGGCTCATTCTGGACAGCTGCCTTCTCAAACCCACAGCCCTGGACTGGGTAGCCTTTCCCACACTGTCACTCTTGGGCACCATGCAATTCAGGACTCTTCTCCATTCCACCATGATGACACTTCTCTGTCTGTAAAACCTGAGCCTGAAGATGGGGATCTGAACTTCCAGTCAATGGGCTTGCAAGACATCACTTTAGATGATGGTAAGAAAAACTGTGTAAGCCTCGACTGCCAATTTTTTCCTGAGAAAATGTTCTTTTAATGCATGGTGATACTGATAAATATGTATTAATATGTAATTTAGGGTGTTAGGATAGATTACAATTAGAATATTTTGAAAGTCATTCATCTATAATTTAAACTACACCATGATCATGTCTCGTATTCAGTAGTTAGCCCCCTGCGAACTCCATCTGTGTCTTTCTCTATGCCATCTACAATGTGGCTGCAGACTGACCTCTGTGTTGGATCCTTTATATTCTATATACACTAAAATCTAGATTCTGCAAGGCTCTTTCTCAGCACTTCTTTTGCACTCCTCCCTTACCTCCTATAGGTTTGTATGGACAGTGTAATGCTGCCTTTCCTGGCACTTGATGTGGGGTGCACTTACAAGGGGTTGATATAACTCTGCTCACACAATCTTGGGGTCCTATTACACGGCCCAATCATAAACTAAACAAGCGCCGATCTGCCAAATTAGGGCTGCACAGACATCGTTAGTAATGTACGTGCAGCCCTTGCCTTTAGTGTAAAATAATAAAATATTAAATTACCTTACTATGTTCCCTGCTGTCCTCAGCCTTTCCCCGTTGTCCTAGGAGGCCTTTTCCAGTGTCTGCAGCTCTGCCTTCTGTTCCAGTCTCTGCACTGACAGGCCGCCGGTCACTCAGCCAATCACTGGCCATGGCTTGCGCAGTGGAGAGACTGAAACAGAAGGCAGAGAGACACCGGAGAAGGCCTCCGAGGACGTTGGGGAAGGTAAGTTAATACTTTATTATTTTATACTACAGTCGTCAGCCGTCAGCCAAACGTACGTATTCAACTTTATTATAAAAAGAAAATTGTTATAAAAAAGGTCCATAAATAATTGTTTTACAGGAGGGGGTATGTCAGCCGGGGTCAGGAGAATGTTCATCTGTCTATCCTTTTTAAAACTGCACAGACGAGTCCAAATGTGTTGGGTTTGACAACCCAGTCCTGCACTCTTTTGTTTCCCTTCAAAAAGTCTAGTCATAAAACTTTTCAGGCCACTTTAAAAGGAAGTTTATGACCTTTTATTTGAAAAATTAGAGGGGTATTACCAGCTCAAATAACATAGTTCTAGTCATTGTCAAGTTTGATATTTTGGAAGATCCATACATTTACAAAACTTGCCCCCTGATATGCTGCTCTTTCCCTCCCATTGATATTTATATATATGTGTGTGTGTGTGTGTGTGTGTGTGTGTGTGTATATATATATATATATATACAGGGCTCCAGACTAAAAAATTTACCTAGGAGCCATTGGCTCCTAACCTGAAAAATTTAGGCGCCAAATAGAATATTTGGTCGCCAACATTTTAAAACATGTAAAATTAATGTTATGTTAAATGGGACTTACTGTGTGCAGAGGCCACGGCAGCATCCTCCTTTAGATTCTTTCTTTTCTTAGTTTGAAAACGTTCAACATGGAAGCTTGCAACTTGACAACCATATACCCCCCTGCTGCCGGTGTGTTCCCTCAGCCAGCTGCCATCTTACCGGCAATGATCTACTATATATATATATATATATATATATATATATATATATATCCCCCGGCAGCCGATGACATATAGCCCCTGTGGCAATGTATATGGGAAGTGGTACTGTGCAGTGTATACATACACACACACACACACACTGAGGGAAGTGGTACTGTGCAGTGTATATACATACAGACACTGAGGGAAGTGGTACTGTGCAGTGTATATACATACAGACACTGAGGGAAGTGGTACTGTGCAGTCTATACATACAGACACTGAGGGAAGTGGTACTGTGCAGTCTATACATACACACTGAGGGAAGTGGTACTGTGCAGTCTATATATACAGACACTGAGGGAAGTGGTACTGTGCAATCTATACATCCCCCCCCCCCCCTCGCACCCCACACGCACTGACTACCGCACCTGGCCGCCATCACAACAGACACACTACCAATCCCCCGCCCAGGCCGCGGTCCCCCCACACACATTACTGGCCGGCCGCCACCCCTGCCGTCCCTCCGGTTGTACTCACCCACTATCTAAGCTTGGTGCCGCTGGGGTGAACTTGAAGAACCGCCGGGTGAGGAGAGGCGCTGGAGGAGTGTGGCGCCTCTGCGGCCGTCCGTCCAATGAATGACGGACGTGCTGGATGACGTCACTGGAGAAGAGTGTCCCCGCACACGTCATCCAGCACGTCCGTCATTCATTGGATGGACGGCCGCAGAGGCGCCACGTGATTCGGCGCAGCGTGCGGAAGGCGGAAGTCCTTAAAGAGACAGCGCGCCGCCGGGGCCAGTCGCAAATGGCGCCCAGATTAATAAATCTGGGCGCCATTTGCAAGATGTCAGTCGCATATATCTATCAGGGCTCCAGATGGCGACCAAAACTACCAATCACAGATCAGCTTCCAGCTCTAGTAGAATGAAAGCTGAGCAGCAATTGGTTGATATGGGCATATTACATTTGTTTCTATTTTACGGTGTCTAATAAATCTGGGCCACAGTGAATATATACTAATATATATATATATATATATAGTATATATTCACTATGGCCCAGATTTATTAGACACCGTAAAATAGAAACAAATGTAATATGCCCATATCAACCAATTGCTGCTCAGCTTTCATTCTACTAGAGCTGGAAGCTGATCTGTGATTGGTAGTTGTATGCAGGTTACACCATTTTCTATTTAACTGGACCTATAAGTGTATACATTTACATTGTAGCTATTTAAACCCCAGCCAGACAGCTGCTTTTAGAGCAGAGCGGTGGTCTGTAATCTAGAAAACCAGCTGTCAACAACAAGAGGGAAAGAGCAGCATATCAGGTGAAGTTTGCGAAATAAATTATTAGAAAAAATAATTAACTTATATTCCACACTCAAGTGATAATGTGGCCAGGTGCATAGACATATCTCTCTACAACTATGCTTCACTCTGTTCTCCCATAGTGGTGAACAGAAAAACAGACTTGTGAGAACAGAAGGAAGCTCTTTTGCCCAATAAGATATATTAGAGTATATATTTCTGCTTCTTCTATTGATTTCTGTAGAGTGAGAAATAAAAATTACATTTTAAACATATTTCAAGTGTACAAGCATTTCTGAAACAGTACAGGACGCTAAGTTATTTAAGTTACTAAAAAAAACAGCCCATTTGTAACAATTTACATATATTTATTTGGTACATCTCATTTTACCAACTCTGCTATATTTTGCTACATTGCTACATTTGGTACAAAGGTTATGGTATGTACAATGGTGTCTTGTTACAATGGCTATATTCTAATTCAGAAAGAATACCATTATGATAAAACCAGCTTTATGTGTATCAATTTAGTACAACCAACCATTTCAGTACCCATGTAAAGATGCCAACCAGAGTACTTATATAAAACAATGTCTGCAATGTCACAACTGTTTCTCCTATAACCCAGTGCCTTTAAAATAAGAAATACAAGCAGAAGTAATTGTAATGTGAATAGAAATTAAAAATCCTCCGGCATTCTGCATTAATATGTTTATGAGGAGTCGACTGCAATAAGTGCAGATTGGTGCAAAAGGGGGTCAGTCCTGCTTGCAGTTTACCAAAATACCTAATTTAAATAATGACACTGGAGATATAAAGAAAACGGCGCAGAGGATGAAGGTAAAAACATTACTTTTATTCTCGGCCTAGCGCTATGGGAACATAACAGCAGGTTATAGTGTTCCAATCCTATGATTCCTATGATATAGTCTTCCAATCCTACTGATCATAGCTTTCTTATAAGAGTTCAGTGTTCTCTGCGACTGACACAGGCTTCAGGATCGCGCTGCATAGCCCACACACGGATGTGTGAGGCTTGCTGCCTGGTCGTAATAAGAGGATCAGACTGGGAACCCACAGGACACTGGCAATCAGCACTAGACCACCAGGTGACATGTTTATAGCCATTATAGCCATTTTCAGGCTTGAACAGCATCTAAGGGGTTAATTCACAGCGGTATGGCAATCGGGCTGTGCCAGCATGAGGCGGCACCCTCTTCTACACATAGTAACAAGGGGCTGTATGGAAGGTTGGCTTCTGATCTTCCGTTTTACCAGCATGTTTTACAAAAAGGTTGCACCATAGAAAATGAAAAAGTAAAGCAAAACTGCTTATTTTTTGAGACAGATGCGCTTTAATATTCAGGCCAACAGTTGTATGCTGATTTTTTTGCGGGACAAACAATTTTTATTGGTGTACTATTTTTGTGATATAGGCAACTGTTTGATCATTTTTATTCAGTTTTTTCAGAGACTAGGTGACCAAAATCAGCAAATCTGGCTTAGTTTTTTAGGGATTTTTTTTAAAGGCGCTCACTGTGCGGGATTAATAACATAGTTTTATAGTACAGGTCCTTACGAATGCTGTGATACCCAATTTTCTCCTCTTCTTGGAAAAATAAAGGATCGGGAAGGGGGACAATTATTGTTTTTTTTCCTCTGGAGAAATTTTTTTTTTTTTTACTTTTACCCTTTTTTTCCTCCTTTGTTTAGGGGACTTAAAGCTGAAATTTCAGATTGCTGGTATAATAATCCTAGTCCTAGGTACAGAAAATTAGTGACTTAGTACCTCTATCTCCAGACTCTTGTCATAGAGTACTTATACGAGAGCGCTGCAGTATGTCTTTGAGGCTGGAAACACACACTGTAGTTCATTTGGAAAACTGCCACTGCAGGTTTTTTTTTTGCCAAAACCAGAAGAGGATCCACCAGAAAAGAGAAGTACAAGTCCTCATTGTATACCATTTGAATCCACTTCTGGATTTGGAACAAGAACTGCAGTGGCAGTTTTTTTTAAAAAAAAAATGGTTATGTGTGTTTTCAGCAAAAGACTAATAAAGTATAGGTTAGTGATCCTTCATGAAAGACTGCATAAACAGAAAAAGAAAAGAAAAAAGCAGAATGCAAGAATTGCATTTTTTGTCACATCCCAGAAAAAGAGTCAAGTTTATTCTTTGCCAAGTTAGTAACTATTAAAATTAATACATTACAGTGCAAAAAATTAGCCCTCACACAGCTTCATAGGTTGAAACATAAAAATGTTACATAAGGGGCAGGATACTGGGATTTTTCCTCCACTTTCCTCCCCCAAAGATCCAACTTTGATATCAGTGTACATGTACTTACCTGAAGAGCACAGACAGCATATCAGTTTTAGGCTAGGTTCACACTAAGCTTTTGCAGTTTGTTTAACATATCTGTTTTATGGCGGAAAAATGGATGCAAAATGTATGTAAATGTGTGCCATCCATTTTTCTATTATACGTCTATTATATATATTTTATACTATAGTACAAGGTGTCAAAGAGGCTTTCCCGAGTTTCTGAAGTGCAGCAGGTTGTAACTCCCTCTCCTATACCTGACACTGCTGGGACTCTGCTTCCAGGTGTCAAGCAAGCGAGGAGGGGGGAGAGAGGAGACATTCCAGCTTGTAGCTACTGTATTCAGGAGCTTGTAAAAGTCTTTGTTGCTTTGTACCAGAGAATGAAAGCCTCTGGAAGCTGGACCTATGAAAGGTACAATGTGTCTCCCTGTTCAACAGCTATCTAGTAGTGTCAGCAGTTTGGAACAGTTGATTGTTGTTTTAGTTTTTTTTTTCTTCTGTTGGCGCTATAGATGGAAAATCCTGTAAACATGTTGTAATACAGTCTTAATTACGGTACGGACAGTCCTATAGAAGTCTATGGAGAGGGCAAAATTTGCAGAGAGTATGTTTCAACCTGCAAAACCATCCATATCACGGATCAATTTTTTATGACATCACCAAGCTCCTCCTGCCATAAATATCCTTCCTGATAGAAATGACTGTAAAATGGCTCCCAGATGACCTAATTTTTGTCATCCCTTCTTTTTATCTTCACTACACTTTTTTTTTGCGGATCTGCAAAAATCGGATTACAATATGGAAGGCACTACAGATGCAATACGGACGATTTTTTTGTGGATAAAAATTAGAGGATCCAGATTTTCATCCTTGAAAACGAACGGACGTGTAAATGTAGCCCTTAAAGACGAGTAAGAAGTAATGAAAATGCAAAAATGAAATTGTCCCTGTCCTTAACCCTTTAAGGACCGTGCTAACTTTCGTTTTTGCGTTTTCGTTTTTTCCTCCATGTGCTTAAAAGGCCATAGCACTTGCATTTTACACCTACAGACCCACATGAGCCCTTATTTTTTGCGTCACTAATTGTACTTCGCAATGACAGGCTGAATTTTTCCATAAAATATGCTGCGAAACCAGAAAAAAATTATATGTGCAGTGAAATTGAAAAAAAAACGCAATTATTTTTCTTTGGGGGGGCTTCATTTTTACGCCGTGTGTCCTATGGAAAAACTTAGTTATATATGTTCCTCAAGTCATTACGATTAAAACGATATGTAACATGTATAACTTTTATTGTATCTGATGGCCCGTAAAAAATTAAAACCCTTGTTAACAAATATACGTTCCTTTAAAATCGCTCTATTCCCAGGCTTATAGCGCTTTTATCCTTTGGTCTATGGGGCTGTGTCAGGTGTCATTTTTTGCGCCATGATGTGTTCTTTCTATCGGTACCTTGATTGCGCATATGCGACTTTTTGATCGCTTTATATTACATTTTTTCTGGATTTGATGCGACCAAAAATGCGCAATTTTGCACTTTGGGATTTTTTTGCGCTTACCGTTTACCGTGCGAGATCAGGAATGTGATTAATAGTTCGGGCGATTACGCACGCGGCGATAGCAAACATGTTTATTTTTATTTGTAAAATGGGAAAAGGGGGGTGATTCAGACTTTTATTAGTGGAGGGGATTTTTTATTAATAAAAACACTTTTTTTCACTTTCACTCACAGTAATATGAAGCCCCCTGGGGGACTTCTATATACACAGAACTGATCTCCCATTGAGATCAATCCTGTGTATATAATAGAGCAATGATCCATCAGATCGGTGCTCTATTATAATGGTCTGCTGCAGACCATCTGAATAGATTGCCGAGCCGGGATCAGCGTCATTCCGACACTGAGCCCCGGCCGGCTCATTAGAACGGATCTCCCCTCCGCGATCGCATCGCGGGGGGGGAGATCCCCCACTGGACACCAGGGAGAGGGGGCACAGCTGCTATTCAAATGCAGCTGTCAGCTTTGACAGCGGCATTTGAATAGTTAATTAGCCGGCCGCGGCGATCGGCCGCGCCGGCTAATACACGCGGTCCCTGGCTGCACTTAGCAACCGGGGACCGCGCGCTGCAGAGAGGGCTCACGCCGGGAGCCCTCTCTGTTTACTCTTAACGGCCGCATGACTGGTATACCCGTCATGCGTCGTTAAGAGGTTAACCCTTTGAGGACCAGGCCCAAAATGACCCAGTGGACCGCGCAAATTTTGATCTTAGTGCTTTCGTTTTTCCCTCCTCCCCTTCTAAGAGCTCTAGCACTCTCAGTTTTCTATCTACAAGCCATGTAAGTGCTTGTTTTTTACAGGAATAGTTGTACTGTGTAATGGCGTCATTCATTTTACCATAACATGTATGATGGAATTCCAAATATATTATTTATGAAGATATAAATAGGTGAAATCGTAAATAAGAATGCAATATGGTAACGTTTGGGGGGTTCCTGTGTCTACGTAATGCACTATATGGTAACATCGACATGACACTATTATTCTATAGGTCAGTCCGAACACAACCATATGCAGGTTACACAGATTCTCTAATGTTATATATGTATTTTTTTAATGAAATCCTTTTTTTTGGCAATTAAATATTAATAAAATGGGCCTATTGTGACGCTTATAACGGTTTTATTTTTTCACCTACGGGGCTGTATGGGGTGTCATTTTTTCCGCCATGATCTCTAGTTTTTATTAATACCATATTTGTGAAGATCGGACGTTTTGATCACTTTTTATTGATTTTTTTTAAATATATAATGTAACATAAAATCGGTAATCTGCGCACTTTTTCCCCTCTTTTCGTGTACGCCGTTTACCGATCACAATGACGCTTGTTATATTTTAATAGATCGGACAATTACGTACGCTATTGTATATTATATGTTTATCTATTTATTCATTTTTATATGTTTTATTTATATAATGGGAAAGGGGGGTGATTTAGACTTTTATTGGGGGAGGGGTTTTGGGGTAGTGTGTGTGTGTTTTGAACTTTTTTTTTTTTACACTTTTGAAGTCCGTTTGGGGGACTTTTACATGCACTACTCTGATTTATACACTGATCATTGCTATGCCATAGGCACAGCATTGATCAGTGTTATCGGCGATCTGCTCATTGAGCCTGCCTGTGCAGGCTCAGTGTAGCAGATCGCCGATCGGACCGCACGGAGGCAGGTAAGAGACCTCCGGCAGTCCGTTTTACCGATCGGGACCCCCGCAGTCACACTGCGGGGGTCCCGATCGGTAAGTGACAGGGGACTCCCCCTGTCACTTACACTTAAACGCCGCGGTCGCGCCGAGATCGCGGCGTTTAAGGGGTTAATGACACGCTGCAGCGTGTCATTACCGGTGAGGTCCCGGCTGCTGTTTGCAGCCGGCCCCCACCTGCTATGAAGCGCGCTCTGCTCCGGAGCGCGCTTCATAGTGGGAAAAACACCCAGGACGTAAGGTTACGTCATGGGTCGTCTGGGGACAGACTTCCATGACGTAACCCTACGTCCAGGGTCGTCTAGGGGTTAAAGCGTAACTGTCATGTTTTTTTTTTTTTACTGCAGAAATCAGTAGTATAAGCGATTTTAAGAAACTCTGTAATAGGTTTCATCAGCCAAAAAAGCCTCCTTCTGTACTCAAGAAGCAATCTCCCAGCCTCCCCCCCTGACTTCTTATCTGTGCATTATCAGGCAAACACGTCTTCATTACAGAGAAGCCAGTGAAGACGGGCTCTGCTCTCTCCATTGTAAGCCTATGAAGGGGGGAGGGGCTGAGGGAGATGAGGGAGCAGGAAGAGGTGACATGAAGGTCAGCTGTTTGTAGACTCTAGGCACCTAAACCGCCGGATTCTGGGGTCAGAAAGGTCAGTGCTTATCTATGAACTGAGAGAAGATTGCAGGGTGTTGTGCTGTGCAGGACTGCTCTGTGCTCAGTCACTCCTAACAGCCCCTCCCCTCTCCATAGCCACATAATGGAAACAGAAATCCTGCTTCATTTGATGTGAGGGGGGACGCTGGGAGATTGCTTTTTCAGTACAGAAGGAAACTCTTTTAGTACATAAAACCTATTACAGCGTTTCTTAAAATCGCTTGTACTGTTGATATTTAATGTTTTCAGAAAAATAGCCCTGAAATGACAGTTACACTTTAAGGGGGTTAATTTGCAGTACAGTAATCAAAATGCTGGGAACTAGGGAGTCTAGGTAAGTATGCTTTTTTTTTTTTTCCTTCCTATTTTCCCCTTGCCTCAGCATTCGTTTTTAAACACTATAATACCTATTTAAGATTTTTATTCTGCCCAGTGTAGCATGCATTTTTTATGTATAACTGGTAAAAATGGTGCGAACAAGTATTTGTTTTCTGGTTTGTATTTGACCTTTTTGGTGTAGCAATGTGGACAAGAACAGCTGTACTTGGCTGTACTAGTTAAATTTAGCAAGGTAGGCTTAAGACTGAAAGCTGAAACCTTCTCATTAGTACTGCCAGTGCTAAATATGTTTATTCAATTATACGGCACATGCTTTGGAGAGATTGCTAGATCAGGGTCAAGTTTGTAGTAAAAAATAATACCAACAACAAAATATCGAAAGAAACTAGGTATATATAAGTATGAAACGTTTTTTGTTCCTTCTGCTTACACCATAACTGTCTGTAGGACTTATGTGAGAATGGCTACCCTAACAGAATGCTGGTTTGTGGTAAATATTAGAGAATGATGTGAACAATTTTCAAATAACCATCAGGCAGCAGAAAGTGACCCCACCAAGGGTCTAGTCTGCCCTTTTTTTTTTGTTTATTTTAGCAGTCATATACCATATTTTTAACTTTGTAAGACGCACCCCTGGTTTACTGAAAACAGAAAAAAACATTTTTCATGCTATTTAATCCCTTAAGGACAGAGCCTAAAATGGCCTAAGTGACCGCAACAATTTTCAATTTTGCGGTTTCGTTTTTTCCTCCTGGCCTTCTAAGAGCCATAACTTTTTTTTATTTTTCCATCTACAGGGCAATGTAAGGGCTTGTTTTTTTCAGGAATAAGTGTACTTTGTAATGGCTTCTTTCAGTCTACCATAAAATGAGGGACAAAACCCCCCAAAAATTATTTATGGGGTGAAATTGTGGAAAAAAATCAATTCAGCAAATTTTTATTTTTTTTTATTTTTTTTTGGGGGGGGGGGGGGGGGGGGTGCGTGTTTACGCAATGCACTTTACGGTAAAACTGACATTTTATCTTTGTTCTATAAGTCTGTCTGAATACAGCGATGTTTATGTTTATATAGCTTTTCTAATGTTTTACTATTTTATTAACAGTAAAACATTATCAATACACATCTGCCACACAGATCATAGTGCACTTTAAGACATGCCTGGATTTTATGACTGGTGGAAAGAAACTGGAGAACTGTCCAGTATTTATGTGACTAGTGAGAATACTTGAGGTAGCAGAGATTGGCAACAGTGGCTGAAATATCCACACCAATCTTCCCAGGGTCATTATCCTTCATTGGTCATCCATATCTTTACTTTACTAAAAAAAAAAACTGCACATTACGATGTTTCCCTGTCTGCTCAGTTTTAAAACTACCAAAATTCATGTGTACTGTACTTTATGGTTGTAGTTCCTGGTACTGCTCAGTCCCAAAATGTATTGCTTTCTCTCAGCTGTTCATCACATGGTGCTGGGCAGGACTAATCTGAGCATACAAACTAAAGCGTGTAGTCTAGAAATGTCACCATGTAAATTAGACATCCAAATTGGACAGCATCCCAAATTCTAAAGGGTACTACAGAAATCAGGAGCCACACAAGTGTTACACTCCACCAACCCATACATCTTTAGGATTATACAGGATTAGTAAAAAAAAAAAAAAAAAACACTTTCTTGCAAAAACAGCACCATACCTGAGGTTGTGTTCAGCTCTGTTCACTTTAATAGAACTGCGCTGCAAAACCCACACCCAAACTGAGTGTAGGAGTGGTGTTGTATCTGGAAAAAAAGCAGCTAAGCCTAGATGAACCCCTTTAACATCTTTTCAGAAATGACCAACTACACCTTCTCAAATAAGCACATTAAAGAAAACACAGACACTAAACAGCTGTAATATAAGACAAGATTAATAGGAAAAGACTACCAGTTCTGAAGGCATCCCTATGGCAGAAATAGTTTTGGAAAAATAAAAACAAAGCCAAAACATTGTGAATGGGACTGTTATGGTCATGCAAAGGGACCTACACAACTGACTCAGTAACATCATTACAGTCAAGAGAAATGGGCTAAAACTCCAGAAGCTTTTGGTGGTAGGCTTGCGGAAGGCCCCAAATTGTTTGACCTAAGTTAGAAAATTTAAAGGGGTATTCCACCCAATGCAGTTAAAAAAAAAGAATTGCAAAAGCAGCCCTGTTGTACTCACTGTGTCCCCCTGAGCATCTTGACACTAATCTTGTATTTCTGCATGCTTCTGTTCTCCATATAAAAGTTTTTAAAATTCTGTCATGCTTTTCAATATGGTGCTGGCCAGGAGACTCCCAACTCCCAGCACCTCTTATGTCTCCCTCCCCCTCCTCCATCCTGTCATAATTTCTCCCTCTCTCCCTGATCCATTGCTGTTTCCTCCCTGCATTCACGTCCGTCTCTCTCTCTCTCTCTCTCTCTCTCTCACTCTCTCACTCTCACTCTCACTCTCACTCTCACTCACTCTCACTCCCTCCCCTCATCCATCTGTGTGCTGGGTCTGCTGTGCTGGGGAAATGTATCTCTTGTCACCTCTCATACGGGAGACATGCCTATACTGTCCTGTGTCTCTGCAGTGGGCTGGGTTAGCAGCAGTAAATATTTACACAACTCAGCCAAAAACAGAGACAGAGGACATATGACCTTATCTTATAAACAAGACAGAGAAGTCTGTGTGACAGCATTTTTGTGCTGACATGGGATGAGACACCTAAAAAAGATCAAAAATGGTGCAGAGGCCATAATATCATCCAATCGCATGTATATTTAACTTTTTAGGTACTATTAAATATTGCAAAGAATTTTTTTTGTGAAGTACCCCTTTAAACGTAATGTTACAAAATACTAATCATGTGTGTGTAAACTTCTGAGCTATTGGTGAATGTGATAAAAGAAACAAATGCTTAAGTCCTTCTGACATTTCACACTCTTGAAATATAGTAGTGATCCGAACTGAGAGGGAATGTTTGCCAGGATTAAATGTTAAAATTATCACTGATCTCAAGGTGTCCAGCTAAAAAAAACACTGTAGGCTGCTAGTAAAAGTGCTCAACACAGGAAAATCCAAGATGCATTGGCCCCTGGGGAAAACAAATATGCAAAAAGAGCCCGTGGACCCTCATTTAAGAGTCTAAAAACACAGGACTAGCCAGATATCCCTCCAGGGAAGGGCCCAGCCAAGGGGTGGCTCCTGTAATGAGACAACCAAAACCACCATTAAGTAGCTCTTTCAGTCAGTAACTTATTAAATGTATGAGTCCAAGGATATGACACAGGAAATACCAAAGCCTGATATCCATTCACAGACATCTGTTTCGGGATGTTGCCACTCATCAGCGTGGAGCAGGATTCTGGCTAGTCAGGAGCTGTGCCTAGTAGACCACTACCGTAAAACCATCACTGATCTCGGGGAGACCAGTTGAAGACACCATAGGCTGCTAGTAATAGTGCTCTGCCACCTAATATGGTGGTTTGGGTGGTCTCCATACAGGAGCCACCCCCTTGGCTAGGTCCTTCCCTGGAGGAGTATTTGGCTAGTCCCATGTTTTGAGACTCTTAAATGAGGCTCCGTGGACTCTCTTTGCAGGATTAAATGTTAGGAACAGTGAAAACTGAGCTTTGGTTAAGGTAGATGAGAACTTATGAATTTAACTGTGTTTTGTGGTCCTGTTTTTACGCTTATTTTGCACTGCTTAGCAAGTAACTCTTTTAATCCACCATTGGGTACATTTATAAGACGTGTTAAATCAGCATTTTTCCTACATAGAGCTATAGAGCTGTCATCCAGTATGGAATTTTCACAAGACTTGAAACCCAAGACTAAGGTGGGGATAATCCATATGGAATTTGCTATATAAAATTATATAAACCAAAGTTTATTTTGGTTTTTCTTTTAGAAGTTTTTCTACCCCTACAGATGACTTTTATATACTTTCATTGCTTCCTCTGAACCAGCAACAATCAAGTTCTATTGGAACTAAATTTATGGATTTTTACTTAGTAAAAATAAAATTTCTACCATACATGCTAATTGTTCTGTTTTTTTTTTTCTCTTATAGTTAATGAAATCATAGGGCGTGATATGTCTCATGGAGCCTCAAGGATACAAAGAGAATGCCATAAGCCTCTTGAGTCTAATATACCTGAAACCTGACCATCAATCTAAAGTTCCCCGTGGCAGCAGAAACAACAAGACTACAGTGAAATTTCGATGGTCCTCCCTATTGCACCCTAATATATTGCTGAATTTCTGTGCTTCCAGCTTTGTTGCCTTTAAGTCTCCTTGGGGAGATTTTTTTTACTCTTGAAAATTCTCCATACTGTAAATCATGGACACAAGTAGTGGCTTGCAAGTATTTTACAGTTGCTGTTAAATTTCTTAAAGTTTTAAGCTGTGTTAAAGTTTTCTTTCAACTGTTAGGAATCGTACGTTTGCTACCGTTATTGAGGGTTGTGAAGCCTGAAGGTTTGTTTCAAGTATCACAATCATTGCATTTTTAATATGTAGATGAATGCCCCAGTTTTCACATTTTCTTTTCTTAATTTTTTTCTATGTGTGCTCAATCAATTTTGTTAAACACATGCATTTCTGCAGGACGGTGCCCACCACTAGGGGGAGAATTAAAGACTAACAGGGGAATTTAGTTGACTGGATCTGGATACACCAGTCTTGATAAAGTGCCGTCCCTTTCGTCCATGCTGGATTAAGAGGCATGGGCTCTTAGCGGGTGTAGGTTTACACTACACTTTACACCGGCTTGTAGCAAATTTGGCACAGAAGAGGAGGCATGCCCCCTTCAAGCTAGGCTGTGTCCCCTGTGATCATTATGCAGACCCAGCAAAATTGCACAAATTTTGCACAGCTTATTTTGTTTGCACAAAAATGTGTACCGCCTTACCTGGTCTGTGCTAGCTTGGCTTTGATAAATTTTCCCCTTTTCTAATATATTATTTAACATAAACTAAACCATTCATTTCTCTCCTAAATGTTGTGATATGGCACTTTAATGTGAAAAGCTGCAATATAAAATACAAATACATGTAAGGATTTCATTTTTTTGTTACACATCAGTAGGAAGTGGAAACAGAACCCAAGGGTCAGGGGTAGGAATGACTGCAGACGAAAATCTTTATAGTTTAGAACAACTATTTAATAAAATCCCATGGAGCTCCACAAAAGTCAAGCTACATTTTACCTGTGTGGGAAAAAAAAAAGATCATAAAGAACCATTTTCTCTCTATATTATAAAAGAAAGGCAAACTACACATTAATTGCTGTTGGTAAGGCTGTGTTCACACATAGCATTTATTTAGTGCTATTTTGTCGCAAAACTGCAAATTTGTGTAAAAAAAAAAAGCGCTAATTAAACTCGCACTAAATGCTGTGTGTGCATTTAGCACACTTTACAGAGGGCAAGGATCAATAGCCCACAACAACATTAGGCAGCTATTGAACATGGTGTACAAGCGTTTTGTTTTTTTACCCGCACGTAATGCCCGCAACATACCCCCCCCCCCCCCTTCTGTCTCGGAAGTTCTCACCAGAGAAACTCAGAGGTAGGGAGTGTAGCGCTGGAGAGCAGAAAATGTAGGACCTTTGTCTGCTGTCCAGATAACCCCTTTAAGTTTGGAACACATTTATACACTTGTACTATTGTATTTATATTTTGTTTGCAGCTTATACTAGTCTGTTCTTTTGTAACTGGCCATATTGTGCTAAAAGTGCTGTGCCTTCAAAACAAACTTGTTACTAGCCACACTGCTAGAAAACAAGGGTCAGTTTTCTTTTTGATGTGTTAAAACTCAGAAGATTGTCACTAAATGGCCACCCAACCTGATGTGCAGGATCTTGAACACCAGTGCACACATAAGCTCAATAGCCCAAGTCCTTCTAGCAGCCCTCCATTTTAATACATTTCACGTGATAGATGGCTTAGAACTCAGACTATTTTGCATACATGGTGCCCTGAGTCGCTGCAAACCCTGTCAGATTGAGGGGGTGAAGGAAAGTATCATTTTGTAGGACGTCACTTCTTGGCAGTCTTAGTTTGCTTTTAGTGTATTTACTGGCAAAGTCTGCATGGAAAGTACTTCTTTCCTTCTAAATATGTTGACTGTCTTAAACCTGTTCAGTTCTGAAAAGAAAAAAAAATGGGACTTTTCTTTTTTCTTTTTAAGAGAAGCAACCAGTGCTTGTGTTCTCTCAGGATGTAGTAGCTTGACAAATCAGGTAAACCTTTATTTTTCCTTTAAGTATCAGCAAATGAATTGTAATTTGTTCATTCAGGTTTGAATTGTTCTCAATTGTATGGTAGACAGAGGTGCAGTGTAGATTTCTATTTTTACCAAGTATCCCTTTAAAGGGGTTGTCCAGCGAAAATAGTTTTCTTTTTACTCAACTGGTGTTAGAAAGTTATATAGATTTGTAATTTACTTCTAATAAAAATCTCACGTCTACCCATACTTAGCTACAATATCTCATGCTGGAAATGTTGTTTTATTTTCACTCTGACACAGTGCTCTCTGCTGTCACCTCTGGCCGAGGCAGGGACTGTCCAGAGCAGGAGAGGCGTTCTATGGGAATCCCTATAGAAAACCTCTCCTGCTCTGGACAGTTCCTGTCTCGGCCAGAGATGTCAGTAGAGAGCACTTGTGTTAGACTGAAAACAAAACAATATTTCCTGCAGGACACATACTAGCTGATAAGTATGGGAAGCCTTGAGATTTTTTAATTTAAGGTAATTACAAATTTATATGATTTTCTGACACCAGTTGATTTGAAAGAAAAAGATTTTCACTGGACAACCCCTTTAAATACTGGAGAATATCAACATGTCTGTTCACTTTAACATGTATTGTTAAGAGGCATTTTTATTATAAGTGAACTTGTATTTTTAAGTATAGCCCCTCTAAGATAATTTGGTATAACATTAGTTGCCCTCGGTTTGCTTTAATTTAAAGTTTTATTAATTCAGGAAACCTCCTCTAGCAGGATTCATTGGTCATTGTAAATGTTATGTGTAGAGTGCACACTAAACATTGTATGACTGCATTTAAAAGAAAAAAAGATAATTAATACAATGTATTTTCTTACAGGTTGCAAATTGTAGTAAATGTATGTGTTTAAGTTGTTGCATTTTCTAATTATGAGAGAGAACTCATTGAGCTACACATTTTAATACTGTAACAATGTGAATATTTTGAACCAAAGTAAAATTAACCAAATAAAATCAATGAAACAAAAACCTTAAGTGCAAATAAACATAGAAAACCCAGTTCAACTTCACACATTGCGTTTTAATGTAGTTTGATAATCTCTTTACACATCATTAAGCTCCTGTTCTCTATAAAAACACAATCCGACAGACAAAAAAAACTGCATCAAAACTGCAAAGTGTGAGCTCTATAATGCTGAAATCTAAGCAGTGTGGACAATCATGGGCCAAGAGAGAAATATATTCTGTAAAATGTTTGGACACGTTTTTAAAACCGCATGTTCTCCAGCATGGGAAATGTTCTGATTGGGTGGGAGAGGGGGGTATGTTAAACCACAATGTTTCATATTTGAGATTCTACAAAAAAAGCACATTTTTTCCTTTGACAGCTTTGCACTCACTTAGCATTCTCTGAGTTAAGTGAAGTAGTCACCTGGAATGGTTTTAAATGATCTTGAAGACTTTGCAGAGGTACTGAGTATTTGTTGGTTCCTTTTCCTTCACTCTGTCGTCCAATTCCTCTAAGTTGAGTTTAGGTCAAGTGATTTTATCAGATGCAGCACTCAGTCATACTCCTCCTTCTGGGTCATATAGCCCCTGCATAGCCTGGAGGTGTGTTTGGGATCTTTGCCCTTTTGAATAAACAAATACTGGTCCCATTTAAAGGGGTATTTCGCTCAAAAAAGACAAACTCATCTGGCAGTGACAGCCTGCTCAGCCAAACACTGACTGAGACAGGACAGCACTGTGGCCAGTTATTGGCTGTGTGAGCTGTCACTGCCAGACAAGTCTGTCTTGGAGGTGGAGGCAGTACTAATTAGACAGTGACCCAAGATGACACAGGAGGACACCAGGGAACCATGTAAAGGTAATAATAGGCTGTTTGTTATGTTGTGGGCCGCAACATTTCAAAATTTCATTTGAGTGAATACCCCTTTAAGCGCAATCCATTATGTGATAACATGTCACTACAGAACGCTGTGGTTTAAGCGTTTTGTCTCTATACATTATCAACACTAACCAGCCCAACACCATTGTACCTTGTCCTCCATGCTTCATGATGGGAACCAAGTGACGTGTCACATACTTAGATGAGGCTCCACGGGCTGTCTTTTTCTCAGCATTCAAGAGTCTCGAAACAGGACTAGCCAGATATGCCTCCGGGAATGCTGTCAAGCATTTATTTGTATGGGAAACCGTTCACTGATCTCAGGGAGACAAGCCAAAGAAAACACTTTCGGCTGCCGGCTAAAGTGTTCAGTACAGTGAAATCCTAGGTGCATTGCCCCCTGGAACACATGAATATGCAAAAAAAAAAAAAAAAAGCCTGTGGAGCCTCATTTTTGAGTCTTAAAACACAGGATTAGCCAGATATCCCTCCGGGAAGAGCCCAGCCAAGGGGTGACTCCTGTAATGAGACAACTAAAACTACCATTAAGTGGCTCTTTCAGTCAGTAACCTATTAAATGTATGTGTCCAAGGATATGATACGGAAAATACCAAAGCCTGGTATCCATCCACAGACATCTGTTTCGGGGTGTTGCCTCTCATCAGCGTGGAGCAGGATTCTTGCTAGGCAGCAGCTGTGTCAACCGGTGTCAGATAGTTATACAGATTTGTAATTTATTTCTATTAAAAAATCTCAAGTCTTCCCATACTAATTAGTACATGTACACTACCGTTCAAAAGTTTGGGGTCACCCAAACAATTTTGTGTTTTCCATGAAAAGTCACACTTATTCGCCACCATACGTTGTGAAATGAATAGAAAAAAGAGTCAAGACTTTGACAAGGTTAGAAATAATGATTTGTATTTGAAATAACATTGTTTTTACATCAAACTTTGCTTTCGTCAAAGAATCCTCCTTTTGCAGCAATTACAGCATTGCACACCTTTGGCATTCTAGCTATTAATCTGTTGAGGTAAGCTGGAGAAATTGCCCCCCACGCTTCTAGAAGCAGCTCCTACAAGTTGGATTGGTTGGATGGGCACTTCTGGCATACCATACGGTCAAGCTGCTCCCACAACAGCTCAATGGGGTTCAGATCTGGTGACTGCGCTGGCCACTCCATTACCGATAGAATACCAGCTGCCTGCTTCTGCTGTAAATAGTTCTTGCACAATTTGGAGGTGTGTTTAGGGTCATTGTTCTGTTGTAGGATGAAATTGGCTCCAATCAAGCGCTGTCCACTGGGTATGGCATGGCGTTGCAAAATTGAGTGATAGCCTTCCTTATTCAGAATCCCTTTTACATTGTACAAATCTCCCACCTTACCAGCACCAAAGCAACCACAGACCATCACATTACCTCCACCATGCTTAGCAGATGGCGTCAGGCATTCTTCCAGCATCTTTTCATTTGTTCTGCGTCTCACAAACGTTGTTCTTTGTGATCCAAACACTTCAAACTTGGATTCATCCGTCCACAACACTTTTTTCTAGTCTTCCTCTGTCCAATGTCTAAGTTCTTTTGCCCATCTTAATCTTTTTCTTTTATTGGCCAGTCTCAGATATGGCTTTTTCTTTGCCACGCTGCCCTGAAGCCCAAAATTCTGCAGCCGCCTCTTCACTGTAGATGTTGACACTGGTGTTTTGTGGGTACTATTTAATGAAGATGCCAGTTGGGGACCTGTGGGGCGTCTGTTTCTCAAACTAGAGACTCTAATGTGCTTATCTTCTTGCTTAGTTGTGCAACGCGGCCTCCCACTTCTTTTTCTACTCTGGTTAGAGCCTGTTTGTGCTGTCCTCTGAAGGGAGTAGTACACACTGTTGTAGGAAATCTTCAATTTCTTAGCAATTTCTCGCATGGAATAGTCTTCATTTCTAAGAACAAGAATAGACTGTCAAGTTTCAGATGAAAGTTCTCTTTTTCTGGCCTTTTGAGCGTTTAACCCCTTAAGGACAGAGCCTGAAATGGCCTTAATGACAGAGACAAATTTTATGAATATGACCTGTGTCACTTTAGTCATTAATAACTTCGGGATGCTTTTACCTATCCGGCTGATTCTGAGATTGTTTTCTCGTGACATATTGTACTTTACATTTCTGGTAAATTGGAGTCGATACTCATAACAAATCTTTATGAAAAAAAACCCAAATAATGTGAAAAAATGCATTTTTCCAACTTTGAAACTTTTTTGCGTATACAGAAAGTGGTTATACCACATAAATTATATATTAAATAGCATTAGCAACATGTCTACTTTATGTTGGCAGCATTTATTAAACGATCTTTAATTTTTTTTAGACAATAGGAAGCTTAAAACATTAGCAGCAAATTTCCAAATTTTCAGTAAAATTTCAAAATCAGATATTTTTAGGGACCTGTTCAGGTTTAGGCTGGGTTCACACACTGTATACTTCAGGCAGTATTTGGTCCTCAAGTCAGGTCCTCATAGCAACCAAAACCAGGAGTGGATTGAAAACACAGAAAGGCTCTGTTCACACAATGTTGAAATTGAGTGGATGGCCGTCATATAACGGTAAATAACTGCCATTATTTCAATATAACAGCCGTTGTTTTAAAATAACAGCAAAAATTTGCCATTAAATGACGGCCATCCACTCAATTACAACATTATGTGAACAGAGCCTTTCTGTGTTTTCAATCCACTCCTGGTTTTGGTTGCTATACAGCCTCACAAATACAGCCTCAAATATACTGTGTGTGAACCCAGCCTTAAAGTGTATTTGAGGGGCCTGTATGTTAGAAAGCCCCACAAAGCACCCCATTTCAGAAACTGCACCCCCCAAACTCTGCAAAAGCATATCCAGAAAGTGTTTTAACCCTTTAGGGGAGTCACAGAAATAAAAGCTGTGTAAGGAATTTGAAAATTTTAATTTTCTGTGCAGAGATTTTATTGTAATCCAATATTTTTCATAATTATAAACCTATTACCAGAGAAATGCACCCCAATAATTATTGTCCCGTTTCTGCAGTTTATAGAAATACCCCATATGTGACCCTATTGCGCTATTTGACGCAACCACAAGCCTCAGATGTAAGGGAGCGCCTAGTGATTTTTAACGCCTCCGTTATATTTGGTCATTTTTGACTGTACCACTTCAGGTTGGCAGAGGCTCTGGGGTGCCAAAACCTAAAAAACACCCCTAAAGGGACACCATTTAGAAAACTACACCCCTCAAGGAATGTAACAAGGGGTGCGGTGAGCATCTGGACCCCATAGGTGCTTCACAGATTTTCCGAACAATATGGCGTGAAAAAAGAAAAATTTATTTTTTACACTAAAACGTTCTAGCCTTCAATTTTTCATTTTCTTAAAGGGATAAGAGGCAAAAAAAGACACAAAATGTGTAGCGCAGTTTCTCCCGAGTACGGAAATACCCCACATGTGGCGATAAAGTGCCAAGGGGGCGCAGGACGAGCCTCCAAAGGGAAGGAGCGCCAATTGGCTTTTGGAAGCTGAATTTCACTGAAAAGGATTTCAAGCGCCATGTCGCATTTACAGAGCCCTCGTGCTGCCAAGACACTGGAAACCCCCCACAAGTGACCCCATTCTGGAAACTACACCCCTCAAGGAATCTAACAAGGGGGGCAGTGAGCATATGGACCCCACTGGTGACGGGCACAAATGTGGAACAATGTGACGTAAAAGTAAAAAATTTCATTTTTTCACTTTCATGGCACAAATGTGCCCATCATCAAGGGGTCCATATCCTCACTGCACCCCTTGTTAGATTCCTTGAGGGGTGCAGTTTCCAGAATGGGGTCACTTGTGGGGGGTTTCCAGTGTTTTGGCAGCACGAGGGCTCTGTAAATGCGACATGGCGTTCATCATCCATTCTAGCCAAATCCAACCTCCAAAATCCAAATGGCGCTCCTTCCCTTGGGAGGCTTGCCCTGCGCCCACATGGCGCTTTATGTCCACATGTGGGGTATTTACGGACTCGGGGGAAATTGCTCTACACATTTTGTGTTTTTTTTCCTCTTTTAACCCCTTGTGAAAATGATAAATTCAAGGCTAAACCAACATTATAGTGTAAAAAATGTAATATTTCATTTTCACGCCACATTGTTCCACATTTGTGCCCGTCACCAGTGGGGTCCATATGCTCACTACACCCCTTGTTACATTCCCTGAGGGGTGCAGTTTCCATAATGGGGTCACTTGTGGGGGGTTTCAACTGTCTTGGCAACACAGGGGCCTTTTGAATGCAACATGGCCCCTCGAAATCCATTCCATCCAAATCCAGCCTTCAAAAACCAAATGGCGCTCCTTCCCTTTGGAGGCTTACCCTGCACCCGAATGGCGCTTTATGTACACATGTGGGGTATTTCCGTACTCAGGGGAAATTGCGCTACACATTAAATGTTTTTTTTTTATCTTTTAACCCCTTGTGAAAATGAAAAAATCATGACAAGATTAATGATTTAGAGTAAAAATTTTACAAAAATTACACTAAATGTTAGTCTAGCCTTGATTTTTTTTTCCATTTCCACAAGGGGTTAAAAAAGAAAATGAACACAAAACGTGTAGGGTAGTTTCCCCTGAGTATGAAAATACCCCACATGTGGACATAATGTGCCATATGGGCACAGGGCAAGTCACCAAAGGGACAGAGCGCCATTTAGAGGCTGGAATGGAGGATAGAGGCCATGTCGCAATTACAAAGCTCCTGTGCTGCCAGGACAGTAGAAACCCCCGACAAGTGACTCCATTCTGGGAACTACACCCCATAAGGAATCTAACAAGGGGTGCAGTGAGGATATGGACCCCACTGGTGACGGGCACTTACGTGGAACATGTGCCGAGAAAATAAAAAATACAATTTTTTTCATTTTCACGTCCCAAATGTGGCCGTCACTTGGGGGCCATATCCCCGCTGCCCCCCTTGTTAGATTCCTTATCGGGTGTAGTTTCCAGAATGGGGTCACTTGTGGGGGGTTTCTACTGTCCTGGCCGCACAAAGGCTTTGTAATTGCATCATGGCATCCTCTAATGGGAATGGCGGCCATACCTACTTAGCTGGGGAAAAGGGACAATTCTAATTTATTTGGGGGTATTAGGCCAATTATTAGTTTATAAGGTTGAAAATGACAGGTGTCCATCAAACTCAACCTGTGTTGATCCAGAGGAAGGCCAAAACCCCTTGTGTGGCAGACGACAGTAGCCTCATCACTGGGAAAAATTCCTTCCCGACTCCATAATGGCGATCAGAATAGTCCCTGGATCAACGTGACCCCTGAAATAGGAATAAGGGACAGAATTTAGATAATGTAGAACCCCAGTGACGTGTGGTGCGCCTTGAAGCGATCCAGTATGCAGAGGCTGGGGGGATCAGGACAGGTGTCACACTGGTAAATGGTGTCCTTCCTGATCTCCCTGTTACGCCACACTCTGCACTTCTTCTGGGGTCTCCCGTTCTCCAGTGTGGGGGACGTCACCTGGAAAATGTTTCCCTGGTGCGATACGGGGTCCTTCATATCCAGAAGCGCTTGGTCCGCTCTATGGCTGCTAAATATTAGGGTTCTAATACTGCTTCTGATATTTTCGGATCATGCCGCAAGCTACAGTAGCTCGGGCAGCGAGGGACCGGAAGAGGGGGTGCTGGTATAAGTTATCCACGTACAGGTGGTAACCTTTATCCAGCAGTGGGAAGATCAGTTCCCGGACGATCTTCCCACTTGTTCCGAGGATGGGGGGGGGAGGGGGCATCTGGGGGCATCTGGGGGCTGGATTCAGGTGTCCCTTCCTACATACACTCTAAGGGTACGTGCACACTGCGGAATAGCGACAGATAACCCTTCGTGCATTCCGCAGTTGGCACCCACCGGCGGACTGATGCAGGCGCACGTCTCCACACGTGTCATAGACTCCATACTATGCACGGGCGGATTCCGCTCTCCGTCCAACGTGTTCATTCTTTGGACGGACGATGAAATCCGCCCAAGCATAACATGGAGTCTATGATACGGGTGGAGACATGCGCCCGCATCAGTCCGCCGGTGGGTGCCAGCTGCGGAATGCACGAAGGGTTATCCTTTGCCATTCCGCAGTGTGCACGTACCCTAAATCTGTAAGTGTACCCTGAGGTACGCTCACAGAGTTTGTAGAATTTCACGCCATACCGTCATCTCTTATTGGGACGGTACTGGCAGAAAAGACGTGTCTGGGGGGCAGCGTACGCTACGCTACCCCCCAGACACGTCGATGAGGAGGATGAGGATGAATGGAGGAAAGAAGGATTCCCCCATTCATCCTCACTGGCTGTTTCGGTGTCGGAGGCAATAATAACGTATCAGCCGCTAGAGGGCAGCAGAGCGCAAAATACGGAAAAAGCCGACGCTGGAGCCGAAAAATAGCCGAGAGAAGCCGAACGTGACGTCACGGAGGAAGCCGAAGACCCGAACCAAGACGAGGACGCCGCGAACCCGGAAGACGCCGATCAGGAGCCCGGGACGGGTGAGTAATGTACAAATACCTGCTCTGGTCCCCTCGGCTACCTAGCTGAGGGGTCCAGGGCAGGTATTTACTATTTGTGGGACTCTGATCGCCGTGCCACCGGCCCGATCGCCGTGAACGGCCGGCCGGCCGTTCACGGCGATTGGGCCGGTGGCACGGTGACCACCATTACTTTTTACAGTAATGGCGGTCGGTGCCGTCCTCGGACAGCACCGACCGCCATTTTTTTCCGGGTCATCGGGTCACCGATGACCCGAAAAGGTTCCGATCGCCGCTATTGGCTGATCTGAATTGATCAGTCTATAGCGGCGATCGTAAGCACGGGGGGTGTTAACCACCCCCCGTGCCGTGAAGCTAAGATGGCCTGCTATGATTTATAGCAGGCCATCTTCCCCGACCGCTGTGTGTGAACACACAGCGATCGGGGAAACATCGGGCGTACCTATACGCCCGTTTGCGTTAAAGCCCACCCTGCGGGGGCGTATGGGTACGCCCGATGTCGTTAAGGGGTTAATTGACCCCACAAATGTGATGCTCCAGAAACACAATCTGCTCAAAGGATGTCAGTTTTGTAGCTTCTGTAACGAGCTAGACTGTTTTCAGATGTGTGAACATGATTGCACAAGGGTTTTCTAATCAATTAGCCTTCTGAGCCAATGAGCAAACACATTGTACCATTAGAACACTGGAGTGATAGTTGCTGGAAATGGGCCTCTATACACCTATGTAGATATTGCACCAAAAACCAGACATTTGCAGCTAGAATAGTCATTTACCACATTAGCAATGTATAGAGTATATTTGTTTAAAGTTAGGACTAGTTTAAAGTTATCTTCATTGAAAAGTACAGTGCTTTTCCTTCAAAAATAAGGACATTTCAATGTGACCCCAAACTTTTGAACGGTAGTGTATGTCATGCAGGAAATGTTGTTTTCGTGCAGTAACTGTCCAGAGCAGGAGAGGTTTTCTATGGGGATTCCCATTTCCAAAACCTCTCCTGCTCTGGACAGTTCTTGTCTCAGCCAGAGTGGTGACAGCAGACTGCCCTCTGTCAGACTGAAAAGAAAACAACATTTCCTGTATGACATACAGCAGCTGATAAGTATGGGAAGACTTGAGATTTTTTTTAATAGAATTAAATTACAAATCTATATAACATTCTGAAACCAGTTAATCTGAAATTAAAAGATTTTCACTGGACAACCCCTGTAAATGAGTCTCTACGGGCTCTTTTTTGAATAAGCATTTATTTGGGCGTTAATCTAAGTTGCTACTAACCTGCTGTCTATGAAGTTGGTAACTGTAATGAACTTATCCTTTGCCACCAAGGTAACTGTTGGGCTTCCCTTTCTAGGGCTGTCCTCATGAGAGCCAGTTTCATCAGAGCATTCAGTGGTTTTAATCATTGCTTTTAAGGATACCTTCAAAGTTCCTGCAATTTTCCAGATTGACCAAGGAAAAGATGCAGCGATGTCAAGTCTTCAGCATTGCTGGGTCTTCCACAAAGCTTACACACAGAGAGTCTCCAGGGACAATCCAAGCCCTGGAGATGTGTGTACTCTCAGTGGAAGAGAGAGGCAGCAACACTATACTTACCGCACCCCACTGAGAGCGGTAGTCGGGAAGCTAGTCAACGCTACAAGGACAAAGGACAAGGGGCCAAACTATAAGGCCATTTGCAAAATTACTTTCTTTTGCATTTTTTATCACCTAACAAAAGTTTACTCCTTTAAGTGGTCCTTGCCATAATGTGGACTAGAACTGTAGCTTAATAGGGACAAACATTGTATAGGACAGTATACTAATCCTACCCCTGCACAACACAACAAACACATTATAAAGACAAGAAGTTCCACAAAATTAACTCTTGACGTAACATATCTGTTAAGTAAAAAACATTCCAGGTGACCACCTCATGAAACTCATTGAAGAATTTTAAATTATACAATATATTCAGGGTTTTTTTTAACCTACCTATAATGTAGGAAAATTAAAACCATCAAATCAAAAGCTAAATACAAACTTTCTACACTGTGTTTTTACTGTGTGTGTGTGTGTGTGTATATATATATATATATATATATATATATATATATATATATATATATATATATATATATATAATATATAGTGTACTGGAGCACCTATGCACTTATCTGTGGAATACAACAAGCTTTCTGCATATTTTGACTATCAGACTTAGGGTGCCTTTACACCTACCGGATCCGCAGCGGATCTCACTTTTGCGGATTCGCAGCGAGATCAGCTGCGGATCCAGTATCATTCACCTCTATTATAGCACATACTCGCAGCGGGACTGACATCCCGCTGTGAGTATGTGATTTAACTCCCTGGTGCCCGCATCCCCGTCCCATCAGCCCCGTCCCCGGCATCCTCCATCCCTGTCCCATTATCCCTGTCCCCGGCATCCTCCATCCCCGCGCCCGCATCCTGCAGCCCGCCGCCGAGGGCATACATTACCTGCTCGGTGGCGCGGCTGCAGTAAGGCTCCAGTCCCGCTCAGCCGATCAGTGCACCGCAGCGGCACCAGAGCCGGGAGCAGGTAATGTATGCTCTTGGCGGCGGGATGCGGGCGTGGGGATGATGGGATGGAGAATGACGGGGCTGCGGGCACCAGGGAGTTAGAGCACATACTCACAGCAGGATGTCAATCCAGCTGCGAGTATGTGTCATCATAGGGGAGAATGATACTGGATCCGCAGCTGATCTCGCTGCGAATCCACAGAAGTGAGATCCGCTGCGGATCCGGTAGGTGTAAAGGCACCCTTATATGGAATGCAGCTAAAATAAACTTCTGAACACTTCTATATAAAAGTAAAGGTATATGGTCGTAAATTGAGGCCCCATTCCCTTGTTAGAGTTTCATAAAATACAGCTGTGTGCTTAAAGGGAACCAATCAGCCCAAATGGGCTGATATGGTTCCCTGAACTGCTGTATACAGGTCCTGCAGCAGGCTGCAGCAGTAGCTGTATACTGGAAAAAAGGACATGTGCCCAGAAAGGATTTTAAAAGGACATGTCATTCCTTCTGATACTTCACTTATGGTATATACTTGTATTCCTCCTAAAATAGTTCTGCTAAATGTTTTGGAATTCTTCACGTGTAGTTCCTCTGTATGGGTACATTCACACTGAGGAAAAGAGGACTCTGTTCCGAATCCCCCCTGCCTTACTGTCTCAGTGTTATGTACAGGGCGCCTCCGCTGTCTGTGGCTGTTTGTGAGTTTGTTCCTTATTCAGGAGAAATAACAGAGGAATGGTGCAACAACAACAAAAAATGTGTACCAGCATTATGTCATGGGCAACACGTTACCAAACCAGACTCGTTGGGAGTAGTGACTGGTCATTTTTAAGACTTGTTCCTGGTGCTTATACATAATGTCAGGTTATACTATTTGTGGCATTAAATGAGTATAAATAGGTCACACGTAGAGATGAGCGAACCTGGAGCATGCTCGAGTCCATCCGAACCCGAACTTTTGGCATTTGATTAGCGGTGGCTGCTGAAGGTGGATAAAGCCCTAAGGCTATGTGGAAAACATGGATATAGTCATTGGCTGTATCCATGTTTTCCAGACAACCTTAGAGATTTATCCAAGTTCAGCAGCCTTAGCTAATCAAATGCCGAAAGTTCGGGTTCGGATGGACTTGAACCCGAACCCGGTTCGCTCATCTCTAGTCACACGTCAGGTGAAGGGTACTTTGTCAGTCACAGCATGCCCTGTCTTCAGATTTACTGCACAAAAATAAAGATTCCATGCACACAAACTCACAATATATTTTTTTTAGTAGTAAAATGTAAAGCATTATAATGTACTCATGGCTGCTACCTTTGCAGTCTGCCTGTGGTTTTTGAAGAGGACCTGTCACCCCCCTTGCCGGGGTGACAGGCTCCCGACCCCCCGTTAGAGCCCCCTATACTAACGTGATCCCGCCAATTCCCGCTTCCTGAGCCAGTCGGGTCACGGAGATTTCAGTGCCCGTAGCCCGGCGCACGCGCTGACAGGAGAGTCCGATGCCCATAGAGAATGACGGAGTATCGGACTCCCCATTCATTCTCTATGGGCGTCTGACTCTGCTGTCAGCGCGCGCGCTGGGCTTCGGGCGCTGATATCTCTGTGACCCGACCGGCTCAGGAAGTGGGAGCCGGCGGGATCAGGTGAGTATAGGGGGCTCTGACTGGGGGGGGGGGGGGGTCGGGAGCCTGTCACCCCGGCACGGGAGGTGACAGTTCTCCTTTAAGGGTAAAGTAACCCCCGTGCTGTAATTTAGTACTGTTTTGCTTCATACTCAGAATATCCAGATCCCATCAGTAAATGTTACTTATGCTGTGTCTGGAACAGATGTTTGCTACTGCAATTTACTATTGAGGAAGGATTTAGGTGCTGTTTTCATAAGACACTCAGCCCCTTTAGAGTCACCTGCAGTTCTACATATAACAACCACAGAAAAAGGATTTATTCCAGGCACAGCATATGCATCATTCAGTAATTGAACCAGGATAAGTGGTTGTAGCTAAAGTCTGATATTCAGGCCGCCTGTTCTCTTTAGGAGGCACCTTTTAAAAAGCTTTAAAGCTGTAGTTCTATATGAGCGAGCAAACAACTAAGGAACATTTGATTCCACACACAACACATGCAGAGGAGATATGATTTACATATGATATGAGAACTTCAAGTACAGACCCTCTGTAAGGGCATTATTTTACTTGCCTGCACAGTGGGGCTGAACCAGACGACTTATACCAATTGAATAGACATTGGCCATGAATATATTCTGTTGAATTACATTATAATGTAAGAAAAAGTTTGTGGTATCAGCAAATTCAATTATTGACATTCATTTTTTTTAACCTTTTTTGATAATTTACTTTACTTTTTTTTATATGTGCAGAATCAGGTACATTGTCAGGTGTATTGTCTCAATTATATACTTACTGGGTATTTAAAACATTACTGTGATTAATATAATGTTTTGACATAAAATCAAATCCCAAAAGGGTAATATCAGAAAGTTTTTTAAACCAAAAATATTACAAATAATACTAATAAATTGTAAAACACGCAAGGCCGTATTTACCACTAGGCACACGTGGTCCGGACTTTCCAGTAAATCTGGTGTCTTTTAAAAGGGGGGGGTATTATGGTAATATTGGTCAGGTCTGGAGCTATTACCTACCAATCCTGTGGTGAGAATTCTGTCAGACAATATGCAAACTGCTCTAATCATTGATTCAATGTGGAAATTTATTTATGTTTTAAGCAGTTAAAAACAGGAAAAACGTGATTTAGGCAAAGTTTCTACATGTAGAGAAATTAATGTGGCTGAAACCATGCTCCCCACGATGGGGGGGGGGTCTTCAGGTTTAGCGCCTAGGGCAGCAGCAGCTGTTAATACAGCCCTGAAAACACGGTATATATAGTGGGACCTCTCCAAAACTCCACATTTTTTCAGAAGACTACAACCTTACCTACACCAGATTTTTTGTAAACAATTTTCAGTTCCACTATATATTATGCATATTGGTCGCCATCTTTGAGAAGACTACCCCCCTTGGAAGATATTTTTTGGTGCAGTTTTGGGTGGTTGTCTTAAACAGGTTTCACTATACTTATACAGTATGGTTTCTGTTTAACAATGAAACTTGTTCCACTAACTACAAGACCTCATACAGCTACATCTGAGGAAAAAGAAATTTAAGACTTTTAATAGTAGAGATGAAAAACTCTATGAGCATCCTTGCACAGATGTTCATTTGCTTCTAAATGCAAAGTTGGGCAACTTTCTAAATAGTATTCAATAAAAAATATTTCTAGTAGGCTCAGTTACAGATTTTATGTAAGGGTCCTATTACACGGCCCGATCATAAAGTGTAAACAAGCGCTGATCTGCTAGATTGTCGCTCATTTACTTAGCAATTACATGGGCCCACTATCAGGCAGCAAGGGCTGCACAGACATCATTAGCAATGTCTGTGCAGCCCTTGCCTTTAGTGTAAGATAATAAATAGAGATGAGCAAACCGGGTTCAAATCGATCCGAACCCGAACGTTCAGTATTTGATTAGCGGTGGCTGCTGAACTTGGATAAAGCTCTAAGGGTGTCTGGAAACCATGGATACAGCCAATGACTATATCCATGTTTTCCACATAGCCTTAAGGCTTTATCCAACTTCAGCAGCCACCGCTAATCAAATGCTGAACGACCGGGTTCAGATCGACTCGAGCATGCTCGAGGTTCGCTCAATTGCTTATCTTACCAGGTTTCCTGGTCTCCTCAAGCCTTTCCTGATGTTCCCTTCTGTTCTGGTCTCTGCACTGACAGGTCACTCAGCCAATCACTGGCAGTGGTCCTGTCTTGGCAAGTGACTGGATAAATAGCCAGTGTACAAACTTGATCAGAATGTCAGTGTACAGACTGGATCAGAAAGGAACAAAAGGCAGAGCTGCAGCTGCAGACACTGCGAAAGGTTCGAGGACACCAGGGAACGTGGTAAGGTAAGTAAATAATTTATTTTATACTACAGTCATCAGCTGTCAGCTGTGCATTACTGTTACATGTAGCGATGCGGACCTAATGATTTTAGGTCTGGACCTAAAGAAACGATCAGTCGATGATTGTTCTCTCTGAGTGATAATCGGCCCGATTCGGCCAATTATCGCTCTGTGTAATATGGCCCTTACTCCATCACATACTATACTGTCCTGCTGCATCTGACGTAGATTCAACAGCACACTTCAGCTCACTACTCCCTTGTCCCCACTTCCTACCTTTTGAGTGTTAACCCCTTCATAATATTTGACAGATATGTCAGTCACTGGCAGATGCTTGTTGCTGAGTGACAAATGTATCTTTAGGATGTTGCTGTGCTGCTTAATACACCCATGAGATTCCATCATGGCCTAATTTATTGCCCACTAATGTAAAATTGGCCATATACATATAATAGTTAAAGGAGAAGTTCGGCCAAAAGTATTTTTTAACATGTTATTACTTATGGAAAGTTAGACAAATTCCTAATGTACACTAATTATGGGAAATGCACATATACTGCTATTTCCCTTAATTTAGTAGATCAGGCAGGGTTCACATTCTGTAAAAAACCGTGACGTCACAAATCGGTTGTAATTCCTATGGAGTGTCCAGCAGAGGGCGCACTATATGTAGAAGTCTATGGCACTGTATTGTGTCTATGGAAATGTATGCAATGTACAGTATGCTTTATTGATTGAATACATTTATGGAATACTTTCGGGATCAAGTGTCCTTGCTCCCCAAAGTATTCCATAAATGCATTCAGTCAATAAATTTGGAGGGAACCGAGCAGGAAAGGAGGTGCCTGTGCATCTAACTACCTCCCCCCTCCCTCCCTGCTCGGTGCTGGACAAACATACACTGCACTACTCCTCCCATCATCTGCTCATAGTATGAGCAGATGATGGGGGGGTAGTACCAGCGCCATCACCAACCTACCCTCCGCCACCACATATGCACTGTAGTACTACACCCATTATCTGCTCATAGTATGAGCAGATGATGGGGGAGTAGTACCAGGGCTATCCCCATCAGCAGCACCCCTTGTCACCGCTGCTGATGCCACTGCTGATGCACTGCAGTTCACATCCCCTGCCGTGGACTGCAGAGCTTTCCGACACCCCCACGTCAGGTGACATCAGTTAGCAAGACGGAGGGGCATCAGGTGACATCAGTTAGCAAGACGGAGGGGCGGCGGTGTGCTCTGCAGTCCCTGGTAGGGGATGTGAACTGCAGTGCATCAGCGGCGGCAGGGGGTGCTGGTGATGGGGATAGCCCTAGTACTACTTCCCCATCATCTGATCATACTATGAGCAGATGATGGGAGAAGTAGTACAGGGAGGGTGGGGGGAGGTAGTTAGATGCACCGGCACATCTCTCCCTCCCTGCTCGGTGCCCTCAAAATGTATTGATTGAAAACATGGAAAACTTTGGGAAGCAAGGACACTTTCTCCCAAAGTATTCCATAAGTGTATTCAATCAATAAAGCATACAGTACATTACATTACATACACTTCCATAGACACAAAACAGTGCCAAAGTCTTCTACATATAGTGCTCCCCCTGCTGGACACTCCATAGGGATTACAACTGATTTGTGACGTCATGGTTTTTTACAGAATCTGAACCCTTCCTGATCTACTAAATTAAGGGAAATAGCCCTATATGTGCATTTCACATAATTAATGTACATTAGGAGGGGGTCGTGAAAACAGGCATTCTAAAAACTATATTTGGCCTATGTTAGAATTTTGTTTCACAGTGACACACACACACTTATCCTATTTAGTGAAATTCTTCATAAGGTAATATTAAATGTTCTTTGTGGTACCTAACTTTATGATTAGTTTACTCATTTATCCAAGGTTTACCTGTGCTATACTTAACATTTATTAGGCTTTTAAGAAATTCACAACTGAATATATTAAATGAGTTTCCATTAGAGATGAGTGAACCTCGAGCATGCTTGAGTCGATCCGAACCCGAACTTTCGGCATTTGATTAGCGGTGGCTTCTGAAGTTGGATAAAGCCCTAAGGCTATGTGGAAAACATGGATATAGTCATTGGCTGTATCCATGTTTTCCAGACAACCTTAGAGCTTTATCCAACTTCAGCAGCCCCAGCTAATCAAATGCCGAACGATCGGGTTCGGATGGACTCGAACCCGAACCCGGTTTGCTGATCTCTAGTTTCCATGTAAATATTATGCAGAGGAGTGCCATAGTTAGGAACATCTCAATAATTGTATGAGTGGCTCATACTCTGGTTTACCTGGGACATCTATTCATCTACATTGTGACCATCCATCTGCATGGCCGGCATATAATGCTATATACAAATGTAGAACCATGAACCACCTGTAGCTTTTTCAACAACTTTTAAGTACAATATGGCCATTCAGTTTTGTTTCTTTTTCAATAAATCGCATGCAGCCTTAGCCACTCACTGTAGCAGCAGTCACCTTCTATTATTTATGTTCTGGAGATTGCCTAAGGGTACGTTGTAACGTTCCGGTTGCTGCATGCAGATGAAACCTCTACCACAGGGATGGGGAACTTTCAGTGCTCCAGCTGTTTCAAAACTACAATCAGCACATGCTATGCAGCCATTGTATGTGCGGTATGTGTGATAATAAAACGTACCCTCTATCTCTAACCAAGTAGTTTTTTGTATGTAAGAGTGAGATAAACTGTAAATGTTTCTTATGTGTATGGAGAATTATTTTTAAGCTCATACAGAATGTTTATTACGTGTTATTTAGTAACGTTCAAAGTAAAGTTCTAAATTTCAAGAAATTGCTTAGCAGTATAAAAACTAGTTTTTGGGATTCTTGTCACTGAGCATTGCCACATTACCAGTGCCTTTTAAATTATTAACGTTTCTCATTTTTCATTTTTCTTTTACAAATCTTTAATGGTATTTAATGGCATTGTTATATTGGGAATGATGATATAGACCATAAATAATGGCATTGTTATATTGGGAGTGATGATATAGACCATAAATATAACTGCTTGACATCTGTCTTCTCGGAAAAACTGTTGATCATTACAGTTGGTAACAAGTGTGTAATCTATAGTTTATGAACAATTGGTTGAATGACTGTTGCAGTGATCTGACAGCAAAAGAAGTTATAGAGAGAGAGAGAGAGAGATGTTGCCACTGTGCACATCACTTTTTTTTAGGTTTAAGTTATTTTGAGTGCTTTTCTCTTTTCAATAAAATATTGCTAAATTACCTTTTTGTTGTTTGTTTTAAAATGTTAAGTTTGATTGACCAGCAAACTCACCTGACCTTAAAGCCACTCTGTACCCACAATCTGCCCCCCCACACCGCTTGTACCATCAGATAGCAGCTTTTAATCCAAGATCTGTCCTGGCGGCCGTTCGGCAGGTAATGCAGTTATTGTCCTAAAAAAATACTTTTAAACTTGCAGCCCATGCCAAATTGGTGTGGCCTAGAGTGTCTCTGCCCTGGGCCTCAGACAAGTGGTTAATAGAAGAAATCCTACCCAGGGGCATTCCTAATGGTGAAGAGGGCGAGAGGGGGGATGGAGAGGCGGTGCAGGCCTAGAGCACAGAAACTCTAGGCCACGCCAATTTGACACAGGGCTGTAAGTTTAAAGGTTGTTTTTTTTAGGATAATAACTGCATCACCTGCTGAGTGGACCCCAGGACAGATCTTGGAATAAAAGCAGCTATCTGACGGTAGTAGTTTTGGTGGGGCAGATCATGGGTACAGAGTCACTTTAATCTATGGGGTATTGTCAAGAAGAAGATGAGAGCCACCAGACCCAACAATGCAGACCCTATGAAAGCAACCTGGGCTTCCATAACACCTGGCTGATTGCCTCGATGCCATGCAGCATTGAGGCAAAAGAAGCCTTGACCAAGTATTGAGTGCAATTACTGTACATACTTTTCATTTGGTCAATATTTCTGTTAAACCTTTTTTTTTTAGAGTTGGTAATAAAACAATCTCATTTTCTGAGATATTGAATTTGGGGTTTTCTTTGGCTGTAAGCCATAATCATCAACATTATCCGAAATAAACACTAAAAAAGGTTCACTCTGTATTTTATGACTCTAGTGTATTTCATATAACTATGCAGCTAGCCTGCCCTCTGCTGGTTTATGATCACTCTTCATAACAAAAACATATAAGCGTTCTATGTCTAGAGAAAAACAAACTTGTATGCAAAGAAGTTTCAAGTGACCCTTGTATTTTATCTATTTTTTTTAGAAAAATGTTTTATAAACAGCATCTTATGCATCCAATCAGAGCTGCTACTATGTAATGAGGGGCAGTAACAACCAAACCATCCTGTCTACTGATGGGCATCTCTAGTTCAGGGGATACAAGTCATGATTAAAGGGGTAGTGCGGCGCTAAACAATTATTTACTAAATAACACACATTACAAAGTTATACAACTTTGTAATGTATGTTATGTTAGTGAATGGCCCCCTTCCCCGTGTTCCCCCCCCACCCACGCTAGACCCGGAAGTGGAGTGCTCTATACTCACCTGATTTGTCTCGACCCCCGTCCGCCATCTTGTGACAATGATGTAATCTTCGGGAGGCCAGCCGAACCGCTCCGACCGTCCCTTGTGCCGGCCCCCCTCTGCCACGTCATCAGCTGCTCACCGCAATTGGCTGAGCATAACTGTGCCCAGCCAATCGCGGCTGAGCAGCTTATGACACGGAAGAGGGGGGCCGGCACGAGGGATGGTCGGAGCAGTTCGGCCGGCCTCCCGAAGATGACATCATTGTCACAAGATGGCGGACGGGGGTCAACACGAATCAGGTGAGTATAGAGCACTACACTTCCGAGTCTAGCGTGGGTGGGTGGGAACACTGGGAAGGGGGCCATTCACTAACATAACATACATTACAAAGTTGTATAACTTTGTAATGTGTTATTTAGTGAATAATTGTTTAGCGCTGCACTACCCCTTCAAACTACAATCCAGCCCTATGTATTCCAATCCTGCAGCTATCCTTTATGGTTACTGTTTATTATAGCATTAGCATGTTTACTCTTCAGAAATATTTGCAACCAGATACTCAAGGGTCTTAGTGTACTTGGGGTGAGAGCGATGGCATAGGAAATTAATACTGTAGTCAAGCAATGAATACATTGAGTAATGCTAAATTACAGAGTGCAGATGGTTGAATATATTGGATCTGCCAAATAGTGTAAAAACTCATGTTTCCTCAGCCAATACATAATGATTGACTGCTTTCTCTGTATGTATGCAAGAAGAGCTAAAAATGTTTCCATTTCCTTAACCTGACTTGGCAATTGGAAGATTTCTTTATTACAAAATACATTTTTGCCACGTTATTCTTGAAAGGGCTTCCGCATTTCATAATTGAGATGTCGGAAATGTTGCGGGGGCAGGTGCATATCCTGCATGTTATGGCCAGTAGCTGCACAATGTCACCACAACATTGCACAGATATTGGACCTTGCATGTGAGCATAATTTTATTCCTTCGATATCATATGCAGGCAAAAGTAATGCGGCACACGTCCAATCTTGCTAGTGATGATTTATTGTTCACATGCTCGTGGATACAAACAAGAACATAGGCTACGATCGCTCGCGCTCTCACCGCGCTTCCTCCTGGCCCATACGTCATTACTACACCCACCCCCTCTATATACGTGAATGCAGTTAAAGAGACAGTACAGTTATTAACAACTATATGAAACACACCATAAATAGTGAAAATAAAAACAATGATAATGCAAACATTAGGATATAATAGAAACAAGCAATAACTTTAAATATCATGTAATAAAGTGCCATCATAGAGTCCATTTATAATATTGCTTGTAAATCTGTGCGGTCATTGAGACCTAACGGACCCAGAGCTCCTGTACGTAGGATGAATTCCATTTCTTTTTTCAATAATAAGGCATGTTTATCACCACCTGCTTTCAAATTATTAATACGTAACAAACCCATAAACTTCATGCTTGATACATCACCCTGATGTTTGTCTCTAAAATGTTGGATCAATTTAGGACATCCCTTCCCTGTTCTGATTGAGCGCAGATGTTCTGAAAAACGTTTAAACAAAGGTCTTATTGTTTTGCCTATATAAAAGAATTTACAGTTACAGGTAATCGTATACACAACATAGGATGTTCTGCAAGTAATAAAATCATTGATAAAAATATCGTGGCCTCCCAAACAGACCCATTGAGTATTATTATAATTTTGCCTGCCCCTCCACGTCTTGGAAGGATTACTTCTGAGATGTTGAACTGCCAGAAGTGAACATTGGGGAGCAGAACACTTATGTTCTTCAGACAAGCCTTTTAATAACAAGGTCCCACTATTACTTCAGCATCTGAAATGTGAAGCTACTGTTGCTGTCTCCAATTATTCTTCTGCGTGGATATAATGGAGTAATAACTGAACAAAATAATTACCATTTTAATAGCGCTATAAGCTGCTTAAGTCCACTATTGGTACACAGAGGTTGTATGTCCAGACAAGTGCCCCATGTGTGCCTTCTAGAGATGAGCGAACCTCAAGCATGCTCGAGTCGATCCGAACCCGAACTTTCGGCATTTGATTAGCAGTGGCTGCTGAACTTGGATAAAGCCCTAAGGCTGTGTGGAAAACATGGATATAGTCATTGGGCCAAGTTCAGCAGCCCCCGCTAATCAAATACCGAACGTTCAGGTTCGGATCGACTCGAACCCGATTCGCTCATCTCTAGCGCCTTCCTTTCACAGAATGCATACACAGTTACTATCACCAGTTGGAGAATAAGTTACGTTCACACCGTAAAATAGGGCCGTATTTTAAATATAATAATGCACTCATTGGCTATGTTCCCACATCTTGTTTTGGCCTGTTAGGACTCAAATGACTTAAAAAAGATGTTGTGGGAACATAGCCTAATAAACGGGAAATTGGATGGCAGTTCACACGCTGTATAGAATGGGCTTACTTGCTCACCTTTTACAACTTGCTTTTGCAAAGTTGGTTGTGTTTTTTTTTCTTCATCTGTTTAAATTGCTGCTATTTTACCATGATTGCTGCAAAAACACTGTGTGAACACAGCCTTAGGATCCTTTTAGATGGCACAGTTTTTCGGCTGCGGAGGCCACAAACGAGCGCCAATCAGCACTCATTTGCAATGCCTTTAGACGGCATGCTAAATCGAGTTGTTGACTGCACAAACAATCCTTTTATAGTTTGTGCCGCCCTGGAAACTGACAGTACAGACATGTATACATCTGTGCTGGTAGCAGTGTATACTTATCGTTCGCACTGCTTGTGATCCAGAATCTGGGTCTCCCGTCTATCTTTAGGCTGAGTGAGTTAATAATAAGGAGGTGGAGCTTAAAGTTACAGCAGGCAGGTGTCATCCAAGTCTTATAAGCAGTGCTAATATAAGTATACATTGCTGCTGTGATTTTTTTTAAACTGACAGCACAGATATATACAGATCTTCAGTCACTCCACTTTTATCGTTGCCAGCTGCACCTAACCCTGTTTTCACAGGACAATGTGTGGCCAGTAATAAGTTTAAAGCTTTTTCAATCAGTCGAGGATTGGAAGTTTTTCCTTTTCCTAGGCCGATCGGTATCGATTATCGGCCTGTGTAGACAGTCTTTAAAGGGATACTCCAGCGTGGGGGGGGGGGGGGGGGCGTCGGGGGCACTTTTTTGCTGGGATCGGGGAGGAGGTGGCCGAGGGAAAAGACGTCCACTCACCTCCCCAGCGGCGGGTCCCGCATAGCGGCGCTCCGTTTCCCGGCCGCTTCCGGGTGTCTGGCGCGGGCCCGAGACATGACATCTCAGGTCCGCTCAGCCACTCAGTGAAGGAGGCGGGATCCGTTTCAAGTCCGCTCAGATCCCGCCTCTGTCACTGAGTGGCTGAGCGGACCTGAGACGTCACGTCTCGGGCCCGCGTCAGACACCCGGAAGCGGCCGGGAACCGGAGCGCCGCGATGCGGGACCCACCGCTGGAACCGGGGAGGTGAGTGGTCCCAGCAAAAAAAAGTGCCCCCCCCCCACTGGAGTACTTTAACCCCAAGGGAATTTTGAGCTGGGTTAAAGACTTTGGACTTTCAGAACAACAAGCCCCTGATTGCAGATAGACTTCAGGATACTGCTTGACCAGATTTGCCTTCCAGCTTAAAGTTTTTAATAATAGAGAAATCTTTAATCCAGGATGTAAACTCTAAAAAGAAGGGGAATTACTAGTTAAACCAGATTCCATTTAGTATCTGTTTCACCTTGCCAAGCCGTGGCACATGTGGGCTAATTATGGCAAACAAAAAATTTAATTTGTTCATTATTTTCTTAACTTTGCCCAATTTTAACTGATATTCTTTACATTATTTTATACAAATCGGAGATAAATTTGCTTTTTATCATAAAAATATTAGTATGGTTATAAATTATTATTAATACAAATAAATTGTGTCCTTTTCCACATACAAAAAGTCTAGAAGCTTAATTTATTTTGCTATTGATGTACCATGGTTTGTATGGAAAGGTTTTCTTTTCAGTACCTTATCAGCGCTGGCACAGGGATTCTGATGGTGCTGTCCTTTTTTTTTTTTTTTTTTCCCTTCAAAATGCTGCTCTGCTCTGTTTTCTTGTTGTTTACCAGCCTGGCTCTATGCACTGTAGGCAGGCCGGGTCCCCCTAGCATGATGAATCAAACAGGGGAGCTGCATAACTGAGGAAATATCGTCACACTGGGGGGCGCTGGGCCTTAGAGGCAGGCCAGTGCACAACAAGGAAACGTTGCCAAGCACGGGAAATGGGTGGCATCTTTACAAGTAAAACATTCACTTTAAAAGGGACCCAGGCCCTACCACTGGTACTGACAGTGTGCTGTAGTTGGCAGTCCCCTAGTAAGTATGTTACCTTTTGGTATTTTGTCTGTGGAGAGAATGTGCAATCTCCAGTCTTCTACTATAATGAAGAGTCAATGAGGAGTTGTGCCTCAGCGTTTGTTCCACACTCTGGCACACCTCCCCACTGCTTCCTCCTCCCTCTCCTTCATGAATAATCAATGCTGCCTGGCCTCCGTTTCTCGCACAGCTGTCAGGCCTGATCTGCAATCAGATATAGGAGCTGTGGTCTGGGGGTAAATCAATTGTCTAGAGATCAGCAACAGTTCTTTCTTTGGTTCGATTCCCCTCATGGAAGTAAAATATATTTTATTTTGTCTCATTGTATAATGTATAGAAGTGCAAACAATTCCCAATCAGGTCCTCTGTTGGCAGATACTGACTGACAGTGTGAGTGCTAGAGAGGCACAAACACTGAAGCACAACTCCTCTTTGACTCTTCATTACAGTAGGAGACCCAAGATTGTGCATAATCCACTCCACTGACAAATTACCAAAAAGGTACTATGCTCACAACAGGACTTACAATTACACCACACTGTAAGCCAGGGATGGGGAACCTTCGGCCCTCCAGCTGTTGCAAAACTACAATTCCCATCATGCCTGGACAGCCGAAGCTTTAGCTTCAGCTGTCCAGGCATGATGGGAATTGTAGTTTTGCAACAGCTGGAGCGCCGAAGGTTCCCCATCCCTGCTGTAAGCACTTCGAGTAGGGCCCGAATGCTGACAGATTTTCTGTAAGTGTAGGTTTAGCAGCCAAATCTAACCAATGCATTTTACACATCATTGTTGGCCCTTTTGCTTCTTTTTTTTTATTCTGTTATTTGCAGGAAGTAAAAAAAAATAGATTTTCAAACATATTTATTACAATTTTGAGGCACAAAAGGCAAACATTTAAAGTTTAAGACAGAAAGATTCACATACTAAGAATAGGAAAACGTATCACATGAATATACAAATTTTGGCAGTTTTAAGCTTCACATGATCCGATTCCAAACAACTGAAGCAGACATTGCAGAATACACCTTCACCATTTTACCACAATCTGTACTAAATGGAGAATGGCATATCTAGTATGTGTGCTTGAACATCCTAAAAACGTTAAGGCAAAGTACAACCAAGTACAATATTTAGGGGAGAATACTAACCATGTGCAATAATCCCAAATATTATATATATTCCAAGTTTACATATTTAACAAGAATATCAATGAGGTACAGTGTCAAAGATCCAACATTTCTGTAAACACGTCATTTGTTCCTTTACAAATAAACATCTGTGCTGTAAACCATCTGTGCATTGTGATCAAAATGCAATCTGAGGAATTTATATTTAAAGAATCACTACTTAAATATCAATTTGAATTTTTTTTAAAATATTTTTGACTACATCAAACTTTATTTTTAAAATGTGACTGTGAACAATGTATCTCGTATTAAAGACTTTTCAATAATAAAACTTATTACAATAGCTGAAATGTGACATTTTGTTCAAACCCTTTTACAATAAAGTGGGCCGCCAGTTGCAAAACTGGACTAGTAAGTATAAATAAAGCCTGAGTAATACACAATGTGTAGAGAATTGTATTAATCTATGAAACAGTCTTCCAGCAATGCACCATCTCTATAAATAAACATACTATTAGGTCCCTCAAAGAAGAATGCTTAGCACTGCATATAAAACTCTCACTTCATGTCTGACATAAAGCAGAGTTTATCTGATCTTGTATAGCAAATGATATGCTAAACTACAGAAACCACAGTGCACAGAAGGCAGCTAACATACCTCGGAGCTGCAAGCTATACGCCGAGAAGAACCTTCTTGATGTAGGATATAGTGGTAATGTTTGACAACATGGCGATGTGTTCATTACCTGGCAGCTCTGCCAGAAATACTTTCTGTTTCTGGTGACCTAACCATTTACTACATCTTAAGGCACTTTCTATGTTCACTGTTCCATCTCCAGGCCCATAAAAGATAGTTGGGTCTTTGTCTGGGAAAGAGTCATAATGAAACGAGTCAGGAGTGTCAACCCCAGTTCCATAAAGGCAATGTACTGTAACCCCAGGAGGACTAAGTGAGGATATAAGACTTTCAGTTTCCTTCCTCATAATCCAGCCTTCCTTAAAGCCAATGTCATTATAGAAATTCTGGTAGTCCTTCAATGTGTAGTTTGTGCTGGGTGTAGTTACAAAAACTTTATCAGATGACCATGTGTTATTATATGGTAGTAGCCAACTGGTGGAGACAGCTGAGCGTTGCTGGTCACGAATCCGCAAGGAGCTGATCACTGGAATCCTATTATTGTCTCCTGAACATAAAAAAACAAAAACAAAAAAGAATTATAGGGGGGCACATTTTCCAATAAATGGATTCAGACATATATTACTGTTAAATGCAGTTTATTTTCCCCTACACTGGCTTTGGTGGAAACAATTAGCCAATGCAATAAAACCAAAGCAATAAAATATAAAAATACTCCGTTTTCTGCTGTTTACCTGTTTTTGCTATGTGTGTCATTTAATCTTGTAAAAGCCAATAAAAAAAAATACCTCTGCCCAAGGTATCAATCAATAAGCAAAGTCATTACCCAAATTTAACATTTTGCTGGCAAATCTTGAAAAGAAAAATATACCCGACTAATGTCTAGAATCCTTACAACTACTATATATGTTTTCATCAATTAATAATACTGGTTTTCCTAAATATGGGAATTGGTATAAAGCTCATAGCAATTTTAGCCTAAGGGTCCATTTACACAGAAAGATTATCTGACAGATTATCTGCCAAAGATCTGAAGCCAAAGCCAGGAATGGATTTGAAAAGAGGAGAAATCTCAGGCTTTTACTTATGGCCTGATCTCTATTTATAGTCTGTTCCTGGCTTTGGCTTCAAATCTTTGGCACAATCTTTCAGATGATCTTTCTTTGTAAATGGACCTTTTTCCAACCGTATCAACTATGTATGTTTTTTGAATATGCGTAGAAAACTGGCTTAGATCAAGCCAGCTCAGAAAATTCTCATCAGGCAAAACATGAGTGCAATGTAGGTATCATTTCAGCCGTCAGAAGCATGTAGGCCACAAAATAGTATCTAAAAACATGTTTTATTAAAAAACCACAACACATTTCAGTCCCTCAGTACTCTAGGGCCTTTCTCGAGCATCCTTGTTAGGTTACCTGTAGCTTCTTTGAATGGCAAATATTATAATACTAGGATCAAGGATGCTTTAGCATATCTTAAGTGCTTTGGTACCACCAAGTGGCCACTGGTGGGTACTTAATAATGCCATTAAAGGGAATTTGTCAGGTCTGTACCAGGTACGCAGCTGCAGACATAGGCAGATAAGTGATAGGGAGAGAAAGCAAATGATGCCTTTGTCTTTGCTGATGGTAATTTTAAAAGTTATAAAATTGTGTTTTTCCTTGGAAGCTGAAGGGTCACAGCTATCTGCCTGTATCTGCAGCTCTGTACCTGACAGATTCTGCATTCGGCATTCTTGACCTAACAGTTGCCCTGCATTAAAGGTCCAGGATGTTTTGCACCAATAGATTAATATTTTTCTTTAGTACACTCCCCAGACTCTGTTGAGATTTTCAATTTTTTTTCTGTTCTATGACATATACCTAATTAAATTTTAATATATAAAAACTGTGCAAAAAAAAGAAGTTTTATTCCTTAAGCAGTTGGGTATAGAGAGTCCTTTGCTGCCTTTTGGCACAGTATATATAGTTGAAAACCTGTAACACCTCCCAATTTTGGGTCAAACACAGTAATTTATTTTAGTTTGAAAAGTTTACACCTAGAATCATTCCTGCATACTAACCTGAAGCGAGAACTCGTAGCGTTTTTGCCACTCCTCCCCAAGGAGCACCAAGAGACACAAAAGAATGGATATACTTGTCCTTCCAGGCCTGAGTCTGGTGATTGAGGAAATAAAGGGTGTACAGATTACCCATACTGTGAGCAATGAGCACTACTGGGCTCCTATAGTCCTCATACATAGTTTCTATGAGCTTCTGTAAAGCTTCAAAGTATTCTGTGTTCTCATCTAGAAAAGAAGTGCATAGCATCATTTACATTGACAAATATTTAAGTTAACATTCAGTACAGCTTCTGTTTCCGTGTCATCACTGTAATGGGATAGTACAGAGGGTTCCTTAATAAAAGGTTAAATAATTCCTTTGGGAGAATATACAGGGTTAGTGAAATTAAACTTCACCAACTCAAGAGGGTCCTGACTAGTATTCTGCTCCTTCAAATTAAAAACTCAGACAACTTCAGTTGATGTGCTTGCCCTTTTTTTAATTTAGAAAAAATAGTCTCTGATAGGGGGCACTGTAGCTTTTCAAATCACGCTACAAATGTTCACTTTGTTTCCCTTGGTTCCAAAAACACTCTGCATTGGCAAAACCACATTTTCCACCATTAAAAGCAACGAGTCAGCTTTAATATAGCTAGATGCTATTGGCGACTTAAACAAACAAGCGCATCATCCAAAATGCTTGTTGTCCGATTTTTGTCTCATCTGGAGCAACTGTACGCACTTGGCTTAATATGATTGTATGCTGCTCCTGCACAGCATACTTTCATTTTTATGAACTTCAGATACTTACTAGGAGCTTTGCGCCAGTCATAAGGTGCTCCTCTTACACTTACATCACGAATGTAACCCCAGTCAGTCATACTCTGAACAAGAGTGTAGAAATATGTACCTGCAAAATAACATTCACAGAAGTTGAATCACTAACAAATACTGTTTGGAACTTACTAATAAGAATATTGCATTTATGTAGCGCCAACATGTTCCATAGCACTTTACTATTTGATGGGTTCTTATACAGAAAAAAATCAGACAGTACAGATTTACAGTGTACCGGCAGGACAGATACTCTCAAACAAAACACTGATCTTGTCAGTGATATATCCTTAAAATGTCATTTTAGCTTATGGGTGTTGGACGCCACTGCTCAGCATCCAGAGCAACCGTGGCCAGTAAACCATACAATGCAACAAAAAGTGTAAATATATGTTCATTACTGGACTAAGAAGGAAAGAAAAGTGCAGTTCATTATACTATTCAATACTTTTCTGGTATACTGATCATGGCCAAAAGAGTTTCCTTTTAGCTTTCATCTGGCAATGGATGCTTATGTCTAGAGAAATGTGGTGTAATCGGGGCCTTGAGTATTTTGATCAGTTTAAAACCTTACATATTAATAAAAAATGGAATCTTTCAAGTATCAATGTATAAAACACATACATATCTATGCCTGGTATCTGCCGCTGGTGTATATTAATATGTAGAAGAGGGAATAATGGCAAGCAACTACCATTGTTCTAACCCCAACACATGGCTGGTCTAGCAAGACACAGGTTCCATATCTCAGCCTGCAGATCTAATGTTCTGACAGCCTTCAAGGTGCACAGCTCCCTTACAGGTAATAAACCCACATTAAAAAGGGTTCTACCACCACAGACACATTTCCCCTATCCACAGGATAAAAGTGAGCTAATTTTAAGGTGTACTGCTCATTTGAAAAACAGAGCAGATTTTCAGCTTGGGAAGATCTTTTATATACCACGTGAGACCTTACCTTAACATTTATAAACTATACAGTATGTGTATGTAGGCACATGTAACAGTACGAATGGATCAGCTTTTATTAAGTCCATTAAATAGCTCAGCCACAAAACAAAGTACATAGAATCAGTGTGGTAGCCATGAGAAGGGATACAGATAACCATTAATTGCCAATGTTCTCAGTCATGCATGTGCGGATAAAAACAATACACACTTTGGAGATCAGCTATACAGTGGGCCAAGGGTATGTAAGAATGCAGAACACATTGCCATTACCTACACTCCTTTTGCTAGGATCCAAATACTCCAAAGGGTATGTCTGGCCAAAGCCTGGGACACGTATATCAACTCCTTCGGGTGAAGCAGTAGTCTTAGTGGTTGTGTTATAAACCAATCTGAAAAAAAGGACAGAGGGAAAAAAATAAATCACTCTTACTGCATGATATAGCAGTATATTACAAAAGAGGATATTACAAAAATGTCTGCATATATATTTGAATAGAAGCTTTCACTTTCCACTTTATCTTAAAATAGGTCATACCATGAATCATTTTCATTCCATATGTCCTGAAAGAAAAGAGAAGTGTGGACAGCGCTCCATAGTGTGAAGTCTGATGGCAAATGTGCAAAAAAACAGGCGAGTAATTGGAGACTCTCACCTGTAATGGTTGTGCATATGGAAGGCACAACACTCAGTAACGCATGTGTGTGGACCGCAGCCACTCCCAGAGACCAAACCGGTAAACAAATAGTCAGATCCTCCACTCCAAACCCTGGGTATATTCAGGCGCAGATCCAAGATGGGCAAGATAAAAGTAGATAGAACTATAAAAATTTATTAACACAACGCGTTTCGAAGTCGTGCTGACTTCTTTCTCTCTTGAGAAAGAAGTCAGCACGACTTCGAAACGCGTTGTGTCGTTGTTTTAATAAATTTTTATAGTTCTATCTACTTTTATCTTGCCCATCTTGGATCTGCGCCTGAATATACCCAAGGTTTGGAGTGGAGGATCTGACTATATGTCCTGAAAGGCGGTTAACCACCGACTTAAATTAACCTGTAGAGATTCTAGTAAAAAATAAATAACCCCAAAAAAAAGCGCAAAATATTTTATCACTGTCCCTGCTTCCATGTGTTCCCGCCTGGTGCTGCTGCTGACACTAGCGGTCTAGCTTTATAATGCTAACAAAATGGGCTGCCATGTCACAGAGACTCTGCTTCTTCCCATACAAGTAGAAAGGCTTTTCTTTTGGAAGATGGCCATGAGACCTGGCTGCGTCCACCACAACTCAGCTACCATATTTTCCGGCAAATAAGACAACCCCTGACTTTGAGGGAGATTTTCATAGGTTTGTCTTGTAAGCCGGAAAATGTTAACCCCTGTCTGACTGCAGCAGGGTTTACTAGCTGGAGCCCTGCTACGGTCATGCAAAGGTTACCTGCAGCTAAAAAAAAACAACAACTAACTCACCTGTGACAGGTTCCCAGCAGCTGCGCATCCCCCATACTGTTTCCAGCGCAGGCAGTGTGACGCGCACTGCCTGTGATGGAGGTCCCCGAGTCTCTCCTAGGCAGCAAAGCGTCTCATCAGAGACGCTCGTCTGCCAGGAAAGCTTCGGGAGAATGACAGAAGCAAAGGAAGCCCCCGAAGCCTCTGTCATTCTAGCGAAGCTCTCCCGGCAGCCGATTGTCTCCGACTCACACTGCCTGCGCCAGGAACAGGACTGGAGACGTGCGGCTACCAGGAACGGGTCACAGGTGAGTAGAATTGTTTGTTTTGTTATAGTGGTCGCCGAATACGGTAAGGATGTGGCCATTTTTGAGCCCCCCCCCCCCACCGTACGGGAGGACCATACCCTGCGTATAAGACGAACCCCCACTTCTAAGGAGGTTTTTCGGGGTTAAAAAGTCATCTTATACGCCAGAAAATACGGTAGTTAGTACATGCACATTTGAACACCAGGTGGTGCTATGCTTTGTAACTAAATGTCAGCACGTATGTCCACCTGTGCTTAGCTGAACATCCACAAAATAGAATTTTTTTTAACCCACAGGAGAAAAGCAAGTCACAAAATTCTGAGTCTGTGGCATATACTTGAGTAATGCGGATTTTAACAAGATTTTATTGCGCTAATCTGCATCCAGCTACACGGCACGTTTACACAATATGATTTTCAAACCTGTATCCAAAAATACCGTATCGTAGTTTAAAGCCTATCGTTTGAAATTCTTTTTAAAAACATGCACCCTTTAATGTAGCGACACTGTCATTTTGGTGCCCTCACTGCTGAGAGTCCCCTTAATGGTGCACAGCTATTTCTCCTTCACTCCATTTCAGGGAGCAGGGCAAGGATGGGCTACTTGACAGTAGTACACAACTTCATCAATCTATGCCCTGGCATACACCACAGAAAAGGTGCAGATTTTTCCATGGCGAACAGCCTGCTAATCTTATGTGTGGGCAGAGGGTGTGCCAGGGTGGAGAGGAGGCTTCCCCCAGCCCCTAATTTATCATAATTTATGCCTTGAAACAGATGTAAATCATGGAAAAATCTACACCTTCTGCAGATCATACGTGGCTTTCTGAACCTACCCTGCGACAGGCGCATTTTCTTTCAAATTTAGTAAAACTGGCAGGGTGAATGGGGGTGGGGCTTTATTTAACTGGACTTTATAAATGTCACCCATAAATTTTGTTCCCTTACTGCTATAGCCAATCACAGCACAACACATGATATACTCCTCTCTGCTATTCTATTAAAGTGGGGGAAAAAAAAGTATTTAGTCAGTCACCAATAGTACAAGTTCTCCCACTTTAAGCGTAACTGTCATTTCAGGGTCATTTTTTTAAAAACATTAAATATCAACAGTACAAGTGATTTTAAGAAACTCTGTAATAGGTTTTATAAACCAAAAGAGTTTCCTTCTGGACTGAAAAAGCAATCTCCCAGCCTCCCTTCAGAAGCAGCAGGATTTCTGTCTCCATTATGTGGCTATGGAGAGGGGAGGGGCTGTTAGGAGTGACTGAGCACGGAGCAGTCTTGCAAAGCACAACACCCTGCAATTTTCTCTCAGCAAGTTCATAGATAAGCACTGACCTTTCTGACCCCAGAATCCAGCGTTTTAGGTGCCCAGACAGTCTACAAACAGCTGACCTTCATGTCACCTCTTCCTGCTCCCTCATCTCCCTCGGCCCCTCCCCCCTCCATAAGGATAGAATGGAGAGAGCAGAGCCCGTCTTCACTGGCTTCTCTGTAATGAAGACATGTTTGCCTGATATGCACAGATAAGTCAGGGGGGGGGGGAGGCTGGGAAATTGCTTCTAGAGTACAGAAGGAGGCTTTTTTGGCTGATGAAACCTATTACAGAGTTTCTTAAAAATCGCTTATACTACTGATTTCTGCAATAAAAAGAAAATATGACAGTTACGCTTTAAAAAGATGAGAGGCGTCTGTAATTTACATCATAGGTAGACCTCAACTATGAGAGACAAAATGAGAAAACGAATACCGAAAATCACATTGTCTGATTTTGTAAGAATATATTTGCAAATTATGGTGGAAAATAAGTATTTGGTCACCTACAAACAATCAAGACTCTACAACAATCTGGCTCTCACAGACCTGTAACTTCTTCTTTAAGAGTCTCCTCTTTCCTCCACTCATTACCTGTAGTAATGGCACCTGTTTAAACTTGTTATCAGTATAAAAAGACACCTGTGCACACCCTCAAACAGTCAGACTCCAAACTCCACTATGGTGAAGACCAAAGAGCTGTCAAAGGACACCAGAAACAAAATTGTAGCCCTGCACCAGGCTGGGAAGACTGAATCTGCAACAAGCAACCAGCTTGGAGTGAAGAAATCAACTGTGGGAGCAATAATTAGAAAATGGAAGACATACAAGACCACTGATAATCTCCCTCGATCTGGGGCTCCACGCAAAATCTCACCCCGTGGGGTCAAAACGATCACAAGAACGGTGAGCGAAAACCCCAGAACCACACGGGGGGACCTAGTGAATAAACTGCAGAGAGCTGGGACCAATGTAACAAAGCCTACCATCAGTAACACACTACGCTGCCAGGGACTCAGATCCTGCAGTGCCAGAAGTGTCCCACTGCTTAAGCCAGTACATGTCTGGGCCCGTCTGAAGTTTGCTAGAGAGCATTTGGATGATCCAGAAGAGTATTGGGAGAATGTCCTATGGTCTGATGAAACCAAAGTGGAACGGTTTGGTAGAAACACAACTTGTCGTGTTTGGAGGAAAAGGAATACCGAGTTGCATCCATCAAACACCATACCTACTGTAAAGCATGGAGGTGGAAACATCATGCTTTGGGGCTGTTTCTCTGCAAAGGGGCCAGGACAACTGATCCGGGTACATGAAAGAATGAATGGTGCCATGTATCGTGAGATTTTGAGTGCAAACCTCCTTCCATCAGCAAGGGCATTGAAGATGAAACATGGCTGGGTCTTTCAACATGACAATGATCCAAAGCACACCGCCAGGGCAACAAAGGAGGGGCTTCGTAAGAAGCATTTCAAGGTCCTGGAGTGGCCTAGCAGTCTCCAGATCTCAACCCTATAGAAAACCTTTGGAGGGAGTTGAAAGTCCGTGTTGCCAAGCGACAGCCCCAAAACATCACTGCTCTAGAGGAGATCTGCATGGAGGAATGGGCCAACATACCAACAACAGTGTGTGCCAACCTTGTGAAAACTCACAGAAAGGATATATAACAAAATATTGAGATGAAATTTTGTTACTGACCAAATACTTATTTTCCACCATAATTTGCAAATAAATTCTTACAAAATCAGAAAATGTGATTTTCGGGATTTCTTTTCTCATTTTGTCTCCCATAGTTGAGGTCTACATATGGTGTCAATTACAGGCCTCTCTCATCTTTTTAAGTGGTGGAACTTGCACTATTGGTGACTGACTAAATACTTTTTTTCCCCACTGTACATAAGGCTGGTGAAAACAGGCTACAATGTGCTAGGGGAAATCTATACAGTACACTGCTATATATTGCTTGTAGTGGAGAGAAGAGGTTACTGATAAACTGTGCAAAGAGAAATGAAAGAAACAGCAGCAAAGCAAGGGTTACAATAAGCCCTGCTGCAAAGACGGGAGGGGAACTTTTACATTGTAGGGACAGTACAGGTCCTCTGGAGGCTCACAGCTTGCAGATATACAGCCCACGGCTTTCTCCCTCTCCTGCACAGGCACATGGGTTGTCCCACCCCCAGTTCCTGTGTTCTATCTTGCCAAGGCTGCTGCTAGAGACAGATTTTCACAATAGGCCAAGGCTTCAGAGATGTTTTTCTGGACTAAGTCATTTTTGATAAAAGCAATTTACAAAGATATTTGGAATCATAAAGGATAACACATGGTGATGGGAGTTTTTTGATACAGCAATGACAAATTAAATGTAGCAGATCTTTACCAAAGTGCATCAGCACGCAATAGGAGTCAAGTTTAATGCAGATACTGATTTGGAATCCGCACAAAAAACACTGTATAATCATGTCCTAACTCTTCACTGAATTTTTTTTTATACAGGGGTATTCTGATCTTCATAATAAACCTTTCCCCTTAGATACCAGTGTGGAAGAACCGTACAGGTACAGTAAGACATTGTATAGACACATCTATATAACTTTTAATGTACTTTTAATAGAAAACAAATTTTTCTTATCCGGAGTTCCCCTTTAAAGTGCTCTGAAATCAAGGGTTCTATAGATTACCTTGTAAATAATGCTCACTTACAAGGTAATCTATGAAAATAAAAGGGTAAAACACCTAAAAGACCCTGCAATTGTAGCAAGTCTGTAGCCTTGTAGTACCAGAGATGACCACATGGGCAAGGTAGCACTGCCTACACAATCACTAACATACTAGTGCATAAAAGTACCCACAATTCCTCAGGGCCTTCATTTACAATTACATCAGTATGTGTCAAGGGATAGATAACCTTGAGGCTTTGTTCACATAATAAATCTGGATTGTTTTGTTTACACTGAATTCTATATTTATTCTGGTCTTTAACCCCTTAAGGACCGGGCCTGAAATGGCCTTAAGGACCGGAGCAAATTTTATGAATTTGACCAGTGTCACTTTATTCATTAATAACTTCGGGATGCTTTTACCTATCCGGCTGATTCTGAGATTGTTTTCTCGTGACATATTGTACTTCACATTTCTTGTAAATTGGAGTCGATACTTATAACGAATCTTTATGAAAAAACCCAAAATAGCGTGAAAAATTGTGAAAAAATGCATTTTTCCAACTTTAAAACTTTTCTGCTTATACAGAAAATGGTTATACCACATAAATTATATATTAAATAGCATTAGCAACATGTCTACTTTATGTTGGCGGCATTTATTAAACTATATTTCATTTTTTTTAGACAATAGGAAGCTTAAAACATTAGCAGCAAATTTCCAAATTTTCAGTAAAATTTCAAAATCAGATATTTTTAGGGAACTGTTCAGGTTTAAAGTGTATTTGAGGGGACTGTGTTAGAAAGCCCCACGAAGCACCCCATTTCAGAAACTGCACCCCCTAAACTCTGCAAAAGCACATCCAGAAAGTTTTTTAACCCTTTAGGGGAGTCACAGAAATAAAAGCTAAGTGTGTAAGAAATTTGAAAATTTTAATTTTCTGTGCAGAGATTTTATTGTAATCCAATATTTTTCATAATTATAAACCTATTACCAGAGAAATGCACCCCAATATTGATTGCCCCGTTTCTGCAGTTTATAGAAATACCCCATATGTGGCCCTATTGCGCTATTTGACGCAACCACAAGCCTCAGATATAAGGGAGCGCCTAGTGAATTTCAATGGCTCCGTTATTTTTGGTCATTTTTGACTGTACCACTTCAGGTTGGCAGAGGCTCTGGGGTGCCAAAACCTAAAAAACACCCCTAAAGGGACACCATTTAGAAAACTACACCCCTCAAGGAATGTAACAAGGGGTGCGGTGAGCATCTGGACCCCACAGGTGCTTCACAGATTTTCCAAACAATATGGCTTGAAAAAAGACTAAAGTATTTTTTACACTAAAATGTTGTTCTAGCCTTCAATTTTTCATTTTCACAAAGGGATAAAAGGAAAAAAAAAACACAAAACATGTAGCGCAGTTTCTCCCGAGTACGGAAATACCCCACATGTGGACATAAAGTGCCAAGCGGGCGCAGGACGAGCCTCCAAAGGGAAGGAGCGCCAATTGGCTTTTGGAAGCTGGATTTCACTGGAATGGATTTCAAGGGCCATGTCGCATTTACAGAGCCCTCGTGCTGCCAAGACACTGGAAACCCCCCACAAGTGACCCCATTCTGGAAACTACACCCCTCAAGGAATCTAACAAGGGGTGTAATGAGCATATGGACCCCACTGGTGACGGGCACAAATGTGGAAAAATGTGACGTGAAAGTGAAAATTTTCATTTTTTCACTTTCATGGCACAAATGTGCCCGTCATCCAGGGGTCCATATCCTCACTGCACCCCTTGTTAGATTCCTTGAGGGGTGTAGTTTCCATAATGGGGTCACTTGTGGGGGGTTTACAGTGTTTTGGCAGCACGAGGGCTCTGTAAATGCGACATGGCGTTCATCATCCATTCTAGCCAAATCCAACCTCTAAAATCCAAATGGCGCTCCTTCCCTTCTGAGGCTTGCCCTGCACCCACATGGCGCTTTATGTCCACATGTGGGGTATTAACAGACTCGGGGGGAAATTGCTCTACACATTTTGTGTTGTTTTTTTCTCTTTTAACCCCTTGTGAAAATGATAAATTCAAGGCTAGACCAACATTATAGTGTAAAAAATTTAATATTTCATTTTCACGCCACATTGTTCCACATTTGTGCCCGTCACCAGTGGGGTCCATATGCTGACTACACCCCTTGTTACATTCCTTGAGGGGTGTAGTTTCCATAATAGGGTCACTTGTGGGGGGTTTAACTGTCTTGGCAACACAGGGGCCTTTTGAATGCAACATGGCCCCTCGAAATCCATTCCATCCAAATCCAGCCTTCAAAAACCAAATGGCGCACCTTCCCTTTGGAGGCTTACCCTGCACCCGCATGGCACTTTATGTCCACATGTGGGGTATTTCCGTACTCAGGGGAAATTGCTCTACACATTGTGTTTTTTTTATCTTTTAACCCCTTGTGAAAATGAAAAAAATCAAGACAAGATCAATGATTTAGAGTAAAAATTAAAAAAAAATTACACTAAATGTTGGTCTAGCCTTGATTTTTTTCCATTTCCACAAGGGGTTAAAAAAGAAAATGAACACAAAACGTGTAGGGTAGTTTCCCCTGAGTACGAAAATACCCCACATGTGGACATAATTTGCCATATGGGCACAGGGCAAGTCACCAAAAGGACAGAGCGCCATTTAGAGGCTGGAATGGGGGATGGAGGCCATGTCGCAATTACAAAGCTCCTGTGCTGCCAGAACAGTAGAAACCCCCCACAAGTGACCCAATTCTGGAAACTACACCCCATAAGGAATCTAACAAGGGGTGCAGTGAGTATATGGACCCCACTAGTGATGGGCACATGTGTAGAACATGTGCCGTGAAAATAAAAAATACCATTTTTTTCATTTTCACGTCCCAAATGTGGCCGTCACCAGGGGGCCATATACCCGCTGCCCCACTTGTTAGATTCCTTATGGGGTGTAGTTTCCAGAATGGGGTCACTTGTGGGGGGTTTCTACTGTCCTGGCCGCACAGAGGCTTTGTAATTGCATCATGGCATCCTCTAATGGGAATGGCGGCCATACCTATTTAGCTGGGGAAAAGGGACAATTCTAATTTATTTGGGGGTATTAGGCCAATTATTAGTTTATAAGGTTGGAAATGACAGGTGTCCATCAAACTCAACCTGTGTTGATCCAGAGGAAGGCAAAAACCCCTCGTGAGGCAGACGACAGTAGCCTCATCACAGGGGAAAAATTCCTTCCCGACTCCATAATGGCGATCAGAATAATCCCTGGATCAACGTGACCCCTGAAATAGGAATAAGGGACAGAATTTAGATAATGTAGAACCCCAATGACGTGTGGTGCGCCTTGGAGCGATCCAGTATGCAGAGGCTGGGGGGATCAGGACAGGTGTCACACTGGAAGATGGTGTCCTTCCTGATCCCCCTGTTACCCCACACTCTGCACTTCTTCTGGGGTCTCCCTTTCTCCAGTGTGGGGGACGTCACCTGGAAAATGTTGTCCTGGTGCGATACGGGGTCCTTCATATCCAGAAGCGCTGGGTCCGCTCCATGGCTGCTAAATATTAGGGCTCTATTACTACTTCTGATATGTTCGGATCGTGCCGCAAGCTACAGTAGCTCGGGCAGTGAGGGACCGGAAGAGGGGGTGCTGGTATAAAAGTTATCCCCGTACAGGTGGTGACCTTTATCCAGCAGTGGGAAGATCAGTTCCCGGACGATGTCCCCACTAACTCCGAGGATGGGGGGGGAGGGGGCATCTGGGGGCTGGATTCGAGTGTCCCTTCCTTCATACACTCTAAGGGTACGTGCACACTGCAGAATCGCGAAGGATAACCCTTTGTGCATTCCGCAGTTGGCACCCGCCGGCGGACTGATGCAGGCGCACGTCTCCGTCCGTGACTCCATTCTATGCACGGGCGGATTCCGCTCTGCGTCCAACGTGTTGATGGAATGACGGATGATGGAATCCGCCCATGCATAGGATAGTCTATGACACGGGCGGAGACGCGCCCCTGCATCAGTCCGCCGGCGGGTGCCAGCTGCGGAATGCACGAAGGGTTATCCTTCGCCATTCCACAGTGAGCACGTACCCTAAATCTGTAAGTGTACCCTGAGGTACTCTCACAGAGTTTGTAGAATTTCACGCCATACCGTCATCTCTTATTGGGACGGTACTGGCAGAAAAGACGTGTCTGGGGGGCAGCGTACGCTACGCTACTCCCAGACACGTCACTGGATGATGAGGAGGATGAGGATGAATGGAGGAACAAAGGACCCCCCATTCATCCTCACTGGCTGTTTCGGTGTCGGAGGCAATAATAACGTATGCGTCCGATACCGAAAACACCCTGGGGGCCATCTTTATATGGGGATTGGTATATGGGGTATGTAGTGGTGTAGTGTAAAACTTTATTCAATGTAGTGTGGTGTAATGTAGTGTTTTTTTACGTGTTTTTTACAGTAAGTATACAAAAAAAACCTACGCCAAAAATGGTGTTGCTGATAAATGCCGCACTTATGTTCGGCACTTATCAGCAGACCGTGGCAGTAGGATATAAAAAAAAACCACCCTACGCCAAAAAGGAGGAGTTGCTGATTAGCAGCGCACTTTCGTGCGATGCTGATCAACACTCAGCGGCGATAGGGTGCGGGAAAATAGAAAAAAAAAAAAATTGGGAAAAATTTTTTTTTTTTTTACTACATTCTGAACATCCCTGTAGTGGCTGATACGTGTATTACACTTATCAGCCGCTAGGGGGCAGCAGAGCGCAAGATCCGAAAATAGACGACGCTGGAGCCGGAAAAATACGAAAAAAGACGACGCTGGAGCCGGAAAAAGCCGATCGGGACTCACGGAAGAAGCCGAAGTCCCGACAAGATGAAGAGGACGCCGGGAACCCGGAAGACGCCGATCAGGACCCCGGGACAGGTGAGTAATGTACAAATACCTGCTCTGGACCCCTCAGCTACCTAGCTGAGTGGTCCGGAGCAGGTATTTATTACTTGTGGGGACTTTGATCGCCGTGAACGGCTGGCCGGCTGGCCGGCCGTTCACGGTGATCGGGACGGTGGTACCGTGACCACCATTACTTTTTACAGTAATGGCGGTCGGTGCCGTCCTCGGACAGCACCGACCGCCATTTTTTTCCGGGTCATCGGGCCACCGATGGCCCGGAAAGGTTCCGATCGCCGCTATGGGCTTATCAGCCAATAGCGGCGATCGTCGGCATGGGGGGGGGTTAACAACCCTCCATGCCGACAGGGAGAGATGGCCTGCTATGTATTATAGCAGGCTATCTCCCCCGATCGGGACCCGGCCGGCCGCGGCGCCCGTTTAAAGGGCCGACGTACCGGTACGTTATGGGTCCTTAAGTGACAGTGATCCATGACGTGCCGGTACGTCATGGGTCCTTAAGAGGTTAACCCCTAGATGACCAAAACCTTGACTACTTTGCTCTAGCTGCTGATGCTCCATGTTGCTGGAAATATTCACACAAGCTGTTGTCTTTAGGGACAAATCACTATGTATAGGGTTCAACTGTTAAAGAGATCAGGCTGACATTGTTGCCTGATCTTCTTGCAGTGACAGACAGCTATAATGATCAGCTTCCTGCCACAAAAAAATAGTAAGCACAGCAGTAAAAGGGTGTGCCATGTTTAGCACTGGGACCTGAATGCTGAAATATTCCTTTCTGCATTGGGACCAATGCCATAAAAGCATGTGACAGTGCAAGTAAGTCACTGGCCTCCAAATGGCACATGGTGTGTCCTTCCAGGAATACTAGAGAACAAAGAAAAGAAAGAAAAAGACCCGGAAGGCTTAATGTCCTTCTGGGGAGTGAAAGGGATTGAAAAAAAAAAAACAAACAAAGCAACACAAAAGTTACTTTTTATACACTGCTCAAAAAAATAAAGAGAACACTTAAATTGCTCAATCGATCATTTAACGATTTTTTTTAGGACAATTTTGTTTTCATGCCGATCAGCGTTTAGACCAGGGATGGGGAACCTTCGGCCCTCCAGCTGTTGCGAAACTACAATTCCCATCATGCTCGGACAGCCGAAGATTTAGCTTCGGCTGTCCGGGCATGATGGGAATTGTAGTTTCGCAACAGCTGGAGGGCCGAAGGTTCCCCATCCCTGGTTTAGACGAAGAGATAAATCGTTATTATGATCGCTTTAAAAACGCTTGCCATCTCACATTTAGCGTGAATCTTTGAAAGACTGTTTAGACAAAGTGATTTGCGAATTTTCAGTGAGCAACCAGTAATGATTAGAGAACATGATGAAAGATCACGATGAACAATTTCTTGCTCGTCGCTTGATCGTTCGCTGTGATTACACAAGCAGATTATCGCTCAAAGGTGATTGTTATCGTGAAAATACAAACGATAATTGCTATGTGTAAACGCACCATTAAACAACACAATATAAGTCCAAGTAATGGTGCGCTTACACGGAACGATTATCGTTTGAATTTTCACGCTAAGGATCGCATTTCAGTGATCAAACTTCAGCAGAAATCAAACTTCTGTGAAATCAGACTGTCCACTCATGATGAGTGTACACAGAGATTTAGCTGGCAGATTTTTGAAGCCAAAACCAGGAACAGACTATAAACAGAGAACAGATCATAAAGAAAAAACTGAGATTTCTCCTCTTTTCAAATCCATTTCGGGCTTTTGCTTCCAAATTGGTCAGATAAATCTCTCTGTGTAATGGAGTGTTTACACAGAATGATTATCGTTCAAATTTTCGCAACAATCACATTTGAGCAATAATCAGCTTGTGTAAACACAGTGAACGATTAAGTGATGAGCGAGAAATCGTTCATTGTGTTCTTTAAACTTTGCAGATCACTTCGTGTAAACAGTCTTTCAATGATTCACCCTATGTGTAAGATGGGCTTAAACGATCTTAAAACAATTGAAATAAAGATTTTTCTAACGTTTTAGCCGTCTAAACGCTGATCGTTATAAAAACCAAATCATCGCTTCAAAATTGTTAAATGATTGATTGGGCGAATTATCGCTTAGTGTAAACGGATCATAAACGCAACTCAAGAAAGCAACTCTGATTGACAATCAATTTCACTTGCTGTTGTGCAAATGGAATAGACAACAGGTGGAAATCATTGGAAATTAACAAGACTAAATAAAGGAGTGGTTCTGAAGGGGGGGGGGGTACAGACTACTTCTTAGTACCTATGCTTTCTGGCTGATGTTTTGGTCACTTTTGAATGTTGGTGGTGCTTTCACACTCGTGGTAGCATGAGACAGACTCTACAACCCACACAGGTGGCTCAGGTAGTGCAGCTCACCCAGGATGGAACATCAATGCCACTGTGCCTGTCAGCGTAGTGTCCAGAGGCACTACCAGAAGTCAGGCTAGTACACCAGGAGAAGTGGAGGAGGTCGTAGGAGGGCAACAACCCAGCAGCAGGTGTAATTTGTGTGGGACCCCTAATCTATAGATGTGTGTGGCTGGATATGCCATAAATGTCTATGGTGGGAATAACCCTATAAGTAGTACAGTAGGGGATAAAACATACAGCAGTTACTCGGTATACTGTAAAGTTCACTGCACCAGCCTGTCTATGACAACTTATTGTTCTAACATGCAGACAAAGCGATTTAGCTTACGAGAGTATAGAAACTGTAGATGATTCATCACCCTGTATACCTAAAGACAAAAGGGGGAGATTTATCAAAGGGTGTAAAATTTAGACTAGTACAAACTGCCCACAATAACCAATCACAGCTCAGCTTTCCTTTCACCAGAGCTGCAAGCTAAGCTGTGATTGGTTGCTGTGGGCAGTTTGCACCAGTCTAAATTTTACACCTTTTGATAAATCTCCCCCTAAATGTCTATTTTACACTTCTCTCCTATTCCTATTAATGTAAAAACCTCCAACACCACAAATCACGGATCAAGGGGCGCAGGTCCAGAGAGAAATGATGGAAATAGGGTATAAGAAAGTTTAATAAGACCCAACGCGTTTCGGAACCGCACCGGTTCCTTTTTCAAGAGTCATTTTTACTCCTATTCCTATTGACACTGTAATATCTGGGCCAGTGACCATTTGTTCCCACCTTATATTGTCTATCCAGCAGTCAATCACTAAGGGCAGTAGGAGCTCCAGATTGAGCCAAAGAGTGAAGTAATAGTCTGTCTTCTTAGAGCACATATAATGTACAACAGATGGTTTATTCAGCTTGGCTTCCAGCTGGTTTCCCAAGTCACCTGGTACTGGAAATACAAGAAAAGAAGATAAATCAATGTAGATAAAGAAGGAAAAAGTAACATAACACACAATGCCACAATTCCGCCTGATGGCATTTATAATGCACTATAACTATGCTCACATAGGTCTAATGTCCAAACATCACTTACAAAGATTAAATAAAGTTTCTACAAAGATGAATATTTGTGACGCACCAGTTGTGGTTTATTGGTTTCATTTCTTTATCATATAAGTGTATACTATATACTGACACTGAAATACCGTTCGTAGGATAGAAGTTTCTAAACCTAAGTGTAAACTGAACTTCTCACATCTTCCTCTCACACTTTGTGCACACTCCGCAGGCTCTGCTGACACCAACATTTTTCTCTACACTATTCGCTTGTTTTCAGAAAAAAAGAAGAGTTAAAGTTTCTGAAACTTGTTGCTAAATATTTGCAATTTTTTTGTAGTCAAGACCAGACATTGATCCAGGATAGAAAAAATATATAAGGCTAGGTTCATACCATGATACTGCATCCTCTCAAAATATCCTGTTCATTTGTTGGGCAAATTTACCAATAAAACAGGATGTAACAGGATCCAAAAACGATGCCGTTTCCTTTTTTCTGTCCTCCCTGAGAAAGCCGAATGTGTGTTTCCAGACTGCATCTAATTTTAATTAGAAAAACTTCCTACGTATACAAAAAGTTTGTGTAGAACTTCAGTCCGATAGAGGAAGCACTGTGTTGTAGAAGACAGAAATAGATAGATATGCATGTCTTCTCTGGGTGTCATATGTCATTGCACAATTGTTTGTCCAGCCACATTTCTTCCACATTGCTGAGGAGGAAACACGGGCAATTACAAGGTGTTGTCTCTCAATGCCAACCTCTATTTTACCTCTATAACCCCTCAATGACACCAGGTATAAAAGTAAGATAAGTGAGGGTTTGACTTCTGGAGATTTTGGAAATGGCTGAACAACAAGGTTTAGTTATTTGTCATGTTCCTATTCACTTCTATGGAGACAGGTTGCATTCTCTCTACAGACAGGAACGGGAACTTTCACAGCCTGTCTGATTGATGGGAGTATAGGAGTCAAAAATGGGGTGTTGTAACTACAACGTTTTAACCCCTAAGTAACGTAGACAGTATTTTTTAGCTAAAACCAGGAACAGAACTAAAACAAGGGAAAACTAGTTAAAAGATCTGCAATTCTTTTTGCATTTCGGATGCCAGAGGCAAGATCTGTATGTCACCTAGGGGGTGGGGTAGACTGCAGGGTCCCTGAGGGGAGGCAGGAGCCATTAGGGGCCATAAACCATACTATCTAGCGTCTTCTGTACTGTTGGCTCCATTGACCACATGACCTGCAAATGATGTCTGGACACAGATGGGAAATGCAAGGCAGTCAGATCGGAGAATGTAGTAATATAACTGATAATTACATGAAGATTATATAGGAAGTATACAATAAACTGTTTATACAGGTATATGATGCAGATTTTCAGCACACAAACCTTTATTAAGTAGCCATTTTAGTCTTTGACTCAAGCGGCAGAAATGGTAAAGCTAGACTAGATTTTAAACACTGATTTTAAATACTGTGTTTATTCTTTACCTTATGGTCCAGGCCCATTTTAGCCTTCAAAGGGTTTTCCAATTTAGGCTCCGTTCCCACTGAGGAAAGGTAGCGGAATTCCGCGACGGAATTGTCCGCCGCGGAATGCCGTTAGCCTCCCGCTCATAATGGGAGTCTATGGGAGGCGCGCGCTCCTGCCCTGTCCGCGCTGAAGAATGAACATGTTCATTCTTCAGCGCGGACAGGGCAGGAGCGCGCGCCTCCCATAGACTCCCATTATGAGCGGGAGGCTAACGGCATTCCGCGGCGGACAATTCCGTTGCGGAATTCAGCTACCTTTCCTCAGTGGGAACGCGGCCTAAGGGTACAAACCCACTTGACGTATTTGCTGCGTGAATCAGTCTTAAAAATAAGCAGGCAAAACGCAGGTTGGCTTTATACGATTGCTCTGCGTTAAAATACGCAATTGCGTATTTTTGAAGCGTGAAGCTTGTTGTTAGCAAAGCATCAGTTGTTAAAATACGCAATTGCGTATTTTTGAAGCGTGAAGCTACATGCGTTTTTCGCACAGGTTGTTAACAACTGATGCTTTGCTAACAACAAGCTTCACGCTTCAAAAATACGCAATTGCGTATTTTAACGCAGAACAATCGTATAAAGCCAACCTGCGTTTTGCCTGCTTATTTTTAAGACTGATTCACGCAGCAAATACGTCAAGTGGGTTTGTACCCTAAAGCATTTAACACATATGCACAGGACAGGTGAAAAAGTTTGATCGCTGAAAGGTCAACCACCTAGACCCCTATGATCACAGAACAGAGGTTCGTGGAGTGACAGTGTGCTTCAGTGACCATTGCTCTAGTTGATGCTACAGGACTGACAGAGATCAAGGTTGTTATATAACACAGCTAGCACCTGCTTACTGTATTTAGGCAGCTCAAAATGGTTTGAAGGGGAAAAGGTGTTGCAGTTCTGCAGTTGCTGACCGAACATAAGACCAATAGATTTCATTGACCCTGTGTGTACAAGTCCAGGTCCTAGTGTGGACCCAAACTTGTGGCATGGATTTCTATGTTCTGTGTAGTGGCCAATGAATCACAGAGCACAACTGATTCACATTGGTAGTGAAGTCTGTAGTTGCAGGCTGCACTATGGACGTGTGAACAGGTCACTGAGTTGTCAGGCCAGGGATCCCCAGTTATTATACATGCTAAATAGACAGTTGCATGTGCCCAGCAGAGCACACTGCAACATAGCTTATGGTAAAGCACTACTTTGGATTGCATGTCTATGGGAGGTTACATGTATGTGATTAGGCCACCTAACTATCGTACATATCCTACAAATACACCATCTAGCATACTGCATGGTAACCTGAGTTGTAGTGCTGTATAAGACTGCAGTACAACACACTGCACAGTGGTACATATCACATGGCAATTATACCCCACCCATAGGAAGCAAGGCTAGCATTGCTTTCATTGAATTCCTAAAGAAGACACGCATGTGACCCTACTAATCGCTGAAGTCTGTAGTCATGTGAATGGCTGGTGTGGTCACAGTACATCGCTGTATCACTTACTGTCAGAAGTCCCTTTCATACAATCCACAAGGAGGAAGTTATATAATATCTCATACTGTGCTATACTGGGTTAGGTAATATCGTATCCGACTTGCTCAAAGCTACAGCCTCGCAACAATAGCAGTCACTTGCCATAACTTATTTTTAGTTATTTCACAAAACTATTTTTCCATGCTGTTAAAAACAAAAAAGAAACTTAGCTGAATATGGTTTCCATTCTATTCTATGAAGTGTTATGTTTATGCCACCATCACATTTGGGTCATTTGCTCTTTATTATACTACTGTTTTTTGTTCTTTTGAAACTTTATTCCTTTGCAGTCTTGTGATCTTCTATAACACACAGCTATATTCCTGCATTGCTTCCATAAGGTATGTTCACAGAAGAGATTTGAGGCCATTTCCCACCACTGCCTTCTCCATTACTATACATAGAAGCTTTCAGTACTGGTTCACAGTTCTGCTGGTTACATGTGCAGCAGGCGGCGGTTCAGCTCATGTGACCTGACAACACAGTTATCCCACAATGCACTGCTCTCTGCTATCTGGAAGCCAGCAAAACTCTGAATGTAGTGTTCAGGCAGTAAAACATCATTCACTGTACAACATAATAACTCCGAACAACCTTTTACACAGAGCTCAACAGATGAATAATATAGAATGTGCAACGTTCTATATAACGGGGGACTCTGCCCAAAATGTTTTTTAACCCCTTCTCCCCATTGATTTTTTTTTTAGTCCCTGCCTTTTTGCATTTCAGTTGTACAGAAATGACTTAGTATTATATCTAACCTATTGGTCGGAGGTATTCCTGATCAAGGCTGCTGTCAGCTGTGTAAATAAAATGGAAAGGTTTGGGACCCACTGTTTAAGGCTAGGGCAACATGGCAATACTGTCCACAAGTCATGTGATTTAAAAAAAAAAAAAAAAAAAAGATTTTGTTCTATGTACATCATGCTTCATATGGGTTAAAGGTAACTAAATGAGGCCTGTGACCAGTGCCCACCACCTAACAGACAGGATGGCTATTAAGTGTCAGCATTCCCCATTCCCTGACCTTAGCTGCCCCATAGTGTGACCCCTGCTGGTTTTGGGCTGCATGATCCCTTTGTGGCTATAATCTCTGTGTAGCCTCAATGGGCTTTGTCCAGTATCACCACTCTAGCAGGATGGGCTCCACAACCCCTGGACTGGCTGTAGTGGACGCTGTGACTGTCAGCAGGCATGGTATCAGGGATGAGGAGTACACTGATCTGTATGATGCTTCTACCACTCTGAGCAGTGTCCTGATACTACACACCAGCTATCCATATACGAGATCATAGGACCAGCATCTACTCACCCAACAGCACCGGTGGCCCCGGGATGCAGCCATACCTAGAGCAGGATGGAGCGCTGGAGGCTGGCGGTAACCATAGCAAGAAGAAGACAGCGACACTCGACAAGCCTACTCCAATAGACATGTCTGCCTCCGCATAGTGTCTGCAGAGCCCGAGGAAGATGACTGCGAGAGTGACAACAATAAGGTGAGCGCCGGGCGGCCACTTCCTTCTATGTGTCAGCGCTCACAGACAGCCCGACACTCTCCCCGGTCGCTGCCATGCAATCCCTGCTCGACGTTTCAGACAGAAGCAATAGATGACGGAGTGCATCCTTTTTGAAGCCCTCCAGGCGTGCGATCGATTAGTAATGCCTGTACCTAGACGCTGGACTCTGGAAGACAACAGCGGGCGGTCACGTGTTGTTTTCCTGCCGCTTCTCGCTGAGCTGTGCGGGGACAATGTACAGGGGCTATCCTCCTATCTGTGGTTAATGATTGGGAGATGGAGCCGACATGTTATGGGGGAGCCCGGCTCTCATGCAGCACTGCGCTGCTTTACAGCTTCTTCATGCTTTACTACCTTTACTTTCTACTGAACATTTACATCAGAGCCATGGCTTATGCCAAACGTTATACATGGCTTATGCTGAACACTATACCATGGCACATGCCGAATGCTATACCATGGCGCATGCCCAATGCTATACCATGGCTTATGCTGAACACTATACTATGGCGCATGCCGAATGCTATACCATGGCGCATGCCCAATGCTATACCATGGCTTATGCTGAACACTATACTATGGCGCATGCCTAATGTTATACATGGCACATGCTGAATGCTATACCATGGCGCATGCCCAATGCTATACCATGGCGCATGCTGAACACTATACTATGGCGCATGCCTAATGTTATACATGGCTTATGCTGAACACTATACCATGGCTTATGCTGAACACTATACCATGGCTTATGCTGAACACTATACCATGGCTTATGCCAAATGTTATACATGGCTTATGCTGAACACTATACCATGGCACATGCCCAATGCTATAGCATGGCTTATGCTGAACACTATACCATGGCGCATGCCCAATGCTATAGCATGGCTTATGCTGAACACTATACCATGGCGCATGCCAAATGTTATACATGGCGCATGCTGAACACTATACCATGGCGCATGCCAAATGTTATACATGGCGCATGCTGAACACTATACCATGGCGCATGCCCAATGCTATACATGGCTTATGCTGAACACTATACCATGGCGCATGCCAAATGTTATACATGGCTTATGCTAAACACTATACCATGGCGCATGCCAAATGTTATACATGGCTTATGCTGAACACTATACCATGGCGCATGCTGAACACTATACCATGGCTTATGCCAAATGTTATACATGGCTTATGCTGAACACTATACCATGGCGCATGCTGAACACTATACCATGGTGCATGCCAAATGTTATACATGGTTAATGCTGAACACTATACCATGGTTTATGCCAAATGTTATACATGGCTTATGCTGAACACTATACAATGGCGCATGCCAAACATTATACATGGCTTATGCTGAACACTATACAATGGCGCATGCCAAACGTTATACATGGCTTATGCTGAACACTATACCATGGCTTATGCCCAACACTATACTGTGGCTTATGCTGAATACTATACCATGGCTTATGCTGAACACTATATGATAGCGCATGCCCTATGCTATACCATGGCTTATGCCAAATGTTATACATGGCTTATGCTAAACAATATACAATGGCGCATGCCAAACTTTATACATGGCTTATGCTGAACACTATACCATGGCTTATGCTTAACACTATACGATAGCGCATGCCCTATGCTATACCATAAAAAGGAATCTAATCTGCTGATTTTTCCCTATAGTGCACGTGGCGCTGAGGATGAAGCTAAGTTTCTCACCATCATCCTTGCTGCCGTTTCTGTGCTATTAGGAGTTTAATTCCTATGCTAATTCACATTTCGGTGCACTAGGCGAGGTACTACCGACCCAGTACACAATCTGCCCCTGGCCGACCCTTCTAATAAGTATTAGAAGAGAGGGCAGACTGACCGGTGCAGTTTGGTGGACTGGGGACGGTAGTACCTCCCCCAGTGCACCAAAACGTTAGCATAGGAATTAAACTCCTAATAGCACAGAAATAACACAGAGGATGCAGGTAAGAGACTTCATAGAGGCTCCCTGTGCACAATAGGAACATATAAGCAGGTTAGATTCTTCTAACCTGCGTATAGTTTCCCTTTAATGTCAATGGGACTTACACAAATTGAGTAAGACACCTTTGGCAGCTACAAACAGGCCAAAGGGGAGCAGCAAGCCATGTTTTCCTAAATGAGAAACCCCTCTAAAACTGAATTATTTTCTCTGACGTAACTTTAAACTGCTCAAAAGTGTGACCACCTGCAATTTGGTGTCCTGTAAAAAACTGCTCAGAAATTATAAGTAATAAGTAATCAAATATCCAGCAGAAGAGTAAGATCAACATTAGACTAAGATAAGGACAGAGGCAACAAGGGAGATCTTGAAGGATGTCTGGAAAATAGTAAAAGCAAAGTAAGCTTTTAACCCTTTCTTAAACATTCCATCCATGCTTAAAGGGGTTATCCAGCTCTACAAAAACATGGCCACTTTCCCCCTACTGTTGTCTCCAGTTTGGGTGGGGTTTTGAAACTCAGTTCCATTGAAGTAAATGGAGCTTAATTACAAACCGCACCTAAACTGGAGACAACAGTAGGGGGAAAAGTGGCCATGTTTTTGTAGCACTGGATAACCCCTTTAACCATCTGATTTTACTCTACATATATGTGCAGATATTGACGGTGTGTGAGCAGTGAGTGCCCATTCTGCTCACTCTCATCAGAGGAACAGGCCTGTAGAGGGAGATACCCGAAGAATCCTGTAATTTTGGTGGGGCCAGAGGTGGGCTGTACCAGAGGTGGTGGGGCCAGAGGTGGGCTGTACCAGAGGTGGCGAGGCCAGTGGTGGGCTGTACCAGGGGTGGTGGGGCTGGAGGTGGGCTGTACTAGAGGTGGCGGGGCCAGAGGTGGGCTGTACCAGAGGTGGGCTGTACCAGGGGTGGCGGGGTCGGAGGTGGGCTGTACCAGAGGTGGCGGGGCCAGAGGTGGGCTGTACCAGAGGTGGCGGGGCCAGAGGTGGACTGTACCAGAGGTGGCGGGGCCAGAGGTGAGCTGTACCAGAGGTGGCAGGGCCAGAGGTGAGCTGTACCAGAGGTGGCAGGGCCAGAGGTGGGCTGTACCAGAGGTGGCGGGGCCAGAGGTGGGCTGTACCAGAGGTGGCGGGGCCAGAGGTGAGCTGTACCAGAGGTGGCAGGGCCAGAGGTGAGCTGTACCAGAGGTGGCGTGGGCTGTTCGTCAATAATACATGCTCAGGTTTCACATTTACCTTAGTTGTCTTGCCAATCACAGCACAGGAGACTTATGTATGTGCTAATGGATGACTTAGGTGACAGACCCTTAAACTGACCTGCAGGACATTGCAGCGGATTATAATATTGGCAGTCCGGACAGCCAACCAGACCGCCCATATTACAATCTTCTAGGCCACAAAGTACAAGGGAGCCGGAGGGGTGCCCAGCCTGCTGTCAGTCTCTGCCAGTGTAAAGTGGCAGCATGGTGGTAACTTGTGAGGAGCTGAGGATCTCACTGCTTCTGGTACAGCCTGGAAAACTGGGATACAGCTATAGCCATAGGCTGTATCTCAGTTTTCCAGGCGGTCCTTCGGCTGTATCCACCCTCTTCGCGGAGGTGGAAGACAGCGGGAATCATTGCCGAGAGTTCAGGTTCGTACAAACCCGAACCTCGGCAGGTTCGGACCATCCCTAGAAGATTGATAACAATTCTAATTTGGGCTTACATTTACTTCAAGTGCTACATATATTATTTGCCAAAATGGCTGCAGAGAAAGACAGTCCCACTATATATACAACATGGTACCCCTCCCAGTTCCACAGTGCCAACAGGTCTTGGGTACTAAAGAGTATATTGAATGCAGCAAGGATAGACTTGTGTACCACCTTGTTATCAATTTAAAATTCCTTTCTTGAGCTGAGCATGCTACAGGCATCCTATATGACATTTTAAACACTTTATACCGTTCAGGAATGTTTTCATTTAGTTCAGACAATTCTGCACACTGTGATACCAAATATGTTGTTTTTATGGATAATGGGAAAGGGGGTTGGGTGGAAAATAGTGAATATTTAAAAAAATTGCATATTTGCTATTGTCACGGCCGCGGCGGCGTCCCGTGTTCCGGGCCGCCGCGACCTCCTCCTGCCCCATGCAGCCGCCGGGGTCCTTGTGCAGGGGCCCGGCGCTTCTGCTAGTTCGGCCCCTGGGGGCGCCTCACCTCTCCTCCGCTCCTGTCTCTCACTGTGCCGGCCGGCGCGCGCGTCCCCGCCCCCTCGGGCGCGCGCGCGCCGGCTGTCTCAGATTTAAAGGGGCAGTGCGCTCCTAATTGGTCCACATGTCAATCACTCCCCTATAAGTTCCAGCCCTGCCCCACTACAGGTGTTGGAGCCTCTACATGCTTCCCATAGCATTTGGCCCAGCCCCCTGTTGTTCCTGATTCCTATCCGCTACCTGGTCCCAAGTCCTTGTTCCTGATTCCTACCCGCTACCTGGTCCCTAGTCCTTGTTCCTGGTTCCTGCTCCCCTGTCACTCCATTGCTCCTGTGTTCAGCCTGTCACCTGCGGTTACGCCTACAGACCTCTGCCAGCACCATCTCCTGCCTACTGCTCCTGCCACGCCTCGCCTGCCGTCACTAGCAACCAAGCCAGGGGTAGCGACCTGGGGGTCGCCTGCCGCAGCAAGTCCATCCCGCCTTGCGGCGGGCTCTGGTGAAAACCAGCGGCCCCTTAGACTCCGCTCCCTGGTGAGGTTAGTGCCATCGCTAGTGACGGTCCAGTGGATCCACTACTCCAGGCGTTACAGTAGGCTCCAACCATGGATCCCGGCGAGGTGCCTGATATCCGCGAAGTAGCCCGAGTGGTCGCCCTACAGGCGCAACAAATCCAGAAACAGTCGCAGCAGATCCAACAACTGACTGCCGCCTTACAGCAGCATACTACAGCCCAGCGCACACCACCTCCTGCTGCTTTTTCTACACTTCAACTGGCTCTCCCAAGCAAATACTCTGGTGACTCCAAGTTGTGCAGAGGATTCCTGACTCAGTGCACCATGCATATTGAACTTTTAAGTAGTCAGTTTGCCACCGAGCGCTCTAAAGTGGCTTTCATCATCAGCCTATTGGAAGGTAGAGCTCTGGCCTGGGCCACACCACTGTGGGACCGTGATGATCCTGTGGCTGCTAATCTCCGAATTTTCCTGGCCGAGTTCCGCTCTGTCTTTGAGGAACCTGCCCATGCGTCTTCGGCTGAGACTGCTCTCCTCAACCTATCCCAAGGAACTTCCTCTGTTGGTGACTACGCCATCCAGTTCCGCACCCTGGCGGCAGAATTAGACTGGAATGAGGCCGCTCTAATAGCCCCCTTCAAGAAGGGCCTGTCCAGTCGGGTGAGAGACGTGCTTTCCGCCCGAGACCTACCTACCTCCCTGAACGAACTCATCCTACTGGCCACCAGGGTCGATACTCGTTTTTCTGAGAGAGAGGAGGAGGTCTGGCATGAACGGCGACTAGGCCTGTCCCGTCGCCATCACCAGCTGGCGCCGTTCTTCCAGAATCCTGACGTTCCGGAGTCGCAGTCGACTCCTGAGATTCCTATGCAGGTGGAACGGGCTCACCTGACGCCTGATGAAAGAATTCGTCGTCTGGAGCTGAATCTCTGCCTCTACTGCGGTGGTTCGGATCACTTTCGACTGAGATGTCCCCAACGTCCTCAAGCGTCCGGGAAATGCCAGCACCTAGGTCCGGTGGGAGAGGTCTCCCTAAGTGTGAATGCCACCTCTCCAAAGTTGTCTGTGCCAGTCTCCATCCAGACATCCTCAGGACAAACTCACCAGACTACTGCCTTTCTCGATTCTGGGTCAGCAGGCAATTTTATTGCAGCTACATTGGTCCAGAGATGGCGGCTACCCGTGACCCCACTAGCCAGACCCCTGACTATCTCCTCGGTCACGGGCGAGATTCTTAACGACCATGTGCACTACCAGACCGCACCTCTAGTCCTCCAGGTGGGCACGTCACATCTGGAAAAGATCTCCTTCTACGTCCTGCCCCATTCTTCTTCCACCATCCTCCTGGGACTCCCTTGGCTGCAATTACATGCCCCTAAGCTGGACTGGAGAACCGGAAAGATTCTTAGTTGGGGTCAGGTCTGTTCCAACCAGTGTCTGAGATCACCTCAGCCCAAGTACTCTATGTTGTCACCCGAGCCCGCCAAGCCTTTATCCGGCCTACCGGCGGAATACAAAGACTTGCCTGATGCCTCCATCTGCAGGCAGGAAAGAGGGGGAGGCCAAAGGGGGGGGGGGGTACTGTCACGGCCGCGGCGGCGTCCCGTGTTCCGGGCCGCCGCCGCGACCTCCTCCTGCCCCATGCAGCCGCCGGGGTCCTTGTGCAGGGGCCCGGCGCTGCTGCTAGTTCAGCCCCTGGGGGCGCCTATCCTCTCCTCCGCTCCTGTCTCTCACTGTGCCGGCCGGCGCGCGCGTCCCCGCCTCCTAGGGCGCGCGCGCGCCGGCTGTCTCGGATTTGAAGGGGCAGTGTCTCCTAATTGGTCCACATGTCAATCACTCCCCTATAAGTTCCAGCCCTGCCCCACTACAGGTGTTGGAGCCTCTACATGCTTCCCATAGCGTTTGGCCCAGCCCCCTGTTGTTCCTGATTCCTATCCGCTACCTGGTCCCAAGTCCTTGTTCCTGATTCCTACCCGCTACCTGGTCCCTAGTCCTTGTTCCTGGTTCCTGCTCCCCTGTCACTCCATTGCTCCTGTGTTCAGCCTGTCACCTGCGGTTACGCCTACAGACCTCTGCCAGCACCATCTCCTGCCTACTGCTCCTGCCACGCCTCGCTTGCCGTCACTAGCAACCAAGCCAGGGGTAGCGACCTGGGGGTCGCCTGTCGCAGCAAGTCCATCCCGCCTTGCGGCGGGCTCTGGTGAAAACCAGCGGCCCCTTAGACTCCGCTCCCTGGTGAGGTTAGTGCCATCGCTAGTGACGGTCCAGTGGATCCACTACTCCAGGCGTTACAGCTATCACAGAGTAAATAAAATATTTTTACTTCTTGGAAAAAAGTCAGGGAAAAATTTGGAATAAATTTATTAAATAATTTTAGATTATAATAATATAATATTATATAATAATAGATTTAATAAATAAATCTAGTATTGTTCGTCTTAGTACTAATATTTTAAAATATTTCTGGAATCTGCCAGGATTCCACTCTTACCACTACATCAAAGCTAAGCTAAGACTTTCTTTTCTGTAGGTGATGGTAAGTTGGAGGCTGCTGTAAAGTAACCTGTACAGAACTACAGTAAAAGGTGACACCATTAGATGGAGGCAACAATAGAAGATGTTCACAGCTTAGCTTCTCTGTGGAATAACCTCTTCAAAGATCACAGAGCTTGCCCAGACTCCTTTTCCATTCATGTAAAAGGAACAGCTGCTTTCTATTGGTGCTATGGAGCTTTCTGTAAAGCATATCTCTAAAACAGCTCAAGCATGTTGGCTGCCCCTATAATAATGTACAAAAAAATCACAAGAAAAAGTTCATCAGAGAAAAGAACTTGCTTTAGTATCTGGAGCTGAAAAAACAAATCTAAGTGATACATTACCTTTAAGTACAGGTTTTGTGCAGATTTTCCCACTGTAGGGATCTTCCCGGGGGATGGTGTGTTTGGACACAGTTCACAGCAGACTTGGACTTGTAAAACAACAGCTTGGCGTTTATTTTCAGCATAAACAGTCCGTAACAGAAATATAGCAACACTGTGCTTTAAGAACAAAACAAAAGGTCTTGCCCGTCTGGGCGCTAACTAACAAAAGCAGGTTACCTCTCTGACACTTCAGTCGGCAGTATTGCGGGGTGTGAACAGGCCCCAGCAGCGGCTGTCTTCCCAGCTCTCACCAAACAGCATGCAGGCTGTTCACTCCTGGCTGAGAGAGAGAGACCTGTACACTGAGCACACCTTTTGCCTTCTCAGGCTGATTGGGATCAGAGCTCACCTGATCCCAAAACCCACACTGGATCGAGGGGGAGGGAATGGCAAGTCCCACTACCAAAACCTACCTGCCATTCCATGTAAGTCCAGGCCCGGCAATAATAAATAATAGCTCAGCAGCATAACACTGCTGAGCACAGATGCCTCCTGGACTCACCATCTCACACTATGTATCAACCTGGGTGAGATGTACATCCCCTCGAGCACTTTTCCCGTGACATGTCCACATATCCCCCCCCTCTTCTTCAGACCGGAGGGCTGAGCATTTTGTCCCCACAGACAGTGTACCCTAGATAGGGCGTCAGCATTTGCCTGTAATTTCCCTGGCCGGTGTTCCACCATGAAATTAAAGTTTTGGAGGGAAAGAAACCACCTAGTCACCCTTGCATTTTTCTCCTTGTTTAATTTCATCCATGTTAGGGGGGCATGGTCTGTCACTAACTTAAACCTCCTGCCTAGTAAGTAGTACTTCAGGGATTCTAGGGCCCACTTCACTGCCAGACATTCTCGCTCAACTATGGCGTAGTTTTTCTCGGCCGGGAATAGTTTCCTGCTTAAGTACATCACCGGGTGCTCCTCGCCATTCACGACCTGTGAGAGGACGGCACCTAACCCTGTGTTAGAGGCATCTGTCTGTACTAGAAACTCTCGCCTAAAGTCAGGGGTAACTAGCACAGGCTGTTGGCACAAGGCAGACTTAAGGCTTTGAAAAGCTTTCTCAGCCTCTGGAGTCCATGTCACCATTGCGGACTTCGCACCCTTTGTCAGGTCAGTTAGTGGGGCTGCAACTGAAGCAAAATTCGGCACAAACCTTCGGTAATAGCCCGTAATACCCAGGAAAGCTCTGACCTGTTTCTTTGTGAGGGGTTGAGGCCAATTCTGTATTGCCTCAATTTTATTTAGTTGTGGTTTCACTAACCCCCTCCCAATAATGTAGCCCAAGTATTTGGCCTCCTCTAAGGCTAGTGCACACTTCTCTGCATTGATGGTTAACCCCGCATCACTTATGGCATCTAACACCGCCTGGACCTTACAGAGGTGACTTTCCCAATCCGGACTAAAAATGACCACATCATCGAGGTAGGCAGCAGAGTAATCACGATGTGGTCGCAGAATCAAGTCCATCAACCTCTGAAAAGTGGCAGGGGCTCCATGTAACCCGAATGGCATCACTACGTATTGGAAGAGCCCATCAGGGGTGGAGAATGCAGTCTTCTCTCTAGCCTTAGGAGTGAGTGGGATCTGCCAGTAGCCCTTAGTGAGATCGAGGGTAGTTATGTACCTGGCATTACCCATCCTTTCTATCAACTCATCTACCCTGGGCATGGGGTAGGCATCGAACTTGGAGATCTCATTTAACTTTCTAAAGTCATTACAGAACCTCCAAGTTCCATTGGGCTTTGGGATTAACACAATCGGGCTGGACCACTCGCTCTGGGACACCTCAATGACTCCTAGGTCAAGCATACGTTTTACCTCGGATGATACCGCCTCCCTCCGTGCTTCTGGTATCCTATAGGGCTTCAGGTTTACTCTGCTTCTAGGCTCAGTTTCAATATGATGACTAATGAGATGCGTACGCCCTGGTAGGTCAGAAAACTTGTCTTTATTTCTCTGCAGGAACTCCTTAGCTTCCTGCTTCTGGGATACTGATAGGGTGTCACCAATCCTGACCGGAGGGATTGGTGGTGACAGATGACCAACAGGCTTTGTCGCCACCAAGGATTCCCTGTCTTTCCAGGGCTTGATCAAGTTTATGTGATAAACTTGGAAAGGCTTCCTTCTACATGGTTGGTGTACCTTGTAGTTGACCTCACTGATCTTCTCTACAATTTCATAGGGACCCTGCCACTTGGCTAAGAATTTGCTTTCTACCGTGGGAACAAGTATGAGTACCCGGTCACCTGGGCTAAAGGTCCTGATTCTTGCAGAACGATTGTAAATTCTGCTTTGGCCCTCTTGCGCCCTCTGGAGGTGTTCCCTTACTAGGGGCATTACAGTGGCTATACGGTCCTGCATTTGTGCTACATGCTCTATAACACTCTTGTATGGGGTGGACTCACTTTCCCATGTCTCTTTCGCTATATCCAACAAACCCCTAGGGTGACGACCATAGACTAATTCGAAGGGAGAGAACCCTGTGGACGCTTGGGGTACTTCCCTAATAGAAAACATCAGGTAAGGTAGTAAGTGATCCCAATCACGACCATCCTTTTCCACCACTTTTTTTAACATATGTTTCAGGGTTTTATTAAACCTCTCCACTAACCCGTCTGTCTGTGGGTGATATACAGAGGTACGTAGGTGTGAGATTTTAAACAGTTTGCATAGCTCTTTCATTACCTTTGACACAAATGGGGTACCTTGGTCAGTCAAGATTTCCTTGGGGATCCCCACCCTGGAAAACATATAAAACAATTCCCGTGCAATTGTTTTAGAGGTAGTGTTTCTTAGGGGTACAGCCTCAGGATAGCGGGTCGCGTAGTCCAACACCACTAGAATGTACTGGTGTCCCCTAGCCGACTTTACAATGGGACCCACCAAGTCCATTGCGATCCGGTCAAAAGGTACCTCTATGATGGGGAGTGGGACCAAAGGACTGCGAAAATGCGACACTGGAGCGCTAAGCTGACATGTGGGGCACGACTCACAGTATTTTTTTTATGTCAGCATAAATCGCAGGCCAATAAAACCTCTGGAGGACTCTCTCCTGTGTTTTATCTGTCCCCAAGTGGCCCCCAAGGACATGATTATGGGCCATGTCGAGTACCTGACGCCGGTACGACTTAGGCACCAGAAGCTGTTCCACCACCTCATCATTAATCTTAGTGACTCTATAGAAGAGATCATTAGTCATAGAAAAATGTGGAAATTTTTTCTCAGCTTCTGGTTCCTGAGGTACCCCATTCATAACAGTGACCTGCTCTCTCGCATTTTTGAGAGTGGGGTCCTGTAATTGTGCAGTACCAAAATTATCCCTAGACACCTCTAAGTCTGGAACATTTTGCGCAGTGGGAGGAGCCTCTTCCTCACCAGCCAGGACCTGCAAAGGAAAAGCATCATTTTCATCCTGTACATTTTTATCATTTACCGTGGGTAATGCAATAGACTTAGGGGTCTCCTCACTCCTTTCAGGGGATTGTTGTTTTCCCCATAGAGCCCAGAACAAAGGAAAATCACGCCCCAATATCACATTATGCATAAGATTTTTAACCACACCCACTTCATATTGTACAGCGCCTAGTTCAGTCCCGACATTAGCCCGTACTATAGGGTAAACCTTTGTATCACCATGTATGCATACCACACTCATATGTCTTGCTGGCACAAAGTCCCCAGTCACCAGGCTGGCATGCACCAGGGTGACAAGGCTTCCTGAGTCCAGCAACGCCTTAACAGGAAAGTCATTTACAGTAATGTTGCAGACTTGTGGTTCAGTCTCTAGTCCAGTGACTGCAACAAAAGACGGCTCCGCAAATAGCGACTGACGCCGGCTAGCGTCACACTCCATGGGCTCAGTGGTAAGAGGGCAATGGGCAGACATATGTCCCGTCTCATGGCATCTCCAGCACTGGATAGGGCCTGGTCTCCTTGGCAGGGAGTCCTTTTTAGGGCCACTTAGCCACCGGGGACCACCACCAGTCTTTTGCCCCTGAGACGCCTCCTGAGCGCTCTTCCCTCTATCAGCACCCCTCCACACTCCCCCAATAGATGGAAGTCTCTTACCAGCTGACGGCACAGGTCTGGCACTCCGGGGAGGTGACGGTGCTGCAGGAACATCACGGAGGTAGTCCTCGGTCGCCTGGAACCTCTCCACAAGGCTGACAAGTTCGTCGGCACTCTTAGGGTCGCCTTGTCCCACCAAGCGTTGCAGATCAGCAGGAAGTGCGCGGAGGTAGCGATCCATCACGACCCTCTCTAGGATCTGTGCAGGAGTAGAGGTGTCTGGCTCCAACCACTTTCTTGCCAAATGAATCAGGTCGTACATCTGGGACCTCGCTGACTTGTCCAGACTGTAGCTCCAGTTGCGGACTCTCCGGGCACGGACAGCAGCAGTAACTCCTAGTCGGGCGAGTATCTCTGCTCTTAGCCGAGGATAGTCCTTGACCTCTTGCTCACTGAGGTCATAGTAAGCCTTTTGAGGTTCGCCTGTTAAATAGGGAGCAATGACCTCTGCCCACTCAGGGGAGGGTAACTTTTCTCGCTCAGCCACACGCTCAAAGACAGTTAAATAGGCCTCAACATCGTCATCAGCAGTCATCTTTTGCAGCGCACGCTGCACAGCTCTTCTCACAGACAAAGTCTCTGGCGCGGCTGCTGCCACCAGCTGGGGATTAGCACCTGCAGACGCCTCTTGCTTCGCTATCAGGTGCTCAATAAGTCTCTGTTGTTGAGCCATCGCTTGTTCGTGGCGCAGATTAGCATCTGCCAGAGCCTGTTGTTGCTGCCGATTAGCCTGCTCATGGCGCAGATTGGCGTCTGTCAGAGCCTGTTGTTGCTGCCGATTAGCCTGCTGGTGTGCAGCCAATGCCTGTTCATGGCGCAGGATAGCAGCCTCCTGATCCTGCTTAGCGGCTGCCTGAGCCTGTTGTTGTGCGACCAACGCCTGTTGCTGTTGCAGACTCACTTGCATTAGCTGCTTCATCATTTCCTCCATGTTGCTTGACTGTTTTTGGAGTGAAGCAGCAGCCTTCACCCAGGACCCAGCTGTAGCCAAGTTGATGCACACCGTTGCCCCTAGCAACCGCTTTGCCCGCTCCGCAGCACCAATTGTAGGGATCTTCCCGGGGGATGGTGTGTTTGGACACAGTTCACAGCAGACTTGGACTTGTAAAACAACAGCTTGGCGTTTATTTTCAGCATAAACAGTCCGTAACAGAAATATAGCAACACTGTGCTTTAAGAACAAAACAAAAGGTCTTGCCCGTCTGGGCGCTAACTAACAAAAGCAGGTTACCTCTCTGACACTTCAGTCGGCAGTATTGCGGGGTGTGAACAGGCCCCAGCAGCGGCTGTCTTCCCAGCTCTCACCAAACAGCATGCAGGCTGTTCACTCCTGGCTGAGAGAGAGAGACCTGTACACTGAGCACACCTTTTGCCTTCTCAGGCTGATTGGGATCAGAGCTCACCTGATCCCAAAATCCACACTGGATCGAGGGGGAGGGAATGGCAAGTCCCACTACCAAAACCTACCTGCCATTCCATGTAAGTCCAGGCCCGGCAATAATAAATAATAGCTCAGCAGCATAACACTGCTGAGCACAGATGCCTCCTGGACTCACCATCTCACACTATGTATCAACCTGGGTGAGATGTACATCCCCTCGAGCACTTTTCCCGTGACATGTCCACACCACATTATGTGGACGATTTATTTTTAGGCTGGGTTCACACTACGCATATTTCAGTCAGTATTGTGGTCCTTTTATTGCAACCAAAACCAGGAGTGGATTGAAAACACAGAAAGGCTCTGTTCACACAATGTTGAAATTGAGTGGATGGCCGCCATTTAATGGCAAATATTTGCTGTTATTTTAAAACAACGGCTGTTATATTGAAATAATGGCCGTTATTTACTGTTATATGGCGGCCATCCACTCAATTTCACCATTGTGTGAACAGATCCTTTCTGTGTTTTTAATCCACTCCTGGTTTTGGTTGCAATATGAGGACCACAATACTGACTAAAATATACGTAGTGTGAACCCAACCTAAGGGAACAAACACACAGGGCAGATCCGCAGTGGATTTCTCGCTGCTAATTTGCTACGAAATCCGCTGCGGATCCCTGTGCTGTAGTTTGTATAGGAAGACATACTCGCCGTGGGATAGACATCCAGCTTTGAGTATGTAAGGAGAGTGCCCCGCTAACCCCCCGCCGGCCGGAGCATACTGTACCTGCTCCACAATCCGGCTTGCTTCGGGAGCTCCCGGGTGGACGTCCCGTACAGCCAATCAGTGGGCTGCCCTGCTGCAGTGCACTGATTGGCTGAGCAGGACGTCAAGATGCCGGGAGCCCCCGAAGCAAGCCAAATCGTGGAGCAGGTACAGTATGCTCCGGCCGGTGGGGGGGTTAGCGGGGCACTGTCCTTACATACTCACAGCTGGATGTCCATCCCACGGTGAGTATGTCTTCCTATACAAACTACAGGCAATGGATCCACAGTGGATATCACTGTGAATTCGCAGCAAGAAATCCGCTGTGGATCTGCCCTGTGTTTTCGTACCCTTCGAGTAAATGTGATATTAGAAAATTACCTTCTGTATAAATCATGTTTTTATGTTACACACATGTTAACATTTGTTGACCTTCTTTTTACCTTTTATAATTATCCTGAAATGTTGAAGTTTTTATTTTGACCACTAGGCCTAAAACCAAAAGACTTCCTGTTCTTTACAGAACATTTCCCAGCAGTGACCTCCTTATCATCAAAACCAGGATTACAGTGACAGGTAATACCAATATATAGATAACATGCCATATACATGCCATGTTTGTTGCTCACTACAAAAATTTAAATAATAAAATATAAACAGGTGACAAAAAAGAGGATGTTTTAGTATCTGGCTCTGATAAGTTAAAGGGGTTATCCAGTGCTACAAAAACATGGCCACTTTCACAACACGACTCTTGTCTCCAGTTCAGGTGCGATTTGCAATTAAGCTCAATTCACTTTAATGGAACTGAGCAGCAAAACCCTGGCCAAGCTGGAGACAAGAGTGCGGCTGTCTGTGGAAGAAAGTGGCAATGTTTTTGTAGTGCTGGATAACCCCTTTAATAAAACCATTGTGTAAACCCTGTGATTTTCGATATTGTGTGTATGTTGACTTTCAGCATGCCTGATCTGTTTTCAGCAGGAGATAACCCCTCTGGCAGAAACTTTCTCTCCTCACACTCCTGACATAAACAAGCACATTTGGCTCTCAGCTATGGCTGACTAGGGCATATAGCTGTATTACAGATGTGTGTTATATTAATCTATAGTATGCTCTGAATGCATTCTGTGCCTTGGTGTTTTTTTATTAGAGTTTCTTCCTCTGTTTCATACAGATCCAGGCGGATAAATGTGGCACATAGCATTGATTTCCATACTACATAATAACCTTCTCCTAGCAGCTCCAGTGACAGCATTCAGCGTGATACATATGACAGTGCTTGTCATACAGAGCTATAGATACTGTGAGACACAGAGTCAGTGCGGCATAATCACTAGTCCTTACATAGAATGTATCCTCAGAAAAATTCTGATCTGTATAGATCACTTCTCATCAGTCACCACAATAACATTAGGACAGCGCACTTGTGTTAAACAGCTGGTGGTATCTGACAGTAGATGTGTATGTGTCTTACCTTCCTCCTCTGCGAAAGTCCCAAGCGTCAAGCCTGGTTATTAGGCAACTGCCGGCGTCCCTATTGCCACGGCTGTGGCTCCACCGCTGTAAGTAATTGTGACTGGCGGCTGAGCACCCTTTGTAGCACTGCTACGTCATCCAGCCCGTCCCCTCTATTAATTATCACTAGAAGGGGTGGGCTGGATGACACGGCAGTGCTCCTAATGGCGCTCCGAAGTGGAGTTTACCCTGACTAAGAGCGCAAGACCGGCACTGAGGAGGAAGGTAACACACATACCTTCCTACTCAGCGTGTCCGGCACTATAGGGGGCTATCAGCAGGTTAGAGTCATTTAAGGTAAATGCCATGCTGTTTATCGAAAAAAGTAATAGCTGTACATAACGAGAGTGATAGAAAGCAAAAAAAAAAAAGGTTTAACTTGATATATACAGTAATAACACAGCAGAGTAACATAAGGGTGAACAACAAGATACCAATCATATAGGTAAAAAATAAGAGGCAAGGAGTTGTCCTTGCACAATCTGACTCTACTGACAAGGTAAATGGTAATGCTCAGTTGTCAGTTTACTCCAGGAAGAATAATGGCACAAGGAGGGTTACAAGGAAGGGTGTCTCAGAATTTGTTTTCTGGGGAATACAAGTATGTACTAAAATATTTACCAGTTTCAGCAACTAATGAAAGGTTTCATGAAAGGGTTCATAACTTTCCATTGTATTTTGTGGCTCGATTTTGCATGGTTTTTAAGATCTCTACCTGGAAACATTCACTGTTCCATTCACAAATGCCCTGATGATTAGATGCCAAAGGGTATGGTTGGCTACGGGTTTTATTTTATCATCCCTTTATTGCCAAGTCAAGTACCTTTCTGATTGTGTACACATTATGGTATCAAGCCTTAGATTCTGTAAAAACAAAGTTGTATCAAGTGTGTAAAGAACTGTAAAGGCTGGGGATCTGTACTGGCAAATAAATATGAAGTGAAATGGGAAGTTTCTGTAATGTCTTGTAATCAAATAATAAGAAATCAAATAATAAGGAATAAAAGGAAATCAATATAGCTAAATAGAGAAATAAAGTAAAAGCTTAGATCATTCAAGATATCGGAGGGGCAGAGCCTGAAAAATCATCCCAAGGCTATGTTCACACTATGCCCTTTTTGCGGCCATTATATTATCACCAATAGACATTTTTTGTAATAACAGCCGCAAATAATGATCATGAACATTATTTGCGTCTATCATTACTAAAATGAAGGCTATCCAGAAAGCCAGCTGCCATTTTCCCATTGTGGTATGTTCCCACAATATCTTCTTTTGCCCGTTTGACGGCCATCATTTTGATGCCAAAATATGGCTGTCCAAGAAATATGGTTGTAAAACAGCCAAAATAAGACATTGTTGGACCATAGCCAAGATCTGTAAAATTGTTATCATGTACAATATTTTTGTTAGAAGCCGGGACACACGCTTGGCTTCTGGTTTCTCTGTGTGCGGTTGTTAGGAGCACGCCGCAGGCGTCCCTGGCGACCGACCCGACTGGGCATTAGGGAGCCACCGGCATCCCTATTTATTGCCACTGCTGTTAATTAAATTAATTATGACTGGCGGCTGACATAGCCGGCCAGGTGACAGTATGTGCTATGGAGCTGGAGTCTCAGCTCCATTCAGTTCTGGGGCTGGGACTCTGGACTCCATATAAACCCTCCCCTGTCCTTAGTTTCCTGCCTGCGATAGTGCCTCGTTTACTAGTGTATCTTGACCTAGCATTTATCCTTCATTGTATTTCCTGTTTATCTGGCTTCTGACTACCCCCCTTGGACACGTTTTTGTACTACATCGCTCAGCTGTTATTGACTCGGACTTATGACTTTGCTCCTATTGTATTGTGTCTGTCTTGTTTTGGTCTGTGTTGCACGTTGCACTCTGATTAAGATCAGGGACTGCCGTCCAGTTGTCCTTTGCCGTTTAGGCCATCTGAGGCAAGTAGGCAGGGACAGCAGGACGGGTGCCAGTGTCAGGGCTCACCTGTTCTTGTGTCTCCCTGTCCCTATCCTAACAATTTTCCCCTGGATGTATATAGCATTTGACTCACTGGGTCTACAGCAACCTTGTAAGCTACTTCTTGCCCTGTGCTTATCTGCTTATTTATTTGCATGATATTATGGATATATCATTATGTGTTAACCCTTAATGGTGCATTTACACAGAGAGATTTATCTGACAGATTTTTGAAGCCAAAACCAGGAACAGACTATAAACAGATAACAGGTGATAAAGGAAAGACTGAGATTTCTCTTTTCAAATCCATTCCTGGCTTTGGCTCATTGTCCAACGTGTTTTCTTAATTTGTTTCATTGTCACATTCTAAGGCTACATTCACACATTCCGTAGCACGCCCATAATTGTGGACACGCAATTCCGGGCAGCACTAGGTATTCATTCATATTAAATGGCTCTATAGCCTTAGAGCTATAACTATTTTTCAGGGGTTAAAACAGTTTATGCTGACGCTAGCAAATGTTTTTTTTTTGTTTTTTTTTTGAGGTGGGGGGTGAAAAAGGCAGATAAAACAACATTATACTTTTATTTTCTGGGTTACTAGTTTAGCATAGTAAAAAGCCTTTTTGTTTATAAAAATTCATTGAAAGACAATAAATTAAATTTTATTTTCTTGAGCTGGACATAGATGCACATACATGGCAGGCCTGGAACTTCACACCAGGTACTTCAGCTCCTGTTTAAAGGGGTTGTCCAGCGAAAATCTTTTTCTTTGAAATCAACTGAAATCAGAAAGTTATATAGATTTGTAATTTACTTCCATTAAAAAATCTCAAGTCTTCCCATACTTATTAGCTACTATATGTCCTGCAGGAAATGTTTTATTTTCAGTCTGACACAGAGCTCTCTGCTGACATCTCTGGCCAGAGGAACTCTTGTCTCGGTTTTCTATGAATCCCCATAGAAAACCTCTCCTGCTCTGGACAGTTCCTGTCAACATTTCCTGCAGGACATACAGCAGCTAAAAAATATGGGAAAACTTGAGATTTTTTTATAAAAATAAATTACAAATCTATCTAACTTTCTGACACCAGTTGATTTGAAAGAATAAGATTTTCGCTGGAAAACCCCTTTAATTCAGTAGAAGCTGAGCTGCAGTAACCTGCACCACCAATACCCAGTAGTATGGGGCTTTTGGTACCATTTGCTGTGTAAGGGTACTATTACACGGAACGATAATAGGCCTAATCGGCCCAATTATTGCTCGGTGTAATAAAGACAATGATCAGCCGATGATCGTTGTCATCGGCTGATCGTTGATATAGGTCATAACCTATAATTGTCGGGCACCGGCTGCGCACTGCTACGTGTAATAGCGGTACGTGGTCGGTGACTGACAATCTACATTACCTATCCACGCTCCAGGGCTGCTGCTGCGGTCCGCTTCTCCCCGGGTCCCGAGCACTCTAGCTTCAAAGCGTCCTGCCTGAGCTGACAGGCTGCTCAGCCAATCATAGGCCGGGACCGCAGCAGCAGACCTGGAGAGTGGATGGGTAATGTATACAGTTTAAGCAAGGGCTGCAAGGACATCGGTAACGATGTCCTTGCAGCCCTTGTTAAACGATTATCGCGCAGTGTAACAGGCCTAGTAAACAATTTACAATTGTTATCGGGACCCTATCGGCCCGTCTAATAATACCCTAAGGGTGCCTTTACACAGAGAGATTTATCTGACAGATTTTTTAACCAAATCCAGTAACAGACTATAAACAGGGAACGGGTCATAAATGAAAGACTGAGATTTCTCCTCTTTTCAATCCATTCCTAGCTTTGGCTTCAAAAATCTTCAAGACACTCTGTAGGTTCTACAGCTGATCGGTGGGGGTTATCTTAAGGATCTTACAAACCCAGAAAACTCCTTTAAGATTGGTCATCAGTATCAGATGAGAGGGGGTCCAACAGTTTGCCGAGTGCTCTTAGGCCGATTATAATGAAGGCAATCTGGGCTACCACCTGGGGCCCTGAGCTCCAGGGGGGCCCAGTGAGATTGCCACCATTATAACACCGCCACTGGTTAAAAGCCTGCTTGTTCCGCTGCATAGTTATATTATGCAGCGGGAGAAGTAACAGCGCCCCCTGCCATGGTGCTGTGCTCTGGCCCTTTAACTGTGAGTGTTCCTGATGAACGCTCACAGTTAAACAATGCGACCATGGCGCTCTGACTAGCAAAAATAAGAAAAAAGGAATCCCACAGCATCCAAAATGTAAAATGGTGTGTTTATTCACACATCAGGGCACAAAAAATGCAAAGGCCAATAGGCCGAAACGTTGCATTTTTTGTGCCCTGATGTGTGAATAAACACACCATTTTGCATTTTGGATGTTGTGGGATTCCTTTTTTCTGAAGTCTATTAGCGCTCATACCTAGGATTGTGAGCCTTCCTGCGTGCATCCCAGCTTTCTACTTTTTGGTCATAATCGGAGTGTCTCCAAGGTGCTGTTGGATCTTTTTGTTTTATTTTAGCAGAAATAAGAGTCGTCGGCTCACCACTCTGCACTCTTGTGAGCGGAGGCAACTTTACTACCTCCGGCCACAAAAGGACGCTCCCTTTCCCAGCTCCCCGGCGCTTGAGTGACGTGCAGGCAGAGCGGGGAGAGGAAGAAGATGCGGCAGCCTGCTGGCTCAGAAGCCAGGTGAGTATATGTGCTTGTTGTTTTTTTGTGTTTTACAAGGTGATTGGAAGAGGACTTAGGTGGGGGCGGCTTACTACCCCCCCCCCCCCCCCCCCCCGTAAGTTAAAGAATGTATACATTACCGATTACGGTCGTTACGGTCCTCTTCTCCCGGGCGCCATCTGGTGACAACGGCGTCAGAGCCGGGGGGCGGTCCGGGTCTTCTTCCTCCTCTGCGTCTTCATGGAAAGTGAATGGGAGAGAAAAGGCTGCCGGTGCACATGCGCACCAGCAGCCTTTTTATTGGCTGGAGCGCATCACATGGCTTCCAGCTTGCTTAGCCCTGATGGCTGAGCTTGCTGGAAGCCATGTGATGCACTCCAGCCAATGAAAAGGCTGGCGGTGCGCAAGCACACTGGCAGCCTTTTCTCTCCCATGGATCCGAAAGTGAGAGACATCGCTAGACGGCGGACGGAGGTGATGGTGAGGCGGGCAGCGGGCGAATCGAGTGGCGATCGTCACGGGAGGGATGGTGAGTATGGTGTCTGTGTTTGTTTTTTTTTGGGGGGGGGGGTCCCGTGGGAGTTGTCCTTTAACTTTACCATAGGCCCCAGGCTGTTCACCAAGCTTGGGCCCCCCAACCCACTGTAACTATAGCAGCATTAGCATGGTGTTCATAGTACAGGATAGATAATGTCATGTTGCTCTGATTTGTGCAAAATTGTGGTAAATGAGGTAATGATTTTTTGCAAATCATGGCAGAACTGTAGCCAGGAGACAATACACCACCAAAAGTATAACTCTTTTTGAGTGGCCATGGGCCCCACAGGAGCTCAGGGCCCTGAGCTACCGCCCGAAACGGACTTGTTATAATCCACTACTGACCCCAACTACTATTTAGGGATGCAAGGTCTAACTACTATATGGATGCACAGAGAGGTCTATACTATCCAGGTGCATAAAAGGGACACAGAGTACACCTTAATCCACCCCTGTGAGTGCTGCAGCCCCTGCAGTGCGTGCTGCATTGAGGACTGGGATATCCTCAGGTCGTGCACTCAGCAGGTGAGCTGGATGAACTGTTTGCTTTCACTATTCTGCTGCAGCATCTTATTTAACACTACTCTGTTCATTGTCTATCAGCTCTGCATGGTACAACACCTAGCATAGTCCCATGCACGTGAACAGGATAAAGTAGCAGTAAGTTGCAGTACCAGACACAACCACTACAAACTGTATGGACTGGGCCTGTTAAAAAGTAAACAAAAAGTACTGCTGCTCCTTTAGTCAATGTGGGTGCCGAGGGTTCTAACCCATGCCATAATGGACAAACTGCTTGCCAGTACATCCCATCAGGTGATGCTTCTACTGCTGTTTACAACTTCCTCCTGATGTGTGAACATGCAGAAAACACCCGCTGTGCCAACCACTGGCATGGGGACCCCTTGCAAATATGCCTAGACCTGAGAAATACACAGTGGCGCTGACTGCACTTTTCTATGTGGTAAAGAAAAGCTAGAATGGTGTACGGTATAGCAACCCAGCAGGTGCCAAAAGAATGAGGCTGAAGTTGGTTTCTTATTCAGCAGTTCCTTATTCAGAGGATTTTTCTTTTTCCTGTTTTAGCCATTATTCTTACAGAAAATTGATAATATTCATAACCTGCTGTAACTGAGGTGCCCCGAGGAGATTGGTGATTAAAATGGCCAAAAGGACCCCATGGTTGGCATTAAAATGGGCATCAAAGTGAAAACACAAAATTATGATTTAAAAATAAAATTGACTTCGGGCCACTAATCTCACACTGCGAACACAAAGAAAGGGATGCCCCGCATCACATCCAGCCTGGCCCAAAGTGGTTCTGGGTATAAAAACTGGCATCAAATTGGGCAGATGGGCATTTTTCATGATTTGAATAAGTAACAGGTGTTTTTAAAGGGTTAAATGAGTTCGGGCCACTGATCTCACACTGATAATACACAGAGAGTAGCTCCAGTGCTGCTAATGGTTTTATCGTACAGTGGAGCAAACGCCAAACTGCACCACAACAGCATCGAGGATGAAGATAAGAGACATCACTTCATCCATGGCGTCTTCGCTGCAATAGGAAAATCCCGGCACTCGCCAAACTTCTGCAAGGTGATTTATTTACATAAGTGCATATACATACAGACGGATCAAGGACGCGTTTCGGCGTACAGCCTTTCTCAACAAGTCTATTTCATGCTATGATAGTCACAGTTTTATACATGTGGTGGACGCTCAATTGTTACGTCATAACAGCTGAAAAACTTTGATGTACTGTACCTTGGCCCGGGCACCACCTTGTGTCGCAGTGCCGACCACTACTAGCTATGCGCTGTAATAGGGGCATATCAGCGGGTTAGATTCAGGGCTGTGGAGTCGTTAAGCCGCAGCTCCGACTCCAACTCCTGAATTTTATCAGGACTGACTGCGACTCCTGAATTTTATCAAGACCGACTCCTGCTCCTTCATAAATGGCCAGTCATATACCAATACAAAGTGAGTGGCCTGGGACTAGGCTATACATGTATTTGTCTACTGAGGGGAGGAGTATAGATTAGACCATATTTCCCATCTTTTCTGAAAAGAGGCGTAGTTTCCCTGCCGTCTAGCTATTAGATCCTCCATTATGTAGTTATGTTGGACTGTAGCTATGATTTGTGCTAACGTCGGTACGTCTGTTGACTTCCATTGCTGTGCTATGGCCGTGCGGGTCACCGTGAGAACATGGAAGACAACCGTCAGGTGGGATAAGGGGAGGTTGTCCAGCCCCACTGTCAGGAGTGCCACCTCTGGTCCCCAAGGGATAGGGTATTTAAGCATATCATCTAATTTCTCACACACCATATATGAAGAAGGGAGCCTATTGATTTACCGCACCTCCAGCAAAGTGGCGAGGAAGTGGGGTAGATACGCGACAATCTATAAGGGGTATAATACCATCTGTATAATAACTTTCTTGACGCCTCTAGATGATTAGCACATTTGGACACCCTATACGGTAGTTAAAGTTTTTTTAAAGCTGGAGTCGGAGTCGGTACATTTTTTTCCCAACTCCAACTCCGACTCCAGCCAAAACTAGCTCCGACTCCACAGCCCTGGTTAGATTACTATCACATCCAGGTAGTTCCCCTTTAAGGCCAGTTCACACAGAGTAAAATCACTAGAATTCTGCGTCGGAACTCTCCGCTGCCGAATCCCGCCTGCCTCAGTGACATACCGTCTGTCTATGGGAGGGATTGCGCGCCTGTTGTGGTGCAGTTTGGTGTTTGCTCCACTCTACGGTAAAACCATTAGGAGCACTGGAGCTACTCTGTGTGTTATTAGTTTGATGCTGGATTCCTCTCTGTGTGTTATCAGTGTGAGATCAGTGGCCCGAACTCATTTAACCCTTTAAAAACATGTGTTACTTATTCAAATGATGAAAAACGCCCGTCTGCCCACTTTGATGCCAGTTTTTATACCCAGAACCACTTTGGGCCAGGCTGGACTCTCTTGGATGTGATGCGGGGGATCCCTCTCTGTGTATTATCAGTGTGAGATCAGTGGCCCAAACTCATTTAACCCTTTGAAAACACCTGTTACTTATTCAAATCATGAAAAATGCCTATGTGCCCACTTTGATGCCAGTTTTTATACCCAGAACCACTTTGGGCCAGGCTGGACTCTCTTGGATGTGATGCGGGGCATCCCTCTCTGTATATTATCAGTGTGAGATCAGTGGCCTGAAGTCAATTTTATTTTTAAATCATAATTTTGTGTTTTCACTTTGATGCCCATTTTTATGCCAACCATAGGGTCCTTTTGCCATTTTTATCACCAATCTCCTCAGGGCTCCTCACTTACGAGTAGGTTATGAATATTATACATTTTCTATAAGAATAATAGCTAAAACAGGAAAAAGAAAAATCCTCTGAATAAGGAACTGCTGAATAAGAAACCAACTTCAGCCTCGTGCCAAAAGAACGTCCATGAAGCCTATGGACCAGGAGCAGTGTGAACACAGCCCAATATGCAGGCTCTCTAGGAGGAGATTATTGACCATTTCTATATAAAGGTCTGTGATGGTTACTGTACAGCTGTGACAGGCGGTGCTGCTCTCCTCAGGTAAGCTATTGCACTTAAAAGTTATAATTTGTAATACAATGATGAATGTTCCTCCTGGCTGTGACAATATAACTGTGTCTTATAAGTGCCCGGGGAAGAAGCGCCGGTGAGGCAGTCCCGTTATACCCCGGTGCCCCCGCTGTCTCTCCGCTCCCCCTGCAGTCAGTATAGCTGACGCAGCTGCCCTCACTGGAGGAGTCTCCGTGACGTCACGGGTCTTTCTTTCGCGCTCCAAGAACTTTATGGTGTTGTTGCCATGGCTCCGCTCAGCTCCGTGGGAGAATACGTGACGTCAGGCCGCTTCCGCTTTGTGAAGGTTCACGGCAACTTCTGAGGGGAGCCAATGTTTGTTTGTCAACTTTATGGAGGTCGGAGTGCGAGCTGGTGCGGGGCGGGAGCGGCTGTGTGCGGTGTGTAGAAGGTGAGGCCCGCTGGACAGCTGGAGTACGTGTTACATGGCCGGGCTGCGGGAGGATGGTGACCCGCTATAGGCACCCGTCATGTCCTTGTTGTGTCTGCTGATCATCCTCTGTGACCTGGTGCAGTGCCGGCTGTGTGAGGGGGAGGTGAGAGCCCCTGTACTGCTGCTGACCTCGGGGAGGTGTAGTCGGGCCCGGCTCATAGCTGCTCTCCGTGTCAGCTCCTAGTCTGGAGTCATTGGCCCCAACCTGTGAGTGTCCATCTGTAACCAAGCTGCAGCTCCCAGCATGCCCTACATAGTGGGACTTGTAGTATTGCCACAGCTGGGGAGTCAGAGGCTGAGGATAGCCAGTACTTTATACAGGGAAGTAGCTGGAGGCCTATGGGCTGTGGTGCAGAGGTTCAGCTTGGCTTCCCTTTGCCCAGTCCTCATCATGGCCGCCTGTTTTGGCCCAATGATGCACCAGTAGCATACACAGTGTTTATAGGCTTAGAAAAAAACTTATTTTGGGGGGTTTCGCCCTTGACCACTGGATTTGGCCGTTACGGCAATAATATCTAAATGTTCTGGGAACTGGGACCAAGGCTATGCGTCCATCTTTATTTTAGATGTGAAAATGACACGAACTCCAGGGCAGCTGGATGATGGCGGATTATTACCATGACAGTGATGTGACAGCAGCGATACAAGGGCGATGCCAGTGACATCATGTGCTCAGCACCTGGGCCCCATCAACACAAAGTAACAGTTTACCATTACTGATTGTTCAGCCAGTTTTTACATTAGGGAACCAGACAATCCCTCAAAATGACTCCATTGCACACACTGTTTTTGGATATGATGTTTTATAAGGTAGTTGTGTTATTCCAATTGATACTGTAGGAGCCGTTCCTTCTCCAGGCTGGTCGGCAGTATAAACCTTTGCACCATGTTCTCCTGCTGTGCACCAATACTGACTGACCCACAGGAACCTGGGCCTCAGTGCAGAGTGTTTCTAGCAGACAAAACCTGATGATAGGGAGGAGATGAGAGGTGGAAGCTGCTATAGTGATGGTATCATGGAGCAGGCCATATATGTTCCATGCAGGAAAGCTGAAGCTGTGATACCTGAGCATTATGGAGCCTCAGTGCACTGCAAGTATTGGTCCAGCATTGCTGCCTGACAGCTCATGAGGTGGCATAGGTAATCCTCTCTCCTGCAACCAGAATATGCACGTTGCTTCACAGTGCAGTAAAATAAAATGTCAGTCAGCATCAGTATGGTGAAGGAGGACCTGTGGGCCCTCAAGCTTTAAAGGGGTACTCTGGCCTGTTAAATTTTTTATATATATGGCTGCTTTTATATACAACATGAAAACAGCTATTCCTGCCTCATCATGCTCCCCTCGGGTCCTCGTCTTGGCAGTGACAGCCTGACAGCCACGACGCTGCCCTGTTTCAGTCAGTAATTGGCTGAGCGGGCTGTCACTGCCAAGATGAGTTCATTTCAGAAGTGGCAGCGTTCAGCAGGGGACCCCAGTAAAAAGGATTATGTTGTTTAAAAGGGCAGCCATATATATTTAAAAAAAAATTAAGTGCCAGAGTATTCCTTTACTTGTAGGCATCAACTATCACAATTATCATGTTGTATGTACATAGTCCTCTCTATATGTTTGTGATGCTGATACCATAGACACTGCTATGTGACCATAGACACAGTGTTAAGTGAAGAGATTGTGTCACTTTGGTGACAGAAGAACAGATCAACACAAACATGCAATACTGTGTAACAGGTTATGCAGCGCAAAAGGTGAAGCATTTTGTCAAAAATTGCTATTTTCCGTATGCGTGCAGCTAAATGAAAGCAATACATTACATGGACTATTGCGATTCACTCTTTAACTCTGACTTTGAAGCCTAAACAAATGCTACAACCTTGAAGCATGTGTTTTCTAATCGAAGGTAGGGGACACCTTACACAGACAACACCTATATGTCCCCACCCATCAATACACATGAAATGCAAAAATGTGTGAATATAGTTTCATCTATATTGTTAACAGAGTTTGTCTACATTAAAATATATATAAACACATAGAATAAAGACCATGGAGGTCAGGCGTCTTGTAACAACTACCACAATATAAGTGTGCAAGCTGCAATGAAGTGCTGTAACAGGAGAATATAATTATAATGTACAGAGATAGTATCATAACAATATAAAGCTCCTATAACACAAGGAAGCCTTTAGGTGAAATATACATCAGGGATAGATATGGGGTATAGTGTACACAATACATTTTAATGTACATTATCTAAAGGATATTCAATATGTTACATCGCTATGACACCCTAGGTTTTGTACCATCTGGATACTGATAACTTTACTTTTGCCAATATATTTGAGCGTTACTTTTTCTGCAACTAATAGCATTCTTGCTATTGCTGCTACACACCAGTCCTCACACCCTAAGGCCCCATTCCACAGAACGATCATCGGCCAATATCAGATGTTACGGCCGATAATAGTCCCGTGGAATTGACAGCAACGATCAGCCGAAAGACCTGTTGAAAGACAAATGACTAATACAGCAACGATCTGCTGCCGTCGCTCCGTGGGATAGCAGCGTCGGCAGCAGCGATCCCCCGGGCATAATTCGTTCCGGACCATGCTTGTAATCCAAATCCACTCTTAAACCAAAGCAAATTTTCCCATAAGAAATCATAGAAATGATGACAATTGGTTCAACACCCCAAAAATAATAAATTATTATTCTGAATAACATGAAGAACAGATGAAACAAACATTCAGAAACAGCAGAATATGAGATATTATAAGTTACTGTACAGTAATAGAGAGGATGGGAAACGCAAAGGCTGACACACTGCAGGGAGCATGAAGGAATGAGCAAGGCAGATGTGGGCACATGCATGCAGCACTCTCTGTCTGGGGAGGGAGGGGTTACAGCTATGGAGAGATTACCTCCACAGTCCTGTCCCCTGATGCAAGCCCCAGCCTGAAGTGGATCTGCTGTGATTTGGAAGGTGAGGGAGACTTCCTGGGTCAGAGTACAGGGCTGTAGACCCCGCTATGCAGACCATGCCCCTGTCCCACTCGTGCTCCCACCCAGTACAGGGAGCTCTTAAACCAAAGCAATGCTCTTAAACAAAGTTACAATTTTGAAAAACTGTGAGCTCTTAAACCAAGGTACCACCGTATTATTATATATATATATTTTTTAATCTTTGAGTGGCAGCAGTAAGGAGTGACACTCCTCTGCTGCCATCAATGGTTGGGTAAGGAACTGCAGGGACTGGTCATGACACAGCTACGTATAGCTTTTTTTGTTGAATGCATCGCTGCAACCTGTAGTCAAGTGAGCTGCTATTGACAGACTTATTCTGCTACACTGTGCAGCAGCTACTGCGCTAGAAATTTGAGTAAAGTATATTACTAAATTTTCAGTGGCGTTGTAAAAAGAGTTTTTTTTTTTGTTTTTTTTTAAGTAAACGCTATATAAATTGGGTACAGTTGCATAGTGCTTGGGAGCCTTCTGATGGCCTGCAGGCCTACCATATATATGCCTGTTTACAGCTGTATACATTGCTTCTCAGGTGACTTTACTGGTAACAGAAGCTCTAGAGCACAAACTAAAATATCAGGATGCTCACCTACAAAAAAATGTGAGTGTTTTAGTAGCTGAATGTTGAGTGTGCTGGTAAGTCCCCAAGAAACTAAAACTAGCACTATAGTACCCACACTAACCACAGAATGTACTAGTGTTTCACACGTTTATGGAAGTGTTTTTTGTTACTGAAAATCAACCTGACATGAACCAAATTAGCAAGAGTGGAAAATTGACAGTGTCTACCCTATAGAGAACAGTATATGACTGGTCTGACCTGGTATAAGTAAGGTGACTGTTTATGACACACAAAATGTTGTTAACACGGTATAAAAGTTTGTAAACTAGATCACGCCCTGAAACTGGAAGCTGTCATCATTCAGGAAGCTATGGCTAAAGACCACAGGTGGACTGAAAATAGATTTTTACTATTTTTTGAGCCATTCTTTCACAGTTTTGCTGCATTTTTCAGCCATATTTGTAGCCATGTTTTGGGCTACAGCAAAAGTTATTGCCCCAGAAATGGCTATTTTTATTTTGGGGAACTTTTTAGGCTGTTTACGGCCTGAAATACTTGCCACAATACTACCATATTTTGGCACATGAATGGCTAAAAAAGGACCCACTTGAGTGTATTTTCAAACATCTTGTTTTCCCCTATCTAATAGATAACAAGCTGATCACTGAGGTTTGAATGCTGGGACCTCCACTGATCCCAAGAATGGGGATGCAATCCTCCCTGCAAAAAAAATGGAGCCCTCACTGCATCATTTGCTAGTAATTTTGCACCACATAATATGTTCCTATTTAACTGTTAGAAACAAATGGAAACCCCCTTTAATAATTTTGGTTGTCTTTGTTCACCGTTCACCTTTACAATGAATGGGCCCAATAAAGGAGAAGAGAGGTTAGGTTTCTGTGTGGGGCGGGGTGCGATTGTCCCACTTCTCAAGGAAGGTAAAATAAGGCCTAGATATGCACTCTTTTTTTTTTCTAATTTGTTTGCATGAAAGCACAAGCACGTCTAGCATTATGTTCCATTACAAACTACTGTTTTTTCTTTCCCTAGGTGCAGTTGAGACAAGTACATCGGTTAATATATATTTTCATACACAATGCCACATGGAAGACTAAGTTTTTCCCATGATGGGCTGTGGGACAAGCAAAGTGCTTCCCGAACCTCCAAAGAATATCCAACTAGATTTAGTAAAAAAAGTGGAACCTTACCTAGCCTCAAAGAATGATCAATATAAGCATTTTATTACAGATCATGGACGAATGGACAGTAAAGGGGGTTCTCCGGCTCCTCCCTACTCAAATGGCTACCCACATAATCATGCTGAAACTGCTGATCCTCGGAGACATAAAGTAGCCAAGTACAGAGCGAAATTTGATCCAAGAGTAACTGCGAAATATGATATAAAAGCCCTTATTGGTCGTGGAAGCTTCAGCCGTGTCGTAAGAGTGGAACACAAAGCTTCTAAGCAGCCATATGCTATTAAAATGATTGAAACGAAATACCGAGAAGGTAGGGAGGTTTGTGAGTCTGAACTTAGTGTCTTAAGGAGAGTTCGACATACAAATATCATCCAGCTGATTGAAGTATTTGAGACACAGGAAAGAGTCTATATGGTAATGGAATTGGCAACGGGTGGAGAACTTTTTGACCGAATAATTGCCAAGGGTTCCTTTACAGAGAGGGATGCCACTCATGTACTACAGATGGTTTTGGAAGGAGTGAAATATTTGCACACTCTTGGAATTACACACAGAGATTTAAAGCCAGAAAACCTTCTGTATTATCATCCAGGAACAGACTCCAAAATTATGATTACAGATTTCGGTCTTGCAAGTGCTCGAAAGAAAGGGGATGATTGCTTAATGAAGACTACCTGTGGAACACCAGAGTACATTGCCCCTGAAATTCTTGTAAGGAAACCTTACACAAACTCTGTGGACATGTGGGCACTAGGAGTCATATCCTATATTCTTCTGAGTGGCACCATGCCTTTTGAGGATGATAATAGAACTCGTCTGTACCGACAAATTTTAAAGGGAAAATACAGCTACTCTGGGGAGGTATGTTATGTATTTTTCAAAAAAACTAGATTATATCCAATGAGGGTGCGTTCACACATACAGGATGTGCAGCATATTTGAAGTTGCAGATTCAAAGCAAATCAAATGTGTGACCGCACCCTCAAGTGTAAAAAAAAATAGGTAGGCATCACTCTGATCAGCTGTTTGAGGGGGCCACAGCCCTTGTGCGGGTGCCGCTGCCTCTTCAACATTTATTGTAGTTCATCCTTTCCATCACTTTATTTTTATCAGTGACAGTGCTAGACACTGTATTGTTGTCCAAAAAGTATGATGGTACGACCAGTGGTAAACAAGAGGCAATGGTGCTGAGTACTGCGGCACCTTCAAAAAGCTCATTTCAGGAGTTCTAGTAGTCAGCCCCCCCCCCCCCCCCCCCCAATTTTATAATATTGATGCCTGTCCAGAGAATAGATCAACTATTTTAAAACACTATCCAGCCTACAAAAAGGACAACTTCAGTCCAAAAATACTATTTTATTAAATCACTTGTAAGATCATAATCTAACAAGAAGTTAAAAAACCTGTAGTCATGCACACAGGTAAAGTAACACACTGTATGGGGTACAATAGCTCTTGACCATTATATTGCACAGAAGTCTGTAAACCATATAATACTCTATTGCACTTCTCCTCCAAATGGACCAACTCCAGGAAACACAATCATTGCACAATACCTTAGTACGCCACTATAATAGCCACATAGTAGTATAATAATGATGCCAGGTGAATGGATGTGTGCACACATACATTCACCAGGTATCATTATTATTATTGGTGAATGGACACTTAGGATGTTTTCATTCAAAACCAAATCTGGAGACAGCTGCCTCTGAACAAGTAAGTTTACTAGGCCTCACTGTGGCAGGCGCAAGAATATATAGCCAGCTCCCTTTTCTGTCTCTGCATCAGCAATGATGGAGAAGAAGGCTGACTGACAATGAGCCAAAAAGCCTCCTTCAAGCACATCACCAACATAGAGAGAGGTGTGATGGGACTGCCAGGAGGGATCTGGAATTGGGACATCGATAACATATTCAGAAAGTTTTAATGTACCTGTGTATGTACCAGGACATAGCACCAACCTCATGTACAACTAGCCTTGCAAAATAAGAAATCATAATGTGATATCGGGAAAATAACTGGTGCAGTATAAAATACCCAATGTATACTCAAACTGTTATTTTTTCATTCTGCAGCCATGGCCAAGTGTTTCAAACCTGGCAAAAGACTTTATTGATCGTCTGCTTATGGTAGAGCCATCTGAGAGGATGAGTGCTACACAGGCTCTTAAACACCCCTGGGTAGTAAGTATGGCTGCTTCTTCATCTATGAAAAATCTACACAGATCCATCTCTCAAAACCTTCTCAAGAGAGCATCATCACGCTGTCAGAGCACAAAGTCTGCACAGTCTGTTCGTTCCAGTCGCTCGACAAAGTCAACGAAGTCACGGCGTGTAAGAGAACGAGAATTGCGTGAACTTAATTTGCGCTACCAGCAGCACTACTATGGATGAGCACATTGTACAAAAGTTATAGTGATTAAACTTTCCAGTGCCTTCTGTTGTGGACCAAAGCTTCCTGAAAGTTAACCAGTACCAGTATAGATAATATTTCCTGTTTAGTATATCGGAGCTATGCAACAAGATCTAGAATAAACAAATAAAAACTACTCGGAGCCACTAAAAAACCCAGGATAACGTGACCACCAAAACGTAGATGGCTGCAGTATGTGTAGTGTGGCTGCTGTGTTTCTGGGGTATTCCCTTTATAAAGCATTGTATGAATGTAAAAATAATTTCTAGCACTCACTTCTTTAAGCTTGAATCTGTACTAGCTTTCAAAGCAACTACATGTTTCATCAGCTCAATGACCTACCATAGGCTAGGTTCACACCACAAATTAGGTGTACGTTTAGCATGTTCTCCAGAAAGCTCCTGACTTAGGTGCTAAATGTTTCTTTAGGGGTACAGTAGTCAGACAGACCAAAAGGGGTAACACACAGTAAAAGTTAGGCATGTAACTTTATGGCAATAAAATTATTTGAACATTACTGCTTTTCAACGATTTATGTGCCCAAACATGCAAACATGTTTTCAACACTAAGCTGTTTTACTTGTGTATTATGCAGTTCAATTCTATCTGGATTTTATTCCAGAAATATTTTGTACACTAGATGCACAAAAAGCTGGACCATTTTTCTGCCAATATACCCTTCTGTATTCAGGAGATACTTGACATTTGCTGGAATTGGACGGCTTAAATATTTTTATTACAGTATCTTTATGAATATCCCTCAACTTGCTATGGCCTCAGGTTACAGTATTTTCAACATACAATGGTTCTTTTTGGACCATCATAACTTGAGACCAAACTCCACATACAATGTTACAGATATTCAGGAATAACTAGATGATCTACCAATGAAAGTGGTATTATTGGTAAAGCCCGAGTATTAGTGAAGTGCATGCAGTGATAGGCGATACTACACAGCCAATCTACAGTACAGTGTGATACTACATGTCCTGTACTGATCTTTACCTGTCCCAGGGTCAGTTGCAGATGGCTTCATGTTATTTTCTGGGACCCTGCGTGGTCTGTACAGTAGCATGAAAACACTTTAGTCTTTATAGAAAGCAATTTACAATTATTTGCTTGATTTCCTTTAAATATTCATTTTGTCTCATTGTGGGTTGACATTTTGGGGGCCTCAGAACCAATTACCAGTTTTCCATAGAGCTGTGGTCTGAAGATGCAATCAATCAATATTGTAACTTGAGGGACTACCGTGTATACCGACCTAGACGTTTTAAATGAGTAGGACCAGGTTCATATAATTTTAAAGCATTCTTGTCTTTATAACTGTCCTTACCGCAGGCTTGATGTTATAAAGCCCAATAGACTAAATGGGCTACACTCCCCTCCCCCCCCCCCAAAAAAAAAAAAAAAAAATAGCAGCTTCTTCTGCTGATGGGTCAGCATCTTAAAGGTGATGCACTGATTTTAGAAGGCCTACTAACTGGATACCTTTTTTAAATCATGTAAATGCTCATATTATTTCCACAATAAATCTAAAATAAAAATTGAGAAACTTTGCAAATAGTATGCTTCCTCAGATTCCACGTCTCAAAAGTAAGTCTTCCGAGATGTGCAGGGGCTGGGCTACGCCGCTATCTCCACAACTTAGCACCACTGCTTTATGGCTCTGGTTTGATTTTCTAAATCAGGACAATTAGCAAAGTTGCTTAAAGGGTAGAGATGAGTGAAACTAGTGTAAGTTCAGTTTCGGAAAAAGGCGACCATTCAGCTTTCAACTTCCAGTGGCTGGAGAAGGGGCTGCATCCATCTTCTCCAGCCACTGGGAGTCAAAGGCCGAGCCGTCAGCGTTTTGTAAAACTGAACTTAGTTTAGTTTTGCTCATCTCTATTAAAGGGCTGTTCTAGACTTTTGTAAAATAAAAACAAATATGCTGCTAAGTGGGGAAAAATATAAAATAAAAAGCTATAATTATCTGGTCCTTAGCCCATTCCAATCTCCTGTCTTCCTGCTTTTGGCACGAGCACTTGGTGAAGGAGTAGCCAACTCAGCCAATTGCTGGCCAAGATGGGGCACCACTGCGGTCAGTGATTGGTTGAACAGGCTGTTTTTCTGCTCCCTTGGGAACATATTTTTAATAAAAGGCCAGAATACGCCTTTTAATCTTTATGTATTTTGGATTTGAAAAGCTCTGTTTAAAAGAGGTTTTTCCATCCTCTTAAATGACTGCTATCAATATAATATGCCATCACTTTATGATGGAGGGGAATCCATCCTCTGCGACCCCCATGAAACAAAAATTAAGAAGATACAGCACCACTGTCACAGGGTTTGCCATCACATCATATGATTGGAAACCCCATTTAAGCAATCAGAATACCATTAACAAGCACTGCAAAACCCAGCAAGGCATTTATATTATCCCATCATATATGAGCTAATAGTCTGTACATTGAGAACTATTTTGTAAATTAAAAAATGCAGTATGTATTTTTATGGTTATAGGAGATGACAATAAAATAGAAGGATGTACTATTACCTGGCAATAACTAAGCAGTGGACTTCCATTCTTTATTGTCAGAGTTCTATAAAATGTGAAGCTATTTATAAATGATACCACTTCTTTATCTTTTTATAGTCTTTCCTTTCTACATGTAATAAAGTTGATTTAACTATGTTGTAAAATGATCTCTGTATCATAGCAAATTTTGCATGTATTAAAGCAAACACTTTTTGTATGAGTTCTGTTTTACATAACATTCAATGATTGCCAAACTTAGATTTTTTTTTTTTACTTTGTTACAATATTTATCCTGAATTTGGCCCAGTATCCTGGAAAATCGTACTAGAAACAGACCTAAAATTGCATTTGACATTGATCTCTGTTTTATACACAATAAAGGTAATTTACACAGAACTAAAAGATTGTGTGTGCCTCTTTATTTGTGCAAGTATATCTCATTGTCTGCCAAGCTGGCAACACTACTAGAAATAAGTAAATTGCTGATGTAAGTAAAGCGCTTCATTTGATCTGCAGTCCACTCATCAGGCCACCGGCCTGTCGGCGATGCTTTACTTCCTGCCGTTTCACCCCAGATGTCTGGGAAAAGCTGGATCCAATCCTGGAAAACTGGGAGAAGTTTCCCAGGATTGGATGCAGCTTTTCCCGGCATCCTGCAAGGAGCGGCAGGGAGTGGAGCAGCGATAACAGTCCGGACCCTTGATGAGCGGAGGGCAGATCAAATGAAGACCTAAAAAAGGCTTAAGGTGGTATCAGTTACCATCATTTTATCTTACTATTACTGATCAAAACTACTGTACAAAAATTAATAGTTCCACCATATAGTGATATATACCAGCTGTACACAGACACCCTGATGATCATATAAGTGATTACATTAAAGCTAAATCCAATGACTCACAGGTCGTGTCTTTTCTGATTCTAGTTCACATTTCCTGTCCTCCTCTGTCTGGTTCAGATAAGGAAGGATAAATCCTGCTATGAGTTGTGTCTGCAGAGTTGGCTGCTCAGACATCTGTGGATCCTCGCTTTCCTGGTCCTGCTGTATTTTCCTAACAAACACATTGTTCTTCCTGCTGCTACTCTCAATTCTGTGCCTGTTGCTTTTGCCATTTGTATTACTGTACCAATGCCCCAAAACACTGTATTTAGGGTAACAGTGTGAGAATATTGTTACTAGAGATGAGCTAATTTACAGTATTAACTTTTCCCAGGACTGGATCCAGTCACCTGAAGCGGAGAAGCGCTGAGTTCACAGGCAGCTAGCTGCTAAGCTGACTGCTAAGCTAACAAAGGGCTTTGCTTCTTTAAATTTGCTCATCTCTAATAGTTACCTAAAAAAAAATAATACCACACATATACCTCTTGAAAACAACTGTGCCACTGTACTGCACTGAAGGCCTGAAAGATGCATAGAAACCAAAGGTACCCTATATCTCAATAAAAATAGTTAAAAAAAAAAAAATATATATATATATATATATATATATATACCGGCCCCCGCCCATACCCTCTTGGAGTTTTGGGCAGTCTCTGTGTTTTAGAGGATTTTAAGATTTGTGAATAAATAGGTCTGGGCACAATAGAAAAGTGAAAATATAATTTACTGTAGTAATAAATACAAAAACATAAACCAAGTTACACTTTTACACTGTACGATTTTCCGGGGAAAGAGAGTGCCGACCTGTTAGCCCAGCACTCACTTCTCCCTCATTCCCCATTTGCTGCCTGTGCTCCCCACACACATACTGTGGGGAGGGGCTGCTGGAACAACCATTAAATTGTTTGGGCTGCACGTTGTTTTAGGGGATTCTAAGATGCATGAATAAATAGATCTGGACTCAATAGCTAAGTTAAAAAAAAACATAGTTTAGTGTAGTAATAAAGAAAAAGCAAGAGGCAATATGATAAGAAGTAAACTAGAACAAGATATACTTGGCTATTAATAAAGATAAAAGCTGTCTTGGGGGAGGCCCTCTGCACCTTTTCTGTTTCGAATGCCAGAATACCTCCCTCCTTTAAATTTAAGCAAGTGCAGACCAGTTTAATTGGTCCAGTAGAAAATGTTGATTTTCAACCCCTAACAGGTACATGGCTAACATTATAAACCATCCAATAGACACTTCCCAATCCGTTTCCAAGTAATACAATATCCAGCAGGTAAACATTAGACTTAGATGAGAAGGGTGACAACTAGAGATGAGCAAATTGGGTTCGGTAACGAGTCGATCCGAACCCGAACATTCGGTATTTGATTAGCTGGGGCTGCTGAACTTGGATAAAGCTCTAAGGTTGTCTGGAAAACATAGATACAGCCAATGACTATATCCATGATTTCCACATAGCCTTAGGGCTTTATCCAAGTTCAGCAGCCACCGCTAATCAAATGCCGAAAGTTTGGGTTCGGATCAACTCGAGCATGCTCCAGGTTCGCTCATCTCTAGTGACAACAATGGAGACCTGGGAAGATGTCTACAATCCAAGAAAGCAGGCATGGTAAGAACACGGTTAACCCTTTCATAAATACCTCACCCATGGTAACTTTATCATATAATTTAATGTGATAAAGCCATACAATTTTACTATACAGTATACTTTACTACTTAAGGACATGTGCACACTACGGAATCCCATAGGATTAGCTGCCATGGATTCTGGTGGACTCTGGTCCCTCTGGTGTACGCGCGCATCTCCTCTGGTCTCATAGGCTTCATTCTATGGTTTGCCAGATTCCGCAGCCTACCTGAAGAATAAGCAGGTTCATTCTTTGGGGGACGGTGAAATCTGACAAACCATAGAATGAAGCCTATGAGACCAGCGGAGATGCGCACGTCCACCAGAGCTAAAATGGGGCTCCGGGCAATTTTCTTTTTTTCTCCCCCCTACCACCCCAGGAAAGTTTTTTTCTAAAAAAAAAAAAAAAAAACCTTGGTTATTTTAACTTTATAATGTCTTGCTCTAATACTGTATATGCAGGGGACTGAAGCTCCAAAAATCCCCAACTAAGGCCACCTTCAGTCTGTATAATGTCTACATTTATGGATAGTATAAAATGTGTTGATCTGTATGGGAAAATGAACACTCGCTTTTGGAGGTTTTCTCAAGGTCCATATACAGTATTTGTAGGAAGTCCTTGCCGCTAAAAAAAGAGGAGATACTTAGTTGGTATTTGTAGAATGGACAATGAAAAATTATACCATCCATTTGCCGTCTGTAATGGCTGGGCCATTTCCTGGTGGCCATCTTGTACCACACATTCAGCAAACCTGCAAATATGAATACAATATGGAGGATTCTTTTGTAAACCAGAAAGCACTTTATGGTCAGGTCTCTTAAGGTTTACATGCTGTGAATGTTATGCTGTGTCTATTTATTGAGAAAAAAACAAAGTGAATATTAAAAGCTTCTTATTAAACTGAGGAAAGAGAGAAACTTCACCAAAACACATAGCATTCTGTGTTCTGGTGTCTCCCCACTGTAGTGGTCCCTGGTCCTTCAGAAGCACAGAGACCCTCTACAGGCTCCCCCCCCCAATCAAAGTGGTCAAAATGGTGTCGTGGTGTCTCAGATGCCTTCAATAACTGCACACATATTTCTCCCTGTTCACTAAAGTCATGGGAACAGTAAGTGCCTTTTCCCTACAATCACATCCTAAAAGTCATATCTCAGGGCATCATAAAGCACCTTTATCCCAAAGTACTCCATCTCAGATTTTGAGAGCTCTAGGACAAATAATATACAGTTCTTAAAAATATCTATAATGCTTAATGATTTTTTCAGATATCTTATTGTGGCTTTGCTAAAGAACAGGTAACATACTAACTGACACAGCACACCGGTCCATAGGCTATTAGTCGATTTCTGCAAATGTTCCCAAAGATGCTTCTCTGTGTTCCTTCGATTTCTGCAAATGTTCCCAAAGATGTTTCTCTGTGTTCCTTCGATTTCTGCAAATGTTCCCAAAGATGTTTCTCTGTGTTCCTTCTGATTTTAAAGACTTTCTTTCTAGAAGCAGTGATGGCATCCAAGTATCTACCTGACCAATTCTAACAGATCTGCTACACTAGAAAGGAGAATTCAGTGTAACTTACAATTTATTGTCCTTATTACCACAAGAGGGCACTAGATAGTCTGCAAAGAGAGAATCAGTGAGTCAATAAAAGTAGCATGTAAAAGTTTTCTGCAGATGACTTCCTGAGACATACCTCTCAACGTCTCTACAACTTTTACCACTATGGGGCCCTAACAACAGGTTCAGTTTTAAAAAAAAGGTAAGGCCCCCACAAACTTGAGATTGGGGACCCAAGTCTCCCATTAGAATTGAGTGGCAGGCCGCCCTTTCTTTGTTGGAGCTGCCAGAGATAGCTGCCTACAGTGTTTCGTTTTTCTCCATAGCTCCAATAGAGAATGAATGTTAGTGGATAAAATCTCTGCAGGAGCACTTCAGCACTAAAATATGCTCGGTTTTGGCCTAACTATGAAAGGAGGGGGATAGGATGCTCCTCTATCATCCTTACTTTTCAGTAAACTACTGCTCTATGTACTCTCTCTGCAGTAAGAGGTTGGGCTAGAGCTTGTTGCTTTCCACTCTAGAATTCTCCAAATTAAGGTCTATGGGCCCAATTGTAGTGCATGAGTTAACCCCATACTAAAAAGTATCAAACGTACAGCACAGCAGAAAAGTGGTATAAAACATACTAAAAACAGAACAAATGTACCAAATAGCAGAAATACATAAAGATTAAAGCATTATATACCATTATGTACCACCACCCAACCAAGTCCTGAAAGGTACACACAAAAGTGAGAAATGAAAGAGACAACTCTTTGTACAGACATAGAACTGTATTACGCGGCCCGCACTACTAGATCGGCACTCGCTTACCAGGCCTATACACGGCTCGATGATCATGTAGCAGGGATGCAGGGACATCATTAGTGATGTCCATGCAGCTCTTGCTTTGGTGTAAAATACAAAAGAGATGTACTTACCTGTTCAAGCTCCTCCCGGTATCCTCCTTCGCCTGTGTTCCCCAATCACCTCTGATGTGACATGCTGCTCAGCCAATCACTGGTTTGGAAGTGCCAGAAACAGCTGCGGTGAGCGGAGAATGTAGGAACAAGGCAGGAGGACACCGGGAAAGTCTGAACAGGTAAGTATAATCATTATTTTTTTTCTTTACCAGCCAACGGCTACCTGTAATTGCGATGCGTAGCCGGAGGCCTGTGGTCTTTAAACATATCAAAAGACAAAAAAAGATGATCATTTCTTCGGCTGATCTTTGTCTTTATTATATCAGCCTGATTAAGCAGATTATAGCTACGTGTTATTGCGTCCATAGAGTTACACAGGGAATAAAGAAAAGTTGTCCAACTGGTTCCCAGGAAAAAGCATGTGGAAGCTGACGATCTAATCCAAGCAAAACAAGGTGAATACACCGGTCCAATAGAGTAAACCTTCACTTTTATTCAGGCATATTAAAAGCTTCCAATGTATTAAAATACACACCAATGTGTTTCAGAGTAGCAACCCTTTTATCATTGTAATGCCATGACTAAGGAGTTGTTACTCTGAAACATGTTGGCATGTATTTTAATACATTGGAAGGTTTTAGTATGCCTGAATAAAAGTGAAGTTCTTTTGCACAGACATAATTTGTAGGTATAAGTGTGTATCCCTTTAAGATTTTATATAATTTAATAATTTAAGAGCTATATTTTAAGAGCTATACATGCAATATCATAGTGTGGACCCTGTATATAGAAACTAAATGACTTGCCATCTATCGGAATGTGAACACAATGGTCCTGGAAATAGCCTGTTATCTTCCTGTCATATACGTGGACACAATTCAAATACAGGAGCTTATGTTGTGATGTGTAAACAAATGTTTAAAAGAGGATGAATTTTCAGCCTGTTTACATAACAGTTTTATTGGCATATTTTGCCAAAAATTCTGACAGTAATCTTGGAGATCTGGGGATCTTTTTTTGCCATGCCATTGCAAACAGGCAAATAAAAAAAGGGATGATTATATAGTGGGGGAAATAAGTATTTAATACATTGCTGATTTGGCAAGTATTCTCACCTACAAAGAATGGAGAGGTCTGTAATTTTTATTGTAGGTACACAACTGTGAGAGACAGAATCTAAAAACAAATACTAGAAAATCACATTTGCATTCTATTGCATAAATTAAGTATTTGATCACCTACCAACCAGCAAGAATTCTGGCTCTCACAGACCTGTTAGTTTCCCTTTAGGAAGCTCATCTTACTCATTACTGATTACCTGAATTAATTGCACCTGTTTGAACCTGTTAGCTGTAGAAAAAAAACACCAGTCCATATACTGAATCAATGGCACTCTAACCAAAGAGCCAAAACCAAAGAGCTACGGACATCAGGGACAAAATTGTAGACCTGCACTATGCTGGGATGGGCTAAAGTACAATAGACTAGCAGTTTAGTGATAAGGAAAAAACTTTTGGTGCAATTATTAGGAAATGGAAGAAACACAAGATGACTGTCAATCTTCCTCGGTCTGGGGCTCCATGCAAGATCTCGCCTCATGGGGTCAGAATTCTTCTGAAAAAGGTCAGGAATTAGCCAAGAACTACATAGGAAGACCTGGTCATTTACCTGAAGAGAGCTGGGACTTGCATGTCCTGTAGGACATGCAAGTTCCCCCTACTCATGCCCAGGCCCACTGGAAGTTTGCCATTGACCATCTGGATGATCCAATGGAGGCATAGGAGAAGGCCATGTGGTCGGATGAGACCAAAATAGAACTTTTTGGTATCAACTCCACTCGCTGTGTTTGGAGGAAGAAGAAGGATGAGTACAACCCCAAGAAAACAATCCCAACCGTAAACAATAAGGTGGAAATATCATACTTTGGGGTGCTTTTTTGCAAAGGGGACGGGATGAGGCCGTAATTGCAAACAAAGGTTTCTGTACCAAATATTAACTTCCTGTTTTTCTATTGTATCAAATACTTATCTCATACAATAAAATGCAGAATAATTATTTAAAAATTATACAATGTGATTTTCTGGATTTTTTCAAATAAATTCTGTCCCTCACAATTGAAGTGTACCTATGATAAAAATTACAGACTTCTCCATTCTTGCAAAATCAACAGTGTATCAAGTACTTATTCTCCCCACTGTAAGTGCCTATAGTCTACTTTTGCTGAAATATACATTTCAGCAAAAGTAGATTATTAGCTCCATCTGTTGCCCCCCGCTGTAATCTTGGGGTCGGACATATTCATACACAGTAGCTCCATATGTCCTCCTGTAGCTGATCCCTGCTGTGACTATTATAAGCATACATTCCTGAAAAAGTCCACCACGGGGAGACATAAGCAACACACTGCTCAAATCCTAGTGCCTGTCAATACCACTTTCTGCCCTTAGAAAGATCATCATAAAGACAATAAAGAATTTTTCTACAACTGTAGTATTAGTATGTGTGTGAATATAAAATAGAAAAGACTATAAAGGGAATGGCAGTCTGGGGCACTGTAAATTTACCTTATTATTAGAGATGTGCGAATATTGCCCAGTAGAGCAGCTTGAATTGGCCATTGGATTAAATTTGAATTTAACACCCAATTCAGATACAATATGCATCTGGCCCAATGACTGCACTAGTAAGTACAGGAATGTATTAAGTTAAGGTGGCCATACACTTTCAATAACTCCTGTTCACCTCATACATATGAACGTATGGCTTGGCTGAATGTTTTTGTGTTCTATATAGGAAGGGGTAAGTCACAGCCAGACAACAAAGGGGTTGGGCAAACATTTTCCATCATGTCGGAGCCCTACCTCCACTAAAATCATCTGTTGGTGGAGTCGCCAGAGAGCCCCATACACTTTATACTGATGGCTAAACCCATCACTCTGGAAGCTGGCACACATTAAAGGGAACCAATCACTGCGAAAATGCCCCTAATGATAGAGAAACATCACCTAGCACGCTTCCCAAACATACCCCTGTATCCTCTGTGCCCTCCCTGATAATCTTACATTTCTGAAGTCCCGCGCTGTATGGTAATTAGGAGTAATTAGTCACGTTGGGCTGATCTAGTCACAGTCCTGGGCGTAGCTAGGCAGGGTCCTGGGCAGTTGCAAGCACTGTATTCACACCCAGTGGGGCGTGATTGAGAACTGCATTCCGCTGATGTCATCCGGGGCCTATTTTCCATGTCGGCGGAGCGGTGACGTCTTTAGCACGCCGCACATGCGCTGTACGTCAGCGTCTTCTCCTGCCGTACTAAAGACGTAGCCGCGCCTCCGACGTGGAACGCAGGCCCCGGGTGACGTCAGCGGAACGCAGGTCTAAATGACGCCCGTCTGGGCGTGATTACAGCGCTCACAACTGCCCAGGACCGTGACTACATCAGCCCACCGTGACTACTTACACCTAATTACCATACAGTGCAGGACTTCAGAAATGTAAGTATACGGTGTAATCATGGAGGGCACAGAGAGTACAGGGTATGTTTGGGAAGTGTGCTGGATGATGTACCATAGGGGCATTTTTGCCGTGATTGGTTCCCTTTACAGGAGAAATAATGTATTGCCCTCTAAAAGTTATACAAATTACCAATATACACTTATTACAGGAAATGCTTATAAAATGCTTTTTTCCCTGCACTTACTACTGCATCAAGGCTTCACTTCCTGGATAAAATGGAGACGTCACGACCCGACTCCCAGAGCTCTGCGGGCTGTGGCTGCTGAAGAGGATGATGGCAGAGGGATGCTCAGTGTCCCTCCAGTACCCTGTGTCCCTCAGTGTCCCCCTGCCTTCATCCTCTCCAGCAGCCACAGCCTGCACAGCTCTGGGAGTTGGGTCGTGACATCAGCGTGTTATCCAGGAAGTGAAGCCTTGATGCAGTAGTAAGTGCAGGGAAAGAAGCACTTTATAAGCATTTCCCGTAATAAGTCTATATTGGTGGTTGGTATAACTTTTGGGGGGCAATACAATACTTTAATAAATAATGTTGCCGGACTTCTCCTTAAATGTGTACTGAGTGTGAACTCAGATGGTACAACAACAATCCAACACATCAATACAAGTAATGAAGCACACTTTACAGGAAAAAGGACCAACTGTAACCACACAATAAATCTAGTGCAAATAACATAAGAAGTTTCATGACATAAACATCACCGAACCCCCCCCCCCCCATCTCTCAACAGATTTTAATATTTAAGAGCGGTTCCAAGGAACCTCAAGTGATCTCTGAAGAGAATCCTCCATCAGAGAAGAGAAGAAAAAAAGAAGAGGAAGGAAAGGGAATAGGGGAGGGGCGAATAATAATAATAAAAGAAAAAAATGGGTTGGGGGGGTAGGGGAGGAAAGGAGGAGTGGGGATGAGAGGAACATATCCGACCCTCAGGCAAATATCAGGGGGAAGGAGTCCCAGAAGAACATGGGACTATGCTACAATCAGACTTCACACCAATGCCGCCATAGAGGTGATGTCTCCAAGGAGAAAGACCTCCCTGGGGCCCATGTCCCTCAGGAGGGCAGCGTATTCAGGCAAACCTCAAAATTCCATCCATGCAAACCTAGTTTGAGTGAATTTCTTGTTGGAGTCTAACAGAGAAAAACTCACTCATTTCTAATCATTTTAGACAATAATTTTGCGTGCCCTGCACACCTCCATCCATCATCCATACACCAATCTTCATTCATGATAAAAGAAGAACCATAAAATTGTCATGCAGAGAGATAGATTTCTCTCAGCTTTCTTTCTACCAGTTTCTACCAATTTTCTTAGTTAGGGATAGTGTATAATACTTAGCTAGGATTATGGTATTGAAAACAGTACTCAACCAAAAAAGTATTGTCAGGAAAGGGGATTTCAGCAGTATGTCACTGTGCTGATATGTTAAAGAGACTCTGTACTCACAATCTGACCCCCCAAACCACTTATACCTTCGGATAGCTGCTTTTAATCCAAGATCTGTCCAGTGATGCAGTTATTGTCATAAAAAAACATCTTTTAAACTGGCAGCCCCATGCCCAACGGGCGGGGCCTAGCTTGTGTATGCATTAGGCTGGCACACCCTCTCTGTCCCTCCTCACCACCCTCTTCACCATTTTTCCTATTCCTCTGCAGTGAAAACTACACAGGTGCCTTAACGATCCAGCCCATGTGCCGTGCTCACACAGCTCATGAATAGTAGGCAATCTGCCTGGAGCATTCCTAATGATGAGGAGGGTGGGGAGGAGGGACAGAGAGGTTGTGCCAGCCTAATGCATACACAATGTAAGCCATGGCCAAAGGGCACAGGGCTGCCAGTTTAAAAGTTGTTTTTTATGACATTAACTGCATCACCTGCCGAATGGACCCCAGGACAGATCTTGGATTAAAAGCAGCTATCCAAAGGTACAAGTGGTTTATAGGGGTTAAGTTTGTGGGTACAGAGTCACTTTAAAGAGAGAGGAAGCCCCTAACTTGTGTTCTTGAATTTTTTATGGGCTGCTACCTACTATGTACTGCTGAGCACCATCTATAAAATAACTACTATTAGGGTGGTATTACACTGGACAATTTTTCAGCAGTCAATGATAAACGATCTCAAACGACCGCTATGACGAACGATCTTAAATCGTTTACCCTATTACACAGGACGATGATAGTTACTTACAGTCGTTCTTGCGCTCGTCCTTTCCTGGCTGATAGACAAGGGAATGACCGAAGGACGTGTTATTACACTGAAGGATGTTTGAACGATTTGTGAACGATCAATGATGATCATAGGTCCAGATTCTATCAAACAATCAACGATTTCTCGGTGGTGGTTTAATCGTTGCCTGCTATTACACAAAACAGTTATCGTTTAAATCTAAATGATCTAACGATTTTTTGAACAATAATAGTACTGTGTAATACAGCCCTTAGTCAGGATTCCAGCAAAGCCTGACACACCTGGGAAAGGTGACACCTATTTCTTTCTAATTGTACATTGTATACTACGACATAAGAAAAAAGGTGGTAAACTATTGAGTAGACCTAGTGACCTGGCAATAGGCAGCATGCTGTCATAATATATCTAGTCTCATTAGGCACAGACACTAAAAAATGTCTCCGATAATGTCCAAGAACCGTCTGCTTTACAAAAATTTCCCCTTTTTACCACTCTTTAAAATCCCATTTAAATTAACGGTAAAACATCTGTTAGTTCTAATTTAGCCTAAATTTAAGGGTGCATTTACATGTACAGGATCCGCAGCAAATTTGATTTGATGCCATCAAATCTGCTGCAGATCCTGTAGGTGTGAACGCACCCTAAATCTCTAATTATTATGGAAGCCAAAATAAATGCGAGATTTCTTTTTAGTCATCCATCCATTTTTGGCATTGTAATCTAATAAAAAGTCTAACCTTAATATTTATAACCCCAAAAGCCCTAGAAAATTATGTATGCCTAGAAAGTTCCTTTAAGAATAGTAGTTAAGTGACAGAAATTTTAATTGAAGGTTCCTTAGATCATGTTGTGTTGTCAATCCTCATCCAGTCCAGTGTGTTCATTAGCAGTGAGATCAGCATGTGGCTTTATTAAGGTCTGACCCCATTCGCTCCCGCTCATTCTAAAGTCTGCAATTATTAAAGGACAAAAAAACTGTGGTTAATAAATCCAAAAAGAAAATTGCAAGAGTTCAGTCATAAGTTGTACTTTCTAGTCACATGAGTATAATTCAATTCATCTTCACTGGTTCTACCTCTGCTCAGATCTGTTGCCATTTTGGCAAAGAAAAGAAGAAAAATACAAAGGCAATATAGACCTGAATTACTCATGCTCAGATAGTAGCAGACAATGTAGCCTATTAAAGGGGTAGTGCGGCGTTTCAAAATTATTCACTAAATAACACACATTACAAAGTTATACAACTTTGTAATGTATGTTATGTTAGTGAATGGCCCATAACTGTGCTCAGCCAATCGCGGCTAAGCAGCTGATGACGCGGCATGGGGGGCCGGCATGAGGGACGAATGGAGCTGTTCGGCTGGCCTCCCGAAGATGACATCATTGTCCCAAGATGACGGACAGGGGTCGACACGAATCAGGTGAGCATAGTGCATCACACTTCCGGGTCTAGCGGGGGGGAGACATGGGGAAGGGGGCCATTCACATACATAAAACACATTACAAAGTTGTATAACTTTGTAATGTGTGTTATTTAATGAATAATTATATCCTATAATCAGCTTGGTTCTTTTGTAGAAATGAGCGAACCTCAAGCATGCTCGAGTCCATTCGAACCCGAACTTTCGGCATTTGATTAGCAGTGGCTGCTGAACTTGGATAAAGCCCTAAGGATATGTGGAAAACATGAATATAGTCATTGCCATGTTTTCCAGACAACCTTAGAGTTTTATCCAAGTTCAGCAGCCCCAGCTAATCAAATGCCGCTCACACATAAGATGCCTCTGGCCTGCATAGGACAAGAGAGAAACTATAAATTATTAATGAGATGGTATAGAAGCCCAGTATTACTACATGCCATTTCCCCTCAGGTTTCGGATAAATGTTGGTGCTGTGGAACCATACTTCACATATGGAACTATACTTCACATATGGTGGGGATGCACTATGTTACAGATTTTTTTTGGCCAATGAATGTATTTCGAAGGAAAAAATTGTAGCTACCCCAGGTTCCCTACCAGCTCTGAGAAAGGGCTTATTTAGTTATTTTCTATTAGCAGCTAGAGCAGTTATTCCACGTAAATGGAGAAGTCAGAGCATATAAAATATGGGATCCTTGGGTAAAATTTCTTGAATCACAACATTTTGCTACATTAATTGTCTGAGGTCCATTTGGAATTTGGAGGAACAAGAGGGAATGGAGGGAGGAGGTTGGGTGGGGGTGGGGTTTGGATAGGTATGTGTCCTAGGGTTTTTGTTATATGTGTTAGCAATAGCGGCGTAATCCCCTGTACACATAACCTTGTTTGTTTTGCAGGAGGTATGCGTTAGATCTTCTCAATGTTTTATGTATTGCAGCTGGGAATGGGTAGAAATGGTTGCAAGAAACTGACTGGTGAAGGCTACTAGGAATCGGCTCTTTTTGCCCTCCGTGTAATGGAGACATCTCCTGATTTTCTAGATGAGTCTGCCATGGACCTATGTCTGGAATTTATTACGTATACCGCACCAATGTAAACTTGAGATGTGTACCTAAGGCAAGATATGTCCTTTAAGTACTGCTATTTACATCTGTAGGGCTATGATGAACACCACCAGCGGTCTGGAAGTGTTGTGGTTAGAGAGAAACTACAAATAGATCACTTATTAACCATCTCTTATTAACTTAGTGTTAAACACCATTAAGAACTATAGGGAAACAAAAGATTTAACAATAAAGGATTCGTTTTTATCAACATTCATTGCCCAACACCAAAAGTCCTGAAAAGTTAATGTGTCAGACTTATAAATGATCAATCCAAAAACATATGTTCAGCAGCACTGCAGTATGCGGGTGCACGTCTCACCAAACCGGACCCAGGTTCGTATAGGATATCCAAAGAGAAGATGGAGACCGCACTTCCAAAAGAGTTCACACTTTATTCACACCAGATGCAATGTTTCGGCTCAATGTGTAGCCTTTCTCAAGCAGTGATCGATGCTTGAGAAAGGCTACACATTGAGCCGAAACATTACATTTGGTGTGAATAAAGTGTGAACTCTTTTGGAAGTGCGGTCTCCATCTTCTCTTTAGACTTATAAATGACATATATGATTTATGCTGCATTTATTATGTGTTTTTAAAGGGGAACTATCAGCAGGTTAGACAAATCTTACCTGCTGAGAGCCTCCTATTGTGGAGGAGGCACCAAGGATGAAGGTATGTCTCTTACCTTCATCCTTGGAGCCGTTCCCACACACTGCAACGGGCCGGTAAGATCGTGTTGAGGACTGGGGCACCATTAGGAGCACTGTCCCGCCCCCATAGTGGTAATCCGTCACGGGCCCGCCCCTTCTAATGATTGTCAATGGAATGGGCCAGCCAGCGGGGCAGAACTCTTAACAGTGCCCCTGTGCTCCTAACAGTGTTACTGGACCAAGGAGTAAACAACTAAGTGCATGGAAACGTTGCTGAGGATGGAGGTATGTTGAAGGTAAATTCATACTCCAGATTAAATTTCCCCCTGCCATCTGCCAGATTTTAAATATGTCCAGACTTCTCTTTTAATACAGCCTGAACCGATTTGCATACAGACTCTGCGTTTTAAAGCCCTCGTGGTGACAGGTGAGCTAAGTACTTTTTGGTTTCGATCAAATTTGTCTTTTTTAACCCCTTCACGTCAGCCATCTGTATATATACGTTCCTATTGCACATGCCCCGTGCAGTAGGAATGTACATATACGTTCCTGACTGACAGGGGCTTTGTGATGAGAACGGGATCGCTGCAGGGACAGCGATCCCGCTCTCATCTGTGTACAGCACCGGAGATAATGAGGATCAGCTGCGATTCCGCAGCTGACCCCCATTAACCCCTTAGTGACCGCCGAAACGTCGGTCACTAATGGGCTGGTGCCGCCGCTGTTTTTCATCTCCCCCCACCGTGAATCCACGGTGGGGGGAGATGAAATAAGTAAAAATCAGACCCCAGATCAGCCCCCTAGTGCCCCAGTCACTAAACCCACCTCCCCCCAGACTAATGTCTGTTCACAGTGATCAAAAAAGAAACATGAATGAAAGCCCCATGCTCTCCGCCACCGGAGGTAGCGGAGAGCATGGGGCAGTCATCGGGACCCCCCCTGTGGGGTCCCGGTACAAGCGATCAGCGGTATATACTATATACCGCTGATTGCTTGTGCCATGTGCCGCCGGCACTTTTTATCCCCTGTCACCATGAATGATTGGTGACAGGGGATAAAAAGTGATGTCCCCCCCACCCCCCAAGTCGCCCCCCACCCCCCCTGTCACCCCCGTCCCCCAGTCACCCCCCCCCCTTCCCCATATACTCACCTGCTCCTGGAGCTCCTTCCTCTTCCGTGTCCTGGCTGGTTATGAAGTGCGCATGCGCTCCACAACCAGCCAAGCTCTGAAAATTTAAAGTGACAGAGACCAATTTGGTCTCTGTCACTGAACTATGATTACTGTGATAGAAAATATCACAGTAATCATAGTAATACAGTGAACATGAATGTATAAAGTACAAAAAGTGACAAACATACAAAAAAATAAAACACACACTTTTTATTATAGTAATAATTGCAGTTTACTCCCAAATTACCCCTAACCCCCCCCCCCAGATTACCCGTAACCACCGCAGGTTGCCCGTAACCACCGCACGTTGCCCATAACCACCCCAGGTTGTCCGTAATCACGTCAGATTGCACGTAACCCCCCAGATTACCCGTAACCACCGCACGTTGCCCGTAACCACCGCACGTTGCCAGTAACCACCGCACGTTGCCAGTGACCCCCTCCAGATTGTCCGTAATCACCCCAGATTGCCTGTAACCACCCCAAATTACATGTAACCACCCCAGATTAGCTATAAGCACTTCACTCTATCCGTAACAATTCTAGATTGTCTGAACCCCCCCAGGTTGCCCGTAACCACCCCAGGTTGCCCGTAATCATGCCAGATTACATGTAACCCCCCAGATTGCACGCAACCACCGCAGGTTGCCTCTGACCACTGCACCTTGCCTCTGACCACCGCACGTCGCCTCTGACCACCGCACGTCGCCTCTGACCACCGCACGTCGCCTCTGACCACCGCACGTCGCCTCTGAACACTGCACCTTGCCTCTAACCACCCCAAATTGCCAGTGACCCCCTCCAGATTGCCCGTAACCACGCCAGATTACAGGTACCCACCTCTGATTACCTATTAGCACTTCAGTTTATCCGTAACCACAGCAGGTTGCCTGTAACCACCCCAGATTGTCTGTAACCACCCCAGATTGTCCGTAACCACCCCAGATTGTCCGTAACCACCCCAGATTGTCCATAACCACCCCAGATTGTCCGCAACCACCCCAGATTGTTCGTAACCACCCCAGATTGTCCGCAACCACCCCAGATTGTCCGCAACCACCCCAGGTTGCCTCTAACCACCCCAGGTTGCCTCTAACCACACCAGGTTGTCGTAACCACAGCAGGTTGCCTGTGACCACCCCATGTTGACCGTATCCACCCCAGATTATCCGTAACCACCCCAGATTACCCGTAACCACCTCAGACTGTCCGTAACCACCCCAGACTGCCTGTAACCACCTCAGACTGCCCGTAACCCCCTCAGACTGCCCGTAACCACCTCTAGATTACCCGGAACCACCCCAGACTGTCCGTAACCACCCCACATTACCTGTAATCTAATTTTTTTTATTGTATTTTAGTAACTGTGCTATTCTAATAACTGTTACTAGCTGCGGTTTTGCTCCAGCAAATTGGCGCTCCTTCCCTTCTGAGCCCTGCTGTGTGCCCATACAGTGGTTTATGCCCACATATGGGGTACCGTTGTACTCAGGAGAACCTGCGTTTCAGATTTTGGGGTACATTTTTCTCCTGTTCCTTGTGAAATTTAGAAATTTTAAACTAAACCAACATATTTTTGGAAAAATTCAAGTTTTTCATTTTTACTGGCCAATTTTGAATACTTTCCTCTAATACCTGTGGGGCCAAAATGCTCATCCTACCCCAAGATGAATTCTTTGAGGGGTGTACTTTCCGAAATGGGGTGACTTTTGGGGGAATTCTATTCTGTAGACATTACAGGGGCTCTGCAAACGCACCTGGTGCTCAGAAACTTCTTCAGAAAAATCTGCAGAGAAAATGCTAATTGGCGCTCCTTCCCTTCTGAGCCCGGCTGTGTGCCCATACAGTGGTTTATGCCCACATATGGGGTACCGTTCTACTCAGGAGAACCTGCGTTACAGATTTTGGGGTAAATTTTCTCTCCTGTTCCTCATGAAATTGAGAAATTTCAAACTAAACAAACATATTATTGGAAAAATTCGAGTTTTTCATTTTTACTGTCTACTTTTGAATACTTTCCTCTAATACCTGTGGGGTCAAAATGCTCACCACACCCCAAAATGAATTCTTTGAGGGGTGTACTTTCCAAAATGGGGTGACTTATGGGTTTTTTTCTCTCTGCTGACACTACAGGGGCACTGCAAATGCACCTGGCGCTCGGAAACTTCTTCAGCAAAATCTGCATTGAAAAAGCTAATTGGCGCTCCTTCCCTTCTGAGCCCCGCTGTGTGCCCATGCAGTGGTTTACGCCCACATATGGGGTACCGTAGTACTCAAGAGAACATGTGTTACAAATTTTGGGGTGCTTTTTCTCTCATGTTCCTTTTGAAAATGAGAAACTTTAATCTAAATGTATATATTATTGGAAAATTTTTATTTTTCATTTTTTTACGGCCGAATGGTGAATACTTTCCTCCAGCCCCTGTAGGGTTAAAATGCTCATTATACCCCTAGATTAATTCTTTAAGGTGTCTAGTTTCCAAAATGGGGTCACTTATAGGGGTTTCCAGTATACAAACCTCCTAAATCAACTTAAAATAAGAACTGGTCCCTAAAAAAATCAGTTTTGGAAACTTTCACGAAAATGTGGTAATTTGCTGATACATTTCTAACCCCCGTAACACCCTAAAAAAGTAAAATATGTTTATGAAATGAAGCCAGAATAAAGAGGACATATTGGTAATGTGACTTAGTAACTAATTTATGTAATACAACTTTCTTTTTTTAGAAGCAGAGAATTTCAAAGTTCATAAAATGCTAATTTTTTCAATTTTTCATGATATTTTGATGTTTTTCACAAAAAACACACAAAGTAGTGACCAAATTTTGCCACTAATATAAAGTGCCATATGTGACGAAAAAACAATCTCAAAATCGCTAGCATACGTTAAAGCATCACTGAGCTATAAGCGCATAAAGTGAGACAGGTCAGATTTTGAAAAATGAGCCTGGTCTTTTAGGTGCAAATAGGCTTGGTCTTGAAGGGGTTAAGAAATTTACATTGAAAGACTAAAAATTCCCATAGAAATTAATGGCAGAATGTTCAGGAATTCAAACAGCGCACAGCGGTAACCAGCCAAATACAGCACATATCCAAACAGCTGAAATGTAACTGGCAATAGAAACACGCAGGCCCTTCAGTCAATGCCTGACGCCATCCATGCTGTCACATGTCCCCTATTGGCCAATAGAAGATGGCAGGTCTTTCTTTTTTTTTGCCTCACTGACATAACTACAAGTTTCAACAATTTGAGCAATTTTCTTTACCATTATAAGCCACTGTGGATGTCATTGTTAAGAGGCTGGTATCAAAGTTGCTCTTAAAGGGCAAGTACCAAAGTCGCTCTTAAAGAGGAAGTACCATCAGGTAAATCTTCTTTAATATGACCCATGGATAGAACGGCGGTGCCACGGGGAAGCCGCTTTTGTTTTTTGGGACCACGGCCCGGTTCGTGTGCATGGCGCCATTCTATCCACTGGTACCAGGGATGAGGCAGCTCTGTTAGAATCAATGGGGCCCGCATCATAGAAGGGCAGGGGATTCCACCCACTGGGGGCGGGCCGTCTGCGGTTTCAAAAACCAACTGCTGCACTGGCTTCCCTGTGATGGCGCGGTTCTATCCGTGGGTCATATTAAAGAGGATGTACCTGATGGTACATCCTTTTTGAAGGGATGACACCAAAGTCACTCTTAAAGGGGCTGAACCAAAGTCGCTCTTAAAGGGACAGCGATAAAGTCTGTCTAATAGGGACAGCACCAAAGTCAGTCTTAAAGGGCAGCACCAAAGTTGCTCATAAAGGGCCGGTACCAAAGTTGCTCTTAAAGTTACAGTTAAAGTACAATGTATTTTTTTCTGGAAATGCACATCTAGTTTGATGTTGCAGTGTTTGTAGAAGTAAAGAATATTGTGAATATTGTTACTTTCTGTTCATAGCTTTAGCAGCACAGTCACTATGGGCCATCCAGTCTAATAACAGAATGGGAAAGGGGTTCTTCCTTGAAAAGAAAACGATCAGCTAAAGAGAGTTTGTAGAATACATACTGTATACCCTGCACCCAACAGAATATAACTAGAAGAAACGTGTGGCCCAGTGGAAGGCTGCCTCAAGAGAGAGAGAGAGAAAAAAGGGATGGCCTTGGTCTACCAGACAAGGATGGTATCTCCAAGATGACGGAGGTTTATGGAGGACATTCTGTAAAGTATGCCAAATAAGTTTCTAAAATAGCTTAATTTACTTAAAGCCAACCAAACAAATTTAGGTTAATATGTATGATGAGGTGGACAATATGTTGAACTCCGAGAACTGTTAATGTCACTTATTTAGGAACACTCAATGACAGTGATATCCAAAAATTCAATGTATCGAAAATACTTCCAACAATAGAGAATATAGCTTAGTTATAAGTAAGAAAGTTGGTCACCTCTCGTTGGTGGGCCAAATAGATATTTTAAAAATGATAGTAAAGGCAGATTGTAGGCAGACTGGCCCTGCCAATATATATATTAAGCTGCTTATGGGCATGGTGAATAATCCAATGCTAGTTTTGGAGGCGGCTCTTAACAAATTTGATATATAGAAAGAACATACAATTCTTGCAGCACTATACATCAAAAGTAGCTGCAATTATTGCAACTCGGTATTCCTTTGTGGAAACCTATGGAGATAGGAATAAGAGGGGCGGAGGTCTCCCTACATACCTTTGTGTGAAGGAATCCAATACTCCCAGAATTGCTCCAATAACTTAATTTAAAACTCTGACCACAATAAGGTGCTAAATACCTCACCCAGCTATATCATAAAGGAATGTTCCAGACTTTTGCAGACCATAAGCAGGAATGTAACCTCCAGACCTTCCCATATCACAACCTACAGCAGAGCTTAGGCTGCTCTCATTCTGTAACTGTTATGATTACACAGAAATGACCTCTGAAGAAGTAGGAGAAGCAACATGTGGAGGAACTGGCTAACACTTGGGGATTCACAGTCATCAGTATCAGCTTAAATAAACTTACATGGAGTATACAAGCCACCAGTATTTAAGGGGTACTCCTGCCCGGGGGTATTTTTAAGCTATTGCCGGGGAGGGGGCGGTTATAGACGGCAGCAATCACTTACCTCCTCGGTTCCAACGCCGGGTCCCAGATCACGCCACCCCATACACCCGTCCCGTGGCCGCTTACTGGTGTGAGCTGCGGCATGAGACGTGGCGTCTCAAGGCAGCTCAGCCATTCAGCGCCCGAGGCGGGACTCTGCTACGGCCGCTGAATGGCTGAGCTGCCTTGAGACCACCCTCTCCCCGGCCATAGCTTAAAAATACCCCCGGGCCAGAGTACCTCTTTAATGAAACAGAAGAATAGGTTTACTCCTTACACCTACACTAGGGGAACAGCTTCCCTGATGGATATGACTTTGGATCGCCCAGTTTATTGGTGTTATTGTTCTGATGTAGATAGTAATCCACCGGTTCCATAATCGAAAATTAAGGACAAGGTAGTCTCGAGTATTCAATTGCAAGTGCTTGTGTGCATCATTTATTTTGTAACACTGGTAAACACAGACATATTCCGACGTTTTGGTGAAGGCACCTTTCTCTAGGAGTCTGTATGGTGGATATCAACAGGGACTGTAGGTTGATGTGCTGGCAAGGCTGCGCCTGCCTGGAGAAGCGGATCCGGGTGTGCTAATGGTTTCCACACTTTCTATGTGGGAGGTGAGGCACCGGATGGCAGGACCAGGTGGCGGTCCGAGGCACGTGGCTGGCAGTTCTGCGAGGCTGCGTCGCGAGGTGATGAACTGTGGAACTTGCAGTGTGAAATCCACTGCAAGGCTATGTTCACACTGCGTATATGTCCGGCTGCGAAAAAATTTTTGCGGCCTGACATATACGCGGTTAACTCCGGCCGGAGATTTACGCTACTTGCGGCTGGCTACGTAAGGACCGCGAACTTACGCCCGTAGTCTACTTACGCTTCCCGAGCGCCCTACGTAGCGATCTAACAGCGGTATTTTACTTGGAAAGCTTCGCCTAGCCCCGGACACCCCACAGGACCTTTTGGATCGGCACGGGCGTAAGTTACGGCATTTTCGTCCGCAAACAATGCTCTGGTTCATATTTTACGGCGCCGCATACGATCCGGGCGTAAGTTCATACGTAGTGTGAACTGTGCAGCCGTACATCGTATACTTTCTATTGTACGCAAACTATGTAAGTCTCCGGCCGCTTATTCACGAAACGCGATACGGCCGGAAACTTACGTACTGTGAACATAGCCCAATACTGTATGTATGAAACTGGTCTAAGAGGGAAGAGAATACATAGAGCCAACGAATGATATCCTGAAGGAGCTGTCAGAGAGGTAGAAAGAAAACCAGATGAGAGCTTAGGCCAATAGAGTACAGCATATTGAGGATCTGGTGATCTAGTGTGAAATGCTGCATAGAGATCCAGGAGAGTAGCTGCTTTGAGATTTAATCATTGATAGGTAATTTCACACCTTGGAGTGGTTTCTGTAGAAACTGGACTAGACAGGGTCAAGAAGAAAGTTATCGGTTACAAGAGAGTAGACCAATTTTTCCAGGAGTTAAGGGTCCTATTCCACGGGCCGATGGGGACCTGAACGATAATGCAAACTTGTTTACTGGGCCTATTAGACGGCCCGATAATCATTTTGCGAGGCCTGCAGGGACAACGTTTCCAATGTCCTTGCAGCCCTTATTTAAACACCATACTTTACCTAAACATGTTGCAGGGCTTCTCCTGCGCATCTTCTTCCTCCCGGTCCCACGTGCAGCAGCAGCTTCAGTGCGGCCTGTCTGAGCTGACAGACCTCTCAGCCAATCACTGGCCGCAGCGGCTAAGACAGGCCGCATTGAAGCTGCCGCTGCACGTGGGACTGGGAGGAAGAAGGAGCGCAGGAGAAGCCCTGCAACATGTTTAGGTAAAGCATGGTGCTTGTAAAATCGTCGGTCGCCCACCGCGCATCACTATTCCACGCAGCGATGCGCGGTTGGTGCCCGATGATTTTAGGTTTGAACCTAAATATAGATCAGCCGATGACACGATCATCGGCTGATCGTTGTCTCTATTCTACGGAGCGATAATCAGGCAGATTCGGTCGATTATTGCTCCGTGGAATAGGACCCTTACAGATTAAGGGGAAATTAGAGAAGGGTCCATAGTTGGCTGCACAGGACAAGCCCGGAAATGTTTCTTTTTTACACTTTTGAGGAAAGATGCCAGATGTACTTTAGGCCTAAGGAGGGAGCAGAAGCTGTCAAAGTGTAGTTTTGGGTTATTGGATAGTGAGAAGATAGGAGAGGTGAAATAAGTTTGTTAGGGTTCCTCCATAGACATTCCACACTCCTTACAGCCCTGCTTTGGACAAGAGAGGGAAGAGATTGGGAACAATGAAGGCCTCGGATTGTCTATAAGCTATTGGGTGTTGATGGTATGTAAACTTGTGGATCTTCTTATTTGGTTGTGGATGTGTGATCTTTATTCCGAGAAAAGCTCTTTATTAGTCTGCACATAAGATTGCCCCTAAAGTGCCTGTGTAATTGTGAAAAATCTCTTTTATTATCCTAGACACTCTACATCACCTCACACTGTGAGTCAGCCTATTAATGCAAATAAAATAAATGAGAAATCACAACTGGACAAGGGCACTGTATGAGGTCAACCAAGCGGTCTACAACTATAAAGTGTCACTCAAATTTAGGAAATGCTCACTAAGCCAGGATTATACAGAGTAGTTTGATGTAGTTTTAATTCTAGCCCAAACAGGAATAGAATACTTTTTTGTACATATTTCTTTATACTTTTCCTCTCTAGAATCTGCAGGGATGATCTCTAAGTGACCATATGAACCATTGCAAATGTTAGGTTATGTTGTAATGCTGTAATGTTGATCATATGAGACAGTATAGCAATGTTTATGCCAATAAACTCAAAAAGTTCAGGAACCCCTCATCATGCTTTAACATGAACCCACCTGCTGACAATAACTCTTCTGGAAAATGCTACAAATTGACCATGTTCTGGTATTATAACTATTACACACTATTTATGATTTTCTTAATGTGATAGGTTTGGATGACTAAGAGGAGATCCTCAATGCTCTTTATGTAACGTGGTTTGTATAGTGTCTGAGAGAGCATTGGCTGGGGAGCAATAGACCAATACAGAGACTGACACAGGGATCCTGGTCTGTAGTAATTCTTCTGTTAGTGATGAGTGGCGGGTACTGTACATGCAGCAACAGAGTAGGGTGTAAATAAATTGATACTGTCAAGTTAAATGGGCGATGTCACTTTAAAAAGATTTTGACATGTCCTAGAGATTGTTAGAAAGAACCAAGAGGAACACTTGGCTAAGTGATTCCTGTTCTGCCTTTTCTATCTCACTGCAGAAAACAGTGTCTATTATAAGGGTCCTAATAGTTTACTGAGCAATTGCACAGGCTAACTATCGGGCAGCAAGGGCTGCATGAACATCATTGGCGATGTCCGTGCAGCCCTTGCCTTAAGTGTAAAATAATCAAGTACTAACTTACCTTACCACGTTCTCTGGTGTCCTTGGACCTTCCCCTGTGTTCTTGGGCCTGCAGCTGTGCCTTCTATTCCAGTCTCTACACTGCTAGTCCAATGGCCGCTCAGCCAATCACTGGCCACAGATCGCTATTACACGTAGCAATGCACGTCCAACAATTTACGGTCTGGACCTTAAGAAACGATCAGGTGATTGCTTTATCGGCTGATCGTTCTCTCTATTACACAAAGCGATAAAAAAAGCTAAGACAAATGTTTGCTCTGACAATTCTTCTAACGATTGGTGGGGGGGATCTGAACACCCAGTTGTTGACTGATCAAAACTTTTGACGTGTCTCTGGATATGTAAAAAAAATTGACAGAAACACCAACTGTGTACCCTAAGGAAGTAGAATCCGGTTCAGACACTGTGGATTGGGACTGTGTTAAAAGGATTTATTTATATAGGCCCTACAGAAATAAATATTATTATTATTTGTATCTGAGACTGCAATTGGCATGCAAGTTATATATATTTAACTGAGATGGAAACAAGTAGTGAGTCACTAAAATACCTAGAAGTGCCAGAACATTGTGTACAAATGTCTGGACCAATCTTGGGAACAATGACTAGGTGGGGTATGCTTCATATTATGACAGCATGATAGGTTTAGGCAAATGAGCCTTAGGGCCCTATTCCACCGGACGATTATCGTTCAGATTATCGTTAAATCGTTCGAATCTAATCGATAATCGTTCGGTTGAAATGCAGTTAACGATTAACGACCGAACGAGAAATCGTTGATCGCTTTATAAGAACTGGACCTATTTTTATCGTTGCTCGTTCGCAAATCGTTCGCATTGAATAAGACATCGTTCGGTCGTTCGCAATAGATACGAACGCAATAGCGAATAAATAGCGAAGACAAACGATCGCAATTACGATCATAAGTAACGATTATCGTTCCATGGAAATGAGTGAACGTTTTCAGGTCTTTCGCAATAGCGGTCGTTTGAGATCGTTAATCGTTAACGATTATGCAAACGATAATCGTCCGGTGGAATAGGGCCCTTAATGTGGCCATACACCTTCAATAACTGATGACCGTCAGTTATGTCTACCGCCCCCTGTCCTCCCTATACCCAGTAATGTTTGGCACGGCCGAGCATTCCTGCGTTCTCTATAGGATGGAGAGGGGTAAGCTGCAGCGAGAGCGCACTCACTGTGGCTTATCTCTCTCTAAACAAAGGGGTCGCCACTGACACCACTGACATTATATGTCGGTAGTCATTCTAGACAGCCCCATACACTTTAGATTGGTGTCTGAACCTGCCACAATCTGACAATAGTCTATATTGTATAAGGACCTTTAGTAAGTCAGAACTTTGAAAGTCACTTTAATCCCTTAAGAGCCCATGGCGTACATGTATGTCTTGGGAGCCTGTGACTTAGGACCCATGATGTACATCTACATAATCAAATCAGGAGCTGAGTTCGCTTTATAGAGGCTGCTTTCAGCAGCTGGGCCCTTACTGTCAATGACAGGCAGCAGTGATCTTGGTGTTTAGGTGTCACTAACAGGAGCTCTTCCTGACACTGTCCCATCGGGACCCCCACAGCGAGACTGCAGGTGTCACAATCGTTTTCTTGGACAGCTGGAGGTAAAATACTTCAATCAGTGATCCTCTAAGGCAGACTTTATGAGAACAGAGCAGATAACCCTGATCAGTTCTATGCAATGGCAAACATTGACCAGTGTATGCAAGCTAATGATTGCTTGTAATAGACCCTAAGGGGGATTTAAAAACTGTAAAAAATATCAAACACCCCCCCCCCCATAAAAGTTTAAATTGCAGCCCTTCCTCATTTAAAAAAAAAACCCAAAGCACATGTAAAAAGAAATAAACATATTTGGTATCGTAGCGTATGTATGATCTATTAAAGGGGTTGTCCGGCGATAAAAAATTATTCACAGAATAACACACATTACAAAGTTATACAACTTTGTAATGTATGTTATGTCTGTGAATGGCCCCCTTCCCCGTGTTTCCCCCCACCCACGCTAGACCCGGAAGTGTGGTGCATTATACTCACCGCATATCGTGTCGTCCACGGTCTCCGATCGTCAGCAGTGACGTCTTCTTCGGGAGCTTGGCGGATCTTCCCGAGTGCCGGCCACCCTCTGCAGCGTCATCCGAAGCTCAGCCGCGATTGGCTGAGCATAACTGTGCTCAGCCAATCGCGGCTGAGCGGCTGATGACGCGGCCACGTCATCAGCTGCTCAGCCGCGATTGGCTGAGCACAGTTATGCTCAGCCAATCGCGGCTGAGCTTCGGATGACGCTGCAGAGGGCGGCCGGCACTCGGGAAGATCCGCTGGCCTCCCGAAGAAGACGTCACTGCTGACGATCGGAGACCGTGGTCGGCACGCGACAGGTAATGTATAGCGCACCACACTTCCGGGTACACGGGTGGGGGTGGTGGGACACGGGGAAGGGGGCCATTCACAGACATAACATACATTACAAAGTTGTATAACTTTGTAATGTGTGTTATTCTGTGAATAGTTTTTTATCGCCGGACAACCCCTTTAAGATGTGACAGTTCTACACAGTGAACAGCATAAACGAAAAGAGGAAAAAATGTCCTGATTGATTATTTTGTCACATTATCAGAAAAAAAATTATAATTAAAACTGATCATATATCCATCTGATCTTCCATAAAAATTATTTTATTCTCTATTACAAAGAGTCAAAGAGGCTTCTCCAAATGGTGTTACAGCTTGCTGCACTTCAGAAGCTTTGGAAAGCCTCTTTGGCATCTTCTTTGTTCTGTTCTGGAAGCAAAAATAGATATATAAAAGGTACTATGTGTCTCCTTGACTGAAAGGAGTACTCCGGTGAATTTTTTTTCCCCACTGAATAACACACATTACAAAGTTATACAACATTGTAATCTGTGTTATTTATGTGAATGGCCCCCTTCCGCTATCCACACAAGCACAGAACAGCAAATCAGTGCAGTCAATGGGAATGAATGCGGCATGCGCCCCGGCAGCCTTTTCATAATAACACACATTACAATGTTATATAACTTTATAATGTGTTATTTAGTGAAAAATTGTTTTTCACCGGAGTACTTTAACAGCTATCTAACAGTGCCAGCAATGTGGACTTTGCAGCTGATTCCCTGTAAACCCGAAATGATGAGAGCACCCAAAATCAATCAATTTGTGGCACACAGAAGCAATAAATGTGTCAAAACTTCTAGAGTGTTGCACCTCCAGTGCAGTTTTCTGTACAACTGTCATATGATGTATATATTTCCCCACTGAGTGCGAAAATAGAGTATGATGTGTAAAATCTAATGATAGTGAGGGTAAAAGGTATAATAATCTCCCATGGAATCCTTTGCAGGACTTATAACTATATGATTTATATTTCTATCTATTTACCTGAGTTTAAGCTCATTGTTGCAACACCACTTCACACACTTCACCCTTTCTTGATTACTTGCCAGTTGTTTATACAGCAGTATCATATTACCTCTTCCTCTTGCACAGGAATCTTGCTTGAAGAGTTGTATGATTTATGGTGCGTTTACACAGGCAGATTTATCTGACAGATTTTGGAAGCCAAAACCAGGAATGGATTTGAAAAAAGGAGAAATCTCAGTCTTTCCTTTATGACCCGTTCCCTGTTTATGGTCTGTTCCTGGCTTTGGCTTTAAAAATCTGTCAGATAAATCTGTCTGTGTAAACGCACCATCAGTTTTACCCTATAGTATCAGATAGAAATAACATTTATTCTTACAATTATTGGAAAAAGTAGACAAAAGCATGTCAGAGTGTTCTCCCACATTTAACAAGGCCGATATAGCACCTAGGTTTATAAAACACACTCTTCACATAGGATATTTCAGGCACAGACCAGATTCACAGAATGCGTGAATGTTCCTTAGCTCATACCTCCCAACCGTCAAGGAGGGACAGTCCTGATTTGGGGGTAATGTCCCGCCGTCCCGGGACGGCCCCATGTGTCCCACTCCCAACCGCACTGTCCCCCGTCCCATAGGCGTACTGTCCTAAGATTTGATAACACAGTACGCCTGTGGGGCTGGGGGCAGTCTTGGCCTGGCCCCCGGCTGATGCGCGCTCTCAGAGGGGTGTCCCGGGGACCTCAGTGTGCGCCGCCGGCCTGTACTTATGGTAGAGGGAGCTCTTGTTAAAGACGCTCCCTGTACTGGAAGTACCAGCCCTGGCGCACACTGAGGTCACTGGTGCGTGCTCTGATGGGGAATCCCTGGGATACCCCCAGGGAGCGCACATTAGCCAGGGGCCAGGCTGACAGGGGAAGAGAAGAAGGGGGAGCAAGGTGTTTGGTTGAGTTGTGTTTTTTTCTTTTTGTCTGGGGAACAACATTAGGGGGCCATGTATAAGGGGGTCATGTATTAGTTTGCAATCTTTAAGGGGACATGTACAAGGGGCATCTATTAGGGGGATATGTATTAGTTTGCAATCTTTAAGGGGACATGTACAAGGGGCATCTATTAGGGGGATATGTATTAGGGGGCAATCCATAAGGGGGACATGTACAAGGGGGCAATCTATAAGGGGGACATGTATAAGGGAGCAATATATAAGGGGGACATGTATAAGGGGTGGCATGTATAAGGGGGCCATCTATAAGGGCGATGGACAACACAGGGGGGCCATCTATAAGTGGGATAACACAGGGGTGGTATATACTATAAGGGGATCACATAGAGTCAGCCTACCCACTAAATGAGGGTGTAAAGGGGCCAATACAGAAGTGCACTTTGTAAAGAGATGAGGATGGTGCCAGAGTGAGGAGCCTAATATGTTTGTCTGGCAGATTCTGTGAATATTCGTGGCTCGGAGAAGTTCTCATGATGGCCGAGGGCAGAAGAAGAAAATGAAAGGGGAAATACTCTGATCAGAGAAGACGTCCCCTGTGAGTCACTGGATATAATTGCACTGTAATGTATATTGTGTACAGAACCTGTGTAGGGCTGGCTCTACTTCTATACGACTGTATGAGGTGATATTGATCCTTGTACAGTGGATTTTATTCAGTAGCAGCAGTGGCATAAGAAAATCAGTAACACAATTAGAGGTATAGACCCGGAACCACTAGCTCATGGATCTGTAGTGATCACTCTTCAAACACGCTAGACACGCTAGGGATACATTCAGGAGGTGCTCTATAACAAGTAGATATATTGTCCACATAAATCCATAGAGAAAAAAGATATGGCACTCACCCGGTAGTGTATCTTCCTCTTTATTTCAACGCATTAACAGCTAAAAAAGCCGCAGGGAGAGGGAGCACGGCACATAGGTCACAGCGACGCACGTTTCATGTTCGACAGAACATTTCCTCTAGCTGGTGATTGACCAATCACCAGCTAGAGGAAGTGTTCTGTCGAACACGAAACGTGCGTCGCTGTGACCTATGTGCCGTGCTCCCTCTCCCTGCGGCTTTTTTAGCTGTTAATGCTTTGAAATAAAGAAGAAGATACACTACCGGGTGAGTGCCATATCTTTTTTCTCTATGGATTTATAAGAAAATCAGTGTTACGCTACCTTTGTGGGACAATTAATTGGGTGTGGTTAGGGGGTGTGGTTTCTTGATTGGTTGGGGCGTGTCTATGTCCCTGTTTGCACTCAAAGTTGGGAGGTATGCAATAGCTTTCGTCCCTGGATTTGGCAAAAGCAGGTTGTAAATACTGAGCGTGTTCATTATTTTCATGTTTATAATCAATTATTCTGTACGATGCTGTTATTCTGTATGTTGTGTGCACAGCCAGCCATTTTACCATTGACGTCATTGGAGTGCATTATTACATTGAAAAATTCTAAATTACAGCCATCTTTATCAGGTCAGTATTTAAAGCGAATGCACCATCAGGTACATTTGCTGTAAGTTTTGCCCATGAATAGAACGGTGTTCTATTTACGGCACCGTCCGTGGGTGAAGAACTCGAGGCAGGGCGGCCTGCCCCCCCTGTGGGAACAAACCCCTGCCACTCTATGATGCGGCTACATTGATTCTGATTGCTCCCACATGGGGCGGGCCAGCCCACCTCCAGGGCTTCACCCCCGGGCAGTGCCTGTGCATATAACGGCAGTTAACACAGGAACTGAGCCACGTACGTTCTATCCATGGGCAAAATTTATGTTCCGTCTTATGTAATTACATTTAACACGTCCACAGACTGCTACCTCACTCCTGGCACCTGCCACGATCCAATCATAGAGCCAGGAGGAGTGTTTGACAGTCTGCTCTGCACCCTGAATGGCAGGAATATCCGACTCATTTGCTTACCGGTTTCGTCTTTTAAAATGTGCCTGGTGTCTTACCTAAAGCAAAAAAAATTTATCTTTTAATCTGTAGCAGGCAAGTCAAATTGGCGTGGCCTAGAGCTTCAGTGCCCCAAGTCTGCGATGCCTCTCTTTTCTTCCTCCCCACCCTCCTCATCATAACAAACACCCCCAGGCAGGATTTCTCCTATCCATCACATGTCTCAATGCACCTTTGCTGTAGTGACACAGTGCAGTTTAGATGATGCTTTAATAAGAATGTACCAACTCACTTTGTGATTTTTTTTACATTACCTAGTTGGTGCCGATGCGGAGATCATCTTTCAGTGGTCTTTCGAGAGAACCCTATACACCTTATACTGATGGCTGAATCTGCTACGAACAGTGGGGATGGCGACAATAGTATAATAATACTAATATCTTGTAGGACTCGTCAAGTTATATGTTTTTTTTTGGAAATCATTTAGCAAACTAATCTCCTTCTCCTGATATGCTGCTCTTTCCATCCCATCATTAATAGATCGTTGTCTATGTTACCGACCACCACTCTACTCTAAAAACAGTGGTCAGGCTGGACAATATTATATAGTATATATAAACTATACATCTATATTATATATACACCTATATACATCTACATATATATACACCAGCCAGACCACTGTTTTTAAAGCAGAGTGTTGGTCTGTAACCTAGACCACGAGCTGTCAACAATGGGAGAGAAAGAGCAGCATTTTAGGAGACAGGTTTGGTAAATGAATGTATTTACAACAATAACAATTACAACAACAATTTTCGTTGAGGAACCCTACAGGTATAACTATGTTAGGTGAGATGAAAAGTCCCCTTTAACAGTCTCTATACAACTAGTCTTTTGATTTTATCCTAAACTTTGGTTTGTGGTTGCCAACATCTTCTGCAAATGTAAATCTTATAACTACAGCTCATCTAAAAGTCATGGAATTTTTTTTATTATTATTCAGTTGTTTTGTGAATTTAAAAAATTAAGCAATTTTCTAAACAGTCTTGAATTTAAACATTTCTCCATTTTGCAGAGTACCCATATGTCCTTTGCATGGCTGTCTTTCCTCCTGAGAAAATTCTGCAAAGGAACCGAGTGCGTGGGCCGTGCGCGTGGACAGCCGACGGAATTCCGCGGAGTTTATCCGCAACAATTCTGTAGTGTGAACCCACCCTATCACCTTTTATTTCAGAATTAGCAGTCCCAGTGCGTGTCTGTGTGTGTGTGTGGTTGTCGTATGCTGCAGTGTGGGAGGGGATACATGGAACACACTAAATATCGGGGGGGGAAATAAATGAAGATTGCAGGTTCAAAATGAGTACAATAGTTTTAGCTCAAAGCAAAGACTGATATGTAAAATTATTTTTTCCATGTGAAAGGTGTCCATAGCCTGTAAAGAAAAATATGTATCCCTATGTTATAATTTTTTGTATAAAAATATCTGTACTTCCTTACTAAATTTAGGTCAGAACAGACATCTTCTGGATGTCTGGTCTCCTTCTTAACGAAAGCTCAATAATCTGTATTCAGATAAATTCTGCAACATGTTCAAATAGCTCTGCCAATTGTCACTAATGGGTTATATAATGGAATCACAGCAAAACATGTAAACATTCTCCTCCTTATCATATCAACATATTCTTCTGGACAATTCAGAGTCTGCAAACAAAATTAAACAGTGTCAAACTAATTCAACTACGGGTGCGCTACACTCTATGAGGAAATAGGGGGGAAACATAGAGGGGTGAAAAGAAATAAAGATCTTTACTGACCAAATTACAGTATACCTAGACCAAACTTGGTATAATACAGATGACAGATCACCACCATGTTACTACTACATAATGACCGTAAAATATACTGTATTTTACAACCATATTGTTTTTAATTAAAGAAAACTCTACACAGTCCAAAATTACCCTATATAGTTACCATATAGGGGTACCAGTTTTATACAGAAGCTCACCGTATGAGTGAATACAGTACAGTTACATTCAGTTACTTACAGGGGAGTGTCCTCTCTGATTGGAATGTACTGGGCACACACTTTAGGTTCTGCACTTTTCAAGCTTCCTCCTTTTCTCTATTCAAACTTTTCTTTCATAGTGCCATTACACTACAATTATATCCCACTGTGCCCCCTCAACAATATTAGGTACTCCTATCTCCTTTGTATAGTAATAAGCTCTGTCTGTGCCCCTTGTATAGTATTTAGCCCCTTTTGTGTTTCCTGTATAATATTTGATGATGGCAGATTAAAGGGGTACTCCAGTGATGGTATATAGAAAATAACTAAATATATTATGCTTACCTCTCCACGCTCCCCTGTTGTTCTCTCACTTACCCTGTGGGTAAACATGGAAAGGCTGTATTAATAATAATAATGCTTTTATTTTACATTATTTTTATTTCTTTTACACACAGATTCCGCACTTTACATAGTTTTTGCCAATTATTACTCCCTGTCCCTAATAGGGCTCACAATCTAAATTTACCTATCTGTATGTTTTAAGTGTGGGAGGAAACCAGAGTACCCGGAGGAAACCCACGCAAACATGGAGAGAACATACAAACTCTTTGCAGATGTTGCCAGCGGCGGATTAATTTTACCATAGGCCCTGGGCTGTTCACCAATGCCAGCACTAACGTGGTGTATATAGTACAGGATAAATCATGTCATGATGCCCTGATTTGTGCAAAATCAAAGTAAAAAAGTAGCAACTGTTTGCAAATCATGGCAGAACTGTAGCCAGGGACAATACACCACTGAAAGTATAAACTTTCTTTGAGTGGCCATAGGGCTAACAACCGGCTACCGCCCAAAAGGGACCTTTTATAATCCGCTACTGAAAGTTGCCCTTAGTGGGATTCATGTTTTCTAGACAGCCTTCGGGCTGCATCCAACTTCTTCACCCATCGATAACCAAATGCTGCACGTATAGGTTTGAATCCTGTACAACACTTTTTAGGGTATATTCACACGGGTGGGCTCGCAGCGAGATTCTCGCTGCGAGCCCGGCAGGTCCTGGAAGTTCCCATACACTACATACTGGCTGCGGTCTAAACGACCGCAGCGAGTATGTAATTATACCGCCCTTAACCCCTTCTGCTCCCCCGCTGTGTATATACTTTACCTGTCCTCGCTGCACGGGTCCGGCGTCCTGCTCTCCTGTCCGGCCAATCAGTCTGTTGCCCAGTCGCAGCCACTGATTGGCCGGGCGGGAGAGCAGGACGCCGGACCCGTGCAGCGAGGAGAGGTAAAGTATATACACAGCGGGGGAGCAGAAGGGGTTAAGGGCGGTATAATTACATACTCGCTGCGGTCGTTTAGACCGCAGCAAGTATGTAGTGTATGGGAACTTCCAGGACCTGCCGGGCTCGCAGCGAGAATCTCGCTGCGAGCCCGTCCGTGTGAATATACCCTTAGGCAGAATATTGACGCATTAGTACATCTGGCCCATTGTATTTCATACTACTAGTTAAAGCGACTCTGTCCCCACAATCTGACCACTCCAAACCACTTGTACCTTCGGATGGCTGCTTTTAATCCAAGATCTGTCCTGGGGTCCGTTCGGCAGGGGATGCAGTTATTGTCATAAAAATAACTTGTAGGGTGCCTTCACACATACCGACTCGCGGTAGAAAACTCGCTGCAAGTTTCTGCTACAAGCCGAGGTCCTGGTAGGAGAAACTATCACTACATACGAGCAGTGGTCTGAAAGACTGCTGCGTGTATGTAATGCAGACGCCCCCTTAACCCCTTCGGCTCCCGCACAGCTGTCTCCATACATTAGACATTCAAATGAAAAAGGGTGGGTGGATCCAGCACTTCCAAAAACATTAAAGTAACTGCTGTTAAAACTTCATACTTTATTTCATCCTGATTAAAAAGCTGTGGTGCACTCAAGCGAGTGCAGTGGCTGGACGACACGTTTCGCGCATGCGCGCTTAGTCATGTCTACTTAGTCATGTCTCCATACATTACCTGGCTCTGGCTGTACGGGGTCCCGGGGTCCTGCTCTGCCGCCCAGCCAATCAGTGGCTGCGGCTGGGCAACACACTGATTGGCTGGGCGGCAGAGCAAGAGGCCGGGACCCCGTGCAGCCAGAGCCAGGTAATGTATGGAGACAGCGGTGCGGGAGCCGAAGGGGGTAAGGGGGCGGCTGCATTACATACATGCAGCAGTCTTTCAGACCACTGCTTGTATGTAGTGATAGGGGCCTTCCAGGACCTCGGCTCGTAGCAGAAACTCGCAGCGAGTTTTTTGCTGCGAGTCGGTATGTGTGAAGGCGCCCTTAGGGTACAAACACACACACCGTATACGCAGCGTATTTACTGCTGCGATACGTAGCAGATTAGATCTAAATAACTGAACACAGCATCAAATCTGCACCACCGTATCTGCTGCGTATACGGTGTGTGTGTTTGTACCCTTAATCCTGCAGCGCTGTGTCTAACAGCCGGGCTTATGGTGCGTTTACACGAAACAATAATTGGCCTGATCGTACGATTAACGATGTCGGAGTAACGATTTTTTTTTCATAACGATCAGCGTTTAGACGGTACGATATATCGTACGGAAAAATCACTTTGCGATCGTTTTGCGATCGTGCGCCCGCAGCCCGGCCCCCCGCTCATCCGCAGCCCCCTGCGGCGGCTCGATCGCCACCCCCGCCACTCTGATCGCCACCCCCGCCACCGCTCCGGTCGCCCCCCCCCGCGAGCATACGTTATCTGCTCCGCGCAGCAGGTCTTTCGACATCCCCGGCTCCCCTCTTCAGTGCACTGATTGGCTGAAGAGGGGAGCCGGGAATTTCAAATGGCTCCTCTTCAGCCAATCAGTGCTCCTCTTCAGTTTAAAATTCCCGGCTCCCCTCTTCAGCCAATCAATGCAAGGCAGCACTGATTGGCTGAAGAGGAGCCGTTTGAAATCTCCGACTCCCCTCTTCAGCCAATCAGTGCTGCCTTGCATTGATTGGCTGAAGAGGGGAGCCGGGAATTTCAAACGGCTCCCCTTCAGCTAATCAGTGCTGAAGAGGAGCACTGATTGGCTGAAGAGGAGGCGTGCACTGAAAAGCGGAGTCGGGAATGTCGGAAGACCTGCTGCGCTGAGCAGGTAACGTATGCTCGCGGTGGGGGCGACCGGAGCGGCAGCAGCGGGGCGACGGGAGTGGCGGGGGCGACCAGAGCGGCGGCGGCGTGGCGACGGGTGAGGCTGGGGGGTGGCGATCGGAGTGGCGGCGGCGGGGGGCCGACCGGGGCGGCGGTGGCGATCGAGCCGGCGCAGGGGGCTGCGGATGAGCGGGGGGCCGGGCTGCGAGCGGCCGGACTATCGCGCGACGACTGTTTACACGGAACGATCAGCGGATTTTTTTCGAACGACGATTTGATGACATGTTGAAAGATCAAAACGAACGATTTCTCGTTCGTCGTTTGATCGTTCGCTGTGTTTACACGTACGATTATCGTTCGAATTCAATCGTTATTGCGCAAATTCGCACGATAGTCGTTACGTGTAAACGCAGCATTACATTTATATATGCATTAGGCTGGCACACCCTCTCTGTCCTTCCTCCCCACCCTCCTCATCATTAGGAATGCTCCAGGCAGATTGCTTCCTATTCCCCACCCCAGGACAGATCTTGGATTAAAAGCAGCTATCCGAAGGTACAAATGGTTTGGGGGGGACAGATTGTGGGTACAGAGTCGCTTTAAGGTAGGTTTGTGGATTCTGACTCCCCTTTTGAGGTCACTGAGGTAAATTTGCCCGCTGTCGATTTTAAATTCACCTCACAGATTTCCTTCCCCAGCGTCTGGTTGGGATGGTTGCTGCTACTGTAAATGGATATTTGATGTGGTAAATCTGCAGCCAGTCTGCCACTGAGCCTGCCTATAGTGATCAAGTCCTTGGCCTGTCAGGCTGAGGCCATCATGCTGGGTCACAGTAAGGTCACTGAATGGGGCCCTATTGTTTCACCCACGTGACTACAACCTGACAGTCACAAGAAGAACTTCTTGACTAGCTTCCCTGTGGCTGTGGGGTCATGGTCACTCGTGGGGCACAAGGCCATCCTCTTTCATAGCTGTCACACCAGCCAAAAGTCACCCGCAGAATAAAAGTAACATATAGTTTTTATTGCAAAGTCAATGCTGTTACAACAACCCCCAAAATATAAAAAGCAGCCGTGTCACGTGTCGTATCCACTGCCTCCCTCCTAGGCTGGACATGCTTATGGAGACAGCTCTGCTTTGTATACATAGCGTGCCCATTTGCAGCTATTGCAGAACTACAACTCCCATCATGCCTTGGCCGCATAGTAGTTTGGCAGGGGCCGGAGAGCTATGGAGCGATGTACAGTCCTCACCTTCCCTGGGTGGCATCAATTAAGCTCTAGGTCATGTGATGCGGGGCGGGGCTTCCACAGCAAGGAGAAAGAGGAGGACAGCAGCAGGAGAACAGAGGAGACTGGGGAAGCCGGGCGGACAGGAGAGGGTTAAGCTGTCCAGGGCAGGAGAAGCCGCCGGGGACGGGCAGGGAGCGCTCCGGGGACAGTGCAGGGAGAGCCGGACACTCAGCATCCTCCCTGCCAGCATCACACACGGCACAGCCTGTAATGTGAAGGTAAGACGCAGTAACTGCAGTGTGTATTGTGGCAGAGCTCACCCTGTCCTGCTGCACAGCTCACTACGTGTCCCAGGATGCAATACAACAATGCACCTTCCTATAGAAAGGTTAGAGCGCTGCCGCACTGTGTGTATGGGGACGTGTGCGGGGGGCTCTGCCTGCTCTATGGGAGTTTATCTGCAGGAAGCAGCTGTTAGGAGAACAAAGCTGAAGTGGATCAACAGCCCGGAGAAGGTGAGAGGAGGGGGGAGGGCAGGGTCTCTGTGGCCTGGGTGATGGAAGGCTTCTCCTCCGCCACTTGTTTATCCCATGCTGGGATTGCAAAATTCTGCAGCAACTAGCATGCTGGAATAGAAGCCACATGCTTCCAGGGAGAGCTGGCCCAGCTGCCATGGAGCAAACCAGCTCCTATGTTACCGCCAGTCATCTCTGAGCTTGGGATGGATTGGATGGGAGCAGTATGTGTATAGTAATCCAGGGCCAACTTACAGATCATAAGGGATCAGGACTCTCCGGACGTGGCCCAGGCTACAGAAACTGCCCTTTACTCATAGGCAATCACTTAAAGGGGAAGTTTCGCCAGGTATAAAAACTTGACACCGAATGGAGCAGCACCTCTAAAGCTTCAGGATCAAATAGCATTTCCTATATAAGTTTCCCAGAGCCCAGGGATTGGGTAGGTGGATGATAATGGGGTCAGCACTGAATGCCCTCTGTAAGTTACTATTAGATCAATTTGTAAAGGGGTTGGCTGAGAGTTTTAGAAAACTGGTGAAGAGCTGGAACCGGCATGAAAGTAAAACAGACCCATTAACCATAAACACTTAAAGGGAACCAATCAGGCTGATATGGTTCTGTGAACTGCTGTATACAGCTCCTGCAGCAGCCATGGCACGTTGCGGCTGCAGCAGTAGCTGTATACTCAAGAAAAAGAAGGACTTCAATCCCGCCTGTATCTAGTCACCGCTCTCTGCCTGTCAGCATGCTCGGAGGGGATGGATGACAGGCAGAGAGCGGTGACTAGATACAGGCGGGAAGCCGCCCAGATGACTACTTCCCTGCCACTGCTTGTCACATGCCCGGGGGATTAAAGTCTTTTTTTCGGGTATACAACTCCTGCTGCAGCCGCGGCCGGTAAGTGCCACAGCTTTTGCAGGAGCTGTATACAGCAGTTCAGGGAACCATATCAGCCCGATTCGGCTGATCGGTTCCCTTTAAACATTACTTAAAGCGTAACTGCCATGTTTTTTTTTTTATTGCAGAAATCAGTAGTATAAGCGATTTTAAGAAACTCTGTAATAGGTTTCATCAGCCAAAAAAGCCTCCTTCTGTACTCAAGAAGCAACTCCCAGCCTCCCCCCCCTGACTTCTTATCTGTGCGTTATCAGGCAAACACGTCTTCATTACAGAGAAGCCAGTGAAGACGGGCTCTGCTCTCTCCATTGTAAGCCTATGAAGGGGGGAGGGGCCGAGGGAGATGAGGGAGCAGGAAGAGGTGACATGAAGGTCATCTGTTTGTAGACTGTCTGGGCACCTAAAACGCTAAATTCAGGTGTCAGAAAGGTCAGTGCTTATCTATGAACTTACTGAGAGAAGATTGCAGGGTGTTGTGCTTTGCAAGACTGCTCCGTGCTTAGTCACTCCTAACAGCCCCTCCCCTCTCCATAGCCACATAATGGAGACAGAAATCCTGCTTCATTTGATGTGAGGGGGGAGGCTGGGAGATTGCTTTTTCACTACAGAAGGAAACTCTTTTAGTACATAAAACCTATTACAAAGTTACTTAAAATCGCTTGAACTGTTGATATTTAATGGTTTAAAAAAAATGGCCCTGAAATGACAGTTACGCTTTAAGAGTAAATCTTCAGTTTCCCCCTGTACTACCTCTTTAAAGGGAATCTGCCACTAGGTTTTTGCCACCTTAAAGGAGGGCAGCATAAACTAGTGACAGAAATGCTGAACAGATTGGTATATGACTTACATAATTTTGTTCAGCTGTTCTCCTTATATGCAGGAGAATAGAATTCTTACCACACCCCTCACCCACCCTCCAACTGCTGATTGACAGCTAACTGCTTATACACAGCATGGATAGATAACTGCCAATCAGCAGCTGGTGGGCTGAGTTTTCTGCTTATCCAGGACCAGTGGTGTAGCTACCATAGAGGCAGGGTAGACAGCTGCAATGCATGAGGAGTGCCTGGGAAGGTACAGGAATAAGAGCCGCTTATCTACTGCAGTGTGAAAGTGACCCAAAGTTTACTGACATGCTGCAACACAAAAAATGGTTAAAAAGCACAAGTCAAGAAGATCTCTGCTTGACTGCTCTGACAACCCCTTACCTCTGTTTTTCAGAGTTCCTGCAGAGGTCAGGTGTTATCAGTGCCTGAGCAGTGAAGCAGACATCTCCTTGTCGTGTGCTTTATAACCCTTTTTTGTGTTGCAGCATGTAAGTGAACATTGGATCACCTACACACTGCAGTACATAAGGGGTTAAGCAGAAGCTGGTCCACTCCTGCACCTATGTATTTAACCATAAGGGCTCCTAATGGGCCCTTTATAGTTAAATACAGTGGACTGACAGAGCAAGCAACCATTGTCTCTCTGCTCTGTCAGTCGCTTTTGTAGATGCAGGCCACAAGAGATTTTATTTTTCGGCCACATCACTGAGCCTGTATAAATGCAGTACTTTGTGTTGTGTGTGTGGTTCGTACAGTTTTTTTTTTGCCATAGGGCCCCATGAATCCTTGCTATGCCCCTGTCCAGGACTACTAGGCAAGTGCACATAATGGAAAGGACTACTTATTGTCCGTGTTATTCGGGAGGATATCTCTGAATCAGCTGCACAGAACAATCTGTTTAAGCAAGTCTGGCTGCAGATTCACGCAGCTTAAGGCTATGTTCACAATACGTAAGTTTCCGGCTGTAGCGCGTTCTGTGAATAAGCGGCCGGAGACTTACGTAGTTTGCGTACAATGGAAACTATACGATGTACGGCTGCACAGTTCACACTACGTACGAACTTACGCCCGGATCCGTATAACGCGGCGCCGTAAAAAATGAACCAGACCATTGTTTCAGGACGAAAATGCCGTAACTTACGCTCGTAGCGTAACATGCGGTCCCGTACGTAGTGGCGATTTCTTCATTTTAACACTTTTCTTTGCCGATCCAAAAGGTTCTGTGGGGTGTCCGGGGCTAGGCGAAGATTTCCAAGTAAAAGACCGCTGTAGGGCGCTCGGGAAGCGTAAGTAGACTACGGGCTTAAGTTCGCGGTCCGTACGTAGTCGGCCGCAACTTGCGTAAATCCCCGGCCGGAGTTTAACACGTATATGTCCGGCCGCGAAAATATGCGGCCGGACATATACGTAGTGTGAACATAGCCTAATGGTGGTTTTACACGGAGCGATAATTCGCCCGATCGCACGATTAACGATTTTGAATGAACAATGTTTTTTTCATAACGATCAGCGTTTACACGGAACGATACATCGTACGGAAAAATCGTTTTGTGATCACTTAAGCCTATCTCATACATAGGTGAAATCGTTTGAAAGAATGTTTACATGGAACGATCTGCGAATTTTTTGCGAACGATCAACGACGATTTGAGAAGTTGTTGAAAGATCAAAATGAACGATTTGTCGCTTGATCGTTCGCTGCGTTTACACGTACGATTATCGTTCGAATTCGACCGTTATTGTGCAAATTCGAACAATAAATAGTTCTGTGTAAAACCACCATTAATCATGGGCAGTATCAAATCCCAGCAGGCTACCTAATGGTGCGTTTACACAGACAGACTTATCTGACAGATTTTAAAAGCCAAAGCCAGGAATGGACTATAAACAAAGAACAGGTCATAAAGGAAAGATTGAAATCTCTCCTCTTTTCAAATCCATTCCTGGCTTTGGCTTAAAAAATCTGTCAGATAAATCTTTCTGTGTAAACGCACTATTAGACAGGCGATATCAGAGAAAAGGGTCAGGTGTGCTGCATTTTTGCTGGCCGTCCCTTTTCAGGATATTTATGAGCAGTGTATAATGGTGCGTTTACACAGATTTATCTGGCATATTTTTTTTTTTAAGCCACAGCCAGGAGCAGACTATAAACAGGGAACGGGTCATAAAGGAAAGACTAAGATTTCTCCTCTTCTCAAATCCATTCCTGGCTTTGGCTTCCAAAATCTGTCGGATAAATTTCCATAATTACATGTCTATACCACAGGATCTTTACTTATGTCACTGCACCTTGGGAGACTAAGCTCATATGTACTAATGCTGCTGTGGATTTTACACAGCCATGTGATTGCACCCTAATATAAGGGGTTAAGCAGAAAATAGTCTGCTCCTGCACCTATGTACTAATGCTGCTGTGGAAAGCTACAGTACGAAGCACCAGTACTGTTTTACAGCTGAGAAATAAATCAGCACACTGTATAAAAGGTTTAAAAAAAAAAAAACCTACTGGATCCGCAGCGAAAGTGCCATTTATCCCCATGAGAGCACATACTAGCTGCGGATCCGGTAGGTGTGAAGGCACCATTAGGGTGCGATCACACGTACAGGATCTGCAGCAGATTTGTTGGCACAGATTTGAAGTTGCAGATTCACAGCAAATCTGCAGGTTGAAATCAGCTGCTGCAGATCCTGTAGGTGTTGAACTCACCCTTTAGGGTTCAAACCCACTTGGCGGGTCTGCAGCGAGTCCCCTTGCTGCGTATTTGCAGCGAGACTCGCTGCAGATCCCGGCCCTATACTTTTAATGGCAGACAAACACGCAGCAGGGATGTACATCCCTGCTGCGAGTTTGTCTGCAGCCCACCCCATTAACTCCGCCGGAGCTGATACTTAGGGTACAAACACACACACCGTATATGCAGCGTATTTACTGCTGCGATACGCAGCAGATTAGATCTAAATAACTAAACACAGCATCAAATCTGCACCATCAAATCTGCTGCGTATCTGCTGCATATACGGTGTGTGTGTTTGTACCCTTAACCTGATTCCGGCTCCGGCGGTTCCCGATGTCTTCGGCAAGCCGGAGCGGGGACCAGGTGAAGTATATGCTCCAGCCAGCCGCCCGCAGCCCCTATAACACCTCCCGCAGCCCCGTCCGTCCGATCGTTTCCCCCCCCCCCCCCCGCAGCACCGATCGCTTGCACGCCCCCCCCCCCCCATTCACCCCCCTGCAGCGCCGGGGGCTCGATCGCCCCCCGGCAGCACCGGGCGGCCGGGGCTGCAGGGGGGCGATTGGGGGGGCGTGCGAGCGATCGGTGCTGCGGGGGGGGGCGATTGGGGGGGGGGGCGTGCGATCGGTGCTGCGGGGGGGGGGGCGATTGGGTGGCCGGGGCTGCGGGAGGTGTTAAAGGGGCTGCGGGCGGCTGGCTGGAGCATATACTTCACCTGGTCCCCTCTCCGGCTTGCTGAAGACATCGGGAACCGCCGGAGCCGGGATCAGGTGAAGTATCAGCTCCGGCGGGGTTAATGGGGTGGGCTGCAGACAAACTTGCAGCAGGGATGTACATCCCTGCTGCGTGTTTGTCTGCCATTAAAAGTATAGGGCCGGGATCTGCAGCGAGTCTCGCTGCAAATACGCAGCAAGGGGACTCGCTGCAGACCCGCCAAGTGGGTTTGAACCCTTAGGGTACGTTCACACTTACCGGATCAGCTGCGGATCTGCAGCAGATTTCATTTAAATAACTGAACACTGCATCAAATCTGCACCATCAAATCTGCTGCAGATCTGCGGCGGATCCTGTAGGTGTGAACGCACCCTCAAGGAGTTTCCGTATCTGCTCATCCTTGGTGTATGTAGGGATTATAGACTAGTCTGTCCGGTCCCATTCCACAGCAGAGCTCCTGTTGCACAGGTGTTCCTGCTGGCTATGATAGACAGGTGGTGTACAGCTACAGATTGCTCAGGGTGTTAGTGCAGCAGGATTTACATGTCCATCTCCTGTCCTGATCTCTGTAGATGCTGTTGTATATTGTAGTTTCTATGGAAGACTCACACACAGCAGATTTTTTGTTTTGCATATGAAGGTCTGTTCCATTTATCTAAATAGGGTTGCTTAAGAAATGTTTGCAACAAAGTCTGTGAATCCAGCATATAAGGGAAGGTATATGGGTCTAAACTGTTCTGAGACCTATAGATTTCCTAATCCCCCTTGTACCTGCATTGTTTTGATAACCTGCCGTCCTTGAAAACCACCTGCCCTTAGGTTCCATTTACACAGAAAGATTATTTGACAGATTATCTGCCAAAGATTTTAAGCCAAAGCCAGAAAGACTATAAACAGAGATCAGGTATAAAGGAAAGCCAGAGATTTCTCCTCTTTTCAAATCCATTCCTGGCTTTGGATTCAAATCTTTGGCAGATAATCTGGCAGATAATCTTTCTGTGTAAATGCAACATAATGCTAAGTTTACACGGAGCGATTATCGGGTGAATTTTCGCGATAACGATGGAATTCAAACGATAATCGTACGTGTAACCGTGGCGAACGATCGAAAATCGTTCATTTTGATCTTTTAACATGTTCATAAATTGTTGTTCGTAGTTCGCAAAAAATTTGCCGATCGTTCCGTGTAAACAGTCTTCGTGCGATAGTCCGGCAGCCCCGCCCGCCGCTCGCAGCCCGGCCCCTCCCTTATCCGCAGCCCCCTGCGGCGGCTCGATCCGGCGTCCTGCTCTCCCGTCCGGCCAATTAGTGTGTTGCCCAGCCGCAGCCACTGATTGGCCGGGGCGGGAGAGCAGGACGCCGGACCCGTGCAGCAAGGACAGGTAATGTATGCTTACAGCGGGGGAGACGGCCGAGAGCAGAAGGGGTTAAGGGCGGCAGCAAGTATGTAGTGTATGGGAACTGCCAGGACCTGCCAGGCATGCAGCGAGATGTGAATATACCCTAAGGCATCCACTTAGGTGGGTCACACAAGCTCTGATCAACTGCAGTCTCCTAATAATACTGGCAGTTGGTCTTCATTGAACATGTTAGCAAGGGGCATTGTGGGAAAATGTGTACTGCTGCGTGGCAACAGCAGAGTCACATTGCAAAGATGAAACAATAAGGTTTCCATGATCGCAGTGCAGTAAACTGTATTTTACTATTTGTACGTCTTTGCATGTGGTAGACATCTGATTGTCGCACGAAGCAAAATTGATAAAACCTGTTTATATGCATGGACTCCTAAGACTTAGCAGTAGGCATGATGTTGTACTAGTTTTGTCAGCAGTGTCGCTTTAGGGGCCATTCACACTACGGAATCTGTGCGGGAGTTCATGCCGCAGACTCCCCTGGAAGTTCCGCCTGTCCCATTCAGTCAACAACATGTCTTAACCGAACTCCGCCATATGCCCAAAGAATTGACATAACATTGATGTGTTGAAATGTTCTTTTCTTTTCAGTCTGCCACAGTGCTCTCTGCTGACATCTCTGGCCAAGACAGGAACTGTCCAGAGCAGGAGAGGTTTTCTATGGGGATTCAGAGAAAACCGAGACAACAGTTCCTGTCTCGGCCAGAGATGTCCGCAGAGAGCACTGTGTCTGACTGAAGAGAAAACATTTCCTGCAGGACATGCAGCAGCTAAGAGGTATGGGAAGACTTGAGATTTTTAAATAGAAGTAAGTTACAAATCTATATAACTTTGGGGGGGGGGGGGGGGGGACTTCGCTTGTAAATTCCTCCTGTTTTACTTGGTGTAGTTGCAAGGGCCCTTAGAGTCCTTTTCTGCAGGTCAGTAATCAGGCCTTCAGCCAGTAATGGTTCAGTGTAAATGGCCCAGCCATCAACCAATGATGGAACAAGTGGTTGTTCACCAGGTGATGTCATCAACTGTAAGCCTAAAATTCTGTGATTTGCAGGAAAATTGCAAGTGTTTCCTCCCGACTTTCAAAATGCAATTAAAATGGGGTTTGCCACAAAAAAACCTTTCCATATATCATATAAACTGACTAAGCAGGCATCTAAGTCTTTACGTGACCAATACGGATGTATAATGTAAGTCTATGGTGCTGTTCTGCTCACATTGACACAGATCGGGGACACAGGTGCACAGGAGTGCGTGTCTCTCCCCATTGTTTCTTGTGTGACCTGTCGTTTCCCCCCCCCCCCCCCCCCTTTTTGTGTGATAGGTACACTAAAAACAGCCTGAAGGGTTGTGCAGACATGCTTCCCTGTCTGATGATGGATATGGAAGAATGTAATTGCCCTTTGAACAATGAGGTTGCTGGGCAATTATTGTGCATTGAACAGTTGCCTTGGCAAATGAGCATTCACTTCTCTCCAATGGGTGGTACAGTGTCACTGGACAGTACCATTAAAATAATGTATTAGCTAGGTTCATTTTGTGTTTTTGCTGTTCCTTTAACATATATGGGTAAAGGAAAAAAACGAATCATAAAACAAATGCTATTGTATGCTATACTGCAGAATCTGTTTTCCATTGACTTATATTATAATTTTATTTTTTTTAAAGCAACATACACAAAGAGGTGGTTGACATTGTTTGTTTTTCTGATTTTAAAATTAAATCTATGGAAACAGTAAAAATGCAGTGTGAACCTAGCCTTAGTTAACACCATGTCAGATTCTTCAGACGCAACTTGCATATCACAGCAAGCTGTCATTCCTGCCATGACAGTGCTTATTGAGACTCTGTATAGTCTGTTGTAATATAAAGCAGGGATTTACATTTAGCTATGGAATGAAGATCTATAGACATGGCAATATCTAAAATAGACAAGACCTTTTACTTTTAAATTCTTTTTTTACGCCTTTTTTTTTTTTTTTTTTCAAGATCTACAGAGAAACATAAGGGTTAAACGACAGAAGGAGTGCCATACCCAGAGCATTCTGCGGTTTGAAAACGACTGACCCCAAAGACAGAGCAACAAAAAAAATGCATTCAAAACCATCATGAAAAATACCTTAGTAAAAACGTTTTTATTTAGCTTAACACTATGGGCCACATGTATCATCCGGCGAACGGATGATTTTCGGCGGAAAGTGCCGATTTGCGTATTTATTTATACGCAAATTGCCGATCTGCGAATAAAATATTCGCAAATCGGCATTTTCTGCCGAGTACGCCAGGGGGGCGTGTAGCGGGCGGAACGGAGGGCGCGGACTCGGAGTCCGCGCGATTTACCATCCGCTCCGCCCAAATGTACGCCGAAAACCTACTCCAGTCCTCAGCTGGCGTAGGTTTTCGGCGGTGTGCACCGGCGCGCACGGGATTTATGTAGAGGCAGTCCGCCTCTACATAAATCCCCGTAGCGCTGGAGCTGCGGGGGCATTTATAAGTCCGCTGTAAAAAACGCCGGACTTAATAAATGCCCCCCTAAGTGTATAAACCTTCCCGAGGCTACTTTTATGCAGCAGGGTTCTGTTGGTGTTTTGTATGCCTATATGTAAGCCAAAACTAGACGTAGGTCTCAGTTACATAACGGTACAGAGCTTTCTGTCAGTTTTTCAGTTTGTTCCACTCCTAGGTTTGGCTTACAAATACTGACTAAAACCCAGACTCGAGTACTGCTATATGAAAGTGGTCTGTGGGTGCTGATGTACTACCTGTTCTTGCAAAAATGGCAATAAAAATGCCAAAACTGGCACATGTATTATTATATTTTTTTTTTGGCATAAAAACACTGCAGCCAGATTTTAATCGAGATTTAATAGGAAAATATGTAACACCATACGCATTTTTTAGTGTGTTTGTATGCTTGGTGTTTCTGCTCTTTGGCAGCTTTGTAAAATTTCAGCATTCGGAGTGTTTGCCAGTTTCATCTTTTCTTCCATAGGCTTCTATGGGGGGGGGGGGGGAATCTACATATACTGTATATACATATTGGCGTTCCCACCGCCAGTTGTTAAGTAGAGATCTTAGAATCGCCTGACTTGTATGCTAATATACACTAAAATTAAAAAAAATTACCCCAAGGCTCCTGAGCTGGCTGCTGATCCAGTGTGAAATTCTAAAGCCTGGAGAGGGGAACCTGGAAAGGGGGGCCAGGAGCTGGGGCAGGCTGACTGGGTGATGTCGGGGGGTTGGCAGAGGCGACGGACAGACTAGTGATGCAGAGGGCCATGGGCGCTTGCAGCCTAGAGAAAGGTGTCAGGAGCTGCTGCAGGCCGGCGGAGGAGTCACCACCGGGGGGTAGAGGGAGCTGCCGTCTGCAAGGTGAGCGGTGTGGGGTTGGTAGTGCAGGGGATTATCGTCATTATGATGGGAATCCCCGCTCTGCGTTCCATGCAGCAGAGAGAGAGAGAGAGGCAGGAGCGGGCGGCTGTTTAAACTTGTCGCGCCACTCCTGCTTCTTTTGGCTGTGGGGAACACCCTGTAAAGAAGCGGGGATTCGCTCTAAACGGTTGTTCCCTGCAGCTGAGAGAAGCAGGAGTGTAGTGTGACAAATTTAAACAGCTACCCGGTCCTGCCTCTCTCTGCTGCAGGGAACACCCATTTAGAGCTGGGATTTCTATCATTATGAAGGGAATCTCCGCTCCTTTACAGTAAGTAGTGGTGCAATATGCACCGCTACTTGCTGCTAGTTTTTACACTCTGTGGGCCGGGTGCTTTGCACCTCACCCATAGAGTGGAGAAGACATTTACAGCTCTGTTCACGAACTGCTCTGTTCTGGAACAGCCTTCCAGAACCAATTGTGTTCGAGAACGGAGGTACCACTGTATAGACTGGATTCACACTGCAGTATTTGGGCCAGTATTTTGCATCACTTATTTGTAAGCCAAAGTCAGGAGTAAGTTCAAAACAGGAAAAGTTTTTTTTTTTTAATTTTGTAGTTTCTATTTCTAAATTTGGCCAAATACTGCCAGTTAAAACCAGGCTTAGCTGTGCACATTGGTAGGCCATTGTTTCTGTGGCAGTGATGCAACATCTTCTACCATGGCTGTACACACAGGTCACATACACTGGGATGGCACAGGAAACATAACCATGAACCTTGAACACTGTGGCACCTTGAACACAATTCGCCTGTGTCTGCATAACCAACCTCAAGGAACCCCACCTTTTTGTAACAATATATCACCTTGTGTATTAGTAAGGGGCTTCAGTCCTGTTCTCCTCACAGGAGATGTTTTCCAGAAACCATTAAAGACCACCTCTCGCACACTGGAGCATTGGGATAGGGGGGTAACAAGCTGATCACTGGGGGTCTGACTGCCAGAAGCCCCATTGATACCTAGAATGGCAAGTATCCTTCAGTGTATGGAGCATTTGCCATAACAAGCTGAGATGGTTCTCCCCTTTTACGTACGGTACAGTAACACCCGTATATAAGGGTTATGGTATTAAACCTTATCTGTTTATTGTTGTCACCGCACATTCTGCTACCCCATGACTCGAGGGATTAACGCCTGAGGCCACCTAATGAGCCGACACATGTATGATGCATAACATTGATAAGACAGTTTATACCGGTGTTTGTCTTTAACAGCTGGTAAACGTTTTATAATCCATTGGCCGTCTGAGTTTAGAGCCCGTTTCTGTACACAGGTTTCTCTGTACCTCCTCGTGATTCCATCTGTTTAGCATTACCTTATTTGTTTACAGTTGTAATAGTTCTAACATTTTATTGCTTCATTGGCCACATGCCACAGAGCAGCGAGCTGTCAGATGTTCCTTTGGCACTTACATCAACATGTTTTACATTTTCTGCTTTCACTTCGATTCGCGTCCATGCCCATAACAAAATACAATATTCTGTGTTAGCAGCCCAGAAAGCCAGGTCGGATTTATACATCCACTATACTCATGGAGATAAATGGTAAAATACTGCAGCTATTAGAATATAGTAATTTACTAGGAAGGTTAGAGTATGTTCACACTGAGGTTTTTTTATGCACATCACATGCCAAAAAATGTGTTTTGTGTGTGCTGCAATTCCCACTTTGTATATTGTGAGTACTCCTTTCTAATACACTAGAGCAGACGTCTCAAACTCTGGCTGTGCAGGCATGATGGTAATTGTAGTTTTAAAACAGCTGGAGGGCCTGAGTTTGACATCCCTGCACTAGAGGGACTTGTCCCTTTAAAGGAGAAATCAGGCAAAAATTTTTTATTAAAGTAATGTATTGCCCCCCCAAAAGTTATATAAAATAAAGTGCTTTTTCCCTGCACTTACTACTACATTAAGGCTTCACTTCCTGGATAAAATGGTGATGTCACTACCTGACTCCCAGAGCTGTGCGGGCTGTGGCTGCTGGAGAGGATGATGGCAGGGGGACACTGAGGGACACAGGGCACTGGAGGGACACTGAGCATCCCCCTGCCATCATCCTCTCCATCAGCCACAGCCCGCACAGCTCTGGGAGTCAGGTCGTGACATCACAATTTAATCCAGGAAGTAAAGCCTTGATGCAGTAGTAAGTGCAGGGAAAAAAGCACTTTATAAGCATTTCCCGTAATAAGTGTATATTAGGGATTTATAAAACTTTTGGGGGGCAATACAATAGTTAAAGTGACTCCTTACCCACAATCTGACCCCCCCCCCCCCCCCCCCAACCAATTGTACCTTTGGATAGCTGCTTTTAATCCAAGATCTGTCCTGTGGTCCGTTCAGCAGGTGATGCAGTTATTGTCCTAAAAAACACTTTTTAAACTGGCAGCCCTGTGCTTATATTGTGTAGGAATGCTCCAAGCAGATCGTCTCCTATTCACACAGCTGACGAATACTGAACTTGGGCTGGATTGTTAAGACCTGTGCAATGTTCAGTGTGGAGAAAATGTTCCAGTGGCATTCCTAATGATGAGGAGGGTGGGGAGGAGGGACAGAGTAGTGGTGCAAAGTTAGGGCACATAACAATAACTGCATCACCTGCTGAACGGACCCCATGACAGATCTTGGATTAAAAGCAGCTATCTGATGGTAAAAGCAGTTTTGGGGGGTCAGATTGTGGGTACAGAGTCTCTTTTAAATCATTTTAAGTGTATTGCTTTGGCATGCATATCAGCAATGCAGGATGCAGATTAAATGGGACTATTGAAATGGGACAAATATCTGTCCAAAAGTGCAATTTGTAGTGTATCTGCCCCTCTTGCTGGTACAGTAATCTGCAATTGTCAGTCCAATGTGATCTTCTAAAATGGGTCTTTCCATCTGGTCAACACCTGTACCTATGCCCCATTAAGGCCCACATACAGAGACCTCTTATCTACTGTATTGATGGGGTCTAGAAAATCCCCACTGGTGCTTATTTGTTACTTTCTGAAACACTGAATACATGGGATTAATGTCTACTAATGTATGCCTTGGAAGTTCTTAGAGTACATTAATAATCAAATGTATAAACCAGAGGGCTCATTCACTCTCAAGGCTAATATGAATGTGCAGTATTGATTGCTTTTTACAACCTTTATTTTTCATTGCACGGATCCAACATACTGAAGTGTGACTGCGTGCTTAGAAAGCAGAGATTCAGGATACCTGATGTAGAATTTCCTGTCCGTTTAGTACAATTAAGAAGTCTCCTGCTTGTTTAATCCAAACTAATCCAGTGTAACAGCAAAATCCTTGAGCAGTTTTCGAGGCAGCTGTGGTGCTCACGATGGGGGGTTATTACTGATTTCATACTTTTAGTAATCTCTCTGATTTGTTTAGGATTAATCCTCAGGGGGGAAATGAACCTACTGAACCATCATCTCCGGTTTGTCTTAACTCTGCTTTTTTTTTTTCTTCTAGTGGGACCACAGCACTCTACATCTTCATCATGGAAGAGACGGAGAGCCAGGCTGTACCTCTTACTTCCTCCAGCTCCGGAGATGCTCCAGACAAGTCCACTACAGGCTCCGAGAGTCCAAAGGATGTCATGCAACTCAAGAAAGAAATCTCCCTTTTAAATGGAGTCTGCCTTATTGTGGGCAACATGATTGGCTCAGGGATCTTTGTGTCTCCTAAGGGAGTCCTCATTTACTCAGCATCATATGGGCTATCCCTAGTCCTGTGGACATTAGGTGGCATCTTCTCAGTGATTGGTGCCCTGTGCTATGCAGAACTCGGTACCACCATTCCTAAATCAGGAGGCAGCTATGCATACATCCTGGAGGCTTTTGGGGGTTTTGTTGCCTTCATCAGACTCTGGACCTCACTGCTTATTATTGAACCCACCAGCCAAGCAGTGATCGCCATCACTTTTGCAAACTACCTGGTACAACCCATGTTCCCCACATGTGAACCTCCCTACGTTGCATCTCGTCTCATTGCTGCTGCTTGTGTTTGTATGTATTATATTGAACTGTTCATAAAGAAGAATTTTTTAAATGTTGTAAACTTAGCTGATATTGATCATTCGGCATTATAGGTGTAACATTACATGTTGTCTCCTGTTAGCCCCGATAAAATGACTATTGCGTCTTAGCATCAAATACTGTATAGAATATGGTAAAATTGTTTTAAGCCCATAACTCTTACATGTTAACCAAAAATCTAAAGGAGTGTGGGAAATTACTGCATTGGTAGGTTGTGGTCAGAATGTGTCTTTGTTCAGAATTCCCACTATACATGAGGGCCTGTGGGTAAGTTCAGGATCTTGTTCAGCAATTAGATTGTTGCTTGCCAGCCATTACCACATTAGGGTCCATTTACACAGAAAGATTATCTGCCAAAGATTTGAAGCCAAAGCCAGGAATGGATTTGAAAAGAGGAGAAATCTCAGGCTTTCCTTTATGACCTGATCTCTGTTAATAGTCTGTTCCTGGGTTTGGCTTCAAATCTTTGGCAGATAATCTTTCTGTGTAAATGGACCCTTATGCTATGTTTACACGAAGCGATTATTCGCCCAATCGATCTTTTAACGATTTTGTAGCAACAATTTGGTTTTCATAACTATCAGCGTTTAGACGAATAAATCATTCGAAAATTCGTAAGAAAAATCGCTATTGCGATCCTTTTTAAGATCGTTTAAGCCAATCTTTTATATAGGGTGAATCTTTGAAAGACTGTTTACATGAAGCGATCTGCGAATTTTTAGCGAATGACGAACGTTGATTTAAGAACATGTTAAAAGATCAAAATGAACGATTTTTTTTTACTCATCGCTTGATCGTTTTCTGTGTTTACATGGAACGATTATCGCTCAATGCGATCAGTTTTGGGAAAAATCAAACGATAATCGTTCCGTGTAAACGCAGCATTACATTGATGGGGAAATTGCCTACAACCTTAAAATTATCTACATTACTCATCATGGCTTCTGTCTATAACACCCTATCCTGGCCACATCAATAAATCCTTTTTCTTATGGATCAGATATAGACGGCGAGAACAGTGCTCACAGAATATATTGCAATAAAAAAAAATGCTGGGAACCCAATAGTTATGTGAACAAGACCTTAGATTGTATTGGTTTATTCTTTATGCACTAAAACATAAGAAAGCATATTAAACCAGACCGGGAGACCTCCATTGTTGCCTTGTTTGGCTGGAACAACTGCATATCCGTTTTAGTGACAGTCTACACTGGCATTTAGCTGCTGGTTCCCTTTTTTATTGCTTGTTCTAGGTAGAAGTGATGTGGACCTTCTAGCAGCTTGTTACACGATTTGTCATTGCGCTGTGAAGGACAGAATGAATAACCCACGTATGAGTGATGCCAGGGATTACAATATTGTATACAGTGTAACATCTCCAAAAGACCACCTATCCAGACCAGATTTTTGGTCCACCATACGTTATGCATAGTGTTCAGTTTCTTTCAGAAGACAACCCCAATGTAATTTTTGGTGGTGCTCTCAGAGGTTTCACTGTATTTTATGCTTAATGTTTATTATTTGTGTAGGGGAGATGTTTGCAGATTATAGTGTGTGCCATGCCTTAAAGGGGGTATCCAGGCTTAAGGGTTTATTTTAGAGATGAGCGAAGCAGCTTTATTTTTCTTTTGTACAAAGCAAAACTGATTGGCGTTTGAATCCCGAAGGCTGGCGGCTCCGTGAAGAGGGTGCATACAGCTAGAGGACCACCTTGAAAATGCCTGGAGAATGAGGTTTTCCAGGCTTTTTCCATGGGGCTGCGCAAGGATGCCAATGAGCCATGAGAGATCGGCGCTCGTTTGCAGTGCCTTTACAGGGCACAACTAATTGGCTGAGCCGCATGAACAATACAAGGATGCATATATCTGTATTCTAAGTTTTCAGATCACAGAAGTAATGCATACATACCATCTACGCTGTTGTGTGGCCCGACATCTTGCTCTTCCTTTGCTACTCTTAGGCCGCTGCTGTATCTTCAAGCTCCTCCTTCAGCTGTCAATCATTATGGAGAAGGTGGTGGCCTGAATATACAGCGGTGATTGGAGAGCAGGATGGGGGAGAAAGATGTCGGATCACACGGCAGCGCAGATGGTATGTCTGCACTACTTCTGTGATCTGGAAACTGACAACACTGATACACTGCTATTCCTTTGCTATTTATTTTATTCTTTCAGGAACAAGTATTTTGTAATGGCACCTTTCAATCTACCATAAAATGAACCCCAAAAATATTATTTAGGGTGAAATTAAGGAAGAAAATGCAATTTTGTAACCTTTTGTTCCTGTGTCTACGTAATACACTTTATGGTAAAACTGACGTGATATTGTCTCTAAGTCAGTCCGAAAACAGCAATATGCGTGTTTTATAGCTCTTCTAATATTTTACTATTTTTATTATTATATATATTTTACATTAAAACTTTTTTCATATAATTATCATTAAAGGAGAAGTCTGGCAAAAACTTCTATTAAAGTGTTGTATTACCCCCCCCCCCCCCAAAAGTTATACAAATTACCAGTATACATTTATTATGAGAAATACACATAAAGTGCTTTTTTTTCCCCTGCACTTACTACTGTATCAAGGCTTCACTTCCTGGATAAAACGGTGATGTCACGACCAGACAGCCCGAGCTGTACGGGCTGTGGCTGCTGGAGAGGATGATGAGGGACACAGGGCACTGGAGGGACACTGAGCATCCCTCTGCCATCATCCTCTCCAGCAGAAAAAGAAGAGCTGTGGGCACTCACCATTTAGTAGACCAACTTTATGCGTGCTTGATACATACAAAAATCATCGTGGCAGGTAAAAACTGGAGAGACGCCAAACCCCTCTGCTATGACAGCTGTTTCATGCGACTTCTCCGTGCTTCATCCTCTCCAGCAGCCACAGCCCGCGCAGCTCTGGGAGTCGGGGCGTGACATCACCATGTTATCCAGGAAGTGAAGCCTTGATGCAGTAGTAAGTGCAGGGAAAAAAGCACTTTATAAGCATTTCCCGTAATAAGTGTATATTTGTAATTTTTATAACTTTTTTGGGGGGGGCAGTTACAATACTTTAATAAATAATTTCACTGGACTTCTTGTTTAAAATGGCCTTATTGTGGTTCTTATAACTGTTTTATTTTTTTCATCTATGGGGCTCTGAGATGTAATTTATTTGTACCATGATCTCTAGATTTTATTGCTATCAAATTTGTGGATGGGACCTTTTTTATCACTATTTATAGGGGATAAGTAAGGGGACAAGTAAGAGATAGCGGGGGGTCCGACCTCCATATGCCTTAGCTATCTCCGTATCGGCCTGCGGATCCTTTGTTTGGATACAGCCACGGGAACGGGATGGGAATAGTGCTGTACTCTGCTCTCTCCGGCATCTCTATAGAGAATGAATGAAACCGCCAGAGGGCCAAGTACAGCACTCTGCTCTTTCTGACGTCTCCATAGGAATGACTAGAGCCCTGATCAGGTGCCGGACCCGCTGCTGTATTCAAAAAAGGAGCTGTGGCTGATACGGAGATTGCCGGGAGTTATGGAGGTCAGACCCCCGCGACCTCTTACTTGTCACCTATCCTGTGGTTTGGGGACAAGTAATTTTTTTTTTCTTGGAATACCCCTTTAAACTTTCATTGTGGGAGGGGCATTGTCCTATTTTTCAAAAAACATTTTTTTGGTACTTTTAGGTCCCTCTAGGGGACTATTACCAGCAATCATTATATTGCATACGCCAACAAAGAAGTAATGGCTGGCACACCGGTCAACATATAAAGCAAGCTCGGGCTGAGTGCTGAAGCTGGAACCGCTGTTATACCATCGGGTGGTGCTCTGCCAAAGACATAATAGGTAAGTTCTTACGTAGAGACACAGTAGCGGCACTCTCCCATAGGTAAAATTGCTTTATTTCTTAGGCAAAAACATAGGACAGACAGTGCGATCCACAGGGAAAGCTACGAATCGTTTCGCGCTACACGCGCATCAACAGGCTCATGAGCCTGTTGATGCGCGTGTAGCGCGAAACGATTCGTAGCTTTCCCTGTGGATCGCACTGTCTGTCCTATGTTTTTGCCTAAGAAATAAAGCAATTTTACCTATGGGAGAGTGCCGCTACTGTGTCTCTACGTAAGAACTTACTAATTATATTGCATACACTGGTCAATGCTGTGCCATTGCATAGCATTGATCACTGTTATCTGTAGTCTTCTCATACAGTCTGGCAGGGTCTGAGAAGATTAGGGATCTGACTGCACAGTGGTGAGCTCCTGTCACGGATAACAGTACCACTCTTGTCTCCAGTTTGGGTATGGATTTACAACTCAATGGAAGTAATTTTTTTTTTTTTTTTTTTTTTTTTTTTTGCAATGCCACACCTAAACTGGTGATGATTCTGGAAAAAAAGTGGCCATGTTTTTCTCATCCTGGATAACCCCTTTAAGATGAACTGTATAGGCAGATGGCTTACTTGTTGTGTAAGAGAAGCCTATATGATCACATTGCATGCATTAAGGGACTTACAGAATGTCTGTCATTGAGTAATAGCATTAAAGCTATAAATATCCCAGAGGTACGCATACCCAGACTCCCAGACAGCTGTATATAAATGTTCAGGATTAACACTTTCTGTCCTGGGTTTTTTTCTTTACTGGGCTTTAGGTATAATAAATTCTTAATTGTCTAAGATTGTATACATTAAAGCTATAATGCCATTATTGGCATGTTCTTTCTTCTAATCCCCAGGTATAATCACCTTTATAAATTGTGCGTATGTGAAATGGGGCACACTGGTTCAGGATCTCTTCACTTATGCCAAAGTCATTGCGTTAATTGCTATCATTATAACGGGCATTGTTAAGTTATGCCAAGGTAAGATGGTTTCTTTTCTCCCTTATTAAGTATTGCTGTTTTGGTATATATGATACTTTAAGACAATAATTGTTTGTGAGACAGTGATATTGTATGAACTGGCTATAGATTATATGTCTGTATTGCTCACATCAGAAATGAGTGTACTGCCCCAATAGATGTCAGATGTTTATCAATGTGATTTTTATGGTGAATGATGGATGAACTGAGACCTATATTTGATGTCTGTAGTATGTCAGTGGTACATGTGTACTGCGTCAGGTATGAGATGTACATATATTATTATAAATTTATAGTCTTCTCTGCACATTGTCTGTTTTTCTAGGGCAAACCCAGCACTTTGAGGATTCGTTTGCTGGTTCTTCGTGGGACGCTGGGGACATCTCACTAGCTCTGTATTCTGCCCTCTTCTCTTATTCAGGCTGGGACACACTTAATTATGTAACAGAAGAAATAAAAAATCCAGAAAGGTAATCAGCACCTTAAAGGGGAACTCCTGATAAGAAAAACTTGTTTTCTATTAAAAGTACATTAAAAGTTTATATAGATGTGTCTGCCACCGTTCTGTCATACTGATAGCTGATAGAAATCCAGGAAGTGAAAAAAATGTCCCCTGTGCAAATCCACATTTTCTTCTGCTCCTTCTGCTATCCCCCCTTAGGAGACAAAAATTCCATGTCTCTGTCTCACATTGTGTGTGTTTGCTGAGCACAGGCTGATGATGCAGACAGGGAACAGGGAGTGATTTCACAGGAGGCTTGGCTTGATCCTCCAATCCCCTAAGTGATTCACCATCTCTGTCTGGCCAGAAGCAGCTGCTGCACTAATTTTACTGATTGCAATGGGTGGGGGCTGTGATGATCACATGAGGGAAAGCATTGCATTGTGGGAAGTGCTAAACCAGGAAGGACAGAAACACAAAACAGAGCAACCCCCCCCCCCCCCCCCAAACAAATGGATTTTTGGTAGTTTGAAAACTAGGATAGACTGGTAAGTAATGCGTTATGCTTCTGCAGAAGTTTAATTTTTTTAACCTCTACCTGGAGTTCCCCTTTTAAAGGAAAAAAAAACAGCAGGTTAGACCACTCTATGTTCCCATAGGGCCTGGGATACTGAGAATAAAGGTCATTTTCTTAGTCATCCTCAGCACTGTTTTGGTAGACCTTCACTTTATTGATATGCAAATTAGCCAGTTTACTTCAATAAGGCGGTAATACAATGCAATGACCCGCACCACCTGTCTGTCCCTCCTCATGGGTAGTAAAGTGGCATTCTGCAGTGATGTCATTTAGGAAAGGGGGGGGCAGATTTGTGCACTGAGGGTGGTAGTCTTGTCCCCAGTGCACTAAACCACCTAATTTTATTATTGAATAAAGTGATGAAAACTGCACCGAGGAAGAAGGCAATAAAATCACCTTCATCCTTAGCACCCCGTGCACTATGGGAACATAACTGAATTTTCTAAGCAGTTTTTTAGTTTCCCTTTAGGGTGCCTTCACACCTACCGACTCGCAGCGTTAATAACTGAACGACCGCTGCGTGTATGTAAATCTGCCGGCCGCTTAACCCCTTCTGATGCCGGCCGCCTCCCGCTCCGCTCTGTATACATACCTACTCGCTCCACGGGGTCCCGGCGTCCTGCTCTCCCGCCCGACCAATCAGTGGCTGCGGCAGGGCAACACACTGATTGGCCGGGCGCGAGAGCAGTAAGCCGGGACCCCGTGGAGCGAGGAGGTATCTATACAGAGCGGAGCGAGAGGTGGCCGGCCGGCATCAGAAGGGGTTAAGCGGCCGGCAGATTTACATACACGCAGCGGTCGTTCAGACCGCTGCGTGTATGTACTGACAGTGATCTGCCAGGACCTAGCCGACTCGCAGCGTTATTAACGCTGCGAGTTGGTAGGTGTGAAGGCACCCTTAAGCTTTATCAGATTTGAACGCCATGTGATTCCCTTATCTGTGAGGCAAGTATCTGGACATGCTGGGACTTGAGTCTTATGACAGCTAGACAGCAGTTTGCAACTCTTAAATTATACATATTGTAAAAAGACCAGGCCTAAACTTGGCTCATAGTCTATGTGCCATTTGTCTCTTTAGACTTGTTGTTTTGATATCCATTGGGCAAGTATACATCTGTGTACTTTTTCATTGAGCTGTATTGAAAAGTGTATTTGACTATGTTTGTCTATGCAGAGACTGCACAAAAAATGTATACCATATGGAAAACTATTCTCAGCTACTGTGTACATATAACAGTTGCAGCTTAACTTACCTGGATTCTAGGCTCCTGAATAGCAAGTCTAACCAGTTCTGAGTTTATCAGTCCATACCTAGGCAGATCTGATGTAATGGATGACATATCAGGTATCTAAAATACACACAATAAAACACTTTGGTTTGCCAGGATTCCTCACTAGTCATTTTCCAGCCCTACAAAGCGCTTATTATGCCATGCCTGTGTAGCTGCGTATTTGGGCAAGTTGCTTTTTAATGGGACAACGCTGTGAACTTCAATTTATGTTCCAAACTGCTGACACTGCAAGATAGTTGTTAGGAAAAGCAGGGACAGGGGGACGCGGCGGTCTCTGTTACAGCTTGCAGAACATCAGAAGCTTGGGAATGCCTCTTTAAATCTGAAGAATAAAAGCATTTTTCTTAGTTTTGGAGCGCAGACAGATATATGAAATCTACCAAGTGTCTCCTTGGCCAAACAGCAATCTAACAGTGTCAGCAGTTTGAAACGTGAATTGCAGCTGGCAGATTTACTTTAAGTGCTTTGGAAAATTGGGTGGTTCCTCTAGTAGAACTGTCATAGTGGTGGTAATTATTACCACCCTGGTGTATGTGTGTATGCCATAGTACTGGGGCAATGGTGTACTGTATTCTGCCACAAGGATGCCTTCTACTATTTCTATGTGAGGTAATGTTACTGCTATTGGTAACTAAGAGTGGCCACGCTCACTGTATAGATGACGTGTGCAGACTAAGGGTGTCTTTACACAGGGAGATTTATCTGACAGATTTTTGAAGCCAAAGCCAGGAATGGATTTGAAAAGAGGAGAAATTGGTCTTTCCTTTATGACCAGTTTTCTCTTTTATAGTCTGGTTCTAGCTTTGGCTTCAATAATCTAAATCTCTCTGTGTAAAGGCACCCTTGACCCAAACCGTGCTTCCTAAACTTCCTGGCTCATATGCACTAGTGTACATGTGATTTGTCATCTAGAGGCAACTACATGAAGTGTGCAGTAACTGTGCAAGGGGCCTATTAAATAAGAAAATGTAGCAGCCTTCATATACAGTCACACAAAGGTTGAAAGACCCAAGAAACATAGAAAACTGCAGGTTAAGGTGTAAATGCTGCGTGTTACGCATAGGTCCTGTAAATTATAATAGGACCCATGCCTCAGTCACTGGGTACTGTAAAGTACTTCCTGTATTCATTGTCACCACCTGCTGAATAATACAGTTTTATATAGACTACAAGGGAGTGAACTATGAGTGATATTCACTACACCAGCATCATCTGTTATAATCACTGGCACTACAGACAGTGAAATCGGCCTTTATAGGATGATTAGATTAGCTCCTTTGCTTTCACTTGTCGTTCAGTAACCACTTTTGTTAATGTCTTTTCAGGAACTTGCCATTGTCCATTGGGATTTCCATGCCAATTGTCACCATTATATACATTTTGACTAATGTTGCTTACTACACTGTGCTGGATTTCAGTGCAGTTGTTGGCAGCGATGCAGTGGCTGTGGTAAGTACAGTTTGCAATATCTACATTTATAGTGTGTGTCCACTTACAAGTACATTTTTATAGTGTATATACATGAAAAGTTAAGAGGGTACTCCAAGTTAAATTGTATCCATGGCTAGAGGATAAAGATATGCTCACACTGAGCAAAACAGGCAGAATTCCGTGGCGGAGCCCCCTGCCGCAGAATCCCACCTGCCTCTGTGTGTCTTTGGGATGGCTTGCATGCCTCCGGTCCCATAGCTCTCCGCTTTAAAGAATTGAAGTGCAAGCCATCCCATAGAGATACTGTGTTACACTAAGGCAGGTGGAATTCAGCCTGTTTTACTCCTAAGTGTAACATTGCCAGGGGTCTGACGGCTGGGATCTTCCCATAATCTGTAAAATAGGTGCCCTTCTTTTGTATTTGAGTGGTGAGTCCTGCATGTGCGCTGTTGCTCCAGTCATTGTCTATGGAGCTGCCAAACATAGCTGAGAACTTTTCTTAGCTATCCGCAAAACAACTTTGAGTCTCTGTTCTCAACATTGTCAAGGATTCCAGTGGTCTGATCCCTCTCAATTTGACACTTTGATTTTTTGGACAGGGATGATAAGAGTTTTTTTTGGAATACCCCTTTATGTAAATACATAACATTATTGCTAAGTTACATGGTTATCTTGTTACATAGCCTTGTAGTCAATTTAGCAACTTTGGACTAGTTCCAGAGGATCTTAATATGGACAGTTTAGCATCCTGCCCTGACTGCAGGTATAATGATCCAAAAGTGAAGCAGGATGGGCTGGTTACAAAGTTTATTGCATTGCGTGAGTTAGGTTTTATCTACATCAGACCATTGTACTGTGCCCGCTGAAGAAGTCAGGACACTTTCTGGAATTAAACATTAAGGCATCCATTTTTGGGAAGTTTTAGCTCTGGATGCTGGATAATTGGGATTAAAGCTCTAGGTTAGATTTACAGGTTGTAACTTGGTATAAGCCCTATTAGTAAACTTTAAAATGGGTTTAAGGTTGCCTTCACACGTACAGAAATCCACTGCAATACTCTAATCTCTAAATTCTCGCAGCGCAGAGTATTGCAGCAGATTTTGCTGTGGAACTCCCATTGCAAAATCTGCTGCAATATTGTACTTGTGAAGGCACCCTAAAGGTAATTTTAATTTGTTTTTTTATTTTTAAGTATTTAGAAAGAGACAGCTGCTGTTTTCCAGAAACCAGACCACACCTGACCATGGGTTATGTCTGGTATTGCTGCTATTATATGGCTAAGCTGCATTAACCCACATGATCTGTGGACAGGTGTGGTGCTGGAGTTTATTCTGAGCACATCTCCACAATCATTTACATGTAATTGCTGTATTATACAATCCCTTTTTTTTAGCTTTTCCTATAAAACATCAGAGTTGGCCTGCCTCTTATATAGTCAGAGCAAACCCTCGCCTGCACCGGCACTAGTTACACAGAGCCACTACTTGGTAGCTTATACAGTTAGCATTTTCCTTAGCTTTGGCACATTGTTCCCTACTGGCAAAACCAGAAAGACTGAAATAAATAAGTGTCAGGTCTGATGAGGAAAGCAAGAAAAAGGATATCTTTGCATAGACTGTTTGTCAGACCCAGGAACACATGTACCCTATTTAATATTGCAGGTATACTGTAACGTAAAGCAAAACCTCTTTCTAATCTTTAACCAATAATGTTTCACTTTATCTAATATTCAAACTCTAAAGTAGTTCTGCTGAGAGAAAGTAATACTAGTGTTCGCCATGACATTGCTTTCTATGGCAATCGCCTTATATGTGCTAGAGGCCATGTGATAGAAAGCAGCATTGTTGTCAGTAGAACTTCTTAAGATGCTTTTGTCTATTTCTATTATGCTGAATCGCTAAATAGGACTTAGTCACAGTGTCAAGGCTCCTAAAACTGGACATGGTAGGCTTTGAGAGCTTTCATGAATGAAGGAATTCCTCAGACATGCCTTGTTTAGTCCATCACGTGGGCAGCATTAACTAGTGTTTCAGCATGGCTCCTCTAAAAGCTGCAGCGTATCTCACAGTATAGGCATACGGTGCCCAGGAAATCCTGCCCCACTTTTCTCCTCCCTGAACTTTAGCATACAGCCTGAGGCGTGTAACTTCTGCTGCTGTGCCAGGACGTCTGATGTGTGCACCTCGCATGCTGTGCATTATAGTGTGGGAACCTGTAGTAAAGGATTGTCCCCTGCCCCACATACTGCTGCCCAGGAGTGTGCCCACCCTGCTACTACACAACTGGCAGGAGTGGAGCTATGTACTGTGTACTTAAAGCTTCCCCCATCATTTTCAGGGAGCTCTGCTCTTATATGTGATGTGATGTCTAGCAGCCTTGTGTAAGAGCAGACACTAAAGAAGTCAGAGGAGTCCTGAAGGCCGCACTTACCCCTCTTCTTCAGAAGATCACGAGCACCTTGGCACTCAGAATTACCATGTCCACAAACATGGGGTGTGTGTGTATAGCCAGCCTGAAAACACCCTGTAGCTCCCTTTGCAGACTGGCTATGCACACAATCTGCAGGGTGTATCCTAAGGTGGTTTCATGGCACATGGTACTCACTATTATTCTTTGATGTTTACATATATTTTAATATGATACTGATGTGTTTTTAAGGCTACTGTGTACTGCCACTGATCCTTTTGCACTGTTCCGTACTTGGCGCTTTACTATGTTACATTGGGCCAGTGTGCAATATACACTTATTGTTATCATAACGGTTTAACCTCTTGTGTTCCATGAACCCCCTCTGCTGCTAGGTTCCCCTGCATCCTCTTGAGTTAATACTTAAATTTCTATAATTTTTTTTTTTTTTTTTACTTTTGGTTATTTTTTAATAAATATTTTATTGGTTATATGTACTTATACAGGTCCATGCAAATGCATTATCAGTGTTACTTTTACAGGTCCATGCAAATGCATCATTTGCATGTTACCAAAGACCCTAGTTCTGGTTTGTGTCTAGATAAGAGAAGGATAAATTATCCTCCTCCTGTCCCTGTAAACTTTCAGATTATTCCAGGGAGAGGAGTACAATAAGCTTCCTTATGATCTCACCACCCCTTATCAGCAGATAGAAAGCACACTGACTCCAAAACAGCCATTTAGCCCTGTTTAACCTGTGAGGTATTTCAGATTTTGGCATAGAAATTGCTTAAAAACTGCTTCAGAACTATGTGTATGAAAGAGGTTGCACAAATAATTTCTTTACTTTTATTTTACACCTCCTATACATACTAAAGACCTTGTGACAATGTATAGAATATGTTCAATGTCTTCAGAGCTTAGAAGATGATATTCCATTACAAGATAGAACTCGTGTCACTGCCAGAGGGGTTTGCAAGCGTATTTAACCTAATGATAGATGTGAACAGTTTGCCATGAAATTTGCAGTTAGAAAACATTCTTCTGGTCTCCATAGATCCATTCAAGTTTTTGTGTACCCTCCCCTAGACCCCTTAGGGACCTTGACCCACAGCGGGAAAAACATTCCTCGAACCCTTGCTGGACTATACTGGACTTGCTGGACTATAGGGAAGACTATTCTACATATGTCTTTTTATTGACTAAATCCAATCGGGCAATATATTATTTGTTATAGTTGTCATACTCTTAACTAGCCATGCTGCAGTGTATCTACGCTGTGCTTCTGTTTACTCGATTATGTAACTACACCTACATAGCTATTATGCTGAAAGTAAATAAGTTTGAAAAAAAAAACCAAAAAACATTCCTCTGCTGCCCTAGGCTTTAGGGTAGCTTCACATGTACCATATCGCAGCAGATTTGACTAAATTAATTAACACAGCATTAAATCCACACTGTCAAATCTGCTGCGGATCCGCAGATTTGATGGTGCAGATTTGATGCTGTGTTCATTCATTTAGTCAAATCAGCTGCGGATCCCCAGCAAGAAATCTGCTGTGATACGGAACTTGTGAAGCAACCCAATGGGTACAAACACACACCGTATACGCAGCAGATTTGATGGTGCAGAGTTGATGCTGTGTTCAGTTATTTAGATCTAATCTGCTGCGTATCGCAGCAGAAAATACGCTGCAATATGGTGTGTGTGAAGCTACCCTAAGGGTGCGTTCACACGTACAGAATCTGCAGCAGATGTGATGGCGCAGATTTGAAGCTGCAGATTCAAAGCAAATCAATTCTGGGCCATCAAATCTGCTGCAGATTCAAATCTGCACCATCAAACTTAGGTTACGTTCACACTTACCGGATCCGCAGCTGATCTGATTTAATTAACTGAACACAGCATCAAATCTGATGCGGATCCTGTAGGTGTGAACGCACCCTTAGGCTATGTTCACACTGCGTATGAATCCGTCCGTAGATCGTACGCCGCTGTACATGTGCGGCTGAAACTACGGGCGTGGGAAAAATAGACATGCGGCCGGATGCGTATGAACCCGCGAACATACGCCCGCAGTACAGTTATGCTTCCCTAGCTTGTTTCGAAGCGATCTGAGGCAGGTCATTTACTTGGAAATCTTCGCCCAGCCCCGTAAACCACACAGAACCTTTTAGATCGAAAAATTAAGTTCATTTTGGCTGAAATAAGTACTCCGTACGGGACCGCATGGAAATCCACGGCTGTGAGTTTCAACATTTCCGTCCTCAAACAATGGTCTTGTTCATTTTTCACGGCGCTGTATACGATCCGGCCGTAAGCTCATACGTAGTGTGCACTGTGCGGGCGTGTATTGTATACTTTCAAGCGAACGCATCAACCTCAAAACTACGTGCGCATATTTGCGGTTCACACTACGGACGGATTCATACGCAGTGTGAACATAGCCCAAGGGTACAAACACACACACCGTATACGCAGCGTATTTTCTGCTGCGATGCGCAGCAGATATGCAGCAGATTAGATCTAAACAACTGAACACAGCATCAAATCTGCACCATCAAATCTGCTGCGTATCTGCTGCGTATACGGTGTGTGTGTTTGTACCCTAAAGCTAGGTTAACACCAGTGTTTTACCCTCTGCCACAACTACATTTCTCTTTTTTTTTTCTTTCTCCCCCCTCCCCCTTTACATCCATATGCAAGGCATCCTTTATCAGTTTTTTCACTGAGCATGCGCTGAAGTGAAAAACTAGGAGGGAATATAAACTGAAATGCAAATGGATGCAGCCAAAATGCAAACTGACCATTAAAAAACACTGATCATTTTCCAATTGGTTTGCATAAGTTTGTGCTTATCCATTCATTTTATATGGAAAGATTGGTTCACAAATGAGATAAATGCAGGTGTGAATCCACCCTTGCCTAGGAGGAGGGACAGCTAACCAATACTACAGAATTTAGGGGGGAGATTTATCAAACTGGTATAAAGTAGAATTGTCTTAGTTGCCCCGGCAACCAATCAGATTCCACCTTTCATGTTATAAAGAATCTGGTTGCTAGGGGCAACTAAAACAACTTTACATAAATCGACCCCAAAGTCTTTGGTTAATCCAAACGTGGTTTATTTTCTTGCTCTGATGACTATTTCACTCTTTGCCAGAACAGACGTTTGCCGACATGGTGTATGGTATTTTCAGTTGGACAATTCCCTTGGCTGTGGCCCTCTCCTGTTTTGGTGGTCTAAACTCCTCCATCCTTGCTGCTTCTAGGTAAAGATATAATATTGTCAATTCGTTCTTAGAGAATGTGTCATTAGAAAATTAGTTTCTGTGTTTCATATTTTTTCTCTCTAATTTTCCATTTTACTGTGTATATTACAAAATAGTCCTGAAGACTTGCAGTTTTCATTCTCACCACTGGGTGTAAAACGAAGTTGAGACTTCATGTTTTTCATGTGGTGATAAAAGGAGGCTGTTGTAAAGTGATCTGTACAGAATTGCAGCAACAGATGACACCAATAGCAGCTCTTTATGAAATTACCTCTTCAAAGGTCACAGACTACGCTCAGTAATGTTTCACATTGACCCTAATGAGACAGGTCATGTCTATTGTCCTCTATGTCCAGGAGGCTTGCTGTAAAGCATGTCATTAAATGTTGTTAAAGGAGAAGTCTGGTGGGAGGGGGGTTAAAGATCATTACAGGCAACGGGTGGGGGGGAATATAAAAAAGACACTATGCTTACCACTCCCCGTGCCCGCACTGCAAGCACCCCAGACCCGCTGGACTTCTCCTTTTAAATAAAGCTCAGACAAGATGGCAGCCCCCATAACAATGTACAAAAAGTTAAATGGGAAAGAAATTACAGTTACAAAATAGTAGCCGATAAAAAAAGATGATGTTTTAGTGTCTGCCTCTGCTCAGTAAAACATAATATAGGCATTACAAAATGTGCCCAAGTTCTGCCTGTGATATACTGTAAGCCTAGGCTTGCAGTGTTCTTCAGCCGCTCTGAGCAGAATGACCTATACATCCGCATGCTGTACTGCATACAAATGGCTATAAATAATGTCTTGTGACGGTAATTGTGCTTTTCTGGCGGAGGCACGTCATGCTATTTTCAGTCTTAATAAACAATTTCAGTAATGCAGAAACCCAGAGAACCTAGGGAGAGGGAGAACAGTCTGCCTTTTGTGATCTATGACCATGATCTATGTATGAATTCTGCACAGCTATTATAAAGTTTAAGTAAATCAGCCTGTCTGTATCTTATTATATGATCAGTGTAAAGTGAGGCAGCATACAGTGCTACTAGCTTGTAAGCTCCATCTTGGTTAATATGCGGTAATGTATACAAAATAGTCAGTGGCTTGCCTGATGGGGAAAAAAAAAACTAGTTTTGATTGAACCTTTGCCCCCCCACCAATTTCTACAAGATGCTACTCGCCCCCTCCTTGCTGCAGGAGACTGACTCTGTAGACTTCCTATAGAATATGTCAACTCCAGGGAGTCAAGGGAGCCACAATTGCTAACTAAAATGCCTAAACACTGGGTAAATCATTTGGGAGGGAGGGGGGATCTATTAAGACTCTGCCTGGCATAAACCACCTGGTCTTGATAAATGCCCCACTTGGTTCTTTTAATTTTTCATTAAAGTGTACCTGTTATTATAACTTTCAATGTCTAAATCAACAGTAGATGTGAAATAAAGCAAGTTAGCCATATACATTCATCATCATTTTTATTTATGTTTTGTTCTCATGCTGTAAAACAAAGTGGAACTTACCAGAAATCCAGGTCCAGTCTGCTAAAGGCAGATTTTTGTGTTGTGTTGGTTGAAAAAAAAAAAAAAAAGAAACACGGGAAGTGCCCCTTTTTTATAACTAAAAAAATAATGAATGTAAATTGAAAACTTGCTTTATATCACATCTACTGTTGATTTAGATTTTGAAAGTTATAACAACAGTGACACTTCAAAGGGGTTTTCCCCCAAATACGGTCTGCTTTGAGTACAAAATAACAAAGTACACAATACTCACCGTGCTGAGTCCAGCACTGCCACCTCAGTTCACCCTATTGGTGGTATCAATAACTTAACACTATTATGTGCTCTCCCTGCTCTGATGATGACGTTCAGCATGTTTATTTAGGCCAAAGATAGGGGGTACAAGTGTTTTTACAACGGATAACAACTTTTATTGTGAACCTTTTTAAGCTATTTTAAAGGAATATTTCCTTGAAATGCCCAAAGTGATACTGTCACGCCTGTTAGTGGAGGTGATGTTCACAGCAGCTGCTACAGATCAGAAAATTACCTTTTAGAGTAGCTTCACACGTACCGGATCCACAGCGGATTTCACGCTGTGAGTTTGCAGCGAAATCCGCTGCGGATCCTGGTAGTGTGAAGGTCTATGGGGTTACATATCTGCAGCGGAATTTTCATTCCACTAGCGGATATGTAACCCAGCCCCTTTATCCGCCCGCAGCCCTGGCTCTGAGCATACATTACATGTGAGGCTCCCAGCTCCTGTCAGTCCCCATGAGCCAGTCTGTGCTGCCGTGCACTGATTGGCTGATGGGGTGCGAGGGGAAGCGGGAGCCTCACACAGCCGCTGCGCCAAGCAGGTAATGTATGCTTCGGGGGCTGCGGGCGGTTAAAGGGGCTGGGTCACATTTTTGCTTTGGACAATCATAATCTCCTAGGTGAGCTGTCAGGGGTTACTCTTTACTTTTAAATTCTGCTCCTTCTCATATAAACCTATATATCACAGAGCCCAGCTTCTCTTCCTATATCATATTCTGCACTGTAATAGGGCAACATATATTACCTAACCACTTCACTTTAAGTATTAGTAACTTAAAAACCTAATTTAAACTATATTTTATTTCCTAACAACATAACCCCTTTAAGGGGATTCTAGAAGTGAAGGTTGGGTATGATATCGTCATGGTATACTTTTCTCTCTATTTCCAGGCTGTTCTTTGTCGGTGCAAGAGAAGGCCATCTCCCTGATATGCTGTGTTTGATACACCTGGAGAGGTTCACACCAGTCTCTGCCCTTCTCTTCAATGTAAGTTCTCATGTTTTTATCTGAAGTCTCACAGCACTGAAATCCAGTAACACTTTTTTTAAAGTTTCTTTGGAAATTATGTAAAAGTGAAGATTTGTAGGCTGCTACCAGGAATTGACTATAAACAGTGTGTTGTGAATTGTATGGGAAAACCAGTTCCAGTGTATCTTCCATTTATTTCCAGGGGGAAGTTTTACTAATTAATAATAATTTTTTAAATTCTGTGTTCAAAAGGTTTAGGTGCTCTTATGGTGACTTGTGGCTTTTGATGTGATTTTAAAGAAACCTTTGACACGCATAAATCTGATTATGGTCAAAAAGTAGCTAAAATCAATTACATTAGCCATTTCTCTAGCATGCCTGGTTTTAACACACCATAACAGTGTTAGCAGTTTGGAACATGGTTGGTTGGTTGGTTACATGTGTATTTATGGGGTATTTGCACTGACCTCAATCTGTGCTTTGTAAGAGGCAGCACAATATATTATATTGATGTAATTTGAGTGGGGTACATGACTTACAGGATGCACAGATCACTGTTTCTCAATGTTCCTGTGTTCTCCTCTGCAGTGTGCTGCTACCCTCGTCTACTTGTCTGTAAAAGATGTCTTCCAGCTTATAAATTATTACAGCTTCAGTTACTGGCTATTTGTTGGATTATCTATTGCCGGACAGATCTATCTACGCTGGAAGGATCCTGACAAGCCTAGACCCGTGAAGGTCAGTGCACATATGTAATACTGTTTTGTCACTGCGAGCTTGATCTACAGTACCCTAGGGAAAACTGACACAGCGGGAGGGGATGACCAGCTGTATATTCTGTGCTGGAATCACAGCAGTTTTATGGAAATCTCCCACTGCAGTTTTTGTGCCCAAACCAGAAGAGGATCCAACAGGAAAGAAGTTCAAGTCCTCTCTTTGCCATCCAATTTAAATCCATTTCTGTTTTTAGCACAAAACTGCAGTGGCAGTTTTCAAAAAAACTTGCTGTGTGTGTTTCCAGCCTAAGGGTAGCTTCACACGTAACTTATCGCTGCATTTTTATCGCTGCGTTTTTGGTGCAATTTTTTTATACTTAAAAAATCCCGGGGCACACCACCAACCAAAATGGCACAAAATGACACTAAAACAGTACATATTATACATATAGTTAATAATATAGATTCTAAATGTATTTATCCTAACTCAGTGTGAAACCTGGGCCTATTTTCTTCTCCCCCCTGTGCTTCTCTCCACCATACTTCTCCCCCATACTTCTCCCCCCTACTTCTCTCCTGTGCTTCTCTCCACCATACTTCCCCCCCCCCCCCATACTTCTCTCCTGTGCTTCTCTCCACCATACTTCTCCCTCCTACTTCTCTCCTGTGCTTCTCTCCACCATACTTCTCCCCCCTACTTCTCTCCTGTGCTTCTCTCCACCATACTTCTCCCCCCTACTTCTCTCCTGTGCTTCTCTCCACCATACTTCTCCCCCCTACTTCTCTCCTGTGCTTCTCTCCACCATACTTCTCCCCCCTACTTCTCTCCTGTGCTTCTCTCCACCATACTTCTCCCCCCTACTTCTCTCCTGTGCTTCTCTCCACCATACTTCTCCCCCCTACTTCTCTCCTGTGCTTCTCTCCACCATACTTCTCCCCCCTACTTCTCTCCTGTGCTTCTCTCCACCATACTTCTCCCCCCTACTTCTCTCCTGTGCTTCTCTCCACCATACTTCTCCCCCCTGTTTCTCCCCCATCCCCATGTTTCTCTCTTCCATTGTTTTCTCCTGTTTCACAGGGGCACCATAGTTTGGGGAACTTTCCCCGCGACACATCCGACCATGTGTCGCGGCACACTGGTTGAAAATCACTGGTTTAAAGGGTCATTTTTTAAATGGTTACTTTATAATAGAGGTCATTAAAAAAAGTGATCTTTTCTACAGACTGCAAAAATGCAGTTTGAACCCAGCCTTACTAGTTTTAGTTTAGTTCTTTCAGATTTAAGATTATATCCCAAACTGACAATTGGATACCAGTTTAATTCTGAAGCAGCTTTGAGGGCTTTATGTTATAGTAACTCCTATAAATGTCCACATTTGGAAAACTACTTCATCCAAAGTACTCAAAATGTCATATGATGATAATGTATCGAACTATGGCATTTCTGCCTGTGACACTACCAGCGGTTTATATTTTTTTATTATTTTGACTCCACAGGTGTTCAGGTGTTGTAGAATCTTTTAGCACCAGGCTCCAAAAATACTGTACTTTTATCTCATTTTCAGTGTGTTATGCAAATTCTACAGTAATCGTTGCTACGCACGGTTACTGACTAAGCAGACATCTGATGTGTGTCAATGAAGAAAGCACTGTACATTACTTTTGGGATGTCCCATCTTTTGCCATGTAGATTTGCCATAATGGATCTGAAGTGTTAATGGGTGGTTTATTCTCTGTTTTCAGCTCAGCCTGTTTTATCCCATTGTGTTCTGCCTATGTACATTGTTCCTGATCTGTGTCCCACTGTACAGTGATACTGTGAACTCTCTCATTGGGATTGGCATTGCTCTTTCTGGAGTCCCAGTTTACCTCATGGGAGTCTACTTACCAGAGTCTAAAAGGCCGCCCTGTATTGGCAAATTATTGGGTAAGGAAATATGTCTTATTACTTACTTGATGTTTCTAGGGTTTAGAAAAGTAATCCATAATGTGGAAAAATTGCATCTATCCTAAGGGTATACATCCTATTACCATTTAGTATCCTTAAAGGGGTTGGCCACTTTATAGTAAAATTGTTCAGTGTACTCTTAGCACTTACTGACAGCAGCTCCCTGTGTACCTCTTAGAGCTAAAATCAGACTCCCCTCCTCCAGGCTGTGCTGTCCTACTCTATGGTGATTCTGTCCATAAGATGGTCGGCCGACATGGAGGAGCATGTGACCATGACCCCCACCCCCTCAAAGGGGTTATCAGCGCTACAAAAACATGACCATTTTCCCCCCTACTGTTGTCTCCAGTTCAGGTGCAGTTTGCAATTAAGCTCCATTTACTTCAATGGAACTTAATTTCAAAACTCCACCCAAACTGGTGACAACAGTAGGGGAAAAGTGTCCATGTGTTTTTTTAGTGCTGGATAACCCCTTCAATGTTCACCACTGATCCTTTTATATGCCTTTGGTGGACACTAAGGGGCGGGGCATGGTCACATGCTCCTCCATCTTATGGACACACTCACTACAGAGTAGGGCTGCACAGCCTATAGAAAAAGTGTCTGATTCTGAGGTACACAGGGAGCTGCTATCAGTAAGTGTTGTGAGTACATCTACTAATACTGTACACTCCACAATTTTACTATGAAGTGGCAAACCCCTTTAACAAGAATGTGTCATCAGATGTATGTGGCTTTGGTTTGGTTTATGCCACTCCTAACTCCCAGCCTTAAAACATTACTGTCATCTAAAGAAAAACAAAAAAACTCAACTTGACAAAAGTGCAGAGACTATTACAACATATAGATATAGCTGGGAAGCGCGTGTGGCTGTGAGCGTCACTTGCTGCTTGATCAGACTCAGGAGATGGGCTCCATTGTAAGTCTTTACAGTACATAATGGGACTTGTACAATTGGGTAATAAGTAAAAATTTTAAAGTTTATTGTCCCTTTAATGAACCTGTTTTGCCCCCATCTTAGCTTTTCTTACAAAGTGGACCCAACTGATCTTCAACTGTGTTGTCACGGAGATCGATACAATTGATGAGAAAAAGCAGGATGTGGAATCCAAACAACCCCTATGATCAAGCCTTTAACTAGAAGCATTACCCTGAATGGAACAAGAAACACCCCCCTGAGTGAAACAAGAAACTGGTTTAAAGAGGAAGCAGAAAATCTGTGCAATTAAGTGGAACATATCATTTCAGCTTTAATTGAAACCGGTGGAAATGTGTATTTGATTGGACGTATTTTGGTCAGTATTTGGAAGCCAAAACTTCTAGAGATTTTGTACCTACTCCATTTTACCTTTTGTTTATGCTCAGCTCTTGGGTTTGGCTTACAATACTGATACAAAATACTGACCAAACTTAGCAAATGTGAATGAGGTCTGTATAGGTGGAGTAAAAGATGACAAACGGTGACCTACTAAGGTGGTGCCAGTACAAAGCATTGACTAGATGCACTACATTTTGTGTACTTTTTGTATTTTTTTTTTCTGTTACCAAATGCAGAATTCCAGGTAAGGTGCAATGCCAAACCTGGGGCCTTGTCTTCAGGTTATCTTCATACAGCTTCACAAAGGAAGAAACATATATTAGGATAATATATATATTTTTTTTATATAGCTTCTGTTATGAAGCTGTTAAGCAAATGATGGACAATGTAGCTGCTGTTGACCTTGCATGTTCTAAGTTTGTAACCGAGATTTGGATGCTGCCCTACTTCTAATGTCTTGCCTCCTGCTTTGAGTGTTTAACTGAATTGGCATATTCTTAGCGTCAGCAGTTTTGCTATATCCTTTGGATATGTTAGAAGTGCCTTTGTTGGTGGGGGGCCCTCCATTGTGGCTTAAATATGGATAAAAGGTATCCCAGCTGGGAATACCTTTTTAAAAGAAAAGTTCCATTAAAGTAAAAAAAAAAAAGGCAGGCAGGGGTTGTGGGAACTTAATAAACAAAGCATACTTACCAGTCTTTGCCTCTTTGACGCTGATTTCCTGTCTTGCTGACTGCTGCCAGCGGTCATGTTTAGCTGGAATCCAGGTACGTACATATCTGGCCCTTCAAGCTGCATGGCCTGTCATGGCCTGGCTGATCGATTGCCCGCTCAGCCACTCCCACTCTAGTCACTGACTGGCTGAGCGGGAAATTGCTCAGCCAGGTAAGGAGCGTTGCACCTGAAAGAGCTGCAGGAGGCTAGAAGCTGTCAGCTGGACCTGGGAGTGGTGCTATGGGGCACGAGGATAGGCAAGTATACTTTATTATGTTCCCGCACCCCTCTGCCTTTTTTTTTTTTTTATTTAATGGGACTTCTCCTATAAAGATAGGATGGCCAAATCACTGGCCTATAACATTTACTTAGTCTCCCATTTGGTTTAGTTCTTTCACCTGTACATGCTGGTGTACACTCCAGAACGGTTTAGCTTTTGATAAGCCTAAAGCTGCAATGTGTATTGGTTTAAAGCTGTATGACTCACATACTCTAGCCATATTTTGCTCTACTAGTCATGGAGTGCCTTAAATGTTGGGTTAAAGTGAATGAATGTAAATGGCCTGCAGTGTGTATTACAGGGGTTAAGGGTAATTATATAAGGTTTACCTCCTTTATAGAAAACCAGTCATCAGCCTTCATTTATAGATCTCTATCTATGCTTACAGGGCAGGCAGAAGCCATTGGGTATCACCCTGACGTGGTTAAGGCATCCTTTAAAAAAAAAAAAAAAAAAAAACCCTCTGTGGAAGGAGGCTACTAAAACTCCGATAACAGTGTTAGCTCCTCTTTGATATGTGGGTTAAAGCTGAAAAAGGATGATGGACTTGGAAATTGCTGAGGGGAGTCAAAGCCGCTATAATATCACTAATACCAAGAAAACATCTACTGTAGCTATATCATCAGAAGTTTTTTTTGACACTATAAAGAATTAAAAAAATCTTGCTCAGATAAATGGTTCTGTAGGACAATTCTACCGTTGTCCCAATGGTTTCATTATGTCCAATGGTAGAGATCAATAGACATAAGTGTTGTGAAGTGCCATTTTCAATTCCTGTTTTTAAACGGTTTTGCTGTGTCTGTTAAAGGGTAACTATAATGTTTTACAGGTGGCAGGATACGCTGTGAAAAAACCTGCCACGCCTCCTATGCAGGCACAAGAGATTAGCGGACCTGCCGAGGTTTGGGTTTGTATGAACAGCCATAGGCTGTATCCCAGTTTTCTAGGCGGTCCTCAGGCTGTATCCACCTTCTCCTCGGAGCGGGAATCAGAAGCCGAGAGTTCAGGTTCATACGAACCCGAACCTCGGCAGGTTCGCTCATATCTAGCAGACACGCATTTCTTCCAGCATTGATTGCATTGCAATCAAAATACTGCTGGAAGAAATGCTTGCCTGGTGCGTGCCGGCATCGGAGGCATGGCAGGTTTTTTCACAGCGTATCCTGCCTCCTGCAAACATACCTCTCTGTGGAATAAAGAAACATGTATATTAATGTACAGTGTACTATACCCACTGAGACACAAAAGACACTCCTATACAGCAGGCAGAAAGATCTTCATACACCTAACTGGGCCTCATTTATTGATAAGTATTCATGTTTTTATAAACCAAAATCAGGAGTGTTATAAAGAGAGGCATATATCTACGTTATATATTTTTATCTGTTTTATGCCAAAACCAAAAGTATGAATGAGGCCACTTATATGCAAATAATTCTATGGTGAAAACCCGCAATTCACAAGCTGTGGATTTACTATCCGCACCACGGGTGGGCAGGGAGGTAGATGGCAGACTTCATCCACGGACCCTGAAGCTCACTGGACGTGTGAATAAGGCCTTAGGTGCAACTGCTTCCTTCTCAGATATTTACAGCATATACTGTGCCTATGCATCAAATGTAAATTGTAAAAGATTCATACAACCTGTCTCTATAGGTAACAGTTACTTGTTGAATTGGGTAACATGGAAAAGATTGTAGGTTATGTTAATTTTTTAAACTGCAAGACCAATGAGCGTTGGTATTTACAACAATTTTATTATATTAAAATTTTCTTTGAGTTAGGGTCCATTTACCCAAAGCAGTCATTGCTTGTTACTCTTCTGTGATAAAAATAATCCAGCTTCATGTATGTGCCTGGATTTGTGGTTTTAGAACAGCTGTGGAGTCCGTCATAGCAGACATCAGATAGAAACAGTGTTCACTCTTTACTTATATTTATAAAAGTCATCTCTTATTGCAGTCATGCAGAATCTTCTACCTCTTTTATATGCACTGAATCCTCTGTACAGACCTTAGATATTTGCATACAGATTGATTCATCATTATATAAACATATAGGAGACATCCATAGAATTACAAGGCAATGAACATGTCCTTCTGATTCATGAAGAAACCCAAATTTACCAGCAGATGTGCTTCTAAGTTTTTTTAAAAGCCACATGGTCTTGTTATATTAGAGAGGTATTCTAGTTATATACCTGAGAAAATCTATATTTACTTACCCCTATGACTCCACTGCTCCTGTTTGGCTTCTTCAGGTTTTCCTGCTGCTAAAGGCCCTATTCCACAGTAACGATAATCGGCCCGATCTGGCCGATTATCGTTCGGTGGAATAGAGGGAACGATCAGCCGATCGTGTCGTCGGCTGATCGTTCATTTAGGGCCAGACCTAAAATCATCGTTGCCCTACCGCGCATCGCTACGGTTGAATAGCGGTGCACGGTGGGTGACCGACGATTTGACAAGCAGCAGCATTATACATTACCTGCAGGTCTTCTTCTCCGCTCTGTCTTCGTCCCCGAGTCCCTCGTGCTCTATCTTCAGAATGGCCTGTCAGCTGACGGAGCGCTCAGCCAATCACAGGCCGGGACTGCTGCGGCCTGTGATTGGCCTGTCAGCTGACAGGCCATTCTGAAGATAGAGCACGAGGGACTCGGGGACGAAGACAGAGCGGAGAAGAAGACCTGCAGGTAATGTATGCTGCAAGGACATCGGTAACTATGTCCTTGCAGCCCTCGCTCAACGATCATCGGGCCGTGGATAAGGGCCCTAAGACTAGCACAGGACCTGTTGTGGCCAGTTACTACTCTTTTGAGATTTCATCATAGAAGCAGGAACATTGGGGGCTGCAAGGGGACTGGGAATTGATAAGTGTTTTTTTAGCAGCCCCAACAAAATTTAACACTGTCACCTTGCTGCTTTTATTAATCCCCTAACGCTCCCCTTCACAGTGCACTGCTATAGCTCATTTTCGTTATTTTGGGTGGCAGGACCAGAGCTTGACTGTTTGCTGGCAGTATTCACACAGGCACTTCTCTTATTTGTCAGGACAATCACAGGTTTCTAATTTTTAACATAACTATGTCATGTTATATTGAAAAGGCTGGCACTATACTGGGAGATTATTTACACAGTACAGCACAATAAAATGGCATGTGGGGGAAGAATGGGTTATTATTGCACTGTGTCTGCAAGGTTCCATCTGATCAGAAAGGAGATAAACAGCAGCACCACCACCACAGTAAGGAAGGTGTTACACCAAGAACAGAACTGTTGCTGATGGCTGGCCTGCAGACTAAAGGGAGGTGGGGAGGGGAAATGACATTTAGGAGGCAGCACTGTGTACTACCACTGGTATTTACACAAGGGACAGCTGTCCAGCACTTTAAGGGATAAGAAGGAAGCAATTGATTTAGCTTTCATTCACATGAAGTAGACTGGCTCACAGATTGCAGGAACACTTTTCAGGCTCACTTGCTCCCTCTCCTTTGCATAGCGCTTGTTAAGCCCTGTTCCCACTTCCTGTGTTCTGTCTAGGTCTCTCCTAAGAACAGGCAGTTGACAGCAGAATGCAGAGAAGCGAGACATGTAGTGGCCAAGAATTTAGGGTAATTTGGAGTAATAAAGTGACAGATATGTTAATCACATAAGACTATGAAATCAAAGGAAGTTGTTAGAAAACAAATGACCATTTAAGATATCAATTCTTCTATTGTACAGAAAGTATAGGAAAGTAAGGAGGGGAGAATCCTGTAGACTTGAAGTTAAATATGAGAGCAATTTTTTTTTTATTTGGTATAGTGCAGGTTGACGGAAACCTTTCAAATGTTCTTACTGTTGGGTGCCATTCTACAAGACAAAGGGAGCAGGTCTCTTCAGTGTAATCCTGACTCTTGTTTCTCAGATTTTTTTTAAAGTAGTGTTTTGGTGCTTGTTTCTTTTCCAACATTTAAAATAAAATACAACCTGAATACTTGCCTGATGATTTTTTTTTTTTAAATTAGGAGCCAAAAGAACAGTTGGTGTGTTGCCTTTCCTTTCAACTTGCCTAATTTTGGCTTAAACGAGTCTTAGGCACAGCCTATTATTGCTGAAGATCTGCAGGGCAGTGGGTGTACAGCTGTGTAAGACTTTGGGCAGCTTGGTAAAACCAAAGCACAAATAGTGTATTCTGGATAATTTATGATCTGTGTATTACCTTCACACACACGCAACTTTCTGACAGTTTTTACTGTAGCTGGTGGCTGAGGGTGCGTTTACACAGAGAGATTTATCTGACAGATTTTGAAAGCCAAAGCCAGGAATGGATTTGAAAAGAGGACAGATCCCAATCTTTCCTTCATGATCTGATCCCTGTTTATAGTCTGTTCTTGGCTTTGGCCTCAAGGATCTGTCAGATAAATCTGTCTGTGTAAACGCACCATAATACATTACATTTCTAGATCCTGCCCTCAGCTGATATAGTTGTATCCTATCTAGACAATGCTCTGTGGGCAAAACACATTTCGAGCGATTTACACCCGAGATCTTTTTGCTGAAACTGAATCTTTTAGCAAATTCATTACAAACTTTTTTCTTTCTAATGGTGCGTTTACACGGAAAGATTTATCTGACAGATTTTGGAAGCCAAAGCCATTTGAAAAGAGGATAGATCCCAGTCTTTCCTTTATGACCTGATCCTTGTTTATAGTCTGTTCCTGGTTTTGGCTTCAAAGATCTGTCAGATAAATCTGTCTGTGTAAACGCACCATTAAACAACATAAAAACAAACCATAATTTATGAATCTGCCATTTCTCTTAGGAAATCTAGAAATCTTAGGAATCTATTAGGTTAGGGCATTCTAACCTTCTGATAGATTCTCATAGGGGACATGACAGGGAGGCACACAGTACCTTTAATATTGCTCTCAGATGCACCGTTTTTATGAAAGACACATGTTATTAATGTGTTAATGGGGCCATTTGGTGCCCGGGGGTGGTACTTTACCCCTTGGTGCACTAAAATGGCCATCTTCCCGCTCCCCTTATCAGCTCCTATTGTCCTCCCCCTGCAGTGATGGCTGCTGCAGGCTCAGTATTCATTAGGGGTGTGGTAAGAGGGGTAAAGTACCGCCACTGATACACCAATCACAAGTTTGATAAACGTTTAGTTACATTCTCCATAGACCTCAGTGGGCATTTTATACTTGTAAAGTGGGTGAAAGCATTTGATGAACAGATGTGGCTCTGTTTCTGGAAGAAAGCAACCATGTGTTTTTTAATCTTGTACAACAAGTAGTATATAATCTGTCAGGACGAGTAATACTTTGGTGCAATTACTGGTTATATAAAGCTTTTTATTAACATAAAATTTATTTTTACAGACACTTTTTACATGGGTGAAACAGAAGGTGCACTGATATAATAGTTTTTTTTTTAAGTTTCTCAACATTGGCATCTTGAGTTTTTGAGTTCCCCCCATATCAAAACAGATCACCTATCCAGAGCACAGGTAATAAATATTTGATCAGTGGCTGTCTCAATGTAGGACCCACACTGAGAACAGGGTGGAGGTCAAAAGCATGCACACTGCCACTGCTTTCATACTGTACTGAACTGCCAGAGATGTACTCAGCTTTTTAAAGAGAACCTATCATCTAAATTTCACTGTCCCTAATATTAAAGTATATCTTTCCCTAAGTCTATCTATGAAGATACAGACTGCCTTTGCAGTCTGTATCTTATGCCTTAGCTACTCTTGTGTTTCTGTGTAAGCAAGGCCGGGCGCCGCCATCTTGATGACGTCATTTGCGTTCCACCGTTGGAACGCAAGTTGCGTCATCAAGATGGCGGCGCCCGGCCTTGCTTGCACAGAAACAGAGGATCAGGTAAAGTAGAAGATACAGACTGTAAAGGCAGTCTGTATCTTCATGAAGTCTATTTATGAAGATACAGGCTGCCTTTGCAGTCTGTATCTTATGCCTTACCTACTACTTCGTGCCGGTGCAGCAGGGCCGGCGCCGCCATCTTGATTACGTCCTTGCGTTCCACCGCTGGGGGCGCGCCATCTTGAAGCGGTGGAACGCAAGTGACGTCATCAAGATGGCGGGCCCCCCCGGCCTTGCTGACGCTCTGCATGACGGGAGTTTCCTGTCTCGCGCCGACTCTTTTGAAAAGAGCCGGCGCGAGGCAGGAAAAAAAAACAGGAATATTTAAAAAAACGCAGCTTTAAAATTAATTAATTATATTTACATCTAATTAGGGAATAAAAAAATTCATTTTCGCCCGTGATTGGTTCTCTTTAAGTAGCCTCATAGAATTGAGCACAATTGCTTCATTAAGATAGGATATGTGCCGATTATAGAAAAGTCTCTTTTTAATTTAATACAATACTGAACAGCACAGTCAACTAGATTTTTTTGTCCATCATGGGCAAAAAAGTCTAAGTATTGGTCAAATGGAACCCAATGCCAGTTTGAACGGAGCCTTATAAAGCAACATTATAAAAGCTTCAAAAACGTAATTTTCTTACAAAGTTTATTTATAAAGTTAAATCTGGTAACCTTGCCCTTAAAACAGAACACAGAACACTGATCTTTTAACAGAGAGAGATGCCCTCCAATGTACCACATTTATTAATCAGTCCGAATACTCCTCTTCGTCATATTCTCTTAGTGTTTTCTGACGGTAAGCATCCCAAGCATGTCCCCTGCCACACTCTGTGTTGTCATCACTGTCTTCATAATAACCTGAGGAGGGAAACATGGTTGCATTACATAACCGCTACATAAAGTTATCACTATTTTACCAAAATGTTTCTTTAAATTTAGTGAGCAGAGTAATTACACAAACGCATGTATTAGTAAGCAGCAATGTCACCATAGAGCCTGACATGTGCACACTGCCTTTTCAATCCTGAACCGGTGTAGTCAAATGCATACTAATAGCTTGCAACTTAAAGTGGGTATTTCCATATGGGGTAGTTATGTCCCATCCAGAATATGCACAGGATAGGGCATAAATATGAGATTTGAAGGGGTTAGGATTATTACTAGTACATCTACAAATAAAACTCTCAATAAACCATAATACGAAGCAGTGTCTACCATTTCTATAATTGGGATGACTTCAGCTCATATTGAAAGCACATCTAACTACCAGTGTCTTATGCTAAGCTGACTATGGGTGTGTAAGGGAACATTTGCAGGAGAGGCTTGTGTTCACTACTGACATGTTATTTAGTTGCATCAAATATGCTATCCATTAATTTAATGCCAGAGGACATGGTTGAGACACTTCGTATTATGTACTCCATCTTATTAGCCTGAACCATACTCTTTGCATGCAGAGAACCAATTTAGTATTTTAAACTACTTTTCCATTTATTAAACATCTATGCTCTAATATAATAAATGGCAAAATAATGTAAAAAAACCTGTGGTTTAAGAGCAGGATTGGCACAGGAACTGTGAGCCATGCCACCACGACTAGACGAGCACAATTTGAACATGCTCGAGTCTGATTGTTTCGTGGCTAAAGTAGTTGGATAAACCAAAACCAAAAAAAGTGAAAAGATGCAAGACCAAGATATAGAAAAGGTATTTTTTTTAAATATATTGAAAAACAAACTTTGCTAAAATACATGTAGTAAGAGCTGGAGCTAATACAAATCCCCAACACAGGGTCGATAGAAGTAAATTACATTACATAATGTGACAAACCATATAATAAATACTATCAAGTAACCTACATACATATTTACTGGGCACTGGGCATATCAAAGACAGAAGTAAAACTCACAGTGGGTAATCTAAAAATAATTACTATCAGAGATTATTACACATTACCCATATAGCATGTCCTTAGTATATGTGTCCACTTTACCACTCACCCAATGCGCGTTTTGCGTGTTGCTTTATCGAAACACACATCGGGTGAGTGGTGAGGTGGACAAATATATTAAGGACATGCTATATGGGTAATGTGTAATAATCTCTAATAGTAATTATTTTTAGATTATCCACTGTAAATTTTACTTCTGTCTTTGATATGCCCAGTAAATATGTATGTAGGTTACTTGATAGTATTTATTATATGGTTTGTCACATTATGTAATGTAATCTACTAGGCAAAAAAAATGAGCCCCCCACCAGCCCTGTAGGTGGAAAAATAAAAAGAATTATAGCTCTTAGAAGGCGAGGAGGAGAAAGCTACTTAAAGGGGTACTCTGGGCTGGGGAGCTTTTTTGTCTATGGCCGGGGAGGAGATGGATGAGGGCAATGACGTCCCCTTACCTCCCCGGTTCCAGCGATGTGTCCCGGATCGCACTGCTCCCGGTCCGCACTGCCCGGACACTTCCTGGTCTCTGACGCGGGCTTGAGACGTGACGTTTCAAGTCCGCTCAGCCAGTCAGTGGCAGAGGGGGCCATAGACAAAAAAGCCCCCAGCCCGGAGTACCCCTTTAATTGTGACCTGGACATTGTGCATCAATGAACTTTGGTCATGAACGGGTTAATAATAGGGCGCCAGAGGTGGGTTCTGCCAACTAGCACCTTTACAACCGTAAAAGGGTTTTCTCCTATATTCAAATGAAATGCAGAGAAGGCAAGTAAGACACATCCAGTGGCCTACCATCCTAACATATATACTCATATTGTGGCATAGCAGTGTGACTCCAATCCATAAAGCTGCTCTACAGATTTGGTAAGCAATACACCACATGCAATTTACCCATATATCTCTCCTCTTTATCACTGTGCTCCTCATCATCTTCTTCATCGGGATAATCATTCCTCCAGTTGTTTTCTTCATTCTCATCATCCTCATCTTCATACACTTCATCTGGCTCATCATCATCAGCCACCTAAACAAGTAAAAAAAAACCCCCAAAATTAACAAAAATGGTGAGGTTAGAAAGCTGGATAAGATATTGTACATTAAGGGTGTCATTACAGCAGGGGTATGGGGCTTTTATATGAGCCTTATATATAATAACAAGCTGTGTATTTAAAGTATACCTATCAGAAAGCCGCTGAGTCAGTAATGCAGAAGACCAACCCCCACTCCAATAGGGGTCAAGCGCATTACTGTCTTGGTTTGTTCCACCTCTATAGATGCCCGAACCACTGAGGGTGGCAGAGGTTTTTCTGACAGGTACATTTTAATAAAAGAGAATCTTAAAGGATCTGCAACGGGGTGGGAATGCCGTTGGCACAGCCCTTTCTCTGAACCAGTTCCTAAGCATGGCGCCAATCTTTTCTGGGGCACCCGCCAGCCCCTGGTGTGATGAAACTCCCTTCCCTCTGTGACACGGCTCCATTGATTCTATTGGAGCCGCGTCACAGATGGGAGAGCGATGTCCCCAGTACTCCAGGGTGGGCCTGTGCCGTGCGTGGAAACTGTGAAGTGGGTCAAAAAAAAAAAAAAGCTGCTCCTGTGCCGATCCATTAAGGTATAATACCCAAAGCCATGTACCTGGTGGTACATTGGCTTTAAACCTGCTGGCAGACTTCTTTAATAAATATATTCTAGATTATTGTGAAAATTTATTTCTTTAAGGGTAGCTTGGATGCACCGTATCGCAGTGCATTTTCTGCTGCGCATTCGCAGCAGATTTGACTAAATCAGGGGTGGGGAACCTCCGGCCCGCGGGCCGCATCCGGCCCCTGACACCTCCGGATGTGGCCCGCGGCTCCCCTGTGACATGCGCCGCTCTGGAGGAGAAGGAGCCGACACACACGGCATCCTCCTGTGTCTGTGACAGCTGCCAGGAGGATGCTGTGAGCGCCGGCTCCTTCCCCTCAGAGCGGTGCACATCTTCTGACTCCTGCCCTCCTGTGACGTGCGCCGCGCTGGTGAGGCAGGAGCTGGCACAGACACAGGAAGTTGTGTTGTATGCCGGCTCCTGCCTCACCAGCGCGGCGCACGTCTTCTGACTCCTGCGGGCCGCGCGCGATGACGTCATTTCATCGCGCGCCGCCTGCAGGAGAAGACCGGCACAGAAGAGAGGAGGGAGAAGAGGACCTGGACAGCGTGGGAGCGGAGGAAAGGTGAGTGGGATGTTTATTTTTTTTCATTTGGGGCAGACACTGGGGGTTAACTATGCTACCAGGGACATGACTGGGGGGTTAACTAGGCCACCAGGGACATGACTGGGGGGTTAACTAGGCCACCAGGGACATGACTGGGGGGTTAACTAGGCCACCAGGGACATGACTGGGGGGTTAACTAGGCCACCAGGGACATGACTGGGGGGTTAACTAGGCCACAAGGGACATGACTGGGGGGTTAACTAGGCCACCAGGGACATGACTGGGGGGTTAACTAGGCCACCAGGGACATGACTGGGGGGTTAACTAGGCTACCAGGGACATGACTGGGGGGTTAACTAGGCTACCAGGGACATGACTGGGGGGTTAACTAGGCCACAAGGGACATGACTGGGGGGTTAACTAGGCCACAAGGGACATGACTGAGGGGTTAACTAGGCTACCAGGGACATGACTGAGGAGTTAACTAGGCCACCAGGGACATGACTGAGGAGTTAACTAGGCCACCAGGGACATGACTGAGGAGTTAACTAGGCTACCAGGGTCATGACTGAGGAGTTAACTAGGCTACCAGGGACATGACTGAGGAGTTAACTAGGCCACCAGGGACATGACTGAGGAGTTAACTAGGCCACCAGGGACATGACTGAGGAGTTAACTAGGCTACCAGGGACATGACTGAGGAGTTAACTAGGCTACCAGGGACATGACTGAGGGGTTAACTAGGCCACCAGGGACATGACTGAGGAGTTAACTAGGCTACCAGGGACATGACTGGGGGGGTTAACTAGGCCACCAGGGACATGGCTGGGGGGTTAACTAGGCTACCAGGGGCATCACTAAGGATTCAAATCAGGTACAAGGGGCATCACAGAGGGTTAACTACAATAGCAGGGGCATTAGGGGAACAATACTTTGCCTTGTTCGGGTGCTGCAAACCCCCGCTACTAACTGCCGCGCACGGTATAACATTGAGTGCGGCCCTCGAATGATTTTATTAAGGCCCGACCGGCCCTCGACATGGAAAAGGTTCCCCACCCCTGGACTAAATGAATGAACACAGCATCAAATCCGCACTGTCAAATCTGCTGCGCATCCGCAGCAGATTTGATGGTGCAGATTTGATGCTGTTGCGATACGGTACGTTGGAAGCTGCCCTAAAGGCGTACCTGCCATTTCAAATGTGGCAAACATGTCAGAGACATGTCAAAAGTTTTTTCAAATGACAGGTACACTTGGCACTCACAGCCCTGTCTTACACTGCCCATGGGCATTATAAACAGGTTTCTCAGGATCTTAAATAACATATCTATCAAGGGAGCTGTAATACTGCCATAATGGTTTTGCCCACTTTTTCCTGGAATGTGTGTCCCTCGCTATGGCAGAATATTTGTTAACACAGGGAGAGTTACCAAGCTGTCTTACAGTATCTTAGTTATTGTGGTTCTTGACAACCAACCAGAGCTCAGCTTTCATTTTACTAGGGCTCATTGGTATATGAAAGCTGAGCTGTGATTGGTTACTTTGGGCAACAATGATAATCTTAGTATAAGACAGCTCAGGACATTTCTTACCAGCTCCTGCTCATGGTGATATGGCTGAACAGAGAGAATGTCCTGGATCCAGTTATGTGGCGATGATTCTGCATAATAAATGTCATACACAAACTCCTCTGGGTTCTCTCTGTGCTCCGAGCCTTGCCCTTCCTCAGACACAGTCAGTCGTTCCCGAATCATCTTCACAGAATTACACATGATGGTTTCTGGATCTGAGGCCTGCAAAGAAAAAAAAAAAGCCATGCACCCTATTTTATTGTGTTTTAGTCACTTCTCTGCTGTGTCAGAAAAAAAGGTTTGGCTTGAATGGGTAGAGAACCCTGGCTCTCCAGCTATTTTAAAACTACAACTTCCATTATGCCAGGACAGCCAAAGCTTTAGCTGTCCAGGCATGATGGGAGTTAAAGTTTTGCAACAGCTGGAGAGCCAAGGTTTTCTACCCCTGGTTAGAAGATAAGTGTATTATCAACTGCTAGGACAGCTATCTCTGATAGCTCCCACAGACAATGGAGTGGTGGTACACATGGAATCACAACTCTGTTCTTATGGGACACTTAAGACCGCATTCTCAAGATTTGCCGGGGGTCCCAGCAATTGGATAAATGGTAATGGTAAGACAACCTCTTTAAAGCGTACTTGTCATTAGCTATCTTCAGCCAACAGCGTGATCAGCGTGCAGTCGCTCCAGTTGCCAGAAGATTGGGCGACTATGGATACGCAAAAAAGGGGTCCGTGGAGCCTCAAAACATGGTAATAGCTAGATATCCCTGTGGATGAATGCCTGGCCTTGATAAACTCTTTTCATGTCGCAATACTAGCCAGAGTTAGACTTTGATGTAAAAGTGGCTACTATGGTATTTCCCTATTTGTGTCCCAATACTTACAACTGAGTGGGACTTAAAGGAGAAGTCCGGGAAAAATTTTTATTAAAATATTGTATTGCCCCTCAAATGTTATACAAATCACCAATATACACTTATTACGGAAAATGCATTTAAAGTGCTTTTTTTCTCTGCACTTACTACTGCATCAAGGCTTCAAGGCTTCAAGGCTTCACTTCCTGGATAACATGGTGATGTCAGGACCCGACTCCCAGAGCTGTGCGGGCTGTGGCTGCTGGAGAGGATGATGGCAGGGGGACACTGAGGGACACAGGGCACTGGAGGGACACTGAGCATCCCTCTGCCATCATCCTCTCCAGCAGCCACAGCCCGCACAGCTCTGGGAGTCAGGTCGTGACATCACCATGTTATCCAGGAAGTGAAGCCTTGATGCAGTTTGGAGAATCTACTAGGGACAGACCAACAGGTAGATCAGGGTAGGGGTCGCTCTTCCTAGGACAGGTGCTCCATAGGAGGGGTAGCTCATCACAACTCCCCAATAGGGCATAAAAGAGTAATCTGTTTTTGTGCCCTTTTTCTATCTATCTAGTGCGGTGTGGATATACCCTGCCAGAAATCAGATTACGAGTCTGCATGAACACATCTAAGTGGTAAGAGATCATATCTGTGAGTGTTGCTATATGTTATGTGACTCGTATCTGGTGTTGTAGGGAGCTCTTGTAAGCCACTGGCTCATTATCTTTTTTAGTTTGTGTCTGATGATTGTCATGTGGGGACTGTTGTTTTAGCGATAGACATTAAAAGTGATGTGTGTTTTGTAAGTGCTTAGAATGTGACACCGTGCAAGATTCTAATGCTGGTATTTAGCAATTAGACAGTTTGAGCAAGTCTCTTATCTGGTCTGGTACCATGTAAGAGTTCACAGAATTTTATGGCTATTGTAGTTTCCCATTTACCATACAATTCTATCTAGATTCTGAATTTAAGAATCGAAAAGTTTTGTGGTATGCTGCAGGGGATTGTGGGAGAATAGAAATTATTATAAGCTTAAAGGAGAGGCCCGGTAAAAATGAAAAATCCAGAGCAGGCTGAGGAATGCGAGAACAACATAAATGATCTATACTTACCCATCCCCACGCCCCCCCAGTGTCACAAGATCACTGACCGCCACTGGGCTCCAGTGTTGTCACGACCCAACGGGAATTGCCCGCAATCCTGAGTCAGAAGGTGACCATACACCCCTTCCATGCTGGATTTTTCTTTTTCCTCAGAATTCTCCTTAATGGCGCGTTCACACCTACAGGATCTGCAGCTGATTTTCTGCAGCAGATTTCAGTTAAATAACTGAACACAGCATCAAATCTGATGCTGTGTTCAGTTATTTAACTGAAATCTGCTGCAGAAAATCAGCTGCAGATCCTGTAGGTGTGAACGCACCCTTAAAGAGGAATTCCCTCCCCTCTATGACACAGCTCCGTTAGAATCAAAGGAGCCGCCTCATAGAGGGGAGAAAATTCCCTCCCACTGGGGGCGGGCCAGCCTACCTTCAGTGCTTGAGCACCGTCCGGTAACCGTGGAAAGAACAGCGCAGTATGGGGGAACCGCGGCACTGGCTTCCCCGTCACTGCGCCAATCTATCCCTGTGTCAGGTTAAAGAGGACATATCTGGTGGTACATCCTCTTTAAAAGCAGCTTACAGACCTGTAGAGCAGGACTTTCCTTCTCGCTTTCCTCCTGCACTATGTCAAACACTTGGAACATCTCGTCCTTCCCGTCCTTGGATGTCACATCGCTGTTGCCGGAGGCTCCCTCCTTTTCTGGCACATGTGGCTGTTCTTCCTCAGGGCTGGCAGCCTGGCTATTACCAGCCTTGCTGTCCTCCCCCTCCTCACATTTTGGCCGAAGGCTTGAGACTAAACGGTAGCGACTCTCTTGGCGTTCGGCCTTTCTCCACGTCCGCAGGTCTTTCTGGATTTGCTGTATGCTCCCAATGGGGGGACGATGCACCTGGGTGGCGTGGTCCCGGGATATGGCTTCCTGTACATACTTTCGCACTGGTTCATTCTGGGAATAGATAGAAAAAAGCGAAGAGATCAGACCACCAGCACACTGGAACACCACATACATGCTAGGGGGAGATTTACTTGTATGAGCATAGTTACACATTGACTCTTCTGAATACCCCTGTAGACATTATCACGTGATTATACAGTCAGGTGATGGCTCCTACCTGGGAGCTGACGGTGGCCGCTAGCTTGAACACCTGGGTGGTGACGGCGGACTTCGGGGTCTCCTCCTCGGCCCGCGGTCTCTTGCAGCTGATGATCAGCGCCTCCACCGGGTCCGCACCCCGCTTACGTTTCACGCGGAGCACCGCGGGTTCCATTGGCGGTCACGTGATCTGTCGCAGCACTGCACGCGTCACTGCTAGACGTCTCGGCGCTGCCGCGGCCATGTTGTGTGTGGCAGGGCTGGCACTGCGCACGTGCTTCCGGTGTGTTGCATTTTGGGAAGATGGCGGCCTCCTGTGTAATGGGTTTGCAAATGTGACAGAAAGTAAGTGTCAAGATTAACATTTCACTTATTTTTATTTTTTTCCTAATATGAGATTGTAATGTAATTATGTAGTGTCCATGATCTTGCCTGTCAGTAGGGGGTTCTGGGAATGACACAAAGATTGTTAGACACATGATTCCATAATGAGGAGAGCTGACAGAAATAGAGTGAAGGGAGAATAGAGGAAGCTGGAATCTGGTTATCACGGGCAGCTAGAGATAGGAAAATACATGAGAAGGGCTTAAAGGGCAACTCCAGTGATTTTTTTTAATTTCAAATCAACTGGTGTCAGAAAGTGCCAGAGATTTGTAATTTACTTCTAATAAAAAAATCTAATGTCTTCCAGTACTTATCAGCTGATGTACGTCCTGCATATCTATGTCTAGGTCTGTTACATACAGCAGCTGATAAGTACTGGAAGACATTAGATTTTTTTTAATACAAGTAAATTACAAATCTCTGGCACTTTCTGACACCAGTTGATTTGAAAGAAAATATTTTTTGGGTGGATTTGCCTTTTAATTAAAAATAAAATGATACCCATAAAGCTATTTGCCATCTGCTGCCTATGTCTATGCAGAAAGTTCGCATTTGTCCAGTGACTGGGTGTAGGGTGACCCACTTTATCTAATGGGATAAATACACAATTCTACCATTGTGGAAAAATAGTTTTAAAGTGACACTACCACCAGGCCCAGGCTGAAGCACTGGAGGCGGGCCGACCCACCCTTAGTGGGAGGAAACCCTAGCCCCTCTATGATAGGGTTCCATTGATTCTAATGGAGTCACGTCATGAAGGGGCTGGAGTTTCTTTCCACTAAGGGTGGGTCGGCCCATCTCCAGTGCTTCAGCCTGGGCCTGGTGGTACAGTCACTTTACCAAACTCAAGTGTCTTAGAGGCGTGACCATGGCACTGAAGTGCACTGGCCACGCCTCTATGACACATCAGAGCAGTAACGAAAAAAAAACATTTTATAGGTAATTGCAGCCTCAGGCCACTACAATAAAGGGATTGATAGTCTTCCCACATATACAAAGTTACAGTAAGTGGCCATGTTAGCAGATTTGGATTTCTTTTATTTTTAAAAGTAAAGGTTTTTTTATTACCGAAACAAGAAAAACCCAACATGGCATACCCTATCTCCCCTCCCTAAAACTATACTCCAATGTCCATTTGTCAGGATTGTAAGTTTGGGACATCTTCAATAGCTGACAGGTTTTGTTTAAAGGGCTCTTACATACCAGTCTGCTTGTCTTGTAGTGATTTTAATACTTATTGCAGTGCTTAGTCTTACAGATGGATTGTGCCACTTTTGTGAAATTTAGTAAAATTAAAATATGTAAATTTGGTAGTTTGGTGCACTTAAGGCTCTGAGGAGGCTGGCAGGCAGGGGAATGCCCCCACTAGACCAAAAGACCACATTTACAAAAATGGCACAACTCATCTAAAAGACAAAGACAACATTGGAATCAGGTTTTGGAGAACTACAAGACAAAACCAGCAGGTTGGTATATAAGACCCTGGTGTTACATTAACGTTACCCTTTAAAGAGGATGTACTATCAGGTCCTCTTTAATCTGACCCAGGGATAGAATGGCGCCGTCAAGGGGAAGCCGGTGCCGATGTCCATTTTTTTGATTCGCGGCCCCGCTCCCGTGTACGGCGTCGTTCTCTCAACGGGCCCCGGCCCGGAGCTGAAGCACAGGAGGCGGGCTGGCCTGCCCCCAGTGGGGGGGATTTCCCTCCCCTCTATGTAGCGGCTTCATTAGATTCAATGGAGCCGCGTCATACGGGGGCGGGGGATTCTTCCCACTGGGGGCGGGGCAGCCCACCTCCTGTGCTTTAGCTCCGTCACCGTCTCCGAAGCGGCTCCATTGAATCTAATGAAGGGGGGAGGGAATTCCCTCCTACTGGGGGCAGGCCAGCCCCCCTCCTGTGCTTCCCATGACGGCACCGTTCTATCCCTGGGTCAGATTAAAGAAGATGTACCTGATGGTACATCCACTTTAAGGACAGAACCCCAAATGACCCCAAGGACCGGGACAATTTTCAGTTTAGCGTTTTCGCTTTTTCCTCCTCATCTTCTAAGAGCCATAACTCTCTTACTTTTCCAGCTACAGGACCATATAAGGGTTTGTTCTTTTCAGGAACAGGTGTACTTTGTAATGGTGCCATACCATGTATGATGAAACCCCCAAAATAATATTTATGGGGTAAAATTGTGAAAAAAAAATAACAACTCAGCAAATTGTGTGTGTGTGTGGTTTCCCTGTTTACGTTATGCACTTTACAGTAAAACTGACATTTTATCTTTATTCTATAGGTCAGTCTGAATATAGCTATATGCATTTTACATAGCTTTTCTTATATTTTACTATTTTTATTAACAGTAAAACTTTTTTTTTGCAAATAGGTGTGATTACAATGGCCCTTTTTTGACTCTCATACGTTTCTATTTTTTCACGTATGGGTTGCCATTTTTTGCGCCATGATCTCTAATTTTTATTAATACCATATTTTTGTAGATGAGACATAATTGATCAATTTTTATTCATTTTATTTTAAATAAAATGCAATAAAAATAATCAATACCGGCGTTTTTTTACCACTTTTTGTTTACGCCGTTCACCGTACGGGAACAATATTGATTTATTTTATTGGAACGCACTATTATGCACGCTACAGTATATAATATGTTTATTTATTTATTTTTATGTGTTTTATTTATAAAATTGGAAAGGGGGTGATTTAAAGCAACTCTGTACCCACATTCTGACCCTCCCAAACCACTTGTGATAGCTGCTTTTAATCCAAGATCTGTCCTGGGGTCCGTTCGGCAGGTGATGCAGTTATTGTCCTAAAAAACAACTTTTAAACTTGCAGCCCCGTGCCCAACGGCCGTGGCTAGGAGTATCTGTGCCCTAACTTTGCACCACCCCTCCTCCCTTTCCCCCCCCCCTCTTCATCATTAGGAATGCCCCTAGAACATTTTATCCTGTCTGAACAATGCACAGGTGCCTTAATAATCCAGCCCATGTGCCATGCTGACACCACAGCTGAGGAGTAGGAGACAATCTGCCTGGAGCATTCCTAATGATGAGGAGGGCGGGGAGCAGGGAGACAAAGGTTGTGCCAGCCTAATGCACACACAATCTAGGCCACGGCCGTTGGGCACAGAGCTGCAAATTTAAAAGTTGTTTTTTAGGACAATAACTGCATCACCTGCCGAACGGACACCAGGACAGATATTGGACTAAAAGCAGCTATCCAAAGGTACAAGCGGTTTAGGGGGGTCAGATTGTGGGTACAGAGTCGCTTTAAACTTTTATTGGGGAAGGGGCTATGTCATGCTTTTTTAAAACTTTTTTTTTTTTTTTTTTTACACTTTTTATGTCCCCTTATATTACATTACATGCTATAGCATAGCACTGATCAGTGTTATCTGCAATCATTGCATAGAGCCTGCCTGTGGCAGACTCAATGCATGGATCACCGATCTGACTGCCGGGAGGAAGGTAAGAGACTGTGGGGGTCCTGATCGGTCAGTGACAGAAGCACAGTTGCTGTCACTGATGTAAGTGCCGCAGGGGTCAATGGCGGGCCGCGGCGTGATCGCAGCGGCCCATCATTAACAGTAAGGACCTGGCTGCATATTGCAGCCGGTCCCCACTTGCTCCTGAGCTCACTTCAAAGCACTGCCGGTCTCCATGATGTACGGGTACGGCATGGGTCCTTAAGTGACAGGATTCCATGACGTACCTGTACGACATGGGTCCTTAAGGGGTTAAAAGGGAACCAATCAGATTGTGCTGATATGGTTTCCTTCAGCACCATATAGAGCGACTGTGCAGTTCGCAATATGTACCCGCTGCAGCAGTAGCTTCAGTAAGCAGAAAAAGAAGTTTTATTGTGCCGCACAAGGCAGGGAGAGAGGCGGCAACTAGTAATCTGGGCGGTCACCGCTTTCTCCCTGTCGAGACCACTTACGGGCAGAGAGTTGTGACTAGTCATGGGCGGCTTCCCCCCCAGATGACTAGTTGCTGCCCCTCTCCCAGCCTGGCACCCCTGCCAAACAGCTGTATGGAGAGGCAGCCTCATCAATCTTTACAAGTGCTACTAAGAGTACAGTCAGTGCAAGGATGAGTGCTGGTAAACATTCAAGAGGCTGTGGCTCTCACAGGAGGGTGCCAGGAGTCAGAGCCTTGCCGATCTGATAATGATGGCCTATCCAGAAGATAACCCCTTTAATTAAGTAAATCATATTATATGTGTTGCTTTACAGCTTTTTTCTCTCCGGTGACATCTGACATTTACAAGGATTGTGACGATGGTGTTCTGCGGCCGGGTTAATCCCATTACAGGGTCATTGGTCTGGATAGAAGAGGATGAGAATTATGATTATCACCAAGAAATTGCCCGGTTAGTGTAATAGATAAAGAAGTACAACCGATTACAAATGTAGGATACATTTATGCATTGCATGTGTGTTTTAGCTGCTGTAGGTCTGTTTTGGTGTAAAAAAATGGGATTTAGGCAGAAGTTACACAGGACATTTTAGAAAAACCTGGACTGATCCACCCCGCCTGCCCATTGTCTTCTCATGAATATTGAAGCGGTGCTCTGCAGTGACGTCACTACAGCTGCCCGTCCTGCAGGATGAATACTCATAAGGAGGGGCAAGCAGGTGGATGAGTGTGTAGTCTCGCCCCTAGTGCACCAAACTGCCTAATTTACATGTTAATAAAAGGTAAGAGGACGAATATAAGGAAACTACCTTCACGCACTTACACACACACACGCACACAGCCTGCTGCAGCCATAGCATACACACAAAGCCTGCTGCAGCCATAGCACGAACACACAAATACACACACAGCCTGCTGCAGCCATATCACGCACACACACACACAGCTGCATATTACACTGCTGTTCATATACAGTCATCCAGCATTCAGGAAGAGAACAGCACAGATCTCCCCCCCCCCCCCCCCCCCCCCACACACACAATGGACTCTTCCAGCTAAGAAACAAACTGCCAAATAGTGACCGACAAAACTAGTTCCGACTCCAACTCCACAGCCCTGGTTATTAGTAAATAAGAACTTGAGAACAAGAGGACACAGTGAGAGGTTAGTTGGAGGAAAGATCAGAAGCAACGTGAGAAAATATTACTTTACTGAAAGAGTAGTAGATGCTTAGAACAAACTTTCAGCAGATGTGGTTGGTAAATCTACAATAACAGAATGTCAACCTGCCTGGGATATGCATATATCTATCCTCAGATAATAGGAAAGGAAATACTAGACTAGTTGGACCCAGTGGTCTTTTTCTGCCGACAATCATCTTTGTTTCTATGAATGTGTTTAACAAGTCTTATAGTCTTTCTAAACTCCCAAATATCTGAATTTGCCTATATTTCCTACAGGTCTTCATATGCTGACATGCTACATGATAAGGACCGTGTAAGTGTAAAAAGTATCTTCTGTTGCTAAAATCCAAGCTTAAAAATGTCTCTTAATAGCTTGTGAATACTTATAGCCTGACATTATTATTTGGTGCTATTCATGACTTTTTTGCTCCTGCTATTCAGAATGAGAAGTATTACCAGGGAATCCGGGCTGCAGTAAAGAGAGTCAAGGAAAGAGGAGAAGAGGTCATTGTGTTAGATATTGGGACTGGGACTGGACTCTTGTCCATGATGGCGGTCACTGCTGGGGCAGACTACTGCTATGCCATTGAGGTGAATTGTTCTGCTACAATTGAACCCTCCCATCTGTAGTTAATTCATATAGCATGTAGAGAATTGTATTTATAGCATGTTTGTTATATATTTTTATTTTGTATATTCAGGTTTTCAGTAAGAATAAAAAGTAATAATCTCCTTTTCAAACTGTCATAATGATATGTCAGCAGTTGTTATGAGTCGGGGGATCTAGGTGCTGAGAACCCCACCATTTGTTGAAATGAATGGGTAGAAGCATGCAGGTTAGCACTTGTTCCTATTCATTTTTACTTGCCACTGGGATCTCTTTGGGAATCCAGACCTCAGGCTCAACTTTTTGAGGAGAGCCTACCAGCGAAGAACAATATGAACAGGTAGAAGCGGCAGCTGAGTACTTCAGCCCATTCTTTTCATCAGTTGGTGGAAGTCTCTGCACCCCAACCGATCAAAACTTCTCATATGTCACTATGACACATGAGAACTTTCCTAAAGTGATAGTTACCATTTAAACAGTTTGATAAAAGAGGATAAAGGAGACCTGTTTGAAAATATCATTAGTTGCTAGTTATTAGTCACCTATACAGTTATGTGACATGAATTGTGTGACATGGTTTCTCAGCTATTAAGTGGCCATTACCTGTGTCTTATTGTGTTGTCAGGTTTTCAAACCTATGGCAGATGCGGCAGAGCAAATAGTGAAAGCGAATGGTTTTGGTGACAAAATCAAAGTCATCAACAAGCATTCAACAGAAGTGACGGTGGGGCCAGGTAAGAAGAAAGAGGGGTCCTCCTGTAAAGGTTTCTGGAGGTTTAGGGTTTATGTTACCAATGTGAGTAGTTTCATAGATTGTCAAGTCACATTATTATACCATCTAGAGTAACAAACCTGTGCAGTGCGGGCAGCAACTAGACGGACTGAGAGTGACTCATTAAGGACATACAGCAGCTGATAAGTACTGGAAGACTTGAAATTTTCTAATAGAAGTAAATTACAATTCTCTGAAACATTCTGGCACCAATTTATTTGAAAGAATGAAGCAGAAAACATGGTTCATCAGATGATGCAATCCTTGTCCACGGATGGCAGACCCCGACTCACGAAGAGTCACCCTCCAGCACTCAGGCGGGGAAAAAAACCCTGTGGGGGAAACCTCGAAGGAGCCATGGCTGGAGAGTTGCCCCTCCCCTGGACTTAGAGGGTAATACCATACTATAAATATAATAAACTGGGTGTGAGAGAAATCTGGCTGCAACATCTGTCACCTTATTGATGGCTAGGCGGCTGTATCTCTTCTCCCTCACAGATCCAGGTCCACTTCTCAGGAAGGTGGCGACTTGATGAAGGGGTAGTCTAAAGTAGACCAGCCCTTTTCCCCTGCTAGAACCTCCAAATTACATTGAGGGTCAGGGGCACTAAAGTAGTCAAGCTCCAGGTCCTCTGGCGCATCCAAGATGGCACTGATCAGGGCGCAGTGCATTGCTTTATGGAATCTTCTCTATGACATAAGCGCTTGTCATCACAGTGCACGGTTACCATGGTTACTACAGACAAACACATCTGAAGCATTAATCCATTAATGACTGGTGATAAACACACTTGTGACCAAGCAAACAGCTTATAGTTAGGCCACACTAAGAACACTAAATAATATGGTTTGATGTGGCCCATAGCAACCAATCACAGCTCAGCTTTCCTTTCTCAAGTTACTCTGGTAAAATAAAAGCTTAACTGTGGTTGGTTGCCATGCGCAACTTAGACAGTCTAACTTGCTCATAGCAACCAATCAAAGCTCAGCTTTAATTTTGTAAGAGCTCGTTAAGCTATAAAAGGTGAGCTGTAAAATTGGTTGCTATAGGCGAATCAGACTGTGTTTTGTCTCTGGCAGGTTGTTAAAGCTGCTCCATTGCTGTAAAGCTTATGATGATGATGACTGAAAACACATTACATCAAGCTACCCCATAATGTTATGCAAACAGTTCTGCCTCCATACCTTCCTAACTTTTTGGATATGTAAGCTAAAAACAAACGATAGGCGCTATAGGGTGATAATGTAAAATAAAAGAAACAAAGGGGGCACAAATTGGTATGCTCACCTTTGTAGGTTGTACACAGGGTACAACACCTCAGCACACCATCAGTGAAGATAGGCACAAAGCCACAGTAGCTGGTCCAGATTCGTCCGAGATTTAGAGCCACGAAATCAGGGACTTGTAATATGCAATAAAGTGTCTAAATACGATAGGGTTAGCCGGGGTGAAATTTAAGGTATTGTGGTGCTGAATGGCACAAATCATAGATAGTAAGAATAACAATGTTTTATTTGTCTCATAAACAACGCGTTTCAGGGTCGGTGCCCCTTTTTCAAGTTAAGAGAGACATAAGGGCTTACGTCTCTCTTAACTTGAAAAAGGGGCACCGACCCTGAAATGCTTTGTTTATGAGACAAATAAAACATTGTTATTCTTACTATCTATGATTTGTGCCATTCAGCACCACAATACCTTAAATTTCACCTTGGCTAACCCCATGGTGTTTAGACACTTTATCCTAACTTTTTAGAGGGACACTTGTGGTTCACATACATGTAATTCCCAGCATTTCCTGTCACTCAGTTTAGAATCCACTGGTATATGGTTATATATGGCGGATTTGTTAACATGAAGGAGACGGCTGACAATCTGATTTAATTGTATGTTTAAAGGGCTGTCAAAGAGTATTATTAATAAAGCTGCTGAAATGAATAGACAAGGAGGGTATCCATACCTGGATATTTATGATGCGATTTGGTTGGTGAACTCCTAAGTCTTTCAATAAGTTCACCAATCAAAATGCATGTTAAAAACTCAACAGATGCTCTTTGTGTGTACACGGTTTCCTACAGAAACAGCTCCGCTCCTGTCTATAGGGTAGCTGTTCCTTAATGATATCCAATAGCCACTGTCGTCCTGAAACTCACCCGCTTAGCCAATCACTGACTGAGGATGAACTCTGCTGTAGCCATTGACTGGCTTAGCAGAAAGTCCATTAGCCGAGTATGTGACATTGCAGCTAAAGGAGCCGGGGCCGTGACATACATGGAACACAGTTGAAATTGACTGAAAATTACTTCTACCGGCTGTGGGAGAGAGCGCGGCATAGGGACTGGGGTGTATAGTTTCTTTATTATTTTCCCACACCCCCTGTCTGCCTGTCATTTGTTAGTTTTACAAGACTTCAAGCGAATCTGTCAGATGTAATGCGTGTTCCCAACTGCTGACAGTGTAAGATGCTGTCAGGTCAAGAAGACACATGGTACCTTATGTATTTGTTTATGGCTCTATAGCATAGAAAATGTTTTTTTCTCTGGTACAAAGAGTTAGGGTGCGTTTACACAGAAAGATTTATCTGACAGATTTTGGAAGCCAAAGCCAGGAATGGATTTGAAAAGAGGATAGATCCCAGTCTTTCCTTTATGACCTGATCCCTGTTTATAGTCTGTTCCTGGTTTTGGCTTCAAAGATCTGTCAGATAAATCTGTCTGTGTAAACGCAGCATTAAAAAGGCTTCTCTAACCTCCTGAATAGCTACAAGCTAGAAAATCTCCTCTCTCTTCCCTCCCTGCTTAATTGACACCTGGAAGCTGAGTCCTCAGCAGGTTTAGGTGTGGGAGGTCACTGCACATAACATGTGCCAGGGCCGGACTGGGACTTAAATTCAGCCCTGGCAATCAGACCCCAGCAGCCCACATACCATATCATGGATAGCGGTGTAAAATACGTGCTGTAGCAAATTCTGCTTCATTTAGCCGTTCCCACTACTCCCTTAAGCATGTGAACCCCACCATCAGCACCTAAAAATAATGCTATAACATAATCTGCTGTGGATTTGATGCGGCATATTTATGCATTCGTTTCAACTGATTAAATCAGAAGCATCAAATCCGCATTTGATTAGGTATGAACGTGCCCTTAAAGGGAACCTGTGAGGTCTATACCAAGTACGCAGCTGTAGATCCCAGCGTACAGGTCACAGACTGGATCTTTAGTCCAGTGTAAACCTCTATAATCATTCTTTTCATTACCACTGAAGTGTCACAGAGGTGGAGTCACAGTAGCACCCTCTGCCCCCGCCCCTGCCTGCTCTGACTGATGGACGTATAGGGTGCTGCTGCTGCGGCTGCTATTGTGAAACTTTATTTGGTAATGAAAAGGACAATTATAAAGGTTTACACTGGACTAAAGGTCATGTCAGTGATATCTCCCTCACACCTGTCTGCTGAGATCTACAACCCTAGACCTGGTATGGACCTCACAGATTCCCTTTAAAGGAGGAAAATATGGCCACCTTCTTCCAGCAACAGTGCCCCACTCTTCTTCAGTTTGTGTGAGGTATTGCAGCTCAGTTCCATTTAAATGAATGGAGCCAAGTTGTAATACCACACACAGTCTGAGGACAGGGTGGTGCTGTTTTTGGACAAAAGTTACTATATTTTTTAAATCCCTTTTATCCTGACTATATCTGCACTCCATATAATGGCGGTATAAGTAGTAAGGTTTTAATTATTAAAATGTGTCTGGTTGTGATCTCATGTGTAATCAAAGATACGTAATGAGGTGCTAGATAGCTATTTCCTACTGGATATCTATCTATCTATCTATCTATCTATCTATCTATCTATCTATCTATCTATCTCTCTCCTATCTATCTCCTATCTATCTCCGGTATAAGTAGGGTCCCAGGACAAATTTTAGGTTATATATAAGGGAAACATAGGTAAGAATTTTCTGTGCATGATAATACTGTCATAGTTAATAACACCAGTAAGCAAATATTATCCCCATACTGTACACGTTACTGCCATACTGTTACTAAACAAACCCACCAATATTCCAAAACTACCAATATATAAGTAACAAATAATATCACCACACCATGAGCACGGCCATTACCACCACATAATGACTGATACCGCTACACTGTGACTAAATACAATCCACTATATAAAACACTAATATTACCAGTAATACCATCACACCATGCCCACTACCCTCACCATACAGTGACTGGATAATACCACTATACCATCACACCATGCCCACTACTCTTACCATACGGTGACTGGATAATACCACTATACCATCACACCATGCCCACTACTCTTACCATACGGTGACTGGATAATACCACTATACCATCACACCATGCCCACTAATCTCACCATAGAGTAACTGGATAATACCACTATACTGTCACCAAATAACAGCCATCATATGAACACCAATGTTCTCCCAAAGCAGTGACCAGAGAACACAGGTGTCACACTCCGTCCCTCCAGCTCTTACAAAACTACAATCCCCATCATGCCTGGACAGCTAAAGCATGTTGGGAATTGTAGTTTTGCAACATCTGGAGGGATGGAGTTTGGCACACCTGATACTGAGGTAGATCCCAGCTGTATTAAGGTTCTGCAGACCTTATAAGTGATTATAGTGCAGTTACATCCATTGACTCACAGTAGGCGTCTTCTCTGCATGACGAGACGTCCACTTTTCCTTTTCTTCTCCATCTTGCTCCGGCCATGTCTCATCTCCACAGGATCTGCCAGACAGACATTTTAGGCTTCTTGCTCCAGCAACATCCTCATCTATACATCCCTCCATATAGAATAGCCCTTCCCTGCTGTACATCCCCCATATAGAATAGCCCCCCCCTGCATACCCCCATATAGAATAGCCCCCCCACGGTACTTCCCCCCATATAGAATAGCCCCCCTGCATCCCCCCATATAGAATAGCCCCCCGCTGTACATCCCCCCATATAGAATAGCCCCCCCTGCTGTACATCCCTCCATATAGAATAGCCCCCCCCACTCCCTGCTGCACATCTCTCCATATAGAATAGCGCCCCACATCCCCCCATATAGAATAGCCCCCCTGCACCCCCCTCAATAGAATAGCCCCCCTGCACACACACCCTCAATAGAATATCCCCCCTGCACACACCCCCTCAATAGAATAGCCCCCCTGCACACACACCCCTCAATAGAATAGCCCCCCTGCACACACACACCCTCAATAGAATAGCCCCCCTGCACACACACACCCCTCAAAAGAATAGCCCCCCTGCACACCTCCCTTCAATAGAATATCCCCCCTGCACACACACCCCTCAATAGAATAGCCCCCATGCACACACCCCCTCAATAGAATAGCCCCCCTGCACCCCCCTCAATAGAATATCCCCCCTGCATCCCCCCCATAGAATAGCCCCCCTGCTCCCCCCATAGAATAGCCCCCCTGCACACACCCCTCAATAGAATAGCCCCCCTGCACACACCCCTCAATAGAATAGCCCCCCAGCACACACACCCCTTAATAGAATAGCCCCCCCTGCACACACCCCTCAATAGAATAGCCCCCTCTGCATCCCCCCCATAGAATAGCCCCCCTGCACACACCCCTCAATAGAATATCCCCCCCTGCATCCCCCCCATAGAATAGCCCCCCTGCATCCCCCCCATAGAATAGCCCCCCTGCACACACACCCCTCAATAGAATAGCCCCCCTGCACACACACCCCTCAAAAGAATAGCCCCCCCTGCACCCCCCCGCCATAGAATAGCCCCCCTGCACACACACCCCTCAATAGAATAGCCCCCCCTGCACACATACCCCTCAATAGAATAGCCCCCCCTGCATCCCCCCCATAGAATAGCCCCCCTGTGCATGCCCCCCCATAGAATAGCCCCCCTGCGCACACACCCCTCAATAGAATAGCCCCCCTGCCCCCCCATAGAATAGCCCCCCTGCATCCCCCCCCATAGAATAGCCCCCCTGCACACACACCCCTCAATAGAATAGCCCCCTCTGCATCCCCTTCCCCATAGAATAGCCCCCCTGCATCTCCCCCCATAGTATAGCCCCCTCTGCGTGCCTCCCCCCTCCCGCTGTGTGGCCACATGTGAAGGGGTTAAAAAAAAAACATTCTCACCTCACCTCGCTCCCCAGCAGCTTCTGCCTCAGCTTGGATTTTCGGATCTCGTCCACTGCTGCTTCTCCCTGCTGCAGCGCAGCGCAACGCGGCGGCGGCGACAGCGACCCCTCTCCTCTCTGTCCTCCAGGTCCTCAGCGACGCGTCAGGGAAGTGACATCAGCCGCTGGGGGCCTGGGGATGTAGGTGCCGGCAGACGTGCCTGCGCGCGGCACGTTTGCGGCCTAGGCACCTGGGGGGGATCAGGAGGGGCGGAGACACACCACTGCAGCCCCCTCCCGCCACCACAGCCCTCTCACCTCGGCCAGCTGGCCCGCCCCTGCCTGCTCCTGACGTGCTCCTTCAATTAACGAGGGGCTGCTGCGGCCGGTCGCATCGGCCCCACGTTAATTGGATTGGAGGAGCATGTCAGGGGCGGGCCAACTGGGCCGAGGTGAGCGGGCCGCAGCGGTGATTTTTTTTTTTCTTTTCATTATCCAGCCCGGGCGGCTCACGGACTGGTAATGTGGCCAGCCCAGCGGGCACTTGCCCGCCTTGCCAGATTACCAGTCCGGGCCTGTCATGTACATACATATTATATTTAGAGATGAGCGAACCTCAAGCATGCTTGAGTCCATCCGAACCCGATCGTTTGGCATTTGATTAGTGGTGGTTGCTGAAATTGGATAAAGTCATTGGCTGTATCCATGTTTTCCAGACAACCTTTGAGCTTTATCCAACATCAGCCACCGCTAATCAAATGCCGAACGATCGGGTTCGGATGGACTCGAACATGTTCGAGGTTCGCTCATCTCTAATTATATTATATACAAATATGCACAATACATACACAGATATATAGAAATGCACATTACCTATATCCATAAATCCATACATAGTACACACACCATACACAGATATAAAGAAATCACCTATATGCACACATGGTACCCACACACACACACATGCAGAATACACACTTCTAAACAAATGCACATTACATATATGCATAGATTATACACACACATGCACCATACACACAATATACATGCTTCATGTCCACATGCATATATTTACCTCTTGTACAGATTTTCAGCCCCAGGGCTACACTGGGCAGGCTGCAGACCCTCTTCCTCCCTCCTCCTGTATCCCGACTGCCAGCAGCAGCACATGGAGCAGATAGAGGCAGCCTGAGAGGAGAAGGTGTTGGAGTTTCCCAAGGAAAAAGAGGACAGGGGCTGCGCTAAATCTGCACACTACATGCTGCTGCTTGTCACCCCGGTCACTCCCTGCCTCTTTATAATAGGACGAAACCCCAGGTTACTAGATAGAGGCAGTAAGTAATAATAATAATTAGAATAATATTTATTTGTATAGCGCCAGCAGATGAAAAGCATGTGCTGCAGTGTTAGGGGATTATATGCCATCCTGGAGCTGCTAGGAAGAGATAGGGATGCACTACGTGTGTGGATTGTAGGTGCTTCTCACGGTCGGGTTGCCACCCCAAAATAGAAGACTCCGTAGCACTCTTTTCATGCAAAAGTGTTTACCCTGGAGCTGCTAGACAGGGAGGCCCACCAAAGGGTAGGGCCCACTGGGGGATTCCCCTGCTTCCCTTTGGGCCACTCCCAGCCTGTTCATGAGCTGCATGCTGCCAATGTCAAAAGTAGCCATAATATTGTGACTCAACCTTGTATATGCTAATACTCTGGTATTTACACTTGTTGCTCACTTATTTCTGCCATCATATTGAACCAATTGTTTATATGTTTCTAATATTTAAATAACACCTAATTTTAGGTGTTAAAAAGGATTTCTCTTCTCAACAACCCCTTTTCTTGTCCCTTCATGTGGCTAGACTTCACATCTATGCCGCAGAGCAGAAAGCGTTTCACTTGCATGTACGCTATCCTCAATGCCTTCCCCCATCGCATACAGCATAAAAGCATATTTGTTAACAAACTTGCATTTACACTTGTTAGCTGATGGTAAAATCTATTATCTTATGCAGATGGAGACATGATGCAGCGAGCTAACATACTAATCACAGAATTGTTTGATACTGAGCTTATTGGAGAGGGGGCTCTGCCTAGTTATGAACATGCACAGCATAATCTTATGCAGGTAAGTGGAGAAGATAATAATTATGTAATTCTTGCATAGTGATTTTAGATTTAGACTTCTGGTAAGTTTTAACATATCCTTATAGTGATTAAGGTCCTTTTACATGGCCTGACATGGGGCCATGCAAGATCAGCGAGATCTGCGCTTGTTTGCATTGCCTTTACACGGCACAGATAATTGAGAGCCCAGGCCACACAAACTTTCCTTTCTTGTTTATGGGGCCATGGAAACTGCCAGCACAGATATGCATATACCTGTGCTGTCAGTTTCCTGTTCACAAGCAGCAGTGCATACTTACCTTCTGCACTACTGTGTGATCCGGCATCCCTCTTTTTGGCTCACTCGTCCAGCTTTTGGCAACCTCTGTATCTTCAGACTGCCCTGTCTCCTCCGGTTGTCAATGAATCTGGTGAAGAAGGCAGCTGCCTGAAGATAGTGGGGTCAGAGCAGGACAGGATGCCAGATCACACAGCAGTACAGAAGCTAAGTATGCACTGCTTGTGATCTGGAAACTGACAACACTGATATATGAATATCCATGCAGTCAGTTTCCCTTTGCTATTGGCTGCACATCTTATTACACAGGAAGATGTGGGGGTTATCGCCATAAATTTTAAAGCATTACAAAAGATGCTATCCGCTGAGAAGAGGATCGGGTGTTTTCCTACTCCTCAGCTGATTTATACAGGGCCGATTATTGACCGAAGGAGCATTTCAAGCAACGCTCCTGGCCTATAATCAGCCAATGTAAAAAGGCCTTTTAGAGCTTTTTTTTTCTGATCTGGGGCACCTTGAAAATGTTTAGACTGTGATCAGATGAGCACACACGACCATTGCTGTTCAGTTATCAGATAAACATCTCTGTACCCTTGTGTTACCAGGAGTGTTGGGAGGCAGTCCCTCACAGAGCAACTGTTTATGCCCAAGTAGTAGAATCACACAGGCTTTGGAGTTGGAACAAGCTCTTACCCATGCAGTTGGATAGCAGAACCGTTCAGCCACCATCTGAAATGGAAAGCTGCCCTGGAGCTCCCTCAGTATGTGATGTCCAGCTGAGCCAGGTAAAGCTGGAGGACTTCAGACCACTCAGTGACATCTTAGTTGTCTTCAGGTAAGACATCTGATTAAATTCACTGCTACATTGGCTGTGTTGCCTGTATACCTTAGTGACTGGCAGTATATAGACCACAGCCATCAGGGAAGCAGTGATTGTTTAGTAATAAAGTATTACTTGGCACCCTCTAAATCATGGGTCTCCAAACTGCGGCCCTCCAGCTGTTGTGAAACTACAACTCCCATCATTTCTGGACAGCTAAAGCTTTGGATTTGGCTGCCCAGGCATAATGGGAAATGTAGTTTTGCAACAGCTGGAGGGCCACAGTTTGGAGACCCATGCTCTAAATTCTTCACATCCTGCTGAGAGGTGCTGCCTAATGTTTTAGCTTGTAGAGGAGGGTTTCAGTCTTGATTTGCAAGTTTAGCTTTATTAAAGGGTTTATCTATAATTAGAAAAACATGCCCACTTTCTAACAGAAAAACCAGGAGTCTTGTCTTCAGTTTTGCAGCTCCGTTCTATTAAAGTGAATAAGCTTAAAGTAGAAGTCAGGCAAAAATGTTTATTAAAATATTGTATTGCCCCCCAAAATTATACAAATCCCCAATATACACTTTTATTACGGGAAATGCTTATAAAGTGCTTTTTTCTCTGCACTTATTATTGCATCAAGGCTTCACTTCCTGGATAAAATGGTGATGTCACAACCCGACTCTCAGAGCTGTGCGGGCTGTGGCTGCTGGAGAGGATGATGGCAGGGGGATGCTCAGTGTCCCTCCAGTGCCCTGTGTCACTCAGTGTCCCCCTGCCATCATGCTCTCCAGCAGCCGCAGCCCGCACAGCTCTGGGAGTCGGGTCGTGACATCACCATTTTATTAAGGAAGTGATCCTTGATGCAATAGAAAAAAAAACACTTTTATGTGCATTTCCCATAATAAGTGTATACTGGTAATTTGTATAACTTTTAGGGGGCAATACAATACTTTAATAAAAATTTTCGCCAGACTTCTTCTTTAATTGCAAACCACACCTGAACCGGACACGAGTCGTTTGAAAGTGGTCATGTATTTCTAATGCCTGATAACCCCTTTAATAAACATGATTGTATACTGAATGAACATTTAGGGTGCCTTCACACCTACCGTATCGCAGTAGAAAATCCGCTGCGGATCCGCAGCAGATCCGCAGCGGATTTAACTAACTGAATGAACACAGCACTAAATCCGCACTCACAAATCTGCTGCGGATCCGCAGCGGATTTGACAGTGCGTATTTAATGCTGTGTTCATTCATTTAGTTAAATCTGCTGCGGATCTGCTGCGGATTTTCTACTGCGATACGGTAGGTGTGAAGGCACCCTTATAGGTTTTTCATGTGGATTGCTGCTTATTACATGGTTACTAAAACAAAGCATTGTTTATTTCTCTAAGAGTGGACTTCAGCAAGCAGATCAGCAGCTCTCCAGTCTCACACATTGTCAACTTCACATCTTTGGCCAATGGAGCCGCCCAGGTGGTATTGTCATGGTGGGACATTGACATGGACCCTGAGGCTACAATTAACTGCAGCATGAAACCAAGCTGGTTGTATCCTGCACTGCATCCTGTGCCGGTAAGAACAAAGTTGGGGTTGGAGTCTTTGTCATGCTTATCTTAGGGCCCTATTCCACAGTAACGATAATCGGCCCCATTTGGCCCGATTCGGCCGATTATCGTTCGGTGAAATAGAGAGAACAATCAGCCGATGATCGTGTCATCGGCTGATCGTTCATTTAGGGCCAGACCTAAAATCATCGTTCCCCCACCGCGCATCGCTACGGTTGAATAGCGGTGCGCGGCGGGCGACCAACGATTTGACAGGCTGCAGCATCATACATTACCTGTCAGGTCTTCTCCGCGCTGTCTTCTCCGGGTCCTGCACGCTCTATCTTCAGAATGGCCGGTTAGCTGACGGAGCGCTCAGCCAATTACAGGCCGGGACCGCCGCGGCCTGTGATTGGCTGAGTTTGGCCGGTCGGCAGACCGGCCATTCTGAAGATAGAGCGTGCGGGACCCGGGGAGGAAGACAGCGCAGAGAAGACCTGACAGGTAATGTATGATGCTGTAAGGGCTGCAAGGACATCGGTAACGATGTCCTTGCAGCCCTCGCTCAACGATCATCGGGCCGTGGAATAGGCCCAGTAAACGAGTGGCGATCTAGCAGATCGCCGCTCGTTTACATCGTTGATCGGGCCCTCCTCGGCCTGTGGAATAGGACCCTTACTTAACAACAGATTTGAAAAAGATGATGAAAGGTTACAGGAAAGAAGAAAAGGGTGGGGAAGGCACATTTAAAGTCTATGGATATAGAAATTGTACTGTCTCCCAATGTGTAAATTCTTTTTTATGAATCTAGTGGAGGGATCACTGGATGCAGTGTGTATACTTCCTGCCTAAGGAAACAAAGGTGACACAAGGAGAGGAGATGAGTCTCATTGCTCATCAAGATGACTACTGTGTATGGTACAACTTGACAACACCAAGGTAATTGCAGCACATATTTATAGTGCTTGAAAAGCACTATATTGTAATCCGTATTCTTCTTCTTCCGTTTCTTCTTCTTCTTCTTCTTCTTCTTCCAGCAATTTTTTTGCGCGTAATACAGCCCGAACCGCTTTACGCACAGACTCCGTTCAAACTGCGTTTCGAGTGAGGTGTGCTATCTATTTTTCGTTTCGATCGGATTTGTCGTTTTTAAGGAATTTACGTTTAAAGACCCCAAATTTCCCATAGAAAATAATGGCCCATTGCAAATAATGGCCACACTCTAACCGCTAACAGCCAATCACAGCACATATGCAAATAGCTGAGATATAACAGCCAATAGGAACTCTAAGGTCTTGTCAGGCAATGTATCACAACATCCACAGTCACATGTCCACTATTGGCCAATAGAAGATGTAATATATGGAAGGTCCTTAACGATTTTGTCTCACTGACATGAGTAAGATTGTCATGGTAACCGAGCAATGATCTTTACTATTATAAGTACCCAGATCGCTCTTAAAGGGACCCAAGTCACTCTTAAAGGGACGGGAGCCATGTCGCTCTTAAAGGGACCCAAGTCGTTCTTAAAGGTACCCAAGTCTCTCTTAAAGTAGCGGGACCCAAGTCGCTCTTAAAGGGACGGGACCCAAGTCGCTCTTAAAGGGTCCCATGTAGCTCTTAAAGGGATCCAAGTCGCTCTTAAAGGGATAAGACCCAAGTTGCTCTTAAACGGACGGGACACATGTTGCTCTTAAAGGGACCCAAGTCACTCCAAAAGGTATGGGACCCATGTCGCTCTTAAAGAGACCCATGTTGCTAGAGCGACTTGGGTCCCTTTAAGAGCGACCCAGGTCCCTTTATGAGCGACTTAGGTCCCCTTAAGAGCGACCTGGGTCCTTTTAAGAGTGAAATATGTCCCTTCAAGAGCGAAATATGTCCCTTTAAGAGCGACCTGGGTCCCTTTATGAGCGAAATGGGTCCCTTTAAGAGCGAAATATGTCAGTTTAGGAGCAAAATGGGTCCTTTTAAGAGTGAAATTGGTCCCTTTAGGAGAGAAATTGGTCCCTTTAAGAGTGACCTAGGTCCCTTTAAGAGCCACCTGGGTCCCTTAAAGAGCCACCTGGGTCCCTTAAAGAGCCACCTGGGTCCCTTAAAGAGCCACCTGGGTCCCTTTAAGAGTGATCTGGGTCCCTTTAAGAGTGAAATAGGTTCCTTTAACAGCAAAATAGGTCCCTTTAAGAGCGATCTGGGTCCCGTTAATAGCAACCTGGGTCCCTTTAAGAGCAAAGTATGTACCTTCAAGAGCGAAATATGTCCCTTTAAGAGCGAAATGGGTCCCTTTAAGAGCTAAATGGGTCCCTTTAGGAGAGAAATTGTTCCCTTTAAGAGCGCCCTGGGTCCCTTTAAGAGCGACCTGGGTCCCTTTAAGAGCGAAATATGTCCGCTTAAGACTAAAATGGGTCGTTTTAAGAGTGACCTGGGTCCCTTTAAGAGTGAAATTGGTCCCTTTAGGAGAGAAATTGGTCCCTTTAAGAGCGACTTAGGTCCCTTTAAGAGCTACCTGGGTCCCTTTAAGAGCGATCTGGGTCCCTTTAAGAGCAACCTGAGTCCCTTTAAGAGCGAAATGGGTCCCTTTAAGAGCGACCTGGGTCCCTTTAAGAGCAAAATATGCCCCTTTAAGAGCGAAATATGCCCCTTTAGGAGCGAAATATGTCCCTTTAAGAGCGAAATATGTCCCTTTAAGAGCAAAATGGGTCTCTTTAAGAGCTAAATTGGTCCCTTTAAGAGCGACCTGGGTCCCTTTAAGAGATACCTGGGTCCCCTTAAGAGCGTCCTGGGTCCTTTTAAGAGCGACCTGGTCCCTTTAAGAGCGACCTGGGTCCCTTTAAGAGTGAAATGGGTCCCTTTAATAGCAACCTAAGTCCCTTTAAGAGCGACCTGGGTCCCTTTAAGAGCGACCTGGGTCCCTTTAAGAGCGACCTGGGTCCCTTTAAGAGCGACCTGGGTCCCTTTAAGAGCGACCTGGGTCCCTTTAAGAGCGACCTGGGTCCCTTTAAGAGCGACCTGGGTCCCTTTAAGAGCGACCTGGGTCCCTTTAAGAGCGACCTGGGTCCCTTTAAGAGCGACCTGGGTCCCTTTAAGAGCGACCTGGGTCCCTTTAAGAGCGACCTGGGTCCCTTTAAGAGCGACCTGGGTCCCTTTAAGAGCGACCTGGGTCCCTTTAAGAGCGACCTGGGTCCCTTTAAGAGCGACCTGGGTCCCTTTAAGAGCGACCTGGGTCCCTTTAAGAGCGACCTGGGTCCCTTTAAGAGCGACCTGGGTCCCTTTAAGAGCGACCTGGGTCCCTTTAAGAGCGACCTGGGTCCCTTTAAGAGCGACCTGGGTCCCTTTAAGAGCGACCTGGGTCCCTTTAAGAGCGACCTGGGTCCCTTTAAGAGCGACCTGGGTCCCTTTAAGAGCGACCTGGGTCCCTTTAAGAGCGACCTGGGTCCCTTTAAGAGCGACCTGGGTCCCTTTAAGAGCGACCTGGGTCCCTTTAAGAGCGACCTGGGTCCCTTTAAGAGCGACCTGGGTCCCTTTAAGAGCGACCTGGGTCCCTTTAAGAGCGACCTGGGTCCCTTTAAGAGCGACCTGGGTCCCTTTAAGAGCGACCTGGGTCCCTTTAAGAGCGACCTGGGTCCCTTTAAGAGCGACCTGGGTCCCTTTAAGTTCGAAATATGTCCCTTTAAGAGCGAAATATGTCCCTTCAAGAGCAAAATGGGTCCCTTTAAGAGTGAAATATGTCCCTTTAAGAGCAAAATAGGTCCTTTTAAGCGCGACCTTGGTCCCTTTAGGAGCAACCTGGGTCCCTTTAAGAGTGAAATTGGTCTCTTTAATAGCGACCTGGGTCCCTTTAAGAGCAAAATATGTCCCTTTAAGAGCAAAATGGTTCCCGTTAAGAGCAACCTGGGTCCCTTTAACAGTGACCTGGGTCCCTTTAAGAGCGATCTGGGTCCCTGTAAGAGTGAAATGGGTCCCTTTATGTGCGACCTGGGTCCCTTTAACCCCTAGACGACCCAGGGCGTATAGTTACGCCATGGAAGTCTGTCCCCAGACGACCTAGATCGTAACTGTACGCCCTGGGTGTTTCTCCCGCTATGAAGCATGCTCCGGAGCGGAGCGCGCTTCACAGCAGGTGGGGGCCGGCTGCAATCAGCAGCCGGGACCTCACCGGCAATGACACGCTGCAGCGATCGCTCTGCCGCTTGTCATTAACTCCTTAAACGCCGCGATCGCGGCGCGACCGCGGCGTTTAAGTGTAAGTGACAGGGGGAGTCCCCTGTCACTTACCGATCGGGACCCCCGCAGTGTGACTGCGGGGGTCCCGATCGTTGAAACGGACTGCCGGAGGTCTCTCACCTGCCTCCGTGCGGTCCGATCGGCGATCTGCTACACTAAGCCTGCACAGGCAGGCTCAATGAGCAGATCGCCGATAACACTGATCAATGCTATGCCTATGGCATAGCATTCATCAGTGTAGAAATCAAAGTAGTGTATGTACAAGTCCCCCAAAGGGACTTCAAATGTGTAAAAAAAAAAAAAGTTAAAAACACTAACACACTACCCCAAAACCCCTCCCCCAATAAAAGTTGAAATCACCCCCCTTTCCCATTATATAAATAAAACATATAAAAATAAATAAACAAATAAACATATAATATACCGTAGCGTGCGTAATTGTCCGATCTATTAAAATATAACAAGCGTCATTGCGAACGGTAAACGGCGTACACGAAAAGAGGGAAAAAAGTGCGCGGATTACCGATTTTATGTTACATTATATATAAAAAAAATTAATAAAAAGTGATCAAAACGTCCGATCTTCACAAATATGGTATTAATAAAAACTAGAGATCATGGCGGAAAAAATGACACACCATACAGCCCCGTAGGTGAAAAAATAAAACAGTTATAAGCGTCACAATAGTCCCATTTTATTTATAATTAATTGCCAAAAAAAAGATTTCATTTTAAAAAAAATATATAACATTAGAGAATCTGCGTAAACCTGCATATGGTTGTGTTCGGGCTGACCTATAGAATAATAGTATGTCGCTGTTACCATATAGTGCATTACGTAGACACAGGAACCCCCCAAACGTTACCATATTGCATTCTTTTTTGCGATTTCACCAATTTATATCTTCATAAATAATATATTTGGAATTCCATCATACATGTTATGGTAAAATGAATGATGCCATTACACAGTACAACTATTCCTGTAACAAATAAGCCCTTACATGGCATTGTAGATAAAAAACTGAAAGTGCTAGAGCTCTTAGAAGGGGAGGAGGGAAAAACGGAAACACTAAGATCAAAATTTGCGCGGTCCACTGGGTCATTTTGGGCCTGGTCCTCAAAGGGTTAATAGCGAAATGGGGCCCTTTAAGACCTGGGGCTCTTTAAGAGCGAAATATGTACCTTTAAGAGCAAAATGGGTCCCTTTAAGTGCGACCTGGGTCCCTTTAAGAGCGACCTGGGTCCCTTTAAGAGCGACCTGGGTCCCTTTAAGAGTGACCTGGGTCCCTTTAAGTGCAACGGGGGCCCTTTAAGAGCGACCTGGGTCCCTTTAAGAGCGAAATGGGTCCCATTAAGAGTGATCTGGGTCCCTTTAAGAGCGAAATGGGTCCCTTTAAGAGCGACCTGGGTCCCTTTAAGAGCGACCTGGGTCCCTTTAAAAGCGACCTGGGTCCCTTTAAGAGCAACCTGGGTCCCTTTAAGAGCAAAGGGACCCACGTCGCTCTTAAAGCGACCCAGGTCGCTCTTAACGAAACCCAGGTCGCTCTTAAAGGGACGCGGGCCAAGTTGCTCTTAAAGGGATGGGACCCAAGTCGCTCTTAAAGGGACGACACCCAGGATTAAAGTTAAAAGGAAGTCACTGGTAAAGGGGCGTTCTTTTCAAGCACTATGTATTTCCCTGGAAATGCAAATCTAGTTACCTATTGGAATCCTAAAGATATTAAATAATTTTGTATTGCATCTTATTATGTATGCAAAAAAGTATCTGCCCTTCCTGACTGCATAAATCTTATGTTGATACTATTGTGACCAGAATTTTGATAGGTATGTTAACTGTATTGTTATTAACACAAAGCAGTTATTAAAGAATTAGAGGGAACCTGTCCGGTCAGTTATGTATTCCATGCTAAGGGCAGCATAACATAGCAACAGACACACAGGGGGAGATTTATGAAAGGGTGTAAATATACACCTGGTGTAAACTGCCCACAGCAACCAATCACAGCTCCTCTTATATTCTACCAGAGCTAAAAGCTAAGCTGTGATTGGTTGCTGTGGGCGGTTTTTACCAGGTGTATATTTACATTCTTCCATTAATCTCTTGAACAGTTTTCAGTGCAGTGTTGCCCAGGTATGTACTATAGCACGTGCCTAGGGCTGTAAAAGGGTTTCTCAGGAGTATATATTAGCTGTCGCTTTCCCCACCCTCACTGATGATTGACAGAGTTAGCCTTGAAGGCTGCATATGAGACTTCACTGGTGGAACTAGTATGATGGACAGTGCATAATCAACACAAACTACATGCATACACTATAGCCACTACATTATTCTTTATTAATAGTCTATACAAGAGGAGTCTCTTTCCCTGCCATCCCCTTCCCTCATTTTTCCCCCTCTACACCCTCTTTTTTCCCTCTATATACAGTTTTATACTACTATTATGTACAGCATTATTCTTCATATGCAGTTGGAAGGATTGTTCTACACAAAGCATGGAACCTCAGCATATACAGTGGTGCCTTGGATTACGAGCATAATCCGTTCCAGGACTGTGCTTGTAATCCAAATCCACTCTTAAACCAAAGCAAATTTTCCTATAAGAAATCATAGGAATGCAGACAATTGGTTCCACACCCCAAAAATAGTGATTTATTTTTCTGAATAACATGTAAAACAGATGAAACAAACATTCAGAAACAGCAGAATATGTGATATTATAAGTTACTGTACAGTAATGGAGAGGATGGGAAACACAAGGAAGCAGGACTGCAGGAAGCATGAAGGAATGAGCGGGGCAGATGTAGGCACATACATAAAGCATTCTCTGTCCGGGGAGAGAGGGGTTACAGCTATGGAGAGATTACCTCCACAGTCCTGTCCCCTGATGCAAGTCCCAGCAGGGCTCCAGATGGCGACCAAAATGGTCGCCAATGCGACTGATATTTTGCAAATGGCGCCCAGATTTATTAATCTGGGCGCCATTTGCGACTGGCCCCGGCGGCGGCGCGCTGTCTCTTTAAGATGCGCGGCTGATGCGCGGCTGCCGGGGATGTCCCATCCTATCCCCGGCAGCGCGGCGCATCAGTGAGCTGCCTGGGGCCCTGACTTCCGGCACAGGAAGCGCGCGTCAGAGACGCTTCCTGTGTCAGAAGTCACAGCCCCGGCGTACAGGGAGCTCACTGACGCGCCGCGCTGCCGGGGATAGGGCGGGACACCCCCGGCAGCCGCGCATCAGCCGGGGACAGCGTCCGAAGAAGAAGAGGATCGCCGGGGGAGCGGGTTGTCAGGTGAGTTTGTGTGTTTGTTTTTTTTAAATACTGCTTAGCATAGAGGAAAGGGGGGGGGGGGGGCATCTATAATGGGGGGAGAAGAGAGTGCCATCTATAATGGGGGGAAGAGAAGGGGGGGCATCTATAATGGGGGGAGAAGAGGGGCCATCTTCAAGGGGGGGAGAGGGGGCTAGCTATAAGGGGAGGGGGTATCTATAAGGGGGGGAGAAGAGGGCATCTATAATGGGGGGGAGGAGGGGGCATCTATAATGGGGGGGAGGAGGGGGCATCTATAATGGGGGGGAGGAGGGGGCATCTATAATGGGGGGAGGAGGGGGCATCTATAAGGGGAGGGGGTATCTATAATGGGGGGAGAAGAGGGGGCATCTATAATGGGGGGAGAAGAGGGGGCATCTATAATGGGGGGGAGAGGGGGCATCTATAATGGGGGGGAGGAGGGGGCATCTATAATGGGGGGAGGAGGGGGCATCTATAATGGGGGTAGAGGGGGTCATCTATAAGGGGAGGGGGTATCTATAAGGGGGGGAGAAGAGGGGGCATCTATAATGGGGGGGAGAGGGGGCATCTATAATGGGGGGGAGGAGGGGGCATCTATAATGGGGGGGAGGAGGGGGCATCTATAATGGGGGTAGAGGGGGTCATCTATAAGGGGAGGGGGCCTTCTATAAGTGTAGGGCAAACTGGCTGCAGACACTGGGAGATAGATATATGCACAATTATTATTATCAGGGCCCCTCAGGTGTCTGTATTGTAGGGGGTCACTTGCATTAGTTACTAGGTGAGAGATATATCTATCTATATACACATCTTGTGGGGGGTCACTATGGCTGCAGTCATAAGTCTAGCTCAGTATGTATAGACTGTTGCAAGCTTTTAAAGGGAACCTGTCACCCCCGGTGACGGGGTGACAGGCTCCCAACCCCCCTATACTCACCTCATCGCGCCGGGTCCCGCTTCTGAAGATGGTCGGGTCACGGAGATCTCAGCCGCTGCAGCCCGGCGTGCGTGCTGAGAGAGGAGTCCAACGCTCATAGAGAATGACGGAGCGCTGGACTCTCCCGTCATTCTCTATGAGAGTTGGACTCATCTCTCAGCGCACGCCGGGCTGCAGCGGCTGAGATCTCCGTGACCCGACCATCTTCAGAAGCGGGACCCGGCGCGATGAGGTGAGCATAGGGGGGTTGGGAGCCTGTCACCCCGTCACCGGGGTGACAGGTTCCCTTTAAGTTCAAGTTCAGAAGAGTAAGCCTCATTAAAAGGCTAGCCAAGTGAGGCTGAAGTACTGAGTCAGACTGTATATGGTTGTCAGACTGTATGTGGTTGTCAGACTGTATGTGGTTGTCAGACTGTATGTGGTTGTCAGACTGTATGTGGTTGTCAGACTGTATATGGTTGTCAAGTTGCAAGTTTCCATGTTGAACATTTTCAAACTAAGAAAAGAAAGGATCTAAAGGAGGAGGAGGAGGAGGCTGCCGTGGCCTCTGCACACAGTAAGTCCCATGTAACATAACATTAATTTTACATGGTTTAAAATGTTGGCGACCAAATATTCTATTTGGCGCCTACATTTTTCAGGTTAGGAGCCAATGGCTCCTAGGTAAATTTTTTAGTCTGGAGCCCTGCCCAGCCTGAAGTCGATCTGCTATGATTTGGAAGGTAAGGGAGACCTCCTGGGTCAGAGTACAGGGCTGTAGACCCCGCTATGCAGACAATGCCCCTCCTCCACTCACACTCCCACCCAGCACAGGAGCTCTTAAACCAAAGCAATGCTCTTAAACCAAGTCACAATTTTGAAAAACTGTGAGCTCTTAAACCAACTTGTTAGTGCTGCATTTATACATGTTTTTGAAGTTTGATCTGTGGGTGTATGTGTGCTCACTGGGGAGGGGGGAAACAGCCACTGACAGAGATCTCTGGCAGTAGCTTCTCCCCCTTGAGAAGAAAAGGATTGTGGATTCAAATTCAACATTCCCGACCCTTCTTTCTCGCAGCGGCATCTATTAGGGAAGTGTCAGCACACCCCCATACACACTGTAAGATAGTTGGCCTTTCCTGCCAAGAAGCACCTTTGGACACTTGATGAACAACACACACAGAATGTTTAAAATCAAGGTATCCCCTTGATCTAGCATGCATATCATTTTCTTATACCAGATTCTTCTGGGTTATACGGATACACCAGGGTGATAACATAGTCATATGGATGCTGACTCTGATATTAACTTTGTAGTGCAGCAGATTGCCATTCAACAGAGATTGCAGCCTGTCGCTGTGGAGCTCACATCACCTGGAACCGAGCTCGATTTGGGGAATTAAATGATCAAGCCAGAATGGACAAGTATAAAGAAGCCTTAAAGGAGGTGACCTATACTGTTGTATTTAAGGGGAAATTCCCTAATAATGTATGTTGCACTCATACTTGCCTATTTAAAGCGAATTTACAATCAGACATATGTAAAGAAATACTTTGCAGTAGCTTATTGATGGCAATGTTCTTTTTGTACACAGTTGCTGTGCTTGGTGCCATTTTTTTTTCTTGTGCACTGGCCCGGCTCTATGCACTGTCATCGAGTGGAGCCAAAAAAGTTTTTATCTGGAGAGTCTAAGGGCCCTATTCCACGGGACGATTATTGTTCAAATTATCGTTACATCGTTGGGATCTAAACGATAATCGTTCAGTTGAATAGCAGTTAACGATTAAACAACGAACGAGAAATCGTTGATCGCTTAATAAGACCTGCACCTATTTATATCGTTGCACGTTTGCAAATCGTTCACATTGAATAGGACATTGTTCTCAGCGAACGCAATAGTGACGACAAGACGACCGCAAGAACCGTTCCATGTAATTGGGTGAACGATTTCAGGCTGTTCGCAATAGCGGTCGTTTGAAATTGTTTATCGTTAACGATTGTGGGAACGATAATCGTGGAATAGGGCCCTAAATGTAGCAGCTTTGATATTATACTAGAGGGTGCTGTTCGTCTAACACATTTGTGTGTAAAATTCCTTTACAGGTCTTGACACCAAGCTCGGTGTGTTTGTGCGTCAGTGATGGCAGCCTATTACCCATGGTGGCACATTCTGCTGGGGCTGCTCAGGTAATGTTCTTGCTTATTGACTGAATGTATTTTATTTGCTGTTTTTGGTTTTGTTTTGTTTTCTGTATTCTAGATATCTACTTGTTCTTAATGGCAAATATGCAAATATGTGTTATAAAGCAATCGGCAATAGCAAAACCAGATAAAGTGACACTGGTCTTAAAGATGGGCTGCAGTTAATCCAAGAACAATAAGATGTTTCTATTAGTATGCCCTGATTGATTACACCACTGGACGGAGCCTCTGTCAATAGATGGTGTCCTACAGAGGGGCATGCGAATGTACTACATCACCCATTCCACCATCTGAGCACAGTGTACTGATGTGGAGAAAGCTGAATGACTTGTAACATGCCCCTCCATAAGAAACAATCTATAGATGGAAGCTCTCTTCCACTGCCCACAAGGACACAGAATCTGTGGGGGTACGGAGGCTCATAGGGGTCATTCACAGGCAGGTTTGGGCCTCAGTTAAGAGTAGCCACAATTTCAGGGACATTATGGCACCTGCTGTGGGATAACTCATTCTTCTTATACATGATGGAGGCACTGAAGCCACGTTTTTGGAAGACCCATGGGATTGTGACACTTGGGGATTTATGTAGCCAAGATACCCAAAAATCCTTTGCACAACTTCAGGAGGAGTTCCCAGAGACTTTTTTTTTTTAGGTTTCTCCAAAAACTGCAAGCTTTGTCCGCACAATGCCCTGCTCCATGTATGCTTACCCACTGTAGGAATTTTAAAATCCCAGGGCCCTAGAGTGCTGGTCTCCACATTGTACACACATCTCATTACCCAGAAAGTATCCAACTGCCAGCGGAGGCCTATTGGAAGATACATGTACTGTCTCTCTCGGCAGAGGATTAGCAGAAGATTCTCACACTGTAGTATTTCTGTCTGCCACTGATGCAGTTATACACTATCCAATACAGTTATCTCACTGATTTCAGGCTATTTCTCATAGGTAGGAGGGTCTCAGATGAATGCCATGTATGTTATATTGCTAGGAATTTCTCTGGAATTTCATAAGGGCACTCTCCATTAATTTTTTTTCTTTATTGTTGCAAAATCTTTAAAAACTCCATTTGAGGGTACCCCTAGACCTGAAGGTATGCCTATTTGGCTTACTGAAGGAAGATCAGTGGTCTCATCATAAGAGGATATTCTTGAAAGAATCCTTATTTATGGCCCGGAAAGCTGTTGTTATCAGGTGGATGGACCTGAGGCCACCTACAGTCAGGAAATGGCTGTCCCTTACAAATGCTGTGTTACCGTATGAATACGTGACCTATAAGAACAGGGGGTGTAAAGGCAAATTCCAAAAAGTATGGGGCTGGTGGTTTAAAAAAAAAAAAAAGCTCCATTTTAGACATGGCAGGTAGCAGGACGCCAGTAACTCTCAGCAGTGTGACAGCTATTTTGCGTAGTTAATTACACCAGACCTTTTGTCACTGAATATGGTAATGTCCTTATGGTAAGGTCACAGATCTAATTTCTGAGATCATAGCTAGAAGTGTTCCTCTGGATCCCTTAGTTTGCCTGTTTGGTGCCTTATCAGAGTAAATTTGGACACATCATGAGAGGATATTTCTGAGAGAGATGTTGTTCCCTGCTAAAAAAGCCTTAACCCTCCGCTGGATGGATGCCTGACCCTCGTGAAAAAATAGTTAACACTATTGTTCCATATGAAAAGGTAGTTTTTAACAATAGAGGTGACCCCAAAAAGTTCGACAAAGTATGGGGTGCTTGGTGTGCTTACCCATTGTCCACACATACAGAACACATGTATAAGTCACAAAGCAATTCTATTCTTGCTAGCTTTGAGGCAACTTTGAGGATCTAACAGCTTCTGATACAGTAGGCTATATGATTTGGAAATGTACTTGTGCTTTGATGATTGGGTTCCTATGTATATGTTGCACCCCTGCAAGGGTGATTGGTTTGTGATGTTTTTCACTACTATCTTTTGACTCAAAGCAGTGGTGTTGGACTTTGTACAAGTAAATGTTTTGCATTTGTGCATCTCATCAATGACATCTTTTTCTTTTTAGGTATTCACTTTAGAGTCTTCTTTCATGGCTCAGCAGCTCATGGACAAGGTCCGTATGATCATGGGGCAGATAGTATAGATAGTATGTGATAAGTTGTGGCTCATTTGTGGAATACAGTAACTAAAATGAGATGAAGCTGCACTGCCATGTCAGTCAGTGTGGAGGTAACCAGGCTGATATGAGGATACACACTTTACTAACATTCATACCCTATTATCCACACAGAGTTTTTTTTTCTTTTACAATTGAATAAATGTTTTTAATACATTAGTTTTACATTAGTAATTGGTTTTACAAGTGTATTGGAATATGCTTGTAATACATATCCAATTTAACAGGTGACATGGCATTAGTGTTTTATCAGTATTGCGTCTGAGTTTCTGTACAGTATAAAATGATGGGCTGTCTTGTAGGCAGAACTTTGAACTACACTTGTGGACAGCCACACAGAAATGTTCCTTTCCAATATAGACACTCTTTGATTTTATATCACATCCGCCACAAACCACTGTCCTTGTACTGATCACAGTGTGTCCTATTCTACCACAGCTTGCCTTCTATTCAGTTATTTGATTTTCAGAGATGTCTAATTCGTTCTCTGACACTAGAGGGCGTCCTTGTAACGCATTACAATTTTTCTTTTGCACTTTTATGATGTATCTCCCTGATATATAATAGGCATGTTAACATAAATCTGGTTCAGATTTGCAATGTGACTTTCTAATGTCGAATAATAAAACAAGGAAGGCAAAATTCTCTGTGTGAACATATCTTTAAAGTCATGAGGTTGTCAGTTTTTCCAATTTAGTTATGTTCGTGCCCAAAAATCAGCTGATCACAATTTGTTCTGCAGTGGCCTGCCATCTGCATTGTGTGTGTGCTAGGAAGGTTTTACCGCAGGGAAATACAGTATAATATCCTGTGCCTGTTGAGATCAAAGGGTCAGATGTTTACTGCCCCGGCATTCCTTGACAGATGAGTTTACAGCTCATCTCAACTCTCAACTCTGGCTAATTGTTATTGGTCCTGAACTAGGCCCACCCTTATAAATCATAATGCCTTAGGGTGCGTTCACACATTCAGGATCTGCAGCAGATTTGGTGGCGCAGATTTGAATCTGCAGCAGATCCGCAGCAGATTTCATGGTCCAGATTGGATTTCTCTTGAATCTGCAACTTCAAATCTGCGCCATCAAATCTGCTGCAGATCCTGTACGTGTAAACGCACCCTTAGGGTACAAACCCACTTGCCAGATCCGCAGCGGGTTTCTCTCTGCGAATTTGCAGTGAGACTCGCTGCGGATCCCGGCCCTGTTTACTCAATGGCAGACAAACTCGCAGCAGGAATGTACAGTTTGTCTGCCATTGAGTAAACAGGGTCAGGATCCGCAGCGAGTCTTACTGCAAATTCGCAGTGAGAAACTCGCTGCGGATCCGGCAAGTGGGTTTGTACCCTTAAGGGTAATGTCAAAAAAGCAGCAGGCAATGGCTGCACAGTTATATTGGAAAAATCATGCAGACATCGGCCACCTTATTTTAACCTCAAGCGTGTGGCAGCTTGTGTGGCTTCTCCCTATAGCTGTGTTAATTTATTTGTGTTATGTGACACACGTCTAGGTCGCTCAATAAATTCACCAATAAGTGCAGGTTTAAATCCACAGTGTAAACACAGCCTAATAGGGAATGGCCAAATTGATTTTCTAGAACAGACACACATCGTTAAAATTAATGTCTAATCAAAAAAACAAAACAGCAACACACCAGGGGGGTGAATGCTATGTTCATATCATACAATAGACATGTGAGGTCATCCATGCTTTTAAAGGGGTACACAAATTAGCTGGTGTCAGAGAGTTATACAGATTTGTAAATTACTTCTATTAAAAAAATCTCATGTTTTCCAGTACTTATCAGCTGCTGTATATCATGCAGGAAGTGGTGTATTCTCTGCTGCCACCTATCCATGTCAGGAACTGTCCAGAGTAGTAGAAAATTCCCATAGAAAACCTCTCCTGCCCTGGACAGTTCTTGACATGGACAGAGGTGGCAGCAGAGAGCACTGTGTCAGACTGAAAAGAATATACCATTTCCTGCAGCTGATAAGTACTGGAAGACTTGAGATTTTTAAGTAAAAGTACTTTACACATCTGTATAACTTTCTGATACCAGTTAATTAGAAAATATTTTTTCTCAGATTTTCTCTGGAGAACTCCTAACAGCTGCCCTTTATAATAGTTAAGACTATCTATAAACTTACATTTCCCTAGTGGTATAATTAGGGTTCTTTCATTATCTGATCATTGTCTAATCCTGGCACTTTGTTTCTCCTCACACAGCTTTTGCAAACCAACAACCTCAAAGAGACAATTCACATTTTACAGAAATCTCAAGATAATATTACTGCAGCCGACCTTGGGGAAATGAAGGTAATGGTTTTCACTCTGTAAGTTGGTATATAATAGAATCAGAAACCAGTGTATTGTGCAACACTTCACAATCAGATAATTGATTCAACACTTTCATTTCTCTTTAAGGGTACAAACACATTGGGCAAATTCGCAGCAGGTTTCTCGCTGCAAATTCGCAGCGAGAACGGCTGCGGATCTCGGCCCTGGACACTCTATGGGCAGACAAACTTGCAGCAGGATGGACATTCCACTGCGAGTTTGTCAGCAGCCTGCCCCGTTAACCTCCCGCCACCGAAGCCTATACATCACCGGGTCCCCACTCCGGCTTGCTTTGGGGGTTCCCGGCAGGTCCCGCTCGGCCAATCCTTGCGTTGCCCCGCCGCATCACATTGATTGGCTGAGCAGGACGTGAAGACACCAGGAGCCCCGAAGCAAGCCGGAGCGGGGACCAGGTGATGTATAGGCTCCGGGGGTAACGATAATTCAACGATAATTATGACACGCCCCTTTTTGCAAACCACACCCACTTGCCGTGCCACACTGGTGACATTTTGATTAAAAAAAAAAAAGTAAAAAAGAACTCACTGAGCAGCAACCCGTGGTTAGTTTATTATCACTATTATTATTTGTCATTATTAGGGGACCTGGACATGTATATACAGGTATACAGCCTCTACAGGATGTGTATACACAGGGGGTCACATAGGCATAGGTGTGTATGACTATATGGGGGTGGTGGATAGGTGTGTATGACTATATGAGGGTGGGGGGGGGGTGGAGAGGGGTGTATGATTATACAGGGGGGGCACATAGGGATAGGGATGTATGACTATACAGGGGGGGCACATAGGGGTACGGATGTATGACTATACAGGGGGGGGCGGATAGGGGTGTATGACTATACAGGGAGGGTGGATTGGGGTGAATGACTATACAGGGGGGACGGATAGGGGTGTATGACTATACAGGGGGGGCACATAGGGATAGGGATGTATGACTATTCAGGGGGGGTGGATAGGGGTGTATGACTGTACAGGGGGGATTGGGGTGTATGACTATACAGGGGGGGATTGGGGTGTATGACTATACAGGGGATGGATTGGGGTGTATGACTATACAGGGGATGGATTGGGGTGTATGACTATACAGGGGATGGATTGGGGTGTATGACTATACAGGGTGGGGATTGGGGTGTATGACTATACAGGGGGGGATTGGGGTGTATGACTATACAGAGGGGACAGATAGGGGTGTATGACTATACAGGGGGGACGGATAGGGGTGTATGACTATACAGGGGGGACGGATAGGGGTGTATGACTATACAGGCTGGATTGGGGTGTATGACTATATAGGGGGTGGATTGGGGTGTATGACTATATAGGGGGGAGGGGAGGGATTGGGGTGTATTACTGTACAGGGAGCACAGGGAGGTGTGTGATGGGACCTGTAGTCCCCTCAGTACAGGGCTGTAACATAGGAGGAATGGATGGGCTGCAGCAGGCAGGATGCCACTCACAGCAATGTCTCCTATAACTTATCCTGCCTGCTGCAGCAAATTCCTCCTACAGTCCTGTACTGTTTTTGAGGGAACTACAGGACAGCCGCCGCCAAGTGCTGCTGTGACATGGCCGTGTCCCTGCACACACCGACAACATGTGCAGTGCCGGTCCCCAGATAATCTCATACGGGCATGTGTTCCAGTGTTTTATACCAGCAAGTTAATAATTTGTAATGATTTTTTTTGGTACATACACATTTGGAGAAACCATGTGAGTTCCTTAAGACTTGTTTACATTCTACAACTAAAAGTTACCTTTTGAGGTCAATTTCCCATGACAGGAGGAACATGGGTAAGAAATTACTATTGATTTTAATATGATTTTCTGATGCAGGATACTAATAGTTTAGCCTCTATTAGCTTGCTATGCCAATCTGTTTAGTAAAATAATAGACAACTGGACAATTATCTTTACTATTAAAGTCCATATAGCAAAAATTCCTATTAGAAAACATATGCTAAGTTTGTTAACTGATCTAATAATTCAGGAGGTGGCCCAAAGGCCCTATTACACGGAACGATTATCGGCCTCATTTGGCTTTTACAGCCGATATTCGTCCCGTGTAATAGAAGGCAACGATCAGCCAATATGAACGATGTTGGCTGATCGTTGCTGTTGTTAGTCTTTCAACATATTGAAAGACAAACGACTATAGCAGCAATCTGATGCCGTCACTCCGTGGAGCAGCAGCAGCGGCAGCAGACTGCCGCTATCCTCTGTGGGCTGCCCAGACGATGTAGTGAACCCCCCCGTGAACCTGTATTAGCGGGAAACGACAGGCAAGCGAGCGCTGACAGCGCTCCTTTGCTTCTCTATGTCGCCCAGTGTAATAGGGGCTTTAGTGATGACGGCGTATAAGTAGTATAACCTTTAGACGTATACCCTTTCTTTTCAGGTAACTGCTCTGGTTGGGGAGCCTTTTTTCACCACAAGCCTCCTACCATGGCATAACTTATGTTTTTGGTACTCCCGTACTGCTCTCTCTAGACATTTGGCAAAGGACTGCACTGTGCTCCCCATGTCTGCCTCCTTATGTGTCTTAGTTGTGGAATTTAAGGTAAGCGTAAACTTTCAAGGTAAAGAAAAAAATAATTATATAGATTTCTATTTGTAAGATATGTGGGTGCAAAATCCTGACAAGATGCTCTATGTCAGGCTGACGCTATGGGATTTGCCATATTGGGTCGACAGTCACTTGGTGTCAGGACAGGACCTCAATAGGGTAATTTATTATATGGAAAGCCACTGGTAAAGCAGTTAAGTTGCCCATACACCTTAGACTAAAATCAGTCAAACTTGTCAGCCGGTGCTGCTGCCTAATGTTTATGGCAGCCTTCCGATTTTTTACCAACACACAAATCAAGGCTTATGTTAAATAGAGATAAGCGAATAGTATTCGATCGAATACTGCAGTATTCGAAAGATTCGAGTTTGATCGAATATGTGATTGAATATTCGAATTTAAATTAACTTTACTAAAACAGCTAAACAGTTATTTAATTAAGCTATTGAACAACGAAAATAACTTTATCAGAACGAAAATGTGTTTTATTAACCCTTAGAGGGCCAGGCCAATTTCAATTTTTGCGGTTTCGTTTTTTCCTCCTTGTGCTTAAAAGGCCATAGCAGTTGCATTTTTTCACCTAGAAACCCAGATGAGACCTTATTTTTTGTGCCACTAATTGTACTTTGCAATGACAGGCTGAATTTTTCCATAAAGTACACTGTGAAACCAGAAAAAAATTCAATGTGTGGTGAAATTGAAAAAAATTTCTTTTATTTGAGGGGTTTTCCTTTTTATGTTTTTACTTTTATTGTATCTGATGACAGGTAACAAATTCAAACCATTGTTAACAAATATACACTCACCGGCCACTTTATTAGGTACACCTGTCCAACTGCACGTTACCACTTAATTTCTAATCAGCCAATCACATGGCGGCAACTCATGCATGCATTTAGGTATGTAGACATAGTCAAGACAATCTCCTGCAGTTCAAACCGAGCATCAGTATGGGGAAGAAAGGTGATTTGAGTGCCTTCGAATGTGGCATGGTTGTTGGTGCCAGAAGGGCTGGTCTGAGTATTTCAGAAACTGCTGATCTACTGGGATTTTCACGCACAACCATCTCCTAGGGTTTACAGAGAATGGTCCGAAAAAGAAAAAACATCCAGTGAGCGGCAGTTCTGTGGGCGGAAATGCCTTGTTGGTGCCAGAGGTCAGAGGAGAATGGGCAGACTGGTTCGAGCTGATAGAAAGGCAACAGTGACTCAAATAGCCAACCGTTACAACCAAGGTAGGCAGCAGAGCATCTCTGAACGCACAGTACGTCGAACTTTGAGGCAGATGGGCTACAGCAGCAGAAGACCACACCAGGTGCCACTCCTTTCAGCTAAGAACAGGAAACTGAGGCTACAATTTGCACAAGCTCATCGAAATTGGACAGTAGAAGATTGGAAAAACGTTGCCTGGTCTGTTGAGTCTCGATTTCTGCTTGAACATGACAATGAGTTCACTGTAATCATATGTCCTCCACAGTCACCAGATCTCAATCCAATATAGAATCTTTGGGATGTGGTGGAACGGGAGATTCGCATCATGGATGTGGAGCCGATAAATCTGCGGCAACTGTGTAATGCCATCATGTCAGTATGGACCAAAATCTCTGAGGAATGCTTCCAGCACCTTGTTGAATCTATGCCACAAAGAATTGAGGCAGTTCTGAAGGCAAAAGGGGGTCCAACCCGTTACTAGCATGGTGTACCTAATAAAGTGGCCGGTGAGTGTATGTTCCTTAAAGTGGTTCCATTCCCATGCTTATAGCGCTTTTATCCTTTGGTCTATGGGGCTATGTGAGGAGTCATTTTTTGCGCCTTGATGTGTTCTTTGTATCGGTACCTTGATTGCGCATCTGCAAGTTTTTGATTTCTTTTTATTACAATTTTTCTGGATTTGATGGACCAAAAATGTGCAATTTTGCACTTTGCAGGAATGTGATAAATTAATAGTTTGGGCCATTACGCACGCGGCGATACTAAACATTTTTATTTATTTTTTTATTTTTATTAATAACACATTTTTTTTTACTTTTACACTTCTACTAGAAGCCCCCCTGGGGGACTTCTAGTATAAGTACACTGATCTCTCATTGAGATCTATGCTGTATAGTTATTAGTGTTGTCACGATACCAGAATTTTTCGATACCAATACCAACTTTTTTTTTTAAATGCTCAATACTAATTCGATACTTAATAAATTAAATAGAAATCAAACAAAAAAAAATGGAATAGAAATGCTCCACCCACCCCACTGTCAGGTCAGTACGAACCCATTTATGTTCCTTTCATTTTATTACTTTAAAAATAAAGTCCCCATTATTTAAAATAAATGACCTCAGCTATCAGGGGGGATGATGGGGGCTGTAGTCATGTAACACTTACCAGCTATCAGGGGGATAATGGGGGCTGTAGTCATGTAACACATACCAGCTATCAGAGGGGATAATTTGGGCTGTAGTCATGTAACACACCAGCTATCAGGGGGGATAATGGGGGCTGTAGTCATGTAACACACCAGCTATCAGGGGGGATAATGGGGGCTGTAGTCATGTAACACATACCCGCTATCAGGGGGGATAATTTGGGCTGTAGTCATGTAACACATACCCGCTATCAGGGGGGATAATTTGGGCTGTAGTCATGTAACACATACCAGCTATCAGGGGGGATAATGGGGGCTGTAGTCATGTAACATACCAGCTATCGGGGGGATAATGGGGGCTGTAGTCATGTAACATATCAGCTATCAGGGGATGATGGGGGCTGTAGTCATGTAACACACACCAGCTATCAGGGGGATGATTGGGGCTGTAGTCATGTAACATACCAGCTATCAGGAGGTATAATGGGGGCTGTAGTCATGTAACACATACCAGCTATCAGGGGGGATAATGGGGGCTGTAGTCATGTAACATACCAGCTATCAGGGGGGGTGATGGGGGCTGTAGTCATGTAACACATACCAGCTATCAGGGGGGATAATGGGGGCTGTAGTCATGTAACACATACCAGCTATCAGGGTGGATAATTTGGGCTGTAGTCATGTAACATACCAGCTATCAGGGGGGATAATTGGGGCTGTAGTCATGTAACACATACCAGCTATCAGGGGAGATGATGGGGGCTGTAGTCATGTAACACACCAGCTAGCAGGGGGATGTTGGGAGCTGTAGTTTCACTATTCCTGCTGTCAGGGAATGCAGACTGCTGACCCAGCAGGGTGACCTGGATTTGAGCGGCAGGGTAATCTGCTGGCTACAGCCCCCCCTTCCCCGTCAGAATCAGGCCGACTGTTCACCCTCCTGCCCCCACCTCACAGTCCCGTCCAGATCTAGTGGCCGCATGTCCTCCTGCCTCCCCCACCTCCAGCCTTTTCCTCTGGTCTCCCCCACCTCCAGCCTTCTCCTCCGGTCTCCCCCACCTCCAGCCTTCTCCTCCGATCTCCCCCTCCTCCAGCCTTGTTCTCTGGTCTCCTCTCCCGGACCGCAGCGCTGCTCTCTTCCCTCTGTAGCCGCCAACCCTGCTCTGACCCCTGAGCTATGCAAGGCTTTATATTATTGCTATAGCATTGCATAGCATCAGTAAAATCAGCGCTCTGCTAGTAGAATGTGGCTGAGAAAGACTCTATTAGCAGAGACACTGGGAGGGTGAGTGCGGACCTCGGGCTGTGAGGTGACCCATCAGCCACCTTCTAGTAAAGTTATTTTCGTTGTTCAATAGCTTAATTAAAACGAATACATACTTTTGCAATTAAATATACTAGAAATAAATAAATAAATAAACATTTATTTATTTTTTTATTAACAGTATATTTAATTGCAAAAGCATGGATTCGTTTTAATTAAGCTATTGAACAACGAAAATAACTTTTTTAGAACGAAACTTTTTTTTATTAATTAACCCCTTAAGGTCAAAGCCAATTTGCGTTTTTGCACTTTTGCTTTTTCCTGTTTAAAAGGTCATAGCACTTGCATTTTTTCACCTAGAGACTTATATGAGCCCTTATTCTTTGCGAAACCAATTGTACTTTGCAATGAAAGGCATTATTTTTTCATAATATATGCTGCAAAACCTGAAAAAAATCATTTGCGCTGTCAAATTGAAAATAAAAAAGGAATTTGTTTTGATTTCGGGGAGTTTTGCATTTACGCAGGTCGCCCTATGGTAAAACTGACTTGTTATGCATATTCCAATAGTCGTTATGATTACAACGATATGTAACATGTATAACTTTATCTGATGGCCTGTAAAAAATTCAAACCATTATTAACAAATATATGTTCCTTAAAATCGCTCTCTTCCCATGCTTATAGCGCTTTAATCCTTTGGTCTATGGGGCTGTGTGAGGTGTAATTTTTTGCGCCATGACATGTTCTTTCTATTGGTACCTTGATTGCGCATATACAACTTTTTGATCGCTTTTTATTAAATTTTTTCTGGATTTGATGCGACCAAAAATGCGCAACTTTGCACTTTGGAATTTTTTTTGCGCTAATGCCGTTTACCGTGCGAGATCAGGAATGTGATAATTTAATAGTTCGGGCAATGATGCGCGGCGATAGCAAACATGTTTGTTTATTTGTTTATTTATTTATATTTAAAAAATGGGAAAAGGGGGGTGATTTGGACTTTTATTAGGGGAGGGTTTTTTTTATTAATAAAAAAACATTTTTACTTTTATTTTTACTTTGGAAGTCCCCCTGTGGGACTTGTATATACACAGCACTGATCTCTCATAGAGATCAATGCTGTGTATATACACAGCAAAGATCCATCAGATCGGTGATAGATTGCTTTGGCCTGCTGCAGGCCATAGCAATGTATTGCCGAGCTGGGATCAGCGTCAGTGCGACGCTGAGGCCCGACACGGGCAGAAGAACGGATTGCATCGCGCGGGGGGGGTAGATCCGGCCCACTAGACACCAGGGATGTGTGGATCTAAGCATCTAAGTGCAGCTGTCAGGTTTGACAGCTGCATTTAGATGCTTAATTAGCTGGTGCGGCAACGGGACCTGCGCCGGCTAATAGAGGCACTGCCCGGCTGCACATATCACCCCTCTCTGAACACCCCCTGCGGCACCATGATGTATCAGATACGTCATGGGTCGCTAAGGGGTTAAATATTAACTATTACAGGAATTGTCATTATTGCCGGGGATCGCTAACCCTGGTAATACCGATCCCTGTAATACTGATTCCCTGCTTTCCCAGATGTATTCCAGAGGTGTTTGCATCACTTTCTAAAGATGTCTTGGACTTGGTGACCTCCAATTCGTCGAATCTTGATTTCCAGGTCCCAAGGATTTTTCTCCCATAGACTATAATGGGATTCAATATTCGATCGAATAGTCAAATATCGGGAGCTATTCGAATCCAATCGAATCGAATATTTCACTATTAGCTCATCTCTAATGTTAAACATACTTTTCAAGAATTTTGCCGCTGTTTTTCTAATTTTTCATTTTATGTCTGTGTCATAAAATAATCCAGAAATCTTGTAGTTTTTTTTTTTCTGCACTTGGCCTAATATTAACCTAAGGGCCCTATTCCACAGGAGCGATAATCGGCCGAATCGGCCCGATGCGGCCGATTATCGCTTGTTGGAATAGAGAGAACGATCAGACCTAAAATCATCGGTCCCCCACCGCGCATCGCTACGGTGGAATAGTGGTGCGCGGCGGGCGACCGACGATTTGAGAAGCAGCACCATACTTTACCTGTCCGGGCTTCTCCTGCGCTCCGTCTTCCCCCCCAGGTCCCGCTCTCAGCATTAGCAGCTCCGGAGCGGCCTGACTGAGCTGAGCCAATCACATAGTTACATAGTTTATACGGTTGAAAAAAGACACCTGTCCATCAAGTTCAACCAAGGAGGGGATGGATACAGGGAAGGGGGAGGGGTGATATTATATCCCTGTCCCGTGAGTCCATGCCTGTTTTAATGCATGACAATATCCTGCTGACCTTAGAAGCAGCTGACTGACATTGTGTGCTGTTCTGTAGTTTATTATCTACAAGTATACCCAGATCCTTCTCCATTAGCGACTCTCCCAGAGTAACTCCCCCCAGGACATATGATGCATGTGGGTTATTAGTACCCAGGTGCATAACTTTACATTTATCCACATTGAACCTCATTTGCCAAGTGGACGCCCAAACACTCAGTGTGTCTAAGTCATCCTGTAACATCTGCACATCTTCCATAGACTGTACTGTACTACAAAGCTTGGTGTCATCTGCAAAGATAGAAACATTGCTGTTAATTCCATTCTCAATATTAATAAACAAGTTAAACAGAAGAGGGACCGCCGCGGCCAGTGATTGGCTGAGCGGTCTGACAGCTCAGTCAGGCCACACTGAGGCTGATGCTACACCGCGGGACCCGGGGAGGAAGAGGGAGTGCAGGAGAAGCCCGGACAGGTAATGTATTGCTACAAGGGCTGCAAGGACATCGGTAACGATGTCCCTGCAGCCCTCGCTTAACAATTATCGGGGCCATGGATTGTCCTGTAAAGAGCTATTGGTTCTGTTATCTCGAGTTATTTAAAATGCAGTTTATCTTGTCTTTTCATGATTCTGTCCCTGTTTATTGGAGTCACGCATCATATGCCTTCAATAGCTCCATCTTCAGCATGCATGGTTGCTTGTACACTCAGATTGTATTGTGCTTTTTACATGTTTCTGGAGTACTAATAATCACACAGCTTTACAGATAGAGATGAGGGGGAAGTTGTTGTATGATTCATTAATGGCAGTCACTGGCAGAGACAGAATGAAGAATAAAACATGTTAAAAGGAGGGAAATTAGTTCATTATTTACCAAATTGGTGAATATAAGATATTTCTGCAATCCATCAGATTACATTTCAAGCTCAATTCGATCTCTCATACAGCAGCAGCTGCTGACACTTATATGTTGAAAGGGTTTAATCCAAAACCAGTGTCTATGACATAGCCTCTCCTCTTGAGTGGTGCAGAACCGCAATCCCAGGCACAACCCGATATGGTGCCATTTCAGGAGGAAAGCAGCCATGTTTCTGAAAGCAATTAACAAGCTTAGATGCTGTTCATTTGATATATACCTGTATAAAATTTGTCTGTGTGTCCTTTCTGCTCTAAAATTACCTAATTTTATCGACGGCTGACAACGTCACATAGGCGGGGCTTTATGACAGTTTGGCTCTCTCCCCAGCCAGGAGACAGGGCTTAACTGCCATGAAATCCCACCCAGTTGACACTGTTAACCGCTGAAATGAAGAGCATGCTAGATCGAGCATCAGGGTACTCGACCCAGCAACTCATAGGGCTCAGGTAAAGATGGCCTACACTTTCAATAATCTCTGCAGTAAAATGTGTTGTGTGTTTAAACAAAATATACAAAAATTTGAATAAAAAATTGCAGTAGGTTTCCGCTATGAAGCAAACTCACTGTTAATGACAGCATTCTCTTATTAACCCCTTAAATGCTACAATCACGGCGCAATTGCAGCATTTAAGTCTAAGTGACAGAAGCAGCTCCTGTCATTTAGCGAACATTTTGCCTGATTGCCTGAGGAGTTATACTTACCTCTGTGCAGTCGGATTTGCGATTTTTTCATAGAATAAAAGCATATAATTGCCGTTCCGCACTGTGCCACAACGTGGTAAGATTGATACAATAAATTGATTAATGATTGTGGAAATTTTCACAATCATTAATCAATTTATTGTATCAATCTTACCACGTTGTGGCACAGCGAGGAACGGCAATTATATGCTTTTATACTGTTTTAATCCTACGGCGTGCAGATAGCCGTTTTCTGCCCTGTACGCTGCTATTCACACATCTTTCCCAGGAGTCTGATAAGCAGCGCTAGTATTTTTACTAGATTTTCTCATAGTCTGCCTTAGACAGGCTCTATGAAAAGACCGCCAATACGAATGATAAGTGCTATGCAATGGCATAGCATTGATCAGTTTATCTAATGACTACATTTAATAGTGCCTCTAAGGACTTAAAAAGTATAAAAAATAAGAAATAGAAATGTTTTTAAAAATATGCCAAAGCCCCTCCCCCAATAAAAGTTAAAATCACCCTATTTTTCCATTAAATAAAACGTTAAAATAATTAAATAAATGAACATATTATATATTGTGGTTCAGGGAAGAAACAGAGTGCTGCACCTCACACCTATGGCTGATACTAGTGCCGCTAGGCTAAATAAAAAACACATCAGAATTTAGTGTATGAATTGATCAAGCCATACTGCCCCATGTACCTCGTGCCGGTATCTGATACACATGGGTCCCTACACTAAGTCCACACCGTGCCAGTCAGTGGCCACCAACCCCGCAGGCGTGCACAGTCAGGGAACGGGGGCCATGGGACGGCCCTGCGACCCCCATGCCACAGGACCAGACCCAAAAACACCACACTAGAACCTGGCCAGCACCGCCGGCGGAGAAGGTCGCCCCCAAGCAGCACAAGTCTGGATAAGGAATAACACTCACCATAGCTGCAGCAAACAGAATGGGAAAAAACAGGAGGGATTAAAACCATGTGCACTCAGGTGTCTCCTGCTAATTGCGGTCATGTGGGTCTCACCAGGAGGAGTGCAAAACACGGAGAAAAGAGAGAAGCAAAATGCGGTTCAGGGAAGAAACAGAGTGCTGCACCTCACACCTATGGCTGATACTAGTGCCGCTAGGCTAAATAAAAAACACATCAGAATTTAGTGTATGAATTGATCAAGCCATACTGCCCCATGTACCTCGTGCCGGTATCTGATACACATGGGTCCCTACACTAAGTCCACACCGTGCCAGTCAGTGGCCACCAACCCCGCAGGCGTGCACAGTCAGGGAACGGGGGCCATGGGACGGCCCTGCGACCCCCATGCCACAGGACCAGACCCAAAAACACCACACTAGAACCCGGCCAGCACCGCCGGCGGAGAAGGTCGCCCAAAGCAGCACAAGTCTGGATAAGAATATATAAAGTCTGGATATTATATATTGTATTGTGCGTAATTGTCCGATCTATTAAAATATAACAATATTGTTCCTGCATGGTGAACGGCATAAATGAAAATAGGAAAAATATAGCCAGGATTGCTATATTTTTTGTTTTTTTTATATATAACATTCAATCTACACAAATATGAGAGTATGGCACAAAAAATCCAATCCGATTTAGCCTTGTAGGTGATAAAATAAAACCCTTATAAGAGGCACAATAAAGCACTTTTAATCATAATTATTATTTTTACTTAATAGAATAAAGATGTCATGTCAGTTTTTTCATTAAGTCATGTGAGCCTGACATAGCTTCATAAAGAGAATGGCACATTGCAGTGGACATATTTTAGGTTTGATTTACAGAACCTTTACGGATTCTCTGTTTTTCTATTATAGCTACTTTAATTGAATTTTCTTGCTTCCTAATTATTGCGGGTTTTAGGATCTTTGGAGGATCAGAAGTCCATGTGGAAATTGTGAAGGGTTTGACGTCAGTATTATGGATGAAATGATAAAGGTTTGATTTTCTTTATTAAATTGTCCAAGTTTAAAGTTATCATCCCATCATAAATAGGCTTTACAATGCAAAAATAACAATATGCTGTTAAAAGGTGATCCAGTAAAAAGTTAGGCCATTTATGTATATATTATGGTACCACCTGGTGTTGTAAGTGTACAGGAGGGTGCACATCAACCTAATATTCTGAGTCAGTGTGGACACACATGCTCTGTCACTCTCCATAGCCAATTCTCTGCATAGAGATCCTTTATTCACTGCTGAGCATCCAATTCTGTGTACTTGGTTGCCAATATAGCTGAGAAGACTCTTTCTGCGGCTAATGTAAGAAAAGATTTTATTCAGTGGGTTTTTAGTGGTGTTTAGGTATAGCAGTCAATTAAAATGTGAATCTCAACATTGATAAACAAAATATTGTATCTAAATCCAGTGAGCTGGCGCTGAATACTCGAATAGCTTTGTTGAATATATCACAGTTGGTATACACTGTTTTCCCCATTGATTTGTTTTTTATTGTTTCCAGAAATCTTTGGATTTTCGTGAATCTCAGGAGGCCGAGCCTCATCCTCTTTGGGAATACCCATGCAGAGCCCTTTCCGATCCTTCAAATCTTATAACATTTGATTTCCGGGAGAAGGTCCCTACTGAAGATATAATAGCCGAGGGTTCCCTGAACCTTGTGAGGTGAGTCTGACAAGATGTGTGGTCAGTCCTATTGATGAGGATCAGGAGAAGGGCTAGTTTTCTCTGTGCAGCTATGCCACAGTCATGCTTTTTCCTTGGGCACTCAGCTATGTATATCACTGGTTGCAACAGCTTGTAATACGTGAATATACGTCCCTTAAAATAACTTTAATTATATAATATTTAAGATACAAAAATGTCCTCATTCTAATGAAATGCCTAATTGTAAAAATGACAAATACAAAAAAAAAAATCGCCAGCCAGTACAGAATTATATGCTATACAAGTGGTCCTTTTGATATGCCTTCCAATTGTAGTGCTGCGGAGGTAGGGGGTCCAGCTTAAAGAAGTCCGGGCAAACCTCACCTCCCCCACTCCAGTGCTGGTGGCCGCATACCACCAATCTGGTACATATATGTTTGAAAATTGTGTTAGAAGCTGTATTAACCCCTTAACGACCGCGGGCGTACATTTACGCCCCCGAAGTCCGTGTCTTAACGCAAATGGACGTAAATGTACGCCCGCAGTTTCCCCGATCGCTGTGTGTACACACGCAGCGATTGGGGAAGATGGCCTGCTATAATGTATAGCAGGCCATCTTAGCTTGTCGGCACGGGGGGTGGTTAAACCCCCCCCGTGCTGACGATCGCTTCTATTGGCTGATCAATTCAATAAAAAAATGGTGGTCGGTGCTGTCCGAGGACGGCACAGACCGCCATTACTGATAAAAGTAATGGTGGCCCGTTGCCACAGTCCCGATCACGGCGATATAAGTGCCCCCAAAATGTAAAATACCTGCTCTGGACCACTCAGCTAGGTAGCTGAGGGGTCCAGAGCAGGTATTTGGGCCATACTCACCGGATCCCGGGGTCCCAATCGGCGTCTTCCGGGTCTGCGGCGTCATCTTCGGCTATTTCCGGCGGCCCCCTTCGGCTTTTTCGGGTCCCTCGTCGTCTATCTTCGGCTTTTTCTGGAATACTGCCCCCTAGCGGCTGATAAGTGTATATTATACACTTATCAGTAGCTACAGGGATATTCAGCATGTAGAAAATGGTTTTTTGTTTTCTTTTTTCCAAATTTTTTTTTCTTTAATTTTCCAAACCCTACCGCCGCTGAGTGCTGATCAGCATCGCACGTAAGTGCGCTGCTAACCAGCGACTCTTCCCTTTTTGGCGTAGGGTGTTTTTTTCTATATCCTACCACCACGGTCTGCTGATAAGTACCGCATATATGTGCGGCATTTATCAGCAACACCTTTTTTGGCATAGGTTTTTTTTTTATACTTAATGTTAAAAAAAGAAAACGTAAAAAAACACTACATTACACAAAATAAAGTTTTACACTACTCCACTACACATTTACATACCCCATATACCAATCCCCGTATAAAGATGGCCCCCAGGATGTTTACGGCGTCGGACGCATACGTTATTATTGCCTCCGACACCGAAACAGCCAGTGTGGATTAATTGGGGGGATCCTTTTTTTCCTCCATTCATCCTCATCATCCTTATCATCCAGTGACGTGTCTGGGGGTAGCGTAGCGTACGCTGCCCCCCAGACACGTCTTTTCCGCCAGTACCGTCCCAATAAGAGATGACGGTATGGCGTGAAATTCTACAAACTCTGTGAGAGTACCTCAGGGTACACTTACAGATTTAGAGTACGTGCACACTGCAGAATGGCGAAGGATAACCCTTTGTGCATTCCGCAGCTGGCACCTGCCGGCGGTCTGATGCAGGCGCGTGTCTCCACCCGTGTCATAGACTTAATTCTATGCACAGGCGGATTCCGTCGTCCGTCCAAAGAATGAACACGTTCATTCTTTGGACAGAGGGCGGAATCCGTCTGTGCATAGAATGGAGTGTGACACGAGCGGAGACGCGCGCCTGCATCAGTCTGCCGGTGGGTGCCAGCTGCGGAATGCACAAAGGGTTATCCTTCGCCATTCCGCAGTGTGCACGTACCCTTACAGTGTATGAAGGAAGGGACAGCCGAATCCAGCCCCCAGATGCCCCCCCATCCTCGGCGTTAGTGGGAAGATCATCCAGGAACTGATCTTCCCACTGCTGGATAAAGGTCACCACCTGTACGGGGATAACTTTTATACCAGCACCCCTCTTCCGGTCCCTCGCTGCCCGAGCTACTGTAGCTTGCAGCGCGATCCGAAAATATCAGAAGTAGTAATAAAGCCCTAATATTTAGCAGCCATGGAGCGGACCCAGCGCTTCTGGATATGAAGGACCCCGTATCGCACCAGGGCAACATTTTCCAGGTGACGTCCCCCACACTGGAGAACGGGAGACCCCAGAAGAAGTGCAGAGTGTGGCGTAACAGGGGGATCAGGAAGGACAACATTTACCAGTGTGACACCTGTCCTGATCACCGCGGCCTCTGCATACAGGATCGCTTCAAGGCGTACCACACGTCATTGGAGTTCTACATTTTCTAAATTCTGTCCCTTATTCCTATTTCAGGGGTCACGTTGATCCAGGGATTATTCTGATTGCCATTATGGAGTCGGGAAGGAATGTTTCCCCTGTGATGAGGCTACTGTCGTCTGCCTTACGAGGGGTTTTTTTTTGCCTTCCTCTGGATCAACATAGGTTGAATTTGATGGACTCCTTTCCTTTTCAACCTTATAAACTAATAATTGGCCTAATACCCCCAAATAAATTAAAATTGTCCCTTTTCCCCAGCTAAGTAGGTATGGCCGCCATTCCCATTAGAGGATGCCATGATGCAATTACAAAGCCTCTGTGCGGCCAGGACAGTAGAAACCCCCCACAAGTGACCCCATTGTGGAAACTACACCCCATAAGGAATTTAACAAGGGGGCAGTGGGGATATGGTATTTTTTATTTTCACGGCACATGTTCTACACATGTGCCCGTCACCAGTGGGGTCCATATGCTCAATGCACCCCTCGTTAGATTCCTTATGGGGTGTAGTTTCCAGAATGGGGTCACTTGTGGTGGGTTTCTACTGTCCTGGCATCACAGGAGCTTTGTAATTGCGACATGGCCTCCATCCTCCATTCCAGCCTCTAAATGGCGCTCTGTCCCTTTGGTCGCTTGCCCTGTGCCCATATGGCACATTATGCCCACATGTGGGGTATTTTCGTTCTCATGGGAAATTACTCTACACGTTTTGCAATAATTTTCTTTTTAACCCCTTGTGGAAATGGAAAAAAATTAAGGCTAGACCAACATTTAGTGTTAAAATTTTTTTATTTTTTACACTTAATCATTGCTCTTGTCTTGATTTCTTCATTTTCACAAGGGGTTAAAAGATTAAAAAAAAAAAAAAAAAAATGTATAGAGCAATTTCCCCTGAGTACAGAAATACCCCACATGTGGACATAAAGCGCCATGCGGGTGCAGGGTAAGCCTCCAAAGGGACAGAGCGCCATTTGGCTTTTGGAGGCTGGATTTGGCTGGAATAGATTTCGAGGGCCATGTTGCATTTAAAAGGCCTCTGTGTTGCCAAGACAGTTAAAACCCCCCAAGTGACCCCATTATGGAAACTACACCCCTCAGGGAATGTAACAAGGGGTGTAGTGAGCATATAGACCCCACTGGTGACGGGCACAAATGTGGAACAATGTGGCGTGAAAATAAAATATTAAATTTTTTACACTATAATGTTGGTTTAGCCTTGAATTTTTCATTTTCACAAGGGGTTAAAAAAGAAAAAAAAAACACAAAATGTGTAGAGCAATTTCCCCGAGTCCGTAAATACCCCACATGTGGACATAAAGCGCCATGTGGGTGCAGGGCAAGCCTCAGAAGGGAAGGAGCGCCATTTGGATTTTGGAGGCTGGATTTGGCTAGAATGGATGATGAATGCCATGTCGCATTTACAGAGCCCTCGTGCTGCCAAAACACTGTAAACCCCCCACAAGTGACCCTATTCTGGAAACTACACCCCTCAAGGAACCTAACAAGGGGTGCAATGAGGATATGGACCCCTTGATGACGGGCACATTTGTGACGTGAAAGTGAAAAAATTAAAATTTTCACTTTCACGTCACATTGTTCCACATTTGTGCACATCACCAGTGGGGTCCATATACTAACTGCACCCCTTGTAAGATTCCTTGAGGGGTGTAGTTTCCAGAATGGGGTCACTTGTGGGGGGTTTCCAGTGTCTTGGCAGCACGAGGGCTCTGTAAATGTGACATGACCCTTGAAATCCATTCCAGTGAAATCCAGCTTCCAAAAGCCAATTGGCGCTCATTCCCTTTGGAGGCTTGGCACTTGGCACTTTATGTCCACTTGTGGGGTATTTCCGTACTCGGAAGAAACTGCACTACACGTTTTGTGTTTTTTTTCCCTTTATCCCTTTAAGAAAATGACAAATTGAAGGCTAGAACAACGTTTTAGTGTAAAAAAAATTTTTTTATTTTTTCACGCCATATGAAAATCAGTGAAGCACCTGTGGGGTCCAAATGCTTACTATACCCCTTGTTCCATTCCTCAAGGGGTGTAGTTTTCTAAATGGTGTCCCTTTAGGGGTGTTTTTTAGGTTTTGGCACCCCAGAGCCTCTGCCAATCTGAAGTGGTACGGTCAAAAATGCTGCTAATGTTTTAAGCTTCCTATTGTCTAAAAAAAATGAAAGATAGTTTAATAAATGGCGCCAACATAAAGTAGACATGTTGCTTATGCTATTTAATGTATAATTTATGTGGCATTTTCTGTATATTTTCTGTATAAAAATGCAATTTTTCACAATTTTTCACGTTATTTTGGATTTTTTCATAAAGATTCGTTATAAGTATCGACTCCAATTTACCAGAAATGTAAAGTACAATATGTCACGAGAAAACAATCTCAAAATCAACCGGATAGGTAAAAGCATCCCGAAGTTGTTAATGACTAAAGTGACACAGGTCCTTAAGGGGTTAACATGGTTTAATGAGTTTTATGCTGGTTGGTTCCCTTAAAAAGATTGTGTACTTAGCAACAGATAATTCAAAGTTAAAGCCCCTTCCTCTGCAGCCCCTCCCTTAAAAGAACTACAGTATGTCAGAAGTAACATTTTCACAGCATCTGAAAATGCATCTGGGCGGAACCTAGTTGTATAGTTTAGGTGTTTGCATATCAACAAAGATCCACTACAATATAGTTATTCTCAGACATTTAGGCCTTGGGTCTGTAGACTACCTAAACATATATACTGTTGCTAATAACCTAGTGACCAGTACAATGACTTCAAATTTTATGGATTTCAGGAGCGACCTGTTACATAGAAAGAAATGAAGTGTCTTAGGGTCTCTTTAGGTCCCAGGCATTTTTGGATGTCTGCAGCCCCACTGTTTTATGCATACTTTTACTTTTCTTTTAATAGTAATTGAAGCCTTGCTGTGTGCGTCACCACTTAGTTCAGCCTTTAATCCATTTTACAGGTCAGGTGTGTGTCATGGAGTGGTGCTCTGGATGTCCTACCAACTCACAGAAGATATATCTGTCAGCACTGGATTGCTGGAGGTGTCTGATGAGACGGTGAGTTACCAGAATCGATGTAGCCACTACCTCTCAGCAGCACATCTATTTGCAGACGTTGATGAACTAAAGGTTTTAAACTGTGTGCTCGGAGAAACACACGGATAAACTGAACACTTTACTGTATTTTCAGCCGTTAAAGCATTATTGTCATCTGTAGTAACTTAGGAAAGTAGAGAACTTAGAAAGTAGGAAATCCCACCCTCACCCGCCATCTGTCATGTGCCTCCAGTTTTCAAAAGCAACTGACTATCCTAGATTAAAGGGGTTATCCAATGCCACTTTTGCACCACTCTTTTTGTCACTTTGTCACTGTGATATTTAAAAAAAGTCAGTATCCTCCTCCACTCCAAGGCGGGTAAAACAGGCGCAGGTTCAAGGGGTAATAGTGAAATAAAATATCATAAAATTTATTACAAGAATCATGCCAGCGACACAACGCGTTTCAATACCGGTCTGGTCTCTTTATCAAGTGCCTAATGCCATAATAATACAAAGGCACATATATAGAGAGAAAAATCTCTATACACTTGATAAAGAGACCAGACCGGTCTCGAAACGCGTTGTGTTGCTGGCATAATTCTTTTAATAAATTTTATGATATTTTATATCACTATTACCCCTTGGACCTGCGCCTGTTTTACCCGCCTTGTAGTGGAGGAGGATACTGGCTGTCTTTAATCCCTGTGGGGATTAGTCCGGAGTGGCTGTGGTTCATTCACATGCTATCAGTAAGAGTTGTACCTTACATCAGCACAACCTGCTCAGGTGAGAGTTCTCTTTGCTTACTTTCACCACTTCAGCCCTGTCTGAATTACGCAATGGAGCACTGTCTTATATTTTATATTTCAAAAAAGGAATTTATTTTGAATTTCTCCTTTTGGGCATGTTCTCACAATGGATTTTTATGTGGATTTTGTGTCGAAATCTGTGAATTCCTCTTGGATTCTGTGTATCAAGGTTTACAAAGAGAGTTCATGGTGTAGCTCATAAAATGGAGATTTGCTCTGCAAAATAGTACAGTACATTGGGGTGGATCAAAATCAGAAGCAAAAGTGAAAATCTGCAGCAGCAATCCACGGCATACTCCATGCTACCCCCAAAGGGAAAATCCATGGTGTAAACATGCCCCTTGTATGTAAGTCCTATTTTGTAAAGAAATATTGTTGATGAAAGACTAAGTCGAAATCTTTATCTTGTTTCTGTATTACAGGGAGACTGTCATTGGTATCCACACCGCAAGCAAGGAGTTTACTTTTTCAGCTCTCTCTGGAACCTAGCATCGGCCCCAAAAGAAAGCCAGAGTGCCGTCACCTACCAGTTGACATTTAAGCCACAAATAGGAGAGCTACGCATGAGTTTCATCCCTAAGACTTAGTATTCACGGTCTGAGTAGGAGTTTCGGTCAGACCTGTGGCTATTCTTCGTTGAATATTAACCATCAGTTATTTAATAGTAGAGAAACAAACTCATATCGTATTTAAACATGTCTTGTATAAAGTATTTTATATTTTGTCCGAGTAATAGTGGTCAGTTTCTCCTTATAGTTGCCTGAGTGTAAGTCATAGGACACAACTCTGGCCTACGGATGTTAAGATCTGGTTAGAAGCCTGGTACATCATTGTAGACTGAGCCATACTCCTATACAAATCAATAGTTTATCATTTTGACATATATACATTGTAAACATTGACTCTTTATGGGCTTTTGGTTTACTGTATTAAAGGGGTTATCCAGATAAACATGCACCTCAGTGGGGATGTGATTTTTCAGCTAAGTTCCATTGACGTGAATGGAGCTGAATTGCAATACCACACACACAACTTAGGGAGGTTGTTGTGTTTTTTGCTATATGGCGGCTGTGCTTTTTCTAATCCTGGATAGCCCCTTTATTACTGTCATTTGCAACAACCTTTGATCTGTCAGAGAGACACATCAAAAAATGTTATTGGTCAGGGTCTGGGTATTTAGACCCTCACTGATTGTCAAATAGAGCTGGGAGAAGTGCATTGCTAAGCTCCTCTCCCTGACTCCCTCCAGGAGATGGGCTCATAGACTTTCTATAGAGTCTACCTCCTGCAGTGAGACAGAGATCGCAGCCAGGGAGAAAAGTGCTCAGCCATGGACTTCTCCCGACTCATTTCATTGATCAGTTAGTGTATGAATGCTCAGAACCTGACTGATCGAGTTAGCTCTGTTCACTTTGTAGTTAATGCAATGTGTAACTGCAGCTTGGCTCCCATTTAAGTGAACGGCAGCTGAGCTGCTGTAACCTGGTGGGGCCACTGCACAGTGAACAAATCCAACTGCCTCAGGCCTTGTTCATCATATAGTGCGGTCGCAGAACAGCTGTTTGCCCGGATCAGTGATAACTAGGCTTTTGCCTGGAAAACTCATTTTATTCTGCCAAACCAGGTTATTCTGCATGCTGCAGGCCTAGGAATTCCCTGCATTTAAGTACAAAACTCTGTGAGGGAGTTTAAAAGTAAAGTCTGCATAAACTCTTAGACCCTCTGTCCGGTCTAGTCGATGCAAAAAGGCACACTAGAAAAAATATAAATATTATGCAGGCTGGGGAAAAGTACACGTTTTCATCATACACTAGAGATAGTGGGGTATTTTTCATCATACATTTGTGAGGTTAAACCTATTTAGTAGAAATTGCAACTAAACCCCGGGAGGCACTGGGTGCCATTCAGTAAACTAAATATCTATCCGCAAAATCCATTGAGTAGAAAGAAGTTGCAGCACTCACCAATGATTCCTTAAAAGCACTTCCAATTTGTTCCCACTTTTATTACAAGAATGAGCTTAAATCATTAAGCTTATTGATTCCTAAAGAACCAACTGCATCTCAGCATCCAGTAAACTTTCTTGTGCAGCATATAACGTAAGAAGAGGTTTTAGTAACCCTTTTTATGCCAGCAAAGGAAATCACGTTTGCTTCCCTATCACAAAAATGTTTGATAAAAGGGTACTCCCATCGTAACTAATATAGGTAAACCTGTAGAGCTTGTGCATGTAAAAATTTTGCCTTACAGGAAACTCCGGGCCACAACTAAAATTCCACTGCAGGCAGGGCATGTGGGAACATAATAAAGAATGTGTACTTACCTGTCCCCATGCCCCCATACCACTGCATCACCACTCCCGGACCCCACTAGGCTCCTCTGCCTTCCGCTCCTGTAACATCACGACCAGAGTTCAGGAATGCCCGCAGGTCGTGACATACCAGGAAGCCAGGAGAAAAAAAATATTTGGGGTCTGTCAGAGAGGTTGTGAACATGGTAAGTATACTTTCTTTATTATGTTTTCGCACCCACCTGCCTGCAGTGGATTTTTAGTAGTCCTTTATTTAGAAAAATAGCCTTCTTTCCCTGATATGCCTGGTCTTTTCCTCCCCTTGTTGACAGATCATTGTCTAGATTACCTATTACCACTCTGCTATAAAAGCAAAGGTCATGCATGATATATGTCACCTAGCCAACAAGCTGTCAACAAGTGGAGAAAAAAAGGAGGCAAGTTTTCTAAATGAATGTTTTTTTTAGAGATGAGCGAACCTTGAGCATGCTCGAGTCCATCTGAACCCGAACTTTCGGCATTTGATTAGCGGTGGCTGCTGAACTTGGATAAAGCCCTAAGGCGATGTGTAGTACAAAATCATATAAGCACTAAAAGTCAGTTCACACAGAAATGAGGGTCGCCAAAGATGTTGGACATGTCAAGAGCAACAAGAGAAAGGATAGGGGCTCAACCAATGGATACTTTCCGCATGGGGGTGTCAGTAAACTACCATATAAGTAAACCAAAGAAAAGCAAGAGACAAGAAGAGAGTGCACCCCACAGGAGTAAACACACTGCTAATTTAAAATTAGAAATGGTATTAAATCACTACAAAGAACACTGACATGAAAAAAAACAATTCTTACATTAATTTTTGGATTTCCTTTTTATGACATTTACCCTGACTATATAAATTTTCTAGATTCTAGATTTTCACTTTATTCTGTAGGCCAGTATGATGCCTGCAATACCAACAGTGCACAGAGATGTTGATGTTGTTATATACCAGTCTGAAGTACAGGCTCAAATATTCCAGTTGCTGCATAAGCAAAAAAAAAGAGAAGGAAATCCAAATATTAGGTTCGTAGTACTGGAATGCATCCAAGGCCTCTGTTGTGAACACTCATTCTTGATTAAATTGTTGCAGATGGAGACAGACTGGATTACCGAATTACACAGTCAGCCCCATGGGAGAGAGTGGAGATTACTTCTGGGTTATGGCTCTTCTTTGCTATTGTTCAGCTGGTGTTTTATATATGTGAAATGTCTTCTGGAGTCTTCAGTATACTTGTGAACGTGTATTTATGACCTCATTTTAAAGTATTTTAGGTTGATGTGTGGGAAGATTACGGGATAGACATTTTATATATTCAGATGTGTTTTATTATTATAATAATTCTAAATGACAGAAATAAGTATTTCTCCTATACATTTGCAGCAAGTGAGCAGGACAGTTTCTATGGCGGGATCAGGGCTTAAGCAGCCCTGCAGTCCCTTATAATCTAAGTTAGTATTAACACTTACCACCTAAGTTTAAAAGTCTTCTGACCACCACAATACACACACTATGAGGGACATTTATCAAGACCCACCTGCTTTTTACTGGCAGGATTTACTAAGAGGCACTTCTTAGTAAAGCCGGTTGTACCTAAACAGGCATTGCGCAACCAATCTACACCTGCTCAGGATTTTATGTCTGTGAGACAGCATAAATCATTTGCGGGAGGAGGCCATGCATCCTTTCCTCTAACTCCTCCCACCACCCATGAGGACAGCAGGGGATACAGCTGGCATACACTATGGAAAAGGGGCGAATCTGCCTCTTTTCCGTGGTGTACGCCAGGGACGCATGTTGTTAAATGTCCCCCTATATATCTCTCTAAATAAAGGCCATGGGGAAATTACTAAAGCTTCATCTGGCGTGGGCAGTAAGTCACATATTTTTGCGTAACCAGGCCTGTTGCCCAGCTTATCTGATGGGTGGGCAGGGGGTGCTGCAAGGTTTGGAGGGTGTGGCCTTCTCTTTTGCCCGGTTTACCATGATCATGGTAAACATCCTGAATTCTAAGACAACCCCACAGCAGATGTGCAGGATTTATTTGAAGGTGGGCATTTAGTTAAGACTGGCAGACATGTGCACTGGTCTTAAGGAGGCTATCCAGCATTTAACTTATTTTATAATATGTTGCTGACCTGTTGGTAAACGTAATAAACATGTTATACTTACCTCTCCACACTCCCCCATTATTTATATATATATATAATATTTGACAGTGAACTACAAAAAAATCCTCCAAACTAATGCATAATTGCTGTTTTTCCATTAACCCCTAAAAAGTGAATCAGTGAGCTATAAATACGCTAAATGGTTCATTTGACAAGCTTATCTTGTCCCACAAAAGATAGAAACTTTATGGCTCTCTTTAAAAAAAAAAAAAAAAAATCTATAAAATGCTTTTAGTGTGCAAAAGTAGTAAAACAATAAAAAACTCATAAAATTGGTATTGCCATAATTATAATGACCCACACAATAAGGCTTGTGTAAATCATGTCTATGCTGCACAGTAAATACTGTAAAAAGAATCATAAAATGGAGTTATTGCTGTTTTGTTTCCATTTCACCTCCTCAAAAAATAGGTTCTTCAATACATGTATCTGCCCATCCACCAACAAAACAAGTCATTATGTGACTTCTTCAACTGAAAAGTTGAAAAGTTATGACTTTAAGAATGCAACAAACAGATAAAAAAACCTGAATACAATATACCATGCCTTAAGACCTACTTTCAGCTAAGTTGAATGGCGCCCTTTTGTTGACCTCATTTTAGGCAGTCTGTGATGTATAGGAGTGATAGGAAAGAGAGCCAATTGCTATGCCTTTTATGGTATTCAGCTGGATTTGCTTTGCTTTTAATTTAACTGTGACTATCTTTAGTATTTAAGGACTTTGCATAATTTGGTATCAGTCTTTTGTTGCAAAAAAATGGTTTCTTGCTTCCCTGCAATCTGCTGTCTACTGCCTGTTGCCAGTCTCTAGCAAGTCTAAGAAGATGGAATGCAGAAACTGGGGTGGCACATACCATGTGCCCTGTGCAGGAGAGGGAGCCAGAGAGAGCAAGCCTGGGTTGTGTACCTGCAAGCTGTAAGGCTGTATTCCCACGTTCCGTGTTCCTCACGAAACACGGACGAGGAATGCCTGTAACGGAGTCTCCCCCGTCCGGACAACATCTAATAAGCTGCCGAGAGCGGGGCAGAACTGTACTGATATGTGCGACGCTGCAATGAATCAGCCGCGCGTGGTGCTGTCATTACAGCGCGTCGCATACAGGCATTCCTCGTCGTGGGAATACAGCCTAAGTCTTCGGATGATCTGTATGACCCAAACATACAGAAACTATCCAGTACAGTAGCAAATCCCCATAGAAAACCTCTCCTGCTCTGAACAGTTCCTGTCTCAGACCGAGATGTCAGCAGGGAGCACTGTGTCAGACTGAAATGAATACACCACTTCCTGCATGACATACAGCAGCTGATAAGTACTGGAAGAAGACAACTGTCTGCAGCTTCAGCTCGACTGCCCCTTTCCTTTGAGTGGCCCCCTCAATGTTCTGGAAACGGGTGCAGGACATTGTCTCCATTAGAACGGGCTCCCCTGTGATGCTGAGGCATCACAGTAGATTTATTGCATAATCTACTACTACTACTAATTTTTTTTCTTTATATAGCGCCAACAGATTCCGCAGCACTTTACTAAAATGTTACAATATCTTGATTAAAACTGCAAAAAGAGACCCTATATAGACCCTGCACAGCCACATACAAAGGAGAATTAGTCACAGAATAACAAGCCATTGCATCTTGCCCAGAAAATGGTATATTTTTTCACATAGTACTCAGCAGTCATAGGCTCCATACATGTAGCAGCCCTGCAATCAATGGGGAATAAAACATAAATTACTACCTTATTACTACTATATTGCTGTATGTTGCACAGTTAGGTATAAGGTAGTAAGTAATTTATGTTTTATTTCCCATTGACTGCAGGGCTGCTACATCTACAGGGCCTATGACTGCTGAGTATTATGTGTGAAAATTTACCATTTTCTGGGCAAGATGCAATGGCTTGTTATTCTGTAACTAATTCCCATTTGTATGTATGTGGCTGTGCAGGGTCTATATAGGGTCTCTTTTTGCACAGTTTTAATCATGATATTGTAACATTTCAGTAGATTATGCAATAAAAAATAATTTTATGGAATTTATGCCCATGGTTGTTCTGTCGGTATAATCTGTAGTTGTGACTTATTTGTTTGTGACATTTACCTGAGATATAGTATCTATTATCATAAGAATTGTTAAAATGTCCAATTGTCAAACAGAACTTTTTTTTTTTGTATAAAAGTTTTACTAGTTGAAGTAATAAAAGTCTATGGGGGGATTTATTGTCTGTGCAGTTTTTTGAGCAGAAGCTGCTTTTTATGGGCTGCGCAAAAATTGACGCTTGTTGTGTAAAAATAATCATTAGAGGCATGGGCCTTGATAAATCTTCCACAATGTATTGCACAATTTATGCCTAAAACAGCTTGGCTAAAAAAACTATACTAGGGTAGGATTTTGCACAAAAATTTAAAATTTGCACATAATAAATCTAATGATAAAAATAGTTAATAGAAAACCCCACCTCCTCCCGGTGCAAAAATGTAAAAAAAAAATAAATAAATAAAGACGCAGACAGTGGAAACTGAAGGAAAATAGCGCAAAACCCTTAATAAATCTTGCACAGCTTTTTATAAGGTACGCATAATCTCCTTATTAGCCTAAAAAATTGAGCAAACACAATGACAAATGTCCTCAATGTGTTTAGATTTTTAATATTTACATCAGTTAGCATTTCACTAAGCAAACGAGCTGAATTTCCAAGAAAATGTTGAAAATTTAAGTAATTCATGGGGGTATAAGGTCTATATGGTCTGAGGAGGGATGAATTGGTCTAGGCATAGCAATGATCAGTGTTTCTGATCTAATGTAAAAACGTTAAAGTGTAAAAGAAAAAGTTAATGTTTTAATAAACACACCATAGCCCCAAATAAACATTTAAATCACCCCCTTCCCATTTTACAAATAAAACATAAAAATAATAAAATAAACAAATTATATACCGTAGCGTGCGTAATTGTCCGATCTGTACCCGCACAGTGAACGGCGTAAACAAAAAGCGGTAAAAAAAATGCCAATTGATTGATGGTTTTTATTACATTTTATAAAAAAAAAAAAAAAAAAAAAAAAAAAAATTGATTAATACATCTCATCTACACAAATATGGTGTTAATAAAAACTAGAGATCATGGCACAATAAATGACACCCCATACAGCCCCGTAGGGGAAAAAATAAAAGCGCTATTAGAGTCAAAATAGGGCGATTGTAATCATACCTATTTGCAAAAAAAGGTTTTACTGTTAATAAAAATAGTGAAAAATTAAAAAAAACTATATAAACTGCATATTGCTGTACTCAAACTGACCTATAGAATAAATATATCACATCAGTTTTACCGTAAAGTGCATTATGCAAACACGGAACCCCCCCCCCCCCCCCCCCCCCCCCCCCCCAATTTTCTGCCCAATCTGACATTGGCATTAAGGGGCATGGCTGCAAACCCGCTGAGACGAGGGGGAAACCTCCTGATACCCAGCAGGTATTTTATACGTGTCCTGTTGCATTTATAGGGGAATTTCAGGTAACAGAATTCTTAAATTTTATTGGGGACGACAATAAAAAAAACTCATACTCTCCTACCTCAGGGCTCCACCTGCAATGTCTTACGGTCCCCTAGGCTCTGGCTGCTACTTCCAAGACAGCAGTGACAGCCTTCTCAGCCAATCACTGACTGAGGAGGGACAGCGCTGCAGTTGGTGATTGGCTGAGCAGGCTGTCACTGCTGATACCTGTCTGGCTTGGAAGTAGCAGCTGATATGGATTATGCTGATATGGTTCCCAGCTGCACAGTATAGATCCACTGTGCAGCTCCCTGAGGCAAACAGCTGCGGCTGCAGCAGTAGCTTTAAATTGGGGAAAAAGGAGTTTTATTCCAGTGTGGGATGCCAGAGCGGGGCGGCAACTAGTTATCTGGGCGGAGAGCCACTCATGACTAGTCACAGCTCTCTGCCTGTCAATGTGTGGATGATTGACTGGCAGAGAGACTCAGTAGTGGTGTTTAATTAGTTGCCCCTGGCTGGCCATTAAAGCCATTTCAAGGTGAATGCGGTGTTAGGGTCTTTTTACATGGCCCAATGCACAGCCGTTTGTGGCTGCAAGTGAGCGCCGATCAGCGACAACAGTGATCTAGCAGCTTGCAGTGCTTTTACATGGCACAATTAATCAAACAACTGGTTGCTGTATCATTAGAGCGGCCATTTAAATGCACCATTATCGGTCACACATCTCTTGTTTAGACAGAGATTTGTGGCTGATAATGTTTTTACCATCTGCACCAAGGATCAAATCAGCTGAAAAGTGGTCATTGTCTAGCTCGTCAGTTGATCTGTGGCTTTAGCCGATTACCAGCCGGAAGGAGCCGATTATCCTAGGAACACTCGTTAACAATACATGACAGGGGCTATATCCGTCAGTTAGGTGCTGTGGGCAGTGCTATTGTTTGTGCCCACCCTATTGTTATACTCCTGTGCCCTACAGGTAGGCACGCACGTGCACATCACACAGCCTTGTAAAGGCAGGAGTCCTGAAGGAGTGGATTCAGCCAGCAGCAAGTCCACACCATATGCCGCACTGTATTGTGCAGGATCCTGTGGTAGTGCAGGTGTTAATTCCCGCGACTCTAATAACAGATGATTTAGCTAATCTCAGCCTTGTTTTCCTACTGTTCTGGAGATCTCCTGTGTGTCAAACCTCCAACTCCCAGAATGTTGTCAAACAGATGGGCTGTGTGGGTGACGAGTGTTGAATATTAAAATCCGTCCGTTCTCCTGTCTTGTTATTGATAGTGTGGGCTCCAGATGGCCGCTCGCAGGAGGAATTTGTCCAAGTATCTAAATTACAAAATCTCTTACTGCAAAATCCTGTGAAAAAACAGATATGCAAAGGTTTACAGATTATTCTACAGAATATTGAACTATAAATCTATTATATAATTTTCTACAAATTTCAGTAAAACATTACATTCCACCTGTAACCCAAGAGTTATAGCGGATCATAGGGGATCGGGTAGGAGATCTGAAATATGCTGGAGCCATATGTCCATTTTGTCATGCTTCATTGCATCTCTTTTCATTTTTATTTCGGATTAAATTTCTTTGCTTACAGATTCCACTTAGGGTTGAGGCTTGTGGCCCTACTTTACCTCAATGAGGAAAAATATGCAATTGACACCTTTGGGGAGATTTATGAAAGAGTGTAAAATATAGATTGGTGTGAACTGCCCACAGCAACCAATCACAGCTCAGCTTGCAGCTCTGGTAAAATGAAAGCTGAGCTGTGTATATTTTACACCCTATGATAAATCTGGGCCCTTATGTGCTAATTTCAATAGTAGATAATTCCCGGAAAATCATCTTAATGGTGCGTTCACACCTACAGGATCTGCAGCTGATTTTCTGCAGCAGATTTCATTTAAATAACTAAACACAGCATCAAATCTGCTGCAGATCTGCTGCAGATCCTGTAGGTGTGAACGCACCCTAAAACTATCTTAGGCTGGCTTTACACTACGTTTTGCAATGTTTTTTTCAACAATGGATGGAAAAAATGGATACATGTGTGTGCATCCGTTTTGATCAGTTTTTCAATTGAATAACATTATTTAAAAAAACATCCGTTTTTTTTTTAATGTACACAAAAACATAATCGACCTAATTTTTGTGTCCGTTGAAAAAACGGATCCGTTTTGATCAGTTTTTAAAAAAAATGCAATTCAATGGAAAAACGGATCAAAACGGATGCACACACATGCATCCGGGGTTTTTTTTTTTTTCCAAAAAATTTTAAGCACATTTGTTTTAAAAAATGTAAACTTTTTTTTAAAAATTTATTTAGTAAAGTAAAATAAAAGGTCCATAAAGTAGGTATCACTGAAACAGTATGGACCTGAGGAATAAAGGTAACATGTCAGATTTATTACATGGTGAACAGCATAAAAACTCGAGGGGAGGGGGGGGGTATCATATTTACAGTCTGGGGGAGAATTATATTTGTATTTTTGTGTTTTTTTTTTAAAATACTTTACATTTCCAAGATCTTTGGTCTTAAAGTGAAAGTGCTGATTTACAGTTTGTAGTATTTTTCTTTCAGCCTCTTCACGCTCAAAACAGATTAAAAGATTGTCCACATAAATGAGCGCAAAATCCATCTGTTTGTAAGCACTTCATTTATTCTGCCATTTCATACTCTGTCAGCCTGCTTTAGACCTTATTATATGGGTTTCTGAATAATGCTTCCCAAACTGTTTCCCATAATGTGGGCTTATGTACAATAACCCTGCTTGCCTTGTATGAGGGATGCATTGGTGGTTTTCCCATGTTCACTTTAGTTGGACCCATTTGTTCAGTATCTGAGTGTGCAGCGATTTCATTTGTTCAGGAGACGCAATTGCAGTCTGATCAGTGTCAGCTTTCTTTTCATTAATCCCAGTGACGTAAATATGTCGTCTTTCAGATTTACACTGTTGCTTCTAGAAAACAAACACATGCTATGAAGGGCGTGGCCGGATGCCGGAGTGAGCAGTAGCATACCTCAGAGCTCCGCCGGGGGAGTGCCGCTATCCGGGGAATATCTTGGCCATCCACGCTCTTTTTTGCCCCAAAGATGTCCAGGAGGGGGTCACAGAGGACCCGCACCCATTCCAGCTCTGTTGGTCCGGTTTCCACCGGCCCCCTGGACGCTTTTCTGGCCGGACGGAGGCCCTAGGAAAACCAAGATGGCGCCGGCAGCGTGGCGCGCCTCGCAGCGGCCTGCAGGCTCTCCCTCTTCATCTCCTGCGCACTCCACCAGCAGCCGAGACTCCCGCAGGTCAGATGGGCAGACAGGGGGAGAACAGGAGGCCCCCTTAGCACAGCCGCCTGGTGTATCGGAACAGCAGTCGTATTCAGCGGCGGTCCGGTCGGGCCTTGCTGCAGATGAGAATGTGGCCTCACAAGAGACTGAGCAGACTGCAGAGCCTCCATGCTCATCCACCCCGGCTCACGCAGGGACCCCCTCTTCCCCAGCGACAACAAGGGCCCAGTAAAGGGACCCCAGTGGTCCACCCTGGCAGACCTTTCTCCCCTTTGCCACACTGGTTTTTACAGGACACAGGAGATGGCCCACATATGTCTAAGCACGCCACAGTCTCCAGGGCTCAGACTGATTCGTGGTGGTCTAATAGATCATCTGCCTCAGATTTTGAGGAATCCACCTTGCCTGTTCCTCCTGCAGACCCTGCCTGGCGTCAGTGTCTACAAAATATCCCTACTAAAGATGACTTTAAGTCCCTTATCCATGATATGCGTGCTTGCAGGTCTGAAATAACTGCAGTTCACAAGGACTTACAGCATATTGCACAGAGAGTGGATAATATTGAAGAGGAACACGATGCTACTAGGGCCCATGTAGCTGACTTGCATACTACTGTGGTGGCTCAACATGATGCCTTATGTGATTATCAGCGCCATCTAGAAGATCTAGATAATCGAGGCCGCAGACATAACATTAGAGTGCGGGGAGTGCCTGAGGTAGATGGGGAAGAAGATGTGCAGACTACCCTTATGACTATTTTTAATGGCATACTGGAGGCCCCTGCAGACCATGTAATAAAGATGGACCGTGCTCACAGAGCCTTGAGACCCAAAGATAGGTCGACGCAACCGCGAGATATTATCTGTTGCATTACCGATTATGCCCTGAAGGAGGCCATAATGGCGAAAGCGAGAGGACTAGACCGTATTGAATATGCAGATGCTGTGGTTCAATGCTGCTTGACCTGTCCTGGGTCACTTTACAGAAGAGAAGGCTGTTGCGGCCACTCCTGCAATTGCTCAGAGATTCCAATATCCCTTATCGTTGGGGATTCCCGTTTAGTCTCATAGCTTGCAAAAATGGTCGCTCTGCTACTCTCCGCTATGTTGTGGATCTGCAGAGTTTTTGTGACACCCTGGAGCTAGCAGTCCCTGATTTGCCCCATTGGGAAATGGTCCCCCTCCCTCCTCCGCCAACCCCAGTCTGGTCCCAGGTTAGATCGCGACGCAAGAGGACCCAACCTAAAGATTCAAACCAACCTGTCTCTAAGTCTGGTTCTAAGTACTGATTCCTGTTGGGACATATCACACTGTTTCTCCTTCCTCCTTATGTTTAATTACTGAGTGTTTGCATAATGTTTTACACTGTATTCCCCAGTTATAATCTTTAGTTAATAATGTTTCTCTGTGTCCCCCGGCGCCGCTGTTTCTTGATGACTACTGTGATTTCACTGCTGACCCTGCTCCGACTTTTCCCCCTACTGCTAGGGATTGTTATGTCTCTTCAAAGGTTTGTTTACAGGCCTTGGGGAGGATTGCCATACTCTACCTCTGCTCCTCTCTACTAGTTTTTCTCAGTGGAGTGGTTCCCCTGCTACCTCTTTTCTCTTCCCTTTTCTAACCCTCTGGTACCCTCTGTGCTATTTTTCTTACTTTCTTTGGTTTACATTTTGCCCTTCTGCTGTTTCCACCCTAGCAGGAGCTGTAGGTGCCGTGTTGATGGGTGCTTTTACCCATCCCTAGAGCTATATAGAAAGAGTTCCTGTGGTTACTGTTTCATGTTGGTTTGTGTTGTCATTGTGTGTTACCCTACTGTGTTTCCCTGATTGTCTCTCCCTCACCTATTGCATTTTATTTTCCAGACCTGTCCAGGGTTGTCGTGTTGCTCTAGGACGAATCCTCACATGTGTACTCCTACCTCGAGTGGGTCTGAGGGCGTTCAGGTTTGCTTCGGCCTTTTCCCTTTAATCTGCGGTGGCACGCTGGTATCCTCTACCTTCATGGGCAATCATGGTGCGCTTCCTGACACTCAACGTTAAAGGGCTGAATTCAAACCGTAAGCGTCGACTTCTGCTGAAAGAGTTGAAGGCGTCCCGAGCGGATATTGTGTATGTTCAGGAGACGCACTATGATGGCTCAGGCTCTTTTAATTTTATTAAACATCTATTTCCCACAACTTATTCGGCCTTTAGAGAGGACAAAAAAGGGGGGGGGGGTGCTATTCTGATAGCTAAGGACTGTCCATTCACTGTCTCTGTCATTTCTAGATCCCCAAGGGAGGTATGTGATCTTGGTGGGGGCCCTTAGTGCCCTAATATGGGTCAGATCCCCTTCCTCACCCAAGTATTGGCTGAAGTCTCTAGAGTTCAGCAATCTGTGTCCTCTCCGATACTTTTGGTCGGGGGAGACTTTAATGTACCATTTTCCCCGGGCATGGACAGGCTCTCCGTTCGTCAGGGGTCCCCCCCCTCATCCTTGATTCAACTCTTTTAGAGATTCCAGCAACTTATCCGCAAGTACCATCTTTATGATCTCTGGAGGATCTTCAACCCCTCAGACAAAACGTATACGTTTTATTCACCAGTCCATTCTACACATACACGTATTGACTATCTTTTTAGTAATATCCTGGGTCTGAGGCTGTTGGACTCCTCCGAGATCTTGGGGATTACTTGGTCGGATCATTCACCGGTTACTCTTACCTTTAAAACCTTAAATACCCCTCGTAGAGTGTGTCATTGGAGACTTAATGAATTCCTGGTGAAAAATCCAGCCCATCTAGACTCTCTAAAACAGTGTATTTGTAATTACTTCACAGAAAATGAGGGGAGTGTTACATCCCTTTCCACTCTCTGGGAAGCCCACAAATCGGTGATTAGGGGGCATTGTATATCTATATCCTCTAAACTGAAGAGAGATGCCCGTCTTAGGAAACAGGAGCTGCTAGCCCGGATGCGAGAGCTTGAGCGTGCTCTGGCATCTTCACCCTCGGTTTCTATATTGCGTAAATTAGTGGACGTGCGTTCCCAGCTAAAGGATATGATGGTACTTCACGTGGACAAATTGCTGGTCTACACCAGACATAAATATTATGACAGGGCTAACAAGGCCCATAACTTACTTGCCTCTCAACTACGAGACGCTAAAGTTCAGGCCTCTCCCCAGGTGGTGAAGGATTCCACCGGGGGTTTGCATTATGCCCCTGATCGGATAGCGACTCTATTCGCGGACTACTACACTAAATTGTATTCCCTGCCCTCTGAATTACCGTCAAATCCTGAAGCTAGGCAGCAATGTCTTACCCAGTTCCTGGAGTCCTGCCAGCTACCGACCCTCACGGACACTGACAGAGAGGAACTTAATTCTCCTATTTCCCTTGAGGAACTTTCGGAGGTCTTAAAAGATTTGCCGAATGGCAAGGCCCCTGGGCCGCATGGCCTACCATATACGTATTACAAGACACTGGTGACTGAACTGTCTCCCCATTTGCTGCCCTTATACAATTCCTTTTTGTCTGGTTCTCCTATCCCCCGTACAATGTTGGAATCTTTTCTGACTGTAGTGCCGAAACCAGGGAAAGACCCGGCAGAATGCAGTAGCTATAGACCCATATCCTTTCTTAACGCGGATCTGAAGATTTTTACTAAATTACTGGCAAATAGACTGGGGGCCCTCCTGCCGACTCTCATTCATAAAGAACAAGTGGGCTTTGTGTCCTCGAGGCAAGCAGGAGATAATACCAGGCGCACCATCGACCTTGTAGAGGTCCTTCACAAATCTAGATCATCGGGCCTCCTTTTAGGACTCGATGCAGAAAAGGCCTTCGACAGGCTGAGTTGGCCTTTTCTGCGAGCTACCTTGACAGCCTTTGGTATATCAGGGTCGTTTTTTATGGCCATTACTGCATTGTACTCTGACCCTGAGACGATGGTGCGTCTCCCACATGCGGTCTCTAATAGGTTACCCATCAGAAATGGGACTCGGCAGGGGTGCCCCCTCTCTCCCCTCCTTTTTGATTTATGCATAGAGCCTTTGGCAGCTCAGATTAGGTTATGCGCTGATGTACAAGGCATCCTAGTGCAAGATAGGGAATTTAAATGATCCCTGTTTGCTGACGATATACTTCTGACCCTGCGTAACCCCCATGTCTCCTTCCCAAACCTCTATAGGATTCTTGACAGCTATGGGAAATTGTCGGGATATAAGGTTAACCAGACAAAGACTGAAGCCCTCCCTATTAACCTACCTAAGGCAGTTGTAGAGACCCTTAAACGAACGTACCCCTTCACGTGGCGAGATAAGTCGCTTAGATTCTTAGGGACAAATATCACACCTTCCTTTTCTACTTTATTCAAGGCCAACTTTCTCCCTCTTTTTAAGGAAGTCACGGGCCTTGTTACTAAATGGGCATCCTTACCTCTCTCTTTGGTAGGATTACGGCGGTGAAGATGTCCATTTTACTCAAGATACTGTATCTCATGGAGACCCTTCCGATTCCTATTGCTAGATCTGCCCTTAGGAGCGCCCAGTCCACCTTGTTCAGATTTATATGGAATAAGGGCCGTCATAGGATCCCTAACTCAGTAATGCTCTCTAAAACCACTAGAGGGGGTTTGGGAGTCCCTGACTTACTGTACCAGTATTATTTGGCTACTCACTTGCGTAGAATCCCATCCTAGACGACCCTCCAGGACTTCTCGAGGTGGTTTGAGATAGAAAAACTTTGGATAGCTCCAACCCATCCCTGTGCTTTACTTTGGTCTCCCCTAACAGGGGGTTCTGGTCCTGCTCTTTTAGGCCCTATGAAGCACACTAGAGATGTGTGGGTTTCCGCTGGGCGGCTTTTCCCATTGAGATCCTCCAGGACACCACTGGTCCCTATTCTCTATAACCCTAATATCCCTGATAGTATGCGGGGGGACATGATTAGACCCTGGCAAGCAGCTAAGCTTTTCCACCTGGCGGACGTCGTGGACATTTTTCAAAGAAAACTGTTACCTTTTGCAAAGTTATGTGATAGATACCTTCTTCCACCACAGGCATACCCCTATTATGCCGTATTAGCTCGGTGGCTGGAGGATCTCCACTGGACAGAGCCGGTCTCCAAGCCTACCACGTTTGAGTGGTTATGTAAATGTACGAAGTCTACTAGGGGTTTGATCTCAGACATATGTGATCTTTTGGCACCCTCTGCAGACGCTGCCTCTTCTAAACATACATATATGACCAAGTGGGAATCCTATCTGGGCAGGGAGCTGTCCCCTCAGATCTGGAGTATTATTTGGTCTCGAGCAGCCAAATCGTCCTCCTGTGTGTCCTATAAGGAAAATCAGTTCAAAATTTTAATGTACTGGTACCATACCCCAGACTTACTACACTGCATTTTCCCTCAGGTGTCCATGACGTGCTGGAGTTGCTCTCGGGACCGGGGGACCCTACCCCATATATTTTGGGACTGTGCTATCTTACAGACTTACTGGAGGTCAGTTAAGGAGGTTGTTCAATCGGTCCTATCTATAGATTTGCCGCTTGACCCGTTTCATTATATTCTTAATGTTCCTCCTAAGCACTTAAGCAAATTTGCGGCTAAATCAACGGTCCCCCCGTCCCGAGAGCGATTGTTGGCCAAAATTGCAGATGTTCGCCGCATGGAATACCTGACTGCTCTTAACGAGTCTAGAATGGAGAAGTTTGAGAAGATATGGGACCCCTGGGATAGTGCCTTTCCTCTACCTGTATAGTCTGGTGAGGTGTGAGCTCTTCCTACCCCCTTCCCCCCTCCTTATGTGTCCCCCCCTTGTCTTGTTGGTTTATATGTTGTTGGTATGTACGGTTTTGATTGAGCTTTAGGCTCGAGTTGAGAATCCCTGTTCTTATGCTTTCTGATGTTCGTGTTATATATCAGTTACAGACGATTAACATGCTAGAGTCCCTCTTTCCTGGGAACATGTGGTTCATAGTGCATTGTTGGCGATGTGTGATATGTGACTCATGTTTGAGTTGATTTTCTGTGATTACTCCATGCCTGTATGTTATGTGATTTGAAAATGGTAAATTTTTTTGAAAATAAACAGTTTAAAAAAAAGAAAACAAACACATGCTATACAAACCAAAAACTATTGAAGCATTGTTTTCAAATAAATTATCAGCATGTCAAAAGTTAAGGTATCATTGGGTATAATGTATGGCAGCTGAGCTTCACTTCCTGGCCAGTTGTGTGATTTGCCTCATTCACTATAAGGGTATAAACCCACACACCGTATACGCAGCAAATACGCAGCAGATGTGATGGTGAAGATTTGATACTGTGTTCAGTTATTTAGATCTAATCTGCTGCGTATTAGCTGCGTATCGCAGTAGTAAATACGCTGCATATACCGTGTGTGGGTTTGTACCCTAAAGATTGTAATTGAGTGAATCAGATAGATTTGACTTACAGCTGGGAAGCGAGGGGCAGCTGACACGCTTCACTCAGCTATATCTCATGATCACAGTAGGTCTCAGGAGTGACCGTGCCACAGTTCATATGCAGCACACCTGTTTGGTATTAGTTCACACTGCAGAATCCATGTGAATAACTTCTGGCGGATTCCGTGCGCTCACCTCCACAGGAGATAAGTAGTTCTCAAAGATTCCCTGAATGAGTCTGTTCTATCTGTTGTGCTATCTTCTGTTTATGAGCCTAGAATCTTTGGCAGATGCTTTAGCTTGCAGCTGTACCACTGAGATTCAGATATGGTGGGAGAATGAACTGTCCAATTCAAGGAAAACTATGGTGCATGGGGTGTTGAGGATGAAGGTAAGTTTTTTTTACCCTCATCCTCTGTGCCATTTCCGTGACATTAGGAGTTTAATCCCTATGCTAAGAAGTAATTTTAGTGCATCGGAGTTGGGACTTCCGCCTCTAGTGCACTAATCTGCCACCGGCTTGCTAGCCCCTTCTAATGAATATGACCAGAGTGGGCGGGTCAGGGACTACTCACCCCCAGTGCACCAAAACAACTTATTAGCATAGGGTTTAAACTCATGGAAAAAGTGCCAAGGATAAAGGTAAAAAAAAATCACCTTTGTCCTCAGCACTGTTGCAAAAGTACAATTCCTATCATGCCTACACAGTCAAATTGCTGGCCAAAGATTCTCCATCCCCAATTTAAGACATACAGAGCAAACTTTTGATTCCCCCCCCCCCCCTTATTGACAACAAAACCGTCAAGTGTAGTCATAACCTTTAACCTATAACTGCAAGTGCTTGTCAGGAGCGCTTGCAGTTAAAGGGACATTTGCAGCACTCAGCCACCAAGTGCTTTTAAGGATTTTTTTTTTACTGGAATCATGCTTTTATGTAATCCTGAATAAATATGAATCATTATTTGAAAAATACGCGCATTTTCTTTTTTTTTTGTGTTAAATATATTGGTGTGGGTTAGTCTTTTATGTTGTGCTAGACACTGACATCTAGTGGTAAAGGGGTGTAGAGCAGCCCCTCTATATACAATTCAAATGTCTATTTGAACCTTGTGTTTAAAATCAGTAAAATTATGTTTCACTAAGAGCTCTGTATTAGGGCAATGGTGGGAAAGAAAACTACAATTTCTTTAAGCAGTGATGTCCCAGGCTGCTGGGTATATTGATTTCTGTGGATTTACTTCTTCCTTCTCTGATGTTCTTATTAAATTACACTGATGCATTCCTAATGAAAAAATGACAACATTTGTTCATTGAAATCATATTTCAAACAATACAGGTATAAATTCATTTGAGCTTGTCTTTACAGAGTGAGGCTGCACTCACACTACGTATATTTCAGTCAGTATATTTCAGTCAGTATTGCAACCAAAACCAGGAGTGGATTAAAAACACAGAAAGGATCTGTTCACACAATGTTGAAATTGAGTGGATGGCCGCCATATAACAGTAAATAACGGCCAATATTTCAATATAACAGCCGTTGTTCTAAAATAACAGCAAATATTTGCCATTAAATGGCGGCCATCCACTCAATTTCACCATTGTGTGAACAGATCCTTTCTGTGTTTTTAATTCACTCCTGGTTTTGGTTGCAAAACTTACTGAAATATACTGACTGAAATATACGTAGTGTGAACGCAGCCTGAAAGGGATGGGACAGCTCTCATACTGGGATTGTCAGGGACAGTTGAGAGAGGCAACATGGGAGGTGGTCAGGACAGAAACAGCAGTGCCAGGAAAACCAAGCCTTTGCTTTTATTGATATACTTTATCCAATAACTTCCTATCCCCTAGTGTAGTCCACCCTGCTCTATTGATTCTCCTAAGTAAATTGGGTTCTATGGATGATACTTTCACAGAAGGGTTTATGTGCAAAATTTCTTTTTATTTGCCTGAATCAGAGTTGAATGGCCCAGTTATGAAATGCGTTCAGGCATTTGATCCGTCTATGATTTGATCCTACTAATGCGTTCAGGCATTAGCTGATCCGCCTATGAGAGCGTTTTCTGATTCAATTAGTATAAATAGTAATAGCAGAAATGAATTCTCTGTGTATCTCATGTATTATTTATTAGTCTGGCTGTTACTGGCAAACCCTGGTTTGCAGGGGAGCAAATACCTATGGGTAGATTTGATGTAATTGCAAGATGACAATGATGTCAAATAAACCTTGAAGTTGTGTAAGGGAGTTATAGCCTTTCCTAAACAGAAAATTATAAGAATTAAAGAGAATTTCTACTTCCTTTATTAAGTCAAAAGAACAAAAAAGTTGCCTTACCTTGATTCCCAAAGCAAAATTTGGAAACATTTACCCAAGTATATTCTAATTTCATAGATTCATTTCTGTTCTCTTGCCATATTAGCCCTTGACTAGGCAGCTCATACTTACAACCAGTATCAGGAGGATTGGGATTCAGAATACAGTAATATTAATAGGGTCCTACAGTTTTCGCTTCCTGGCGTGTCACTTCCATCCCTTGGCCATCTCAGAAGAAGACAATAGGGGGACAGGTGAATGTCAGGAACATTAGGAGTGGACAGACCACACCTGCACACAGTGTTTAATTGCTGTGACATCAGCCAGCTATTGGACGTCACATGCAGGTGTGGTTTTGTTCGCACACAATGCTCAAGACATTCACCCATCCCCTTTCAAAGGTATACTTCTGAGATGGCCAAGGGGGCGTCGCGGAGTGAAACAGCTTAGACCTTTTCTGGCTCCCAGATAACCCCTTTAAGGAAGTGATGCAATTTATGGATTAAAAAAATGTCTTAAATATCCTGAACAGCCAATTAGATGCTTTATATAAGTCACAGGAAAGCTGTAGGAGCTGGGGCACAAAGAGCAGATAGTCAGAAGGACTATAAGTCAAACACTAACTACAAATACAGAGGGACTACAAGTCCAAGACGAACTGCAAGGACTACAAGTCCAAGACTAATTATCAATTGTAAACTTCTCCTACATCATAAGAAACTTTTTGGAAACAGTGACATATACGGAACACATCAAAATACGACTCCTTAACCAGTCAGCACCCAGTGGCACTGTTTAATATACAGAAATCCCTATGACCGCATCTATTGGCACTTTTTAAACCCTTATCACTGTTCATGTTCATTATTTCTTTTTATTCCCCTTTTTTTCTTTTATTATTTTATTCATTCATTCATTTTTTCACATTTGTCCACACCCAATCTTGTTGTCTGGTATTGTTATATGTTATAGGTTGCATGCTATACCTTACGTGCAGATTTTACCTTATATCCATATTTATTGTCTTGGATAGGATATTGCTACCAATGTTTTTACTATCCTATATTTTATTGAATAAATTATTTTGTTAGAAATAGGGCCGGTATTTGGTTTTGAGGACTAGAATACTCACAATTTTACAGTCAAACCCCTCCACCTGCCCATCTCTTGGTTTGGGCAGTTTTTTAGTTTAACCTCGACCCTACCAGTATATGATTGTGAGCTGCACCTAATCCTGTTTATTTTGTAACAAAGAGCAGATTGCTTTAGTCCTTTAATATAATGTACACTAGAGAATAGGAGAATGGTGGAGCCTGTGCACCACTATACAGATACATGGTGGGTTTGTCAGGCAATTTGTTGGCTGACAGAAAGTTGATGCAGAAAGAACAAGTCTATTCCTTATAGTGGTACAAAAGCTTAATGTTACACTCACACATAGTGGGAAACTTGCTACATAGAATAATTGTTGAATTTTCTGCCGTCTCTTAGAGGAGCCTGATGGACTGTTTGTAACAAGACAAATCTTCCATGAGGTCAGGTTGCACCCAAGATAGCCGATGGCTCTTACCCAGACAATTAATGCTGCTATGGGCCTAATGGCCAGTGGCCAACACCTTCTTCTACTGCAGGATGACATGTGGCAGAACCGTTTGCCCGCACCAAGAGTAGGTACCAGGCTGTGCCCAGACTGCTTTTCACTGCAAACATAAGGACACTTTTTCTGCTCTGGTGCTGGCTTACCTTTCCCAGAACAATAGGGTTAGGAGGTAATAATGAATTGACAGACAGAAATGTAGTTCTGCTATATCATTTTATATATGTGCACCCATGACAGATGTTTCCTTGCATATTGTCTATTGCACAAGCCAACAGAAAAAGTCCATCAAGGGTGCAAGTATACAAAGTAGATGTAGCAGGGCCAGATGTGTCTACACAGATGGAGTTGAGCACTTTGTTGCTCTTTCATGATCACGAGACCAGTGTGGAGACCAGTCGCTTTGTGCAGGATTGGCAGCTGAGTGAGAACTGCAGCATAAGGAGCAGCACGCTACTATAAGATGGCAGGTGGGCAATAGAGGCAGTTAGAGTGTGGGGGCAGCGGAATGTGAAATACAAGAAGACTGAAGACTCATGGGAAATGTAGTCTTTAGTAGATAAGCAGTTATGGGTTCTTGTCACAAATCAATACTAGGCACAGTGAGTATTGCCCAAAATGCCTTATGTCAGGATTGTTGGCTGTCAGATAATGCCTTTTATTTTATTCAGCATTACCTAATTACATAATTGTTATCTATCTGTCTAATATCTAATGACAATGTACAGGGTTTATGGTTTTATATTCCACAAGCAAATGATTTAATCCTATTAATTACGAGTGTTTGATAAGATTTCTACTGTGTAATATTAACATATTCATTTTGTTTTCCTCATGTAGCATCGCACCCACCGATACCATCTGTTTGCATTAATTTAACCCAAGATCTTCTCTAGAGGCCAGATTTATAACTGAATACATCAGGCTGGAAAATAAGAGCATGCAGGAAGTATCTTAATGGAAAATGTTTCATTGTGATGACGCACCAGCATGCAAAACTATGTTTGTTTTAATCTTTGCCATTTTCCCCCCAAAAATAGTGCTGCTGTTTTGTCAGTTATACTACGGCTATATACTGTAGTCTAGGGGGGAGATTTATCAAACATGGTGTAAAGTGAAACTGGCTTAGTTGCCCCTAGCAACCAATCAGAATCTGGTTGGCAACTGAGCCAGTTTCACTTTACATCATATTTAATAAATCTCTGCCTAGGTGTATATTAAGTCCGTTTCACAATCCATGGCAGATATTGGAGGATGGCATGTCGGTTTTCTTACTTCAAGCTGGGTTCACACACTGTATACTTCAGGCAGTATTTGGTCCTCAAGTCAGGTCCTCATAGCAACCAAAACCAGGAGTGGATTGAAAACACAGAAAAGATCTGTTCACACAATGTTGAAATTGAGTGGATGGCCGCCATATAACAGTAAATAACTGCCATTATTTCAATATAACAGCCGTTGTTTTAAAATAACAGCAAAAATTTGCCATTAAATGGCGGCCATCCACTCAATTACAACATTATGTGATCAGAGCCTTTCTGTGTTTTCAATCCACGCCTGGTTTTGGTTGCTATACAGCCTCACAAATACAGCCTCAAATATACATAGTGTGAACCCAGCCTCAACCAGAACCATGTTTTTGTAGCTGAGCATACTGGCCTTCATGAAACACGCTTCAGACAAATGAAAGTGAATTCTTTTTATCTGTTGAATATGTATTTGCAGATCAAGGAAAAATTATGGAATTTGCAATTTGCATTTCTAGAACAAATATTGGCTAAAAATAAAAAACAGTCTGTATTTTAAGCTAGGGCTACAAAAAGATCTCTGTCTTGCTATGTGTGGATTATGCTGTGTTGTGGCTAAGGGCCTTATTACACGGAACGATTATTTTGCCAAAAATCACTATATTGTTCAAATTTAAGGATAATTTATGTGTGAATGTAGTTAATAAAGAAGTGACTAACATTTTCTTTTGTAAGTGCATGCAGCGGCCCCCTGTGCCTGCAATAATTGTCCCTGGGGCACAGGCCCAACCTGTCCCCACCTTCAATACACTTCCAGTTGTTTCCAGTCAGCTGTGTGGAAAATTTGGTACATGTAGGGTGTGTTTATACTGAGGAATTCTCGAGGATAATATCTGCGGAATTCCGTCGGCTGTCCGCGACCGCGCCTTTCCGCCGGCTCCATAGACACCATTCTATGGGCGGGCGTATTCCGCTATCAGCCGAAAGAAGTGACAGCCTGCAGCTGGAAAACTATTACTCATCAGTCACTTAACAGTTGTACATACAAATCCATAGAAAACAGAAATGTATTTTCTTTTATTTGTTTTTAGTATGTTTCATGAGACCAGAATGGTTATCTATAAAAAATTATTTTGTATTATAACTGTGATCTAGTATTTGCCACTAAGTACAAAAGCTGGGTAAACATCCATAAATGTAGTTATTCCTGTGTGTGTGTGTGTGTGTGTGTGTGTGTATATATATATATATATATATATACAGTATATATATATATATATATATATGTATATATGCTTTGTATTTACATTTTTTGATAAAATTACAATCCTTAGCCCTGGGATAATAACCTCCATAATAATAATAATAATATTATTATTATTATTATTATTATTATTATTAATAATAACGCTGGTCAACAGCCAAAAAGGTTCTGACATTAAAACAATTGAACTTAACTAATTTTGGGGTGCTGAGATCGAAAATGATGTTCAAATTTTGAAATTGGCTCTAATTTTCAAGATATAGACGTACTTTCTATACTTCTCACAGCCTGTTATACAATACTGGAAAAAGTTTGCATTGTTAGTATTGCATCATCAACTGGTATATTGCATCATCTCAGAATGACCAATAGTTATGGTATAAGGCTAGATTCCCACTGCGTTTTTGCTATCCGTCTTTTTCATCCTTTTTTTGCGAAAAACGGATGAAAAAAAACCAGATGCATTTGTGTGCATCTGTTTTGATCTGCTTTTCCATTGACTTCCATTAAAAAAAATTTTTTAATTCGTTTTTTATAATGGAAGTTAATGGAAAAACGGATCAAAACGGATGCACACAAATGCATCCGATTTTCATCCGTTTTTTGCAAAAAACATGAAAAAAAACGGATTGCAGAAGTGGAACCCATCAATGCTTGTCGATTACTGTTGGACAGTTATCAGAGACAATCCCATGTATGAATACAAAAGACGTGTAAATGCACCGAGAAGCCATTGAATAAGGACCTACATTCCAGAGTTCAATAAACATAATTCATTTGTAAAAGTTCTTGGATATGCCTCTAAAGTGTAGTTGATTTCAGATAGAACTAAGTTTTCTATGAATATATTTCAAAAGTTTATGAACAGTAAACTTGCCTCCTTATGATTGCAGAAGTAATAAATATGTCGGCTATTATACTGTATTCTATACAATTCACAAAACAGTAACATTAGAAATCTTTGATATCATTGAAACTACAGCTAATTCACATTTTTACTTATTTGAATTCAGCACATAAAAATCATGAAGGAATGGATAATTTTTTTTTGAACCAAACAACTTTTGAAAATTTGTTAACCGCTGTAATCAGGGCTAACAATTAGAGCCACCAATATACTTACATATACTATAAATCCACAATGAGAAGAAAAGTTAAAAGACTGCTAAATAAAGTGTAGGACTAGACACATGGGGGAGACATTAAGGGTGCGTTCACACCTACCGGATCCGCAGCTGATTTTCATGCTGCAAGTTTGCAGCGAAATCAGCTGCGGATCCTGTACTGTGAATCTCATGGGACCCGGCCCCTTTAACCCCTGCGCCGCAGCTTACAGCCCCGGCCCCCTTAAACCCCTGCATGGCGATAGGGCGTGCGGGGGGGGGGGGGGGGGAGGCGATTGGGCGTGAGGGCAGTGTGGGGGTTTAAGGGGGCCGGGGCTGTAAGCTGCGGGTGACCGGCGGCAGCGCAGGGGTTAAAGGGGCCGGGTCCGGGTCCCATGCAGGCAGCGGATTTCGCTGCAAATTCGCAGCGTAAAAATCAGCTGCAGATCCGGTAGGTGTGAACGCACCCTAAGGGTGGCTTTACACCTAGCGACTCGCAGCATAAATTACGCTGCGAGTCTGTCAGGTCCTTGCAGATCACTTTCACTACATACACACAGCGGTCTGAACGACCGCTGTGTGTATGTAATTCTGCCGGCCCCTTAACCCCTTCAGCTCCCGTCCGGCTCCCGCTCCCACTCCGCTGTATACATTACCTCTCCTCGCTGCACGGGTCCCGGCGTACTGATCTCCCGCCCGGCCAATCAGTGGCTGCGGCAGGGCAACACACTGATTGGCCGGGCAGGAGAGCAGTACACCGGGACCCGTGCGGCGAGGAGAGGTAATGTATACAAAGCGGAGCAGGAGCTGGGCGGCAGCTGAAGGGGTTAAGGGGCCGGCGGAATTACATACACGCAGCGGTCGTTCAGACCGCTGCATGTATATAGTGAAAGTGATCTGCCAGGACCTACCCGACTCGCAGTGTAATTTACGCTGTGAGTCGCTAGGTGTGAAGGCACCCTAAGCTAGACTGGTGTACTCTTAGGCCAGTCTTAGATAAAGCCCCGTCCCCAGACTGATTTACTAAGTGGGGCATACCCCTTTGTAAAGCTGGCTGGCTCTGTGCAGGCATTTTGCGGTAGTCTGCCCTGCTCTTGTTCCCAGGCATAAACCTTAATAAATAAGTTGTGGGAGGACCCCATGTCTCCTCCCTGCCTTGCCATATTCCCTTGCTCGACCATCAGGTGGGCTGGGGATATGGCTACGGATCATGTAAGAATCTGCGCCTGCTTCGAAGCATATACCCGCGGTGCAGCCTTTATAAATCTCCCCATGGTCCCTAGTTACAACTAAAATCAAAACCTGTTTTATGATTTCAACTAGACAGGTTTATACAGAAAAAATACAAAGAAGATCCATCCAATAGAAGGACTGCACTAGTCATAGGAACCATTTATTACTGAACTATCAATGTTTCTGGATTTCCAGACATGATTATTTTGCCTGTTTTTTTTTACTCATTTACCTGGGGTATTGATGGTTAGGGGCATATCAGTAGGTAAATAATATACACTAATAATGGCATCTATATATGTTGTGTTGCACTGTTTATATGTTATTTTGTCAGTAATACCTCCTATGGAGGAGGTATTATAAGAGCCTATATCAAGAGCAAGTTTGGCACCAGTTATGGAGATTGCCATAAGCCACAAAAGTTGCTGAACCTGACTGCTACGGGTCTGTCTAAGAGGTAGCAGGTTTTTGCGTGTGAGGCAAGGCAGGAAAGAACCTGCAACTCTGTGCTCTGTAGTTGGTGGACCATAGGTCAGTGATCATTGCGGTAAGCCTATGCAGAACAGAGTTCACTGCTGGAATGGCGGGTTTGCTGGGTCATTTATTTCACACATAGGTGGCACTTGCCACATAATAAAGTCTATACAGAGCATATTTAGGCCCTGCACTGTGAAGTTCATTTCTTTTTATTACATTCATCCATTGCGTTTAGCTGTATACGGCTTTCCAGGGGGCCCGCTACACATTATATCTCATATATGTAACATGAATGTTTTTCAAATGTTTTTTAATATAATTAGCCTGTTTTCAATAAAGCTATTATATATTTCCTTTGGGTGTGCTCTATTTCATGGTGCTTTCCCTTCTTTAGTAATTGCAACTATACGTTAGCACTAGTAGCACCCCGATTTATGTAATTTTTTTTCCAATAAGATGGTGCCCACTCATCCTTTCATCTTCTTTGGCGCTCTAGTTGTTGACAAAATGCAGGTAGACAGACTGTGATGAATGTTTCAGCAGACCCCGCTGACATTGACAATACAGTAGACCACTGTAAGATTTTTTAAACTGGCAATAGAATCCATATTGATAAAAGCAGGGTGATATTTTATTGTGTTGTTTCTATAACCATTGAAAAAAAAAGAGTAAAGAAATTCCTGAAAAGCCATTAGAAAAGTATTAGCCAATCATGGAATGAACAAGTTTGAATTTGCAGTTCAAGTTCTTGGACGTATCCCTTAAAAATCATCCAGGTGAAATTGGTTGTTTCTTTATCTTTTTAAATATATTTAGTTTTTTTTTTTTTTTTAAACATTTTTTTATGCAGAGCCTCATGCAATTATAGCGCATGCTAGTGGAGCTGTTCAGAACTACAACAAGAGCCTAAAAAGTAAAAAGGTAAATGGTCCTCATTTTTCTTTAGATATACAAAGATTATGCCAAAAAGAGAAAAAAAAATAAAGAAAAATAAACATTGAACAGCATATCACGGTTACAAACTAAATTGTGCTATATAGTGGTATAAAAACATCTTGGTAAGAATGGCACTGGATCTGTTCTAGTTCCTCTCATTCGGATAACCACAGAGAGGGTGACTGGCCGGCTGCGGGAGCTGCTCTGGTACCCTGTGGCACCAGCGAGGAAGCCTCTGAACTCTCATCTTGTCCACCTCCTTTACGCAGTCCAAATGGTTTGGGACTCCAGTGGCTCCATTAAGACACTGGAGAAATCTCCCTGCTCCAGATTCTGGTGCTTGGAGGAATACCCTAGGCCATATTGTATGTACTTTCCCCATTAATACTGGCAGAGTCCACAGTCCTGCTTAAGACTCCTCTTCTCCGGTAGTAACGGTCAGTCGCATTGCTACTGGCACATGGTCTGTAAGTCCAGCTAGTTGTGTAATAAAACTGTACTCTTCAATTTCCTAAAATAAAAGTATAGTGTTATTTTCTGTACTCTGAGCAAAGTGGGACAACATACAGTGATATGCAAGACAGTGATAAAGCAGTCATCATAGTCACAACATATTGGGGGAGATTTATCAAAGTGGTGTAAAGTAGAATTGTCTTAGTTGCCCCTGGCAACCAATCAGATTCCACCTTTAATTTTTCAAAGACTCTGTGAAGAATGAAAGGTGGAATCTGACTGGTTGCTAGGGGCAACTAAGACAATTCTACTTTACACTAGTTTGATAAATGTCCCCCATTTTTCTTTAGAAAACAGGATTTCTGAAATACAGAACACAAGAGAACATGGCACCAAAAATCTTGGGATGCCTTGTAATTATATCTGGGGCACACTGACATGGCTTTATGGATCTGTACAACACAGATTCATATCTCATCCCATTTACACATAGAGATCAGCTAAATACGCAGCCAGATACCCAACTTACCATCTTCCATTCCATATTCAGTCCCTCCTCAGAATACAGCATATAATCAATTCTGCGGCCACTACCCTTCAATGGAACCTTCCTTCCTTTATGGTTGGGACAATGGTTCTTGCTGGTGGGATATACCAGATATTCCTTCCTGCCATCTTCATTTTCTAGGACTCTAGAAGATAGGAAAAAGTCTCATATTGAGAACCAGTAACAACCTTTTACTGGGATAGCAACAATGGGCTAAGCACCTCCATCCTGACTGCTAGTTGTCTATATAAATAAATAAAACTATATTGGGGTACTAGGAATGTATCAATACTTTCATGGAAACAGTATGCATGGCACTATTTGTGACAACGACTGCTAGCATATCTATACCACTATTTAGACTATACTATAAACTTTGGTTTTTCATTATAGAGGTTGTCCATGCAAAACTACTCTCTGAACCCCCCGCTGAACTCTGTATCACCCCCTTCCCCCGCTTCTTTGTTATGAATACAGCCATGGGTACGACATATGACCCGCTCCTCTATTGATTCCAGTGCCATACCCGCGGCTGTATTCATAACAAGGGTGCTGGTGGCGATATGGAGATTGGAAGGGGTACAGAGGTCAGACCCCCCGCAATCTCTTACTTGTCCCCTATCCTGTGAATTAGGGACAAGTTAGTTTTTCCTGGACAACCTCTTCAACTTGACTTCCCATATAATATCCCTACTAATCTTAGCTCTGGTATTATTTATCAATGCTTACACCAGAAACTTGTATTTCAGTACTCATGACGGCTCTGTTACTGCATTTGCTGAGCTGAGTTCTAGTGTTGTATTTAGGTATTGAGCATGGCTCTGGTGCTGCATCTATTTATTACATACAAACTGTTACTATTTAGGGATAAATGCATCTCGAACATGCTCGAGTCCGATTGTGCAGCATTTGGAGAAGTTGGATGCAGCCCTAAGGCTGTCTGGAAAACATGCCTATGGCCTATGGCTGTGTCCATGTTTTCCCAGGCTATACTTGATATCGTACAATACACAGCTGCAGCGTTCAGCATTCATTTGTGCTAAGCTTGTCCAAGTGACCAACCAAATATATATTTCATTACTCACTTCTGTAGATTGTCGGGGGTGCACACCTCCTCATCATAGAGACCTTCAGGATCCAGCAGTGTTCCTGTGAAAACAGAAATTCATATGTTATGGCAGCTGAATACAATCAAAGGCCATTGTACTAAATCGCTGTGACCACCTTGATAACCATAGTATACATTACACCACTTACAATGCTAAGAAAGAAGCCGAATAATTTAGGAAATACAATTTTTTTTCAGGTTGTTTATAAAATGAAACTATTATACCCTCTAGCTTCAGTAGGGAAATTCACATTCTTAACAGTCTTAAGGCAAGGCCTTATACATACATGTTTCTATTATGGTAATGTAATTAAAGGGATTGTACACCAAAACATTTTTTTCTTTCAATTCAACTGTTGCCAGAAAGTGCCAGAGATTTGTAATTTACTTCTATTAAAAAAATCTTTCAGTACTTATCAGCTGCTGTATGTCCTGAAGGAAGTGGTGCATTCTTTCCAGTCTGAAGAGCAGGAGAGGTTTTCTATAGGCATTTCCTGACATGGACAGAGGTGGCAGCAGAGAGCACTGTGTCAGACTGGATACACCACTTATTGCGGGACATACAGCAACTCATAAGTTCTGGAAAACTTTTGATTTTTAATAGAAGTAAATTACAAAGCACTTTCTGGCACCAGTTAATTTGAAAGAAAAACTTTTTGGCGAACAGTCTATTTCCTACGGCTGTTGTTTGCAAACTGTGAATCAATAGAACTGAATGAATTTGAAAATCTGCGGCCGTTGTTTTCAATGACCACTACAGCTGTAGTTTCCTGAATTCATTGCAGTGAGTAAACATAGCCTTAGGATGAACTAGAATAGGGATTGTGAGGCAGGCCCTCTTATCCAACATCAGTGTCTAACCCCACAAATGCCCTTCTGGATAATAGGGCATAAATTCCCAGTCTTGTAGAAAGTCTTCCCAGAAGAGTCATATTAAGGGTAGGATCAAGGCCATACTAATGCATATGGATGTAGAGTGGGATGTCCTAAAAGCTTCTGTAGATGCAATGTGCAGGTATTCCAATACTTTTGTCGATATACTATATAAATCTTAACAGTATCAAATAAAGAGGTGGGACTCAATTTAGCGAAAAAATATATGAAGGTTATTCACATACAGGGGTGAAGTCTCAAGTTCTCAATGATGTCTTGCTTGAGAAAGACTTTATTGAAAAGTTGAAATGTTGCCTTTGCAGGTGGACGAATAAATGTTACACAGTTTTTCACAGAACAGGTGGCCACCCCTCTATTTGATACTGTTTGTATATTAAGCAATGAGGGGGATCATCAAGTGAGCACTCTAACTTTCCTTCATAGTGCTGTGGCCCTCTACATTTATTTACGTGTCCTATTTGCTCTGCATTGGTACTTGCAGTACTTAGTGTTTCCTCCAGGTGGCATTGGTAGAAAATACTTGTTATTTCTTTCCATCAGCACACATCTCTTACCTATTGCCCAAGGCTTTTCTTCTCCAGGGCCCAGTCTGCATGGATCCTTATAATGTGTAAACAGGGTATGTTGCTGCTCCAGCTTATCTTCTGCATGAGAAGATGTAACATGTTGGTTATATTGAATGACATGTCTATTCTTCACATCCAGATTTGCATTTCTTTTTTTTTTTTTTATTTCTCCCTCTTTTTTTAAGCTGCTGATATAATGTGATGCATTAAACTGTAACGCTTTATGTGATTACGTCTAACAATGAGTTCACACTGTGCTTTAATGCTATGCTTAGCACGTACACAAGGAAATCTTCCAACATTGACGCTTAAAGTCTCCATTAGTCAGAGGCTAAAACAGTGTCCTTTTGGCCTATGTCTGGCCTGTAGAAATGGCATAGTAGACTACACGATTTCTGTAAATGGATAAATGTATGCCTTAGAATAGCCTATGGGTGTTATACGGATGCCTTACAGTGGCATCCATCACCCAGCGGCTATAACAGTATCTATTTAACACATATGCCATAAGAAAGGTCACAATGTAACCATTAAGCAGATCACATATAGTCTATAGAGTAACAGATGCCACTGTTAAGTATCTGTCACGGCCTACATTTAGCGTATACATCAGGAGCTTTTCAGGGAGTTTACAAACCCAGCCACAACAAGTAACCATCAGGACTATTATATCTACACTGTACTGTATGCTGTTCGCTGAGGACTAGTGTGTTGCATAGACTCTCTAAGTTGGTGTACCTGCTCAGTGAACTTGACTTTGCCATATGCATGTAGTCTAATGTACAGCCTTTAGAAAAATGATGGGCATTTAAAGGCATCCTTTATTAAACTTCCCACTCTGCATGGAGAGCACAGTGGTTCCTCTACATCCTGGCTATCTCCTAAGGAGGAGGTAAACTACCCATATAGGATGTATTCTATGGAAAACCTGAAAGGTTGTCTAAGTATCTGGAAGCAGGTGAATGAGAAGAACCAGCGCACCAGCTTGTACAATCTGAGATATGCTGGATTACATTGTTATTCATTATATGCCTGCCAGTTATTTAGCTTACCCCCATTATACTCTCTTCAACAGCTCTATTGCAATGAGCGTGACTACGACATGTTGCTATTTTATAAATTACAACATTGCACAGCATGACAAACTCCTTGTTAGCCTTAGGTATGGAGTCTATTATCATCAGCATAGTCGCAGCCAATACAGTGAAGTTGCATTTTTCCTTAATATGAAGACATTACTGAATGTGACTACAGGCAATGTCTAACCCACTAATAAGAGTCCCAGAAAGATACTTAAAGCGACTCTGCACCCAAAATCTGATCCCCCCCAAACCACTTGTACCTTCGGATAGCTGCTTTTAATCCAAGATCTGTCCTGCGGTCTGTTCGGCAGGTGATGCAGTTATTGTCCTAAAAAAAATACTTTTAAATTTTAAGCCCCGTGCCAAACGGGAGTATCTGTGCCCTAACTTTGCACCACCCCCTCCGTCCCTCCTCCCCACCCTCTTCATCATTAGGAATGCCACTGGAACATTTTCTACATGCTGAACACTGCACAGGTCCTTAACGATCCAGCCCATGTGCCGGGCTGACACAGGTGGGAAATAGGAGGCAATCTGCTTGGAGCATTCCTAATGATGAAGAGGGTGGGGAGGAGGGACAGAGAGGTTGTGCAAAGTTAGGGCACAGATACTCCCGTTTGGCACAGGGGTTCAAGTTTAAAAGTATTTTTTTAGGACAATAACTGCATCACCTGCCGAACGGACCACAGGACAGATCTTGGATTAAAAGCAGCTATCCGAAGGTACAAGTGGTTTTGGGGGGGTCAGATTGTGGGTACAGAGTCTCTTTAAGAAGGTTGTTTGGGGGGGTCCTAACCATCCTCCCAAGTCGATCACAAATCAGGCATAAAATTCCAGATATTTACAAAAAATTATGTACCTACTAAAACTCAGAAGCCACTTCCCATGCAATTCACCTGACTGCATTAGGAATTTCTCATCTCAACTATTATGCCTAATTTTTTTTTCTTTTTACACTCAACTTTGATAGAACTCAATATTCATGAAAAATACTGTATACTAGTCTTGGCGAGGGATGACTGATGTTATTAATGGCAGGAAAAAAAAACACAAAGATTTTGTCCAGGTAATGGGATGATCTTGGTGTGGATTCTCCACTGAAATCTGTGTAAAATCCAATGAAAAGCTGCAAACTATGCACGCTAATTCCTTAACCTACACGGTTACCAAAAACAGTGCCACCCCTCACCCGGGGTTGTTTGTGGTGTTGCAGCTCTGCACTATTGGGCTGAGTTCACACACAGTATATTTTAGTCAGTATTGTGGTCCTCATATCGCAAGCAAAACCAGGAGTGGATTGAAAACACAGAAAGGCTCTGTTCACACAATGTTGAAATTGAGTGGATGGCCGCCATTTAATGGCAAATATTTGCTGTTATTTTAGAACAACGGCTGTTGTATTGAAATAATGGCAGTTATTTACTGTTATATGGCGGCCATCCACTCAATTTCAACATTGTGTGAACAGAGCCTTTCTGTGTTTTTAATCCACTCCTGGTTGAGGTTGCAATATGAGGACCAAAATATTGACTGAAATATACTGTGTGTGAACCCAGCCTTGTAGTAATTGAAGCTAAATTGGAATACTGGATTCAATCTGTAGGAAGGTATCTGGAAGAAAGAAGCCATGTTTTTCTAGTCCTGAACAATGCCAAGTCTTTTTTTTATTTAATTAAGAAATCCTAGCTCAACAGCTTGGAGGTCTTCTTTACACTTTGTGCAGATCCTACTTTGTACTGCTGTAAAACTCAATCTGATCCAGCATTGTTACAAAAGTAAGGTGTCCTTTTATGTCTTAGTGGTTTTTATAAATCATTACACTATAAAGCCAATACACTAATGCTGTGTCATAGAATATTCTTATAGCTGTCTGACAAAGTCAGCTACATAATGCCCCATCTTTCAGTATCCTCTGATTTCACTAGTTTAGCTTCTGACATATCAATACATAAAGGACCAGTGATTTCTATGTGATTAATAGTGTTTTACTTCTGAATTCCTACCTGATGAGCAGTTGTCAAAGTTGAGGTCCCCACAGATTACATCAAAGGCCACCAGCTCCTCAGGATTTGCGGCACTGGAGGAGGAGGTAGATTTGCGGAACTCTGACATCCACTCCAGGAGTGAGTCAAGCTGCTCACATCGGATCATTGCGTCCCCTAAAAAGAAGAGCATAAATCTTATTTCCTATGCCAGTGTTTCACATTCTTTGTGGTATGTAAAAGAAAAATAAAAGGCTATGGACTAGGGATGAGCGAACTGAACCGTAACGAACCAGATTTGTTACGAACTTTGCAAACAGTTCGGTTCGGCACTGAACCAAACTTTGAGAAAGTTCGTAACAAATCTGGTTAAAATAACAATAACAAATATAATCACAGAATAGACCAGGATACAAGGGATTATTACTCCTATAATCCCTTGAATCCTGTTTTTTTGTGAATATCAAGCTGTGTGCCATCACCCGTTAGGGTGAGACCTTAAGTTAGTCTCATCAGATATACCTGGGTGCTGCCTAATAAAAAATGTAATGTGACAGCTATCTGTGACACATGAAAGCAACTTCAGTGTTCAAGCTGATCTACTTTATGAAGTGAAAATCTCAGTTCATATCTTTACAATAAAGGTTCAAAAAATAGGAGAACCCCGTTTAGCCGCAAAAAAAACAAAACAAAAAAAACAGTTAAAAAAAAGTCCCATCGGCTGTCCCACTGCACAGTTGTGTAGAAAAATGTTGGCGACTCATTGGGATTCTTGGTGTCCAAGACCATGCACCCCAGTGCTGATTTCTGGTCCTTTAATTATGGGCAATGGCAGTACATTTCTGTTACTGCCCATTGGGTCAACATTCCCCCAGAAGACCATCAGAAAGTTGGCCCATTCTTGCCACTGTCACCTCCCCAGTGCTTTTGGGCCAGTTCTGCAAAAGTTCTGCCTCCACAAGCTTGCACCCATCCACCGCTTTGACTGCAGTCCAACGTGCCCTGGTGTCTTACCAACGATGTCAGGCCCGGCGCTCTCAGGCTGTCCTCCATTTTGTGAGCCTGGTTGAACAGAGCCACAGTGGGCAGGAGCTCCTCCAGACCATCAGGGAGCAGATATATGAATGGCTGACCCCACGTCAACTAACGGTGGGAAGTGTTGAAGCCGACAATGGGAGGAACATTGTCTCTGCAGTGCAACAGGGAGGGCTAAGTCATACACCTTGTATGGCACATTTCATAAACCTCATAGTGCACAGGTTTCTTCGAACATTTCCTGCCAATTGTTGATCCCTTTTGAGGACGCGACTCTGTTTGGGAGTAGGCATGACTATGGATTCAACGACATCATCCCACTCGTCCATGTTCTGGAAAGTGCGCTGAACAACATCATCAGCGAGGATTCCCAGGCCACTACTCCAAGGCTAAACATCCTCCTCCATCAATTATCTGTTCTCAACCATACTGGCCTGGGTGCAATCAGGTACTGCCTCCTCCTCCTCAAATAGTCTGTTTTCAACTATACTGGGCTGGGTGCAATCAGGTACTGCCGCCTCCTTCTCCTCCTCAAATAGTCTGTTCTCAACCATACTGGGTTGGGTGCAATCAAGTGGTGCCGCCTCCTCCAATTGTCTGTTGTCAACCATACTGGGTCCAATACAGTACTATTATTGGTGCTGGTTCCACTGTCAAATGTCTGTTTTCCACCCTACTGGGTCCAAGGAACTTTGTGTCCTATGTCCCGTGTAATCACTTACACCTTGGCTAATTTTTTTTCACTTTTTTTTCATTGTAATAGCAACTGCAACTAAACAAAACTATACCCTATCAGACTCCCACTATTGTAGCTGCAATTATTCAGCCATTATAGCAAGGTTTGTTTTAGGTTCGGTTCGTACAAATTCAAATTTCACGAAAGTTCGCTGGATCGAACCGAAGTTTGCTCATCCCTTCTATGGACACCTTTTTATTTTTTATTGTTTATATTTTTTTAATATGCAAAATGAAGCAATGCTCTATGTAGTTTTCATTAACCCCTTAAAGGGGTTCCTTGATTAAAAATTTCTTGTCCCCTCTGTGCCCCTCCCCGGTGATCTCCAGATTGACCCCAGGATCCTTCATTTGGATAAAGCTGCGGGTCAGCATGTGACCTGCGGCCCTATTTATTCTCAATGGAACTGGAGATAACCAGGGGCATGAATGTCAACCCACCAAAATCTCTCACTTGTCCCCTATTCTGTGGATAGGGGACAGGTAGGTTTTATTTGGTAAACCCCTTTAAGGCACCAATATGTACCTTGTAAGAGAGTATAGAGAGGGCTCCCCTCTCTATACAATGATCATGGTCAGCATGGACTGATCACCTGTGCTGGCTATTTAACCATTTAAGTGTTGCTGTCAAAACTGACAGCAGAATTTATATTGCCCAGTCTCGCATGATTGGTGGTGCAGGGGCATGGATCGTCTTCGGGGAGCTGACCCATTCTACAGGTAGACTTGGGTTTTTGCAAGGCCTCTTCGGCTGCCTGTATTCAGCGATTGCTACCAGTTGTCTTCAGCAGCCTTTAGCAATTGAGTGCCAAGATAACAGGATCAATGCAGTACAGAAAAGATTCGGAATGTCAATTTTAGAGATAGCTTGTGTATAGTAAGTTATATACAAGCTCAGGTTGTAGACTGGAGGAGAGAATCCTTGGAAGACATCTTACTCAGGTATGGATAGAGAAGAGAACAAATAAATTAGGCACTCTGCAATGGACACTCATATAGGCTCTGAACAAGTATCAAGAGCAAATAGGGCTCACACAACAATTTGCAGAGGCTGTAGAAGCAAAATGAAGCTGATTTTTTATTTTATTTTTTTTTTTTTATAAAAACCTACATAGCCTTTAAGGAAATAATATTAACAACAGTAACCAACTACATTTACAGATACTAGTGATAGAAGGAAACTTACTAGGGAACTATTGGGGGCTATATGTATAGCTGCCAGAGGGAGAATGGGACTGATAATTTACTGCAGATTATATACAAAGCTGCTAGAGTGGGAAGGTAATTTACGGGAGAGGGAGAATAACTAGGGTACTTATTAGGGACTATATTTACAGCTACCTAAGGGGGGGGGGGGGGCGGGGTTAGAGGAATAAAGAATACATTCAGGGGGTTACAGAGCTTGTAAGCCTGAAGCTGGTCATTGGTGGATCTCTGTGTTTACTACCTCCAAGATGTCAAATTATACAATAAAGCCTTGCTTTTGTGGAGGCCTTGATGCCATCCTCCTAAAGGCAACATATGTTACCCTATACTCCTAGCCTGAATGCTACTGACAATATTATGCTGTCCAGCATTAATGATTTTTTTTATTGGTAAAGAAGTTAAGAAGTTTAGGTTTAAAATGTGTTTTTGTTTTTTTTTGGTGTGTGTGTGTATTTTTTGACACTCCCTGCTGCCCACTGCTTTCTGGTGTCTGCCCATTCAGCCAATCAGTCACTATGGTGGGTCACTGCCTCAGACCACAAAGCAGTGGACAGCAGCAATCTGCTGGGCTTCTGAATGGCAATGAAAGGGGATTATGCAGGTGAGCACTGTTCTCTCTTTTTTATGTCAGGCTAGCCCATTAAAAAAAAACATACATGTTAAACAAGCTCTCTTTGATCTAATTCTCAGTCAGAGACGTAACAAGGACCACCCTTTCCAGGCCCTAGTGCTGGCCCCTTACTCTCCCCATCCTGTCCATTTAGTCAGACCAATTTAATTATGGGTCCTTCTGCATTGTACACCAACAGGCATTGTACACACTTGAGCATTTTCTTCATAATTCCCTTTTCATTCTGCTGATTTCTCTGAACATAGGAGAAACGTATGAAAATAGGGCACTGAAGCAGACAGAGTGAGGTACTGTGTACCGGCTGAGCTATAATACAATAGTGTATCCAGCTATGCTAATGTTATAAGCCTCTCCACCTGCTGGGTTTATCATCATATCTCTTGTCATCTGAGCCTGTCGTTTCCTTCACTCACAAGCAATGTTGAATAAATGTTAAGTTATTCTTTTATCCTTGAATTCTGCTGTTCAGATGTTTCCTAGTTATAAATGTTACTCCTCCCTAAGGTTTCAAAAAATGAAGAAAGAATATTGCAGCGATTCAACTGTGATTTTGGTGCTCGCTAAAGGATACAGTTACCTAGTTATACATTCCTATTATACTGTCCCCTTTAGGAAGGGAGACTAAAAAAAAAAAGTTGACAATCCTATAGGAACTGCAGTACCTCAAGACAGGGGAACATAAAATGAACAAATGGTTACATGGAATTGTAAAAGAAAATTTGAGGGGAAAAAACACCAAAGGCTTCATAGGTTGGTGACAGGTTGTGCTGCTGCTGGGATCAGCTGTTGTCTGTGGGGGAGCCTAGCAGAATTGACACAGTTCTCATTGAATCAAAGGGCATGGAGATGCTGCCCTTTAAATCTCTTGCAGCTGCTGTCCAGTCCCGCTAATATAGTAGATGAAAATCTCATATTTCTATGCTAAAATATATTCTATTTACAAATAAAAGTAACTTTCCCCATGGTAACATTGTATTTATAGTGGACTATAAGGGAATGACCATGATAGATAGCAGATCTATGTGGCTGAAATACAGCAGTCACTAAACTACTGGTGAGGTTATTGTCTGACATAAAAGCCCATGCTACTCACAGACATATAGTATGTCTCAACCAGACCACACACAGAAAACTCAGCATTGAGCTTTGGTTAACGTCAGTATTTTGCTACATGGACACTCCCCAAACATTCACGCATCATATTTTAAATTGGGACCTCAAACAATGTCACGGAGCTGAGCTAGTAATGTAAATACGTGTCTGTATTATCCCAACACAGTCTAAACCCTGCAGCCTGTCTGTGTGGACTCCACTCTGATACAGCTACTAGACTCAGAGGTATGGGGGACAGACACAGGGAAACTGCCACCACAAGGGGAAATCCAGTGCTACAAAAAGATGGCCATGTTCTTCCAGAGACAGCATGACTGTTGGCTCCAGTTAAGGTTTAGTTTGCAATTAAGCTCCATTCACTTCAATGGAACTAAGTTGCAAAACCTTACCCATTTTTCATTGCCCCTGTAAGCCAGAATCCTACCCCACACTGACGAGGGGCAACTACCCCGAAACAATCGTCTGTGGATGGATGCCTGCCTTGGTAAACCCTTGTCATGTTGCAATACTCGCCACAGAGTTAGACTTTGACACAAAAGGGGCCACCCTGGTATTTTCCTATTTATGTTCCAATACCTGCAACCGAGTGGGACTTAAGGGGCTACGTATCAGTGTGGTTTGGTGATCTCCCCACTGGGAGGCACCCCCTTGGCAATAGGCTTCCCTCCCCTGGAGGGATATCTGGCTATTCCCGTGTTTTGAGACTCGTAACTGAGACTCCACGGACTCTTCTTTTGCAAAACCTTACCCAGACTGAAGACAAGAGTGGTGCTGTCTCTGGAAGGATAAGGGTAAGTTTCTTACCTCATACTTGGTGCAGTTTTCAGGATATTAGCAGTTTATACTATATGCTAATGAGGTGTTCTTGTTCCCTGGGGGTGGGGCTACCTCCCTCAGTGCACCGATGCGCCTCGGTCGACCTGCCGCTCCTAATATTAGCAGAGTGCCTTCCCAATATTTATTAGAAGGGGTGGGCCAGCTGGGTTAGATCAATCCACTAAGGGCAGTAGCTCCAACCCCAGCACACCAAAGCACCTCCTTAGCATATCTATGGCTCTCAAACTGTATGGTATATTGCTAATCCTTGTTTGTACCCATTGATATATGCATGTGGTTTTAATGAATTCATTCAATTCTATTAGAACATACAGGCAATCGACTTACCTGACAGAGCATGCAGGTGAGTGCAGGAGACATATCCCACAATTCTTTGGTCCTGAGGAGTGGTCCCCACCTGCACCTAAATACCAAAATACAGAGAACAGCTTTTAGGTATACTACACCTACAATTACAAATTAATTTCAGACCCTTCTTGGTCATAAAAATTTAGGAATCTACATCACACACTAAAAGTCGGTCAGAAAAGCTTGGACTACACTAATCTCAAAAAAGAAGAAATTGTGGACCTCAGGGATGTAACACAATGACAGTACTGGTCAGTTATGTCCATAATATCCTTGAATTTCTGATACAGATTTTTTTAGGGGCATGACTATGTTTGAGTCCATCAAGTTTAACCTATAACTTAATCCTGGCACAACATTCCACCATATCCTGTCATCTAAAATTTTTCCAGGAGGGCATCCAGACTCCTCTTGAACTTGAGCAATGAATCAACCATCACAACATTGTACACATTATAGAATTATAGTAAAGGGTTCCCATCTGTGATGATCAGGGTCAGTGTTAGTGGGGGTCAACCTGGGCTTCTGACTTAAATAGGGGCCTTAAGACAGCCATTGGACCATTGGCACGTTACTGAATTTTGCTATAAATGCAGAGGCAGTAATGTACTGTTGGTCCAACAGATTTTACACAAACAAAGTTACACTTTATTGGCAAGATCATCTTGATAATGTCATTACAGGTACAATGTACAGTACATAGAGGAGAAGGTAATGCCTGAGTCACCTTGTAGGGGGGCAGCATCAGGGAGCAAGGGGAAAAAAACATCTCCCATCTCTCATTTAAACTTGCCAGCAAATCTGGTGTTTTTTCAAAAGGAGGGGGGAGGAATGGTGGTATTAGTCAGGTCTGGTATGGCGGTGTCATCCAGTGACAGTATGGCGGTATTGGTCAGGTCTGGTGTGGCAGTGTTACCCAGTCACAGTATGGCGGTATTGGTCAGGTCTGGTATGGCAGTGTTATCCAGTCACAGTATGGCGGTATTGGTCAGGTCTGGTATGGCGGTGTTATCCAGTCACAGTATGGCGGTATTGGTCAGGTCTGTTATGGCAGTGTTATCCAGTCACAGTATGGTGGTATTGTTCCATTTTGGTATGGCTGTGTTATCCAGTCACAGTATGGTGGTATTGGTCAGGTCTTTTATGGCGGTGTTATTCAGTCACAGTATGGGGGTATTGTTCCGTTTTGGTATGGCGGTGTTATCCAGTCACAGTATGGTGGTATTGGTCAGGTCTGGTGTGGTGGTGGTAAATGTGACGCCTGAAGCTATTTCCTACCAATCAACCAATCCTATGGTGAGAATTCCTTCAGACAATATGCAGACGGCTCTAATCATTGATTCAATGTAGAAATTTGTTTATGTTTTAAGTTAGAAACTATGAAAAATCTGATTCAGACAATATTTCTACATGCGGAGAAATGCACGTCATCTGCTGTTACCAGGATTATCAGCCATACGCCTATTGGCTATCGCATGAGGGTCTGGTTTTGGCTGCATGTGGTCAACGTGGCTTAAGACTGAGCAGATATCAATATGATGTTCAGAATTTAGAAAATCATGATGCTAACTGGTTAGTTAAGATGGGGCGTCTTCAGGTTTAGTGCCTAGGGCAGCTAGTAATACGGCCCTGGGGAGCAGGATATGTGAGTGAAGGCCATAAAGCAATGTTTATGTGAGACGGGGCTATAGAAGGCAGCATATTGCATAAAGTGGGCATAGGGAGCAGTATATGTAAGGGGAGGAGCCATGTGGAGGAGTGTAACTGAACGAAAGATCCATAGGGAGCAGTATATGTCTGATCGGAGATTCTAAAACCACCATAATCAGGACCAAGTCAACCATGCCATGAGGGTACAAACCATATGATCAGTACTCAATGGTTACATATACATATGCTACAGGCAAATATGAGGGGGCCAGGCCTTAGTGATGGGTGTGAGACAAGGATTCTCTTTTTGGTGTTCTTTGAATCTTAGTACCAAATAGCAACATTTTAGTAAGTCTAACAATGGTGATATTGTACTTAATTCTACAGTGCTTAAATGGGTTATTAGTAGAGATAAGCGAACTGGGTTTGGGTTTGAGTCGATCTGAACCCGAACTTTCAGCATTTGATTAGCAGTGGCTGCTGAACTTGGATAAAGCTCTAAGGTTGTCTGGAAAACATGGATACAACCAATGACTATATCCATGTTTTCCACATAGCCTTAGGGCTTTATCCAACTTCAGCAGCCACCGCTAATCAAATGCCGAAAGTTTGGGTTCGGATGGACTCGAGCATGCTCGAGGTTCGCTCATCTCTAGTTATTAGTTTTTTTTTTCTGAAAACCCATTTTCATATAACTAGTTAGGGAATTCTGTGTTAATAAAGGTGATGGAGGTGTTGAAATATCAGCAACAGCTGCAGACTTATTAAGTGCTGAGGGAAGCATATTTAACAGAGAACAGATGGTGGGGTGTTATCTGTTAATGTTTATTAATGTGTACAGTGGTACCTTGTGTGTAATGTACATCTCTCTAGTTATGACATAATTCTTCTCTGTTTTCTTTTGATATCAAGTACATGATGGTTTCTGCATGTCACGTTAAACAGTTAAAATGCTACTGCCATTTAAAAAAATGTGATTGATCAGGATGACTAGATCACTAGAACAAGCGGGGAGAAGCACCCAACTAAGAACTTCTCTACCTGTCTCTCTCCTTGCTGTAGGAGATGGGCTGTGTAGTATTTCTATAGAATGCATCTCCTACAGTGAGGAAAAAGCCAGGGAGAGACATGCTTAGCTGAGTGCTTCTCTCTAGGGATGGTCCGAACCGAGTTTGGTTCGGGTTCGTATAAACCCGAACTCTTGGTAATGATTCCTGCTGTCTGCACGCTCCGTGCAGCGGGCGGATCCAGCGGGAGGACCGCCTGGAAAACTGGGATACAGCCATAGCCATAGGCTGTATCCCAGTTTTCCAGGCGGTCCTCCCGCTGTATCCACCCGCTGCATGGAGCGGGCAGACAGCGGGAATCTGATGCCGAGCGTTCGGGTTCAAACGAATCCGAACCTCGGAGGGTTCGGACCATCCCTACTTCTCTCTATTCATTCAAGTGATCAGTGGATCTCAGCACCCAGACCCTGACTGGTCAAAACTTTTCAGATGTGTCTGTGACATGTCAAAACATTTCTTAAATGATAGCGACTGCAAACAGGGCACATCTGTAACAGGACAGTGGGTTGCTCAGGATCAGCGTGTAGAGTGAAGAGCAGTTACAAAGATCCTCACTTATTGTGGAAGACCTCTCCTGTTTTGTAGAACACAGACAATCATTGATTTGAATCGGCTTTGTGTGACTGTCAATGTTCCCTGTGGTGGTGCTCGAGAGAAAATGACCATTTATTGCCAGGTTTCTTCACAGATTACAACAGATTCACAGGGATTAAAGCATGGGCACTTTATGTGATCAACTTATTGTCATGAGACCCGTCTAAAAAAAAAGCAATTATCTTAAGGGAAACCCCCTTTGTAGCATTCAGCCCACAACATTTACTGTATGACAATGCACAACACAAATGGGATTCAAACAGCAGGGTCTGCACAAGGCAACATCAAATGCAGGGTGGGCCCTGTTTCTGCATACTATAAAAGTAAAAGATCACCACTTAAATGTTGGCATAAAACATCTATATAATGTCCCCAGATACCTTAAAATAGTCTATTGCATCCTATTGCTCTCCAGAGAACTAAGCAGCAGCTTCAAAGTACTGCAGGAACCTGGTGCAGGTAAGCATCAGCCTATACTCTATTCTTCCTGCACAGCAATGGGACACCTCACCTGTCAGATTTTTGTGACCTTACTGATACCCCACCAGGACAATTAAGTGATATGTGCACTGGGGTCCCAGTGGCTCTAATATTGCACACTGGGGTATCACTCACTGTGATATATTGACCCTGTGCTATCCTACCTTCATTGGGTCTTGTAACACATCTAGGTTCCTCAGGTTTAGGTTTCTTTAATTGATGATCATTCTTAGGCTCTATTCACGTCTTATTTCTGATGTCTATCACCAGTATATGCCGACATATACTGAGGTATACTTGCAGAGAGCCAATTGACATTAATGGACTGTATGTAGCCTCCATTTCTCTGACTTACACAATAGTCCATATTTTTGAGGCCCCCACAATAAAGTATACTTTGGATATAGGCCTGCCATGATTATACCATGTTGTCATATTTTCCTGCTATCCAGAGGTATACAAACTTCAAACTCTAAAAACAAGATGTGAATAAGGCCTTAGTTGTGTCACTGGCATGTACAATATATATTCAGCAACCTAGAGCGTACCTGTCTTTCCTTAGGGTGCGTTCACACAGGGCCGTCTTACCCATTGGGCATGGTAGGCGGCTGCCCGGGGGCCCTTGCATCCTAGGGGGCCCCTGCCCTGTGACATGTTCCCTGGCCCTTTAACTGGGAGTGCTCTTGATGAGCAGATATGGGCTGTGCACAGCTCGCTCTAGTGGCCGGAAGCTGCATTCTGCTTCCGGTCACTAGAGGCCTCTCTCACCCCCTGCATTCCCGTGCGGAGCACGAGTGACGTCACCAGCAGAGCCCTGAGAGGAAGGAGAAGCTGGAGGCCTGAAGCACAAAGCTTGAGTGAGTATGTGCTGATACCAGGGAAGGTGTTAATCATGGGAGTGCTCTCTGCAGGGATGCAGACAGGGCTGTGGGTGAACTGGTAAACAGGGAGGGGGGATCAGGGGTGTAACTCCTCTAAGTGTGTATATATATCTCCATTCAGTGTAAACAGCAGTGTATTATATACTTATCCTCCTCCTGAGAGTGTATATATCTCCATTCAGTGTATACAGCAGTGTATTATATACTTATCCTCCTCCTGAGTGTGTATATATCTCCATTCAGTGTATACAGCAGTGTATTATATACTTATCCTCCTCCTGAGTGTGTATATATCTCCATTCAGTGTATACAGCAGTGTATTATATACTTATCCTCCTACTGTATGAGTGTATATATATCTCCATTCAGTGTATACAGCAGTGTATTATATACTTATCCTCCTGAGTGTATATATCTCTCCATTCAGTGTATACAGCAGTGTATTATATACTTATCTTCTTCCTGAGTGTGTATATATCACTCCATTGTTGTCTCCCTGTATACTGTATAATACAATATACAGGGAAACAACATTGCTTATATATAGAGAAGGGCAAAACAACATGTCTCATATATACAGAGGGGCAACAACATGACTATTATATATGAGAACCATGTTGTTTCCCTGTATACAGTACAGAAAATGTAGAAACTGTGCAAGTCTTTCCATTATAATTTTTCCCTGTCAGTTCCATTCCTGGTCTTGGTTAATGGATGGAAGTACTGGGTGTGAACACACCCTTAATACGGAAATATTAAGCCCACAACAGTCTTGAAATCAGTTATGTTTCCACTACTGGAACGTGCTGTCGTTTTTTGGGAAAAAGTGCCCCTCTATTGATAATGACGCCGGTAGTGGAAACATAGCCTAAGGGCCCTATTCCATTGGACGATTATCATTCGCATAATCGTTAACGATTAACGATCTCAAGTGACCGCTATTGTGAAAGACCTGAAAACGTTCACTCATTTCCATGGAACGATAATCGTTACTTATGTTCGTATTTGCGATCGTTTTTTCTTCGCTATTTCTTCGCTATTGAGTTCGTATCTACTGCAAACAACTGAACGAGGTCTTATTCAATGCGAACGATTTGCGAACGTTTTGCGAACGAGCAACGATAAAAATAGGTCCAGGTCTTATAAAGCGATCAACGATTTCTCTTTTGGTCGTTAATCGTTAACTGCATTTCAACCGAACGATTATCGTTTAGATTTGAACGATTTAACGATAAACTGAACGATAATCGTCCAGTGGAATAGGGCCCTAAAAGTGGCTTATTAATACTAGTTTACCACTAGCAGTGCTCTACTACTGGGGCAGCCAAGATGCACCTCAAACACACTGACACCAATTTACTATTGCCATTTGCTCTAAACAACATGACCTGCGCCACATTTATCATGACTCTTAAACAATTTTTAAAACCGCCTTTTACCAGGTCTGACAAAAGGTCATTCTTTTTTTTTTGTGCTGTGACATCACTTTTTTTTAACATTCTGATTTCATTATCCATGTTGGACATCACTGCATCAAAGTGATGTACTACAACAGTTTTTACTAACCCTGTATGGTTATGGTATTTATTTATTTTTTTAACCCAATACATTTCTGTGCAATAGCCCTTTCCTGAGATTTCATAGCAAATGTTATTCCTGTACTCTGTTATAATTTACATAAATTATCCTCATGCTTTGACATTGCTGTGGTCCTTAGAGCTGAGCAAAACTACAATAAGTTCAGGTTTGCATAACCCTGAACATTCTGCATGTGACTCCCAGTGGCTGGAGAAGATGGATGCAGCCCTGGGCCTGCCTGGAAAACATGAATACAGCATATGGTCCTTACTCTTTGGCAGTGACAGCACTAGATACCTTTACCTGTTCTGTGAAATTGCTGTGCATTACAATATAATGCTGTTACTCCACGCCTATGACAGCACCCAATCACAGCCCAGCTTTAATTTCTCGAAATGAGCTGTGATTGGTTGCTATCTATCTAAGAAAAAAATAAGACACATTTTTGTCTCAGACAAATTGGTAAATCTTGGTCACTGTGTGTCCTTAACATACTGTGGCCAAAAGCAATTTCATATGACATTGCAGTATTTAGAACCTTAGTATTTAGGGTCTTTATAAAGAAAAATGTTTCTTTTTTCCACTTATCAGGCTCATTTTGCTGCTTCCCTACTCCTCATAAACTAATTTTTCACTCTGAAAAAGATACTACCTGTAACGCCGATATTGGAATAAAGTAAAGAACTGTTTACATTTAATTTAATTTTTTTTTTCATTTAATCTCTACGCACATATTATGATTGAGCATTTTTATCTTTGAGGGTGAGCCGCACAATAATGACTTCATCTGATATTATGTTACATGGCATATACTGTTTATGCCTTGTTTTTTGTCCAGGTGAGATTGGCAATGCCGGCTCTCATCCTCTCTGCCATTTAGCATCATGTAATTATGTTACTGCATCATTTTTGTGCAGCATGTGTGAACACAGCCCTAATTTTCACTGCAGATTTTTGCACAATCAGTAAAGGTGCAGCAACTTTCATTCTGTCATTCCTTGCTGCTCAGGTGTAGTAGGGGGCTGGTTAGAGATGATGAATCACTCAGGGCATCCAGCCAAGCCTCCTGTGACATCACGCCCTGCCCCCTGTCTGCATCATCAGCCTGTGCTCAGCAAACACACACAATGTAAGACAGAGGCATTAAATCTTTGTCTCCTAAAGGGAAATAGCAGAGGGAGCAGGAGACAATGTGAATTGGCACAGAGGCCAGTTTCCTTCACTTTCTGGATGTTAATCAGCTACAAGTGTGGCAGAACCGCACAGATATGGAAATACATTGTATAGACAAATCTGTATAACTTTTAATGTACTTTTAATAGAAAACAAGTTTTCCTTATTGGGCGTTCCCCTTTAATACACAGTTTTGACCATGATGGTCATGTATGCTCAGAGACGGATCTTTACCTGTATTGTAAATGTAATAATTTAGGAGACCCATCTAAAGTCTAAATACATTCTCAGTCTAAATAAATAAGTTGCAACTGTACAACTAATTTTTCAACAGATAGCTGAAGGTTAACAAAAAGCTATTTTTTCATAGAACAATTTTCTTCTTATTGTCTTATATTATCTCCATATGTCACTTACTGAACAAGTAGAGTTCATACTTTTCCTAAACTTCCTGATCAATCGCATCTTCTCACATTCAGGCAGATAAAATCAATTCAGGAGAGGTGTGCATCACGCTCCAGCCACAGCAGGTCACCGACTTGGGGAATTAGAAGCACATCTGAGATTCCTTACAGTGTATCTCTGGGGCAATATTAATAGTTGTCGGTTGTGGCTCTAGAACAGGACTCGCCCTACAGCTTGTCCTGTTTGTGAGTGTTTTCCCCAGGAATACAAATATATTTTAAAGAAGGATTGTAATTGGTCTGTAAATGAGGACTTGTTTTACATGGCCGATATTGCATCAGCTATTGTGGTGTCCTACCCGGGGTGTTATTAGTGTATACACCCCTTGCAAAAGCCTGTATTCTAAGTAAAAATGGTGATGAAGTAGTACCTAAGTTTTGCCACTAGATGTCGCTAGTATGTATGTCTTGTACCTTTGTATTGCACAGCTGTAGTACTCAAGTGGTTATTGCTTTGTGATTTGTGCACCAATGAGAGCTCTTTCCTCTTCTCCACCTATCTCTATTCTCCTATTCAGTGAGATGTTCTGCTTTTGATGTAAACTTTCTACTCTCCCTCCCACTACAGTTTACTTGAGTATGACCCTTTCCACATAATTACTACTGGCTAAAGTGTCCTGTATTGGCAGAGGCTTTGAGATCTGCCTCATGGGGTAATTCAAAAGTTGATCTCTCTGGATGCCTACAAGTACCTCCATAATATAACTACCAAACTTCTTCACAAATCTGCTATCAGATTGCTTCTGGGCACTATAAATCCTGCTAAATGTTTGATTGACATTGGAACAATCGAGCAGTGCCTTCTCAGTCCAAATTACTTAATAGAATCCAGGATTGTTCATCTTTCCAACTGAACAAATTCCATATGATCTAGGACCATTACTTCGACCTCTATATTGTTCTCTGATGTATGTTTCCTTTTTGCTGCTGTATGTGTCTACAGTATCCCCCCCATGTCTTGTTATTCTATTTAAACTTTGGATAAAGCTGTAGAGTCTTTCTAACATGTTGTATTCATAATGGTATTGATGTGTTTTAGATATATGGTGTTAATTAGGGTTGTTTTTGCTCCTTTTGGTTTTTATGCATTCCTATGGCTAGCTCCCTCTCTCTCTTTCTCTACATACAGTGTATGTGCATATAAATATATTCCACACTCTTTGTAGCTTTAACTGCACTCATAAGCTATTGTTGTTACATTTGGGATTCTTTCATTATTTGATAGTCCAACTGATTTCTTAATTGTTCCACTACGGCTAGGTTCACACTGCCTTTTTGCATCCTTTTCACTGTATTCATTTCAGTACATTTTTTTTTAACATTAAGAAAAATGTGGGCGACCAAATCTTTGTGTATTTTAACACATAGGGGGACATTTATAAAGTCCTGCTTTTCTGCGCCGGACTTAAAAATGTCCCCGTAGCTCAGACACTACAGAGATTTATGTAGAGGCGGACTGCCTCTGCATAAATCCTGTGCGCTCCGCTGCGAGCTCTGAGTCCATGCCCCCCGTTCTGCCCCCCGTTCCGCCCCTAGTGTCTAGTATCTCCTCTATACAGTAAAGTGTGATACTACATATCCTGTACTGCTGTGTGTCTAGTATCTCCTCTCTACAGCACAGAGTGATACTACATGTCCTGTACTGCTGTGTGTGTCTAGTATCTCATCTCTACAGTACAGTGTGATACTACATGTCCTGTACTGCTGTTTGTCTAGTATCTCCTCTCTACAGTACAGTGTGATACTACATGTCCTGTACTGCTGTGTATGTCTAGTATCTCCTCTCTACAGTACAGTGTGATACTACATGTCCTGTACTGCTGTGTGTGTCTAGTATCTCCTCTCTACAGTACAGTGTGATATTACATGTCCTGTACTGCCCTTTACCTGGGCCAGGATGAGTTGAGCCTTTGGGCACCAGTTGAGGGTGGCTTCATTTTATTTTTCCATGACCCTGTGTGATCTGTACAGGACCCTGAAAATACTCCACTCCTCTACATAGAAATTTAGAGTCTCTTGTAGCTCTTTCTGACTGTTATATGTAAGGACTTGCTGTATCCATATTAGTTAGCTGCTTATTTTCCTTTAATTTTTTTTTCTAACATACAATGGTTTCAACATACAATGGTTGTCCTGAAACCTATTAATATTGTATTTTGAGGGACCACTGTATATGTTAAATGTCAATATGTAAAAATGGCAGTGTGAATCAAACCTTATTAAAAAAAAAACATTTAACTAAACAGGTATATAAAAAGTTTACTTACAATTACTCACTGAAATGACACCTTTAAAAATCGATTTTTTTTTTTCACGTACACAAAACAAAAAGTTCCTAGTTTTTATGGGCTTGGAATTTACAGACAAGTGGCGTCCATGTTGGAGATAACATTGCACCTGACAGAACTTTGGACAGGAAATCTTTTAGTAGTAGGGAGATATAAAACATTGGTTTTTACTTTTACAAGCTTTTGATAGGTCAGTTAAAGAACTTCAGAAACATTTTAAGCAGCGAACAATTCTCCCTTGGGACAAAAATTAGGCAATAATTGAATTTTCTACTGGAACATTGTTAATAGTGTACAGTTCGTGACTGATCAAATCCCATATAATCAATAGTCATCTTGGCAACAAAATAAATTTGTTTCCATAGCTCTGTGAGTACACTGCACCACAAAATGTCTTTTTCTTCTAACATATAGTAATTGGAAAAAAGCAGCTACAGTTAAAACAGCAGAGTCTGAAAATCATTTAGATGATCGGTGATGTTTATCAGCTTATAAAATGATTTATGGAAACATCTGATACATGGACATTTTAACCTCCACCTCCATAAATTCAATGATGAATGTATTCAGATTTCATTAAGTGTTACATACATCAATCTGAGTACCAGTTTATATCTGTCTGTGCTATTAAAACTGTATCAAATAGCGTCTGAAAGTCTGCTCACTGCAAGGACTATGCAGAACAGTGACAGCATTGAAATATATTGTGCAGCCCATGTATAATACACAGTGACTCACCTTAATAAACAGAGCTCCCTTGGCGGCCAGCGCGTCAATTCCTCTCCCATTGGGATAACAGTGATAGGTAGCGTCCAGTATGGGGTAGCGGCTAGCAAACATAAGCCCACTGTTCAGGACTTTAAAGCCGCAGCAGCCATGACAGCTGTAGACCCCCACATCATATAGAATATACTCAAAATAATAGTGTAATTGTTCTTTCAACTTCTCAGCGGCCCGTTTGTCAAATACTTCCTGGAGGCAGAGGAAGTCCAAGTTAGCTGGGAAGAAGGCAGAGATTTCGTGGTCAAGGATATCATCTGAATGCTTTTTTTTACGAGCTGCAGCTTTTTTAATAATGGATGCCTTGTAGAGAAGTTTGTTATTAATGCTGCTTTGGTCAGTAGCTCCATCTGCCACCCTGCCCTTGACTAGGGATTCACGGGAGGTGGTGCAGCTGTCCAGACTTCCGCCATCCCCTTCCCTGTGCTTATGGTTAGAGGTTGGGCTTTTTTGAAAGTCCGGTTCTGTTTCAGCCAAACAGGCCACATTGACGTGTCCGCCCATAGGATCAGGCTCCGTATCGGATATGTGACCACTGTCCTCCCCACTGATTCGAATAATACATGCATCCTCCCCTTCACCCATATCCCCACCATTTTTCCCATCCCTTCCCTCTTCATTACTATTCTCCCCAGAATTATCTACTTTGTATTCCATGGATGTAGTTCTCTTCATACCCATATTGACTGCTCGATGGGTGACATCTGTTCCCTGTGGGGAAACTAGGCTACTAAAGCTTGCAGCACTGATAGATGTGTTGGTTGGAGAGTCTATGTAAATCTTGATCTGAGGTCTACTGGCACCATTGCGTATTCTTCTTCCAATTTCTTTGGCCCGTGCCTGAGTGTTGAAGAGGTTAGTAAACCTGGCCAGTGAGTCAGGCAACAGGCAGACATTGGCAGAGCCAAAGCAAAAGCTCTTAGCACTGCTTGTGGCTCTCCATTCTGTTAGCAGCTTTGCTCCGCTGGCCCTGGCCTTGTCTTGGAGTCGAGAGTAGATATAAGGTCTACGAACAGCTTGGAGAGGTGACCATACCAGGAATCCAATAAAAGCAAAAGGGAGGGAGGAGACAAGCAAGGCCAAGTAAATCGGGGTAGTGATGATAATACAAAGTGCCTGGAAGTAACAGGGATCATCGGACCGCTGACGTTTCTCATAGGTGGTTGGCAGAAAAGAGGCTAGGAGACGATCTCCAAGCCAGAAGCATGGAAAAATTAGTGCCCAAGACAGGGAGTGGAGGAATGAAAGGAAGCTACTGGGGAAGGGGGAAGTGTGCAAAACCATCTCAGCTCAGTGGTGTCCTCTTCATGGGAGCTTTTGCATGATGTCACTCTTATTGAATTATACAAATGAAGGGGGCAGAAGGCAACATCCACCTCCAAGCCCCCCCTCCAAAATGAAGTAATTTGCACTTCTGGCAAATATCACCTTGACATGTCACCAGAACCAAAAATATAGCTAGGACATGAATGTTTTTGTGGCCAGAAGTGTGTCATCGCTTGATTGAAGCCTTCATATCTGCACAAGGTATTCTGCAGTGAGAGAAAGAAAGAAAAGATTATTTAAAATTGGTCAAAAATATAACTCATGTAAAGCTATCAGAACAAATCTGAAAAATTACAAAAAATTATCTTGTTGCTTTGGGTATAAAACTGTTTTAGAACTTTTGCAGAGTGACCAAGATTGCCAACCTTCTGCCAATTGCAAATTCTCGCATTGAAGTGAAGTGGGGCTGTTGGACGTTTGTAGTGGCTATTAAATCATACAAAACAGTATATAATCCAATGGGATCTCTACATATCAGAATCCTAGGTATTTACCGGTGATCTATGTATCGGCATCCTTTCAACTATGATTCATTTGTTTTGTATATAGTAAGAGCACAAAAGCATTTTTCTCTCCCAGGCTTGCATCTACAGCCACAGCAGAGAGCCGCAGGGAAACTGCTGTCCATGATTGAACATTATTGTTATGTATGATTGACCTAGACAGGACCTACTGTCTATGATAAAGTCACTTGGCTATGCACCCCCTAGGCAAATGACTTCCCTTTGTACATATTAATGTATTAAATATAATTCAAACTAAATTTATTCATAAACCAGGTGACATTTAAAAAAAAAAAAAGTGGACACAAATTTTGTTCCATATCTAATTATTAGAAATTTATATTTAGTGGTGCTTTGGATTACGAGCATAATTTGTTCCGGGACTGTGCTTGTAATCCAAATCACTCGTAAAGCAAAGCAAATTTTCCCATAAGAAATAATTGAAATGCAGACAATTGGTTTCACACCCCTGAATATGTCATATTATAAGTTACTGGAGAGTATAGCAATCAGCATGTGGAGTATAATGTATAGTAAGTGTATAAACCTGAAAAAACAGCATCAGTTTGTAGATATAGGATGGAGCTGCAGATCCCCATAATGCAGTAGCGTAGTACAACAGGTAAGAATAGAGAAGCAGGGCTGCTGTCAGAGGTCTGTGTGGTCACATGACAGCAGTGGGGAAGGGGGGTGTTCAGCATGGACCAATCAGGAAGTGAGAATCGCAGAGCTGTGCAGGAGGACAGTGACAGAAACTTTTCTATACTGCAGTGTGTATAGCTGAGTGACAGAGACTACAGGGAGCATGAAGGAATGAGCAGGGCAGATGTTGACAAATAATTGCATCTGGGAGAGAGGAGTTACAGCTATGTAGAGATTACCTCCACAGTCCTGTCCATTGATGCAAGCCCCAGCCTGAAGTGGATCTGTTATGATTTGTAAGGTGAGGGAGACTTCCTGGGTCAGAGTACAGGGCTGTAGACCACTCCATGCAGACCATGCCCCTCCCCCACTCCCCCTCCCACCCAGTATAGGGAGCTATTAAACCAAAGCAATGCTCTTAAACCAAGTAACAATTTTGAAAAACTGTGAGCTCTTATTGCAAAACGCTCTCAATCCAACTTACTCTTAAACCGAGGTATCAATGTATTTGCACCCAATTTAGAGGCCATCTAAATGTGGCCGTGTGCATCACACCTTCAAGAGTACTGAGGATAGTAAGCAGTACTATCATATCCATTAGTGATGTAAAGCCAACAATACTTTCTCTCAAAGGATGGATATGCTCTGTCTGATTATGTATGCCAGTATCACAGTCTGAAAGAAGAGATGACTTCTCTCACATAAACATGAAGTGTTCTTTCCCTGGGACTCCATTAACTGTGGATTTAGCCAGAAGCCATTTATCTTTCCTGGGACAGAACAATAACCATTATGTCTTGTGACAACTTCACTGAAAAGAAGTACAGCTCAATTGTGCACCTTCAGTGTGCTTGTATTTAGGGGTGTCTGCTCCCTGAGGCAAGAAGTGCGTTGCAGCTGAGCCGATTCTGTGCAGTAATTTATATCGCTCTTATCTTATCGCTCAATCTTTGCGGACATTGTACAATGTCTGCATATTCTCCAAATTTTGACAGTTTTATTTCCCATGTATTTTGTATTCAGTGTAATAAGTAGCATGTGTAAGTGTAGAGAACCCTCAGGCTTAGTAATAAGAAAAAGTTCAGAAATGACTAAGGATACAAGCAATGATACAGCCTTATGATGATGAAACATGCTAAAGATTTAACATATATTAATCATATGATATGATTAAAGTGATACTGTCACCCCGCTTACTTTCGCTTCATTTCATCGGTGGACAGTGTCACCCAAGCGGGGCTTCATGGCAGTCAGGCAACATGCGCTATGGAGAGGAGACCCAACTGCTGTGAAGCCCCACTTAGGGGACACTGACCACGAATGAAATGAAGCAGAAAGGAGACACAGACAAGTGATATACGGGCATATATGTGCAGCATCTAAACTTGTGGATCGTGCAGAAAAGCGCACATAGAGTAATAGGGGGTGGGGAGGTGAGAGTATCACTTTAAAGGTCCTTTCAGCTCTAGCTGCAGATTAGTAACTCAAAGGTCTCTAGTCAGGTCATCAAAGGTTCTCTCAGCTCTAGTTACAGGAAAACTGAGGAGGGGGAGGTAATCAGGGTAGTTGTGGAAGCCTGTGAGAAAAAGGGGGAGATGGAGGCATGTTTGAATGGGGCTGAGCAGCAGTCTCTGTATGGGAGTGAGCCATGGACAGCAGTAAATGTGAGAGAATGGGGCTATGAGTGGTGTCTACATGAGAGAGGGGGCCTTGAGTGGGGGTATATGTGAATAAAGGTATAGTGAACCATGAGTGGAGTCTTTGTATGAGAAGGGAGCCATAAGTGGAGTCTATAGGAGTGTAGAGGGGTAGGGAGTGTATGAGTGGGATCTACTGTATGTGAATGGAAACATGGTGAACCATAAGCAGGGTCTATGTAAGAGTCAGGCCATTAGCGAGTCTATGTGAGTGAGGGAAGCTGTTGGTGGAGTCTAAATGGGGAAGGTATGAGTGGGGGATGGGTCTATGTAAATGGACGCAATATAAAAAACAAGAAAAACATTAGCAAATATATAGCCAATGCTAGCCTTATATCTGCTTTCTATTTAGATTTTAATTTTGCTGCTCCAGTGGCCCGTTTGGCGCCCCATTGTGCTGCTCATGCTTGTACATGTCACGCTTAGCCGGTGGGTGGGCTTTTTTTTTTATCAGTTAATTAACTGATCTGCAGCAGTGCATGGTGCTGGCCAATCAGCATTCATCTTCACTGGGCCAACTGACATCACTTCCTGCATTTGGTCCTGAATTTGCTGTTACTAAAGACCAAATGGCCTAAGGGCCGGAGCATCGGCTGCAGTATTCCAGTAACTTAGACACCTAGTGGCTGTATGTATAGCATTGTATTTCATACAGAATACAGGCAAAAAAAAAAAATAAAGTTCATTGCAAAGAAGTAAAATATCATCCTCCTGCCAATTTGACATTTATTGCTGATGACCATTCCCATTTAAATAAACTTTCTCAATAACTCCACTAAGGCTGGGTTCACACACTGGAGCCGCGTGGTGCCACCAAAATTACTCTAATGTGCAATTTGTTGTTCTTTTTTACTTAATCTAAAAGCAGCTTGATTGTTAATGGCCATGTGAAACGGTTTTTGGCTTCAGCCAATTTAAAGATCCTGCCAACAGGTTTGCCAGCATAGTTTTGGCCTCATCACAACTACAATGTGTGAACCAAGCCCGAAGCTCCACACACATCATCTCTTCTTGTATATAAACTAGTGAGTGCTGGAACAATGGAAATAAAACACCTATTATTGTTTTTTTTTTCAATTATTTATCACATAGGGAACTGTCATTTTTTATTGTTAAATTATGGACAACCATGATGACTTTGCCACAACTGAGGTTCTTGGTTCACATCTTGATGGATTGGTGCTTGAGTAATTTTCAGTAATATTGCTGCACAATTCTATATATATGTTCTGCAGTTAAAATTGTAAAAATGCGTGCTGTAGGTAGAGCTGAGTGAACTGCGACTTACTTTCTTGGTTCTGTTTTTATGCTGTTTACCTTGTGGTAAAACTGACATGGTAACTGAATTCTTTGGGTCAGCATTAGAGATGAGCAAATTTACAGTACAAACAAAGTGAATTGCAGGCTTATCAGCCATCTGCCTTTGAAGTCTGCGCCGCTCCGTCCCCAGTGCTAGCAAAAACTGGATCCAGTCCTGGGAGAAGTATCCAGCTTTTCCAGGCACCTAGCCTTCAAAGGTAGCCGGCTGATAAGTCCACTGCCGAGCTACCAAAGTGATTCACTTAGTTTGTATTGTAAATTTGCTCATCTTTAGTCAGTACGATTACAGTGATAACCAATTTATATAGTTTTTGCTATGGTTTACTACATTTAAAAAGGTATGGCTTTTATGGTTTTGCATTGACATATTATGACCTCTATAAATGTTTTAAATTTTTGCATCTTCAGAGCTGTATAAGCTTTTGTTTTATGTGCCATGATCTGCATTTTTATTAGCATCCTTTTGTGGTAGATTAAACTTTTTGATTGCTTTTTATTCCATGTTTTCTAAGAAATAAATAAAATTATCTTTTTATAGTTTGGACAGTTCCACACACTACAATATCGACAGAGTTTTTATTAAATTTTTTAAGTTTTAGATTTTTTTCAGGGACACAAACCTCCCATAAAAACAATTACTTTTTTAATTGTTGGTTCCTGTTTTTACAAGTGAAGTTGATAGATGATAGAAGATGATAAAATTATGGAACCAGAATATCCCAGTTAGTGCTTCTCTGATGGCCTATATTGTTTGAGGCATGGACATGCCTCCACTAAAAAAATGTAATACTCTGTTCTGTGGCAAGATGCATCATAATACTATGTACTAGGTAACCTTTATATGTTTCATTAAACCACTCCTTGGCCAATGTAGATTGGTGATTCATTACTGAATATCTCTTTCATCCAATCCTCATGCATCTTTCATACAATCCCCAATGTTTTCTCTTTGATATGAAAAAAACACATACCATAAATTAATATAATTTACTATAATTTGTTCTGAGATGGAGAAATGTCCTTTAAGTGCAGTGATTACAAAATTTTTGCTTGGGGTTATACTTTGTGATTGGCTAAAGAAAGATAATAGAAATACTAGGTATTCAAAAAGGGTACATGAATATGATTAAATGAATACTGTCACTAACCACTTATAGGAGTTATCCGGAGAGCAGAAGTCCTCCCTCTTCTGCTCTCTGGAGCTGTTTCTTCTGCTCTCCAGTGCCCCACTTCCACTCTCTGTCTGTATGTGATGATAACACTGTACCATTGAGCAACTATTGGACATTGCGTGTGGACGTGATTTCACCAGCACACAATGCCATGCCAATGCACTGCCATAACATGCTCCTACCCCCTTCCCATCTCGGAAGTTAGCTCAAGAGACAGTCAGAGGGAGGAAGTTGAGCAGCGGAGAGCAGAAGAGATAGGGCCTTTCCTGCTTTCTGGATAACCCCTTTAACTACATTATGTAAAAATGTGATGCAGAAGATATAGAAAGTAGGCATAGTAAGTTTGGTAGAGGAAGGAGCCAAGGAATATTGTAATCTTTGTAAGACGGTGGGCACCAATGTATTGGGAAACCCAATATTAAACGTCTTGTGTTTGCTTCGGGATATATTGCCCTGGCTAGAATTGGACCTATATCCTCAAACCCACTGCACGGATGACAATATACCATGAAAAGATGTAAGGTTCTCAGTAGGGCAAAAAAAAACAAACAAGTATTTTCCTTATAGATCACCTCCCGGGACTCTTCCTTTTTATTGCATTTTTTTCAATATACTTTTCCTTAAAATCATCAAAAGATTATAAGGTCTGACACTTCCAAACCACAGTGTGTATAAAGAGGAAACCTGTTAAAGCTAGCCGCTTTGATAAATCCATGCCTTAGTCTAACCTGTTCTCTCATTAGCCACTGCTGCTCGGAGTATGGAAAGTGGTTCTTGCTGCTTATTAATGCCTGCTGGAACATACGGTCCCTTGAGGGCATTCACTAACTTTTACAAAAGTACTAAAAAGTCTTAAAAGAGAAATTCTTAATCTTTTTCTTGCCAATATAGAAACAGATACCTATGTATACTTTCTTTGTATTTTATATATATATATATATATATTTTTTAACTTTCTGTTAATTGAAATTCATCAGCTATTGTATTGTAATGAACATACGGTCCCTTGAGGGCATTCACTAACTTTTACAAAAGTACTAAAAAGTCTTAAAAGAGAAATCCTTACTCTTTTTCTTGCCAATATAGAAACAGATACCTATGTATACTTTCTTTGTATTTTATAATTTTTTTTTTTTTTAACTTTCTGTTAATTGAAATTCATCAGCTATTGTATTGTATGAGCTATTGTACCGAGAGCGCATTAATACTAGCCAGAAATGTATTATCCCTGTGCAAATCTGGCCATATACGTGCTATAGCTGTGGGACAATCACTGATTTGGCCTACAGTTATTTTTCTCCAAAGTTAATCTTATTGGCGAGAGGTGATGTCAGGAACTGGACAGCAGGACAAAACAAGACAGTGAGCCCTGACTCTGAACCCAGCCCACTATCCCTGCCTACTTGCCACAATCCGCCCTAAGATGGCGGCTAGGTGGGACACAAAGACAAGACAGACAGACAAAACACAATAAAGAATGGTACACAGTCTGGGTCACAACAATCGGGCAGCAAAGGTACAAAATCACAATCCAATAAACGTAGTCAAAGTCCAGGCAATATGGTCAGGGCAGGCGGCAAGCAAGGGAGGTCAAGGAATAAGGCAAAGATCAGGGATAGCAAATACACAGAAGATACAAGCGGGCAGAGACAAAGTCAATAACCAGCAATGAGTGCTCAGACTGAGGTTAGTTATATAGGAGGTCAGGGTTCTGGTCCAGAACATCATTGGACCATTCCCCTGATCTCCAAGCACAGACAGCTGAAAACAAAACAGATCCACTGGCAGGAATACTTGTCAGTCACAGCAGAACCAAACACAAATTAACCATAACATGGCCAGACAGAATTCAGCAGGTGAAGTTGGGTGTGTCTCCAAACACAGTGAGTGTTCACACACTGCAAAAACAAAACACAGAACAGAATACCGCCTGGAAAACATTGATACCGCCATAGATGGTGGTCTAAAGCAGTGAAGGGGTTAATGTAATGAAGGGGTAAAAGTTTATTGAAATGACAGTGCTACTTTTAAAGTCTCCATGACAGAACATTATACCCACACATACCCAGCTCTAGTGCATGTACAATACACACCCAGCTCTGCCACATCAAAATACACACACACACACAGCTCTGCAACTGTAGACATATTAAGGAAGAAGAAGAAGAAGGTATACAGTATTCATGGAAATTGCACATTACAATTAGCAAATATTTAGCTATTTTTCCCATTCATACAGAGGTCATGCCCCTACTTCTGAATATGATGTTTTGGTCTATACAGGATAAGTATTGGTATAAGTGGAATTGCTGAGCTTTGCTCCCCAGAAAGCTGCATTCATTGGGCTATTGATTCTACCTTCAGACCATTGTGTGAATGAATTATGGACATCTGTTTAGTGCAGATAACTTACAAGTTGATATTGATCAGCTGGAAGGACTTGGCTGAGGATGTGGTGCATATGGTACCTTTAACTCATTCCTGGCTCCATCCTCAGCTTCTTTACTTACTGAGTCTCCATGCACTTGTTCTTTTCCTGTACTTGATCACCACAGGTCTGATGAAAGACTTTGCAGCTAGTGACAGAATTCTGCTGCGGTCTAATGCATGATATATACCACCGTGCTACTCTTAGCAGCACTAGCTAGAAGAGAGGGTCCCCTGCAAGGAATCCCCTTCATCATGCCCCTGTATACCAGTAGGACATATCAAAGACAACCTATCAAAGACATTTCAAATAGTTTTTTCTATGTAAGGATAGGTTCATATTCATTTTGTACATTCTATCAGCATTTTGTGCAAATGAGATGCTGACGTATATATATGCACAGACAGACAAAGACCTCATTGATTTCACTGGCCCTAACCTAGGTTCGGGTCATTTTCTGCAAGTGTATGTGTTTTGTCTTGAATTCATGGTGTGCTGCATTTTTTGTTCCTACCAGGGTCTTACTCTATGTTCTGTCATTCATAAACAGATTTTAAATGTTCAGGATTTATTAAACACATCTAAAATGTTTATATTTACATGATGAACCCAAAGGTAACCACCACAGAAGCTGCCCCTGTGGCTGCTACAGAGTTTAAGAAGACTGGGGCCCAGGCTCAGGTTGTCCAATGGCTTTTCGTATTAGCATTATGAACTTGTGTAGACCTATTCATAACCAATCCAATTGCTGTAAAGACATTTTATACAATGAAATGGAAAGGGGAAATCCTACAAACTGTAGGCATGCCTGTCGAAGGGGAAATAACACTACTTTTATCTTTTACCAGTCATCAGCCCATTCTGTATGTTGACTATATGTGAAAAATTAGCATGCCTGTTCTTTAATCCTCTTAGTAAACCTTATGTCTGGATAAGCTTAAAGTATTTGTATCCGGTTGCCCCTTTCTGCTGTTTATTTCATTAATATATATATATATATATATATATATATATATATATATATACATTCACCATTGCCTTAAAGAAATACCATGCTGAACAGTCAACAGAAAGCACATTCTGAAATACTTATGTGGATGATCATGCGTGAATGACTGTCCTGAATCTTTCAAGACTGGATATAATTGGAAGACTGTGACTCTATTTCTGTTCATACTATGTTAAAGAAGATAACCAAGGCGTGAAGAGCAACAACCTCTTATCAATATAATTAGTTTCATCCTCCTCCAATTTCCTATACCCATTTTTCTACACACATTCCCCAGTCCCTCAAAAAAATAAAATGTGTTTCTGAGTAATAGGAAGAGAATCAGATTTGTGATCTTTCTTGCATTGGGGACATATGATGGGATTTTCTGGTGCACTGGTAATGTCATGAGGCAGAATAATATGCAACCTCAAGACACAGACAAGTACCTTGCTTTATTAGATAGGAGGAAGTTTATAGGCTGCTAGTCATACATCATAAGATGACATTTCAGAAATTGCTGTGAGACAAAGCCAGGGGTAGATCAGGTCGTCTTCATCATGATGTAGTAATGTTACATTTATACATGCAATGTAATTATCTCTAATGACAGACAATCTTGAAATGAAATCCCTGGCTAATATTACTGTTTAGTTTTTAAGTACCTACAGTTCTTAATGGCATGACGTACTATGAGCTCTATAAAGATCTGGCTTACAAACTAACAAAGCGATTTTAAAAAAGGATGGGATTTTTTTTTACAACTTGGCTTTGGGAATTTTTTAAAATGGATCTTAGTATTTCTGGATGATGCTGTGATACACTTCCCATTCCACATTACCGTTTTCATCCCTTGTATGAATAACGATTGACCTGGAGCCCCTGCAGCCCCCTACCTCTTTTTGTTAAAGGGGTTATCCAGTGTGGGGGCACTTTTTGGGGGGGACCGGGGAGGAGGTGGCTGAAATAAAAGACGTCCACTCACCTCCCCAGTTCTAGCGGCGGGTCTCCGACCGCTTTCTGGTGTCTGATGCCGCCCGAGACGCTACGTCTCAGGGCCGCTCAGCCACTCAGTGAAGGAGGGGGGATCCGTTTGAAGTCCGCTCGGATCCCGCCTCCTTCACTGAGTGGCTGAGCGGACCTGAGACGTAGCGTCTCGGGCAGCGTCAGACACCAGGAAGCGGCCGGGAACCAGGGACCGGAGCGCCGCGATGAGTGACCCGCCGCTGGAACCGGGGAGGTGAGTGGACGTCTTTTATTTCAGCCACCTCCTCCCCGGTCCCCCCCAGAAAGTGCCCCCATGCTGGAGCACCCCTTTAAAGCTGCATCTTCTGTGAAAATGTTAACAGATCTGAACATTTCTGAGCAAGCTTCTGGTTTAAAGTGTGACTGCTAATTCACTGTAGTGTCAATTGGAATTTTTTTCTTCTTAAATTTTGCAGTATTACAAGTTCTCAGGATTAGGAGATCCCCCTTTGGTTACACATAGTGGAGGGAGCTTACTATTATCTGTGGTTTTACGGCTACTGGTGCTTACTATGACACATGTTTCACGCAATTATCATCTGTTCTGCAGTTTTAGGCTATGTTCACGCTATGTAAGTTCCACAGAAATCACAGCCGTTGTTACAACAGCCGTGATTTCTGTGGTACTAACGTAGTGCTGTAGGCTGAGGGAATCCCAGCCGGAGTGTATACCACTGAATAGATGGGATGATCTTTTCTGAGATCAGCCGGTCTCTTACCAAATGTGAACATAGCCTTAGTGTGTTTCTTTACACCACCTTCCTTGAGGTACCAGATTTTGGCACAACAGAGGACACCTTTGTGGGGCAGCAGCCTTAAGGCAACTCTGTACCCACAATCTGACACCCGCAAACCACTCGTACCTTCGGATAACTGCTTTTAATCCAAGATCTGTCCTGGGGTCAGTTTGGCAGGTGATGCAGTTATTGTCATAAAAAATTAATTTTAAAATTGCAGCTCTGTGCCCTACGGGTGTATATGTGCAATAACTTTGCACCACTCCCTCCTCCTCCTCACCCTCTTCATCATTAGGAATGCCACTGGAACATTTACTTCTGTTTGAACATTGCACAGGTGTCTTAATGATCCAGCCCATGTGCTGTGGTAACACAGGTGGTGAATAATGTACAACCTGCCTGGAGCATTCCTAATGATGAGGAGGGCGGGGAGGAGGGACGGAGGGGTGGTGCAAAGTTAGGGCACAGATACGCCCGTAGGGCACGGAGCTGCAATTTTAAAATATTTTTTTTTATGACAATATCTGCATCACCTACCAAACGGGCCGCAGGACAGATCTTGGATTAAAAGCAGTTATCCGAAGGTACAAGTGGTTTGGGGGTGTCAGATTGTGGGTACAGAGTCGCTTTAAAGGGAACCAGTCACTATGAAAATGCAACCTAAGGTATCGCCATAATGTTATGGAGCAGAAGAAGCTGAGCAAATCGATATGTACCTATATGGGAAAAGATTCAGTATAACTTGTAATTTATTGATTGTAATCTCTGATGTTTCTATGCCAAAGAGTCCATGTTATACTGAATTTTTCCTACAAAGATATATATCAATCTGCTCAGTTCTTCCTGCTCTATAACACTATGGTGATAGATAAGATAGCATTGTCTGGGTGACAGGTTCCCTTTAACAAATCTGGGCCAATGTTTGCATATTTGGGATTATGAAGTCATACAGCACAGTCTTTATTGCAAAGTGCTTCAATGCCAAATTGGCATCTTTGTAAGGCAAGGAAATATAATAAAAGGCAATCATATGTAACTGGCACTATTAAAATATAAATGTAATAAAATAAATGTTTTTAGATTACTAAAATGGGATTAAAGAAATAACACACCCTTGATGTACCATAAAGGGGAACGCCTCTAGAATCCAAGCAGCAGCAGATATTGGTGAAGACTTTTTTTTCTTCAAATAATAATGCAAAACATACTTAATGGTTCCATTCACACTTATGTGCACAGAAGCTTGGCAGTTGCAATGTACTCTAGGGGGCTTGGACTTGGATTTAACTTGAACTGCGCCCTAAACAATTGAGCTGTAACTTCAGCCAAGTCAGTATCACCATTTAAACAAAAAAACTTACAATATAACTTTTCCAACACAAGTCTGTTAACCCTTTCATGACAGAGCAGAGCCAATTTTCCCTATGGTAAAACTGACATGTTATGTATGTCCCTCAAGTCCATACAATTACAACAATAGGCAACTTATATACTTTTTATTTTAAACAAATTTTATTTTATTTTTTTAAACAAAAACCCTTCCACTGAATGCTCATAGGTATCATGCATCAATGCAATCAGTGCTCTATTACTAAGGGCTGCTGAAGCCATAATAAACAATTTCCTAGCTGAGGCTTGGCAAGTATGATGGATTGCGCCTTCGCGGTCACATTACGGCAGGCGATCCCAGCACTGGACCACCATGGATAGTGTTTTAACAGGATTTAAATAGCTGGTGCGAATGATTGGCTATTAACCGCGGTCTCCAGATGTTGAGAGCAGCCAGGAGCAACATGGTACAGACTGTCTTAATGGCATATAGGCATACATTTACGCTATATGTCATTGAGAAGTTAAGCAGGAAGAGGGTCACTCTGAGAACCAATCCTTAACAGACTCTAACAACTCCCATCCACTAAACCATACAAACCTGACTATAAGCCTCAAGGCAGCTTCTGTATACACCAAATCTATATTTCACATCATGTTAATGTCTAATATAGCCCCTTCCAGGTCCATCTATAGCCTTCCTCCGGGGTTGTAAGCTCCCACAACCTAGAACCCCTCTGGGCTAACGTTTTTCATGGCCCTCACCAGACCCCTCCCCCTGACTCCTACTAAGGGTTATAACGTTCTGAGCATAGTTCTTTCAGCAACAGCCCAAACAGGGCTTTACAAGCACCTTTCCTGTGCCTAGACAATCTCAGGCCACTACTCTTTAGTATCAAAAATACCCTCAGCTCTCCTTGTGCTCCTCAGTGGCATCTCCAAGCCATTCTAGGTGATAGCACAACGGCAACTCTTGCTATTCTGTCCCCCAAAAGCACACTAGGTGACTCACTATGCAGCATCTCCACAAGCTTCTTGTCACTCACTCTGCCCTGTAGCCCATATCCTCTCTCTCCATGAACAAGCTTTTTAGACAGCCAGGAATTGTTCTTCTCTTATGTTGACCTGATGTACCTTGACATTTTCAGCATGTTGTTGGTGAGCAGCTAGAAGACTGACTCCCTTTTAGCTCTCTTTGGGGTCAGGCAAGGCTGCCCTCTTTTACCTCTTCATTCTGTTTGTGCTATAGAACTTCTAAGGGCCCTTTTACATGGGACATTTTTTGTGCAAAAAATCGTTATAACATTCGAATTTAAACGATTATCATTCTGTGTAATTGTAAGCATTGTAAGTTGAAAAATTGTTCAATGATTTAGATCAAATCGTTCGCTGTAATTCCACATTTGTTTGCTCAAGTTCCGCATTGTTCATTGTTTTGCTGGGATCAGGTGGAGTAAACAATCGTAGTAACGACTATCATTCTGTGTAATATGGTAAAAGATTTCAGGTTAACAATAAACAATCTAGTTTGCGATACTTTATGTACATCCCTGCTGCGAATTTGTCTTCAGCCCTCCCCATTAACCCCCTAGCCGCCGGACATTATACATTACCGGGTCCCCGTTCCTGCTTGCTTCGGGGCTCCCGGTGTCTTCACGGCCCGCCCGGCCAATCAGTGCGCTGCGGCAGGGCAGCGCACTGATTGGCCGGGCAGAACGTGCCGGGAGCCGCCGAAGCAAGCAGGAGCGGGGACCTGGTAATGTATATCCTGCCCGCCCCCCTGCCGCACGATCGCCCCCCGCACCCCCCGGCCACACGATCGCCCCCCGCACCCCCTGGCCGCACGATCGCCGCCCGCACCCTCGGCCGCACGATCGCCCCCCGCAGCCCCCGGCCGCACGATCGCCCCCCGCACCCCCTGGCCGCATGATCGCCGCCCGCACCCCCGGCCGCACGATCGCCCCACGCACCCCCCGGCCGCATGATCGCCCCCGGGCTGACAATGTTAGGTAGTTGCTATGTCAAGGAGACACATGATATCTTACACATAGCCATCTGTGCTTTCAGAAGGTATAAAAATAATTTTATTTTCCAGAACAAAGCTTCTGAATGGCTGCAAGCTGTAATGCCTCCCGGCTCCCCCTCTAACCCTACTTGCCCTTCAGCCACTTGGTAACGCCTCTGTGGCAACCGGTTACAGGTATTGTAAGGTAACAATAAAAAAAACACTTTCTTTCTATTACATGCATAGAAAAAGAAGCATTTTGAAAACTGTAAAAAACAACCTAAACCCTTTGAAGGAAGCCAAATAAGTGTTCACCCCTGGAAAAGTTCAGCTCACAACACTGAACATTTTGAAGGAGTTTTTTTTTTTTCTACTTGAGTACAGAAGTGACCAAGGCTTAAGATCAAGTTATTAATGTTCAGAGTCAGCCTGCCTCCAAGCAGAATACAGTTTAAAGATATCTTCTAAAAACCTTATGTTAAATATCATATTGCAGGAGTTATAGTGTCAGCTCGAGTTAAACATAAAACATCATGTTTGCTGAATTCTATTACATTATTTTACACTGCTTTTTTTAAGATGTGGAAGATCTGACTGAATATCTCATTTCAAAAGGGGAAAGAAAGAGTCTAAAGGCCTTATTACACCAAGCGATTATCGTCCGTATTCAGACAATTATTGTCCGTTACAATCGATAATCGTTTGGTGTTATAGCTCCTATTAAAAGGAAATGATCAGCTGTCATGCATGATGTTGGCTGATCTTCGTCTTTAATATGTTGAAAGATTTTTGAGCGGTAATGACAGTCTGCTGGCCGTCGCTTGTGGAATAGGAGTGGAGCAGCAGACCGCTGCTATGTCTTATGGATCTTAAGATCGTCGGGGCAGTCCCTCCTGCAGCTCCCCGCGGAAGCCCCACTCTGACTTGCTTGCTATCGGCATGTGTACTATCGCAAGCAGTGAGCGGGAACGAGGAGCAAGCAAGCACTAATTTGATAGGTCAGCGATCGATTGCTTCTCACCATCGTCACGTGTAATAGGGGCTTAGAATTATATGTTATACATTTTCTCTCTGTAGGTACCACTCTTGTTTTTGGCTTATAAATACGGGTGAAAGATAACAGTGGCTAATCTGACCAAGCACAAAAGGATCAGCCACGTTGAAATCCAAAATTCCTGACTACTCTCCTACAACATCCACCAATGAAGGAGAGTCAGGAAGCCCCATATACATTACAACAGAAATGAGCCAACTTTAACCTATGGGTATCTACAGCTTTAGGATAAAGAGTGCGGCTGTTCGTGCATAAGAGGTATCTTGTAAAGTAAAACAACCTAAGTATCAATATGATGCTGGGAGCAGGAAAAGTGTTTAAATCTTCACAGCATTGTAATGAAACCGCGCGGCCCTACTCAATTGAATACTCTCTATTGCCTTATCACTGAACCTAAAGAACATGCCATATAGTGAGTAATACAATCAGTAGTTTATATCACTCACGACTCCACAGAGGGGAATGGCTGCCTGCAGGGTGCAATAGATTATAGTCAGCTGCATACATTCTAAAAAAGATGGACTTTCTGTTTAGCCCTTCATGAAGTATACCACCTTCAATACTCTTTTATTAGAAAATCAATTTGTTTAATTACTGCATGTAACATTTTTCCTTCCATTCCCACTACCCTTCCCCTGCAGCTTATAATACATGATATATTAATAACAATCATAAGCCACCAGTGTTGCCTTGGCAATTTAATAAACTGAGACAACCACGCAACATGCCTGACACTTGACAAGTCTGGCTGTACACTTTATTGAGAAACTGGCTTGAAACCTGGGGGACTGGCATGAAATCTGCACCATCTGGTTAGATTACACAAACGTTCACTTTTAGTGGGGGTTCACACTATGTATATTTGAGGCTGTATTTGGTCCTCATGTCAGGTCCTCATAGCAACCAAAACCAGGAGTGGATTGAAAACACAGAAAGGATCTGTTCACACAATGTTGAAATTGAGTGGATGGCCGCCATATAACAGTAAATAACGGCCATTATTTCAATACCACAGCCGTTGTTTTAAAATAACAGCAAATATTTGCCATTAAATGATGGCCATCCACTCAATTACAACATTATGTGAACAGAGCCTTTCTGTGTTTTCAATCCACTCCTGGTTTTGGTTGCTATACAGCCTCACAAATACAGCCTCAAATATACATAGTGTGAACCCAGCCTTAAGGTGCACATTCTTATTTAGCTCAATATTTTTTAATTGAAATATATGTCTGAAAATGAATGCTATTTTTTCCTTGTTTGCATTTTATTAAAAGGGTTCTCCGATTAAAACATACTTGTCCCTGTTCCACAGCATAATGGACAAGTAAGAGTTCGCGGGGGGTCCGACCTCTGTACTTCCCGGCAGTCTCCAGATCTGCCCTGTCTTCTTTGTGTAGAATACAGCCACGGGTTGGCACGTGACCCGAAGGTCTGTTCATTCTCCATGAAGCCGCTGGAGAGAGCTGTGTACCGCATTTGGCTCTTTCTGGCAGTTCAATAGAGAATCGATAAAACCGCAGGTTACATGCCTAGTCGCAGCTGTATTCAAAATAAAGGAGCCAGGGGCCGATCTGGAGATCGCCGGGGGTACACAGGTTGGATTCCCAAAGATCTCTTACTCGTCCCCTCTCCTGTGCATAGGGGACAAGTAAGTTTTAATCAGAGAACCCCTTTAACAAAACAGAAGAAAAACTCTTCATATGTGTTTTTTGTATTTCATTTTTCTATATGCTAAATGTGGCCTAGTGTAAGCTTGACTGCTACTGTGAAGGGTTAATGACCTTAATCTGGCAGTTGGAGAGTGCCAGTGGTGCCAGCACACAACATTGGTAGTTGGCAGATGTGTGCTGTGCATGCTGGGAAAGAGAGAAGGGGCACAGAAGGATCTTGTGAGGAGAGCCCGTCAGTCAGAGTGTGTGCTATGAGGTAACAGGAAGCAGGATTCTGTTGTGTGAAAAAGACAGAAAGGAACTAGTATACTTTAGTATACTACTAGTATATACGTTGGCGACATGGTACACTCTGATCAAATAGTTTGCTAAGATCCTAATTTTTTAATATCTACAGAGCAGGTGTTTGCCGTGTGTACGGTGGGAGGAGTATATACGGTAAGAACTTCCACCTGTGGGTTGCTGCTGCACCTTCTGTTTTTTTGTCTGTACTTAAGCCACAAGCAGCGTGCAACCTGCAGTGTGAATAGAGTCATAGATGTGCGGCCAATTTTTCCTTTTTTTCTATAGTATATACTATATATTTGTATATAGTGAGAGACTAATCAATCATGTCAGGCAGGGTGAGAAGAAGCTGCTGTGGCCCACAAAAATGATTATTTTTCCCCAGTCTCAGTTGTTTTTTAAGCTATGATTTCTTTAACATGTAGGAGTATTTCGGAATGAATGATTATGGTGCTTGTGCCTCTTTCATGCTCCCCGTGGTTCAGGCAAAATGAATCTCCAGAACGGTTCCATTTTAAAATCGAATGATCTTATTTGCATGGTCATATCGTTGAAAGGAACAAAGCCCAGACACTCCAATGGGTTCTTAAAGTGACATTTACAGCCCATCTAATCAATATACCATGAACTTTTGTCATTGGCAAAGCTAGTTAAAGGTGTAAATTAGTCCATTTAACCATCAGATATCTCCATTACTTGTAACAGACCTGACCACCTCCTTGCTAACAATGTCATCTTTTGTCCATGGAGCTACCAAGATACCTAAGTACAGTGCTTGGCTTTCTCCTTTCGCTATCCTGTGTATAGTGGATGGTATTTCAATGAGGAATACCCCTTTAAAAGTGCTGCAGAGACTTTTCTACACATAAGCCTAATTGCTGAATACTGAGAAAGTCTAAAACATCCCAAACCACTGCATATCTTGAGAATAGGAGTCATATATTCCTTCCATTTAAAGGGGTATGTGTGTGTGTGTGTGTGTGTGTGTGTGTGTGTGGGGGGGGGGGGGGCGGTATTTTGAGCATGGTGGCTGCATTCTGAGTCAATTGGACAGTTGAGCTGTGTGCAGAGCACAGTTATTTCTGGCATTCCCATAGAGCAATGGCATGAATGCCCCATTCACAAGGGTGACTACTAAACAACTGACAGTTCATTCATCACTTATCCCTTAAACTACTGTAGCTCTAATCCAAAAACCCTGTGCTAGAACTTATATATTAGTGTGCAAACCTAGGCTTAGTACTAGTTTTTATTGAGACCGAGAGGATGAATTGGTGTAGAAAATTTTAGTATCTATTTTTTTAATATCTACTAGGCCTGTGGTACTAATTCCTTTAGGGCTACTTGTAAATATGAAGCACGTGCTGGCATCAACTTCACGTCTCCTCTAATAAATATCTCAAAATGACATAGTAATCAGCAATTAGCAATGAACTGGCAACAGATCAGTGTATGCATCTGAATTATTAATACATGACATACTCTGGGTGATCAATAGATTTTAGTATGCTCCATTAGTGCTCAGAAGTCAGAACGTCACTCACCATGTTAAACAAAGACATAAATCTATCACATTCAACCTTTTACAGGATTTCCTCTGTATTGATTCAGAAAAAGAGTAAATAATGAACCCAGTAAAGCAACTATTACTTACACAGATATGAATATAAATCTTTTGTTATAGAGAAACCAAACACTTGGATTTCTCCCAGGCTAGAATATTTCCTGTATAAATCACATGCTTTTGTGAGCGAACTTGTCAGATATTTCAATCATTTGTATTTCATATACTATACTCTCTTAATGTACTGGGATAATACACACCAGTCAGCCCTAACATGGTCAACTAACTTAGCAAAAATCGATAATACAAGTAAATGTAAGAAACTTGGTCATTTTATAGGATTAGGCTCTTCTGCCCCTTCTCCAAACTAATCATTCACTATTAAAAACAGTTCAAAAGATGTGATAAATGGTAAGCTCACTGAAGGATCGGGTTATATACTGCTCATAGAAATATAAGGAAAAGAGGGGGAGAATAGCGGGGGGCTGGAAAAAGCCAGCCTATTGAGAGCCATGATCCCTGCAGAAATGTTGATGGGTAGGTACTGTATCTTACATGTGAATGTTTCATAAGGAGATTTTCTGTTTATTTTCATACAAATCCAACAGACACAAATTTGTAGCATGCTGTTCAAGATTCTGTATGAATGAAGTCATTCTAACTTCAAAGTACTGCTTGAAATTATGACTACATACAAACCACAGGATGAGGAGCATTGATATAGGATACATTTGTATATATGATATTTTGTGCACCAGAAGCTAGGAAATACTTGAAACATATTAAAGAGCACTATATGAATCTGTTAACAAATATGAGCTAAGAGATACTGACTATGGTGCCAGACACTTATCTCCACTTTCCATCACTAAACTTTTCCCAGGATCCCATTGACTGTATGAAATGTGACTAAACAGAGTATGGGAGACACTTTCCATATTATAGCTTTCTACATGTGATTGTTAACAAGCATCATTTAGTAGTAGTGATGTATTTGGAAACACATTTTTACTTGCTTATAACTATTATAAAGCATGTAAGTTAGTAGGGGTTGTATATTAAAGGGGGATTCTAGTATGAGAAAATTGTATTTACATTAAACTATCTCCCCAAGATATATAAATTACAAATACAATTTTATTACCAATGATCCTCGCTTCATTGGCTTTTTTGTTCATCACCACTGACAGGAAATGGAAAATAGAAGGACTACAACATTTGTATTTACCACAGATTCTCCCTCTCTCCCATGACAATGCATCATCCTCTGATGTCACAGGAGGCTTGGCTGGATCTTGTCTCCCACCCTCTAAATGATTCACCATCGCTGACCTGCCCCTCCTGACTACACCTGAGCAGGCAAGGAGTGACAGAAGTAAAAGTCTGCAAAAGTCTGCAGTGAAATTAGGGCACACACTTGTTCACACTTATTGGAGTTTCATTGCAATACTGTCACAATACTGCAACATCTTCACAAAAATAATGCAGTACTGCAATTAAATTATGGGAAAACGGCACAGAGGATCTGTGCAGGCGCTGCCAATCGCACCGCACAAAAAACAAGGCATAAACAGTATATGTAGTGTAGGATAATATTGGATAAAGTCCTTATTGTGGGGCTCAATTTCAAAGACAAAAGATGCTTGATCATAATACATAAATGGGGATGAGAAGAAAAAAAAGGCACACATTAAATTCAAGTTAAGTTCTTTACTTTATTCCAATATTGGCATTACAGGTAGACAATACAGTGTGCTGTGTGGTGTTACAGGTAGAGAATACAGCATGCTGTGTGGTGTTACAGGTAGAGAATACAGCATGCTGTGTGGTGTTAAAGGTAGAGAATACAGTGTGCTGTGTGGTGTTACAGGTAGAGAATACAGTGTGCTGTGTGGTGTTACAGGTAGAGAATACAGTGTGCTGTGTGGTGTTACAGGTAGAGAATACAGTGTGGTGTTACAGGTAGAGAATACAGCGTGCTGTGTGGTGTCACAGGTAGAGAATACAGCGTGCTGTGTGGTGTTACAGGTAGAGAATACAGGGTGCTGCGTGGTGTTACAGGTAGAGAATACAGCACACTGTGTGGTGATACAGGTAGAGAATACAGAGTGCTGTGTGGTGTTACAGGTAGAGAATACAGCGTGCTGTGTGGTGTTACAGGTAGAGAATACAGTGTGGTGTTACAGGTAGAGAATACAGCATGCTGTGTGGTGTTACATGTAGAGAATACAGTGTGCTGTGTGCTGTTACAGGTGAGGATTCAGCATGCTGTGTGGTGTTACAGGTAGAGAATACAGCATGCTGTGTGGTGTTCCAGGTAGATAATACAGTGTGGTGTTACAGGTAGAGAATACAGTGTGGTGTTACAGGTAGAGAATACAGCGTGCTGTGTGGTGTTACAGGTAGAGAATACAGTGTGCTGTGTGGTGTTACATGTAGAGAATACAGCATGCTGTGTGGTGTTACAGGTAGAGAATACAGTGTGCTGTGTGGGGTTACAGGTAGAGATTACAGTGCTGTGTGGTGTTACAGGTAGAGAATACAGAGTGCTGCGTGGTGTTACAGGTAGAGAATACAGCGTGCTGTGTGGTGTTACAGGTAGTAACTGTGTGCTGTGTGGTGTTACAGGTAGAGAATACAGTGCTGTGTGGTGTTACAGGTAGAGAATACAGCGTGCTGTGGGGTGTTACAGGTAGAGAATACAGCGGGCTGTGTGGTGTTACAGGTAGAGAATACAGTGTGCTGTGTGGGGTTACAGGTAGAGAATACAGTGCTGTGTGGTGTTACAGGTAGAGAATACAGTGCTGTGTGGTGTTACAGGAAGAGAATTCAGAGTGCTGTGTGGGGTTACAGGAAGAGAATACAGTGTGCTGTGTGGTGTTACAGGTAGAGAATACAGAGTGCTGTGTGGTGTTACAGGTATAGAATACAGTGTGCTGTGTGGTGTTACAGGTAGAGAATACAGCGTGCTGTGTGGTGTTACAGGTAGAGAATACAGCGTGCTGTGTGGTGTTACAGGTAGAGAATACAGCGTGCTGTGTGGTGTTACAGGTAGAGAATACAGTGTGCTGTGTGGTGTTACATGTAGAGAATAAAGTGTGCTGTGTGGTGTTACAGGTAGATAATACAGTGTGCTTTGTGGGGTTACAGGTAGAGAATACAGCATGCTGTGTGGTGTTACAGGTAGAGAATACAGTGTGCTGTGTGGGGTTACAGGTAGAGAATACAGAGTGCTGCGTGGTGTTACAGGTAGAGAATACAGCGTGCTGTGTGGTGTTACAGGTAGTAACTGTGTGCTGTGTGGTGTTACAGGTAGAGAATACAGTGCTGTGTGGTGTTACAGGTAGAGAATACAGCGTGCTGTGGGGTGTTACAGGTAGAGAATACAGCGGGCTGTGTGGTGTTACAGGTAGAGAATACAGTGTGCTGTGTGGGGTTACAGGTAGAGAATACAGTGCTGTGTGGTGTTACAGGTAGAGAATACAGTGCTGTGTGGTGTTACAGGAAGAGAATACAGAGTGCTGTGTGGGGTTACAGGAAGAGAATACAGTGTGCTGTGTGGTGTTACAGGTAGAGAATACAGAGTGCTGTGTGGTGTTACAGGTATAGAATACAGCGTGCTGTGTGGTGTTACAGGTAGAGAATACAGCGTGCTGTGTGGTGTTACAGGTAGAGAATACAGCGTGCTGTGTGGTGTTACAGGTAGAGAATACAGCGTGCTGTGTGGTGTTACAGGTAGAGAATACAGCGTGCTGTGTGGTGTTACAGGTAGAGAATACAGCGTGCTGTGTGGTGATACAGGTAGAGAATACAGAGTGCTGCGTGGTGTTACAGGTAGAGAATACAGCGTGCTGTGTGGTGTTACAGGTAGTAACTGTGTGCTGTGTGGTGTTACAGGTAGAGAATACAGTGCTGTGTGGTGTTACAGGTAGAGAATACAGTGTGCTGTGTGGTGTTACAGGTAGAGAATACAGAGTGCTGGGTGGTGTTACAGGTATAGAATACAGCGTGCTGTGTGGTGTTACAGGTAGAGAATACAGCGTGCTGTGTGGTGTTACAGGTAGAGAATACAGCGTGCTGTGTGGTGATACAGGTAGAGAATACAGAGTGCTGCGTGGTGTTACAGGTAGAGAATACAGCGTGCTGTGTGGTGTTACAGGTAGTAACTGTGTGCTGTGTGGTGTTACAGGTAGAGAATACAGTGCTGTGTGGTGTTACAGGTAGAGAATACAGTGTGCTGTGTGGTGTTACAGGTAGAGAATACAGAGTGCTGGGTGGTGTTACAGGTATAGAATACAGCGTGCTGTGTGGTGTTACAGGTAGAGAATACAGCGGGCTGTGTGGTGTTACAGGTAGAGAATACAGTGTGCTGTGTGGGGTTACAGGTAGAGAATACAGTGCTGTGTGGTGTTACAGGTAGAGAATACAGTGCTGTGTGGTGTTACAGGTAGAGAATACAGTGTGCTGTGTGGTGTTACAGGTAGAGAATACAGAGTGCTGGGTGGTGTTACAGGTATAGAATACAGTGTGCTGTGTGGTGTTACAGGTAGAGAATACAGCGTGCTGTGTGGTGTTACAGGTAGAGAATACAGCGTGCTGTGTGGTGTTACAGGTAGAGAATACAGCGTGCTGTGTGGTGTTACAGGTAGAGAATACAGCGTGCTGTGTGGTGTTACAGGTAGAGAATACAGCGTGCTGTGTGGTGATACAGGTAGAGAATACAGCGTGCTGTGTGGTGTTACAGGTAGAGAATACAGCGTGCTGTGTGGTGTTACAGGTAGAGAATACAGTGTGGTGTTACAGGTAGAGAATACAGCATGCTGTGTGGTGTTACATGTAGAGAATACAGTGTGCTGTGTGCTGTTACAGGTGAGGATTCAGCATGCTGTGTGGTGTTACAGGTAGAGAATACAGCATGCTGTGTGGTGTTCCAGGTAGATAATACAGTGTGGTGTTACAGGTAGATAATACAGTGTGGTGTTACAGGTAGAGAATACAGTGTGCTGTGTGGTGTTACATGTAGAGAATACAGTGTGCTGTGTGGTGTTACAGGTAGAGAATACAGTGTGCTGTGTGGGGTTACAGGAAGAGAATACAGTGTGCTGTGTGGTGTTACAGGTAGAGAATACAGCATGCTGTGTGGTGTTACAGGTAGAGAATACAGTGTGCTGTGTGGGGTTACAGGTAGAGATTACAGTGCTGTGTGGTGTTACAGGTAGAGAATACAGAGTGCTGCGTGGTGTTACAGGTAGAGAATACAGCGTGCTGTGTGGTGTTACAGGTAGTAACTGTGTGCTGTGTGGTGTTACAGGTAGAGAATACAGTGCTGTGTGGTGTTACAGGTAGAGAATACAGTGTGCTGTGTGGTGTTACAGGTAGAGAATACAGAGTGCTGTGTGGTGTTACAGGTATAGAATACAGCGTGCTGTGTGGTGTTACAGGTAGAGAATACAGCGTGCTGTGTGGTGTTACAGGTAGAGAATACAGCGGGCTGTGTGGTGTTACAGGTAGAGAATACAGTGTGCTGTGTTGGGTTACAGGTAGAGAATACAGCGTGCTGTGTGGTGTTACAGGTAGTAACTGTGTGCTGTGTGGTGTTACAGGTAGTAACTGTGTGCTGTGTGGTGTTACAGGTAGAGAATACAGTGTGCTGTGTTGGTGGAACCACAATGAAATGTTAGAGTAATACAATTAATTCATTAACACAATGAAACTACAATGTGTGAACACAGCCTAGATGTACACTGTACACTGCCATATTACAGATGTCTGTACAGTGGTCTGAATCTATAATATAGCATATGCAGCCAGTTTAGCCGGTTCTTTACCTGGTGGTTCCTAGAGCGCCAATTGGTCATTATTAGAGATGAGCGAACCTGGAGCATGCTCGAGTCGATCCGAACCCGACCTTTTGGCATTTGATTAGCGGTGGCTGCTGAACTTGGATAAAGGCCTAAGGCTATGTGGAAAACATGGATATAGTCATTGGCTGTATCCATGTTTTCCAGACAACCTTAGAGCTTTATCCAAGTTCATCAGCCCCAGCTAATCAAATACCGAACGTTCGGGTTCGAAACGACTCGAACCCGAACCCAGTTCGCTAATCTCTAGTCATTATACATAATTTATGTCTACATGAGCCTTTAACCCAAAGAAGGGTTGGGGGGGGGGGTGGCTGTGCATTGATGTTTCCATTAAAAGTTCTGTCTTATAATCGACTGACAGTGGCTGCAGTCAGAGAACAGCAATCCTAAAACAGAAACTACTGCTTTAACAAGTGTGGATATGTCACACATGTGATGGGATGGCTCTGCACAGTAGCCAGCTGGACAGGTAGGTCATGCTGATCAATCAGATGTGATATTTCACACATTACAATACAGCCCACACAATAAGAACCTTTCCCTATTAAAGCAGAAAAATGTGTCACTTTGTTTTATCTCCACATTTCCTCATGGAATAAAAGGAGAACCATTTTACATGCAGTGATAGAATTTTCAGAGGTTTTGACAAAAAAGGACACAGCCAACATAGGAGTATATAATGTTATAGCACCCGTCTTCTCTCAGCAATGATACAGTCCAGATCCTATATAAATCATATAAGCAATTTATGATTTCCCAATGGTCCTATCTATCTATCTATCTATCTATCTGTCTGTCTGTCTGTCTGTCTGTCTGTCTGTCTGTCTGTCTGTCTGTCTATCTATCTATCTATCTATCTATCTATCTATCTATCTATTCATCCAGTGAGTATATGTTGCTTTGTAGTTACATTTTTGCTTTTCAGCATTATTCTGTTACTGCTTACAACTAAATGTCTTGCAGTTGTGTATTGCATTAATATATAAATATTTTATCATACAGAATACTAAAATAGGCAACTTTATCTGAATCTTGCAAAAGAAATAAAGAAATAATAGTTGGCTGGGAGCTGGTCTATATTTTAACTACCGTATATGTGGCGGCTGGGAGCTGGTTCAGATTTCAGCAACAGTAGATGTACTGGGCTTTGGGAGGGCATATCCCTATGTATTAAGCTCCACACAATTTCTGAAAAGTTGCAAGCACAGCATAAAAGTTTTGAAAAGGCAGAAATCATTGTGCTAATCGGCTTTACACGAACATGTACAACATTTTAGTCGCATTGGGAATCCTTTATTAAACTAGACTCAATACAATCTGTAAGTGGGACTCATACTCCAAACTGTTGTCACCATTGGTTGAAGAGGATGCATTGGGGACTTTATATTTCCTGGCTCTTCTTTATTGTTTCTACAGGCATTGATTCTAGTCGAAGCTTCATATGATGAAAGTGATCTATAGTATTCTATAGTCTCCGCATTACCTGCCCTGTAAGCAATATTTGACATGAGTACTTTATGACAATTCATTAGCTAGAGCCCTCATTGATTGCTTAAGTTCTGGGTGCATTATTTTGGTCCCTTGACATGAGCAGATTTCATGTTTGCATGGAAGACATAGGAATATCATTACTGATCAGGTGCTTTGCTTCGTGACAGCAGTGAACCCATCTGTAAATGAGCTTTTTCAGCAAATAATGCTTCATTCCACATGATTAGGAAAGTCCTGGCATGGCTCCACTAATATAACCGTTAATTCAACTTAATGCAGGGATGTCACCAATCCCTCGTCTGTAATACCATTAAGCATTTGTAGAATAAGGTGGAGCATGCTATGCTGAGTACAGATGTAGTGACAGATAATATTACACTTTTAAAGAGATAGTCCACTAGAAGAGAAAACTTCAACTGGCTGCTCTCTTAGCCTGGAAAAAGACCAGCTATATGCCAAAGTAATTGACATGACCGTAGGTAGGGTAGCCCGAGAAGGGGTGGGAAAGGAAACAGACAGTGAGCCCTAATTTGTTACCACCAGCTGAACCTGCCGAGTTGCCTCTATCATCCTAAGTGACTGTGGACAACCACAGAGATGGTCCCTACTTGCAATAAGGTGATAACACAAAAAACTTACATATAAAAGGTGGTCACAAGGTTAAACCAAACAGGCAGCAAGATACAAAAACAGGATTCAAGAGAATAGTCAGGTAATAAAGCCAAAAGAAGGAAAAGCCAGGTACCACTATAGGAAAAGATATGGAGATGCTTACACGCTAGAAAAACCAGTCTAATAGCTGCCGTGGACATCAGGGCTCTGATACACTTTATAGGAGGTCAGGGACCCAGTCCAGGATATGATTGGGACACACACACACAGCAGGGTGAGTGGAAGAACCACTGTTAAAGAGGACCTGTCACCCCCCATGCCGGGGTGACAGGCTCCGGACCCCCCGCTGGAGCACCCTATACTCACCTGATCCCACCGGGTCCCGCTTCCTAAGACTGGTCGGGTGACTGAGATATCAGCGCCCGAAGCCTGGCGTGCGCGCTCCTCAGATGAGTCCAACGCTCATAGAGAATGACAGGCGAGTCCAACGCTCTGTCATTCTCTATGAGCATTGGACTTATCTGAGGAGCGCGCGTGCTGGGCTTCGGGTGCTGATATCTCAGTCACCCGACCGGCTCAAGAAGCGGGACCCAGCGGGATCAGGTGAGTATAGGGTGCTCCAGCGGGGGGTCCTGAAGCCTGTCACCCCGGCACGGGGGTTGACAGGTTCCCTTTAAGTGGCCAGAGGGAACTCAACAGGAAAGAGACAGGTGTGGCAGATAAATCAATCAGTACAGCAGAAGGAGTAGAGCTGTGTACAGAGAAGTGCAAATAAAACATAGAATGCAAATATAAAACCTTGACTAAGAGCGCAGTCTTGGCCGTATACCATGAGCCTAGGACTGTGCCGAGGTCCGAACAGGCATGGTCATAACAGTAATGTTATGTTCATGTTACAGGATTTACATGGTTTGTAAGAGTCTGGATGCTACAGACCATGTCATTCTTATAATGAAAGAGTGCGGTCATATTAATTCTTCCGTTATTCAATTTCTAGTAAAAAGAATGGACAAATTGACACAGCACTGAGATCCTACTGACATCTACTATTTCTATACCTAGACCATCTACTTTGAATAGAACTAGACCCATGTGTCTTGCCTAGTTAAGTGCAGTAATAGAAGTCCCTCCACTGTATTGTTGAGTATCAAATTGAAGTGGTATTTATTTATACATGGGACGTGTGGAACATGACTGCAGTTAATGCAAGCACCATATATATACTGCCTCCAGAGGCAGCAGGTGGTATAGCCCCTATGATTTTTTTTTTTATAAGGATTTAAAGTGACTTTTAAAGCTCCCACTTAATAATGCTTATCTCCTCAATATTTGTGTTGCAATTATCTATAATTTTCTCACTGGTGATTTACTATTTTACATTGCTATAATGGAAATCAGCCCTCCCTTCACTGACTTCCTGTTGGGACAATGATAGACTTGTAATATACATGGCAGCTGCTCTGAAAAGGTAGAGCTACAATGAGATGGGAGACAGCAGCAAAATTCACCATCAGGTAGATCTCAGACTTTCTCAGGCATTATGTATGCACTGTAGCTACCATAAGCCCTAATGCCCTAAAGTGAGAATCACACGTGTGTTTTTTTCTTCTTTTGGATCCATTCTTGTATTTGACTTGAAAAACTACTCGACGACCAATGGTCTTAGGGTTTGGACCTAAAGAAACGATCATCAAATGAGCATTTCATCTGCCGATCATTGTTTCTATTCCATGGAGCGATAATTGGACGACTAGGCCTGATTTGGCCAATTATCGCTCCTTGTAATAGGGACTTAGTTGGTAAGCTCACAAATGGACTATCACTTATGCTGGTTTTACACATAGCAGTATTTTGGACAAAACCAGAAGTGGATCCAACAGGAAAAAGTCCTCCCTTTATATTTTCCATCCCATTTGAATCCACAAAAACTGCCATGTGTAAAACCATCATAAAGGAATGGGGGGAAAAAACATGACTTAGATGAACAAATGAAATAAACCCAACCTGCCTATTATAGGGTAATAAATGGTGGAACGAAAGCTGCATGTGATCAGAGTGCTACAACCACAGAAACATGGGCAAGAGTGGAGCTGGTTTTGGAAACTTTTTTCTTATCATCTTGGCCAAGTGTTAGTCGCACAAGCATCTAAAAATGTCTGAATCGGATTTCACTATATGTGCCTGCCATAGATGCCTCCGTAATACCTCACACGGATGGTTTCATTCTACAACACATGCATCAGTGTCGACTGTGCCAAGTTGCCTATAAGTTATAGCTATAGGGGGCACAGATATAGCAACTGCACCCCAACTGTAGGCTACCCTGAAGTATGCCATGGAATTTGACAGAAAATTTATGAATATATACATATAGAGAGAGAGAGATACAGTAGAATCCTTGTGGTCCTAGTCATAGTCCTAGATTCCACCAGTGAAAAACTACCAGCATTTTATCTTGTGCTGGACAGTGATGGCTGTTCTCTCTTGTATAGACTTTGAGCACTACAAGTTAAATGCCGTAACTAACATCAAGATGACAACATTAGCTACTGCTCCATTTCACTTTCTTCCCTTTCCTTAGATAGAATTGGCTGAACTGAAGAATTTTGTAAAAAAACAAACAAACAAGACAAAGAAAATCTGCTTTGCTAAAATTGGTTAACTTGTAGGGTAGGTTTGGTGATTGAGGCAGGGCTGCATGGTGACTTGCAATGTGCACTGTAGCCAAAGGTCCTCATGTCGCACTGACTGCATCGCAACTAATGAAAGTAGGTCATCTTGCAACCTCCAGATAGTCACCACCTGACAGACACCAGAATTCCAGGCAACTTGCATATTGCAACAAGACCCCATTTGCTTTTATAAGCTCTGATACAGGCACACGACACTGATCTTCGCCATGTCGCTATGTAGACCTAGCAAAACAGTGTGCAGTCTCAATGTCTTACATAACAGAATGTTGTGGCTCCATTGTATCTTCTGCATGTACTGTGCATAAATTTTACTTTTAGAACAGAAACCCTGTGACCTTTCTTCCTATTTATCTGTTGCTTTTTATAGCTTCTTAATTTCATAAAGCAAAGTAAATTATTTTATGCTAGAAAAAAATGATGGAAAACTCCCACGCGTTGAGAGATCCAGCTGTACCAGAACGCTACTGTACGTTAGGTTGCTACGCTTGTTTCAGTCATATTCTGCCAGCATCCCTCTCTGCTACAGCATAGGAGACTCTGCCATTATGTTCTTTTCAAACCTATTTTACAGGAGGAGTCTTGTTGGGAAGGGTGGTGGTGGTGGGGGCTTACACAGGATATGTTCACATTGCATTTTTCTGTTTATTTGACATACAGTACACTTTGGGAGTCTTCCATGACTCCAACATGTAAACCAAATGTGTGCCACTGTGGCATCCTGTATGTCAGACATTGTGCACAATGCATTTGATGAGAGTAAAGGCTTAGTCCCACATCCCATATTTTACTGATGCTACTGATGGGGAAGCCCTGTAGTGGAGTTTTTCCCCGCCTAGTATGATGTATCAAAATATTGGACATGGGAATAAGCTCTAAATCCTTCCTGGTTGTGTCTTTTAAGATGCACCCTGTGCCTTGGTTAGGGTAACAGGGGCGCTATCCACATGCTCTTGCAAGGGATGTAGCTGAAGAGTTGAATTGGGCTCTATGGCTATTCCATTAATGGTAATCATACCAGACATATTCTGATTAAGATACCATGAATAAAAACCAGGAGGGCAGCATCGAAACGCGTCAGCAATTTTAAAGATTTATAATAAAGCTGATTGAATTTTATGAGCTGAAGGAATCCATTTCTTTCTTCTGTGAATCATCATGTGTAAAAGGGCCAGTAATCAGCATTCTCAAGTCTGATCGCTCTTTATTGCAGTACTGGCCAGGATGATCTTTTCTGAGACAGTCTCTTACCAAGTGTGCACATAGTCTATGACTGTATTAGATCTTTGTGGCCATTTAAATTATCGCTATTGGGCACACATTGTTCTGTGTGAGCAGAAGATCACATCGGCCCATGTAAAAGGGCCCTTATTCCCACCAATCCCCATAAACATGCTTTCTTCAATAAGGAGAAGAGAAACTGTGAATTAATTGCTGCCAGACATGTTAGCAGCTTCTTCTGTGGCAACAAAAGATCAGACACATTGAAATTCAACATGCTGCTCTATTCTTCTTTGCCCCATCTGCTGTCGGGGACAGTCAGGAAGCCAACATACACATTAGGTTGTCATTGGGTCCTATCAAATCTTAAAGCTTGATTTTTGTAGATGTACTAGAGAAATATGTGGGAGTATGACAACCTTGCTATGACACAAGCTTTCTGAGCTATGAATAGCAGGGCTAAAACGGCTGGCCTGTGGGATTAAAGCTGTATTTGTGTCCTGCGTAACAGGGGCAGGTGATACAATGTCCCGTGTGCTGTAGGGAACCGTGCAGCCACCTGTTGCACACACAGCCGCCTGATCACAAAGCTGAATCATAATCTACCTGATTAGAGCCGGAGAGCAATGTCCAGAGCCAACAGCACATGACGAACGCAGCAAACTGAGCCAGCAGCAGATCACATTGAGGAACACAGTGCTTGTCTCTTGCCATCCTTACTTCAGCTTCTTTTGCTTCTTACCATTTATGTAGCATTCCTACCCAAATGACTTTATGCAAGGATGAAATCTGCATTAATGTATAATAAACCATATGCCCCAGCTGCTTCATGTTATCCTTCTCTATTGTCACCCATTTGCTCAGCACTGGATGGGTTGTCTTTAATGTAAATATATATTTTGATGTGGACACAACCTCAATCTCCATTTTGCTAAATCATCAAAACTTCAACAACAATAAGTTTTTACAATCTAAACGAAAGTGAAATAACTGGGGGCATAGAGTGATGCTGACTACTCAGGAGCTAATATAAAAAAAGAATAAATAAATCTATAACAAGACCAAATGAGTCTGAAATGCCATGGCCCTTATCTCCAGCCACCTGCCAAGTTCCTGTAAGGTCCAGGCGGATAATGGGTTAATACAATGAAGAGCAAGCGGTGAGAGCTGTGCACTATGTCCCCACATTGCCCCGTTGCTGGGCAGTCAGCCAGATGATTGGGATATTGTCAGAATAAGCTGATGTTTTCCAAGTCACAGATTTATCATAATAGCCACCAGTATACAAAATATCTGCTAACCCTATGTCAGTGTCTGTCACAGTATCTCATGGGTTCTGTGACGTATGGATAGATAAAGGCGAACACGAACCTTTACCATTTTGCTTTAGCTTCTTATCACACAATATTTGTGGTGTATGTTTGTCGTATCTCCTTCCCCTACACGTTTGGTTGTTACTCATGAGTTTCCTAATGAAATAAACAGTGTGTAACTGCCGGGGTGTGTGTATATATATATATATATATATATATATATATTGTGGCATGGTGGGGCTGTAAGAGGCAGTTCTATGCCTCTGGAGTGGGAATTGGAGTTCAGGTGGAGCTCCTGGTCCAGATACTCCACTCCAGCCCTAGAGCTAATGAGGCTCTGAAACCACCTGGTGGAGCTCTATTAGAGACTCCAGAGCTTTCCAGGTGATGGCTCCGAGGTGAAGACTCCCAGGGTGGGAGAACACAGGCAGTGCTAGGGAAGCTGCAATGTGTAGTCAGTGGCTAGACAGCCTAGGTTTTATTTTATTGGCAGTGTTGCCTATGTCTTGTGTTTTGAATGGATAAATAAAGCAGACTGAGGTCAGTATAAAGCATACAGCACTGACTGGACTGCAATTTGCGATGTGCCAACCGTCTCAGGCCCAGGAGATGGCGATCCCAGCGAGTGAGTAACCCCCAGATTGTCACAATATATATATATATATATATATATATATATATATATATATATATATATATACTAGCGATTTCCCCTTAAATAAAACAAGGGTATGGGATGTGCTCCTGGGCATCCTTGGCACAAATCCAATTAAAACATGATTTATGGTAATTTTGATATTAATTTTAAATATGCACTGTATGTATTTTTACATAAGAGTATGACAAGTCCTGTTCTTCTTCCATTTTTTCTCTATCTCTCAGACAAGTCCTTGGCGGAGGATCTGCCCACTCAGCCAGTCATTGGCCACAGCAGTGTCCTGTCTCGGCCAGCGATTAGATAAGTAGGAACATCCTGTACCCAGCATTGGTCTAAAATGTAAATTCAAGAGACGAGTGGCTGGTGACCCAATGAAGAAAACCAGAGCTGCAGAAGAATGGAACTAGGCAACGACACACACACACACACACACACACACACACACACACACACACACACACAGTCGCATGCATTTAAGTGCACTGCAGCAGTCACTCCATAGTAAAAGGGGTACTCCGGGCAAAATGTATTTTTTAATATTTTGTTACATAAGGAAATCACTAATATACACTAATTATGGGAAATGCACATAAAGTGCTATTTTCCTCAATTTAGAAGATCAGGCAGGCTTACTTCCTGAAAAAAAACGTGACGTCACGTCTCAAGTGTCCAAGTGTTCCGGCAGGGTCCAGCAGGGGGCGCACATAGACATATAGACTAAGAATAGACGTCTATGTAGAAACCCCCTCCCCCCCTCCATCCCATCCTGCTGCCTGTCTTGGTTCCTCCCGGCCATGCTGCCCTGTCCCGTGCAGTGGGGTGAGCGCTCCTCATCTGCCGCTCACCCCGCTGCACCTCTTTCCAAGCAGCTGCCTGTACTGCTTGGAAGCTGCTGCCAGCTGCCTCTATGAGCAGCTCCGTGCCCGGTCCTGTCGGGGTGAGCGCTTTTGCATGGGATCGGGCAGCAGGGTGAGTGCTGAGGCGCAGCGGGGACCGCAGATGCAGGGCCTCAGAATGGACATGATAGGGGCAGGAGCGCTTACCCCAATGGGACCGGGCAGCAGGGGGGACTCGGTGGCCGGGCACGGAGCCGCTCGTAGAGGCAGCTGGCAGTAGCTTCCAAGCAGCATGGGCAATTGCTTGGAAAGAGGTGCAGTGGGGTCAGCGGCAGATAAGAAGCGCTCACCCCACTGCACGGGCCCTGGCGCCAGATGTATTAGCAGCATGGCCGGGAGGGAGACAGGCAGCAGGATGGGTTGGAGGGAGGGAGGGGGGGGGGGAAATTCAACTACACAGGCTTCTACATAGACGTCTATTCTTAGTCGATATGTCTATGTGTGCCCCCTGCTGGACCCTGCCGGAACACTTAAACACTTGAGACATGACGTCACGTTTTTTTGAGGAAGTAAGCCTGCCTGATCTACTAAATTGAGGGAAATAGCACTTTATGTGCATTTCCCATAATTAGTGTATATTAGTGATTTGTATAATTTTCCTTATGTAACAAAATATAAAAAAATACACTTTGCCTGGAGTACCCCTTTAAACTCATTTATTCATAGAACTACACAAAAAGTTGCATTGAGTTTAGTTAAGTTTTTTTTCTTTACAACATAGCCCTATACAATATACATTTTAATAGAAGTGATGTCATTAAAGGAGAAATTGAAAAAATGGTAGGAAGGCAGAGGGGTGTAGGAAGATGATGAAACAAAATATTCTTACCTGTCCCCGTGCCCCATAGTTCTGTTTTCGGGTCCCGTTGACAACCGCCAACCACCTGCAGCTCTTCCAGTGGCAATGTCACATACCCAGGTAATTGACTGCTGGCTTAGCCAATCAGTGACTGGGACAGGACACTGCCCCAGTCACTGATTGGCTGAGTGGGCAATCGTTCAGCTGGGCTGTGGCGTTGCAGCTGGTGGAGCTGGCTATGTGGCATACCCATACTCCAACCGCTGTCATCATGACCCGCTACGGAGGCATGGGGAAGGGTGATTTTGCTTTGTTTATTATTTTCCAGCAGCCATGTGCCTTCCTACCGTTTTTCAATTTCACAAGACTTCTCCTTTAACCTCTTTTTACCCCTTCAGTTTTTGTATGAAGCTTGTTTTCCATAAAGAAATTCTGTGCCGAAAATGTTGTGTATACCCTGTGTTACATAAGTGATTTTCTATTAAGTGTACTCAATATAAAAATGTACTGTTACACATTAGGGCACAAATGTATAGCGAACAGCATCAAAAATTCTAATTACTGTAATTTTCATTACTAAAACAGATTATTTTTAGGAAACTGTGTGCTTTTTAGTACATAGTGCGTGCAGTGTGACATCATAGCACATGCTGACATTAACCCCTGCCGCTTCCTCTGCGGTTAAAGCATTAGCGGTATTAACCAATGACAAGAGCTAAGTAGGTGGAATGAGCTCTGATCTGAATGCGTCTCCATCCCACACAGCTTCCCTGCGCACACACAGATATTCAGGGAAAGCTAATTGTCTTTATTTAAGACAGCAATATTTTAGACAATTCTGTAGGCTAATCCGCACACACTGCATTACTGGGCTTCTTATAAACAATCACTCAGGATCCCAGTGGAACATATTGTGTGGGAAATGGATGTGAAAAGCATTTGGCTCCATTTAAATGGTTTAAAATGACAGTTTAGTACATTTAATCAATCTCCAATAATATGGATCTGTAAGAAGTGGTTCTGGAGTTTCCCTAGAATAGTGGTTAGACTTCTGCCCCCACCACTCCACGGAAACTGCCCTCACCAAAGTGGCCAATGACCTGCTAACTGCTAAAGCCTCACGCCAATACTCTGTGCTCCTTCTCCTTGATTTATCCTTTGCCTTCGAAACAGTCGACCATTCCCTCCTTCTACAAACTCTTTCATCCCTTGTCGTCACTAGCTCAGCCCTCTCCTGGATCTCCTCTTACCTCTTCAACCGCACTTTCAGTGTTTCCCACTCCCACACCACCTCCTCTCTTCAACCCCTCACTGTTAGTGTCCTTCAAGGCTCTGTACTCAGGCCTCTTCTCCATCTATACCTTTGGCATGTAAAACATCATAGAATCCCAAGGCTTCAAGTCCACTATGCCAATAACACTCAGATCTGGGGTGTGGGGTTGCACCAGACACTGGATTAATGGGCCTTTGCCAAAATCACACTCCACACTGCCACAGTCGGGAAGAGACACACGTTGACTGACAGGCTCCAAGGCAACAATCACATGGCTGCCACTCACACTTTTACAACACCAGCGACATTTAAAAAAATAAACTTAATGGGAAATGAGCCTAAATTACATCATAAATCTAGTAGATTTAAAGTCTGCCATACAGAGACTGAGAAAGATGTGCCTTATTTATTGAGAGGCTAGAGCCTTCTGCTTCTCAGCGCTTACTTCCTGACAGTCCATGTCTAGGAAATAAGCCTTCCAAGACGTGGAGGCATGGGTCTGAGTTGGGAACATAGCATATGGGCCTGGTATTGCCCTATAGCTGCATGGTGTCTCCCATATTGTGCCGACAATACACAGCCATTGGACATTGTGTGCTGACATGGTTTTGTCTGCTTAGTCCTTTTCAGAAGGGAGGGGGGTGAAAAACCTTCAGCACTTAGCTTTAGCCTTCTTCTGCACCCCAAACAACCCCTTTAAGATCTCCATACACTTAATACTGATGTCAATGAAAAGTGTATGGGGGTCTCCTGAGTCTCCACTGACAGCTGATGTTGGTGGAGATAGGGGTTGGATGTGCTCTGTTTGCCCTCCACTCCCCTAGAGAATACCTTTACACCTTTTGGCCCCGATTAGTACAATACAACATTAACTTTCACTTACATATTCAGTTTTGTTAGGACATGTGCACATGTCCTTAGGAGATTATGCTGGTAAAAAATCTTTTAAAGGGGCAACCCAAACAAGCTCCATTCCATCGCCGTTGGTGAACATTCTATCCCAGCATCTGCATCTGCACACAGGTAAGAAAAAAGCCCCCCCCCCCCCCCAAAAGGTACAATCTGCCTGTATGCAGCAAGCAGTATAATAATATTTATCACTCGATTGACTGAACATTCATATCCATGGTGATATCGAATATTTAGTGTCACCTTTCTGTGAATGACATTTTCGTGATATATGACAGGTCATAAAGTAGCAGAAGAGAATTCTTCATTAGGCTGCCAATTCATGGTCTACAAGGCATTCTGCTCGCTTTCCAGCCCAATGTGTTGCATGATGCACAAAAAAAGAAGGATCAATATCTTACTAATTAAACCAGCGGATCGTCTCTCTCAAGTGTCACATTTTATCTGAGAACAGCAATAACCCAGGCTCAGGAAAACTTGTAGGTATAAAGAACTTACCAGACAGCATGGATCCACTGCCCTCCCCTGATGCCTTTTTACCAGCTGAGTTTTTCTTCCACTCTGAAAAAAACCCACAACAAAATGTTTTTGGTGATTTCATACCTAAATATATAAAAAACAATAGGGGATCTCTACAATGGCTCTTGCATAGGGATTTACCGCTATAACCAAGATACACTTAGTATCCACTGCAACAGGAAGTATTATACTATAGGACTAGGTTCACACAGCGTTTTTGCTTTTATTTTATGAAAAAAACTATGCAAAAAGGGATGGTAAAACTGATGCAATTGTATGCCATCCATTAGAATCCATTGATCCTAATGGATCAAAACGGATCAGTCTTTCTTTTTATTTTTTAGTGTACCCAAAAAATTTGGTTGCTTTTCTGTACCTAAAACAAAACATTTAAAAATGGATCCAGTAAATGGAAAGCAAAAACGCTGTGTGAACCTAGCCTAAGCTATATAATCTGATCATTTATACTATATATTACGCCATAATACCAAATTACCAAAGTGAATGGTGGTGGCTTTGTGAGCCTAAAGTTGTTGCGACCCAACGGTTACAAAAATTCAATCCAAGATCTATTTCTGGTTGCAGTTAAAACAACTTGAAAGTTTTGTCCCAGCCATTTACTTTCATCAGTTGTGATGCAATCATGCAGTACTGTGATTTTCTGGCAGTGCGACCTGTGTTGCTGCCAAAATTGCTGTGTAGCTCCAGCCTCATTCAAACTGACTGAACGACTGTTGCATACAGTAATATTAGTTCTCATTCAGGGTTTGACAAATTACATTTTTATAGATATCAATAGAAAATGTTAGGTAGGGGGAGTTAGGTAGGGGCTGGCAGCAAATTAGTTTGAACACTGAATATTTGGTACAATTTTTTAGATGCAACTTTTTAAAATCTGCTTGTTTTAAATATTCACCCAAAAGTTTGCATAATCCGGGTTTGGCGCCCAATGTATCATTTGCGACTTTTTAAAAAGCTGCACAAACAGGTGCAGGCTTACGTCTGTTCACTACCAGGTGAATATGATTGACCAATTTTTGCTTTTTCTGCTACTTTTTGTGACTTTTTTTTCGCTAGATACATTCACTATGGCAGTGCTACATTTTAATAAATCAGTCACAAGATCTTGGAATAAAATATACACCTATAGTCGCACAAATTAGACTCCTTTGTAAATGTCCCCAATAGTGTTTAATACTAAATACAAGAACAATTAAAAGCATGAAGAAAAATAACTCATGAGCCAAATTCATAATGCTCATTAAGGTGGAAGGTGCGAGGCTGCTTATGATCATGGAATTTATGTAAAGATTATCATTACTATTATTATACCTTGATTATTAATATTATTATTACCATGTATTGGCACCCTAATTTGATCATCATTATTACATTATTATTATTATTATTTTGATTAAAGATTATTATCATTATTATTATTATTATACTTCGTACTATCAAAATACCTTTTAGGATTAGCAATACTAAACTCTTAGATTATTGTACTCTTGAAAATAATTTCTATTTTGGACTATATATCTAATACAAATCTACATGTCCCCATGGTTACAGACTACAAACAAAGCCTGTGTAGTCTGATCCTTGAAAATTTCACAATCTCTTTGAGTCTATTAGCAATTTAACTGACTTAAACAACTGACAGCCTTAAAAACACACTAGTTTAGAAGCTAACATAGAAGCTAACATAGAAGCTAACATAGATAGTCATTCTGGCACTTTTTTTTCTCATGGCCTTGTAAAGTGATAATATGAGAATCAGTCCACAGCCTCAAAGCAAAGAGTCTTCAAATCAATGACTGGTGAATCAGCTGATGGATTTGCTGCTCTCTAGTACTAATATATAGCAGATGCCAACTCATTTTACAGATACATGTATATTATTGACACATTTATACATCGATACAGCAATGTGTGCTTCTAGTCAGATGTCTGAAATCAAAGACACAACTTTCCTTGATGTACTTTATGTACCTTGAAATCTTGTGTTTATTTATTTTCCACATCTTAGAACTGATTTCCTTTGCTAGTTCCCAGCTTGTTGCATTAATGACATCACAGGAAAACTCTAACCTGGTTAGCATTAACATCAAGAGGTAATGAGCTGGTTAATTCAATAAGGTCCTGTGGAAGAGTTATGGCGGCTCAGTGTCCCGAACACCAAGCCCACCAATTAGCAATAAATTAATTAGCAGATCTGGAATGGAAATAAAAGCAGCCAAAACAGATACCAAGAGTGATAAAGAATTCAAATCCAGTCATCTACCATATCGGTTATATGAATAAAAGTAACAAAATATATTGCTTGGGTTAGGGGAAGCCCATTTATCGAAAAAGTTATTTCTAATATAAAAGACCCCGATTCTATTTCCTATACACTATATCGCCATTGGCTGATGTATGTGAATATTCACCTTAATTATTCCTACCTTAACCATACCCAATGCAACCAGAAGCATAACACTAAGTACACAGGCATTGGATTTCTGTAGACACACATAGCAGTATAGACTACACTGAAGACCTCAGTGACCAAAAATGTGGCTCTACCATGGGATGGCATTTTGCCCATCTGCAAAGTGTGTCACAGTTAATGCTTGGTGCTAATATGGTGAATTGGAATCATCCAGGAACAATGAACAGCTCAGTCAAGAAGTAGTAGACCAGAATGAGGCCAACAAGGGCTGAAGTGCATATTGTCTACACCTTCAGAATATTCCACTTAGCTAATTGGTATTCAGAACTTTCTGGCAGGGGTGTTAGTCAACTCAGGAAGACAGTGGAGTTGTATGAAGTATTAAGTGCAGAATAGTATGAAGTAGTAAGACAGAACAAGACCAAGTAGCCTATGAGGAATTGCCAATGCCTACTGTCAGGACCAGTTACACGAAACACACAGAGACAGTGAGCCCTGAGCTCAGCCCCGCCCACTGTCCCTACCTAATTGCCGCAATCTGCCCTAAAATGGCAGTGGACAACTTGGCGGCGATCCCTGGCCTGAGTATGTGAAACAATATACAAGACAAAACAAACAAACACAATAAGAATGGTCAGCAATCCGGGTCACAACAGTCTGGCAGCAAAGGTACAAAGTCAGGATCCAAAAGAGTAGTCAAATAACAGGCAATATTGTCAGGGGCAGGCAGCAAGCAAGCGAGGTCAAAAGATACAAGGCAGAAATCAGAAGAAGCAAAGAAACAGAACCACAAGCAGGCAGAGACTAAGTCAATAACCGGCAAGGCACAGGCAGAAACAGCTAACTTAAATAGGAGACCAGGAACCATGTCCAGAAGGTGATAGGAGGGACCAGCTGTCAATCAATGAGGCAAAGGCAGGTTAACTGTTACATGACCAGAGGAAACTTAGCAGAACAGACATGGGTGGGGCAGGGAAAACAATTAGCAGACCAGAAGGAATAAGACACAGTTCAGACAGGGCACAAACAAAGGCAAACAAAACACAGAATAAATTAAAGATTATGTCCAAAATCGCAGTCTCGGTCGTACCTTACGCACCGAGGACTGCGCCAAAGTTGAATTCATGACACCTACTCTGGGTTCCTTTGAGCCAAGCCTGGATCCCACAAAAAGCTACTACAGATACCCTATGAACTGACTGGGTAACAATTTGGAAGAGCTTATAGCAGTCTAGGACCTTAGTGGATATCCAGTTAGATTTGGAGCACTTTTACCTCTGGGAGCCAACTGGTGTGATCTTTTGCTGTTGCCTCAGTGACATTAACATTTCAGGTACTAACTCAGGCACCATTTTCTGTTGTCTGGTTTAAGTTGGGTACTGTACCTCATTAAGAACGGTGCCTCAATGTATGTAAAAAACTTTTGCAGAAGAGTGGAGGCTTTTATACCTGCAAAATGTCCCATCAGTGGAGGATAAAACAAACAGACACTTATCACCTATCTTATGGATAGGTAAGGAACATACAGTAAGCCTTGTTGTAAGGATGTATATACTATTCAGACCTGTCATGTTGCTACTACAAGGACTACTTAGAGAGTAGGCACAGCTCTTGTTGGATTTATTTCATTAATATCTAGGCAACAAGGACTTCCCACTCTTCATACGGGAATACAAAAAATTTTGTTTGGCCAATCACTGGCTGCAACAGTGACGTACCCAAACCAGTGATTGGCTGAACATGTATTTCCTTGTGTCAAGCCAGAGACAACAATGCAGGGATGGGGAACTTATACTGGAGACCTTAAAGGGAACCTGTCACCCCCGTGCCGGGGTGACAGGCTCCCGACCCCCCGTTAGAGCCCCCTATACTTACCTAATCCCGTCGGGTCCCGCTTCTGGAGGTGGTCGGGTGATAAAGATCTCAGCCGCTGCAGCCCGGCGCGCGCGCTGAGAGATGAGTCCAACAGCCATAGAGAATGACGGAGCGCTGGACTCTCCTGTCATTCTCTATGGCTGTTGGACTCATCTCTCAGCGCGCGCGCCGGGCTGCAGCGGCTGAGATCTTCATTACCTGACCACCTCCAGAAGCAGGACCCGGCGGGATTAGGTAAGTATAGGGGGCTCTAACGGGGGGTCGGGAGCCTGTCACCCCGGCACGGGGGGTGACAGGTTCCCTTTAACACCGCATAGGTCTCCCGAGACACTGGATTTAGAGCTCTATTTCACGCAATATAATAATATAATAAGAATATTGAAATATTAGAAGGTGGACTCCCTAAGGACAGCTCTCACTCTGACGGACTATGTGTGACCCTGTTTTACATAGTTGACCACTTGATTTTATTGAGTAACATCTTACATTATTGCTGATTACCATATAATCTGTAATAGAATAGTGACTGCACATTAGAGATGAGTGAACCTTGAGCATGCTTGGGTTTGTCCTAACCCGCACGCACTCATTACCGCTTTGATTACCAGTGGCTAAAGTGGTTGGATGCAGCCCTAAAGAATAACGAAAAACATAAATGCAGCCTATGGCTATATCCATGTCTTCCAGGTAGCCTTAGGGTTGCAATTAACTTCTTTAACCACTGGTAATCAAATGAAGAGTGTTTGGGTTCAGACAAACCCCAGCATGCTCGAGGTTTGCTCATCTCTGCTATACTTTAGTTTATCACAACTATGACATGAAGCAAACACTACATATTTTTGTCTCTCATCTATTATACTACAGCATTAAATAAACTAATGACCAGTCCATAGTGGATCTAGGTCAGTGTTTATCCATGCAAATTTACTGAGGAGACACTATTGCGTATTTCTCAACGTCAGTGAACTTGCCAGACCTTCTGCCGGAAAGGAACAACTAAGCAAAGGGCGGTCTCTAGTGAAGGAAACCACCTTTCAACAAGCCACAGTCAAAAAATAACAGGACTTGGGAAATACCCAAGCAAGGTATCCATCCCCATACAGCTGTTTCAGGGTATTTGCCATCATCAGTGTGGTGTAGGATACTGGCTCAGGGAGATCAACCAAAACACTGCAGAGACACCATCACATGTTTTTCAAAGTCTGTGAATCTAGGAGTGTTGGTGACAAGATCAGTTTGACATAGTTATTTGCACATAGTTTCCCAATGCTTTGCTGAGGTAATGACAACATTTGACACACACTTCAAACTAAAATGCAAATGCAATTATCACTGTAAGATGAGATTATTTACAGTGCATCCTCTGCACACGTCACTAACGTCACTATGTATAGGAAGATGACTCACCCACCATCCTTTTGAGTTTTGAAGTGATCTTCGTCAATGAGAATCAGCTAGATATCCTAAGTAATCTAAATTAAAGGGGTTATCTTAACCCTATGCGTCAGTGCAGAAAGCTACTGAGCAAAAACAGCTCCTGCCCTGGTGAAGCTGACCATGTATTACATCCTCAGTCATTCATGTTTATAGTTGACATATATTACTTTTTCTTTACAGATGTCCCTAGAGTTGTCTGTATGACAAAATCCCTTTCCCCGATACCACTGCATGCTACCTGAAGTGTCAACCAAGACGGCAGTTCAAAGCTTCCCATAGTGAGTATATATAGGGTTCCTGAGCCCCCCCCATTCTTCTTCACAGTCATTGCCACTCCATTTCTAGTCTATAGCCCAGCTTTATCAAAGGGTGTAAAATATAGACTGGTGTAAACTGTCCACAGCAACCAATTACAGCTCAGCTTTCATTTTACCAGAGCTGCAAGCTGAGCTGTGATTGGTTGCTGTGGCCAGTTTACACCAGTCTATATTTTACACCCTTTCATAAATCTCCCCCTATGAGACAGATGACGATAGCTAATAGCTAAGAAGCAAAAAACCCTACAATTAAGGATTTTTTCAGACACCAGTAAAATATTGCCAAGAGACAAGATTTGCTTCTTGTTATGAATGCTCTCTTCCACTTGGTCTTGGTTGAACTTGATGGACATATGTATTTTTTTATGTAACTGTGTAATGGAGCATTTTCATAAAAACAGCTGCAAACATTTTTTTTCTGTAGCGATGTAGCTGAAAATGGTGCATTAAGTGCTTATTGAACATCTGGCTGTCATTTTCCATTTTCCATAAGCTTAAAAGGCAATCTGCCACCTGGACATTCTTGAGCATCACAGTCACAAAGGTTTAAGACATATGTCCATCAAGTTTAAGCTGTCCCTGGCCTAGCTGCCTGACCCACAGAAAGGCAAAAGACTCACCCCCCTGGCCATAATGGACAGTCTCACCTCATAACCATCAAGGAAATTTCCAATTAATAAATTAAAACCCTTATTAATTTTATAATTATTTATGCAACTAGCCATTTGCATGCTGTCATTCTTTATGGTATGCCACAGTTTGACTACTCTAATTGATAAGAATTGTATTGCTGTCTTTATTGCTCCACGTATAAGAGAGAGTCTGTGGTCCTTGTATAGAAACGATGTCTAAAACAGTATATACATGAGGCCTTGTGTTGTCGCAACCATGGCACTTTAGTATTTACATATAGTGCTTTCCTCGAAGCATTCCTGTCACTTAAAGTGTAACTGTCATTTACATAGTTTACATAGTTAATATGTAAAAAAACACATGTCCATCAAATTCAACCAAGGAGGGGATGGATACAGGGAAGGGGGAGGGGTGATAGGTTCTATACATATGCATTTATGTTATTTTGGTCTAAGAACTTGTCTAGGCCGGTTTTGAAGCCCTCTACTGTTTTTGCTGTGACCAGATCCTGTGGTAGACTGTTCCACAGATTCACAGTTCTCATGGTAAAGAAGGCTTGTCACCACCGGAGATTGAACCTTTTTTTCTCTCCAGGTGTTCCCCTTATTTTTTGTAAGGGCCATTTATATAGTTAAATAAATTAATCATATCTCCCCTTATACATCTCTTCTCGAGACTAAACAAATTTAATTCTATTAATCTATCCTGATAACTAAGATGCGCCATTCCCCTTCTTAGTTTAGTTGCCCGTATTTCAAACAACTTTGCAGAAATTAATATTGAATATAATATTGAAGTTTGTAGTAGGTTTTATGAGGCAAAAGAGCTTCATTCTGTACTCACAAAGCTGTTTCCCACCTACTTCTTATCTTTTCTTTATTAAGAGAAATGAAGCAAAATGAAGACAGGTTTGCACTGTCCATTATAGCCTATGGAGGAGGGAGGGGCGAGGGGGAGGAGTAAGCAGGAAGAGGAGACATGTCACATGTTAGACTGCTCAATGCTGATCTAGGAACTTCTGAAGGTTTGCTATAGTGAGGTAGGATTGCAGGATCTTGTTTTTAGTGTGAATATTGAGTATAGGAGCCAGCACAGAGGCTAGTCTGCATCCACACTGCAGCTGAGCATAGAAAATGCAGAAAGAGATTTTGTAGGGTGGTAACAAAGGAGACAAATACTAGTTATGGAAAGACCCAATATAGTCCTGCACCTCATATACACAAAACAGGTTATCTTAAAAAATTCCCTGAAATGATAGGTAAAAAAGCTACATTTTTGTCAAATGTTTTCATCATTATGGTCTCTGTGCTGATCCCTACCAATTGCTAGATAGACCCAGGAGAAGCGCACAGCTTGGTTCTTTAATCCCCAGCTGATGCTTGATGTGACTGCAGTAAGTAGGCTCTATAGACTTACAGAGACCCCATCTAGTTTCAGTACAGAGACCCCAGCCAATCAAAACTTTGTGTGACACATAAAAAGTGTCCGTGTCAAGAACTGTGAAGAGTAGTATCAAAAGCTTTAGAAAACCTCTTCTGTTTTGGACAATGCCGGACAGCAGAGAGCACTGTGTTGGACTGGAAAGGAAACTTCCTGTTGGGCATACAGCAGCTTATAAGTACTGTAAGGGTTCCTTTTTTATGTAGAAGTAATTTACAAATCTGTGTAACTTTATGGTATCAGTTAATTTTAAATCTATTTTCTTTCTCTAGAGTACCCCTTTAAGGCTCATACACAATGTCCTACACCATAAACAGATGGCCATCCCATGCCTGTTCACACTGTTCATTTACTGTAAAAGGATTTTCTAAAGGGCAGCATAATTTTTTTTAAACTTTTCTCCGAGCATATAAAAATTGCAACAGCTTTTGCCACAGATAGAGTGTCAGCTTTTTAACAAATGTGACCCATTACTTGATGTGGTTGTTACGTAGCAAGACTATGCAACTCTGCAGGCTAGAAAATATAAAAAACGTATTAAAACAAAATTCATCAGCAGATCTTCATCCATAAAATGTCAAAATATGGGCCACAGCAAGGAGGAGCATTAAATATTGAAGACATGAAAAGATGAGAGGGGCCAGGAGAGCAGCCATCAGTAAGAGCAAGTAACAGGAACGAAAAGAAATTCCATGTCTGAAAAATCCACAAATTCATTAGGGAAAGGAAGATTTGTCTCCTAATGGTATTTATATTAATTCGGTAAAATTAACTACTGCCCACGCTGCTTTTAATATGATAACCAAGATCAGTTTAACTTTTGCCTGCCTATCAGATGCTGCTGAATTACGACTTGAAAAACCCTTTAAATATCGAAATCCCTTTGGAAAATATTACTGGGTGGGCAAAGCTTTTTAACTATCAAAGGCAATTCTGTGTGGTAAATTCTCAGCCGCCCACTAAGATAATTATTTATCTATAAAATATTCATGTCATTTCATCATCATCATATCTTAGAGTTACCATAAAAAGGGCATTTCTTACGGTCACTTATGTTTGGTTGGACATTAAGTCAGCTTAAGTTTTTAACAGTATAGGACATGACCACTGGTAACATGTTGTTAAATGTTCAGCTGTTGAAGAGCAGCTCCGGACTACCAGGAGGATGCTTCGGCAGCTACACGCCGTGTTCACTGCCGGATTGGGCTCTAAGTCCTGCCTTTGGCCGAGGTGTTGTCACAGTTACCCGATGGCATCCCTAGCAACCAGGAACACCGTAGGACCACGTCACTGGAGGGGGCTTTCCTATGGCAGGTGTCTGTTGTTTGTTGTGTGACGGTTTCCTCTGCCACTTATGACCATATGTTTTTAATTGGGAACCAAGGGCCTGGTCGAACGAGCCTTTGGACGGGGCCCATTGTGTCCTATACAGTACTTCTTTACCAGTCCCTGGATTCTGGCTATTAATTCTGGATTCTGGATTCTGTCTACTTATTCTGGCAAGTTTAACATCCCTTTTCTCCGGCTGATCTGACCTCTGCACCCGTACCCTGACCTTTTTGCTTTGTGACCTGACTATCCCTTTTGATGCGACAGGTTGAAGCATACAAATATTGTTTGGTACCAACTACCAAAAGCTTTTTTAAAAAAAAGAAAGGTCCCTTTAAAATTAAACTGTGGTGGATACAACCACAGGACATAGGAAACAGCTGTTTGCACTACCAGGGCTTCATCCTGTTGTGAATGCTGGAGATAATATACAGCAAACATAAAACTTTGGATGTGAATTTGCATGGCTTTACAGAATCTGCAGCAATAATGAACATAGAGTGGAATAAAATCTGGGTTTATTTTTGCATGCAGATTTCTTTCCACAGAACATATGAATTGGGGAACAAATGCAAATAATATACAATGTATCAGCAACATTTATCGACGTGCTTTAAATGTAAAAAACTGCATCAAAAGTCCACCACTTTGTACAGTATGTGAATGAGAACCATTAAAATCTCATACATTATTGGCTACTATTCCTTACTTTGGATTTTTCATCCACAAATGCAGAATGAAACTCTGCAGCATATCAGCTATGTCTGAACTTACAATTTAGGTGTGTAATCTGTGTCAAATTCCAGGATTCTCAATGTGTGAACACTGCCATAGGTTAAAGGAGTTGTCCAGCGCTACAAAAACATGGCCACTTTCTTCCAGAGACAGCCCCCCTCTTGTTTTGCTGCTCAGTTCCATTGAAGTAAATAGAGCTTAATGGCAAACCGCACCTGAACTGGAGAACAGAGAAAGTGGCCATGCTTTTGTAGCACTGGATAACCCCTTTAAGGGCTACCAGTGCAGGAGCTGTGCATTTTTGTTGTACACTGCATGTGCTTATGATGCAGTTTTTAAGAATTTGCATTTGATTTCAGATTTCAAAATTTATGAACTGAAGTTGTAATTACTTTAATTGTATTTATATGGACAAAAAGAAATAAACTAATAAAAAACAAAGTAAAAAAACAAACTGGGTAACTGCTTCCATCCAGCAACAGTATAGCATACATGACATGTGACATAGAAATATAGAAGATTGTCGGCAGAAAAAGACCACTGGGTCCATCTAGTCTGCCCTTTTAGTATTTCCCTTCTTGTTATCTTAGGATAGATATGTTTATCCCAGGCAGGTTTAAAGGGGTAGTGCGGCGGTAAAGAATTATTCACAGAATAACACACATTACAAAGTTATACAACTTTGTAATGTATGTTATGTCTGTGAATGGCCCCCTTCCCCGTGTCCCACCACCCCCACCCGTGTACCCGGAAGTGTGGTGCACTATACATACCTGTCACGTGCCGACTCGTCTCCGATCTTCAGTCATTGAAGTCATCTTCGGACCGACGGTCGGACTGTGTCCCAACTTCCCTCCTGAACCTTATTTAGTCCTTTAACATATTTAAAGGCTATTACCATGTCCCCCCTTTCTACCATTCTACCTATTTGGGCCAGGGGTCAGAGGCCGCGGCTGCTGCCAATCCAGCGCTGGGGGGGGGGGGGAGCACGGACTCCAGGGACAGCGCGCCACAGCAGCACATCACTCAGGGGCCCACTGGGCCCCGAAAGTGATGTGCTGCTGTGTAACCTCATGCACAGTAATAATGTGGGCGGCATGGGCCCCCCCCAGAGCCTCGGGCCCCGGGCGGCCGTCCAAACCACCCACATTATAATCCGCTACTGCTAGCTACTAAACAGAACCTGAAGTATATCCTTTAGTTGAGACACATGCAAAATACTTGAATGAGTTGCACTTCAAATTAGACAATAATTTGTATGGGAAAGCACCTTACTGTGATTTTGACTATAGTCTACGATTACTATTCTATAAAGCTTGTTTATATATATATATATATATATATATATATATATATATATATATATATATATACAGTATATATACACTACCGTTCAAAAGTTTGGGGTCACATGGAAATGTCCTTATTTTTGAAGGAAAAGCACTGTACTTTTCAATGAAGATAACTTTAAACTAGTCCTAACTTTAAACAAATACATTCTATACATTGCTAATGTAGTAAATGACTATTCTAGCTGCAAATGTCTGGTTTTTGGTGCAATATCTACATACAGTAGGTGTATAGAGGCCCATTTTCAGCAACTATCACTCCAGTGTTCTAATGGTACAATGTGTTTGCTCACTGGCTCAGAAGGCTAATTGATGATTAGAAAACCCTTAAGCACTCATGTTCACACATCTGAAAACAGTCTAGCTCGTTACAGAAGCTACAAAACTAACCTTCCTTTGAGCAGATTGTGTTTCTGGAGCATCACATTTGTGGGGTCAATAAACGCTCAAAATGGCCAGAAAAAGAGAACTGTTTTCATCTGAAACTCGACAGTCTATTCTTGTTCTTAGAAATGAAGGCTATTCCATGTGAGAAATTGCTAAGAAATTGAAGATTTCCTACAACGGTGTGTACTACTCTCTTCAGAGGACAGCACAAACAGGCTCTAACCAGAGTAGAAAAAGAAGTGGGAGGCCTCGTTGCACAACTAAGCAAGAAGATAAGCACGTTAGAGTCTCTAGTTTGAGAAACAGACGCCTCACAGGTCCCCAACTGGCATCTTCATTAAATAGTACCCACAAAACACCAGTGTCAACATCTACAGTGAAGAGGCAGCTGCAGGATTTTGGGCTTCAGGGCAGAGTGGCAAAGAAAAAGCCATATCTGAGACTGGCCAATAAAAGAAATAGATTAAGATGGGCAAAAGAACACAGACATTGGACAGAGGAAGACTGGAAAAAAGTGTTGTGGACGGATGAATCCAAGTTTGAGGTGTTTGGATCACAAAGAAGAACGTTTGTGAGACGCAGAACAAAGGAAAAGATGCTGGAAGAATGCCTGATGCCATCTGTTAAGCATGGTGGAGGTAATGTGATGGTCTGGGGATGCTTTGGTGCTGGTAAGGTGGGAGATTTGTACAGGGTAAAAGGGATTCTGAATAAGGAAGGCTATCACTCAATTTTGCAACGCCATGCCATACCCAGTGGACAGCGCTTGATTGGAGCCAATTTCATCCTACAACAGAACAATGACCCTAAACACACCTCCAAATTGTGCAAGAACTATTTACAGCAGAAGCAGGCCGCTGGTATTCTAACGGTATTGGAGTGGCCAGCGCAGTCACCAGATCTGAACCCCATTGAGCTGTTGTGGGAGCAGCTTGACCGTATGGTACGCCAGAAGTGCCCATCCAACCAATCCAACTTGTGGGAGCTGCTTCTAGAAGCGTGGGGGGCAATTTCTCCAGCTTACCTCAACAGATTAATAGCTAGAATGCCAAAGGTGTGCAATGCTGTAATTGCTGCAAAAGGAGGATTCTTTGATGAAAGTTTGATGTAAAAACAATGTTATTTCAAATACAAATCATTATTTCTAACCTTGTCAATGTCTTGACTCTATTTTCTATTCATTTCACAACGTAGGGTGGTGAATAAGTGTGACTTTTCATGGAAAACACAAAATTGTTTGGGTGACCCCAAACTTTTGAACGGTAGTGTATATATATATATATATATATATATATATATATTTTTTAAGAGTTATTTAAATTTGGTATTTCTGTAATTTTACCAACATAGATAACAAGATAACATATCTACAAGGAACAGTGCACACATTAAAACCACAATGATAGATATACTATTATTTTCCACCCCTCTCCAAAAAATAATTAAAAATATTAATAAATTATTTGTACCCAAAAATAACATCAATAAAAACTAGAATTCCTTTTACAAAAAAATATACTATCATTCCGGTCTGTAAAACTTAAAAAGTAAACCAGTTAAAGTAAAAAAAGTTATGGCTCTTTAAATGTCTACAATTGTGGACTAAAAAATGGAAAGCAATGCTATCCAGTAGGAAATCGAAGGAACAGTTTTGAGTTCAATACCTGTGCATTACTTGTCTCTATTGACTCCTGCACTTTGTCGTTGTCGTGTGGTCTTTGCCTGTGTTCTCTCTGGATTGTGCATGGCTCCTTTCTGTTCTCCTGTCATCACTCAGTTACTATGCCCTCCCAGGGTATTATCTCTCACAGACTGCTCTAATATTTATGTTACAGGTGCTCCAGTTGGAGATCTCTTTCCATCGTCCCCAGAGAGTGAATTACATTGGGTACCTTCTTAATTAGATGTTTCTGATATTGGGTCTATAACTTTAGATTTATGCATTTATAAAATTTAGTGCAAAAAAAACAACATACCAATAAAAAAGTAGTAATGACTGTCTCTGGGGAGGGGTTATTCTAAGATCAAAGGTATCCTATATCCACAGAATAGGGGGTAACTAGATTTTCAGTGGGAGTGCCAGTTGTTGGAGTGCCACCATCCCAAGATCATAAGTCAAATGTCTCCCAAATAAATGGAATGGTAGTGGGCACTAACAGCCAATGCTCCTTTCATTCTTCATTGTATTTCTGAACATCGGCAATTTTTGAAAGCCCCATAGAGAAGGTGGTCTTATTTGTGCTGCTGCTGCTACATACATTCATTCACTCACTTATTCAGGGGAAATTTGATTTCCCTTTTTGGGAGTCCCAATGGTCTGATCCCCACTACTAAGCAAGGTATTCACTATCCTGTAGGAAAAGGACAACCTTTGATCATACGATAACCCTTTAGACTATGTTCACACTACGTAAGTTTCATATTAATTACGGCCGTTGTTGCCGATTTGCAACAACAGCTGTGATTAATATGAAACTTACATTGTGCTGCCGTCTAAGGAATCATGGGCGTAGTGTATATACAAAGTATACACTCCGGGCGGGATCCCTAGCGGCCACGCAAAAAAACATTCATTGAATAGCGGCCACAGAAAACCTGTCAGTTCACACAATGGAGCGTGCAGCTCTGGCCGCACACTCCATTCTGTGCAGCAGTGAATTCGGATGGGGGCGCACACGGGTGCACCCGCATCCAAATTCAGCAGAAGTGAGGATCATGCGGACAGTACTGCAGTACTGTCCGGGATGATCTTCAGTACACCGGCTGTTCTGTGACCCGGCCGGATCACAGAACGACCAATACATAGTGTGAACATGGCCTTAAAGTGTTCTAATGTTAACAATGTTAAAGTTCACCTGTGCCGATGTAGCGCAGGATTGCTGCTCCAGGACCCCCACCAGGCTCCGGTATCTCCTTCACAGCCCCCATCACAACCTGGTTGATAGACTGCCTGCTCAAGCCAGGCAGTGACTGGGGTGGGACAATTTGCAGTAACTGATTGGCTGAGCGGGCAATCCATTTCAGCAGGGGCCCGGCGCCTGTAATGCTGTGCTTTGCGGGCACGGAAAGAGGTAAGTAATCATTGTTTATTATGTCACCCCCCCCCCCCCCCCGCTCTGCCGGCGGTAAAAATGTTTTCTTATTTACAGACTTCACCTTTAAGTTAATCTAACATGTTTCCATACCATATCTAAATAGAACTAGTGATGCCTACGCCCTTTAAGAACACATTTAAAGTAACTAATAAGTTCCCATATCACAATCATATATGATTCCCTCTGAATGGCTGAGCAATTTCAGGATAATCGTAATTGTATCTTCGGACAGGAACTGGGTTTCAAGTCATCACGGTGGACCCCAGCGAATTGACTGATAGATCTCTTCCTATTTGCGTATAGAGAGAGGTCTATTAGGGCTGCCAGACCTCTGTGGTGACTTTAGGGTTAATCATCGCACCAAAATCAGCACTTAAATCCACATCTCCAAAAGAGATTTTATGGCTAGTTCCATAGCGTCGTTTTTTTTAACAGCAAAAGTAAGTCTAATAAACCTAATTAAAATTAAAATAATTAAACTAAATAACTAAATGTAACATATACAAATACTAGAATGTTAACAATGAGAAAGAAATACAAATAAAAAACAAACATTTTTAGAACAAAATATTAGATTTCATTGTAGATTGTATTGTATCATTTATTACAGCAAAAAAAACCAAAACAACAACATAAAGGCTGCAAACAAGCACAGATATAGTACAAAAGTAGTGAACATGCTCTGCTTTTCATGGTCATGTATAATCATTAGCCCTTGACAACCACACAGCACTTTACTATTGTGAATTGAGCTTTGCATGGAATGTCACAGAAACTGCAAGAAAACAAACTGTATCAGCAAATTTTTCTGTCTTTGCTGACTTTGATTTCTCTGTCGGAAGTGTCACAAAGTCCCTGTCATCACCTCCATGCTAACAAGACTGTCCCTGTCAAGGCTTAAAACTACAAACAGGTCATTTATTATGAAGCCAACACTGACATCTGATACTCAGGAATCGGCTTGGTGAAGTGATCCGTTTCTCCTATGTACATCATAGACACATGCACAGACACATTCTCAGTGTCTAAGGCCACATTTAGCATAAAATCACACAGTGCTCGGTTATATACATCTAATGTGCCCATTCACTTCTATTACTCAGATGTATTTCGAAAGAGCATCATTTTCTTTTTATGTTGACTGGTGTAGTCGACTAGGCTTCTTAAGAAGAACTGAATCTAACTGAATGTATTGGGACAAAGATATAGTAAAGGAAATAATATAAGATATTATATAATATATTTATAAGAGGTGATTAGTTGGATCAGTTTATTTTTCTTACAGTGGAAGTTAAAAATATATGCAATCCATATGTAAAACATCAACCTATTAAACCACAAACAGAATTAGTTTGAAGGATATTTTTCCCCCATAAGGGTATATGCACACTGGAGAACTTCAAGTGCCATGTGCCCCTGCTTGAAGTTCCGCCAGTCCTGTAGGCCATATTCTATGCTCAGGCAGATTCTGCAGTCCGTCCAAAGAATTGACACGTCAGTTCACAGTTCTCCACTTGGAATCCATAGTGTGCACATACCCTTACGCAGCAGATTTACTTATTTATTTCATATGCCACTGATAATCAGAGTCGACTGGGGTGAGGCCAGATTCACATGTTCTGTGTATATCGTTCATGCATAGACTGTATGCAATGGAACAGACTGTTTTGGATAAATAAATGATGATGCAGGGAGTCTGTTCAGTAGCATAAATTCCCTGCATGGACCGTATATATGGAACATGTGAACATAGCCTTACATTGGGGACATTGTTGGCTGTCTGTACACCACAAACAATAATGTACAACAATTTTTGCATTCATAGTAATAAATATGTTGGGCTGTGGAGGGCTCCTTCAACCCCATCCACTTTAAAAAAAAGTAATAAAGTAATTTAACCCATTTCTGCATATGGACATTACTGTATGTCCATTTTTGCAGTGAGTTACCTCTGATGTACGTACAGTAAAATCCATGGATCCCAGCAGTTAATCCTATAGATGCTGCTGTCAGTGCAATTGCAGCATCTATAGGAAGAACAGAGGTTGAAATCTTGGGTTGCAAGGTCCCAGGCAAAGTCTGCAAAGCAGAACAGCACTACTATGTATTAGTCTATGTCATCAGACAAACAACTAGTGAAGTTTCCTAGTGGTACAGTAAAATAACATGTAAAAGTAATAAAAAATACCCCACCAAAACTGTAAATGAAGTAATCTAAACACATAGGCTAAACATCAAAACATCAAAACTTCACATATTTGGTATCGTAGCATGCGTAACAACACTGCCAATAAAATTGTCACATGATGTAGTCTTCATGCTGACTGCAAAATATTAAAACATAGAAAATCCAATTTTTTTATGAAATAGGGGCATTTTTGGCAAGAAAATTGTACAGATATCGGCCAAAATTTACCACTAACCTAAAGTACAATGTACCACAAAAAATATAATCTCAGAATCGCTAGGATAAGTCAAAGCATTACGAAGCTATAACCACATAAAGTGAGACAGGTCAGTTATGAAGAATGGGCCCTGGTCCTTAAGGCCATTTTGAGTTTTCAAGTTGCCAGCTGTTTTTTTTTCTTTAACTCCTTACTCTTTAAGGCATCATTATTTATTGTAAATGGTTTTATTGTTGCTAAAAATGACCTAAATGGTTCCTCTGCTACCAGAAGACAACAGTACCATTGTCTTGGTGGCGGATGATGAAGTAGATTACGATTTTCTTTGATGCCTTCGTCAGCTATCCAAAAGATAATAAGCTCTGTATTAGTTTTACGACTTGGAACAGTATTGATTTTCTTTATGTTCAAGGCTTGACTCATCATGTTCCAGTTTTACCGTCTGACACAGAAAGGTGCAAAAACTGCTCAATGTTAGTACTTAGAAAGCAAAGATGAAATGAGGGTAAATCCAACAACAAAAAGCTGAGAACTCAGTACATAGCCTATGGATAGGATCTAACGATTTACAACATTTCTCTTGAGACCACTTAGCATTAAATCCACGTAACTGGGGCTGGTAACAAGCTTTAGCTGTATATAAAGAAACAGTACAGTCAAGTAAGCAACTTCTCCCTTTTTTATTATGTAAAAAATGATGAGTCAAATTATAGGTGAAGAAGAACATTCTCCAATACCCCCACACCATATTCTGCTTATCCCTTATGTAAATAATGGTATATAATGGTATATATTATCCAGGTAAGGGAATGTAAGCCTATTCGGATGAAGGGAAGGATATGAAGATATGATCTAAAGATGAAGGGATCAATCGATGAAGAGGAAGAGGGTTAGGGCACCCCCCCCCCCCCCCAAAAAAAGCGCCTGGCTTCAAGGCTAAAGCCTAGTATGTTTAGTCATTAAAAGTTCTTAGCAGAGCCTAAATTATATGTCTTGTTTGAACAGATTAGTTTAACAAAGGAGATTTTTTTTATTAACTGGTGTCATAACGTTATACAGATTTGTAAATTACTTCTATGTAAAAAAAACTACTCTTTTTTTTACATAGAAGTACTTTCATTACTTATCAGCAGCTGATAAGTAATGAAAGTTTTTTTTAAAATCAGTTTAAAAAAAAAAGGAATTTACAAATCTGTATAACTTTCTGGCACCAGTTGATGTAAAAACTTCCTCTGGAGTACCCCTTTATGATCAATTGTGCCCCCCCCCCCCCCCGATCTGTTGCATTCATTTTTTAACTAATCCTTTTTTTAATTTACCAAATTAATAAATGTTAAAGTCAATTGCAAATTTCATTAAAGTCCGTCAGCCGCAATTCACATTGCCGGCACTGGTACTGTTAGATAGCTGTTCAGTCAAAAAATAAATAAATAAATAAATAGATAAATAAATAAATAAATAAAAAAAAAAAATAATAATAAAAAAAAAATATATATATATATATATTCTTGTATGCTAAATGTTTAAGAGGATTTCCTAAGTTCCTGAATTGTTGTAAGCTAGAATACCTCCTCACTCCCCCTCCCATCCATGACCCTACTTGATATGCAACTGTAAGATGAGCACCTAAAAGGAATAGGAATGGGAAGGGGACCGAGGAGACAGCTTGCAGCACATCAGGGGCTTGGGAACGCCTCTTTGACACTTGGCATAGGAGAATAAAATGTTATGGAAGCAAAGATGGATATATGAAAGGTACTCCTTGCCCTAACAGCTATCGAACAGTGTCTGTAATTATTGAAAATTCCAATTAGAAATGTTAAGTATTGACGCATTGGCAGAAATATCTCTAACTCATTTTTATAAGACATAAGTGGAAAATGCTTTTTATCCAATTATTTATGGAGCTTTACAATCCCATTTCCACTAGACTGGTATCGTTTCACTGTGCACTAAATATAATAAATCTCTCCTGCCTGCCATTCTGCTTATGCTTGCAGGCTAACCTGTGTAGATGACCTTTTCATGTGAGGATTTTTTTTTTAGAGAATGATGTATCATGTCCTTACACGTACCTAGCTATCTGGTATACACTCACATGATCTGTGCTGGTCACTAAAGAAGCCATCCACACCAGGTAGCCGCAAATAGAAAACGCAGGGTTTCCAGGTACAATAAATTATGTATAGCGTATTCATTTGTTTGGAGGTTCAAAAAGGCTGAATTAATGAGATCAGCTTCCTAAACAGGGCAGGAAATGCAAATGAATAATTTATACCTATTGAAGCAAACAGCATATGTAGGTCTGTAAGAAGTCATTCTACATTTTACTCAGCAATCTCTGTACATTATTATAGAGGGGTCAGCAGAAAAACGTCAGCAGTGGGAGACGTCTACAAGGAAGGTTTGGCCCGAGCAGCAGATGACAACTTGTGACTTTACTCGTTACTTTAAAATTTAAAAAGTTATCCCTTTAAAAATGTTTTTATTACAAGAGGTTTTAATCACTGGCAGCCTTCTAGCTAGTATACCATTAGGTACATTACTTTTTTTCTACAGTAGCAGTTGGGCATCGAGTTGCCCGGTGGTGCAGTCCTTTTTTTGAAAAGTGTTCGGTTTCCCATTTGCACCATTCTTTAGCCGTGCACCAGCCTGGCTCTATGCCCTGGGAAAGGAGTCCCCCCCCCCCCCAAAGTGACGATATTCCCTCCACTCTGTGACGCGGCTCCATTGATTGTAATCGTGTCACATAGGGGAGGGGATATCATAACACTGGGGGGGGGGGGGGGACACTTCTCACTGTGTTTGTATGGAGGGCTTGGGACCACCTTTCTAGTGTTCAGTCAGAGATCTAACACTGAGGCCCCCAGCAAGAATAGTCATGGTCAGGCAGAATTATTTGTCCCTTGTATAGTGGCATTACTGGTGATATTCGGCTTACTATAGTAGTTTGTATTTAATATCAGTATGATGGTATTATCTAGTGACTCCAGTAAGTATTTGTTGTCCTGGTGTGTAGGTATTATATTATTTTTTTACGCCCCACCCTTTAAGAAAATTTTGCCTAGACCTCTAGTAAGAAGCAATGCACACACTGTATGCATTGCCACTCTCTTACGTTCATAGGCCAGGTTGGGGGGGGGGCACAATACTTCTTTGATGGTATAATAGCAAATGACATTTCATAAGAAAATTTTTACTTTTGCCATAGTGGAAATGTAAAGACTGAGAAATGGAGGGCGCTCTCAGGGGCTCAATAACGATAACTAATATCTCCTTATCAGCAGATTCCCGGGAGCGCAACTATGCATCCGGGATCGCAGGTATCGCACTGGAGTGAGCGGCTTTCGGACCGAAAGTCCGAAAGTTCTGCTCATCTCTAATCATTACACAATAAACCTTAGGGCTCTCTATCAATGTTTTTTTAATGAAAACTAATGGTCCTTTTACACATAACGATTATTGTTTGAATTTTCACGATAACGAACGCATTTGAGCAATACTCAGCTTATGTAAACACAGCGAACCATCAAGTGATGAACGATAAATCGTTCATTTTGATCTTTCAACAAATCCTCAAATCTTCGTTGGCCGTTCACTTAAAATTCGCAGATCGCGTCGTGTAAACAGTTATTCAACGATTCACCCTATATGTGAGATGGGCTCTTAGGCGATCTTAAAACGATCACAATAATGATTAATTCAAACGATATATCGTTCCGTCTAAACACTGATCGCTATAAAAAACACGTTGTTACTTCAAAATCGTTAATAGTTCGATTGGGTGAATTATCGCTCCATGTAAAAGGACCAATGGGGGAGATTTATCAAACATGGTGTAAATTGAAACTGTCTCAGTTGCCCCTAGCAACCAATCAGATTCCACTTTTCATTCCTCACAGACTCTTCGCTTCACTTTACACCATGTTTAATAAATCTCCCCCTAAGCCTTCAAAGGTTTCCTTTAGAAATCTGACAGCATGATTTGTTTGTATTTGTTGAGTTCGCCTATAAATATATGTGATTTAAGGAAGAAGTCCCACTAACTGTAAAAATGGCAGACAGGCGGGGGTGGATGAGAAAATAACAAACAAGCGAACTCAACCAGTCTCTGTGCTTTTGTAGCGCTGCTCCCAGGTCCGTTCACATTAGCTGGGGTCCTGCAGCTCTGCTAGTTGCAATGTCTTGAACCCGGCTAAGTAATTGCCCTCCCAGCCAATCAGTGACTGGGCAGGACACAACCTCAGTCACTGACTGGCTGAGCGGGCAATTGCTCAGCCAGGCTGTGACGTTGCTGATGCAGAAGCTGGGCACGTGACATACCTGGTTTCCTGCAGCGGATGACAGCCGGCGGCAATAAATGGGACCCCAATGCAGCACAGCGGAGGCATGGGAATGGGTGAGTTCACTTGTTTTTCCCCTCACCCACCCTGCCTGCCATTTTTTTTATCTTGATGCGACTTTCTCTTTAAGGGAAACTTAAAAGTGTTAAAGCCCTATTCCACGGAACGATTTTCGGAATATCTGCTGCCGCCACTCCGTGGAATAGGAGCGATGGCAGCGGACCGCCACTATCCTCTATAGGCTGCCCGGACGATCTAGCGATCACCCGGGCAGCCCCTCCACAGCTCCCCGCAGCCCCTCCTGCACTCACCCGCTTGCTGCCGACACGTGCAATAGCGGCGGCAGCGAGCGGGAAGCGAGGAGCAAACGAGCGCTGACAGCGCTCGTTTGCTCAGCTGCACCGCCCTGTGTAATAGGGGCTTTAGAGGGGGTTATAATGATTTGGCCTATGTCTTATCAGCCCTCATACTCCAGCCTTGGGTCAGGGGTCAATGATACCAAGGGATTTAAACAACACATAAGGGTTATTTAGTTTATCTAAGCTGTCTAGTAAGAAAAAAAATTAAATAAAATATGTGCTAAGCTAACCAAGCATTAGCAAACAATTGCCCAGCTAGAAATCTTTTTCAATTTGTCTTGCTTTTCCATAGACAGCTGCTCCATTTCCATACTAGGACACACCTCAGTTCCTTGACCACGGATCATCACGCTTGGTATCACAGTCCAGAGACTTGCCTTCTAAAAGTCTATATATTTCTAACAGAGCAAAACACTAAATAATGAAGGAGGAAAAAAAGTTCACCAGTTCAGCATTCTGTCTGCACAGCTCCGCGCTATATGGGTCTTTGGCTCTCAGCAGTACTGACAAGTCCTCAGTGTGCCATTACCTAATGGGTTCCGTCCCCCTGTGACCAAGCAATGCTCTGTTTTTCATTAGGAAGGAAAGCAAATGAATGAGTTGCGGAGGTAATTAACTTAATAATGCATGTGAAGAAGGAGGAAAGCGGCCTCTCTGGATTCGCTGCTCTGCTCTATACCATTCACTGATTTTGCGCTTGCTTTTTATTGTACCTAGTTTTCAACCAAGAACAATATTTGCAAAGTTAATATAAAGCCCTCCATCATACTGTCCCACTCACTGCTGCTTCATTTAAAGAGAAAAGGCAATCTTTTTAGATCAGGTATAAAACAAAGGGGACAAATCTGTATGTGCACACCAATGGAGATATGATACATAAAATTATTAATACAGAAAAATAAAAACCGACCATTTGAGGTCCTTTACAGAGGGTTAGTAGCCTCATATGGTGCTAAGAATTGCACTCGGGGCAAATCTATAGGCCTTATTTACATGTCGGACGGGGAAGCCCTGGGACCCAATACCAATTGTGAGAATGATCGCTGTTCGCTCCCCGCTCTGTGTCAGTGAAAGAGTCATGCTCCATAGACTTACATTATGAGCCAGATTCATCACATGACACAGAGCTGGTGGAGAACCACGCTCAGTGTGGACTTCTCCTGGCTCGTTCTCATGATCAGCACTGATCAAAACTTTTGACAAGTCTCTATGACATGTCAAAAGTTTTATGAGGCAACAGTGACACTTTAAAGTAACTCTGTACCCACATTCTGCCCCCCAAACCGCTTGTACCGTCAGATACGCTTTTAATCCAAGATCTGTCCTAGGGTCCGTTCGGCAGGTGATGCAGTTATTATCCTAAAAACAACTTTTAGACCTGGTGCCCTGTGTTAATATGGTGTGGTACCCTCGCCCCAGGCCTGCAATGCCCTTCTCCCTGCCCTCCTTATCATGAACACTGCACATGTGCTCGATCATTAATCATGTGCAGTGTTTAGACAAGTGATGAATCGAGAAAATACTGCCAGTGGCATTCCTTATGGTGAGGAGGGTGGGGAAGATGGACGGAGAGGTGGTGCAAGCCTAGGACACTCTCGGATTTTGGGTACAGAGTTGCTTTAAAGGGAAAGTTCACCTTTTCTTTCAAATCAACTGGTACCAGAAATTGATTTGCAATTTACTTCTATTAAAAAATCTTGTTTTCCAGTACATATCAGCTGCTGTATGTCCTGCAGGAAGTGGTCTCTTTGACACCTCTTTCTTTGTCAGGAACTGTCCAGAGCAGTAGCAAATTCACATAGAAAACCTCTCTTGCTCTACAGACTACGACTTCCTGGAACACTTGAGATTTTTTAATAGAAGAAAATTACAAATCTCAGGCCCTTTCTGGTACCAGTTGATTTTATTTTTGCTTAACTACCCCTTTAAGATATTTTATATTTAGTTGGTGACATCCATTTTATAGCCCCTCAATCTTTCAATAAAGGGAGTTTCAAAATATGTTAACTCCCCCATAAGAGCAATAAGCAATAAGAACTATAGAGATAAGTTATGTAATGGCAGGAGAAAAATTTTAAAAACTGTGTGCGCAAAGTTTTTTTTATTTTATTTTTATACTGTACCTATGCAGTTAAAGAGAGCATCTGATAAGATTGGTTGTCATATTTAAAATTTACACTAAAGGTTTATCCTTGGCCCTGCTAACTTGTCTTTTTCAGTAAACTGCCCCCAACTGGTAAAACCCAATTGGCTATTTGGTCATACATTTCTGGTAAGAATAAAATTGGAATTACACAATGCAAGAAAAGACATTTAAATAATACTTTAATAGTTGTTCATATGTCTGTTTTTTTTGTAATGCCATTACAGCTCAGATTTGCTTTCTGTACATACATACATATCTCTGTACAGCACTGCAGAATAGGTCGGAGCTATAAAAATAAAGGAACTGTAGGGAGTGAATTATCAAACTTGTGCAGAGGAACAGGGAAGCAGTTGCTCATAGCAACCAGTCAGATTCTAGGTTTCATTTTTAGAGGCCTTTTTAAAAATGAAAAAAGCAATCTGATTGGTTCCTATGCGCACCTGCTCCCCTGTTTCTCTGCACAGGCTTCAAAAAATCTCTCCCTGTACAGTGGTACCTCGGTTTAAGAGTAACTTAGATTAAGAGCGTCAATCAAGCAAACACAGTTCAGTTCGGCACTCTGGAATCCACGGTGGTGCACGTAGATAGGAGCAAGTCCCCCTTGAGCAATATAAAGGATTTCTCGGCACTCACCTAGCTCACAGCAATCAAGCAAACACAGTTCAGTTCGGCACTCTGAAATCCACGGTGGTGCACTTAGATAGGAGCAAGTCCCACTTAAGCAATATAAAGGAATTCTCGGCACTCACCTAGCTCACAGCAATCAAGCAAACACAGTTCAGTTCTGCACTCTGGAATCCACGGTGGTGCACGTAGATAGGAGCAAGTCCCACTTGAGCAATATAAAGGATTTCTCTGCACTCACCTAGCTCACAGCAATTAAGCAAACACAGTTCAGTTCGGCTCTCTGGAATCCACGGTGGTGCACGTAGATAGGAGCAAGTCCCACTTGAGCAATATAAAGGATTTCTCAGCACTCACCTAGCTGACAGCAATCAAGCAAACACAGTTCAGTTCTGCACTCTGGAATCCACGGTGGTGCACGTAGATAGGAGCAAGTCCCACTTGAGCAATATAAAGGATTTCTCGGCACTCACCTAGCTCACAGCAATCAAGCAAACACAGTTCAGTTCGGCTCTCTGGAATCCACGGTGGTGCACGTAGATAGGAGCAAGTCCCACTTGAGCAATATAAAGGATTTCTCGGCACTCACCGAGTGAGTGTCGAGAAATCCTTTATTTTTGCACTATTAAGGCTGGGTTCACACTGCGTTTTTAGGATACGTTTAACGGATGTTTTTTTTTAACAGATACAAATTTTGTGTCCGTCAAAAAAAAACGGATCCCTTTTGATCCGTTTTTTTATAATGGAAGTCAATAGAAAAACGGATCAAAATGGATGCACACAAATGCATCCGTTTTTGCAATCCGTTTTTCATCCGTTTTTTTTTTTTCAAAAAACGGATGAAAAAAATGCAGTGTGAACCCAGCCTAATTGTAGCATTCCTTCACCTTGTTGCACAATACCATCTGCTTCGTATATACAGTAGCAAACTGCTTAGCATAAAGCTCATAGCACTTTTCTTTTTATTGTTCATGATATTCTAGTGAAAAAATTAATGAATAAAGTTTGGTGTATTTTGGCTGTGCTTGTGGATCCTTTTGTTAGTATTGTTGTAATATATAGGGATCCTTGAAATAGGTACATGAAATCCACTTGTTATCAGATCCTACCCAATCACCAGTGAACATATATAGTTAGTTATAGTTAGACTGGAACTGATTTTTAATGGAGGAAAGAGGCGCCGGCATTGTTAGTAATTTCCAGGAGATTAACTTCTGTATACGAGCGTCTGTAAAAAAATAAAAAAATCTGGTCTTTCCTTTGTGTCACAGATGCAGGCTCTTCTGTCCCTGCATCATACACAGAGAATACCGCATAAGTGGTTGCTAAGGGGCACTTAGTGATACAGGAGAGAGCTTATTTTATATTAACCCATTCTGACCATCTGAATGAGAGGCTACTACATCCCAGTTGTCCTATCCCCCTTCCAGCAATAGAACAAGTTATAAGTAAAGCACTTTTTTGGGGCAATGTCAACTTTGTTAGGTCTGGCTGTTACAGGGTTGATTACGCCGCGTATATGAGATTACAGATGAGTATCTAAAAATTGAAGAATGACAGTGATGTGAGCTTCATGCCCTAAGGCCTGTCTAGGCCTGTAACTTGCACTGCCTAAAAGCAATGTCTCTGGAAATGATATTTAAAACTTGACAGTCCTGACGTAGAGGGTGCTTTTACTTTTTTACAATACAGATTTACCTACCTACATTTATCTATAGTGGTCCCTCAACATACGATATTAATTGGTTCCAGGACGACCATTGTATGTTGAAACCATTGTATGTTGAGACTAAAATTCTATGGAAAACTGGCCCAGGTAAGGACCTGCACTGGACAAGTATAGAGATGAGCGGACTTTTCGGATTTCTGGTTCGAGAGAACCAGAACGATCGGCGTCAGATTCCCGCTGTCTGCTCGCTCTGTGCAGCGGGTGGATACCTCCTAAGGAACGCCTGGAAAACTGGGATACAGCCAATGCCAATGGCTGTATTCCAGTTTTACAGGCGTTCCTTAGGAGGTATCCACAAGCTGCACGGAGCGAGCAGACAGCGGGTATCCGACACCGATCGTTCTGGTTCTCACAAACCAGAAATCCAAAAAGTCTGCTCATCTCTAGACATGTAGTATCACACTATACTCTGGAGAATCACTACTAGACAGCCAACCAGTGCAGGCATTTCACTAATACTGGGGTTTTATCAGTAAATTGGCCACTTTCATTGGTTGATCATCTAGTTATGTACATGTGCTGCAGATCCTGACTGTCTGTAGCACTGTATGTTCAGTCTGGTCTTGAGTTACGATGGTCCAGAAAGGACCATTGTATGTTGAAAATATTGTATCTTGAGGCCATTGAAAGTTGAGGGATCACTGTATAAATGTAGGACTTTACAGAACCTAGTAAGCAACCTTAATACTATAGTCATCACTGCTCAGAGCTCCAGATCTACATATATTGTTGGAACAAGGAAAGAATGTAGAGTTGTTATTAGCTGCGACCAGTGGTGGATTAAGATATGGGCAGTTATTCCCATGTGCCCATATTCCCTGCTGCCCTTTCTCCAGGAATCCAGGGCTTATTGCCCTATATTCCCAGACGGGCACCACTACAGGTAACAGAGAGCAATAGGCTCCTCACTCTTCTAGGCCACAGGCACAGGTAAGTCCCACTGGGGATGGGGGTGGGTTGTTGCTTTGGAGTATGTGGGACAATATTATGGGATTACATTATATGTGGGGGAATTAATGATGTAACTTCTGGGTGGTGACACTATCAGGGAGTAACTACTGAATTAGGTGTTACTATCAGGAGAACTTAAAGGAGTTGTCTGGGATTTTTCATAGGAACCAGAAGCCATAGGAACCAGTCAGTTTCTAGATTTCATTTTTAGAGACCTTTTCAAAAATGAAAGCAGCAATCTGATTGGTTGATATGGGCAACTGCTTCCCTGCACAGGCTTTGCTAAATCTCCCCCTATATGCAGTGTCAGGGAAGTGCTGCTGCTGCCTGTAATATGGAGATGAGAGAGGCTACTTTACCTCATGTTACTCACCATTCTATTTTTTGCTGAGGTAAACTTGCATCAGTATCCTGGCTCATAGAAACCCCACCCACCCCTGTAGGATAGTTACTGTAGTGTATATGTAACCCAGGACTACAACTCCTAACGTGCAGGGGTTTGTAGTCCTACAACAGATAAAAGATTTAAAAAACGTGTTTATTTGATAATATAAGTAATTGGCAGACACTGAGCAACCATGCTGCTCAAAGGTCACCTGTAGTAATACAGACATTTCCAGCCTATGGGTAGAGGGGGTGGAGCTATATTCAGAGAGGAGGGGTGGAGCTATAGGCTTTTTAGAGCTGTGATGTCACTTCTGACCCCTGTGACCTGGAAGTTCTTTATGTAAACAAACACAAATGCAAAAAGCAGAAACAGAGTATGGATGCGCAGGGGACAAAGGGGTGAAAAAAGTTAGAGGTTCTGTGGTGGTCTGTGGTATGCTCTAAGGTTGTGTTTTACTACCGGTCACACACTGGGATGATAGCTGTGGTGCCACTTCTATGGTGGTTGGTAGTGCAGTATAGCCTAGCCAGGGATGGTACTGTTGTGATGCTAGTGCTGACTCAGCATGCAGGTGTGGTGGTATACCTGCTTTGTTTGGTGGCTGGCTATACTGGTTCCCTGAAATGGTCGGTGACCTGCCGGGTAACCCAAGGAAGGTGTAGACGGGATGTTTAGGTGCTGGTGCAATGATCAATGAGTCCCAGTAGAATAAATAAAATTGTTTTACTGATTCTTGAGAGAAGAATACTTGTGCCCGTGTTTTACTTAATCACCTTCTGCCCTGCAGTGTCGGGGTACCCGTCTTACGAGGGTGACACAAGCCCCAGACTGTTACCTTGGCGAAGCTGTCCGATGGTGTCCCAGTTTCACCTGCGATGCGAGATAGAGTACGTAGACCTTGGCTACAGTAGCTTTGCTCTATCTGGGTCAGTTCCTCAGCCTTAGGATACAGGCCCTGCACTTTGCTATAGGTATAGCTTGGAAGTGAAAAGTCTCTGGATTTTCCATACACATGTGTCTCTGTCCACCAACACAACTCAACAAGACTGGCTCCTAGGAGCTGTGTGTGTATGTATATAGAGCAGAGATAGGTAGAAAAGAAAGAGTATCTCCTATTGGTCAGCACAGACCATGTGGAAATAAAACCAACAGTAACCCTATAGTGACAGCTACAGCTGTGCAATATATAACAATACTTAAAAGTAACACTGACACCTAGTGGTGAAATCATAGAATGCTCCTTCATCACCACTGAAGGGATAACTTTCTGATCGGTGCCTAAAGCACTTAACAGTGGGACACCACAGATGCAACTAAGGGAAAGGGACAGATTAAACATTATTCCCTTTTCAAATAAGAAAAAATGTTGGACAACCTCTTTAAGGGAACTTTATGCATGGACTACATAAACGGGCATTATTATTGTTTGGGACACTTTGGTTGGAGAGCTTGTATAGAGGCAGGTAGGGGGTGTTATAAAAGTGCAAAGTCTTCTTAGACTGACAGACCTTAAGTCCCTATTACACAAAGCGACCATCGGCCGCATTTGCCCAGTTATATGCCATTACTTCCGATAATCACTTAATGTAATAAAAGGTAAAGAGCAGCTGAACACATTGAAAGGCAAACAACAAGGATGCTGCCATCAACCTGTGTAACAGGAGCGGTGGCAGCAGACTGCCGCTATCTTCTCGCAGCCACCCTGCCCTTTACCTGCTCACTGCGGACGTGTGTAATAGTGGCGGCAGCAAGCAGAGAACGAGGAGCAATTGAGCACTGATCTGACAGGTCGGTGCTTGCTTGTTCCCGCTGAATGTCTTTTTAGTTTGTCTGACAGACTCTACAGAGATGAGTTATCATTATGGTCTGGGCCAAGTGGGGAAGATGACAAAAGAGGAAGACTCTGAACTTGTGAGTCACTGAATATACAGTAACTGTGCTGTAATATTCTCATAGTATAGATGAAAAAAGGGTAGTAGTGGTAATATGTAGTCATGGTACTATTTGTAGTATTTGTCTCCTGTATAGCATTGTTATTGGTAAATATTGTGCTTGGTATAATGGGTTTTATACTTGGTATAAATTTTTATTTGGTTGTAATATCTAGTAATGGTGTGATGATATAATTTGGCCTTCATGTAGAGTTGGTCTTAGTGTACCGGATTTCATCATTATTAGTATGATGGTACTGTGGAAGGGATCATACTTGTTCCTTCTATACTGGTAGTTGGTAACAGCATAACTATAGTGGTATACACAAGCCCATTTTGCCAGGACTGTTTTACCTGTTTCTGAACATCTTTACCTGTGCCTGCCCAGTGTAAACTAGAGATATAACATGGATGAGCCAAGTTTTCTCAACAGCCTGGGGCCCATGATTCAGTTAATCCACCACTGGCTGCAATAAGTTTTACAGAGAGACCCTCTTAACCCCTTAACTACACAGGGCGTAGTTAAGGGGTTAAATGTACACCCTGGCGCGGTCCTGGCAAGCTGAGCCCGCCCCATAACGGGTGAGGACCACCCGCCATTAACCCCTTAATTGCTGCAATCGCGCCGTGACCGCAGTGTTTAAGTATAAGTGACCGGAGCATCTCCGGTCACTTAGCGATCGGGACCGATCACATTTCCTTACTGCCGGAGGTCTTCTCCTTACCTCTGTGCAGTCCTCTGTTCAGTCTTCTGATTCAGCCTGCCACAGATCACAGATAACACTGATCCCTGCTATGCTATTGCAAGGTATGAATGTGATAGTTCCCTAAGGGAACTATAAAAGTGAAAATAAATAAATATATAAAAGTTTTAAAAAGTGCCCCAAAGCCCCTCCCCTATTAAAAGTGTAAATCACCCCCCTTCCCATTTTGTTCATAAAACACATAAAAAGTAATAAAGTTAATTAACATATTATATACCGTAGCGTGCATAATAGTCCGATCTCTTAAAATAAAACAATACTTTTCCCGCACAGTGAACAGCGTGAACAAAAAGCGGTAAAAACCCCCACAAAGATTGCTTTTTTTTTAATGACATTTTATGTATAAAAAATTTTTATAAAAAGCGATCAATACGTTTGATCTAAAAAAAAATTTTACTAATAAAAACTAGTGATTATGATGCAAAAAATGACGCCCCATACGACCCTGTATGGGAAAAAATAAATGCGCTATAGGAGTTACAATAGGGCCATTTTAAATATGCCTATTTGCAAAAAAATGTTTTACGGCTAATAAAAATTGTAAAACGTAAGAAAACCTAGTAAACATGCATATCGCTGTGTTCAGACCGACCTATAGAATAAAGGAAAAATGCCAGTATTACTGTTAAGTGTATTACGTAAACATGGCACCCCCCAAAATTTGCGGAATCGCATTCTTTGACCCAAAGTCAACCGATAAATCTTATTTTGGGGGTTCCGTCATTCATTTCATGACAGATTGAAAGATGTCATTACAAAGTACACCTGCTCCTGAAAAAAACAAGCCCTCACATGGCCCTGTAGGTGGAAAAATGAAAGAGTTATGGGTCTTAGAATGCAAAGAGGAAAAGACAAAAGTGGCAATTGGCCCGGTTCTTAAGGCCATTTCGGGCTCTGTCCTTAAGAGGTTAAAGAAAACCAGCACAGCTGGGATTCAAGACACAAGACATTTCAAGACACCTCCAGCTGCATAGGTAAAAATGGAGTAGGGCTGGTTTAAAATGTGTTCTGGACTGTATGAGGTCAATGATGTCACAAAGAGGTGCATTTAGAGACCAACCAGAGGCGAGCAGCACCACCTTAATGAGTTCTTACTGGTAACTTACATGCTGTGCGCGCTATGTTCAAAGTTTATTTTTGTTATAATAATGCAGCAGTTGCTTAGCCCGTTTGAAGAGCTGTGTATTTTATGATACATGTTTTAACTCATGTTAATGCCATGTTTCAATTCATGTTAATGCCATTTACTTCAGAGCCCTTCATGTCAGAGTATTCCACAATGCAAAAGGGTTTGTGGAGCCTCAATTTAGAGTCTCAAAACACAGGGCTAGCCAGATATCCCAGAAAAGGACCTAACAATGGCTCCTGTAAGCAGACCACCAAAACCACCATATTAAGTGGCTCTTTCAGTCAATATCCAAATTACCTCCAAGTTTCACAGTTAGGAGGGCCCTATTACACCAACAGATTATCTGACAGTTTTTTTTTCGCCAACGCCAGGAATGGACTATAAACAGAGAACAGGTAAAAAAAAGACAGAGATTTCTCCTCTTTTCAAACCCATTCCTGGCTTTGGCTTTAAAAAAAATCTGTCAGACAATCTGTTGGTGTAACGATTATTGGCTGTATTTTGGTGTAATAGGTCATGTTAAAAGGCAACGATCAGCCACCGAGCCATAGGAGCGGCGGCAGCAGCAGGCTGCTGCACTCTTCTATGGGCCACCCGGGCAATCTAAATATCATCCATGCAGCCCCTGCTGTTCCCCCCCCCCTCCCCCCGCTCCTCCCCACTTGATTTGCGTGTAATAGCATAGACAGCAAGCAGGAAACGAGCTGCTTGTTGCTTCCTAGTATCGGGCTGTGTAATATAACATTAAGGATAATGCAAGTGAAATACCAAGGCCAGGTATCCATCCACAGACAGCTGTTTTGGGGTGTTGCCCCTCATCAGTGTGGAGTAGGCTAGTGAGAGAAATGCCCAGTAGACAACTCAAGCAAAATGATCACTGATCTCAGGGAGACCACCTAAAGAAGGCACTGTAGTAAAAGCAGTCAAACCAGGTGCATTGCCTTCTACAGTAATCCTGCCACAATCACCTTGTATGATGGCAATTAGGCATCTGAAGCTTCTATAAAAATTAAAAAAATCTTTTCTGAAATTTCTTTATTTTTTTTTGTGTGTATGGATTAAAGGCAACTGTAAGATTTGATATAGCGTACTACATATATATAGAAGCTGGTTCTATAAAGTAGTGAAGTAAATTCATGGACAAAACAAAGAAAACAGACTGTCTTCATCCCTCCTCATGTGTGGCAGCCCTACTGCTTCTGAATGGGTGCTCCGGGGTGCTTTTACATTTATTTGTTACTATTCTAGATAATTATAGTTTATTTCCAAACAGCCATACTTATTTCACTATTCATTAGGTACAATAGTAATTAACAGCACTGATCCCTTAGGTCTCTGTGAGCAGTAAACATAATAAGTGGTTGTAGTGCATGCTAGGTCGATTGTGCCAGAAGGCAATATGGTAACAAATTACTATACAATAAGATTACTTACATCAAAATGGATTCTGCCCTCAAACTTTTCACTGCATATAATGCAATTCGCAAATGAAATCTTTGCTATAAAACAGTATTTTATTGATATCATGTACCATGTACCATGTTATATCTACAGTATGGGTGGGTTTCTCAATTATTATTTAGAATAATAACTATGGGCAAAGTTTAACTCCACCTTCCCCATTCTTTTCTAGATGCTCAGTCCTTCAGCACTAAAGCAATCAGGTCACTACTCACCCCAAGACATCCTATTTGTTGAAGTATATACCATCAGTTAAGTTTATGGATAAACTGGCACCTAGACATCAGAAGAGACAATCCCAACTAATGGTGTATGGTAGTAGGTGCTGAGATTGTAGTCATCAAGCCATGGTGCTTGAGAAGGTCCAAAACAACATTTTCCATATAGGATTACAGCTATACTATATATAATAAGTGATAACTGGGAAACTCAGGTGCTGAATTTGCATCAGAATCCAATGAATTAAATCTTGATGTATCCAAAATTGGTAGCAGTTATGTGAGTGGTAGGGTTTCAAATCACCCATTTTCAAAAGAAGCCCTCACAATCATCTATAATCCTGGGAAAAACTGCTGCTGACTATACTTTTCCCAGGAGGTCACCTTCTATGACGTCGATACTTCCTAACGGAACATATGGATAGACGTCGCCATGGTGAGCCAATACCGAATGCGAATTAGCCTCAGGGTTCGGCTCCATGTCTGCAACCAAATAACAGATCAATATTATATGGAGCCCCCTGAAATCTATGGGCCTGTCAGTGTCTCTGATTCTATTTACAAATGGAATGGGTTAATCAGCCAACGTTTTAGTAACTGGTGAAAATCCCACCTTGTTTTAGAGGGACCTTCTTTAATCTCCTAGATTAGTTACCTGAACAATCTGTGTATTGGAGCCCGTCTTCAATCTTCCACTAAAGTGGATTAGGTTTCTGCTCAGTGTAACACATAAGCATATATTTGGAAAGCATGCCCAAAATAATTAGAATAATCCCAGAAAAAAAGGCTTGGATAAAGGCCAGAAATGGACTTAATTATGTTGACCACCTGTCGGAAATTGCTTTCCTCGCTGCGGGTTTATTCTATCACATTAAGGTAATGTATATACACACGTGTGATTTCATTAAATGTAATAAAAAAATACTTCACTGGTCTGTACCAAGAATATTCTTAAGGGCAGTGGGGAATTCTAGCAAAGTCACAACAGTTTATGCTCTTAAACCTTGGCTAACATGAAGGAACCGTCCAAAGTGGACAACTGCTGTGTTTCTTGCAGAACACAGGTTCTGAACATTGAATGTGACCCAGTTACCATGAATGATGCTGTGTGAATCACTGACTACGACAGCTGATTGTTCCAATTACTACTGGGCATTTGATCTGTACGATTTGTCACTAACTGTCTGATACTGAGTTATGCCTAATGCATTACCAGTTACTGGAGGCTGAATATATACAACTAACCAAGAATAGGTAAAAACAACTGCTTCAACCAATGACCACCAGGAATCATGTACTTTATTACATTAAAGGGGTTATGTTAGAAAAACTTGTCCACTTTCTTTCAGAGACAGCACAACTCTTGTCTCCAGATTGAGGATAAGAGTAGTGCTGTCTCTAGAAGAAACCGCAGCCTTGTTCCAACGCACATCCCTCAGGAATTCCTGAAGCAATGGAGGTGGGCCCGCCTGCCCCTAGTGTGACGAAACCCCCTCCTCTCTGTGACGCAGCTCCATAAGAATCAATGGAGCCGCGTCACAGGGCGGAGATTGTCATACTGGGGGGCGGCAGGCCTGGGAATAGAATGATGCCACTCGCAGGAACCGGGCCATGGTTAAAAAAAATACCTTATGGTACCTGATGGTACATTAGCTTTAAGGAACTACTGTATTTAGAGGCACTATAAATAATAGCTTCAAGAGGGGTTTGGGATATGGTGAATAAGACATGTAGATGGCATGAATATCCTGTGACTAAAAACACTAAACCTCAGAGCATGTCAGTGCCTCCCTAGCTCTTTCCTTTAAAGCTTTTTTTCTCTCTTTCTCGTTGGAATCTTTTCTCTTCCTGCTTGATTTCCTTCTCCTCTCGTACTGACATTTCTTTTTTCCCCTTCCTATGATAGAACTACAGTATATTGTTTATTGTTTTTTTGCATGAATGTCAAGTGCTTTATTTGGTCACTGTATTCCACAGCATGTCCTTATATTTCTGGTCCTTATGACAGGGTCAGCTTCAGGTCTGTGTGGACCCTATAACAACAAAATCTTAAAGGAGAAGTCCACTGAAAATTTTTATTAAAGTATTGTATTGCCCATGAAAAGTTCATCATCAAGCATCAAGGCTTCACTTCATGGATAAAATGGTGATGTCACGACCCGACTCCCAGAGCTGTGCGGGCTGTGGCTGCTGGAGAGGATGATGGCAGGGGGACACTGAGGGACACAGGGCACTGGAGGGACACTGAGCATCCCTCTGCCATCATCCTCTCCAGCAGCCACAGTCCGCACAGCTCTGGGAGTCGGGTCGTGACATCACCATGTTATGCAGGAAGTGAAGCCTTGATGCAGTAGTAAGTGCAGGGAAAGAAGCACTTCATAAGCATTTCCCGTAATAAGTGTATATTGGTGATTTGTATAACTTTTTGCGGGCAATACAATACTTTCATAATAATTTTCACCGGAATTGTCCTTTAAGGGTTTTTCTTAATCCAAAGTAGTTTTACTGGCCTGTTAAATAATTTTTTGTTCCCCCCTTTATTGTCTGTCCTTGTCCCTGGGAACCTGTGCCGAGGGCCACTGGGTTGAGGGAGAGGGCAGTAAAGAAGGTAAAAAGAATTATAAATAATTTTGATATCGCTGCTGCTGCCATGCTGTGACCTGGAGAAAAAAAAATACATGTTTCCCCTTTGATCAAAACCATATGGACCAGAACTTCTGCTATCTTTACCCGGAGATTCTGCATTATGTAAATAGAGGTGAGATCCATGGTAAGTCTACAGCAAAATCCGCATGTAATGCCAGTGCATGTGGAATCAATCTAATATTGCCTAGGGTTTGCATGTTCCTGTGGTTCATGTATTTGTTTTGTTTTGCACTCACTGTCTTTTTGAATGCCTCTCTGTCCTGGGTACCTGGCTGTTGTCAATGCTGTGGTGGAGAGGCACTGTTATCAAGCTGGCACTGTATGCCATAGTGTTATTGCCCTGATATTGAGGGACAGAAAAGAAATTGCCTTATATGCTATGGAAGGGTGGGACTAATGCTGGGGGAAGTATGAGGATGCAGCAGTAATTGCAGTAATACAGAAGTAGTAAAACCTAGGGGGAGATTCATCAAGACCGGCAAACTCGTATGCCGGTCTTAAATTAGGCCTCGTCCCCTTTCCCCTGGGTGAATTCACTAAGAGGCGTCCGGCGTACCAAATCGAAACCTGCTGGTTTGCACCATGATTTAGGCCTGCGAGCATGCGTAAATCATGATAAATGAGGCGTGGGAGGAGGCCATGCCTCCTCTCTGCCTTGCCGCACCCCTCCCCCAGCCCCACCTGCCAGCCCATCGGGCGAGCAGGGAATGTGGCACACGTTTGCCAGGGAGAAGGGGAGAATCTGCGCCTTCTCCCTGGCGTACGCCCCTGCCGTACTTTTCATAAGTGTCCCCCTTTGTGTGTACAGGTGCTGGCACCTCCTTGTACAAGGCGTAAAAATATTTTAAAAAATTTAACTTAAAAAAACAAAAAAAAAAACAGGAGTAGCTTTCTTTGAACAACCCTAATTTTTTTGGCCTTGTTTGATGAACAATATTGTTAAAAATCCCCTGCACTACAGTGTATGATCTGCCCGCCACAGTTTACCAAGAAAATGTCTGTGAATATATTTAGTGCTGTCTCCAAAGCCTATGTATTTTGCTGCATTACCCTTCCTTTCACACAGCCACAAAACCAGAGCACTGTGTATCTTAATCATCTATTCTACACTGTGAATAAGTGGAAAAGCCATTCATTTTTATGAGCAAGTAAGGCAGAAGCAGAACTAAATAAAAGCCATGATACTGGCAACAGGGAAAGTGATAGCTGTTTGTACCTGTAGACTGCATCTGCCAGCACATAGAGGTAGCACTGCCCAGAAGAACAGATGGCACAGGGCAGGATGCGATGACAGTTTTTACAGTAGGAAACCAGTGCATACATGTCGCTATGGTATGTCAACAGCATATTCAGGCTTACTAACACAGCGCTATGTTTACAAATGAGCCGTGATCTAGAGCAGTGATGTATGAGCTGCTCATTAGACGCTAAGGGCAGTTTATGGAGAGGTGTCAGGCCCTTGTGATAATCCAAATAGTTTCATGACGGAAATAGATTCTCTATTCATTCGCTTATAAAACAGGGGGGAAGTGTATCAACACATTACCAGGTATGTCTAAAAGTCAAGATAAAAATAGGGTTAAATTATATATTGACAGGGGTTTTCCCCTTGTATTTCCTATCTATAAGATGATCACAACATGTTCTGCTTCTGGAATCCTTGATCATCAGCTGTAATGTGTGGAAGAACCATATAGTAAATATATCTCAGGGGAAATGATGCTTATGTTCACATGTGGAAGATTTGTGGCATAAATATTAGTTCCATTTGTCTGAATAGGGCTTGCAAAAATGATTTATGTGTCATCAAAACAACCCATAGTCAGATAAACAGAAGAGATTTTCAGAGAGAATTTTTGTATCCAATCTGCTGCATGTGAATATCCACCTACACATAATCAAGGTTCTCCTTAGATACTCTCCATGCTGGCTAACAGGTGAAAGTCCTAGAAAGGGTACCCCTTTATTACATAGAGTGTCCTAATAGGTTAGGAAAAGTTGGCCTTCTTAGTGTATGGTCTCACTTGTGTTGGAGATTCTATCTGATGCCTTGTTATAGTTAACAGCAAGAATATCAGCAAGTAGTGATTTTTTTTTGTCACTGTTCTTGAAAAATTGCATAAAGGTCAATAGGATGTGTTTGGTTTTAATCTGTCTTATGTTATGAAGATGTAGCCTACTGCAGGACGTATAGAGGCAGGAGAGACAGATTCTGGTAAAGGGTTTTGAGTATTGGGAGTAGGCAGTGTGAGTATGCAAGTTCAGCAAGGCAAGGAAAGACATTGCAGACTTAAAAGAAACTGCAGATGTAGAATGAAAATCCTTCCAAATGAACAAGTCCAAACTGGTGGCCAAAATGCTAGAGACAATAGGAAAAGCTTGCCCATAAAAATTGCCTGCCAAGTAGTGAGAGGCACATGCCATTATGGAGCTGATAGCAGTAACAGGAGGCAGCTGATGTACTGATGTCACAGCTAAAACAAAGTAGGTTCAGAGACAGTTCTATTCATTCATATCAGAGAGTATTATGATAATCCATTTATATATCACAATGCATTCAAAACAATGCACACTGTTGCAAAGGGTCTTTAGACCCTTTCACATTTTATGTGCAAAAAAATCCCATCAATCTTGACCCAATACGTAATGACGAGTGACTCTAGAGATTAACGAACTTCCAGTAAATTCAAGCTCGCGCGAAACCCAAATGCTCGGTATTTGAATCTTGGTGGACTGCAATCAAGGTGTAGGAACATCTCAAAGATGATGATGAGAATTGGAAGAGCTACATTTAAAAAACATTCCTCTTAGATATATATATTTTTTTTATTCTAACATTACGCTTGTAATTATGGGGTTTAGAGTACAGGATAATCAGGGAAAACTTGATTTTTTAAAATCTTGTTTAACACTGCCCCATTAGACAACATAAAAAGGGGTTATGTCATTAAGAAAACTAGGTTTAAACTGATGCATTATGTAAAATAAACATTTCAAATGTACAAGCCTTTCTAAAATGGTACTGTTTGAAAGATATAGACTTACTAACCCCCATGTGCCCACTAAGATGGGCCAGGCATGCTCAGTCTCCAGGAAGTACTGGCAGTTGGTCTCCACTGAGCCTGCAAGCAGGGGGAAATGTGGGAAAGTGTTTGCACTGCATGGCAACAGTAGGGGCACAGTTTAGAGAGGAAACAAGGAAGTGTTGAAATCCATGGGGAGAAAACAGTTCTGGGATGTAAGTTATTTTACTAAAACAGCATATTTGCACTCCTTTACATGTAGTACACATCTGGTTTTCCAACTTTAAAGTGTATACACCTACAACTCTCCAAAACATGAATGACAACCAAATATTTACGATAAATATACTTTATTTTAATATCCAATTTTTTTTTTTATTATTAAAAACACCCCCAATAAAACATAGAATAACATATAGTGCGGGGTCTCACCAATTCATGAAGTAGTACAGATGTTTACAATAGTAATAATATCAGCAATCTATCATATACACACATAAATAAGGTACATATGGCAGTGTGTATCTAGCTCAATCCTGACAAGAGCATCAACAAGCAATGTGAAGGATAATATATACAAAATATAGATGGGACTCATTTATATCAGGCTGTTAACATATAGTTGCTAAATAGCAAAAATATAGTTGCTGCTAACCAAACCAGCTGCAAATGCCTAACTCTACAATTGCCTATTGCATGCTACATAGCACATACAGGTAAAGATAAAGAAACTTACCACAGTTTGCTGGTAATACCATGTAAGTACATTTAGAATGGGGGACCCCACCTCAGACCCTGGCGCACGTTTCGCCTGCCGGCTTCCTCGGGAGGTCGTTGCTTAAAGCGTAACTACCATCTTTAAAAACTTTTGATTTGTCTTAGTGAAATGTTAGAAGTGCATGTTGGTCGGGGTCTGATCAATAGACCAATGCCCCTTTATCTCTGCTACAGGGAGATGAATGCTGTAGACTTCTCGTCCATTCATCAATCTGCCCTTTGTTCTAGCAATCGGCGGGGTTCTTAGCAGCAGGACCCCAACCAATACGCACTTCTGAAATGTCACTATGACACGTCAGAATTTAAAAAAATGCTAGTTATACTTTAATGACACAACCCCTTTAAGACAGGCATATATATGTACATAAATATCACCTATCCTTTCTTGCATCACTCACTAGAGAGCTCTAAATTGCCAAGTGACGTAAGCGCAAGAACTGTGTTGGGACCTTTATCAAATTGGGTTTCTATGGTTGAGAAGCTACTCAGAAACCTAAACTCACCATATACAATGTGAGGCACTGGCTGGTGGTATATGTATCTATGTGTGATGGATGTATCTGGGTTTGGCAAATGCATGGAGAATACCACCCACTGGAATGCATGCTGCTTGTTGTCATATAATGGTGGAGGAAGGATACTGGCATGGGGCTGTACGTCAGGGTTTGGGTTAGGCCCCTATTTTCAGTGAAGAATAATGTAAATGATACAGATTACAGATATTTTAGACAATTGTATGTTTCCAACCTTGTAGCAGCAATTTAGAGACGGCCTTTTCCTGTATAAGCATGACTGTACTCCTGTACAAGCCGAGCATCATGAAGACATGGTCTGATGTGTTTGATGTGGAGTAATGTGAGGGCCTTCACATAATCTTTACTTCAACTTCACTTATGGTATGAATTAAAGTGCTGATGCTGAGCCAGACCCTCTAATCCAAGATCAGTGCCTGACCACATAAATTCTCCAAAATGTTACAGAAAACCATCCTAGAATAGCAGTTATAGCCACAAAATAGGGTCCGACTGCATTCTAACAACTAGAGCTTTGGAATAGGATTTCCAACATATTCATATAGTCAAATATATATACAGTGGTACCTTGGTTTAAGAGTAACTTGGTTTAAGAGCGTTTTGGTTTAAGAGCTCACAGTTTTTCAAAATTGTGACTTGGTTTAAGAGCATTGTTTTGGTTTAAGAGCTCCCTGTACTGGGTGGGAGGGCGAGGGGGGGAGGGGCATGGCCTGCATAGCGGGGTCTACAGCACTGTACTCTGACCATGGAAGTCTCCCTCACCTTCCAAATCATAGCAGATCCACTTCAGGCTGGGGCTTGCATCAGGGGACAGGACCATGGAGGTAATCTCTTTATAGCTGTAATCCCTCTCTCCACAGAGAGTGCTGCATGTATGTACCCACATATGTCCTGCTCATTCCTTCATGCTCCCTGCAGTCTCTGTCAGTCCTGATTGGTCCATGCTGATCACACACTCCTTCTCCGTTGCTGTCATGTGACCACACAGCCCTCTGACAGCAGCCCTGCTTCTCTATTCTAGCTTTTTGTACTACATTACTGCGTTATGAGGATCTGCAGTTCCATCCTGTATCTACAAACTGCTGCAGTTTTTTCAGGTTTATGCCCTTACTATACATTGTACTCCGCATGCTGACTACTATACTGTACAGTAACTTATAATATCACATATTCAGCTGTTTATAAATGTTTGTATTTGTTTTACATGTTATTCAGAGTATAAAATCATTATTTTTAAGGTGTGGAACCAATTGTTTGCATTTCAATGATTTCTTATGGGAAAATTTGCTTTGGTTTAATAGTGGAATTGGATTACAAGCACGGTCCCAGAACCAATTAAGCTCGTAATTCAAGGCACCACTGTAGGGGGAGATTTATCAAACATGGTGTAAAGTGAAACTGGCTCAGTTGCCCCTAGCAACCAATCGGATTCCACCTTTCATTTTCCAAAGAGTCTGTGAGGAATGAAATGAGGAATCTGATTGGTTGCTAGGGGCAACTGAGCCAGTTTCACTTTTGGCTATATAGCGTATATGAATAAAGCCTAAATTAAAGAACCCTTTTCCATTTATTTTTTCAGCGTGTTTCTCCATGCTCTGAAGTACTCTGCTAAACAAGAACAGCACTTGTCATCCTGAGCTAACTGGCTCATAAACAGGCTGCTACAACTGTAATTGCTAAATAGGCCAATATTACATCTATAAGATATGTTCCCACATAGTATTTTGGTCCTTTTTCAGCTGGAAATGGCTTAAAAGATGGGCAAAAAGCAAATAAAACAGCTGGAAAAAAACAATGTGTGCGAACATAGACTTGTGCAAAAAATGGCTTAAAATAAGGCTGAAAATGTGACTTTAGCTTCAGGCTTTGTTCACACACAGTATTTTTGCTCAGTATTTTTCAACCAAAACCAGGAGTGGACTGAAAACACAGAAAGGCTATTTTTACACATTGTTGAAATTGAGTGGATGTTATGTTAAAACAACAGACGTTATTTGCCAATAAATTATGGCAATCCACTCAATTTCAACAGTGTGTGAACATAGCCTTTCTGTGTTTTCAATCCACTCCTGGTTTTGGTTGCAAAATACTGAGCAATACTACTGTGTGGGAACATACAACAACACTTATATGCCACAGTGAGACTAACTTCCCTGCTTCCAATAACCGACTAGTGTCATAAACCGTATCGGGAAAAATATTAAGGGAATAACTCAGCACTAACTAGCAACACAACCTATAAAAATATGTAGCTGATAACCCAAATGATATTGATAAAAATACTTTATTGGTACTTAATTTAAAATACATGTGAAATAACAGATAGAGAAAACAAAACTGGATTGGCAAGACACATGGGCTACATACATTAATGGTGAACAAACATCTATTGGAAATAACCCAAAGGTAAAAACGCTGGGAGTATCATAATACAGCTTCCCCTTAGTATGGTCCAACAAACGTGACTAATAACATCAGTTGCATCAAAAAATACGATATTCAATACCTTGGATGTGTAAGTACACAGAAGCCCAGTGCCGTGCGCCCCGACGTACGTTTCGGCTAAAACGCCTTTATCGAGGGGTGGCGCTGTATCGTGAGATCCGATACTATATAGGCCGCTTTAATTAACCCCAGCCAATCAGGTGAAAAATGCCAAGCGATCACAGACATTAAGAAGATAAAAATCACCTGCATGATTCTCGGCGCATAGTGTCAAGAACATGATCCCCCCGAACGCTTCCGGGCCAGAGACACACGTGACCGCATGTCACAAGTCCATACAGTCACGTGACATGCTCAAACCCGGAAGAATCGAGGAAAGGACCCAACGCATGCTCACTCATGCGGAACATAGTTGCCAAGGAGACCCACATTAAACCACTGATTGGATATAATATAGAAGAGAAATAGATGAATAAATAAATCCGAGACCTCAATATACTTAAAAGCACTTAGAAGGAACACATAATTTTACAAGGAATGAATATACACATTTGATCAATATATTCAAAGACAGACATGTTCATAAATATGTTTGACTAAAAATCCCATTACATGCCAAATAAAATAAAATAAAATATAAAGAATAAAAAGTGCCATTATAATGTCAAATAATGAGCAATGTGCTATCTATTACAGAATAAATATTTACACATGTTGTGGTGCCTGTCTGCACCCAACATGAATAATAGATATTCTTCTCACCCACTTTTTCATGTTGGGTGCAGACAGGCACCACAACATGTGTAAATATTTATTCTGTAATAGATAGCACATTGCTCCATTTTTTTTACCCACTTTAGAGGGGTTTATCAGCCTGGTTTTAAAAACCGTGCTCAGGCAGGTCAGGAGGAGGACGTGAAAGCCATACTTTCCACATTCTCCTGCTGTGCCCCTGTAATGGAGCCCTGCTCCCCCTGCCCCATCACAGCTGCTCATTGGCTGACAAGCATATCTCCCTCCAATCACTCTCCATGAAGGGTGGCACATTCATGGAGACATCCAGACTGGGGGCCTCCTTTAAGTAAATAAATGCATCAAAAACAAACAATATGTCCTAGAACACACTTGGCATCTATAGCTATTAATGCTGCTAAAATCTTGCAGAAATCTTGGGGTCACAAAAATATCTTAAAAACATTAGTAATTTAAACACAACATTAAATGACTATGCAGTTGCATACAGTAAAGGATCCGGATGTCCACACAAGTCCTTGGGCCACTGTGCTACTTCATGGCTTTAATTGAGCTGAACAAATCACATATGTTTTCAAAAAGAGCTCAGGGGGCTAATTAAGATCATTATCTGATGGCTTCTGGCAGGCAGACAAATATACAGCTGTCAGTGTGACAGGTATATGGTGTATTCTGTTTGCATACAGATCCACCATATGTGTATTTATCTGTCCCTACACACACACACACACACACACACACACATCAGACATAATATTTAAACTACTGTCTGCCTAATGATGTGTAGCCAGAACAAGTTTGACCTATCCAGGCATGGAATCCACAAGACCTCTAAAGGTGTTATGTACTACCTGCCACCAAGACATTAGCAGTAGATCCTTTAAGTCCTGTAAGTTGCATGTTGGGATAGATTGGATCATCCACAGATGCTCACTTAGATTGAGATCTGGGGAATTTGGAGGCCAAGTCAACAGTTTGAACTCTGTTATGTTCTTCAGATCATTCATGAACACTATTTGCAGCAAAGCAGGGTGCATTATCCTGTTGATAGAGGTCACTGTCATTATTGAATACTGTCATAAAGGGGTGTACTTGATTTACAACAATGTTTAGGTAGGTGGTACACGTTAAGGTAATCTCCACATGAATTCCAGGACCAAGGATTTACCAGCAGAACATTGCCCTCTAAAGGCTTGTCTTCTTTGCATTGTACATCCTGGCGTCATCACAACTCCAGGAAAGTGATGCTAATGCACCCAATGATCCATGTTATGTATAAGAACATGTGATCCATCAGACCAAGCCACCTTATTTTATTGCTCCTTACTCCAGTTCTGATGCTCACAGGTCACTGTTTGATGAATCCATGACACTGTAGCTGGTGAAGCAGTTGCCTCTCTTTGGATCACATATGGTAAGTACTAAACACTACACATCAGGAATGAGACCTACTGTTATGTAGATGATCTAATCTAGATATACAACCATAATTTGGTCCACGTCAAAGTTGCTCAGATTCTTACACCGTCCCCTTTTTTTCTACCTCTAGCACATGAACTTCACTGTTTACCTGAAGTATACTATATCCCAATCTTTCACAGGAGTCATTGTTACATGATGATCAATGTGATTCACTTTACCTCTCAGTGGTTTTATTGGCTAATCAATATTCCATGTAAAACACCACAATGTGTATACCACACAGCCTATACTGAATACCTACCTTGAATGACAGGTATTCTTTATTATGGCCTACTTACAGACAATATTGCCTAACCAGGTGAGTTTCTACCAAGCAAAATGTGAGCTGAAGATAGTAATAGCTATAAAAGTATGTCTGCAAAAGGAAGCTGTCTCAGTGTGAGCGTTCCTCTCAGTGAAAACATTGTGAATCATTTAAAATGATCCTCAAAGCTGATATCCGAACTTCTTTTTAGAAAACTATAGGTGGTGTCACCATGTGTGACCTGCTTAAAAATCCTGGATCATTATGTCTAAAGTATCTTTGAACTGTCTACTAAATTCTCCATAATGGATGAAATATAGAATGGATAAGGCCCAAAGTAGAATACATTATTTATTGTATTCTATGACTTATTATGAATTATTTTATGCAAATAACAGAGAGCTTCCATTAACATGAAATTCATGAAATTTCACTCTTTTTATACAAGTATGGAATACTGATGTTCCTTGTAATATCTGCAAATTTGTATTCAAAGTGTCACATAAAAATATGAACTCAGCCTTGACACCAAGTATGTAGAGTTATATGAATACGAAAGAGTCTAAAAGTAACTTGGGTTTCCCTGGGGCCATGCTTAAATATGGCAGCAATGCAGCAGACTCTGCATGCTAATTTGCAGCTAGAAAATTAGCAGCAGACCACAGTAGCAAGTGTTGGGATCTCAACAAATACATCCAAGGCATTTTGGTTTGGTTTTTCTGTGCCATTTTTGGAGTCCCGGGAGGGGTGTAAGGCTTTATCTCACAGGGAAAAGAGGGCGTACCCAGGGATTGGACGGACATTTTAGGTGGGTGAGCTTTCAAGGGTATGTGAATCCTCAGGATGGGAAGGGAGAGTCTTGCAGTGCAGTCACTTTAGTGGCAGCTAGGGAGCAGAAGGAGAGGTGGATGGATTTATTTTCAAGGGGCCTATATAGGGGCACAGTATGGGAGCCTACCATGTGGTGGTGCAGAGGGGTTTTAACTACTATTTGGGAACAGTGTTAGGTCCTACAAAACGAGAGCAAGGAGGGTTAGGGTTTCTTAATACTATATGGACACACAGTAGGAACCTACCATATGCTGGTGCAGAGGGTGTGTAACTACTATATTGGCACAGTGTGGGGACACAGAGGGCGATTAAATACTATATTGGGGTACCACTATGTGTAACTACTATGTGGGGCACAGGGAGTGCAGCCCACAGCACTCTAGTTAGTGTTTTTTCTGACATATGTCTTTATAAGTTTTAGATGTTACAATTTTTCATGTATTTTATTATACCAGAAAAAGACACTGTATGAAGGAGCCCTTGGGCTAATATTATTGGAACACTTTTGCTTCCAAGAAACACGGCTTACTTGGAAGCCACAATATTAGATGCCTACCCTTCTGAATGGTCTCTACAGTGCCCAAAGGGAGTAACAAGTGTTGATATAAAATCTATGTAATGCTGTTTCAGCCCTCATCGCACAAAGCTTCTTATCACCCTCTGTATTTCAACTAAACTCAAATGAACCATTGAAGCATGAAAAATGCTCTAAGCGCTTAATATGTGGCGTGTAATCATTAGTTGTTACAATACGACTGGAGCTCCTAAAAAAATCACTGGAGATAGAAGATTGGGAAGAGAGAGTTATGTTAGCAGCAGCTGTTGTCGGTGTATGCGCTGCTGCGTTTAGCACTTTAAAAAAATCACTAGTATGGGCCTTGTGGCCCTCAAAATTTAGAAGACACATTGTCCGTCATGTCTACTATGACCATCACAATGCTCCTGTCCTGTTATTAGTGTACAGTTAATATTTTTTGCCCTTCTGTACTTCTTTTTTTTCGGATTTGGAGTATATACATTGGTTGGGTAAAGTTTTGTTCTGGTATGGTAGAAAAAGGCTGAAGGGAAACTGATCTCAAAACCAGTCCCATTTTTGTTAATGGGGTCATTCATGGCATCCAACGTATCAGTTGCAATACTGGACTGGCCTAGGTGCCAATAAGAGAATCTGTCTTAGGGTGGTATTACAGTGGACGATTTTTCTATAAACGATCTCAAACGACTGCTATGATGAACGATCTTAAATTGTTCATTCTATTACACAGGTCAATGATCGTTACTTACAGTTGTTCTTGCACTCGTCCTTTCTTGGCTGGATTATAGGTTAGACTTGGTGGACATGTATTTTCTTTACCTTAGCAACTATGTAACTATTTATATGTAACCATATGTAATTCTCTAAATTGATATTGTTAATCTTATTCCTCCCACATAGCATTGGGGCAGTCAGGAGGCGGATTGTTTGTTCATATATTCCTCGTCCATATGAACAGGAGACAAATATAGATGGACAAATCTATATGCAAATAATACCTAATCACAAGTCAACTTTCAATTTATTAAACTACACTCTGTTGGCAACAAGGCTGTTTTTTTTTGTTTAGATAATAGAGAACCACTATGTAAACTAACAATTACTACTTACAAACAGAAAACTTTATTTTAGAAGCAGTATAATATTGCTATATACCATGTGTACTGTATGAGAACCATTACCTGAAGTCTTTTGGAACTTTTAAAGCTTTTAAATTACTAAAACATTTACATGTATTATTATGTACAGGTATATAATAGATACCTAATAAATATTTACCTAATTATACATAACATTCTGGAACAGAATCTTACCTTACACCATACACTTGCTCACCAGGTGGTGCTATTTCTACACTTGATTTTGTTAAACTTTTTCCCTGCCAAATACATTTGTCACCTATCACAGGACAGTTGATTTAAAAAGTTTGATTACTAAGAGCCCATCACACAGACCCCATGATCACAAAAACGGGTTTTGTGTCTCCTTTTCCTCCAGACCCATACAACAGTGGTGAGTTTAAGTGGAGCAGTCGTCTCTTGCCACAGTCATGCAGGAAAGAGGGAATGGGAAACTCACTCACCCCATTTCGAAAATTCTGAGTTAATAGTGGATGGTCCTGTGCTCAGTTTGTTCAGCTGTTAGGCAAAGTGAAGACAGGTTACAAAAAGCATGTCATCCTCTCTCTCAGGAAGACATGTCCTGCATTGCCCAGATAACCAATTGATTGTGTAATGCTTAATTTCCCCTGTTGAGGTGCTGCAGAGAAATGTCATACCTACTGCAGGGTTCCTCCATATTACAAGGCTAATCCTGTGGGTTCCAGCCGGGGACAATAGTTTATCTCAAGCCATTTTTCTAGCAATTAGAGAAAAAGAAGTGGAGAAGTAAGAACTTTCTTGAGGAAGGATTTCAATAAGATGTCCAGCAGGTTAGAAATGTGCATTTACTTTCTACACCATTCTTCTATCTTCATTGGATCTTTAACAAGTTTGGACTTTGTTGGCAGAAAATTTTAACTTCTATGTAGACTTGAGACACTCCAGGAGTAGGTGACTATTTGAAGCTGCAATCTAAGCTAGGGTCACACTGTATCTGAGTGAGTCAATATGTTCAGCATCTCTGCTAAATGGAACATAGGCCCAAATAATCAGAAAGGTCAAGGCTATGTTCACACCACGTTTTTTCTTTTCCTTTCTTTAAAAGAAAAAATTATATCTGTCATTTCAAGTTCAAAATGTTGTGTGTCTTTTCGCTGTTTGGCCTTCGGGCAGAGCAATGATGGCTGTTGGTACATGATTCTAGTTCTGATGGACTGATGGCCTTTGGGTGTGTCTTAAATAAAAAAAAAGTCCATTGAATTTAATAGTAAAAACGGTGAAAGGATGGTAAAAAAACAAAAACTGTATGTGAACAACTAAAAAATAACGTCCAATGTTTGCAAAAGACGTCCAAAAATAATTGTCATCATTATTTTGATGTCCACGCAAACAACATCCATTATTTAATACGGAGGTGGAATTGTGGCAATAGCAGACTTCTTTTTAAATAGAAAAAGCAGACGCCTTTTCTGTACAGTATTTTAAATATAGTGTGAACATAGCCCAAAAGAGTATCCTTTTGGTCTCCATCGAGTGGAATGGCATACAGTTATTTTGTATTTTTCCCATTGTAACCAATCAGTGACATATGCTGCTGTTCAATAGTATGCTAGAGTTACACATCGAAAAATATGTCCAATATAATCCTCTGATGAACAACTCAAATATAGTGTGAACATAACCTTAATAACACTACTAACAGCTGTGCCACTAGACATTTCATGGCTTTAGGGAAAGAGTTTTGTCAAGTACTACAAATTCTTGAAAGGGAAATCCACTCAACATTATGTTATGACATGTCATAGATAAATGTAAACTGAACACATTGGTGAAAACCAAATACATTTTAAGCAAAGCACTTACACCATTTTCTATCATTTCTCACATCCAGAACATCTCCTTTTCTCAAGTCCATTCACATTTATTACAATAGTAAAAATATAATAAATGTGGGATGCGCAGAGGCCACCCCCACCCCCTTAGCATGAGTGATGCAGACTGACAAAAATTACAAAAACATTGTGCAAAATGGGTGACTTTCTGAATAATAACCCTACCCCTCCCCTGCAGTTTATGCAGCTTTTAATTCCAAAGCCAGAGGTACACAGCAGAAGGGACAAGTTCCTTTTGAAGTCTCTTATGGCTACAACTTAAAATTATGCAGTGTTTTTCCTAAAAATTCTGTTTGTGAAATCCCCTTAGGCTGGTTACATAAATTTTTTTTTCAGTAAAATGTCATGTTTTTTCCGCAACTTTATAGCGTTATTCATTGTATTTATTTATTTTTGGCATCCAAACCTTATATTGAGGTTAATCTGTCACCTGCAATTCATGTTCCAAACTATGGACACTATTAGGTCAAGAAGATACATAGTACCTTTCATATATCTGTTTGTACTTCCATAATGTAGAAAAATGCTTTTGATCTCCTGTTTAAAGTGTCAAAGAGGCGTTCCCAAGCTCCTGAAGTTTAGCAAATTGGAATGTTTCCTTGCTCCCCCTCCCATACCTGACCCTGCTTTGGACTCAGCTTCGACACATAAGAGGGATGCAAGGAAGCATTCCAGCTGGCAGCATTTCAGGAGCTTGGAGCTTGACACGTTGCACAGGAAAATAAAATCAGTTTTCTATGTTCTAGAAGCACAGAAGTTGGATGAAAGATACAATGTGTCCTCTTGAATCTTTGAAGTTAATAGTTGTTGTTTTTTTTTATTTTTAAATACAAGTTAAACTGTGTATAATAAAGGCTACAAACAGCGTAAACAATCAGTAACCCATCCCCTCCCCTCTTATTTGGAATTGGATTTATATTTGTATCCCATTCACTATATAGCATGCATATGAAAAAAAAGAGCAGGATATAAAAAGGGGCATTGACATCTGCATCCTTCAATAAATCCTTCAAAAAATAGTAAAAGCAAAGGAGACAAAAGCTTCCATCACACTGCATCTTATAGTGTCCTTGGCAATGTACAACAGGATTCCTCAATGTATAAGTCCATTGAACACATCCAATTGATGTGTGGCATAAGTGGCACAGACTTCTATTGACAAAAAAAATGGTTTTATACTTTTTTTTTAACTGAATGTCTCAGTATAGAATAGCTTAACAGATTGCATACAACACTCTGTGATATACAATGATATAACCAAGGTAAACTGGCCAAAGGAAGGCTAAAATGACATTCTTTTGGCCCCAGTAGTGAATGGAAGTCTGCAATTATTTAAAAGGGTTGTCTGGGCACATATACTTACTTAATATTTTGCTGGGACAGCTATAAAAAAGGAATACTCACCTACCTGGATTCTCTGCAGCTCCTGGCGTGGTGTCATCACTCTCACTCTGCTTCCTACTTCCGGGATAGACTCATCTCAGCTTTTAGACACTGACTGAGGTGGGACACTGCTGCGGCCACTGATAGGCTAAGCAGACATTTCCTTCTGAGATGAGTCTGTCTGGGAAATAGGAAGATGAGTAATGAGCAGAGGTCTGAAAGACTCCACACCGGTAGCTGCAGGAGACCCAGGCAGGTGATTATCCTTTTTATATTATGTTTATAGCGACCACAGTAAAATATAAAAAATATTATATTTCTGGATAACCCCTTTAATATATCCGCTGGGACCTTTCCCATTGAAAAGAGAGTTTGTTATGTTCTGTCACATTTCTTTCTTTGGATCAAACCCCCTTCTCTCTGTGTAACCTGTATCTTATTTCTCTTTCTTTCTCTTTCTTTGTGGGTGGAGCTGAGTCTTGCGCATGTGTAATCTGTCAGCAGAAGCATTGAGCACCATGTGTTCATTATTGTGCCAGACCCTAGGTCAACCAGATTAGCGTTTGTTGGGCCAGTCGAGTCTGAATACAATCCTCTAGGGAAGTGAGGGATTTCTTTAGCACTCCTATAGGAATAACATCTACAGCATAACATTTGAATATATATGATCCTGTCAAGCTGATCCATTAAAATAAGTAAAAAAAATATAAGTCCTCATATCGCTATGTAAAGCTGGCATGCTTACATTGTGCTGATGGGGATATGACAGGATTATTTTCAGGAGCACATGGTGCAAGCATGGTTGACTTCATAGGGATGGAGCACATCACTACAGCAGGCCCATGTCTGCCACCATTGTGAAGAACAGAAAACACAGATTTCTTCTATTTCAGGTCTGAGTGTATATTATATCATGTAACTTATGGATGCCTCACAATGAGTTGTAGTTTAGATGACATGAAAGAACAGGAAAACTATAATATAATCAGCACACAATCAAAAGACATAAAAGATAATACTATGACCAGCCAGACTGGGCAGGGTAAGACTGCCCATGCATGAGGTTTGTCAGTACACCATCCTATTCTTTTCTTGTAGAATTCAGTTAATCAATCATATTTGATACATTCCAGAAAAGTTACTAATACGATGCTCTGCAACCACTGACACCTATATGATAACTCCCAAACCATCATTCCATGCAGAGCGTCACTTTTCACACTTGAGGATTCAGCAGTGCACATTGAACACCTGTTCTTCTCATGGAGATATGCTTAACGTCAGTCTTTTCCTGACAAACCTTCCTGATTTCTTTCTTTCACCTTGCCTTGTTTCAATTATAGTTAACTATTTCACTAAAAACCATGCTATCCTGCACCCTGAGCCCATTCCCCTAGTTATGTCCATGTTATTTAGAAATCAGCAGCCATCTGCATCAGACCTGAAGCATTTAAGAAACAGTCACTCAGCCACTCCCATCCTGCTTTGTGAAAGACCAAAAGCCTGGGAAACTGACCTCAGATATCCCAATTTCAGGAAGCAAGAATAAAGGCAGGGACTATATATATATATATATATATATATATATATATATATATATATATATATATATATATATATACACACACACACACACATATACATATTTGTATATTACCTGGGGACTAATCTAGATACAGTGATACAGTGATTACACTGAACTTCTTATGGAATTGTGATGCTGATTTGCTTGCAGTGGTTAATACAGTCTATATCACGATATAGAAGAAATAACACTGTTACATAGGGAATGCAGTGAAAGTAGAGTGCAAGCTGTTGGAGCAATTATTAAGGACTGTTCCAATGACTTGCATTCAATAGGCTGAAAGCCATAAAGCCATGTAGATGATAACACTACAATGCTTTCTCATACAATGAAGGTTTATGGCCTCTGGGGTATTTTTCATTCCTAGATTCATGTTCCTAGGCAGATCCTGTGCCCACCATCTGTCTCTCCTCCAAATCACATCTCTGAGTAGATCAAAGCATTGAAGCTCCACACATAAGAAGCAGACCCAGTACCAGTGCGCGAGATTGCGAGATCACATAATTATATACCGTATTTTATAGTCATTTACAGAGTGAGATCCATGAGGCTTTGCTGTTTAAACCACCTTCTAATCTTATGGGTGACATAGCTAAGGCAATGGGGAGGGGGCATCCTTAAGGAAAGGGTCTCTGCTACAGCAGGCATCTGCCATGCATAAGAAGCATGGGCTAGGGAAGAAAAGGGGATAGGGGGTGAGTAACCAGAGTTGTAGCAAACCCTGCATGACACTACCTGATGCTGCAGAAGCAGAACAGCTCAGACCAATCATGCATATCACCAGAGGACTGGTCTTACCTGTATGATGTCCACTATATGAGGGCAGACAGGTCTTTGTGGTCCCCTCCTTTGCCGCTTCCCTCCGTCTCTCTCTCCTTTCCCCCTGTTTCTCTCCTGTGTGTCTCTTTTCTGTCACTCTCTCCCTCCCTCCTCTTTGCTCCCTCCCTTCTCCTCCAGTCTCTCCCTTCCTCCCTCCCTTCCTCCCTCCCTCTCTCTCTCTTTCTCTCCTCTCAGCACCTGCTGCTGAGAACAGCTCCTCTTGTAACAAGCAGAGCGCGTCCACGAAGATTGACGGGATTAAACCAAATACTGTGGAGCTGTATAGAACAAATCAACAATTTCAATGAAATAATGAGACGGACACATAGTTATGGGTGAGTAGGGGTTGGCCACAGCTTTAGTAATGTAAGGGGAACCTTGTCCAATATAGCTGAATCTAATAGCTTTATTACCAGTTCAAGACGTCACCTAGAAAGCAGTCTCACAAGAACCATGTTGAGTATGACTTGGTAGCAAAAGCATAACCAAAATTCATTGGGCCCCATAGAAAAATAAAATGGGCCCCCACTATTTGAATAACGGAAACTGCAACAGCAGAATAAATAGCAATAAGCAGCAATAATGGTGGGGTGATCTGTGGCGGCCATTGTTGCCGCAGCGCAGTGTCTGTGGGGCTGGCAGGAGTGGGGTTGTTGGACACTGGGTCACTCCCTTTATGGGCAATGGCGTTGTGCCAATGGTGGTTTGCTGTCCAGTGCTACTCCGTTTAGGTTAGGGACCCACACGAATCTGGAACCGTAAAGTGGTATATGTACACTTTGATCAAAATGTGTACTAACTCCTGATGTTAGCACTGATTGTTCTGAGAAGCAGTGGATTGGTGTATAGCATTGTGGATGTGGGGCCATGTCTTTTGACATATAGCTTGGACAACCATACTGTACACTCCTCAACTTTAAAATTGCAATACCAAGAAAGAAAAGTCATCAAAATGTAGAAATCACAGGATGAATGGACATATAAATGATATGCAAATGAAAAAGATAATAAAATGGAAACAAAATATTCAAAACACCACAATTAATTCAGTATTGAGTATGAGCATCATGCACAGAAATATCTGCACTTGCATCCCTTGTCATGTTAGTAATAAGGTTATTAATGGTTGTCTGAGGAACGTACTGCTATGATGGATGCAGTTGGCATGCAGATAATCAATAATAATTAATAATCTCATTAAAAGCATGCCAAGGTGTGTAAGTGCATGTATTTCTACATGTGACGCACATACTTGTACTGAATAAATAAAGATGTTCTACATATTCTTTCCATTTTTCCATTTAATGATATTTGAATATCATTAACATGTCCATCGATCCTGTGATTTCCACAGTTACATAACTTTTCCCTTTGGATGTTGCAATTTCATTGTTGAGGAGTGTAACTATCCTTACACGCGGCCAACTTAGACATCTGAAAAATGAGAATACAAAGCATATATGCAAGAACACATGTAACATGAACGCTAATTACTTTTCAAATATTAACCCTTTGAGGACCAGGCCGAAAATGACACAGTGGACCACGTAAATTTCAGTGTTTTCGTTTTTTCCTCCTCCCCTTCTTAGACCTCTAGCACTTTCAGTTTTCTATCTACAAGGCCATGTAAGGGGATGTTTTTACAGGAATAGTTGTACTTTGTAATGGAGTCTTTCATTTTACCATAACATGTATGACGGAATCCCAAAACTATTATTTATGAAGATATAAATAGGTGAAATCGTAAATAAGAATGCAATATGGTAACTTTTATAGGCCAGTCCAAACACAACCACAAGCAGGTTTACACAGATACTCTAATATTATATATATACTGTATATATTTTTAATGAAATCCTTTTTTTGGCAATTAATTATTAATAAAATTGGCCTATTGTAACGCTTATAACGGTTTTATTTTTTCATCTACGGGGCTGTAGGGGGTGTCATTTTTTCCGCCATGATCTCTAGTTTTTATTAATACCATATTTGTGTAGATCGCACGCTTTGATCACTTTTTATGAATTTTTTAAAATATATCATGTAACATAAAATCGGTAATCCGCGCACTTTTTCCCCTCTTTTCGTCTACGCCGTTCACCGTTCACAATGACGCTTGTTATATTTTAATAGATCGGACAATTACGCATGCTAAGGTATATTATATGTTTATTTTTTTATTTTTATATGTTTTATTTATATAATGGGAAAGGAGGGTGATTTAAACTTTTATTGGGGGAAGGGCTTTGGGGTAGTGTATTAGTGATTTTTACTTTTTTTCTTTACACATTTTAAGTCCCTCTGGGGGACTTTTACATACATTAGTTTGTTTTCTTCACTGATTATTGCTATGCCATAGGCATAGCATTGATCAGTGTGATAGGCGATCTGCTCATTGAGCCTGCCTGTGGCAGACTTAATGAGCAGAAAGCCGATCGGACCGCACGGAGGAAGGTGAGAGACCTCCGGCGGTCCGTATCAACGATCGGGATCCCCCAGTCACACTGCGGGGGTCCCGATCGGTAAGTGACAGGGGACTCCCCCTGTCACTTACATTTAAATGCCGCAGAGTTTAAGGAGTTAATGACACGCTGCAGCGCGATCGCTGCAGCCTGTCATTAACGGTCCGGTGCTCACTGCAGCCGGCCTCCACCTCCTATGAAGCGCGCTCCGCTCCAGAGCGTGCTTCATAGCAGGAGAAATAACCCTGGACGTACAGTTACATCCAGGGTCGTCTGGTGACAGACTTCCATGGCGTAACTGTACGTCCAGGGTCGTCTAGGGGTTAAGGGGCAATTCACACGTCTATGATATATACAGTCCATGCACGGACTGTGTTCTTCAGACTGGACCTTGGAGCTCCCAACATCATGATGCCAGGAGTTCCAAAACTGTTTAAATATTTGCACTATTGTTCTGACACAGCGTGTCATTATAGTAGGGCAAATATTTAACCCCTTCAGGCCAGCCTTATGGCTATATAGGTTCCTGCTGCACGTATATATACATTCCTTACTTTAATGTGTCTGGTGTTTTAAAGTATGCATGGCCATTTTAATGAGATCAGCCTTGCACATTACTGTCCCCAGACAGGGAATAATGACAGGCAGCCGCGGTCCTGCAGCTGCCTGTCACTTATCCTCTTAAACGCCAGGATGCATATCGATTGCAACGTTTAAAGGGGTACTCCAGCGCTGATAAAAAAAAGGTCCCTGAACAGGCTCCAGTTGGTCTTCATTTTTTTCTTCGCTTCCTGGTTTGGGCTTTCCCATGATGCACTTTGTGTCCTGTGATGTCTAACTGACTCTGTAGAACTGTTAGATGGCTTACATCTTGCTCAGTCAATCAGAGCTGAACAACCTGAGTCATCTGACAAAGGGAGGCTGGCTTAACAAGGCTTAGACCCGACTTCCTCTTGATGATGTCATTGTCACAAAATGGCTGCCACAGAACATCTTGGGGTCAACAGTCATTAGGTAAGAATGAGTTTACTTCACTTCCTGGTGGGTGTTGATGGTGGAAAAGACAGGGAAGGGGGGGGGGCAGATAGGTAATTGAAGCATATTACAAAGTTTTATAACTTTGTAATGTGTTTAAATTACTGGGAAAAAGTTTTTTGCTGGAGTACCCCTTTAAGGTAGTCAGTGACAGGGTAAGCACCTGTCATTAACTGATCAGGGCCTCTGCAGCTCCCAATCATTTGTACCGGCAGGCGGTGGTAAGACACCTCCGTCCTGTTGGATCTTCGATCTGTATATAGAGTCTGCTCTCAGGCAGACTCTATGTACAGATTGCTGATAATTAGAGATGAGCGAACCTCGAACATGCTCGAGTCCATGCGAACCTGATTGTTCAGCATGTGATTAGTGGTGGCTGCTGAAGTTGGATAAAGCTCTAAGGTTGTCTGGAAAACATGGATTCAGCCAATGACTATATCCATGCTTTCCACATAGCCTTAGGGCTTTATCCAAGTTCAGCAGCCACCAGTAATCAAATGCCGGACAATTGGATTCGGATGGACTTGAGCATGTTTGAGGTTCGCTCATCTCTACTAGTAATGCTGATGAATGCTATGCTATGGCATACAACTCATCAGTATTTGCAATCAGAGCATAGCATAGATAAGTCCCCTAAGTTCCCACAAGGTGAACAGCGTAAATGAAAAGTGAAAAACACCCACTAGAACTGCTGATTTTTAAAAATTATACATTAGAATAAAAATTAATAAACACACAATTTCTCTTATACCCATATGATACCAATAAAAACTAGAGATCAGATCAGCAGCAAACAAAAAAGTGACACCCAACCAGCCCTATAGGTGAAAGAATAAAAACGCTATGGCCCTTAGAAGGAAAGGAGGAACATTAATTCAATTTAGGCTGGACATCTGTGCATCAATGACCTTTGTTCATGAAGGGGTTAAACAGTTTCGTTCTGAGGTCCGGTGTGCAGTATACATTCTGTGCGAGAACTGTATATTGCGGATGTGTGTATAGCCCTTTATAAATATGGATATAAATATGAGTGGGCTAGGACAATTCCAATGTTACCCCCAAAGCAGGCTTCCATCTGTTCAAAATGTTAACATCCCCTTTTGACATGCCCATACCAAAGCACCATCAATATAAAAGGACTACAGCATGTGCCCAAATCCTTGCCGAAACGCTAACTCTTGTTACTTATTAAAAGATGGCAAGATGACAAGTAGGAGCAAAAAACAGGGCTCAGTGGTTGAATGGCAGTATATGATGTAGTACCTGCAAGTAGAAGAAAATGAAATTGATCCTTAAAATAGACTACCATGAATCCTGGCCATATATATTAGTTTTGGCAAACTTTAATGAAGTCCCGCTAGACTTCAACGTTCCTGGACAATAATTTGGATGAAGGAGAAACAGTCGCCAACATCAATCTGCTGAGGTGCAGAAAGAGGGGGAAGACGTAGAAGATTGAAACAATTTGGTCTCATAATCCTTTCAACAAACAACTGAGGAAGCACAAACAATACAACATAACAAAAAGACTGACACACCAATAAAAGCTTATCTTTTTGTTCTTTCTTCACATCCTTTCAAAATCGGTCTGATCAAAAAACATTGGGAACATTCAGAATGCCTAAGAGGTGGACAGCAAAAGCTACGCCTTACAACCATATTTGCATTGTTAAGGCAGACACATCTTACTGTACAAGACACTCAGATATGACAAGGTAATAATCTGTCTACATGAATATGCAAGGAAGTGTTAGCCAGCAAGTCTCTTGTTTGTGGGCCATCATAATGGTAACTGGCTATTGTCAGCAATAGAGAGAAATAGAGATTTATTGTTTATCTTGATTTGTCATAAAATAAAATAATTATGTATTGTTCAGGTCTGGTATGGTGGTGTTCTCCAGTCACAGTATGGTGGTATTGGTCAGGTCTGGTATGGTGGTTTTATCCAGTCACAGTATGGTGGTATTGGTCAGGTCTGGTATGGTGGTTTTATCCAGTCACAGTACAGCGTTATTGGTCAGGTCTGGTATGGTGGTTTTATCCAGTCACAGTACAGCGTTATTGGTCACGTCTGGTATGGCAGTGTTATCCAGCCACAGTGTGGTGGTATTGGTTCTGGTGTGGCGGTGGTAAATGTGACGCCTGGAGCTATTACCTACCAATCCTGTGGTGAGAATTCCTTCAGACAATATGCAGACTGCTCTAATCATTGATTCAGTGTGGAAATTTGTTTTAAGCAGTTAAAAAAACATAAAAAACTTGATTCAGTCAATGTTTCTCCATGTAGAGAAATGCATGTGGCCGAAACCAGACTGGTGAGTGAAGATGGGGCGTCTTCAGGTTTAGTGCCTAGGGCAGCAGCAGCTGGTAATATTGCCCTGAGAATACAGCAGCAGAACAGAGTAGAACCAGAATCAACGTCAGTACAGACATGGTCAAACCAGGAAGGTGCATCAATGTCCAAATTAGCAGGCAGATATGGAGGTCAGGAGTTCAAGTAGAAGGGTTAGGTCCAAATAGCAAGAAGATTCAAGAACACAAATAACATGCCAGAGAAAGCATGGGATGGCAGGTGTAGAGCCTAATTGGCTCCCTGCAACTCATTGGTTGGCCTGCCCCACCTCATGACCGGGTGACATCATCACTGGTCACTGGGGAGATTGGGAGAAGGTTTGTGGTACCACTATATTGTAACTGGATAATGCCACCAGAATTTACTTTCTCTATTTTCTACATCTGGCCCAGACCATCTTGACATCTTTTTCCAGCTGCGACTCACATAAAATAATTTTATAAGTAGTACCCTGCAATAGCATTCAGACCTGAGAATCTAAATTAAATCAGACCCAAATAAAATAATTAAGTCCAGACACCTCTTTAGGCTTTCCCCTCCATGCTTTTGGTATCGCTTAACCTCAGAGTGTGTATATGTGCCAAGAAAAAAAAAATACCTATAAAGAAACATAAAGAATGAAGTTTGTAGTGACACAATGAAAAATTGGCCAGACGTGGAGAAAAAAGTCATTTAGTTCATGTAAAACTGCCGCGCGTGTCTCGCTGATTGTTTTCCTGATCAGTGGGAGTGTCAGTGTCATGCTCATACCAATCAAACTTTTGACAAGTCCCTGTGAAATGTCTTTTTTTTAATCATGACAGGTGAGCATTAAGCTTGGATGCCACTGGGAAAATTAATTTGGCCTATACAATTTGTAGAAGTATTGTGAGTTCAAATTTTTAAATCTCTATTCAGAAACAATATAGCTTCAAAAATAGTTAACGCAACTCTTGAATTTCAAATTTATATATGTATCTCTATTCCCACAGTCCTGTGTTATTTGATACATTGATGTTAAAATTTTGAAATTTGCTCTAATTTCCAAGATATAGACGTACTTTCTATACTTCTCACAGCCTGTGATACAATACTAGGAAAAGTTTGCATCATCAGTATCGCATCATCAACTGGTATATTGCATCATTTTAGAGTGACCAATAGTTATGGTATAAGTCTAGGTTCACACTGCGTTTTTGCTCTCTGTGTTTTTCATCCGTTTTTTGCGAAAAGCGGATGAAAAAAACAGATGCATTTGTGTGCATCCCTTTTGATCTGCTTTTCCATTGACTTCCATCAACACTACTTTTGTGTCCGTTAAAAAAAAAACGGATGCCTTTTGATCTGTTTTTTTTTATAATGGAAGTCGATGGAAAAATGGATCAAAACGGATGCACACAAATGCATCTCTTTTTTTCATCCATTTTTTGCAAAAAAACATGAAAAACAGATAGCAAAAACGCAGTGTGAACCTAGCCTAAGGTATCTGGGTAAATGGAACCCATCAATGCTTGCAGATTACTGTTGTACAGTTATCAGAGACAATCCCATGTATGAATACAAAAGACATGTGTAAATGCACCGAGAAGCCATTGAATAAGGACCTACATTCCAGAGTTCAATAAACAAAATTAATTTATAAAAATTCTTGTTGCAATTTGCAACAACGGCTGTGATTTGCACAAAACATACGTTGTATTGGAATGAATGGAATCCCGTCCGGAGTGTATACACATAGTATACGCTCCGGCCGTGATTCCATCTGGCCACATAAAAAACTGACATGTCAGTTTTCTGCGGCCGCTATTCATTGAATAGCAGCCGCAGAGAACATATCAGTTTACACAATGGAGTGTGCGGCATGCTCCATTGTGAGCAGCGGGGAATTCGGATGCGGGCGAACACGGATGCGTCCACATCTGAATTCAGCAGAAATGAAGATCATCCGGCTGGTACTGCAGCACCGGCAGGAATGATCTTGAGTAACACTGGCTGGTACTGCAGTACCGGCAGGAATGATCTTGAGTAACACCGGCCGTTCCTTCGGGTCACAGAATGGCCGGTGTTAAACGTAATGTGAACTTGGCTTCCAAGTTCAACTTTTCCCACTAATCCAGGAGCAATTTAGTGATGAACAGTGCCTTTCCTAGCTTGAAAAAGCACCACATTACAAGGCAAAAGTGATAACTGAGTTACTTAGTAAACAAAACATACATTTTGGGGGAGATTTATCAAACTTGTGTAAAGTAGAATTGTCTTAGTTGCCCCTAGCAACCAATCAGATTCCACCTTTATTTTTCAAAGAATCTGTGAGGAATGAAAGGTGGAATCTGATTATATAAACATTTGACTTAATGGGGAACTCCACATAATGAAAATTTGCTTTCTATTAAAAGTACATTAAAAGTTATATTGATGTGTCTATATAATAATGTATTACCATATATGTAGGGTTCTGCCACACTGGCAGCTGATAGAAATCCTGATAGCTGATAGAAATTGTCTCCTGCTCCTTCTGCTATCCCCACTTAGGAGATAAAGATTCCATGCCTCTGTCTCACATTGTGTGTGTTTGCTGAGTGCAGGCTGATGATGCAGACAGGAGGCAGGGCGTGATGTCACAGGAGGTGCGGCTGCATCCCCCAATCCCCTGAGTAATTCACCATCTCTGACCAGCCAGAAGCAGGTGTTGCACCGATTTCACTGATTGTGCAGAAGTCTGCAGTGAAATTAGTGCTCTGTTCACACATATTGGAGTTTCATTGCAGTACTGCAGCGCATGTAAGATAGTATGGGAAAAAGTCCTTATTGTGCGGCTCAACTTCAAAGATTAACGATGATTGATCATATAATGTGCGTGGAAATGAAAAGAAAAAAAATTTAATTCAAAAAGTTCTTTACTTTATTCCAATATCAGCGTTACAGGTAGAGAATACAGTGTGCTGTGTGGTGTTACAGGTAGAGAATACAGCGTGCTGTGTGGTATTACAGGTAGAGAATACAGTGTGCTGTGTGGTATTACAGGTAGAGAATACAGTGTGCTGTGTGGTGTTACAGGTAGAGAATACAGTGTGCTGTGTGGTGTTACAGGTAGAGAATACAGCGTGCTGTGTGGTGTTACAGGTAGTAACTGTGTGCTGTGTGGGTGGGACCACAATGAAATGATAAAGTACTGCAAATAATTCAGTAACACAATGAAACAGCAATGTGTGAACACAGAATAGATGTTCTGCAACAGTTTTGGGCAGGGTGGGGGACTGTGATGAACAGCTGAGGGAAAGCATTGCAATCTGAAACGAGTGCTGCATTTTGGAAACTGCTCAACCAGGAAGTACAGAATCACAATACAGAACAAAACCCTTCCAAACAAATGGATTTTTGGTAGTTTCAAAAGTAGGATAGATAGGTAAGTAATATATGTAGGTAAGTAATAGATAAGTATTTTAGATAGGTAAGTAATATATGCTTCTGCAGAAGTTTCATTTTTTTAAACCTCTACCTGGATTTCCCCTTTAAGGCTATGTTCACACTACGTAAAATAACGGCCGTTGTCCGCGCCGCAAAACTACGGCCGTTGTTTTGAGGTTCCCTATAATTACTGTAATGCAATGTAACTACGGCCATTGAATTCACACTGCGTATCAGATAACGGCCGTTGTTTATACGGCCCCGTGAAAAATGAACATGTCAATTATTTCCGGCCGGTAATACTGCAACAACGGCTGTGGATTTCAATGCGGATATCTGCTGAATTAAACTTGATTTTGATGTAAAAAAATTTCTGAGTGGTTTCTCGGGCTGGGCGCAGTATTTTAAGTAAATGACCTGTTTCATCCCGTATATAATCATGCTAGGAATCAAAATTAAACAACGGCCGTAGTTTCACGACTAGCCCGTACGATAGTAATTCTACGGCCGTTGTTTTGGCCTCAAAATAGTGGCCGTTGAAAATAACGGCCGTTATTTTACGCAGTGTGAACATAGCCTAAAGATGTAAAAACAATTAAGCATACAAATTTTGTGATACTTTGGAGAAAATATTCCAGGTGCAATGTTCTCTCTGGTCTTTGGACTATGAGGTGTCTGTTTTTACTTCAATAAAGCATTGCAAGGGAACTAAGTCTGGAGCTGGACATTCATCTTTCCATGTATCCTGAATGGCTGTTTGCCGAACAGCAGTCCTGTGCACCGTCTAAAGTTCGCAGGAGAATCGGTGAGCTGCAATAGTGTTTCTAAAATGTTCTCTCTGCTCCGTTTTCTCTCCATTAACCCCTTAGCGACCCATGACGTACCTGGTACGTCATGGTGCTGCGGTGAACGGCACCAATCCCGGCTGCAATCTGCAGCCGGGCAGTGCCTCTATTAGCCGGCGTGGGTCCCGTTGCCGTGCCGGCTAATTAAACACTTCAATGCAGCTGTCAAACCTGACAGCTGCATTGAAGGGCTTCATGCACAACATCCCTGGTGTCTAGTGGCACGGATCTCCCCCCCGCGATGCGATCACGGGGGGAAGATCCGTTCTTCTGGCCGGCCCGGATCTCAGCGTCGGAATGACGCTCATCCTGGCTCGGCAATAGATTGCTATGGCCTGCAGCAGGCCATAGCAATTTATGACCGATCTGATGGATCTTTGCTGTGTATATACACAGCATTGATCTCTACGAGAGATCAGTGCTGTCTATATACAAGTCCCCCAGGGGGGCTTCTAGTTTATGTAAAAAAAAAGTAAAAAAGTGTTTTTATTAATAAAAAGTCCCCTCCCCTAATAAAAGTCCAAATCACCCCCCTTTTCCCATTTTATAAATATAAATTATTAAATAAACAAATAAATAAACATATTTAGTATCGCCGCGCACGTAATCGCCCGAACTATGAATTAATCACATTCCTGATCTCGCACGGTAAACGGCGTAAGCGCAAAAAAATCCAAAGTGCAAAATTGCTAATTTTTGGTTGCATCAAATCCAGAAAAAATGTAATAAAAAGTGATCAAAAACTCATATATGCGCAATCAAGGTACCGATAGAAAGAACGCATCATGGCGCAAAAAATGACACCTCACACAGTCCCATAGACCAAAGAATAAAAGCGTTATAAGCATGGGAATGGAGCGATTTTAAGGAACATATACAGTATTTGTTAACAATGGTTTGAATTTTTTACAAGCCATTAGATACAATAAAAGTTATACATGTTATATATCGTTGTAATCGTAACAACTTGAGGAACATGCATAACAAGTCAGTTTAACCATAGGGCGAACGGCGTAAATGCAAAACTCCCCAAAATCAAAACAAATTTGTTTTATTTTTCAATTTGTATAATTAGTAGGCTCTCTAGCAATACCCCAAAAATATTATTTTGGAGACAAATGTAAATGTCGAAGTATAATTGAATCACAAGTAAATATGTATATATAACACTTTATCTAAATCAAAATTAAAATTCATAAAAACATATAAACAAATGAACATGTAACTACACGCTTACAAAAAAATCTCTGTATATAAATCTCATGCGGTTGCAAATGGTATAATACAGGATATAGACTTGATTATTTGTAGGTTAAAATACATATAATGCGGTTAAAATTATTATAGTACGGTTAAGTCCGCATGTAGTTGTTGCATACGGTGCGGTTAAAACCGCATGCAACTAGTGCAGGGCCCTTGCAAGTCGCCGTGGTTTATTACTACTATATTTGATCAAGTCAGTTATCACTGTTCTGTTTATCAGTTCAATATAAATTGCAACAGTTAGTGGCGCTTATTAGCGTTTTCACAGAAATTTATTAAAATCGATCCGGTGGAAACCCACCTCTCACCGGTCTGAAGACTCTGATTCTATGAGGTCTGCGGCCGCAGACTGGTGGGAGCAGACAGAGGGTTATGTACTTGAAGATGTCGTCAGGAGCTCTCCTCATGTTCAGTGTTCCTCGTGTCGTGTGCACAGGGTCTTGTTTAGAGTACTGTCCGGTTTGGAGCTGAATGCTCAGTGCTCGGTTGTCTCTCCTGACACAGATGGGTGTTTACCCTTAAGCGCTGCTCCCGTGTTCTCTGTCAGCATAGGAGTATTTGTATGCATTCACTATGCTGTGAGCTAATAAATGGTGGGACCGGTGGTAGGTGGTTATGGCAGTATATTTCTGCAATATATTCAATAGTAGTAGCAACTCTTTATACGCGTTTCAGAGCACTGCTCAGCTCTTTCTTCAGTAATGAGTTGCAAAAAAAAAATAAAAATTTTCAATTTGACAGCGCAAATGATTTTTTTCCGGTTTCGCAGCATATTTTATGGAAAAATAATGCCTGTCATTGCAAAGTACAATTGGTTTTGCAAAAAATAATCGCTCAAATAAGTCTCTAGGTGAAAAAATGCAAGTGCTATGGACTTTTAAACATAAAATGGAAAAAGCAAAAGCGCAAAAATGAAAATTGCCTTTGACCTTAAGGGGTTAAACACCCATTAATAGAAAATCTACTTATCGTTGCTACAACTGTTTAAGAAACTGAAAAGAGAAACAGGTGACTACTTTTAATATTTGGATTAGAGAGGTTTGCTCAATGTGTGTTTGTGTATATATATATATATATATATATATATATATATATATATATATACAGTATATATATATATACACTCACCGGCCACTTTATTAGGTACACCTGTCCAACTGCACGTTACCACTTAATTTCCAATCAGCCAATCACATGGCGGCAACTCAGTGCATTTAGGCATGTAGACATGGTCAAGACAATCTCCTGCAGTTCAAACCGAGCATCAGTATGGGGAAGAAAGGTGATTTGAGGGCCTTTGAACGTGGCATGGTTGTTGGTGCCAGAAGGGCTGGTCTGAGTATTTCAGAAACTGCTGATCTACTGGGATTTTCACGCACAACCATCTCCTAGGGTTTACAGAGAATGGTCCGAAAAAGAAAAAACATCCAGTGAGCGGCGGTTCTGTGGGCGGAAATGCCTTGTTGATGCCAGAGGTCAGAGGAGAATGGGCAGACTGGTTCGAGCTGATAGAAAGGCAACAGTGACTCAAATAGCCAACCGTTACAACCAGTAGTGGATTATAATAGGGGCGTTTCGGGTGACAGCCCGGGGCCCATAGCTCCTGGGGGGCCCATGACCACCCAAAAAGACTTATACTTTCAGTGGTGTACTGTCTCCTGGCTACACTTCCGCCATGATTTGCAAAAAAATCACTGTTTTTTATGGCAATTTTGCACAAATCAGGACATCATGACATTATCTATCCTGTACTATGAACGCCAGGCTAGTGCTGCTATAGTTACAGTGGGGTGGGGGGGCCAGGCTTGGTGAACAGCCCGGGGCCTGTGGTAAAGTTAATCCGCCCCTGGTTACAACCAAGGGAGGCAGAAGAGCATCTCTGAACGCACAGTACGTCTAACTTTGAGGCAGATGGGCTACAGCAGCAGAAGACCACACCGGGTGCCGCTCCTTTCAGCTAATAACAGGAAACTGAGGCTACAATTTGCACAAGCTCATCGAAATTGGACAGTAGAAGATTGGAAAAACGTTGCCTGGTCTGATGAGTCTCGATTTCTGCTGCGACATTCGGATGGTAGGGTCAGAATTTGGGGTCAACAACATGAAAGCATGGATCCATCCTGCCTTGTATCAACTGTTCAGGCTGGTGCTGGTGGTGTCATGGTGTGGGGAATATTTTCTTGGCACTCTTTGGGCACCTTGGTACCAATTGAGCATCGTTGCAACGCCACAGCCTACCTGAGTATTGTTGCTGACCATGTCCATCCCTTTATGACCACAATGTACCCAACATCTGATGGCTACTTTCAGCAGGATAATGCGCCATGTCATAAAGCTAGAATCATCTCAGACTGGTTTCTTGAACATGACAATGAGTTCACTGTACTCCAATGGCCTCCACAGTCACCAGATCTCAATCCAATAGAGCATCTTTGGGATGTGGTGGAACGGGAGATTCGCATCATGGATGTGCAGCCGACAAATCTGCGGCAACTGTGTGATGCCATCATGCCAATATGGACCAAAATCTCTGAGGAATGCTTCCAGCACCTTGTTGTATCTATGCCACGAAGAATTGAGGCAGTTCTGAAGGCAAAAGGGGGTCCAACCCGTTACTAGCATGGTGTACCTAATAAAGTGGCCGGTGAGTGTATATGTGTGTGTGTGTGTGTGTGTGTGTGTACTGGATGGATATATATATATATAGATATATAGATATATGTATATATATATATATATATATATATATATATATATGTTTTTACTTTTTTTTAACAGGTGATCATACAGGTTGGTATGTAAAACAGGGAAGACACTCCCTTTTACTCTCTGTAACATATATATATAATATATGTAATATAGCCCCAGCAGCAGCCCCATATAGTATAGGTCACACCCCTGTGTAAAACAAAAAACAAAAGCATACTCACCTGTCCTATTGCTTCCCACCTGGAGCTCCAGTCAGCATCTGTGCATAAAAATTCCGATGCAGGCTGCCCGAAAAAACAGAAATTCCTTGCTCCAGTACAATGGCCCCAGCAATCCCCCATCTATGTCAGTGGCGTGTTGCTATTGACCTTAGACATGCCCCACCACCACCCCATGTGCAACGCATGTCGCTGACAGCAAGCACCCCGCCCCCCACCCCAGGCACAGCACACATGGCAGGCAGGTGTGTGTGTGGGGGGAGGATGGTTTCAGGTGCTTGCTGTTGAGTCCATGGATGATTACGGAGCCCCCTAGCTTACACCTCCCTGTGTCTTCGCCCAGCTGTCATAGTACTAGATACGGCCCTGGTACCATCGTAGTAACGATCGTAACTAATAAATATCAATCTGTGTAATATGGTGAACGATTTCAAGTAGCTCTCATTTGCTATTATTTATCATTAATCATTAAAAATCACTTTGTCTTAATAGGCCCCTTAGATGGATGAGAAATAGTAATATAGATAAATTCAGTTTAGAGATGAGCAATCTATAGATTGTAAGCCCTCGCGGGCAGGGTCCTCTTCCCCCATGTACCAGTCTGTCTTTTGCCTTCATATAATGTTTTCTGATCTTGTATTGTTCCTGCCTGTTGCCTATCTATTGTATAGCGCTCTGGAATTAAGGGCGCTTTATAAATAAATAAATAATAATAATAATAAAGCAAACCTGGAGCATGCTCGAGTCCATCTGAACCCGAACTTTCGGCATTTGATTGGCTGTGGCTGCTGAAGTTGGATAAAGCCCTAAGGCTATGTGGAAAACATGGATATAGTCATTGGCTGTATCCGTTTTTTCCAGACAACCTTAGAGCTTTATCCAAGTTCAACAGCCCCCGCTAATCAAATGCCGATCGTTCGGGTTCTGATCGACTCAAACCCGAACCCGGTTCGCTCATCTCTAATTTAGTTACATCTGGAATCCTTGGCAGAAATTGATAGCATTGTAACCATGTATGTTTATGTAATCAGAATTGATCCCAATTCTTGATATTGCATTTCAGTTTTTTTTTGAGTAGGCCTATCTTTAAGCGCAGTTGCGTTACAGCAATGGGGTCTTAGGTTTACATCTCACATAAGACAACATCTGCAAGGAGTTTGTATGTCCTCTGTGTGCTTGCATGAGCTTCCTTTGGGTACTCTTGTTTCCTCCCGCATCCAAAATACATACAGATAGATAAATATTGAATTTTGATTGTGAGCCCTAATGGGGACACATCAAGATTGAAATCGACTTGACCCAAAAACAACAAGACAAAAAACTGTGTGTTATAAAAAGAACACCCATTTAAACTAATAAATTATAATATAAAGAATGTATACTTTATTAAATAACAAGACCCAAACATGAACACCAATGCAAGTCCACAGTCATATCCAAAAATATGAAGACATACAATGTAACAGTTAAAAACACTTTATAAGAACAAAAACCTATAGGCCAGATCCTGATCCTAGACTCCTTATGAACAGGGCCTGCTCCAGGTTTTTGAGGGCCCTTGGGCGACAGAGTTTCAGTGGGCCCCTCATTCATCCACTATGCACAATCACTTGAGACACCACTAACATACACAAACACACACTTGCTGACACACTCACATTACTGACACATACACTACCAAGTGAAACACAAACACACATTACTGACTGACACACACACAAATTATTGACTGACACACACACACAAATTACTGACAGACACACACGCACACATTACTGACTGACACATGCACACATTACTGACTGATACACATACACAAATTACTGACTGACACACGCACATTACTAAATGACACACATTACTAACTGACAAACACATTACTGACACACACACAAATTACTGACTTACACACATTACTGACTGACACACACACATTACTAAATGACACACGCACATTACTAAATGACACACACACATTACTGACTGACACACACACATTACTGACTGACACATTACTGATTGACACACTCACAGCACTTACAGCTAAGTGTTCTCCCTCTTCCTCTCTGCTGGGCTGATCTCCACACTGTAGTATTGAGGACCTGAGAGTCATGTGATCATGTCCTTCATTCCCATCTCTCTGCAGGGTGCTCACAGGTTCTGCTCCTTCTCTGTTTTCTGATGTTTAACCAGCTAACCCTGCACTACAGTGAAGGGGCTGAACATCAGAACACTGGCCCCCCTCTCCCTCTCTTGGCCCCTTCATGTGCTGTGGGCCCTGGCACTTGTCTGAGTGTGCTGTCGCTGGCCCTGCTTATGAAGCCTGTGAGGTGATACGTGTGGGGGTTCATTCACTCACTGGACCTTTCAATTCTTATTACTTATCCTCCATACCTATGCTTCATTAGGTCACCTGGAGCCTTGGATACAGGTTCCTTCGGTACATTTGCCCAGTGAGAGGCAAAACTGTGGACATGCATTGGTCTTCATGTTTGAGGGTAGCTTCACACGTACCGACTCGCAGCGTTAATAACGCTGAACGACCGCTGCGTGTATGTAATTCTGCCGTCCGCTTAACCCCTTCAGCTCCCGTCCGGCTCCCGCTCCACTGTATACATTACCTGTCCTCGCTGCACGGTCCTGGCGTACTGCTCTCCTGACCGGCCAATCAGTGTGTTGCCCTGCCGCAGCCACTGATTGGCCGGGCTGGAGAGCGCAGTACGCCGGGACCCCGTGCAGCGAGGACAGGTAATGTGTACAGCGGAGTGGGAGCAGGAGCCGGGCGAGAGCTGAAGGGGTTAAGCGGCCGGCAGAATTACATACACGCAGCGGTCTTTCAGACCGCTGTGTGTATGTAGTGAAAGTGATCTGCCAGGACCTAGCCGACTCACAGCGTTAACGCTGCGAGTCGGTACGTGTGAAGCTACCCTGTGTCTTGATATTTAATAAAGTATACATGTTTTATATCATATTCTTTTAGTTAATATTACACACAGATTTTTGCTTGATTTTGGTTCAGTATTTGTGTGTTGGACAGCACCCTTACCACATAGGTGGTGCCCACTTTTTTTTTTGTCCAGAGACAGACTTGAGTTATATAAAGTAGCCTAAAAGATAATGCCCCCACCCATTACTTGCTGGGTTATTCACATATGTCATGTGCCCTTTGTTTCTGAAGTAAAGGGGTGTCCTGAGACTTTTGATTCACCCTGTACTTTTACTGAACAAAATACAGATTGTAATTGAAATATGTGGATGTTAAATTTCCTAATTTTTTGTTTTCTTCTTTTTCTCTGTTTCAGGATCTATTATGATTGTTAAATTGTGTATCAATCGTGTTACATAAGATTAAAGAGTTAAAAAGTATGTCAGTCTTGAAATATTTGGCCAAGACTGTATTATAGCTGCATAGCTGTCCTAATGTGACCCAGGTATAATGACTCTTGGCCCTAATTTACTAGGATTGTCAACCCTACACATCAATGTTTTGGTTTCTGATTACCCTTAAAAATTTGTGCTCTGGAATTAAGGGCGCTTTATACATAAATATAATAATATTATGTAGGGTTTTTCACATGACAAAAATAAAACTGATTTTTAGAATAGAAAACCGGTAAAAAAAAATAGTTTGTTTTATAAATATGTCAATGCCCATGATATGACACCTTTTTGGTGAAACAGGAAACTGACAGGGAAAAACTGAAACAGAAATCTGATTAGGTTGTGTTCACATGTACAGGATCTGCAGCAAATTAGCAGCAGATTTGATGGCGCAGATTTGAATCTGCAGCAGATCTGCAGCAGATTTGATGGCCCAGCTTTGCTTTGCTTTGAATCTGCAATGTCAAATAAACTGTCAATTGTTTGATTGAACAACATTAGTAAATCAGCCCCTGTATTTTTACTTAAACTGGCAACAGTCAGATAACAGTTTTGAGTAAATTTTTATCCAGACTACATCTTTGACAAGATCTGACTGAAATTTTATTCATATTTTTGGAATTACATTACTATTACAATAGAAGCAGTAGTGAAAACTTTTCCTGGCATTGACATGGCATCCCATAGACATTTCTCTAATGTATATCTATTTTTAATTTAGCGCTGGTATATATTTTTGAGCACCCATTTTTCCTGGTCGTGTCCGCATATAACAATACCTTATGAGATAAGCTTCCCCCTGTGTCTCCCTAGCTACATATATTTAGAGGTGGAAGGGAACGGGCACTCTGAGTAATATTGTGATGCTGAATTAAAAATAGATTTAGATTAAAATGACTATTGTGCATAATGCTGCATGATAATATTTTTTTTAAGTGTCCCATGGAACTGTACTTACGCTTTAAAAGTCATGACAATTCAAACACAATACATATTAGAAAATTGTGTAATTTCTTACTATAAAACAAATACATTTTATTCATAGACACTAAGTTGGCCTTCCAGTGGGGTATTTTCATCTCATAAAGTCATAGCATATTACTATAGTTGGATGCAGCCCTAAGGAGTCCTGAAAAACATGTTCCATGGTTTCCAGGCAGCCTTAGGGCTGCATCCAGCTTCTTTAGCCACTGGTAATCAAATGCCGCATGCTTATGTTTGCACAAACCAGAGTGCACATGAGGTTTGTTCATCTCTATCAGGGATCTCCAGACTACATAGGACAGGAAAAGCAAAAACAATGAAATTGAGCCATATCATGATCCCATTCCCCCAATGTCCACATTTTGTAGGCTTTGCACCACTGAACACATTGTTTAACATTTTGTGGTGGCAACAAAGATTTGGCTATTACAGTTCTGCCATCATCTTTATGCAGTACATGCCTGTGAGCAGAGCTTCACTTACATAGAGGTACAGTATACTGCTTTTTGTCAGTTTTGTCCAGGAATTTTTTGTTAGTTTTTTTTAACTTAAAACTGTTTTTCAGCAAAACAGACAAATGAGCTATCCAGTGTCACTGATTGGTGAAGTGTGAAGAGTCCGGTTGTATTTGGATTTTTGGAAGTCCGCTCCGAGTTTATTATTATTTTTTCTTGTTTTCTAAAATGGCAGCCGCCATTTTAGAAAGCAGGAAGTGTTCTGGGCGGGAAAAGCGCTTTCCCATGATGCCCGTAACAAATCCAATTAGCAGGGATGTAGCACTAGCCCACCCCCTGTGTATCGTTGGTATTGCTTTAAGAGGAGCGGTCACATGACCGTATGAGGCAGTCTGCACAGAGAGAGGAAGGAGACTGTTAGCAGTGCACAAAGCTTGTCAGTGACAAAACGCTGCTGCTGCTGCTGTACTGAGAAGATATTGTACCAAAGCAAAGACAAAAAGATTAATAGGAAAGCGGAGAGGAGAAACATATAGTGATTGAGATAGAAAAATAGAGAGGGCGAAAGATAGATAGGTAGATAGATTAGGCATTGGAGAGCAAAGGGTGCACAGAACAAAAACGTGCTATACAGATATACAAGTACTATACTGTCACCCATGTGGGAGTGTATATGACATAGGTGTTTTCCTGAGGCACAAATATATACCTCGTGCATGTGTGTAAAATAAAACTCTAAAAAAAAGTTATATACAGATATACAAGTACTATGTGGAGAGACTGCTCCTTCACTGCATTTGTGACCTTTTTCCTGCATAGACCCTGTAATGGTGAATATTTAAGTCTAAAAAAAAAATTGACTTTGAGATATTGAAAAGATAATGATGTTACTGACACATAGAGCCCTAAATTCAACCAAATACACTACCCCCGTATCATATTGATGCTTTAAACTATGAAATCCCAAAAAAACGAAATTCGGTCGAACCAAACTTTAAAAAAAAATCCGGAAGTCCGGCGGGAACGAACTTTTGAAAAGTTTGCTCATCTCTATTTGTCACAAGCACTGCACAGTGAATGGGGCCAGAAGCATTTGACCCCCTTAAACTGTGTTGTAGCCAAACCTGGTTACTGCAGCTGAGCTATCGATCACTTGAATGGGAGCTGATCTGGAGTTGCAGGTTGCAACCACTACACAGTTTACAGACCCAACGGCTTGCGGCCCTGTTAACTGATCAGCTGAATCAAAGGGTGTCAGCACCATACCAATCAGTGACTGGTGTGGATAGCTCGTCTGTCTATTTTGCTCGGAAAACCCCTTTAATTGATTTTACAGTATGTATCTAGACAGGTGCATCTATGAAAGAAGCAACTATTCTCTTTGTGGGAAAATATTTCTAAAATGAAGAAAAAGAATATGCCAAGAATATGTCAAGCAAGCTAAGAGATAAACATGGTTTCTTGTCATCTGGCCCATCTGCTAACATATTGGCACATTATTGCCTAATTCTTATTATAAAAGACATGACTGTGAGCTGCAGCCTACCATTGAAGTAACATTGTTCTGGTTTATATATTTGCTAACCTAGCAAAGAGATTAGTGCGGTGTGTGCCCTGTTAAACACTAGTTTTTTGTCATGCAAAAGAATCAAACCAGGACAAATTATTTCAAATTTATTTATTTTTCACCTTCATTGTGAACCATCTGTACCTTTCCATTAAAAATACACTGACATCATTTCTGGTGGTAAAATAAAAATAAAGAACAAAAATATTTTTGGGGAAAAAAACTAAACTAAACCGAACAATGTGGTTGTGTAAGTGTGAACAGCCTCTAATTGGGGGTGTGCTTGCGTTCAGAAGTAGTTGAAGTTATTTTGATCAACCTCATATAAAGTTTAGCTGTTCTTGAAGGATTTTCCTGACATTTTCTTAGTTGCATTTTATAGCAAAAGTCATGGGTTCAGATTTCTGAACATGTGTAAACCAATTACAGCTCAGCTTTCATTTTACCAGAGTTGAAAGCTGGGCTGTGATTGGCTGCTGTGTGCAGTTTACACCAGTTTTACACACTTTGATAAACATAGGCCATAGTATTTAACCACATGATGTACCTGGTTATCAGGAGTGTCTAAGGGGGTACAGAAAGGGCTCACAACATGGCTGCCATCAGCACTTATGTACTGCATTGATCCCTATAATCATCATGGTATTGCTTATATGAGTCCCCCAGTGGGACTACAAATTATTGTGAAAATAATATATATAAAAAAGTTCCAGTTCTATGAAAACATGGCCACTTTTCCCCCTCTCTTGTCTCCAGTTCAGGTGTGGTTTGCAATTAGGCTCTATTTACTTCAATGCGACTGTGTTTGAAACCTCACCCAATCTGGAGACGAGAGGGGCCATGTTTTTGTAGCACTGGATAACCCTTTTAAGGATAGTGAAGGTAGCATTATGCTTTGGGGCTGTTTTACTGCAGCTGGAACTGGGGAAACAGACTGGAAATTATGAACAGTTGACAACAGGTTAATAATAAGTCAATTTTGTAAAAAAAAAAATTGAAAGACCTCTGCTGAAAACTGAACAAGAAAGAGGAGTGGGCAAAGATTTCCAAGTATAGATGTGCCGTGCTGATAGACTTCGGATGAAAAAGACTGAGAGCTGTCAGAAATTCATAGGTTTATAACGCTGGATAAACCCTTTAAGGGTGTGCATATATATGTAACCAAATTATGATTGCTAGTTATGGACAAGAATGTTAATTTACTGATATATTAATGTCCACTCACCTTTCCCAGGGAAAAAAATGTAGCTACTATACATTATTTTATATTGAGAAAGTATTGTCTTGAGAGATATCTGTCAAATACATCTCTGTAAATGACATCATTTGACTACATTAATTCTTCCTATTATTTTCATATTGCAGATTCATGGTCACATTTTCTTCTTTTGTTTATGACATTGCTTTCCATTATAGTACTGTTTTTCTAGAACCTGACAAAGAAAGATTAGAAGTCCTGATGGCATTAGGTCAAGCCTACTTCATGCTGCCAGCCCAGACATACTGCAGAAAGAAACAATGAGGCAGCAATGAAAAGTCTCACATTATCAGTGCATTTCCATTTCAGTTCATTTCCACTATCTGTTCTAGCAGAAGTCTACTTCAAAGGTGAACAGCTTACAGCTTCTCTTCATAAGCCATAGTCTTTTTTGTTTGAGAAATGGTGGTAAACTGGACACACCACAATTGGATTTTATTTAAAGGGGAATTTCATTATGTCTTCATTGTAATGTTACCTTAACAGACCAATTTAATTGGTAAAAACCTAACCCCCAATATGTAACTTTTTGCTGTGTAGAATTTAAAATGTATGTGTCAAGTAAATTGAATTGGTGTGAAACTCCCTTTAAGGTGGCAGCGTTTTGCACCAAGATGCATATTGTAGGTCTAAACCTAACCTGTGAAATTAAACACATTTCAAGTGTACAAGCATTCGTGAAAATGTACTGTTTGACAGATGTATACAGTAACTACTAGTGCTCAGTTCATCTGCAATCTCATGGTTTGTCTAGATAGAAGGTATTTGCAGCTAGTCCCTTCTTTGAATGCCAGAAAGTGGAACTGTGGGAAAGTGCGTGCCCTGATACATAGCAAAACCATGCTTACAGTTCAGAGAGAAAACCAGGAAGTGATCAAATCAATGGGGTAGAGCACAACAGTAATGTAGGGAATATTACAATCTTACTGCCCATTGTTATAGTACAGCATGGCAGCCTTTCCATAGCGAGTGTGTAATAAGCGCTGTTCTATAGCATCAAATCTGCCTCAGAACCTGTACTTGTGAATAGACTCTAAAACCACTAGGTGCTGATAAACAAAGTATATTAGACTACTGCCTATCTTTTTATTGTATAACTAGAAAATGTACCCGACGCTGCCCGGGTATAAAGTGTCAGTGTGTTAATTAGATTTGTGCCCAGGAGGCCAAGCTAAAGGTATTGTTTCATCTGAGTTCATCAGTGGAATTAGTGTATACCTGTAGTGCATAGTTGGAGGGGTTCTGTATACCCACAATGTATAGTTTTTAGGGGTCTCGCATATCTGTAGTGCATAGTTGGGGGGGCTGTATACCTTTACTGTATAGTTGGGGGGGTCCTGTATACCTGTAGTGTGTAGTTGGGGGGAGGCTGTATACCTGTAGTGTATAGTTGAGGGAGGTCCTGTATACCTGCAGTGTACAGTTGGTGAAGGTCCTGTATACCTGTACTGTATAGTTCGGGGGTCCTGTATACCTGTAGTATATAGTTGGTGCTGTATACCTGTAATGTATAGTTGGTGGAGGTCTTGTATACCTGTAGTTTATAGTTTGAGGGTCCTGGATACCTGTAGTGTATAATTGGTGGAGGTCTTGTATACTTGTAGTATATAGTTCGGGGGTCCTGTACACCTGTAGTAAATCGTTTGAGGGTCCTGTATAACTATAGTATAGAGTTGGTGGAGGTCCTGTATACCTGTAGTGTATAGTTTGGGGTCCTATATACCTGTAGTATATAGCTGGTGGAGTTCCTGTATACCTGTAGTATATTTGGGGTCCTGTATACTTGTAGTATAGAGTTGGTGAAGGTGCTGTATACCTGTATTATAGAGTTGGTGTAGGTCCTGTATACCTGTAGTGTATAGTTTTGGGGTCCTGTATACCTGTAGTGTATAGTTTGGGGTCCTGTATACCTGAAGTATATAGTTGGTGGAGGTCCTGTATACCTGTAGTGTATAGTTTTGGGGTCCTGTATACTGGTAGATTAAAGTTTGGGGTCCTGTATACCTGTAGTATATAGTTTTGTGGAGGTCCTGTGCACCTGTAGTGTATAGTTTTGGGGTCCTGTATACCTGTAGTGTCCTGTATACCTGCAGGGTTGTATTTACCCGTATGGCTGTGTTATTCAGTCACAGTGTGTCAGTATTGGTCATGTCTGGTATGGCGGTGTTATCCAGTCACAGTATGGCGGTATTGGTCAGGTCTGGTGTGGCGGTGTTATCCAGTCACGGTATGGTGGTATTGGTCAGGTCTGGTATAGCGGTGTTATCCAGTCATAGTATGGCAGTATTGGTCAGGTCTGATATGATGGTGTTATCCAGTCACAGTATGGCGGTATTGGTCAGGTCTGGTGTGGCGGTGTTACCCAGTCACAGTTTGCCGGTATTGGTCAGGTCTGGTATGGCAGTGTTATCCAGTCACAGTATGGCGGTATTGGTCAGGTCTGGTATGACAGTTTTATCCAGTCACAGTATGGCAATATTGGTCAGGTCTGGTATGACAGTGTTATCCAGTCACAGTATGGCGGTATTGGTCAGGTCTGGTATGACAGTGTTATCCAGCACAGTATAGCGGTATTGGTCAGGTCTGGTGTGGCGGTGTTATCCATTCACAGTATGGCGGTATTGGTCAGGTCTGATATGACAGTGTTATCCAGTCACAGTATGGCAGTATTGGTCAGGTCTGGTGTGACAGTGTTATCCAGTCACAGTATGGCGGTATTGGTCAGGTCTGGTATGACAGTGTTATCCAGCACAGTATGGCGGTATTGGTCAGGTCTGGTGTGGCAGTGTTACCCAGTCACAGTTTGGTATACCTGTAGTGCCCTGTATATACATGTACTGTATAGATGGAGTAGGGGGTCCTGTAAATATGTACTGTATAGATGGAGTAGGGGGCCCTGTATATACATGTACTGTATAGATGGAGTAGGGGGTCCTGTATATACATGTACTGTATAGATAGAGTAGGGGGTCCTGTATACATGTACTGTATAGATGGAGTAGGGGGTCCTGTATATACATGTACTGTATGGATAGAGTAGGGGGTCCTGTATATACATGTACTGTATAGATGGAGTAGGGGGCCCTGTATATATATGTACTGTATAGATGGAGTAGGGGGTCCTGTATATATATGTACTGTATAGATGGAGTAGGGGGCCCTGTATATACATGTACTGTATAGATGGAGTAGGGGGTCCTGTATATATATATATATGTACTGTATAGATGGAGTAGGGGGCCCTGTATATACATGTACTGTATAGATGGAGTAGGGGGTCCTGTATATATATGTACTGTATAGATGGAGTAGGGGGTCCTGTATATACATGTACTGTATAGATGGAGTAGGGGGTCCTGTATATACATGTACTGTATAGATGGAGTAGGGGGTCCTGTATATACATGTACTGTATAGATGGAGTAGGGGGTCCTGTATATATATGTACTGTATAGATGGAGTAGGGGGTCCTGTATATACATGTACTGTATAGATGGAGTAGGGGACCCTGTATATACATGTACTGTATAGATGGAGTAGGGGGTCCTGTATATATATATGTACTGTATAGATGGAGTAGGGGGCCCTGTATATACATGTACTGTATAGATGGAGTAGGGGGTCCTGTATATATATATATGTACTGTATAGATGGAGTAGGGGGTCCTGTATATACATGTACTGTATAGATGGAGTAGGGGGTCCTGTATATACATGTACTGTATAGATGGAGTAGGGGACCCTGTATATACATGTACTGTATAGATGGAGTAGGGGGTCCTGTATATACATGTACTGTATAGATTGGAGTAGGGGGTCCTGTATATACATGTACTGTATAGATGGAGTAGGAGGTCCTGTATATACATGTACTGTATAGATGGAGTAGGGGGTCCTGTATATACGTGTACTGTATAGATGGAGTAGGGGGTCCTGTATATACATGTACTGTATAGATGGAGTAGGGGGCCCTGTATATACAGGTACCGTATAGATGGAGTAGGGGGTCCTGTATATACATGTACTGTATAGATGTAGTAGGGGGTCCTGTATATACATGTACTGTATGGATGGAGTAGGGGGTCCTGTATATACATGTAATGTATAGATGGAGTAGGGGGTCCTGTATATACATGTACTGTATAGATGGAGTAGGGGGTCCTGTATATACATGTCCTGTATAGATGGAGTAGGGGGCCCTGTATATATATGTAATGTATAGATGGAGTAGGGGGTCTACCAGTTATTACTGTGGATGTTGTGAGGCAGCTTCCCTAGCAACCATTGCTCCCTGTGGAAATGAAAGCAGTAATCCTATTGGTTGCTAAGGCTCCAGCTGCCGTGTCTGCTGCAGCTAATTATATCACCTGTGTTTGCAGTGAGGAGATTTTCCCATTCATCTCTATGGGGCGCCGCTCTTTCCCCTCCCCCTCCCCTCCTGTACATCTGGCGGGAACGGGACCTTCGGAATAACCTTCCCGGGCACCCAATGTATCTGTGTGCCAAATTTGGGGTCAAACGGTTCAGGCGTTTGGAAGTCTATAGAGGACAGACAGACAGACAGACAGAAGGACAGACACACAGACCTTGATTTTTATGATATAGATAAATAGGGTTTATGGCTATGAACTTGTGCTGCTAGGCCTGATCTGTTTGCCTATTTCTGACCAAGCATCTAGGCAAGGATCTGGATTTGCTTGTTCCCTTGGTGCTGTGCCCTAGCGTCTCTTGGCCCTCTGGGCTAGCTGCCACCCACACTGGACAATACCATAGATGACAGGAGCAGAAAGAATAGGGAGAGAATTGCATGCAAACAAGGTAACAAGGCTGTGACGACTAGAGGGAGCAGTACGGCTATGGGCACAGACCACTGCCATTACAATATTTGAAAAGAGCAGCACTTCAAAGATGGCAGTGTTTACAGCGCTAATTCTTGCACAGCGTATGCCTCTTAGTGAATCCGTCCGGCCAGGTGCCTGAATCTGCGGTATACCAAATCTACACCTGCTTCCAGCACATGTAGATTTGCAGCATGATTTGCGCCTGCGAGCAGGCGTAAATCATGATAAATAAGGGGCAGGAGGAGGCCACGCCCCCGCAAGGTCCGCCATAGGGTGAGCGGGGCACACGGGAGGCGTACGCCAGGGACAAGGGGTGAATCTGCACCTTCTCCCCAGCGTACGCCTCTGGTGTACCATTCGTAGATCCCCCCCTATATGTTGCTCTAGAAAGTGTCTGGTTTCTTACTGTAAAATAGACCCAAACTTGCATATTATTCCATCATGTGGTGCAAGTTAAATCGTAAAAATTGTTATACTCAGATAAATCATGTGACATTATGGCCCCTTTCACACTTCATGTCACACATGCAGTTCATTCAGGCCCCATACACACATCTGTAGGTGCTATGGATCTGTTTTGGAGGAGTGTTCTGTGCCACAAAAAATGATAAAGCCATTGTGCGTCCGTGTCACCTATATGATAGTGGGTCTCTGCAAATAGGGACAGTTACTGAAACACATTTGTAATCCTATCCATGGTTGCACGTCTGCAGTTACAGACAGAGTTACTGATGTGTGAATGGGACCTAAGGATACAATCACACATACAGGATCTGCTGCAGATTTGCAGATATCAGTGTAACTAGATGCATCAGTCTGCAGCAGATCCTGTATGTGTGAATGCATCCTTGAATTAAAAAGTATAGAAATGACTGTACAATTTTCCTAGAGTGATCCACGAGTGTCCCTCTTTGACCATCCAAAAAGTTAGGAGGTATGACTTTAGTGCCAGGTAGAGATGAGCAAAGCAGTAAAAAATTTGTTTTGCAAGGTTCATGAATATTGGCTCGGAATTACAAATATTCGCGAATCAAATAAATATTAATCTCATAAAAACTGCCAAACTATAGTAGCTACTATAGCGAGACTATTGCAAAGTAAATTGCATTTTTTTTACCAGGTGCTCTTGTGTCAAAAATGCCAATTTTGGAAAATGACAATTTAAAAATAATGTCAATTAGCCAGTCAATCATTTAATTTCTGTCATGGACAGCAGTGGACCTTGGTGGATCAGAGGCATCAAATGAAGTTTTCCTGATGTTGGTGAGCCAGCAGTGTTTACTTACCTTTACTCCATGGACATCACTGGACGCCGGTGGATCAGTGGCGTTAAATGTCACTTTCTACTAGGGCAGCAGTAGACATTCAAAAGCAGTGGCGGCAGTCGCACTTGACTCTCTACTTTCTACGACCCTGAGTGGCCTAGAACAGATATCGGGAGGTGGCAGGGGCAGCACTTGGACTCTCTACGACCCTAAGTGGCTTAGAACAGATATCGGGAGGTGGCAGGGGCAGCACTTGGACTCTCTATGACCCTGAGTGGCCTAGAACAGATATCAGAAGGTGGCAGGGGCAGCACTTGGACTCTCTACGACCCTGAGTGGCCTAGAACAGATATCGGGAGGTGGCAGGGGCAGCACTTGGACTCTCTACGACCCTAAGTGGCCTAGAACAGATATTGGGAGGTGGCAGGGGCAGCACTTGGACTCTCTACGACCCTGAGTGGCCTAGAACAGATATCAGAAGGTGGCAGGGGCAGCACTTGGACTCTCTACGACCCTGAGTGGCCTAGAACAGATATCGGGAGGTGGCAGGGGCAGCACTTGGACTCTCTACGACCCTAAGTGGCCTAGAACAGATATTGGGAGGTGGCAGGGGCAGCACTTGGACTCTCTACGACCCTAAGTGGCCTAGAACAGATATTGGGAGGTGGCAGGGGCAGCACTTGGACTCTCTACGACCCTGAGTGGCCTAGAACAGATATCAGAAGGTGGCAGGGGCAGCACTTGGACTCTCTACGACCCTGAGTGGCCTAGAACAGATATTGGGAGGTGGCAGGGGCAGCACTAGGACTCTCTACAACCCTGAGTGGCCTAGAACAGATATCGGGAGGTGGCAGGGGCAGCACTTGGACTCTCTACGACCCTGAGTGGCCTAGGACAGACAGTTGATGGTGGTTACTATAGTGGGACTTTACTTTTTTATTTAAAATATATTAGAAAAGAAAGAAATCCCCCAATGAATAGACAATCCCTTACCCTATTTTTATTTTTATTTTTTTTAATGTCAAGTAAAATAACTGTAATCCGACAATTGAGCTAAACGGGCGATCCAACTGCCAAAGATGGAAATGAACACCTAGTCAATTGGGATACATCTAAGTAGACCAGTAAAGCCCACCCGCAAAAGCACATAGCATGTGACAAAGAATGGAATAGAGAAAATTCAAGAAGGCTTTCTACTCATTGTATTAAATAAAAGAGTGGCAAATTTTCCAACAAGCTTATCATCCTCAGCTCCATGTGCCCACTAGGAAGCTATCATCAGGTTAGATTTATCTAACCTACTGATAGTTTCCCTTTAACAATTCAGAATAAGGCACTGTTTTCATCTATGCTCAACTTAGTATATTTGCCTTACCATCCATTTCAGAAACAGCCCTCGTATGTGCATGTACAGATGATGTCAGAGCTACCACAGTGATCACATTTCACTGTCTGATCCTGTCTCAAGGCTTAGGAGTAACCTGTCATTCTGTCTCTGCTACAATATGGTGAGTGGTAGCTAGCACTGTTATTCTGTAGCTGACATATAAAATGATCTATAATTTTACATCTGGTAGGAAAACACTCGCCTGTTATTATGTACATATTGAGAATGCTTTTAATGTGGGCCTGACCCAAAACAGTGGTCCCGCACAGAGGTTGTTCTGTAATCAGGCAGCCCGAGGCCTTGTACTGTGTAATTAGGCTGCTAAAAATTCTTCACAGAAATGTTAAAGTGTATTTTCTCCTCCATCTGAAAAGTACAGAGCAGAAATATCTCCTGACTTACTGACTTGGCAGAGACATATTAAAAGGCTGTACTGGATGTCATAAAGTTTGTAAGTTGAAAGTGCCTTTAAATGTGCCTAGGGGCACTTTATATACTCTAGTACATACAAAAGTATGACTTAGTTTATCACTTATGTATGTTGTTTCTATGAATGCTTTACTGAAGTATGAGGGTGTGAGGGTATGATAAGGTCTCTGAAGGGCTTAATACACTGACAGTATCTACTTTGGTATACTTAGTATACATTTTATTTAATTTTTTTATGCCCTCTTACAAATTTTCCCGTGGCTCGGGTCCATACACTGTACATTTTAGGCCATTAGAGTGTTTAGAAATTTAGCAGAGAATGTCAAAATCTTATATTTTTAGGGACCAGTTCTGGTCTGACTTGGATTTGAGATGTCTGTATGTTAGAAAGTCTTTATGTTTATTTAAAGGACATAAGGTGGTCGCTGACTATTTAAATAGCTTCTGCTCAATGTCTTCAGGAGGCCTTCACAATCACAGGATGGTTGGACACAGCATTGGCATTGTATGGGTTTTCAGAGGCTGAAGTTGCAGAGGAATTTGCCCATTTAAAGTTGAATAAGGTGATGGGTCCAGATGGTGTCCACCCCAGAGTTCTTAACCCCTTGCCGCAAAATGACGTTTGGGAAACGTCATGTAAAGCAACATGACGTTCCCCAAACGTCATGCTTTCCCTGCCTCCCCCCTCTGTCACTGAGTGAGATCGGGCAGCGGGAGGAGGCTGTATCACACAGCATCCTCCCGCTGCCTATGCCCAGAGGGGAGCCGCGCTCCCCCCGGACAGTTAACTCCATAAATGCCGCGGTCGATGCGACCGCAGCGTCTATGGGGGAGATCTGCTGCCTGCCGGCGATCGGGCGGCGGGGGGAGGCTGCAGAACGTTGCCTCCTCCCGCCGCCACTGTAACTGTGTCCCCCGGCCCCCCTTCCCCTGCCGCCGGTACCGGAGATTGCCGCGATCAACGTTATAGCGGCGATATCCGGTAACGGCGCCGCCGATCGCTTTCGTCTCCCCCCACCGTGAATCCACGGTGGGGGGAGATGAAAATGTATTCATCAGCCCCCAGATCAGCCCCCTAGTAGCCAGTAACTAACCCGCTCCCCTCCCCGGGCGGCCATCATTTCCAAGATGGCCGCCCCCATCCCTGTGAACAGATTATATCTGTTCACAGGGATGGAAAAGAAAAATGAATGAAAGCCCCATGCTCTCCACCACTGGAGGTAGCGGAGAGCATGGGGCAGTGATCGGGGACCCCCCTGTGGGGTCCCGATACAAGCGATCAGCGGTATATACTATATACCGCTGATCGCTTGTGCCATGTGCCGATCAGCACTTTATATCCCCTGTCACCATGAATGATTGGTGACAGGGGATAAAAAGTGATAGTGTCCGTCCCCCAAGTCGCCCCCCACCCCCCCAGTCACCCCCCGCCGTCCCCCAGTCACCCCCCTTCCCCATATACGTTACCTGATCCTGGAGCTCCTTCCTCCTCGACGTCCTGGCTGGTTATGAAGTGCGCATGCGCTCCACAACCAGCCAACTCTGAAAATTTAAAGTGACAGAGACCAATTTGGTCTCTGTCACTGAACTATGATTGCTGTGATAGAAAATATCACAGTAATCATAGTAATACAGTGAAAATGAATGTACAAAGTAGAAAAAGTGACAAACATACAAAAAAAATAAAACACACACTTTTTATTATAGTAATAATTGCAGTTTACTCCCAAATTACCCGTAACCACAGCAGTTTGCCCGTAACCCCCCCAGATTACCCGTAACCACCGTAGGTTGCCCGTAACCACCGCAGGTTGCCCGTAACCGCCCCAGGTTGCCCATAACCGCCCCAGGTTGCCCGTAATCACACCAGATTACAAGTAACCACCGCACGTTGCCCATAACCATCGCACATTGCCCGTAACCACCGCACGTTGATCGTAATCACCAAAGGTTGCCCGTAATCATGCCAGATTACGCGTAACCACCGAAGGCTTCCCGTAACCACCGCAGGTTGCCCGTAATCACAAAAGATTACAAGTAACCACCACATGTTGCCCGTAACCACCGCACGTTGACTGTAACCACCCAGGGTTGCCCGTAATCCGCCAGATTACATGTAACCACCGCACGTTGCCTCTGACCACCGCATGTCGCCTCTGACCACCGCATGTCGCCACTGACCACCGCACGTTGCCACTGACCACCGTACATTGCCAATGACCACCGCACGTTACCTCTGACCACTGTACGTCGCCACTGACCACCGCACATCGCCACTGACCACCGCACGTCGCCTCTGACCACCGTACGTCGCCACTGACCACCGTACGTCGCCTCTGACCACCGCACGTCGCCTCTGACCACCGCACGTCGCCTCTGACCATCGCACGTTGCCTCTGACCACCGCACGTCTCCTCTAACCACCGCACGCTGCCATTGACCATGAAACGTTGCCTCTAACCACCGCACACTACCTCTAACCACCCCAAATTGCCAATGACCCCCCCAGATTGCCCGTAACCACGCTAGATTGCCGTAACCACACCAGATTGCCGTAATCACCCCAAATTACATATAAGCACTTCAGTTTGTCCGTATCCACCCCACGTTGCCCGTAACCACAGCAGGTTGCCTGTAACCCCCTCAGATTGTTTGTAACCACAGCAGGTTGCCCGTATCCAACCCACGTTGACCGTAACCACCCCACATTGCCCGTAACCACAGCAGGTTGCCTGTAACCACAGCAGGTTGCCTGTAACCACAGCAGGTTGCCCGTATCCTTCCCACTTTGCCCGTATCCACCCCACATTGCCCGTAACCACTCCACATTGCCCGTAACCACAGCAGGTTGCCTGTAACCACAGCAGGTTGCCCGTGACCACCCCAGATTATCCGTAACCATCCCAGGTTGTCAGTATCCACCCCAGGTTGCCCATAACCACCGCAGGTTGCCCGTAACCACCTCCAGATTACCCGGAACCACCCCAGACTGTCCGCAACCACCCCGCATTACCTGTAATCTCATTTTTTTATTGTATTTTAGTAACTGCACTATTCTAATAACTATTACTAGCTGTGGTTTTGCTCCAGCAAATTGGCGCTCCTTCCCTTCTGAGCCCCGCTTTGTGCCCATACAGTGGTTTATGCCCACATATGGGGTACCGTTGTACTCAGAAGAACCTGCGTTACAGATTTGGGGGTGAATTTTTTCTCCTTTTCCTCGTGAAATTTAGAAATTTCAAATGAAACGAACATATTATTGGAAAAATTCGAGTTTTTCATTTTTAATGGCCAATTTTGAATACTTTCATCTAATACCTTTGGGGTCAAAATGCTCACCACACCCCAAGATTAATTCTTTGAGGGGTGCACTTTCCAAAATGGGGTGACTTATGGGGAGATTTTACTCCGCTGGCACTACAGGGGCACTGCAAACGCACCTGGCGCTCAGAAACGTCTTCAGCAAAATCTGCACTGCAAAAGCTAATTGGCGCTCCTTCCCTTCTGAGCCCGGCTGTGTGCCCATACAATGGTTTATACCCACATATGCGGTACCGTTCTACTCAGGAGAACCTGCGTTACAGATTTTGGGGTTCCTCGTGAAATTGAGAAATTTCAAACTAAACAAACATATAATTGGAAAAATTCGAGTTTTTCTTTTTTACTGTCTACTTTTGAATACTTTCCTCTAATACCTGTGGGGTCAAAAGGCTCATCCTACCCCAAAATGAATTCTTTGAGGGGTGTACTTTCCAAAATGGAGTGACTTATGGGGAGATTTTACTCCGCTGGCACTACAGGGGCTCTGCAAACACACCTGGAGCTCAGAAACTTCTTCAGAAAAATCGGCATTAAAAAAGCTAATTGGCGCTCCCTTCCTTCTGAGCCCTCCTGTGTGCCCATACAGTGGTTTACGCCCACATATGGGGTACCGTTGTATTCAGGAAAACCTGCGTTACAAATTTTGGCATGCTTTTTTTCTCATGTTCCTTTTAAAAATGAGAAACTTTAATCTAAACGTATATATTATTGGAAAATTTAAATTTTCCATTTTTTTACGGCCTAATGGTGAACCCTTTCCTCAAGCCCTTGTAGGGTTAAAATGCTCATTATAACCCTAGATTAATTCTTTACGGTGTCTAGTTTCCAAAATGGGGTCACTTATGGGGGTTTACAGTAAACAAGCCTCCTAAATCAACTTAAAAAAAGAGCTGGTCCCTGAAAAAAATCAGTTTTGGAAATTTCATGAAAATTTGATAATTTGCTGATACATTTCTATGCCCCATAACACCCTAAAAAAGTCAAATATGTCTACCAAATCATGCCAGAATAAAGAAGACATATTGGTAATGTGACTTAGTAACTAATTTATGTGTTATGACTTCCTTTTTTAAGAAGCAGTGAATTTCAAAGTTCATAAAATGCTAATTTTTTTATTTTTCATGATATTTTGATGTTTTTCACACAAAAAAACACAAAGTAGTGACCAAATTTTGTGACTCACATAAAGTGCCATATGTGACGAAAAAACATTCTCAGAATCGCTAGCATACGTTAAAGCATCACTGAGCTATAAGCGCATAAAGTGAGACAGGTCAGATTTTAAAAAATAAGCTTGGTCATTAAGGCCCAAACAGGCTTTAGAGGCAAGGGGTTAAAGAATTTGGATCTGTGATATGCTGTGCACTATTTGCAACTTTTACTGATGTACTGTATGTACTAGCAATTTGGTTGTTGTTTAATTTACAGTATATGTTTCTTATTAAAAATAAAAATAAATAATAATAAAAAAAAAGAACTCAGATCTGGTATTGCTGCCTCCCTGACAGATCTGTATAACCAATCCCTCCTCACAGGCGATGTCATTGATGACTGGAGAACGGCCAATGTTATACCCATCCACAAGAAGGGTAGTAGAGAAAAGCCCAGTAACTACAGGCCGGTTAGCTTAGCATCTGTAGTAGTGAAACTCTTCTCAAAAAGAAGATAATGGATCACCTAAGAATCAACAATTTGATGGATTCAAACCAGCATGGCTTTACTGCAGGCTGATCATGTCAAACTAATCACTTGATTATGTCAGAAAAGTGCTGGGTAAAGGTGGTGCCGTAGATATTGCCTATCCTTCAGCAAAGCCTTTGATACAGCTCCCCATAAAGAGCTGATAGAGAAGTTAGAGAAAGTTGAACTTAATCCCTGGATAGTTCTGTGAATTTGTTGTTCGCTGAAGGATAGATATCAGAGGGTTGTTGTTAATGGTGTATATTCCGAGAGAGACTAGTTATAAGTGGTGTGCCACAGGATTCTGTTCTGGGTTCTATTCTGTTTGTAAGTGACATAGGAGAAGGTTTGGTAGGTAAAGTTTGTCTGTTTGCTCATGACACAAAAGTGTGCAATAGGGTTGATATTCCTGGAGGTGTCAGTAATATGGAAAATGATTTAGCTTTGCTAGAGAAGTGGTTCAAACATTGGAAATTGTTTCCAAATGTTGTTTCTATGTCAGTACCTTATGTCTTTCCCTTTCTGTCTGCAGCAGTGGTGGTGAGTGCAATACAATATTCATACTTGTGTTGTTTGAGGGCAGCCTTCCCCACCGGTGGTGCCGGCTCGGTTTTGGTAGGGCATTTTGGGTTTGGTCCTGTGACATTGGGGTTGCAGGGCCATTCCATGGCCTCCCTTTCCTGCATGTGCATGCTTTGCGGCATTGGCAGTCGCTGACCGACACAGTGTGGAGTTAGCGTAGGGACCTGTATTTTATAGTTCTCCCTTTTCTGAGCAGCTGGCACTCCCAATATAAGACCCACATGACCCAAATTGGCAGGATATACCTGTGCTCACATGTCAGTACCTTATGTCTTTCCCATTCTGTCTGCAGCAGAGGTGGTGAGTGTAATACCATATTCATACTGGGTTTTGGTGGGGCATTGGTGGGGCATTTTGGTGGGGCATTTTGGGTGTGGGGAATGTGAACCAGGGGACCTTCACGTGGTACACGGGGCAATATGGTTTGTTCAAATTATATACCAACATCCTGGCGTTGGTTTTTAAAATAGGCCTAGTGGCATTAGTATTAGTAGCCATAGGTGGGACGTGCAGCTGCCCCTTTCTCTCCATGTCGTCTGATAAATGAGGCCCTATCCCTAAAGGCCATAAGGTTGGTGTGAAGTAGGTGACATATTTTATGAACAGCGTACAGGATGATAATTTATATTCTAGTATTCCATATTTGTACTATTTATGTATTGTGATGCTATTACAGAAGGACAGAATTGATAGCAGAAGTAATAGCGTGGAAAAGTACCTTTCTTTAATAGCATCACAGTTTTTTGGCTGGCAGTTAGTACACTGCTGCACTCCTCTTTTACATGATTTGCAATTGAAATCATGGATTTAAACTAAAAACGAACATTACAACAACTATCCAGTTCGAGACTGTTTTTGTGTTACAGGACTAGCATTGCGACCCCGATAATTGTTACGCATATGTCAATTGTTTTTTCTCCCACGTTCTAACATTTTTATTTCCTTATCTTTTTTATCTGCATATACTTCTGTATCTTTTTTCTTCTTTTAATGAATTTTATTTTATTTGTTGTGCATAACTGTTGTGCATATTTTGTATTTATGTTTGTTACTCTTTAAATATATAACATAAAATTTACCACCATATACTGTATATGCACAATCGAACTTGACTAGAGGACCTTAATTTCTCTTTTCTTTTACTTGTATTTATTCCTTTGGCTATAGGACTAGGTTAACCTCGCCAAATTTAATAGCAGTTGAACCTACACGACCTTTTTTCGTTTTAAGTACAAGATATCATGTACATTAATTGTCCCCTCCAATTTGGAGTGACATTACCCCCTCCTCAAGACCTCACTAACATACAATATTATTAACACCTCTGAAAATCAGTAAGCATAAATAAAAGGGAAAGGGTGGGTGGACTGGAGCAGCTCCTTCCTCTTCTTGCCCCCAATATATGGAACCAGACCGGGTCACCTGACTCAGCTGAACACACAACAGAGGCTCTTTGCCAGACAATGTTCCCCTAATCCCCGCAGGGACACCTGTCATTGGTAAAAGCATCAACCAATGACAGGAGGCATCTGAACTGGGAACTTCTAAAACAAAACAGCAGAAACATAGAAACCCCTCTCCTCCCTCACTTCAGGAAGAGGTCAACTCTGGGTCAGTTGAGGTCCCATGCAGACCATTCCTGATGGTCCGAGCAGGGGCGTAGCTAGGGGTTCAGCCTAGGTGAGGCGAGTAAGTCTCAGTGGGCCCCGAACCAATTATGTTACCCATAGGAAACCTCAGTAGATGACAATGCTTTTCAAATAATCAAGGGACTGAGAACAGTGGAAAAAACTTTCTACATTTCACATAAATAACCATGTAAAAATTAAAGGGGTTATCAAGAATTGCAAAAACATAGCTGCCTTTTCCAGAAACAGCCCTCAGAATAAATAACCAACACTGCACTTGATCATTGGCATTTGAACAGTCCATCCACATCACATCGGACCCCACTATGTCCGCCTAAACTCTGCAATATATATAACAAGATGTGTGTTACGTATGAGACATACCTTGGTACCTTGTACTGTTGCACTTCGATTTTTGTTCTTTGTAGCAACAGGAATGAATACTCACAGGAGTGAAGACTAACTGCAAAATTCACTGTTTATTTGGCTTCTTATACAAAACATATAGATGTGCTCACTGGCTGATGTGTACTCTCCCCTCAGTCCAAACCATCCACCCCCACGGCGGACGTTTCAGAGGATAGGCTCCTCCTTCCTCATGCAAATTAGGTACCCCCTTTTCAGTTAGAGAGCATATCCCGTACCCCAACCCCCATAGATAACATCCTTCCCAGGAGTTAGCCCCACCCACCCACATAGGTCTCCTTCTCTATAACTAAGGGGAAAAAGCCATACTTACCTGCTGTGCAGTTGCAGTACTATAGTCTTCTGATGTCAACTCTCTCCCTGTTCTGTGAGCGCATGAGTGACATCAGTCATGTCCCACAGCTCTAAGAGAGGGAACAGCCTCTTGTGGCCACAAACAGTGATTGGCAGGATGGAGAGCCAATGCTCTCTTCGCCTTGTCAATCACCCTGCTGCATTCAACTGTATGTTCTCGCATACAAGCGCATACAGCTAAATGGTCAGACACAAAATTCGGTAGCCGTGTGGGCCCCCCAGGAGCACTGGTTGCTGGCGAGGGGCCACCTACAGCCAATAGACATTTAAGTCTGTCTGCAAAAGCAAAAGCTTTTGCAGACAGCATTAACTGGCAAAATCTTCAGTGGGCCCCCGGCCTGTGTGGGCCCATGAGCGGCTGCCCCCTCTGCCCCCACCAAATTATGCTACTGGGGCTTGTACATTCCAGCAGGTCCTGTGACTATTAATATAGTTTCCAAGTGTTAGGCACAAACACCCAGGGCCAGTTTCTATTAAAGAGAAAGTTTCTCTGAAGAAGCAGCAAAACCTCATTAAAAAGCTCATGTCATGGACAGAGGTGGCAACAGAGAGCACTGTGAAATAAAACAGCACTTCCTGTAGGACATACAGCAGCTGATAAGTACTGGAAGACTTTAGACTTTTAAATAGAAGAAATTTACAAATCCATATAACTTTCTGACACCAGTTGATTTGAAAATGTTTTGGTTTTTTTTTGTCTCTGGGATACCTGTTTAAAATAATATACAGTTCTGTTGTTTATTTTAGTGGTCAATTATGCTTAAGATCAGGTATGTTGTTCCATAAAATAAGAAATTTCTATAAGAACTGTACCTGAAGCAGAGAGTATGCTTTTCTTTTTGGTTTTTCATTAAAGTAGGTTGCTTAGCTGTTCAAAGTGAGTAAAATACAGACTGTGTACCGTCTGTGAATTATGTTTATAGCAGACTGAAGCAAGGTAATGTATGATCTTTATTACCTTCTGCCAGTTGGGTATACACAGCAGCCATAAATCCAGCCTCTGTACATTAGCAATGCACAGAGCTAAACACAGAATGGTTTATATACAGCCACAAATGGAGACGTTCAATCCAAGGACAGCTTGGAAAATACCACATGTGCATGGAGCGAAAATTAGATTTCACTTATATGCACTGTACTCAGATTCTCTATCCAATCGACCATATTTTATCAAATATATGAAGGCATTTATGATTCATAAAGAGAATCTTATAGAAAGGGATGTAGGAGTTACTGAAGTTTGCTAACAGAAATAAAGTGGAGATGTGGGATGATCTCCATACCATACTATGGGGCCCCATGAATCCTAGCTACTCTCCTGAGCTAGAGTACAGACTAACCCTTTAACCCTTCAGAATTTTTAATTTTCACTTCTCACCACCTGAGCGGTGAGCACCCTTCATTTTAACAGATAATGCATTTCGAAACTGGAAAATATAGAGTGAAATTTTTTAAAAATGCTATTTTTGCTGCATCAATTTGTTCTGAGCTCACTGTTCAGTAAACTTTTATCAAATCAATGCCCCCCTAATAAAACTGCTTAGGCATCTGCTAAAGAAGAAGGACTTCTAGTCTCTTCCTCCTCCTCCCCTCCTGCTGTTCCATTACACTTAGGACTTTCTATATCTTAAGGTGGCCATACACCTTCAATAACTGACGGCTAAACGATAATTCAGACATCAGTTAGATCTGCCACGGGCTGTCCATCCTCCCCTTGGGGTATGTTCACATGGAGCGGAGAGCGACTGAAGCGGAGGCACGCGATCCCTCCCATATAGGTGGAATTGCGCAATGGATAGATACGCCGTGAAAAATTCCGCTGCCTTTGCTCCCTGTGAATATACCTGTACACAGGAGTGTTAAGCACAGCTGAGTGCTCATGTGTTGTCTATGGGCAGGGGTAAGCCACAGCAAGAGCATTGTCGCTGCAGTTTATCTCTTTCTGAACAAAGGGGTCAGCCGTAATTTTCCATAATAGCCAACCCTTATTACCACCAGCGTCATCCGTTGGTGGTGGTTCTGAACGGTCCCATACACGCTAGATTGATGGTTGACCCATAGTCTAAAGCAGTGCTTCTCAAACTTTTTCTACTGGAGCCTCACCCAAAAGACCAAGGCAATGCCTGGGCCTAACCAGACTGACCAAGAGGATGCCTGGGCCTCACTATCTGTGGTGAAAGTCCATTTAAAAGTTAAAAATAATGCTAGGGCTACCTTTCACCTGTCTCCCAAGCTCTATATGCTAATAAAGCAAGTACAAAATAAATTAATAATGTTGCTAAAATGGAGATTTTTACAAACAGCAAAACAACTGTGCAGATCATAGTCACTTTTGTGAAAACTGGCTCCCCAGCAGGGCCTCACCAACAACTAGGGGGCGCCTCACAGTTTGAGAAGCACTGGTCTAAAGTGTATAGGGGCCTTTACAGTGCTTCTTGTTCATACAGTAGCATCCAGTATGTACTTTGAAAGCCCTTATAATACTGGTGACTCTTTAAAGGGAATCTGTCAGCTGTAATTCGAATTTCAAACTGCAGATTCCCTTTAAACTTAGAAGAAGGAAGTATGTTGTGCTGTTGTGATAGTGATTCAAGGAGGTGATCTGGCATCACAACGTACAGTTGTCATGGTGCTAGTAGGGACCCTATTACGCCAACAGATTTTTCTGACAAATTTTTGCAGCTGAAGCCGGGAACAAACTATAAACAGTGAACAGGTCATAAAGAAAAGCCTGTATTTCTCCTCTTTTCAAATCCATTCCTGGCTTTGGCTGTAAAAAATCTGTCAGATAATCTGTAAGATATCTGTTGGTGTATTAGGGCCCTAAGATGGTATTGGGAGGGGTCACAATATAATCACACTATATAACAGGCAGTCTCTTCCTGCTATCCGTAGCTGGGGACCTCCACTAGTAGCCGTCATGGAGTGATCCTCTGTACCTGCTACATAACCATTTAAATGCTGCTGTTAAACCTGAAAGCAGCATTTAAATAGGTGTCATTGGTGGTCCAGTGGCTGGATGGCTCCCCACAGCGACATTATGGGAAGCCAATCCATTATACAGGTAGCCCTGGTCCTCTTCTATGTGTCCTGGGCTGCCTGTATTCAGCATTTGTTAGGGACTGCCTTCAGCAGCCCCTGGCAATCGAGTGCAGATTCAATTAATCAATGCATTACATATGTACTGCATTGATCCATATGAGCAATCATGCTATTGCTCATAGTAGTCCCCTAAGGGGGCTACAAAAATGTGTAAAAAGTGTTTATTAAAAGATAAATAAATCTATCCCATAATAAAAGTTTAAATCACCCCTTTTCCTATTTTTTTTTAAAATATATAAACAAATAAAATAATAAACATATTTGCTGTGCACGGAATCGCAGACTTTTACATTATTATATTCTTGATATCGTATGGTAAATGGCATAAACGCAAAAACCTACTAAGCGCACAGTTGCTGATTTTTGGTCATATATCACATCCCAGGAAAACTTGAATAAAAAGCCACATATACAGTATGCAAGTGTGGTATTGATAAAAAGTACAGATCATGCCACAAAAAATAAAACCTCAAACAGCCCCATAGGCCAAAAAATAAAATATGTTATAAGGATGGTAATAGAGCAGTTTTAAACACATTTAGTCTTTTTTTTTTTTTTTTTTAAAGGTAGGGGGACAAAGATAACATGTCAGTTTTACCACATGGCGAAATTTCACCTCTCATAATTTTCTTTCAGTTTTGCAGCATATTTTTTTTTATTTAAATGAAGCATGTCACTACAGTGTACAATTGGCGTCGAGAACTCTATGGTTTTTTAAACACAAAAATTAAAATAGTCTGTGACATGAAGGGGTTAAAGGGCTAGGCGGAGGAAACATGGCTGCTGTCTTCCAGAGAAAAATTAGCATATGGCTCAAAACAAAAAAAATATGCTCAATCATAAATCTTGCATCAACAGTCCCTAGGTTTGGTTTACAGGCCTGTTTAGATTGGAGGTGGGCCCCTGAGCTCCTGGGACCCATAACAGCTGCTAAAGCTGCTGCGCTGGTGGGCATACCCTTGCACTGTGCTTTGGGATTACGCAAAATAATGTGGTGTACTCTTCGTGGAGGTCACTTTTTATTAGCATAATTTGTTCTATGTGTCTAGGTATTAACATGTATGATGAATTATGTAAATCTGGAGTTTTTATAATGCCTATACACTGCCCATATTTAAGGACCGTGTAGTTGAGCACCACGAGAAATAGCTGAACAACAGCGGAAATGTCAGCTGTTGTTCATATTTTATTTAACGGTGAATGAGTTCTGCAATTGAAAGGTTATCTGTGCCTTTAAACTGGCTCTTTTATCCCTTAACCTTTAAAAAGCAGAGCATTTATGATATGGTATCTCAGTGTACAACATGTGACATGTGAACTACTTACCATTTATTTCATCTCTGTGTTGCCTACATGGATGTCACTTGCAATTTGCATTCATGGTCTTCCAGATTTCAACCACAGAGTTATGAAAGCGATTGTACCACCAGGTACATTGCTATGGGTTTTTTGCATGAACTCACCGGTGTCTGTGCGGGGATGTCAGTGGCGCGGTCCTTTTTTTGAACCGCTGCCTGTTCCCGCACGCGGCGCCAATCTATTACCGAGCACCGCACCGCCCTGGAGCACTGAGGGCAGGCCCCTAATATGACGTAACCCCCTCCCCTCTGTGACACGGCTCCATTAGAATCAATGGAGCTGTGTCACAGAGGGGAAGGGAGAGTGTCATACTTGATGCTTGATGTCCTCTGTGGAATGAATATTCCTTGTGTCGATCATCAAAACTAATTAAGTCAGAGTTAGGCTATGTTCTTATTTTGGGAATTCAGCAGAATTGTATGTATACATTTGTGTATGCCTGAATTCTTTTTTTATTCCGGTTACCACTCTGCTATGTTCCTACTTTGGGAATATATGGAGAAAAGGCGGCCGACACGGCCGTAAATAGTGTTATAAACATTGACGTCCGCCTTTCACTGATATATTAACATAGCACTTAGAGTGGAAACTCAAATACAAAATAAATCCATGCACACATATATGTATACATACGATGCTGGCTCCCCCCACAGTCTTGCTAATGGACAGCTTTTTTCCTATTCCTAGTATTTGGGAGAAACTTCTAAGTAAGTGGCAGAAGGAGCCATGGACACATCGAAATTCTACCTAGGATCCCTCTTTGCAGTCATTAAAGGGGTACTACAACATCAGATAAAAAAGAAACATGCTGCAGGGCATTTATCTTTGTGCACATGTCTGATTCAGTTCTGAAACCACAAAAAATCCAGTTGTTTGGAGGGTCTTAGTTCTGTATTTTGTGGTTGCACTTCCTGGACTGATCAGGACTACAATTCCCAGAATGCATTTATTTTCCTCAGTTTTTCATCACAGTCCTTCCACCCTGCCTACTCCCCTCCCACAGCACTCCTGCCAGTTCCACACCCAAAGCTGTTGCAGAATATCTCATTTCACTGCAGACTATTGCACAGTCACAGCACAGATAGTGATGTAGACTGGAAGGGTTGGTTAGAGATGGTGAGTCACTCAGGGGTGGGAGACAAGATCCAGACAAGCCTCCAGTGACATCAGAGGATGATGTGTTGTCCCCAGAGAGGGGGAGAAGTTGGGGACATTTCAAATTATATAGTCCTTCTATTTTTCATTTCCAGACAGAGCTGAAGCACAGAAAAGCCACCAAAGCGAGTACTATTAAGGATAACATTTATTTATTATACAGTAAATATTTTTTTGGAGAAAAAATCTTGTATTATTGTTTTATCTTGTATATTAAATAAACATTAAGTTTTACTTATCTTTTTCTGGTTTTTGTTTTGTTGGATAAGTTTAAATCCATGTGCCGGTCCGTGATTCTGAAGGATCTGGCTTAGCAACGTTTCTCTTAATGCTGCATCTCATGAGTATGAATATATTCTGTTGGTATAATACTACCAGACATGATGTGCTATTGCTTTGTGATGAGATTTAAGTGCTTAGAAAATATCATGTTCACGGAGTGGTAAAAGAATGAGCATTTGTATCTATCTCCAGGCTCCACTTGTCTTCAAGACATCCTGTGTGTTCTCCAGTAATTGATCATATGACATTTTTAGAGGATGATAAATTAATGGACTGCGACCACACTGGCCGCTTTCCTCTAAGTTGTTAAACCAGTCCGGTTACGCCAGGAGAAAGTGGAGTCACGATCAACATTTGCAGGCAGAACTTAATCTGTTATTCAGCTTCTAAAAATTCATTATGCATGATTTACAACAGACAGAAGCCTCCAATTTCCTCATTAGCTCGTGGAGGAAAGTAGATGATTTAAAGACAGTGCACACAGTCATAATAACACTGATCTTCGGAGACGAGGCATTGAATTCCATTATCTACCTGTTACCCTATTGGAAATGAAATACTGGAAAAACTTTTTATGTATAGTCAAATAGGTGAAGGTATAGGTGTATCAGTGAAGAGAGAGCAGCCTTACTGCTACAGATGGCTGTGGATGTGCAATTGTATAAGAGTTGGAGTATATGGAGCAGGGAAGCTGCCAGACAGGTGGCTACCACTGTAGGTATACTGGGAGCTTAGTAGGGTCATCCGATATTGGATGCCATAAAAATATCTGATCACTTTAAGGCTATGTTCACACTATGTAAAAGTACGGCAACAACGGCCGTAGTTAATGCAGTGTGGAACATTGGCTACATTTCTATCGGATCCCGGCCGGAGTGTATACACATAGTATACCCTCCGGCCGGGATCCCGTGCGGACCCGCAAATAACTGACATGTCAGTTTTCTGCGGCCGCAATTCAATGAATTGCGGGCATAGGACAGCCTGTCAGTTCACACAATGAAGCGAGCGGCTCCAGCCGATTGCTTCATTGTGCGCTATGGGGAGTTCTGATGCGGCCGCGCACAGATGCGCCCACATCAGAACACTACGGCCATAAAGATCATCCGGCCGGTACTGCAGTACTGGCCGGGATGATCTTGGCAGAGACCGGCCGTTCTGTGACACGGCCGGGTCACGGAACGGCTGGTCTCTTCCGGTGTTTGAACATGGCCTAAAGTCTCATACACATAAATTCATGCATTTACTGACCATGCAGTTACAGTAGTACAGTTACCATTATATAATAGTAAGTCATGGTGTGCTTACTAAAGCCCTTGTGGTACTGTTATGTTTAGGTGTGTTAAGTTAAGAGGTTAACCCTTTAAGAGGAAAGTAGATTTGTTCTCACTGATTAGAGCCATTTACCGGAACATGTTCTTTTTTATTAGCAGTTTTTAATTTTCTGATTTAATTTTTATTTTATTTTATTTTCAGTACATTATTCTGTGGCTGCTATCTTGCCTCAGCTGCTTTTAATAGCATTTAGTTACATCCTTTCTGACAAGTCTCATGGACATAGACATGATAAACATCTCTAGACCCTATTCTGTGTATTGGACATATTTGTAGACAAGCACAATAAGCACAACTCGAGCATGTTCGAGTCTGTCCAAACCTGAGCGAGTCCCAAGGAAAACATGGATACAGCCTATGGCTATGTTCACGCAGTTTATTTTTTAGTAGAAAAATGGCTGTTGTTGGCAATTAAAACAATGCCCGTTTTTTGCATTAAAGTCAATGCAAAACGATGGCCGTTGTTCACATAGTGTATTGAACAACAGCCATTGTTTGATTCAGCCATGGAAATAATTCAGATGTCAATTATTTCCAGCTGTTGTGCCTTGAAAGCAATGCAATTTTTAATGCAACAATGGCCGTTGTTTTTGAGTGCCAAACATTGGCCATTGTTTGTGCAGTTTGTGAACATAGTCTATAGTTGTATTCATGTTTTCCAGGCAGTTTTAGGGCTACATTTATCTTCTGCAGCCAGCATTAATCAAATGCTGCATGCTCATGTTCAGATGGACCCAAGCATGCTCGAGCTGCACTCACCTCTAATTTGTGTTACATGTGTAAGGGTTATTTCACAGGGTAAGGGAAGCAGAGATGCTATTGTCTTTGTTATCAACTGGTGTAATTTTTTAGAACCCCTCTACCTATCTCCACAGACAAACAGTTTTAGCTTTGTTTTAAGCCTTGTGGCCAAAATGAAAACTGCAAGATGTGATGATTATTTTATAATATAGATAATAAAATACTTTTGTTCTCCTTCTGAACTGTTATTTTTCTGTTGACAGAATAAGTTTTTTTTTTCTTTTTTTTTATTCTTCCGTGGCACCAGTTGTACTTTAGGATGGCATTACATGGAATTAAATTTTACCATATTTTGTTTTGTGGAACCAATGAAGCGTGGTATAGTTGGATGAAGAAGATGCCTGCAGCTAGAAGCCACAGGCTGATAAGGTAAGATGGGTAAACCGTTACACTCACATAGAATGCACAGAAATGACATCTTGTCATCTTGCAACTTAGACAGCCAATCAGCCACAGAGATACAGCGAGTGAGTAAACACAAGAGGAGCCCACTGTAACTAACGGACCCACTGGGGAATTCATCTGTTCCCCTGTGGGCTTGTTTTAGCCTATAAACATCTATTATAATTATCTTTTCCTGAGTTTATGCAGGCTCGGACTTGCCCACAGGGGTGCAGAGGAATCCCCCAGTAAGCCCTACCCCTTTGTGGGCCCCTGAGCAGGAGGTGGGCCTCCCTGTTTAGCAGCTCCTTAATGACATATAATTCCCCAGCACTGGTGCACACACCTGTCACTCGGTTACTCATTGCCTCTATATAGTAACCTGGGGTTTTATCTTATTATATAGTGTCAGGGAGTGACCGGGGTGCTAGGCCGTAGCATGTAGTGTGCAGAATCAGTGCAACTCCTGTCCCCTGACTCTACTTCTATGTAAGGCCGGCGCAGAATGAGAGTGAAGCTGGCACCCTGGCCATTAACCATCCACTATAACCTTGATACACTTGGTTTTAGTTAATAAATTGCAGTTGACGACCACATCACTTATTCTCTGCAATAATGCACTTGTCTGCTGCAAATGTCACAGATTTTATAATGCAAATTTATTGTCCACACATATCTCTACATAGTAAGGCCAGTTATTACAATGGCAGTATAATTGTTAAACACATGGCTTCAGTGCTGCAAAACAGTCAAGAAGGTCTTACTTCCCATGTCTGTTCTGGGGTATCATATTGTAGACAGAAGTGTAGAGTACCCATGAACAATATACTGTACATGCCAAGAATATATATTATGTTCATAAGAGAAATGTGAACATTGATTTTTTTGACGTTGTGTCCTACTTTTCTAATAGATATATACACTACTATGCTACTCCAATTTAAAGCCAGTCCAATGATTACAGATGATTTTATTTATTTCTCGAATCCATTGTAGCAGCAGCCATGCCAAGAAATGCTTTTACTGGAATTTATCTGTAATCTTTGCTGAATACAGTATAATTTATTTGCAATGCTTTTGTATACATCTACAAGGTCATGCATGTCTCTTCCCTGAGATAAGAAGAGTAGCGCATTTGCTAGGTTTCAATAATTGGAAGAAGTGTTCCCAGCTCAGTCCATCATTCTGTGAGATAACCATGTCATCAACCATAGGACAAACATCTCTATTCACTTGGGGCTAGGTGAAAAGTACTTTAGCCTGGAACAAACAGAATTAGAATGTTGATAGCTATGGAATAGACCTAGGATTCTAGTCGTTCTCTATGTATAATAAATCAGAGACTCTTGGTGAATATAATGGATCTTATGCTCACATACGCAACATTTTATGACACTAGTGGGTAACCAAAATAATCTAATTATTATAAGTGTCTTCATATAATGTGTTTGTGGATAGTAAGTATACACTGCCTGTGATCTGGAAACTGACAGCACAGAGATATACACTGTTCGCGCAGCCTGGCCGCTTGATTTGTTGTGCCATGTAGAGGCACTGCAAACGAGCATCAATCTTGCTTATCGGTGCTCAACAAATCACTAAATGTAAATGTCTTAGGCCCAGATCCCGACTAATCAAAACTTTAGAGACAAGCTTTAAAGCGTAACTGTCATTTAAATGTAATTTTTCAGAAATCAATAAATATCAAATAGTACAAGCGATTTTAAGAAACTCTGTAATAGGTTTTATTTAACTGTGTAATTCGATAAGCTTAAAATATAAGGATAAGGATAAGCTTAAAATATAACTTTTATTTCACTCGATAAAATAGGTATCCAAGACAAAAAATTATATACAAAAAACAACAAAAATGTCCATAAACAGATACTGTCACAAATAACATCTCATCATATCATTATGGGAAACTGACTACCGAGACTAGGCAAACCTCGTGGTAGTATTATCACCATAAGTCTCTGTCTGTCCAGTGGGTGTTGTGTGCAGTCATCTCATGAATATATGGCGAGTACGGTGTCCTAAAGCCCAATGGTACCACTCAGGCTAACCGCCCGGATAGGGATGTAGGTACCGGTGAGGCTATATTAGACCGATCTCCACATTAAAAGCACAAGAACGTCACAAACAGAATACCAATAGGTCTGGCCCTGTCGACCGGCTGTCTGTGATGCTCAAGTCTCATATGTAAATCCCAACACCTATCCCTACGCGTTTCAATCACCGCCTGGATAGGGATGTAGGTACCGCCCGGATAGGGATGTAGGTACCGGTGAGGCTATATTAGACCGATCTCCACATTAAAAGCACAAGAACGTCACAAACAGAATACCAATAGGTCTGGCCCTGTCGACCGGCTGTCTGTGATGCTCAAGTCTCATATGTAAATCCCAATACCTAGTCCTACGCGTTTCAATCACCGCCTGGATAGGGATGTAGGTACCGCCCGGATAGGGATGTAGGTACCGGTGAGGCTATATTAGACCGATCTCCACATTAAAAGCACAAGAACGTCACAAACAGAATACCAATAGGTCTGGCCCTGTCGACCGGCTGTCTGTGATGCTCAAGTCTCATATGTAAATCCCAACACCTATCCCTACGCGTTTCAATCACCGCCTGGATAGGGATGTAGGTACCGCCCGGATAGGGATGTAGGTACCGGTGAGGCTATATTAGACCGATCTCCACATTAAAAGCACAAGAACGTCACAAACAGAATACCAATAGGTCTGGCCCTGTCGACCGGCTGTCTGTGATGCTCAAGTCTCATATGTAAATCCCAATACCTAGTCCTACGCGTTTCAATCACCGCCTGGATAGGGATGTAGGTACCGCCCGGATAGGGATGTAGGTACCGGTGAGGCTATATTAGACCGATCTCCACATTAAAAGCACAAGAACGTCACAAACAGAATACCAATAGGTCTGGCCCTGTCGACCGGCTGTCTGTGATGCTCAAGTCTCATATGTAAATCCCAATACCTAGTCCTACGCGTTTCAATCACCAGTATGGTGAAATCATAACACAACACACAAACACATAAATAGGATGATAATTGGCAAGGACCGCTGTGGCTGGGTACTCATTGAACCTGTATGTATAGCGATTGCAGATAGAAGGTCCTATGTTGGCAGTGGCTGACACAGGACATCTATCCACATTGTGCTATAGGTATATTTGTGAGAATTGCCAGAGCTGTATGCCTACATTTAAGGTCCTCCGCCCGGAGATGTCATCCCTTGATCCTGCAGTGGCAGAATGCCCCTGACTTCAGAAGAAGAAGGATTTCTGCGTTCATTATGCTCTATGAAGAGGGGAGGGGTCAGAGGAGTGAGTGAGCACGGAGGAGAGAAACATCAATCCTGCACAGCACAACACCCTGCAATCTTCTCTCAGTAAGTTCATAGATAAGCACTGACCTTTCTGACCTCTGAATCCAGCGGTTTAGGTGCCCAGAGAGTCTACAAACAGCTAACCTTCATGTCTCTTCTTCCTGCTCCCTCATCTCCCTTGGCCCCTCCCCCCTCCACAGGATATAATGGACACAGCAGAACCCGTCTTCACTAGCTTCTCTGTAATGAAGACGGATTTGCCTGATAATGCACAGATAAGAAGTGAGGGAGGGAGGCTGGAAAACAGCTTTTTGAGTACAAAAAGAGGCTTTTTTTTTGCCTAATACAGAGGTTTTTTTTTAATCGTTTGTACTACTGATTTCTGCAAAAAAAAAGAAAAACATGACAGTTACACGTTAAATACAGTACAGTACAGTACAGGTGAAGCTATAAATAAATGGTAGATAGAACATGAGTAACATAAATAAGTTAGGTATGAGATAAAAGCTGTTTAGATAAAAGATTTAGATTTTTAAAAAAGATTTTTACTAATTAATAATTATATGAATCTTATTTCTAGAGATGAGCGAAGCAGATCCGGCAAAGCTAAATTTGCTGCACAGTACGCTGTCAATTCGCTTCGTTCTGTGAAGCAAATTCACCCTGATTCGTTAGGAAAAAAATGAAATGGCCACACATGCTGTCTGGAGCGTCACTGGGTGGGACAAAGTGATTAACCATAATCCCTAGCAACCGTCCAATCAGCTGCAGGCCCCTCTATGATGTCAGCACCTCCCCCTCTATATAAGGAGGTTCGTTAATGGTCGGCTGTGTGTGGAGGAGAGAGCCGGATAGCACCAGGCAGTTAGAACAGAGCAGGGAGAGACTAATAGTGCGTTACACAGACAGATTTATCTGACAGATTTTTGAAGCCAAAGCCAGGAAACATAGAAACATAGAAGATTGTCGGCAGAAAAAGACCACTGGGTCCATCTAGTCCGCCCTTTTAGTATTTTCTTCCTTATTATCTTAGGATAGATATATGTCTATCCCAGGCGTGTTTAAATTCTGTTATTGTAGATTTACCAACCACCTCTGCTGGAAGTTTGTTCCAGGTATCTACTACTCTTTCAGTAAAATAATATTTTCTTACATTGCTTCTGATCTTTCCCCCAACTAACCTCTCACTGTGTCCTCTTGTTCTTGAGCTCAGTTTTTTACTAAAAACACTCCCCTCTTGAACCTTATTTAGTCCCTTAACATACTTAAAGGTTTCAATCATGTCCCCCCTTTCCCGTCTTTCCTCCAGACTATACAGATTCAAATCCTTAAGTCTTTCCTGATATGGTTTATGCCTCACACCCTCCACCATTTTTGTAGCTCGTCTTTGGACCCGTTCTATTTTATCAATGTCCTTTTTTAGGTGAGGTCTCCAGAACTGGACACAGTATTCCAGATGTGGCCTCACCAGAGCTCTATACAGCGGGATCACAATCTCCCTCTTCCTACTGGTTATACCTCTAGCTATACACCCCAGCATACGATTTGCTTTCCCCACTGCCTGGTTGCACTGGTGACTTATTTTAAGGCTTTCAGAAATCATTACCCCTAAATCCTTCTCTTCTGAAGTCTTTTCCAACACAGTACTGCCGATGTGATACTCGGATAGAGGATTCCTCCTCCCCAAGTGCATTATTTTACATTTGGAAACGTTGAACTTCAATTTGCTGAAGTCCAGATAGGCGATATCCACAGCACCACCTTCATCCAGCACTTTTGTGGCATAATCAAAGAAATCAATGAGATTAGTCTGACATGATCGGCCCTCAGTAAAGCCATGCTGGTTTGGATCCATCAAATTGTTGATTCTTAGGTGATCCATTATCTTCTTTTTTAGAAGAGTTTCCATCATTTTCACTACTACAGATGTCAGGCTCACTGGCCTGTAGTTACTGGGCTCTTCTCTATTCCCCTTCTTGTGGATTGGTATAACATTGGCTGTTCTCCAATCATCGGGGACATCTCCTGTTAGCAGGGATTGGTTATACAGATCTGTCAGGGGGGCAGCAATCACAGATCTGAGTTCTTTAAGAACCCTGGGATGGATCCCATCTGGACCCATCGCCTTATTCAGCTTTAAACGGGCAAGTTCCTCTGCAACTTCAGCCTCTGAAAATACTGGAGCCGAACCCATATAGCTGGAGGCAATGTTGTGTCCAACCATCCTGTGATTGTGAAGGCCGCCTTCTGAAAACACTGAGCAGAAGTAACTATTCAAATAGTCAGCGACCGCCTTATCTCCATCAATAAACGTATTCTCCCCATTACTTATTTTAGTAATGCTGCAGCCATTCTTCTTCTTCCTGTCACTTATATATCTGAAGAAGGTTTTATTCCCCGCAGTAACAGATTTTGCCATTTCCTCTTCTTTTGAGGCTTTAGCAGCATTTATAATCTGCTTTGCCTCCTTCTGTATACTTTTGTACGTCTCTCTGTCAGCTTCATTCCCAGTCTCCTTATACTTCCTATACGCTGCCTTTTTTCCTTTTACAATGGCCTTAACCTCTCTAGTAAACCATAATGGATTCTTCTTCCTTTTACTTTTGCTAACTTCTCGTACATATAGTCTAGTTCCCTTTAATATGACATTTTTTAATTCTGCCCACTGAGTGCTCGCCCCCGATGTTTTATCCCACCCTCTTAATTCTTTATCTAAATACTCCCCCATTTTATTAAAATCTGTCTTCCTAAAATCCAATACTCTTGTTGTAGTATGGGATTGGACGTAGTCAGTTTGTACGTCAAACCATAGACACTGGTGGTCACTGGAACCTAGATTTTCTTCCACTCTAACTTCAGACACCCGATCCACATTAGTAAATACTAAATCTAGAATGTTCTCTCCTCTGGTAGGTGACTTCACAAGCTGTTTCAGAGATGCCCCTGTAAGGGCCTCCATTACATTCTTGCTTTTACATGTAAGTGCAGAAGGGATATTCCAATCCACATCCGGCATGTTAAAGTCGCCCATAACTACAATGTCCCCCTTTAATGACATTTTAGTAATTTCATCCATCAGCATATTATCATAGTCCTCGCTTTGCCCCGGAGGCCTATAGACAACACCTATCCTAATAACAGATCCCTCTTTGGACTGCATACAAAGCCAGAGAGTCTCCAGCTCTTTATATGTATTTTGGATGAGTGTCGATTTAAGACTATCCCTGACATAAATGGCTACCCCGCCTCCCCTTCTCTCTGCTCTGTCTTTCCTGTACAGAATATATCCCGGTATAGCTATTTCCCAATCATTAGACTCTTTGAACCAGGTCTCTGTTACAGCAACAAGGTCCAAATAATCTCTAGACATAATGGCCGTCAGCTCACAGATCTTGTTTCCTAAGCTGCGAGCATTCGTACACATTGCCCGAAGATTACTAAGCTTCATAATACCTTTATTCCCAAATTCATCTACCGCACCAACAGCACCTTCCTTACCACCAATAACCGCACCAACCATTGCATCTACAGCACCAATAACCGCACCAACAACTGCGTCAACAGCACCAACAACTACATCAACAGCACCAACCACTGTGTCTACAGCACCAACCACTGCACTTTCACCAATCCGGATACACTTATTTGTCTTTACTGGTCGGGGACAGAAATCCTCCTCTATTATACTTCTGTCCCCTTCATCTAGTTTAAATGTCTGTCCAAAAACAATCTGAATTCCTCACTAAGTACCTGTGTACCTATGTGTGATGGGTGCAAACCATCCCTCTTGAACATGTCCTTTTTGCACCACTTGCAAAAGCTATGACTAACAAACCCAAAACCTTCTGCCTTACACCACTGCCTTAACCATGCATTAAACTCTGAGATACGACATGCCTTGTTGTTCTGATTACAGACCGGCAAAACCTCTGAAAATGTCACAGAATCTGTTATCTTGCCCAGCTCCAGACTAAAAGTTTGAAATTCCTTTTTAACCAAATCCACATCTCCTTGGGACAAGTCATTGGTTCCAAGATGAACCACCAGATCAATCTTGCTATCTATACTAGCAGCCTTCACAATGTTCACAATCCGTCTCCTATCCCTCCTGACAGTAGCACCTGGGAGACATCTCACCTCTCTAAACACATCCTCCTCCTGTCCTACCACAACACCTCTAACAATCGAGTCACCAACTAGAAGATGCCTTCTCTTCTTACTAACCTTTACTTCTGCCCTCAGTGGCCCATCCAAAACAACATCCCCATTGGAAATAACCTGAGCAGCCATGTCTCCAACAGCAACTGCATCTCTATCAATATCAGCAAGAACACTAAAACTATTCTGCACAGAGAGGCCAAACGTGCTATGCTTCTGCTCTACAGCTCGCAACCTACCTGAACCAACTGTTTTCCAAACCGCCCTTTTCCTCTGAGGTCTTTGAGGAAGAGGTGGCTGATAACCAGGCTGCACAGCAACTCCTGGCTGGGATAGTCTCCTCACATCAGATTGAAGTGTACAGACTAAGGACTGCAGCCTAGAAATTTCACAACGTAAACCAGAAATCTGCATGCAAACTGGACAGCACCCCAAGTCCCAAAGGGTTCTACGGAAAACTACAGCCAAACAAGAATTACACTGCACCAAACCAGACATCATTTAAGAACAAGTGAAAGCAAGTACTGAAAAAAAAAGAATCTCGTGCAGTCACCAAACTCCTGCTGTTTTCAAACTACTGCAGTTTTTTAACTACTCACTTTTGCCTCGTTGCACTTCTGCCACGCTGCTTCTACCAGTAGTCAACTCTCCAGGAATGGATTTGAAAAGAGGAGAAATATTGGTCTTTCCTTTATGACCTATTCTCTGTTTATAGTCTGTTCCTGGATTTGGCTTTAAAAATCTGTCAGATAAATCTGTCCGTGTAAATGCCGTCTAACAGATCAATTTAGGGACAGAGAGGAGAGGAATGGCGGAAATTGAAGGTTTGACTTGCTGATTGACTTAAATTGTGATTTCCGACACTTTCACAACATGTTTTAACAAATTCACCCTTCTGTAATAGTCCCAGTACTGTAGCTACTATAGTTTTGGCTGTTTTAATAAAATTAGTTAAAATTTAATTCGCGAATATTAACTAATTTGACCCAAAATTCACGAAGCTTACAAAACGAGTTTTTGATTGCTTCGCTCTTCTCTAGTTATTTCCCAATTTGTTTTATTGCCATTTCATTGGGGTCATAGGTATGGGATAATGAACCTCCAAGCATTATTAAAGAAAGAAACATAGAGTAACCCCACAGACTCCACATATATCCAACTTGTAATACATACACAAGATACGTAGATACTCTATATATATATATATTTATTGATCAGTATATACACAGATACTGGCTAGGTGACTTATTAAATTTGTTAAACTGTAATGTTTGATTGTACAGTGCTGTGGAATATGTTGTCACTATATAAATAAAGATCATAGGCCTACTATTCTAATTTATTCTAACTGACGTTTGCACATGGCTGAGAGTAAAGTTCACAGAGCACTGCTTATGTGAGTATCTGACGTTTCTTTTTCCTTGGTTTGAATGTGTGCTTGTGGGCTAGGAAGTGAATGTGGAATCGGACAGTGAATGCTCTGTTGGGCAGGAGTTGCTCTATAGGACAGGATCCAAGTTTGCTAATGATGTTTCTGCTGTGCCTGCCAGCAGGGCTTTCTGTAAAATATATTAGCTCCGGGATAGAAGGAAGAATTTTTCTGAATATCTTTGAGAAAGAGACCATGTAAGACTCCCTGCCAAAGCATATATAGATCTAGTGCCAAAACAAAGCAAGTGCTGGTTTATGTAAGGATAATGGTTGCTTTGTTGGAGTCCTGCTTATTTGTACTATAAGGGGAGTTAACGCGTTAGTGTCAGAAAAATTGTGTTCTAACATGTCAATAGTTAAAGCTTGCAACAGGTCTCACTCCTGAGACCTGCTGAGATCCTGAGCTATAGCTATAAGAAGCATGCTCCACTCACAGGACTTATGAGCATTACTGATGTGTGAATAGGTACTTATAGTCACACAATAGTAATGGTAATGTCCTTTGAGTAACAAGAATTTTTTGCTAATACTTTGCTTTATTAAAGTAATATTTCTATGTAATATAACTTTATTAGAATAAATGTATCATTTCTTAGCCACCATTCAATTGTCGTTCATCAGTAAGGGCAACACAGATCTCTCTGCTGTGACCAATGTTTGTGTAGGAACTGTAGGGCTTTCCTGACCCCCTGCACTGGTCAGGATCCCATTCTGTATACTGTATACTCTTATCTAATCAAATGCCAGAAGGGCCGATGCCCTCCGGGGGGGCGGTCCCGTGCTTCTCCTGACCCAGCGACTCCTTTCCCCTACCGTAGGGAATAGGAGTCACCGGGCCAGGAGGAAGACAGGATCGGTCCTCTGTCCTCCTGGTCTGTCCCTCGTATGATGCGCGGCTGCCGGGGGTTTCACGTCCTATCCCCGGCAGCGCTAGGACGTGACACCCCCGGCAGCCGTACATCATACGGGGGACAGACCAGGAGGACAGAGGATCGACGGGGGAGCGAGTTGTTAGGTGAGTTGTTTTTTTTACTTTATTTCTTTCTATCTGCTTTTCGGGGGGAGAGAGGGGGGCCATCTATAAAAGGGGGGAGAAAAGGGGGCCATCTATAAAAGGGGGAGAGAGGGGGGCCATCTATAAGAGTAGGGGAGAGGGGGGCCATCTATAAGGGGAGGGGAGAGGAGGGCCATCTATAAGGGGAGGGGGGAGAGGGGGCCATCTATAAAAGGGGGGAGAGAGGGGGGCCATCTATAAAAGGGGGGAAAGAGGGGGCCATCTATAAAAGGGGGGAGAGGGGGACCATCTATAAAGGGGAAGGGGAGAGTGGGGCCATCTATAAAAGGGAGGTGAGAGGGGGGCCATCTATAAGGGGAGAGGGAGAGGGGGGATCTATAAGGGGAGGGGGAGAGGGGGCCATCTATAAAGATGGAGAGGGGGCCATCTATAAGGGGGGGAGAGAGGTGGCCATCTATAAGGAGGGAAGGGGGCCATCTATAAGGGGGGGAGAGGGGGCCATCTATAAAGGGAGGGGGAGAGGGGGCCATCTATAAGGGGGTGCAACAGGGGGAGAGGGGGCCATCTATAAGGGGGGGAGGAGGCCATCTATAAGGGGGTGCAACAGGGGGAGAGGGGGACATCTATAAGGGGGCAACATAGGGGGTGAGGGGGCCTATAAGGGGACAACATAGGGGGAGAGGGGGCCTATAAGGGGGGGACAACATAGGGGGGCATCTATAAGTGGGACAACACAGGGGGCCTTCTATAGGGGGGCATGCATAAGGGGACAACATTGGGGGGACAACATAGGTGGCCATCTATAAGGGGGACAACACAGGGGGGGCATCTATAATGGGGACTACATGGGGGCGTAGATAATAGGGCATGCAAAGAGGGGGGCATATACTATAGTGGACTAAACAGAGGAGCCATCTATAAGGAGGGGCTACAGAGAGGAGGGCCATATACTATAGGGGATGCACAGAGGGTGTCATCTACTATAGGGGAACTACACAGAGGGGGGCTCTCAAGTAGATGCACATAGAGCCATTTATATGGAAGGCTGAACAAGGGGCCACCTATAAGGTGGCTACATAGAGGGGGGGCATATACTATAGGGGATACACAGAGGTGGACCATCTATAAGGAGGCTACATAGAGGGTGGCATATACTATAAGGGGGTCCCATAGAGTCAGCCTACCCACTAAATGAGAGTGTAAAGCAGCCAATACAGATGTGCAGTTTGTAGAGAGATGAGGATGGTGCCTAATATGTTTGTCTGGCAGATTCTGTGGATTTGTGGCACGGTATAAGTTCTAATGGCCCAGGGCAGATGGAGAAGAAAATGAAAAGGGAAGAACTCTGATCAGAGAAGACATCCCCTGTGAGTCACCTGATGTAACTGTACTGTAATGTATATGGTGTACAGAACCTGTGTGGAGCTGGGTCTACCTCTATATAACTGTATGAGGTGATATTGGTCTTTTTAAAGTAGATTTTATTTAGTAGCATTGGCGACATTAGTCAGCATGCGGTGGTATTAGTCAGTATGCGGAGGTATTAGTCAGTATGCAGTGTTATAAGTCAGTATGCGGTGGTATTGGTCAGTATGCGGTGACATTGGTCAGTATGCGGTGGTGGTGTTAAACTCAGCACAGTGACCGGGGCCAGAAGCAGTTTGTCTCTGTACACTGTGTAGTGGTGAGGACCTGTAACTGCAGCTCAGCTACACATTACAGAGACAGAAGATTCTGACCCCATTTACTGTGTTATTATCTGTAATTCCAGTCATGGCCGTGATGATACAACATGTAGCCATGCTGCACTCACAACATTGTTTCATAACTTTTCACTGTGCGGTGAGTGGGCCTGTGTGCTCGGAAATGCCAGGGCTGATTTTCAGTCCCGGTCCGGCCCTGATTCTTATCTTATATACAGTATCGAGGGGAGGGGGGGGGGGCTTTACATGGCACAACAAATTGAGTTGTTGGGCTGCAAGAATGATTTGTGTGTATTCCGTGCAGCCCTGAAAACTGACTGCACAGAAATAGACATTTTATATATATATATATATATATATATATATATATATATTTTATTTGTTCTACGCTCATCAAGCTGCCAGTCTTTCAGTGTTGCTCTGCTCCCAGCCCCTCCTCCCAGGATATTTCCCAGGATTGGAGCCAGCTTTTCCCCGGCACCAGGGGTGGGGTAGCTGGGAGCGGAGCAACACTAAAAAGTCAACGGCTTGATAAGTGAAGTGCAGATCAAACAAAGCACTTTGCCTCGTTTAGATAAGCGATTTACTCATCTCTAAAACCCAGGACACCAAGGCTAATAACATTATTTGACCACATATCTCACTTTCACACGACCTTCCCTCTACCAAACTTGGGTCCCCTGCAAAAATGCTCGAGTTTCCCATTGACTTTAATGGGGTTTTTTACTCGAAACGAGTACTCGAGTATCAGTGAATATTTGTCTTGAGTAATGAGCACCAGAGCATTTTAGTACTCGCTCATCACTACTCACAACCTGACGTCATATTTCCTCTGCCTTATGACTGAATACCACCATATTGTTATGTACTAAACCACTGTATACAGACCAACATTACCCCAATACAGTTACAACTGTACGGGTATACATACAGTGCAGGTACATCAAGGGACACTCACAGGTGACATCTTCTCTGGTCATAGTATTCCTCTTTTCTTTTCTTCTCCATTCTATGCAGACCGGCATGATGATTTCTTCCAGCCACGACTAGATACAGGATCTGTTGGACAGGTTCTGCACTTTCCAAGTGTCCCAGAGTCAACTAAATAGTAATAAGTCCACTATTAGTTCAGTAAATGTACAACTAGTAACCAGTAAGTATAGTTACCTAGGGCTGGGGGGCTGGAGCTAGGGCTGCCCCCAGTAGGTATAGTTGCCCACCAGTAGATATAGTTGCCCCCAATATAGCTGCCCCTATTAGGTATAGTTCCTCCCAGTAGAGCTATCCCCATGAGGTTTAGTTGCTCTCAGACAGGGCCAGCGTCAGCACCCGGCTTACCTGGGCAAGTGCCAGGGCCCACAGCACCCCTAGGGGCCCAGTCCCACTAGGGCTGCTTTCATTTCTCACTCAGACTGGCTTGTACGTTGGGAACATTCACCTCCCTGCCCGGCCAGCCAGCGTCTCTTCCGTGCTGTGGATCAGCCTGATCTGCACTCCCTGCACCTTTCAGCTGATCAACTTCCCCTTATCAAAAATAAAAAAAAAATGCAAATTCTCACCTGTCGCATTGCAGTCCTGGGGCACTGACTTGCCCGCCAGAGCATTAAATATCCTGGGGCTGGAGGAGGAGCCAAGGAAACCCAGCAGCGCCGGTGACAGCAATCAACTATGTAATGATGCGTGCTGTGCAATGGGATGCCTGTGGAGGTCTCCTTACGTTCCCTCCTCTCTCCCTGTTACGCTGATCCCTGCCGCCTGTTTTCCAATGCTGCATTTGATCAGGTTCCGGCCCACTATGTGTCATTCTCTCACCGCACACAATATCCTAAGGAGGCGTTCTTAGGCATCCCACTGCACGGTACGCACCATTTGGTGAGTCATTTGGCCAGGCTCTGTCATTTTAGTTATGTTAGATGGACAATAACAAAAATGACAAATCTGGATTTGCCGCCCTCATCAGAGTCTCTAGTATATGCCGCCTGAGGTGGAATCCTCATTCCGCCTCATGGCAGAAGCACAGCCAGCTGCTGCTAAGGCAAGTGAAATCATGGCATGCATCAAAAGAAGAATAGATGCTCATGACATTAATATAGTTTTTCCTCTATATAAATTACTAGTCAGGCCACACATGAAATATTGTCTACAGTTTTGGACAGTGGTATAAAAAAGGACATGACTAAACTGGAGAGGGGGCAGAGGAGAACGGCCAAGGTCATTAGGGGAATGGGTAGATTACAATAGCAAGGCTGTGGTGTTTTTCGTTTTGACAAAATGATGTCTTAGCATAAATTTTATATTAATAGCACATATATTTGTGCATCCCTGGCTGAGCGATTATCAAGCCATGTAATTTTGTAACATTGACTAAGCATATACAGTATGCCAACTCAAATATGTTTTATTATTAGGGGGTGTAGTTAGGGGTACTAGTGGAACCTTTTGGGCCTTTTCGGCTTTTGTAACCTTGAACTGACTGGTACTCCTGTGTTGTGACATCATCCTTTGCACAATTTTTTATATTGTGACTGTATATTGTATATTGTGCAATAACTCATTCTTTATGATGTGTATTTTAATGTATTGTCAGGGCTGTCAGTGTGGACTTTGATGTTACTCTGAGGGGGTAACTTGTTAAGCTGGCTTAGGTAGTCTTATAGGTAAGCTATCTCCAATAGGTGGCACTAGGGGGCCTATTCACTGTAAAGCCATTTTTTTTCTCTACATGTCCAGCTTTAGAAATAGTGGGATAATTGTTGATAAATTAAATTTTAAGACTTTTTGTGTTGTCTCCTTCTTTCATTAGCAATCGAACCTCTGTCCATTTTGATTACAGTGGAGAACATTATTAAAGGCTTCCAATATGTCAAAAGAGAACTTAATTACATGCACCAGTGTCCTAATGTCCTAAGGATTGTTTTTTCTTTGATTGAGATTTAATTAGACCAAACCAGTGCTAATGCCATTACATGAGGCCCTACCGGTGGAGAGGACGAATATGTATGTAAGAGGGACCAGGGAAAGCTGTGAATATCTATGTATTAATAGTACTAGAGAGTTCTCCTGATTCTCCATCTACTGTATGAATATATATCTTCTATTCTACAAGATAAGAGAAAACAAAATCAAAACATGGAACTGCTTACATTTTGAAATAACTAACCAAATGTATTAATTGTCCAATCTGGTTACATTTTCTTAAATTATACAAACATACTTAGGCTGCATTCACACTACGTATATTTCAGTCAGTATATTTCAGTCAATATTGCAACCAAAACCAGGAGTGGATTAAAAACACAGAAAGGATCTGTTCACATAATGGTGAAATTGAGTGGATGGCCGCCATATAACAGTAAATAACTGCCATTATTTCAATACAACAGCCGTTGTTCTAAAATAACAGCAAATATTTGCCATTAAATGGCGGCCATCCACTCAATTTCACCATTGTGTGAACAGATCCTTTCTGTGTTTTTAATCCACTCCTGGTTTTGCTTGCAATACTGACTGAAATATACTGACTGAAATATACATATACTGACTGAAATATACGTAGTGTGAACACAGCATTAAAGAGAACCAATCACAGGGTGTTTGATTTTTTTTTTTTTTTAATTCTTTCATTTAATTACAATTCAGATTTTTTTTCCTTAGTATTCTTCATAATTTTTGTGCCCACATTTAGTTTATAATACAATTTTTTATGGGCTCTTTTGAAAAGAGCCCACATCTTCCCAGCACGCAGAGCGCCAGGATGGGATCCCATAATCCTTTGCCTGTCGCTCTGTCAAAACACAGTGATCTTGTGTTATACAGGGTCACTTAAGCCCTTGCCGCAATATGACGTTTGGGAAACATCATGTAAATCAGTTAGTTCCTGCATAATGACATTTCCCAAACGTCATGCTATCCCTGCCTCCCCCCACTGTGCCTAACAGCGATCTGGCAGCGGGAGGAGGCTATCTCACACAGCCTCTTCTTCCTGCCACTGCCTGGAGGGAAGCAGTGCTCCCTCGGGTAGTTAACCCCCAGCGTCTATGGGGAATCTGCTCACTCCGACTCCGCACCCCCTTCACCCTCCCCCGAGCCTCACGCTGGGTTATTATACGCTGCCTAATGCAGGGGTCTGATCGTTTGAATCAGCTGTCAGTGTTCTGACAGCTCATTCACTCTATAATATATTACAGCACTGATCATGTGCTGTAATGTATTATAGGTGTACCTGCAAAAGTTAAAACACACACACACACACAAATACATACATACATAAATAAATAAATGCACAAATAAATAAAATAAATACATTAATAAATTAAATAAATAAATAATAATAATAAATAAATATGCATATTCCCCATCCCCCTTTTATAAATGATCCCCTACAAATGAGATACATATATTTTGGTATTGGCACATCCGTAATGACCCCGTCTATCAACCCATTACATTAATTATACCATCCGATTAACGCTGCAAAAAATAAAAAACAAATCAAAATGACTATTTTTTGTCAATCCCACCCCCTAAAAAATATAGATAAAAGCTATCAAAAAGCACATGTACCCAAAAGGTGTACCACTAAAAACGTCAACAAAAAAAAAGCCCCAACATAACTTCCTTGGCGAAAAAATAAAAATATTGCTGCTTTTACAATATGCAAGACACAAAGTTTTTATAGCATAAATGCCATAAATTACAATAAAAGCTATATAAAATGGATATCACTGTAATCGTACCGACCTGATGAATAAAGATAACATGTAATGTGTCACGTATAGTAAAAAGCGTACAAAAAATGATAACAAACAGCTGCTAAATTGTGTTTTTTATTCATACCAGTGATCAGGGTGTCACTTGTCCCCCAGAATGGTACAGATGGAAAAGTCAACTTGCCTTACAAAAATATTTTGGCACCGCAAGGCCTCTGTGACATGGTATACTGGCTAAAAGAAAAAACTGAAATAAAAAAAGACCCCACAATTCACCAGGTCTCTGTCATGTCTGCGGCCAGGTGACGCACTGCAGCCGCATATGGGGGATTTCTAGAAACATTGGAATAAGGGGAATCAATAGTGAGTGGTATTTCTCAGTTAGTGTTTGCTGTGTTAAAGGAAAAAAATAGATTAAAATAGAATATCAACCCCAAAAAAAAAAATAATTTAATTTCCCCTCCAACTTGCTTAAAATTTTTGCAAAACACCTAAAGGGTTAATAAACTTATGAAATGTTACTATGAATACTTTGAGGGGTGCAGTTTTTACAGTGGAGGGTTAACTAATTGGGGTAACTTATGGGGTTAACTAAAATTCAGGCCCCACAAATCAGAATTTGAAATTTTCATAAAATGTAAAAAAAATGCTGCAAAATTTCGAAGTCCTCTAACATCATAAGTAAAAGGAAGTTCACCAAATTATGTCACCATAAAGTAGACATGTTGTAGATGTTGCATTAATAATTAGTTTATGTGGCATGACTATCTTTCTTAGAAAAAGAAAATTTTGAATATAAAGAAATGTAAAGTTTTGTGCAACTGTTGTGTTTTTTTTTTTACAAAAAACTACTGAGTGTATCAACGAAGGTATACCACAAACATAAAGAGGTATATGTCACGAAAAAATGATCTCAGAATAACCGTGATAATTAAAAGCATCGCAGAGTTATCACCACATAAAGAGAGACAGGTCAGATTTGAAAAATTGGCATTAAGGCCAAAACAGGCAGAAGATGCAAGGGGTTAATTACATGATAGGTTCTCTTAAATGAAACTTTAGATAAGAGGAAGGTAATCTATCTGTCCTGTACAGTATACAGTTGTCCCTCAACATACAATGCCCCCAACATACAATAGATTCAACTAACGATGGCTACCAAGGAACCAATCTGTTGTTACAGCAGCCCGAAGTCTCTGTGGTTTCCCCAATAGATCTACTTCCCCAGGCTGCCATAGCCAGGCTGTACTAGTAGATCACAGATAATTCAATAAATTGCAATAGCTAACAATTGTGGCAAAGGGAATCCTACTTCCTTATAATGCTGTCATAGTAAATGCACAATAATAGAGGTAAACGGCCAAAACCCAAGTCTTCTGTTAATCGTAGCTGTAGATGAACAGTGTCAGGAAATAAGTGTTGTATCTGTGCAGTGTACATTAACAGGAATGTGTTAGAGGATATTTCCAATTTAATGTGTCATTTTTATACAAGGAATATTTTCTTTTGATAAAATAAGACATTTCTAGTCTTCGGTCACATAAAGTATTTCTTTATACAATTGTAAGAATGTGCAAAATAAAAATAACATTTTTATATGCTCCAGGGTAACAGGAACATGGTCAGGAAAGGAATAACCGGAGTGTGTTTAGCTACACATTTATATCCATTAAAAATAACCATTTTAAGTCCATGAATTATATCCTACTGCAGCAATAAAGCAACACTTGTCCACCAATAATAGTCATTATAGATCAATAAATAGCATCAAATGTTAATATACTAAAATTAGAAGTAATATGGTTGACAGCAGTTTATCCATAGTCATTTAAAGCGAGAACCTCAAACCTTATATTTAGAATGGAAACCTTTGTAATTTTGGGGTGACAGTTTAGTTTTAATTTGTAGGCGTCTTTATTTTGGTAGCCCGTAATTGTGGGCCTGGTTTTATTTGAGCTGAGGCTGGCTGCGGAGCTGCTAAGTACACAGCATTTGCTGAATGTTCCTATTTTCTCTAGTTAAATTTAGACATTGTAAGGGTAGGGCGGATTTACAAAGCCTCCTCTGACCATGGAGCTCTGAGGGTCCTCTGTTTACCACAGTCTGGAAGTCGTGTGACTACTGGAATCTATGGGAATGTGTTTTTATATTTTAGACCTTTTCCACCTGCGTCAGCATGAACGCAATCATTAATATATTAGATTTCTTTTTATAGGATTAAATATGTGGAAATAATGTATATCATGGGTATAAATGAACCTGTGTTGATTCTTTATGACTCAGCATATCAAGATCTTAGGTTACTCAGATTCAGCATATTGGCCCTGATGCCAGATTCCCCTCAGATGCAGTAAGAAAAATCTAATTCAGTGTTAATAGTCAAATAAATGTTACCAAGTCAGTAGAAATTCCAGTCTAACCTATTTTTAATAAGTAACATTTAAAAAAAAAAAGGAATTTCCTTTAATTTTGATTTTATTATGTAAGCATTTGGGCTTGCTTTTTTAAAATGATCAACTTTGCCATATGCTTGACAAAGTTAATCCCTATCCACAGTATCCACACGATACAGCATAAGTAAAAGATTGCGTAAGGGTCTGACTGCTAGGGTCCCTAGGATCTACGTAAGTACTCCCCATTAGTGCATAAACCCTGCAAACCCAGCTGAATAGACCTGTGGGCCATGTAAGCATTCCATCTCTCTTCGGCAGAATTAAAGGAAATAGAGATTGTTGTGGAGGCCTGTACCTCTAATCATTGGGGTTTTTGGATTCCCTGTGCTCGAAATTTTGAGGAGGTCCCAGCAGTCAGACCCTTTGCAGTCTTTTAGTTGTGCTGTATCTTGTGGATACTGTGAAAAGGGCATAACTTATCCTGCTGGGTATACCCCTTTAAAGGGGAACTAACAGCAGGTTAGAGGAATTTAACCTGCTCATAGCTCCTTATTGGACATTGGGCGCTGAGGATGAAGGTATGTGTCTTGTAGTGAGCCCCAGGATGATGTTCTAGCAGTAGGACGGCCAGTCACTTGCTAGATGCAAGTATGACGTCGCTCCTTGTGGTGGGTGGCCATGGCACAGCCGAACCTTAAGAGTTTTGTCATGTGACGCCAGTGCCTGGTGGGCACACAGGTGTGATGGCAAGCCTGCTTTTAGAGGATAAGGCCGGTTGTACCATTCTCCGCTGTGGTCGGTGACCTGTCGGGCTGCTGCAGGGTCCCCTGGGATTATGTCACATGTTAGGGGATAGGGGAAATGTCCCAAGGTTGAGGTGTAGTGCTGTGCAGGTGGTAGCGAGTAATCACAGACCCAGTAATAACGTTGACTTGCTTTACTCTTTATAAATGTGCAGCAGGTAATACAACGAATCTTCAGGTACACTTGATCCAGTTCCAATAAATACACACACATAGAACCACCAGATCTGTGGGATAAGTGCTGATAGGATGTAGTAGATTTGATAAAGTTGTACTGAGGTAGTATAGCGGAGGATGCCGTGAGAGTCTCAACCCAATTAGTAATGTGCTATGCCGCGAGGTTGGTGTGGTGTGGTGTGATAGGTGACACAGGCCCCAGACCCTGTTACCTGGGTTGAGCGGAACAGTTAGGGTTCCTACGTACGCCCGCATTGCAAGATGGAGTTCATCAACTTTCTTGTAACTTAGCTCCACCCGGATCAGTTGTTAGCTGTTTGGCTTTTCTGCGGAGACTGTCCTGCACTGTACTGACTCCTAGTCCTTGGCGTGGGTTGAGGTTATCTGTAGGCTAGTCTTCTCCTGAAAGGCTTAACAGTGCATCACACAGCTTGTGCGGTGCTTCAAGAAAAAGGGTTGTGTGAGCTGTCTGTTCTGCTTCCTACCCATGAGGGGTACTGACTAAGAACTAACTTGTAGAGGGGACCTGGCAGAGGGCCAGGGCTCAGGTAGAACCACTTAGGACGCAGCTCAAATAGCTCTTCTTTCTCCTCCAAAGCTCAGCCAAGACCCCCCTCGCCCAAGGGACTAACTTCCTAACCATGCGTGTGCTGTGTTGTGGTTGGGTGAAAAGAGTGCAATAAGAGAACGGGATAAAGAAGAGACAATAGCGCAAAGGAAAGAAGAAATCCTACTGGACAACAGAATCTGGTGCATACAGAAACAATGACCTTTTCGTTTACTTCAGCCGTGCAGTTTCTAGACCTTAGTTACGCACTATAGTGACATCTAGTGGTCATCTTCAGCAACACAACAGCTATAGCAAATTCACAGGTAAGTACAGACTTTTGCGAGGGGTGTAAAGAATAGCAACACCCACACTGGGACACCACATGTCTTACTTTCATTCTCTAGTACCGCCCCCACCCCCACCCCCGGGCACTGATCCGGCCCCCTCCATTGACAATCATTAAAAGGTGCAGTGATTCATCCCCGGTTGGTCCACCCCCCTAAAGATTAGATTCATCTAACCTGCTGATAGTTCCTCTTTAATGGCATATAGTTTTTTTCAGATCAAGTAGACAACATTTTTTATTTTTAATCATAAATTTTCATTCAGATTGCTAGCCATGTCGCTGAGTTGATATGCTTCTCCTGAAAAAAAAAATAAATACTGTCGGCTGGAAAAGACATCCCAAACTGCTTACATGGCTACATCACTATGCATGCAGTGAGACTATTCATGCCTCTGTTGTAGTTGTCTGTGGCTGCAATAACCTAAAAAAAATATTTTTTTTATTGCTGCTATTAAGTGTCATAAAGGTGTGGCCAGGAAAACTTCAGTGCCCTGACCACTCCTCTATGACACTTCAGAGCTACAGCAATTTTTTGTTTGTTTAATAATTGCAGCCTTGGACAACTACAATAATGGTGTGAATAGTCTCACTACCTACATAGCCATATAGCCATAGAACCAGTTTGAGATGTCTTTTCTATCTGTTTCCCTTTAAGATAGAGCAGCATTTTTACTGTGTTATCTGTAAGTTGAACCATCATTCCAGATATCCTATAATTTATCATTTATCAGGTATCACTAATGTAAAAAGAAGAGATATTACTGTAAATACATACATATTTAATTTGTTTTTGATTATTTATTAAGAACAAGGGAATGTGTTACGAACTAACATAGGACCTCTTAGTGCATAATGTACCACTTAATGGAAGAAGACACAGTAATATACAAATGGTATTGAATAGAACATCCGACATGTCTATTAACATTTCAGACTTGTTGTTTCACTGAACACAAAAAGTTAGTTGAGTGAACCAAAAAAGCTATCTTTATGGCAGTAAAATAATCGACTCGTTCAGTGAAAAAAAAAACAATTCCATTAATGGGGTACTTCGGTGCAAATTGTTGTGTTTTTTTTTTTCAAAACTGGTTTCAGAAAGTTGTATATATTTAAAATTTACTTCTATTTAAAAATATAAGCCTTAAGCACTTAAGCACTTCTGTATGTCCTGCAGGAAGTGACATTTTATTTCCAGTCTCACACAGTGCTCTCTGCTGCCACCTCTGTGCGTGACAGGAACTGTCCTAAGCAGTAAAATATTTCCATAAACAACCTCACCTCCTTTATACAGTTCCTGTCACTGACAGAGGAGGTAGCAGAGATCACTGTGTAAGACTAGATAGAATACACCACATTCCCCCCCCACCCTCCCCCCTCTCCCCTCTTCTCCTTATTCCTCCATTGTTAGTGTGGGCCCTCTGCCTACCTTCATTTTTGCTCACGACCACTAGGCTTCAAAGTTGCTATAGAGTTATTGTAACTCGATTGCTCCCTATTGCCATTGTGTATATGTACACCTTTATATCAGCCTTGGGGCCTAATTTAAGACCAGTATATTTGTATTGTCATTTTTATACAGGATGCATGTTCTCGGTAAGCAGTGATTTCAGGCTCATTGGTATTTCCTTCAATGTGACAATAGTATACAGTAGTTTGAATCTACAGTTTTACATCTTCTATCCAGGGAACTGTTCATGGGATGTAATGTCACTCACACTGCCATCATAGTTACCTATAGGGTCCATGGCATAAACCTACTTATAAGTCACTGTGTGGTGCACTTTAGCTCAAGTGCAAAGCTCCATCCTAATATGTACTCCTACCTCCTATGTCTTCCTACTTGCTGTAGCTGGCAACATAAGAAACGCTTTTTGGTGATCATGAGTGGTTTCGGGTGTCTTTATTTATTATTTAAAAAACAAGAAATTCATTATAAGTTTGACTCACCACTCTAATCCACAGGGAAGATCAGACTGATTGCATCACTTGGCACAAGAATTAAAAGCCAAAGTGATCAATATTCTACACTCACTGGGGAGGCAGCGGCTCAATCAGAATTCAGATTAAAAGCCAGGTTTTAATGATCTGCACTTCGTTTTCTATATCTCCATGGGAAGGTGCTAAAGCTAACCAGTGGAGGGGTGGAGGCAGGAATGACCCCCAGAACAATTACAACTTGATAAGATGAGTAAATCAGAATAATGACATCATCTATATTCCATTACAATACTGAACACCCAATGGAATACAGCACTTATTGGTATTTGGGGTATTGTGCTAAAAGGATCTGCTACTGATGCTTTTGATTGCTTTAGATTTATTGATAAAGTGAATGATTCAGCTAACGGATATAGAAATTTTAATTGTCTGACCTATTGTATGACGAGGAATATAGGCCATGATGACACTCATATCTCATTAATGCCAAATGATATTGATCCATTCCTTATTAGAAAAGTTTGCAAAGTTGTTAGATGGCAACTAGTCCTAATTACAATGAAACTCATTATACTGTACATTTTTCACACATGCTGTATAAGATTCCATTGCACTTGTTGGTATGTTTAGCTTTCCAGAAAGTATTTTAAAGACCAAGAATTTTATGATTATATGAGAGAAAATTACATTCCTAGTTTTATAATGTAATACTAATTGTTCACTTCATATAGCCACTTTATAGACACTCTCATGGAACTGTAAAGACATTTTCTTTGAGTGTTTGTGGCATCATGTTAGCCGTGGTTAAGATCCCTCTGGAGCACTAAGAAAAGAGGCACAATGAAGTTTTATTTCTTTCCACATCTCGGAAATATATCTTTTCAGATAGGAAGGGGTGGGTGCAAGTCCCACTGATCCTGTTTTTGGCATTTATAAACTACACTGTTTTGCTGACATTGCACAAGTTCTGGGGAGCAGCTTGAGTGGTCTTCTGCTAATTTTAAAGGGATATTCCACTCAGATATAGCTTTTCATATGTTGCTGCCCATGGTGACACTAACAATTCATTCCATACTTGTTATTATCTATTATGTCTCCTTCCCTTAGTTCTGAGCTGCTGCTTCCCGCTAAAGACACAAAAACTATGTGTGAGATTTTTTTCTCCGTTTCCCCCTCCTCTTCCCTTCCTTCCAAAAAGGCTCATCTAAACAAGTACTTGACTGGCTTTATTGGCAACTTTGTAGGTTCTTTGTAATGCTAGGAAGGTTAATCTGAGGTCAAGTTGTTGATGAACTCACTGGGGGAGATTTATCAAAGGGTGTAAAATTTAGACTGGTGCAAACTGCCCACAGCAACCAATCACAGCTCAGCTTTAGGCAGTGCTGAAAGGAAAGCTGAGCTGTGATTGGTTGCTGTGGGCAATTTACACCAGTCTAAATTTTACACCCTTTGATAAGTCTCCCCCACTGTGATTATCCCTCTTGCATTACAAAGTTGCAGATAGGGACTTGTTTACATCTGCTCTCTCTGAAGGGAGGGGGAGGAGGAGGAGGAGACAGAGAGAAAAGCTCACACTGTCTTCAGTAAAAAGCAGCAGCTCTGAACTGTGGGAAGGAGAACGAATAGATAATAACAAGTATGGAATGAATTGTTAGTCTCCCCATGGGCAGCAACAAATGCAGGGGTGTTGCAAGAAATGGCTGGGCCCCATAGCAAACTTTTAATCCCCCCCCCCTCCTGACTGACCACCAAACCGTCAAGTGGGAGGGCTTTCAGTTGAAGGGACATTTACAGATCCCAGGAGGCATGCCCAGCCCCCTGGTGCTGCAAATGATGACAGCTCAGGGGGCCCAGTGTATTGCAGGAGCAGGCCACGGGGATGCTTCATTGGTAGTTACGCCCCCAAACATATGAAAAGTTTTGTTTAAGTAGAATACCCCCTTAAGCCCAGTTCTGACTCTGAACTGGTGGCAGAATCTGACTACCAATCACAGCGACAGCAGCATTTTACACCATAGATACTGTAGTCAGTAATAAGGGTTCTATAGGGTTCACAGGTGATGGGGACAACTAATGTTTGTTATGGCAGCCAGAGGCCAAATCACAGCTACAGAGACCTGTGGGCGCAACCGCATGCAGGTTCTCACAGGCTATAACTGTTATTGTAATACTGACTGATTATGTAAGGCTCACGCTCAGTTCACTAATGAAACCAAACTTGTGTGACACAGTAGGAGTGGAGTGTGAGTACTGATTATGTAAAGTGCACGCTCAGTTCACTAATGAAACCAAACTTGTACAACACAGTAAGAGTGGAGTGCGACCACTGATTATGTAAGGCGCACGCTCATTTTATTAATAAAAACTAATTTTTATAACACAGTAGGAGTTGAGTGTGACCACTGATTATGTAAGGTGCACGCTCAATTCACTGATCCCAGTAAATTGTTGTAACTCGATAGGAGTTTAGAGTGTCCAGTGAGTGAATAATATGGTCTGCGTCTTCACTGGTCCCAGTGAATTACTATAGGCACCCAGTTAATTGGTTTACTGGACAATTGGTTGACAGCTACAACAAAAAATCACCCACAATATACCCTTCTATCCTCTCCTATCCTCTCTGTTGCTATATCGCTCTGTTAGTCTCTCTCTGCTCTGCTGTAACTGCATGCTGCGATCCTGCTCTCTCCTCCACACGCAGCTGACTGGCCACCTCCATAAACGAACCACCTTATATAGAGAGTGAGAGGGATGTGCTGACACAGAGGGTCAACCTGCAGCTGATTGGACGGGCACAAGGGATTTCTCCCACCCAGTGACAGTCTAGACAGCTAATATGTCATGTTTTTTGCGAATACTGAAAATTCCGACTTGGAATGTCCAGACAATAAGAGGATATAGAAAAGGAGAGAAAAGCAAGTGATGGATAGCATCAGAAGGAAAAATGGAGGAAAAATTTAAGCATGATATAGAGAAGTGGAGTAAATGGATTAAAATAAATATAATAAATAAATATTAGCAATTAATAGGAAAACAGGGTACCCCCAAAGTAACTTACTAATGCCACTGATGCCCTACTGGATTGTGCCACCATCCACTAACTCCAAGGTTCCACTGTGTCCTATTGAATTGTGCCACTGTCCCCTGATGATTTGCCACTGTGCCCCTAATAAACTGCATCCGCATTCCCCAATGAACTGAGCCACTGTCTCAAAGATGAACAATGTCCCTAATGTACTGTACAGTACCACTATACCACTCCCTATGTAGTCTGTCACTGTCCTGTAATGTATTATCCCCCCACATCCAAATGATCTGTATCACTGTCCCCTAATGATGTGCCAATGTGCCCCTAATAAACTGTGCCACTGTGCTTGTAAGGAACGGTCCCTCTCATATACCATAAAGTGATAGATAGATAGATAGATAGATAGATAGAGATATTTAAGCGGAATTTTGCAAGACAGGGTCAGTTTAATAGAAGAATTACTTGGCAAATAGTTACAATCCTTACTGAAGACAGATAAATCACCACCTTATGAATTAAAGCCTATACTGCCCTTATTCATAGCATTATTCATAGCACAATTCTGTGAATAATGGCCTACAGGTCTGAAATGCGTGCTGGAATTTTCTCTGTCTCAGGTGTGGATTTTAACTATTTGTCAAATAAGTCTTCCATATAATTGGAACTTATTCTACTTTTATTTACAAGCCACTACCGGGCACAGCCAGAATCTAAAGTTTTAGGGTAAAGTAAAATGTGCCCTCCATCTCTCTTTCTTCTTATAGTAAGACTTGGAAGAAATAGCAGTTGTGTGGTCTGTCTTCATGGTAGCTATGCCACTCTTTACAAGTTTACCTCTTTGTATGCAGGTTGCAAACAATATAGCCTGGCTTGTTAGCTTTTTGGGATACCGATTAGGACTGAGATTGCTTTTATGGCTGTAATACTGTAACAGAGTTTAGGGCTTTGCCAAAGTCTCTTTTAGGAAGTTACTTGTTAAGATCTTGTAAACTTAGAAGACTAGGGAGGCTACCATGAGGCAGGGGTCCTATCCAATTAGTATTCTACTCTGCTGGAGGGGCTCTAACCACTTTGGAGTCACTGGCAATAAACGTGGAAGAACAACCTGTACTCATGGCTATGAAGATGTCCAGGCCCAGGAAACTCAGAAGGAACCAACTTTATTGCCATTTCCCCTCAATGTACCATTCCACTGTCCTCTCTTATGGGCTGTACTGTGTCACTCACCCCATAATATTTTGTCCCCTAATGTAATATGCCACTGTCCTCTAATGTAGTGTGCAAATGTCCCCTCTAATGTACAATGGCACTGCCACTGTTCCTGTAATGTACTGTGCAGCTCTTCTCTGATGTACTGTGCCAATGTCCCCCTAATGTACTGTGCCACTGAATGTTGCCATAGAATGTTGACTTGCAATGTTTGGCATAAAATGTTGACATAGAATAGCGGCACAGAATGCAAGCTAGGAAAATATAATCTTGGCAGAGAATGTAAGCTTTGAATGTTGACATAAAATGCGGGCCTGACAATGATGGCATAGAATGTTGACATAGAAAAGATGGCATAGAATGTTGACATAAAATGTTGACAGAACATGTTGACAAAGAAGAATGGCATATAATGTGGATATAGAATGTTGCCATAAACTGTTGACATAGAATCTTAGCATTGAACGTTGGCATAAAATTTAGACTAAGAATGTTAACATGAAGTTGCACAGAATGTAAACCTAGAATGTTGGCATAGAATTTAGGCTTAGAAAGTTGATTTGATTGTAGTCTTAAAAAGCTGTCATAGAATGTAGATTAAGAAGCTCCCCCAGCCGGCCCATCGGGCAAGCGGGGCATACGGCAGGCGTACGCCAGGGAGAAGGGGCGAATCTGCACCTTCTCCCTGGCGTACGGATCAGACGTACACTTCATAAATATCCCCATAATGTTGGCATAGAATATGTGCATAGAATATTGACACTGTATTTCAATATAATGTTGACATAGAATGCTGGCATAAAATCTTGGCTTAGAATGTTGACATAGAGTGCTGACTTATCATTTCGGCATAGAATGTAGGCTTAGAATTTTGGCATAGAATGTTGGCAAAGAACCAAGGTGCAGTATTTTTTCCTAGAATAGTGGCATAGAATGCATGCATAGAATGTTGGCATAGAATGTAGTCCTCCAAGGATTTATCCTTTAAATTTTGATGTGCCCTTAATTTTAAGACCGATACTTCAATTACACGCCAGTGTTTCACAAGTCAGTCTGTTTCTTTTTGTTTCCCAATCCTTTCAGTTTCTTCACATAGCTAACTGCTCTTATATACTATATGCATAGGATTTATTGATGATAAAGGGGAAAATTTCCCATTTGTAGCGGATTCTCATGAAGTAATTCCCGAACTCTCCAATTCCCTTTGATAGACTAATCTGCCACTGTAAACCCTACCCCATGCTTTAGGGTGTTTACTTAGGATGAATAATTCACCATCAGAGAAGATCTGACATTATCAAAGACCTCATTAATTGGTTTGCTTTGGGTTTTCACTGAGTGTTTTGTAGTAGGGAGTTGGTGGAAGCCTGAAGCATTTAAGATTAATAGATGTTTTATACAGATGGGAACTTTATCAGTATTGAACCACAGTGCCTCATTCATTTACATCTGGAAACTTGAATAAAGTAAACCTTGCAGTCAGCGCAGAAACCCTGAGGGCTCAGGAAATGTATCTGTAGATCCACCTAACAAATGGATTAATACAGTATATATGATATCACAGGCACTTTGCATCCTCCTTGTTAAAGAGAGAACTGAGGTCATGACTAGGAGGGGGCTGGTGCACTTAATGTCTACAGAACTATAATTAAAGTGAATGACACAGAACCACCTTTACATGTTCTACATAAACTGTGCTCTGCAAATTAACAAGATATGCTGCTGTAAAATGGTAAAAGTCAGGCATCATGACACATTGTATGACAGCAGTAGATTTGCAGTGTCTAACAGAGGCAGCAGGTTTTCCTGCCTGTTTCATTAGAGAATTGTGATTGGCAAAACAGCACTTATAGACCTATGATGTGAACAAGAATCTGTAAACATCAATGTGGAATATGTTGGTAATAACAAGTATATAAAAAATTAACTAGGGACAAATGAAATTGAAAGCTTTCACAGTGTATGCAATGTTTGGGCTTTTTGAACAGATTTCTTTTTTTTTCCCAGTAAATTAACCCATAAAGGACAAGATGGCCTTAGAAATTATTCTCCTCTGACGTCATCACGCCTGCCGGACGTCCTGTCCCCGCGGCTCGCAAGGTGGAGCCAGAAGAGGAGGAGGAGAGCTTCTGCCTGCAGCCACAGCGCGGATTAGGTGAGTAGGATGATTGTTTTTTTAGGGGCAGAGCAGGGGGCATTATTAGTTCATGGGGGGCACCTCTGGGGGCATTATTAGTTCATGGGGGCACCTCTGGGGGCATTATTAGTTCATGGGGGCACCTCTGGGGGCATTATTAGCTCATGGGGGCACCTCTGGGGGCATTATTAGTTCATGGGGCACCTCTGGGGGCATTAGTTCATGGGGGCACCTCTGGGGGCATTATTAGTATATGGGGTACCTCTGGGGGCATTATTAGTTCATGGGGGGCACCTCTGGGGGCATTGTTAGTTCATGGGGGAACCTCTGGGGGCATTATTAGTATATGGGGGCACCTCTGGGGGCATTATTAGTTCATGGGGGGCACCTCTGGGGGCATTATTAGTTCATGGGGGCACCTCTGGGGGCATTATTAGCTCATGGGGGCACCTCTGGGGGCATTATTAGTTCATGGGGCACCTCTGGGGGCATTAGTTCATGGGGGCACCTCTGGGGGCATTATTAGTATATGGGGTACCTCTGGGGGCATTATTAGTTCATGGGGGGCACCTCTGGGGGCATTGTTAGTTCATGGGGGAACCTCTGGGGGCATTATTAGTATATGGGGGCACCTCTGGGGGCATTATTAGTTCATGGGGGGCACCTCTGGGGGCATTATTAGTTCATGGGGGAACCTCTGGGGGCATTATTAGCTCATGGGGGCACCTCTGGGGGCATTATTAGTTCATGGGGCACCTCTGGGGACATTAGTTCATGGGGGCACCTATGGGGGCATTATTAGTATATGGGGTACCTCTGGGGGCATTATTAGTTCATGGGGGGCACCTCTGGGGGCATTGTTAGTTCATGGGGGAACCTCTGGGGGCATTATTAGTATATGGGGGCACCTCTGGGGGCATTATTAGTTCATGGGGGGCACCTCTGGGGGCATTATTAGTTCATGGGGGAACCTCTGGGGGCATTATTAGCTCATGGGGGCACCTCTGGGGGCATTATTAGCTCATGGGGGCACAGCAGGGAACCCTACATACAGGGGGCATCCCACATTCCTACTCGCTTTACTGCACACAACACCAAACAGCGCAGATACTTTGGGAGCCTACAGGAGGGAGAAATGAAAGGAAGTTGCTAGAAATGTGCGGAGCCTAAATTGTTTGTCTCGCAGGTTCTGAAGAGATGAAAAGTAGCTGGAAGGAATCATCATGGAGGACTGGACTGGATGGAGAGGAAGAGGGAAAGTGACGCCTCAGATCAAAGAAGACGTCACCTGTGAGTCACTGTATGACTGTTTTCTTATTTTGTAGAACATTATTTAGTAGGGGTGCCCCGAGGTAATTTTTTTTTTCAAGGGGTGCCCCGAGGTGGAAAAGGTTGGGAAGCACTGTAATAGATGATAGATAGATAGATAGATGCACTAGCATGAGGAATGTCCCAGGAACCTTGCTCATTTAATCATAGCAGCGAGGCCTCTGATAATCGGCTGCTGAGGAAACGCGTTAACACGTTGGGCCACAAATACAAGTCTGAAGAGCACCATACGAATGCATTAAAAGGAAGTACAAAGTTTCTTCAGTAAAAAAAAATTAAAAAAAAACAATTCAAATTTTTTTAAATTTGGGACAAGGACTGTGCAATATAATGTGACTATAAGTTAACACCGACAAATTAGTGCAACTGAGATACCTGAGGAATATAATAAAACACGAGGTACGACTGAATGGTGAATAAGTCTGAGGTGCAATAGGACTAAATAGTCCAGAGCAGAGGCGTGTGTGATCATAATATAATTAGGGATGAGCGAACCGGCTGAGGTTCGGATGAACCTGAACTCTCGGCTTCTGATTCCCGCTGTCTGCCCGCTCTGTGGAGAGTGTGGATACAACCTTGAGGACCGTCTAGGCGGTCCTCAGGCTGTATCCACCCTCTCAACAGAGCGGGCAGACAGCGGGAATCAGAAACCAAGAGTTCAGGTTCATACGAACCCGAACCTCAGCCGTTTGGCTCATCCCTAAATATAACATAGTTGTAACAGTAAAAAAAAAAAATGCTACATATGAACTGTGTCATAGAGACTTTTGGGGGGGGGGGGAAACGCAACATATGACACAGTATTATGCAAGGTGAATGGTTATGAAGATAAAAATGTGTTTGGTGATAGATAGATAGATAGATAGATAGATAGATAGATAGATAGATAGATAGATAGATAGAAAAAGAGGAATTTAGCAAGATAGGGACAGTTAATACTGCCCTTATTCATAGCATAATTCTGTGAATAATGGCCAACAGGTCTAAAATGCATGTTGGGGGTTTTTTTTCTATCTAAGGTGTGGATTTTAACTCTTTGTCAAATAAGTCTTCCATATTAATGGAACTTGATTTCTGGATTTCACTTATTCTACTTCTGTTTACAAGCCACGAGTCAAAAGCTTGTAAGGTAAGGTAAAATGTGCCCTCCCACTCTCTTTCTTCTTATAGTAAGACATGGAAAAAAATGCTGCTTATAATTAATTACTATATCCTGGGCCTCATAGATCCTGTATGCCCCCCCCCCCCCAATACTCACCTGGCACTTTGAAAATTGTTTGCGCTTACACCGTTTCCCCCACAAGATCGGAAATGTGATAATTTAATAGATTGGGCTATTATGAACATGGCGATACAAACTATGTGTATTTATTTTTATTTATAAAATTGGAAAAAGGGGGGAGATTCAGACTTTTACTAGGGGAGGGGATTCTTTATTAATAATTTTTTTTTTTTACCCACTAACTAGAAGTCCCCCTGGGGCACATAGCAGCCGGGATCACTGTGGTTCAGAGTGGGGTTTTCACGTGGCTCCCCTCTGAACTCCCCTAGAGGAGCGTACATTTAGGCCCTGGGCCGTCTAGGGGTTAAGACTGAGGTTGAGCTTTGCCAAAGTTACTTGTTAAGGTCTTGGACTAGGGAGGCTACTGTGAGGCAGGAGTCCTATCCAATAAGTATTGTACTCAGCTGAAGAGGCTCTAACCACTTTGGAGTTAATGGTGATAATCTTTATAGCCAGCCGTTGGGGTTCCCCGTTAGGTAGGGGTTAGTTGCAGCGAGGTAAGTTCCAAATTGTTCCAAGCAGAGTTGCAGGTCTTGAAGAGGCATGGATAGCATTTAGTCCCTCAGTAGTCTCACACGAGGTGCACTAGCCAGACATGGCTAGAGTACAGGAACACTTGAAACAAAAGATATTGTGGTGGAACCCAGCATGGGGTCCTGGCCAGCTAACCAGGCGCAGGAAAGTTTTCAGCAGGAACCAACTCTATTTCTCTTACTAACACTAAGAACTACACCATGCATATTGCACACTCCACCTCTATTTATAGACATCCTAGAGGTTGTTGATTGGTGAAGACATGGGGAGACTGGAAAAAAAAAACTTTTGGGTAAGCTTTATAGGGATTGGATGACAAATTCGACAACCAGCTGGTGGCAAACAGGAGAAGACATGTGCTCAGAAAGCAAATTGAATGTGAGACAGAGGGTCACATTGCCATCTACTCCTGCAGAGGTAGCAGCAGAGGGAGCAGGAGACAGAGTGGATTGCAGGGAGGCCAGTTTTCATCACTTCCTGGAAAAAAAAAATTCCCTATCCGAAGGACACCTTTAAAGGAGAAGTCCAGCGAAAATTTTTATTAAACTATTGTATTGCCCCCCAAAAGTTTTACAAATCACAAATATACACTTATTATGGGAAATGCTTATAAAGTGTTTTTTCCCTGCACTTACTACTGCATCAAGGTTTGACTTCCTGGATAACATGGTGATGTCACGACCCGACTCCCAGAGCTTTGTGGGCTGTGGCTGCTGGAGAGGATGATGGCAGAGGGCCACTGAGGGACACAGGGCACTGGAGGGACCCACACAGCTCTGGGAGTCGGGTCGTGACATCACCATTTTATCCAGGAAGTAAAGACTTGATGCAATAGTAAGTGCAGGGAAAAAAGCACTGTATGTGCATTTCCCGTAATAAGTGTATATTGGGGATTTGTATAACTTTTAGGGGGCAATACAATCATTTAATAAATATTTCCGCTAGACTTCTCCTTTAAGGTGGCTGACAATTCAGCATAAACAAATTGGATTCAGGGTGTAAAGGATAAATTTGGGGTTTAAAGACTTGCACATGGAAATCCTCATCTACAATCTTGTTTGTACTATTACTAAACCAATTAAAGTTTCATTAGAGCAGGAAAGCACATTGTACATTTGCATCTTTAAATGATTTATAAAGTGGCAAATGCTCCGTTTCTTGGTTTGATCTGTAACAATCTCACTTGACACATGGTAGTTACAGCACAGCCTACATGCTTTTTGCTTGTCATTGTTTTTATGAACCCTGTAGTCAGTTTCCTTCCCTCTCACTGTGTGATTGAAAGGATGAAGCCATTATTAGTATTACCTGCATCCATAGAGCCGCTTAATAGAGATAAATTAGCATAATGCCATCTCTCCTCATAATACACTTAATAAGCATGCTGTTAATCAGAGGGTTTTTTAAAATGAAACAAAATATATTCTCACGTATGAACAGGAGCGGTGACAATGTTCATTGCTAAATAAGGACACAGCAGGGAAACCCTTTCAGGGGCTCGTGACTTGGTACTACAGTCGGTGAACATTAAATGACTTCTAAGGGTTTATGTACAGATAAAGTAATTTTTCTATATGTAAGATGTGACGTAACAGAAAATACAAAGTTTGGGTAAAAGAAACAGTATAGGTCTGTGACATGTAGGTAAGGACATCAGGTTAAGCAGTAATGAATATTATATAGAAATTGAAAGTCAGGTAAGAAACAAAGAGGAGAAGGAGTTTAGGCATATGATGAGACGCACATTGGTTTTAGCTAGTTTAAAATACTTGCATAGTTAATATGTTGGACAGTCCAGGCAGAATGTCACTATGTAATATAGGGATCCTGCAAGCCGACTGGTCCTTGTGGTGACTTAAAGTGTACCTGTCGTTATAAAAAAACTTTTGACATATTATAGAGGCGTGTCAAAAGTTTTGATCGGTTTAGGTCTGGGTGTTCAGACCCATACCAATCAGAACATAGAGCAGGGAGAGGATCACAGCTGCAGCACATCCTCTCCCGACTATGGAGTCTGGCTCCATAGGAGCCCATTAAAGTCAGACTCTTTTTATAATTCAGAGCGGAGAGTGAAGGTGCTGCAGCACGTCTTCTCCCCGCTCTATCTCCTGATCAGTAAGATCATGTCAAAAGTTTTGTTTAACGACAGGTACACCTTAAGGGGTTAAGGGGTTAAGTTTTTCGTCAAGGGTAGTGTGGGGTGGTGCAGTTAAAGCAGGTTTAGTAGTAGCAAAACAACACAAGGTTAACTTGAAAAATAGTATTTCACTAACCTCTTTACTTCTCCAAGGCTAACAAAGGTTCACAGACGATACAGATTTCAGAAGATGTACAAGGCTGCAACTTAGTTAGCAATGACAATGGGAGATCCCTGGCTAGAGAAGACTTGTGGGCCCCTGAGTTCCTAGGCTCTAAAATGTCAAACAGACTCATAGTCCTATGTCTTTTTAATCCATAGCATGTTGTTCTCTGTTTAGTTCCCACCAGATACTTGTAGTTCCACAGACGCTCTACAATTCCTACCTGCTCACTGTAGGCCATAGTTACTTCTGCTACCCTGATGACAAGGCCTAGTATGAGGCACAAACAGCTTAGTCTCTCCTGGATTTTGATTCTCAAATATGTTACTGACCATTTCTCTGCATGCAGATTTGGCCCTTATTGTGACATCCTGGCACTGACCCTGCATTACTGACTTTGAGCCTATTGTCTTACCTATCTTTGTCCCTTGCACTTAGTCAGGTAAGACACCATCATCTAGTTGGGGGCAGCTCATCCAAACAATCAGGGACAGGGTTTAGAGTGGAGAACAAGGATTCATGTCCTTACCCCTTTTCTGAAACTAACTCCTCTTCTCTACTGGATATCCTCCTGCTACTAAAGAGGGGAATGGTTGACTGGGCAGGGATGTCCCACCTTCTATGACATTTTAATTAGTGTCAAACAGGGGTACCTGGGGCCCATCTGTAGAACTGATCCAATGAAGAACCAGTAATAAACAACATGCTTGCCTTGTTATATTCTGCATTATTTTGTATCTTTGAATTACAAGCTTTTAGTCCCTACACTTATGATGCTCTCAGGGTATGCTGGGTGTAGTACGTTCTGAAAGGACAAATCTTTAAAAACTAATAATAATAACAATAAAATAAAAAGGTGACCTGGTGGTTGTGTAGAGGCTCCTAGTGGCTGCAATCTGTGCTTCACAAGCCTTTAGGAAAACTTCAACCCTCAGCCCTGAAGGTCCATCAATACATATTTTAACAATGGCAGCGGTTATCTGGAGTTGTCTGTTGATTCTAGTCCAAATCTCAGCATGTTGTAAGGGGTTCAGACTGTCAAAAATACTGGGGTTGTAGTGTTTGCAGCTACAGCTCCCAGCATGCACTGAAGGTCTGCAGTTGAAGATGTAGTTGGAGGGCCAGAGGTCACTGGATGATACTTTGTTGAAGATAAGAATACACAGTTCTCTGGAGGCTCAGTGTGAGCAAGTGGCCCCAGAACAGCATTAATAGGGTATATACCAAAAAATGTATGTGTGGTGCCCTACAGTGTTGGATGACCTGTCCTCCTTGGGTGACAAAAGCCCCAGACCTTGTTACCTGAGTTGAGCAAGGTGACCAAAATTACCTGGTTACACCTGCGCTCTGACAGAGTACGTAGCCTTGCAGCAACTTTGCTCTTTCCAGATCAGCTCCTCTTGTTTCAGGATACTGTCCTGCACTGTTAGAGATGTTCACAGCGTGGGTTGGGGTGATCTCCGACTTGTCCTTTCCTGAGTGGTTTAGCACTGCATAATAAGGATAAGTGTTGCTTTGAAGAAGAAAGAGTCTCTGTGTCTCCCCATGTGTGTCTGTCCACTACCACACTCCAGACTAGACCACACTGGACTTACTAAGTGTGTGCGTGTACTTTCCCATGTGACAACTTCCTACAGGGTGTGTAATACCTCCTGTGAGTGGTGGAGAAGAGAGTGCAGAGAAGAGAAAGGAGAATAGAGATAGGTGGAGAACAGAAAAGAGCTCTTATTGGTGCGCACATGACAAACAAACAATAACCCCTTGTTCACTACAGCTGTGCAATACACAAATACATATACAAATAGTAGTGACATCTAGTGGTAAAACTTACCACTTTACTTGAAGTACAGGCTTTTGTGAGGGGTGTATAGACCAGTAGCACTCGTGGTGGGACACTATATGTGTATATATATATATATATATATATTGTAGGGATCTTCCCGGGGGATGGTGTTTTTGGACACAGTTCACAGCAGACTTGGACTTGTAAAATAACAGCTTGGCGTTTATTTGCAGCATAAACAGTCCATAACAGAAATATAGCAACACTGTGCTTTAAGAACAAAACAAAAAGGTCTTGCCCGTCTGGGCGCTAACTAACAAAAGCAGGTTACCTCTCTGGCACTTCAGTCGGCAGTATTGCGGGGTGTGAACAGGCCCCAGCAGCGGCTGTCTTCCCAGCTCTCACCAAACAGACCACGCAGGCTGTTTACTCCTGTCTGAGAGCAAGGACCTGTACACTGAGCCCACCTTTTGCCTTCTCAGGCTGATTGGGATCAGAGCTCACCTGATCCCAAAACCCATACTGGATCGGGGGAAGGGAATGGCAAGTCCCACTACCAAAACCTACCTGCCATTCCATGTAAGTCCAGGCCCGGCAATAATAAATAATAGCTCAGCAGCATAACACTGCTGAGCACCGATGCCTCCTGGACTCACCATCTCACGCTATGTATTAACCTGGGTGAGATGTACATCCCCTCGAGCACTTTTCCCGTCACATGTCCACATATCCCCCCCCCTCTTTTTCAGACCGGAGGGCTGAGCATTTTGTCCCCACAGACAGTGTACCCTTGATAGGGCGTCAGCATTTGCCTGTAATTTCCCTGGCCTATGTTCCACAGTAAAATTAAAGTTTTGTAGGGACAGAAACCATCTAGTCACCCTCGCGTTTTTCTCCTTGTTTAGCTTCATCCATGTTAGGGGGGCATGGTCTGTCACTAACTTGAATCTCCTGCCTAGTAAGTAATACCTCAGGGATTGTAGGGCCCACTTCACTGCCAGACATTCTCGCTCCACAATGGCGTAGTTTTTCTCGGCCGGGGATAGCTTCCTACTCAAGTACATCACCGGGTGCTCCTCGCCATTCACGACCTGTGAGAGGACGGCACCTAACCCTGTATTAGAGGCGTCTGTCTGTACTAGAAACTCTCGCCTAAAGTCAGGGGTAACTAGCACAGGCTGTTGGCACAAGGCAGACTTAAGGCTTTGAAAAGCCTTCTCAGCCTCTGGAGTCCATGTCACCATTGCGGACTTCGCACCCTTTGTCAGGTCAGTTAGTGGGGCTGCAACTGAAGCAAAATTCGGCACAAACCTTCGGTAATAGCCCGTAATACCCAGGAAAGCTCTGACCTGTTTCTTTGTGAGGGGTTGAGGCCAATTCTGTATTGCCTCAATTTTATTTAGTTGTGGTTTCACTAACCCCCTCCCAATAATGTAGCCCAAGTATTTGGCCTCCTCTAAGGCTAGTGCACACTTCTCTGCATTGATGGTTAACCCCGCATCACTTATGGCATCTAACACCGCCTGGACCTTACAGAGGTGACTTTCCCAATCCGGGCTAAAAATGACCACATCATCGAGGTAGGCAGCGGAGTAATCACGATGTGGTCGCAGAATCAAGTCCATCAACCTCTGAAAAGTGGCAGGGGCTCCATGTAACCCGAATGGCATCACTACGTATTGGAAGAGCCCATCAGGGGTGGAGAATGCAGTCTTCTCTCTAGCCTCAGGAGTGAGGGGAATCTGCCAGTAGCCCTTAGTGAGATCAAGGGTAGTTATGTACCTGACATTACCCATCCTTTCTATCAACTCATCTACCCTGGGCATGGGGTAGGCATCGAACTTGGAGATCTCATTTAACTTTCTAAAATCATTACAGAACCTCCAAGTTCTATTGGGCTTTGGGATTAACACAATCGGGCTGGACCACTCGCTCTGGGACACCTCAATGACTCCTAGGTCAAGCATACGTTTTACCTCGGATGATACCGCCTCCCTCTGTGCTTCTGGTATCCTATAGGGCTTCAGGTTTACTCTGCTTCTAGGCTCAGTTTCAATATGATGACTAATGAGATGCGTACGCCCTGGTAGGTCAGAAAACTTGTCTTTATTTCTCTGCAGGAACTCCTTAGCTTCCTGCTTCTGGGACACTGATAGGGTGTCACCAATCCTGACCGGAGGGACTGGTGTTGACAGATGACCAACAGGCTTTGTCGCCACCAAGGATTCCCTGTCTTTCCAGGGCTTGATCAAGTTTATGTGATAAACTTGGAAAGGCTTCCTTCTACCGGGTTGGTGTACCTTGTAGTTGACCTCACTGATCTTCTCTACAATTTCATAGGGACCCTGCCACTTTGCTAAGAATTTGCTTTCTACCGTGGGAACAAGTATGAGTACCCGGTCACCTGGGCTAAATGTCCTGATTCTTGCAGAATGATTGTAAATTTTGCTTTGGCCCTCTTGTGCCCTCTGGAGGTGTTCCCTTACTAGGGGCATTACAGTGGCTATACGGTCCTGCATTTGTGCTACATGCTCTATAACACTCTTGTATGGGGTGGACTCACTTTCCCATGTCTCTTTCGCTATATCCAACAAACCCCTAGGGTGACGACTATAGACTAATTCGAAGGGAGAGAACCCTGTGGACGCTTGGGGTACTTCCCTAATAGAAAACATCAGGTAAGGTAGTAAGTGATTCCAATCACGACCATCCTTTTCCACCACTTTAACATATGTTTCAGGGTTTTATTAAACCTCTCCACTAACCCGTCTGTCTGTGGGTGATATACAGAGGTACGTAGGTGTGAGATTTTAAACAGTTTGCATAGCTCTTTCATCACCTTTGACATAAATGGTGTACCTTGGTCCGTCAAGATTTCCTTGGGGATCCCCACCCTGGAAAACATATAAAACAATTCCCGTGCAATTGTTTTAGATGCAGTGTTTCTTAGGGGTACAGCCTCAGGATAGCGGGTCGCGTAGTCTAACACAACTAGAATGTACTGGTGACCCCTAGCCGACTTTACAATGGGACCCACCAAGTCCATTGCGATCCGGTCAAAAGGTACCTCTATGATGGGGAGCGAAACCAAAGGACTGCGGAAATGCGACACTGGAGCGCTAAGCTGACATGTGGGGCACGACTCACAGTATTTTTTTATGTCAGCATAAATCGCAGGCCAATAAAATCTCTGGAGGACTCTCTCCTGCGTTTTATCCGTCCCCAAGTGGCCCCCAAGGACATGATTATGGGCCATGTCGAGTACCTGACGCCGGTACGACTTAGGCACCAGAAGCTGTTCCACAACCTCATCATTAATTTTAGTGACTCTATAGTAGAGATCATTAGCCATAGAAAAATGTGGAAACTTTTTCTCAGCTTCTGGTTCCTGAGGTACCCCATTCAGAACAGTGACCTGCTCTCTCGCATTTTTGAGAGTGGGGTCCTGTAATTGTGCAGTACCAAAATTATCTCTAGACACCTCTAAGTCTGGAACATTCTGTGCAGTGGGAGGAGCCTCTTCCTCACCTGCCAGGACCTGTAAAGGAAAAGCATCATTTTCATCCTGTACATTTTTATCATTTACCGTGGGTAATGCAATAGACTTAGGGGTCTCCTCACTCATTTCAGGGGATTGTTGTTTTCCCCATAGAGCCCAGAACAACGGAAAATCACGCCCCAATATCACATTATGCATAAGGTTTTTAACCACACCCACTTCATATTGTACAGCGCCTAGTTCAGTCCCGACATTAGCCAGTACTATAGGGTAAACCTTTGTATCGCCATGTATGCATACCACACTCATATGTCTTTTTGGCACAAAGTCCCCAGCCACCAGACTGGCATGCACCAAGGTGACAAGGCTTCCTGAGTCTAGCAATGCCTTAACAGGGAAGTCATTTACAGTAATGTTGCAGACTTGTGGTTCAGTCTCTAGTCCAGTGACTGCAACAAAAGACGGCTCCGCAAATAGCGACTGACGCCGGCTAGCGTCACACTCCATGGGCTCAGTGGTAAGAGGGCAATGGGCAGACATATGACCCGTCTCATGGCATCTCCAGCACTGGATAGGGCCTGGTCTCCTTGGCAGGGAGTCCTTTTTAGGGCCACTTAGCCACCGGGGACCATCACCAGTCTTTTGCCCCTGAGACACCTCCTGAGCGCTCTTCCCTCTATCAGCACCCCTCCACACTCCCCCAATAGATGGAAGTCTCTTACCAGCTGATGGCACAGATCTGGCACTCCGGGGAGGTGACGGTGCTGCAGGAACATCACGGAGGTAGTCCTCGGTCGCCTGGAACCTCTCCACAAGGTTGACAAGTTCGTCGACACTCCTAGGGTCACCTTGTCCCACCCAGCGTTGCAGATCAGCAGGGAGTGCTCGTAGATAGCGATCCATCACGACCCTCTCTAGGATCTGGGCAGGAGTAGAAGTGTCTGGTTCCAACCATTTTCTTGCCAAATGGATCAGTTCATACATCTGGGATCTCACTGACTTGTCCCAACTGTAGCTCCAGTTGCGGACCCTCCGGGCACGGACAGCAGCAGTAACTCCTAGTCGGGCGAGTATCTCTGCTCTTAGCCGAGGATAGTCCTTGACCTCTTGCTCACTGAGGTCATAGTAGGCCTTTTGAGGTTCGCCTGTTAAATAGGGAGCAATGACTTCTGCCCACTCAGTGGAGGGTAACTTTTCTCGCTCAGCCACACGCTCAAAGACAGTTAAGTAGGCCTCAATATCGTCATCAGCAGTCATCTTTTGCAGCGCACGCTGCACAGCTCTTCTCACAGACAAAGTCTCTGGCGCGGCTGCTGCTACAGGCTGTGGATTAGCACCTGCAGACGCCTCTTGCTTCGCTATCAGGTGCTCAATAAGTCTCTGTTGTTGAGCCATCGCCTGTTCATGGCGCAGGTTAGCGTCTGTCAGAGCCTGTTCATGGCGCAGGTTAGCGTCTGTTAGAGCCTGTTGTTGCAGCCTATTAGCCTGCTCATGGCGCAGGTTAGCGTCTGTCAGAGCTTGTTGCTGTTGCAGACTAACTTGCATTAACTGCTTCAACATCTCCTCCATGTTGCTTGTCTGTTTTTGGAGTGAAGCAGCAGCCTTCACCCAGGACATAAGCAGCTGTAGCCAAGTTGATGCACACTGTTGCCCCTAGCAACCGTTTTGCCCGCTCCGCAGCACCAATTGTAGGGATCTTCCCAGGGGATGGTGTGTTTGGACACAGTTCACAGCAGACTTGGACTTGTAAAATAACAGCTTGGCGTTTATTTGCAGCATAAACAGTCCATAACAGAAATATAGCAACACTGTGCTTTAAGAACAAAACAAAAAGGTCTTGCCCGTCTGGGCGCTAACTAACAAAAGCAGGTTACCTCTCAGGCACTTCAGTCGGCAGTATTGCGGGGTGTGAACAGGCCCCAGCAGCGGCTGTCTTCCCAGCTCTCACCAAACAGACCACGCAGGCTGTTTACTCCTGTCTGAGAGCAAGGACCTGTACACTGAGCCCACCTTTTGCCTTCTCAGGCTGATTGGGATCAGAGCTCACCTGATCCCAAAACCCATACTGGATCGGGGGAAGGGAATGGCAAGTCCCACTACCAAAACCTACCTGCCATTCCATGTAAGTCCAGGCCCGGCAATAATAAATAATAGCTCAGCAGCATAACACTGCTGAGCACCGATGCCTCCTGGACTCACCATCTCACGCTATGTATTAACCTGGGTGAGAAAAGGTACATACCGATGGTACACAAATGGATGGATTACACTGCAATACACTGCATGTTATAACCAGTGACTCACAGATTACATTTTCTCTGATCAGAGTTGCTCACTTTCCTGTTTCTTCTCCATCTGGCCCAGCCATCATGAAGATGTCTAAGATAAAGTTAGATAGGTTTATACAAACTCCCTATCTGTAGTGCTCCACACTGTAACGGTGCCCACTTTGTGCCCCCATATAGTATTGAGGCTTAATTTGGGCCCTAAAATAGTACTTCTGCCTCTCTATGTCCTCACATAATAGAAAGGCACCCGTCTGTGCCCTCATATAGTATAGGTGCCCTCTGTACTTCAATGTAATAGCTGGCCTTCTCTGTGCATCCATATAGCAGTTTGGGCCATCTTTTGCTCTGCATAGTAGTTTTACCTCCTCTGTGCATCTAGTCATTAAGCCACCTCTGTGCTCCAGGGCAATGTGGGAGAGAGCAGCCTCTTTTGGTCATGGAAACAGGGATGGGGAGCCTATGGCTCCTCGCTCTGTCAATCACAGTGCTCCTTAGGAGCGCATACAGCTAAAAGGCTAGGTGCAGCACACAATGGCCAAGTTGGCCCCACAGCAGTAGGGCACTTACCGAGGATCATTGGATGCTGATGCTGACCTGGGGGACCCAGTATAGCCCAGGACCCACTGGGGGTTTCCCTGATAGGCCATTGTGAGCCTACTACCATCCTATAATGTGTCTAGTGCATTGAAATCACTTGCTCCTTCCATGTCACAAATCATAGAACCTACTGTGATCATTTAGTCCAGCAGTGGGTAATTGCTTATAGGACATATTATTTGGTTCCTGACAATAGTGCTGAACAAATGGTCTGACAAAACATGTTGTTGACCTGTTATTGTTATTTTACAAGTAAAAAGTGAGTGTGAAACATCTGCACCTTACCTTTGTCTGAGGACTGTGCATCCCACACACTTGCTGTCTTGACCTGTTTAAGTAAAGATTCTACTATGGATATTGTGTGAGCTGCACTACTTCTATGGTATTTTATGTATAGTTTTATGTATGCCTTTTATACTTTTTATAATTGTGGAGAATTCAAACTCAAAATTAAAATTGCTGTCTGAAAAAGGACTCCATAGTGTCTTTTGAAATTGGAAACAATCCATATTTTTCATGACGTTCAGATAACAGCACTTTGTCAGATTCAATGAGTTACAGAATCTTTCACCATGGATTTCCCGTCAGTGAGATATGCCGATGGAATATTTTTTTTTTCTAAAGCGATTGCAACATTAACAATACAATACTTGCTTCCATGTAATTAATTTCTTAATGAATTATACCTAACAATATCCATCAGTCTTTTCTTGAGCTCCTTAGCATATGTGAACATTTCTGTCAAATCCCCTGCCGTTGCCTCTATTGTTGACAATTTCCATGTAACTTCGTTGTTACTATGTTCAGGTATTTCATACACGAGAGGAATGTTAGCACAGACCAAGGGATTTGTCTGAACAACAAAGCAGACATTTTTAATCTCTGGTAGCACAAACCCATGTGATTAGACTTTCTTATGGCTGAACAAAACACCTCATCTAAGCCTCTTGCTGTAGACAGAATGTTGTAAGATGCCATATGTTTTCCTTTCTTCTACATCTGAACCATGTCAAATAAAATGTCTTAGATTTCCCATAACGTATTTCTATGTACACCTTCCTCAGTAGACCACTAAATAACCTAACCCACTTTTGCACGGCAGCTTGATATTCTTGATCAGGTAAGATTTTGGCTTGTAGACTACACAGCGGTTTGCAAGTAATCTCCATTTTTAATTATTTTTTCTGCTAGTAACACAAAGGTATTAAGGTCTAGACCTTTCACTTTATTAAAATATGCAAATAACTGCCCCTCAATCACGTCGTATATGCAGAATTATGTTATTTTTTTTCTAATCTGTTTGTATTTTTTTTTTATTGTATTTTTAATTTTATTTTTTGTACATTTATCTTGCCTGGGGTGCAGAACCTTTTTCCTGTCAAGGGCCATTTGGGCATTTATAAAATCATTTAAGAACCATACACTACAAGCCCCCTTCACTCAATGTTATACTGTGCACAGCAGTGCAACCGCTGGACACAAAATGGTGATGTGCGAGGCATAGGCATCCGCTGGCCACATCAGATCATCTCAGGGGCCATGTGCAGCCTGCAGGACAGAGGTTCCCAATCCCTGCTTTATAGCAAGCCCCATGGACATAGAATCAACTGTCTGAAAATATCCCATTAAAAAGAAAGGTAGAGTTTTCTGGACGTGATCCGTGACCTGTGCAGGGGGAAAGGAAGAAATAGCTGTGAGCTTCAGCTATTGTGAATAGATGTCATATCTTTATGCTGACATCACCTTTTATCAACCAGAGGTGTGGATGTTTAGTACAACACAACTAAACTTTCAAGCATAGAAGTACATAATTAAGGTAAAAGTAAGCTACTTTCACTTTAATTATTAACATCAACTTTTACTGATATCCTGTCTGTGGTGATAAGACTAAGTAGTAGTAGTAGTATTAGTAGTATATGTAGTAGTATTAAGCATACTATAGTAAATTGCTGAATTTTTAACAAAAATCCTTTTAAACTTATGGTAGACCATAGGTTGTTTTCAGATGATCATGACACATCCAATTTTACTGAAGAGGCTATGCCCAAAGTAGTTCTTAAAGTGAATCTGTTACCCCCTGGTCACCTGTCAAGCTGGAGGCACTGCTGCATAGATATCAATACCTTTATAACTTGTGTCTATGGTTTTATTTCCATAAAAAAAGAAACCTTTTCATTTGGGCCATGACTACATGGCAGGGTCTAGGGTCCCCATGGCTATGTCTCACTGTGATGTATGCCTTACCTTTACATAATTGCTGACACACACTGTGCATATAGCACAGTAAGGTGTAGTGGTACCAGCGCCCAGAAAACCAAAAGTCAGTTGTGAGTGTGAACATAGCTTTAAGGCCCAGGCTACTTGACAGTTTAAGACCACGACCAACACAATGTCTTTTTTTGTCCGTTTGATAGATTTTTATGGACAGCCATCCTTTTGCTGCCACACAACAGCTATTATTTTAACATAATGGCCGTTATTCATGGAATAACAGCTGTTGCTTGGATGCAAAATGAGGGTTGTCCAAAAAAAGGTTTGCCAAACGGACAAAAAAAAACATGTGGTCATTTACATTTAGGCTATGTTTACACAACGTTTTTAAAGCCGGAACAGCGGCCGTATTTTGATAATTATGGCCATAAGTAAAGAGCATGATCATTATTTTATTATTTATTTGGTTTATTTGGTTTATTTGGTTTATTTCCAGCCAACTACATTACAACTACCTCCAAGCATCTACATTAAAGGAAAGAACCAAGAAAAACTAGTATCAGTCTCTTCCCAGTAATTCATAACAAGGGATACACCTGAGAAGCATGTATTGATAGTGTACTCCAAGCCTGCCTTTTACAGTTGACATTGACAGATGCACATGACTTTTGCTAATATGCATGCACTTGTTCCTGGGTTCACATGTGACATACTTCAAAAGTGATGGTTTTCTACACTCCTGCTGTAATTTTAAGGGTATAAACCCACACACCGTATACGCAGCTTATTTACTGCTGCGATACGCAGCAAATACGCAGCAAATACGCAACAAACACGCAGCAAATACGCAGCAGATTAGATCTAAATAACTGAACACAGCATCAAATCTGCACCATCAAATCTGCTTCAAATCTGCTGCGTATCTGCTGTGTATACGGTGTGTGGGTTTGTACCCTAAGTGTCATATTTATATAGCTGGGCCAAGATATTTCCACATTTCACTTGTGTCTCTGTCATGACTTTAACCCTTAGGGGACACAGCCAGTTTTCATTTTTGCGTTTTCGTTTTTCCCTCCTCGTGTATATAAGGCCATAGCGCCTGCATTTTTCCACCTAGAGACCCAAATGAGCCCTTATTTTTTGCGCAACTAATTGTACTTTGCTAAGGCAGATGTAATTTTTGCCTAAAATGTGCCGGGAAACCAGAAAAAAATTATATGTGTGGTGAAATTGAAAAAAAAAAACGCATTTCTTTTATTTGGGGGAAATGTGTTTTTACGCCATTCGCCCTGGGGTAAAACTGACTTGTTATGCATGTTCCTCAAGTCGTTACGATTAAAACGATATGTAACATGTATAACTTATATTGTATCTGATGGCCTGTATAAAATTCAAACCGTTGTTAACCAATATACGTTCCTTAAAATCGCTCCATTCCCCGGCTTATAGCGCTTTTATCCTTTGGTCTATGGGTCTGTGTGAGGTGTCATTTTTTGCGCCATGATGTGATCTTTCTATCGGTACCTTGATTGCGCATATATGACTTTTTGATCGCTTTTTATTACAATTATTCTGGATTTGATGCGACCAAAAATGCGCAATTTTGCACTTTGGGATTTTTTTGTGCTGACGCCGTTTACCGTGTGAGATCAGGAATGTGATTAATTAATAGTTCGGGCGATTACGCACGCGGCGATAGCAAACATGTTTGTTTATTAATTTATTTATTTATTTTTATTTATAAAATGGGGAAAGGGGGGTGATTCAGACTTTTATTAGGGGAGGGGGTTTTGTGTTATTAAAAATACTTTTTTCTTTTACTTTAGACATATACTAGAAGCCCCCCTGGGGGGCTTCTAGTATATGCACTCTGATCTCTCATAGAGATCCATGCAGTATAGTTATACTGCATGAATCCATGAGATCGGTGTTCTATTACTTTTGGCTGCTGCAGCCAAAAGCAATAGAATGCCGAGCCGGGATCAGCGCCATTACGGAGCAGACCCCGGCCCGGTATGGATGCAGGGATCGCCCCCCCGCAATCGCGCCGCAGGGGGGCGATCCCCCCACTAGACCACCAGGGATGTGTAACCGCAAGTATTTAGAAGCAGCTGTCAACTTTGACAGCTGCTTCTAAGTACTTAATTAGCGGGCACGGCGATCGGACCGTGCCCGCTAATAGCCGCGAGCCCGGGCTACTCGCGGCACCCGGGATCGCGGCAGTTCAGAGGGTGGTCGCCGCGCGACCCCCCTCTGAACTCCCATAGCGGCACGAGGACGTTAAATAACGTCCTGGTGCAGCTATGGGTTAAGCCAATAAATAAATAATACCATCCTAAGTAAATCCATTAGGTAGTGTCTGCAGCTTGGAATGATGGGCTCAGTGCCCGGCAGGGGCATCCATCACCACTGCATGGAGGTGTCAGGTACTAGTGCAGGAATACATTCAACTACTCACATAGGATTCAAAGAATTAGACAAGAAGCAAACAATAAAGACATAAATATGATTTATAGATAATTTACCTGTGGTATCAAGAAATCTTTGGAAAAGTAGATCCTCATAGAGGACATTACACATATGGCACCTTTAAAGGGGTAGTCCACCCAAAAAAAATTTCTTTCAAATCAACTGGTGCCATAAAGTGCCAGAGATTTGTAATTCACTTCTATTAAAAAATCTTAAGTCTTCCAGTACTTATCATCTGCTGTGTGTCCAGCAGGAAGTGGTGTTTTCTTTCCAGTCTGACACAGTGCTCTCTACTGCCACCTCTGTCCATGTCAGGAACTGTCCAGAGCAGTAGCAAATCCCCATAGAAAACCTCTGTTGCTCTCTAGACTGGAAATAATACAACTTCCTGTTGGGCATACAGCAGCTGATAAGTACTGGAAGGCTTGAGATTTTTTAATAGAAGTAAATTACAAATCTCTGGCACTTCATGGCAGCAGTTGATTTGAAAGAATTTTTTTTTGGGTGGACTACCCCTTTAAAGCTTTATATGAATATGTTAATGAGTAGTTTAACCCTCTGTGCGCAGGTGCAGCCTCATATCTGCAGCGATGGCTAATGCAGAAAGGCAGTCCCAGTATTTATTAGGGGAGTTGCTAGAAGACTGGGTGGTCAGACATATAGGCTTTTTTAGATGACCAGGGCTCATACAGTCTGGAGCTCCAACATATCTACCATGATAACAATATAGCGGTCAGGTAGAGGTGCTTAAAGGAGTTATCTGGTTAGGTAAAATGCCCACTCCAGGAGACTACAATTCATTCCATACTTGTTATTATCTTTTTTTGTCTCCTTTCCCCAGTTCTAAGTCTGCTTCTTGCTGAAGGCACAAAAATTGTATCTGAGCTGTTCTCTCTGTCTCTCAGGGGGGAAGGGGAATGAACAGGTAATAACAAGTATAGAACACATTGTTAGTCTCCAGAAGGGAGCATGATTCCACATGTATTTTACATAATTGGATTACCCCTTTAACCCTTTTACTCCTTGGACAACTTTTATTTTTGCATTTTCAATTTTTCCTCCTTGCTTTCTAAAGACATTATGGGGGACATTTATTAAGTCCGGCATTTTCTGTTCCCGCAGCTCCGACAGTACTGAGATTTATGTAGAGGCGCACTGTCTCTACATAAATCCTGTGCGGGCGAGTTTGCGCGCCAGGAAACCTACGCCAGCTCAGAGCTGGAGTAGGTTTCCTGACTATTTTTTTGTGAACTATTTTTTTCCTCCCCACCCACATGGCATACCAGGCGGAAAATGGCCAAATGTGAATGTTTATTCGCAAAACGGCCATTTGCGGAAAAAAATTTCCGCACCTGACCATTTTCTGCCGAAAAATATGCATTTTTTTATTGATAAATGTCCCCCTAAGTCTTTTAATCTTCCATCCACAGAGCCACATGGGGGTTTGTCTTTTGCCGGACCAACTACTTTTCAAAGACACCTCTGGCAATACCAACTTTAAACTATTCTTTATTAATATTATTTATTAATAGGCTAATATAAGCAATCTTGTTATTCAATTCAATACATTGCTATATTTATAATACTGGTCTCAGTATATTGAATTTGGTAACAGTAAAAATATCCTTATACACCCTAGCAATGCCCTAATCATGTGGGATGGGAAGAGGGAGTTACATGATTTTCCCTGATGGGTCCATGGCACAGCAGTCCGAAACTGCCTAAATGGATTTACAGGGGAAAAAAATGTTTGCTTGTTTTACCAGTAGTATGTACCGATTGGTCATAATATTGCAGCTCAGAATTATAGAACTGTTTAATTTGCTGCAAAATTATAAAATAATATAAACCTGAGTACCACAGTCATTGGAAATCTTACATGCAGATTGTAGTAGAACATTTTACAAAAATTCATCACTCTGATTTATCTCCTGCTAACATACATTTGGATGAATCCAATCTCTTGAGAATCTAATATTTGTCTAAATTAAAACTTGTTGATTTGTTGCATCCATATTAATAATATAAAAATGAAACCCATCAGCTGTACAAGAATTATACGTATAATTTATCATCAGTGCCTGCTCCAAGTTTTGATGTCTCTTTCAGCACCTGTATTATAATGGGATTCTGTCATCAGCCAGACGTGCCTGATTCCTAATGCACATCTACTACTAGTGTGTAAGAGTCAGTCTTTCACTTTACTTTGTGGGACAGGTTAAACGGGTGTAAATTTAGGAGTGACAGGCGATTGGGCATCCCAAGGGAGGGCTCCGCTATGTGATGAAGTCCTAAAACCACACCTAGAGATTGAATCTGTGACCTGGAAAGGTAATACTTGTTTTCTGTGTTTTCAGTTGTATATGTGTAACACTGTAGAGGATATGTGTCTGTCTTTTCTAGGAGCCAAATGTCTGGAAAGGTATGTGAGTGTGAAGAAAAGGGTTTCTTTGATATAACAATCAGCTCACGTTTTAGAACTGGTATTTGATCTAGTTCAATATCCTTGCCATTTTGCCCAAAACATGTGTTTTCTCCTTGTTCTTTATACTAGTTTATGGCTATGTTCACACTACATTAAAAAAGATGCAATGCATTGAAGTCAATAGAATGACGGACATCAAATGCACACAGTGTATTAAATAACAGACATTGTCTGCACGGACCGGTCCCTGGTGCAGTATGTAGCCCGGGACCGCGGCTATTGGCAGGTACGGTCCGATCGCTGTGCCCGTTAATAAGGTAATCGGATGCAGCTGTCAAAGATGACAGCTGCATCCGATTACCTGATGCATCCGTTTCCTGGTGTTTAGTGGCGAAGATCGCCCCCTCGGGACATTGTCCCAGAGGAGCAATCCCCTAGTCTCCAACCGGCCAGGGTCAGCCGAAAGCAGTTGGGTGCCTATCTCATTGATCTATGCTGTATATCTATGCAGCATAGATCTCAATGAGAGATCAGTGTGCTTATACTAGAAGTCCCACAAGGGGGCTTCTAGTTTAAGTGTAAAAAAAAAAAGTGTTGTTATTAATAAAAAGCCCCCTCCCCTAATAAAAGTTTGAATCACCCCCCTTTTCCCATGTTATAAATAAAAATAAATAAATAAACATGTTTGGTAATCGCCCGAACTATTAATTTATCACATTCCTGATCTCGCACGGTAAACGGCGTAAGCGCAAAAAAATCCCAAAGTGCAAAATTGTGCATTTTCGGTTGCATCAAATCCAGAAAAATTGTAATAAAAAGCAATCAAAAAGTCGCATATGCGTAATCAAGGTACCGATAGAAAGAACACATCATGGCGCAAAAAATGACACCTCACACAGCCCCATAGACCAAAGGATAAAAGCGCTATAAGCCTGGGAATAGGGCGATTTTAAGGAACATATTTTTGTTAACAATGGTTAGGCCATCAGATACAATAAAAGTTAAACATGTTACATATCGTTGTAATCGTAACGACTTGAGGAACATATATAACAATTCAGTTTTACCCCAGGGAGAATGTCCTAAAAACAAATACCCCCCAAATAAACAAAATGCATTTTTTTTTTCAATTTCACCACACATTAATTTTTTTTCTGGTTTCGCAGTGTACTTTATGAAAAAATTCAGCCTGTCATTGCGAAGTACAATTAATGGCGCAAAAATAAGGGCTCATGTGGGTTTCTAGGTGAAAAAATGCAAGTGCTATGGCCTTTAAAAGCACAAGGAGGAAAAAATGAAAACGCAAAAAACTAAATTGGCCCGGTCCTTAAGGGGTTAAAATCTAAATCATCAGTAGATGTTATATAAAGTATGTTTGCAATTTACATTCACTATTTTTTTTTTTTTTTTTTTAGTCATCATGCTGTAAAACAAAGCTGAAAGTTTATTGTGCAGTCTCCTGAAGGCAGATTTTCTGACTTGTGCTGGTTTGAAAAAAACAGACTAAACTCATGGAATTCCGGCCAGTAGAGAGTCATGGCTCAATGTGTTCATCAATCACATGACTGTCTTTTCTCTGTGAGCACTCAGATGACCTGAGCTTCCTGTGTTCAGTCTTTTTTTTTCAACCAGACTAAAAAGTTGCCTTCAGTAGCATTGACCTGGATTTCAAGTATGTATAGCTCTGTTTTAAAGCATGATAACTTAAATAAAAATTGCAAACTTGCAATTTCACATCCCCTGTTGATTTAGATTTTGAAAGTCATAACAAAAGTTACACTTTAAATGCAGTTTTTCAGCTAAAATAAAAGGGACCTTAGGATGAGGCTGTCTGGGATGAAAAACATTGTTTTCTTTCCAACAATAATATGCTGACTGGTTAGAATGAACCTCTTCATGAGTTTTATCATGATGGAGTACCAGATAAAGTTGTCTCTAAACTTGGATATATTCGCTCAGCAATTTACACTGATTTTAGTCTTCTGCATTTCATCCCCAGTTATATGATCAAACTAATAGAACAAACCAAACTTTGGAGCAGTATCTCCTATGCTATCCATTTAAAGGATGACTTGGTTGGTTTTCTTACAATACATCTTATTGGTTCTCATGCAACAATTCTCACAGTACCTCCATTAAACAAAGACAATTCTAGGTGACTCCTATCCCCTCTAGTTTTATGCGAGAATGCTACTTGGGTAACCCCCAATAACTGCCAGCCAACAATTGTTCAGCCTTTCATTATAACTCCTGCAGAATTTTGTTGTAATTTCTTTGTACATTTCAGTCTTTCGGGGGATGTTTAATCAAAATGAATAAAAATTAGAACAGAAAATGCAATCGCTTTCTGAAAAACACATTAGAAGTCAGGTGGGATGTCTGCAATTGCTGGCAATCCCGCCAGACTGGTAATGTGTGTTGCAGAAAGCTATTACATGTTTTTATTCTAATCATGTGTTAGGACTCGGGCTGTGCGTTCAGCGCAGTAGCATAGCAGCCAGACTACTTTTCATGTTTTGCTCTGTTCTGCTATTCCGTGTTGTAGCAGTGGCCAGTGTTTCACTTTCTTAGCATAGGTGTGGTGTTCACTGATTGTTGATTGACAGCTGACTCACCAGTCAGCAGTCAGCATCTGGGCAGGACCTGGAGCCTCAGCTACAATCACGCTTGGGGCTGGGACTACAGGCTCCACAAGTATCTAAACTTGTCTCATGTTCTTTGCCTGCAATAGTTCCTAGTTTGACTAGTGTTACTTGACCTAGTGTTTATTCTGCATTGTATTCTCATTATCTGACTTCTGGCTTCTGACTTTTGACTACCCCCTTGGACACGTTTGGTACTGCACCGCTCGGTTGTTATTGACTAAGACTTCTGACTTCGCTCCTATTGTTTTTGTCTGTCTTGTTTTTGTTTTGTGTTGCACCTAGTTGAGAACAGGGTTTGCCGACCAGTTGTCTATTGCCGTTTAGGGCTTCTGAGGTAAGTAGGCAGGGACAGCGGGCTGGGTGCCATCTTCAGAGCTCACCTTTCCTTGTGTTGTCCTGTCCCTGATTCCTAATATTTTGGTTTATTTTGTTTAAACATCCCCCGAAAGAACAAAATATACAAAAAATTATAAATATAACTCAGATCGTTTGGCTTTAGTTAAATTGTTAACCAGGCCCCCTCCGCTCTGCCAAATAGGGTGCACCTGGTAAGTCTTCTATTGATTCCAATGAGGTTTGTTACTCAAGTCCAGCACTAGAGCATTAAAAAATGCTCAACGAGAGTAAAGAGGACTTGAGCATTTTAGTACTTGCTGAACTCTAATCCCTACAGTCACTGACACAACACTGTCAGTTCAATGGTGATTGGCTGAGCAGGCAGTTCCTGCTGGGACAACATGTCCTAGGTACTAGGAAGCAGCCTGAAGCAGAGGAGACAGTGGCTGCTGTGTGGCATCCGACAGGTGAGTATGGCCTTTTTGTAGCACCCCTATCCAAAGATAAAAAAAATGTGCTTTCTATATACATTTTTAATATTCAGATCACATAGGGACAGAAATAGTTTCTGTGTTTTCAAATCAATTCTTTTATAATAGAATCAGGTTTGTGCAAGTCATAGTAACCTTTACTTCAATGCATGGACAGCTATTGTTATTTATGAATACAGATGCATGATCTTTGTTTTTTCTGTGCTGTGACATATTAGGCTCCGTTCCCACTGAGCAAAGGTAGCGGAATTCCGCGACGGAATTGTCCGCCGCGGAATGCCGTTAGCCTCCCGCTCATAATGGGAGTCTATGGGAGATGCGCGCTCCTGCCCTGTCCGCGCTGAAGAATGAACATGTTCATTCTTCAGCGCGTACAGAGCAGCAGCGCGCGCCTCCCATAGACTCCCATTATGAGCGGGAGGCTAACGGCATTCCGCGGCGGACAATTCCGTCGCGGAATTCCGCTAGCTTTGCTCAGTGGGAACGGGGCCTTAGAGATGACGCGAATGAGATGTGATCTACAGGTTTATTGTGCTGAATATGAGTCTAAAGAGAAGAGGAAAGTGCTAATTGCTGGCTTTTAGATTATTAAATGGTAATAGATTTCCTGCTGATGTTAGATGTAAACAGGTATAAAGGAGAATTGTCTTAGTTGCCCCTAGCAACCAATCAGATTCCACCTTTCATTTTCCAAGGAATCTGTGAGGAATGAAAAGTGGAATCTGATTGGTTGCTAGGGGCAACTGAGCCAGTTCTACTTTACACCCCTTTGATAACTCTACCCCTATGTTCACACAATAGTTTCAAGCAATACTGTGTGGACCTTATATGTTGGGGAGCCCCTCTATAAGCCAGAACAGAGAGCTATACCAACAGTTCCCATCTTGGCAGACTTAAAGTGAATTTACCATCGGGTACATCGCTTTAAGATCTTTACATCAACAGACTGGTGTCACAGTCTTTTTTTATACGGCCCCAGTGTGACATTTTGCCTCCCCTCTGTGATTTGGCTCCATTAGAATCAATGGAGCTGCGTCACAGAGGGGTTTCATCACAATGGGGGCGGCCGGGTCTGCCTCTAGTGCTTGACGCTGGGTCAGTCACCTGGAATAGAGCGATGTTGTGCACGGGAATTGGGCCACGATTCCAAAAAAAGGACCAGTTTATTGATGTAAAGATCTTAAAGCAATGTACCTGCTGGTACATTCACTTTAATCTGTCCCTTTAATGCAAGAATGGCTATTCAAGATGGGATAACCCATTTAAAGCATACTTTTTCTTGTCTATATTTCTATGCCCTGTGTGCTCTTTCAGAAGTATGGTCAGTGTTGCCTATAGCAATTAATCAAATTACCTTTATTGATCTTGGTCAGATTCAGAAACATCCATATCCATATTCTATTTATATAGTATATACTGGTGTCACATTTTACTGTAATCCTGTCTGTGATGATAGGGAGGAGGCTTAGTTTTAGGTCTAGTGGCCAGACTAGCAAGATAGAAAGCCATATAAAAATACACCAAACATTAAAAAAAAATCTTTAACATGAAAACCTTTTTTAAATAGGTAATTTTTGATGCATGGTTCCTTTAAATAGTAAAAACAATGCTTTATCATAACCCGTGTACAGAACTGGAACATTTCTGATTCACATATGATTAGTTATAATGCAATTTGGTAAGGACCATTCAACCTGGCCTCATACTACACAATACAGTTGTTTTTAGCTACTGGTTGAATATAATATTCTTGCATAATACTTCTCAAGGATCTTTTGTTAAGTTTGCATAATTAAACTCTTTTGTAATCTTTTGAGACCGAGTACAATTAAAAAATCATTCCACATTAAGTAGGACCTTCTGCTTGTAAACTGTTACTTGTGAGATGCAAGTTGAAACAGTGACTGTTGATAAGATAATTGCATGACACGCTGATGACTTTAGTATATTCTGTTATTAATGAATGCCGGCAGTAATTATGACATACAATGAGTTTATCTGCAGACGTAGTACTATAACTTTTGTGTTATGTTTTTCGAGCCAGTAATAAGACTTTTAATTGAGTCATTCATCTTTTAGACGCTATTATGAATATTATTTACAAGCTTTGGTGGCTGACTAGTGGCAGGCCCAATCACCAGGTATGACCACACTGATCCTCCAAGAACTGCCATGGTAATCGTTTGTACTGTACTACAGAAGCTCTTCTAGCACCTATTGATGACATGTAATAAAGTTCCATGAGATGTGGCTTGTAGTCTGCTGACAGAGAATGTTAGGCTAGGTTCACACTGCGTTTTTGCATTTCGTTTTTTATCAGTTTTTGCAAAAAAAACGGATGAAAAAAATGGATGCATTTGTGTGCATCCGTTTTGATCCGTTTTCCATTGACTTCCATTGTTAAAAAAAAAAGATCGAAACGGATCCGTTTTTTTACGGACACAAAAACGTAGCTGACACTATTTTTGTGCCTGTTAAAAAAAACGGATCCGTTTTGATCCGTTTTTTTTACAATGGAAGTCAATGGAATGCAAATGCATCCATTTTTTTTCATCCGTTTTTTGCAAAAAACGGATGAAAAAAACGGATTGCAAAAACGCAGTGTGAACCCAGCCTTAGTGTTCCTGGCTACCCTTCTTCATTTCATTGATGGTCACTGTCATGCTGGTCATACTGACTGTAAACTGTCATTTTAAATAGACATTACATGTAAGCAATATATTAAAACAATCATACATTTAATCCTTTAAATTAATTTACTCCGTTTTAAGAACCGATTGGCTGGAGAAAAAAACAAAGGCCCAAACTATTATAAATATTTATAATGGAAGACAAAGGATTTTGACTTTATTCAGGACAAAACAAACCAGACTCTACTGAACCATAAGAAGATTCACAAGCCTTTCATGTAGGTTATCACATCTAATCAAGAAACACAAAGAAACACAGACCAAGCATGTTAAATTGCCTTAGAGCTCTGCTTGTAGTCATCATCTGAGAACTGGCCCATCATCCTTGTAATATTGCTGCTGAAGGATCATGTTGTCTTACAAGTGTTTCTTCCCTAGCTTCAGGGGATCTTGATCAACTGAGAATGCATTACTGTGCTAGTGAGTGAAATTTAGTAAAGATGCTGGTTGTGAGACCATATGAAGGCCACATTTAGATGGCAGAATTTTGTTCAGTATTTAGATGCAAAATCGGGAGTCCAATGCACATTGAGGTGCAACACTTTTTATTATTCCTTTTCTCTCTATCAGTCCCATTCCTGGTGTTAGCATACAAATTCTGATACAGATACTTCTTATCTGTTTATTATCTGCCAAATCTGTCTTCATTACAGAGAAACCAGTGAAGACGGGTCCTGCTGTGTCCATTATATCCTATGGAGGGGGAGGGGCCGAGGGAGATGAGTGAGCAGGAAGAGGAGACATGAAGGTCAGCTGTTTTTTAGACTGTCTGGGCACATAAAACGCTGGATTCAGAGGTCAGAAAGGTCAGTGCTTATCTAGGAACCTGCTGAAAGAAGATTGCAAGGTGTTGTGCTGTGCAGGACTGCTCCGTGCTCACTCACTCCTCTCAGCCCTTCCCCTCTCCATAGAGCATAATGAACACAGAAATTCTGCTTCTTCTGAAGTCAGGGGGGACCTAGGAAAACAGCTTTTTCAGTACAGAAGGAAACTCTTTCGTTAAATAAAACCTATTACAGAGTTTCTTAAAATCGCTTGTACTATAGATATTTATTGTTTTCAGAAAAATGACCCTGAAATGACAGTTACGCTTTAACCTTTGTCATAGGATTTGGTCTAAAGGACGGGTTCTACTTGTTATGTTTTGCTGTATATCCTGTGTACATTGTTTTTGTAACATTGATATATGTTTTGCTAACAAACTCACTCTTAATCACAAGATATTGCATATTGTACCTTTAAATTAAAAAAATATTTGAAAACTTTCAATAAAAATTTATTGAACAAGGATCTGGTCTAATGGACCAGGAGTTATTTGTGTGTGACAATGAGGGTCGGGCAGAATTATTTCTAACATCAGACTGAGGTCATAGGCAAGTAACATAGTAACATGGTCAATGGGGGCAGATTTGTTTGTCCATTGCTCCTCCCTAATCTTGCTCTGTGTAGTGACAACCCATGATGTAGGCATGCAGTGGGCTTATAGTCTTATGCTTCAGCTACTGCGTAATGGTCTTAGTGGACTACAGTGTGGAGTTATATTAGGAACATATAGGCTACCTCTGTGACATACTGCCTCTCTACCACATACACTGATGCAGAACAATCCAGATAAACCAAGAATGAGCGACTCTGAAAAAATACTTTATATTTTACTATAAGTTTATTAGCACTTGATAATGTTAAGGATGTCTTTATGTGAGCACTTCTTTAGCCACCTGTTTTTTAAAAAAATGATGTCTACTTTACATGGAGTAAAACATAAGAAAAAAAAAAGTGAGACTGACGTTATTTCAGTTTCTTCTCGTCCTTTAAGTACTGAGCCATCTGATTGGTATTAACGCTTCTCTCTGGAAGATGAGTCTGTCAGTTCAGTTAAACTGCTTTGTTTCTATAGTATTGCTACATGCCACCTGATTTATGATAATACATCTTCCATCAATGCTTTAAGGGTCTGTTAAACAATGTCAGGTTTGGACAACTAGCAGATATCGGTCATATTTCACAGTGTACCACCTCGGGCTGTTGGCTAAAGCCAGAATTCACAGAAGATCTTGCACTAGGGGATTTTTATTTAGCATTCTCCACTATCTGACTCAAGGGGATTCCTCAACATTAATTACATTGCTGACTGGTTTATCAAAGACAATTTTGATAGAAAGATGTCAGTTTATGTAGTGCAATTGTTATCATGTATTCCCTTGAGCGCTGAGCATTGTGTTGTTTAGAAGGCCTAAAAAGGAAAAGATTGCCAAAGACTATTTCAAACTATATTTAAGACCCTTACATTATGTATAACCTGATTATTGGGCAACATTTCAGGTATTCTTATTCTGCAGGCAAACTACATACAGAAAATGTGTATGTAGCGGGTGCAAATAGACTAGAGTTGTGTGAGCATTTTCTTTACTTAGTGAATTCAACTAACAATAATGAAAGTATTTCTATGTACTATCTATACAGACAACCCAATCTGTCCACCATTGTTTGAAAGGCCACCCACTAAACATATAGAAGTAGATTTCCTTAAAGGACAACTCCGGCGGGACCCCCCCCCCAAAAAAAAAAAAAACACAGACACACACAGACACCATACTCACCATCCCTCCGGTGACGATCGCCACTCCATTCGCCCGCCATCCGCCTCACCGTCACCTGCGTCCGCCGTCCAGCGATGTCTCTTGCTTCTGGGTCCATGAGAGAGAAAAGGCTGCCAGTGCGCTTGCGCACCGGCAGCCTTTTCATTGGCTGGAGCGCATCACATGGCTTCCAGCAAGCTCAGCCAATCAGGGCTGAGCAAGCTGGAAGCCATGTGATGCGCTCCAGCCAATGAAAAGGCTGCTGGTGCGCATGTGCACCAGCAGCCTTTTCTCTCCCATTCACTCTCAATGAAGACGCCGAAGAGGAAGAAGACCCGGACCGCCCCCCAGCTCTGACGTCACCCGTCACCAGATGCCGCCCGGGAGAAGAGGACGGTGACGACCGTAATAGGTAATGTATACATTCTTTAACTTCCGGGGTGGGGGGTCGGGGGTCGGAAAGTGGGGGAAGGGGGCCAGACCGGGTATTTAACCACATTACAAAGTTATATAACTTTGTAATGTGTGTTAAATAAGCCAAAAAAAAAATTTCGCCGGAGTTGTCCTTTAATCTATTTAAATATTCCCCAAGATCAATTAGCTTTAGGATTTGGGAACAGATTTGAAACCCTAGCAAGACAAGAAATGTACTCTCCAACCCTTTGGACTTAACAAGAATTAGCTACTTAATACTAATAAATAAATTATATTCAAGGAGACAAGTCAAACAATAAAACAATTCAAAATTATATTAACATCTTTGTTTTACTTATTTTAGAAGCCAATAGTTATAACTCGATAATTATAATTTTTGGCACTTTATTTTGATGAGAAATTGAATCCACAACAGAATGTTACTGTAAGCTAGTGGAATCTTTTGTTTCATAACAATTTTATGTCTTTTGTTTCATAACCTTAATTTGTAATAATGTTAAACAAGAACTCTGGGCTGGGGTGATTTTTGGCAGAGTGCTAGGGAGGGGGAGGATGAAAGAAGTAACTCTCAGTGCTCTCACCTCCCCCACTCCAGCACTGGTGCCAGTATCTCCCAGCTCCGGTCCCCCGGTACTGGCCTCTTCTGTGTCTGAGTTGGGGACCTGGGACGTAACACGTTAGACCCGCTTTGCCAGTCAGCAGGATCGGGGGACCGAAACTGCGGGATACCAGTGCTGGAGCGGAGGAGGAGAGAACATGTTACCTATTTCATCCTCTACCTCCCCAGCGAAAAATCACCCCAGCCCGGATTTTTCTTTTATTGTTGAAGCTGTAATCCAGAACTCAAATTAATCCCTTAAGGACCCATGACGTACTGGTACACCAATAGGTCCGGTGTCTATTGGAGTTATGCCCTGTGTAAGGTCCCTGCAGGTGAGAGGGTTTTATTAACCAAATTCATTATTTTAATCTATCATGTAACCACACAGGCAATGCATATTGTAATTTTTCTCTTTCTTTGCACTACTTGCCTCATCCTCTTACATGTTCATGGCCAGCTCCCCTTTTATGTGTGGGGCCACATTACACAGTTATGCTGCCCTATATGTTCTCTCTGTTCTTTAGAATAGATTGTATCTATTGAACTTTGGCAGATGACCCAGCAGAGCTCCCACAGGTATCAATGTATGTGCTGGGCTTTAGGATGAAGTTATTCATTCAGTAACTGTGTTTATATCCATTACCTATTCACTCTCCCAGGCTGCTGCTGCGGTCCGCTTCTCCCCGGATCCCGCACGCTCTAGCTTCAGAGCGACCTGTCAGCTGACAGGCCACTCAGCCAATCACAGGCCGGGACCGCCGCTGTCTTGCAGCCCTTGTTAAACGATTATCGGGTAGTGTAATAGGCCCAGTAAACGTTTACAGTTGTTATCGGGCCCCTATGGGCCCATCTAATAGTACCCTTAGAGTTGTAACCGAAGTGGATATTGACTGAAAGGGTGACTTAATATTGTGGTTTGGCGGTCAAAACAGCTAAGGCAAGAAGACAACCGCCATAACAATATACACAAAAATAAAATAAATTACACTCAGAAAATAGAAACAGATTAGAAAATGTTATAATATCCATCTCTATATGTTTATTCAGTAAAAGAAAACTAAAACAAGCGTTACATTTCCTTTAACTTTTTCTTTACTAAAATGAAGGCAGTAAGCAGACTTTAACCATGCTTTAACAGCAACAACTTGCGTGTATATAGAAACAGTGTATAAACAGTCTTTGAATCTCATCTCTATTGATCAGTTTTGTTACAGAAATAAATATTAGAGATTATATGTCAACATTCTGGTTGTTGTAGTATTTTTTTCATGACTAGTTTCGCTGCCAATAGCACATCAATTCATTCAGTTTCAAAATTGTGTTATTTACTGCTCCATCTAAACAGTCAAATCCTTAAAATAGCTACTTCACTTCCAAATAATATTTTGTCCTGCTTGAAGGCTCCTTCCAGGAGCATATGGTGGCAGAACTGAGCCAAGGACGCCTAAAACCAGAGTACAAAATGTTTCCTTAACCCGTGACTTGTGGATATTAGTGCACAATTTTTTTACTTGGGATTATTAATGCACACATAATTTCTAATCTAAACAAACAGGTTTTCAATATGCCAAAATATATTGGGGGAGATATTTCAAAGGGTATAAAAAATAGACTGGTGTAAACTGCACACAGCAACCAATCACAGCTCAGCTTTCAGCTTGGCAAAATGAGAGAGGTGCTGTTATTGGTTCCTTTGGGCAATTTTTCAATAATAATAACCCCTGGACAATGAACACATTGCAATCTGGGGGTCATTATTAGAGATGAGCGAATATCGAGCATTCTCGAGTTCGTCCGAACCCGAGCGTTCGGCCTTTGATTAGCGGGGGCTACTGAAGTTGAATAAAGCCCTAAGGTTGTCTGGAAAACATGGATACTGCCTATGACTATATCCATGTTTTTCAGATAGCCTTAGGGCTTTATCTAACTTTAGCAGCCACCACTAATCAAATGCCGAACGCTCGGGGTTCGGACGAACTCGAGAATTCTCGATATTCGCTCATCTCTAATAATGACCCCCAGAATGCAATGTGTTAATTGTCCAAGGGTTATTATTATTGAAAAATTGCCCAAAGCAACCTAAATATTCATGTAAATTGGCCTATACTTCATCCATGGGATCAACAGGGATGTGTTTGCCAACTGCTAAACTAGCCTACTGTTTTGGAGAAGTTACCAATGTACGTCTCTGAAGCAGGGCATTTATAAGGGTCAGCGTCTGTGCTGGTGCATAAACTGTTCTCTCTTAGGAGATTGGTTGGACTTTAATCCTTGGTACCTACCAGTGTGGAAATGGAGTTATCCAAGGAGCAGAATAGCTCCTACCTGTTTTTGATTCCTTGACGCACCACTTCCTCCCCCTGGCCCTCTCAGATTTTAACAATGTCAAGGAGACATCGGGCAACTATTAAACATTACCAATGGAAATCACACCTGCCCCCCTCATCTTATAAGGTATACTTATGAGATGGCCAGGAAGTAGAGTGTCAGAACAGGTAGGACAGCATTAGAACAGAGAAGAACAGGTAGGATATTTTCTGCTCTCCAAATAAAACCTTTAAAGGAGAACCTGCCCCCACGAGGTAGGCTGGGGGGGGCAGGAAAATAATAATGCATCCCACCTCATGCCTCCAATGCGCCGCTTCCGGGTCCCGTTCACATCAGCCGGTGACTTTCATATCTGCTATCTGCAACATCACAAACCTAGAGTGATTTCCCGCCCAACCAACCAGTAATTGGGGCGGTACTGGGTCACCCCAGTCACTGGTTGAGCGGGCGTTCGTTCAGCCAGGCCATGACGTTTCAGCTGGTGAAGCCCGTTGAGTGATGTTCATGGTTTTCAGATAAAGCTGACAGGTGGCTGCTGCCAACTGGACCCGAGAGCGCAGCATCGGCGCCATGAGGACGGGTGAGTTCAGGTCTTTATAATTTTCCTGACCCCATCACCCTGCCATCAGTGTTTAAGATACTTGCAGTTCCTCTCGCTGGCCTTTCGGCCTACGCTCTTCCCCTGAGTCGCTAAATACTTACATTGCTATATTCCTATTACCGGTAATAAATATGTGGACACATGTAGAGAAAATCAGTACAAGGGATTTGGGTGCTGATCTATGTCCCCATCTAATAGTAATGCTTAATTTCATGGTTCCAGGTCCACCTCATTGTGAGGTTTTGTTTTCTCATGTCTCCTGTCAAAGGTAATCCATATTTAATATCATTCTATCCATTCAAGGGATTAAGAAGCTATAAATATTTTGTGTCCCATGTGCTTGGAGCCCTGTGCTCCTCTTCATTTTTTCGCGGTGAGCAGCGGTCAGGAGGAAATTAGCTGAGGTCTTTTCATCAAGCTGAATAATATCCAGAGACTCATTTTAATTTGAAAGCCGCATCCCACCAAGGATGCTTATTTTCCTACAGTCTAATTTTAACCTAGGCGGCGGTGGCATAAATTAAAACAGCGTTAATGACACCAGATCAGATGTGATAGAAGCTTTTACTGAACAGTCGCTTTTGTGCATCTTACAGGCAGGAATATGTCTCTGGTTGTAACATCTTGCAGAATAAAAGCGTCTTTGTGAGCTGATATTTCAACGTCTTTGTATAGCGCGATTCAAGGAGCATCCATTGTAAGGTTAGGATCTAAAATTGTGGTTGGTAACTGTAATCTCTGCTCACACTGTGAAGTGATAACATACTTCAGGTTATAATGACTGCTTTTAGTATATGAGGTTAAATTAAATCTATGTTTGGAGAGAAGGCCACATTCTAACCCCCATCTTGCAGTTTGCAACTTGCCATCTCTGTTATAGCTTTGATGCTATTTCTGATGGAGAAGCAGATAGATGCTTGGCTTCGATGTGCGAAATATAGATACATGTTAAATTGTCACTGTCATTATAACTTTTAAAATCTAAGTCAACAGTAGATGTGAAATAAAGCAAGTTTGCAATTTACATTTGTTTTTGTTGTTATCATGCTGTAAAACAAAGCTGAACTTACCAGAAATGAAGGTCCAGTCTCCTGAAGGCAGATTTTCTGACTTGGGCTGGTTGAAAAAAACAGACTAAACACAGGAATTCGGGCCAGTACAGAGTCATGGCTCAATGTGTTCATCAATCACAAGACTGCCTTCTATGTGAGTGCTCAGATGGCCTGAGATAAACAGCACTTCCTGTTTTCTGACTGTAAATTCCAAACTTTCTTTATATCACATCTACTATTGATTTAGATTTTGAAAGTTATAACAACAGTGACACTTTAAGGAGTCCTATCCGGTGATTGAAGAGTCAGTCAGGAAATATTTTACACAGGCCTTTTACATAGCTTCTAAATAGCCCTTTAAAGTGTCACGACCTCCCGCTTCTGGATCAGCAGCAAGATCCTTTGTTAAAGGGGTAGTGCGGCACTAAGAAATTATTCACAGAATAACACACATTACAAAGTTATACAACTTTGTAATGTATGTTATGTCTGTGAATTACCCCCTTCCCGATCACCCCCCCACCCCCGCACGTGTACCCGGAAGTGTTGGTGCATTATACATTACCTGATCCGTGTCGCTCATGTCCGCAATCTTGTGCCAAACGTCATCTTCAGACGGCCGAATCGCTGCCGCCGTCCCTGATGCTGGCCCCCCTCTGCCGCGTCATAACTGTGCTCAGCCGCGATTGGCTGAGCACAGTTATGCTCAGCCACGATTGGCTGAGCACAGTTATGCTCAGCCAATCGCGGCTGAGCATCTGATGACACTGCAGAAGGCGGCCGGCACTAGGGACGGTCGGAGCGGTTTGGCCAGCCATCCGAAGATGACGTTTGGCACAAGATGGCGGACATGCTTGACACGGATCAGGTAATGTATAATGCACCAACACTTACGGGTACACGTGCGGGGGTAGTGGGACATGGGAAGGGGGCGATTCCCAGACATAACATACATTACAAAGTTGTATAACTTTGTAATGTATGTTATTCTGTGAATAATTTCTTAGCGCTGCACTACCCCTTTAATTCGGAAGTTCTGGTCTCCATAGATACAGACAAGTAATAAGACCATAATGCGTGCAACCCCCATTGGATCCAATAAGGGCCTGTGGCTAGTAAAAAAAAATAATAATTTACATTTTGTAGCCTTGTGTGCCCTGACTCCAAAGCTGGTTTTATTAAGCTGTAGAAAAGTATCTACTACTATTTTGGAAAAGTTATTTTTTTTGTTTTTCCCTTAAGTGGGAAAGGTCCACCTAACACTGTATAATAATGTAGTATTACATTGTTTTTATGTTTCTGTATATGCAAAACCACTTTTATATTATTCTTTTGTATTCAACTAGCTTAGGGACAATACCATGAGCAGAACTATTGGGTGCACTTCTGTCAACTTGCTCCTGAGCTAGTGGGAGGACACATGTATTTTAGAGGAACCTTTGGACCATTACCTTTGCCACATTGCATTCTAGGGTCATTATAACATTAATTTTTTCATCAAATGACCTGTGTCAAGGGTTTCTTTTGAAAAACCTATGACTGTCCTAAATATATTCATGTAAATTGGCCATGAAATCCATGAAATCAACAGGGATGCGTTTCAGATGTTGTCATTAAGTGAAATATGGTAGGAGGTCTGGCTACAACTAGAAGATCGCACATTACACTGATCCCTGCTTTGCTATGGCATAGCAGTAATCAGTGTATGTAATCAAATGTATGTATGTAAAAGTTCCCTAAAGGTACTATGAAAGTGTAAAAAAAAAAAAAAAGTTTTAAAAAATGTCCCAAAACACATAAAAATAATAAAATCAATTAACATATAATATACCGTAGTGTACGTAATCGTCCGATCTATTAAAATAAAACAATATTGTTCCTGCACAGTGAACGGCGTGAACTAAAGGCATAAAAAAAAGCAGAGATTGCTTTTTTAAAGTTACATTTTATGTATAAAAAATTTATAAAAAGCGATCAATACAACTGATTTAGAAAAAAATGTTACTAATAAAAACTAGAGATCATGGCCCAAAAAATGACACCCCTAGGTGAAGAAATAAAAGTGCTATAATAGTCACAATAGGGCCATTTTGAATACACCTATTTGCAAAAAAAAGTTCTACTGCTAATAAAAATAGTAAAACATTAGAAAACCTAGTAAACATGCATATCGCTGTGTTTAGACCGACCTATAGAATAAAGAAAAAATGCCAATTTTACAGTAAAGTGCATTACGTAAACATGGAACCCCCTAAAATTTGTGGACTTACATTTTTTGACCCAAATACAACCCATAAATTATATTTTGGGAGTTCCGTCATTCATTTTATGGCAGATTCAAAGACGCCATTAAAAAGTACAACTGTTCCTGAAAAAAACAAGACCTCACATGGCCCTGTAGGTGGAAAAATAAAAGTGTTATGGGTCTTAGAAGGCGAGAAGGAAAAAACAAAAACGCAATTGACAATTGGCCCGGTCCTGAAGGCCATTTCAGGCCCGATCCTTAAGGGGTTAAATAAAGTGGGATGTTATTAAACAACAGCTTTTCACTAAATATGAACTCTGAGGCTTTTTTTAATGAGGAAAAAAGTAGAAAATTAAAAGGAAATTTGATTTAAAAAGGAGAAACATTTTATTAAAGGACCCATTCCCACAACAGCCCTATAACAATTAAATGGCCAAAATGTACATAAAGTAAATCCCATCACTCGCTGGTTGAACTTCGAGTACCATATAATCATTTATCTAGAAGCAATTGCTTCATGTTTTGTGGCCTCTCACCATGCTGTCCACCCAGGGCCAGTTCTAGGTTTTCTGCTGTCTGAGGCAAAACCTGAAATGGCACCCCTCTCCTCCAGTGCCCTCACCTCCAGGCGCCCCATTACCACCACCCCCCCCCAAGTCTATTGAAAATCATAAGTAAGGTGTGTGTGCAGAAAACCTGCAGATTATAATAATAAGTGCACACACAATCCAGCTTCGCCATACATCACCCTGTTGAAGCACTACCTTACATCCTTGAGGACAAGACACAAAATGTTTCAAAGTTTCGATTTCCACAAGTGAGTAAACAATTCTTCAATTCTCATTGCCTCTCCAAGAATAAAAGCCCCTGACATATACAAGAGTCAATACATTGCAACTTTTCATGGTGATCTTATTCATGGTCATACTACCATTAAACCTTATGCTCCATATAAAGGGGTAGTGATTACAGATGAGCGAACCTCGAGCATGCTCGAGTCCATCTGAACCCGAACTTTCGGCATTTGATTAGCGGTGGCTTCTGAACTTGGATAAAGCCCTAAGGCTATGTGGAAAACATGGATATAGTCATTGGCTGTATCCATGTTTTCCAGACAACCTTAGAGCTTTATCCAAGCACAGCAGCCCCAGTTTATCCAATACCGAACGTTTGGGTTCAGATCAACTCGAACCCGAACCCGGTTCGCTCATCTCTAGTAGTGATCACTTGTAGTGTAGTGATGTCTGAAGCATATAACAATACCTGCAATGTGCTTGCAGTCCTGACTTTCCTGCATTGTAGTCTGTGTCCAGCTATTTATTATATGCAGGTCATTGGGTCAATGAAGTCAGTAGAGTGTAGCAGACAATATCATTTATGGGCACTCCATAAAACATGCCGCCCATAAAAGATACTACAAATCTGCCGCCCTGAGCAAAAAGGGAAAACGACGAAAGTAACCAAGACATACCCAACCAGACAGAGCGAACGTTAGATAAGTATTTATATTAACTGGATATTTTGAAAAAGGGACTTAATTTTGCTCCAGAACAGTCTTTTGATTTATTTCACACATTGCTGAACGTTAATAAATTTGCTAGGCTTCTCACAGTTAAGAGTTAATTTCTGTGAGGATGATAGTGATGCTATAGAGTTGGTAAGAGCAATAGATATGGATGAGATGGAACAGGATTTACCAACTATTGCAATATGTGATTTTAAAGAACAATTGGCGGTTACCCATCTCAGAGATCTTGAGGCAGAGTCAGATAAAAATCCCGTATCTATGGTATCCCTGCCACACAGGGTTAGAAGTAACCCGGGCTTCTATCCTACAAAATCGAGAATTCCGGCTCTGGATAGCTTCTAATATGCAGTTGAGAAGGATTTAAAGGTCCTTCACGACCGTGCTCCCAAATACACATCGTTTTCTAAAATGTCTAAAGCTTTGTCTGTAGAGAATTTGAAAATTTAATAGTGAAAAAAGCGGACAAAGGGGGAGCAACTGTCGTGATGGACCTTGATCTCTATACACAACAGGTCAATGCCATCTTAGATGATAGGAAAGTACCTTCCACCCCCCTGGGAAAAGACACCAGATTAACTGGCAAGTCTGAATGGGAGGAGGGAAACCAAAAAAAAGAAAAACAAAAAAAATTGTTTTTTCTGTCCCCCTGCTCCCTGGTGCTGCCCCCCCTGCAAGGTGCTGCCCTAGGCACCGGACCACGGGTGCCTAGTGGTAAATACGGCCCTGGCTATAGTCCCTCTAGAATACCATCTGAAAAAGACGGGGTTATATTCTAGTGAGATTAATACTTTTATCTTACTGGCTGTTGATTTTTTATTAAAAAACAATTATTTCCTTTTTGGTAATGAATTTTTCTTTGAAGTGGTCGGAGCTCCGATGGTCTCGTGTTTCTCCCCCACCCTTGCTAATTTGTATATGGCGTGGTGGGAGGACAGATTTCTTTTTTCTGATGTCAATCCCTTTGGTAGTTGCATTGTTTGGTATGGGTGGTACATGGATGACCTCCTGTTCATTTGGGGTCACGATGTACCGCCCATAGGACATTTTGTTGAATACATTAATGATAACAATTGCAACATCAGATTTACCAATACTGAATTAGTTGACACCATAGACTGTCTAGATTTGACATTAAGGGGAGACTAAACAACACTGTCATTACCTCCCTCTACATGCAACAACATTCTCGATGCACAAAGTTGTCACCCAAAACATACCATTTCAGCCATTCCGAAGGGAGAGTATTTAAGAACCAAGAGAGCCTGTTCGAAACAAGAAGACTACGAGAAAGAGGTAAGGGGGATAGATCAAAGATTACTAAGTAGGAATTATGCCCCCTGGATGTTACATAGGGCTAAAACCCTTACCCTTCAAAGAGATCATGACTCTCTACTCTTTTCCCCCAGTGTAAATAGAAGTGATAACAGCAAAAAGAGACATGACATCACATTCACCACGGCATATAGTTCACAGTTTAATGATATAAAACGAATTTTTACAAAACACTTACCCATCCTGTATCAAGACGATAAACTTAGTAAAATTTTGGAGGGGGGATGTGATGTAGTGGCAAGAAGAGGTAGAACAGTTGGAAGTGTTATCTCCCCAACTGTTTCGAAACAACAGTATATAGGACATGGTTGTCACAGAAGGGTTTCTTCCAGTGCGGGGGGGGGTCGCTGTAATGTATGTAAATTTGCAGAGAAAACCACCAAAGTCCATAGTCCGATGGTTTGAAACAATTTGACATTTCTTCTTTTATGAATTGTAATAGTGACCATGTGGTATATGGCATATCCTGTTCTTTTTGCAATAAATTGTATATAGGATGTACAGCGAGGAAGCTTAAAATCAGAATAGCCAAGCATATTTATAATATTAATCGTGAAGGAGAGAATGTTTCAGGAGCTCCAAAGCATTTTATTCATATGGATGATAGTGATCTGCGGTATTTTTCCTTTTTTGCTATAGAAAAAGTTAAGAAAAATCACAGAGGAGGCAGCTGGTCCCAAAAATTATTTAAGATACTGTATCTTAAACATGGACACTCAGTTTCCAAAGGAATTAAATTACAGAACTGATTTACTATATATTTATTGATGCTATTTTTTAATGGTCATTGTGGCTCTGTTCAGATTGTATCCACTGGGAGCATTGCGGCTTCTCCCACTCTCCTAGAGCGACGTCATTATTTCAGGTGCTGAATGCTTAGTCTAATTAGACGCATGCGCAGAGTATTCACCTGAACGCCGACGGAGGTGGGGGTGAGTGCAAGCTCTCATATTCATTTGTTCTCATTGTATATATATATATATATATATATATGAGTGTTTTTAATTTATCAAGTGTATATGCTGTGACAAAGATGGTTGCGTCGAAACGCGTTGCCTTACACATTTTTAAGTGGATTTTTTATACTTATGTGCACACAATAAAGGTATGAGATTTTATTGGGATTGAGTGCCTTGTATGGACTTTCATTGGTCTGGATTGCCAAAAAAATCATTTTGCCTTGTTGCAGAGACGGCCCTGTGTCCACCGATTACTTCTTGATAAGTAAAACCGCTGAAAGTTCACAGTAGTGAGTGCCAAATTTGTTCATATTCCATGTGCACCTCATCTTCTAACAAAATGCCAGCCACATCTCTATCTTGTTTCACACAATGGTCAATGTGTCAGACCAAGGGTGAAACTATATATAAAATTTAACTACTAAAGTATTAACGTTATGAATAATTGTATTTAATGAAAGATGCCTACATATATACTCCTATAAGTTAGTTTAATAAATAATAAAAAAATAAAAAGTTAACTGTGCAGCAGACCAGATACACTGATTGCTGAGTTGGGATCAGCGTCATTCCGACGCTGAGCCCCAGCCCGCTCAGTAGAAGAGATATTCCCTCTGCAATCGCATTAGACACCAGGGACAGGTTAGCAGCTGTTAGCTTTGCTTACTTTGAACGTCCGCAGGACGAGTATACTCGTCCTGCGTCGTTAAGAGGTTAAAGAGGGTAATGGCCAAATTTTGTGTACAACTTATAGACCAATTTCACATCTAAATTATTATGTAAATTGTATGCAAAGATAATTGTGTCCAGAATTCAAAGAATTCTACCCATCCATATTGATAGATCCAGAACAGTCTGGTTTCACCACTGCAAAAAGGCTAAAGATAACTGTCATGTCCACACCTATACAGATCTCAGTGCTGTCCTCTGTTTCTAAAATACGACTGAGACTGCAAGACTTTGCTCAATCAGTGCTCTGGCCCGCCGCAGTCACTGATTGGCCGAGTGAGACGTCCAGACGCCAAGAGCCCCTTGAAGCAAGCCAGAGTGTGCACCCGGTAATGTATGCACCGGGCTGCAGGGGGGTTAACGGGGCTGCAGCTTACATACAGTGGGATGACAATTCTGCTAAGAGTATGTAATCGTATTGAAAGTGACAGTGAAGGAATCCGTTACATGTGAACCCACCCTAGGGATAGTTTCACACATAGCGAATCCACTGCAATTCCCGCTACTGTAATTTTAAATGAGGTTTTATACTCGCAGCTTAGCCAATCAGTGACTGTGGTAAGGCCGTGCACTGATTGGCTGTGCAGGAGCCTCAGATGCAGCCGGAGAGCAGACAAGGTAAAGTATTCTCTGAGCAGTGGCTGATTAAGAGGGTCGGACTTTACATACTCGCAGCGGAATGAAAATTCCACAGTCTTGTCTGTGTTTTGTGTTTTTACCTTTGGCGTAGGAAGGGGCTGTCACCAAGTTGTCCACTACCGCTTAGGGTAGCTGAGGCAAACATTGACCTGTTTAACCTCTTAAGGACATATGACGTACCGGTACGTCATATGTCTGCACTTGCACTTCAAAGCGGGGCCGCGCGGCGGCCCCGCTTTGAAGTGCCGCGAACCCGGGTGCCGCGAGTAGCCCGGGACCGCTGCTATTAGCGGGCACGGTCTGATCGCCGTGCCCGCTAATTAGCTAATCGGAGGCAGCTGTCAAAGTTGACAGCTGCCTCCGATTACCGGAGGCAACGTTTCCCTGGGGTCTAGTGGGGGAGATCGCTCCTCCGGGACCTTGTCTGGAGGAGCGATCTCCGTTACTGATGCCGGCCGGGGACGCGTCCAAGATGGCGCCGTCCTCGGCTCGGCACTCGTTCGTTTTCGGCTGCAGCAGCCGAATGCAAACGAGTGCCGATCTCATGGATCTCTGCAGCATATCTATGCTGCAGAGATCTCAATGAGAGATCCAAGTGTATATACTAGAAGTCCCCCAGGGGGGCTTCTAGTATATGTTTAAAAAAAATAAATAAAGTGTTGTTAATAGTAAAAAGCCCCCTCCCCTAATAAAAGTCTGAATCACCCCCCTTTTCCCAGGTTTTAAATAAAAGTAAATAAATAAATAAATAAATAAATAAACATGTTTGGTATCGCCGCGTGCGTAATCGCCCGAACTATTAATTAATAACATTCCTGATCTCGTACGGTAAACGGCGTCAGCGCAAAAAAATCCCAAAGTGCAAAATTGCGCATTTTTGGTCGCATCAAATCCAGAAAAAATGTAATAAAAAGCGATCAAAAAGACGTATATGGGCAATCAAGGTACCGATAGAAAGATCACATCATGGCGCAAAAAATGACACCTCGCACAGCCCCAAAGACCAAAGGATAAAAGCGCTATAAGCCTGGGAATGGAGTGATTTTAAGGAACGTATATTGGTTAACAACGGTTTGAATTTTTTTACAGGCCATCAGATACAATATAAGTTATACATGTTATATATCGTTTTAATCGTAACAACTTGAGGAACATGCATAACAAGTCAGTTTTACCCCAGGGCGAATGGCCTAAAAACACATTTCCCCCAAATAAAAGAAATGCGTTTTTTTTTTCAATTTCACCACACTTTGAATTTTTTTCTGGTTTCGCAGTGTACTTTATGCAAAAATTCAGCCTGTAATTGCAAAGTACAATTAGTGACGCAAAAAATAAGGGGTCATGTGGGTTTCTAGGTGGAAAAATGCAAGTGCTATGACCTTTTAGACACAAGGAGGAAAAACCGAAAACGTAAAAACGAAAATGGGCCACGTCCTTAAAGGGTTAAAGCGTAACTGTCATTTCAGGGTTATTTTTCTGAAAACATTAAATATCAACAGTACAAGCGATTTTAAGAAACTATGTAATAGGTTTTATGTACTAAAAGAGTTTCCTTCTGTACTGAAAAAGCAATCTCCCAGCCTCCCCCCTCACATCAGATGAAGCAGGATTTCTGTCTCCATTATGTGGCTATGGAGAGGGGAGGGGCTGAGCACGGAGGATTTCTGCACAGCACAACACCCTGCAATCTTCTCTCAGTAAGTTCATAGATAAGCACTGACCTTTCTGTCACCTGAATTTAGCGTTTTAGGTGCCCAGAGAGTCTACAAACAGCTGACCTTCATGTCACCTCTTCCTGCTCCCTCATCTCCCTCAGCCCCTCCCCCCTTCATAGGCTTACAATGGAGAGAGCAGAGCCCGTCTTCACTGGCTTCTCTGTAATGAAGACGTGTTTGCCTGATAATGCACAGATAAGAAGTCAGGGGGGGAGGCTGGGAGATTGCTTCTTGAGTACAGAAGGAGGGTTTTTTGGCTGATGAAACCTATTACAGAGTTTCTTAAAATCGCTTATACTACTGATTTCTGCAATAAAAAAAAAACATGACAGTTACGGTTTAATTAAATATGGTGCTGTAGTTGGGGAGGACCTCCTGAACATATACTGTAGGTGTGGATGGTGAGCATACAAGAAATATGTTTCTTAGAGAATTTTAGTGTCTTTACTGGCCTTTTGAACCCCAACAGTTTACCTATATGATACAGCTTCTCAGTGTCAGAGAAGATCATCTTCATTTCTGGTGAATTATGATGTTGGTGCACCCGTTTGCACCTGCATCCGAATTCACCACTACACATAATGGAGCATGTGGCCGGACATGTCAATTCTTCGTGCAGCCGGATGGAATCCCGTCCGGAGCGAATACAATGTGTATACGCTCTGGACGGGAATCCATTCATTTAAATACGATGTATGTTTAGCATAAATGACGTCCGTTGTTGCAAATTGCAACAATGGCCGTAATTTATGCTAAACATATGTTGTGTGAACATGGCCTCATGCTGTTCATGCTAGATGCGGATACAGTCATCTTATTGTTCAGCAGGAAATGGAATTTATCCCTCCAGACAACCTCATGCCACTGACCAAGGTCCACTGATGTCTTTTTTTCGGCCATGTGAGGCACTGTTTTCAATTATGTAGGGGTCATCAGAGACACCCTTTTGGTATTTGGCAACTGGACCACAGTTACGTTGCATGAAAATGGTGGCTGTTACACTGCTTGATCAGTTTGTCCACTGTAGTACATTGTTGCCGAGATAGCAAATGTGCCACCTGAGCTTAACGCCATGTGACCTATCACAGTGTGATCTTCTGTCCAAGGTTCATCCAGTCTTCCTATACTATTGACTATTTACCACTATTGAATAGTGGTTCGGAAACACACAGCAAGTGTAACTAAGAGGGATGCCATTTTGGTTTTTAATTTGGGGCTCAAATAGTTCTGTGTATTAGTCTGTTTTTTATGCATTTAAATCTAGTATAATTTTTTACGCTTATACAAATTTACAAAATAAATAATAAATAAGATCCCGAGCATTTTAACATCTGCAACGCTAAATGGGCCCTATGTGCTATGCACTATTGAATATTGTTTGTGTTCAGTGGGTTAAATATTACCATTCTGACAGCGCATTTGGCTGCAGTTGTCTCTATAGCAACAGTGTGTGATGTAAGAGACGCCAGGATGCCAGCTGAAGATATTAGCATGTCCTATTGAATTGAGAAAAAAGTGGGCAGTGAGTATTATGCATTATCTCTTTTGCCAATCTCTGCTACCTCAAGTATTCTCACTAGTCAAGTAAATACTGGACGGTTTTCCAGTTTCTTTCGACCAGTCATAAAATCCAGCCATGTCTTAAAGTGCACTATGATCTGTGTGGCAGATGTGTATTGATTAAGTCAATGTTATTGCACCTAATGGTGTGTGTGTTAAATTGGTAATGAGACAGAAGATTCTAAATACGGCATTAACAATGCATTAGGCTCCTCAAAAAAATTGTTGACGTTAACATTGCTGTGTACTCTAGGAAAACTTAATGGATCTGGTTGCTTTATCTTTTTCTGAAAAGCAATGTGATCATGCTTGTGTGTAATAAAGAAACAAGTGATTCTGTGATATGCATGTAAACAGACATCAAATATTAACCCTAAAAGCATGAGTTCTCATGTCAATACTTGTAACTGTTGAGCCTTGACATGAAGTTTTAAAGCGGATGTACCATCAGGTACATCGCTTTAAGATTTTTAAATCAATAGATGCTGGTGCCACAGTCCTTTTTTATGAATCATGGCCTGGTTCCCATGCACCAGCCTGAAGCACTGGAGGCGGGCCCGCTGGCCCTAGTGTGACCAAACCCCTCCCCTTTGTAACCACAGCACTATGGTGTCCCACCACTGGTGTTTTTTGTCTCTCCTGTGCACCTGTCAAAAAGCCTTTCTCTTTCAGGTTAAGTAGTGATGAGGTATTCTGAGGTTTCACCATTAGGTGTCAGTATTTTATCTATGTCTATGAATTGGGTTAAATTTTTTGCATTAGGTGTCAGTATTTTATCTATGAAGTATTGGGTTAAATTTTTTGCTTATACCATATGTTTATTTCTGACCAATAGGAGGTGCTCTTTACTTTTAACCTATCTCTTCCCTTCTTTCTCCTGTACACGCGCATCCCCACCACTCACAGAGAGGCACTTTACATGTCCCTTTAGGAGGAGTCACTGGTGGAGAAAGTGCAGTTTAGTATTTACTAGATTCTCAGAGAGGAAGGACACGGAAAGCAGCAGTTCCTGCAGAAGTTAGGCCAGGGCCAGTCTAGTCACCTTAGTGTACAGATGCAGATGAAGTCCAACAGTTCTTTTACGACTACTATCTTATCTATCTATTCTATTATGCATTGCTAAGCACACCAAAGGTAACCAAGGAACAACCTAACCCACGCCGAGAACACGGCTACAAAGAGCAGGGCAGTATCCTAGAGGAACTAGCCTCGATAGAACAAAGTTACCGTAAAGAAGGTCTACATATCCTATCGCACAGTGCAGGTAACTGGGACACCTAGCTACACCCAGATAACCACGCTGGGGCTTGTACCCTACTGGGATGGGTTCAAAGATACCATGGGGCAGAAGGTGGTCAGACTAAGTCTACACACAAGTACAAGTAAGTCTTCAATACAAAGATATCTTCAGGTTTCGGCAGAGTACATAGCTACATTGGGTTGGGGCTCCTCTGGCCAACTCTTCTCCTCTACTCTACTCCACTCTACTCTTCAAGCACTGCTACAGCTACCTCTCTTAGTTCTCCTAAAGCACCTTCTCAAGCACAAAAGGTCAAGCACTCTAGTGTACCAAGATTTATCTATTCTGTGAAACGTGTACTGTTATAATAAAAAGCCTGACAGTAAAGCTGTTCTATTTTTATACTACCAGGATTCTGTCATTTTCTATACGCAACGGCACCTATACACACCACCTTGGGTTATTCTTCCCCCTTCTGTGCGTGGTGGTACCGACTTGGAAACTTCTATAATTATTGGGGCGAATATATCAATGGTGAGTTGTGGGCTCTTCTGTCAAAAAGCTGCAAATTTGTGTGCTATAGTTTGCTCAATAATGTATGACTTTTGTTTCCTGTGCGGCATTCTGAAATCTTATATTAATATAATTCTATAGAGATAAAAAAAAGACATCCACATGCTATACATCGGTCCACTGCTTCTCAGCAAAATTAACATCAGGAGTTAATATATACTTTAAAAATGTATAAGCCCACACACCACTCCATGGATCATGCTTTGTGTGGGTCCGTATAGTGTATAAACAGTATCATGCAAAAAAAACTAGAAAAAGAACACTGTATAACCTTCTTTCATTAGGTGCTGAAGAATTTTTATTATTTACACAAGGTGAATATTATACATACAAAACAGACAAATTATTTACACATATGTACAAGAAATTATTCTCGAATTTCCCTGCCTACGTTTGGAATCCCCCTGGTATGGCCGTCTCCACAGCTCCACAGAAGGCTGTCCCTGCACTAGACAGGACAAGAAATATCCAAACAGGTAAGTGATAGTACACTAAAATCCAGGCAGATAAGTAGTGATGCACTTAGATGGGTAAGTATGACACAAAATATGTAGTAAGTCAGTAGTGGTGTAGTATGAACCACCTAACATCTGACTAATGGTGTCACTCAGAGTATCCACTAGGCATTCAGACCATGTGGTCTTATGAGAAAGCAGACAGACGTCACACGTCTTTCAACGCGTTTCCCCCTCCTAATGTTGGTAGTAAGGTGGGTTCATCAGGGAAATAAGATGTGGGTCTTGTGTGCAGAAGGTTGGATCAACCAGATGTCTTACATGCAAGGTTAGATGTGATGATATAGGTATGAAAAGGTTATGGTGAAACCTTCTGGTGCTGGTATGAAAGGAAAAGTCCTTATACTGCTGTTATCAAAGGAGTATGATGAGTCCTTCTGTCACTCCGTAGTTTATAATGTGTGAGGTGCACAATATACTAGGCTGCATCGCCCGATTTTATTTATAAGGGTAAGGGCTTCACAGGGCGGTCCATAATGTAAATGTGATAATATGGTCCAGTTATTTATTATAGCTTGCGGTAGTCACCAGGGACCCGGTACGGGCAGTCAGTTCTCAATCTCTAGTTTTTATAAATATCCTATTTGTGTAGATGGGAAATTTTGATTGCTTTTCATTTGATCGCTTTCCTTGATAGATCATGTGACAAAAAAAATCTACAATCTTTGAGTTTCTTTCCTCTTTTCATCTTTTACATTCACAAATTAGGCTCCCCCTGTACATTATACACATATTAGGCCCATCCCCTGTACATTATACACATATAAGGCCCATCCCTTGTACATTAGACATATATAAGGCCCATCCCCTGTACATTAGACACATATAAGGCCCCTCCACCTGTACATTATGCACATATTAGGTCCCTCCCCATACATTAGACACATATTAGGCCCCTCCCCCTGTACATTAGACACATATTAGGCCTATCCCCTGTACATAATACATATGTAAGGCCCATCCCCTGTACATTATACAAATATTAGGTCCCGTTCTGTACATTGTACACATAATAGGCCCCCTCTGTACATTATACACATATTAGGCCCATCCCTTGTACATTATTTACATATTAGGCCCATCCCCTGTACATTAGACACATATTAGGCCCATCTCCTGTACATTATGTACATATTAGGCCCATCCCCTTTACATTAGACACATATTAGGCCCATCCCCTGTACATTAGACACATAATAGGCCCCCTCTGTACATTATACACATATTAGGCCCATCCCTTGTACATTATTCACATATTAGGCCCATCCCCTGTACATTAGACACATATTAGGCCCATCCCCTGTACATTATACACATATTAGGCCCATCCCCTGTACATTAGACACATATTAGGCCCATCTTCTGTACATTATGCACATATTAGGCCCCTCCCCCTGTACATTAGACACATATTAGGCCCATCTCCTGTATATTATGTACATATTAGGCCCATCCCCTGTACATTAGACACATACTAGGCCCATCCCCTGTACATCAGACACATATTAGGCCCATCTCCTGTACATTATGCACATATTAGGCCCCTCCCCCTGTACATTAGACACATATTAGGCCCATCCCCTGTACATTAGACACATACTAGGCCCATCCCCTGTACATCAGACACATATTAGGCCCATCTCCTGTACATAATGCACATATTAGGCCCCTCCCGCTGTACATTAGACACATATTAGGCCCATCCCCTGTACATTAGACACATATGAGGCCCATCCCCTGTACATTAGACACATATTAGGCCCATCTCCTGTACATTATGCACATATTAGGCACATTCCCTGTACATTAGACACATATAAGGCCCATCCCCTGTACATTAGACACATATTAGGCCCATCCCCTGTACATTAGACACATATTAGGCCCATCCCCTGTACATTAGACACATATTAGGCCCATCTCCTGTACATTATGTACATATTAGGCCCATCCCCTGTACATTATACACATATTAGGCCCATCCCCTGTACATTAGACACATATTAGGCCCATCTTCTGTACATTATGCACATATTAGGCCCCTCCCCCTGTACATTAGACACATATTAGGCCCATCTCCTGTATATTATGTACATATTAGGCCCATCCCCTGTACATTAGACACATACTAGGCCCATCCCCTGTACATCAGACACATATTAGGCCCATCTCCTGTACATTATGCACATATTAGGCCCCTCCCCCTGTACATTAGACACATATTAGGCCCATCCCCTGTACATTAGACACATATTAGGCCCATCTCCTGTACATTATGCACATATTAGGCCCCTCCCGCTGTACATTAGACACATATTAGGCCCATCCCCTGTACATTAGACACATATTAGGCCCATCCCCTGTACATTAGACACATATTAGGCCCATCTCCTGTACATTATGCACATATTAGGCACATTCCCTGTACATTAGACACATATAAGGCCCATCCCCTGTACATTAGACACATATTAGGCCCATCCCCTGTACATTAGACACATACTAGGCCCATCTCCTGTACATTATTCACATATTAGGCCCATCCCCTGTACATTAGACACATATTAGGCCCATCTCCTGTACATTATGTACATATTAGGCCCATCCCCTGTACATTATACACATATTAGGCCCATCCCCTGTACATTAGACACATATTAGGCCCATCTTCTGTACATTATGCACATATTAGGCCCCTCCCCCTGTACATTAGACACATATTAGGCCAATCTCCTGTATATTATGTACATATTAGGCCCATCCCCTGTACATTAGACACATACTAGGCCCATCCCCTGTACATCAGACACATATTAGGCCCATCTCCTGTACATTATGCACATATTAGGCCCCTCCCGCTGTACATTAGACACATATTAGGCCCATCCCCTGTACATTAGACACATATTAGGCCCATCTTCTGTACATTATGCACATATTAGGCCCCTCCCCCTGTACATTAGACACATATTAGGCCCATCTCCTGTATATTATGTACATATTAGGCCCATCCCCTGTACATTAGATACATACTAGGCCCATCCCCTGTACATCAGACACATATTAGGCCCATGCCCTGTACATTATGCACATATTAGGCCCCTCCCGCTGTACATTAGACACATATTAGGCCCATCCCCTGTACATTAGACACATATTAGGCCCATCCCCTGTACATTAGACACATATTAGGCCCATCTTCTGTACATTATGCACATATTAGGCCCCTCCCCCTGTACATTAGACACATATTAGGCCAATCTCCTGTATATTATGTACATATTAGGCCCATCCCCTGTACATTAGACACATACTAGGCCCATCCCCTGTACATCAGACACATATTAGGCCCATCTCCTGTACATTATGCACATATTAGGCCCCTCCCGCTGTACATTATACACATATTAGGCCCATCCCCTGTACATTAGACACATATTAGGCCCATCTTCTGTACATTATGCACATATTAGGCCCCTCCCCCTGTACATTAGACACATATTAGGCCCATCTCCTGTATATTATGTACATATTAGGCCCATCCCCTGTACATTAGATACATACTAGGCCCATCCCCTGTACATCAGACACATATTAGGCCCATGCCCTGTACATTATGCACATATTAGGCCCCTCCCGCTGTACATTAGACACATATTAGGCCCATCCCCTGTACATTAGACACATATTAGGCCCATCCCCTGTACATTAGACACATATTAGGCCCATCTCCTGTACATTATGCACATATTAGGCACATTCCCTGTACATTAGACACATGTAAGGCCCATCCCCTGTACATTAGACACATATTAGGCCCATCCCCTGTACATTAGACACATATTAGGCCCATCTCCTGTACATTAGACACATATTAGGCCCATCCCCTGTACATTAGACACATATTAGGCCCATCTCCTGTACATTATGCACATATTAGGCACATTCCCTGTACATTAGACACATACTAGGCCCATCCCCTGTACATCAGACACATATTAGGCCCATCTCCTGTACATTAGACACATATTAGGCCCATCTCCTGTACATTAGACACATATTAGGCCCATCCCCTGTACATTAGACACATATTAGGCCCATCTCCTGTACATTATGCACATATTAGGCACATTCCCTGTACATTAGACACATACTAGGCCCATCCCCTGTACATCAGACACATATTAGGCCCATCTCCTGTACATTATGCACATATTAGGCCCCTCCCGCTGTACATTAGACACATATTAGGCCCATCCCCTGTACATTAGACACATATTAGGCCCATCCCCTGTACATTAGACACATATTAGGCCCATCTCCTGTACATTATGCACATATTAGGCACATTCCCTGTACATTAGACACATATAAGGCCCATCCCCTGTACATTAGACACATATTAGGCCCATCCCCTGTACATTAGACACATACTAGGCCCATCTCCTGTACATTATTCACATATTAGGCCCATCCCCTGTACATTAGACACATATTAGGCCCATCTCCTGTACATTATGTACATATTAGGCCCATCCCCTGTACATTATACACATATTAGGCCCATCCCCTGTACATTAGACACATATTAGGCCCATCTTCTGTACATTATGCACATATTAGGCCCCTCCCCCTGTACATTAGACACATATTAGGCCCATCTCCTGTACATTATGTACATATTAGGCCCATCCCCTGTACATTAGACACATACTAGGCCCATCCCCTGTACATTAGACACATATTAGGCCCATCTCCTGTACATTATGCACATATTAGGCCCCTCCCGCTGTACATTATACACATATTAGGCCCATCCCCTGTACATTAGACACATATTAGGCCCATCTTCTGTACATTATGCACATATTAGGCCCCTCCCCCTGTACATTAGACACATATTAGGCCCATCTCCTGTATATTATGTACATATTAGGCCCATCCCCTGTACATTAGACACATACTAGGCCCATCCCCTGTACATCAGACACATATTAGGCCCATGCCCTGTACATTATGCACATATTAGGCCCCTCCCGCTGTACATTAGACACATATTAGGCCCATCCCCTGTACATTAGACACATATTAGGCCCATCCCCTGTACATTAGACACATATTAGGCCCATCTTCTGTACATTATGCACATATTAGGCCCCTCCCCCTGTACATTAGACACATATTAGGCCAATCTCCTGTATATTATGTACATATTAGGCCCATCCCCTGTACATTAGACACATACTAGGCCCATCCCCTGTACATCAGACACATATTAGGCCCATCTCCTGTACATTATGCACATATTAGGCCCCTCCCGCTGTACATTATACACATATTAGGCCCATCCCCTGTACATTAGACACATATTAGGCCCATCTTCTGTACATTATGCACATATTAGGCCCCTCCCCCTGTACATTAGACACATATTAGGCCCATCTCCTGTATATTATGTACATATTAGGCCCATCCCCTGTACATTAGATACATACTAGGCCCATCCCCTGTACATCAGACACATATTAGGCCCATGCCCTGTACATTATGCACATATTAGGCCCCTCCCGCTGTACATTAGACACATATTAGGCCCATCCCCTGTACATTAGACACATATTAGGCCCATCCCCTGTACATTAGACACATATTAGGCCCATCTCCTGTACATTATGCACATATTAGGCACATTCCCTGTACATTAGACACATGTAAGGCCCATCCCCTGTACATTAGACACATATTAGCAGGCTCGGACTGGGCCACCGGGGAGCCGGGGGATTCCCCGGTGGGCCCCGCCTCCTCCCCCCTCCTTTCTCCTTGCTGGGCCCTGTCCCTGAGCCAGAGAGGGGCCTACCATTTGATAGGGAGTGCAAGGGGGCCCCTGCTTGTTCCCACACTGCTGAAAAGAACAGGCGGCATCAGGGCCCGTTCTTAATGTAAACTAATCATGGGCCCTCCCTCCCCCTGCACTCAGTGTGTCCCCGCTCCCAGCCTCGGCCCTGCTCTCTTCCTACCTGTCATGAGGAAGATGCGGAGAGCAGCAGCAGGGCCCTCCATCCCCCCTCCCCTCTGCAGTCACGTGACTCTCCTGTTGCTATGTGTGCAGTCGGTGCACAGGAGAACGGGGAGAGGCTGCCGGCTGCCGGGCCTGGCTGGGAGAAGAGGAGGGAAAGATGGAGACAAGAGGAGTCCATGGAGCTTCCTGCCCTGCTGAACATGTGAGTTTGTTAACTGTATATTTGTCTGTCTTTGTAATCTGTGTGTGTTTGTACATCTGTGTCATGTGTTTATGCATGCGTGTGTGTGTGTGTGTGTGTGTGTGTGTGCGCATCTATCATGTATATAGTGTATATTATGTAATGTAGTACTATAGATATTTTACTGTATATATATAATCTGCATGCTTTTGTATCTGTGTATATATGTTTGTATGTCTGTCATGTGTCTGTGTGTGTGTGTGTTAGTATGCTTAGATGTAGGTATATATGTAAGGTGTGTTGTGCATATTTGTGTATGTCTGCAGTATGTCATTTTGTGTGTATATATTTGTATGTGATGATAAAAAGTTTGCACCCTGGGGGACCAGTTGTGCAGGAGATCCCTGAGGCTTAGGGGCTGATCGGCTAATTCAGTATTATAGGAGTGATGGTAGGATGATAGGAGTAGTAGTAGACATAACAGTAAGACTTTCATCAATGGATGAGGCGTTTTGAGGGGAACCCTCTTTGTCAGATCTATTGAGGGTTTTCTACAAAAAATGTCATCCATTGATTAAAGTCTTACTGTTACTTCTACTACAACTCCTATCATCTTTGATGTGAGAATCCTGAATCAGCTGATCAGCGCCTAAGCCTCACAGATCTCCTGCACAACTGGGACCTCCAGAGAGCAAACTTCTTCTCAATTATTGTACCGACTCAAAAAATAAATATATAAGCAGCAGCATCAGACACGGGTAGTATAATGCCCCCCTCATCTGACTGCACCCCCTCCAGACACAGGTAGTATAATGCCCCCCTCATCTGACTGCACCCCCTCCAGACACAGGTAGTATAATGCCCCCCCCCCCCTCATCTCACTGCACCCCCTCCAGACACAGGTAGTATAATGCCCCCCTCATCTGACTGCACCCCCTCCAGACACAGGTAGTATAATGCCCCCCCCCCCCCTCATCTGACTGCACCCCCTCCAGACACAGGTAGTATAATGCCCCCTCATCTGACTGCACCCCCTCCAGACACAGGTAGTATAATGCCCCCCTCATCTGACTGCCCCCCCCTCCAGACACAGGTACTATAATGCCCCCTCATCTGACTTCACCCCCTCCAGACACAGGTAGTATAATGCCCCCTCATCTGACTGCACCCCCTCCAGACACAGGTAGTATAATGCCCCCCTCATCTGACTGCACCCCCTCCAGACACAGGTAGTATAATGCCCCCTCATCTGACTGCACCCCCTCCAGACACAGGTACTATAATGCCCCCTCATCTGACTGCACCCCCTCCAGACACAGGTAGTATAATGCCCCCTCATCTGACTGCACCCCCTCCAGACACATGTAGTATAATGCCCCCCTCATCTGACTGCACCCCCTCCAGACACAGGTAGTATAATGCCCCCTCATCTGACTGCCCCCCCTCCAGACACAGGTAGTATAATGCCCCCTCATCTGACTGCCCCCCCTCCAGACACAGGTAGTATAATGCCCCCCCTCATCTGACTGCACCCCCTCCAGACACAGTTAGTATAATGCCCCCCTCATCTGACTGCACCCCCTCCAGACACAGGTAGTATAATGCCCCCCTCATCTGACTGCACCCCCTCCAGACACAGGTAGTATAATGCCCCCCCTCATCTGACTGCACCCCCTCCAGACACAGGTAGTATAATGCCCCCTCATCTGACTGCACCCCCTCCAGACACAGGTAGTATAATGCCCCCTCATCTGACTGCCCCCCCCTCCAGACACAGGTAGTATAATGCCCCCTCATCTGACTGCCCCCCCTCCAGACACAGGTAGTATAATGCCCCCCCTCATCTGACTGCCCCCCCTCCAGACACAGGTAGTATAATGCCCCCTCATCTGACTTCACCCCCTCCAGACACAGGTAGTATAATGCCCCCTCATCTGACTGCACCCCCTCCAGACACAGGTAGTATAATGCCCCCTCATCTGACTGCACCCCCTCCAGACACAGGTAGTATAATGCCCCCTCATCTGACTGCACCCCCTCCAGACACAGGTAGTATAATGCCCCCTCATCTGACTGCACCCCCTCCAGACACAGGTAGTATAATGCCCCCCCTCATCTGACTGCACCCCCTCCAGACACAGGTAGTATAATGCCCCCCTCATCTGACCACCCCCTCCAGACACAGTTAGTATAATGCCCCCTCATCTGACTGCCCCCCCCTCCAGACACAGGTAGTATAATGCCCCCCCTCATCTGACTGCACCCCCTCCAGACACAGTTAGTATAATGCCCCCCTCATCTGACTGCACCCCCTCCAGACACAGGTAGTATAATGCCCCCCTCATCTGACTGCACCCCCTCCAGACACAGTTAGTATAATGCCCCCCTCATCTGACTGCCCCCCCTCCAGACACAGGTAGTATAATGCCCCCCTCATCTGACTGCACCCCCTCCAGACACAGGTAGTATAATGCCCCCCTCATCTGACTGCACCCCCTCCAGACACAGGTAGTATAATGCCCCCCTCATCTGACTGCACCCCCTCCAGACACAGGTAGTATAATGCCCCCTCATCTGACTGCCCCCCCTCCAGACACAGGTAGTATAATGCCCCCCCTCATCTGACTGCACCCCCTCCAGACACAGGTAGTATAATGCCCCCCCTCATCTGACTGCACCCCCTCCAGACACAGGTAGTATAATGCCCCCCCTCATCTGACTGCACCCCCTCCAGACACAGGTAGTATAATGCCCCCCTCATCTGACTGCACCCCCTCCAGACACAGGTAGTATAATGCCCCCCTCATCTGACTGCACCCCCTCCAGACACAGGTAGTATAATGCCCCCTCATCTGACTGCACCCCCTCCAGACACAGGTAGTATAATGCCCCCCCTCATCTGACTGCACCCCCTCCAGACACAGTTAGTATAATGCCCCCCTCATCTGACTGCACCCCCTCCAGACACAGGTAGTATAATGCCCCCCTCATCTGACTGCCCCCCCCTCCAGACACAGGTAGTATAATGCCCCCCCTCATCTGACTGCCCCCCCCTCCAGACACAGGTAGTATAATGCCCCCCCTCATCTGACTGCACCCCCTCCAGACACAGGTAGTATAATGCCCCCCTCATCTGACTGCACCCCCTCCAGACACAGGTAGTATAATGCCCCCCCTCATCTGACTGCACCCCCTCCAGACACAGGTAGTATAATGCCCCCTCATCTGACTGCACCCCCTCCAGACACAGGTAGTATAATGCCCCCTCATCTGACTGCACCCCCTCCAGACACAGGTAGTATAATGCCCCCTCATCTGACTGCACCCCCTCCAGACACAGGTAGTATAATGCCCCCTCATCTGACTGCACCCCCTCCAGACACAGGTAGTATAATGCCCCCTCATCTGACTGCACCCCCTCCAGACACAGGTAGTATAATGCCCCCTCATCTGACTGCACCCCCTCCAGACACAGGTAGTATAATGCCCCCCCTCATCTGACTGCACCCCCTCCAGACACAGGTAGTATAATGCCCCCCTCATCTGACTGCACCCCCTCCAGACACAGGTAGTATAATGCCCCCCCTCATCTGACTGCACCCCCTCCAGACACAGGTAGTATAATGCCCCCTCATCTGACTGCACCCCCTCCAGACACAGGTAGTATAATGCCCCCTCATCTGACTGCACCCCCTCCAGACACAGGTAGTATAATGCCCCCTCATCTGACTGCACCCCCTCCAGACACAGGTAGTATAATGCCCCCTCATCTGACTGCACCCCCTCCAGACACAGGTAGTATAATGCCCCCCCTCATCTGACTGCACCCCCTCCAGACACAGGTAGTATAATGCCCCCCTCATCTGACTGCACCCCCTCCAGACACAGGTAGTATAATGCCCCCCCTCATCTGACTGCACCCCCTCCAGACACAGGTAGTATAATGCCCCCTCATCTGACTGCACCCCCTCCAGACACAGGTAGTATAATGCCCCCTCATCTGACTGCACCCCCTCCAGACACAGGTAGTATAATGCCCCCTCATCTGACTGCACCCCCTCCAGACACAGGTAGTATAATGCCCCCTCATCTGACTGCACCCCCTCCAGACACAGGTAGTATAATGCCCCCTCATCTGACTGCACCCCCTCCAGACACAGGTAGTATAATGCCCCCTCATCTGACTGCACCCCCTCCAGACACAGGTAGTATAATGCCCCCCCTCATAATATAATGCTCCGGCTGCACGCTCCATTGTGTGCATCTGGGAATTCAGATGCGGGTGCACACGGGTGTGCCTGAATCACAATTCAACAGAGATGAAGACCATCCGGCTGGGATATTCTGGTAAAAGGGGTATTCTGGTGAAAATTTTTTTTTCAAATTAACTGGTGTGAGGAAGTTATAGGAATTCGTAAATTACTTCTAATTAAAAATCTACAGTCTTCCAATACTTATCAGCTGCTGTATGTCTTGCAGGAAGTGGTGTATTCTCTCCAGTCTGACACAGTGCTCTCTGCTTCCACCTCTGTCCATGTCAGGAACTGCCCAGAGCAGGAGAGGTTTTCTATGGGGATTTGCTACTGCTCTGGACAGTTCCTGACATGGACAGAGGTGGCAGCAGAGAGCACTGAATCAGACTGGAGAGAATACACCACTTCCTGCAGGACATACAGCAGCTGATAAGTACTGGAAGACAAAGTAATTTACTGATCTGTAACTTCTGACAGATTTGAAAAAAATTATTATTTACCTGAGTACCCCTTTAACGCTTTAATGACCACTGATATGCCTTTCATGAAGGTCCTTAAAAGTCTTATTCTAGCCCAACACCTTGTGGTGAGGCTAGGATAAACCATTATTGGTCTCCTCTGCTGGAGATTGTAATATAAGAATAGACTAGATGGACATTTTCTCCTTCATCGTTTATGTTTCTAAGTCTGTGTTCACACATGACATTTTTCATGTGTTTTTGCAGCAATATTAAAGAGGACCTGTCACCTCCCGTGCCGGGTCAGAGCCCGGCCGACCCCCGCTAGAGCCCCTTAAAGTCACCTCAATCCCGAAGTCCCGCTTCTTCAGCCGGTGCGGGGACGGAGATATCACCGTGGGAAGCCCGGAGCGCGCGCTGCTGAGATGAGAATGACGGCTCCATTCATTCTCTATGAGCGTCGGACTCATCTCAGCCGCGCTCACCAGGCTTCCCACGGTGATATCTCCGTCCCCGCACCGGCTGAAGAAGCGGGACTTCGGGAATGAGGTGACTATAAGGGGCTCTAGCGGGGGTCGGCCGGGCTCTGACCCGGCACGGGAGGTGACAGGTTCTCTTTAAGTTTCTACCTAAATGGTGCAGTTTTACCACAACTGCATGAATCAGTAACAACTGTATAAGTGACTGGCAGTGCACTAGTATTGCTGCTCACATACACAGCTCTATGCAAAATCGCTGTACTAACGTGAAAGGTTTGGTGCTGATTATGTCTTTATATGTTGGGTGGGCCCCAAGAATCAATTTCCCTGGTGGGCCCAAGGTACCCCAGTCCGACACTGCATATTAGGCCCATCCCCTGTACATTAGACACATATTAGGCCCATCTCCTGTACATTAGACACATATTAGGCCCATCCCCTGTACATTAGACACATATTAGGCCCATCTCCTGTACATTATGCACATATTAGGCACATTCCCTGTACATTAGACACATATTAGGCCCATCCCCTGTACATTAGACACATATTAGGCCCATCTCCTGTACATTATGCACATATTAGGCACATTCCCTGTACATTAGACACATACTAGGCCCATCCCCTGTACATCAGACACATATTAGGCCCATCTCCTGTACATTAGACACATATTAGGCCCATCTCCTGTACATTAGACACATATTAGGCCCATCCCCTGTACATTAGACACATATTAGGCCCATCTCCTGTACATTATGCACATATTAGGCACATTCCCTGTACATTAGACACATACTAGGCCCATCCCCTGTACATCAGACACATATTAGGCCCATCTCCTGTACATTATGCACATATTAGGCCCCTCCCGCTGTACATTAGACACATATTAGGCCCATCCCCTGTACATTAGACACATATTAGGCCCATCCCCTGTACATTAGACACATATTAGGCCCATCTCCTGTACATTATGCACATATTAGGCACATTCCCTGTACATTAGACACATATAAGGCCCATCCCCTGTACATTAGACACATATTAGGCCCATCCCCTGTACATTAGACACATACTAGGCCCATCTCCTGTACATTATTCACATATTAGGCCCATCCCCTGTACATTAGACACATATTAGGCCCATCTCCTGTACATTATGTACATATTAGGCCCATCCCCTGTACATTATACACATATTAGGCCCATCCCCTGTACATTAGACACATATTAGGCCCATCTTCTGTACATTATGCACATATTAGGCCCCTCCCCCTGTACATTAGACACATATTAGGCCAATCTCCTGTATATTATGTACATATTAGGCCCATCCCCTGTACATTAGACACATACTAGGCCCATCCCCTGTACATCAGACACATATTAGGCCCATCTCCTGTACATTATGCACATATTAGGCCCCTCCCGCTGTACATTATACACATATTAGGCCCATCCCCTGTACATTAGACACATATTAGGCCCATCTTCTGTACATTATGCACATATTAGGCCCCTCCCCCTGTACATTAGACACATATTAGGCCCATCTCCTGTATATTATGTACATATTAGGCCCATCCCCTGTACATTAGATACATACTAGGCCCATCCCCTGTACATCAGACACATATTAGGCCCATGCCCTGTACATTATGCACATATTAGGCCCCTCCCGCTGTACATTAGACACATATTAGGCCCATCCCCTGTACATTAGACACATATTAGGCCCATCCCCTGTACATTAGACACATATGAGGCCCATCCCCTGTACATTAGACACATATTAGGCCCATCTCCTGTACATTATGCACATATTAGGCACATTCCCTGTACATTAGACACATGTAAGGCCCATCCCCTGTACATTAGACACATATTAGGCCCATCCCCTGTACATTAGACACATATTAGGCCCATCTCCTGTACATTAGACACATATTAGGCCCATCCCCTGTACATTAGACACATATTAGGCCCATCTCCTGTACATTATGCACATATTAGGCACATTCCCTGTACATTAGACACATACTAGGCCCATCCCCTGTACATCAGACACATATTAGGCCCATCTCCTGTACATTAGACACATATTAGGCCCATCTCCTGTACATTAGACACATATTAGGCCCATCCCCTGTACATTAGACACATATTAGGCCCATCTCCTGTACATTATGCACATATTAGGCACATTCCCTGTACATTAGACACATATTAGGCCCATCCCCTGTACATTAGACACATATTAGGCCCATCCCCTGTACATTAGACACATATTAGGCCCATCTCCTGTACATTAGACACATATTAGGCCCATCCCCTGTACATTAGAGACATATTAGGCCCATCTCCTGTATATTATGCACATATTAGGCCCCTCTCCTGTACATTTGACACATATTAGGCCCATCCCATCTGCATTATTCACATATTAGGCCCATCCCCTGTACCTTTTACACATAATAGGCACTCCCCCTGTACATTATGTACATATTAGGCCCCTCCCTCTGTACATTAGACACATATTAGACCCATCCCCTGTACAATAGACACATATTAGACCCATCTCCTGTACATTATACACACATAAGGCCCATCCCCTGTACCTTTTACACATAATAGGCGCTCCCCCTGTACACTATGTACATATTAGGCCCCTCCCCCTGTACATTCGACACATATTAGGCCTATCCACTGTACATTATACACATTTAAGGCCCTTCCCCTGTACATTATACACATATTGTTCCTGTAGAAAATGCTGGGAAATCGGTCTCAACTTTTCAAGCCCCATGATATCCGTTGGATCAATATTTATAGCATGTTCAAGGACCCCCTCTCGTAGTTTCCGAGAGGTAAGTCCTATGTACATTTTTTCCACATGGGCAGGTAGCATAATAGATGACCCTCTCCATTGTGCAGGAGATATGATGTACTACCTTGGACTGTTGTCGTCCTATGGAACCAGAAAAAGTGTCACCAACACAAATATATTGACAGGCTAAGCAATTATGGCACATACGGCCCCCCATTTAGGGCCTTTTGACTGGAAAATGTACTTCCATTTAAGTGTTACAGAATGGCTCTTAACCAAAATATCTCCTAGATTTTTAGCACAATTTGCTGTGACTAAAGGGGTGGTAGGGATCATCCTATCTCTTTGTTCTGCTGTAAGATGTTGGCATGTTTACAGAACAGCGAGCGGGGAACGAGGAGCAAACAAGTGCTGACAGCGCTCGTTTGCTCCTCTAGACGGCCCGTGGAATAGGGGCTTTAGCAGAACAGAAGGCATAAGACACAGTTCAGTCAGGGCACAAACAAAGGCAAACAAAACTCAGAATAAATGGAAGATTATGGCCAAAATCGCAGTCTCAAATCCGAATGTAAGAAACAGAGGTATGTCAAAACTCACCAAGCACACAAATATCAATTCAAAAATAAGTATACATAATCTTTATTCATATATCTGTACATACACAAAAAAACCCTATATAAGCCCTAAATTAAAAACACTTAAAACACCCAATTGTATCCAGGAGGGACCCTTAACAATACATAGTATCCCTACCTCCCCGTACTCAGCTGCTATATTAGAATCAACACTCTATACATTACATATATATGGAATACACCCATTTTAGAATAAATATATATACCAAAAAACTTTATACACATACAAAATCGCAGTCTCGGTTGTACCTTACGCACCGAGGACTGCGCCAAAGTTGCATTCATGACATCCTGTCTGCTAAATATTTGTTTTAAATCACTTGTCTGTAGTTCAAACTCCTTGTTTATTGTTGCAAATGTGCCTGATCCAAATGAATTGTCCCTTGGGTATGCCTTAGATAGTATGCTGCAGGTGGGCTGAGGAGGCACGGTGAAGGGCATTAACACTGGTTTCCTTTTTGGGTATTGTGTGAATAGTGCCATCCATACCTACACACATGTTTAGATCCAGAAAATTCCCTTGGCTTTGCAATATCTCCCTGGTCAAATAAATATTCTTGGAGTTCTCATTGAGACCATGTAGGAATGCCACCAGTCCACCTCAGAGCCGCCCCCCCCCCCCCCGGATGAGATCCACAGGACATCACTTCCCACTCCCAGTGTCCCAAAAACACGTAGGCATATTAGGGCACACAAGTCCCCCCTTTTGCCATTCCCTTTACCTGTAAAAAGAAGGGGTCCTAATGATTTATGCATTAAGGCCATTTCTAAAAAGAAGCTAGTAGCCTCAAAGCCATGCTTGTGTCAGATGCAAGTGTACAAAGATTCTACATAACAGCAAACAGGGAATATATCTTCTTCCAACGTGATGTCATCCAAGCATTGTAGGACTTCTGTTAAATCCTTAACAAAGAAGGGTAATGTCAAAACAACTGGTTAGAGATAATAGTCAATAAACTGGCAAACATTTATTTATTTGTGTACTTTGAGCAGGAAGTACATAGCTGGTACTATGGGGTGAGATGTTACTAACCTTTCATAAACCTTTTTTGTAATGACTCCCGTTTCTTATTCTTCTAACAGGATGTTGTCCCAAAACATTTGCATTTACAAATACAAAATGACAACTGTATACAAAACAATTCAAACGCTAGTAAAACATCCATTAACTCACACAAATACAGCGAGAATTGTAGAACATTAAAAGACAAATAGCACAGACAATTTACATTAGTGTTGTTCACATTATAAGACACGTGGAGTCTTGCCATCTAAACACTATTGTGATCATATCAATACGGAGGGATAAGGAGGGGATTAGCAAAGCAAAGAAACACCAGAAATGACAGAAATAAAGATGGAGAAAGTAGGGGAGGGAATACCATATATAATCCTAATGCCCATACATCCAGGCACAAGCCTCATTGAAGCCTGGGGCCTCAAAATGAAAAATCCAGGCTGTGCTTTAGAAATGCTTCAGTGCAACCATGCGCCTCAGCCACCAACTCCTCGGCACAATGAATAGCTATCAGCTCAATAAACCGCTCCTGTAATGATAGAGGGTCTGCAGATTTCCAATATCGAGGTATAGCTGTTCTTGCCGTGGCTCAGCACACCATTATTGCAAGACACCAATTTTCCCGGCAAGAGAGATTAAAGAGTAATTTGTGGATAACTGGCAGTATGTTTTCCAGAAAAGATTTGTACATTCTTAAGACCCCATCCCAGAAGGGTTTTATGCAGGAGCAGTTCCAACAAATGTGTAGAAGAGTCCCTTCCTTCTGAATTCACTGCCAAACCCTGTCTGAGGCCTTAGGGTACATATGGTGAATAACAGATGGGCACCTGGATCTTAAAGCTCTTTTCTTGGAATTGCGAGGCCATGGACAAACCATGCAAGAACATGCACATTTTGTTACCTCTTCTGTAAAGGAGACCCCCAGGTCACTTTGAGAAATAGGGAGCTCTGTCACTGTTACCCAGAGACATATCAAAATCTGACAATGAGAGGCCTAAAGAGGAAGCTTGGAAGAAGAACTTTAGTTGTTATACTTAAACCAGGATAGACCCCCCCCCCCCAGGCTGGAATCCTGAAAAGCCTTCAAGGATAAGAACTGGTTATCATCCAGGAGTTGATGTAATCAGGGGGAAGCATCACACTTCCAAATCAAAAATGTGTGTGTGGTCTATCCAGGAGTAAAAGCTGGGTTCCTGAAGAGGGGAGGTCACAGGACCCGGGTGAGATAAAGTTTTAAATTGGTTAACCCACCTGTCCAATATGTAAAATGTGTGTTTAGTGAGGAATGCCTACCCCTACATAGTGTCCTTGTCTATCTGAGGCAGCCGAAGGGAAGGTGACTAGATCTCCAGGAGAGATCACCTTTTCTAACATGTCCCATCTTTTACAAGTACTATTATGTGTCCAGTCTAGAATTTTGGTTTGGTTAGTATCTGCCCTTAAGCGAGAATGGCCATCCCCTCATATGTATTTGTTAAATGCTCTTTGTAAGGTTCCAAAATATAAGACCAGTACGTAAACAGGGTTAGTTTGAAATACATTTAGACATCTCGGAAGGATGTCCATTTTAAGTACATACACATGCAAGCCACAATATAAAATTTCATGCAATAGGTCTGTAAATTCTCCAAGGTCTTCCTATGCAGAGAGAGGTAATTAAAGGGGAACAATAGTTACAGTTTGTAAGATATTTGTATCTCAGATAGGTGATGCTTTCTGCTTGCCAGCAAAAATTTAAATTTGACTGTATCAGGGACAAATCCCTTTCTGACAAAGAAACATTAGGTCTCTCCATCCTAGAAAGGTTTCACTTGAAATTATTATTGAGCCTGCCAAAGGTCTCGAATTCTTTCAATACTGAGGGAAGAGAGAAGTGCAGAGAAGTGACATACAATAGTAAGACATCAATGTACAATGCTAACTTGTGGTGGTCGTGCCCAATGGATATCTGGATTACAGCGGAGATCTATTGCTAGATGCTCCATGGTCAGGATGTACATACAACAGGGGAGATGACGGCCATCAATAATGATCATGAACATTATTTACGGCAGTCATTATTAAAAAAAAAAAAAAAAAAAATGTTTTTTCAACTAAAAAAGAAGCTGTGGGAACATAGCCTAAAGCTGATTAATTATACATTGAGTTCTCAATAATTCTTTTTTTTTTTTTTTAGGAATGTGTAACACTACTATTCTACCCTTTTTACATTAAGAAAATCTAAGTGTCACTGTCATACTGCAACAAAATTAGAAGACAGAAGATTCTGGAATCTTGTTTATGATTCTGCCCCATAACACGCACACATCTGATCCATACCATACATAATCATGTACAATAAATATGCAGTTTGCAAACACGCTTTGCTCAGGCACAGCTTTGATGTGTATCAGCATTAAGTCATGCCCGTAATGCATATAATTTAGCCTCCTCCTTCAATAAATTACCATAACATTTATCAAAATCCATTGCTTTTCTTTGCATAGTAATTGTAACAATTTTAGTAAATGTATTAAATAAATCTCTCTCAGATGGCAGCTGTGTTTACCACTGGGTGCCATGAATCTCTTGTATGTGCATGTATGTGCCTTGCTCTTTAAGCCACAATATGCCATTTACTTCTTACAGTGACAACAAAAATTAACCAATGTTTTTATAGTCTATTTGATATACTGTACTATCAATGCATCCAGATTTATCGCGCAAACACAGCAAAAGTCCTAAAGAATACTGCACAATACAGCAGAAATGAATTATCCTATACAATTGGTCGCTTGAGAGGGAACCAACCCCTATGACTTGGTGCATACAACCCCCATTGGGAGCAAGTATAGCAGAATATCTGAAGCAGCCAAATATCACATCAGAGAAAGGGGATAAAGGATGTTGGCATCTTTTTTCTTTGAATCCGTACCAACAAAGTAGGCAAAAAAGGAGTTCAATAATATAAAATGAAGCATATCTTATGTAATGGCAAATGCTTCTGAGTTTCACTGACAGGCAGAGGTGTAGCTAGCGTCTCATGGGCCCTGGTGCAAGAGGTCAATCAGGGGCCCCACCCCATCCAAACCTTGTCCCCCCACACCTTAGCATGTCCTTATCCATCCACACTTCTAAACCAGGAAATGTAGTTGCTATTTACAAGTGGGCTAAAGGACCTCTAACATAATGCCCATGTGACCAGCCTCTTGTGTGGGTGGAGCTATCATTTCCATGTGTACCTTGTGCCTGCCTGCCCGGTTGGGCCCCTCTCCCTAGCAGCCTGATCGCTGTCGCAACCGTTGTGTCTTCTGTAGCTGCACCACTGCTGACAGGGTTCATCTACTAATATTAGTGGCGTCAAGACACTGTAACTATTCAGCAAATATTTTTCTTCATACTATACGATCTACAGTAATACAAGGACTTGTACATAATGAAACCATGATTTTTTTTAATTCCGTATACATCTACTTCATAATAAAGCAGGGCCCTATTACACAGATTATCAAACAAAAAATTGTTATATCTTTCAAATTTAAGCGATAATCTTTCTGTGACTATGCAGGCAACGATCAAACGACTAACAAGAATTCGTTCATGTGTCTTACCTTCCTCCTCGGCGCCTGTCCTTCAGCGGGGAGCACTGTTAGGAGCAGTGCCTCACCCCCCACATCGTCATCTGGCCAGCCTGCTCCACTGATAATCACAGAGGCATTAGTGATCTTCCACCAAGAGGTACACTGTGTCTGGCATGATGGAGCCAGACACGCGCTCTAGAGGTAGAGACCCAAATAGCTATAAACCTGCAGCACAGTGGCTCAGCGGTTAGCACTGTAGCCTTTCAGCGCTGGGGTCCATAGGCAACATCTGCAAAGAGTTTGTATGTTCTCTCTGTATTTGCTTGGGTTTCCTCCAGGTACTCTGGTTTCCTCCCACACCCAAAACATTCAGTTAGGTGAATTTAGATTGTGAGCCCTAATGGGGACAGGGAGACATAATTGGCAGAACTATGTGAAGAGCTGCGGAATCTGTGTGCGCTATACAAATAAAAGCATTATTATTATTACCTGTTTCCTCTGACCCCATTACAGTGTGCACCTGCCTTCTAGCCTGAGAGGGAGTTTCTCTGACCACACACATAATCTTTCTTTTCCATATCTGCATGTTGAGTTTTACAACAATCCAACATTTCTATTTGGGTGCTTTATTTTGGTCAATAAGTTTATATATCTTGGTGGCACCTTGGACTCTTAAAACATTTGTGAGTGTACTGAGGTGTAACACACTTTAAAATGGGTAACAGAGCCAGTAATTCAGTATGTGACCTTCTTTTGTTTAGACTGTCAGGAGGAGGATTACACGAGGACCTGTTCTTACTCAGAGGCTATGTGCTCATGCAGAAACAATGCAGAGTTGCTGTATTGTAGGTCTGTTGTTCTTACAGAAAATACTGAACATACAAAGTCTAGTTTTTTTTTAACAATGACCAGAGACAGAAACTACATTACGAATGTTTGTACTGAGTGTAAGATTCACATATTTAGAAAGTATAAATCTATATAATAAAGAACAACCTAAATAAATAAGGCAATGGGGATAAAAATGACAATACCATTCAAAAATTGTCATAAAACGTCAAACTGCAGCTGATCCTACATAACAATTGACATGCTGCCCATCTATAATGTCAATTTAATTGTTTCGCATGACATGGATGAGACTTTTTAAGGAAATTTTGAGACTTAAAGGAGAATTCCGGGCTGGGTTGATTTTTGGCAGATTGCTGGGGAGGGGAAGGATGAAAGGAGTAACATGCTCTCATCTCCCCCGATCCAGTGCTGGTGCTGGTGTCCAGGGCAGTTTCTAGGTCTTTTTGGCAACAGGGCAAATCTTGATATAAGCCTGCCAGACAAACATCTTGGGCTCCTCACTTTTTTAGCAACTTTCCCTGTTCCCCTCCCCTAGGTTCCCAAACTAGTAATTGCACCTGCATTTCCCATGTAGTAATAACATCCTATACATTGCCCCCATATGCCCCCTGCATTTCCTATATAGTAATAATGTCCCCCTGCATTTCCCATATAATAATAATGTCCTCCTGCATTGCCCCTATTTGCCCCCCTGCATATGCTATATAGTAAATGTCCTCCTGCATTGCCCATATACTAATAATGTCGCCCTGCATTGTCCCCATATGTCCCCCTGCATTTCCCATATAGTAATAATATCCCTTACATTGCCCCCATATGCCCCCTGCATTTCCCATATAGTAATAATGTCCCCCTGCATTTCCTATATAATAATAATGTCCTCCTGCATTGCCCCATATGTCCCCCTGCATTCCCCATATAGTAATAATGTTGTCCTGCATGAGAGCCTCGAAGGACAGAGACTTGCCTAGCACCTAAGCGTGATGTGAAGATCATCTGGCGTCTGTCCAAACACACTGTGGTGACGTTCATTTATTTGCATTTATGTGATGGATTTTTTGTATCATTCCAAGGATATTCAATATATATATCAAGAAAAATAACCAAGTTGCTTTTGTCCCATTACTTTATTTACTGTTGGACTTAGTACCAAGTTGGCTGCTTGGTTTTTTGGGACGTGGTCACACAGTGTGTAAAGCACCAGCATTACCTATATATATATATATGTCCTGCATTGCCCCCATATGTCCCCCTACATTTCCCATATAGTAATAATGTCTCCTGCTGTGCCTCCATGTAATAATAATCCCCCCTGCTGTGCCCCAATATAATAATAATGACCCCTGCTGTGCCTCCATATAATAATAATTCCCCTTCTGTGTCTTCATATAGTAATAATGTCCCCCTGCATTTCCCCCATATGTCCCCCTGCATATCCCATATAGTAATAATGTCCCCCTGCATTGCCCTCATATCTCCCCCTGCATATCCCATATGGTAATAATGTCCACATGCATATCCCATATAGTAATAATGTCCTCCTGCATTGCCCCCATATGTCCCTCTGCATATCCCATATAGTAAATGTCCTGCATTGCATCCATATCTCCCTCTGTATATCCCATATAGTGCTGCGTCCCAACACACACATAATAAAATAAATAAATATATATATATATATATATATATATATATATATATATATATATACACCTAATCCTGGCATGGAGTCGGCCTTGCTCTCTTCTGGCCTCTTCTCTCATCCAGCGATGAGGTCATCACCTCATAGAGATAGAGGCTGATGTGGGAGGTGAGGGTAAAATCCAGGACGAGGGGGGCGGCGCCAAGGAGAAGGAGGAGGTCTGTTGTACGACACTCTGGGAAGTGGGGTTGCCGGGGGGTGTTGGGGTTTGCTCTGAGTCCGGGTGTCCGGTGTAACGCCTGGAGTCGTGGATCCACTGAACTGTCACTAGCGATGGTGGTAACCGCACTAGGGAGCGGAGTCTAAGGGGCCGCTGGTTTTCACCAGAGCCCACCGCAAGGCGGGACAGACTTGCTGCAGCAGGCGACCCCCAGGTCGCTACCCCTGGCTTGGTTGCTAGTTACATGTAGGCGAGGCGTGGCGGGAGCAGTAGGCAGATGGTAATGCAGGCAAAGGTCTGAATTCGTAACCGCAGGTGGCAGGCAGCACTCAGGAACAATGGGTAAGCAGCGGACAGGGACCAGGGACTGGGACTGAGGACAGGGACTAGGAACAAGGACTGAGGTCAGGAACAACAGGGAGCTGGTCCAAACGCTATGGGAAGCATGTAGAGGCTCCAACACCTGGGAGGGGGCAGGGCTGGAACTTATAGGGGAGTGATTGACACTTAAACCAATTAGGAGTGCACTGCCCCTTTAAATCTGAGACAGCCGGCGCGCGCACGCCCTAGGAGGCGGGGACGCGCGCGCCGGCCCGCACAGTGACGGGCAGGAACAAGGCAAGGTGAGGCGCCCTCCTGGGCCGAAGTAGCCGCAGCGCCGGGTCCCTGCATGTGGACACCGGCTGCTGCGGAACTGGGTGAAGAGTCACAGCGGCGGTCCGGAGCGCAGGACACCGCCGTGGCCCTAACAGTACCCCCCCTTTGGCCTCCCCCCTCTTTCTAGGATATTAGATTCGGGTTCCCAGGATCTCTCTTCAGGACCAAAACCTCTCCAGTCCACTAGGAAGAAGCGTCTTCCTCTGACAGTTTTCATCGCTAGGATGTCTTCAACAATGTATACGTCATCAGAGACGGCTTGTGGAGTGGAGGACGAAGCTTTACTGGAGAATCGGTTGAGGACCACTGGCTTCAAGAGGGAGACATGGAAGGAGTTCGGGATTCGCATAGTAGGGGGTAGACGGAGTTTGTAGGTGACTGAGTTAATGCGTTTTAGCACTGAGAAAGGACCAAGAAATCGAGGACCCAACTTGTAGCTGGGAATCTTGAGACGGATATACTTGGCCGAGAGCCAGACTTTGTCACCTGGGAGAAAGTTTGTGACAGGTCTCCTCTTCTTATCCGCCTGGTCCTTCATGCGGTCAGAGGCTTTGAGTAAGGACTGTCGAGTCTGTTCCCAGATCGACTGAAGGTCAGAGATCAATTCCTCCACGGCAGGAACCTCAGATGATGGAGAGAGGGGCAGAGGAGGACGAGGGTGATGCCCGTAGACCACATAGAAAGGAGACTTGCCTGTGGAACTTGAGTCCAGATGGTTATAAGAAAACTCTGCCCAGGGAAGTAGATTGGACCAGTTGTCTTGGCGGCTGGAAACAAAATGACGTAGGTAGTTGCCCAGGATCTGATTGACTCTCTCCACTTGCCCGTTGGTCTGGGGATGATAAGCGGATGAGAAGTCCAGCTTACTTGGAGCTGCGAGCAGAGGGCACGCCAAAACTTGGAGATAAATTGTGAGCCTTGGTCGGACACAATGTGAAGAGGAAGTCCATGCAGGTGGAAGATTTGTCGGAAGAACAACTGGGCCAGACGGGGAGCAGAGGGTAGTCCAGGAAGAGCCACGAAGTGAGACATTTTAGAGAAGAGGTCAGTCACCACCCAAATGACTGTATTGCCCGCGGATGGAGGTAGGTCTGTGATGAAGTCCATCCCTATGTGGTGCCAGGGACGGCCCAGGCCTGGCAAGGGCAAAAGTAGGCCGGCAGGTCTTTGACGGGGTGACTTGTTCTTGCGCAGGAAGCCCCAAAGTCCTTGACATCCTGAAGGAGATTGGGCCACCAGTAGTGACGAGAGATCAATTGCCCGGTCTTTTGAGCTCCCGGATGCCCGGCCACCAAAGAGGAATGACCCCACTTCAAGATGCGTTTTCGAAGTGCGGGGTGCACATAAGTCTTACCGGGAGGCAGTCTCTGTAGAGTAGAAGAGGCAACTAGTACTAGGCGATCGGGAGGTATTATGTTACGGGGGGATTCCTCTTGCCCCATGACATCGGATGCTCAGGATAATGCATCGGCTTTTACATTCTTCTCGGCTGGACGGAAATGAATAGTAAAGTTGAAACGTGAGAAGAAGAGAGACCACCTGGCCTGCCGGGGATTGAGGCGTTGAGCCGATTGGAGGTAGAGAAGGTTCTTGTGGTCCGTGTAGATGTTAACAGGATGTCTAGCCCCCTCTAGGAGATGACGCCACTCCTCCAGTGCCAACTTGCCAGGAGTTCACTGTCTCCAATCGTATAGTTCCTCTCGGCAGGGGAGAAAGTCTTAGAAAAGAACCCGCATGTTCTGGTCTTACCTGATGTGTCCCTTTGTGAGAGGATGGCTCCTGCGCCCACAGAAGATGCATCGACTTCAAGAGAAAACGGCTTGGTGACATCTGGACGGACTAGAGCAGGAGCAGAGGCAAAGGCAGACTTTAGGCTATTGAAGGCTTGTTCGGCCTTCTTGGTGAGAGCCACTATGGGTGCGACCAGGGTAGAGAAGTGAGGGATGAACTGCCGATAGTAGTTGGCAAATCCAAGGAAACGTTGGATAGCTCTAAGTCCCACAGGACGTGGCCACTGGAGAACAGCTGAGAGCTTGGCTGGATCCATCTGTAGGCCCTGGTCGGAGACAATGTATCCAAGAAACTGCAGGCTGTGTTGATGGAAAACGCACTTCTCCAGCTTGGCATACAAATGGTTGGCCCGTAGTCTTCGTAGAACCTGCCGTACATGGGGCACGTGGGTCTGCTGGTCGTGGGAGAAGACCAGGATGTCGTCAAGATAGACAATGATGCAGACATAGAGGAGGTCACAGAATATATCATTCACAAATTCCTGGAAGACCGCTGGGGCGTTGCATAGGCCGAATGGCATGACCAGATATTCGTAGTGCCCATCTCTGGTGTTGAAAGCGGTCTTCCATTCGTCTCCTTCACGAATACGGATCAAATTATACGCTCCCCTGAGGTCCAGCTTGGAGAAGATCCTGGCTCCACGGAGACGGTCGAATAGTTCGGGGATAAGCGGAAGAGGATAGCGGTTCTTGACAGTCACCTTATTTAAGCCTCGGTAGTCTATGCATGGGCGGAGACAACCGTCCTTCTTCTGCACAAAGAAAAATCCAGCGCCAGCGGGAGACGTGGACTTGCAGATGAAGCCCTTCTGTAAGTTCTCCCGGATGTAGGAGGACATGGCTTCAGTCTCGGGCACGGAGAGAGGGTACACTCGACCACGTGGAGGAGAAGCTCCAGGAAGAAGGTCTATGGGGCAGTCATAGGGCCGATGAGGTGGTAGAGAGTCCACCTCCTTGGCCGAGAAGACATCAACAAAGAGGCTTGACGGAGTCAGGTGACGTCATAGAGCATTTGGGCTGAGGAAGCTTCAGACAGCGGTTAGGACAGTCCAGACCCCAACTGAGAACCTCCCCGATTCTCAAGTCTAGCCTAGGGGTATGTAATTGCAGCCAAGGTAGACCCAGCAAGATGTCGGAAGAAGAATGGCGCAAGACGTAGAAGGAGATCTTCTCCTGATGCAAGGGAGGACTTCGCCTACCTGGAGGACTAGAGGTGCCGTCTGGTAGTGTACAGCTTCAGTAAGAGTCTCGCCCGTGACTGAGGAGAGCTGGATCAAGGGTTGCCGCCATCTTTGGACCAATGTGGCTGCAATGAAACTGCCTGCAGACCCAGAGTCAATGAAGGCAGTAGTCTGGTGCGTTTGTCCTGAGGGTGTCTGGATGGAGACTGGCAGAGACAACCTTGGAGAGGTAGCATTCACACCTAGGGAGGCCTCTCCTACCGGACCTAGGTGCGAGCGTTTCCCGGACGTTGGGGACATCTTTTCCGGAAGTGATCAGAGCCACCGCAATAAAGACAGAGATTCAGCTCCAGTCGGCGAGCTCTCTCATCAGAGGTCAGGCGAGCTCGTTCTACCTGCATCGGAACTTCAGGAGTTAACTGGGGTACTGGCGTGACTGGACTCTGGAAAACAGGTGCCAGCCGGTGATGGCGACGAGGCAGGCTTAGTTGCCGTTCTTGCCGAACCTCCTCCTCTCTCTCGGTAAACCGGTTGTCGACTCTGGTAGCCAGTAAGATAAAATCGTTCAAGGAGGTAGGAAGATCTCGGGCGGAGAGCACGTCTTTTACCCGACTGGACAGGCCCTTCTTGAAGGTGGCTATTAGAGCGGCCTCATTCCAGTCCAATTCTGCTGCCAGGGTGCGGAACTGGATGGCGTAGACGCCAACGGTGGAACTCCCCTGAGAGAGATTGAGGAGAGCTGTCTCAGCCGAAGACGCACGGGCAGGTTCCTCAAAGACGGAGCGGAACTCGGCCAGAAAGGTTCGGAGATTAGCAGCAGCAGGGTCACCTCGGTCCCAGAGAGGCGTGGCCCAAGCCAGAGCTCTACCCTCCAGTAGGCTGATGATGAAAGCCACTTTAGAGCGCTCGGTGGAAAACTGACTACTTAAAAGTTCAATGTGCATGGTGAATCCTCTGCACAACTTGGGATCACCTCCGTATTTACTCGGTAGAGCCAGTCGAAGTCTCGAAGGAGCTGCAGGAGGTGGAGAGTGCTGGGCTGTAGTATGCTGCTGTAAGGCGGCGGTCAGTTGCTGAATCTGCTGCGACTGTTGCTGGATCTGCTGTGCCTGCTGGGCGACCACTCGGGCTACGTCACGGATATCAGGCACCTCGCCGGGATCCATGGTTGGAGCTTACTTTAATGCCTGGAGTCGTGGATCCACTGAACTGTCACTAGCGATGGTGGTAACCGCACCAGGGAGCGGAGTCTAAGGGGCCGCTGGTTTTCACCAGAGCCCGCCACAATGCGGGATGGACTTGCCGCGGCAGGCGACCCCCCAGGTCGCTACCCCTGGCTTGGTTGCTAGTGACAGCAGGCAAGGCGTGGCGGGAGCAGTAGGCAGATGGTAATGCAGGCAAAGGTCTGAAGGCGTAACCGCAGGTGGCAGGCAGCACTCAGGAACAATGGGTAAGCAGCGGACAGGGACCAGGGACCGGGACTGAGGACAGGGACTACAAACAAGGACTGAGGTCAGGAACAACAGGGAGCTGGGCCAAACACTATGGGAAGCATGTAGAGGCTCCAACACCTGGGAGGGAGCAGGGCTGGAACTTATAGGGGAGTGATTGACACTAAAACCAATTACGAGCACACTGTCGGCGCGCGCGCGCCCTAGACAAGGCAAGGTGAGGCGCCCTCCTGGGCCGAAGTAGCCACAGCGCCGGGTCCCTGCATGTGGACACCGGCTGCTGCGGAACTGGGTGGGTCCGGAGCGCGGGAAGCCGCCGTGGCCCTAACATCTGGGCACTGAGTGTGTGTGTGGGGGGGGGCGGTCGCTGTCTTGGAGATATAGTTGAGTCAGTTTACTACTTGTAAATATGCAGCAGGTAATACAGGTTCAACAGTATGAGGTTCCTTTAGATAAAGTCTCTGAAACACTCTCTGAAGTTCCAAATAAACACTTGACATTAGAACGACAAGATCTGTAGTAGAAGTGCAGTGTAGGATATAGTCGTGTTGGTTGAGTTTTGCTGGGTGATACAAGAACAGAGTAGCAGAGAGAAGGATGCCGTGAGAGTCTCAACCGATGTACTACTGTGCTCTGTCGGGATGTTGGAGGATGAGGTAAAATACTTATACGAATAAGAAGAATAAGAAGAACACCTGTGCCCGTTTATTGACCTTTGACTTCAGTCTTTACATCACCTTATGCCCACTAGACTCAGCTGAATGTTCCTAATGGGTGACACAGGCCCCAGACTTTGTTACCTGGGATGAGTGGAATGCTGAGGGTTCCCTGCTGACACCCGCGCTGCGAGACAGAGTTCATAGGCTGCTGCAACTTTGCTCTGTCCGGATCAGTTCCTAGCTCTTTGGCTCTGTTGTGGATAGTGGAAGTTTAACAGTGCATAGTGCTTTGGAGTGTTACTTGTTAGAAAGTTGTGAGAGATGTGCTATCTTGCATCCTTCCCATGTGGGGTACTAGCTAAGACTGACCTGCTCTTCCTGTCTCCTGTGTGACTCACTTCCTCTCTAGCATGTAAGATGTGTTGTGAGTGGGTGAAACAGAAGAAGAAAGGAGGGAGATGAAAGGAAAGAAGAAAACAAAACTCCTACTGGTCTACAGATTCAGGTGACACATAGAAAACAATAAACCTTTGCAATCCTTCAGCTGTGTAGTTTCCATATGCACATACATAATATAGCGACATCTAATGGCGAACTTTAGTACTACTTTCATCACCATAATAACACAATAAGTACAGACTTTTGAGAAGGGTGCATATATATGTAAACACCCCTAGTGGGACACCACAAGGGGACCTGGGATGTGACGTGCCAGGCCTACTCAGCCAGTCAGTGGCCGTAGCGGGGTCCTCTCTCAGCCGCTGACTGTACGAGTGGGCCTGACACATCACGTCCCAGGTCCCCACTCAGACTTAAACCATTTTACTTCTTTCATCCTCCCTGACACTCTGTCAAAAACCGCCAAGGCCCAGAATTGTCTTTTAAAGGAAACCATTCAGCAGGATATAAAACATTATAACGTTATAAAACCATGGGCAGCGCTTATGGCAAGTGTGATTGAAAGTCAGGGAGGCATCTCTTTCTCGGCAGTGTTTGATATAGAGGCCTTTTTGCCTGTCATTTACACCCCCAGACTGTGATCACAGGCAGACAGACAAGACTAGTCATGGCTTGGTCATGCCCTGCTGGATGTATTAAAGGGATTATCCAGTGCTACAAAAACATGGCCACTTTCTTTCAGAGACAACACCACTTTTGTCTCCAGTTCAGGTGCGGTTTGCAATCAAGTTCCATTTACTTCAATGAAACTGAGCAGCAAAACCCTGCCCAAGCTGGAGACAAGAGTGGGGCTGTCTCTGGAAGAAAGTGGCCATGTTTTTGTAGCGCTTGATTACCCCTTTAAAACAGTTTTTTCCTGCATGTACTTCTCTCAGTTCCTGGAAAACAGACATGGTAGGAAACCTTATTAAAACATTCATTGTGCACCACCCTTGGGTTTAAAACATTGATTCTGCCAATTGGTTCCCTTATTAAGTTGGTAGCACACATTAGATTAATGTTGGCCTAACCCATTAGACAGTCACCTCCCTTGTTATTTACAGGCATGTAAGTGGATGTCCATCAGTATTTTGCACTAGTGCAACCTCCCCAGTATGGCTTTGTGACCTGTCTGGATCCAGCTGGGAGTTGGTCTTTACCCATCCTTGTATCAGTCTTCGTGTTTATATGATATTGATGTGAAATACAGTAGTCTCTAACAGTGCCTAACTGTTCCTTTCTATCTTATCACTGAAACACATGTAATCGTAAAGGACTTAGGGCCCTATTACACAGGGCGAGAATTTACCAAATCAAGGTGATTTGGTATATTTTTGCTCTGTGTAATAAAGACAACGATCAGTTGAAGAGCTGTTCATTAGCTCATTCTTGTTGTTTAAAAATCCTTGTTGCTGAAAAATCATTGGCCACCAGCCGCGCATTGCTACATGTAGTGGTGCACAGCCAATGGATGATGACACTGTAATGGTAATAATATTTATACTTACCTTTTTCTCCTATGTTGTCCGGCAGCATTTCATCTGTGTTTCCTGCTCAATAACAACACTTCTGGCATGTCTCTTCAGGGCAGGCCACTCAGCCAATCATGGGCCGCAGTGCTGTCTCATCTCAGCCAACCTGTCACTGAGGACACTGAGCCAGAAGCATCTGCGGTGAGCAGGGAAACGGCTGCAGGACAACTGGAGAATAGGTAAGTATAAAATTATTTTTCATGCAAAGGCTGCATAGACATCTCTAACAATATATATATATATATATATATATATATATATATATATATGCAGCCCTTGCTGCAACCAAGCAGTGATCTAATGGCCCTTGCTCAGCCCCTAATTGTGTGAAGCAGTCTTGTTTTCACAAACTACCAGCAAGACTCCATGACTGTGGAAAAATTGTGGGGAAAAACACAGCATTCAGCCCAGAGAAATGGCTGGTAAGTTTATTTCTTCCCCTTTCATTAAATAGTCTGCGAAGGAAGAAATGGGAGGTTTATAAGTCTGACATAGATAGCGGGATACAGCGCTCAGCTATCTTCAGCAGGCTAGGCCTCACAGGCAGGCCCGCTCCTGCCATGAGGCAGACTGAGGCTTCAGCCTCAGGCGGCAGCTCCTGTCATCCTGCAGGGGGCGGCAGAATCTTCTCTGCCACTGTCATTTTAGTGAAGTTTAACTTCACTAAAATGACAGCAGCCCCGGCCCCCTGCTCGTGAGATTAACACAGCGGCACATGCAGTTTATGCCCACTCATACAAGACCCGACGCTTCAGTTCACTGCTCTCTTGCCCTGTACTGTAAGCCGGCACTCACAGGATTGAGACCCCTCCCCCAGCCAGGATCAAACCCCCGGTCTGATCTTTACCTGTCTGCTGTATGGCGCTGTTGTCACTTGGCCTGGGAGAGGGGTCTTAACCCTGCGAGTGCCGGCTTACAGTTCAGGGGAAGAGAGCAGTGGACAGAGGAGTCGCGTTGTGTGAGTAGGGGGAGGGGGGGTGCTTTCTCCTCCTGTCACTGTCAGGCCCGTGTCCCAGTGTAGGTGAAGGAGAAGGATATGAGGTTACCCTGCTGCTGCCACACGGCCTGATAAACTGTGCTGGGAAGTCTGTATGTGTGAGGCAGCTTTAGGGTTAATCTTCACAAGAGGTGCGTCCCTGTGGTGGAGGACCTGTGACCTCTGCATGGCCTGTGTGCCTCCTCCTCTTCACCCTCCCTGGGCAGCAGGATCCTCTGTCTCCCTCCATGTCTACCCCTGGCTTTTGAGTAAGAATACTTGTCCTCACTGTCTGTCTGTATTAATATCTCTATCACCTCTTTTGTTCTCTCTATCTATCTATCTATCTATCTATCTATCTATCTCCTATCTATTATCTATCTCCTATCTATCTATCTCCTATCTATCTATCTCCTATCTATCTATCTATCTATCTATCTATCTCCTATCTATCTATCTCCTATCTATCTATCTATCTATCTATCTATCTATCTCCTATCTATCTATCATCTATCTATCTATCTATCTATCTATCTATCTATCTATCTATCTATCTCCTATCTATCTATCTCCTATCTATCTATCATCTATCTATCTATCTCCTATCTATCTATCTATCTCCTATCTATCTATCTCCTATCTATCTATCTATCTATCTATCTATCTCCTATCTATCTATCTCCTATCTATCTATCTATCTATCTATCTATCTATCTATCTATCTATCTATCTATCTATCTCCTATCTATCTCCTATCTATCTCCTATCTCCTATCTATCTATCTATCTATCTATCTATCTATCTATCTATCTATCTATCTCCTATCTATTATCTATCTCCTATCTATCTATCTCCTATCTATCTATCTATCTATCTATCTATCTATCTATCTATCTATCTATCTATCTATCTCCTATCTATCTATCTCCTATCTATCTATCTATCTATCTATCTATCTATCTATCTATCTCCTATCTATCTATCTATCTATCTATCTATCTATCTATCTATCTCCTATCTATTATCTATCTCCTATCTATCTCCTATCTATCTATCTATCTATCTATCTATCTCCTATCTATCTATCTATCTATCTATCTATCTATCTCCTATCTATTATCTATCTCCTATCTATCTATCTATCTATCTATCTATCTATCTATCTATCTATCTATCTATCTATCTATTTATTTCCTATCTATCTATCATCTATCTATCTATCTATCTATCTATCTTTCTCCTATCTATCTATCTATCTATCTCCTATCTATCTATTATCTATCTATTATCTATCTCCTATCTCCCTATCTATCTATCTATCTATCTATCTATCTATCTATCTATCTATCTCCTATCTATCTATCTATCTATCTATCTATCTATCTATCTATCTCCTATCTATCTATCTATCTATCTATCTCCTATCTATCTATTATCTATCTATTATCTATCTCCTATCTCCCTATCTATCTATCTCCTATCTATCTATCTCCTATCTATCTATTATCTATCTATTATCTATCTCCTATCTCCCTATCTATCTATCTATCTATCTATCTATCTATCTATCTATCTCCTATCTATCTATCTATCTATCTATCTATCTATCTATCTATCTATCTCCTATCTATCTATCTATCTATCTCCTATCTATCTATCTCCTATCTATCTATCTATCTATTATCTATCTATTATCTATCTCCTATCTATCTATCTATCTATCTATCTATCTCATATCTATCTATCTATCTACCTATCTCCTATCTATCTATCTATCTATCTATCTCCTATCTATCTATCTATCTATCTATCTATCTATCTATCTATCTCATATATATATATATATCTATCTATCTGTCTATCATCGCCCCCAGTGTACATATATATCCACATGTGCTACTATTTACCACCCCCTCCATTAATATACTACAGTGTACATATACATCTACATGTGCTGCGATATATACCCTATACAACACTATACTGCCATATATTACACTACACTGTTAAATAGTGTGGAGCTGCCATGCTGTGCAGACTAGTTAGTAGTGAAGCGCACAGCTTGTCTGGATCCAGCCCTCAGCCTCTCTGTGCTGGAACTTGTAGTACAACAATTTCAGCTTAAAAATTATGCCTGGTTCTTTTTTTTTTTTCTTTTTTTTAATTTAAATTTTATTTTGCCAACTCTTACTTTACAGCAATGTTATTATAAATAAAAGTATACATTCTGATCCCTCTAATCTCCCTCCCCCCCCTCTTCCAGGCAAGGGTATCTCAATATTTGTAATAATATTCTTCATACTTATTGTATACTTTAACCATTTCCTCCCATGCCTTTACCTCGGGGGCTTCTACTGCCAACCAGTTTTTAACTATAAGCAATCTAGCTACAAATAATCTTTTATGTAGACATGTTTTTTCCCTTCTGCCTGTACCCTCCAGTTCCAACTCTGCTCCCAAAATAGTCACCCATGGTTTCCAGGGAGTCTCAATCTTTAAATCTGTGTTAACTTTTACCATTATCCCTTGTAATACAACAATTTCAGCTTAAAAATTATGCCTGCTTCTTTATAAAGTAAGAGTCTTATGAGGTTCTGCAGCAGCTGAGGTGTGTTTACTGATAGCTGCGGTATTCATATGTGAATAGTTGACAAACAATTGATTCTAGGATTTTTTTTGGGGGGGCGCCATTTTAATTTTCGCCTCAGGCAGCACAAAAGCTAGAAACGGCCCTGCTCACAGGCTCCCATACTAGCCAGCCCTAGAGGTCATGATTCAACATCTGGCTGCCATAGTGATCATGGATTACCGATGGGCTATAGGAGGAGTCCCCTCCCCTGTCAACCCTGTGAGTGCAAAAAAAAGGAGCCTCAGTTACGAGTTTCAAAACATGGGATTAGCAGATATCCCTGTGAAGGAAACCTGTTGCCAGTGGGGAGATCACCTAACCACCCTGATATGTAGCCCCTTAAGTCCTACTCAGTTGCGAGTATAAGGACACAAATAGGGAAATACCAGGGTGGCCCCTTTAGTGTCAAAGTATAACTCAGTTGTGAGTTATCAATGGGTTTCCTTCCCCGGAGTGATATCTGAGCATTCCTGTGTTTTGAGACTTGTTTTAGCATATTCAAATTTTTCAGGGGGTAGTTTATCGATGGAGACTCTTGATTGAGTACTCCATTGCATTGCTACCAGGACATACATGTTATGAGTTGAGGTTCGTGAATGCAGACCCTTACAATTACTAGAAGCTGGTTGCTGTTGTTACTGACTCATTGCAGGAAAAAAATGACCTATGGCGGTGAAATGGTGTCTTTAGCCACACACAAGTATTCCTTAATCCTTATGTTATTTCTTAGAGTAAATATTTTCTTGGGTTTACTCAGATTTGGTTTGCTTTATTGGCTGTATAATATTAATCTCTTATTGTACAAACAAAAGGATGAATAATTTGTTAGAAGTAAAAGTGTATTTTATTAATCTTGTTTGTAGCTTTGTGAGATATTGTTCCTGGCTGTTTATTGTCATTAAAAAGAAACAAATAAAATACAACGTCTAGTCAACATGCTGAAAATTTTTAAAGCGTGAAAGTCTTTTCATGGGATAGTTCACCTTTGGCCCTTCTGCCTACAGATCCAAACGTAAACTTGTTCCTCTTGGATAGATCTGGTGGTAGTTATGAACAGTATAGGGATACATTGTTTATCACCACTCAAATCAGTCTCCGTGACCACTTGGGCTCAATCATAGTCTTAACTCACCTATCTATCCACACAAACACAGGGAGAACATACAGACTCTTTGCAGATGTTGTTTTTGGTGGGATTTAAAGAGGTACTCCGGGCTGGGGTTATTTTCAGTGTACAGCTGGGGAGGGGGTGGATATAGAAGCCGCCGGTCACTTACCTCCCCGATCCCAGCGCGGGGTGCCGGATTGCGCCGCTCCCTGTTCTCCCATCCGTCTGCCACTTCCGGTCTGAGCTGCGTCTTGAGATGTGACGTCTCAAGGCAGCTCAGCCATTCAGCAGCTGAGGCGGGACTCTACGGGACTGCTACGAACGCTGAATGGCTGAGCTGCCTTGAGACGTCACATCTCAAGCCGCGGCTCAAACCAGGAAGTGGCAGCTGGACGGGAGAATGAAGCGGCGTGATCCGGGACCCAGCGCTGGGATCGGGGAGGTAAGTGACCGGCGGCATCTATATCCACCCCCTCCCCGGCCATACACTGAAAATAACTATACGGGTACCCCAAGACAGAAGCGGCCCTCATCAGCAGTGCACCTGCTACAAAGATACCCCCACTGCAATCAGAGGTGTGGCAGAATTTTTTGTCTCGGTGGCGGCAAAGAGCATGATACTATATGCTCCATCTGTGATCATAAAGTGGGTAGGGTTTGGGTTCAAACCCAGGTACACCCCACCCCACACACAAACCACTTCTTGCCTGTAAACAACAACCATTGCAGCAGAGCAGGGAGAGAATTATAGATCTCTGAAGATCTGACCAACAGAACTTCCACCAAATAAAAGGAATGTTGGTCCAAGAGTTCTCCATTGGAATAGAACTATAGTGCTCCTGTGTAACCACTGCTCCATTCATTCCTATTGGATTGATAGAGATGCTCTAATAGTATACATAATCGATGGCTTGCATTTCATCACACTCCCATAAGGCTGCTATTTTCACATATCTGTGTTTATTTGAAATCCCCACCTAAGGCGTCTTTAGCAAATGTGTCTGGAATTACGGCTGAAATGACAGTGGCTTATCTCACATAACCCTGTTAAATTCACCTGAATCAGTTCATGTATTATCCAATTTAGGTTTTAGGATTTGGGTTCTTTAAATGTCCAGTGCTTTACAGCTATTTATATGTGTTGCGTGCGAGGTTAAAAGAACCATGATCTCCTTTACCTCTAAAGAATTATTAAAGCATAAGTGAAATTCCATCAAGAGCAGTTTACAGCTAATGAAGGTGGTCAAGAATGGTGATGAAAGGCAGAACCTGAAAGTGACATTTTTATATTCCCACCATGAATGTTGTAGACTGCCAACCTGTGAATTTTCACCCAGCATTTGCATACTGATGATGGTAAAATGTTCTTTGCCTTATGTGCAAGTATTACTAGGCATTATTACTAGAGATGAGCGAACCGAGTCCATCCGAACCCGAACTTTCGGCATTTGATTAGCAGTGGCTGCTGAAGTTGGATAAAGCCCTAAGGCTATGTGGAAAACATGGATATAGTCATTGGCTGTATCCATGTTTTCCAGACAACCTTAGAGCTTTATCCAAGTTCAGCAGCCCCAGCTAATCAAATACCAAACGTTCGGGTTCGGATCGACTCGAACTCAAACCCGGTTCGCTCATCTCTAATTATTACACATTCTTCCTAGTTATTTCTTTACTTTCATATAGGGTATGTCCACACTAAGGAATCCTGGCGGATCACCTGCTGCGGATGCCGCAGTTCGTCCCAGCTCGCATCTCCTCTAGTCCCATAGGCTTCATTCTATGGTTTGGAAGATTCCGTCGTCCATCTGAAGAATGAGTGGGTTCATTCTTTGGGCGGACAGCGGAATCTGGCAAACCATACAATGAAGCCTATGGGACCAGTGGGGGTGAACTGAGGAATCTGTGGCGGGTATGTGCACACTGTGGAATAGGCAAGGAATTGAAGAGGAATCCCCTCCTATTTCAGCTTGAAATTCCTCCTGTAAATTATGAACAGAGCAATGTCCCATGGGATTTCAGCTCTGTAGTTCACACTGCAGAATTTTCAAGCAGAATTTTCTGGTGCACATCCACTGAAATGTTAATTCTTTGGCCCTGTTCACGCTGAGTAAGAACGTCGGAATTCCATGGCGGAGCTCTCCGCTGTGGAATCCCGTCGTGCTCATTGTTCTGCTTTGAGTGAAGGAGAGGGCATGCGCGCCTCCGTTTCCTCCCCTCTCCGCTTAAAGAAATGACATGTTCCGACGTTCTTGCTCAGTGTGAACGGGGCCTTTGGGTGGATTCTGCTAAAGGAATCCTATAGAAGTCAATGAGGGCTTACATTCTGCTTGAATTCCGCTTACATTCAGCTCAAATTCTGCCCAAATTCTGCTTCTATTTTGCCAGAGCTGAATAGGTGAGGAATTTCGAGCAGAAAATTTTCCTCACCTTTTCCTCAAGAATACCCTTAAGGCTGGCCCTGGCGATACCCCTCCTATAGGTTCAGAAATCTCTGGTAGAATAGCTCAAAATAGTTTTCTAAGTAGACAATCCTTATTTTTTTTGTATTTATAGCAACATCTTGATATGGTCTTTTATGTTGTTGTATCCAAACCACAGTCTTATCAATGCTTTGAAATCAAGTCACATTATATCATAAAAAGACATGAAGCTTACTACTTATTTTCCGAACCTTATATGTAGAGAGAAACGTGTACCACCAGATAATGACAGAGCTTTGCGTGGAATTATGGTTCCTTGCCACAGTATACAGACTTTTTGCCACAGTATATGTGACTTAGGGGTGGATATAAATGGTTAAGATTCCTTTAACTTTGTGATATATCTTATGTTGCAGAGGTTGGAATGTGCTTGGTCTGGGTTCACTTTTTCCAGTATCTGTCTAGCGCTGAAGACACATTCATGACCTGTAAATAGCTTTTGAGAACTTCCATGTAGAGTATATAATGCAACAAAGAATTATATAATATTAGAGATACTGTAAATCATTAAGCACAATAATAAGTAAAGGAAGAGTTAAAACCAAGCCTTAAAATCATCTTTCCAGGCAAAGCATCTGGAGGGTGAACTTATGTGGTTAACTATGGTTTATACTTACAGATTGTGTCTTTTACTGAGCATTATTATTAATGTAATTGTCTTTATTACTCTGGCAAACAATTTAAAGGGGTACTCCTGAGGAAAAAAAAATGTTTTCTTATCAACTGGTGTCAGAAAGTGCCAGTGATTTGTAAATCTCAAGTCTTCCCATATTTATCAGCTGCTATATGCCCTGCAGGATGTTGTGTAATTTTTTTCAGTCTGACATGGTGATCTCTGCTGCCACCTCTGTCCATGCCAGGAACTCCCATAGCCCCCTGTGTCAACAATAACAGTAATCGATGATTACTGTTGTCCAAAAGAACCACAGAGAAATACTGCTTGTAATTAAAATATAGAGACTATAGAGTATAGAAACTGAGCTGCAGTGTAGAAGTCCTCAGCAATATAAATCCAATCTACTGTCTTGGGATGTGGCATCATCGTGGATCTTGGCCATGAGATTTGTCCATGAGACTGCAGGTCAGTAAACATAATTTGTTCTTTACCTGAGCGTGATGATGAACCGTTCCTCAAGACAGTGCAGTATTTGTGTGCCCTGGAAAGACAGTTCTGGATGCAGCTTCAACAGCTGATGATAAAACATACCAATGGGCAGACAACAGAGGTTCTGGAACTTCTCAGGATTCTGTTGTAGTTCCCAGTACAGCTGATGGAAATGAGAATGAGGAGAGACTATCCTGTTTCTCCTGCATTCACTTGAAGCTGCCCATTCCTTCTTGCCTGAGCATTTTTGGTTCATTGCGTTCCTAAGCGAAGTATCCCTGATACTGATTCTCCTGTTGACAGACAGACCTGCTAGCTACAGTCTGTCCTTCCTGTCTGATTCTCTGCTGCTTAGCACTGTCTGTTTCTTAGGACCAGTTGATACCCACTCTGGCACACGCTTGTGGAAAGACCTCATGCAACTGAAGTCCAGCTTCCATATCCTAAAGCATGATAAAGGGGCAAGAACTAGAGTCAAGCTGGTTTAATAGCACAGTGGGTCCACATCTGCAGCCCGTTACATGATGTTTGTTCTCCTGATAATTCCTGCAGGGCCTGTAGTGCTTCCTTTTTGGTCTTTCTGTTCTATCCCGCATCTATCTTATCTGTACTATATAATCTCTTCACAATCAGTTGTGACTAAATAAACAGATCCTTCACAACTGTGAAAAATAAGGCATGTTAAAAGGAAAAGATGTTAGACCTTTACTTTTACCTTTACAACTTTTATGTATTACAACCAAATAATTTTTAGACATTTTCCCTTGATGGTGATGATGTTTGTGCCATTTTATGTTTAGAAGCTTGTTTTTACCTGATTCTCCAGGGATAATTGGATCCATAGACGCTTCTAATCCCTCATCTTTTTCTTTTTTTCTCTGAGCTGCTAAGAGAAAAGAGTGGGGAAGAGAGATCTACTAAAGCTGTCTAAGACTTCAGATAAACAGTAGGACTTAAGGCCCTATTACATTATTGGCCTATTTATCGTCGATAATCGGCCTAATTATCGTCATTACGGCTGATAATCGCTTCGTGTAATAGAAGGCAACGATCAGCTGACATGCACAATGTGGGCTGATCGATGTCTTTTAAAAAACAGGTCCCTCAAGCTCCAGTTGGTCTTCATTTTTTTCTTCGCTTCCTGGTTTGGGCTTTCCCATGATGCACTTTGCCTCCTGCGATGTCTAACTGACTCTGTAAAACTGTTAGATGGCTTACAGCTTGCTCAGCCAATCAAAGCTGAGCAACCTGAATCATCTGACAAAAAGAGGCTGGCTTAACAGGGCTTACATCCGCCTCCCTCTTGATGATGTCATTGTCACAAAATGGCTGCCACAGAACAGCCTGGGGTCAACAGTCATTGGGTAAGAATGAGTTTACTTCACTTCCTGGTGGGGGATTGAGGGGGGAAAAGATAGGGAAGGGAGGCAGATAGGTGATCGAAGCATATTACAAAGTTATATAACTTTGTAATGTGTGTCAATTACTTTCGCTGGAGTACCCCTTTAATGTCTTTCAACATGTTGAAAGACAAACAATGGGAGCGGTGGGCTTCCCAGACAATTTAAAGATCCTCCCTGGGAGCCCCTCCTGCACTTTTCATTCCTGTCATTCATTTCCAGGTTTCCTTTTTCCAGGTTCTTAATTAGCGTGGGAAGCTTGCAGTCAGGAGCATTCTATTTGTTATCACAGGATTAATTTGGGGTAAGTACTCCTGTCAGAATCATGGAATGAACCAGCAATCTTCTATGCAGAGCACAGAGAGGCACCTCCCTTAGTGTTTTACTATATGCAAACTGTGACTATACAGATTCACTTTAAGCCATGCATCTTGGGGTTATATAGACATAGGTAACCTGATATGGCTGGCCAAAGACTGCTCTACCAGAATTAAACATGGGTATGGCATAACAGGATGTGCCAGGCCTTAACTAAATGTCTACTGGCTAATTAAAGCGCCAAACATGCAAGGAGGAGGCTACAGAAATTCCTAGTTGCACAACAAGGACCCGCTGTGGTATACTCCCCATCAGTTATACAGATGAATGAGAAGGCACTGCATCCAACAGCCAGTTGCAGCCATAGTCACCTGTGGTTTGTAACTCTATTCCATTCACTTGTATGACACCAGGAATCAACCAGGAATCACTGTGTAGCCTCATCCTTATTCTGCACAGTAGATTTTTACAGAAGTCTGCGTCCTCCAGAGCAACATAGGATCTTTGCAGTTGCCTTCAACTTATAGCATCCAAGATTGTCAGTTCCCTTCTATTAAAGTGGCTGCTTCCCGCACATGCGTGAACCCCCCGGGCTGGCGCCGATCTTTCCCTCGCATGTGTGGGAAGTAGCCCGTCTCCGGTGGGACTGCTTCCCTGCGCAGGGGCAGTGAATACAGCCCTTTATGCAGTTTTAAATATGCATAGTGGGCAGGACGGGAGGGGTCAGGCTGGGCGGGACGCGGCAATGCTCTCTGGCCCTGAGCAACGCCATAAATGCCCTTATGCTAGTAATTTGCATAACAGCATTTAGTGATTTTACAAACAATGCGGGGACCTAGAGGGGTAAAACTTATGGCAATATACTCCTGAGATAAACAGCTACTGCGGCATATCAGCAGGTTCTCTGCGAAGAACCTGCTGATAGTGCCGCTTTAAAGGGAATGGGGAGATAGGATATTTAAAGACATGTTATGTAACCCAAACACCTAACTTGAAGTACTGGAGTACTGGAATGTTATACTGTGTATGTATGCCCTTAGTGGAAAGGTACATGCACGTACTTAAAATACCTCCTGATCAAATGTGTGCCAATAGTCTCCATTATACTCCTAACAGAGATGTCTGTAGCCAACCTGAGATCCAGCAGCTGCAGGCAGCAAACATAATGACATAACCTCTACCAAAAATAACACGCATTATCACCACATTGATTAAAATGTCTGGTTCGAGCCAGGACTCCCCATAGCAACAGGCAGACAGATTATAATATAAAAAGGATTAAACAATTGTGATATAAACTACTGGGAACGACAGATCTTTTACTGGCTATAATTTTAATATATTTGTGCTTGCCTGCATGCATGTATAGTGGTTATTTCCACCACAAATGCATCAATCAGTAGGTTTGGAATACATCCAAGAATTTTTTTAAGGCACATGAATGCCATAGTATAGCGCCAAGACAACACAGAATGCCAATAACTGGGGTGTCACTATATCAGCATAACTAAAGGCAGTGTCAAATATAGCTCTGGACTCTGAATGTCAACTGAGGCCCATTAATTATATATGTGGCACTGTAATATACAACTTCCTTGCATACTATGTATCTCTATGGTGAAGCAAGCCTGTTAGGTAATTTATTATACATTTGCAACTATGACTCCCACCATACATGCACATGATAATGCTATATATATGGACCCAAATAATCAGGGGTCTATGGAATGATCATTACATTTTACCAATATCTTGGCAAGTATAAACATAACTATTGCTAAATTGATTTCTGATTTGACAAAATAGTAAAATTAAGAAAAAAATTGCTGTTTATGTGGTGGTGGACTACTCGGCCAGTGATATAGATGGTATGACGCCAGTGCTAGTCCAGCACACAGGTGTGATGTTGGTAGCTGTTTTGTATATAGCCGGTTTATATCCCCAAATGGTCAGTAACCTTCCGGGTCTGTTGCAGGTCACTTGGGCTCTTGTCACAGCAACCTGGAGGGGTAACTGACCCACCAGATGTCAGAACCGCCACCCACAGAGAAGAGGAAAAATACCCAATGTGTACAATGGTGTGTGTACAGGTGCAGGTGTTAACAGAGATAGACAGAGTCCTGTGCATTTTATATTAAAATATAATGGTTTACTATAAAGCTTTGGCAAGATAACAGTACACGCTCTGTAGACAGTAATAATCTTGACACAGACTTGACTTACTGCTTTGAAGTAGGTGCTAGGAGAGAGTAGAAGCTTGAGTAGAAGTAGTAGTAGTAGTGCTTTGTAGAGGTAGAGAGAAGATGAGAGGAGTTTGCCAGAGGAGCCCTTGCCCAATGTAGACCCTGTACTCTGCCGGAACTATAGTGGAGATGTATAAGTAGGGAAGTGATACTAGTACTCAGGTTTAGACTAAGTCTGACCGCCTTCTGCCTCCTGGTATCAAAGAACCCAGCCATTCATTTTCTGGGTGTAGCGAGGTGCCCGAGTTTTCCCAGTCAACCTGCCCTGTGCAGTAGGATACGTAGACCTTCTAAATGCTGTAGCTTCGCCCTACTGGGATCAGCTCCTTTTGTTTCAGGAGCCTGTCCTGTACTTTTTTGAGGAGTTCCTGGCGTGGGCTAGGGTATTCCTTGGTGGCTGCTCTCCCTTACCTTAGCACTGCATAGTAAACGTAGTTTCTCTAGAAGAACTCTCTGTGAGATCCTGTCTCTCCTGCATCTATTCACACTGAAAACCTAGTCTGAACTGGCTCACTTCCTCCTACACAGAGCTAACTCCTCCTACAGGGACTAAATCTTAACCCTCATGTGAGTGGCAGAGTGTGTGTAAGAAATAGGCTAGAGAGGATAGGATAGCAGGAAAGAGCACCTTTGAGTGGTCAGCATATAGCACATGGTACAAATTACCATAATTAAAAATAATTTTAAGATATGTTATTGCCCCAAAAAAGTTATGAAAATTACGAATAGACTCTCATTATGGGAAACGCACCTATAGTGCATTTTCTGCACTTACTACAGTATGGCATGTTCAGGTCTCCTTAAAGTTGGTGATGTCACGTCACATAAATTGCCAACTCCTGCTGCTCCACTCTGTCCCACTACTGAAGCAGGTGACGAGACATCACCTGAACACACCATGCTGTAGTAAGTGCAGAGAAAATGCACTTTAGGTGCGTTTCCCATAATAAGTGTCTGTTAGTAATTTTCATAACTTTTGTTGGGCAATAACACGTCTTAAAATTATTTTGCCTGAACTTCCCCTTTAACCCATTACCTTCCTTCAGCTGTGCATGAGAAATACATATAAAGAACAGTGACACCTAGTGGGGAAATTGCATACTTCATCCACCACTTAACCTGAGTATGAACTTTAGAACAGGTGTATAAGAGAACAATAATGGTGGGACACAACATTAACATATCCTTGCTTATACACACACAGGCTATGTATAGTATATAAGCATGTAAGGGCAACTGTTCTTAGGATTAGTTACCTTGGGGACTGATATCTAACAGACTGTGTTAACTCTTCTTGTGTTTTATATATAGTATTTTCCAAGAAGACTTTTCAGATAGTTTGCTATTCCTATTTAGTAATAATCCTACTTTCTAGTATACCTACATATCTGCATACCTTACTAGGGTTATCTCAGTGTGACTTCTTCCGTTTGATGCCCCAGTCGATCTCATGAGATACTGTACCGTTATTTATACAGGATAGATCTATTTGATCTCGGTGGTTTTAGCACAATACACAAACATGGACAATTGGCCACATTACTACAATGTTATTAGTCCGGTTTAGGTTTTTCACTGGCACAGTAAATGTCATCTATGATCTGAAGTTTAGCTGCTTGTTCTGAGCCTGTAATGCAAGTGGTGGCATCACTGCCAGAAATAGAATTGCTTCCTTCACTATGTAGGGCCTGTTGCCATAGAAATGATTCTGTACTGTAGATCGACAAGATGCTTTTTATTGTGGTGAATAACCTCATTAAATGCTTTGGCTGGAGCATTACATATCTTCTGTACTGGGTGTCGCTGATGCTGCTCTATGCTTCTCTAGTCACCCGTTGTACGTACTTTCAGTTTATTGCATGGCAAGGACTTTCCCTCAGATTGACTGTTTACACATGTTTCTCCTTCCTGTGTTTACTAGGTTTGCCATTCTACTGCAGTGTCCTGGTTCCTGTGTCCCAGCTTCTTTAACGCGACTCTGTACCCACAATCTGACCCCCCCAAACCACTTGTACCTTCGGATAGCTGCTTTTAATCCAACATCTGTCCTGGGGTCCGTTTGGCAGGTGATGCAGTTAATGTCATAAAAAATAACTTTTAAACATGAAGCCCCGTGCCCTTTGGCCGTAACTTACCATGTGTATGCATTAGGCTGGCACAACCTCTCTGTCCCTCCTCCCCGCCTCCTTAATCATTAGGAATGCTCCAGGCAGATTGCCTCCTATTCATCAGCTGTGTCAGCCCGGCACATGGGCTGGATCGTTAAGTCACCTGTGTGGTTTTCACTGCAGAGAAATAGGAAAAATGGTAAAGAGGGTGGGGAGGAGGGACGGAGGGACTGAGAGGTTGTGCCAGTCTAATGCATACACAAACTAAGCCACGGCCGAAGGGCACAGGGCTGCCAGTTTAAAAGTAGTTTTTTATGACAATAACTGCACCACCTGCCGAACGGACCACAGGACAAATCTTGGTTTAAAAGCAGCTATCCGAAGGTACAAGCGGTTTGGGGGGGGGGGGTCAGATTGTGGGTACAGAGTCGCTTTAAAGAGTACCTGTCATAAGAAAGAACTTTTGACATTTACCAGAGACATGTCAAAAGTTTTGATCAGTCGGGGTCTGAGGGTTCACACCGTGACCAATCAGGAGAACCAGTGGAGAGATGACTGTGCTGACGTGTGCTCCTCTTCTCCACTCTGTGTCTGTCCAACTTGGACGGCCCAGTACTGGCTGTACTGAGGCGCAGCTTAGGGGAGGCCAGCATGACTGGGTCTGCAGGGAGCAGAAGGTTACATTATGGGGTGGGGTTCACATGAGGAGATTGTGGTTGCTAGGAGAGGGGGTAGGAGGGGCGAAGTACAGGGGTGGGGGTTTGGGGCAGTAGGGGGTATGGGATTGGTGGCCACAGGGAGTGGGGAAAAGGGAAATATATTAAGGGCTACTGGGGGGTTGGCTTAGCCTTTTAGGTTTGACAGAGCCAGGAACCACATCTCCTGCCCGCCCGCCCTCTTTTTTCGTTGGTTGTCCGTGGAGGGTTTCTGGAGTGAGCAGGGGGTTGCCGAGCTGTTGTTGGGTTGGTGGTATGGGTCTGGATCCACAGCGGCCAGGTATTCTTGGCTTGTCGCAGCAGCAGATGGGAAGGGGAGGGGGTCCTCAGAGTCGGAAGGAGGCACAAAAGGGACTGGAGGTTTAAAAGGGGAGGGAACCCATCTGGGTTCTGGACTCCCGAAATGGTACTTGATGGTTGTGGTAATGGCGGTTAGGGGCAGGATTAGCTGGGCACACAGGTCTTATCGGCGGTGCCTTCCGAGCCTGTGGTGACCGTCTGGAGGCGCCACCTGTGTGTTAGTGGAATAATATAATTGGGGGCCGCCATTCATTTGGAGCTTCGAGGACCGCCACCTGTTAATTCATGGTTGGGGGATTGTTAAAATGGGACATGGAATGTTGTGGTCATGTGTAATATTTTGATGTTATTAATAAATACGGCTGATGTGGCCGCTTAAAATCCAGACTGGTGTCCATTATTTGGGAACCGGGAGGGACTCTGCAGTACCCAGTCATGTATGCAATATGCGGCTGTCCAGGTCACATAACACAGAGGAGGGAGAAAACTCCCACACAGACTTCTCCCAACACATTCTCCTGATAAGTAGCAGCCTGAACACTCAGACCCCGACCGATCAAAACTTTTGACATGTCAAAAGTTGTTTCTAATGACAGGTACTCTTAAAGTATAAAGTTGCCATCTAAGTTGTAGTATTATCAAAGTTCAGGCATTAAAACCACTTTGTATTTGCCACACCCTGGGGTCACATGTGAAGGAGGTAGGGAGTTTGGTCACCTGCTTTTACCAAAAGTGCGCTCTGAGGGAGGACTCTCCTAGGTCCAACCTCTTTAAGAAGAGGTTTGAAACAATCCCTGCAAACTTCTCCTCACAGAGGGATAAAACCTTCTAGTCAGTCTGTCCGTGAGCTTCGTAAGAAATACTCTGCCAGCTTTTCAGTTGAGAAGACATTAGTTAATCCTGGTGTGACAAGGGGAGTGAACTGGGTCATATGGGTCACACTAGCAACAGTGAAATAAAAAGAGCAAAACCAACAGCACTTGAGAGATAGTTCATGCTTTCATATAGGATGGTGCTGCTGGTCGGCGCAATTCCACTTGATACTAAGGCAATAGATGTAATGTAATTAAAATGTAACTTTTAATTCATCACCAAACATTTTGTTAGGTGTTAGGGAACCCAAAAGAACACAATTTTGCAAATGCTTTGCATTAGCAAAATGTATAGCCCCTGAACCTTTAGGAAGGGGGTTGCATGGGACTACAGTTGACCCCAAGGTGACCCTGCTTGTTGGGAATCAGTGTTTTTTTTTAATAATTTCACTATTTGGGGTTCTGGGCTGGCGGCTGTTGTTATTGGCTAGTGTTTTAGCCAATGGCAACGGTCTTCAGGTACTATCTGGGGGGCAACTGCCCAGCAACAAGCGCTGTTTGGTGCTCTGGGGGTGCCAGGCCATGAGGGTGGCCTGAATCCTTGTGAGTGCTGAGTAGCGTTTACTCCTGGGGACATGTGTAACCTTAGTGGAAGACACAGCGATGACAAACTCATTCAGCTCAGCACTGCTGAGTATCATCCTCACTCCCCCCAGTTGCCCCACTACGCCAAACCAGTAAGTAAGCAGAGACACAGAGGTGCTGAGCTAAATTCTCACCAGCAGATGAGAATACCCCTTTAAAGGGGTATTCCACTCAAACATAACTTTTCATATGTTGCTGCCAATGGTGAGACTAACAATTCATTCCATACTTGTTACAGTGATGGCCTCAAGATACAATATTTTCAACATACAATGTTCCTTTCTAGACAATTGTAACTTGAGACCAGACTCAACATACAATGCTTCAGACAGTCAGGATCTGCGGCACATGCTGATAACTAGATGATCGACCAAAGACCGATGAAAGTTGCCAATTTAATAGCAAAACCCCAGTATTACTGAAGTGCCTGCACTGGTTTGCTGTCTAGTAGTGATTCTCTACAGTACAGTGTGATACTACATGTCTTGTACTGCTGTGTGTGTCTGGTATCTCCTCCCTACACTACAGTGTTATACAACATTTTCTGTACTGCTGTGTATGTCTGGTATCTCCTCCCTACACTACAGTGTGATACTACATGTCCTGTACTGCTGTTTGTCTAGTATCTCCTCTCTACAGTACAGTGTGATACTACATGTCCTGTACTGCTGTGTATGTCTAGTATCTCTTCTCTGCAGTACAGTGTGATACTACATGTCCTGTACTGCTGTGTGTGTCTAGTATCTCCTCTCTGCAGTACAGTGTGATACTACATGCCCTCTACTGCTCTTTACCTGGGCCAAGATAAGCTGCTCCTTTGGGCACCAGGTGAGGGCGGCTTCATTTTATATTTCTGGGACCCTGTGTGATCTGTACAGGACCCGGAAAATGCCCTCAACATAAAAAGTTATTTACTGCTTCTAGTAGCTCTTTCTGACTGTTATATGTGTTTTTTTATCCATGTTAGTTATCTGCTTATTTTCCTTGAAATCCTAATTTTTTTCTGGGGGGACCACTGTATTATCTTTTCAGTCTTCTTCCCCTAATTTGAGCATACTGCTCAAAATTGCACAAAAAACTCAGTCTCAGTCTGTCTCCGCTCGCAACCCCTCCTCCCCTTCCCTTCTGAGATGGCTGATGTAAACAATTTTCTATCTGCAACTTTATAGCAACTTTGTAATGTCGGTTGGATTTATCACAATGAGTTCATTAGCAACTTGACCTCAGATTAACCCTCATAGCATTACAAAGAAGCTACAAAGTTACAGATAAAGCCTGCCAGAGACTTGTTTACATCAGCCGCTCGGAAGGGAGGGGTGACGATGGAGAGCAAAAAGCAGCAGCTCAAAATTGGGAAAAGAGGCTGAATAGATCATAACAAGTATGGAACTGTTAGTCTTCCCATGAGCTGAAACATATGAAAAGTTATGTTACAGTGGAATACCCCTTTAACACTGGTCTCATAGTTGTTTTTGATAGAAACCACTCCTCATTATTAACTAATGGTGCGTTTACACAGGCAGATTTATCTGACAGATTTTTGAAACCAAAGCTAGGAACAGACTATAAACAGGGAACGGGTCATATAGGAAAGACTGAGATTTCCCCTCTTTTCAAATCCATTCCTGGCTTTGGCTTCCAAAATCTGTAAGATAAATCTGCCTGTGTAAATGCAGCATTACTCCTTGGTTTGAGATAATTTAGGATAATTTAATATTGCACCATCCCCATACAACAGCAGCATAAGGACATACAGTGTAATGGTGCGTTTACACGTAACGATTATCGGGTGAATTTGCGCGATAACGATGTTCCCAGAGCTTAGGAGACCGGCCGTTCCATACTGCAGTACCGGCCGGATGATCTTTCGGGCCACAGAGTTCTGATGTGGGCGCATCCATGCGTGCCCGCATCAGAACTTTCCACTGCACACTATGGGGTGAGCGGCTGGATCCGCTCGCTCCACAGTGTGCACTGACAGGGTTTTCTGGGGCCACCATTCACTGAATAGCGGCCGCAAAAAACTGACATGTCAGTTGTTTGTGGCACCGTTTGGAGCGTATACTATACAGGCTCGGACTGGGCCACCAGGGAGCCGGGGGATTCCCCGGTGGGCCCCGCCTCCTCCCCCCTCCTTTCTCCTTGCTGGGCCCTGTCCCTGAGCCAGAGAGGGGCCTACCATTTGGTAGGGAGCGCAAGGGGGCCCCTGCTTGTTCCCACACTGCTGAACAGGCGGCATCAGGGCCCGTTCTTAATGTAAACTAATCATGGGCCCTCCCTCCCCCTGCACTCAGTGTGTCCCCGCTCCCAGCCTCGGCCCTGCTCTCTTCCTACCTGTCATGAGGAAGATGCGGAGAGCAGCAGCAGCAGCAGCAGGGCCCTCCATCCCCCCTCCCCTCTGCAGTCATGTGACTCTCCTGTTGCTATGTGTGCAGTCGGTGCACAGGAGAAGGGGGAGAGGCTGCCGGCTGCGGGGCCTGGCTGGGAGAAGAGGAGGGAAAGATGGAGACTCCATGGAGCTTCCTGCCCTGCTGAACATGTGAGTTTGTTAACTGTATATTTGTCTGTCTTTGTAATCTGTGTGTGTTTGTACATCTGTGTCATGTGTTTATGCATGCGTGTGTGTGTGTGTGTGTGTGTGCATCTATCATGTATATAGTGTATATTATGTAATGTAGTACTATAGATATTTTACTGTATATATATAATCTGCATGCTTTTGTATCTGTGTATATATGTTTGTGTGTCTGTCGTGTGTCTATTTGTGTGTGTGTGTTAGTATGATTAGATGTAGGTATATATGTAAGGTGTGTGTGTGTGTGTGTGTGTTAGTATGATTAGATGTAGGTATATATGTAAGGTGTGTTGTGTCTGTGTGTGTGTGTTAGTATGATTAGATGTAGGTATATATGTAAGGTGTTGTGCATATTTGTGTATGTCTGCAGTATGTCATTTTGTGTGTATATATTTGTATGTGATGATAAACAGTTTGCACCCTGGAGGTCCAGTTGTGCAGGAGATCCCTGAGGCTTAGGGGCTGATCGGCTGATTCAGTATTATAGGAGTGATGGTAGGATGATAGGAGTAGTAGTAGACATAACAGTAAAATTTTCATCAATGGATGAGGCGTTTTGAGGGGAACCCTCTTTGTCAGATCTATTGAGGGTTTTCTACTAAAAATGTCATCCATTGATTAAAGTCTTACTGTTACTTCTACTACAACTCCTATCATCTTTGATGTGAGAATCCTGAATCAGCTGATCAGCGCCCAAGCCTCACAGATCTCCTGCACAACTGGGACCTCCAGAGAGCAAACTTCTTCTCAATTATTGCACCAACTCAAAAAATAAAGATATAAGCAGCAGCATCAGACACAGGTAGTATAATGCCCCCCTCATCTGACTGCCCCCCCTCCAGACACGGGTAGTATAATGCCCCCTCATCTGACTGCACCCCCTCCAGACACGGGTAGTATAATGCCCCCCTCATCTGACTGCACCCCTCCAGACACAGGTAGTATAACGCCCCCCTCATCTGACTGCACCCCCTCCAGACACAGGTAGTATAATGCCCCCTCATCTGACTGCCCCCCCTCCAGACACGGGTAGTATAATGCCCCCCTCATCTGACTGCACCCCTCCAGACACAGGTAGTATAACGCCCCCCTCATCTGACTGCCCCCCCTCCAGACACAGGTAGTATAATGCCCCCTCATCTGACTGCCCTCCCTCCAGACACGGGTAGTATAATGCCCCCTCATCTGACTGCCCCCCCTCCAGACACAGGTAGTATAATGCCCCCTCATCTGACTGCCCCCCCTCCAGACACAGGTAGTATAATGCCCCCTCATCTGACTGCACCCCTCCAGACACGGGTAATATAATGCCCCCCTCATCTGACTGCACCCCTCCAGACACAGGTAGTATAACGCCCCCCTCATCTGACTGCCCCCCCTCCAGACACGGGTAGTATAATGCCCCCCTCATCTGACTGCACCCCTCCAGACACAGGTAGTATAACGCCCCCCTCATCTGACTGCCCCCCCTCCAGACACAGGTAGTATAATGCCCCCTCATCTGACTGCCCTCCCTCCAGACACGGGTAGTATAATGCCCCCTCATCTGACTGCCCCCCCTCCAGACACAGGTAGTATAATGCCCCCTCATCTGACTGCCCCCCCTCCAGACACAGGTAGTATAATGCCCCCTCATCTGACTGCACCCCTCCAGACACGGGTAATATAATGCCCCCCTCATCTGACTGCACCCCTCCAGACACAGGTAGTATAATGCCCCCCTCATCTGACTGCACCCCTCCAGACACAGGTAGTATAACGCCCCCCTCATCTGACTGCACCCCCTCCAGACACAGGTAGTATAATGCCCCCCTCATCTGACTGCACCCCCTCCAGACACAGGTAGTATAATGCCCCCTCATCTGACTGCCCCCCCTCCAGACACGGGTAGTATAACGCCCCCCTCATCTGACTGCCCCCCCCCAGACACAGGTAGTATAATGCCCCCCTCATCTGACTGCCCCCCCTCCAGACACAGGTAGTATAATGCCCCCCTCATCTGACTGCACCCCTCCAGACACAGGTAGTATAATGCCCCCCTCATCTGACTGCACCCCCTCCAGACACAGGTAGTATAATGCCCCCTCATCTGACTGCACCCCCTCCAGACACAGGTAGTATAATGCCCCCTCATCTGACTGCACCCCCTCCAGACACAGGTAGTATAATGCCCCCCCTCATCTGACTGCACCCCTCCAGACACAGGTAGTATAATGCCCCCCTCATCTGACTGCACCCCCTCCAGACACAGGTAGTATAATGCCCCCCTCATCTGACTGCACCCCCTCCAGACACAGGTAGTATAATGCCCCCCTCATCTGACTGCACCCCTCCAGACACAGGTAGTATAATGCCCCCCCTCATCTGACTGCACCCCTCCAGACACAGGTAGTATAATGCCCCCCTCATCTGACTGCACCCCCTCCAGACACAGGTAGTATAATGCCCCCCTCATCTGACTGCACCCCTCCAGACACAGGTAGTATAATGCCCCCCTCATCTGACTGCACCCCCTCCAGACACAGGTAGTATAATGCCCCCTCATCTGACTGCACCCCCTCCAGACACAGGTAGTATAATGCCCCCTCATCTGACTGCACCCCTCCAGACACAGGTAGTATAATGCCCCCCTCATCTGACTGCACCCCCTCCAGACACAGGTAGTATAATGCCCCCCTCATCTGACTGCACCCCCTCCAGACACAGGTAGTATAATGCCCCCTCATCTGACTGCACCCCCTCCAGACACAGGTAGTATAATGCCCCCTCATCTGACTGCCCCCCCTCCAGACACAGGTAGTATAATGCCCCCCTCATCTGACTGCACCCCTCCAGACAAAGGTAGTATAATGCCCCCCTCATCTGACTGCACCCCTCCAGACACGGGTAGTATAATGCCCCCCTCATCTGACTGTACCCCTCCAGACACAGGTAGTATAATGCCCCCTCACCTGACTGCCCCCCCTCCAGACACAGGTAGTATAATGCCCCCTCATCTGACTGCACCCCTCCAGACACAGGTAGTATAATGCCCCCTCATCTGACTGCACCCCCTCCAGACACGGGTAGTATAATGCCCCCCTCATCTGACTGCACCCCCTCCAGACACAGGTAGTATAATGCCCCCTCATCTGACTGCCCCCCCTCCAGACACGGGTAGTATAATGCCCCCTCATCTAACTGCCCCCCCTCCAGACACAGGTAGTATAACGCCCCCCTCATCTGACTGCCCCCCCTCCAGACACAGGTAGTATAACGCCCCCCTCATCTGACTGCCCCCCCTCCAGACACAGGTAGTATAATGCCCCCCTCATCTGACTGCCCCCCCTCCAGACACAGGTAGTATAATGCCCCCCTCATCTGACTGCACCCCCTCCAGACACAGTTAGTATAATGCCCCCTCATCTGACTGCCCCCCCTCCAGACACAGTTAGTATAATGCCCCCTCATCTGACTGCCCCCCCTCCAGACACAGGTAGTATAATGCCCCCCTCATCTGACTGCACCCCCTCCAGACACAGGTAGTATAATGCCCCCCTCATCTGACTGCCCCCCCTCCAGACACAGGTAGTATAATGCCCCCCTCATCTGACTGCTCCCCCTCCAGACACAGTTAGTATAATGCCCCCTCATCTGACTGCCCCCCCTCCAGACACAGGTAGTATAATGCCCCCTCATCTGACTGCCCCCCCCTCCAGACACAGTTAGTATAATGCCCCCTCATCTGACTGCCCCCCCTCCAGACACGGGTAGTATAATGCCCCCCTCATCTGACTGCCCCCCCTCCAGACACAGGTAGTATAATGCCTCCCTCATCTGACTGCCCCCCCTCCAGACACAGGTAGTATAATGCCCCCCTCATCTGACTGCACCCCCTCCAGACACAGGTAGTATAATGCCCCCCTCATCTGACTGCACCCCCTCCAGACACAGGTAGTATAATGCCCCCCTCATCTGACTGCAGCCCCTCCAGACACAGGTAGTATAATGCCCCCCTCATCTGACTGCTCCCCCTCCAGACACGGGTAGTATAATGCCCCCCTCATCTGACTGCACCCCCTCCATACACAGGTAGTATAATGCCCCCCTCATCTGACTGCCCCCCCTCCAGACACAGGTAGTATAATGCCCCCCCTCATAATATAATGCTCCGGCTGCACGCTCCATTGTGTGCATCTGGGAATTCAGATGCGGGTGCACACGGGTGTGCCTGAATCACAATTCAACAGAGATGAAGACCATCCGGCTGGGATATTCTGGTAAAAGAGGTATTCTAGTGAATTTTTTTTTTTCAAATTAACTGGTGTGAGGAAGTTATAGGAATTTGTAAATTACTTCTAATTAAAAATCTCCAGTCTTCCAGTACTTATCAGCTGCTGTATGTCTTGCAGGAAGTGGTGTATTCTCTCCAGTCTGACACAGTGCTCTCTGCTTCCACCTCTGTCCATGTCAGGAACTGCCCAGAGCAGGAGAGGTTTTCTATGGGGATTTGCTACTGCTCTGGACAGTTCCTGACATGGACAGAGGTGGCAGCAGAGAGCACTGTGTCAGACTGGAGAGAATACACCACTTCCTGCAGGACATACAGCAGCTGATAAGTACTGGAAGACAAAGTAATTTACTGATCTGTAACTTCTGACAGATTTGAAAAAAAATTTTTATTTACCTGAGTACCCCTTTAACGCTTTAATGACCACTGATATGCCTTTCATGAAGGTCCTTAAAAGTCTTATTCTAGCCCAACACCTTGTGGTGAGGCTAGAATAAACCATTATTGGTCTCCTCTGCTGGAGATTGTAATATAAGAATAGACTAGATGGACATTTTCTCCTTCATCGTTTATGTTTCTAAGTCTGTGTTCACACATGACATTTTTCATGTGTTTTTGCAGCAATATTAAAGAGGACCTGTCACCTCCCGTGCCAGGTCAGAGCCCGGCCGACCCCCGCTAGAGCCCCTTAAAGTCACCTCAATCCCGAAGTCCCGCTTCTTCAGCCGGTGCGGGGACGGAGATATCACCGTGGGAAGCCCGGAGCGCGCGCTGCTGAGATGAGAATGACTGCTCCATTCATTCTCTATGAGCGTCGGACTCATCTCAGCCGCGCTCACCAGGCTTCCCACGGTGATATCTCCGTCCCCGCACCGGCTGAAGAAGCGGGACTTCGGGAATGAGGTGACTATAAGGGGCTCTAGCGGGGGTCGGCCGGGCTCTGACCCGGCACGGGAGGTGACAGGTTCTCTTTAAGTTTCTACCTAAATGGTGCAGTTTTACCACAACTGCATAAATCAGTAACAACTGTATAAGTGACTGGCACTGCACTAGTATTGCTGCTCACATACACAGCTCTATGCAAAGTCGCTGTACTAACGTGAAAAGTTTGGCGCTGATTATGTCTTTATATGTTGGGTGGGCCCCAAGAATCAATTTCCCTGGTGGGCCCAAGGTACCCCAGTCCGACACTGATACTATATGTATACGCTCCAGCCAGGATCCCATAGAGGAATAGGCAACGTATCTTTTCACAAAATGTATGGCCGATTTCAACAACAGCCATATTTTTCCGAAAAGATACATTGTGTGAACATAGCCCTAAACATGATCAGCAAACTACTTTTCTTCCCATCACTTTCTTCAAGTATTTCTTATAACTAGTAGAGGGTACCTGTTTGGTTAATACTTATAATTAGGATACATGGTCTGTACTTTAACCCTACAATTGCAATGGGTATACATGTTCTAGAGCACTCACTGTTGAGTCACACCCATAGTTTAGGCTCAGGCCTCAGAGTCTTATTAACCCCTTAAGGACAGAGCCTGAAATGGCCTTAAGGACAGAGACAAATTTTATGAATATGACCTGTGTCACTTTATTCATTAATAACTTCGGGATGCTTTTACCTATCCGGCTGATTCTGAGATTGTTTTCTCGTGACATATTGTATTTTACATTTCTGTTAAAATGGAGTCGATACTTATAACAAATCTTTATGAACAACACCAAAATAACGTGAAAAATTGTGAAAAAATGCATTTTTCCAACTTTGAAACCTTTCTGCTTATACAGAAAATGGTTATGTCACATAAATTATATATTAAATAGCATTAGCAACATGTCTACTTTATGTTGGCAGCTTTTATTAAACTATATTTCATTTTTTTTAGACAATAGGAAGCTTAAAACATTAGCAGCAATTTTCCAAATTTTCTGTAAAATTTCAAAATCAGATATTTATAGGGACCTGTTCAGGTTTAAAGTGTATTTGAGGGGACTGTATGTTAGAAAGCCCCACAAAGCACCCCATTTCAGAAACTGCACCCCCCAAACTCAGCAAAAGCACATCCAGAAAGTTTTTTAACCCTTTAGGGGAGTCACAGAAATAAAAGCTAAGTGTGTAAGAAATTTGAAAATTTTTATTTTCTGTGCAGAGATTTTATTGTAATCCAATATCTTTCATAATTATAAACCTATTACCAGAGAAATGCACCCCAATATTGATTGCACCGTTTCTGCAGTTTATAGATATACCCCATATGTGGCCCTATTGTGCTATTTGACGCAAGCACAAGCCTCAGATATAAGGGAGCGCCTAGTTAATTTCAACGCCTCCGTTATATTTGGTCATTTTTGACCGTACCACTTCAGGTTGGCAGAGGCTCTGGGGTGCCAAAACCTAAAAAACACCCCTAAAGGGACACCATTTAGAAAACTACGCCTCTCAAGGAATGTAACAAGGGGTGCGGTGAGCATCTGGACCCCATAGGTGCTTCACAGATTTTCAGAACAATGTGGTGTAAAAAAGGAAAAATTCAATTTTTTACACTAAAACGTTGTTCTAGCCTTCATTTTTCATTTTTACAAGGGGATAAAAGAAAAAAAAACACCAAACGTGCAGCGCAGTGTCTCCCGAGTACAGAAATACCCCACATGTGGACATAAAGTGCCAAGCGGGCGCAGGACGAGCGTCCAAAGGGAAGGAGCGTCAATTGGCCTTTGCAAGCTGGATTTTACTGGAATGGATTTCAAGGGCCATGTCGCATTTACAGAGCCCTCGTGCTGCCAAAACACTGGAAACCCCCCACAAGTGACCCCATTCTTGAAACTACACCCCTCAAGGAATCTAACAAGGGGTGCAATGAGGATATGGACCCCACTGGTGACGGGATCAAGCAAGAATAATCCCTGGATCAACGTGACCCCTGAAATAGGAATAAGGGACAGAATTTAGATAATGTAGAACCCCGATGACGTGTGGTACGCCTTGGAGCGATCCAGTATGCAGAGGCCGGGGTGATCAGGACAGGTGTCACACTGGAAAATGGTGTCCTTCCTGATCCCCCTGTTATGCCACACTCTGCAATTCTTCTGGGGTCTCCTGTTTTCCAGTGTGGGGGACGTCACCTGGAAAATGTTTTCCTGTTGCGATACGGGGTCCTTCATATCCAGAAGCGCTGGGTCCGCTCCATGGCTGCTAAATATTAGGGCTTTATTACGGCTTCTGATATTTTCGGATCGTGCCGCAAGCTACAGTAGCTCGGGCAGCGAGGGACCGGAAGAGGGGGTGCTGGTATAAAAGTTATCCCCGTACAGGTGGTGGTGACCTTTATCCAGCAGTGGGAAGATCAGTTCCCAAATGATCTTCCCACTAACTCCGAGGATGGGGGGGCATCTGGGGTCACTGATGACCCGGAAAGCAAATATTTGCCATTAAATTACGGCCATCCACTCAATTTCAACATTGTGAGAACAGATCCTTTGTGCATTCAATCCACTCCTGGTTTTGGTTGCAATATGAGGACCACAATACTGACTGAAATATACGTAGTGTGAACCCAGCCTTAAGATACAACACACGTGAGACCTAATGGATACTCTTTTCAGTTCCCTCCCCCCTTTTCCGTGTTTCTTCCTCTTTCAAGGTTTTCTCTTTGCTTCTTTTTCTCTTTCTTCTTGTATGTTAGTCGAAGTGTCTGTGTCTTTTCTGTTGTCAAAGCACCTTTGGGGTGCATGACTCCTCACAGACCTAGTCTGCAGACTATTTGTTATATTGTGGATATAATATGCTTCATTCAGTTCATGTTCATACTTGACAACTCCTCCTTACATTGTCAAACAATGGACTTTGCCCTTTATGTTTTGCCTTGGGGCTTTTTGCTCATGGCCTATTATTTACAGTGTCTACCCAGTGCACATATATTTGTTGAAATATGTAAAATCTTTAATAAAAATATATTAAACCATCAGTTCAAACCCATTTCATAGCCTGACCTTTCTCTGAGCCAATCACAAAAACAAATGTACTAGTTCCATGAAAAACCTTTAAAGTGTCACTGTTGTTATAACATTCAATATCTAAATCAACAGTAGATGTGATATAAAGCAAGTTTTCAATTTACATTCTTTTTTTTTTTTTTTTTGAAAACACAGCACTTCCTGGGTTTAAAAATGTAAAAACAGGAAACAGTCAAAAAATAGGAAGTCCTGTGTATCCCAGGCCATCCGATCGCTCAGAAAGAAAAGGCAGTCATGTGATTGACGGACACATTGAGCCATGACTCTCTACTGGACGGAATTCCAGTGTTTAGTCTGTTTTTTACAACCAGCACAAGACTAAAAATCTGCCTTCAGGATACTGGACCTGGATTTCTGGTAAGTATAGCTTTGTTTTACAGCATAATAACAACAAAAAATAATGAATGTATATTGCAAACTTGCTTTATTTCACATCTACTGTTGATTTAGATTTTAAAAGTTATAACGACAGGTACACTTTAACCAATAATGAACTCCAGCTCTGTTTCATCTGCAGAGACCATGTTATTTAGCTGCAGCAGTGGCCGCACTCTACACATGCTATCTTGAACAGGTCACATTGTGTAACATCCCTGATGCTGTCAGGTCTGAGCCCACAGTTGTCAGGCTCTGTGCTCACATGCATAAAACATTGAGCTCAGAGCTCCGTGCATAATACTGTGTTCATTAGGCTATAGGTTTACAGATGCCTCCAAAGCTTTAAGATCCTTAATAGTCTGTGTTTAACAAAGTGACACCTCCAAACAATATGTAATTTAAAAGACTTTGGTCAGTTAAAAATTTCATGGTGATCTAGTTCTCCTAATAGTTAGGGATAGTTTCAACTATAAACACAATGCCTAAGTTGCATATAGAATGTTATTTTTAATCATTTGCAGATAATCATGTTGGAAAGAGAGACCCAAATACATTGGTACCTTGGTTTAGGAGTAACTTGGACTGAGAACGTTTTGCAAGAAGAGCTCACAGTTTTTCAAAATTGTAACTTGGTTTAAGCACATTGCTTTGGTTCAAGAGCTCCCTGTACTGGGTGGGAGGAGGAGGAGGGGGGAGGGGCATGGCGTGGTCTACAGCACTGTACTCTGACCCAGGAAGTCTCCCTCACCTTCCAAATCATAGCAGATCCACTTCAGGCTGGGGCTTGCATCAGGGGACAGGACTGTGGAGTTAATCTTTTCATAGCTGTAACCCCTCTATGTGCCCACATATGTCCTGCTCATTCCTTCATGCTCCCTGCAGTCTCTGTCAGCCTTTATGTTCCCCATCTTCTCCATTCCTGCTATAATGTGCCTGCACTCAAACTCAGCTATACACACTTCCAGGGCTGTATTTACCACTAGGCACCCGTGGTCCGGTGCCTAGGCCAGCACCTTGCAGGGGGCAGCACCAGGGAGCAGGGGGACAGAAAAAACGTTTTGTTTTTTTTTGTTTTGTTTTGTTTTAGTTTCCCTCCTCCCGTTCAGACTTGCCAGTAAATTTGGTGTCTTTTCCAGGGGGGTGGGGGGTATAGTAGTATTGGTCAGGTCTGGTATCGCCAATAGGTGCGTGTAGATGGGCCGTCTTCAGGTTTAGTGCCTAGGGCAGAAGCAGCTGTTAATACAGCCCTGCACACTGCTGCTATGTGCCTGCACTCACACTCAGCTATACACACTGCTGCTATAATGTGCCTGCACCTACACTCAGCCATTCACACTGCTGTATATAAAATTTCTGTCACTGTCCTCCTATACAGCTCTGTGATTCTCACTTCCTGATTGGTCCATGCTGAACACACAACCCTTCCCCATTGCTGTCATGTGACCACAGAGACCTCTGACAGCAGCCCTGCTTCTCTATTCTAGCCTGTTGTACTACGCTACTGCATTATGCGGATCTGCAGCTCTATTCTGTATCTACAAACTGCTGCTGTGTTTTTTTTTAGGTTAATGCACTTACTATACATTATACACCACATGCTGATTACTATACTGTACAATAACTTATAATATGACATATTCAGCTCTTTCTAAATGTTTGTTTCATCTGTTGTACATGTAATTCAGGAAAAAAACATTATTTATGGGGTGGGAAACCAATTTTCTACATTCCATTAATTTCTTATGGGAAAATTTGCTTTGGTTTAAGAGCGGAATTAGATTACAAGCACGATCCCGGAACGAATTATGCTCGTAATCCAGGGCACAGCTGTATAAGAATCACAGAAGCAGGTGTAGATTTCTACCATGATTTTACTCGTTTGCAGGTGTAAATCCTGATCAATCAGATGCGGGTGTAGGCCACACCTCCTCCCTGCCTTGTCACGCTCCCTACCCGCCCATTAAGCGAGCAGGGCTTGCGTCAGGGAAAAGGTGCAGAATCTGAATCAGATTACAAAAAATGAAAAAAAAAATTACTCAAAAAACAGTAGTGGATCAATTTAGCAGGGAGCACACCCCATTATGAAATACAATACATGGAAGTGCAAGATTTCCCTTTCGGCATATCTGTAAACTATTTGATTTGCTGTTTATAGAAAATGAATGGCACTGTAAAGAGGGGTTAAATGTCCACTTACTGATTATGTCGACTTTGCATCTTCACGTGCGGAGTTACTCACAGCCATTATCCCGTGCTTCTTAAAACCTATTAAATCCCTTAATGCACTCTTTAAAATCCCACAAAGAAAAGCCACACATCTGCAGCATATGGAAACTGGTTACAGATGTATCGGCTTCCGCAACATGCTTACATAAAGTGTTCTGCATTAAAGGGAACCAATCACCCCTGCAGCCATAAATACATTGCAATATGGCCCCCGAGCACTGTTTTCAGCCACATAAGTAAGTTTCTGCGCATGCCATATGATCCCAGAGGATGAAGGTAAGAGACATTTATTCATCCTCAGCACCCTGTGCACAATAGGGAGCTGTCAGCAGCGTAGATTTGGCTAACCTGCTGATAGCAAAGAGTTTCATGGCAATCAGTGTTGTGGGCTCTGGCACTTCCCAGGCCTGGAAATTCTTAAAACATAACTTTTGTTAGGTTCAAGTTTAAAACATGGTGCTACAAACAAGAGGACCAACGCATTTTACGCAACTGCACTTAATCGTGGTCAGACCATTAATAATAGTAATGTCCAATAGGAATACTCCCATAAGTGTACAGTCTGTGAGACATCATGAAATTGGGGATATTTTTATCCTGGGGTAAAAATTCAAGGAGAAGACTTCTACTGAGCAAACTGTACACATAACATGCAGGAATATCTCAGATGAATAAAGCTGAATTTACAGTGAATCTGTTTTCCCATTAACTATCATGTGACTATGTTGCTGATGCCGATTCACATCCCTGATTATTGCCTGTAGCTAGCAAAAGGCAGTTGCACACTTTGACCACATAGATGAGTTTATTGCATTAGGATAGTTGTTTAGATGGTTTACTTTTTTTTATGTGTTTTACCCTATACATTGAAACATGTTTTCTTCCTGTCTGCCTGTTAATACTTACATCCACACTAGTGTTACACAGAAGCACAGATGGCAGAAAGAGACACATATTAATCAGTCATTAATTATTTTGTGTGCCTAAGACACCAAGAAATCTTTATTGGTGCAATAATAATAATAATAATAATAATATGGGATATAAAACAAAAGCTACATAATGTGTTTTTAGCCACACAAATGTTATTTTCTGGAGAAAAGGCCATAAGCCATTTGCATAGGCCATGAATTTATACTATGTTTTATACACTAGGTCTAAAAACTTACAGGACCAGAGTGTTTTACATTGGACACTTGGGTAGATGGACATTACATTTACAGTTGATCGAACACTTAAATACTCAAATTCTCTTTACTCAATTTGAGCATTTTTCAATGCTTGAATGTTTGACTGGAGTAACAAGCCCTATTTAAATCAATGGGAGACTCGAGTACGGTATTTACCATGTGCCCTCTGCTCAGCACAGCAGAGGGTGTCTGGCTGACTTATTACTCACCCAACACTGATTACATCCTGTAAGTCAAGCACCAAATATTCCTGTACCAACCTCACTGTTCACTAGGAAACAACAAATGAGTTGGTGATTTTGATCGTGCTTGAAATGAATAGCATTTGCTGCTGTACAGCATAGTATACAGTACACTGGTATCCAGATACCTGTGACGTACACCATAAACATGGTGTGAACCTGACCTAAGCCAATTATTCCATTCTAATCCCAGGGAAGGCGAAGGAGACTATATGTGCTATAATTTTTTTTTCTACTATTTTTGTCTCTTTTATATCATAACAGTTTTGCCTTTTCATATTTTTATATTTAGTTTGTAAACACTGTTAATTTTATATTAAAGCTTGAAACATTAAGGGGCCTATTTATAATTTTCTTTCTTTCTTTGGCATTTGCGCACTTTTTACATGCTGCACAACAACTCACGGACATTGCTCAAAATTTATCATTAGACACACAGGCCTTGATGAATCTGAACATTTTTTGTGTACTTGCACAACTTTTTTTGAGCATTTTCTTTGGCTTAAGAATTGGCTAAAAAACTATACCAGGGCCGCGCAATTACTTAAAAATAAAATAAATCGCACATGATAAATCTGTCTAAAAAAGTAGCTAACTTAAACCACACCCCTCTGAGCGAAACATTTTACACTTACACTGTGTAAACTGCTTGAAAATAGTGCAAACTGCTTTATGACTGATTCATAAAATTTTAAACCCTGCGCAAAAACACAAAATATGCCAGAATAGTGGCGCAAAAAGAACGACAACTACGCCCCTATATGCTCTAAAATAATCCATAGGAGCCTTTGATAGCGTGTTTAAGCCTTTAATTGCTGGAGAGCAGTGTATACATATATATGTGTGTGTGTGTGCGCACACACGTATGAGAAGGCTGGTTGCACATTTAACTTAAAGGGGTATTCCCCCCCAAGAGCTAAAAAAATGAAATGCTCCCAAACTGCCTGGCCTTACTCACCAAGTCCCTCTGAGTATTTTGAGCCGTCTCAAAAGCCGATCTATATCCAAGATAGGAAACTACATTTCCCATCATGCAATGCTTCTGCCTGATGATGGTGAAGTAGCAGAGCTGAGACAATGAAGGAGATGATGACAGTGTAGCAGAGCTGAGTTGGCGGCAACGGCGTAGCAGAGCTGAGTTGGCGGCAACGGCGTAGCAGAGCTGAGTTGGCGGCGACGGCGTAGCAGAGCTGAGTTGGCGTCGACGGCGTAGCAGAGCTGAGTTGGCGGCGACGGCGTAGCAGAGCTGAGTTGGGCGATTGCGGGGGGGCGGAGGTAGCCGCGGGCGATTGGGGGGGCGGAGCTAGCCACAGGCGATTGCGCGGAGGCGGAGCTAGCCACGGGCGATTGCGCGGGGGGCGGAGCTAGCAGCGGGCGATTGCGCGGGGGGCGGAGCTAGCCGCGGGCGATTGCGGGGGGCGGAGCTAGCCACAGGCGATTGCGGGGGGCGTAGCTAGCCGCGGGCGATCGCCGGGGGGGATGGGGGGGCAGAGATTTGCGCGGGGGGGGGTGGGGGGGTGCTGCGGGATGCCACGGGTGATGGGGGGGCGGTTGGTTGTGGGGCGGGGGGCTATGTGCTGCGGGTGAGTGCTGCCGGGAGGCTCTGGACACAGGGGGTGAGCTCTGGGCTGGGGGTGACTGGGTGGCTGCTGTTAGAGAGGGATGCAGTCACAGCTGCGCTGATCACTGTCTCCCTCTGTAACAGCAGCCACCCCATCAGTGTTCTCAGTAACTTCACTGTGCTGGGACTGAGGACACGTGATGCCGTCTCGGAGGGTGGGGGCCAGGAGCAGGGAGCGTGTCGGGTTGGACTGAGGTCTGATGATTCTCTGCAATCTGTGGGGGTGAATGCAGCTGGATAACAGCAAAACTGTGCAGAATCCATAATAACTGTATATTGGAAAGATGGAAAGCTATGGGTTGGCAGCGTATTAATGCAAAAATAATTTTGGGGGGAATACCCCTTGAACATGTATATACATGTATATATTACTAATCACTGAGACCATGCACCTGCAGGCTGCCTTTGTTTCGCTGTAAGCGTAAAGCCAGAAATCAGAGAGGAAATCTCTTGTTATTTATTTGTTTATTACTGATCAAGATGAAATGCAATGCAACTTGTTAATGAAATTCCTTTCAGGAAGCTGGAGTCTCTCATCAAGATTAAGCATGATACCAGACTAATAAAACAAAAAAAAATGATTTGCATCATTGTTTTGATCCATCAACTTAAGCTAATTCTCCATAGGACAGTAAACAAGTTCTTCTCTCAACATATACATAGTGTCACAAGGTTCTCTCAATATATACATAATGTCACAAGGCGTATTAGAAAAGTGAACCCACAGGGTTACTACATTTCGGACACATACCTAAATCAGTTAGCCAAGTCTAAAGAATTGCAAGTTCTTTACCCCTAAAAGGGGTATTCTGCTCAAACATAACTTTTCATATGTTGCTGCCCATGGTGAGACTAGTAATTCATTCCGTACATGTGATGTAAACAAGTCTCTGGCTAGCTTTATCTGCAACTTTGTAGCTTTTTTGTAATGTTGGGAGGGTTAATCTGAGGTCAAATTTCTGACGAACTCACTGTGATCAATCCTCCTGGCATTACAAATTTGCTGCAAAGTTGCAGATAGGGACTTGTTTATATCAGCCATCTCAGAGGGGAGAGGGGAGGAGGGGAAGATGGCGAGAAAATCTCACAAAAAGATTTTTGTCCTTTCATCAGAAAGCAGCAGCTCAGAACTCGGAGAAGGAGACTGAACAGATGATAACATGTATGGAATGAATTGTTAGTCTCACCATAGGCAGCAACTTATGAAAAATTATGTATGAGTGGAATAACCCTTTAACCCCAGCAAGAAGATGTAGCAACCAGAAAGTAGCCTATCGAACCAGGCACTGGGAGCATCTGCAGGGGCCCAGGACAGGTAAGTATATATGTTTTTACTATCCCACCACCAGCTACATATATTTTTTTTTCTTTACCCTGGACACATTTTTTAGAGAATCTGCTGTAAATATCTTGGTGCCACATACCACCAGATGCCCTCATAGGTCTTGTAGTGTAAACAACAATTTTGGCAGCAAGAGGGGGACCTTCACAATAAAAGGTTTTAATGTTATGGCTTATTGGCCTATAATCTCCATTTCACAGAACATCACTACAGGAGTCTAAATGCACTCAGTTGACATCAATATGTAAAAAAATAAATAAATACCAGTTTGTGGACTCTGCTGCCACCCAGTGTCTTAAACTGACAAAGACAGCTGAATTATGAACACACCCTGCTAAAGATAAAGCAGTGTTGGCTAACAATGTCTCTCTGGTTATAGTCACTTCTCTGATCTGACAATAGCTGTGGAGGATGCACACTGGGAGGTAGCTGAGGCAATAATACAATGTCCAGCATTTATTGAGCAATTTGCAATAGTATCTTTCTATTCAGAGTGTTAGGCTGGGAGAGAAGTCATGACTGGAGGGACACTGTAGGGGTAGGTTCACACATAGCTAAAATGTTGCTGAAAACCTACACTCAATCTTGCAGATTTGTTGCAGATTGCCCATAGAAAATTGAAGATTATAGAAATGAAATAAAAATATGTATGTTATATTTAAAGGAAAACCCGGCATCCTGCAGAAAGGAGGGGGGAAATTGATCATAATTACTAACTTACTTCTCCTCGTGCCCGCGCTGAGAGGCGGCAGCTGCCTTGGGACCCCAGCCACAAGTCATTTGCCCCTGAGTTGTGATGATGTCACAACCCGGGGGATAAGACCTGCCCCGGCTGCTGAACTGGCCACTCAGCCAATCAGTGACTGGAGCAGCATCCCGACTCAATCACTGACTGGCTAAGCAGCCAGTCCATTGGCCGGTTCGTGACACCCCGGAGATCCCGGAGCCTGGCAGGGATTACGCGGTCGGTCCCACTGCTCACCGAGGGCATGAGGAGAGCTAAGTTAGTAATTGTGAATTCTCCTTTAAGGCAATGTTCACACAACGTAAGTTTTGTATAAATCACAGCTGTTGTTGCAATTTGCAACAACGACCGTGATTTATGGAACACATGAGTTATATGCGAATAAATTGAATCCCAGCCGGAGCATATACACATAGCATATGCTCCGGCCGGGATTTCATCCGGCAGCACAAAAAACTGACATGTCCGTTTTCTGCGGCCACTATTCATTGAATAGCAGCCACAGAGAACCTGTCAGTTCACACAATGGAGCGTGCGACTCTAGCCATATGCTCTATTGTGTGCAGCAGTGAATTCGGATGTGGGTGCACACGGATGAAGCCACATCCAAATTCAGCAGAAATAAGGATCATCTGCAGTACCGGACAGGATGATCTTCATTAACACCAGACGTTCTGTGATCCAGCTGGGTCGCAGAACGGAAGGTGTTATACTGAGTGTGAACATGACCTAACTGTGCACTTTTGTTGCAGATGTGCAATGTCTTCATGGTAAGATTTAAAATGCTATGGATTTATTGTAGATTTTAACTACCCCATTGAATTCAATGAGCTAAGCTCTGTAGCATGTCCAACATTCTGCAAATTTAAAATCCAGACTGCTAGTCAATATCTGCATGAATTCTGTAAATGCAGCAGATAATAGAGCCTGATCACCACTATTAGAACACAGTCACAGCTTTATTACAGTCAATAACTCTGGTTTTTGAAGCACATCATAAGACCTGATTAAAAATTGCCACTGTATGCTTTTCCTTTTTAAGCTAGATTCAGATGAGTGTAACCTAATGGCGCCATTTCGGCTGTGTTTTCACATACCGCCTTTGGAATACGTTCTGAACACAGTGGAAACAGTTTCCCCCCAATAGTCGTGCAATGTTGCTGATATATTCCCAGTAGCATGACAAGGCTGTTTGGGGAAAGATGGCTGCCTGGTTTTCATTGCGATCATAATGCATATGTGGAAACACAGCCATTAGGGAGAACCTTGGTCACAACTGCTGTAGCTATGGCGTTTGAACACTTCCCTCTTACAGAATGTGGTTATAAAAGGGGAAATAGAGACCATCCTAGCTAATTACTTCCAGACAAATGTTACTCCTGATGTGTCCCCGCTCTCGGTGTGGGAGGCGCATAAATGTGTGGTGAGAGGAGAACTGGTCAAACATGGGGCACGTGTGAAAAGGGAACGGCTCTTAAAGACGACGCGGCTACTAGACCAACTTAGAGACTTAGAGGCAGCTCATAAACGATCGCCAACGGGTGACATCACGGGCACACTGTGGCAAAAGCGGGAGGAACTGAGGACACACCTTCTGCATAATGCCAAAGCCACCCTGGCAAAATGCACGAGATATTATTATGAACACGGCAATAAACCGGGGAGGGCTCTGGCTAAATCGTTATGAGTACAACAACTGCGTTCCTATATACCCACGATCAAAACTACGCAGGATAGGCCGGTACACACCCCTACCGCTATAGCTGAGGCCTTTAAAGATTATTACGTGGGTCTCTATTCTATTGATGCCTCTAATCCCCACACAGCGCATACTGATTTTCGGACACGCATTCAGCATTATTTGGAGAGCTCGGGTATGCCTAGGCTCGAGGAAAGTGCACTGGAGGACTTGGAGCGGCCTTTGTCAAAAGTAGAGCTCTCTCTAGCAGTTAAAACCTCCCAGACGGGAAAGGCACCTGGACCAGATGGGTTTTCGCTGGCCTACTACAAAACCTATTTAACCCAACTAGGTCCCCACTTTCTAGCGGCATTCAACTCTGTATCAGAGTTAGGTACACTGCCGGTTGATTCAACGCGATCCCATATCACGGTCATTCCAAAGGAGGGTAAGGACAGTGCGCAGTGTTGCAACTATCGCCCCATTTCATTGCTAAATGTGGACTTCAAACTGTTCACCAAAATCTTGGCCTCACGAATGGCACCACTGTTGGGGGAGACTATTCACCCTGACCAGGCCGGATTTATGCAAGAGCGCGAAGCTAGAGATAACACAATCCGTGCCATCAACCTGATTCACAAGGCCAAGATATCGGATGTGCCTCTCCTGCTCCTCTCTACCGACGCTGAAAAGGTGTTCGATAGGGTGAACTGGGTTTTCCTTTCTGAGACACTCCGTTATATTGGACTAGGCCCCGGCCTCTTGAACTGGGTATCCGCTCTGTACCGTACCCCAACCGCCAGGGTGAGGGTGAATGGTCTCCTATCCGATGAATTCCTCATACTAAATGGTACCAGACAGGGCTGCCCACTGTCTCCACTGATCTTTATCCTCACTTTGGAACCCCTGTTATGCAAGGTAAGATCAAACATTGACATGGGGGGGATACGGGTGCAGGAAGTCGGTCATAAGGTTGCGGCCTATGCCGACGATCTGCTCTTTTTTGTATCGAATCTACGGATGTCGCTTCCCTCTTTGATGAAAGAATTGGAGGCGTACTCTTGCCTCTCCAATTTTAAAATAAAATTTCTTAAATCAGAAGCACTCGGGGTGGGCTTGCCGGATGGCCTGACGTCGGCACTCCGATCCTCCTTTAAGTTTAAATGGGCAGCAACAGCACTAAAATACTTAGGTATCTTACTACCGGCAGACCTGAAGAATTTGTACACATTGAACTTCCCTCCCTTACTGGCCAAAATACAAGCACAATGTGAGATCTGGTCCAGGGGCTATTTCTCCTGGTTTGGGAGATGCTCTATATTTAAAATGACAATCCTTCCCAAGCTTCTGTATTCCTTTCAGTGCATTCCGACTAAGATTCCTCCTTCATTTTTTAAAGCAATCACGACTCTCCAAATAAAGTTCATCTGGAGTAATAAACCTTCCCGCCTTCGCAGAACAATACTTACCCGTCCAAAGAGTCGCGGCGGGGTGGGCTTACCAGACATCCGCCTGTACCACATGGCAGCCCTTCTAACCAGGGTCATAGATTGGTGCAGACACGGGGTGGGTAGGGATAGAGCAATCCATGACATCAATTCCCCTCAATTGTCTGCCATGGTTACACCCCTCTAATATTCTGACCCTGCGAACCCATCCAACCATAGGCCCCACGTTGGCGGCATGCGCTAACTCCACCAGCCGGGCATTCATCCTACCTCATAGGTCCTCTTGCTATCCGATCTTGGGGAACCCAGCGTTTCCTGCGAGCTTACAAGACCCGATATTCAAAGCTTGGTCCAATGCAAACAAATTCAGGGTGGACATGTTCCGCGTCGGCACATCTTGGCTTACACCGGAGTCATTGGGGGCCATATCGGAGCCTTCAGCGTTGGGTGTGTGGAGAGTGACCCAGCTACGCCACTACCTAAATTCCCTCCCCTCCCCTTCGGCATACAGCAATGCACGTACCTATTTTGAGACCTTGTGCCTTGATGAGGGCCCATTGTGACACTCCCTATCCATGACATACGCGGCGTTGCAGACGCCACCAGACCAGCCACCACCGGAGTACTTTCTCAAGTGGGAGTCTGACCTCAACCTCACACTAACTACCCAACAAAGGGAGAAAATACTTACCTTGGCACATAAATCTTCAATTTGTTCATCCTATCAGGAAAACAGATATAAGATTTTGACCCGTTGGTACAGAGTACCTTCCAAGCTGCATGCTATGTGGCCCGAGGTGGATCCCGTGTGCTGGCGATGCGGTGCGGCAGAGGGGACACATCTCCACGTATTTTGGTCCTGTTCAGTGCTCACCCCCTTTTGGGAGGCGGTCAAGCAGACCATCAGGCAAGTGACCAATACCAACAGGTCCCTCACTCCTGCTCTGTTTCTCCTACAGCACTGTGGGATCCCTCTTACCGCATATAAAAAATCTCTTCTTCGTTTTTTGATAATGGCCGCACGGACATGTATTCCACTATATTGGAAAAAGACTACTCCCCCGCCGATTTCTCTGTGGTTATCAAAGGTGAATGATATCATGCGGATGGAGAATTTGACCTCCTCGTTGCATAACACTAATGACAAATTCAGGAAAACTTGGTTTGCCTGGATGACCTTTCAGGATACCCTAGAGTACCGCTCCTTGTTGAGAGCCGAGACAGGGGAATAGAGAATGGTTGACTGTTCGCCTTTGGTCCACGGGGTCCCTCGGTGAGGGGATTGGTGGTCCCTAGATTAGACCTGTCCCGTGGAAGCGGATCGTGGTGAGACTCACTGACGCACTGCACCTTCCCCCCCCCCTCCCCTCCCTACCCTCCTCTTCCCTTTCTATCCATTACCCTTACTCTTTCCCTCTTCTCTTTCTACATCCCTTACCTCTGATCTCCTTTTCTTTATTTATTTATTTTATTTCTCTCTCTTGCTCTTCGGATAACTTTCCGATGTTGTTAGCGGCACCATATGGTGCGGCTCTGTTCTAATATATTAAAAACTCTCGATGACGGTGAGGGTGCCGGCGGACCCCGGGACCCCTTGCATGTGTTTGGGGTGCATAGTATAGAGTTCTCATGGACAGTGAACTAAATTGCTATTACTTTAAATGTTTATATGGAAAAATTTGTCATGGGTTGTCTCTGTACCTAGATTTTCTGTAATTGTGATTTGCATTTAAGGGGACTGGCAGGCGTGTTGCCGCGCCACCTCTCCGTTGTTCCGAAAATAAAGAATTAAAAAAAAAACAACAACTGCTGTAGCTATAAGTCAATCTTACATAAATCCCCACCCCCATGTCCCGCAACGGATTTATTAAGAGGTGTGTGCCTGTCAGAAAATCCTGCGAATCTAAAGTTGCCGTGTAACAGTCTTAAATATCTACACCAGCTCCAAACTAGTGTACATGTTAACCAGAATTTACATCTGCAGCTTATGGCTGGTAGGCAAATGTCAATCCTATGGCTGATAGCAGAGACAAGAGAACAGCATCCCTATGGCTGGCAGCAGAAGCGGGATGATCCTGCCCTCACTTTGTTTTCTGTCTTAATGTCTATTTTAGGAGAGATAAACTGGACCAAACAATCAGCAAAGAATAGCAAATTCAGTGAAAGTAGTACCCCTAGTCTATTAAAATTAATACACATTTTTTTAGTGTATACATAGCAAAATTTTTAATGGAAGTAAATTGTAATTTTTCTCCCATATATAATTGATTGAGCATAGCAAAGATGGAAATCAGTGAGAGCTGTATTTTGCAGGTTGATTGAATAAGCATAAGATGTATGAAAAGCTAGTTACCCTTTAAGGTCTGTTTCACACAAGCCTAATAAACTTGCCTTTGTGTCCATCTTACAACCACCAGTCCCATCACTAGTCTTAAGACCTGAGGTGACAGCATAGAGCACTATGATGCTTTCAGTTTGGTTCTCTAGACCCATGGTGGGGCCAGGACTTACACCTGGAATACAGACATAGGGTGCGTTCACACGTAACGGATCAGCAGCGGATTTCTCGATCCCTGCCCAGGCGAAGTATACGCTCAGACGGCCGGGGGGTTAACTGGCCGGGCTGTAAACATACTCATAGCAGGATGTGTATTCCTCTGCAAGTTTATCTGCCCATAAGTGTACAGGGCAGGGATCTGCAGCGGATCTTGCTGTGAATTCGCAGCCAGAAATCTGCTGTGGATCCGTTACATGTGAACGCACCCATAAACATATGTCCGTATTATGCTTGTGTGAAAGCAGCCTCACTATATGCTTAAAGGCCATTTTACACAGGCTGATCGGCTGCAGCAGGTGAGTGCCAAATTCTATGAGTTGTAGTTGCTAAAATGATAAGCCTTTAATAAATCAGTGTATGCAGAGTCTCCTGGTGGCTGCAATCTGTGGGTGACAACCATCAGCCCTGAAGGTCCAGCAATACATCTGTCTACACTGTACTACAACTCCCAGCATATCCTGAGGGCTGCAGACTGTCAGTACATGCTGGGAGTTGTAGTGCCTGCAGCTGTTGTAGTTGGGTCATATACACTGGATGCTTTGTGGCATATAAGAATACATAGATCTGTGGGGGCTCAGTGCAGGGATAGGGGTAGATTTTTTTGTTCTATCCCCTATTAGTGATGTTCTGGGGTCACTTCCCTACACTGAGCCCCCACAGATCTATGTATTCTTATATGCTACAAAGCATGCAGTGTATAATGCACCTACGACCCAACTACAGCAGCTGCAGGCACTACAACTCCTAGCATTTACTGACAGTCTGCAGCCCTCAGCATATGCTGGGGATTGTAGTGCCTGCGGCTGTTGTAGTTGGGTCCTAGTTTAAAAGTTTGCGCTAGTGTACTGAAGTGACCGCAAGGCTGTGTCAGTACACTACCGCAAACAATACACTGACCCATTTAGACCCCAACGGTACGCAGGCTCGGCACACTATAGAAGTGATTACAGAGCAGTTACTAATGACTCACAGGTGACGTCTTCTCCGATTGCCGTCGCTCACTTTTTGCTTTCTTCTCCATCTGGCGTAGCCATCAAGAAGACTTCTCCGACCACAACTAGTCTGCAGGCGGGCAGCTGGCGGTGACTGGGGAAAGGAGGCAGCTGGGAGTGACTGGCAAAAGGAGGCAGCTGGGGGTGGCAGGGGGAGCTGCTGGGGTGACGGGGAGAAGCTGAGGTGACAGGGGGAAGGAGAGCAGCTGGGGTGACAGGGAGGGGGAGCAGCTAGGGGTGGCAGGGGGAGAATTTGGGGAGGCAGAGGGAGCAGCTGGGGGCAGGGGGAGTAGATGGGGGCAGGAGGAGCAGTTGGGGGAGCAGCTGGGGTGAGAGGGGCAGGGGTAGTAGATGGGGGCAGGAGGAGAAGCTGGGGGACAGGGGGAGCAGCTGGGGTGAGAAGGGCAGGGGGAGCAGCTGGGGGGGCAGAGGGAGCAACTGTGGGGCAGAGGGATCAGCTCGGGGGCAGCAGCTGGGGTGGCAGGGGGAGTAGATGGGGGGCAGGAGGAGCAGCTGGGGGGCAGCTGGGGTGGCAGGCAGGGGAAGCAGATGGGGGCAGCTAGGGTGGCAGGGAAAAGATGGAGAAGCTGGGGTTGCAGGGGGAGAAGATGGGGGGCAGGGGGAGCAGCTGGGATGGCAGGGGGAGCAGCAGGGGGGACAGGCGGAGGAGCAGATGGGGGCAGGGGGAGAAGATGGGGGGCAGGAGGAGCAGCTGGGGTGACAGGCTGGGGGGCAGGGAGAGCAGCTGGGGTGACAGGCTAGGGGGCAGGGAGAGCAGCTGGGGGTGCTGGCGGAGAGGCTAGGGGGTGCAGGAGAAGAGGCTGGGGGGTGCTGACGGAGAGGCTGGGGGGTGCTGACGGAAAGGCTGGGGGGTGCTGACGGAAAGGCTGGGGGAGAGGCTGTGGGGTGCAGAAGGAGAGGCTAGGGGGTGCAGGAGGAGAGGCTGGGGGGAGAGGTTGTGGGGTGCAGGAGGAGAGGCTGTGGGGTGCAGGAGGAGAGACAGGGGGAGAGGCTAGGGGGTGCAGGAGGAGAGGCTGGGGGAGAGGCTGTGGGGTGCAGGAGGAGAGGCTGGAGGAGAGGCTGGGGGTGCAGGAGGAGAGGCTGGGGTGCAGGAGAAGAGGCTGGGGGAGAGGCTGTCGGGTGCAGGAGGAGAGGCTGGGGGTGCAGGAGAAGAGGCTGTGGGAGAGGCTGTGGGGTGCAGGAGGAGAGGCTGGGGGTGCAGGAGGAGAGGCTGGGGGGTGCAGGAGGAGAGGCTGGGGGGTACAGGAGGAGAGGCTGGGGGAGAGGCTGGGGGTGCAGGAGGAGAGGCTGTGGGGTGCAGGAGGAGAGGCTGGAGGCGAGGCTGTGGGGGGCAGGAGGAGAGGCTGGGGGAGAGGCTAGGGGGTGCAGGAGGAGAGGCTGGGGGAGAGGCTGTGGGGTGCAGGAGGAGAGGCTGGGGGGTGCAGGAGGAGAGGCTGGAGGGGGTACAGGAGGAGGTCTGGAGGGGGTACAGGAGGAGAGGCTGGAGGGGGTACAGGAGGAGAGGCTGGAGGGGGTACAGGAGGCAGGGCCGTCTTAACAGCATTATGGGCCCCTGGGCAGAGGTGCGAATTGTGCCCCACCCCCCGCGGCCGCCGCCATCAAAACCCCCCCCATCTTTGCAACCCCGCCTCTAGCCAGTACAATTACGTACAATAAAAAATACAAATTATTGTTAACATAAACTTTAATTCACAACACAGTCTTTCAGCAACGCAAAAACAAAAAATAACCGTGCGTGCATGCCTCACCAAACCAGACCAGGTTGGCTTCAAAGTATCCAAAAAACGCAATGGAGACAGCACTTCCAACAGCAATCTGCAGGGTTTATTGTCACACCAGTGCAACATGTCTCATATATACAGAGGGGCAACAACATGACTATTATATATGAGAACCATGTTGTCTCCCTGTATGTATACTGTATAATACAATATACAGGGAAACAACATGGCTTATATATAGAGAAGGGCAAAACAACATCTCTCATATATACAGAGGGGCAACAACATGACTATTATATTATATATGAACCATGTTGTTTCCCTGTATACAGAATACATGGAAACAACATGGTTCATATATAATATAATAGTCATGTTGTTGCCCCTCTGTCTATATGAGACATGTTGTTTTGCCCTTCTCTATATATATGCCAGATAACAAGCAACAAATATTACCACAGCATACTGACTAACACCACCGCTGCTACTGACTAATCCACTGTACACAGATCACTATCACCTCATCCAGTCATATAGAGGTACCCAGCTCTACACAGGTTCTGTACACCATATACATTACAGTGCAGATACATCAAGTGACTCACATGGGACATCTTCTCTGATCGGAGTTCTTCCCTTTTCATCTTCTTTTGCATTTGCCCTGTGCCGTTATGAGAACTTCTCCGAGCCACGAATCCACAGAATCTGCCAGACAGACATATTAGGCTCCACACTCTGTCACCATCCTCATCTCTCTACACACTGCACATCTGTATTGGCCCCTTATAGATAGCTCCCACTGTATTACCCCCTTATAGATGGCTCCCCCCTGTATCGCCCCCTATAGATGGCTCCCCCCTGTATCCCCCCCTATAGATGGCTCCCCCTGTATCCCCCCTTATAGATGGCTCCCCCCTGTATCCCCCCCTATAGATGGCCCCCCCCTGTATCCCCCCCTATAGATGGCTCCCCCGCATTCCCCCCTTATAGATGGCTCCTCCCTGCACAGCAGATAAAGGACCCAACTCACCTACCAGCGCTCCACCGTCGCTGCTTCCTCTCCTCTTCTGCCCCTGGCTGATGCGTCGCTCCCTGGGAGATTCTCAGGGAGCGCACACATCCGGAAGCTCAGTGTGCACCCGGGCCGGGACTTCCGGTACAGGAAGCCCCAGCGACGTGCACTGAGGTTCCTGATGCGTGCGCTCCCTGAGAATCCCCCGGGGAGCGAAGCATCAGCCGGGGCCGGATTTCCTCTTGCAACCGCAAGCAAGAAAGTGCTTGCGGTCTCAAGAGAAGGGGAAGGGGGGGCGAGCAGGGCCGTCTTACCCATTGGGCATGGGAGGCGGCTGCCCGGGGACCCTTGCGTCCTAGGGGGCCCCTGCCTGCTGTGACAGCGGGCAGGGGCCCCCTAGGACGCAAGGGCCCCCGGGCAGCCGCCTACCATGCCCAATGGGTAAGACGGCCCTGACAGGAGGAGAGGCTGGGGGGTGCAGGAGGAGAGGCTGGATGGGGTACAGGAGGAGAGGCTGGGGGAAGAGGGAGCAGCCGGGGGACCAAAGGCAGGTGAGCCAGACTTGGCAGGTCCCCCCTTGCCATGCAACTTCGGTCCGGTGAGCTTCCGGCACACGCTGCCTCTATCACAGGCCGGAAGCTCACAGCTGCAGCCCCGCGGTCCAGGAACTTCTCTCCTGCCCGGCGCGATGACGTCACGTGCGCCGCTGCCGAGTAGGAGAGAAGGACCGCGGGGCTGCAGCTGTGAGCTTCTGGCCTGTGATAGAGGCAGCGTGTGTCGGAAGCTCACCGGACCGAAAGCGGCACAACCCCCCAAACACCCCCCGGGCGCCGCCCTAGGCACCGGACCACGGGTGCCTAGTGGCAAATATGGCCCTGATTGTCTGGCCACATGAACAAATGCTTGCACTGCCTACAACAATGAATCTTCCACAAAAAAAGTCGAATATTCAAATGTGTTTAGGGGAATATTCTGAACGCCTCAATCTACACTTTTGTCATCTTGGGCATGCAACCTCTTTTCATTAAGGCTCATAGACAGGACTCCTGGGTAGAGACCCTGCTCTTTGATGTCTACATTGAACAGTGTTTGCCTTTATAAACTGTTTTGAGTGGTAGATAATTTACAGTAAGGTCCATTCCAACGTCACAGGTTCCATCTGTAGCTCTTTCAGAAGTGGGTGGGTTCACACTGAGGAATTCTTGCAGATAAATTCTGCGGAATTCCGCCGGCTGTACGCGCTCACAGAGACAAAAGCCTTTCCGCCGGCTCAATAGACACCTTTCTATGGGCTGGCCTATTCCGCATTCCGACGAAAGAATTGACGTGTAGAATGGTGTAGAATGCTGTCTATGGCACGGGAGAAGGGGGCCATTAACAGACATAACATACATTACAAAGTTGTATAACTTTGTAATGTGTGTTATTCTGTGAATAATTCTTTACCGCCGCACTACCCCTTTAAAAGAAATAAAAGGTGCAACATGCTGCATTATTATATCCATCAACATAATGAACATCATACTAGGACCTGACGGACCCTACTATAAAAAAAAAAAAAAAAAAAAAACATTTCACACTTCATTATAAAAAATATCTAATTTTATTGAATTAATTCATATATAAAATCATGTATTCAATGTGAGGAGAAAAGGAAACCACCAATACAACAAACTTCACTGGAGAAGCAGATAAGTATATTGTATAGAGCTGGACACTATGTATACCAAAAGCATTATACTATTTGGAGTAAAAAAAAAAAGACAATATAATGGTAAACTAGCAGCCAGGCATAAATCCAATGAGAATGCAGGTGAATTGCAAAATACCCTGACAAAGCCAGGGTATTCCGAAACATGTGTTGGGGTTTCCAGTGAGCCACACTCCATTTGGTTTAGTATGTCATTATGTGTTATCTTTATGTTTTGCACTTGCCTTGATTTGTGTGCAGCCTGCACTCACCTGTTAACATTTTTGCACATCCCTCTTCATGAAGATTTTCCTGTGGAATTGGGGATAAGTGCAATTTACTTTAAACTGTTTTGGCACTTGTGTGGATCCTACTATAAGTCAATGGGGTCCATCAGGCACAGTTGGTGTCCATCATTCACTAGCACTGGAAGCCATAATAGCTATATGAACAGACCCTCGAGCTAACAATTTTTGGACGGTAATGATGCTAAGTAGCGGAAAGCTTGATATTGGTATTTACGCGCACTTTGTCCGTCTGCAGGTTGGGAAACACTTGCTAGGAGCTACAGGTTTGAGAGCCCTAGAATAAATGGACTGGTAACATTTCCTTACTCTTCATAGGGCTTAATGTGCAAAAATATTTTTGGATCTACAAAAGCACTAAGCCTGTCCTCCTAGTAATCATAGTAACTTCTAAGAAAGGAAAGTAGAACACAAATGAATAAAAGGCTTCGCTCAGCAGGAAGAGGATAGGATTTTTATGTGAAGGAAGGAGCAGAAGAATTAAACTTATTTCTTCTGAATGCATTAATGATCCTGCTCCCTGTTCCTGTGCTATTCTGGAGCGCATGCTTAAAGTGACTGTACCACCAGGCCCAGGCTGAAGCACTGGAGGCGGCCGACCCACCCTCAGTGGGAAGAAACCCCAGCCTCTCCATGACGTGACTCCATTAGAATCAATGGAACCTTATCATAGAGGGGCGGGGTTTCCTCCCACTAAGGGTGGGTCGGCCCGCCTCCAGTGCTTCAGCCTGGGCCTGGTGGTACAGTCAATTTAATTAATACACTCCATCTTATTTTTTTTGGAATATCAGAGAACCTGGGGCTATCAGGAATAAACACTTCTGATCTACCTAATTAAATCTAGGTGATATTCTAATAACTGATGTTTATAGTTTACCACCTTAAACGCATGTTTCCCACATTAGAGTTTGGTAAAAGGGAGAGGCAGGGTTACCGAAAACTTTGAGATACTGGAGACAGATTATCTGCCAAAGATTTGAAGCCAAAGCCAGGAAGAGACTATAAACAGAGATCAGGTCATAAAGAAAAGCCTGAGATTTCTCCTTCTTTCAAATCCATTCCTGTCTTTGGCTTCAAATCTTTGGCAAATAATCTGTCAGATAATCTTTCTGTGTGAATGGACCCTGAGGGTCCGTTTACACACACAGATTATCTGACAGATATCTGCCAGATTTTTGCAGCCAAAACCAGAAATGGATTTGAAAAAAAGAGAAATCTTAGTCTTTACTTTATGACCTGTTCCCTGTTTATAGTCCATTCCTGGCTTTGGCTGCAAAAATCTGGCAGATATCTGTCAGGATAATCTGTGTGTGTAAACGGACCCTTAAAAAAATCGTTACTCCGACCTCGTTAATCGTACGATCGGCCAATTATCGTTTTGTGTAAACCCAGCATTATTTGTATCAATTTACCTTGCAATGTTGCATCTCCATTTCATTGTTGCTGTCAATGGTATTGGTATTGTGCAGGTACCATTGATGGCAGCTGACACATCTCTCAATTCACCATGAGATGCTGGTGCTGGCACATAAATGATCAAGATTGTGCTATTTTCCTTTATGTCTAGAACGTGGCAAGGCTGAATTCTGGAATGTAGGTACTCTATATGTGATGTCACTGGTGAAACCAGGATACAAGGAAGTACTGTCCTTCAAAATATTGTCTCTATAAATTAAATAACCGGACCCATAGCTAGCGATGATGGCTTCACCGAGAGGGTATGTCAATGCCAGAGGCTTGGTACATCCTCTTTGAAGTGCACCTGTCATTTGGCAGGATACGTTGTCAAAACACCGTCAGGTACACTGTCCTCTTCTGACACAAGCGGCCGATGGAACTGCCTGAAGCACCATAGACTGCATCGTTATACACTTACAATGCAGTCTATGGTGCTTCCGGCAGTCTGGGTTCTATATGGATTTAAATTGATGGATCTTGATTAGAGATGAGCGAACCTGGAGCATGCTCGAGTCCATCCGAACCCGAACTTTCGGCATATGATTAGCAGTGGCTGCTGAAGTTGGATAAAGCCCTAAGGCTATGTGGGAAACATGGATATAGTCATTGGCTGTATCCATGTTTTCCAGACAACCTTAGAGCTTTATCCAAGTTCAGCAGCCACCGCTAATCAAATACCGAACGTTTGGGTTCGGATCGACTCGAACCCGAACCCGGTTCGCTCATCTCTAATCTTGATGGATCTTGCATGCCCAGAGCATAGGTGTATTACACGCCATGGAGAGGCCATAGTACAGTGTAGGGTCTACCCCAATATGAGGCCACCTTATCGTGGTGGGGTGGTTTACACTGTTTGCAAATGGTAACCAAGAGCCTCATTATTTTTGTGGGATTTTTTTTTTTTAGCAGTTGGGGGGGCTGCTTTTAATTATTTTCATGTCTGTGGTGGGTCTATATCTTGCCATTGCGGTGAGCTGTTGCCTTTTTTTGTGTTTTTGTGTGTTTGCACTTTCACCCATAGAAACGTGCTCCTGCCTAATGTGAAAGGTGTTCTAGGAGAGATGACCAAACCTTCTTTTTTTCTGTAATTCAAATTGTGCATGCAATTATTTTCCATAATGCGGAGTTTCCTCTGATCACATTTTTACATACTACTACCACAGTAGCTCAGTCCAGTCCAGGTATTTGTGTAATTTACATAATTATTTGATACATCCACATTATTTGATGCATCCACAGTTGGATATGAGCACAGTTTCTTCTAAAGGTCCCCTATGAACCCATCATTCACATGAGTCCAATTATATGATGAACAGAGCAGAACAGCCTGGAACAGCATTTATCATTTATTACAAATGAAAGCATGGCACATATGTTGTGTTTATGGCTGTCAGATGTGACATAGAGATACACTGGTACAAGCTAAATTGCTAGTTTGGGCATATTTGGTATGATGACTTTATTTTATATAAATGTAGCTGTTCCTGCTTGTCCCGTTATTTACAGAACTGGTCCTGATCCAGGTTCTTGTACTTTTCGTTATAGGAGGCTTTAGAGAAGCAAATAGCAGCATTTCTGTCACACTCACATATGTGCATCTCACAGGGGTTATTGTCACCTATACAGCAAGGAGAAATACAATTATTAAGTGTTATTATTATGTCATGTGACCTCCAGATGAGTCTTTTGGTTTCCCTCTATATCAGATGCCGTCCATCCAACACATGATCTGGTAATTTTTACAGACCCATTATATGTAATGTCAATTTCCTCTTCCCTAATAGACCACCCATAGCCCTCCCATCTATTTATGTTGCCTCACCCATAGCTTTCTTCATAACAGTGCCTGTTCTCTTATGAGATGCTTGTAATGTCCTAGAAACCATATGCCACTGATGGGTTCTTCTCTTAGCCCAGTCGGCACTGAAATGACTTTCCAGAAGAATCCTATTATCTCCTTAGTTTAAATTGCACTATTACTTTTTGGCCACAAGATGCCACCATCGATTATCGTCTTGTTTTATTTTTAACACATTGAAGTCTAAGGAAATTAATGTTATTCATTATGCTGCCAGGAATTGATTGCCAGCCACGACCCAAACCCTCAGCCTGTCAGGGATACCTTCTAGAAAGTTCTATCTAATTGGATGTCGGATTACCTCAGTTGTCCCTGACCATTAGGGGATAGCCTAGCCTTAGCTCTTAAAGGGACAGTGTCACATTTTTGATAATTTTTTAATGAAAAGTAATAAGTATAAATAAGTCTGTAGGATTTTTTTTTTTTTTTTTTTTTTTAATGTAGTGTTTCAGTATTTTTTTCTAAAATGTATTGCTGCACAGGGGGCTGCCATGTTTATAGTGTCTGTGTGTGACGTCATTTCACGACACACACACAGACACTATATGGCACCTCCACATCATTGAAGTGAACCGACGGAGTCCGTCTGGTTCACTTCACTGGAGGCTCCGTCACTGTGTACTGCGCATGTGCATAGACATGCGCAGTACACAGCTACAGTACATGGGGCGGGTGGCGGCGCCATTTTCTTGAGGTCCCAGCCCGAGAACCGGGGAGGAGAGAGAGACCGCACAGTGAGTGGACAGGAGAACTGTGTGCAGCTCTCTCTCCCCCCCGCCCCCACGCCGGAGGGGGAGAAATTTGCTAAACTTTTGCTTTGGGTGCCGGGACATCACCCAGCAATGTCCCGGCACCAGTCACCGCAGCTCTCTCCTTCTTTCCCCCAGCAGCAGCTCAGCAGCGTTCTGTGGGGGAACGGGCTTGGAGATGCTGCGGGGGGAAGATGGAGAGAGTAAGGCTGA